>NC_083868.1:51699536-54199536 GCF_032452875.1 Bos javanicus | reverse complement strand
TTATCCGTTTTAAATGTAGCAATGTGTATATGTCCATCCCAAACTCCCTAACTATCCTTTACTCCCAGGCAACCATAAGTTTGTTTTCTAAGTCTGTAAGTCTCTGTTTCTGTTTTGTAAATAAGTTCATTTGTATCGTTTCTTTTTAGATTCTACATATAAGGGTCATCATACAGTAATTCAAGTTAAGATTTTTGATTGAGACTTGCCTTTACTGAGACTTGCGTCAGTAAAACAGCAATGACTTTTTTATTCCTCCTTTATATCACCCCCGCATCCAATCCATCCTCAAGTCCTCTTCATGCTAACTCTTGTGTCTCAAATTCATCTGTTTCTCTTCATATTTAGTGCCATCTCCTTTCTGGATATCACATAGGCTCTAAACTGGATTCTTTGCTTCCTGTTCTTGCTCCCCTATGATCAGTTTTTCTGAAAGCTGCCAGAGTGAGCTTTTAAAAACCACCAGATATGTCACTTTATTAAAGCACAATGATGGTTTCCAGTTGCGTATGGACTAAGTATGAGCTCCTAACTGTGGAGAAGGAGGGACTACATGACCTGACCATCCCACTTCTCAATGTGATCGCCTAGATTTACTGCAGCGAGAGCAGACTGGCCTCCTTTGCTCTTTTCTGCTTCAAGGATTGTGCACTTCCTGTTCTTGCTAGAGGGTTTCCACTCTAGCTCTGCAAGGGACTGAATTCTCATCTTTCAGGGTTCAGTCCATGTCTTCCGTGAAGAGAGGCTCTGCCTTCCTCGGAAGGCTCTTCCGCATCACTGTTCCTCTATGGCACCGAATCACAAGCTGTGTTATCATCTTTATATGTTTTACTTGTGAATTTTTCATATCCCCCACTAGCTTGAGCCCCTAAAGTTGTAGAGACCATGTCTGCCCACATTGGTATGTGGCAGGAAGTCAGTAAAAGTCTTGAGTGAAATAGTACAGAAGCTTATATGGCTTTCTTTTTTTTTTTTTGGTCAGAATGATTGAAGTTACTTTTCTGAAGAATTGTTTAGAAAGGCATATGGTTTGAAGTACTGCTTTGTAAAGCATATCACTGGCACTTTTCTTTTGCTGTATTTTATATTTTTAAGTACTAAATTTCTTTTGATTGAAGGACACCTTTTTGCAACAATTGTATTAGTGGGTTTATTTTAATGAAAAATTTGAAAGCTGACTAGAGTCAAGAGATCCCGCTGTCATCAGCATGGGTTTATAGTTTAAAATTCCCAAAATAGATATATGTATGCATTTTTTAAAAATAAATTTTTGGCAACAGTGTTGTCCTGTGGTCTGGGGGTATTTGGAGTTGTTGAGACATTGCAAATGATCCTTTTTCCTGTACAAATGAGCAGGTTTTTTTTTTTTTTTTTTTAATTGTTGACCATCCTATGCTATTTCTTTATTGAGAAATGAAGGAAATTTCAGATGGTTAGTACTAATACTAACCATATTTTAACATATCAAAATGTTAAAATACTAACATTTTGAAAGCAAAGGTAGATATTTGTAAGTCAAACAATGAAATCAGTCAGCATGCATAACAACTCTGCAGGGAAAAAAAAAATCACGGAACACTCTATGATAGCTGTATATAAGACAGTCTATTAATTTTTGTGTCATTAAAGCAAAAATTGCAATCCATGCAGTTTGTTTTTTTAAAGCTTGTACCCAAGCTTTTCACTCTTATAAGAAGATAATATTTTCAAACTAGAGGGGGTCAACAAAGTCTTTGAATACTAGCGAATTTAAGGTTTTTTAAAGGATTAAATTAAAATAAAAATTAATTCCATTTTAAATTCCAATTTAGTTACTCAAACAAAACTGCAGAGTTTTATAAAATTGAAGCAGGAACCTGAGGATTCCTTTGTCCGTCCTCCTAACTATCCCAAATCTGGCAAATAGGGCCAGACTTAATTTCTCTCTAATAATGCAGGAGTGGCATAAAAAGGTCAGTGAGTGGCCCTTCTGAACTACTCACAGATGAGAGTAAAACAGAGAAGGAGAAGGATATAATATTAGACAAATGAGCAGATGTTTGTTGATAAGTGTGTTTCTTTTGCTTCTGCTACCTGTTTACTATATATAAAAAGAAAATTGCTGACTGACTCTTCCCTCCATAATGTTGCCGATTGAAATATCCACATCAGGAAATGGAAAGCAAAGGTAGAACCTGAAGGCGGTTTGATTCCACCCACAGAGAAACATTCAGCTTTCCAAGTAGAAACAGTGATGGCTATCTAGTGCTTTCTGTGCCCAGGACTTGTCAGGAGGGGTACAGGGGAGAGTGAATGCTGGTCATCTGTGAAATTATTTATAGGTATGGTCTTTTCCGAGGTGAAAAGATTCCACAGAAAAATGTAGGTTAGTGGTGCAGACTGGGGTAACCTGCCAATACCTGTGTCCGCAGATAAAACCTTAAGGTCTTTCAGTGAGTCTGGATTTTGGTCAAGGTTTTTCAGAAATTATTTGGCCTTAAATAATATAGTTTTAATGAAACATTCTCTGAAAAACTTAAATGCTTATAAAGCAATATTAAAATGTCAAAATTTGCTCTAAGTACAGTCAGGTCCTTGAAGTCTTTGTTTTATTAGGAGTAAATAAGATATTTTGGCGATAGGGTTCTTAGCCCTGGCTTTGTCATGGAGTACATGTACTTCAGAATCTTGACTGTGCTGAGAAATTTCTAGAATAACTTCTTAATTGATTATCTGCCTCAAACTAGAGAACATTGCATGTGTCTTGAACCTTTTACATTGATTACAGAGTTGGTTTAACTTTTATTTTCCCTCTGTTTCTTCATTAGCACCACTCACAGTTTCCTTTTTGGAGCACTAGCTGAATTGCTGGACAATGCGAGGTAAGGCTTATTGTAAACAAAGGTTATTCAAAGGAATTTTGTGACGTTAATAAAGTTAGCCATATTAGATGAAAATATGATTTCATTGTCTCCGCTTGGAATGCTTCATGAGTTAATTTTCTGTAAAATCAAGGTATGATAGGAAAAAGAACAGTTCAAGGGAGAAATTATTCATTTTTATTCAGTTTGTATTTATGATTAGACTTGAAGTGCTGGTAAATTGGACATCTGTTTTTGTGTTAATAACCATGTAATGGGGCTTCCCTGGTAGCTCAGCTGGGAATCCATCTGCAATTCAGGAGACCCTGGTTCGATTCCTGGGTCAGGAAGATCTGAAAAAGAGATAGGCTACCCACTCCAGTATTCTTGGGCTTCCCTGGTGGCTCAGACAGTAAAGAATCCTCCTGCAATGTGGGAGACCTTGGTTTGATCCCTGGATTGGGAAGATCCCTTGGAGGAGGGTAAGGCAACCCACTCCAGTATTCTTTCCTGGAGATAGAGGATATCTCTATCCTCTATCCTCTATCCACGGATAGAGGATCCTGGTGGGCTACAGTCCATGGGGTCACAAAGAGTCGCACAGTACTGAGCGATTAAGAACAGCACAGCACAGGGCTTCCCTGGTGGCTCAGTGGTAAAGAATCCACTGCCGGTGCAAGAGAGGTGGGTTTGATCCCTGGGTTAGGGAGATCCCTTGGAAGAGGAAATGGCAACCCACTCCAGTATTCTTGCCTGGAGAATCCCATGGACAGAGGAGCCTGGTGGGCTATAGCCCATGAGGTTGTAAAGAGTTGGAGATGACTTAGCAACTAAAAACAACAGCACAGAATATATTATATATTATTTATATTAATAAGTATATTCCCTGCCACTGATTGATGACTATATTTCAGTGTTTTACATTTCCCCCTCATTTTTAGCTTTAGAAGGGAGGTGACTGTGTAGCCATTTAACCAGCCATCAAGACCTCCTTCCTGTTCAGCAAAGCTCAACACTAAGTAAAAAGTCACTAGCACCTCTTTTTGTGAAACTCTGCAGAACAAATGGAATCATAGTCATCAAAAAAAGGAGGGAAAAGAAGAAAAAAATAAAGTTGGTTGGTCAGAAGAGCTGTGAACTCAACTTAGAGCTAACAGGGATCCAGCCACTGCTCATGAGTGTGTGTGGTTAGTCTCTCTACAGCAGGACAGGGTTTCTACTGTTTGCGTCTGCTCAAGCTCTGAAGCAATAGTCCTGTATCCACTAACCCTCTGTCCTGCTAAAGTTCTGTTTTCAGCAACTTGATACCTGTAACTGTGAAAGAATGTACTGGTCCATTTTGCCACTGTCTTTTCTCCTATAAAGTTGTTTCACTTATTCATTTTAACAAAGGAGGGCAAGTAATACCAGAGTATAGAAGAAATCGAACAATGGGACTAGTTTATAGAGAGTGACTGGCAAAGAAAGATTGACTGCAGACTCAGGGGAGTGGTAGAAATATGATCAATTGAGCAATTCTTTGAGCAGCGCTTGTAATCTGGCAGCACCTTGACCAAGTCTAGCTTGCCTCATGTTTGACTCATAGTGAAACTTTGTACAGTATTCGTAAAGAATAGGAGGAACGAAGTGTTTATAAAGTTTGAGAAGATGAAGTGCCATGTAAAAAAAAAAAACAAAAAACTGGATCCCGTGCTTTTTTTCCCCCCAAGATTATATGCAGCAACTTTGAGACCAGCTCAATAGGATCAGCCATGTAGCAGGCGCTCTCTTGGGACCAGCCTGTGTCTTCAGCTTTGCCATTCCCAGGGTTCTCCGTGGCCAGCCTGCACTCCTCAACTTGTCTGTCTTCAGGGGATACTGGAGTTTGTCACCACTGCTTAGATGCCAGTAATTGACAACAAATAAAGCTATTTAACAGACCTACTCAAGATACTCTGTCGCTCTTATGAAGGTCTTCTTAAAGTCCCAGTGTTACTCTGAGATGTAATTTCATACCCTTGTATTCAAGATTTTGATGGTTTCCTATACTTGTCTAAATTAGAACTGGATGGTATTAAAAGAATGTTGTGGAAAGAGTAGGAAAAACTATGATGGGACAGGAAGAAAATCCTTAGGGGACTCCTCCTAGTACAACAGGTGTTCAGAGAGAAAGGACCTGCGTTCAAGTATAAAGCTTATTATGAATGTCTTAACATGCTATAAAGGTGAATGACTTTTCTTTGTCTTACCCCATGAAATTTCTCTGTGAAGAAATTGTTTCTATGAAAATAATTTTAGTACAGTGGCATTGATTGAGCGATTATTGTATACCTGATATCTTGTATAATGCATGCTTATATAATGGAGATTATGATACCTGTGTGTCATGCATTGTGGTAAGGATTAGATGGAAAGGTTTAAGAATACCTCATTCAGAATTTGTCACATAGAAAATGCTCAAGAAATGGCCATGGTAACTCCAGAATTTCTGTGGAGGAAGCATTAGACGAAGCAGTTGGGTAGAGAAAGGAGCTAAGGGGCCAACTTTGTATAACAAGGACAGTGTACCTACCTGATTGACCTAGGCTAGTTTTGGGTTGAGACTTACAGAAATTTTGGGAGACACAGGTTTTCCCCTCTGAGTCCCACTGGTTGTTACTATTCTGAGCCTCCTTCTAGATTCCCCTCAACATCCTTACTTCCCCATCAGTTAAGACCTCATTGTCTTCCTCCTTTCTCTCACAGCTTTCATGTGGAAACCTGGATCTTCTGGCTCTTTTTCCTTGCCTTTTAAAGTTTTCACTTTAAAAGTTAATTTAAGAAAATACACAAATAGTATCTGTGAATTGCAGACAACTAAGAAAAAAACTAAGGCACTAGTGACCTCATCATGGGGGGCGGTGTACAACTTACTTCTCTGTAAAAAGCCAGGTATTAAGTATTTGCACCTTTGAAGGCCACATGTCCTCTGTTGAAGCCACTCAAATATACCATTACAGTGTGAAGGCAGACTGTAGGCAACATGGAAACAAATAAGTAAATGACAATATGTAAATAAGTGGTCATGATTGTGTTCCATTAACTTTATTCACAAAAAGTAGTTATGGTCAAGATTTAGCCCATAGACCATAGATTGTCAGCCTCTGACCTAGAGAAAACCCCTGTTAACATTTGATCTTTTTCCTTGTAGATAAACACATGTATATCATATATGTTCCTTTGAAATGTGATTATATGATACACATAAGCAATTTTTTTGTTCTAAAGTATACAAAAATCTTTATATGACTTCTGGATTATTTTCCAACCAACTTTTTTAATGTTTATATTCATTTTCTTGAGCTTCTTGTGTAACTACCACTAAATTCTATCTCTTTTAAATTTCTGAATTTTAGGCTTTGTAGCATTCTCAAATTATGAGTGATCATAAATCTTAGTCTACAAATGCAGGGAAGAATATTTTAGTAATTGTTTTTAAAGAAACTTAAGTGGGTTTCTCCATTGTTTGTTACCTGACAATAGATCATCTATTGTCACATGAGAAATTCAGATTAATGTAATTATCAAAAACACAATATCAAACTGAAGCAATAATATTTTTATATTGTTTTCAGAGATGCAGGGGCTGCGAGACTTGATGTGTTTTCAGGTGAGCACATTTGCTTTTTTATTTTTTATTCCAATGGAAAACCCTGTAGTTATTTTGATTTCCTTTTATTTCATGAAAATCAAACCACATTCTATAGATTATTAATGCAATCTAAGTGCTTCATGAGTTCAGGGACCCTGTGGGGAGCCAGGTTGAGAACAGTACACTCTGAGTGAAATTGTTCACTTGTTAGGGGACTCATTTACAAAATTAGATCTTCCAGGGTTTTGTGAAAGCAGCAGAGTGATTTGGAGCAGTTTGTCTGCCACGGAAAAACTGTTTTATTTTAAAATGAATATTAACTTGATGGGTATTCATTATTAACTGTATGTCATTCCCAACATCACAGTTTTAAAGTGCATAAGTGAATGTGCAGTGTGAATGTTGGACGGCCATAACATTCAAACCAAGCTTGTTGTCTTTATTGACTTAATTTTAGTCACCAAATATTTATTTCACTTACTGGTTTTTTTTCATTAGAACACAGAGGAAGTTAGGTTTGTGATCCAGTCCTGTAGTTAACACAACCTGGAGAAACAGCTGTTGTGTTAAAGCTGATCCCCAATCCAGATCCTGTCAGCTTTCCTGTAAATATTGGCTGGTGGTCACAGGCCAGGGGATGTGGTTCATGATGTAAATCCTTATCAGTATTTAAAAAGCGACTCAGTTCAATTCAGTTTTCTAAGTGTTTAAGATTTGTGCTAGGTGGGTGCCTCTGGCCCATGAGGAAGAGGTTTTGGTTCTGGTTCATGGACATCTTGAAAGATTTGAGGAAACAAAGTAAATATCACTCTTCTTCCCTTTCTATTCCCCGGGTTCTTAGGAGTTTGAGAAATAAAATAAGAGCATTGGTCTTCATTGCTGACAAAGTCTAGGTGGAGTGTGGAGCTCGGTGTGGGAGAGCGTCAGGCACTCGCCCTCATAGCGGCACTGTGCTCTCTGCAGGCAGCTCGCTCTCAGAGGGAACAGGAGAGATTTGAGCTGCACCTTCTCATAGGTTATTCTTCCCCAGATTACTAGTCAGATGAATGTGCTCATTGCTCCAGGAGAAGGTGATCAAGAGACAGAAAAGGGTGGGCCCCTTACCACTGCTGATTGAACTCTATTCCCCATAGGAGGAAATGTCAGCAGTGGAGAAAAAGTGACCTTCCATCCATATCCAATTATATAAGTGAAAATGGGATAAAATGTCTCTTGCCTAGGAGATGCTCAAAGCATGGTAGGAACACAAAGAAAGAAGACCTCTTATTAAAGAGCCAGGGGTTGAAATATGGATATGATTTGTGTTAAGTAGTGTAGGAAGAGAAGAATTTTCCCATCTGAGGAATAATTGTGAGAAAAAGAATGGAGGTAGACTAGTTCGGAGACTCATTCATTTATTCAATAACAACTTATTGAGTATCTATTATGAATGAGCCAAGCAGTTTTTCTGGGTGTTAGGGACAGAGCAAGGAGCACCATGTTTGATGAAGCCTGTCCACTCATGGAACATGCATCCTAATGAGGATAGCTAGGCAAATAAAGAAGTGGACAAGTAAATAATATACCAGGCCATAATAAGTGCTAAAAGGGAAAAAGAAGACAGGGCAATAAGAGAACAGAGAGTGATGGGAAAGATATTCTGTTTTTAATGGGGTGATTAGGGAAAGTTACTGTAAATAGGTAATAAGCCAGCCAAGACCTAAATGACAATGAGGGAGTGAGCCATATATATATTTGGAGAAAAAGCATCCGAGAGACAATGACTAGGCTAGGTTGACTAGAGCTAAGACTTAGAGCCAAATGGATGAGCACCTTGAATATCATACTAAGGTTATTTTCTTTCTGTAGCCAGTGAACCATTCAATACTCTAGAGCAATGTCATTTGACAAATTAGAAATGTACTCTTTTCTTTTTAAAGAAAGTTACTCCAGCAAGTGATTACAGAATGGTTTGTAGATGGTTTGCAGAAGTATGAAAGGATACCAAACAAGGGGGTCTGTGGAATGATCTACACAAGATTTCATGAGGATTCAAACAAAGGCAGTGGTCCTCACAGTGGAGAAGGGAGGAAACATTCAAGCTGAATTTCATTCAGAGCACACATATGATTGATAAGGGGTTGAAGGGTTGAGAAGAATTATCTGGAATCACAGAGTTCAACACATGTGATCAAATGATCAGAATTCACACAGTATGTTCTTTTGGGGGAGTACAGGACACCAGTGGGGCATGGCAGTATTCACTTCACCCCACTTTCTCTAGCACTTGGCATTATTACAAAAAATAAACAAGCATCTTTGTAGTTTGCATTGAAAGGGGCACTTTTTCTGTATTTAGGTTTTATGTGTTTTGTGAAAAACTGAACCTATGGTTTTTTTAATTTTAAATTACCTATTCATGTTATAAAATTTTTTATTGCTGCAAACCATAATATGGCTATCAACCCAGCAAATTGATTTTTCTTGAAAAAATGAAAAAGATAAACTAGGGCAAAGGCTTATGTACCAATAGATAGAATTGGTATCGGGGTACAAAGTTAAGCACTGGACTAGTTTTTAAATTATTTACTGAGACATGTGAGTTACTTTCCAATCTTAAGTTTCCTTTAGGGCTATAAAATCCAAAGTGAATATATTCAGACATGGCTGTTTTATCTGTCTGTGTGTACTAGTTCTAGTAAACATGGATACTCATTCCATACATTTTTTAGTGCTTGCCAAGTGGCAGGCTCTGGGCTAAGCGATGAATATACACAGTGCCTCCTTTTAAGAAATCACCATCCTAGTAAAGGATCTGTGGAAAATATAGTATGCAGTTTCACTTTTATGAGTAGAAGGCCCTTAGCTTTCATCATATCTCTGAGTTATCTGAGTTTCAAAAAGTAGAAGAACCACTTGTCTGGAAGAGAAATGGATGCATCAGCAGGTGTTTGAATATACTTTGAAAAGTAGGAAACACAAGTTACAAGGAAAACGTTCATTATGGCCACGTGATGATGTGGAAGAATTAGGAAGTCTTCCTAGGAGAAACAGTCTATGAACTAGAGACTGAAAGGAAAATAGGTCTGAGTCTGGAGAATCAAGCATGGAAAGTGGGAAGGAGCAAAATATATAGTTGCTTGAATCTGGAGAGAACATAGGACACTGATAGTGTTGAAGAATGTTTGAGATGTTTGAGATTAAGCCCAGGGTGATTATTTGTATGGAAGTGGAAGAGTGCAGGGAGAAGGCAATGGCACCCCACTCCATTACTGTTGCCCGGAAAATCCCATGGATGGAGGAGCCTGGTGGGCTGCAGTCCATGGGGTCGCTAAGAGTCAGACACGACTGAGCGACTTCACTTTCACTTTCCACTTTCATGCATTGGAGGAGGAAATGGCAACCCACTCCAGTGTTCTTGCCTGGAGAATCCCATGGACGGAGAAGCCTGGTAGGCTGCATTCCATGGGGTCGCACAGAGTCAGACACGACTGAAGTGACTTAGCAGCAGCAGCAGCAGCAGCAGAAAGAGTGCAATATGGGCAGGGGAGAGGATAGCAAGGGATGAGCATGGAGGGTGCATTAGGGTTCTTCAGAGAAACAGAACCATTGGTAGGTAGACTGAGATCTCTGCCAACCTCGTTCTCTCTCTGCCCTCTATATCTATCTATCTGTCTGTCTGTCTGTCTCAGTCTCTCTCATTCTATCTGATAGACATATAATAGACAGAGAGGAAGAGGAGGAGGGGCATTATTTTAAGGAGTTGATTGACTTAATTATGGGGGCTGGCAGCTGTGAAATTTGCAGGGCAACTGGCAGGTTGGAAATCCAGGTGAGAGTTGATGTTGTAGTCTTGAGTTATAAATCTTTAGGCAGGTCAGCAGCCTGTACGCTCAAGCAGGGTTTCTGTGCTACAGTCTTGAGGCAGAAAATTGATGCTTCTTTGGGAAACCTCAGTCTTTGCTTTTACAACCTGTAACCAATTGGATGAGGCCAACCCACATTATAGAGGGTATCTGCTTTACTTACAGTTAGCTGATTATAAATGTTAATTATATTCAGATGCTTTCATAGCAACATCTAGTTGACCAAACAACTGACACCATAGCTTAACCAGGTTGACACATAAAATTAACCATCTTAGAGAGGTAGGAGGGTCAGTTTATGAAAGACAGCTAGATTTGTTAACTGGTTTGGCTTTCATCCTGTGGGCAGTGGGAAGGTGTGCAAGGGTTATAAGCAGTTCAGTTCAGCTCAGTAGCTCAGTTGTATCTGACTCTTTGCGACCCCATGAACTGCAGCATGCCAGGCCTCCCTGTCCATAACCAACTCCCAGAATTCACCCAAACTCTTGTCCATTGAGTTGGTGATGCCATCCAACCATCTCATCCTCTGTCATCCTCTTCTCCTCCTGCCCTCAATCTTTCCCAGCATCAGGGTCTTTTCAAATGAATCAGCTCTTTGCATCAGGTGGCCAAAGTATTGGAGTTTCAGCTTCCACATTAGTCCTACCACTGAGCACCCAGGACTGGTCTCCTTTAGGATGGACTGGTTGGATCTCCTTGCAGTCCAAGGGACTTATAAGCAGGAGAGCAGTGAAACACATGATTGGCTGTAGACTGGCTGCACTCTCTCATTTGTGGGAGCAAGGAGTACAGGGGGTAGGGACTGCTGCTGGAATCCAGAAGAGAGATGGTAGTTTCCTGAACCAAGGCAGTATTGTGGGGATGGAGAAAGTGGTAAAATTTGAGAAACATGAGGAGGTGGAATTGAGAAGGCATGTTTCTACATCAGGTAAGGAAGTGGAGAACTTGATCCTGAGACTTTGACTTAGGCAGCCAAAGCCTAATGGCAGAGTGATGCCATTTATTGAGCAGGAAGCACCAGAAGGAGGAGGTAGTCTGACGAGGGAGAAGGTGCTGTGGTTTGCTTTGGACATGCATACTTATCTGATGGCTCAGATGGTGAAGAATCTGCCTGTAATGCAGGAGACCTAGGTTCAATCCCTGGGTCAGGAAGAAAATCCCCTGGAGGAGGGTATGACAACCCACTTAGAATTCTTGCCTAGGGAATCCCATGGGCAGAGGAGCCTGGCAGGCTGCAGTCCATGGGGTTGCAAAGAGTCGGACATGACTGAGTGACTAGACGTGTGCGCGTACACACACACACACACACACACACACACTTAACAAATAGAAATCAATCTGAGATCCATAGTTTTAAGGGACTGAAGTAAACAAGGCCAAGCCTCAGTACTAGGGGAGGGAATATTACACTTTGAGGTGCTGATTGTCTATAAGCCCTCATTGGAATTTATAGAACAATTAAGCATTGTATGGGCTTCCAAGGTGGCTCAGTGGTAAAGACACCACCTGCCAGAGCAGGTGATGCAGGTTGGATCCCTGGATCAGGAATATCCCCCAGAGAAGGAAATGGAAACCCACTCCAGTATTCATGCCTGGGAAATCCCATGGATAGAGAAACCTGGCAGGCTCCTCTGGGGTTGCAAAGAGTCAGAAATCACTGAGCGACTGAGCATGCATATGTAACTCTTAGGAATTTTGAGTCTTTTCTCCCATTCACCAAAAAAAAATGCCCTGCTTTCTTAGATGAGAACTATGTACCAAGAGCTGCAAAATCAGTTGTTGCAACTGCATAGCCTGAGACTTGTGTCAGGTGGTTCCAAGTTCTGATAAACCTTAGGGTAATCAGGAGGAGCTGCTATTCCTAAACTCCATCCGAGACCAGTTAAATTATCTCCCGATGATTCACATATGCAACCAAGGTTGAGAACTACTGCATTGTGCAGAGAACTCAACTGGAGTTGAGTAGAGAAGTATCAGCCTTGGTCAGGGGAGGGCTGAACCCTCGTAAAGAGGGTAGGAATATTCTGACACAGAAGTTGAGGTAAGCAGACCAGAAATCAGGTAGAGAGAAGAGCTGGAGAAATGAGATGGTTGGGGAGATCCAAAGGGTTTGTAAACAGGAAGTGAATTGGAGGAGGGGGGATTACAAGTGAACACATGACCAGAACATTATGAACACAGAAAGCTCAGGTAAGATTTTTAAGGTACTTATTTATAGATTATCTTGAACATTTAAAAATTGTGGATTAGAGGTAACCATTGAACACAGAGTTGACTTCACTGGTATGCTAGAAATGAATCTGTAAGGATGGAATTAGTAAATCGATGGCTGCCCGGTGATGGGCTGGGGGTGATAGATAGAGCATGGAAGGGTCGGAAGGGAGAGACCTCAGAGGGCAGGAGGAGGCACCTGGGATAACGGTTATGTTCACTACCTTGATGTGATGGTTCCACAGACATTTACCTGTGTCAGATTGTACATGTTAAATATGTGGAGCTTTTTTATGTGTGATCTATTTCTCAATAAAGTTGTTACCGAAAGAGAGATATATCAGAGAGATATATATTCTTAGAATTGATATATCTAAATGTTGAAATTACTTTGAGAGCCAGATTACGAACTGTGCATTGAAATTAGTCTTCATTACTTTTAGTTAAAACGTCACAATTTTTAAATAAGAGATTATATTATGTAATTGAATGATATCTCTTCATCATCAAAATTGATTCCAAATAACTTAGGTATTTTCAAAAATATTTACATTTTCAAGAGGTAAATATTTGCTGCCACTAAGCAGCAGCCACAAATGGCTCTTACGGAAATTAGCTACTTGGAAGAGAGCCTGATGAGTTTAATGAGAATGACCTGGATTGACTTTGAAATTAGTGCTTTGGTGGAAGGGTATCAGCATTGATCAATTTGATAGAGAGATCCTGGAGTCACATCTCTGGCTCCTTTTATTGCCTCCTCCAGGGAGAAAACACCTGAAGTTTAAAGGACCAGTCCGATTCCAAAACAGGGTATGTCATACGGTCAGTCCAGGTCAGTTGCACAGTTATATCCAACTGTTTGCAACCCCATGGACTGCAGCATTCATGCTGTATATGTAGTTTATTAACATGTTTTAAGTCAGTTTAAAGCCCTTTTGTTGCCTGTTTTCCCGCTGCGGTTTCTCATGAAACTATAGCCAAGATGACTTTCTGAGCTTCTTCCTTGTGCCATAATTCTGTCACTCAGTGGCTGCATTTGGGGAGGACAAATAATTATGTGAGCAGCATGCCTTTCTGATGAACAAATTAAGCCCACTATTTATTAGTAATAACTGCTTTCCCTTACAGTGGATAATGAAGAACTGCAGGGTGGATTCATGTTATGCTTCCTGGATGATGGATGTGGTATGAGCCCTGGTAAGTTAATTATTTAGATTCCTACCTGCCTGTTAGAACAAACAGTCTGAAAACCCATAAAATAAATAAGAACAAATTGAGCTATCTATATAAAATCTGGTATGGAGCTATTAGGGAAAATAACCCCCAGACTTATTGTTGAGCTTTTTAGGCTTAAGTGTTCCCTCTGACAGAGTAAATTCATTGTAACCATCTGAAGCAAGACCAAAAGTGAACATAAATCAGTGTTGCTGGAAAAATGACAGATGTAAGGTACAGATTTCTTATAAGGAAAAGCATCTGGGAATGAATGAACCAAACGGTAATTGGATGGACTCTGAGATGATCTATAGCACATCCTGCAGGTACTACTTGCAAGAGACCCGAGGCAGTTTCAAGTGGCTTTACACTGTTTAAAATTTTCTGCTTAACCTTCAGGTGTAGGGGTCACCTTTTCTTGTTTTTAGTGGTTTGTGTTTCTTCCCTGCGTATTCAAAGGTTTAGCTGCTTCAATTGAATGTTCTCATTATTGTGAAAGCATCTGCCATGCATTGCATGATTTATCTTTGTATCTTCAAGGCTAGTAAAAGGCAGTACATAGTAGGTACAGATTACTGTTTGCTGTGGAATTGAGATACTATTCCTTTAGGGAAAGGATTTTCATGAATTGAGATACCTTATCCTTGAGTTCCTCATTTTGTTTTATTTATTTTATTTTTGGCTGTGCTGGGTCTCTGTTGCTGCGTGCAGGCTTCTTCTAGTTGTGGTAAGAGGGGATTGTAGTGTGCGGGCTCACTCATTGCCGTGGTTTTCCTGCTGCAAGGCCAGGCTCTAGGGTGTGCAGGCTCAGTCGTTACGGCACCTGGGCTTAGTTGCCCCGAAGCGTGGAATCTTCCTGGGCTAGGGATTGAATCCATGTTCCCTGATTTGGCAGGAAGATTCTTAACCACTAGACCACCAGAGAAGTCCTTCTAGAATTCTTATAACAGTTGCGTATATCCCACAAGCCAGATTTAACAAACGGTGAGGGAGTTCAAATAATATGAAGTGTTCCGGTCAGTTCCACACCAGAGGAAAGAATGATCGTCAGGGCTAACTCAGAATAAAAACTAAAGCAATTATATTCAAGTCTCAGAAGACCCCCTTGGTCTAAATAGTCAAAGACTATGTGTGATATATTCTAAGGCAATTCTTTAAAAAAGAAGCAACTCTTTTACATGGGTCCAAAAACAAAATAATCAAAACACACACAAGTGACAAGTGTGAAGAAATCCACACTTCAGTTGACAGATACAGTTGTATTTTAAGAAGGGTCACTAGTGTTGAGAGCAATTCTTTATTAACATTGGAACTCAAGTGTTAACTGAAAATAAAATCTATCTATCAGTTGTCCAAGCTGAGTTGGTTCAGGCTCAACCTTTTGGAAGAGGTGATGTCCAAACTCTTTGCATTTCCAGCCTTGCCCCTTTCTAGTGCATTCCTCACACAGCAATCCTGAGTGGACTTTTTTCTTTTAATAGATCATAGTGATGCCCTTGATTAAAGCCCTTAGTCGTTTCTCATTACTTTTGAATAAAATTCATACTCCCAACACTTTCAGTTTCTTGCATTACTTGGCCTCTGTCCACCTCTTTGACCTTTTCTCGTACCTTGCACTCCCTTGCTTATAGCACCCCAGCCACACCTGGCTGGCCCTCCATCATTTGACTCTCAAGTCAGAGGACACCTTATGAAGGAGGCCTTTCCTGAGCATTCTGTCTGCAAACTACATTTTTGTTAATTCCCATAACATTCTCCTGGTTTTGTTTCCCTCACTTAATACTCTCCGAAAGGATCTTGTTTGTCTGCTTTTTTCTCATTCCATGACATAAAGTTATTGAGGACAGGGATCCTGTCTGTCTTATTCAGTGTTCTGTCCATGTGCTCAGAACACTGGCCACCGTACATGAGAGTCTGTTCAGCATGTGATAAAAACCGTAGGATTTGGTCTACAACTCTGGGTTATAGTTCTGGGGGTACCATTTATTAGTGTGACCTTGGGAAGGTTACATAAACCTCAGAAACTTAAATTTCCTCATCTGTAACATGCAGATAATATCTTCCTTGTAGGCTTGCTGTAAATATTAAATAGGTGGTGCAAATAAAGTATATGCTGTAGTCCCTGGCATATACTGAATGATCAATAAGGGGTAGCTAATACTATCATTATTGATACCCTCATCTAATCGTCAACCCTTAGTAAGAGCATGTGATAAAATGTCCAGGTAGCTTCAGACAAGTGGAGTGGCTTTACACAACCATGCCACTGCACTATAGCATGTCTGCACCCAGCCTCACACAGGGTCCTTAGGACAGATCTGGGGTGTGTATGCAGGGCATGTAGCCCAATTGGGAGACCCATTTCTGTCTTTCCTTTCCCTGGGAGCATGCCTGTTTCTTGGAGGTGTGTATGTTTTGAAGTTAAGAGGATTCTTTTCCAGAATTCCAGAATGCCTGGAGAGATCAGGAGAATAACTCTCAAAGTCAGAAATAGATAGCCCTTCTTCCCCAGTTAGCAACCTCACATGGGGCTGGATAAGGGCCAAAACCATGGAAAAATTACCAGTGGTACAAATAATTATAGCATCTTTAATTTATTAGCATTTATCAAATGGCACGTATTGTTTTCAAGGTTGATACCTCATCTCATTTATTCCTTTTATCTTTGTCAACAACTCTGTGATGCGTTCAGTTCAGTTCAGTTCAGTTCAGTCACTCAGTCGTGTCCAACTCTTTGTGACCCCATGAATTGCAGCACGCCAGGCCTCCCTGTCCATTACCAACTCCCGGAGTTCACCCAAACCCATGTCCATTGAGTTGGTGATGCCATCCAGCCATCTCATCCTCTGTCGTCCCCTTCTTCTCCTGCCCCCAATCCCTCCCAGCATCAGAGTCTTTTCCAATGAGTCAACTCTTCACATGAGGTGGCCAAAGTATTGGATGTGTTAATAGCTCCCATTTAGGGTCAAGGAAATTAAGGCTGTACTTCCCAGGGTGACACAGCTAGGTATCTCTGACCTCTTGTCAGTACATTGCTCTTAAGATCCTGGTCAGAGATTATGAAGCCTGACAAAGATCATTTTCTCTGCACTCATGCAAGAAGTATGGGTCTGCCCTAATATATGTGTGACATCCTGACAACTGGACCTCTGGCCAATGTGAAGACTCCTATGTCCTAACCACTTATATTGTCTTTGTCAATTGTAGAGGAAGCGTCAGATATCATTTACTTTGGAACATCCAAGAAACGATTATCAACCTTGAAGTTTATCGGGCAATATGGCAATGGCCTTAAAAGGTGAGGACTTCTTTCTTATAATGTAAGTATTATTGCTGTTGGTTATCAGGAATATTTGGTTAAAGAAAGTCTTACTGAGAATGATCCAAGTTTGAAAAACTTAAAAGAGAATAGAAACCCAAGAGTTCTACCTTGTTTTATAATTTCCATGCCCAAACTGACTTAAATCTTTACTTTACAAATAGAGTTTAAAATTTAATTCACAAATAGAGGATGAATCTCCTTTTCAGAGATTAGGAAGTAACACCCGTGTACCATAGAGCTTCTGTGTTTGTTTCTTAATGCATGTCTTTGCACTGGCGTTATATGTGTCCAGAGCTTATGTGATTAGTCTGCTCAATGAAAAGTGAGGACATGAGGCCACGGCTACCTGTGTGGCACCTACCAGATGATCCTTCTTTGCTGCAGCCCTAGACAGCACCTTATCTCAGCAGTCATATCTTAAGTGAGAATGTGGGGCTGGATTAGTTCAAACTCTGCTCTGTTTTGAGAAAACAAACAACAAAAAAATATTTTTACACTCCCTTGGTTAAGAGTCAGCAAAACAGTGGAGTCATTTCAGTGAAAAGAACAATATTGTGCTCCTCTGTCCCTTCTCGCTAATGTTTGAGATATAAACCATTATATTCTTGATTTTTAATATAGCGGATCCATGAGGATTGGAAAAGACTTTATTCTTTTTACAAAGAAGGAAGAAACGATGACCTGTGTGTTTTTTTCTCAGACATTCTGTGAAAGAGAAGGTCTGAGTGAGGTAAGGGTTGAGAGTTTCCTTTGGTTTCCATGGTAATAAAGTTATTTTAATTTACCATTCAGGAGGTAAAGTCTATCATGGGTGCTTTCCTATTATGATTTAGAAATTTAGGAATACATCTGGGAAATAGATAGAAGGTGGCTGGCCATTTTGGGGTCATTGGAGGCCTGTCCTATTGATCTTTTTTTGAGTATTTTTTCTAATCCTAGCCTGTTTTCAGAACATTATTTATTATCCATGTATGCATATCTTCCAGAATAAGAGGCTCCCTTTGGCACTGTGAGATTTTTGGAAGCCTGCAAAACATTTCCACCACCTATCCATAAATAGGTTATCACTTTTAAAGTAAATAGAATATTAAATTCAGAAGACTTGGAAAACAACATCTGAAGAAACTGAAAGCAAAACAGATTTAAAAATATTACTCTCTTGACCATAATTTTAGCTCCCTTTTCTGACCCAGAGACATTTTATTAATTTGCAGCATTTGAGTTTTAGTATTATGAACATCAGTTATAATTCAGGATAACAAATATATGTTGAGTAACTGCTGTCTGCGCAGTGCTGGATATACCCTGTGGAAGGTAGAAAACAAGAAGACCACCTGACCATCAGAGTGTTTTCAGTTTGGTCACAAAATAAAGCAGACATGTATGAATTGGATAAATAACAAAATGAAGGTATTTTAAAAGCATGCTGTTCCATGAGTGTGTATTCCTGGTATTAGTAAATTGTCAAAAGCAGGATATGGATGAAGAGACTAGACAGCCTTGAGTGAGAGTTTATGGGGAAGAGACCACTTGCATCTGGAAAGGCTGGAGTGGTGAGAAATGGCACGTGGCAAGTCTCAGACCTGAGATGACTGTGGGTTTGGAGGACAGTATGGAGATGTAGGATTGTCCAGCAGGAGCCCAGCATGTCTGCTGGCAGTGCTGGAGTCTGGCTAGTTAATAGGAGTAGTCTAGAAGCAGCAGAGAGTAGCTGAGTGGGATTCTGACATGAGGAAAAGCAATACTTTAAGCATTTGTGTTGTACTTTATGTGAGTAAAGGACATGGGAAATTGGGCCAAAGCTGCGATTATAGCTTTCCTAAAATGAGCCATTTCCTTTTTTCTTTTTTTAAAAAGTAAAACCAGTGACCTTCTCATTTCCACTTATATAGTGGCAATGACTTTCGACAAGGTTCGGTTAAGTTGCTCAGTCGTGTCCGACTCTTTGCCACCCCATGGACTGCAGCACGCCAGGCTTCCCTGTCCATCACCAACTCTTGGATGCTGCTCAGACTCACTTCCATAGAGTCAGTGATACCATCCAACCATCCCATCCTCTTCGTTCCCCTTCTCCTCCCACCTTCCATCTCTCCCAGCATCATGGAAAGATGCTGGGAATCTCATTTCTTTTCCAGTGAGTCAGTTATTCACATCAGGTGGTCAAAGTATTGGAGTTTCAGCTTCAGCATCAGTCCCTCCAATGAATATTCGGACTGATTTCCTTTAGGATGGACTGGTTGGATCTCCTTGCAGTCCAAGGGACTCTCAAGAGTCTTCTCCAACACCACAGTTCAAAAGCATAAATTCTTTGGTGCTCAGCTTTCTTCATAGTCCAACTCTCACATCCATACATGACCACTGGAACAACTGTAGCTTTGACTAGACAGACCTTTGTTGGCAAAGAAATGTCTCTGCTTTTTAATATGCTGTCTAGGTTGGTCATAACTTTTCTTCCAAGGAGCAAGCATCTTTTAATTCCATGGCTGCAGTCACCCTTTGCAGTGATTTTGAAAAGTCTGTCACTGTTTCCACTGTTTCCCCATCTATTTGCCATGAAGTGATGGGACAAGATGCCATGATCTTAGTTTTCTGAATGTTGAGTTTTAAGCCAACTTTTTCACTCTCCTCTTTCACTTTCATTAAGAGCCTCTTTAGTTCTTCTTAGCTTTCTTCCATAAAGGTGGTGTCATCTGCATATCTGAGGTTATTGATATTTCTCCCGGCAATCTTGATTCCAGCTTGTATTTCATCCAGCCTGGCATTTCCCTTGATGTACTGTGCATATAAGTTAGATAAACAGGGTGACAATATACAGCAGCTAACAATGTTAGCTGATTATTTTGATATTTTCCTGCAGATTTCTGTGTAACATGCTTGTATTGTTACTTCTTGATTTGATTTCGGCATTATCTGTTAAGCTCCCACTATAAAAGATGAGGATTTATCTATTACTTTCTCTTTGCTCCTATCACACATGTACGTCCTTCCAATTCTCCACCTTCAATATAACTTGATTTTAATTTTGGTTGTGTCAAATATTCAGTATTTTTATTATGAGACTATATAAGCACTATACTGTACACAATTATACCATATCATAAGCTATTTTTCCTTTTCCTGCAGAACTTTTTATTTTAATTGACAGTTAATAATTGTTTGCTTAGTGGTCTGTGTACTTGTCACTGTCACTGAATATTTGCTTGGTTTTATGTGTCTTTGTCACTGTGTTAATCCCAGTGGGCAAGCTAGTCTCCTGCCAGACAATTTCACCTGCTGTTTTGTCAGTTCCACTTTCCTGAAGGCCTCTGCTCTGCAGTCTTCTTAAATGCGGCCCCTCACACTCCTGCGATCCATGGTTGGTGTTCAGCTGCCATCCTGGGATCTGCCCCTGCCGTCATCTTGGCGGTTCTCTTCATCTCTCTAGTTTCAGATCATCTTCCCTAGCTTTCTGCCTCTTCTTGGTGTAACACATCCTCCATTAGCTTTCTCAGCAAGGGTGTATAAGAGGTAAAACATGTTGAGACTTCACATGCATGAAAATGTTTTTCTCCTACCCAAGCACTTAATGATAGTTTGTCTTGATGTTTTTTTCTTTAAATGATTTTTCTTTCATGATTTTGAAGGCATTGCTCCATTATCATATGATTTCTAGTGTTGTTCGTGAGAAGTCTGAAGCCATCTTAATTCCTCGGTCTTCTGTGTGACCCATTCTTCTCCCCTCCGCTCTGTTTTCCGAGGGTCTTTCTCCCCAGTGTTCTGAGTTCAGTGTTTTGCCTTTGGGTGGGTTTATTTATACCCATTGTGTTGGGCGTTTATTAAATGTTTCAGTCTGAAAACTCATGTCCTTTAATTCTGTGCTATTCTCCTGTAGTAGTTGATGATTTTCTTCCATCTATATTATCTTTTCTTTCATTTTACAACATTTGTTCTTAGCTTGTGGATGTCCAAAGATGGTTTTACTTTCTTATCCTTTTTCTCCTGTCTTCCATCCTTAAATTATTGTTTTGTTTTCTGTGAGATTCTCTAACATTTATCTTGCAACCCTCTTACAGACATTTTTTGTAATCGTGTTCTTTATTTCTAAAGAGTCTTTTTAGTCTCTCAATATTCCTTTTGAAAGATACATAGTTCTTATTTCATAGATACAATATTTCTGCTTAGAGCTCTGAAGATATTAACTATGATTAATTTTTTCCTCTGAAATTTTTATTTTCCTCTTATAGTTTTTGTTACCACTGAGTTGCTTTGTTTGTGCTTGTTTATTCGGTCTCTGTCTGTCACATTAGAGACTTTTCTTAGATCACTGTTATTCTTCACTACTTTAATATAGAATATAGTTCAGTTGCTCAGTCGTGTCTGACTCTTTGCGACCCCATGAACTGCAGCACACCAGGCCTCCCTGTCCATCACCAACTCCCAGAGTTTACCCAAACCCATGTCCATTCAGTCAGTGATGCCATCCAATCATCTCATCTTCTGTCATCCCCTTCTCTTCCTACCTTCAATGTTTCCCAGCATCAGGGTCTTTTCAAATGAGTCAGCTCTTCGCAGCCAAAGTATTGGAGTTTCAGCTTTAACATCAGTCCTTCCAATGAACACCCAGGACTGATCTCCTTTAGGATGGACTGGTTGGATCTCCTTGCAGTCCAAGGGACTCTCAAGAGTCTTCTCCAACACCACAGTTCAAAAGCATCAACTCTTCGGTGCTCAGCTTTCTTTATAGCCCAACTCTCACATCCATACATGACCACTGGAAAAAGCATAGCCTTGACTAGATGGACCTTTGTTGACAAAGTAATGTCTCTGCTTTTTAATATGCTGTGTAGGTTGGTCATAACTTTATTTCCAAGGAGTAAGTGTCTTTTAATTTCATGGCTGCAAGTACCATCTGCAGTGATTTTGGAGCTCAGAAAAATAAAGTCAGCCACTGTTTCCCCATCTATTTGCCATGAAGTGATGGGACCAGATGCCATGATCTTTATTTTCTGAATGTTGAGCTTTAAGCCAATTTTTTCACTCTCCTCTTTCACTTTCATCAAGAGGCTCTTTAGTTCTTCTTCACTTTCTACCATAAGGGTGGTATCATCTGCATATCTGAGGTTATTGATATTTCTCCTGGCAATCTTGATTCCAGCTTGTGCTTCCTCCAGCCCAGCATTTCTCATGACGTACTCTGCATATAAGTTAAATAAGCAGGGTGACAATATACAGTCTTGATGTATTCCTTTTCCTATTTGGAACCAGTCTGTTGTTCCACGTCCAGTTCTAACTGTTGCTTCCTGACCTGCATACAGGTTTCTCAAGAGGCAGGTCAGGTGGTCTGGTATTCCCATCTCTTTCAGAATTTCCCAGTTTATTATGATCCACATAGTCAAAGGCTTTGGAATAGTCAATAAATCAGAAATAGATGTTTTTCTGGAGCTGTCTTGCTTTTTCGATGATCCAGCAAATGTTGGCAATTTGATCTCTGGTTCCTCTGCCTTTTCTAAAACCAGCTTGAACATCTGGAAGTTCATGGTTCACATATTGCTGAAGCCTGGCTTGAAATTTTGAGCATTACTTTGCTAGCATGTGAGATGAATGCAATTGTGCGGTAGTTTTGGAGAAGGCAATGGCACCCCACTCCAGTACTCTTGCCTGGAAAATCCCATGGACGGAGGAGCCTGGTAAGCTGTAGTCCACGAAGTCGCTAAGAGTCGGACACGACTAAGAGACTTCACTTTCACTTTTCACTTTCATGCATTGGAGAAGGAAATGGCAACCCACTCCAGTTTTCTTGCCTGGAGAATCCCAGGGACGGGGGAGCCTTGTGGGAGGCCGTCTGTCGGGTCGCACAGAGTCGGACACGACTGAAGCAATTTAGCAGCAGCAGCAGCATGCGATAGTTTAAGTATTCTTTGGCATTGCCTTTCTTTGGGACTGGGATCTTTTCCAGTCCTGTGGCCACTGCTGAGTTTTCCAGATTTTAAGGTTAGTCCAATAAAATGCCAATTGAAAGCTCTGAGAGTGTGGGTGGGGCTTGGCAGCCATTCAGGTCACAATAATACATACCAGGCTGTTTTATTGAGTAATCTTTGGTGTAATTTTCTTTATGTCTTTCCCTCTGGGCTGGTCAGGTATCTTAAAGAAGACTCCTACAGTCTTCTACCTGAAGGCCTAGCTGGCAGAACCTGGGAGCCAAATGAGAGAAGAGATCTGCAGTTCTCAGCATCCAATATGTGTACTTTCATTGAATCCCTCTAATCTCAGTAAGGGTTTCCCTGGTAGCTCTGCTGGTAAAGAATCTGCCTGCAATGCCATGGAGACCCTGGCTTGATTCCTGGGAGGAGGGATAGGCTACCCACTCCAGTATTCATAGGCTTCCCTGGTGGCTCAGAAAGTAAAGAATCTGCCCACAATGCGGGAGACCTAGGTTCTATCCCTGGGTTGAGAAGATCCCCTGGAGGAGGGCCATGACAACTCACTCCAGTATTCTTGCCTGGACAATCCCCAGGCAAGGGACACAGGAGCCTGGTGGGCTACAGTCCATGGAGTCCCAAAATGTCAGACACGACAGAGTGGCTAAGCACACAGCCTCAGTAAGGTCACCTGCCAACTGTGCCTGACATATCCTCTAATCCAGACATGCTTTGTTCCACTCTTTCCACAGAGTAAACATCCATTCCCTATGGAGGAGGGGGAGGAGCTAATGCCAGATGGGGAGCTGGACTGCTTGTAGCTCTCTTTTACCCCCACCTCAAGAGCTAATTCATGCCATCAATCTCTGAGACTTTGAGGGAGCTCTGAATTGTAAATCAGTCTGGTACTTCTCATTTCTGGTATGGGCTTTGGATTGGTTACTTGGATATGCTGTCATACTTTTCAACTTCTGAAATGCTGATACTGTTGTTTCCTCTGCCATCTGACCCATAATTCTGTAGGGGGCTGAGGTAGAGTCCATCAGTCACCATGTTCTGTAGTGGAACATTTTAGAATAAAACTCTTAAGTATAAATTTTTGTTTTGTGCCTCTTCCTTATCAAACTAGAATACCTGGGGCAAGTACACTCTTAACTTAGCGTTGTATAATTTGGAGTGAATTGGGGTCAGACCAAAAAAAAATGATGGTTTTTATCTGTGTATTTCATAGTAAATTGATGTGTTTTTTTTTAATAGGTTGTGGTTCCAATACCTTCATGGTTAACAAGAACCAGAGAATCTGTCACAGATGATCCTCAAAAATTCTCAACAGAATTGTCTATAATTTATAAATATTCTCCATTTAAAACTGAAGATGAATTGATGCAGCAGTTTAATGTGATCTACGGCAAATGTGGTAAGATCATCACAACCCTGAAATTTTAATGTGGAAGTGTTTGTTTTCAGCGTCATACAAAAGACTGTAAATATGATTTCTATTTAAAACGCCATGTGGAATCTCATATGAGGCAGTTATTCATTTTATTTTTATAAATTTTGTCTTAGAGAATCCAAACAGGAATAACTCTTAAGTCACTGGCACTGGGAGAAATGTTTGTACTTGTAACAGCCTGGTGAAACCCGGTAAGGAGAGGTTGACACAGGCTATGATCATAGGGAATCACAGTCTCTGCCAGAGATAATCTCTCTCCTCATCTCTCTGTGTCAGGAGACTCTTTACTACAGCATCCAAGACTAGATGACCGCAGGGCATGTAAGAGAGTTAGCAGTTTATAAAGTAACAAGTCCAGGCTTCTGTGGCAGTCTTTCTCCAGACTTGTACCACTTTTCATATCTAGAAGCAAAAAGATTCCTGCTCTAGAGAAAGCTATTTGCATTCTGCTTTTTCTAATGTTAATGTGCAAAATTCTATTCTGTTTGTATTAAAATTCTGTTTTATGTTATGTTTATAGCAAATTTCTCCTCTAACTTGTGGTAGTTTGTTTAAAAGTAATGTTTTATGTCATCCTTTTCCCTTTCTCATAGAAGAAAAATAATGGCACTTAACTATTCATTTCATTAAGATATATGGTGTACTTTAAGGATGGTTAATGTATAATCTCTTTAGTTGCCTTATAATTGTGAAATACTGATGTATATACTACTGAAAGATATACTATTTCCTGAACACTTTTCTAAATGCCTTATAAAAATTAACTCATTTAATCCTCAAAACAACCCTTGTGTTTTAAGTGCCTCATGAGCTCTATCATCTAGATTAGGAAACTTACCTGAAGTCACTGTGATAGTAAATGGTTGGTCCAGGGTATTGACACATGTATTTAGGCTCCCAAGTCCAAGTCCAGATTCTTAGTCACTCTGCTGTTCTCCCCTCCATTTTAGTATTACCAAAAAGAAAAGTGTACTTGGTTGTTCTTCAAATTTCTCTGACAGTGCTGTTTGTCTTTATATTATAATCAACTTTATAAACAATTTGGGTTGTTTTTGTTTACTGTGCTTTAGAGCAGGGATCAGCAAGCTAGGGCCTGCAGGTCAAATTGGCCCCATGGCTGTTTTTCTTAGTTACCATTTACTGGAACGTAGCTACATCATTCATCTGTGTATTCCCTGCAGCAGCTTTCATGCTACACTGTAGAGCTGAGTTGTGAGTAGTTGTAAGAAGCCTGCAAAGTCTGAAATATTTGTTTTTTGGCCCTTTACAGAAAAAGTTTACCAACACCTCTGTTAGTGTCTACTTCATATTTATACACATTTATACAAAGCAATACTTCATATTTATACAAATGGTAAAAATTCATCTTTGTTCTTATGTGCATTGATTTCAGTTCTGACAATGAGAGTTTTACCTATAATACAAATTTGGCTCAGGCTTCTAACAGTTTTTATAATGCAAATTATGAGAAGAATCCACACTGAAAGACATAATAAGTTGAATAGTTAAAAAGAAGATGGTGCTATAGAAACTCAATGCTCTTTGGCAGAAAGTGGAATTTACTATAAGACATATATATTGAAACTTACCAAGGCATTTTATTTACTGAAGTACAAAAGAAAATTTAGTCTATAGCGGGCTTAATTCCCTAGGTGAGATAATAGCACCATGACTAATGCTTAGTGTAGTTAAATATTGACAAAAGTCAAACATCTATTTTTCCACTAGGTACTTTGCTGGTTGTTTATAACTTGAAGCTTCTGCTTAGTGGAGAACCTGAGTTGGATGTTAAAACTGACAGAGAAGATATACTGATGGCTGGAGCTCTTGGAGAGTGAGTATATGAGTGTTTGTCAGAACATGTGTCAACGATGCCAGTGAACTGGGGTTAGGAAACCTGCATCCTGGTTCCAGGTCGGAGGCCACTGGGCCTCAGCACTAGAGCCATTCATTTTACCCCAATTACAGATAAAGTATGTTAGGCTGGACCTCTGATTCCCAAATCTGGCTGAGCCTGTGAGACAGCTTCTTGAGAAGTACAAGATCCTGTCTTATCCCACATCTACTGAGTCAGAATCTCTGGATATCAAGCCTAAGAATCAATATTTTTCATATGTTTCAGAGGTGATTCAGAGGAATATCGCTGAATGACAGTTCAGAATGGTCCTATGAACTGCTTACTTGCAGTTTATAAGTAAATAAATGGATATTCATTTTTCTTGGCTATTGGGGATCCATAGGGAACAGAATGAGAAATTAGTAGGGACATGGGTGAAAAAGTGTGGAGAAATATGAAATAGTGATTAAACCTAGATTTCTCTAAAGTAACTTTGTATTTCACTCTGTATTTAAAACTTATTAGCAGACAAATTGGGAGAGTAGCATTGACATGCATATACTACCAACTGTGAAATAAGTAGCTACTGGGAAGGTACTGTGTTACACAGGGAGCTGGGGTCGGTGCTTGGTACTGAGCACCAGTCTTGGTGTGAAGACCTCGAGTGCTGGCATGGGAGGAAGGCTCAAGAGAGAGGAGATATAGGTAAACATATAACTGATGTACTTTGTTGTACAGCAGAAATAAATGTAACATGTACAGCAATTATAGTCCAATAATAAAAAACTTTTAATGAAAGAGGAAGAAGGAAAAAAAAGCTTATTAGCTTAAACCTTTATTCTGTTAGTGTCAGAATGCTACAGTTAGAAGGGATTTTAAAGGAATTTAATCTGGACTGATTCATTTAATGAACAATTGTGGTTCAGTAGAAATATAGTGAAAGCCAAAAATATGAACAATATATGTCATCTTAAATTTATGAGTAGCTGCATTAGGAGAAGTAAAAAGAAATGGTTGTTATTAATTTAACAATGTTTTTATTTCACCAAATATATATAACATAATTTCGAAATTTCAGTATGCAAAATATTAAGACATTTTCCATTCAATTTTTTCCATTCCAAATCTTTGAAATCCAGTGTGGTTTACATGTGTACCACATATCAGCTTGGACTAGTGCTCAATAGCCATGTATGGCCAGAAGCTACGGTATTGGACAGTGACGTTTTAGACGAAGATATGGACGGAGGAGCCTGGTAGGCTACAGTCCATGGGGTCGCTAAGAGTCGGACACGACTGAGCAACTTCACTTTCACTTTTCACTTTCATGCATTGGAGAAGGAAATGGCAACCCACTCCAGTGTTCTTGCCTGGAGAATCCCAGGGACAGAGGAGCCTAGTGGGCTGCCGTGTATGGGGTCGCACAGAGTTAGATATAACTGATGCAACTTAGCAGCAGCAGCGTTGAGACCCAAGTAAGCACATCAGCTTAGACAACTTTTTCTTTTCCCTTGGAAGTGAAATTTTGAAAGTTCTTTTCCCAGTTAGAGACTTTAACATATGATAACCCACTTTAAATTATCTTTTCTATATTTTTCTAATGTATATTTTTTTCTCATCTCATTCTAAAATGTGGAATTCTCATTTTACACAGAAATAAAGGTGGTTGTTTTGTTTTGTTTTAAATATCCAACCTAATTACCATTCTACAAGTGTTGGGAACCCCTCTGCCAACATTAATATGCCAATATCAGAAAGGATGCCCAGAACTGTTACTGGCACCTTCATTACTGTCTCCTCCTCTCTTGCTGGCCTTGTCCTCTACTTAAGGACTGGTTCCAAAACCAATATTTCATACTACTTAACAGCTTTGAGCTCAAATTTTCAAACAGTTATCTGTCAGAATGCCTTAGCCTTTCAACACTAGCATTAGGAAATAATATATTATTAGAGGAATACTTTGACAGCTAATTCTTTGGGGAAAATTCCTACTGTTCCCAGATTGTTTAATGAAGCTAGAAGCTTCTTAAGGCATTTGTTGTGCTGTGCTTAGTTGCTCAGTCATGTCCAACTCTTTGTGACCCCATGGACTATAGCCCCACAGGCTCCTCTCTGTGTGGGGATTCTCCAGGCAAGAATACTGGAGTGGGTTGCCATAGTGTCCTCCAGAGGGGTCTTCCCAAGACCAGGGATCGAACCCAGGTCTCCCACATCACAGGCAGATTCTTTACCATCTGAGCCACCAGGGAAGCCCTCTTAAGGCATTTAGGCAGTTAATTACAAAATAAAGAAAATGGATCAGACCTAAGAAATACACAATTTCGCTTTGGAACATTGACCACCCTGCAATTTTTTATTTGATTGATTTTTCAACAAAATGTTTCACATTTCAATCACAAGAAAATTTTTCTAAAGACAAGGATGGGATTTTATGAGGAAGGATTTATTGTAAAGAGGTGACATAATTTCTGTACCAAAGATGCAGTACATTTCATGGTTTCTTTTGTAAGTACCAGCTGGTGCCAAGTAGAGAGAGCAATACTACTTCCTGGGGAGGCAGTAATAATGCCAGTTTCTCTTCTAAAAAGTTAGTGGATTCTGACAATAACTTCTAATTCCTCTTCACTAAGGGATTAGTAAAACCATTAAATCTTGAGGCTGAAAGAATGCATCTGGTCCAAGATGGATCTTTCTTTGACTCGTCTTCCATTTATGACTTCTGATCTTTGAACTTCTAATCAAGTGCAGTTTATATATCTTGGTTTTGAGAATAAGTGGTTTGTAATAAAACAACTTTTTTACTATTTCTTTCTATTCTGGCTATTGTATCTCTTTGAAGCCACAGGGCATGATTTGACATCTGTCCAAAAACAAATTTCAAGGTTTTGAACTGTCTAATTTTCACCTTTAGTCTTAGATGATGTGGTCCTGCCAATTCTGAAAATAATTTAATTTTCTACGTAGGAATAGGAAAACCAAAGCTTACAGGCTTTGTTTGGCTTCAGAGAATTGATTTTCTGGTATAATTTATTTTCTTCCAATTTTTCTTGTTGTAAAATCAAAAGTAAAACAATATTTTAAAACTTTTTAAGGAAAAGAATTTCTATATCATAATTATTAATTTATATTTGTCCATTCTAGTGTTTTTAAGGACAATTTTTCAGTTTTCTTTTTTCATTTACGATTTGCTTCTAAACATATGTATAGTCTTAATAAGCCTCATTTCATGATTTCTTGATAAGTGGCCATTGCATTGATTCATCATAAGTTACATAACAATTCCTGCATTTCTGTATAGTAACATTAGTCTCAGTGTTTCACATTATTTGTGGGTAATGTTGAAATAAACATATTTGTAAACATGTATTTTTTTTATTTTTTGAATTATTTTCTTAAGACAGATTCCCAGGAAGGGAACCAGTGAGTCAAAGGATCTGAACTTTTATACAGTTCTTGCAAATATTTGGCATCACCAGTATTTTATTATTTTAAACTTAGTAATCAAAATCCTTCATCATTGTACCTTGGGCTGAGGCTCTAACAGTAGTTATCTGACCATTGTCAGGGCCTTGTTTCAAGATGACAATAGCCTCATGAAAATTTCATTAAGTGTGATGTTCAAGCACAGGGCGGTGGCTTGTGCTTTGGCAGTATCAGTCTAAAGATAAACTGCTTTCACTTAAGAAAAATTATGTGTAGGTATATAACAGTCATCTCACAATTTCAGCATGCAGATGAGGCATAAGTTTGCATTTAATGTGTGATATATTAAACTGGAGTTTGGATCTGTGATTGTGGTATGTGGAGAGTGCAAGAGAAGGGTGCAGAGGTTCCAGGGCAACATGCAGAAAGAGAGTTGTAGCTACAGAAAAACAATAGTTTTGAATTATATCATGTTAAGCTTAGGCAGAGTTCTCGAAAGGGAAGAAGATGGTATGAAATATAGCTTCGTAACAAATCAAAATGTGGAACAAAATGGAGGGGCCGGAGAGGGCTGAGAATACTAAATGTTAAAGAAATAAAAGTGAACTAATAACAGAAAACAAGATGTCTCTTTTGGGCCTGTTTAGACAAATTTTTAAAAATTTGTTATCTATTTTTAGCTGTGCTGAGTCTTTGCTTTGTGTGGGCTTTTCCCTAGTTGAGGTGAGAGGGGGCAATGCTCTGGTTGTGTTGTGGGGGGCTTCTCTTTGCTGTGGCTTCTCGTGTTGTAGAGCACAGGCTTTAGGACCCGTGGGCTTCAGTGGCTGTGACGTGTGGTCTCGGTAGTTGCAGTTCCCAGGCTCCAGAGCACAGGCTTAATAGATGTGGTGCATGGGCTTGGTTGCTCTGCAGCATGCGGGATCTTCCCGGATCAGGGATTTAACCCACATTTCCTGCATTGGCAGGTGAATTCTTTACCACTGAGCCACCAGGGACACCCCAATTTTTGTTTATTAATTTATATTATGGTAGTTTTTGGAACTCTGAACCAAGTCCCACACCTCAAACCTTTGTAACATTTTCTCCCACCAAACTTTTTTTTTTCCCTTGAAGTAGTCTATTTGTGCAGAATAGAATCAAGTAGAATCAAGTTAATCCATTTTTACCTTCTCACTTGTGGTTGTTAGTAACCTTCAATCACAGTCACACAGATTATTAAAATTAAAAGTCATTTTCTAAGGTTATATATTGATGGAGGGTAGTAGGACTAAGAAAGTGCAAGATGACAGACTGGTGGAAGGTTTAAAATGAGTCAGTGCCCATCATTAACCTCATATGTGGTTAGTGTAAATTGGCATATACAAAATCTACAGCGTTGTCATTCTGCTTTGACATTCCTTACTCAGAGAGTTTATGTAGATGCCAGGTGTGGAATTGCAGTTCTGTAATTTGGATGTTTTAAATTTCATTCATAAGACATACAACCTTATTATGTGGATGTGTCAGTCGTTCAGTTGTGTCTGACTCTTTGTGACCCCATGGATTGTAACCTTCCAGGCTCCTCTGTCTACGGAAATCTCCAAACAATAATACTGGAGTGCGTTGCCATCCCCTTCTCTAGGTGATTTTCCTAACCCAGGGATAGAACCCAGGTCTCCCGCATTGCAGACAGATTATTTACCATCTGAGCCACCAGGGAAGCCCATTGTGTGGATACTGGTATGAAATTATAAGTTTATAATAAAGACTTTTCCAAATTCACTGGAATATTGAGTGGTAGCCCTGTCACAGCATCATTTTCAGGATTTCAAATGGCTCAACTGGAATTCCATCAGCTCCACTAGCTTTGTTCATAGTGATGCTTTCTAAGGCCCACTTGACTTCACATTCCAGGATGTCTGGCTCTAGGTCAGTGATCACACCATTGTGATTATCTTGGTCATGAAGATCTTTTTTGTACAGTTCTTCTGTGTATTCTTGTCCCCTCTTCTTAATATCTTCTGCTTCTGTTAGGTCCATACCATTTTTGTCCTTTATCGAGCCTATCTTTGCATGAAATGTTCCCTTGTTATGTCTAATTTTCTTAAAGAGATCTCTAAGTCTTTCCCATTCTGTTGTTTTCCTCTATTTCTTTGCATTGATCGCTGAAGAAGGCTTTCTTGTCTCTCCTTGATATTCTTTGGAACTTTGCATTCAGATGCTTATATCTTTCCTTTTCTCCTTTGCTTTTCACTTCTCTTCTTTTCACAGCTATTTGTAAGGCCTCCCCAGACAGGCATTTTGCTTTTTGGCATTTCTTTTCCATGGGGATGGTCTTGATCCCTGTCTCCTGTACAATGTCATGAACCTCCATCCATAGGTCATCAGGTACTCTATCAGATCTAGTTCCTTAAATCTATTTCTCACTTCCACTGTATAATCATAAGGATTTTTTTTTTTTTTTTTGGTAATACCTGAATGGTCTAGTGCTTTTCCCTACTTTCTTCAATTTAAGTCTGAATTTGGCAATAAGGAGTTCATGCTCTGAGCCACAGTCAGCTCCCAGTCTTGTTTTTGCTGACTGTATAGAGCTTCTCCATCTTTGGCTGCAAAGAATATAATCAATCTGATTTCGGTGTTGACCATCTGGTGATGTCCATGTGTAGAGTTGTCTCTTGTGTTGTTGGAAGAGGGTGTTTGCTATGACCAGTGTGTTCTCTTGGCAAAACTCTATTTGCCTTTGCCCTGCTTCATTCCATATTCCAAGGCCAAATTTGCCTGTTACCCCAGGTGTTTCTTGACTTCCTACTTTTGCATTCCAGTTCCCTATAATGAAAAGGACATCTCTTTTGGGTGTTAGTTCTAAAAGGTCTTGTAGGTCTTCATAGAACTGTTCAGCTTTAGGTTCTTCAGCGTTACTGGTTGGGGCATAGACTTGGATTACTATGATATTGAACGGTTTGCCTTGGAAACAAACAGAGATCATTCTGTCATTTTTAAGATTGCATCCAACTACTGCATCTCGGACTCTTTTGTTGACCATGATGGCTACTCCATTTCTTCTAAGGGATTCCTGCCCACAGTAGTAGATATAATGGTCATCTGAGTTAAATTCACCCATTCCAGTCCATTTTAGTTTGCCGATTCCTAGAATGTCGACGTTCACTCTTGCCATCTCCTGTTTGAACTCAGCAGTGGCCACAGGACTGGAAAAGGTCAGTTTTCATTACAATCCCAAAGAAGGGCAATGCCAGAGAATGCTCAAACTATCGCACAATTGCACTCATCTCACACACTAGTAAAGTAATGCTCAAAATTCTCCAAGCCAGGCTTCAGCAATACGTGAATCGTGAACTTCCAGATGTTCAAGCTGGTTTTAGAAAAAGCAGAGGAACCAGAGATCAAATTGCCAACATCTGCTGGATCATGGAAAAAGCAAGAGAGTTCCAGAAAAACATCTATTTCTGCTTTATTGACTATGCCAAAGCCTTTGACTGTGTGGATCACAATAAACTGTGGAAAATTCTGAAAGAGATGGGAATACCAGACCACCTGACCTGCCTCTTGAGAAACCTGTATGCAGGTCAGGAAGCAACAGTTAGAACTGGACATGGAACAACAGACTGGTTCCAAATAGGGGAAGGAGTACGTCAAGGCTGTATATTGTCACCCTGCTTATTTAACTTCTATGCAGAGTACATCATGAGAAACACTGGGCTGGAAAAAACACAAGCTGGAATCAAGATTGCCAGGAGAAATATCAGCAACCTCAGATAAACAGATGATACCACCCTTATGGCAGAAAGTGAAGAGGAACTAAAAAACCTCTTAATGAAGGTGAAAGAGGAGAGTGAAAAAGTTGGCCTAAAGCTTAACATTCAGAAAACGAAGATCATGGCATCTGGTCCCATCACTTAATGGGAAATAGATGGGGAAACAGTGGAAACAGTGTCAGACTTTATTTTTGGGGCTCCAAAATCACTGCAGATGGTGACTGCAGCCATGAAATTAAAAGACACTTACTTCTTGGAAGGAAAGTTATGACCAACCTAGATAGCATATTCAAAAGCAGAAACATTACTGCCAACAAAGGTCCGTCTAGTCAAGGGTATGGTTTTTCCAGTAGTCATGTATAGATGTGAGAGTTGGACTGTGAAGAAAGCTGAGCACCAAAGAATTGATGCTTTTGAACTGTGGTGTTGGAGAAGACTCTTGAAAGTCCCTTGGACTGCAAGGAGATCCAACCAGTGCATTCTGAAGATCAGCCCTGGGATTTCTTTGGAAGGACTGATGCTAAAGCTGAAACTCCAATACTTTGGCCACCTTATACGAAGAGTTGACTCATTGGAAAAGACTCTGATGCTGGGAGGGATTGGGGGCAGGAGGAGAAGGGGTCGACAGAGGATGAGATTGCTGCATGGCATCACCGACTCAATGGACATGAGTTTCAGTGAACTCTGGAAGTTGGTGATGGACAGGGAGGCCTGGCATTCTGCAATTCATGGGGTCGCAAAGAGTTGGACACAACTGAGCGACTGAACTGAACAGAACTGAACTGTATAAAGACTTTGCAATTACATGTAAGATATGCCAGTGAATCCTGGATCTGTGTGTTCGTTTTCTTTACTCTTTACTACATCTCACTCTTGCTTGTTTACATGGTGGTCCATCACCTGTTCCAGGGGCATTAATCTTTGGGGAAGAGGATGGAGTGTGTATGACAGGAAGGGCTTCAAGTAGTATACATATATTAAATTATTGAAAACAAATTGAACTTCATAAACATACAAATCGGTGTAATAGTGCTTCCTCACTTTCCACCCCAGTTCCTTTTAATCTCTCTTCTTCTACAGAAATTATTCTGCACCTTGAGTTTTAAAATATACCATCTAGTTTTCTTCTTAATAATTGTCAATTTATTAGATTTAATGCAGATATTTTTTCTTCTTTACCTTTTTTTTTGAAATAATTTAAACTTTTTGAATGGGTTACAAAGATAATACCAAGAATTCCAATGTACTTCACTACGATTCCACAAATGTGGTATTTTACCACACTTGCTTTATCTTTCAACCTCTTGCTCTTTCTCTTTTTATATGTAGTTTGGATCCTTGGGTTCTTTTTCATTCTTTCTATTTTCAGGGTCATAATCTGTTACTGTCTATATAAATTATTTGGCTAGAGTTGTTCTAAATTTGGCTTTGGCTAGTGGGAGCCTGTTCAAGCTGAATCTTATGTTCTTTTCATGTCATCATCATTTTAAAACACTTTTGTACTTGCTGGAACCACAAGATGTTCTGGGCTCATATTACTTTCCTTTTTTCCCTGATATAGCACTGCAGTCATTTCTCCAAGAGACCCTGGTTCCCTTTAGAAGATAATGCTGCACTTCATTCTAAAAGATGACTTTTAAAAATGCTGTACCTTATTTTTGAAATGGCTGTATAGTGATCAGTTACTGTATATTGGTATATAACAATTTTGTATAATATTCAGTTACTATATACTATAGTATAATGTATAATGTGGTATTATATATCAATGCTCCCCTATTGATTAAACTTCATTTTTTCACTCTTTCAACAATGCTGATTGTTTTATTTTAGGGCACATGTACAAATACTTCTTTGGCATTCTTAGAAAAATTATTGCTGGATTAAGTAGTAGTAATTTTCAATTTAAATAGTGCTAAAGTGCTGTGTGAAAATACTTACATTTCTATACATCTAACCAATGGTCTGAATTTTCTCAGTGCCCTGATTCTCACCATGATTTGATGTAATCAATCTTTAAAAATGTTGCCAAGTAGCAAATTCTTAGAACCTAGGCAAAACTCATGAAACAAATTTTTCTTCACAGCTCACACAGAAAAACCAACTATGCTGACATCTTTGTCTCACAGTTCTAGTTTCTAGAACTGTGAGATAATGAATTTTTGTTACTTAAAAAAATTTAGCAGGTAGATTAAATATTTCTTTGCACTCCAGTTTCCTCCTAAATATTAAAAAAATTGAGTATATTTTCATGTTTTTGGACACTTAATTCCATAATTTGCTTGTGTGTTTTGCTTATATTTCTTTTATATAGTTTTTCTTGTTGATTTTTAGGAATATTTAGTGTAGTATAGCTATTAATGCTTTGGGTATTAAATATGAAGAAAACATTTTCCTCTAGTCTGACATTCTTCCCAGGTGGTACAGTGGTAAAGAATCTGCCTACCAGTGCAAGAGAAGCAAGAGGCACAGGTTCAATCCCTAAGTCAGGAAGATCCCCCGGAGGAGGAAATGGCAACCCACTTAAGTACTCTTGCCTGGAGAATCACATGGACAGAGAACCTGGTGGGCTACAATCCTTGAGGTTGCAAGGAGTCAGACACTACTGAGTTGACTGAACACACACAGACTGACACTTGGCCTTTTTTAAATTGAAACATTTATTGAGATAATTACAGACTCACATGCAGTAATAAGAAGCAATACAGCAAGGCTGTGTACCCTTTCCCAGTGGTGGCATTTTGCAAAACTATAGTGTAACATCATAACAGGGATATCAACATTAATATAATGAACAAACTTTGATGCAAATTCACCAGTTCATCAGCACAAGGACGCTTGCTTTTGCTTTTTATAAACACACACCTCCTTTCCTTTTTCCCCACTTGACTTTCTTTAAAAATGTATTTATTTTTTTATTTTTGACTGTGCTGGGATTTCATTGCTGCGTGCGGGCTTTCTCCAGTGTGTCGAGCAGGGGCTGCTCTCTAGTTGCAGTGCATGGTCTTCTCATGTGGTAGCTTCTCTTGTTGCAGAGCACTGCCTCCAGGTCATGGGGTCTTCAGTAGTTGCAGAACCTGGGCTCAGTAATTGTGGCTCCTAGGTTCTAAAGCATAGGCTCAGTAACTGTGGTGTGAGGGTTTAGTTGCTCCATGGCATCCTGGATCTTCCTGGACCAGGTATCGAACCTATGTCTCCTGCATTTGTAGGCAGATTCTTTACTTCTGAGCCACCAGGGAAGCTCCCCCCTTGACTTCTAACATTGTTAGTATTTTCCTTTGTCTTACAGACATTTTTTAATTTTTGAGGTCAAATCTGTTAATACTAATACTTTCTTTTCTCTGCTTCTTTTGCATTCTGAACTCAGAAAGTCCGTCCTTAGCCAAATATGTTTTCTTATCATCATTTCTTTTAATACTTGTAATTTATTTCCATATAGCCTTTTAATCCATCTGGGATTTATTTTTGAAGTTTATATGCATGGGGAAGGATAGATTAATTTCGTGCTTTCCTAAAGGATATAGAATTTAAAAAATAATCCAGCCTTTTTTACTTATTTGAAGTGTATTGTTAATATAAACTAGATTACAACCATTCATGGATTTATTTCTGGACAGTCTGTCCCTTTTCACTGATAGAATTTTTTATTCCTGCTCCATTAGAATTTCTTAATTGCTATAGCCCTTATAATGCATTTTGTTATTTGGTAAGACTACCCCTAAACTTCTAAAAAATTGCCTACACTTGTAGATGTTCTTTTTTATATGAATATTTAAAACAAGCTTTTCAAGTTTTATTACAAAAAAATTCTTGGGTTTTTTTACTGGTAGTCTATTGAATTCATGGATTAATTGGGGGAGAACTAGCATATTTATGATTTGGTCCTTATTCCCATCTACTTTTATATAGTTGAGTTTTATAACAGCACAGTATATCATACTAATTAAGAACAGAGCTTTGGTAGTTAGACTGAGTTCAATTTATAGTTCTACCTGCTGTGTTTTTATGGGGAAGGTAGTTAACCTCACAGAGCCTCAATTTAGTCATTTGTAAATGGTAATGATAGTAATGGTATTATATCACAGGGTTGTAGTGAAAATTAAATGATATATGATGTAAAAAGTGCTTAAATTCTTCTTTGGCACATTGTACATACCCAGTAATTGTTAGCTATTATTATTTCTTCACTTAGTTCTGGTATATTTCTTGTTAAGTTTATTCTTGGGCATTTTCTGACTCTTCTTAGCATTCAGATAAGACTTATTTTTTTCTTCATTGCTTTTTCAAATTATTTATTTGTTAGTTTACTGATGGCAAAGCATTGACTTTTTGCCTGTTGATTTTATATCTCACCATTTACTGAACTATTTTATTCTAATAGTTTTCAGTTAAATTTTATATGTAGTTTTTATCTTTAAACAATGATGGTTTTATGTCTTTATTTCTGTTGTTGTTCATTTGCTAAGTCGTATCTCTTTGAGACCCCATGAACTGCAGAATTCCAGGCTTCCCTGACCTTCACTATCTCCCTGAGTTTGTTCAAACTCATGTCCGTTGAGTTAGTGATGCCTTCCAACCATCTACTTATTATTTCTTTATTTCTTGTTTTAACTAATTAGCTAGTTAAATAGAAGTGGTAATAGCAGACATGCTTTTTTGTCTTGTTTTTATCTTAATAGAGTTTTTTTACATTTGACTATTAGATGTGATGATTATTCTAGTTATTATTCCTTTGAATCAATGCCTTTTCAGTTTCAGGAAGGCAATAACTGAGTTCCTTTTATTTTTTACATCAGAAAGTGGATATTAAATTTTAGTCAGTGCTTTCTGATATCTGTTGAAGTGATTTAGATTTGTTTTTCTCCTTTAATCTGTTAAAGCAATGTATTAATATATTAGAGTTTATAATGTTGAACCATCCTTGCTTTGTTCAAATAAACCCAACTAGTTTATGATGTATTATTCACTGTGTTAATTTTGCTAGTATTTTATTTAATGTTTCTTTGTCTCTATGTTTACATATGAGACTGGCTATAATTATGCTTTTATTATCCTTATCTTACTATTGGTGTATAGTCTATAGTAGAATGAGCTGGAAAGTTTTTCACCTCTTTTGTTAGTTTAAAAGAGTTTATATAAAATGAATCCGTCATTTACCTATAGGTTGGATAGAAGTTCCCTGAAAATTTTGTGGTCCTATTACTACTTTTTTTTACTTTTCAGTTGGGTTATAACTGTTAATCTATTCAAAATTTAAAATTCTTAGGGCAAATTTATCATTTATAATTTCTTATTAAAAATACTCCTTTTGTTTAGATTTTCAAATTTGTTGATATGGAGTTTTATGTAAAATATTCTTTTTTTTTTTAATTGAAATACAACTGCTTTACAGTGTTGTATTAGTTTCTGCTGTACAACAATGTGAATCAGTTATGGAATGAAAGTTGCTCAGTTGAGTCCGACTCTTTGCAACCTCAGGGACTATACCAGTCCACGGAATTCTCCAAGCCAGAATACTGAAGTGGGTAGCCTTTCTTTTCTCCAGGGGTTTTTCCCAACCCAGGGATTGAACTCAGGTCTCCTGCGTTGCAGGTGGATTCGTTACCAGCAGAGCCACAAGGGAAGCAGCTATATGTATATGTGTATCTTCTCCCTCTTGAGCCTTCCTCCCACCCCCCAACCCCCCACCAATCTCACCCCGCTAAGTCATCCCAGAGCACCAAGTTGAGCTTCCTGTGCTATACAGCAGCTTCCCACATACGGTAGTGTATATACGTCAGTGTTACTCTCTCAATTCGTCCCACCCGCTCCTTCCCGCCCTGTGTCCATAAGTCTGTCTCATCATCTGTGTCTCTATTCTTGCCTCACAAATAGGTTCACCAATACCATTTTTCTAGATTCCATATATATGCGTAATTATATGATATTTATTTTTCTCTTTCTGACTGACTTTACTCTGTATGACAGACTCTAGGTTCTGCCACCTCACTAGAACTAATTCAAATTTGTTCCTTTTCATGGCTGAGTAATATTGCATTGTACAGAAGTGTAACACATCTTCTTAATCCGTTCATTTGTTGCTGGGCATTTAGGTTGTTTCCATGTCCTGGCTATTGTAAATAGTGCTGCAGTGAACGTGGGGGTGTATGTGTCTTTGTGAATTACGTTTTCAAATTGTTCAGGCTTAATCGCTCTTGTAGCATTTTTCCCTTTTTGTAGGGGCTAGGATTGTATGACCATTTCCTCTGGTCTGTTGTGCATGTGATTTCCTTGTACCCATGTTGCTTTCAGTTACTTATCATCTTCTTAACATATTCAACCCTTATGATAAAATGGAAGAAAGCATGGACTCTTGTCACAGATTCATGATGAAAAAAGGCATGTCATGGAATTGACTGCCATCAAAAGGGCCTTTCGTACCCCTGGAATCCATCACAGTTCCAGATCTCAGGCAACTAGAGGAACCCATCTGACAAAGCAGTTCTGAAAGCAATGATATAATACAGGGTCACAGAGTTGAAATTTTGTACCAAGTAATGTTTTGAAATTAGGTGCCATATTGTCAGTGTATTTCTAAATTGACAGTCATTGGACAGCATTCTGTAATGTCTCTGGTTTATGTCTTAACTGAGCTGCCTGGGAACACATCAAAAGTTACAGCTTCAAATTGTTATAATGTGCTTCTTACTGTACTATGGTTATGGTAGAAGCACTTTCATTACTTTGCGAAGCTTATAACTTTCCTTTTAAATTACCTCTTTGAGTTGACATTTATCTTAGGTATAATCTACCTTAAGGTTAAATTTGGTTATCCCCTTTATAGTTCAGAACTTAAACTAGTTAAAAATCTTTTTGCACTTCTGTATATTCAAGATAATTTAGACTTTGTTAGTTTCAACTTCAAAAAAATCTTCATAGATTTTTTAGGGACTTTGGCAGTAAATTTAGAAAAGTGTCTTGGTTATTATAACATACAATGTTTTCATGAGTAGAAATATGGCACCTCTGAGATATTCCAGAAGGGATCTAATTTAGTCCAGTACCTGGATTTAAGAGTCATTTTCTGAACTGTGGAAGGATACCCACTCCAATATTCTTGCCTGGAGAACCCCATGGACAGTATGAAGAGGTAAAAAGATATGATGCTGAAAGATGAGCCCCCCCAGGATGGGAGGTATCCAGTATACTACTGGAGAAGAGTGGAGGGTGATTATTAATCCTCTAGTAAGAATGAAGCAGCTGGGCCAAAGCAGAAATGATGCTCAGTTGTGGACATGTCTGGTGGTGAAAGTAAAGTCCGATGCTGTAAGGAACAATATTGCATAGGAACCTGGAACGTTGGTTCCATGAATCCAGGTAAATTGGAAGTGGCCAAGCAGGAGATGGCAAGATTGAACATTGGCATATTAGGAATCAGTGAATCAAAATGGATGGGAACAGGTGAATTTAATTCAGATGACCATTATATCTATTGCTGTGGGCAAGAATCCCTTAGAAGAAATGGAGTAGCCCTCATAGTCAACAAAAGAGTCTGAAATGCAGTACTTGGGTGCAGCCTCAAAAACGATAGAATGATCTCAGTCCATTTCCAAAGCAAACCATTTAACATCGTAGTAATCCAAGTCCAGGCCCCAATCACTGATGCCTAAGAAGCTGAACGGTGCTGTGAAGACCAGAAGACCTTCTAGAACTAAGACCAGAAAATGTTGTCCTTTTCATCAAAGAGGGTTGGAATACAAAAGTTGGAGGTCAAGGGATATATGGAGTAAAAGACAAGTTTAGGCCCTGGAGTACAAAATGAAGCAAGGCAAAGGCTAACCGAGTTTTGGCAAGAGAACATGCTGGTTGTAGCAAACACCCTTTTCCAACAACCCAAAGAATTGATACTTTTGAATTGTGGTGTTGAAGACTCTGGAGAGTCTCTTGGACTGCAAGGAGATCAGGTCAAACCAGTTAATCCTAAAGGCAATCAATCCTGAATATTCACTGGAAGGACTGATGCTGAAGCTGAAGCTCCAATACTTTGGCCACCAGATGCAAAGAGCTGACTCATTGAAAAAGATCCTGATGCTGGAAAAGATTGAAGGAAAAAGGAGAAGGGGACAGCTGAGGGTGAAATGGGTAGATAACATCACCAACTCAATGGACATGAATTTGAGCAAACTCTGGGAGATAGTGGAGGACAGAGGAAACTGGTGTGCTGCAATCTGTACGACTGCAAAATGTCAGATCCAACTTAGCAACTGAAAAACAACAGAGACTCCTCTGTTGTTTATTCTAAATTAAACCAAGGAAGTCCTGAAAATTTTTCACTTATTTGGCAAATACTTATTGATGAGGATGATAGCCTCATAGAGGGTACAGCCTGATGGGGATACAGTCGGTAAATAGGCAGTGACAAGACTAAGTGTTATGCATGCACGCTCAGTAACTTCAGTCGTGTCTGACTCTTTCTGACCCTATGGACTGCAGCCCGCCAGGCTCCTCTGTCCATGGAGTTCTCCCACTCCAGTGGGTTGCCATGCCCTCCTCCCAGGGGATCTTCTCCACCCAAGGATTGGACCCAGGTCTCCTGCATTGCAGGCAGATTCTTTACTGCTGAGTCACTGGGAAGCTCAGGTGCGATGAAAAGGAGGCACAGAAAGAGGGAAGCACTGGAAGAGAGTGATTCACCCAACCTTGGGGAATGAGGGAAGGCTTTGACAGCAAATGAGATCTCCTGAAGCGTGAAGAGGAGGTAACTGAAAATGGCCAACGAATTGAATGTGCCAACGCTTGAGGATTATAAAGCTTGATCCCATATCTGGAGAAGTCGGTAGTCCTGAATGGCTAGACTGAAGCTGGCAGGAGATCAGACTGGAAAATTAAGTGGTGTCAGGGTCATGAAGGACCTTAAGAATCATATAAAAGCATTTGAAAATGACATTGATTGGCCTATTTCATATACAGATTTCCTACTTAGCCGCCTTTTTCCATCACTGAAACATCATAATAGCATAAGTATTATTGCCATTCTGTTAGTCACAAGTAAATGAGATGTTAATATTAAAAGGTTTGTTTACAAGATTGACCCTTGGCTGGCTTCTGGGAACTTAGCTGGTAAACAGCCCCCCATCACTGATACAGAACTTTCTCTTCACAGATAAAGGTGACTCACTGTGTGCAGACTGTGTAAACAACCTGATTTATGCTGAGGATCTACATTATTTCTGGGACTCCGGAATTTTAATACATGCTAGGCAGAGGGTGCTTATATGACCAGCCCCAGGGAAAAAACAAAGTCAGAAACAACAAAGACAAAAAAACCTTGAGCACTCACTCCCTTAACGGGCTTCCCTAGGCAGAAGCATCACACACATGTTGCTACATATTCATAGCTGCGGAAGAGTATTGTCTGTGTGACCCTTCATGAGGGGCACAGAACGTGAGAAAGCCAGGCAAAGATCCTTCCAGACACTGTTATCTTTTCTGTAAGAGTTCCTGTATATCCTTATACATCTCCATGATAAATCTTAGCCTTGAGTAGTTATATGCTAAGTCCCATGAGACTTTCTAGTGCATTCCCCTCCTCACAAAGGAAGGGCTTGAGGATCCCTTACACACGTGCTGTGAATGTTCATTGAATATGTATTGAATGAGTAGAAAATGACCTATTAAGAGGTAGAAGGATTTGTGTCCTTATTTTATATTTGTGTGATGTTTTCTTAATCAAAACTTGTATAACTCAGTTTGATCTCTTACCTTATTTCTCAAATTCTCAAACTTGGCTCTGAATTACTTTTGACTTTTACCTTCAAATGACAGAGAAGTGTTAGCTTTGAGGAAAGTTAAAAGAACGCTTCTAGCTGTAAGGGCAATTTCAAATTAGGAGATCCAGAAAGAATTTGAATAATGGGAGAAGTACTCAGAATTTTTATAGTGTCCTAGGGTGACTTTTTTTTTTCTTTACAGGTGAGGTCTTAACTTGCTTGTACAGCTTCTAATATACTAATAATCAACTTCATTATTGCAGTGCTATATCTTCATGCACACAGCCTTTCTTGTCACATTAAAGCTACACTCATATTTGCCATTTAAAGACCACTGCCATTAACCTTGGGTTTCCCTGGTGGTTCAGAGGGTAAAGAATCTGCCTGCAGTGCAGGAGACCCACATTCGATCCCTGGGTCAGGAAGATCCCCTGGAGAAGGAAATGGCAATCCACTCCAGTATTCTTGCCTGGAGAATACCATGGTCAGAGGAGCCTGGCGGGCTACAGTCCATGTGGTTGCAAAGAGTCAGACACAACTTAGTGACTAAACAACAGCCATACTAGATACTTTTATATAATTAATATTGGGAAATTCTACTGAAGGCTTACTTTAAAAGAATTTATTTTTAAACAATTAATGGATTTATAATGAGCTTCAGATCCCACCTGGAGGAACTTACAACCAACCAGGAAATCCTTAGACTGCAAGCCTATGGGCTTTGTCATCATTTTTATAAATTCCTTAGAGTTCTGTTCTTTCTCACTGAGTAACTGCCAACATTGTGACCCATTAAGCAGCAACACCTCCACCCAGACAGGCTTTATATTTCTTTTCCATCAGCTTGCCTCCCTCTGGACTGAGGTGGGATTGTAAAAATGATAGGTTTACTACTCCCTGCTTTCTGTTTGTGCCTTATAGCCTTCACAGCAGTCTTTTCTTGGGCCTAGTAGATGGAGAGTGCTACTTCTTCAGCATGGCTTGGCCTTTTTTGATCTTTATTTCTTGTCTATTTGGAGAGGATTTACAATTTGTAAATATACTTTAATATTGAAGGTCCCTGGAGTTGTTGGTGTTCGGCAACACAAAGACTTCTCAACACCATGAGGTTTTACAAGAGCAGTTTTCCTCGTAGGCTGTTTACTTTGTTCCGCTTCAATTTCATTGCCTTTCCATCCTTTACTTTTCTCTTTTTATTTTTCAATTCCATTGTTGGATTCCTCCCTTCAACTGGCCATTAATATTTATTTTAATCCTTATGTTAATACTTATTTCAGTTATAGAATGAAGTTTTATGTTTCTTGTTCATAATTTTCAAAGTAAATTAAACATTTTATTGTATTTCTCTCCACACAGTAACTTCATGGAAATGCATTTCATTAATGTGGACCTAGATTCTTTTTGTTATGCTTAAGCAAGGGAATTATTTTGTTTATTTGATGTGATTTTGTCCTTCTGGGCTGATAGTTTTAATGAAAAGTATCTTTCCTATTGCTGATATAAGTCTGGGGGTGTGTGTGTGTGTCAGTTGCTCAGTCGTGTCTGACTGCGACCCCATGAACTGTAGTCCACCAGGCTCCTCTGTCCAAGGAATTCTCCAGGCAGGAGAACTGGAGTAGGTTGCCATTTCCTTCTCCACTGATGTAAGTCTGCTGCTGCTGCTGAGTCGCTTCAGTTGTGTCCGAATCTGTGCGACCCCATAGACAGCAGCCCACCAGGCTCCCCCATCCCTGGGATTCTCCAGGCAAGAACACTGGAGTGGGTTGCCATTTCCTTCTCCAATGCATGAAAGTGAAAAGTGAAAGTGAAGTCGCTCAGTCGTGTCTGACTTTTGCGACCCCATGGACTTTAACCTGCTAGGCTTCTCTGTCCATGGGTATTCTCTAGGCAAGAATGCTGCAGTGGGTTGGCATGTCCTCCTCCAGGGGCTCACCCCAACCCAGGTCTCCTGCATTGTGGGAAGTTCTAATCTAAGTGTAGGTTATTCAGGTAAGCCCTTGTATTTAGGGGTCTGTGAGTGTTATAAGATTTGCTGGTATTTGTCATGTGATTAGGTTTAGGAAAAAACTTTCTGGAGTTGCTAGTAGTAATCATTATGACTTGGTAGTCTTAATTTTTTCTTCTCACATAATGTCATTATTATATTCAATTATTTTCTTTTCTAGTTTTCCAGAGAGATGGTCATTCAGAGCCTATACATCTGTTCTATATTTTGATCCTTGGATGAGAATATTTATTCAGGCCAAAAGAGTTAGAACAAAATACCTCTGCTATTGCCTCTACAGACCCAGGTAATTCACCTTCGTTCAATTGTGTTCATAGAGTTTTCATTTGTAAAATACCCCCCGACCCCAATTGTTAATTTGATTGGAAGAGTTTTACAATGGCAAATAAAATTTGAACTGCATTCTGGAAGGTTTGCTGAAGAGTAATCATATGAAACAAATATTTGGCCATAAACACAGTATGGTGTAGTGAACACTGTCACTCAGATTGTCCGCCTCAAGTAGGAATTTGTTATTTACTGCACTGAATCCTAGGTGCTTTGATTGTGATAGGTGCTATTAAAGAAAATCCAGTTCTCTTACATTTTCTTTTTATACAATGTATTTGAACTATTAAATCATATACATATATGTATATGTATATTTTATATATAGAAAGAATATATGTATAAATGTGTATCTAATTGGTTTATATTTTAGCATAAGCTTTTTAAAATATTTTTATATATATTTGCATATTGTATAACTTACCTTGTACAACTATGTGTGCGATCAAGACAGTCTTTTCTTAGTGTGTGATATGTGGGTGGTCATTCATTTCTTTACTAAACATTTATCAAAACCTTCTGTGAGTTTGAGATTGTGCTAGAAAGATAAGATTAGCTCTAGCTTTCAGTTTACTATCTACTGAGAGGAACATTTAATGCTTGTACACTGTGTGTGTGTATGTATATATATACCCTTTGATATGCATTATTTTAGTTGACTTTTGCAGTGACACTGTGGGTTATGTTTTATCATTATTTAGAAATAAATAAATGTCAGAACTGGATAAGAACTCAAATTTTCTTACTCTGAATTCTTTATCAATTCAAATTCCATGCTCCTTCCCCAACAGCACACTAATTCTATATAATAGACCCACATTTGTTATGATGTCTTATTTTCTGGAAAAGTAGTTGCTGTCCTGAGGCCTTGCAATCACTCATGTCAATACTGATATTAAAAATTGTGGATCTCTGAATTGAATGAGCTGACCACACACCAATGGATTCCTCAAAAGCTTTACTTTTGATTTCTGATTATACTGCAGGTCATATTTTGAAAAATGAAGTATACGAAGCCTGAGACTTACTCTATAAATCTATTCGTTCCCTAATTCATATCAAAGTGATACTTCTTTTCATCAGCCTCATTGTTCTGGAAAGTACCAAGAGTCTCCTGGATCAATCAATATAGTTGATCTTTTCAAATTAAATTATTTATCTCTTAGGGAGTTTGGGTACAAAATGGTTTAAGCCAATGGAAAATGTGGGTTTGTCTCTATTTTCTGGGGGAATTTTATTAAATTGAATTTTGTCTACCTAAATTACTTAAAATCAAGTGATGGCTGTTTCCCATCCTAGTGTATTTTTTAAATGAACATTTCAATGTACTATTTTTAGATATATCTTACCAGGAATAGATATAATATAAATATTTATTTTATTCCTTAAAAGATACTTAAGGAGGCTTGAACCTTTGCCATGTGTTACACAGGGCTCTGATAAACTGTTAAATCTGATATTTGGTATCTACAGTAAGGACAGATTTAATTTTCCATGGCTTTATCCCTTAGGCTTAACTTTCTCTCCATTTGCCTTATTTACTTGCATATTATTTTCCTCACAGGTTCTCTAGTGGCAAAAGTTTTATGTAAGAATATGTGAAGTTCTATCCTTGTTATCTCACCACTTGCGGGGTCACCCTTACTTTATTTCTTCCCTGAAAGGCACTCTATCTCTAATGGCCGTATCAGAACAAATTAAAAGCTGGGAATGACCCTATGTGACCAGAATAGAAATGTTTAAAATATATTGTTTAAATACTCTGTCCACTTGACCACCCAAGCTCCAGTATACTTCTAGAAATGAACACTGGATATTATTTGTAAGAATACATACCTATACATCAGTCATTTCTCTGTGCTTTTATTGCAAACACAAAAAAGAACATTGGATTTTAGCTGTGTGAATTGACTTATAATTACTGGAGCTTCTTTACCCCAATGTCTCTAACAAGTTAAAAAAGGGACTGAGGGGAATTTTTAATCCCTTAATCATATTCTGTTCAGTATGTTTATCAATAATTTAGATAAAAAGCAATTTTGAGTTTATAATTGACCCTTAACTAGGAGGAATATCTTATATCAGGCACAATATGAATTGAAGTACAAATGATAAATGTAGTATAAATACTTACAGTCCTGAATTTAGATTTTTAAAATCTATTTGTGTTAATATATTAATACTAGATTGGATACTCATTTACATGAAAAAACTAGGTATTTTCATTGACCACAAGCCTGATACAAGCTGATAGGATGATGGGGTTGCTGAAGATGTTTATGGAACTTAGTGAACAGAACAAGATGTTAATAAACTGTGTCCTGCTGACACCATGTCTGGAGGGTGATGTTCAGACAAGGATGCTTTAGAAGGGAAGGGGACTTCCTGGCTCACAGTAAGGTAACTATCCGGTGGGGGCTAACTAATGGAATTGAGCATCATGTTGTGAATGAGAGAAGAGTGAGTGAAAACTTGAAAGGCTGCCATGTGATGGTTGGAATTCTAGACGGCAGAACTTGAATGGCTGTATAGCACTAGAAGACTAGCTCAGCATGAGAGTGTTGTGCTGTTTTTTTGCAGAGACACAGAGATTACCTTTTCCCATTGATGTTTAAGATAAGGGTACTCAGAGAAGTCACAGAGCAGGGCACCATACAGCATGCTCGCTGTCACTTTTGTCTCAGTGTTTTCTCCGTGGCTGGGGTGTTCTGAGAACTGAAGCAACAGCCCAGTGTTGCTCAGGTTATACCTGAGCTCTATTGAGCTGACTTGGCCATGTATATTTAGTATTTGCTTCATGAAGGGTGGATTTTCCACCATCAAATTCAAAGCTTCCTTATTGGACAGAGTCTAGGGACAAGACAAGAGTTTGGGAAGGTTTGATCCCTCACATAGCTTCCTTTGATTGAACCAGTCCCTGGTCCAGTTAGCAGGTTTGATGTCCAGAATACTAAATCCAGTATGTCCAGGATGGGAAGTTTAGTTTCTCCAGACACATGACATAAAGTGTAATATACCAACTCAGAGTTGTGAGTGTGCCATGAAATTAATGAAGCAGTTAAAGGCACTCTCAGTCAAGATGAGGACAAATTTGTCCCTAAAAGAGCCTAGATTGTAGAAAGAATTATTGTTTAGGTAAGAGTTTCAGCTAGGTGATTTCTTTACATCTTTCAATGTAAAGATTTTAGAAGTCTTGGGATCTTAAATATTGTTTATCTATATAATACAGACAGGCTAATACATGGCTGTCTTATTTGATCTTCAGCAACAGACATTACTGATTTCCTTTGGCTTTGGATTCTTTAGGTTTAGTAGAGAAACAACTCTGATTTATGCAGGCGTTAAATCTCTGCACATTAGGACTAAGGACGGACACTTTTGAAAGCTCCTTAAGGGAGATAGAGCCAAAGTATCTGTTTGAAGATCTCCATTCCTCATTATCACTGCTTTGCTGTGGATTCATAGCACTGAAAGGAGCCCAAATGGTATAGAGTTGTAGTCCCCCATTTTCATAGGAGCAGCATGATCCTTTTAAAGATATTCAGGGACATAGAGTTTATGGTCTGCTGTTGAATATCCTGCAATGCTGTGCTTCTGGGACAGTCTTTATTTTTTAGGGATATTACCCAACTGCTCACCTCCCACCCACTGGGACAGACTAACAATGTTTTAAATGTGTCTCTTTTGTAAATTTTGCATCTTATGTATTCCTTCATGAGTTTGTATTATCTTAAATCATTTAATCTTTCAATATCTGAAAGTAGTTGAAAGCAAAATGTGGATCAGTGACACTTTGAGTTTTGATTTTGCCTTTTACTAGTTGTGGACCTTCAGCAATTGCTTAAACCTGACACTTCTCCACTGTGTATTGAAAATTCCCCTCTCCCTCAGGGTGGTTGAAAGGATTAAAATAAAAATATGTTTATTTTAAACATAATGCTCAGCATAGTTCCCACACATTTGTGAATAGACAGAGATTCATGGAATGAGGGGTTTTGGGTGACTACTTTAGACAGAAAATTAGGAAAGTTACTTTTTAAAATAAAGAGCTTTTGAGCAGACAGCTGAACAAACTGAGAAAGTGAATGTATCTAACCCTGTATAAGCAAATCACCTGCAGATTGAGTGACTTAATAATAAAGCAGCCATCTGTTATTGCTCATTGTCTGTGGGTCAGTAATTTGGCAGTGGTTTTGTAGGGTAGCTTTGTTTTGGGATCTCCCATGAAGTTGACAAGAGATTTTGGGCAGGGCTGCTTTGGAGCTTGATGGGAAGTAGAAAGCACACTTCCATCTGGCTGACTCCCACGGCCGGCTGGCACTTTGGTTCCTCTTTATCTTGACCACTACACAGGACTGCCTGAGTATTTGTACAGGGATTGGTTTTCACTGGAGTGTGCAATTCAAGAGAACAGAGTAGAAACTGCAGTCGTTTCAATGCTAGGCTCGAGAGTCATCTACCATCACTTCTCCCATATTTTGGTCACACAGATTCAATGTGGGAGGGGACTACACAAAGGCATGAACACCAGGAAGTAAGAACCATTAGAGGACATCTTGGAGGTTGGATTCCACTATGAATTGTATAAGAATTTTATGGGATGATGTTTCCAGGGAGAGAAGAACAGCTCGTAGAGGCAGCGGGGAAAGGATAGTAGAGCTAGAGCATGGTGATTGAAAAGAGGCGAGGAAGATGGTGACAGGTTCTGCAGGGCTTGACCAAAATGGTAATAAGAGGAATTTGTATTGAAAATGTAAAGTCTTTTGAGAAGAGTGACATTACTTAATTTATTATTTTACAGGATTACTGTGGCTGCTTAGTGGAAAATTGATTTTATGGGGCAAGAAGGGAGGAAGGGAAATTAGTAGAATACCATTACTGTATTCTAGGTGAGAAATTACAGTAGCTTGAGCTGAGGTGGTAATGGTAGCAGTAATGAAACATGTTTAGATTACACGTGTTTAGATTATCTTTAGATTGTAAAGATAAGAGTCCACAGACCTCCTGACAGATTGGATGTGACATGAAGACAAAGAGCCATGAAAGCCTTTTAATATATGGGAGGTGCGCGTGTGGGGGTCAAGGAGAATGGTGATGAGGTTCTTTCGACTTGTACTGGACATACTAAGTTTGAAAAGTCTATCTGACACCCAGGTCTCGCTGTCAACATCATACAAGCCAGAAAATTCTTGATCATGCCTCATTAGATGTTTTGATAAATAATGTAGGACTATAACTATTTTATAGTGTGACTAATCAGGCAAACTTGTACTTAAAAAAGAAAATAACTATGGTTGTGAGTACTATAATGTTGTGATTCATAACTGTGGGCTGATTTTTTCTGCATAATTAGAACTTTAATTTTCTTGTTGTCTGTTTTTTCAACTTAAAATTTAAAAAACACTTTGTTTTATATTAGCCAACATGTTTTGGACTAATTTTGTAAGTATGAGCATTAAAAACCAATGAAAATTTAAATTTTGCAGGTGATTCTGATTAAAACAGTCACTCAAAGTGCTGTATTATGCTACAGTCTATAGTTTTGCCACATAAAGTCTTAAAAATTACTCAATATTTTTTCATTTTTTGATTTCTCTTTAGGGGTTTATTTCTCTCTAGGGGATGTGGTTCCATTTTGCTCCTAAAATAGTAAAATTTATTAATTAAAACTCAAACAGGGGCTTCCCTGGGGTAAGAATTTGCCTGTCAATGCAGGGGATACATGTTCGATTCCTGATCAGGGGAGATCACACAGGCCGCAAGGCAACTAGGCCCATGTGTCACACTACTGAGCCCACACGCCACTTGCCGCACCTAGAGAAAGCCCGTGCATAGCAACAAAGACCCGCCACAGCAAAAAATTTAAATTAAAAAAAAAAAAAAAAACCCTCAAACAGTACAGAGTTCAATACTGGAGAAGATCAAATAACTAAAAGCTCCCTTTACCACTTGTCATTCACTCTGTGAAATCTGTAATCTGTAATCTGTAATACAATCTGTAATCTCCCCAAAGGAGAATCTCTGCCTGGAGTTTAATAAATATCCTCCCAGATCGTCTTCTGCATATATACATACACATAAACCACGCACACAATTTTTAAACATAAAATTATATGTAACTTTTTTTTTTAATTTACAAAAGTTCTCTTGGAAATCTTTCTTTGGCACTGTTAGATGCACGGTATAGTACTCTGTGGTTTAACTACTTATTGATGTGTAGTTAGGTTTTATGGTTTTCATTGTGTGTGTTTGTTAGTTGCTCAGTTGTGTCTGACTCTTTGTGACCCCATGGACTGTAGCCTGTCAGGCTCCTCTGTGTCTGGGATTCTTCAGGCAAGAATACTGGAGTGGATTGCCATTTTCTTCTCCAGGGAATCTTCCCGACCTGTGGATCAAACCTGGATCTCATGCACTGCAGGCAGGTTCTTTACCATCTAAGCCACCAGAGAGTAAAACACCATTTTCCTTGTTACAGTGCTAAACTGGATATGCTTGGGCATTATTTGAGATATGCATATTTATGCTCAAATATGATTATTTCTGTAGAATGGATTATAGAAGTAAATTATGAGTCAGAAGATAGATACACTGTTAATTTTGAGGGGCCCTGTTAATTTACCCTCCAAGAAGTAGAGACCAATTTATTTTTATACCAACAGTTGTGTAAGTGAGCTTTTGTGTGGTTCCAAATCTATATGTGTTATTAATAGTATTTTCTTATTTTATTTTTGCCATTATAAGGAACAAAACTTTTATTATTTATTTTTATTGTGTTAGCTTTCATTTTCCCTCAATACTTTTTTTTAAGATTTTTTAAAATTTTATTTTATTTAACTTTACAATATTGTATTGGTTTTGCCATATATCAAAATGAATCTGCCACAGGTATACATGTGTTCCCCATCCTGAACCCTCCTCCCTCCTCCCTCCCCATACCATCCCTCTGGGTCGTCCCAGTGCACCAGCCCCAAGCATCCAGTATCATGCATCGAACCTGGACTGGTGACTCGTTTCATATATGATATTATACATATTTCAATGCCATTCTCCCAAATCTTCCCACCCTCTCTCTCTCCCACAGAGTCCAAAAGACTGTGCTATACATCAGCGTCTCTTTTGCTGTCTCGTATACAGGGTTATTGTTACCATCTTTCTAAATTCCATATATACGTGTTAGTATACTGTATTGGTGTTTTTCTTTCTGGCTTACTTCACTCTGTATAATAGGCTCCAGTTTCATCCACCTCATTAGAACTGATTCAAATGTATTCTTTTTAATGGCTGAGTAATACTCCATTGTGTATATGTACCACAGCTTTCTTATCCATTCATCTGCTGATGGGCATCTAGGTTGCTTCCATGTCCTGGCTATTATAAACAGTGCTGCGATGAACATTGGGGTACACGTGTCTCTTTCCCTTCTGGTTTCCTCAGTGTGTATGCCCAGCAGTGGGATTGCTGGATCATAAGGCAGTTCTATTTCCAGTTTTTTAAGGAATCTCCACACTGTTCTCCATAGTGGCTGTACTAGTTTGCATTCCCACCAACAGTGTAAGAGGGTTCCCTTTTCTCCACACCCTCTCCAGCATTTATTATTTGTAGACTTTTGGATCACAGCCATTCTGACTGGTGTGAAATGGTACTTCATAGTGGTTTTGATTTGCATTTCTCTGATAATGAGTGATGTTGAGCATCTTTTCATGTGTTTGTTAGCCATCTGTATGTCTTCTTTGGATAAATGTCTATTTAGTTCTTTGGCCCATTTTTTGATTGGGTCATTTATTTTTCTGGAGTTGAGCTGTAGGAGTTGCTTGTATATTTTTGAGGTTAGTTGTTTGTCTGTTGCTTCATTTGCTATTATTTTCTCCCATTCTGAAGGCTGTCTTTTCACCTTGCTTATAGTTTCCTTTGTTGTGCAGAAGCTTTTAAGTTTAATTAGGTCCCATTTGTTTATTTTTGCTTTTATTTCCGATATTCTGGGAGGTGGGTCATAGAGGATCCTGCTGTGATGTATGTCAGAGAGTGTTTTGCCTATGTTCACTTCTAGGAGTTTTATAATTTCTGGTCTTACGTTGAGATCTTTAATCCATTTTGAGTTTATTTTTGTGTATGGTGTTAGAAAGTGCTCTAGTTTCATTCTTTTACAAGTGGTAGACCAGTTTTCCCAGCACCACTTGTTAAAGAGATTGTCTTTAATCCATTGTATATTTTTGCCTCCTTTGTCAAAGATAAGGTGTCCATATGTGCGTGGATTTATCTCTGGGCTTTCTATTTTGTTCCATTGATCTATATTTTTGTCTTTGTGCCAGTACCATACTGTCTTGATGACTGCGGCTTTGTAGTAGAGCCTAAAGTCAGGCAGGATGATTTCTCCAGTTCCATTCTTCTTTCTCAAGATAGCTTTGGCTATTTGAGGTTTTTTGTATTTCCATACAAATTGTGAAATTATTTGTTCTAGCTCTGTGAAGAATACCGTTGGTAGCTTGATAGGGATTGCATTGAATCTATAAATTGCTTTGGGTAGTATACTCATTTTCACTATATTGATTCTTCCAGTCCATGAACATGGTATATTTCTCCATCTATTAGTGTCCTCTTTGATTTCTTTCACCAGTGTTTTATAGTTTTCTATATATAGGTCTTTAGTTTCTTTAGGTAGATATATTCCTAAGTATTTTATTCTTTTCATTGCAATGGTGAATGGAATTGTTTCCTTAATTTCTCTTTCTATTTTCTCATTATTAGTGTATAGGAATGCAAGGAATTTCTGTGTGTTGATTTTATATCCTGCAACTTTACTATAATCATTGATTAGTTCTAGTAATTTTCTGGTGGAGTCTTTAGGGTTTTCTATGTAGAGGATCATGTCATCTGCAAACAGTGAGAGTTTTACTACTTCTTTTCCAATTTGGATTCCTTTTATTTCTTTTTCTTCTCTGATTGCTGTGGCCAAAACTTCCAAAACTATGTTGAATAGTAAGGGTGGAAGTGGACACCCTTGCCTTGTTCCTGACTTTAGAGGAAATGCTTTCAATTTTTAACCATTGTCCCTCAATACTTTTCATTGACCTTATGTTTTTAAGCTCTATTAGAAAGAAAATATTCAATAAATTGATTTATATAAAAAGTAGACATAAGCAAAACATTTGAATGCAATTTCGTTGATGGAAGAAAGTAAGGATGTAGAAGGTGAAATGTGTGAGGAAGAGTGGAGACCTAAAATGAGGCAGAATTAGGCAAAGAGAGAAGGCAGAAACAAAGTGAAAACAGAGACCACAACATCCAGTGTGGGCAGAGGCCAAGTATATTCAGAGTTTGGGAGATGGTGTTGAAACCAACCTAACCACTGAGGAACTAGAAGCCCAGCTCTAGAAGGGACACCATTCCCTTGCAGGGAATGTTGCAAGGCTGAGGAGTAGAACTGGATGGATTCTCTTCTTTTTCCTCCAGTATTACTCTGATTCTCAGAAGCATTTTTATCTTCAAGAGACCACAAGTAGGAAAAAATAATGTGTGAGGCTGATGGGGGCTTCTGATTATGGATGGGGATTTGAACAAAGATGCATTCTTTTATGAAAACAGGCAGATTTACTACACTAGATTTACAAAATCACATATATTTCGTAGCTTTCTTTAACTGCTGTGAGCAGTGTGTGTGTGTGTGTGTGTGTGTGTTGGTCACTCAGTCATGTCTGACTCTTTGTGACCCCATGCATTGCAGCCTACCAGGCTCCTCTGTCCATGGAATAATAAAATTCAAACCATCATCTGAGATGTACACATTATCTGAGACCAGGTTATCTCAATGACCCACTCCATGAAGAGAGAGCATTTTTTTGTTTTTGTTGTTTAAAATTAAGTACTAATGCACAGTTGGCACCTTTTATGCCACCTATGTTTTCTTGTCTGTAAACATGTAGTCTCTAAAAATGCTTAGTAGTGTAATTCACATCATCTTTGAAGGATTACCTCATTGTTCAGTTTCTCCTTAATTTCATTTTGACTTTTTAAATAAAGATTTGATTTAAGTGATTCAAATAAAAATAATTATGTGATTAATATGTGATTTTGTTTTAAAAGCAAATGATAATTCCAGTGTATAGTGGTCAATGATTTCTTACTTTAAAACTTAGGTTTTGTTGTTCCCTAAATGTAACAGAGACTGATTTGAAATATACCTTGGTTATGATTTAAATGAACCATGTTTATTGTAAAAGAAAATCAAGGGAACAAATTGAGAATTGCTTTATCTTAGATTTTTATGAGTGTTCCTTTCTTGTACTGACTGTGTAAATCTTCTTGGAAAATGAACATTGAAGTCAGAGGTAAAGATACATAGTTATTATAACTTGAATTATTCATTAAACCATTGCAGTAGATGAATTTAGGATGTCATTTAGTGAGGTTTTTTGTTTTTATTAATTTTTTTAGCATTAAGCCTTTTTGTAGGTAATTAGGCACACTTCCACAAGTTTTTCAGATTTTTAAAAGATCACTACTCATTTTATTTCATATTCCTAATGTATATTATCTCTGAGTGAAGTCGCTCAGTCGTGTCTGACTCTTTGCAACCCTGTGGACTGTAGCCCACCAGGCTCCTCCGTCCATGGGATTCTCCAGGCAAGAATACTGGAGTGGGTTGCCATTTCCTTCTCCATATTATCTCTAAAATACATACTAATATTTCCCCTATACCATATATCTAATAGACACAACTTATAAGGTATTTATTAGGTAAAACACATTCTACTAAGTCAATTTACTATGAAGCAGCATTATTCTAAGTTCTTTAGCTATGCTGATATCTTTAATTCTCTTAGCAGTCTTGTGAGACAGACATCACTGTTTTTATCTCAATTTACAGATAAGGAAATGGCATCACAGAAAATGAAGTCATTTGCCCAGTCTTTTGTAATTTGTACTCCTAGTAAGGGACAAACAAAGGCTTTTATCTGTCAAAGCCCAGATAGAAGGGGCTCCAAGTAGCCCAAATCTTGATTAATCATGATGGTGTTCTGTCCAGAGTATATTTGTACAGCTTCTGTTGAGATAATGGAAGAGTTTTAAAACAAACAGGCTCCAGCTAACAGCCATGTAAATTATGTGTGACCTGTTTGTATTGTGAAGAATTTGCACTACTGCTTACACTGTTTAAAAACCAGAGCATAGAAAAGCAATTCTAGATCAAGCTGTGATTCAAAAACCATCAATATTAGCCTAGATTCTAAGGATTGGTCAACTTTTTCTATAAAGGGCCTGAGAGTAGGTATCTGGACATATCCAGATACCTAATTTTTTCCTTTTTTTTAAGTCCTTTAAAATGGAAAAAAAAATTCTTAGATCTTAGGCTATAATAGAAACAAGCTGCTGGCTTAATTTGGCCCATAAGCAATATTTTGCCTATCCCTGGCATAGACTCATTGGGTGTATATATATTAATAAATTTAGACTCTCTCCTCTGCATGAACAAATTTCTCTTTTACATGTCTAAAATGTTTTGGCTTCAAAAGATGTTCTAGAATTCTCCATCTACCTCTCACTGCCTATCTAAAACTTGCCTTATCAGAGAATGGTAAGCTTCCAAGTCTACATGGATATGAGAGGCAAAAGTTATAGAATGAAGTATACAGAGCTTTGAGTATTCTCAGACCAAATACTGATCTGGAGTTTTTCTCTCTATGATGATTTAAACCAGCATTTAAAATCCTTATTCCAGGAATCCTCTATTATAGAAAAACATAGCTTCAACTGCTTTCAGAGAAACTCTGATTCTGCAGAGCCTTTCTCATCTCTATTTTGCTCACTTTGAGTGAGGAAAAGATTTATATACATTTCTTTCTCTGTGATTGTTCTGGAGTATCTTTGCTTTCAGTAAAACCCTGAACCTTGAAAACAGGCTTCTTGAGCAATAAATTAGAAAAATGTTTTAGTAGTTTAAAATGATACATTAATGTGTGTTTTTGAGCATTTCAGTTAGAGATAATTGTTTACAGAGAGGGAGAAACAGTTTACCCAGTATCAATGATGGTCTGGGTAAGAAGGATGGGTATATTAACCAGAAACTTTGATAATGAAGCAGTTCAATAGAAAATTTTCTTTTTAAGAAAAGTATCACATTTTACATGTTTAAGTGAATATTTGTGTGGGCAGAGATTTTCCTGTCTCTCTCCTCAAGTTTCCCTACAGAAACAAAATTGCTCAGTATTACAAAGCAAGGAATTTTTCTTAGTTATAAACTTTGCTGATTTAACAGCTGAATGTAACTTACTTGATGAATTTTTCTGAATAATAATGTATCTCTGGAGTATATAGTCTTCTTAGGGAATATTTTTGCATTGTGAACTTTAAAATGATAATCTGACTTGATTATGTTCTTTCCTATTTTGTTTCAGAAAGTATTTGTATGTCACATCTTCTTTTAAAGGAGCATTTAAATGTGAAGTTAAAAAGGCAGAAGAAGCAGTAAAGAGAGGTATGTAATTACTTGTGGCCTGTATCATTATTGTTATATGGCCTACATCATTATTGTCCGTTTAATCAGCAAACATTCATTGAGCAATTATTCTGAGACATAGGCTGTACTGTGTGGATCACAACAAACTAGAAAATTCTTAAAGAGATGGTAAAGCCAGACCACCTGACTGGCCTCCTGAGAAATCTGTATGCAGGTCAGGAAGCAACAGTTAGAACTGGACATGAAACAACAGACTGGTTCCAAATCCAGAAAGGAATATGTCAAGGCTGTATATTGTCACCCTGCTTATTTAACTTATATGCAGAGTACATCATGAGAAACGCTGGGCTGGATGAAGCACAAGCTGGAATCAAGATTGCTGGGAGAAAGATCAAAAACCTCAGATATGCAGATGATACCATCCTTATGGCAGACAGCTAAGAAGAGCTAAAGAGCCTCTTGATGAAAGTGAAAGAGGAGAGTGAAAAAGTTGGCTTAAAGCTCAACATTCAGAAAACAAAGATCATGGCATCTGGTCCCATCACTTCATGGCAAATAGATGGGGAAACAGTGGAAACAGTTCAGTTCAGTCACTCTGTCGTGTCCGACTCTTTTTGACCCCATGAACCACAGCACCCCAGGCCTCCCTGTCCATCACTAACTCCAGGAGTCCACCCAAACCCATGTCCATCAAGTCGGTGATGCCATCCAACAGTCTCCTCCTCTGTCGTCCCCTTCTCCTCCTGCCTTCAATCTTTCCCAGCATCAGGGTCTTTTCAAATGAGTCAGCTCTTGGCATCAGGTGGCCAAAGTATTGGAGTTTCAGCTTCAACATCAGTCCTTCCAATGAACACCCAGGACTGATCTCCTTTAGAATGGACTGATTGGATCTCCTTGCAGTCCAAGGGACTCTCAAGAATCTTCCCCAGCACCACAGTTCAAAAGCATCAATTCTTCGGTGCTCAGCTTTCTTTATAGTCAATCTCTCACATCCATACATGACCACTGGAAAAACAGTGGCTGACTTTATTTTGGGGGCTCCAAAATCACTGCAGGTAGTGACTGCAGCCTTGAAATTAAAAGACACTTGCTCCTTGGAAAAAAGTTATGACCAACCTAGACATCATATTAAAAAGCAGAGACTTGACTTTGCCAACAAAGGTATGTCTGGTCAAAGCTATGGTTTTTCTGGTAGTCATGTATGAATGTGAGAGTTGGACTGTAAAGAAAGCTGAGCCCTGAAAAATTGATGCTTTTGAACTGTGGTGTTGGAGAAGACTCTTGAGAGTCTACTGGACTGCAAAGAGATCTAACCAGTCCATCCTAAAGGAAATCAGTCCTGAATATTCACTGGAGGGACTGATGCTAAAGCTGAAACTCCAGTACTTTGGCCACCTGATGTGAAGAACTGATTCATTGGAAAAGACCTTGATGCTGGGAAAGATTAAAGGTGGGAGGAGAAGGGGACGACAGAGGATGAGATGATTGGATGGCATCATGGACTCAATGGAGATGAGTTTGAGTAAATTCCAGGAATTGGTGATGAACAGGGAGGCCTAGCATGCTGCAGTCCATAGGATGGCAAAGAGTCAGATACAACTGAGCAACTGAACTGAACTGAACGCTGCTCTCACCATTGCAGGAATAACCACAATTAGTCAAATGTGATTCCTCCCTCTCAGGAACTTTATAACACATTTCCCATCTTTGGTTTTGTCTAAATATGATGTTATTTATTATTACAAAAATAATTAAATTCTAAGGACACACTTGAAACTAGATTGATGTGCATCAGAAAACCCCAGGGACTTCCCTGATGGTCCAGTGGTTAAGTCTCCGTGTTGCCACTGCAGGGGACTTGGGTTCGATCCCCAGTCAGGGAACTAGATCCCACATGCCACAACTGAGTTCACATGTCGTAGCTAAAGATCCCATGTGCCACAACCACCCAGCACAGCCAAATTAAAAAAAAAAAAAAAGAAACCCCCATTGTTCCATTGCAGAGTTAGATAATTTTAGAGACTGATGTTACATCTACTTTAAGACAGAATGCTATACACTTTGTCCTCCCACAAAAGGACAAAGTCATCCTTCCCCAGTGATCCAAGAGTGAGGAGTAGCTCTGAATCCATATTTCATGGATTTTAGAGAGTTTCAGTCAACCAAACATTCAGTCATGACTTTTGAATTTGTATGTATATGTATAGGTGGCTCAGACATAGACAGCCTACCCGCAATGCAGGAGATGGTGGCAGGAGCTGTAGGTTTGATTTCTAGATCAGGAAGAGGAAATGGTAACCCACTCTAGTATTCGGGAAATCTCATGAACAGAGAGAGCCTGGTGGGCTCCAGTCCGTGGGGTTGCAAAGAGTCTGACATGGGTTGGCAACTAAATGACAACAAGTGTATGCTCTGTAAGTTGTCATGCCTTAGAGGAAACACTATATAGCTACCTAACCTTGGAATGTGTGAGAACTGTAGAAGGAATATAGAATTTTCTGAAATTAATATCTGTAAGCCATTCTTATTGGTCATGTATGTATTATGTATATGTAATATTCATTTAAAGATGTTTGAAATAATTTCATTTTATTAAATTATCTTGCTTCTGTTTCTAGCTGAACTCATCCTGAAAGAAGCACAAATCAAAGTAAACCACTCTGACAGAACTCCTCTGTCTTCCTCTGCCAAGGTATGACATATAGTCTTCTTAAAGGGCAAACAGGGCCATTTGCTTTTTCCTGTACATAGTTGTCTCTTATCACTTACTTCCTAAACCTTTAAACAAGCTGAGGAGATTAAGTTCATTTTAACACAAGGTAGACAGATGAGAGCAGAGAAAGGGGAGGAGACTCAGCAAGTTGGGGAAAGGCTGAGATTGAGAGCAAAGATGAACTAAATGTGGGGTGAATTGGAAACAGTGGGGAAGGACATCACAACTCATTTCTTTAAAATGAAGGAAAAAGTATAAAGAAAGGGAGAAAATAATGAAAAGCTAAAAGAAAAAACTAGCCTATCAAGTCTCCCTGAAAATATCTCTTCAAATTATAGCTCCCTATGGACCTAAATGAATGGGGAGAGCAAAGAGAACACTAATAAGCAATCCTTCTTTCTACTGCCAGGAGTTATATACTATAATTATGAATATTAATAACAGTGCTTCCAGCTTGCAAAACTTTTTTCTTATGAGTTATTCCACACAGTTCATAAACATTCTCTGTAATCCTTGCAATATGCCCATGAGTAAGATAGGTTGTAAAGAACTGTTATTATTAATTACAATACATAGCAACTAAGAGAAAAAGAATGTTGCTACAGGACATGTAAGTTTGCTAACTTTTACCAAAAATACGGTACCAGACTTTCTACTGTGGTGCATATTTATCATTTGGCATATTTCTTTGCTTGCATGGGGTAAGGAGGTGTTTGGAGAAAAAAATGCTTTACTTCACCCTTCCTTCTTCCTCTTCTACAGTCTCAGTGTAGGAATTCTTTCTGTAATTTGCTCTTAAACTTTCAAGGACCAAGGCTGTGTGTGAGGAAGAGCTCTCATATCTAACTGTCATGAATACGGGATGAAGTCAGAGAGTAGCACATGGTAATTCCCCAAAGTGCTCCATGGTTTTCCCAAAACTCTTTTACCTATTTCTTTTCACTTTTTTTAAGGTAAATGTAGACCTATCTTATTGTTACAGATTTTTTAAAGAAAAGTTTAAGCTTTATTTTGTCTCTTAAAAAAAAAATCAATTTCCTTAGCTTCATGTATTTGCATGACAAGAGAAACAGACGCTTTCTAATGGGTCAGGACCTCCCTTTCTTCCTGCCTGAGCCCATTACCTCTCACCACCTCTCTGCTCTGTGCTCTTAAGTCCATTGACAGAAAAGGTGGGGACGTCTTTGAGCAACTTGCTTTGTTGCTCTGATGTGCACTGACTTCTTTAACTCAGAGAAGAGAGCTAAGCAGAATGACCTCAGCTTTTGACCTCTTAAATTCCTCTAGGCAGTTGAGTGGTTGAATTTGAAGTGCAATACTTACCAAGCATTTACCATTTTCTTTTACAAGTCAGTGAAAATAGGTTCACTCCATGGTCTACCCATCAAATGAGATGCCCATCTTTCATATCAGGTGGATGGAGCATGTTAAAAGTTTGTTCTTATTTGTGAAATAGTGATGATGCATTATTTCTTTTCTGCCTGACTGGAGGGAAGATACTAGAGATAGAGTTAGGAATGAGCTGATATATCAAGTTAGAAGAAAAGAAAGACAGGCAGGCACTGGTATGGAGGCACTCTGAAAGGGAGAAAATCCAGGGATGGGATATTCTATAAGGGGAAAGTTTGGGGAGTATTAGTGAGGACTGTATGGAACTTGATAGAGAGGAGACATTTTCTTTTGGCCTTTGATAAAATTTTGTAGTCACAATTTATGTTTTTTCCTGAAAAAAGCCTTAGTGATAGATCACATGATGAAGCATTGTCCATTCTCACAGACAAAGGCCAGGTACACTGAATGACTTTCCCCAGGTTTTCACATTGTTTGTGTGAAAGCCATTGTGACTTTAAAGGGAGCAGTGGCTCTTTCCCTAAAGACAGAGAGGACATTGGAATATGCGCAAAAAGAGAACTGTGGGCTTGGATTTGGTTTGTCTTCTTAGCTGTTGGAACTTCATATCTATCAAGTATTTATTGAGTACTTACTGTGGTAGAATTGCATTAGGCAGTGTGACCTGTCACTGTTACCCTTGTGAAACCTCTGGATAATAGGATAATAAATATCAGCTCAGCTCTCATTAATTTAATGGCATTATGTTCTCTCCTAACCAAATGTACTTTTCTAGGATGTATTACAGAAAGCTCTGGAAGATGTTGAAGCAAAGCAGAAGGTTCTTCAAGAGAAGCAGAGGTAAGACAGGAGATTTTCTGTTTGTTGGAACCCCCTGAAACTCTGATTTCACTGTCGACAGATTTGGTCATTATTATGACAGTTTCTCTTCCTTAGCCTGTGACATTTTATGCTATTCATCATTTTATGATGAAGAAGTGAACTGCTCAGGGGGTCAGCTGGCAGCTTCACTTTCTCTATGTCTTCTGCTATTTGAACTCTGAATGGTTAGTCCCAGTTTCTTCCATCTTCCAGTACTGCTTTCAATTTAAGATGGATGATATTTCAGGTAAAAGTATCACTTATATACAATTAAAATAAAAATAGCAAGCCTGTATTACAAAACCATTGTTTACATTGGTAAGGTTGACTTGCTGTCCAGCTCGGGTGTCAAACAAATTAAACTGAAAATAATAGCTGTTGTCCAAGTTAAGCCAGACTTCGAAAACTGTGGTAACTTTTACAAATAAATTTTTAGGGACGTGTTACTGGTTTTCAGCATGTTTTGGTATATGTGAATTGTGATGTGCTATATGACCATGTGTGTGTGAGTCGCTCAGTCAAGTCCAACTCTTTGTAACCCCGTGGACTGTAGCCCACCAGGCTCCTCTGTCCATGGGATTCTCTAGGCAAGAACACTGGAGTGGGTTGACATTCCCTTCTCCAGGGCACCTTCCTAACCCAGGGATTGAACCTGGGTCTCCTGCATTGCAGGCAGATTCTTCATTGTCTGAGCCACCAGGGAAGCCCACTATATAACCATAACTTTCCTCACAACTTAAATTTGAACTGTTAAGTATGCATGTATCAAAATAAACAATAAATAACTGCCTTAGGATTCTTTACTGAAAAGCAAAGGCCACTTTAAAGTCTTCAGAAAGAAAGAGCTGGTTGATGACTTTTTTGTTATCACAATGATAGACATAAAAGGTGAGCAACCTATATTTTATAATAATGCTAGTTGGGGTGGACTTGTTTGTATAGCAAAATGCTTTTTTTAATATTTGAAGACAATCAGTATGCCATATCGCAGAGTGATTACATCATACCCTCTAATACTCTGTTTTGGGGTTCTTTACAAAATCAGTATTCTTTTTAGTTAAACAGCAGGGATCTAATTATAGAGTAGACATTTTTGAGAAAAAGTTTGATTCATATATATTTAACCCTACATGTTTGTGCATTTAAAAATACATAATATATTCATGTCAGTAACTCCCTCAAAAAATCTAATGTCATAATGTCTAATCTCTGTCATTACATCCACATAGAAGGACTGCTGAAGCTTTATTATTGTCCTTTAATGATAGATATATTTAATCCGTCCAGCAAGTATATTATATTACTTTTAATAGCCCATGATCATGAATTTGAAAAGAAAGAAGCTGTTTCTGTGGAATGAGGGGAGCTACAGGATGAGTGGAGGGAAAGAACTATGTTTGATACCATTCTTGGTGGAAAAGGAGAATGACATTTGCCACGCACCTAAAGTCTTCCAGATTCATGCTGAATATCATCTCTTTTAATCCTCATGGCATCCCAAGTGGCTAGACGGATACAATTCCCATTTTTCAGACGAGACAAAAAGTTGAAGTGGCTCATCCATAGTCATATGGTTATTACAAAGATGAGCTTGTACTTGAAGTCATGCCCCTCTTTCTGGTTCTTACATGCAAGTGCTTTTCAGCCTCCTGCTCCTATGATGGTTTCTTGTGTATTCTGCTGTCTCTTAATTTCTGCTTTTATACTTTTAATGCAAATGTCACATAAAACATAGTCCAGCAGATAGAGTCAGAAAAACAGAAGCTGTTGTCCTTGTAAACATGCTTCATTAACTCTGATTTACTTTGAATATGGAAAAAGAAAACTGAAGAATATCTTTTGGCACATTCCAATCTGTGTAGGTCAGGAAGCAACAGTTAGAATTGGGCATGGAACAACACACTGGTTCCAAATAGGAAAAGGAGTACATCAAGGCTGTATATTTCACTCTGCTTATTTAACTTATATGCAGAGTACATCATGAGAAATGCTGGGCTGGATGAAGCACAAGCTGGAATCAAGATTGCCAGGAGAAATATCAATAACCTCAGATATGCAGATGACACCACCCTTATGGCAGAAAGTGAAGGAGAACTAAAGAGCCTCTTGATGAGAGTGAGAGAGGAGAGTGAAAAAGTTGGCTTAAAGCTCAACATTCAGAAAACTAAGATCATGGCATGGTCCCATCACTTCATGGCAAATAGATGAGGAAACAGTGGCTGACTTTATTTCTGGGCTCCAAAATCACTGCAGATGGTGATTGCAGCCATGAAATTAAAAGATGCTTACTCCTTGGAAGGAAAATTATGACCAACCTAGACAGCATATTATAAAGCAGAGACATTACTTTGTCAACAAAGGTCCCTCTAGTCAAGGCTATAGTTTTTCCAGTAGTCATGTATGGCTGTTAGAGTTGGACTATAAAGAAAGCTGAGCGCCGAAGAATTGATGCTTTTGAACTATGGTGTTGGAAAAGACTCTTGAGAGTCCCTTGGACTGCAAGGAGATCCAACCAGTCCATCCTAAAGGAGATCAGTCCTGGGTGTTCATTGGAAGGACTGATGTTGAAGCTGAAACTCCAATACTTTGGCCACCTGATGCCAAGAGCTGACTCATTTGAAAAGACCCTGATGCTGGGAAAGATTGAAGGCAGGAGGAGAAGAGGACAACAGAGGATGAGATGGTTAAATGGCATCACCGACTCAATGGACATGGGTTTGGGTGAACTCCGGGAGTTGGTAATGGACAGGGAGACCTGGTGTGCTGTGGTTCATGGGGTCGCAAAGAGTCAGACGTGACTGAGCGACTGAACTGAATCTGTGTAGAATATTTAGAGGTTTGAGAACATGCTAAACGTTAGAAATCACATTCAGTGTTAGAAATACCTACATTTTCACATGGTCAGATGATTATTTTTCAAAAATGCTGCAATGTACATTTAGGCCAGTTAATGTTTCATGATTCTGCTGACTTTCTAGTTCTTAAATTTAAATTGGCAAACTCATTTGTGAATAAAGGAATGCTTATGTTTGACTGGTATGGTTGTTGCTGATCGTGTTTATGCAAAATGCTTGGCTATAGAGAGATACTGAATGCGCCAACTAGGTTTTGCAAAATACCTGGATATTTTATATATATATATGTGTGTGTGTGTGTGTGTGTGTATATAGTTCCTTTATGTTTACCTTCTGAGTTATTTAATTATTAGTTTGTAAAATATATATTTTTACTTAATGATTTTTTTTTAACTTTCTAAATGTAATGCTAGAGAATTAAAAAAAGCAAGGACACTCACCCTGTTCTTTGGTGTGAACATAGAAAACCGAAGCCAAGCTGGGATGTTCATTTATAGCAGTAACCGCTTGATCAAAATGCACGAGAAAGTCGGGCCACAGTTGAAACTGAAGTCCTTGTAAGTATGTTTTTGTTTTCAGAGGCACAGGCAGGATGAGGGAAGGTGTGGTAGGATCCTGTCTTTGGAGTTAGATGAGTAATTAATCATAATGGGAGCAGGTGTCGTGTCCCCCATCCACCCTTCCCATTAACGTGCAGGCATTCATCTGCCTAATTTATAATATCAGTAGGATTGCATGCCTGCTCTAAGGAAAAAGCACACTTTTGGAAATTTTACCATTTCTGTGCCATCTACTCGGGTGAAGTTGCTGATATTTCTCCAATTAAAAAATAATGCAAGCAGAGTAAAAAAATTTTAGAAAAGAAAAATCCATAGTCTTGTAACACAACCCTTTCAACATTTTGTGTAGCCCCAGCATGAATGAGTTCTTGCCAGTTACCTGCATGAGCATATATTCTTAGCACTCGCCAGCCTGCCTGGATTCCAGAGGAATACATTCTGGTGCTTTCCCAGTGGTCGGTCTGAAGCTCTCGTGAATTACGTAGAGCCCTGAAGAGAGACTGTAGAAAATTACAGAATCAGACAGGATAACCATGAGCAATAGGAGAGCTCAGGGGAACATTTCTTCATCTTGTCCCCTCACTCTCAAGGAGATCATGATTCATTCATTTGTTTATTCAGCAAGCACTGGTATTATAGTACCATGTGCCAGGCACTGTACCAAACTCTGCAGACAGAATGGTGAAGACCTACTACCTTTTGCTAAGGAACTTATAATCCAGTGAGAAGGACAAGTGTATAAATACATATTTTTTATATTGTGTGGAAACAGTGAGAATGATCTTTTAAAATATAAATTAGTTTACTGTCTTGCTTCAAATCCCAGTGCATGTAGAATAGCACTGGTTTTCATATTCTGTCAGTGATCTGGCTTCTGCCTGGCTCTGGAGCACCTGCTCCGATACCACCCTCTGACAGCATTCCCTGCACGCTGGCAGGCATCTTGTTTCTCAAACATCCTAAACTCATTTCTACCTTTGGGCCTTGACATTTGCTCTTCCCTCTGCATTGAACTTTCTGTCCTCAGATCTTCTTACTGAGGGTCCTAGCATGTCACTCAGGCATCAGCTCTGAAATCTGCTCCACAGGAAGGTCTCTTGGACTATCTAATTAAAATTAGCCTCTGACATCACTCCTTCCACCTTATCTCTCTTCACATATTATGGCACCTGCTGTGTTTTGCTTACACCGCTTATACCATCTGAAATTATCTTGTCACCCGTAATGGCTTTCAGCCTTTAAGGGAAAACTCATAAACAGGGACCTTATCTTCCTTATTCATAACATATTCCTGGTTTCTGGCATGGGACCAGGTGCTGAGCATGAATGAATTGATAAATGAACAAACAAATATCTGTTATAGGCAAGGACCAGGTGCAAAAAGAGCCTCTTAGGAGGGGCAGTAAACCAAACCTGGGAAAGTTAAGTTAGGTCTCCTGGAAGAAATGATGCCCAAATTTAGGCTTACAGAATGAAGAGTTGAAGGGAGGGCAGGGTGGAAAGGGAAAGTGATGGAAAACATGATGGAAAGCCCCAAATTGGGAAGGCATGGCTTGTGTGCCAGTCGTAGGCACAGCCCCTGGGAGCCCCTGAAAAGCCCGATTTCTGGATGCCTTTTCCCCAATCAGGTTACAGCACTAAGCAGAAGAGCCCAGCCACATACATCAAGAGCTGCTGAAATGTGAAAAAAAATCAAGTTTATCCATCAGGCTATTCCTTTCTCAGATAGTACAGTGTATATTCCCTTAATAGATTTCACTGAGCACCCGTGGACCTCTGCAATGATGAGGAGAAATCCAACCTGACAGGTGAAACAAGGATGATAAAAAGCGACTGTCTGGCCTGTATTGTTAAGACGACTGTGTCAGTTTATCTCTGCAAGGGATTGTTAGGGGTGTTTACTGCTTCAAGGCCTCATTTCACTACTCACTCTGACTCCCCATGTCAGGTTATAGGTTTAAAAAAGGAGTCATATTAATTCAGTAATGACATATTAAGAAATTTTATATTATGGGACCAAACACAACTGGAATGACCATAGACTTACATTAAAAAGTACAGTTATAACTTGTTAACTTTGACATGCTTTGGACCAAATGACTGAATTTATTTTTTTAATTGATTTTGAAAGATAAATACTAGCCTTTTCTGTTTTCTTAGCTTAATTTCACGTAATTTATATATGTATTTATTCTTCCAGACTCGGTGAAGGTGTAGTTGGAATTGTTAATATACCCTTGGAGATCATGGAACCATCCCATAATAAGCAGGAATTTCTCAATGTCCATGAGTATAATCATCTTCTAAAAGTTATGGGACAATACTTGGTCCAGTACTGTAAGGACACCGGGATCAGTGAGTATTCAGTAGCCATGATAAGAGATGCTTAATGGGGATTAAATTGATGATGTCTGCATGCTGGAATGATTGTACTGATTCAGATAGACAGTAACCAAAAAGCCTGAAAGAGAGTACCTGAATTAATAAAACAAACAAAGGGGAAATAGGAAAGAAGTTAGAATCTTCCCTAGAGTATTACATGAAAAAGAAGGCAGCAGGTTAAAAATTATAAGAGGAGGGTGATCAGAGAGCAGTATGCAATGGCAGCTGATCATGTAGGAAGGGGGCAGAAGTTTGCTGGAAATAAGCTGAGAACCACCCAAAGGACACTCTAGGACTCTACTGTATAGGAATGCAGAGTCCCACACAGACCTAAGCAGCTCCTATTGTTGTTGTTCAGTAGCTAAGTTGTGTCCAGCTCTTTGCATCTCCATGAAATACAGCACGCCAGGCTTCCCTGTCCTTCACTGTCTCCTGGAGTTTGCTCAAACTCATATCCATTGAGTCGGTAATGCCATCCAACCATCTCATCCTCCTTCTCTTCCCCTCAATCTTTCTATAGTGTAATCATTGTTGACCCTGAATAATTGTAGATATGTTAAACCCTGTTTTGTATATCTGACAAGTCTTGAATATGTTAATTACAGAAAGATTTAGAAGAAAAATCACTATATACACTTAGAAATGTAAAAAGGAGAAGTCAATAGCACCCCACTCCAGTACTCTTGCCTGGAAAATCCCATGGATGGAGGAGCCTGGTAGGCTGCAGTCCATGGGGTCGCTAAGAGTCGGACATGACTGAGCGACTTCACTTTCACTTTTCACTTTCATGCATTGGAGAAGGAAATGGCAACCCACTCCAGTATTCGTGCCTGGAGAATCCCAGGGACGGGGCATCCTGGTGGGCTGCCGTCTATGGGGTCGTACAGAGTCTGACACGACTGAAGTGACTCAGTAGCAGCAGCAGAACTTATCTAGAAAATCTGATTTATTCAGATCACCTCACTCTCCAGAGACGCCTGACAATTAAGTGGTGTGATGATGATGAGTGATTCAGTCGCTAAGTCGTGTCTGACTCTTACAAGTCCATGGATTGTAGCCTGCCAGGCTCCTCTGTCCTTGGAATTCTCCAGGCAAGAATTCTGGAGTGGGTTGCCATTTCCTTCTCCAGGGAATCTTCCTGACCCAGGAATCAAATCCAGGTGGAGACAGGTTCTTTACCGACTGAGCTATGAGGGAAGCCACATGAAGTGGTGTGCTATGCATTAATTAAGCTTCCTTTAAATTTTGCAGACATATGGCTTCATTTATGGAAATACATAGGCTACCGTGTATTTGTTCAGTGAATTGCATGAAGTATGTATAATTCATGCATATCAAAAATTACATCCTACCCTTGAGACAACTTAAACTCTTATTATTGTTTCACTTGAAGTTGTAATTTTAGAATTTTTGTGCGTGTGTTCCCACTCTGCTCAGTCCTGAAATTGTCTCATACCGGTGAAACAGGAAAGAGTGAAAGAACTCAGGGGAAACAAATATAAAGGTGGGAATGACCTTGAGGGTGTTAATTTCCTGCCAGTGCTGGATTTTCCTGTCATGGTCTAAAGCCTCCTCAGAGTGTGGTCTGTGGACTAGCAGCATCAGCATCACCTGAGGGCTTGGTGTACATGCAGAATCTGAGGCCCCACCCAAGACCTCCTGGATTAAAATCTGCATGTTAGCAAAGTCTTCAGGGGATGTGAACACACAATAAAGTTTGAGAAACACTTCTCTGAAAAGTACGTGCGTGTTACTCATGCTTAGCAAAGGCATACTTTTTCACATGTATGTTTTGTTCTCAGAGACACGTTTAAAGCTATATTGAATGTAGGAAAGACTACGTTATTTGGCAAGGTGTGCTTGAAGCTGTATAAAACATTGGAAGGTACGGAGTGAGGTTGTGTAAATCAATGATCTACTCACTGGTCTTTAAATGCTAGCATAACATGGTTCAGAAAGAAAATGTTAAGCATTTGAAAATTATGTAACTTCCTCCATCTTCATATTTTCTCCATAATCCCTTCTTTATCTTGTTTATCCTTGCTTATCTTTGTTCAATCGCTAAGTTGTGTCTGACTCTACAACCCTGTGAACTGTGGCACACCAGAGTTCCCTGTCCTTCACTAACTTCTAAGGTTTGCTCAAACACATGTCCATTAAGTCTATGATGCCATCCAGCCATCTCATCCTGTCACCCACTTCTCCTCCTGCCCTCAATCTTTGCCATCATTAGGGTCTTTTTCAGTGAGTCGGCTTTTCACATCAGTTGGCCAAAGTACTGAAGCTTCAGCTTATCCTTAGAATAAAGAACTGAGTCCTCAGAAGGAATTAGTCATTCAGTTTAAAGCTTATAGGAATGATTTCAATCCAGCCCAGATTTACTCAAGACAGTCTTACACAGTCCTGATTGTAGGGGTTGTCTCTGTAAGTTCCTTTGGAGTGTGGGTGCCCTCCCAACAATGGTACTGTCAACTCCACAGAGTGTGACTTGCCAGGTTTTTCCCCTCTGTGTAATTTCCTATCCCTATTTTATCTACCTAACTTTTTCAAAGTCTTCTCAACAGAAGATATAGTATGATTCAAAATAAGTAAGTTATCAGATCAGATCAGTCACTCAGTCGTGTCCGACTCTTTGCGACCCCATGAATCACAGCACCCCAGGCCTCCCTGTCCATCACCAACTCCCAGAGTTCACTTAGACTCACGTCCATCGAGTCAGTGATGCTATCCAGCCATCTCATCCTCTGGCGTCCCCTTCTCCTCCTGCCCCCAATCCCTCCCAGCATCAGAGTCTTTTCCAGTGAGTCAACTCTTCGCATGAGGTGGCCAAAGTACTGGAGTTTCAGCTTTAGCATCATTCCTTCCAAAGAAACCCCAGGGCTGATCTCCTTCAGAATGGACTGGTTGGATCTCCTTGCAGTCCAAGGGACTCTCAAGAGTCTTCTCCAACACCACAGTTCAAAAGCATCAATTCTTTGGTGCTCAGCCTTCTTCACAGTCCAACTCTCACATCCATACATGACCACAGGAAAAACCATAGCCTTGACTAGACGAACCTTTGTTGGTGAAGTAATTTCTCTGCTTTTGAACATGCTATCTAGGTTGGTCATAACTTTCCTTCCAAGGAGTAAGCATCTTTTAATTTCATGGCTGCAGTCACCATCTGCAGTGATTTTGGAGCCCAGAAAAATTAAGTCTGACACTGTCTCCACTGTTTCCCCATCTATTTCCCATGAAGTGGTGGGACCAGATGCCATGATCTTCGTTTTCTGAATGTTGAGCTTTAAGCCAACTTTTTCACTCTCCACTTTCACTTTCATCAAGAGGCTTTTGAGTTCCTCTTCACTTTCTGCCATAAGGGTGGTGTCATCTGCATATCTGAGGTTATTGATATTTCCCCCAGCAATCTTGATTCCAGCTTGTGTTTCTTCCAGTCCAGCGTTTCTCATGATGTACTCTGCATATAAGTTAAATAAACAGGGTGACAATATACAGCCTTGACGAACTCCTTTTCCTATTTGGAACCAGTCTACTGTTCCGTGTCCAGTTCTAACTGTTGCTTCCTGACCTGCATACAGATTTCTCAAGAGGCAGATCAGGTGTTCTGGTATTCCTATCTCTTTCAGAATTTTCCACAGTTTATTGTGATCCACACAGTCAAAGGCTTTGGCATAGTCAGTAAAGCAGAAATAGATGTTTTTCTGGAACTCTCTTGCTTTTTCTATGATCCAGCGGATGTTGGCAATTTGATCTCTGGTTCCTCTGCCTTTTCTAAAACCAGCTTGAACATCAGGAAGTTATATTTGTATGTTAATCACTAATGGTTAAAAACGTGTTGATGTCCTAGTTCCATAACTGTCCATGAATGGAGTTGGGGCTAGAGGTTGCTCTCACAAAAGATGTTCCTCTAGAAAGAAAGCAGAGAGTGGAGAAAGGAGAGTGAGCATGTGTATTTCCTCACATATCTCACAACTACTTCAGTATCAAACTGAATCAAGTAATCAAGGTCAGAATTGGTAGTCTCAGGAATTGTGTTGAGGAGATTGACCTTCAGGTCTCTGCTTATTAATTCCCACAGGAAGAAGCAAAGTTATGTAATGCTTGACTAACCCTCTGAAAGTCAATATTATAGACACACGATTTTAATGAAAAGTATTTGGGTAGATTTTTAACCTTATAAATAAAAGATGCAATTTTTGTATTTGCTGTAAATCTGATCTGTTTCTATGGAAAATTGGGCCCTTGTATTTAAAAATCCAATCAGCAGAAAAAGAAATGGCGAGGTAATGATTTTGTGTCATTTGTCAGATCTGCGTTTACTTTTGGCACAGTTGATGCTAAGAATCTCAGAAGTATTCTTGTCTCTGAGTCTGTCCTCACGTCACTGTCTGCTACTGTGTTTTCTGAAACTTTATGCATCCTTACAGTAAAATGGAAATATTAATCATCAGCTTTTTGGAATGGAGAGAGAAGGAGAAGGAAAATATAGGGAGAAATAGCAAATGAAATCTGAATTTGAACAGAAGTAATTACATAGAAATGTATTACTAAAATTTTTCAAAACAGATTATAGCTGATCAGCTAAAATGAAATTTATGATGCAATAAACAACCTTTACCAGCAGAACTCAAATTATAGGGCCTGGGTTGGCAATAAGGTTAAAAGTTGTTTAATCCAGTCACCCACCCCCACCATGCATGAATCCCCTTTACCTCACCCACCCCTGCCCCAGGCATTGTGTATATGTATCTGTTCAGTCATATCAGTCATGTCCGCCTCTTTGAAACCCCATGAACTATCTATCACCCACCAGGCTCCTCTGTCCATGGGATTTCCCAGGCAAGAATACTGAAGTGGGTTGCCATTTCCTCCTCTACGGGATCTTCCTGACCCAGGGATCAGACCCACATCCCCTGCATTGGCAGGCAGGTTCTTTACCACTGAGCCACTTGGGAAGTCCCAGGCAAGTGGAAGCCATTTTATGCCTAAACAGGGTAAAATTTTTCTCATGAAAGAAAAATTGCTACTTCTTGAGGCAGCTATGAATCTTTGCACAACTGTATTAGAAAATACATTTTTATATTAATGTCAAATCTATTTCTCATGTGTTCTTTTATTCATTCATTCATCGATGCCAGGCGCAGAATGTTACAGGACCGATAAATCAGACGAGGTCCACCCTCTCTGGGAATTTACAGTTTAGTAGGGCTAACACCATGCTTATTTAACTTATATTGTCACCCTGCTTATTTAACTTATATGCAGAGTACATCATGAGAAACGCTGGGCTGGAACAAGCACAAGCTGGAATCAAGATTGCCAGGAGAAATATCAATAACCTCAGATATGCAGATGACACCACCCTTATGGCAGAAAGTGAAGAACTAAAGAGCCTCTTGATGAAAGTGAAAGAGGAGAGTGAAAAAGTTGGCTTAAAGCTCAACATTCAGAAAACTAAGATCATGGCATCCAGTCCCATCACTTCCTGGCAAATAGATGGGGAAACAGTGGAAACAGTGGCTGACTTTATTTCTGGGGACTCTGAAATCACTGCAGATGGTGATTGCAGCCAGGAAATTAAAAGATGCTTACTCCTTGGAAGGAAAGTTATGACCAACCTGGATAGCATATTGAAAAGCAGAGACATTACTTTGCCAACAAAGATCCATCTAGTCAAGGCTATGGTTTTTCCAGTGGTCATGTATGGATGTGAGAGTTGGACTGTAAAGAAAGCTGAGCGCTGAAGAATTGGTGCTTTTGAACTGTGGTGTTGGAGAAGACTCTTGAGAGTCCCTTGGACTGCAAGGAGATCCATCCAGTCCATCCTAAAGGAGATCAGTCCTGGGTGTTCATTGGAAGGACTGATGTTAAAGCTGAAACTCCCGTACTTTGGCCACCTGATGTGAAGAGCTGACTCATTTGAAAAGACCCTGATGCTGGAAAAGACTGAGGGCAGAAGGAGAAGGGGACGACAGAGGATGAGATGGCTGGATGGCATCACCAGCTCGATGGACATGGGTTTGGGTGGATTCTGGGAGTTGGTGATGGACAGGGAGGCCTGGCGTGCTGCAGTTCATGGGGTCGCAAAGAGTGGGACACGACTGAGTGACTGAACTGAACTGATTATGAAATACATAAACCCATCATCCAACCCTAACAATTATCAACTCCTCAGCAAACTGGTTTTATCCATACTTCCACCTAGTCCCCCACAACTGGAACGTGAAGGAAATTCCAGATACTTTATATCTGCATATATTTTAACATGTATTCTTAAAGAACTCTGTTTAAAAACATGACCACAATACAAATATGACATCTAAAAATCGTCAATACTTTTTTAATAGCATAAAAATATCCTGTCTCATGTTTACATTTTGAATTTTCTGTTATATTTCATAGTCCTCTATCCTGTCCTCATATTTCTCTTTATTGTTCCCTCTCTCTCTCTCTCTCTCTTTTTTTTGGGGCAATTTATTTGTAGGCAGAATTGGTTGTCTTACCGTTTTCACAGTTTAAATTTTTCTGACTGCATTACTGTGTGTAGTTTAACAGATTCTTTCATTCTGTTTATTTTATTTCTCTGTAAATTGGTAGAATCTAGCAGCTTGACCAAATTCAGGTGTGTTCTTTTGTGGCTGTTTTATCAAGATACTTCGTAGGTTGAAGAGTGTTCTATCAGGAGCCATAAATTGTTCTCTTTTAATAATATTAACAATTAGTGATCAAAACTCATATCCCTTAAGAGTCCCAAATTCTTGCATTCTAATTAAATCAATTTTCATTGCTTATTAACTAATACTTCTATAAAGAAGAACTTCTTTTATCAACCATTTGATTACCCATGTTTGTTGGGACCTTACTATTGACAGCAGCAACAGTAGAATTCTATACCACTAAAAAAATTGTGTTGGCTAAAAGCTTTATGTGAGAGGAATTGGAGAGAAAATATCAAAAAACATTATAGACATTTTTACTTTATTTTTATTGCATAAATATATGTTTAAAATTGTTACTTTGTGCCAGTCCCCAGAAAATAGCAGGATGGTTCAGGAGTTCAAAGCATTGACTTCTGTTTTTTAAAAAATATCACAGTCTTAGATTTTATCCATTACACTGCTTTCACTTGATAATTGAAATTATCACCATTGACAGCACTTAACACTTCTTTTTCTATCTGACTGCACTTGTATTGTTATCATGATAATGATATTTTTAACATCTACAAGGAAATTTCTTGCTAAAACATCTCAGAAGATCTCACCTATATTGCAAATAAAATATGAAAAAGCCAGCCCTTCTTTTGTCTAGAATTAAATACACTTTGAGTCTTACAGTTTGATTTTTCCCTGCCATACAAGAAGCAAAGCTTCAACACTCTTCATTATTCTGCATGTGTGTGCTTTAGAAAAAAGAATAAGTTGTATCTAATGACTGAATTTAAGACAGCGAAATCAGAATTAAACAATTTAACATAAGTTGTGTTAACAACAAAGAATCTTTAGACTTTTGAGACCATTAAGTCACGGTGCTTTGTGTATGTCTAAGAAAACTAAGATTGTGGCATCCAGTCCCATCACTTCATGGCAAATAGATGGGGAAACAGTGGCTGACTTTGGTTTTTGGGCCTCCAAAACCACTGCAGATGGTGATTGCAGCCACAAAATTAAAAGGCACTTACTCCTTAGAAGGAAAGTTATGACCAACCAGGGCAGCATATTAAAAAGCAGAGACATTACTTTGTCAACAAAGGTCCATCTAGTCAAGGCTATGGTTTTTCCAGTAGTCATGTATGGATGTGAGAGTTGGACTATAAAGAAAGCTGAGTGCTGAAGAATTGATGCTTTTGAACTGTGGTGTTGGAGAAGACTCTTGAGAGTCCCTTGGACTGCAAGGAGATCCAACCAGTCCATTCTAAAGGAGATCAGTCCTGGGTGTTCATTGGAAGGACTGATGTTGAAGCTGAAACTCTAATACTTTGGCCACTTGATGTGAAGAGCTGACTCATTTGAAAAGGCTCTGATGCTGGGAAAGATTGAAGGCAGGAGGAGAAGGGGACGACAGAGGATGAGATTGTTAGATGGCATCACCAACTCAATGGAGATGAGTTTGAGTAAGCTCCGGGAGTTGGTGATGGACAGGGAGGTCTGGCGTGCTGTGGTTCATGGGGTCACAAAGAGTCGGACACAAATGAGTGACTAAACTGAACTGAAGTGAAGATAAAGAGAATCCTGGTAGAAAGAAAAATTATGCTAACCTAGGTGTTGGGGTGGTAGGCTGCAGTCCATGGGGTCGCTAAGAGTCAGACACGACTGAGCAACTTCACTTTCACTTTTCACTTTCATGCATTGGAGAAGGAAATGGAAACCCACTCCAGTGTTCTTGCCTGGAGAATCACAGGGATGGGGGAGCCTGGTGGGCTGCCGTCTGTGGGGTTCCACAGAGTCAGACATGACTGAAGTGACTTAGCAGCAGTAGCAGCAGGTATTGAGGAGACTTAGGTAGCTGACTAAGCTTTTACCCGTGATAACACAGAATGTTTTTTGAATATATTTATATTATTATGTCTAATTTTGATTTCCATTCTTTATAAACAACAGGAAAAATTAGTGCATATATAGAAAAGCTATGAATGTGACTAAATAAAAATATAACCAAAAAAATGAAAGTTAAATTGTTTCTTTATAAGGAAGAACTCAGTAGAAACGTAACTTTCCTTAAGTTTGTTTTTGAAGATGTCCTCATAAGGCTTCCCTCCATCTTCCTGCACATATGGTGTGGTTCTGAACTGGGAGGAGTCACGAAGCCTAGGGGACCTTAGAGTGTGGTTTGGAATCCTTGAATCCCTGGCTACTGATGATTGTCGAAGACGGCGTTATGTCTTGTACATATATGTGCTACATTTTTTCAAATATAGCGATGTAGTTGTGAGTAGTAAGACATAAAATCACATAAAAGTATGATTGAATTCATGATTTATTTATTTATTTTGTCATCATGTATTTTCTCAAGTCAGGATGGTGGTGGTTCTAAAATCATTTTTTTCAGCTTAAGGAGATCTTCGTGGGAAGCAGCTAATATGGAATGAAAGGAAATGATGCTCCATTGTCAGGTGAAGTCATGACGTTACTGCAAAGTTGGACCAACTCTGCAGATTCCTGGAGTTTTGCTATGGAGCCTACTGTACCATCGACTGTACTGTACTGGGAGATGGACCCAACCACCTCAACCACATCCAGGAGCCAAGAGAAAGAAGGACACTGGAAACACCTTTACCACTGCTGAAGACATCTCGCTTTATTTTCCTTCAATTCAAATCAAATCCTTTGGGAAGTGATCACATAGGGCCTCTCTCATCTCACATACACCACACACTTTCTAAGCCATCATGGCAGTTCTTCCTGATAAGTGGTAATTGGCCTCGAGATTTTATGGGCATCACTACCAGCTGATCAGAGTTGGTATGTTACTTGAAACCAGTTTCCTATCCCTAACCCAGAGATGCTATCAAGACCATAAATGATAAATGATCACACAAGGGATCAGCTTAACAAGGGTCTCATATCTGGCTTGGCTAAGAATTATAAAGATAAGGACAAACAGGACAGTATTCACCAGAGGAGAAAGTGTGATCTACAGTCCTCCAAGAATGGATGTGTAATTTCTATTTGAGATCTTTAATGTTCAGTTCAGTCGCTCAGTCGTGTCCGACTCTTGCAACCCCATGAACTGCAGTACCCCAGGCTTCCCTGTCCGTCGTGGACTCCAGGAGCTTACCCAAACTCATGTCCGTTGAGTTGGTGATGCCATCCAACCATCTCATCCTCTGTCGTCCCCTTCTCCTCCCGCCTTTAATCAGCATCAGGATCTTTTCCAGTGACTCAGTTTTTTGCATCAGGTGGCCAAAGTATTGGAGTTTCAGCTTCAGCATCACTCCCCAGGTTGGTAGGTGCCCAATATGCTACTGGAGAAGAGTGGAGAAATAACTCCAGAAAGAATGAAGAGACAGAGCCAAAGCAAAAACAACACCCAGTTGTGGATGGGACTGGTTTTGCAAGTAAAGTCTGGTGCTGTAAAGAGCAATATTTCATAGGAACCTGGAATGTTCGGTCCATGAATCAAGGCAAATTGAAAGTGGTCAAACAGGAGATGGCAAGAGTTTACCTGGAGTTTACCCAAACTCATGTCCATTGAGTCAGTGATGCCATCCAACCATTTCCTTCTCTGTCATCCCCTTCTCCTCCTGCCCTCAATCTTTCCCAGCATCAGGGCCTTTTCAAATGAGTCAGCTCTTCGCATCAGGTGGCCAAAGTATTGGAGTTTCAGCTTCAACATGAGTCCTTCCAATGAACACCCAGGACTTATCTCCTTTAGGATGGACTGGTTGGATCTCCTTGCAATCCAAGGGGCTCTCAAGAGTCTTCTCCAACACCCCAGTTCAAAAGCATCAATTCTTCGGCGCTCAGCTTTCTTTATAGTCCAACTCTCACATCCCTATATGACTACTGGAAAAACCATTGCCTTGACTAGACTGGGACCTGACTGTGCTCAGATCATGAAATCTTTAAAAGTAGAACATAAATATCTCTTTAGATGCAGAACTACCTGAAGGCAGGGACCTCGTTTAAATACCATTGCCATCTTCAGATTTTCTTGGTGCTTTATTTTCATAAACTGTTTTAGGTTTTATTATTTGATTGAAAACATCAAATGTTGCTTTGGTAGTTTATTACTGAATTTTATTACTTTTTCACTTGGTCAATTGACTCCCTGGATATCATTGTACATTCTATGAATACATATGAAACGGACCTCTAAGAGGCTATTAGATTTCTTCCCCCTTTAAGAGGCAAAATCTATGTGAACTGCTCTTTTAGTTACTGGTTTTTGACAATTTTTTAGTAAGTTATTGCAGTAGTTTCCATTATTTTTTCCTGAAAAATTAATCAGATTAATTTAAACTTCGGGAATCTTCTGAATACAATACTCCATACCTAGCTAGCAGTAAATTAGGTTTTCACAGCTTGTCTCAGATACTTATTCTAGAAATTAGTAATTTAATTCTCTATGTGCATTAAACCCTGATTATTCCATTAGTTTAACAAGCTTGTTGATTATTCAAACAAAAGTCTCAAAATATATACTCCTCTACTTCCTGTTCACAAAAGTAAAATGGATTTTAAAATCAGAATACCTTGAGGATGTTAATATAATTATGAAATTAACAATTTTGGGGTTATCTACAAAGCATTCTCCATGAGTGTTAGTCACTCAGCCCTGTTCGACTCTTTGTGACCCCATGGACTGTAGCTTGCCAGGTTCCCCTGTCCATGGGATTTTCCAGGCAGAAATGCTGGGGTGGGTTGCCATTCTCTACTCCAAGGGATCTTCCTGACCCATGGATCAAACCTAGGTCTCCTACATTGCAGGCAGATTCTTTATCGCCTGAACCACAAGGGAAATAGCATTCTCTATAGGTGGGGGGGAAATATTTGAGACACAATATTTTGTTCTTAATTGACTTCTGGATCAAAGAGAAATTTTAAAAAACTTCTTTAATACACATTAACAAAATATGGTTTATTAAAACCTTTTGAGCTTCCCTGGTGGCTCAGATGATAAAGAATCTACCTGCAATCTCAGCTTCAATCCCTGGCTTAGAAAGGCCCCCTGGAGAAGGGAATGGCAACCCACTCCAGTATTCTTGCCTGGAGAATTCCATGGACAGAGGAGTCTGGTGGGCTACAGGCTATGGGTCACAAAGAGTTGGACATGACCTAACAACTCATACTTTCACTTTCATATTTCAAGGCCTATCTAATTTAATGAATTCTATTAATCATTTTACTCTTTCTTGCCAGACTAGGATAGACAATAATTTTTTCCAGGTTTCTTGAGTATCATTGACAAAAAATTACATATGCTTAAAGTGAACAACACAGCTCTTCACTACACATATACATTGTGAAATATTTACCACAGTCAAGTTAATTAAAACATCTTATCATCTCACTCAGTTACCATGTTGCTTATGTAGGTGTGAGAATGCTTCAGATTTACTCTCTCAGCACATTCAAGTATACAATACAGTATTATTTACTATAGTCACCATGCTGTACATTAGATCCTCAGAACTTATTGAGCTTATAAATGAAAGTTTGTACCCTTTGACTGACATCTCCCCATTATCTCTGGCCCACAGTTGCCAGCAACCATGATTCTACTTTCTGTTTTTATGAATTCAACTTTATTAGTAGTATTATTGGATTCCACATGTAAATCATATTATATGTTTCTCTGTCTGGCTTATTTCACTTAGTATAATTCCCTAGAGTTTCATTCTTATAACAGGTGGAGAATTCAACTCTTTTATGGCTAAATAATATTCTACTCTATCCTCCTTCTCTCTCACATACACACACATCCAGGCATACTTTCTTCAACCTTTCATCCATCATTGGACACTTAGGTCGCTTCCATATTTCCATATCTTGCCGGTACTGACTGATGTTGCAGTGAAGATGGGAGTGCAGATATCTCTTCAACATACTGTTATCATTTTCTTCAGATATATACCCAGAAGTGGTTTTCTGGATCGTATAATAGCTACATTTTTTAATTTTTGAGGAATCTCCACACTGTTTTCCATAATGGTTGTACCAGTTTACATTCCTACCAACAGTATACAAGGATTCCTTTTTCTCCACATCCTCAAGAACACTATCACTTCTCTTTTTGACAATAGCCATCCTAATAGGTGTGAAGTCATAAGGTACTGTGATTTTGATTTGCTTTCCCTGATTATTAGTGATGTTAAGCACCTTTTCACGTACCTGTTGGCCATTTGTGTGTCTTTTTCTTGGAAAACTGTCTATTCGGGTCTTCAGACCATTTTTCAATAAGAGGGTTTTTTTTTTTTTTTTGCTATTCAATTATTTGAGTTATTTATATATTTTAGACTTTAATACCTTATCATATAAATTATTTGAATATATTTTCTCCCTTTCTGTATGTTGCTTTTTCATTTTTTTTGGAGTGTTTCCTTTGCTATACAAAAGCTTTGTAGTTTGATATACTCCCTCTTGTTTATTTTTTGTTCCACTATGCTTTTAGTGTTATATCAAAAACAACAATGACAACAAAATTCATTTCCCAGACCAATGTTAAGGAGCTTTTTGTATATTTTCTTCTAGGAACTTTATGGTTTCAGGTCTTACCTTTAAATCATCAATTCATTTTGGGTTAATGTTTATGAGTGGTGTGAAATAGGGTCCAGCTTCATTCTTTTGTCTGTACATCCAATTTTCCCACCATTTATTAAACAGACTGAATGTGTATGTGTTCGTCGCTCAGTTGTGTCTGACTCTTTGTGACCGCATGGACTGTAGCCCGCCAGGCTCCTTTGTCCATGAGATTCTCCAGGCAGGAATACTAGAGTGGGTTGCCATTCCCTTCTCTATTTATTGAGGATTTTAGCATCTATGTTCACCAGTGGTTCTAGACTGTATTTTTCTTTCCTTATAAAGCCCTTATCTGGTTTTGGAATCAGAGTAATGTGGACCTCATAAAAAGAGTTTGGAAATTTTCTTTCTTTAAAGAAGAAAAAATTTGGGGGAATATATTTTTGGAAAAGATTTATAGGCATTATTATTTTTATTATTATTATTATGTTTGGTAAAACTCACCACTGATGCCATCTGGTCCTGGGTTTTTCTTTGTTGGGAGATTTTTAATGACTGATTCAGTATCTTTACTCACTCTTGGTCTGTTCATATTTTCTATTTCCTCATGATTCAGTCTTGGTAGGTTGTATGTTTCTAGGAATTTACCCATTTCTTCTATGTTATATAATTTCTTGGAATATAATTTTTCATTGTAGTGTCTTAAGATCCTTTGTATTTCTGTGGTATCCACAGTAATGTCTCATTTTTAATTTCTGATCTTATTTATTTGAGTTTTCACTGTTATTCTTATCTAGTCTAATTAAGTGCTAATCTCTTAGTCATGTCCAACCCTTTGTGACCCCATGGGTTGTAGCCTGCCAGGCTCCCCTGTACATGTGATTGTCTAGGCAAGAATACTGGAGTGGGTTACCATTTCCTTCTCCAGGGGATCTTCCTGACCAGGAATCAAACCCAGATCTCCTGCATTGCAGGCAGATTCTTTACCATCTGAGCCACCAGGGAAATCCAAGTCTTATTAAGGGTTTTACAATTCTGTTTATCTTTTCAAAAAAGAGGCTCTTAGTTTGATTAATCTTTTCTATTGTTTTTTCTGTTCTCTATTTCATTTATTTCTTCTCTGATCTTTGCCATTTCTTTCCTTCTGCTAACTTGGGACTTAGTTCTTCTTTTTCTAGTTCATTGAGGTATTTAATATAATGTTATTTGTTATATCATTCTTGTTTATTTCTTAATGGAAGTGTTTATCACTATGTGTGGATTTATTCCTGGGCTTTCTGTCCTGTTCCATTGATCTATATTTCTGTTTGGGGGCCAGTACCATACTGTTTTGATGAATATAGCTTTGTAGTATAGCCTGAAGTCAGGGAGTCTGATTCCTCCAGTTCTGTTCTTTTTTTCCTCAAGATTCTTTCTGCTATCCAGGCTCTTTTGCATTTCCATAAATAGTTTAAAATTACTTGTTCTAGTTCTGTGAAAAATGCCATTGGTAATTTGATAGGGATTGCATTGAATCTACAAATCGCCTTGGGTAGAATGGTTATTTTAACAATGTTTATTCTTCCAGTCCAAGAACACAGTATATCTTTCCATTTGTTTGTGTCATTTTTGGTTTCTTTCATCAGTGTCTTATAGTTTCCAGGGTATAGGTCTTTTGCCTCTTTGGTAGATTTATTCCTATGTATTTCATTCTTTTTGATGCAGTAGTAAATGGGATTGTTTTGTTAATTTTACTTCAATATATTTAAAATTGCCCTTTTGATTTCTTCTCTGAGTCATTGGTTTTTCAGTAGTCTGATGTTTAATTTCCACATATTTGTGAATTTTCCAGCTTTCTTCCACTTGTTGATTTTAGTGTTATACCATTATGGTCAGAAAAGATACTTGATACAATTCAGTCCTTGTAAATTTGTTAAGACTTGTTTTGTGACCTAATATATGATCTGTCTTGGAAAATATTCCAGGTGCATTTAAGAAGAATGTGAATTTTATTGCTTTTGGATGAAATATTATATTTTCTAATTTGGGTCCATTTTATATTTAATGTATTTAATGTCCATTTTTCCTTATAATTTTCTCTCTGGATGGTCTTTCCATTGTTAAAAGAAGGGTATTGCAGTCCCCTGCTATTATTGCTTTGCTCTCTATTTCTACCTTTACGTCTGTTAATATTTGCTTAATATATTTAGGTGCTCTGACAGTGAGTGTATGTATTTACATGATGTTAATAGCCTCTTGGTGAATCAGCTTCTTTATCATTAAATAATAATCTTCTTTTCTCCTCCAACATACTTAAAGTATGTTTTGGATATAGCTACCCACTCTCTTGATTTTCATTTACATGGTATGTTTTTTTCCATCCTTTCACTTTGAACCTATGTATATCCTTAAAACTGATGTGAGTGTTTTATAGACAGCATATAGTTGGGTCTTGGTATTTATCTATTCAGTCACTTTACATCTTTTGGTTAGAGAATGTAATCCATTTATATTTAAGATAATTATTGATAAAGACTTACTATTGCCATCTTATCAGTTGTTTTCTGGCTTTTTTGTAGTTTGTTTCTTTTCGCTTGGTCTCTTCCTTTGTGATATGATAATTTCCTGTAGTGCTATGCTTTGACTCCTTTTTCTTTCTCTTTTGTACATCTGCTATAGATTTCTGCTTTGTGGTTATGAAACTATAAGTATAAAACATGTTATAGTTATAACAGTCTATTTTAAGTTTACAACAACTTAACTTCAGTCACATAGAAAAACCTTCTTACTCCCTCCCCCTACAAGCATTTTATGTTCTTTACTTTGCCAACAAAGGTCCGTCTAGTCAAAGCTATGGTTTTTCCAGTAGTCATGTATGGATGTGAGAATTGAGCTATAAAGAAAGCTGAGTGCCGAAGAATTGATGCCTTGGAACTGTGGTGTTGGAGAAGACTTTTGAGAGTCCCTTGGACTGCAAGGAAATCCAACCAGTCCATCCTAAAGGAGATCAGTCCTGGGTGTTCATTGGAAGGACTCATGTTGAAGCTGAAACTTTAATACTTTGGCCACCTGATGCGAAGAGCTGACTCATTTGAAAAGACCCTGATGCTGGGAAAGATTGAAGGCAGGAGGAGAAGGGGACGACAGAGGATGAGATGGTTGGATGGCATCACTGACTCAACAGACATGAGTTTGAGTAAGCTTTGGGAGTTGGTGATAGATAGGGAAGCCTGGCGTGCTGCAGTCCAGGGTGTCACAAGGAGTTGGACATGACTGAGTCACTGAACTGACTTACTGATTTCACAGGTTACATATTTTAATATTGTGTTCATTTATAAATTATTGTAGCTATGGTTGTTTTTTGAACTTTGTCTTTTAACCTTCATATTAATATTAGAGTTAAGTGACTTACGTACCATCATTACAGAATTAGAATATTATGAATTTGACTGTATACTTACCCTTACCAGTGAGCTTTGTATTTTCAAATTTTTAAGTTACTAGTTTCCTTTCATTTCAGCTTGAAGAATTTCCTATAGCATTTCTTGTAAGGCAGATCTAGTAATGAACCTCCTCAATTTTGTTTGTTTTGGAAATTCTTTATCTCTACCTCATTTCTGAAAGACAGCTTCAATATTGGTAATGTATTCTTGGTTGGCAGGTTATTGTTTCTCCTTCTGCTGCTTTGATTATATCATACTACTCTCTCCTCATCTATATGGTTTCTGCTTAAAATCCACTGATGGTTTATTTTTTGTATGGGAGAAAAATTTTTTCCCCTCAGGATAGTTGTATAAATCTCTGTAGACTGAGTAACACATGAAAAAAAATTTTCTTGTGTGGTATGTTTCCTCCCATGGCCATTTCTTTAGCCAACTTACCTTGCTGAAGCATCTACATAATCTTCAGGGTTCATTCAATGGAAATTTGTTTTATTGACACATTAGAAATGGTGCACATTGGCATAGCTTCTGTCTGATGGGGAAAAAAGTCAAGATTGCATTGGCCATTAGGGAAAACCATTTCTGATTCCCAGATTGAATATAGCTGGTTGTTTCTTTTGTCCTGATACTGACTTCAAATGGCATATCTTCTGTCAGTCCTGGTCATTAGATTAGGCTACTGAATGTTCTCATGCCTTTGATAGCCAGTAGTTCTTTAGAATTATTCAGTATTATAAGTAAATAAGCTTTGCGTGTCAGCTAGTGAAAACAAGATCCTAAACACATCCATTATCTTTAAGAATTTCACTTTTTAGAGGGAAAATAGGCATAAAGTGAACTGAAATATAATGTTCAGTTATATGTGTTGTATAATAATAAGCATTGTAAGAGTGATATGATCACAAAGCAGGTATCACCTACCCTCGAGAGGCATGTGCTTGTGTTTCTAACATCCTAGTAGTTTTCCAGCTCTTAAGATGTTTATATCAGGCTTAACAGTTGATACTTGTTTTATAAGTTTGCTGGGTTGGGTTAGCTGTGATTATTTAATATTTTCAGGGAAAGACATTATTTCACTTTGATTTTATCCTAAAGAACACATTAAAGAGCTATTTTGTTAGAATGGCAGCAAAACTTTTTGTGGATTTATTAGGTACAGGGTGCAGTACCTAATAAACACAGTTCCTTTTTTGAGAAGGTGAGGTGTTCTTGGGGAAGTAACATTTAAAGAAAGAACAAATATGATACAGCAGCAACATAAGTTTCTGCACAGCACTATATTTTTTAATGCACCTTAATATTTATTATTAGTGATGACCATGTAAGGCAAGTTAGAGTAGACACTCATTTTATGGATAAGAAACTTTACTAGCTTCCCACAATTACACAATAAGTGTGTGGTAGAGACAGCACTCAAAGTTAATCTATAGCTCTGTGTGCCTTAACATAGCAAAAATTGAGTAGTTCTTGTGGAAATCAGAGAACAAGATCTCACGAGTCCTGTCCAGACACCAAAGATTAAATCAGGTTCTGGTGTACAGTGAAAGGGTAAAGTCTGGGCTGGGCCAAAACCACACGCTGAGCAAAAAGCAGAAAACTGAAAGTCTGAGTTGAGAAAGGCCAAGGAAGCAGAATACAAAGGGACATTTAGACAAGAACTAGTAGAGATTTTGTGAAGAGACAAGGTAGGAGACCGGGGAATTTGCGGGGCAGTTGTCAACCCATCCAACTGCAAAGCACCTTTTCAAGACCGAGTCCCTTCCCTGCTGGTCTTAAAGGCATATAACATTCTGAACCTAAATCTTAACAGGCATAGGAAAGTGTAAAGGTATTTATTGGTTTTTGCTTGGATTACTTGGTCATATATTAAGGTTGATATAAGGCTGGCCCTATTTTATATATTTTATTTCTAAGGTATATATTTTAGAACCTTACTTTTTGAACCTTACACTTTGATGAAATGTTCTGTGTCTTCCACATTTTAAGTGCTCAGTAGGTACATGTGGCCAGTTGATTACCATATTGGACAGAATGTTAAATTTGGATTCTTATTCAAAGAAGTATTTTTAAAGTAATAAATGCACATGTAAAAATACTCAAGTGTTCAGAAAGTAAAAAATGAAAATTATTATTATTTTTTTTAATTTTAATTTAATTTTTTTTTATTTTTTTTTAATTTTTTTAATTTTTTTTTTAATTTCAGGTATACACGTGCTCCCCATAAAAAATGAAAATTAAAATTACCTTTCCCTGCCTTCCTCTCTCTCTCTATCCTTTTCCAAGTGGTATCCACTATTAAAACTTTCTTTTGTATCCTTTTAGGAAAAGAAAAGCATGGTTATCAGCATTTTATATGTATACTCTTTTTTTACATTACAAAAGTTGATTATACTAGATTTGCTGTTTTACATTCTTTTAAAAAATTATTAAAACTCTGTCTTGGAGGTGTTGACACAATAATATATTTAGCTCTAACTTTTTAATTTAAAGGTTGCCTAGTGTCCCCTTGTTTGAAAATGGGATTTATCAGTTCCCTAAGAATCCACCTGCCAATGCAGGAGCCATGAGCTCGATCCCTGGTCAAAAAGATCCGTGGAGAAGGAAATGGCAACCCACTGCAGTATTCTTGCCTGGGAAATCCCATGGACAGAGAAGCCTGGCGGGCTACATAAAAGAGTTGGGCACAACTTAGTGACTAAACAACAGTTCTAGGCTTTTACTTTGTTTCCAGGGGGTTTTTGTTTTGTTTTCCTATTCATACAGTGCTCTCATATATATGGCTATTGTGCTGTTAAGTTTTGTAGGGAAGATTCCTAACAGTTCTATTGCTGGATCAATGGATAAGAACACAGCTTCTTAAGGAGGATGCCTGAAAGACCTCCATGACAAGTGCTGTTTCTAAACAAGGAAGCAGTTTAGAATATGGGGCAAGGGTAGGGCATAAACAATAGAGCCTGAAAGAAAAGGGAGCCAGAGATAAAATAGAAACTGGCTGTGAAACAAGATGATAAATATTTGTACCACTAGTCTTAAGGGTGACTTTTTAATCAGCACAGTCCCTCCTAGGAGTATTTAAGAAAAAAGTTTTAAATGTCAATGTATTTTATTATAACAATAAAAGTATAGATATATTTTTATAACTATAATTGTGGTTTTATTATAAATACAATGCATATCTATTGTATATAGTTTGGAAAAATGCAAGAAAGTGTAAAGTAGAAAACCAATTTCATCCATACTCAAAGAAAACCAGTGTTAAACCTTAATCACTTGTTTCTATATGTTATTAGTTTTTACATATTTGAAATCACATTATATGTACATGTGTTTATATCCAAATTTCCCTTTACTTATCATCTTGATCTTATTGGTTTTACTTTCTTTCATTATTTTCTTCCTGCTTTTTTTTTTAATTTCTTTTCCTAGGTAACAGAAATCTAACATTATTTTGGAATGAATTTGGATACCCAGATAATAAGGACATGGAAAAATCTTCAGATTCTGTTCAGTATCAAAGAAGACAAGCCATGGCCATCCCATGCATGATTCAGTGTGGTGAGTGTTAAATTTCATTCAAGTTAGCAAACTTTTCAGATCAGATCAGATCAGATCAGTCGCTCAGTCGTGTCCGACTCTTTGCGACCCCATGAATTGCAGCATGCCAGGCCTCTCTGTCCATCACCAACTCCCAGAGTTCACTCAGACTCACGTCCATCGAGTCAGTAATGCCATCCAGCCATCTCATCCTCTGGCGTCCCCTTCTCCTCCTGCCCCCAATCCCTCCCAGCATCAGAGTCTTTTCCAATGAGTCAACTCTTCGCATGAGGTGGCCAAAGTACTGGAGTTTCAGCTTTAGCATCATTCCTTCCAAAGAAACCCCAGGGCTGATCTCCTTCAGAATGGACTGGTTGGATCTCCTTGCAGTCCAAGGGACTCTCAAGAGTCTTCTCCAACACCACAGTTCAAAAGCATCAATTCTTTGGTGCTCAGCCTTCTTCACAGTCCAACTCTCACATCCATACATGACCACAGGAAAAACCATAGCCTTGACTAGACGAACCTTTGTTGGCAAAGTAATATCTCTGCTTTTGAATATATGCTATCTAGGTTTTAGTAAGAGCCTAATATTGCAAGCCTAATATTATCACTGTGTTAAAAAAGAAATAAGGAAGACAAAGATGAAGTAAGACAGAGTTCTTGCTTTCTAAGAGATTAGGGTCTAGGAGAAAGGTTAAGATGAGTATGAAAGTAATTGTAATAGAGGTGAAAATAATGTAAATGATGTCAAAGAGACCCACAGTTCTTTGAGGTTTCAAAGAAGGAAGAGAGAAAATTGAAGCAAGGCTTCATGACAAGGTAGCCTTTGCCTTGGTCTTTCAAGTCAGTTTTTGAAAGCAGAGGTATAGTTGGAAATATGTGTTAATATATAGTGTGCCATTCAGCTAATATTATTGTGGTGAATAATAGGAACAGTCATTTTCCTATTTTTAATACTTAACACTGTGTTAAATTAATAGTAGATACTTAGCAGTTGACTACTAAGTGAATCAATAATGAGTAAATAATAATAGATAAAATTATTAGATTGTGTAAACATGTTCAATAGCTTTGAATGCCAGGATAAGGAGTTTTAATTTTAATAAGCAATGGAGAAGCATTGGAAGCTTTTCAAAAGGAGAGAAATATCACTGAAGCATTGAACGCTTATTATGGGTCTTCACTGTCTGTAGGGAATCTGCCATCCAGTGGGAGAAGCAGTCAAGCAAACAAAAAAAAAAATCACACTGTAGTTCCTTACACAGGGCCAAGGGAACCCCTTGGACATGAATTTGAGCAAGGTGTGGGAAATAGGGAAGGACAAGGGAGCCTGGCATGCTGCAATTCATGGGATCTCAAAGAGTCGGACATGAGTTAGTGACAGAAGAACAAGGGAACACCTCCCCAACCTTGAGCCTGGGGTGTTCCAAACAGGACCTGACTGGATAGATGTCACTTGTAGTAAGGTTGCTGTGGCAGCTCAGTGCAAGATGATTTGGAGAAGGCCTAAAGCAAAGGTTAGGGTCATACCTCTGCAGACAAGACTTCTGGTACAATCCAGGATCCAGGTGAGGAATTACACAGATCTGAATAAAGATATGGCAGTGAGATTTAAGAGGAACACACACGACAGGCACTTAGAAGGTATAATTGAGAAAATTGATGACTGTATGCAACAACCTATTGGATGATAATATCACTGGTTAAAAATGACTGTGTGTATTTGATATGTGCAACTTATTGCCAGAATCCAATTTCTAGTACCTGAAAGCTATGTGAAATTGGGCAAATTTCTTAACTTCTCTAAGCTTCGATTTTCTTTTTTATAAATTGAATTTAGTATTTGTAGTTACATTATGCAGTTTTGTGAAAATACAATTAATTAACACATGTAAATTTTATTCAGTGCTTAGGATAGTGTATTATGGTTCTCCTGAGAAAGAGAAGCAACAGGATAGATAGATTTATGGATGGATGGATAGATAGATATTAATCATAGGGAATTGGCTCAGATGTTTGAGGAGGCTGACAAGTCCCACGATCTTAGTCAGCAAGGTAAAGACCTGGGGGACCATTGGTTTAATTCCAGAGCTTTAAGGCCTGAGAACCAGGAGGCCTGATAACATAGTTCCAATCTAAATATTGACAGATTTGATACCCAAGAAGAGCTGATGCTTAGTTCTAGTTTGGAGACAGGAAAAACTGATGTCTTGGTTCAAGACAGAAAGAACTGTCTCTTATTTGCAAGAGGGTCAACTTTTTTCCCCCTATGCAGGCCTTCAACTGATTTGTTGAGGCCCATCATATTAGGAAAGATAATTTGCTTTATTCATTCTACCAACTCAAATGTTAATCTAATCCAAAGCACAGACACAGTCAGAATAATGTTTGACCAAATATCCAGGTACCCAATGGCCCTGTCAAATTGACACATAAAATTAACCATCACAAATGGCTACTAATGTTGTCTTTTTAATCATTATTATTATATCTTATAAGCCTCAAGAACCCCTTTTGGTAGGTAGTGAAATTCATATTCTTAACCACTGTGCAGACTGCCTCCATTTTAGATAAACAGAGAGAAAGAAGTATTTACCCAAGAGCTACTAACAAAGGGTGTAGAGGGGATTCAGGATTCAAGTGAGGAGTAGCCTGAAGAGAGTGGAGTGCCTGAAAACGAGGAGAGACTGAAAGGGGGAAAGAGACAAAGAAGTCAAGAACTGTAGACTGGAGAGCAGAGTAAGAGCTATAAGAAATGCAGAACAAGGAACTGTGTAAATGGTAGAATTTGATTTTCCTTCTTATCTTAGTCATGTGGTTGGAGATGGACAGTGGTATTGGCAGATAAATAGTGGGTCAGAAAAAATGGAAGAGTCAGTCTTGATGCCTTCCTGTGGTTTAAGAAAAGGTGAAGAGGGACCTATTACTTCATATTCTTTTGGCTGGAACCAGCAGAAACCAACTGGAAAAAACTTAAGCAATGATGGCAATAATAATAATAATGGCAGCAATGATAATAACTTATTGATGGTGTTCTAGGTAGCTCAGAATCCTGGACTATTTGTGCCATCAAATATAATGGTATATGGTCAAGAATTCACTTGTCTTTGGACTGAAAGATAGCTTCATACTTTCGGTATATGCAGCCTGACATCTTACTATGGTAGATTCACCTCTGATTGTGGTCTTTCTTGTATGTGGTTTTTGTTTTGATGATTTTAGATCTTTGCCTTAAGTGGAGAGTCTTGCCTCCTTCTACTAATTATCAGGAAAAAGAATTCTTTGACATCTGGATTTGTGCTAATAACCCTAATCTCTCGGAAAACAGGTAGTTTTTGATAGTTTTCTAAAATTCTTTATCCATTTTTAATTCCTATAATTTATATGTATGAAGCTGAAAAATGTCATCCCTTAGCAGCTGTCATCCCGTCTAACTCTTTCTAGCCTATTGCCATTTCTGGAAGGATATTTCATTAGTGCTCTTTTCCATCAAGTTAAAAGACACTTGGGTGTAAGTTTTTGTTAATGTTGGGTGTGCAGCTCTGCACTTCCACTGATGGAAAACCTTACCTCCGTGTTTAAGAGTTCTGCCTTCCAGTTCATTTTCACGCAATGTATAATCTTATAGTGCATGAGTCTTATCTAGATACTTAAGTGTTAGACCATGTGCTTTTTCTGTTTAAGTCATATATTGATTTCATTGCTTTGTGCTTTTGGAGGAAGAACTTCAGACTAAAACAGGAAAAAGGTCAATTAAATATTGATGGATGTCAACATTATTGCACACCCTTTTTGACTTTACTTCTTTTCCTTGGGGGCTAAAGAGTTAATATGCCCCTTTAACAGAGGCACCTTTAAGTGAAGCATCACTTTTCCATGGAGTTTATTCTAAGTTCTTTGACCTGGATGAGTGGATCGATATTGCTAATATAGACATTAGGGTAATAATTCGTGTTTATTTTTATCCAGCCCTGAAAAAAAAGAGTAACTGAAAAAAAAAATAAGAAGGAATAAAACATTTAGAAACTGCTACTAAAACCTCTTCAACCTGGAGTCTTCAAGTTAATCATATTTAGAGATTAATGAAAAATGTCATAGGTGATGGGGCTCTTAGATTTCACATGGCCCAAGGGGTTTTTCAGTCTCCCTTTCTTGGATTGCAGCAGAACCTTTTTTTTTTAATCCCCAAATAAAATTTGTCTCTGACCTCAGGTATATAAAACAGATAAAAACAGAACTGTCCTGATTGAATTGGAGGCTGAGAATCTTGGGGCCAGAGGTATCTACTTCTCATTTCTGTCTCCTGCTCTCTGTAAAAAGCCTACAGCCCCAGGGAGCATGATTATAAAACACTGATCTAGACTCACTTCTTCATTTAAGAGAAGTGAAAATTGAAGCCCAAACAGGGGTTGAAAGACTATTTATGAAGCTGCTGGCCTTGATCTTCTGACTGCCAACCTGATTCTAGTCCTAACCTGTAACTTGACTATCTCCCAAATAGGAACACAGTAGTGGCTCAGTTTCGATATTAAGAATAGTCTGATGGATAGTGTCTTAATTATTACTGTCATTATTTTCACCCATTTGTTGTTTAAAATAAGTTGTTTTTTTTGTTGTTTTTGTTTTGTTTTTTAAATTTCTCTGTGGAAAGACTTGTGCTTGGAAATATAAATAAAATTGGTGCCATCCCTCAACTGTCCAAAAAAAAAAAAAAAGGTGATAATATTGATCACTTTCTGTGAGCTCAAAACTTTCATGCAGTGTGGGATAGTGTTTAAAGTTCAGACTCTGGGGCCAGACTACCTAGGTTTGACTCATGGCTCCTTTAGCCTGTGAAGCCTTGGACAAATGATAAAACCTCTCTATAACTCATCTTCCCATCACATAGAATAGAGTGCAATAATAGTACCCTCTGCACCTTTTCTAGGTCCAGCTGAATCCCTTTTTAAGGACAGTCTTAAGTCCCTGGTCACTGGGGGGCCCTTAGTAATAAGCCATGAGGATTTAGATTCCTCTGGTAGCTCAGATGGTAAAGAATCTGCCTGCAGTGCAAGAGACCTGGGTTGGAAAGATCCCCTGGAGAAGGAAATGGCAACCCACTCCAGTATTCTTGCCTGGAGAATTCCATGGAAAGAGGAGCCTGGCAGGCTACAGTCCACAGGATCGCAAAGAGTCGGACACAACTGAGTAACTAACACTTTCACTTTTTTTCCCATTATATTTTAGCCATATATCTATGACTTCTCACTCCAGCCTTAGGCCATCTCAGATCCACAGAACTGGGGATCTGACCTCTATAGATTCCCTTTTCTCCAGCTAATCATTATCCTTGAATTGACATGCTTGTCCCTTCTCCTTGAAAAGTGGTGATGCCATCACTGAGTGTTATAAAATTAGTTTCAAAGCCATACTAATTCTGTCTCTTTTATACATCAAAACACTGCCATTTCTGATGACAGGCAAGATAAATTTGCCGTGTTCACAGAAAACGGATGGCCCTTAAAAGCCTGAAATGCAAAAAGTCCTATATTTATAATTTCTTAAGTCCTTGATTCTTTAAATATACTGACATAATTTTGACCATCTGCATTTCATTTCCACTGAAAAGATGAAGACAAAAACAATGCTTAAAGTGATAGCAAGAGATTTAGAAATGGGAGCTATGGAGAAAAACTCTTGATTATAAGGGCAGTTACTTGAAAGTTGATACTTCCTTTAAGGGAGATTATCAACAGCAATGCAGATGAAGATTCCCATGGGAAGAGAAGTTGATCTGATGACCTCATTCAGTTCTCTGATTCAGTATGTTTAAATGGACCATGCATACTTTGAGACTATGCTGTGAAATAGCAAAACTCTGATATATATGCACTGTTAGACGTGGATAAAATGTGTGTTAAAATGATGAGAAAGGAAGTATAGTTATTTATTAGGCAATACTGGATGAGTGAAAGGATAGCAATACGGGGTGAAAAGTGGCATCATATGTATTTACAGAAAATGCAGTTTATTGTCACCAGTTAATTGTCACCTGCCAATTGTCAGCAGGGTTAAAGCCAATGAACAGCATTTGAATGAACAAAGTTTGTGTAACCAGAACTGGGACAGGAAATACAATAATATCTCCCTCTTACATTGAAGTTACATGTTATGTCATTTCATTACAATAACCACGTACTGCTAAGTCGCTTCAGTCATGTCTGACTCTGTGTGACCCCATAGACGGCCAGGCTCCTCTGTCCCTGGGATTCTCCAGGCAAGAATACTGGAGTGGGTTGCCATTTCCTTCTCCAATGCATGAAAGTGAAAAGTGAAAGTGAAGTTGCTCAGTCATGTCCGACTCTTAGCGACCCCATGGACTGCAGCCCACCAGGCTCCTCCATCCATGGGATTTTCCAGGCAAGAGTACTGGAGTGGGGTGCCATCGCCTTCTCCGAATAACCACGTGAGCTTTCTCCAAATCTCAGAGGAGAAAACAGTGAAACTAAGGGGGGTTCAGTGACCTGTCCACCATTCCTCCCTAAGCCTGAAACTTGAATCCAAGCACTTTGATTCAAAACCTGTGCTCTTTCTGCCTTACTACTCTCCCCACCTGTAGGGATCTTTAGCTCAGGAAGCCAAATCCAGACAAATATTGTGTGGTGGTAAAACATACCCTTTTACAAATGATAGTGTTCTGCGTTGGTGACTCAGGCAGCTTAAAATGGAGTCATTCTTTCCCAAGACACCTTTTTGTTTTGTTTTGTTTTCCACCTTAAGCACAGAGGGAGGCTACACATTTTGGTCACAGTACCCAAGAAATAAATATCAGTGTGCTTCCATTACATTCATTCTGTGTATTTGTATATATTAGAACAGGGATCACCAGCAGAGTAAAAATGATACCTATCATTTGACTAGACCCAAAAGTGAGTTTTGGAAAGGATATTTAAAAATATTTAAAATATGGCTTATATTGCATATTAAGATTTAATTTGTTTATAAAAATCTTTGAGGACAATCAAACAGATTGCATTTTAATAAATTAATTGAGGTTTTTCTTTTCTAAATAAAAACTTAATGTTACCAGAAGTTTCCTTTCTCAAATGAAATATAAACCTGTGTGGGTACTATCCCACAGATGTCTTCAGATGAACACTGCATGTGGTTATATATATATAGGTTTTATATATATAGGTAGGTGTCCCTCTGATTTATCTACCGCTTTTCTTTGAAAATAACAATAAAAACAAATACCATATGTGTGGAATTAAGTGTTTTTCACAGCAGTACTTGAATTTGATTGTAGTCCTCACTCTTCTCTGTTGGTGGGGGCAAGAAAAATATATGGTGAACCCTGGGAAATAGAGAAATGTAGTGAGAGTGAGATGCTTAGCTTTCCCTGCACTGTTTCAGATTGAAGAAGCCCTTGTCTCTATTCTCAACCTCCTCCTCCCTTTCCGAGCTTAGCACCCATGTATTTTATGACACGCACTTCCCCCTCTTTTTGGTACCTACCAGGGGTAGAAAAACTCTTGTGTAAGGCTCTGAAAATCAACTTCAGCATTTTGTACCCCCTTCCCACATTGCATGTCCTCAGCTATGCCCTGGATTGAGGCCATGTCCAATGGGAATGGAACTTCTTGTCCCTGCCAGGCCTCCATACCAAAGTGAAATAAGATGGTATCTCAATTTTTCAGCAGTTTGGCTAGCTCAGCGCCCCAGAACATAGCCATGAAATCAGAAGTAGGGTGGAAAAAAGGCCTCAAACCTTCCCATGCATATGTCTCAAAAATCATTAGTATTCTTTTCAACCATAAAGACAGAAGCCCTCAGGCACAGCCTGTTTATTGCAATTTATAGACAATTCTGCTTGATTATGTAATGCATGTATTAACCCACTGGTGACTGGAGACAGCCCATCAGTAAGGCTAGGAAGCTGAGAGTTCTCTAGCAGCTGGTGTGCCTCCAGCAGCAGGGAGAGGAAGATGGGGTGCTGGGCTGCTCGATGGGGCTCCACCATGTGGCTCCATAACCCCTGAGGTGATCACAAGGTGCTGCCTCCCATCATAGTAGTCACTGGTCTTCACAGTGAGTCTCAATCCTCAAACAAAGGATCTATGTGCTTCCGAAGCAGAATTATTTGGTGTATTTTTACAGAGACATATTGGAGAAGGAAATGACAACCCACTCCACTATTCTTGAGAATTCCATGGACAGAGGAGCCTGGAGGGCTACAGTCTATGGGGTTGCAAAGAGTTGGACACGACTAAGTGACTAAACCACCACCACAGATTTCTATCCCAGATATTTTGGGAAAAGAATAATGCATGGTAGTAATGAATTAAGCTTCAGTTATCTAAAAAATATTTTTGCAAAAGTTCTCATTTGGTGATAACTCAGGATAAATGAAACGTTAGTAAATAATGAATATTCTCCCTTTCTTGTAAATCCATAGTACCCTCCACATTTTCCATTAAGTTCTTTTCCAAGAAAAGTGGAAACTTAATGTATTACCTAAATTCTCAATATAATGCTGTATTTGAGCAATGCTGTATTTGAGTTTTGGGTGTAAGCCAGAGACAATTCCTGTTGAAATAAATAATCTTTTGCAGACAGTAAATAGTTTTATATTTCTTCCTGATGTTCTCTCTTGTACTTGGTTGTAAAAAGTTGTCATCGGACAGAACATCTACCTTCCATACCCCTGGGCACTATGAGCACAGTATCACAGTCAAAGAATGAGAAAGACAAGCAGCTTCAAGAATCAGTCCAAAGGTACCAAAATCAGCTGGTAGAACCACGTCAACAGGTGAGCTGTTAGTAATTCTTTCCAAAAGCTACCCAGATTCTTGAGCGTGAGTACAGATTTCGTGCGTACAGACTAACTAAAGTGGTTTACCCAAATAAATGTGTAGCCTCTTTTTTTCTTCTTTTTTTGTCACCTCCTTTTCATTTTGGATCTAAGGACTGTTCTAGAGGTGATCACAGGTACTCCAGGGATCCAGAAAGGGAAAGGACTTCTTCAAATAATGCTCTATTTTTATATGTGATAATATAAGTCCATCTCCACAATAGTGTGTGAGAAATAAGGGAATATATTTCCACTCTAGGGTGTGAGTACAGCCTTGTAGAGGTCAGCCGGTATGTCAAAGGTCACACAGTCAAGTTTGGGACTCAGATGTATATGACTACAAAGATTATGCTCTTTTTATCTCATTAGGCTTCTTCCCTGAGGGTAGATGTTTTGAGGTAAAGAGTTATTCTTTTAAAAAATACTAGCCTATAAATACAGGAACTTAACGTCTTATTTAATTGTTAAGAAAATTCAATAAATAAAACAGTAGCAGTAAATATAGATAACCATGACAATTGCAAGTGAAAGAAAAAGTGGCGTGCAGAATTACTGTTTTAATCTCTTAACTAATAAAGTAATTGCATCCCTTTCTGTAGATTTAGCACCCAAGTTCAGCATTTTTTAATTGTGTTGCCTGTCAAGTTTCTCAAATAGAAATTGAGGAGGTCAGCAGCATATGTCCAAATGTGTTGACTCCTGTGTGGATGTCAGGAAATAAAATGCTCATTTGAGTAGAAAATTCCCTTCCTGAATTGGGAGTTAAGACACTCGGGCTTACTACCTGATTATTATGTGTGTTCCTGGGTTCATGGAAAATAAACCTTCTTTTCTACCCCAGCTTCATCTTCTTACCTCTCTACCTTTGCTGAGGATCTGCTGTGCAGGTCAGCCACCACCTGGGGTCATAGACAACAAACACTGACTCTCCCCTTTTAGCCTGAAGTCTCAGAGTTTCTTTGGGGAAGAGAGTGAAAGTCATTTGGAAACATATTCACCTAACCAGTCTTCAGTCCTCAAAGTTGCTCAACATTTTACATATCCTAGAGTGTCTGCTTTTGAGTTTTATAACAGGTCAGACATAAAGATATCATCACTGGTTGTTATTTTAATCAGATCAGATCAGATCAGTTGCTCAGTTGTGTCCGACTCTTTGTGACCCCATGAATCGCAGCACGCCAGGCCTCCCTATCCATCACCATCTCCCGGAGTTCACTGAGACTCACGTCCACCGAGTCAGTGATGCCATCCAGCCATCTCATCCTCTGGCGTCCCCTTCTCCTCCTGCCCCCAATCCCTCCCAGCATCAGAGTCTTTTCCAATGAGTCAACTCTTCGCATGAGGTGGCCAAAGTACTGGAGTTTCAGCTTTAGCATCATTCCCTCCAAAGAAATCCCAGGGCTGATCTCCTTCAGAATGGACTGGTTGGATCTCCTTGCAGTCCAAGGGACTCTCAAGAGTCTTCTCCAACACCACAGTTCAAAAGCATCAACTCTTCGGCGCTCAGCCTTCTGCACAGTCCAACTCTCACATCCATACATGACCACAGGAAAAACCATAGCCTTGACTAGATGAACCTTTGTTGGCAAAGTAATGTCTCTGCTCTTGAATATGCTGTCTAGGTTGGTCATAACTTTCTTTCCAAGGAGTAACTGTCTTTTAATTTCATGGCTGCAGTCACCATCTGCAGTGATTTTGGAGCCCAGAAAAATAAAGTCTGACACTGTTTCCACTGTTTCCCCATCTGTTTCCCATGAAGTGATGGGGCCAGATGCCATGATCTTCATTTTCTGAATGTTGAGCTTTAAGCCAACTTTTTCACTCTCCACTTTCACTTTCATCAAGAGGCTTTTGAGTTCCTCTTCACTTTCTGCCATAAGGGTGATGTCATCTGCATATCTGAGGTTATTGATATTTCTCCCAGCAATCTTGATTCCAGCTTGTGTTTCTTCCAGTCCAGCGTTTCTCATGATGTACTCTGCATAGAAGTTAAATAAGCAGGGTGACAGTATACAGCCTTGACGTACTCCTTTTCCTATTTGGAACCAGTCTACTGTTCCATGTCCAGTTCTAACTGTTGCTTCCTGACCTGCATACACATTTCTCAAGAGGCAGGTCAGGTGTTCTGGTATTCCCATCTCTTTCAGAATTTTCCACAGTTTATTGTGATCCACACAGTCAAAGGCTTTGGCATAGTCAGTAAAGCAGAAATAGATGTTTTTCTGGAACTCTCTTGCTTTTTCCATGATCCAGCAGATGTTGGCAATTTGATCTCTGGTTCCTCTGCCTTTTGTTTTATTTCTTACTTTCTTTAACACCCCTTTTATTTTTATGAAGGCATTCAGCACATCTTGAACTGGTTTTATCTTTATTGCAGTCTCTGGATATTTTTTTCCTATAGAGGATAGCACTGACCCTTAGATAGTGAGAGTGTATGTCATGAAGTCTTAATTACCTTTTTCTGTTTAGGATTGGATGTTTTATTCATCATCGAGGTAGAGATTTTGATGGAGGCTGATGAAATAACAGATTTGAGCCATCCATTCTACTTATTCTTTCTTTCTTGGTAGTCGGTTTTTTCATAAAAACTTGAGCCAGGTTTATAGATTCAGTCTGTTTCAGATATAAACAAAAAAGTTTAGCAGTACTTAAATAGAAACCTACTCCAAACAGTTCAAAGGATGTTAAGACTCATCATCTTCCCCTCGCCTGCTTTTGTGAAAACAATCCTCATATCTTTAACATGCTTCCAGGGTTCAGGGTCCTTAACTGACCCTGTTTTTGTGGTAATCAAGGAAAAATTTGGTTAGGGTTCACCTAACCATGGGAAACCAGTTAATTTTTTTTAATTGGAGTTAGTTGAATTACAATATTGTGTTAGTTTCTGCTGTACAGCAAAGTGAATCGATCGAATATATCCACATATCCCCTCTTTGTAAGATTCTATTTCCACATAGGACATTACAAATATTGAGTAGAGGTTCCTATGCTATTCAGTAGATTCTCATTACTGGTCTGTTTTATATATAGTAGTGTATATACGTCAATCCCAGTCATCCAATTTATCCTCCCTGCCCCTTATCCTCTCGTAACCATAAGTTTGTTTGCTATATCCATGGCTCTACTTCTGGTTTGTCAATAACATTTACACCTTTTTTTTTTTTTTTAGATTCCATTCATAAGCAAAATCATATATATTTGTCCTTTTCTGTCTGGCTTACTTCAGTCAGTATGACAATCTCTAGATCCATCCATGTTGCTGCAAATGGCATTATTTTTTTATTTTTTATGGCTGAGTAATATTCCATTGTATATATGTACCACATCTTCTTTATCCATTCCTCTGTTGTTGGCATAATTTTGAGGTGGTCATTAAACGCATACTTGCCCTTGGATCTGTCCTGTGCTTGGCATGGTGGGGAATAAGTGAAAGTGAAGTTGCTCAGTTGTGTCCAACTCTTTGCGACCCCGTGGACTGTAGCCCACCAGGCTCCTCCATCCATGGTATTCCCCAGACAAGACTACTGGAGTGGGTTGCCATTTCCTTCTCCAGGGGATCTTCCTGACCCAGGGATCAAACCCAGGTCTCCAGCATTGCAGGCAGACGCTTTAACCTCTGAGCCACCAAATAACTCTAATACCACAATGTAAGCCCCATGATTGTAAGGATAGTTTTGGTTTTGTTCACTGTCTATTACCAAAAACACTGCCTGGCATGTATTCAACAGATAGTTGTTGAATCATGAAATAAAACATGACCTTGGATAATATACAGTCCCTTTGAGGACCAAGTCTGACAGCTATTTAAAAATTAACAACCACTGTAAACCAGTGCTAGTTCAGTACTTGTCTGATCATGTGCTGTGCTTAGTCGTTCAGTTGTGTCTGACTCTTTGTGACCCAATGGACTGTAGCCCATCAGGCTCCTCTGTCCATGGGGATTCTCCAGACAAGAATACTGGAGTGGGTTGCCATGCCCTCCTCCAGGGGATCTTCCCAACCCAGGGATCGAACCCAGGTCTCCTGAATTGCAGGCAGATTCTTTACCATACTGCTGCTGCTGCTGCTGCTAAGTCACTTCAGTCATGTCCGACTCTGTGTGACCCCATAGATGGCAGCCTACGAGGCTTCCCCGTCCCTGGGATTCTCCAAGCAAGAACACTAGAGTGGGTTGCCATTTCCTTCTCCAATGCATGAAAGTGAAAAGTGAAAGTGAAGTCGCTCAGTTGTGTCCAACTCTTAGTGACCCCATGGACTGCAGCCCACCAGGCTCCTCCATCCATGGGATTTTCCAGGCAAGAGCGCTAGAGTGGGGTGCCATTGCCTTTGCCGATTCTTTACCATAGCTGAAACTAAATCAGAAGTTACAAGAAGATAGGGAGGGTGGCTTCATTCAAAAAAAGTTTCATAAAGGAAGTGACACAATTTGTATCTTAAAGTCTATTTAGGGTAAATAAAGGGAAAGAACAGGGCATTCTAGGTGAGAAGAGCATTATAAACAAAGACCTGGAGATGAGCACGGGCTTTTTCCTTCATGGAACCAGTCTTTTAAATTACATGCTAAACTTACGTATTTTAAAAAATAAACTCAGCATTTCTGTGACATGCTTGTCTTTTAAAAACTGTATAAATCATTATAAGATATGGTAATTACTGAATAGAGGACCTCTGAAAGGTGAGCTCAGTTCCCCTTTCACAAAAATTATTTATGAAAGTATTCAAAAACTAATTTGGTAATAGCTGTTTGATGCCAGAAAAAAAGACTCAAAACCATCCAATATTCAATGAGAATTTACTTTGTTCCTGACTGCTTTTTAGAAGAAGTGCTGTTAGACTATCACGTAGGAAGGGTGGCAAAGTGAGAAAAACAGGGCATTGGTGCCATTCACGTTCAGTGCACACACTATTCAGGTGTAGGATAGACATCACTGGAAAATCAAGTAATGGGTAGTGTATTACCATCATTCCACTATATCTATCAGTGGTGCCCATTCTCTCAATATCAGGAAATAATGAGTTGCATGCCATGAAATTATGGTTTGCCCACCTCCTGTTCTCTCTTCCTGCCTCTGAATACCAATGTTCACTTATTCGTTGATTAAATCTGGGGAGCAAATATAAAAATGGCCCAAATCTGCATACTTCATTTCTTACTCTTGCATTTCCGTTTTAATGGCAGAAGGCATCTTGATCTGGAAAACAAAGAGTTAACTTGGTAAATCAAAAGCCTTTCAGGATCTTCGATTCTTTGGTTGTTGGTTTTGTATCACTGACAACCAGGGAGGATGGAATAATGGTAGGAAGGGTAGTATGATGGTATTAGTATCAGAAATCAGCAGCTGCAGTGTCTTCTCCACCCTTTTTGCATACTACTGGTATGCAGAGTGACAAAGTCTAGATTCTAGGTGCCCCACTGCAGGATGCTCTACTTAGAGAAAATTCACAGTGGGTCAGAAAACTGCTGGTAGAAGAGGTACCTCAGTGATTAGATCTTGTCCTCTAGGGAAAAAATAAACATGTTGGTTCAAAGCTACTATCATTTCCACAGGTGGTATTGTATTTAATCCTCACATTACAGTTATAACAATTATAACATTAGAAAGAGAGTGAATTTCAGAGCAATTCAGTAAGTTGAATCAGTCATACATCTTTAAATGGTGAAGTTAACTTTGGTTTCCTTTTTGCCTAATTCCAACACAATCTGCTCACAATCTCATATGATAAATATAGTCAAAAAGGATATGAAAACATTCACAAAGGCCACAAGCTGATGTAATGCAAATCATATTTGTTAAGAGAAATGTATAAGTTCATAAACCTAGTAGGAGGGCTCAAATACAAGATGTAATTGATAAGTTGTGCCAGCAAGCCAAGAGCCACTTTATAAATTGTGCTTCTGAAGCAGCACATTCTGCTTCTTCTCCTCTCTGAAGAGATGAATGAGTGTTCCTCACTGTGCGTTTCCGCGCTCATTCCTCATCACCTGCTGTTTTCTATACCGAGTGACAAGTGACACCTGCTGGCCAAGTAATGAAGCATTTTCATTTTTATCATCACTCTTGATTGTTTAGCTACTAATTGGCCCATCAGCTAGATAATTGTCATTCTGTTTTTCAGTAAACCTAGACAAGAATTTTAAAACCATAAGACAGAGTAACAGAATCAAGTCCTCTGCATTTGAGGATTTGGCAGTACTCAATTTTGCCCTTTTCTTAGTTTTCAGTTCAGTTCAGTTCAGTTCATTCACTCATTCATGTCCGACTCTTTGCAACCCCATGAATCACAGCACCCCAGGCCTCCCTGTCCATCACCAACACCCGGAGTTCACTCAGACTCACGTCCATCGAGTCAGTGATGCCATCCAGCCATCTCATCCTCTGGCGTCCCCTTCTCCTCCTGCCCCCAATCCCTCCCAGCATCAGAGTCTTTTCCAGTGAGTCAACTCTTCGCATGAGGTGGCCAAAGTACTGGAGTTTCAGCTTTAGCATCATTCCCTCCAAAGAAATCCCAGGGCTGATCTCCTTCAGAATGGACTGGTTGGATCTCCTTGCAGTCCAAGGGACTCTCAAGAGTCTTCTCCAACACCAGAGTTCAAAAGCATCAATTCTTCGGCGCTCAGCCTTCTTCACAGTCCAACTCTCACATCCATACATGACCACAGGAAAAACCATAGCCTTGACTAGATGAACCTTTGTTGGCAAAGTAATGTCTCTGCTCTTGAATATGCTATCTAGGTTGGTCATAACTTTCCTTCCAAGGAGTAAGCGTCTTTTAATTTCATGGCTGCAGTCACCATCTGCAGTGATTTTGGAGCCCAAAAAAATAAAGTCTGACACTGTTTCCACTGTTTCCCCATCTATTTCCCATGAAGTGATGGGACCAGATGCCATGATCTTAGTTTTCTGAATGTTGAGCTTTCAGCCAACTTTTTCACTCTCCTCTTTCACTTTCAAGAGGCTTTTGAGTTCCTCTTCACTTTCTGCCATAAGGGTGGTGTCATCTGCGTATCTGAGGTTATTGATATTTCTCCCAGCAATCTTGATTCCAGCTTGTGTTTCTTCCAGTCCAGCGTTTCTCATGATGTACTCTGCATAGAAGTTAAATAAGCAGGGTGACAGTATACAGCCTTGACGTACTCCTTTTCTTATTTGGAACCAGTCTGCTGTTCCATGTCCAGTTCTAACTGTTGCTTCCTGACCTGCATACACATTTCTCAAGAAGCACGTCAGGTGTTCTGGTATTCCCATCTCTTTCAGAATTTTCTACAGTTTATGGTGATCCACACAGTCAAAGGCTTTGGCATAGTCAATAAGGAAGAAATAGATGTTTTTCTGGAACTCTCTTGCTTTTTCCATGATCCAGCAGATGTTGGCAATTTGATCTCTGGTTCCTCTGCCTTTTCTAAAACCAGCTTGAACATCAGCAGGTTCACGGTTCATGTATTGCTGAAGCCTGTCTTTGAGAATTTTGAGCATTACTTTACTAGCATGTGAGATAGTGCAGTTGTGCGGTACTTTGAGCATTCTTTGGCATTGCCTTTCTTTGGGATTGGAATGAAAACTGACCTTTTCCAGTCCTGTGGTCACTGCTGAATTTTCCAAATTTGCTGGCATGTTGAGTGCAGCACTTTCACAGCATCATCTTTCAGGATTTCAAATAGCTCAATTGGAATTCTATCACCTCCACTAGCTTTGTTCATGGTAATGCTCTCTAAGGCCCACTTGACTTCACATTCTAGGATGTCTGGCTCTAGATGAGTGATCACATCATCGTGATTATCTGGGTCGTGAAGATCTTTTTTGTACAGTTCTTCTGTGTATTCCTGCCACCTCTTCTTAATATCTTCTGCTTCTGTTAGGTCCATACCATTTCTGTCCTTTATCAAGCCCATCTTTGCATGAAATCTTCCCTTGGTATCTCTAATTTTCTTGAAGAGATCTCTAGTCTTTCCCATTCTGTTGTTTTCCTCTATTTCTTTACATTGATCGCTGAGGAAGGCTTTCTTATCTCTTCTTGCTATTCTTTGGAACTCTGCATTCAAATGCTTATATCTTTCCTTTTCTCCTTTGTTTTTCACTTCTCTTCTTTTCGCAGCTATTTGTAAGGCCTCCCCAGATAGCCATTTTGCTTTTTGCATTTCTTTTCCATGGGGATGGTCTTGATCCCTGTCTCCTGTACAATGTCATGAACCTCAGTCCATAGTTCATCAGGCACTGTATCTATCAGATCTAGGCCCTTAAATCTATTTCTCACTTCCACTGTATAATCATAAGGGATTTGATTTAGGTCATACCTGAATGGTCTAGTGGTTTTCCCTACTTTCTTCAATTTAAGTCTGAATTTGATAATAAGGAGTTCATGATCTGAGCCACAGTCAATTTTAACATCACAATTTACAGTCTTTTCTACTTTCTATTGTTCAACAGGACAGCTGTGTCATAATCACACATATGGAGTATTGTTTTAGGTCCATTTCATTCAGGGATTTTGGTACCACTTTAAATACACTTAATGCCTTCAGATCATTATAAGGCAAATGATAACTTGATTCCTTGATGAAGCCTACTCTGTTTACCCATTTGTACCACTGGGATGATTCCCTGGAGAAGGGATTGGCAACCCACTCCGTTGGAGAATCCATTAACAATCCACTGCCTGGAGAATTCCACGGCCAGAGGGACCTGGCAAGCACAGTCCATAGCGTCTCACATAGTCAGACATGACTGACTGACTAATACTTTCACTTTTTTCAAAGTCAGTGGGTAGTATAGTATATTTATATAATCAGTTCATTTGTGCAGACGTGCTGTGTTGCTTGTGTATTCTCTGGGTCCTCTGGGTTAACCTTCTCTGATTAATGTTAATTTCCCATCTGGAGCCACAGTCTAGGCTCTCTCTAATCTGACACTAGTCCCTTGGCGTAAGTTTCTTCTCTTCTGCAGGATTCTCTCCCTGAGCTCCCGCAGGTTCCTCTGTGTTCTCCACTTCCTTGATGCCGCATGCCTCCATTCCTGACACTTTGTCTGAGTGCCTTTGTTCCCTAGTCCTTCAGGGTCCAAAATGAATGTCATTGCTGTGTGAAGTCTTCTCCCATTTCCCTGCTTGTAGAAATATCTCCTTCTTCCACTTCCCCTTACCCTTCCTGTGTGTCTTTCTTAAGGGCATCTTTCACTTTTTAAAAAACTTTTATTTATATATTTGACTGCTGCTAAGTCGCTTCAGTCATGTCCGACTCTGTGCGACCCCAGAGACTGCAGCCGACCAGGCTCCCCCGTCCCTGTAATTCTCCAGGCAAGAACACTGGAGTGGGTTGCCATTTCCTTCTCCAATGCATGAAAGTGAAAAGGGAAAGTGAAGTCGCTCAGTCGTGTCCAATTCCTAGCGACCCCATGGACTGCAGCCTACCAGGCTCCTCCGTCTTTGGGATTTTCCAAAGGGTGGGGTGCCATTGCCTTCTCCGTATATTTGACTAGGTTGTGTCTTATTTGTGGCACGTGGGCTTCTGTCTAGTTGTGGTGCACTGGTTTAGTTGCCCCTGTCACGTGGGATCTTAGTTCCCCAACCAGGGATCAAACCCGCATCCCCTGCCTTGGAAGATGGATTCTTAACCACTGGACCACCAGGGAAGTCTCCGTGTTTCACTTTCTACCTGGTATTATCGTTAGTCATGTGTTTTATCTGTCTCCTGTGTTTGACTGTAAGATTTTTGAAATAAGGGAACATTTTTATTCATCTTTGTGTTCCCAATAACACTTAGACCTGGACCTTTTATATAATAGATGTTTGCCAAATGAGTGAAGGGTTGAAGGAACAATTTGGTTTATGCAGAATTCTTCACAATTAGATACAAAGATAAATATTTTTCATTGGATTGGTTGAAGCTATATAGGTTAGACTTAAAACTGTCTACATCTATTCTTGGACACCATAATGTTCTCACACTTGGTCAAAATGAAGTGTTGGCATTTGAGTGGGAGTATAGAGACTATATTTGGATTTCATTTGTCACATTCATAGTCTTTGCATCACATGAAGAGCCTTTGTAAAATTCCATGCCTGTTGAGAAAACTCAATAGCCTTCTGTTCTTTCATGGTGCTTGCATGGACACAAAAACTGAGGCCGTGTGGTCTGACAGTTCCCACAGTAAGTGTACAGTTTAGCAGTAAATGTAAGGCAGAGAAGGCTCGCTGAACTTTTAGCTGTGTTTTCAAAATGAAATGGCATATCTGAGCACAACTTTATACTGAAGACTGTGAACACATTTTCTCATTTAGAATATAATCTTTTTAATGTATCATTGTTGTATAGGATGCTGAGATTTCTAATCTGTATACTAAGGAGCTTGATGCCTTAGAAAATCTATTTGTTTATCAAGCTTTTCAGCCTCCTTACATAAACTTCCATAATCTAAAATTTATGACACCTAAGCTGTTATGACACTCTGTCTAACAAGAGGCTGATGATGCTCACTGTAATTGAAATGTTTTACTTTATTACTCTTGTGACAAAGATCTAATTTCTCTGTGGTGATACCTGTCATTCCAAAAGGGATAATGCATGATACGGTCACATCTGTGGGCCCTGTGTTCGCAGTATAGCAAACAAGCTACTATTGCTCATGAGGAACATGTGTGGAAATTCCTTGAGGGCAGATATCATGAGTTCACTTCCTCATGTATCTCCCATCACTACATCTGGCTCAGTATTGGGCACAGTAGATGTCCAGCAGTAGCTCTTCAACTCCTTAGCTTGATTTGCTTGTCCACATTCTTTTCTTTTCTCTTGAATTTTAATTGACATACAGTGTTATAGTAGTTTCAAGTGTATACCATAATGACTCAATATTTTCATATGTTACAAAATGATCACCACGATGTTTAGCCACCATAGAGAGTTGTTAGAATATTACTGACTGTATCTCTTGTGCTGTACATTGCATCCTCTTGACTTATTTATTTTATAATTGAAAGTTTGTATCTCCTAATCCCTTTCACCTATTTTGCCCATTTCCTCACCATTTTATCTTCTGACAGCCACTAACTTATGTCTATGAGTCTGTTTCTTAATTGCTTTGTTTGTTCTTTTTTTTTTTCCTCTTAAATTCCACATGTAAGTGAGATCATGTGATATTTGTCGTTCTGTCTGACTTATTTCACTTAGCTTTATACCCTGTAGGTCCGTCCATGTTGTCACAGATGGCAAGAGTTTGTTCTTTTTTATGGAAGAGTTGTTTATAAGCTGACCTCAGGTCTGTTTGATGTCACTAGTCCTTGATCCTAGCACACCCCTCCCCCTTCAGCCCAGTAAAAATGGGATTAAACTAGGTATTTGTGAATATCCATTTAATTTTATCTGTTTGCAATACAGGAGACCTGGGTTCGATCCCTGGGTCAGGAAGATCATCTGGAGGGAGGGCATGGCAACCCATTCCAGTATTCTTGCCTGGAGAATTCCATGGACAGAGGAACCCGGTGGGTTACAGTCCATGGGGTCGCAAAGAGTTGGACACCACTGCGCAACTGACACTTTACTTTTTACTTTCACTTTTGTCCAATTTTAGAGCCTATGAGTATTAGTTGCCCATCTTCATTTACAGGGTGTTAAGTTTGTAATGCCTGTATATATTTGTTTTACTTTGAATACAAACATGAGGTTTCTGGAGCAGAGCAGATCTATTATTTAATTATAGCAAATAATTACTCTGATTCCCTTTTGTTCTAATTTGTACCCCTGGGGCAGTGGATGAGATGAGGCAGATCATATGTTATCCTATATATACTGGAGTTTGTATCATCAGCGAGAAAGTTGGAAAAAACATTCTGGTTATTTGTATAAGAGAGGGGCAGCCTCCTCCCTAACTCCACCTTATTGCCTGTCAGACACATACTTCTTTGCTCTTTGAGAAGGATCCTGGATTCTTACTGTTACCCTATGGAATATAAGTAAATCTCTTAGGGGAAAGATAAGAGTTTAGCTATGCTTCTACGTCCTCAGATCTCATTCCTTCCTTAACATGTAAATACATACCTCTAGGGGGGTAAATCTCTTCAGATGCTCTCTCACTAATAATTAGTCATAAATTAAATTCTAAAATTTGTTCTTCTAGGCTAGGTCTAAAGTTTTGGTAAAATTTGATCAGAAAGCCTTCATAGTACAGAAACATAAAAATATTGTCTCTACAGTCCCACTAAGCATGAATCTAAAATTAAAAGGTAGAATCCTCTGTCTTCCAGGGCCGTGAGTCTATGATGATCAGGTCATTTGTGTAAGAACTTCACATGTTTGTAAAAATTCAAATTCCTGAGGTCTACAGCAGACTGACTCAACAAGAGTGTCTGAGACAGAAGCCTTGGAATCTGCTTTTCTGTCCAGCTCTCCACATGATTCTTATGCACCACAGCCTTTTTCTCCTTTATTCCTGACTTTAAGGACTCTCTGTTTTTCCTGCTGGCAGAGATACTTCATGTTCTGCAGCTTTTGCTATTGAATCTGTGATTTTCAGGACTTTCCATACATGGAAAGAAATGTAACAGTCTTGCTGGGAGAGTTTATGAGTATCATATAAAAATAAATACCAATATTAGCAAGCTTTCTAAGGTGATGATGAGCCTCTGAAATCTGAAGAGGTGATGGTGATGATAAAGATATTACCACTAGCAAACAACCATTCATTAAGTAACTGAGACAGAATTTGAAATGGATTAGCTATGTTACCTAGATTTCTGTTTTACAAAAAACGCAAAGATGTGCTGCCATCAGTGGTATTTTTCTATTCAAAATGTAGTTGAGACATTTTGGCTGTGTATTTCTATGATGTCTGAAGTTCTTTTGTAGAAACACAACTCTGAAATGAATATAAAAAGAGGAAAACGAATGGAATTAAAAATTTTTATTACAACTTCAGTGATGTGATTAGTCGTTCAGGTTAAAACTCACTGTAATAAAACTTTTTATCAAAAAGTAATTATCTTTAAGCTAGCACCAAAAATGATACAAACCCAAATGATGGTAAGTGTATCATACCTTGTTACTAGGCTACACTCAATCCATTTCTCTATATCAGGAATAAGACACTGGCATTTAATATAAAGCACCTCAAATATGTGATAACATCTGACAGGTAATGAAGAAGTAGTCACATTATGAGTGCAGAATAGAACTGTGGCGGTGTTTCAACAGAGAAAGATATGAGCAATAGTCTCTGGGAACATCTGTTTATCCTGTTAATCACCAACATTTTATTGAGTACCTATAAAGTGCTCATGGAGAAGGAAATGGCAACCCACTCCAGTACTCTTGCCTGGAGAATCCCACGGACGGAGGAGCCTGGTGGGCTGGTCTATGGGGTCACAAGGAGTTGGACACGACTGAGCGACTTCACTCACTCACTCACTCAAAGCGCTAAACACTGTGATGGGTACTACAGATAAAAAATGACTTTCAGAGAGAGGTACAAGTGTTACCATGACTATGAGACAATGTGATACATACCATGATTTCTGCTATAAATATGGCTATATAGATGTAGCATCTTCCTGTTCTTTTCCTGGGAGTCTTATAAGAGCAACAGGAAAACAGAGAACAAAAATGCAAACTCCAGTTTCAGTCGAGCTAGGAAATATATACCAGAATACCCCAGGGCTGCCCAAGGCAGTCAAGATAATGCAAGAATCCCACAGGAGGAAACGGAGAGAGATGGAAGAAAGAGCCCAGCAATAGCACTTCTAAAGAATCAACACAAATACACTTACTAAAGAAGGATTCATCTGGAGATGGAAAATCTATAGCCTTGGAACCTTACTGGACCTGCTTGGGTTCACAGAAGATGTGGAGTGTACATGAAAGTACTCAAAAAGCCATGTTTGCAGAAGATGAGAAAAAGAATTTATTGGGGAGAGATGAGAAAAGAGATTTTGCTTATGGAAACAAAAAAGAAAAACTCGCCTAGACTCTTATCCTCCACTTACCCTTCCTATAGAAAACTCTGGCAGATAGGTAGTCTGGGAAAACCAAACTCTTATAATGGTGTGTTTAAGATACTATGATAGCAGCTAAATATCTACAAAAAAAGAAAAGACTATCCCAGTAATATATGAATATAGCACCATATAAATATGGATGTCAGTTATTAGGGACACAGTTAAGGGCAGTGTATCCTCAACAGTCCCTTGAAGCTCAGATCCAGGGCTCTGACCTGTGCAGAGCTATTGCTAATGGTCAAGATTTGTTCCAGATGCTGGAAACTACACGTGGAGAAAAAAGGTCTCCAGAGAGGGGAGATGAGGGCTGTGGAGACAATTTCTGATACCATGGCACCCTTGTATTGCTCATAAGATGTTTGCTTGTAATTGCTTGTAATTTTGCTTGTATTGCTTGTAATACTTCATTACATTATCTTGTACTGTTCAGTCACTACCAATCATATACCATTACTGTTATGTCTAAACTGAAAGGGACTCCTTAAGGATTGGCAAGAGTGTGTGAGCTTGGCACTTCTTTAAAAAATGAAGATCATTGAATTATTATAATATGCCAATTAAAAGTTGTTTTTACTTACATTTGTCTAATGATTTTTTTCCATAATAGCCTCAGTTTATACCAGTGAATAGGATCACTGAGCTCACTAGCCCCTTCCAAGCTTCAACATCTAAGGTGAGTAATTTAAGTGGGATTGAGTCATTTGTGACATTTCCCATAGGAATGATAAGACTTACCAAGGGCCAAATGTCATCATGGTTTAATATGTTCAGAAAGTGAAGCACTCATAGATATTTTTTCACCATCATCATTTTTTATTATAACAATTCATGTTTATTAGGAAAAACTCAGAAAGTAAAGTATAAATAAGAAAATTTAAACCACCCATTGTCTTACTGCATGGAGTTGATGACCATTTTAGATATCTTAATGTACTTATAATTATATCTTTCCAGTATATTATTTATAATATATATGTGTTATATAAAATTATGCATATAAAATCAGAGAGAGAGTGTGTATGTGAGTCTCTAGGTATATATTTACCTAGAAATACGTTCTATATGTAATTCCTACATTGTTTCTTATGTTTGCTAAATGTCATATTACATTTTATTCCTCAAATGTCTGTTATTATCTAAAATTTAAAAATTTTTGAACCTTCAGTTATATCAGTCACACACACAAAATTATGAAAAACTCTTTACAATTTTGGTTATTCAGATTTCTTAGCAGGCAAATGGTGAGATTGTAAACCTCAACCAAATTTTAAGTTAATAAATAACTGACCTACATGCACCAGGGATCCAAAAGCAAGAAAGTCTGTGCTCAGAAGTAAGTCAGGAAGCACAGTGTATTACCAATTTGGAGTCTTTTGCATTCTTTAAGATCAGACTTCTTGACTCAGCCCAGCTCTGCTGAATCAAATTCTGAATGAGCCATTATAGCAGTATACCTTTGCCAAAGTTTATTTTCTAAGCTTCTGATTTTTAAAACTGTTGTTAGTAATGCTGCTGCTGCTGCTAAGTCGCTTCAGTCGTGTCCGACTCTGAGACCCCAGAGACGGCAGCCCACCAGGCTCCCCCGTCCCTGGGATTCTCCAGGCAAGAACACTGGAGTGGGTTGCCATTTCCTCCTCCAATGCATGAAAGTGAAAAGTGAAAGTGAAGTCACTCAGTCGTCTCCTAGCGACCCCCTGGACTGCAGCCCACCAGGCTCCTCCGTCCATGCGACCTTCCAGGCAAGAGTACTGGAGTGGGGTGCCATTGCCTTCTCCGGTTGTTAGTAATAAATATCACCTAATACTATAAGATTATAAGGGAATGGTAATTAATTATAAATAAGTCAGCTACCCCAAATTAAAAGCATGTTCTTTCTTATTTAAGGGAAATAAGAAAATTCAGAGAATCAGACCTTCCAGTGATGACTTGAAGCATGAGTCTCTTTCATCCTTTGAGCTTTTGGTCAACCACAGAGGCTGGGAAAAAAACACAGAAGGAGGGGACTCTGATGTAGAGTATATTTCAGAGACTAAAATTATGAAAAAGTCTGGGCAGAAGAAAGTGAAACCTCAACAGCAGACTTATCCAGCAGTTCCACTGGAAAATGTCAAACTAGCTAGCAGAGACCAGGTGATTTTTTTTGTTTTGTTACTTTTTCACAAAAGTGTATAGTCATTCACTTTTCCAGAAATAACATTTTTTAAAGATTTTGCTTCATTTCACATTTTTAAAGCATTCTAATTATAGCATACATATTGTAATCTGAGTTCCCTGGACAAAGTCCCAATTTCTATTTTTTCCCTACATTGTCTCTTTTGGAAGAAAAGTCAGATTGCTAATATCAGCACTGAAGGGCTCCTAAAGAACACCTGTATGGGATAAAGATTTTAATCTGTATTTAAGAGAGAAATATCCATATAGGATAAACCTGTAATCTTGAGAAATTTGCATTCAGTGCTTTATAGCAAAAATGCTTGGTCAAATTTTACATAGGTAGTTATCCCTATAGTCCAAGTTCTGGAAAAATAAAATGTGATGTTGATAATGTAACTAACTGCTGAGCTTGATTATAATGAATGTACACCCTAGGATTTCCATGTATCTAAATGAGTTTCTTTTTTAAAAAAAAAAAATTACACTTTCATTCTTACAGTGTTGATGCTTATCTAATTCCTCTTTGAGAATCTGTCCTTAGTTTCAGTGTATAATAATAACAACACTTAAAATTGAGTGGGCATTTACCCTGTGTCTGATCAGTGTTCAGTGACCACAGGTATTTTCTCACTGGCTTCCCTGGTGGCTCAGACGGTAAAGAATCTGCCTGTAATGTGGGGAACCCAGGTTCGATCCCTGGATTGGGAAGATACCCTGGGGAAGGGAATGGCTACACACTCCAGTATTACCTGGAGAATTCCATGGACAGAGAAGCCTGGCAGGCTACAATCCATGAGGTCCCAAAGGGCTACAGTCCATGGGGTCACAAAGAGTTGAACACCACTGGGCGACTAACACTTTCACTTCACTTCACCTCACTTCACTTCGTTATCTTACTACCTTTAAAAAATCTTCTATAAGCCAAAATTTATTGCTTAGTTTATCTGCCTTGTTGATAAAACTTGATTACTAATGTTTTTTTACTGTTTCTAAAAATTTACTTTACCCTGAAAGGGTGAATATGGGCCACATGGAAAATATTCCAATGAGTTGCCATCATATCGGAAAGCAGGGAACTAATTTCATTGGCAAATATCCACTGAGCTTCTGCCCTGTGTAAGATAGTGTATTAAGCATGGTGGAAGACAAGATTTCAGGCATGGTTCCTTAAAAAAGAATTATTCTGAATAATAGTTACATTACAGAAATATCTCACACATTCCTTTGTAATATCTCTGAAAAATGGTATTGGATTCTTGAAAATCTTTAGTGATATAGGCTTATTACCTCCTAAAGGCAGCCTTTTCTTACTTCATTTTTGGGTAGCTCATTCTCTTAGATTATTTGAAATACGGATCCCTATAATTTTGAAGTTTTGGCCCTAAGTCTTTTCTTGAGGCTGTAGAGGCCAAACTGAATCTTGAATCTGTCTACCTTCTTCAGAATTTTAGTTTGAATTATGCATTATATTTGAGTGTAGGAATTCATCTATTCAGCAGATACTCAACTTTTGCATGCTTATAATAGAAAAAGCAGTTGCTATCACTTTATAATTATATCTCATTTAACTCCTGATTTCATTAACTGTGGAATTTCAAGATTTGGGATTTGTAGACTAATTTTATGGGGAGGTTGCATGCTCCAAAGACAACATACAAGTGATCACAAAATTGTGTTAGAATAGCACATTTTAGAATGTAAATATGGAGATTCACATATGTATATGTGAATATATTATGTGTAAAATCATCTGTTATGTGCCATTCAGTATGTTAGCCAGCTACAGGGGATTTAGCTGTGAGCAAAACCACCTATAGTCCCAAGTCCCCGCTGAACTTATAGTCTAGTGATAGAGACAGACAATCCAATGATTATACAGATAAATGGGAACGGACACTGAGGCAGTTTTTATGACGTAGTAGTGTGAGTCCTTATAATAGGAGGTTTGACCCTGGGAGGACAGGGAAGTCTTCCTTGAAAAAGTGATGACATAACTTTTAGGTTTGAATTCCAATTAAGTGGCTAAATGGAGAGGAAGATCATTTCCAATCAGTGCAAACATTATTTGCTAATGAGAGAACATGGAATACAAAGTACCTTAAGAAGACAGCTCCCTGGAGAAGGGAATGGCAACCCACTCCAGTATTCTTACCTGGAGAATTCCATGGACAGGAGCCTGGCAGGCTACAGGCCATGGGGTTGCAAAGAGTGGGACATGACTGACTGACTGACACTTCACTGACACTAAGAAGACAGCTAAGCTGTGGTGGGGCAGTGAGGGAAAGGGGGCTGTGGTGTGAGATGGGCAGGGAGTCATCAGAACCATGCAAGCTGATACTTTGATAAGGGATTTTGTATTTATCCTGAAAGCAACAGAAAAACACTGAAGGATTTTAAACAGGGAAGTGGCATGATCAAAATTTCCTTTAGAAAAGATTGCTTTGGGTTAGTATGAAAAATGGATTCTCAGCAAACAGAATGAATGTGGGCAGAGCAGTTAAAAGGCTATTGCAGTGGCCTTGGGGGGAAATAATGGTGGTGTGGGTGAGGTGATCATGTGGAGGGGAGAGAAGTGGATGTATTTGTTCCTGTGTATTTGGCTTGAGGAGAGAACACTGACCCGTTTGCTGAGATATGGGGTGCAGATGATCGGAGAGGCTGAATTCCGTTGAAAGGTCAACTCAACCAGGCCAAAGGCCAAAAAAGTTCACTAACTTAATGACTTAGTAGTGATAGGAATAATCACAGGAGGAATTTCATTGTTATTGAATTGGAGAGAATAGAAACCAGGTTACAATGGATTGATTAGCAAGTGGAAGGGGAAGAAATGAAGACATGTTGTACGTCAACTCTTAGGAAGAATTTTTAGGTTGTTTGAGATTTTTCTTGTTTCTTGGGATAAGCTTGTATCACTATAAACTTCCCTCTTAGAACTGCATATTCTGTTTTGGAAAAATTTGGTTTTGTTTTCATTTATTTTTGGGTGTTTTTTATCTCTTCCGTGATCCACTAGTTGTTTAGTAGCGTATTGTTTAGCCTCCATGTGTTTTTTTTTTTTTTCTTTGCAGTTTTTTCCTTGTAATTGATGATAAAATAAACTCAAAAGGGATTAAAGACCTAAATGTAAGACTGGATACTATACAACTCCTAGAGGAAAACATAGGCAGAACACTCTTTGACATAAATCGCAGCAAGATTTTTTTTTGGATCTGTCCCCTAGAGTAATGGAAAACAAAAGCAAAAACAAACAAATGGAACCTAATTAAACTTAAAAGCTTTTCCATAGCAAAGGGAGCCAGAAACCAAATGAAAAGACAACTTACAGAATGGGATAAAATATTTGCAAATGATGTAACCATAAGGGATTAAGCTCCAAAATATACAAACAACTTAATACAGCTATATATATACAGCTGTGTGTGTGTGTGTGTGTATATATATATATATATATATATATATATATATATATATAAAACAACCTAGTAAAAAAATGGGCAGAAGATCTAAATATGCATTTCTCCAAAGAAGACATACAGAAGGCCAACAAGACACATGAGAGGATGCTCAACATCACTAATCATCAGGGAAACACAAATCAAAACCTTTGAGATATTACCTCATGTCTGTCAGAATGGCTGTCATTAAAAAGAACACAAATAAATGTTGGTGAGAAGAGAATCCTCATACACTATTGGTGGGAATGTAAATTGGTGCAGTCACTGTGGAAAACACTATGCAGGTTTCTCAAAAAATAGTGTTTTGATGGGATAGAGATTGATATTTGGTTTGCAAGGTTAGCACTCAAGACTATTCTAGAAGACTTGGACTTCTAGATGAAAGTCTACTTAAAAATTTAGATATGTCTAAGAAATCTTAATGATTTCAGGGTAATCAGTGAAATTTTACATCTAGCACCAAACATTGACAACTTCAGGTTAACCCTGAGAGTTATCAAACTGTGGACCAAACACATAGCATCTACTCCAATATATTAGGTTTCCTCGGTGGTGTCTCCTGGGCTATGCTCATAGCAGGAACTTGCCAGCTTTGTCCAAATGCAATAGTATCAACTTTTGTACAGAAATTTTTCTTGGTATTTTCTAAATGGTATGTGTTTAGATTATATTAAAATGAAATTGATTGTAGACACTGAAAAAACAAAAGAACTATCCCATGATCCAACAGTTCCACTCCTGGGTATATATTAAAAAAAACCCAAACTCTAGTTTAACAAGATACAAGCACCCCAGTGTTCATAGCAGTTCACAGCAGCATTATTTATGATTGCCAAGATATGGAAGCAACCTTAGTGTCCATCAACAGATGAATGGCTAAAGAAGAGGTGGCGTGTATATACAGTAGAGTATTGCTCAGCCATAAAAAGAATGAAAATGTGCCATTTGCAGCAAACACTAAATGATATCACTTATATATGGAATCAAAATATACAGCAAACTAGTGAATATAAGGATAAAGAAGCAGATATATAGATATAAAGAACAAGCTAGTCATTATCAGTGAGGAAAGGGAAGGGGGCAATGTAAGTGTAGGGAATTAAGAGACACAAGCTATTATATATAAAATAAGCTACAAGGCTATATTGTACAACATTGGGAATATAGCCAATATTTTATAAAATGTACATTGAAACTGTCAAAAAAATTTTAAATGACTGCAGACATCTCACATACTAGGCATATTCAACGTCTACTGATTAAGAATGACATAGTAAAAGAAAGCCATCATAGATATTTTTTAATGAATATATATCTTATTCCTCCCAGCAACATCCACATAAATTTTAAAAACAATGTATATATACATATATATATCCATATGAAACGTTATATATTCAGTATATAGACAGTAATTCATGCAAATTCTTTGCAAAATACTATAAGGCCTTTGATTCACTGTTGAGTGCCATAATCTACACCATTCGTCTCATACTTAACTTGCATTATGATGTTATTTTGTTGAATGCCCTCTGTTTATCCTACAGAAGCCAGCACTTAATAGAAGCTGAAGGAAGGAAAGAGTGAGAGTGGTTTAATATGTACAATTGATTGCTACTAATCCTTGTATATTTTTTGTTAATACCTTGCTATAGGCCTCTTGGGAAATGAAGAGAAAGAGGAGTCAAAACCTTGCTTCAATTGAAGTTGAAACCAGCAACAGCAATTCAGATATAATCCCGGTGAGACAAACTTTGCTGACTAAATGATACCTTGAAATGTATTCACATTTGTAAAGATTAGAGGAACCCAAGAGGTATTTCACATTAGTGCCCAAAGTAACTGAAACATTTAATTGAATAATTGCTTTTAAGTGAAGAAACAGGACTCAGAAAAGTTTGTTACTTGCCCAAAACTACACAAATTAGTGAAAACACAGCTGAGATTTATGCCTCCTGACCACTAATCTTGTAGTGTTTTTCATGTTGGTTGTCAGGGTGAGAAAGCTTTAATATTGTTGTTCAGTTGCCCAGTTGTGTCCAACTCTTTGTGAACCCATTCTATTGGGTTAATGTATATATGTGTATAACATTATATATATATATATATATAAACTGTGTGTGTGTGTATATATACATAAATTTGAAGTTCATCTCAAAACCTACCTACATGCCCAAATCCAAAGCATATGAACCTTTCTGTAATTCATAGTGTGGATTCTTACTAGAAAGTATAATTCTAAACTGACTTAAATTAGGACACTGCCAAAAACCCTTCAAAGAGAAGTCTCTTCAAGAAATCTAGACACGCTTCCCATGTGCTTCTCTATAGATTGTGTGTCCCTGATTCTAACTTGGTAGTCAATATCAAAGACCTGCATATCGTACTATTCTGCCATAGACCCTAGCAGAGGTAGTTTTCCTCTCTGAACCTAGTGTAAAAGTCCTTGGTTTGTAGGAAGAGGGCTTCCCAGATGGCTCAGTGGTAAAGAATCTGCCTGCCAGTGCAGAGAGATGCAGGTTTGATCCCTGAGTCAGGATGATCCTCTGGAGGAGGAAACGGCCACCCACTCTAGTATTCTTACTGGGATAGTCCCATGGATAGAGGAGCCTGGCAGGCTACAGTCCATGGGATCACAGAGTCCTACATGATTGAGCAACTAATCATGCATGTGTGGGAAGAATGGACTCAAGGATTATGAGAAATACTTTATCTATGAAGCCATGTTAAAGACTTTGTTATGTTATAGGGCACCCCTTGTGTTATATTAATAATAAAAAGGTTCATTTGAATATTAGAATTTAATATCATGAAAAAAATCTATTTGATACTTTCTTTTATCAGAATATGAATTTTTTTACTCATTATAGTTCTCTTTGTACCTTGATTTCCAAGAAGCTTATAACTAAACTTTAATCTGTATAAGAATAACTATTTTTGCCTAGATTATAATTTTTTGACATGATAATATAAGAGAGAGTAATTAGACAAATTCTTGCCTCATTTTTCGTGTCTTTAGGTAAGTTATCTCAAAATGCAATTTAAGATTATGGATTAAGTTTTAATTACAAATGAGTCAATGAGAAGCACAATGTCTTCTGATTTTAGCCTAATTTATGTGCCCTTCAGCAGAAAAACATTGTCACAAGGTACATGACATAACAATAATGGAGGTTTATTTTAAAAAGGTTCCAAGATGGAACATTTCAAACAGCAGAGTCAACCCCTGTGTGCCCATTTCCTAGTTCCAATAGTTATCAATTCGTGATTGATCTTGTTTCATCTGTATCCTCCCCCTCCCCAGCTTTATTCCCAAACATCATATCATTTCCTCCATAATTATAATTGTTTTAAGAAGGAATCTGAAAGGATGTTGAAAAGCTCTAGAAGTGATTTGTGAATGGGAAAGAAAAAAAAAACCCTTCACATCGAAGTAAGGAACAACTAAATATAGGATGTGGAGGAAGTGAGCACCAACATATTTTCAAAAGGAAAAGGGTCAACATTTATTCAGAGGGCAGAAAAGAAGAGAGGACTATATTACTAGTGTTGTGAATAACTCAGCCTCTCTACCTCTTGGAAGCCAAATGTGATAGAATGTACCTTTGCATATTAGTCGTCCCCACCTGCTTTGCAGAATCTTCAAAGTCTTTGTGTGTTTTTCATGTAGCCATTGCTTTGTCACTTCTCTGTCCTCTGCATGCAGCTTTTAGCAAGTGCTTTTGCACAAATTAAGTATGACATTTATGTTAAAATTGTTGTTGTCTTTTCATGTAATATTTCTCAAGTTCTTATGTTACTTGCATGAATGTGTGTGGTATGATTAATTTGTGTCCCTGTGATCCTAGCAGGAAGTCCGTTTTCAAATTCATGGTATCTAATTAATCTGGATAAACACTATACATTATCCAGAGATGCCCATTAATTTTTCTGTTTGGCTGTGGTTGCAGCAATTCAAGTAGGAAATAATTGCTTCTGCATGTTTGTCTGCCTGTACTTTCTTAAACTTGGAAATTAAAAAAAGATTGTTCTTAACCCCTGGGCTCCTCCCCAGTTATCTTCTTACTGTGGTGCTTGTGTGTGTGTGTGTGTGTGTGTGTGTGTGCGTGCATGTGCGTGTGCTTTAATTCTGACCCTGCACCTGTCAAATTTAAAGAGGGCACACAGGGTGCATTGGGCTATCACTTAAGGAAGAGTGGTTGGCTACCGACCACTTGCCACAGTTAGGTGGTTTTTATTATTTTGGGGAATTTACTGCAGCCCAGGGTCTTATTTTCAGGTGTCATGCTGTTGTTCACTCACTAAGTTGTATCCTTCTCTTTGTGATTCCATAGACTGCAGCACACCAGGCTTCCCTGTCCTCCACCATCTCCTGGACTTTGCTCAAACTCATGTCCATTGAGTCAGTAATGCCATCCACCCATCTCATCCTCTGTCATCCCTTTCTCCTTCTGTCTTCCATCTTTCCCAGCATCAGGGTCTTTTCCAGTGAGTCAGTTCTTCGAATCAAGTGGCCAGAGTATTGGAGCTTCAGCATCAGTCCTTCTAATGACCATTCAGGGTTGATTTCCTTTAGGATTAACTGTTTTGATATCCTTGCTGTCCATGGGATTCTGCAGCACCACAGTTTGAAAGCATCAGGTGTCATAGGCTCTAAAATTTGTCTTCAGCTCAGAGAAAGTCTTATCTCACAGAAATGATTTCACATTATCCAAACTCATGAGACTGTTGTACAATATCATAGCAGCTTTTGAGAGATAAACCCAGCCTCAGTCCAATTGGAAGACACATTCTGACCTTCACCATGTGTTTTCTCCCTTTATGCCAATCTGCATGGGTTGGCCAGTACAGTTTGACAGTGCTGGTGAGCTATGTGCCTGAATATTTAAAGGGTTTCCAGCTAAGACAGCCTGCTGTGTCCACTGCCCTGCACAGGATGACTGGAATGACGTTACCAGTTGTAACTGTAACACTGGAAGGGCAGTGGCCCAGAACCCTCATCCTGTGCTCTTCCAGTGTGTGTGTGTGTTTTGGTTCACATTACATGGAGAACATCTCTCTTTTTTTTTTTTTTTTCCAGTACCCAACAGTAGGCTTTACATCCACTCTTTTTTTACTATGTATTGAAATATGTATTGACTTACAACATGACGTTGGTTTGAGGTATATAACATAGCCATTCACTAGTTTCATAGATCATGTAGAGTACAAAGCTGCTATAAAACATGGAATGCGTGTCTTGTGCTATACCTTACATTTTGTAACTTATTGACTTTATAACTTGTAATTTGTATCTCTTAATCTCCTTTACCTATTTCACCACTCCTCCCACCTATTTCCCTCTGGCAATCACTGGTTTGTTCTTGTATCTGTGAATCTGTTTCTGTTTTGTTATATTTGTTCAAATGAATGACCTGCTCAAGGTTACAGCAGTTTGATCTGTTTTCCTAACTTCTTTCTCCTCCTACTCCCCTTAATCCTTGATTGAATGCTTTTAATATTTCTTTTATCCAAGGCCTATAGTCTCTGGAGGCTATTTAAAAAAATATTCTTTCTCAGTGGGATAATCCTTATTTTTGAGTCACTTTTGATGTTTGCATATCGTGTGTATCATATTTCACATGCTCCCTAAGCATGAATGCATGTATATGCTTACATATAAATGAAGGTATACAGCGTTTGTCTTTATCTGACTTACTTCACTAAGCATAATGACCTTCACGTACATCCATGTTGTCACAAATAGCAAGATTTCATTCTACCTTATGGCTGAGTAATATTCCACTGTACATATACCACATCTTCTTTATCTGTTTATCTGTCATTGGACACTTAGGTTGCTTCAGTATCAGCACATTCTTTCTTTTGTGTGTTGTTAATGTCTGTCAGTCTGCCTTTGGAAAGAATTTTTTTTTTCATATTAGGGTACTTCATTTTCTTCTCTTTCAAGTTTCAGACATATATTACTCTGGCTCTTGTACCAACAGTTGTGCAATTTCAAGTGAAATGATAAAAGCATTGATTGTTTTTCAGATTTATATTGAATCCAACCATTGCTGATTATTTCAGTTATATTGTCATAATCTCCAAAGTCACCTCATTTGCTGGGCTCAAGGTTACAGCAGTTTCATCTGTTTCCTAACTTCTTCCTCCTCCTACTCCCCTTAGTCCTTGATTGAATGCTTTTTATATTTCTTTTCTCCAAGGCCTACAGTCTCTGGAGGCTATTTTTTTTAAATACTCTTTATCAGTGGGGTAATCCTTATTTTTGAGTCACTTTTAATGTTTGCATCTCATGTGTATCACATTTCACATGCTCCCTAATCCTTCATGGGGTGTTGGACTTCATTTGCCTTATCACCAGTTCCTTCTGATCACATAGTTGGCAGGTGTCACTTCTGTGCCAGTTTCCCTTCTTTCTCTTCACTTTTTCCTTTTTGATACTAATTTATGCTTGGCCTTTCAGCCACTGTGGGCCATTCATTTTCAGAATCCATGCAGTATGAGTGTTCTTGGTAAGACCTTGCTTGCATGTCGTTTGGAGCTGTGGAAATATCCAACTGGGATTCAGTTAAAACTCCAGGCATATTTTAGAGATTAAAAACTGTCATGAAAATAATGAGGAGTTTTTTTTTTTTTTTTTTTAAGGACATCTTAACCCTCTTCAGAATGCCCTACATAGCCATTCAATTGGAACTTCAGGGATGTTAGTTGTGGGATCACCAGTCTGCGCTGCAGCAGACTTCTTTCATTATTTTGTACAATCTTGTTAGCACTGCCATGGTTCCCTCCCCCATTTCAAGGTAACTAGTGCAGTCCAGTTTTTTTTAACCTCAGCTCCTGCAAAACTGTATTTTTTTTCTGAAATTCTACTCTGTGTGTGTGTGCACTACGTGTGTTTTCGTGGAGTTAGCCTTTCCTTTTTCTGTGTGACCATGATGAAATTCAGCTACAATACTTCACATGTATCATCTCATCTAATCATTTTAATAATTGAAGGGGTATGTTCTCTTTTCATCCCCATTTTTACAGATGAGGAAAATAAACTTGTTGAGGATCATACTCTCAGGAAGTGGTCACCTTCAACCGTAGCTCCCGCTTCCTTAACCCCTCCTCATTAGGACTTCTCCCTTTGTCATTCATGTCTGTGTGCTGACTCCACATCAGTTCAGCCAGGCCATTCCACACAGATTGGTTGGAGTGCACAAATACTCCTTACTCAGGGGTCAGGATTTGAAGGCACAGATAAATACTGCATCGATTCACATTCAGCCTGTTGTGGCTTAGATAGGTTTACAAAGTTTCATTCTCCAGCCAAGAGTCTTGAATTCATTTTTTTTTTAAATCCAGCCATCATCCATTCATTGCCCAGATTAAGCTATTTTTAGCTTAACCCATTTCATTCAACCCATTAACCTTTAACCCATTTCTTACCTTATCCACCCCAAACTTGACCTTTTGTGTGCAAGATCTGACACTTTTCTTCCCAGTCAACCTACAGTCTCCATAGTAATCATCAGGATAATCGTCTCAGGATTGATTCCTAGAAAGGAGAGTTTTCTCCTCTCCTAAGACTGTAAGTCTACTAATATAGTTGTGATCATAACTGTACTGTCAACCCCTCCCATGAGCTGATGTCTCCTGACCCTTGGCCTCCAGAAAATATTATTTTCCATCTTCCATGCTCAAGACACACACCCTGCCCTCCCTTTTAATGAATACTGGCTATTCTGAACCGTTTCTGTCTCAGACATTTACACACCCAAGTGTAAAGTTCAAACATGTCCCAGTTAACTCCAGAAGGGGAGGAAGTAGAAATTCTTTTGCAGCACCTCTCGCAGATGTCTGAGGAATCCAAGTCTGAGTGAAGCTTGCTAGGCAGTTCTGCTTTACTGGAGCAATGCCCCGTGGTACTGTTGTAATTAAGGGTTTGTCTGAGTTCAATTAAAAGTTCCTTGTGCGCTGTTCTGTGATAAATTGGCAGTTCAACTTTACTCCAGGCAAAAATTTGGCATATGAGCTCCATAGGACCCCAGTGCCCCTCAAAGTGACGTGGTCTGATCAACTGTCATTCTACCATGCTTAATAGAAGCGATAAAAATAAAAAGGAAGCAGTAGGACTAGATTCTCAAGCATCTTGTCAAAGAGGTAAGCAATCTCAAGTTAAGTCACCAGTTGAGATATAAGAAGTGACTCTATGGAATAGACATTCTAGGGAAACTATTCTGAAAGGTGATGGGGAAAATTAGGTTGCCAAACCACAACAGATGGTCAGGCAAGCAAATGATCAATTAGAAGAATGCTTCACAATGCAGGAACCTGAGGGGAATAAAATTACCAATGCCAACAGTAAAAGTTCAGCAAGAATAATTTTCTGAGACTCAAGTCAGGGTGATGAAAGTACTTTTTGTTACACACATGCTCTTGTTCATCTTGGCACAACATGTACTCCAAGTTGACATTATGCAAATTTTCTGACTCTGCCATGAAACAGCATTTACTTTTCCTATACCAGTATTTGTTGCTTTTCCATATTTTATAACAATCTTTCTTTCAGTTACTGCTCTGAATATCATTTGCTAAGGTGATGAAAGAATATCTATGGTATGGTTGTTTTTAAGTCAGGTTGGACCCACCTGTTTAATAACCATGAACCATACTACTTTTTTGGCCTTAGCCCTTTTGTCCTCTGTGGTCATTTAGGTCTTTTTTGCCTTGTACCTGGCCTTAGGTTAGAACAGACTGACAGATAGATTCCTTTCATTTTTCAAAACCACAGACATTTAAAAAACTCAGTGGCCAGATCACCACTGACAGATGTATTTTAAGAATTTGGCTATGATGTCTCCAGGGTTTATTCTGAAAGATGTAACCTCCAGCGTTTAGTTCAGAGTGTGGCACTTTCTGGGGCTGAAGAAAGATTGATGAGTAAAGGAATGAGTGGGTGGAACCATCTTCCAGGCTTAGCATAAATTAAATCCTTTACCAGTTGCACCTAATTAGCTCTTTATGGCATCTTAAAAAAGACGCTGATGCCAGTCCAGGAAAGGCATCAACCAAATCTGAATCCCTGGGGTCATTGACAGGGCTTCCGTGGGGGAACACAGAAGCTGAGGAAGGTCTGGAAGAGCTGGTGAGTTCCCCATGTCTAGGTTTATGCTCTATGGTAGTACCCCCAAGAAGCAACCCAAATCCAAAAACAAACAAAAGGCCACAATAAGTTTTAGCATCAGCATTGTATGACAGTGAAAATGAAAAGATGACTCAGTAACCCAAAAAGATTTAAAAAAAGTAAACAACCTGCATAGCTAGTCCCTAAATCAGCCTCATTCACACTTCAAATATAAAAATTAAAAATATAAATTTTTCTGACTTATAACAGAAAAAAATTTAGTAGGAAACTGCATTGATATTGCCATATGATTTCAGATGACTGAAGATGTGTTACTTTAAAAGCAGGCCATTTCTTAGTCAGTTTTCCTGGTTGATGATGTTACCATTGCCTCTGTAGGAGCCTGTATTGTCCTGTGATTGTTGCTGATGGTATCAGAAATTTCAGATATAGCAGCCCCTTTATAAGATAAAAACCAGAGCTGCCCCAAGGGCTTTGGAAGAAAAATTGTCTATACTCACCCTCTGCAGCATCATTCATCAACTCACCAACAGATTGACAGACACAAAGACAATATGTGATACAGCCCTTGACCTAGAGGAAAGTCTCATGGGTGAATTATAATGAATCTAAATATTCAAATGCGAGTTTGTGAACTGTCAGCAACCATACACCAATTTAAGACACATTTATTGAATCTCCATTAGGGATTTGGAAGGACACACACACACACACAAAAACCATTATCTCTACCCTAAAGAAGCAGAAAAATTGGAAGACAATTTTACAAAACCACGAGTTAGCATTGTTTTATGGAAAAGAGACAGACTATGAATTCTGAGATTGATCCAGGTTCACATTCAGCCCTGCATGCTGCATGTCAGCTGTATCAACTCATGGTCTTCTGTTTTCTTACCTATAAAAGGGGAATAATGATATTACCTACTCTTAGGGTTATTATGAGAATTAATGGGATGATTTGTAACAGAATGAAAATAATTCTTTAGATTATGAAAAACATTTTTAAAAACCACCTTTTGTAATTCCAAAGAAGGCAGTTGCCTTCCGGGGGCCCAGGAGGTGGGAGTAAAGAATGCAAATTGAGAGAGTGACAATGCTATGTGGAAAAGAAGCCAGAGCTGGAGAGTGACTCTGTGTATGTGGGGAGCGGTGGGAGGGAGGGAAAAGGAGGCAGTCCCACAAGCAGAAAAACACTGGTGCTGTGGAACTGGAGAGTCTGGAGGAGAAGGTGTGTAGAGAGAGATGAGGCAGCTAGCAATTGAAGAAGTAAGCTAGAGTGTTTTCATGGTAATTTTAAGCTGACTTTTGCCTTGTTTAAATGTTTCCTCCTTTTCTCAACAGAATTTTCAGTAAAACCTGTATATTTATTAATGCTTTTTTTAAAATTTTATTTTATTTAACTTGACAATATTGTATTGGTTTTGCCAATATCTTAGAATCACCTTGAAAAGAGCTTTGAAAACCAGTTAAGGGTTTGTACCTGAAGGAGAAAGTAGTCAGGACCTGGAACCCAGTTTTGAGAAGGAAAGTTGAATTGTGGAGATTTTCTCTAAAGAATTAATTCTTTATGTTATGAAAATGTTGTGATAGTCAAACAGTTCTGCAAAGATGAGAAACTAAGGATGAAAAAACCAAATTGGAATCTGCTGCCTGGAGATTTTAGTACAAGAAGACAAGGGATATTAAAACATTTTGAGGGAAAAATAGCACAGCTTGGAAAGGTGTATGGTAGATTAAACCATAAAAAGTGATGACAGTTTTGAGATGGAAACCTGAAACAATGATGTCATTATAAAGAGGACTTGACCAGAGGAATCTAAGTGGGCAAGGGTGGCACTGAGGATTTGAAATTTCAGCTGGGTCAGTGTCCTTAAGTCAGTTGAAAATAACTGGGGCAAAGACGAGGTGTTAGGGTGGGTGATGCAGTGAAGCCATTGTTCGCATCAGTTCAGTCAGTTCAGTTGCTCAGTTGTGTCCAACTCCTCTTGACCCCATGGACCACAGCACACCAGGCCTCCCTATCCATCACCAACTCCCGGAGTCTACTCAAACTCTTCTCCATTGAGTCGGTGATGCCATCCAACCATTTCATCCTCTGTTGTCCCCTTCTCCTCCTGCCCTCAATCTTTCCCAGCATCAGGGTCTTTTCCAATGAGTCAGCTCTTCGCATCAGGTGTCCAAAGTATTGGAGTTTCAGCTTCAACATCAGTCCTTCCAGTGAATACTCAGGACTGATCTCCTTTAGGATGGACTGGTTGGATCTCCTTGCAGTCCAAGGGACTCTCAAGAGTCTTCCCCAACACCACAGTTCAAAAGCACCCATTCTTCAGCGCTCAGCTTTCTTTGTAGTCCAACTCTCACATCCATATATGACTACTGGAAAAACCATAGCCTTGACAAGATGGACCTTTGTTGGTAAAGTAATGTCTCTGCTTTTTAATATGCTGTCTAGGTTGGTCATAACTTTTCTTCCAAGGAGCAAGTGTCTTTTAAATTTCATAGCTGCAATCACCATCTGCAGTGATTTTGGAGCCTCCAAAAATAAAGTCAGCCACTTTTTCCAGTTTCCCCATCTATTTGCCATGAAGCAATGGGACCAGATGCCATGATCGTAGTTTTTTGAATGTTCAGCTTTAAGTCAGCTTTTTCATTCTCCTCTTTCATCTTCATCAAGAGGCTCTTTAGTTCTTCTTCACTTTCTGCCATAAGGGTGGTGCCATATGCATATCTGAGGTTATTGATATTTCTCCCAGCAATCTTGATTCCAGCTTGTGCTTCATCCAGCCCAGTGTTTCTCATGATGTACTCTGCATATAAGTTAAATAAGCAGGGTGACAAGTTAAATAAGCCTTGACGTACTCCTTTCCCAATGTGGAACCAGTCTGTTGTTCCATGTCCAGTTCTAACTGTTGCTTCCTGACCTGCATACAGATTTCTCAGGAGGCTGGTCAGGTGGTCTGGTATTCCCATCTCTTTCAGAATTTTCCACAGTTTATTATAATTTAACCCCCTGAAGTTTTATTTGAGGGATTAATTATAGACAGAAAAATAATAATTACCAGGATGAATTGGGACACAGAAGGTTATCTAAATCAAGAGGGAAAAAAATTCCAAGGGACTTCTGCATGCTTCCCCATATCAGTAAATGTCACCATCACTCGCAGCTGCTCAGGCCAAAACTTGAATTTCTCTCCATCTTTCACAGCCTGTACTCAACCCATCTACCAATCTTACTGACTCAACCTTCAAATATATACTCTGTTCTGTCACCTCCATAGCTACCCACCTGGCCAATTCACTGATGTCTCTCACCAAGACCACAATAATAGCTCTATAAATGATTCCACTGCTTATTTTTGACTCCACAGTGTGAAAATCTGAGTATCTCATCCAAACAATGTCAGATAATGCTTTTCTCCTACTTACTGATAGAACCTTCTGCTGGCTTCCTTTTTAGAAAAACTTATTGAAGTATAGTTGATTTAGAATGTGTGTTAATTTCTTCTGTACGGCAGAGTGACTCAGTTACACATACATACATACATACATTCTTTGTCATATTCTTTTCCATTGTGGTTTGTCACAGGATATTGAATGTAGTTCCCTCTGCTGTACGGTAGGACCTTGTTGTTTATCCATCCTATATATCGTAGTTTGGAGAAGGCGGTGGCACCCCACTCCAGTGCTCTTGCCTGGAAAATCCCATGGATGGAGGAGCCTGGTAGGCTACAGTCCATGGGGTCGCGAAGAGTCGGACACGACTGAGCAACTTCCCTTTCACTTTTCACTTTCATGCATTGGAGAAGGAATCGGCAACCCACTCCAGTGTTCTTGCCTGGAGAATCCCAGGGACGGGGAGCCTGGTGGGCTACCATCTCTGGGGTCGCACAGAGTCGGACACGACTGAAGCGACTTAGCAGCGTATCATAGCAGCAGCAGCATATCATAGTTTGCCTCTGCTAATTCCCAACTCTCAGTCCTTCCTGCCCCGGCTCCCCTGCCCCTTGACCCACAAGTCTGTTCTCTATGTCTGTGAGTCTGTTGTTTCATACATATGTTCATTTGTGTGGTTATTTTAGATTGCACATGGAAGTGATGTCATATGTGTACTTGCTTTCTCTTTCTAACTTACTTCACTTAGTATGATAATCTCTAGGTCCATCCACATTGCTGCAAATGGCATTATTTCACTCTTTTTTATGGATGAATACTGTTCCACCACATCTTCCTAATCCACTCATCTCTCAGTGGACATTTAGGTTGTCTCTATGTCTTGGCTACTGTGAATAGTGCTGCATGAACATAGGGGTTCATGTGTCTTTTTAAATTTGAGTTGTGTCTGGATATGTGCCCAGGAGTGGCATTGCTGGATCATATGGCAACTCTATTTTTAGTTTTTAAAGGAGCCTCCATAGTGGCTATACCGGTTTACATTCCCAGCAGCAGTGTGGGAGGTGAACCCTCTGATGGCTTCTGCTCACATTTAGAACGAAATGAAGTGCCCTCCAAGGCCCTGTGTGACCTGGCCTCACCTCCTTTCTGTCCTCACTGCCTACTACTCATTCCTTCTCTCACTTCACTCTAGGCACCCTCATCTTCCTTGGCCTCCAACTCCCTAAGTTTATTTTTCCTTCACAGCCTTTTCCCTTGTTCATAATGCCTGGACTCCACGACTCCCCACCCTCAGCGACACACATGGATTTTCTTGCCTTGCTTTTAACTCAGTTTCTTTCTATGAATATATGGAGTATCAGTTACTGACCTAGATATTGGCAATACAGCAGGTAAAAATTAGGCACCACTCCCTGTCTTCATGGCCCTTCCATTCTAGTGGGGGGATCTGACAACAGATAAGATAAATAAGTAAACTGTGTTTCATGGTGGACAGTGGTAAGTGCTAAGGTGAGAAATAGAGCAGAGGAAGGGGCAGGAAGTGTCATTGTTGGATGGTGAGAGTGAGAGCAGTTTGATATAGAGGGGGCAAGCAAGGCCAAGCTGAAGGAGGGTGTTTGAGAAGAGACTAGAAAAAAGTTGGGGGAATAAACAAATCCACAGCAAGTCCAAGACCTGGAAAAGGCGAGTGTGGAAGAGAACAGTGAGCCCAGAGAGGAGCCGTGTAACTTGATTCATTCTTCTCTTACCTGCGTTATTTTTTTCACAGAACTTGCAGAGTTATATACCTGTCATTTTACTTATTTAGTATCTCTCTGCCTCACTAGAAAATAAGCTCCATAAAGGAAGGACTTTGTTGTCTTCATTATAGCAGTGTCTGACCCATACAGGGAACTCAATTTTATTGAATACATTAATGAACCAAAGGGAAGTACCTAGAACATAGCATTAACTCTGGGAGAGTAAAAACAGGAAGGGTCTTGGAACTTGGCAGGAGGGCACAAACTAGCCTGGTAGCCTTCATGGGTCCTTGATAAAATGTTTGGGATGGGTGTGGAGGGGCAAAGAAACAGAGAAAAACCAAAGTGATAACAGTTAAGGCTTCCTTAAAGACAATTGAGTGAGAAGATTGTTACACAGTTGACTACGGTGTGTTCTTTCTCCTCTCCAACTTTTTTATGATTTATTTATCCTCTTAAATACATACTTCACAAAACTGAGCATATGGTATTATACTGATCCTTTGCATCCCTTGGAGAACTGACAAATCCCACTCTACTCATTGTTAACATAATTTTAATTAAGGTATCTAAAACCTCTCGTTAAGACTTAACTGTAATCTCATTTACTATGTGGGAAGTGTTATCTATTTCATGACTAGAGGTAAAATCTTAGGAAAGCGATATCCCCAGACTGCAGAGTATGAGACACAGTTAAGCCTAAGAGACTGGAGAATATTCCTATAATGAAATGATGTATGTGAAAGAGCTCTGCAAGTATCAGAGTATACAAATAGTGTCATTGAAAAAAAAACTACGTGTTTCCTTGTCTCGGCTTGAAAAAATCCAGACCTTCAAAACTACAAGTACATTGTAAACAAACAAAAAACAGTTTCCTCTGAACTCAGATATTTACACAGTGTCATTCAAAAAGAAATACTGTAGACTGTGAATTATTTATCCAAAATATTTTAAACATTCCTATGCCAAAGAATAAAGGAAATATAAGAAAGGAAAAGAAAAGAAGAAGTCTCTCCTGCAATAGAGATGGTAAAGCTTTGTTTAAGTAACATCTAGAGGGGTGAGTGGACATAGCTGATCTTCATGGAAACAGCCCTACACATAGCAAGCTCAAAGCAGAGAGCTAAATAATAAAATGCAAAAGTAATTTCAGGAGACTGAGTTAATAATACCACCCCCAAGAGTTCTTGCTGAGAGTCCTGCCATTTTTGTTAAGCTTGGATTCTTTTATCTTGTCTGATTTCCATCATAAGGAGAGGTTACCAAAGAAAATGAACACATCTGAGCAGGATCATCATAGATTATTATAAAGTGGTTATTGCTAAAGGCGTTAAGTAGTTCATTCCTCTCCTGAGCTTCCCTTGTGATTGCTGTTAACTGTGATGGGAAATAGTGTGTGCTAAGCTTAAGTGAGAGTGTTAGTCACTCAGTCATGTCCAACTCTTTGCAACCCCATGGACTGTAGCCTGCCAGGCTCCTCTGTCCATGGAATTCTCCAGGCAAGAATACTGGAGTGGGTACCCATGCCCTCCTCCAGGGGATCTTCCTGACTGAAGATGGAACCCAGGTCTCCCACATTGTGGGTAAATTCTTTACCATCTGAGCCACCAGGTAAGCCCATGCTGCTTATAAACTAGTCAAAAAAGATTCAATTCAAAGGAGAGACACTTAAAGTATGTAGATCTTCCTTACACGTCAACGCATCAGAAGATAACTTTAAATTTTCTGTTACATCAGAAATAAATAAGATATCCACTTTAAAGTCATTTTGCAAGATGAACTTTTGAAAGTATATGCATTTTATTTACTTCCTGGCACATGAATTTATTCACAGTGTAAGAATAAAAACATTTTGAAATAGACCAAAGTAGCTTAAAATCAGTTTTATTTATTTCCCCTACCTGCAAGGCTTGCTTTCTCTTGATTTGGGTGGAATAGAAAATGACGGTGATGGACAGCCTCACTGCTGTTTCGTTGCTAGGTTACATGTGTGCCCATTTAACCTGCTTTGACAGAGCGCTGTCTCCCGAACACCATGTAAAATACGTGCCTTTGTTTCCCGGGAGAGGAGAGAAGGAGGGTTGATAGCCTCTCTGTTCCACATTGGTTTAGCAGTTTAGAGGGGACAGGAAAGGTGAAGGATACACACACAAAGGGTGAGCTCCAGAGAACTGACAGCTCCATGCCACACACAGGTGATGTAATCAGAAGTCTCATGCATCTCAGCAAGTGTTCAGAGGTTTTCAGATCAAGGAGCAGACAGAGCTTTTGCTTTGCCCCCTGTCTTCTCCATATTCCTTTTTTACTGTCTTTGCCCCACCTTCTCACACACTTGAAAATACATGAAAGGAGCTTCTGGGTCTATTTTCCTGAGTGGTATAGATAAACTCAGGATTCCCTGGTGGCTCAGATGGTAAAGAATCTGCCTGCAATGCAGGAGACCAGGGTTCAATCCCTGGGTCAGGAAGATACCCTGGAGAAGGAAATGGCTACCCACTCCAGTGTTCTTGCCTGGAGAATTCCATGGACAGAGGAGCCTAGTAGGCTACAGTCCAGGGGGTAGCAAAGAGTTGGACACGACTGAACAACTCACACGTATAAATAAACTCTCTCTCTCTACTCCTCCCACCACCCCCCTCTGATCTAAAGAAGTGTATTCCCAAAATATAAATTTATTTTGATTGAGCCTTGAAAAATAGGCTCACAGAATTCGCAAAGTTATGGGATACCTGGCTTCTGATTGTCATATTCTACCCCCCAAATTCTCCCAACTCCACTTAGCCCCCATCCCCACCACCACACACACACACACACCCCCCTCCCCTCACTCTCAGTGCCGCCAACCCTCCTGTCTCCTGCATTCAACACATTAAGGATCTGCATCCCACTTTAAGCAGACTTCCTCTTTTGTCAGAAGACCAGGTGTCCCTTCTCTCACCTTCCCAGGTGTGCTCCCCAGTCTGGGCCGCATGTTCTTCCCCATCACACTCTTGGGCCCGAGGCCTGAGCCTCCCCAGACTTCTCATTGCACTGATGTCGAGTTCATTCTCTGGGTCTACTCTGTAGCAACTAGAACTGGGACTGCCCTTCCCAAACAACAGAGGCTCCATGGTTGCTCCTGGTGATCAAATACTTGGCCCATGTGTTACAGTCAACATGACATCCACCTAAGATTTGGATTTTAAAAAAAATCTATCGCAGTATTGGTAGGAATGTAAATATTCCTTTGAAGAAATGATAGATGTAAATATGACATTTATAATGCAACCATACTTGAGCTACGTGCCAGTATAATTTCTGACAACATGTATGTTTGTGTCCCTGCATAACATGTCTGTAAAGTATACTTTATGGTCTCTGATATGGGCATTGATGTTCAAGGTCATTTTTTCACCTTACGATATACCCTTTGTTTTGGTGCAGCTTTAAATTAAGAGCTTGTTTTTCAGATTTTAGATGAAAGTGACACTGATGTTCCATTGAAACAAGAAAAAAAGGAAGTTTCTCTTATGAAAAAAGGTAAAAAAAAGAATTCAGTTTACATATATTAGTTGTAATGTCTTGAGTTGTTTTCAGTTTGACTTATGTGACATATCTTATGGTAGCAGTTTGGATTTTGAAAAGTTAAATCTGTTGTTCCAGCAGTGGGAGGAGAGGTGATAGAGACTAAGCTGCCAGCCTCACACGTTTTGAAGGGGCACTCCCTGCCTGAAAATAATGCCTCCTGCATGACCTCACTGCCTAGAATTCCCAAGAGTGCACAGATGTCACCCTCCTCCTTGAATTTTATTTAGAAATCTGCTGAGGATTGATATCAGATCTGTCATTTTCAGAAACTATTTTTGAAAATGATGATGACCTTCCTCTGTTTTCAGTCATTTAGTTCTTTCCCTATTTTGCATGACTCCTCTGAGATCACTAAGAGTAGTTCAACAAGCACATTTATTATCCATGGGGTGTAATTTGTCTCAGATGAGAGATTTGACCTTTTTTTAAACATAAAGTTCCCATGTTATAGTTTTCAATCTAAAGACAATTTCCCAGGACAGAGAGCTGGAAACAAACTAGACTCAGAAAATTTTATTTTCTTTAGTGTTCATTCGTTATTATTACCAGAATTCATTATGTTCATATTATTATACCATTGTCTCCTTTATTGTAATATTATGCTATTGGCCTAAACAGCAGAACCACTGTTTTTTCATTGTCATCTTCTTAATCTGAAATAAGTTTTAAAGGCTTTCTTAGTCTCCTAAATAGGTCTCTGTTCATTTTGACTCAGTCACTCCCAGTCATTTTTGTATTGATCCATGCCATCATTTCGTGTTCACTCTTAGATGTAAGCACTCCTTTCCTTTATACTCTGTTGCTTAGGTAACCTAATCAGTCATTCATTCACATCTTTATATTTGAACCCATTAGTGCAGGCCATAAGAAATCACACTTTTTCTTTTTCATCATAATTGGGATAATTTGCCATTACACAATCAAGATTTCTATTGTAAGAATCTCTTAATTTTAAAGCCAGTCTTTTATAGAAGTTTCAAGCTATTAACATGCCTTCAAGTATGTGCCAGTTGGATTTCCAAATTGTAATAGAAAAATTGTTAGTACAATTTTGATCCTAAAATTAACATTTAATTTCAAATACTCATCCTGGATTTGGAAGGAACAAATTGTGAAATATTTTCAAATGACTGTAATTATGAATTAGTTGGCTATTAGGTTAAGAAATTTCACTTTGTATGCAGATCATGAGTAAAACCAACAGTGCCTGCAGTGTGCTTGGAAAACCTCTCTGTCTATTCTCTTCTATGTCTCCTTAGAGTAGTCGGGCAGGTCCTAACCATCTAAAACATTTCTTGTTGCTTTCCTGTTCCACTTGGCCTTCAATGGCCTTGGACTTTGTAGCGAGGGTTTACTTGGTGGAACAATATCACAGTTATCACAAAGGATTCTAGAGTTAGATGGAAGAAGAACACTTTGACTTATTTCTTAGACTCTCCCCAAGATCCTCTTGAAACCAGTCCAAGGGGATCAAAGCATTTCTGCTTTTCTATGGACTGTTAACAAAGCACTCACCTCTCTGAACCTCTTGATTCTGAGGTTCCCTGAGTGAGAAGACGAACTCAATGATTGTAGGTCTCTTACTGCATTAAAATCCAACTCTCTTCTAGGGGCACATTTCTGATTGGGGTCTTTCAGGATGTCTTTGAACCTGAACCCAAAGGAAGAGAGTAAGACACTAGGAAAGACAAGTCCTTGTCTGGGTGCAGAGGCTGCTGAGAGAAGGGACACTAAACAGGTCCAGTGAGTCATCCTGTGCACACCAATAACAGAAAATAAGCATCATTAGAAAGAAATTACAAAAAAACAAGCTACAGAGGCTCTCAGATTCTTGTACACTGTGTACACTTTATTAAGAGGTTATTGTAAATTGTCTTGAAAAGATATTGGTGCAGTTTTACAAGAGTGTTTGAATACAAAGCCAAATTACGTGCAAGTTGTTAATGAGCTGCTAACACTTCCTTTAGTTCACTCTTACGTGTTATTGCCAAAATGTGGTTATCTTCATTTTTGTCTATGTTCTTTAGAAGAAAAACAGGAGCTGTGCAGTGATACTCCAGAAATAAACAGAAATTCTTCATCACCTAACTGGGAAAGGTGAGTGTACTGCAATTATACAAAATTCCAAGGGAGTACAATTATACTGTTGAAAAGTAATTACCAGTGTTTAAATACAAGGAGAAAGAAAATAATAGCAACAAGCAAAGGCAATTAAAAGTGGAACAGAATTTTAAAGGAGATAGGAAAGAATAGAATACCCTAGATTTCTTACTCTTTTCCCAAACCTTTTATTTTCTTTTGTGAGGATTCAGGAATGGAATAGGCTTAACTTCCTACTCGTAGCAAGCAACTAATTCAAATTATTCTAATACAGTCAAAGAATGAAATTATGACCTAGTTTTTTTTGTATGGCTTATAATCTTATTTCCATACATATATGTAAGTGTAATAATCATTGTATGCTAGGATATTCTTGACATGAGCCTTTTGTCACATTTAAATGTAATCAGCTAAATATTTTGGCTATCCAATAGAGGGAAAAAATGTTTTCAAGGAAGCAAATTCTTACCTCACTCTGCTCCGAATGTGTCTGTATGTGTGTATGTGTATGTGTATACACATGTTGTATATGTGTGTTTGTGTATTATTTCATATATTACTTTTAGGTTTTTATGAACTTTTGATTTTCTTCAAATAATCTTTGAATCATAACTACACAGTTCATGTTAGAACTATGATCCAATTAAGAAAATCTTAATGGAAGAATCATCAAATTCATTTAGTAGTGGTAGTAATAATAAAGATGATTATAATGACAATGATAACTAGGTACCATCTACTGAGGACTTAATAACAGAGGCATAAATTCTGTGTATATCTTGTATAATCTTTGGCACAGCTCTGTGAAGTAGGCTCTGTTATTATGTGGCAGGAGAAGAAACAAAGGTTCAGGGAGGAATGTGTGTCTTCTGGTGTAGTGCATTTTACCCTCCATGCCAACAGCAGCCTGAGTTTCCAGCATCCCCAAAATGGTAAAAAAAAAAAAAATAAAAAAAAAAACTTTAAGGACTTCTCTAATAAAATTTCAGCATAAAGGAGGTTATAATTAATAAGTGCCAGACACTGTGTGAATGTTCTTTAATGGACAATTAAGCATTAGTTATAATGTTCTTAATCTTAAATAAAGTATCAGCTGAAGTTAGACAGTATAATTAATGCCAAAGAACTGTTGACAGTAGAAGCACTTTCCATTTGCTATAAGCTATTATCCAGTTTTTTTAAAAAGACCCAGATAGTGTGAATACAGGAAACTCTCCAGAGCTGTGGTCTTAATTCATGGATGTTAGCACGAAAGGATTACAAAAATCTCCTTTTCACTTGGTGGACAAGACTCTGCATCATCTGGCCCCAACCTGCCTACCCGGGTTTGCCTCCCATATTGTGTATCCCCTAGCCCTCTTAAGCATTTTTATTCTCATTAACACTGAAACCCGTAGGCCTCATTAACACACTATGTGCTACTTCATGAATCATCATTGTTAGTTAACCTCCATGCTGCAGCCAGTTATCCTTTTAAAACATGTGTCAATCAGATTACCTCCCTCCATGTAAGAAACCCTCAAGTGGGAGCACCTGCTCTGCTTAAAATAAGCCCCAGCCCCCACGCCATAGCCAGTACCTCTCGGGTCTGCTCTCTGCATCTTCCTGTGTGCCCCACCCCTGCAGCCCTGGCCTTCTCAAGTATCTCGCAAAGACCTTACTTTGTTTCTACCCTAGTATCATTACCCTTCACCTGAAACACTCTTCCTCCATCAGGTCTTGACTAAATACTTCTTTCAACTGACTTTGCCTTATTTCTGGACCTACCTTTAGTACCTACCCTCCCACAAGCTGGTGGCTCAGACTGTAAAGAATCTGCCTGCAATGCAGGAGACCCGGGTTTGATCCCTGGATCAGGAAGATCCCCTGGAGAAGGAAATGGCAACCCACTCCAGTATTCTTGCCTGGAGAATTCTATGGACAGAGGAGCCTGGCAGGCTGAAGTCCATGGGGCTGCAGAGAGTCCGACATGACTGAAGCAACTAACATTTTCACTCTCCCACAGGCTAAAGTAGAACTTGGGTTTAAAAACTTCTTTCAACAAATAAGAGGCAAGTGGTAAATGACTGCTGTTGTTAAAAATAAATTACTGCCAATTCTGTTTAATTGTGGTTGCCCAAAAACCTTGAAACAAGATTTTTTAGGAATAAACAGTATTCATATAATTGAGAATTGCTTTTATATAGCTGTGTAAATGACAGTTTTCAGCATTACATTTATGTCCATGCATTGATTTGTTGTATATTAACACCTCATTTATTGTGTATGATTTCCACTTGGAAATTCTAAACCTCAGCTTGTTTTTGCCCAGTATGCCAGTGGAAGATTTAAATCCAAGTTCTGGATATAAAGCCAGAGTTTCTGTGAGTGGTGATTGTAAAGTTGCTTCTGCACTGACAGAATCTTCTCAAAGCACGTCTGTCAAGGAAACAGTAAGAAAACTGACATCTAATTTAAGGTAAAGATATTTACCTGCTTTGTTGAATTTTCTAAGCAGTGAGAACTCCTGATTTTCTTTCTCTATTGAGTGGTAATATTATTGAGAAAATTCAATAAAATGACTTTATGACTTGTCTCCTAACTGCACTGATTTAGATATAGTGTGGGTTACATGTCTTTTGAGATCAAATTATTGTCACTAACTGTCCTATTGTTACATGGTACAGCAATATAGTGGATGTTAGTTTTCTCTCCAGTGTAATAAAAAATCAGAATTTGTAAGGATAGAAGATAGGACAGAAAGGGCTATTAAAAACAAAGGAATGAGGGACATTTATCATGAAGGGGGAAAAGAAAATTCTTACTGAATTTCTCCTTCCTTCTTCCTTCCCCTCTCTCTCCTTCCCTCTTTCTCTCCCTCCCTCCCTTGTTTCCCTTCTTCTTTTTTTTTTTATTCTGCCTCACTAAGACCCTCATGGGAAATAGATAGGGAAACAGTGGAAACAGTGTCAGACTTTATTTTGGGGGCTCCAAAATCACTGCAGATGGTTATTGCAGCCATGAAATTAAAAGACGCTTACTCCTTGGAAGGAAAGTTATGACCAACCTAGATAGCATATTCAAAAGCAGAAATATTACTTTGCCAACAAAGGTCCATCTAGTCAAGGCTATTGTTTTTCCTGTGGTCATGTATGGATGCGAGAGTTGGACTGTGAAGAAAGCTGAGCAGTGAAGAATTGATGCTTTTGAACTGTGGTGTTGGAGAAGACTCTTGAGAGTCCCTTGGACTGCAAGGAGATCCAACCAGTCCATTCTAAAGGAGATCAGCCCTGGGTGTTCTTTGGAAGGAATGATGCTAAAGCTGAAACTCCAGTACTTTGGCTACCTCATGCAAAGAGTTGACTCATTGGAAAAGACTCTGATGCTGGGAGGGATTAGGGGCAGGAGGAAAAGGGGATGACAGAGGATGAGATGGCTGGATGGCATCACTGACTCGATGGACGTGAATCTGAGTGAACTCCGGGAGATGGTGATGGACATGGAGGCCTGGTGTGCTACGATTCATGGGGTCGCAGAAAGTTGGACACGACTGAACTGAAGACCCTAATGACATTATGGCCTTCTAAGAAGTCTTTTTTGTAGCTTTAGATACTGAACTTATTGAAAGAAATTAAGTTTTACTTTTTGCTTCAGTGTAGAATCTTATTATTCGTGGGCATGGTTAATGAGGGATTTAAATGTCTGGATCTCAGTTCTCAAAGGATGGAGTTGTTGTTCAGTCGCTGTGTTGTGTCCAACTCTTTGAGACCCTATGGACTGTACCCTACCAGACTTCTCTGTCTGTGGGATTCTCCAGGCAAGAATACTGGAATGAGTTGCCATGGCCTCCTCCTGGAATTTGTTCAGATTCATGCCCATTGAGCTGGTAATGCCATCCAATCATCTCACCCTCTGTTGCCCCCTTCTCCTCCTGCCCTCAGTCTTTCTAAGCATCAGAGTCTTTTCCAGTCAGTCAGCACTTCACATCCAGTGGCCAAAAATTGGAACTTTAGCTTAAGCATCAGTCCTTCCAATGAATATTCAGGGTTGATCTCCTTTAGGATTGACTGGTTTGATCTCCATGCTATCCAAAGGACTCTCAGGAGTCGTCTCCAGCACTACAACGTGAAAGCATCAATTTTTTGATGCTCAGCCTTCTTTATGGCCCAAGTCTCACATCTGTACTACTGGCAAGGATGGAGACATGAGCATAAAGTTCAAAGTTCAGAGATTTTCCAAGTAGGGACCAAAGATAAGGGGCTTCACAATCAAGCCAAAGAAGTTACTATACAGAAGAATGCCCTCAGATAGGTGTCATATGAGAGGGTGGGGGTCAGGAGCAGAAACACCACTAAGTTAGTACAGCCAATTGGTTTGGTTGGGCTTCACAGACTGTGAGCAGCCTGGATAAGGTAAGAGATTTTTAGCAGAAGGAAACATACACTGTGCTCTAGCTGGAATAGTATTTTCCCTTAGGACACTGACTTTCTTATCAGAGACTGACACAGTCTTCCTGAAGAAGAGAGTTGCCAAAGAATGCAAACAGGTAGGAAGAGAAAGGTGAGGTAGGGCATATATATAGGGAGCCAGGGCCCCTACTCAGGCCCAGGACAGGGTCTAGGGTCCTGTGTATGAAAGTAGACTGCAAACCACTGGAAGACATGGATGCCATTCTGTAGTTGCCCTGGGCTTTAGGGAAGTCTCTGTGGCAGCATCCAGGGCCACGGGGCTATACTACATGAGCATTAAGGCCCACCTGCTCTCCTTTAGGAACATATATCTAATGCCTATCCTGCCCCAGGTGAAAGAGGGAAGCTCTTGCTATATGTAGGTGGATCCACTTTGGACTTTGTATCAGGACACATTTTCACTAATGACAGTAGGAACCCAGTGACAAGGTGTTGACCAAGGAATGAAGTCAGAGTGCTGCATCCCTGAACACTAAGTCATGACCACCAACTCTGCATGTTGCCTGGGTTGGCAAGCTTGTACTAGCATGGGAATAGAACAGAAGGAAACCACACCTCAGGACAGTACCAGTATCACCCAATGATATGGTGGATGTCAGTGTCATATTGCCATGGCCTACAGTATAGTCCCTAAAGAATGGGATTCTCCAACCATTTTCTTGCCTTCTGTCAGTACTTGATCAGAAGTTTTATTTAAGATCCTCATCTTTGATGTTGGGTAGCCATAAATTTGAATCCTGGATTCTTACTAGTTATAAGATTCAGGCATGTCAATTGGTCCCTAAGACATGGTATAGTATACAATAAATTATATATGAATATGCCTGTGTACATCTGAATAAATATGTGCATATTATTTTAAAATGTATGGACAATGTACATGACATGTCCAATGACTGGAACATTGCTTCAAGTGAACCAGGCCTTCTTGATAATAATAGCTACCATTTAAAAATCATTATTATTTTATTTTATTCATTCACTCAAGTGGTTTGTATACATTAGCTCCTTACACAAACTTACAAAGCTGATATTATTTTTAACTATTTTTTTTTTAAAGTTAAACTGAAAAAGAGAAACTAGGGAGTTCCCTAGTGGTTCAGTAGTTAAGACACAGAGCTTCCAGTACAGGGGGGCCTGGTCTCAATCCAACTAAGGCCCCACATGCTACATGGTATAGCCAAAAAAAAAAAAAAAAAAGGGAGATAGAAACTAAGTAATGCTTGAAGTCACAGATATAATTACACAGCTACCAAGGACAGGGCTGTGTTTGAGTCCAGGCTCCCTGATTTGGAATTTCATCCTCTTAATCACAGTGTATACACACACACACACACACACACACACACATATACACACACACATACATACAGATGTACAGACTTACATATATACACACACACTTTTTGTAATACATACACACATACAGATACCACACGTGCTTTGCTATCTCTACACTGTAAGCCTGGAGAGACTTCCCTGGTTGTATTGTAGTAGAGTTTGGATGTACAACTATACATTATCATTTTCTTTATTTTTTTACTTGTCTAATTTTTGTTCTGCATCTAAGTGTATCATTACTGTTCATTTTAATGAGTTACGTGTGATCAAAAAGGAGATGATCTGATTGAGAGTATTAAGAGTGTAAGGTGCATCCAGTTCTATAATTAGGCATCAGTAGAAAATTAAAATTTTCCAGAAACCATCTCCCTAATGAACATGCAGAATCTTTAGTACTTAAAATCATCATACTATTATCAACTGAATTCTCTGAAAGCCAAATGAATTAATAAATAAGCTCCTTTCTATACTGGCTTGAATTTTTTGGGGGGTGATTATTTTATAAAAATATTCACTGGGGAAAGAATTGTACACAACACAAGGTTTTAACTGGAATAAAAGGAGCTCCTCACTTACCGATTTTCTCTTTTGCCTTTAGCAAGATGTAGTGTGTTTTCTTAAATTTCACCAGTGAAGAAAAATTTCTTGTCTTCTGTGTTATGTTTCTTTTTTTCCTCCTTATACTGCACTGTTCTATTGTTTGGTCCATATGTTAGTCCTTGTGTTAACTAGACGTTAAATTCTTCCAGACATGAAGGTTTTGGTGGTCGGTCTACAGTGTGGAGGGCACCATATTCTTTATAATCATGATTGTCCACCAGACTTGTCTTGCTGGTCACAGATGAGAGAGCAGTCAGTTCCTTTGCAGGGTGTGGAGTGTTCCCTCCACTTGGGTCACTTTGAATGTGACATCTTTTTTATCCCTTTCAACACTACTAAGTGGGCCTCGTCCATTAAAAATGGTAGTTCTTATTGTCCATTTTATCACCTGATTATGCTCAGTTTAGCATTTTCCTATCTTGCATTATTTTTTGTTTTATGTGTATTAATTTGTTTAATCTGCAAATATAGTAACTCCTTTGAAAACAGATTGAGTCTTTCACATCGTGTCTAACATATATTAGTAGATTTTCAAAGAACACTTTTAATTAAATTGAAGGGGATTAATGTAAAGAGCAGTGAATAATATTTCTGGATGTTAAAGTATTTTCAAATAATGGGGTGCACCTGAGTTGTGTTAGTTAGTAAGAGGTAAATAAGGTAAACTGAGATCCAGATTGCTGAATTTTGTCAGATCCTAAATATTGTAGCAGTATCAAATCTCAGATCACTTTCAACGACAACAGTAATATTTTTTATCTACTTACTATGTGCCAGGCACTGTCCTAAGGGCTCTGCATATGTTAACTCACTTAAACTTTACAACCTCCCTATAAATAGATACTTTCATTATCCCTATTTTACAGATGAGAAGCTCTGAAGGATCTTTAGGATACTTATTTCTTGAGCTTCCAAGAAGAGAGATAATGTTATTAAAGACAAATTCCTGATTTTATTATCAAGTTTCAGGGTAGAACTATGAGTAAATGCTCCAAGGGAAGAAGGGGTATTCCTGGTGCAAAGACTCCCCAAGAATGGCAGCACTCGGTTCACGTGTGTGTGTGTTAGTCACTCAGTTGTGTCCGACTCTTTGTGACCCCATGGACTCTAGCCTGCCAGGCTCCTCTGTCCATGGAATTTCCAGGCAAGGATACTGGAGTGCCATTTCCTTCTCCAGAGGATCTTCCCGACCCAGGGATCGAACCCGAGTCTCCTGCATTGCAGGCGGATGCTTTACTGTCTGAACTACTAGGGAAGCCCACTTAGTTCATGAGCCCGCTCAAAATACACAGCATCCACCTGGATACTCCAGACACCACTTTATTCCTATTGTTTTGTGTTGAGCACCTCCTTGTGGGACCTTCTGTGGATTAGAGGATCACTATCTCTGTCTTAAAGGGAACCTAAAGTTTGAGGATGGAGAGAGGTTTGATGAAATATATCCTCAGGAACAAAAGAAGGTGTCATTGAAGATTATCGTTGAAGAAAGGGACTCAGGACAATAAATAAAGGAATTTTTAAGAGCTCTTAAGCATCTACATTCAGATCCTACATTTGTGATTGTTGGTTGCTTACCCTCTGTTCAGTAGTGTCTAACAGTTTTCCTGAATTAATTTTTTAGTAAAAGGAAAATGTGAAGGTCTGTGTGTTTGTACTTGCAAACCGCAGGAGCAGCATATTAATAATTTGTTTTCTTTGTCAGTCTCATGGGACAGAATCCCCAAGGGAAGAACTACTTAGCAGAAGCCATGCGGAGAAGAGGGTACAAAGCCAGATTCTGAGGTCCCAGAGGGAGAGGGGCAGAGAAGGAGACTGGAGGTCGGGTGGGGATTGTGCTCAGTTTCTCAGCTGTGTCTGACTCTTAGTGGTCCCATGGACTGTAGCCCACCAAGCTCCTCTGTCCGTGGGATTGTCCTGGCAAGAATACTGCAGTGGGTTTCCATTTCTGCTTCCAGGGGATCATCCTTACCTGGGGATCGAACCCATGTCACCTGCATCTCCTGTGTTGGTAGACAGATGCTTTACCACTGATCTCTCTGGGAAGTCCCAGGGTAGGGATGAGGGTCCTTAACAATTAGAGAACCAGAGAGATTGAAGTAGGAATAAATCCTCAATCAAAGAGCTTCCGTAAGTATTATATGAAGTTTTGTATATAAAGCCTATAGCAACATTAAACACATTTTTAGCACTTTAGAGAGTGGTTGAATCTGACCAGGGCTCTCAATGCCATCAAAAAATACTCAGTTCTCCAGCATTTCTTTTCCTGCAATTCTTTTTTCACAGGCTGAACCCCCTGCCCCTCCAGCTGGCTAATTCCAGCTCTTCCTTCCTTGGGGCTTCCCAAGCACAAGGTTGGGCCCCTCCTTTAGGTAACCATGAGGCTGCATTCTCATTTTAGCCTCTGTGACACTGTATTGGATAGTTTGCTTCCATAGAGAATGTCTGCATTCTCTACTAGGCTGAATTCAGTGTAATAAGATTATATTCGGTTCCTAGCATGGGGGCATGATGCCAGTCTCTGGAAAGTGCCACTAGATACAGGCTGGGTTTTAGTAGAGGTTTGGGAAATGTCTGTGGAATGAATGAGCTTGAGGATACTGAGAAAATACAACCATGACAAGAGCTATTTGTAACAAGTGATTCCATAAACCTTTATATAAAGTGTTTTACTTTAAAATAATCTTTCTGTGTGTGTGTGTGTGTCTGTCTCTTTACCTCTCTGTCTTTAGTACACATGTGTGAGACATTATTCAGACTATAATGATGTTTCATGTAAATTTTGATGCAGAGATTTTACAGATTGAGAATAATCCAGAACTGATTCAGAACTTTGTCTCTCCCCAACCTGCCCCTTTACCCTCTCCCACTACCCACCACATGCCACCACCTCCACATATTTGTTTTTCTAGAAATACTTCCTTGGAAGATTACTGATTAGCTCTAAATCTAAACCCAAAAGAATTTATACCCACCATGAAAAGGACCAGTGCATAGATGAGGTTTCAACCCTGTGTTCGTATTGGAGGGGAGGAGACTAGATTTAGGGAAGGAAAGGGGTGGTTTGTGTTTAAAAACCTTTCACCACTTCTGCTTCACCAAACCCACCATAAACTTGACCACAGGCCCCCTTTCCCAGGGAGTCTAGTTGAAGCTTTTATTTCTATGCCATCTGATTTCTGCTCAGCTCAAATACCCAGAAACTCCATTTCATCTTGCCTCCTATCCACTCAGCTTCTTACTAGCCAGGCAAATAATTCTGAGGTGTTGTATGTGTGTAAAAATCCTAAGGAGTTTTAACTTTTTAGATTAAATCTCCTTAAAATTACAAATGAATATTGCCACCAATAATATACTTAAAATACTGGGAGTGTAAATTATATAAGAGATGTTTTTCTTTGTGTGCCAAGTTATTTTATAATTGAAAAAAATTTGTAAATCCCTTGGAAGTTCTTGGAACACTTCAACATAAAACATTATTCACTTTTAAGATGTAGCTGTAAATTTCTAGATGTCCTGTTCTCCCAGGAATGAAATATGTATCATTTATGTGATTAATCCTAGAAAAGTCATAACACTAGAAGGACAGAGTGCTGCTGCTTTTTGACAAAATGAAACACCTGTCAGAACAATGACCATTGCTGTCTAGAAAAAGCTGGGTCCATGTATGAGTTCTTGAAATAGTCCTGGATTAAAAAATTACTCCAGAGAGTTAAATTCCTTGAATTTTTTAGGAAAAAATCAGTCAGCCTATTGTCAGCCTCTTTTCCTCCAGGAGATTTGCAGTGTTGCCTTGGACCTCTGCCAGGGAGAACATTCAAGTAGGTGCAAGGGTCTTCTGGACTGCTTGGTTAGGGATGGGTATTGTGAGCTCATACTTGCTTGCTTTAATCAACATCTGAAGATAAATGCAGATTCACGTGCTGTTGTAAGAAATAATACAGAGGTGTCCCCTGTACCCTTTATCTGGTTTTGTAACATCTTGCAAAGCTATAGAACAATATAACAATTAGGATATTTGGCATTGACACAGCCAAGATACACACTTCCATCCCCAAGAGGATTCTTCGTGCTGCCCTTTTACAGCACAGCCACTTCCCTGTCCCCACTACAAAAGTCAGTGCCTTTTGTAGAACACTTTGACGCCAGTGATAAAAACTATTTGCCAGTTATGAATGTTTATCTTTGCCAAGATAATTTCACAGAACCCAGGAGACAGATCTATTTTTGACAGATGAGTGCTGCGTCTCTTTTCTTGGTGTATTCCCCTCTCTACTGTGCTTACGTTCCTAGGGAGATTCTTCTGTATTTTTTTCCTGAGTATCAGCTACCATCAGAGTTTGGCCAGGCATCTCTGGAGGAACTTACAGCATGTTCTGAGGTAAGCTGGCTTTTCTTAAACTTTGAGATGACATAATACCCTGAATTGAATCTTCAGTGAAGAGGTAAAGGGTTACCTAGAATAGATTTAGTGAATTAGGAATTTTATACCAAGTGGGTGGCTGAGAATTAAAGCTGCATTGGAAACTAATGTGGCCAAAGTTTAATTAAACTCTGGGAAGATTGTACAGACTGAGAGTAGTTGGTCACTGAGATTGAAAGAGACAGGACATAGTCCTTGACTTCCTTCCCTACACCAGAAATAGTCCCTGTTCCTTAGATACTGTCCCTCAGCCACCTTTTATGAGGAGCCAAGTAGAAGATTGGGTTAGAATCAGTAAGACGTCACAGGGAAGGATGAGGAACATTGTATCCATATTTACACAGTCTCCTCTCAGTGGCAATACTATATATGATGAGAAGGAAAACTTTGACCAGCAGCTCCCTGGGGCACACAGGATGAGCATGGCACTGGCTCACAGGGGGCAGTCCCCGAGCTGCTGAGTCCCAGCAGGCTGGGCTGAAGCTGAGTGAGGGGTGCGGGCCCGAGGCCACCAGAGCTGCTCACAGGGCTGGAGGAGGCCCACTGGGTACACAGGGTTAGGGGGCTCCGTCTCCAATCTCATGCCTGGTGTTGCTTGTGGAAAAGATAGATGGACGTGAAAACGTATCAGTGAAAAGAGCACCACATGATAATCTGCAGAGGTGCCACATGCCTTCATCTGATCCTGGATGAAGTCCTGCATCATCGTTTCTGCTTCTTCACCATCTACTCTCACCTCATTCTCTCCCGTGGAGCTTGACCCCACGACTTCACTGGGACTGTCTTGTCAGGCTACCAGTGACCACTCTCCTGACCAATGCAGTAGTCACTTCTCTTACCTGACCTCTTGGAGACATCAGTGCAGTTGACCACTCTTTCTTTCTTGGAGCACTTTCTTTGTGTAACTTCCATGACAGCACAAAATTTTCATTTTCCTGCTTCCCTCCCTGCCATCCTCTGTGCTGGCAACTTCTTCTCTATTTGTTTGCTAGGCATTGGCATGTCTGAGGGCTTGTTCCTGTACCACTTTCTTCTACTAAATGTTTCTAACCTCAACTAGTCTCTAACTTTAAATACTGACCCATGTGTCAGTGTCTCTCCCCAGATTATTTCTGTTGTGTCCCCATCCATGATATCCTAACTCCAACTTCTTTATTTATTGTTAATCATTTACTTTTCCCTCTCCTTGATTTTCTTTTCACTTGCAAATTTTTTAAACCATATTATATAATGTAAGCTATCTTAATAATTTTTAGAATGAAGTGAGGTCTACTGTAGGTAATTAATTTAATTCGACTTGGACTTAAAAAACCCATAGTACCAATATTGGCAAGTTCTAGGCTTTGATGCTTTGTTTATACTACTAGATACTTACACGCTGTAACTCAGCTGTAGACAGCTCATTCTCTAAAAGTTAATATCCTGTTCTGTTATCATTTATGAAAACAGCTGGAGCAGTGCCCAGAACAGACAAACAAAAAGCTGAAAATGTGTTTCAACCAGGTAAGCTTCCTTTCAGTGTAGTCATTTATATTCTAAATGATCCTGTATTCCAAAGGAGAAATAATACACATTTCCAAATGTTACATTTGAAAGAAAATCAAATTTGCATTCATTTATCAAGACTTAGATTAATGTGTAGCATATCAGATGTCACAAAGCAACATCTTTTTGAATTTTAAAGATGTAAATGTTTCCAAACCATACCGCTTATGAAACACTTGGAATTGGACTATATTTTGAGCAGGAAATATGACATTCAGAGTCTTTAAGAAATAGAGTCATTGAATCTTTGATACACTATGTTAAATCAGAAATCATTTGTGTGTTAACGTCCTTATTTTGGACAATATGATATCTCTCTGGGTTTTTAAAATTCTATCAGGTTTTTTTGGGTTTATGATCTTTCTATTTTAAAAGTGGCTATTAGTTCATTTCAGATCAGTCACTCAGTTGTGTCTGACTCTTTGCGACCCCATGAACCACAGCAAGCCAGGCCTCCCTGTCCGTCACCAACTCCCGGAGTTTACCCAAACTCATGTCCATTGAGTCGGTGATGCCATCCAACCATCTCATCCTCTGTCATCCACTTCTCCTCCTGCCCTCAATATTTCCCAGCATCAGGGTCTTTTCAAATGAGTCAGCCCTTCTCATCAGGTGGCCAAAGTATTGGAGTTTCAGCTTCAACATCAGTCCTTCCAATGAACAACCAGGACTGATCTCCTTTAGGATGGACTGGTTGGATCTCCTTGCAGTCCAAGGGACTCTCAAGAATCTTCTCCAACACCACAGTTTAAAAGCATCAATTCTTCAGTGCTCAGCTTTTTTAATAGTCCAACTGTCACATCCATACATGACTACTGGAAAAACCATAGCCTTGACTAGACGAACCTTTGTTGACAAAGTAATATCTCTGCTTTTTAATATGCTATCTAGGTTGGTCATAACTTTCCTTCCAAGGAGTAAGCGTCTTCTAATTTCATGGCTGCAGTCACCATCTGCAGTGATTTTGGAGCCCCCAAAAATAAAGTCAGCCACTATTTCCACTGTTTCCCCATCTATTTGCCATAAAGTGATGAGACCAGATGCCATGATCTTAGTTTGCTGAATGTTGAGCTTGAAGCCAACTTTTTCACTCTTCTCTTTCACTTTCATCAAGAGGCTCTTTAGTTCCTCTTCACTTTCTGCCATAAGGATAGTGCCATCTGCATATCTGAAGTTATTGATATTTCTCCCGGCAATCTTGATTCCAGCTTGTGCTTCCTCCAGCCCAGCATTTCTCATGATGTACTCTGCATAGAAGTTAAATAAGCAGGGTGACAATATACAGCCTTGACGTACTCCTTTTCCTATTTGGAACCAGTCTGTTGTTCCATGTCCAGTTCTAACTGTTGCTTCCTGACCTGCATACAGGTTTCTCAAGAGGCAGGTCAGGTGGTTTGGTATTCCAGTCTCTTTCAGAATTTTCCACAGTTTGTGGTGATCCACACAGTCAAAGGCTTTGGCACAGTCAATAAAGAAGAAATAGATGTTTTTTCTGGAACTCTCTTGCTTTTTTGATGATCCAACAGATGTTGGCAATTTGATCTCTGGCTCCTCTGCCTCTTCTAAAATGAGCTTGAACATCTGGAAGTTCACGGTTCACGTATTGCTGAAGCCTGGCTTCGAGAATTTTGAGCATTACTTTGCCAGCATATGCTGCTGCTGCTGTTGCTGCTAAGTCGCTTCAGTCTCTGTGCGACCCCATAGACGGCAGCCCACCAGGCTCCTCCGTCCCTGGGATTCTCCAGGCAAGAACACTGGAGTAGGTTGCCATTTCCTTCTCCAGTGCATAAAAGTGAAACGTGAAAGTGAAGTCGCTCAGTCGTGTCCAACTCTTCGCAACCCCATGGACTGCAGCCCACCAGGGTCCTCTGTCCATGGGATTTTCCAAGAAAGAGTACTGGAATGGGGTGCCATTGCCTTCTCCGTCCTAGCATATGAGATGAGTGCAATTGTGCAGTAGTCTGAGCACTCTTTGGCATTGCCTTTCTTTGGGATTGGAATGAAAACTGACCTTTTCCAGTCCTGTGGCCACTGCTGAGTTTTCCAAATTTGCTGACGTATTGAGTGCAGCACTTTTACAGCATCATCTTTTAGGATTTGAAGTAGCTCAATAGTTAATGGCAATAAAAGAAATTAAAAGAAATTTTAAGAAATTCATCCTTAGTCCCAACCATTCAGAGATCACTGGTATTTTTTGGTGTATTTCATTATCATCTTTATCTCAGCAGATGCCTTTTTTTTTTTTTTTTTACAGTTTTCTTAGAATACTCTGTATCTAGTTCTTAAAGATTCCCTTGGTGGGGGAGGGGAAGAGAGTCCATAGAGTCCTTTGGCTCTACTGGAGAAATACCTCAAAATCATATGCCCTCAACTTCCTTAATTCACACTCAAGGGAACTGAGATTGCAAGGTGTGAACTTGGCCCAGCCAATACAAGGGATTAGCACTGGAGCCAGTGCCACCGTGGAAGTTCCCAGATACTTCATGGAGGCCACAACAGTCTAGAACTTTCCATGGCACCAGGATCAACGTTGAGATGTTTGGACCCCACTGACACTTCACCTGTGTTTGCTCCAACAGGTGTCCCAGCTCCATCACTAGCACACATACTAGCATCTTCTTCCAAGTGCTTATGTTTACAACCGTCTTCTGGAAAGCTGTCATAATAACATGAAAATCTATAAAGACTGGGAGGTGAAGCATGCTCCTTGAAGTTGTGTTCAGTATAACTATAAGCAGAGGCATCTCCTTACCCCTTTTGTAGGGAATGGAGTACATTTGAATATTCATGTTTTATAAATGAAATAGAATTGGGAAGTAAGTTCCCCGAAGCATGTAACTAGGCAGACGAAATGAAAATTTGAACCTAATCTAGATTTCTTCTAAAAAGGCTATGTCACAAAGTGTTTGGATTTTAGGGTGTGTCTAAACGTAATACCCCTGTTGATATATTTGCCTCTGATGTCTCTCCCTGAGCGTCTGCTGGCCTGTGATAAGCAACTGGAAATGAAGGAATATTGTAACTCTTATTTTCTCATCATTGTTCAACTGAAAAATGAATTTATTTTCTAGATAATGTTTTTTTGAGAAAGCTGCAATTGAACACTTTCAGCATGAAGACTTAGCTGTCAGCGTTTCCTAATTAGAATAAAAGACAGCCTTTTTATCCAACATATTTTTTATCTTATTCTAGCACAGTACTAATATTTTCATCAGTGAATCTAACCCTGTGATTGACTAAGAGTCACTAGTGCCAGGCACTAAACTAGGCTTTTACTTATGTTGCCTCATTTAACTCTCACAACACCTGGAAGGTAGGTGCCACTGTCTCCATGTTAGTAATAGGGAAATGGAGAATCAGAAAGATAACATTCCAATGTCATGATGCAAGTAAGTAGTAGATTCAGGGTTGGAACCCAGATTTGTCCCACTGCAGAGCTCTTTTCACGACCCCACTTTCTTCCATCTCATTCTTATCCAGACTGTAACAGTTCATCCTTAGAGAATTTTCAAGTATTACTTGTAGTAGGTATATTACAGGCTTCTCAGGTGACTCAGTGGTTAAGAACCCTCCTGCTATGTAGGAGACATGGGTTCAACCTCTAGTCTGGAAGATCCCCTGGAGAAGGCAATGGTAACCCACTCCAGTATTCTTGCCTGGGAAATCCCATGGACAGAGGAGCCTGGTGGGCTATACAGTCCATGTGGTTCCAAAGAGTTGGACATGACTTAATGACTGAACAGCAACAACAACAGGTATACTACAGCTTCTCAGCCTATTGGTATAAAAGATTCTTGTTTACTTACTAGCCACCTTGACATTACAGGACGACTATATGGGGAGATACTGACAGTAAGATACGGTGTGGGGAGGGCATGTGGTAGGCAGGTTGCTCAGTGTCCCACCAGGAATTGTCCCAAGTCTGTGGTAGCCAGCTTAACAAATTGCCAGTAAGGCTCCTGGATCTCTCAACGGATCTTTATCTGTTGGTTAGGGAACTCTGTTTTAAATATTTACACTGTAAAACTTAGAAATTTTCTATGAATTAGTTTGTCATACATCTCAGCATATCCAGGTATATACGTGTCCTTCATATCTGTTCTAAATGATATTTTTTCAGTGTCTACACTTGATAGTGGAGCCAAGTTGTTGGGTCTTGGAGGCCAGACTGAATAACTGTTTATTCAAGATATTAATAGAGGATGAATAGGCAATGGCACCCCACTCCAGTACTCTTGCCTGGAAAATCCCATGGACAGAGGAGCCTGGTGGGCTGCAGTCCATGGGGTTGCTAAGAGTCACACACGACTGAGTGACTTCACTTTCACTTTTCACTTTCATGAATTGGAGAAGGAAATGGCAACCCACTCCAGTGCTCTTGCTTGGAGAATCCCAGGGACAGGGGAGCCTGGTGGGCTGCCGTCTATGTGGTCGCACAGAGTCAGACACGACTGAAGTGAATTAGCAGCAACAGCAGCAGAATCCTCTTAATGTTCAGGGCAAGTGGGATTCAAAGAAGCAAAGCAAATAAAGGGTCAGGAGACCATGAGTTCCTTTTGAAACTGAGATCACAAGCAAAATACAGAACAATTGAAATCATGAGTTTCCTCCCATGAAACTGATCTTAGGGAATTTGTTAATGTCTGGTAGCCTTAAGTGCATGGTTATAAAAACTATTAATATTAAAATCATTTGTTGAAATCTGTTAGGGGATAACTATGCACCTTGCTCTAAGATATGTATGTTTAATGAAGAGAGGACCCCTGGTAGTTACAAACTTCTTTGGTCACCTTGCCCTGACTGCATCAGCAATTTCCGTAACTACTAGAACAGCAGCTGATTCATAACAGCATTGGTGGTCCTGCGTAACCCAACCTGAACTTCCATCTTTCATTCTTTCGTTTTGCAAGCCATCTGCTCCATCCAAAATGGAATTTCCCCAGCCTACTACACTGGGAAGCCTCTGAGCCTTTGCCCATGCTATCCCCCCCAAATAGTCTTTCCCATTTCCCCAGTCCACAGCTGTCTCTAGCGCTTAGCCAATGCTGCCTTCTATCTCAAGCCTACCTTAGTCTCTCCATATGAAACTAACTAATCTTGACTTCTGTGTTCTGAGAGAACCTTAAAACTCTATTTTAGCATTAATTAAATTTTCTGCCTTATATAACAGTAGTTTCTTGTATTTTATTTTATCCCCAATTAGATTATAGAATCCTTGAAATTAGCAATCCTCTCATATTCTAGAGGCATCAATAAGAACCTTTGATGCATCTGGACCTTACTAACATGCATTGAATCAAAGTTGATTATTTCTGCTGCAGTGTCTGCCTGCACAAACACGTGCATATTCTTATAAACAGAGGACAAAAATCTATAGATCTTGTAGGCCTGCCTTACTTTGTGCAAACTTGTTAGGATTCTGGAGCTCCAGAGCTGCCAGAGCTCTGACTTTTTAAATTCAAGGCAGAAAATTAAATCTCAGTTGAATATCCTTTCTTTCAAATCCTAATTCTATCCTGAATTAATAGGGTTTGGAAGAATTCCATTTTTGATCCACCACAAATACCTCTACAAGAGTGAGTTTAACCAGCAGAACTAAGCCTCTCATCCTGTTACAATTCTATACCCACCTTAATTAAAATGTTAAAACAGCCAGAAGTCCTTTTACATTGAGCTTTAAAAGTTGTCAAAATTGTCACCTTTTATAGAAACCTCGTGGAGATGTTAGCCTGAGAAAGAAAGAAGCATAAATCAAGAAACTGGCTAAGTTGGCCAGTAGCCTTTGAAGGAAATATAGTTCGCTGGTTACAAAATAGTGAACTTTGAGAGACTGAATATGATTTTGAATATAGTGTGCTGTATAAACATTCTTAAAGCTATACTGCATTAACAGTGCTGTCTTTTGAACTTAAAATTAATTATAGATACACAGCAAATTATAGACTGGTAGAGAGGTCCCATGTACCCTTCATCCAATTTTTCCCAATGCTTATTTTTCATAATTATATAATTATAATGCAATATCAAAACCAGGAAATTGAAATTGGTAGAATGTGTATCTCATTTTGTCATGTGTGTGGATTTGTGTAACCAGCACCACTGTAAGGATACAAACTCCCATTACCACAAAGATCTCCCTGTGTTAGCCAGCTATAGTCACATGCCACACACACAAACAGCCCTCACCCCAGGCAACCACCAAGCTGTTATCCATCTCTATAGTTTTGTCATTTGAGGAATGTTAGTGAAACGGAATCATAGAGTAGGTGTCGTTTTACAAGTGGCTTTATTCATCAATGAAATTCCCTTCAAATCCATTAAGTATAACAGTTGCGTATTTCTTTTTATTGCTGATGAGCAATACTATTATGTTTCTAAGTAATAATTGTTTTTCGTATTCTGTATTTCTTTTTAATTTTATCTATTTTAGTTTGTTTTATTATTGTTGTTGCCTTTTATAAGAAAGTGTTTCCTGGCTATTGTTCAGGATGGCAAAAGCTGTAAATTCTAAAGTTCTGAAAACTAAGAACTGTAATTGGCTGCTGACTTCTGAACTGTCTATAACTCTGCCGTCATTATTCCCACTGTGTTGAATTATTTACCCTGCTCTCCGTGGGAGATCTCACTTCCTAGATTTGACAGAAGCCTCCACCGGAAGTGCCTCTGATGCTTCCTGGAGGAGGTGGTGGTGGCCTTAGTTTTAAGCCATCAGCTTCTTGTAGGTTGAAGGAAGGATTTTCAAAAATGGCTTCCCCTCCAAGATCTCAGAACGTAGCCTGTTTTTCAAGGCAGGATTGGCCCGCATGCATGAAAACCCCTTGCTGGTGAATGCTGAACATCTGCTGTCCCAGCTCTTTACTGTTTAGTGTCCTATGGCATTGGAAATAAAGGTGCATGAAACCAGTTTTCGTTTTTTTTACACTGAGGTTACATTCCAGAGGGAAAGATAGATAATACACACTTAACTAAGACATAAATAAATATACAGTGTGATGTGCTATAAAATAATTGTGTAAGCCCAGGGGATAGACAGTCTTGGTGTGTTGGGGAAGGGGAGGCTATTTCAGATACAGAGAGCAAGGAATATCTGAGCCGTGTTTTAATACTGGTTGAGGCCAGGAAGGAGCCTTGTGTAGACCTGGAGCTGAATTTACTGAACAAAGAAAGCAGCAAGTGCAAGAGGGCCTGTGACAAGAGAGAGCTTGGTATACCTTCCTGTATACCAGGAAGATCGAGGGCTAGAATTTAGGAAGTGAGGTAAGAAGAGGGAAAGCCAGGTCAAGGATTTCAGAGTCTAATTCCTCGTGCCCTCACACAAACATCCAGGCAATGTAAGTCTCTAAAACATCTAAGGTTTCCTTACATGGCAATCTATAGATCTCACAATGAAGTCTCTCCTTTAATACCACACAGGATATATGTGAGTGTATGTATGTGTGTAAACAGGTGTATATATGGCCAATGTTTGCCACTTTGGAGTGGTATTTGGGTCCCCACTCCCAAATATTCCCTCAGTTAATAGCACATGGAAGTTTACCTTTGGGGGTAAATGACTGATGTCAACCTAACTCAAGTACCTTAAGTCAGGACTTTAATGCTCTTCAGTTTAATGGAGACTCCGCACCCTCCTCTCAACTCTAGTAATATCTGTGCCGTACTTGGGGCACAGTACATTTTCTCCTGTAAGATACAATATTCACATACTTGTATTCTCTTATTCTGTAGACTAGAAGGTTGTCGAGGGCAAAGACTGAACCTTGTATATCTCTTCATCACCTATTATAAAATTCAGTGCCTTGAATTTAGGAAGTAGTCAGTGACTATTAAACAGAATTCAGTGTGCTTAGGGATGTTTGTTTGTTTAAAGAATTTTATAGAAAAAGGAGAATTGTGTGTGAGGTCAAGGAGTACTGAAAGGAGATAACATGGACAGCGCTGGGCAAGAGCCTGCGTATGCAGTGAGTGTGGTGGAAAACAGACACGGCTACCTTACAATTTTCCTGGCAACCCAGCATGTTAGAACACAGAAACCTCCTTATTGCAGAAACATTCAAATGTTTGTCAAAACAGAATTTGCCCTATATCTCTTTTCTCAAAATACCCCCTGGCCTCCTCAAAATGTTGATATAGGCAGTTAATGTCATTTTGAAATTGAAGCGTTTGCTGCTCCATGCCTTCTCTCTGCTCTGTAAGTGCCTCAGGCATAATAAATACGAGCTCCTGGAAAATAACCAAGGCTCTTGAATCAGCAAAGGTCATACATGTTAGTAGATAACCATAGTCTTTACATCACACTAAACAACCCAAGGAGAGTGACAAACTAGGAATTCCTCTTATTGTAGCTTCTGTGTTTTTCAGATGCTACAGATTTGAGTCATAGACAATACCTAATCTGTCTAGAAACCCCAAGTTGCTGGCTTTGTGCTATGGAGAGGGGGCACAGGCGCCTGTCCCTTGGTGCCCTGAAGAATATGTAGCCCTGTTGGGAGAACAAATCCAACCATTATTCAGTTTCTTCTTCATTTCAAAGCAAGGGTTTCTGAGCCAACCCTGGTGTGCCTGCTCATACCATAGTTACTAGACTGTTGTACATTTTTCCTCCTTTCTCTTCCTCTTCCTCTTCCATCAGATTGTCAGTTCCTTAAGGGATCAGTGTATCTTAAACGTAGACTACCCAGAGTACATACATATAGGGACAGATGTGTAGAATTGTGATATGAAGGGGAAAGTAATATTTTTAAAATATGCTAAAACTGTTTTAAAAACATTCCCAGATCTGTGATGTTTACATGGTCCAATATGAAAAAAAACTAAAGAGAAGGATTCAGTCTGTTATCTGCGATGCAAACAAAAGAGCAGTGGTTAATGAAGTATCTCTGGGACAATGTGAAAAAAAGAGAAAACTTACTGAAGATAAACTGAATAAGCTTCGTGTAAAACTGGCAGTATTATTGCAGAAGCTTCAACTGGTAAGTAGTTAAGTGTTGTTTGAGTAGTAGGAACACATGCTGTGGAGAGAGCCGTGGGGTGGCTTCCTCTCCTGACATCATCGTCCACTTACTGAGTGGACAGGTCACTTAGTGTAGCCCTCACTCTCCCTAAGACCTGGAAATCACAAATAAATGAGCTTTAAAAGAATAAGTTAGAACACTGTTAAAAGGCCTATTATTTTTTCCCTTAAAAAAAATTAGAAGCTTTGGGCTGTTGATATATTTCGATTATTCTGCCTTCTCAATAGCTTATTTCTAGTAGGAATTTAAAAAAAAAAATTTTCAGACAACAAAACGTTTTAATTTTTATCCTAATATATAGGTTAAAAAACAGACTTTTCTAATCTTAGAAGCGAGGTTAGAGAAATCAGGAAATATCATGTAAGTATGAATTACTGTTCCTCTTGTTTGTTTTTTATATATTTAAATACATGAAGAATTGGGCTTCTGTGATAGATTGGGTCAGTAAGGAACAGTCTGTCTTTGATTACAGTATACAGAAATGCTGGGGAGAATATATCAAAAATTCAAATATATATAGCCAGTGTTGAAAAGGTCTCTCTGTAGATGCTAAAAAATAAATTGAGAAATCAGCAGTGAGCCCAGGAACTATGTCTGTGTTGCTCAGCTTTTCTTGGGGTGTAAACAAAGGTTGTTGAGTGGGACCCCTAGGAAAGATCCCTAAGAGGGGTTCAGAGAGCTTTGTAGAGGCCCTCAGGGCAGGTCTGTGTCTGGAGCAACTTGGCATCGTACACTCAGCACCGCACATCCCATTGCTTCCCCAGCACTATGGGTGGACACCGGCACGCTCTCGGGGCTGCTTCACAGCCAGCCTTTGGCTCAGTTCATTGTCATGGTAACCTGGAAGATCCTTAGATATCATAGAACCTGCTTTAAAAATATACGGAACAGGGCCTGAAGGGGGAGAAAATTGTCTTGGGCTGCACAGAAAATTCAGACATCGGCCCTGAGTCTGGGACAGGAGACGGGTCCTTCCTGGGCCATGCAGGGTGAGAAGGCAGGAGCTGTCTCCCACAGAGAGTTCGGCCTGGAGCACGGCCTTGCTGGTGAACTGGGTCCACACACGGTAGGGTTTCAGTGATGTCTGTTGTTTCACTAACAAGAAAAACTGTAGAGACCCAAGTTCTTCATCACAGTAATAGAATACCTCTCTCTATCAAGAAAATTCATAAAAACTATTGGGTCTCATAATAGCAAATCTGTTCAGCTAGGAAAAAATAAATGAAAGAATACTAGTTTACTCTTCTTTCTGTGTCAGACCCTGGGTTTCCTCAAAGTAACCAAAGTAATTATATCAGCACTAACTTAATTTGTTTTATTCACAAAGTTTAGTAAAGAGGTGAAGGGCTTTAGCCGCATAATGTGAAATGCTTTATCCAGTGTCATTGGAGAGGTGCTCAAAGGGCTCCTGCTTTCCCTACTTGAAATTGCCATTTTCCCTGCCTCTGCCTGAACAAGTACCATGGAATAGAGCAGAGACGAGAGGTTAAATGGACCTGGAGCAGTCTGTTGGGGCAAATCGTGAAGAAGCTGAGGACAAGAACCAACCTGGAGTCCTAGGAGGAAGTCTGGCCTGCTGGGTAGAAAGCAGGAGCCAGGGAATTAGACCAGACGGAACAGGTTGAGAGCTGTTAGTGTCAGAAAGGGTTACACAGGGCTTGCCTCAGAGTCTGTGAATATTTTGAAATCCTAGTGAATATCAGCATCATGGAAATCCATTTGCAGAAACAGGGTCCTAGTTACAAAGCTGGGATGTGGTATAGTGCAGACTTGTTAGAGGACTGAACAAATCTAGGGCAAATGGAACAAAGCAGACAACACATTTAATGGAACCAGATGAGGGATGGAGAAACTGTGGTAGTGCCAGATACTTGGAAACAGTGATAACATCGGGATTATTCCTGATAGGTCCTCGCTAAAAATTCTCCTATCCATGAGCTCAGTTGGAGAGCAAGTTGATCGGGCCAGGTCGGGCCTGGGGGACTGAGATTTAGGGAAAGAGGGAGCATTTGTCCAACTGTTTATGGATCAAGAAACTCAGGAAAGGAGAGCTTGAGATTATCCCAATAGACTACTGAGAGAAAGAGACAGAGAAAGGGAAAGGGGGACAGATCAGGGCAGCAAGCCCAAGGCTATGGGGAAAGATGCTGCAGAGAAAAAAGGAGAAACAGAGAAGTCAGAATTTGCCTACCCATCTGTTTTGCCTCTAAGGCTCAAAATTCATGAATTTTAAGATGGAAGAGAAGAACCTGTAATACACACACACAGATAAAAATGAGATGAGTGGGGGCTTTAGGAATATGACAAGTAATTAAATCAAAGGGGAAAAAAAAGACCACAGTTAAACAACCTCCACTACAGAAGAAGAGGAAAAAGAAAAAGATCCAAGGTCCTAACCACTTGTGAACATAAAATGAGATTAAATGCAAAATCATTTCAAAAGGTTAAAAGCATTATTCAGATGCAAACTGGGTTTTGTTGCTACATGATTTATGGGGAAGACTGGTCCAAGGTCACCCAGACAACCGGGCTCAACCCCGTAGCTTCTTCCCCAATTATGACTGCTGCCTCTCTTTTCCAGGGTGGTCCATCCGGAGACCTGGAGCAGATTGATGCTTACTTAGAAGCTTTGCTGAAAGAAGATAATCTTCTTTTTCAGAAGGCTTTTGTAAATAAAGTGACTACAGATACAGGGCATTGCCTCCTTTTAGAAAAAAAGGAAAGTATTTCTCAAAATTAGAAGTCAGAAAAGGCATTCCCTTTTTTAAAATGCTAATAAGAAAAAAAAGGAAGATTCTTTAAAAGAGAAATCTCTTCTGTTCTTGTTATTGTAGAGTTCATCTTGTTTAATGGTACGAAAGTTTTGTATTTTAAAAATGGAGACTGAGTTATAATTTGCATATTTCCCAGTTCTGTTCTGTAACTCTTCCTGTTCTTTCAGAAACCATTTCCAGAGTTCTCTAATTCTCATGTGAGCTACTAAGAAAGAAATGTTGCTTAGGCTTATATTTTGTTTTCACTAAAAAGATTGTAAAAATGGTTCTTAAGAGCAATACGCAAAGGACTACAGAATCACCTCCTTATGAAACTTCAGTTGAAAAAGGAAGACATTATACCCCTTCTCCACTACAGCCAGCATTCAGTAAAGCAGGTAATATACATTCCCAAAACAACTTTGAGATATATTTGATATATCTTACATATATTACATATATATTACACATAAAAGAATTGTATTGTATTACACATGTAAGAATTGTACATTTTCCTTGATAACTTTTGTTTAGAAATGTTTGCAACTTTGGATAAAAGCAATAAAACATTTAATAGTTCATGTAATTGTATAATTTTATTTTTATGTACATGTATGTAGTACAATCACTCAGTCGTGTCCGACTCTTTGTGACCTCACAGACGGTAGCCTACCAGGCTCCACCATCCATGGGATTTTCCAGGCAAGAATACTGGAGTGGGCTGCCATTTCCTTCTCCAGCAGACCTTCCCAACCCAGGGATCGAACCTGGGTCCCCTGCATTGCAGACAGACGCTTTACCATCTGAGCCACCAGGGAAGCCCATGTAGTACAAAACTGAAAACAGGTGAAATGGAATATGGTGAAAGTTTTTACCACATTCTTGTCTTTAGCTACTTAATTACTCTTCTTAAGAGGCATGCTTTTAACAGTTACTTATGAATTCATCCAAAATCAATGTATATACAACTTGATAAATTATTATATGGATATAAATACGGATGTAATGGCATCCAAAAATGCTGTTGTTTTTTTCCCACTTAATTTATCTTCAAGATCATTCCATATCAGAATCAGTACATGTAGGACTATCTCATCTTTAAACTCCTCCTTATTATTCCATTCTATTAGTTCAGTTCAGTTGAGTCGCTCAGTCATGTCCGACTTTTTGTGACCCCATGAATCGCAGCACGCCAGGCCTCCCTGTCCATCAACAACTCCCGGAGTTCACGCAAACTCACGTCCATCGAGTCAGTGATGCCAACCATCCTCTGTCATCCCCTTCTCCTCCTGCCCTCAATCCCTCCCAGCATCAGAGTCTTTTCCAATGAGTCAGCTCTTCACATCAGGTGGCCAAAGTACTGGAGTTTCAGCTTTAGCATCATTCCTTCCAAAGAAATCCCAGGGCTGATCTCCTTCAGAATGGACTGGTTGGATCTCCTTGCAGTCCAAGAGACTCTCAAGAGTCTTCTCCAACACCACAGTTCAAAAGCATCAATTCTTCGGTGCTCAGCCTTCACAGTCCAACTCTCACATCCATCCATGACTATTGGAAAAACCATGGCCTTGACTAGATGGGCCTTTTTTGGCAAAGTAGTCTCTGCTTTTGAATATGCTATCTAGGTTGGTCATAACTTTCCTTCCAAGGAGTAAGTGTCTTTTAATTTCATGGCTGCAGTCACCATCTGCAGTGATTTTTGAGCCCCAAAAAACAAAGTCTGACACTGTTTCCACTGTTCCCCCATCTATTTCGCATGAAGTGATGGGACCAGATGCCATGATCTTCGTTTTCTGAATGTTGAGCTTTAAGCCAACTTTTTCACTCTCCTCTTTCACTTTCATCAAGAGGCTTTTTAATTCCTCTTCACTTTCTGACATAAGGGTGATGTCATCTGCATATTTGAGGTTATTGATATTTCTCCCCGCAATCTTGATTCCAGCTTGTACTTCTTCCAGCCCAGCGTTTCTCATGATGTATTCTGCATAGAAGTTAAGTAAGCAGGGTGACAATATACAGCCTTGATGTACTCCTTTTCCTATTTGCAACCAGTCTGTTGTTCCATGTCCAGTTCTAACTATTGCTTCCTGACCTCCATATAGGTTTCTCAAGAGGCCGGTCAGGTGGTCTGGTATTCCCATCTCTTGAAGAATTTTCCACAGTTTATTATGATCCACACAAAGGCTTTGGCATAGTCAATAAAGCAGAAATAGATGTTTTTTCTGGAACTCTCTTGCTTTTTCACTGATCCAGCAGATGTTGGCAATTTGATCTCTGGTTCCTCTGCCTTTTCTAAAACCAACTTGAACATCTGGAAGTTCACGGTTCAGGTATTGCTGAAGCCTGGCTTGGAGAATTTTGAGCATTACTTTACTAGTCAAAGGTTAATTGACTGTAAATATTTGGGCTTATTTCTGGGCTATCTATTCTGTTCCATTAATCCATATGTCTGTTTTTGTGCCAGTCCCACACTGTTTTGATTACTGTAGCTTTGTAGTATTATCTAAATCTGTGAGGTTATGCCTCCTACTTTCTTCTTTTTCTTTAGGATTGCTTTGCCAATTCTCGGTCTTTTATAGTTCCATATAACTTTTAGGATTATTCTAGTTCTGTGAAAAATGTAATGGGTAATTTGATAGGGATTGTGTTAAATCTGTGGATTGCTTTGGGTTGCTGCTGCTAAGTCACTTCAATCATGTCCGACTCTGTGCGACCCCATAGACGGCAGCCCACCAGGCTCCCCCATCCCTGGGATTCTCCAGGCAAGAACACTGGAGTGGGTTGCCATTGCCTTCTCCAATGCATGAAAGTGAAAAGTGAAAGTGAAGTCGCTCAGTCGTGTCCGACTCTTAGCGACCCCATGGACTACAGCCCACCAGGCTCCTCTGTCCATGGGATTTTCCAGGCAAGAGTACTGGAGTGGGGTGTCATCGCCTTCTCTGATTGCTTTGGGTAGTATGGCCATTTTAACAATGTTAATTCTTCCAATCCAAGTGCATGGAATATCTTTCCATTTCTTTGAATCATCTTTAGTTTCCCTCATTAATATTTTAGAATTCTTAGCATATAAATCTTTCACCTCCTTGATCAAGTTTATTCCTAAATATTTTTGATGCAATTTTAAAAGGGATTTTTTTTATATTCCCTTTCTGATATCTCATTGTTACTATTCATTCTTTTTTCCACATTTATATTTTCTCATCCTTTTGGATTTACGTGCACACAACAGTGAACATTCTTATAAATATGTTCATTTCACATGTGTGCAATTGTAGTTGTTAAATAAAATTTCAGAAGATGAATTGTTTGGTCAGAGTGTATGTACATTTTATATATTGCCTAATAGCATTTCATAAAAATTGTATTAATAAACACCCACAACAATATATGAATGCCTATTTCCTCCCACCTTCACCAAAATCATGAATTATCAAAGTCTCTTATGTTGTTAATCAAATAGCTGAAAATGATATATACTTGTAGCTTTAATGCACATTTCTTATAAGTAAAACTGAGTGCTTTTTCATGGTTAGAATTCATTTGAATTTTAGAATTTGGCCTTTGTTCATTTTTCAACTTGGCTATATTTCCCTGCTAATTTATAGGAACTATTTTTATATTTGTATTAAATATTTTATATTTAAACATTTTATATTTCTATATCTTTTTTATATGATGTGTATCACAAATATTTTCTCACAGTTTTTCATTTTCATTTTTTATGGTGTTGTGAGTCATGTGAAATTTTGGTTTAATTTCATTTATGGCTTCTGGGTTTTTAGTCATATTTAGAGAGTACTTTTTAATGCTAAAATTATAGGAAAGTTTACCTTGCTTTCTCTAATAATTTTGATAATCATATTGCTAAATCTTTGATTAATCTAGAGTTTATTTTGATGTAAGGGGTAAGTTAGAAATCTGACTTTGTTGTGTATGTTTCAAGATAGCCATATTAATGAACCAGAATTAACAAATGAATAATCAATCCCAGTGATCTGCAATACCATATTATTGCATGTTAATTTTCTATTTGTATTTGTGCTGAGTTCTAAAAAACAAATATTTTCTATTTTCTGTATTGATCATTTCATCTTTTATTTTCTTGTTGGATCCATGTTGTTTTGCTAGGACTAGTTAATAATTTTATTTTTTGAAATATTTCTTTGTATCCTTGCATGTGCAATTCTCATTCAAACTTAGAATGAGAATTAGGTTTTCATTCACTGCTTACCCCTCAAATTTTATTGGTATTTTGTTGGGTTTGTAGTAATATTATAGGTTAATATAGGGAGAATTGCTTATATATATGTGTATGTATATATATATATTTCTACTCAAGACCAAATAGGCTTTTCTATTACATTCAAGTCTTCTTCACTAGTAACCTATATTAGAATTTTAAATTTTTCTTCAACTACATCTAGCATATTATAGTTATATTTATTGTAATTAGATTTATTATATGGCCTATTATAAATGAAATGTTTCTTCCCCTTTATCTTTTGACTGGTTAATGTTTTATATAGCAAGATTTCTGATTTTTGGATATAAATGTTATATCCAGTGTAAGAATTCTTTTTATCTCAAGTAATCATTATACAGATTTTTTTAAAGCATAATTGGTATGACTAAGTACAGTTTCTGGATCTCAGGTCCTTGCATTCTTGATCTATCCAAAGTTTTCCTTCCATAAGGGATATTCTTGGCCCCTTAAAAACTTTCATTATCTTCCTCTGCCATCATCAGTGTCCATTCTTCCTTTAATCTAAGAACTGGTGATTAACAAATGTTAATGGTGAGAAGTCAGTGCCTCTGAGCATTTTTTTGGCAGACATTTAGAAAGAGTCTGAAGTGGGACTTTCTTAGAGAATTGTTTTTGAAAATTTTAACAGAGTATTCCTCATATTTCCTAACTGAATAATCCTCAGGGCCGAGTCCTCAGTATCTCAACTTCTCTTTTTACTCAGCATAAGAAATCTCATCTACCCTAATGGTTTCAAGTAATACTTCCAAATAAATAAGTCCTAAATTTCTATGACTTTATTGAACACCTATTATCTAACTCTAATTATAAACTAGAAATTTTCTGTTGAAAGTCTACATCGATGTGTTTGAAAGAAAATTAATCATAACATCCCTCTTCCTGTCAAGGCAGTTCATTTAGGCTCCAGAGGGGTTTTATAGTGAAGAATAGGGACTAAAGCAGTGACTAGACTTATGAACTGAGTCAGCATGGGAATTGGGGAAATAAAGTGGAGTAAGTTTAGGGGAGGAGATTCATCTTGGTACCAGATGACTCTAGGAGGAAATAATGTAATTCTGTTACTCTTAAATATGGATTGTAGCAAGATGGCTTGGGGACCACAGAGACAATTCATTTCCATTATTAGACCCTGGGTACAGTTTTTAGGCCTAATGGCTCAGCTTTGAAGTCCACTGGCAATTTGGGCTTGGCTGGGACCAGATAAGCTCAGGGACCAGATAATCCCAGGGACCAGAGTGGGATAAACCTAGCAGCAGAGAGTATGGTAGATGCAGGTTTGAGAGACAAAAGAGACAAGAACAGAAAAGCGGGTAGGGGCCGTGGCAAGTACAATGCCGGAAGACACAGCTCAATACCTTCCTTTTTCTGCAGACCACACTTTACCGCTATCACATCTACAACTCTTCTTACTACTCATTATTTACTTATTTCCCTCTCCTGAACATAGAATTTCTTTCATTTTAACAATACTCAGAATGTTTCATTTTTCCATGGCTTAAAACACATTCTTCATCAAAATTTATCTTCACAATATTCAGATGTGAAAAGGAAAACGTGCTGTGTGCCAAGTCGCTCAGTTGTGTCCAACTCTTTGTCACCCCGTGAACTGTAACCCACCGGGTTCCTCTGTCCATGAGATTCTCCAGACAAGAATACTGGAGTGAGATGCTGTTTTCTCCTCCAAGGGATCTTCCGGACCCAGGGATCAAACCCAAGTTTCTTACATCTCCTGCGTGGGCAGGTGGGCTCTTTTACCACTAGTGCCACCTGAGCACGGGGAAACTGCAAGTGACTTCCCAGCCTGAGCCAGGCCTCAGCAGGCCCTCAGTAGGCTCTCTCACAGTTGAGAAGGAAAATACTCTTGATACTATTTTACTGATGAGAAACTTGAGTCTTACTGAAGTAATATTTCTATGTAGTTAATAAGTGGTGAATAAAGCCTAGAACCCACACCTCCTGATTGTAAATTCCTTCCATTAAGCCCCACTGTACTACTCAATAATGTAGGTGTGTGTGTGTGTGTACATGCTCAATCGTGTCTGACTCTTTGTGACCCCATGGACAGTGCCCTCTAGGCTCCTCTGTCCATGGAATTTTCCATGCAAGAATACTGGAGTAGGTTGCCATTTCTTTCTCCAAATATAGGTGTAATTTATGGCTAACAATATGGCAAGGATTACCCTCTAAAATATTGTCTCTGTCCTTTACAGAAAAGTATTTATCTGAATGGTAGTAAGCAACAATCCCATCAGATACTAACCGATGACCTTGGTCTTAAAATTGTACAGATGAATTAATCTCACTGGCTTTCTATTCTTATTTAGCCTATAGCTGTAAGAGGTTTAGAGGAGTTTTCTAAGAGCATATGTTAACCTCAAGTTTTAGTGAAGCGTGAGAGACTAATTCAGAAAGACCTTACATGAAAATAGAGAAAAAGCTATAGACTGTGAATCAGGATGGGGACTGACAAATCTGTAGTGGGTGGTGAGACAGCAGTTCCTGCTAATGAGACCTGTGGTACAGAAAACTTACAATGGAATACCCATCCAGTCTGCAAACACTGCCTGAGTTTGACATGCTTGGGTCTGCAAGGTCTGAATCAAAAAGTCAGTCGACATGTTGATCAAGTCTGTAATACCATGGTCGAGAACAAGGTAAGAACTTTTACTTATCATTTGGGTATGGTTCTGCATTTCCTCCTTTTTTCAATAAATAAAATAGCTTGAGGTAAATGTGTGTGTTCCACCGAATTGTGAGGTCTTCAGAGAACCCGCAGCTTGTAGGTAAGTGAGTCATTGAACACATTTAGCACTGCCGGCATGAAAATAATTGGGAACTAGCCTCTCCGCCCTTGGAAATGTTCTGCATGTAGGGAGTTATTTTAAAACCAAATTAAATCTCGGCATGGAATTCTAATGCTATCGTTTAAACAAATCTAATAAGTGCAGATTGATTTACAAAGACTGTTTTCAAAGTATTTAATGCATTGGTGACATTTTATAGAAAAGCAAATTACAGGAACCTACTTTTAAAAGTGTGATTGCATCTGGATTGGCAGATAAAATCAATACAGATTAGCCAACATGTTGTTCGTACTCAAATCAAAAGTTAGAATGCTTCATAATCCTTTCCTTTTCTTCATGTCTGACCAATTTAGTTTGGGGAAAGCCAGAAAAAAAAAAAAAGTACAGTTTTAAATTCAGATAAATGTTAGTTTCTAAAGATTGTTACTCAACTATTGTCTCAAATTTACTCATTCCTGAAGAGATACTGCAGATTTAATTATATGTCTTAAAAATAGAAAAATGAGAAAAGAAAAGCATGCTGCTAAGTCGCTTCATTCGTGTCCGACTCTGTGCGAGGCATAAGAAATCCCACCAGGCTCCCCCGTCCCTGGGATTCTCCAGGGAATAACACTGGAGTGGGTTACCATTTCCTTCTCCAATGCATGAAAGTGAAGAGTGAAAGTGAAGTTGTTCAGTCGTGTCCGACTCTGTGCAACCCCATGCACTGCCATCTACCAGGCTCCTCCGTCCATGGGATTTTCCAGGCAAGAGTACTGGAGTGGGGTGCCATCACCTTCCCCGAAAGAAAAGCATAGGATAGGAAAAATAAGATAAAAAAGTAACAATCTGAAATACTGGGCTAAATTCTTCCCATCTGCTTTTCCTTGTACATTTCAGTTGTTTTGTCTGTAGATTTGTATATTTCAAAATGTACTGATTCCATCTAGAACAAAAGGCAAGGGAAAATACTACTCATAGAAAAATAGATGACTTTAGAAGACTGTGCATGATAATAGAAGATAAAGAAGAGATAATTAACTCAGTACAGTTAAAGCTACTGTCTGTCCATTAGGATGTATGGAATCAAATACAGCTTTTAGAGCTTTTAAGCCAAAAAAAAAACACAAAAAAAACAGATCACTTAGATGTAATAGCCAGGAATTTGGGAATTTTAAACCTGAGTAAAATTAACAGATATTTTAATCCTTGTGGCAATGACAGAAACGGAGTTTTTTTTAGGACATTATTGTCCTTTGTTCTTTGTTTTCAAATATGCATTAAGGACTGCGTGCTTATCATGACAGTGTTTTCTTCCTCATTAATTTAACTTAGTGTAGATGCAAGCAAACCCAGCTCTACCCCCAAGGAGCTTACAAGTCAGTAGGAAAATGAGGCAGATTCTGCTTTTGTTCTTAACTATGAAAAAGGATTTTGATATGCTATAGACTGAATGTTTATGATCCCTTCTCAAATCCTATATTGAAACCTCAGACCCCAATATGATGGTATTTGGAGGTGAGGGATCTTGGGGGTGATTATTTCATGAGGGCCGAGCCTTCATGCGTGGGATCCCTTATATAGAGGCCCCAGAGAGCTCTCAGCCCGTTTCTCCATAGGTGGACATGGTGAGAAGACAGTTGGCTATGAATCAGGAAATGGGCCCTCACCAGACACTGTATCTGCCTGTCCCTTTGATCTTGGACTTCCCAGTCTAAGAACTGTGAGGAACACATTTTTGTTTAGACCTTTCTGTCTTTGGTATTTTTGTTGTAACAGCCTGTTGTGCTTACTGTCCTGTTGTGTGTCTTTGCCTCTGCCTGTGCTGTGCCTTTCTCTGCTTGCTTCTTCACGCGCCCACCCCCCAGCATTCTCTGTGTCTAACTCGTGTGGCTGTTGCTGACCTACTCCCTGTGCCTGCTGTGAGCTTCCCAATGGAAGTCTGCTGCTACAGACTAGCTTTTCAGACTCTGACAATGGTATTCCTGAGTGTTTAGAAAATAAGCTATCAAGTATCAAGTACTTTAGGTATTTTTCAAAGGTGTTGATGTTATGTCCCAGACGAGCAATTTTGTTGTCAGCCCTGTGTTTCTGAAAGCACTGTGGGTATCAGAGGCTTCTATGCAAGAACAGGCACATGGCGTCAAGGAAGCAGAGGCAGACAGTGGCCAGAGTGTCTGGGATGTGTGTGCCACTGGATTGAGAATCCTGTCGGTGACAGTTGTGGGACAGCCATATCAGAACTCAACTGAAATGGCTGGGAAGTTCTGCTCTTCATGATTTATTATCAGTTCAGTTCAGTTGCTCAGTCGTGTCCAGTTCTTTGTGACCCCACGGATGGCAGCATGCCAGGCTTCCCTGTCCATCACCAACTCCTAGAGCCTGCTCAAACTCATGTTTATCAAATCAGTGATGCCATCCAACCATTCCATCCTCTGTCCATCCCCTTCTCCTCCTGACTTCAGTCTTTCCAAGCATCAGGATCTCTTCCAATGAGTCAGTTATTCACATCAGGTGGCCAAAGTATTGGAGCTTCAGCTTCAGCATCAGTTCTTCCAATGAATATTCAGAACTGATTTCCTTTAGGATGGACTGGTTCAATACCCCTGCAGTCCAAGGGACTCTCAAGAGTCTTCTCCAACACCACAGTTCAAAAGCATCAACTCTTCGGTGCTCAGCTTTCTTTATAGTCCAACTCTCACATTCATACGTGACTACTGGAAAACCATAGCTTTGGCTAGACGGACCTCTGTCGACAAAGCAATGTCTCTGCTCTTCAATATGCTGTCTAGGTTGGTCATAGCTTTTCTTCCAAGGAGAAAGTGTCTTTTAATTTCGTGGCTGCCGTCACCAGCTGCAGTGATTTTGGAGCCCAAGAAAATAAAATCTGTTACTCTTTCCATTGTTTCCCCATCTATTTGCCATGAAGTGATGGGACCAGATGCCATGATCTTAGTTTGCTGAATCTTGAGTTTGAAGCCAACTTTTTCACTCTCCTCTTTCACTTTCATCAAGAGGCTCTTTAGTTCTTCTTCACTTTCTGCCATAAGGATAGTGCCATCTGCATATCTGAAGTTATTGATATTTCTCCCGGCAATCTTGATTCCAGCTTGTGCTTCATCCAGCCTGGCATTTCACATGTTGTACTTTGTGTATAAGTTAAGTAAGCAGGGTGACAAGTTAAATAAGCCTTGACGTACTCATTTCCCAATTTGGAACCATGTTGTTCCATGTCCAGTTCTAACTGTGGCTTCTTGACCTGTATACAGATTTCTCAGGAGGCAGGTCAGGTGGTCTGGTATTCCCATCTCTTGAAGAATTTCCCATAGTTTGTTTTGATCCACACAGCCAAAGGCTTTGGTGTAGTCAATAAAGCAGAAATAGATGTTATTCTGGAACTCTCTTTCTCTTTCTTTGATCCAATGGATGATGGCAATTTGATCTCTGGTTCCTCTGCCTTTTCTAAAGCCAGCTTGAACATCTAGAAGTTCACAGTTCATGTACTGCTGAAGCCTGGCTTGGAGAATATTGAGCATTACTTTACTAGCATGTGAGATGAGTGCAATTGTGAAGTAGTTTGAGCATTCTTTGGCATTGCCTTTCTTTGGGATTGGAATGAAAACTGATCTTTTCCAGTCCTATGGCCACTGCTGAGTTTTCCAAATTTGCTGGCATATTCAGTGCAGCACTTTCACAGCATCATCTTTTAGGATTTGAAATAGCTCAACTGGGATTCCATCACCTCCACTAGCTTTGTTTGTAGTGATGCTTCCTAAGGCTCACTTGACTTCACACTCCAGGATGTTTGGCTCTAGATGAGTGATCACACCATCGTGATTATCTGGGTCGTGAAGATCTTTTTTGTATAGTTCTTCTGTGTATTCTTGCCACCTCTTCTTAATATCTTCTACTTCTGTTAGATACATACCATTTCTGTCCTTTATTGATTTATCATAAAGGTATTTATGATTTCTGTCTCTTTTTATGATTTATCATAAGATACCATTTTGCTTAGGAAGCAAGTAAACCCACACAGTGATGATTAATGCCACAAAAGTTGTGGGGGATCTCAACATAAAATGAAGTCATAAAATGAGAAGAGTAAGAATTGCTCATTATCAGGTGATAGCAAGAAATGATATGCAGTTATGCATAGGAAAACAAAAAAAAAGCCATATATTTAATTAGATCAATAAAACTATCAGCTGTCCAGAAACCCAGAGGATTTACTCTTTCAATGGAGCTCCTCTGCAGTTTTACTATTCTGGATGGAAATCATTCTAGAAGACTTTCCTATTTCCTCAAAGTGCTGGTAAACATTTTCTTGATATTAGCCATTATTATGAACATTGATTGTTACACTTATGAAATACCAAGAAGTACGTATGCCTACTGAAGTTGCTGTGGCTAAGTTTCATAATGTCAGAAATCCTGAAAGTACATGCTTTTGTTGTGTTTGCTTTTCTGTCCCTTTTCCTGCTGTCAAACATACCATACCCAGCTTTCTGATTGTTACACCAAAAAGCTTCCAATCTTTTTCTCCCTTGCCATTTCTGACTGGCTTTGGCTTGTACTCAAGCCTATAAGAATAGTGCTTAGAGTAAATAGATTCCAAAATATAGAGTATCAAGTTTATTCCTTTGGCTAATCACACTCCCTTGTAGGTTGATATTTGACACTCAGTAAACATTTTGTTGTTCAGTCGCTAGGTCATGTCTGACTCTGCAGGCCCATGAACTGTAGCCCTCCAGGCTTCTCTGTCCATGGGATTTCCCAGCAAGAATACTGGAGTGGGTTGCCATTTCCTCCTCCAGGGGATTTTCCCGACCCAGGGATTGAGTTTTAGTAAACCAATGGGCTATGCAGAGAACAAAATTTACCAGAGTCACTAAAATGAAACTTCTGACTTTTATATTAATCTACAATTGTGAGAATAAGGAGGAAGACTAGCGGTATACTAGGAAATGTTAACAACTAGTGTTCTGAGGGGAAGTAGCCCTGGTAACACTTGCTGGTTTCCATAGTATAAATATGCCCACCCTGGCCAATTTCAAGCTAACAATCACTTAATACTTGGCTTGCAAATTTTCTGAAAATTTAACTGTCAGCCCTTACCAGCAGGTAGAATAAACTCCAGCACACCAATGGGATGGGAGTCATAGAGTTAAATCCTTGTCATTTGCTATAATAGGAAGTAAATAAAGTCTAAAATTGATAAATCAAGACATAAGCAGAATAAGCATCTCAATTGTAAACATGTAAATAAAAGGCTAGGAAAAAAACAAAAAGTTCAAAGTTTTAAAGCATAAGTCTTTTAATTTTAGATATGTACATGTATGATATACATGATAAAAATAAAAATGGATTTTTAAAATTTTGTAACAGAAATGGAATAAAGGTATTATTATATTAGCCAATCTTTGTAGGTGAGGTCAGTGATGGAAATTGCTCTCCTCCAAACTAAGGTCTGTTTCTGTGGAAGGCACAACATAGATGCCTTCATTTCTACCACTAGGAATTGTCCCTTCCATTATGGAAATCCTATGAATTTGAAGCTGAGGGTTGTGTTGCTCAGTTGCTAAGTCATGTCAGACTGTTTGCAACCCCATGGACTGCAGCACACCAGGCTCCTCTATCCTTCACCATCTCCTGGAGTTTGCTCAAATTGATGTCCATTGAGTCAGTGATACTATCAATCCATCTATCCTCTGCCACCCCCTTCTCCTTTCGCCTTCAATTTTCTCCAGCATCAGAGTCTTTTCCAATGAGTTGGCTCTTCTCATCAGGTGGTCAAACTACCAGAGCTTTAGCTTCAGCCTGACCCAAACTTGGTAGTGAGTAACTTCATCAAAACATGAAGTCTTCATTAAAATATACAACACAGTAACATCATGTAATAAACCCACATAGGGTGAGACAGCAGGACTTGAAGATAAGTGGACTCCAAGGACTGACCAGGGCCACCTCCTGCCCCACATGTACACCATTGATTTGCTAGGGAGAATGAGTCTTTATCTAACAACTCCCTGCCAAAGCAAAAGATGATGGAAGGATGATGAGCATTTGAACTGGGTCTGGGCCAGCACCAGTATTCCAAAAACATTATGAAAAATGTTATTGCTGGCTATCAGTTCCTAAGAGGCTGTGAAAGTGGACACGGCTGCACTGTTCTTACCTGAGTATCCACATGCTTCACCTGGAGATGAATGCAAAACACCCAGTTCCCTGGAAACTTCTTCCTAAACTAGACATGAACCTGCACCCTGGGATCTAAGCATCCAGCGTGGGTGATACTGAACTTCTTAATACTTCTGCTCTGCTGAGGTCCAGTCAGAGGCTGGCAGTGCAGGAGAGCTTGCGCTGCTATTATCCCGTACTCCTTTCATTCCAGCTGCACTGCTTTCTTCATGCTACACGCTCAGTTTGCTCTACTTCATTTCACTGTTCTCTTTTTAAATGCAAGTGATGCATGTATTCATCCTAATGAAACAGAAGTGCAGAAATATGAAGAATAAAAATGAAAAATTAATCATCCCCTTTAAGGGGATATTTCCCAAGATGAGGCACCAAGCCCAGTGGCATAAAGTGGATGTTGAACAAACATTTACTGAGTCATTGAATAAAATAACAAGGGAAGTGACAACTCTAGTAGCCTTTAATACATGGACCTCTTTCCATTCCTCTCTCTCTCCTTCACCTTCCCCTCTTTTCCCCATATTTACACCAAGGAGGGATACTGTGTCTTCCAAATTTTAAACTAGTGATCAACTGGAGTGATTATCTCAATTATCTCACAAATTTTAAATGTATTTTTTATTTGTGCAGCTGGTAAGAATTTCAGCTCACACACTCAGGCATTTAAAACATGTTGATTTAGTTTTCCATAATTAAGTTCTATTTTCAGTCCCCATTTTACCTAGATTTCTCCCTCAACTTTTCAGGGTTGCCTATGAACCCAAAGGGGTGGCTCTAAAACTCAAGGAATTAACAGAGGGCAGAGGAGCCTCTGTCCCACCCTTGTGTTTGCTGAGACAGAATCTCTCCTCATCTGCTACTTCACGTAGAAGGTCCCTGTCTCCACATGGCTAGGCCTGCTGTGTCGGATTCTCTCCCTTGGCTTGTCTCTACTCTTAGCCACAGAGGCCTGTTAGCCTGGCTCAGGATTGTCTGGCCAAACACTCCTCACAGCCTTTCCTCCCAAGCTCAATATGTTCTACCCAGTAAATCACAGGTGCTTCTGAAAGTATTAGGTAGCATTTCAGGGCTCTGAATAGCTCTGGTCATTTGTGTCTCAGCACAGAAAGAATTTAGCTGGAAGAAAAGTCACAGACAAGTGATGTATTAGAATAAAGTGAGAGGGTGCTGTCTTGAGTACTTCGTGACTTACATGTTTGTAATCAAAGAAAGTGGGGAGGGGAGAACACCTTCTTCATCATTCTTGAGTGGACATTACGCTTTCATCGTCAGCTTCTCCTCCTGAGCAGGGGAGTTTTCTTGTCCCTATATGGTCAAGCTAGGTTCACAAATTGTTTTTTATGTATGCTGAGAGTATGTCCTAATTTACTGAGCTCACTGGGCAGGATGTGGGGCTCATGCTACAATTGTTTTATTGCTTGGGGGCATGTCTCTTAGTTTGGTTACATGGTTCTGTTGCTGAGCAAGCCTGCTTGGTTTTGTGGTTAAGTGAACTTTCTTTCTTGAATGGTCATTAACTTACAGGTATTAAAAAACAGAGACATCACTTTGCCAACAAAGGTCCTTCCAGTAGTTATGGATGTGAGAGTTGGACCATACAAAAGGCTAAGCACCAAAGAATTGGTGCTTTCTAACTGTGGTGCTGGGGAAGACTCTTGAGAGTCCCTGGGATAGCAAGGAGATCAAACTAGTCAGTCCTAAAAGAAATCAACCTGAATATTGATTACTGGATATTGGAAAGACTGGGGATAGAGCTGAAACTCCAATGCTTTGGCCACCCTGATGCAAAGAGCCAACTCATTGGAAAAGACACTGATGCTAGGAATATTGAGGGCAAGAGGAGAAGGCAGTGACAGAGGATGAGATGGTTAGATGGCATCACTGACTCAATAGACATGAGTTTGAGCAAACTCAGACAGTGAACAGGGAAGCCTGGCGTGCTGCAGCCCATGGCATTGCAAAGAGTTGGATACAGCTTAGCGACCGAACAACAGCAACTCATACATTTTCTATTTACAATTCCCTAATGGGATTAACTATTTAATCACCAACATTTAATCGCCTCCTTTGTTCCTTTATTCCTATTGCTTCTACCCTTACCTCTGCCAACTGCACCTGATATGTCTCTCCTCTACCCTTCCAACTAGTTTGGACCCTCACAGAGCAGTGCCTTTCTTCCCACTGTCTTGCAACTTCTCCTTTCCTTCCCTATTTGTCACTTCCCCCGCCTATGGAATGCTTATTTAACTTGAGAGTAGCCAGGAGAAACTAGAGAAACTCACTCTAATTATGTGTTCTTCCAAATCTTTTGTTTATGGCATACATTTTATGCTTTGAATCCCAAATGGCTTAAACAGTTGAAACTCAAGAGCTAAGAATGACCTCTTGATTTCTGCTTTTCTGCTGCACTGTCTTATCTCTCAGGCAGTGAATGTCTTTACTGAACGTGGGAGGGCTGAATGATGGAAGGGATTACCCAGAGCAAAGTCACATCCTTAATACACCATATTATTAACTCACTCTATTTGCAAATATTTTATCGAGCTCCTGGGAGGCATGATGTAAGGAAGGTAGGCACAAAGATGAATGGTAATTGGTCCCTGTCCTCAAAGGCATTTACAATCTAGCCAGATGACAAATGCATCCTCATAAAAATAAAAGTGAATAAAGAATCAAAGATTGAAAGAAAAGCATAATACTTACTCTCTAGCTTCATGGTTCATGATGGGTCTTGGGACTATAGGGCTGCTTTTAAAACTTGTCCAGCCTATTCTTAGGCAACCTGACTGGGAGGGCCAGAGAGCTCTTCAATTCCATCTCAGCAGTTCAGGTAACAGGAGAAAAATCACACTCAAGTTTTGGAGGGTTGTGGAGGTGGGGGTAAGTAAGTAGGTAGAAGACATGATTTCTGTGTCCTGAAAGAGTTGATAATCTAGTGGATAAAAGTCATGTCAAAATGAAATGCCTTAAGATGAAAATAAGTCAATGTAATACAGCAAACTATAGCAGGGCTGTGCTATTCAAGGTACATTTACTGAGATCAGAAAATGCATTGAAAACCAAGTCGTACAGTTAGTTAGGAAAGATTTTGTGGAGGCATTTTGAGATCTTCAAAGAAATGAAGAGGTTGAATTATGCTAATAAAAGCTAATGCTTAATGAACATTTCCATACCAGTTACTGTCTTAAAACACTTTATTATTTTATAGAATTCTCACAACAGTAACACAAGAGTAGGTACTATTTTTATCATTTCCATTTTACAGATCAGGACCCTGAAGCACAGAGAGGCTAAGTAACTTGCCTAAAACTACATAGCAGAATTGGAACGCTGACAGTCTGACACCAAAGGTTGCACTCTAAATTACTCTGGTATTTCCCACCTTTTGCAAAATAGTTGAGTATGTCAACAAAGAAAACAGTTCAACTTAAAGTGTGGGGTAGAAGAGAGACCGGTGAATGAGGTCCTCACTAAAGTAGAAGGTTACTGCAGGAGCATGACTGGGGAGCACACCCTCCAGGCGCCTCACGTCCACCTTATGCTCCATGCAGACAGCCAGTCAATTTCTGGGACTATACTGATTCTAAAATCATGGCTGAGAAATGAGGCCCTCAAAGCACCTAAATGCCAGGAGTGATTTGCCTGGAAAATCTCAAAGCAGAAAGCCAGCCCTGAATCCCTGTGGCTCCTGGTCCACATTCTTGCTGCTGCTGTAACACTGTGAAGGGCAATGCATAGCCCTCAGGGCCACACCTAGGCATCTGGGTATGAAACCTTGGGCCAAATCCACTTCACCTGCCTTCTCTAATCAAGATCATTTTAAAACTTGCATGTTCTCCAAGGTGCATGTAGCTTCAACAATAAGATGTTTGCCTGAGTTGTTGTCCAGGTTCTTGGAGTCAGATGTGCCTGGTTCAAGCTGAGCCCATTAAGACTAGCTAGGACCACTGACCCTCCAACTAGGCATGTGTAAGTATCTGCTCAGTGACCTTTTGAAGATGTAGAGGCCCATAGCCTAATTACACCTGTGCAGAACGATGATGACACACTTTTTCCCACTCACCTGTCCCTACTTCCCCAAGCTCCTCACATCCCAGACCGATGATGTGCTTCTCTAGTCCTCATCCCATAAATACCCCCACCTCTGGCCTTCGAAAGAAAGATTTGAGCTCTGTTTTTCTGTCTCTTTGTTCTGCTCTCTTGCTGCAAATAATTCTGTTTGCCTCAAATCTAGGCATCTTGGCTTGCTGTGCTTAGGGCAAAATAAACCATAGTGGTGCCTTCCAAGCAGAGTGCCATTTTCAGCTCTCAAACTGAGTCTAAGTTTCTCTGAAAGTGATCTTTTGTCAGATACCTTCTTGAGGGCAGTGATGGAGCTGTTATCTAATAGGGTAATGGAAGTGAGCTAACAGAAGCCTGACTGCTGGAACAGAAGGAATATGGGGGAGTGGGAAATGGGCCTAAAAGACTTGTTAGAAGCTTTGTCTCCTGTAAGACCAAGGTCTTACAAGGGAGGTAGAAGAGTTTCTTTGAATTTGGAATTCAAACTGTTACCAAGTCAAAGTTCGTAGGCCTTTCCCACTGCAAGAAGTTAGGAGATAAGATGTTGAGGCAAGGAATGGTGAGTTTTCAAAAAGCCAACAGATGAAGAAAAGGGTGGGCTAATATCCTAAAGAACTATCCTAATTCAGGCTTCTCTTCTAAGGAAAAAGGGGGAGTGGGAAGGGCTTCCAGTAAAGGGAGGAAGGGGATTGCAGACCTCTTGGAGCACCACTCCCTCCTCGAAGGAAAGCATCACCTTCTTCCTCTTACTCAGAAGAGCTGGATCACAGAGCTCCAGCAAAAATTCAAGTTGTTAGCAGTTACTTTTACTTTACGTCTCATCTCTGTTTACATGAAAGCTTTCTAGGCTAGCAGTGAATCTATCTTACAAGTAAGGATCATGGGATGGGAACTTTCTTAAGGGAATTTAATGAGCTATTTGGGCATAGGAAAACATCTTTTCTCTAATGCCTAACTCCTGACATGCAGGGCTAAAGTAGTCAAATCCATAAGCTAAAGAATGAGGGAAACCATTTCAATGTAGTGTGTATTCTGTTTTGTCTCTGTTCCAAAACTATAGAGTGGTGGTTTGAGCCAGATAAACAGTCATCAGCAAAGATAGTCAGAACACTAGGATAAAACAGCCAACACAAGTTCTCAGATGATGCAACCTCAAACAGATCCTGGGACTCAAGAGTGAGGGAATAGTGAGGAATTCTGAGAAACATGGCTGATTAACCTGTCTACAGGAAGAAAACTGAGGAAAAAGGGCAAGCTGTGCACAATGTGAGAGTTTACCAATAATATGTATACAATTCAAATCTTTGCTTTAATATCAAATGTCCTGACTATTCTCAATGAGCTCTTCTGTGAATCTCTTCCATCACCAGCTGGTCACCATGGGAACAGTGGGGCCAGCACCTGGGAGGGGGTGGGATTGCCAGACTCTGACCCCACTCTGACCCTTACTGCTGTGTGAATCTTGGACTAGGCTCATGACCTGTGTTAGTATTAAATTCCCAAGCAGACAAAACCTATCCTGCCTATATTATCACTGCGCTTATGTGATAATGTGGGAGAAAACTTTGAAAAAATGTGTAATACAGCCCACAAAGGAGGGTATGCTTATCTGTAAAATGCAGGTGTGCATGCTAAGTCACTTCAGTCATGTCTTACTCTTTGCAACCCCATGGACTGTAGTCTGCCAGGCTCCTCTGTCCATGGGATTTTCCAGGCAAGAATACTGGTGTGGGTTACCATGTCCCCTTCCAGGGAATCTTCTTGACCCAGGGATCAAACCTGAGTATCCTACATCTCTTGCATTGGCAGGTGGGTTCTTTACCAGTAGCACCGCCTGGGAAGCCTATAAAATGCAGTTAACACTGACCTCAGCCTCCACAGAGATTCTCTCCTTGTTATAGAGCTCAAATTATATTTCCAAATGAGACATGTCTAGAAGTACAGTGGTTGCTTTCCTACAATTTCTTGTCTTTTTTTGATCTGAGTGCATCAGACATTCATTTGTGCTGTTTGGGGCAACACTGGCTCCATGCAATGATTGCCAGTCACAGAATGCAATTAATTACATGGGAATCATCTGAGGTTTTACTGTCTTGTCTAACCCAGGATACCTGAAAGGAAGCCCTAGCTCTACTCAAAATTCAGAAGTGACCTTTGGCTGTCTGAGTTCTTAGTCTCTCTTCATGTGAGAGCTCTTAAAAATTGCAGCAAGCAACCTGCTTTTAACTCGTGTCATAATTGCTGCTGATCATTACTCCCCTGGCTGCCCTGCAGACTATAACACTGTATCTGGTTGTCTGGCCTATAATAAGGTGACCGCAATTACTGCCACTATTCATTAGACATACTTACTTGAAACATGACCATTTATTAGATTGTAAACAATTAGGCCACAATCTCTTAAGGGTGAAAAGACCAAGGCTACTAACTTCAGAACTACAAGCACAGGTATTCTTAGGAATCATTTGCTGGAGATTAATAAAAAATCTCACTTGTTTAGCACTTCATAATTTACAAAGCATTTTCATATATACCACCAATTGTCAACATTTTGGCTGAGGCTCTCAGACTTTCACCCATTAAACTATACCTGCTAATGTAGATTTAAGCTGTTGTAACTCATATTTTAACAAAACCTGCTGGATCTCAATTCTGGCTAAATAACTAAAGTACAACTCAGTAGGACCCTATGGGGCCTTCCCAGGAAAGACCACCTCATGGCCTCTGCTTATAGAAAACTTAGCTTCTGAGGCCTTCCCCAAGTTCCCAAGAGCAAATTTAATCAGAAAAGTGAGAAAATGCAGAAACAAAGGAAAACAACCAAACAAGAGAGTAACAAGAACTTAGCCATTAAACACAATCAAGGACCTTTAGTTCTTCCTGAGTCTCCAAAACCTTGCTGCTGCTGCTGCTAAGTCGCTTCAGTCGTGTCCAACTCTGTGTGACCCCATAGACGGCAGCCCACTAGGCTCCCCTGTCCCTGGGATTCTCCAGGCAAGAATACTGGAATGGGTTGCCATTTCCTTCTCCAATGCATGAAGGTGAAAAGTGAAAGTGAAGTCGCTCAGTCCTGTCCAACTCTGAACGACCCCACGGACTGCAGCCTACCAGGCTCCTCCATCCATGGGATTTTCCAGGCAAGAGTACTGAAGTGGGGTGCCATTGCCTTATCCCCATACCCTTGAGCTGTTTGCAGATACTGAAACCCTCACCAGGTGGAAGAAGTTAAACTGCATGCTGACCACAAGCACTTAGATCCCAAATTGGTTGGAACCAGGAGGTTGATGTTAACTCCTGGCTAATTAGACTGTCCTTGAGCTGATCACTCACCCTGCAAACCTCTCGCTCACCCTGTCTTTAATAAACCTTTCCCTGAAACCACTGGGGAGTTGGGGGTCTTTTGAGCATTAGAGGCTAATACTCCCTGATCAGCCTTGCAAACAAATGCTGCACTTTCCTTCACCACAATCCGGCATCAGTAGATCAGCTCTACTGTATACAGGTGAGTAGACACAAGTTTGATTCGGAACAGAAGCACCTGGGTATATTAATACCAGGGACTGAGTCTCCACCTCAGCCCAACTAAGTCAAAATTGTTTATGCTGTCAGATGATTCAAATGTGTAGCCAGCACTGTTATACCAGAAAAACCACAAAATGACAGAAAACTGGTTTCTCGGCCAATTTCTGCCCCCAACAAAGAACTGTGTACCATGGATACATATAAAAGGGGGATTCTGGGTACCAAACTAATAATTCAGAAGCAAGTCCTCTGACCTTTTAGTTACAATTATAGTAAGAATAAAAAATGTCCAGAATATACTACATACTTTCCACCATCTAGTCTGCCATTGTCCACATCCCCTATTACCTCTCCTAGTCATTAAAGAGGAGAAGGCGATGGCACCCCACTCCAGTACTCTTGCCTGGAAAATCCCATGGGTGGAGGAGCCTGGTGGGCTGCAGTCCATGGGGTCGCTAAGAGTCAGACATGACTGGGCGACTTCACTTTCACTTTTCACTTTCATGCATTGGAGAAGGAAATGGCAACCCACTCCAGTATTCTTGTTTGGAGGATCCCAGGGACAGGGGAGCTTGGTGGGCTGCCATCTGTGGGGTTGCACAGAGTCAGACACGACTGAAGTGACTTCAGTTCAGTCGCACAGTCATGTCTGACTCTTTGTGACCCCATGAATCACAGCACGCCAGGCCTCCCTGTCCATCACCAACTCCCGGAGTTCACTCAGACTCACATCCATCGAATCAGTGATGCCATCCAGCCATCTCATCCTCTGTCATCCCCTTCTCCTCCTGCCCCCAATCCCTCCAAGCATCAGGGTCTTTTCCAATGATTCAACTCTTCAATGAGGTGGCCACAGTATTGGAATTTCAGCTTTAGCGTCAATCCTTACAATGAACACCCAGGACTGATCTCCTTTAGGATGGACTGGTTGGATCTCCTTGCAGTCCAAGGGACTCTCAAAAGTCTTCTCCAAAACAACACTTCAAAAGCATCAATTCTTTCACACTCAGCTTTCTTCACAGTCCAACTCTCACATCCATACATGACCACTGGAAAAACCATAGCCTTGACTAGACGGAACTTTGTTGGCAAAGTAATGTCTCTGCTCTTGAATATGCTATCTAGGTTGGTCATAACTTTCCTTCCAAGGAGTAAGCGTCTTTTAATTTCATGGCTGCAATCACCATCTGCAGTGATTTTGGAGCCCCCCAGAAATAAAATCAGCCACTGTTTCCACTGTTTCCCCATCTAATTCCCATGAAGTGATGGGACCGGATGCCATGATTTTACTTTTCTGAATGTTGAACTTTAAGCCAACTTTTTCACTCTCCTCTTTCACTTTCATCAAGAGGCTTTTTAATTCCTCTTCACTTTCTGCCATAAGGGTGGTGTCATCTGCATATCTGAGGTTATTGATATGTTTCCCGGCAATCTTGATTCCAGCTTAAGCTTCTTCCAGCCCAGAGTTTCTCATGATGTACCCTGCATATAAGTTAAATAGGCAGGGTGACAATACACAGCCGTGACAAACTCCTTTTCCTATTTGGAACCAGTCTGTTGTTCTATGTCCAGTTCTAACTGTTTCTTCTTGACCTGAATATAGGTTTCTCAAGAGGCAGGTCAGGTGGTCTGGTATTCCCATCTCTTTCAGAATTTCCCACAGTTTATTGTGATCCACACAGTCAAAGGCTTTAGCATAGTCAATAAAGCAGAAATAGATGTTTTTTCTGGAACTCTCTTGCTTTTTCCATGATCCAGCAAATGTTGGCAATTTTATCTCTGGTTCCTCTGCCTTTTCTAAAACCAGCTTGAGCATCTGGAAGTTCATGGTTCACATATTGTTGAAGCCTGGCTTGGAGAATTTTGAGCATTACTTTACTAGCGTGTGAGATGAGTGCAATTGTGAAGTAGTTTGAGCATTCTTTGGCATTGCCTTTCTTTGGGATTAGAATGAAAACTGATCTTTTCCAGTCCTGTGGCCACTGCTGAGTTTTCCAAATTTCCTGGCATATTGAGTGCAGCACTTTCACAGCATCATCTTTTAGGATTTAAAATAGCTCAACTGGGATTCTATCACCTCCACTAGATTTGTTCATAGTGATGTTTTCTAAGGCCCACTTGACTTCACATTCCAGGATGTCTGGCTCTAGGAGAGTGCTCACATGATCATGATTATCGGGGTCGTGAAGATCTTTTTTATACAGTTCTTCTGTGTATTCTTGCCACCTCTTCTTAATATCTTCTGTTTCTGTTAGGTCCATACCATTTCTGCCCTTTATCGAGCCCATCTTTGCATATAATGTTCCCTTGGTATCTCTAATTTTCTTAAAGAGCTCTCTGGTCTTTCCCATTCTGTTTTTTTCCTCTATTACTTTGTATTGATCACTGAGGAAGGCTTTCTTATCTCTCCTTGCTATTCTTTGGAAATCTGCATTCAGATGCTTATATCTTTCCTTTTCTCCTTTGCTTTTTTGCTTTTCTTCTTTTCACAGCTATTTGTAAGTCCTCCTCAGATAGCCATTTTGCTTTTTTGCATTTCTTTTTCTTGGGGATGGTCTTGATCCCTGTCTCCTGTACAATGTCACTTAGCAGTCATTAAAGAGCAAGCATCCAACTCTTCCAGGAGAAATAATGCAGTCTTGAGAGACAGGCTGACTAAATTAGGGTGAGCCTGCTGCTAAGTTGCTTCAGTTGTGTCCAACTCTGCAATCCCACAGACAGCAGCCCACCAGGCTCTGCCGTCCCTGGGATTCTCCAGGCAAGAACACTGGAGTGGGTTGCCATTTCCTTCTCCAATGCATGAAAGTGAAAAGTGAAAGTGAAGTCACTCAGTAAGTGTCCGACTCTTCGTGACCCCATGGACTACAGCCTACCATGCTCCTCCATCCATGGGATTTTCCAGGCAACATTACTGGACTGGGTTGCCATTGCCTTCTCCGAGGGTGAGCCTACATTTTATCTATTGTAATATTGGTTTAAGGAGACTGATGCTGATAAGAAACCCACATTAGCTACTTGAAGTTCCTTGCAAAAGGCAGCTATTATAATCTGGCATGAGTCTTCCATACTTAGCTCCAGAAGTGATCAAACCTGGACAATGGTCTTGCCTTCCGTGAAGTGCATATGAGACTGGCTTTCAAGTTATGGGGTAGGGCACGCTGAGCTGGCGGCTTTCTAGGGGCAGATGGTCAGCTCCTGGATATCCAGGAAGCCTATGAACACCAGGAGCTAGTTTGAGAAGACCTTTGTCCCAGAATCCTCAAATCTTGTACAGTGGTGACCAAGTCAAGAACAACTGAGTCTGATCTGCATAACAATCACATTATAGAATCCATTTCCCAGGCCAGCATATTTTCATTTTAGAGAAGCGAGCCTCCTCAGGATGTTCCAGCAATTCCTTGGCTGAAAGAGGTTTTGTTTGCTGTTAGAAGTCAGTAGGTGAAAATGAGCTAGGTCATAAATGCTGAACATCAAGTTTCCTTTACAGATTTAAAAAATTCACAAAAGTATTTTTTAAAGCATTCACAGGTACTTGATGTGACAGAGATAGCGCTTATTACCTACTTTCTTTTCAGTTCCTAAAATGCCAATTAAGTATCACTGGCAGTTGTTGATTCACTTTATAATGTGCTTATCACTTGCTCTCTGGGTTTCCTTCTGACCATCTGAGGAACCATTTTCAGGCAGAAATTTCAATTCATATGTTGCTACTGGCCTGCAACAGCTGGCAAAATGTCACTGAAGTGTCACACGTAAAAGAATGAAAGCATCTCACCGTCTCCAGGTTAGGGACCGTGATGATTTACGAATTTCTCAGATAGTGATTCTGTGAAAAATAATAGAAAGTCCAAGTTGTGGGAGGAAATAAGTCTTAATCTGGGCTAAAAGTTTGGATTTTTGCTGGATTTGGATTATTTTCCTGACTACGAGGGTGTGTGTGCGCATGCTGAGTTGCTTCAGTTGGGTCTGACTCTTTGCAACCCCATGGACTGGAGCCCACTAGGCTACATGGGATTCTCCAGGCAAGAATACTGGAGTGGGTTGCCATGCCCTTCTCCAGGAGAACTTCCTGACCCAGGGATTGAATCTGAATCTCTTGCATCTTGTGCTTTGGTAAACAGGTTCTTTACCACTGGTGCCACCTGGGAAGCCCACTCAGCATGAACAAATGTGGCTTTATAGATAGTTATAATAAGTCATTTCTATTTCCATGATAATGTTACTAGAACTGAGATGTTGTGCTTCTTGGTTAATACTGTTAGGGCCTTGTTAGGGTTAAATGAGCCCATACATGTAAAGCACAATCCTAGTCCTAAATGTATAACAAGGATTACATCACACCAACAACTGTCACTGCTGTCATGGTTATTATTACTAGTCCAGCTCATTTATCATCTGAAATGAAGGACTGTTTCCAGAGCTGAAATTTCATGATTTTGAATCAATGAAATGAAGCCAAATTTTTGTAATATTATCCAGCTCATAAATTCATGGTTCTGTCATTGGGACAAAACCCTGAAGAGAATGTCTCTGAAATACACTAAGATAAATTTCAATATCTGTATCTCAAGATCACTGAAGCAAAGAGAGTGACAGGACCATATTGAACCTCTCAGATGATATCGACAGTGAGATTTTACTCAAAAGCTTTAGAAGTTTCCCTGCTGGCTTACAGGGTAAAGCATCCGCCTGCAAGGCGGAAGACCTGGGTTCGATCCCTGGGTCAGGAAGACACCCTAGAGAAGGAAATGGCAATCCACTCCGGTACTCTTGCCTGGAAAACCCCATGGATGGAGAAGCCTGGTGCAGGCTACAGTCCATGGGGTCACAAACAGTCAAACACAACTGAGTGACTTCACTTTCACTTTCACTTTAGAAGGTGGGGAGAATGGAGGAGTGAGAGTTTTAATGCAGGTGGGAGGCCCCAAAGAGGGGGAAATGATGAGCCAAAGCAAGGACCAACTCCACAGTCATAAAGGAAGGCTCTAGTTTCCTAGCCAAGATCATGGGTGAGGACTAAACAGGGTCAGCTGGAAGAGAACTGGTGCATGTACTGATTCATCTCATTGGCCCTCCTGGAGGGAGAATATTCCCGGGGGAAGCCATAAGCAGTGAGAGGCTGTTGTCTATGGGGGTACATATGTGTGCGTGCTCACTCAGTCATGTGTGATTCTCTGTGACACCATAGATTGTAGTCTGCCAGGCTCTTCTGTCCATGGAATTCTCCAGGCAAGAATACTGGAGTGAGTTGCCATTTTTTTCTCCAGGGATCTTCCTGACCCAGGGATTGAACCTGTGTCTCCTGCATTGGCAGGCAGATTCTTTACACTGAGCCACCTGGGAAGGCCCTGTTATCTGTAGGGTGCTGGAGGCTAAACTGTGGGCCAGGAGGGAGGGGCCAAGAATTCCAGAATGGACAGAAGTGTTCATCAAACCTGGATGCAGGAAGGGGCTGGAGGATGAACACCTCCTGTCCTGCTTAGCCAGGTGGCTATAGTGGCAGAGTGAGGGAGAGCCAACAATAGAGGCTCAAGTCTCCCTGAGGTTAAATGGCTTAGAGGACATGGCCAGCTTTACCTTGGGCAGTACCAGGTCTGAAGGAAACACAGCATCTTCAGACACTGAGTTACCTTACCTTACACACTTGCACTACCAAGTTGTTCACACATAGAAGTCCACAACCACCCACTGCATTGAACCTGTCCCATCTATTCCAGAAAGAGAATTCAGTTTTAATAAATTGAGGGCAATATTGCATGATATGAAGGAAAGTCTTAGAGTAAGCTTGTGCTCAGTTGCTTCGGTCGTGTCTGACTCTGTGAGTCCACAGCTCTAGCCCACCAGGCTCCTCTGTCCATGGCATTCTCCAGGCAAGAATACTGGAGTGGGTTGCCATTTCCTTCTCCAGGGGATCTTCCCAGTGCAGGGATCAAACCCAGATCTCCTGCATTTCCTACATTGTGGTGGATTCTTTACCACTGAGCCACTGGGGAAACCCAAGTAAGGCTGACTAGATCTTAAATCTTGGATCCACCCACATCCCAGTTTTGCTGCTTTACATGGTTTATTTAAACTCTGAAAATCAGTTTTCTTTTCTGTAAAATAAGAATAATGCTACCTGTAAGGCTGTTGTTAGAATGAGAGAGAATGCATGGAGAGCGACCAGCACGGGGCTTGGGATGTGGGCCTCCCCCATACAGCTTCCTAAAATATACTAACGGTTGTTCTTTCACTTAATAATAAATCAGTTATTTTCATGTGCATATCAGCTTTAACTTTCTACCTTCATTTCAAATTGATCCTACTTTTAAAACAACTGATTTATGGCAGGTCGTGAATATCACCTGGAGATCATATTCCACCTGAATATTTTCTGTTGAGCAGAAGTTGTACTGCATGACTTTGTTTCCCTTGTTTTTATCATATACTTCTAGAATTTCACCTCCTGGGGGAAAATCTTTTTCTTAAACTTTCTTTGTAGATGTAAAAAGTGTGCCTTAGTTTCTGAGGCACACACATTTTACAGAGACCGTGAGAAAGCTCGTTTCCACGTATTTCTCTTCCCCTCACTTGAACACCCTCTACAAAACAACACAGTAATGGAACCAAACTCCCTTAGGAAACAGAAATTTATGCTTCCATATCTTGACCCCCATTTAACTCTTCCCTGTAATCTACTCTATCCTAAGAACATGATGTATAAATCTATAAATGTTTTGGGAGTAAAACTGTGAATAGGCTCTCAAACTCTCCTGAGGCTCACCAGATGGCTTTGTCTTCATTCAATTTCCACCCCACCCTTCAACCTCAAAAGAAGATCCTTCCCTTACCAAACCCACTTTTTAGAGTTTTGTGATTCAGAATTATGAGAAATTGGAATAAAAGAACGAAATGTTCTCATGGTAGGGCAGGCATGTGAAGGAATGGGGCAGTGGAGACTGCTGAAGATGGAGCATCAGGATTCATGTGGAGGAGCAGATGGGAGAGGGAGGGGGTGTTGTGCAGAAACCTATAAATGTCTTGCAAGTCACGTTCCAGAAACGAAAGACTTGCTGTTATTTTGAAATTAATTTTTGGCTAGACTGTACTCATGACTCATTCTGAGGCTGAACCTTGTGGGTCATAATTTTTCTAATTAGTTTGAATAAAGGTTTATAAATTCGTGTGAGAGTAAGCCACAATTACAGAGCTACTTGGAAAGTTGTTAGATGTTAACATTGTCTACAATGATAGACATGGATAAGAAAAACAGCGTAGGTCCGTGATTCCCAAATCTTAGGATATATAAGACATTACCTGAGGAACATCTTAAACTGCAGCTTCTTGGACTCCATCCCAAGTAGTTTTGATGTTCTTGTTCAGGTTTATGTCTAGGAATCTGTATTTTGATGTCCACACTTGATTCTGACATAGAATTTATGAACCCCATTCTGGCTCAAGGCCAATGTCAGACTTCTTCATACAGTTCTATGTGCCATGGGGGCTCCCATAGTTCAACCACAGAAATACAAGTTTTCCTTTTGGTTGCCCCAAAGAAAAGCTGGTTTGGACATTCCCTATTGCATGCCTCCTAGTCACATTTGGAGAAATATCTTGCCTTTTCTGTAGTTCCTTTTTCCCCTCTCACCCATCCTAAATCTATAGATCAATTCAAGACAAGATTTGTTCTTTTTTTATAGAAGAAGCATTTTACTTAACGCCCTCTCCAAGATTAACACAAACTATTAAATTACATTCACCAGAATTGTCTCACCAATGCAAATTTATACAGAATCTTAATGGGATGAAAATTGGAAAGGGATATCTGACTGCAGATTGTGAGGATTAATTTGCCAGACCACATAACAGAATGCTCCAATGAAAACAGGAAATGTTTTGCTTGCAGGAGCCTTTGAAAGAGGCCGCACTTGTTTAAGTAAAAAGGTCTCCTCACCCATAACCATCGACTTTGACTGTAGATGAGCCAAATTGCCCGTTTTAAAACCACACAATGAAAATACTTTTGCTTGTCTCCTGGTAGAGGTTGCCTAGAGCTTTAGAAGCCTGGATAAGAAAATGTGTTAGGACCACCCACCCACTGTGCCTTATCATAAAATACCAAATGTTCTAAAGACAACATTGTTCAATCTACCTTGTTGTCATCCATCATGCCCAGGTGACACTGAAAATTGTGATCACTGAAGCAAGACTCGTAAAATGAATCATCACAAAATATCATAAAATATAAAGTTTTATGGAAATACTGGAGTGTCCACCTTATAACAAACCAGCTCAGTCTTCACAGGGAAGATGCTTCTGTGACCTTTTGGTAAATATACACAATAACTACCCAGGAAATGACTGTATTGATTGGTCAACCCTGGAGACACAGGAACAAGACCCAGAAGCAGATGCACCTGTGGTTAGACACCGTATTACCCACCTTCTATTCTCCACACCTGCCAGTCCTGTTTCTGAAAAATAATGGTTGTGTCCCACCAAATCTGGAGATGATATCTTGATGTCACCTTACATTTCAACTCTCTAATAACTTCCCTTGTCCCAGCCACAGCTCTGCTAGGGATTAACAAGTGAAGTGGAAGTGAGCAGTAGGAAAAGCAGGTGGAAGAAAGGTAAAACCATGTAATGTTTTGGGCACATTTGAGCTGACTTCTTTTAGGACACTTCTGCTCTTGAGAAACCTATATGCAGGTCAGGAAGAAACAGTTAGAACTGGACATGGAACAACAGACTGGTTCCAAATAGGAAAAGGAGTACGTCAAGGCTGTATATTGTCACCCTGCCTATTTAACTTATATGCAGGGTACATCATGAGAAACACTGGGCTGGAAGAAGCTTAAGCTGGAATCAAGATTGCCAGGAGAAATATCAATAACCTCAGATATGCAGATGACACCACCCTTATGGCTGAAAGTGAAGAGGAAGTAAAAAGCCTCTTGATGAAAGTGAAAGAGGAGAGTGAAAAAGTTGGCTTAAAGCTCAACATTCAGAAAACAAAGATCATGGCATCTGGTCCCATCACTTCATGGGAAATAGATGGGGAAACAGTGGACACAGTGCCAGACTTTATTTTTCTGGGCTCCAAAATCACTGCAGATGGTGACTGCAGCCATGAAATTAAAAAACACTTACTCCTTGGAAGGAAAGTTATGACCAACCTAGATAGCATATTCAAAAGCAGAGACATTACTTTGCCAACAAAGGTTCGTCTAGACAAGGCTATGGTTTTTCCAGTAGTCATGTATGGATGTGAGAGTCAGACTGTAAAGAAAGCTGAGCACCAAAGAATTGATGCTTTTGAACTGTGGTGTTGGAGAAGACTCTTGAGAGTCCCTTGGACTGCAAGGAGATCCAACCAGTCCATTCTAAAGGAGATCAGTCCTGGGTGTTCTTTGAAAGGAATGATGCTAAAGCTGAAACTCTAGTACCTTGGCCACCTCATCGAAGAGTTGACTCATTGGAAAAGGCTCTGATGCTGGGAGGGATTGGGGGCAGGAGGAGAAGGGGACGACAGAGGATGAGATGGCTGGATGGCATCACTGACTCGATGGACCTGAGTTTGAGTGAACTCTGGGAGTTGGTGATGGACAGGGAGGCCTGGCATGCTGCAATTCATGGGGTCGCAAAGAGTCAGACACAACTGTGCGACTGAACTGAACTGATGGTTGATTCAAGTTGTTGTACAACAGAAACTAAAACAACATTGTAAAATCAATAATAAAAATGACTGAATTAACTTGAAAACATTTTAAAATGTGGGAATCTCAAAAAAGCCATTAACCAGCCAAACAGGCTTTGCTTTACATCCATAAACACTGGTGGATTCTCACTTTTCTTAGACTTGGTAGAATTAAGTCTCAAGTCTTAAAGACTTAAGCACATCACTTTATAGACCAGTGAGCCTAAAGTCCTTTATTTCCAAGGAAAAAGGATACTTTGTCACATCCTGTTTTTGTAAATATAATTTGACATCCCAAATATTCCCAAAAGAATCAGCTGATAGCATCTTTTCCTGGGCTGAAGATGCTGCCCATTAGCAGCTGAAAGCACATGGAAAAACAGAATGGCCTGACACCTCCCCTAGAGCTGGCCACCTTTCTTAAAATAGTCGAGCATTTGGCTGAGCAAGGTTTGAAGTATATGATTCTAAGAATGGCACAGGATGCTTTTCAACTGGGAATGTTTTACCAATTTAAAACAGGATGAGGGGAACTACCTAAACTTGCACCCCTTAATCTTTTCTAAGATTTAACACAACAAAATCTTTTTAAAAAATTAATTTTGATTCATACTGAAAATGATGGGATTAAAAGGAATCCTGCAGATTAGCAGCCCAAAAACTTCAACCGGTTTCTCTAAAACAGTAGGGAATTTAGCTACATACTGGATGTTTCCCTGTAATTGAAAATTGGCACCTGGTCTTCTCCCTGAGTGGAGGCAAAAACCTGAAGGTATTCAGAAGAAACCACTGTAGGGTGTTCTCTGTGAGAACTCAGCCTTCCATCATGGCATTTCAGACTCTTTTTTGTCATAGGAAGTAAACATTTTCAGAACTTTCCTGGTTTCAGGTGGTTAAGACTCCACACTTCCACTGCAGCGGGGTACAGATTCAATCTCTGGTTAGGGAACTAAGATCCCATGTGCTGCACTTGGCCAAAGAAAAGAAAAAGCGTACCTTTTCTCTGAAAATGTTCTCACTTATTTACAATTATTTGTCTCTATACACCTTACACCAGTTCTTTTTAATAAAGTTCCAGGGAATAGTTTCATGCCAAAATCTCATGAGTTGTATTATATTGTACTGAAGGTCCTGCTCATGAATGATGACTTCACAAATAAAAAATAATTGGCCTTCTTAAATATTTATTTCCCTTTCTACCTTGCTTTCCATAGGATGGATTTATTGACTTAAGAGTTTATTGCTGCTGTAAATCCCGTAGTACAAGAAAAATGAAGCAAAAATTAAAGTGGTATTTTGAGCAATATGATGTCATCGGAAATGGTTCTGTTGACTAAAGGGAACATCTTTGTGGTAAGTGAAGTAGTGAGGCATCCTTTGCAGGACATTCTATAGTTAACTCCATCTTCCTCCTGTGGAGGCAGTGACAGTTCCCTATGTGGTTGGCTATTCTTGGGACGTGTATTTGGAATGGCTGAAGCAATGTCAGTCTCTATCCTGTTGGTTACTGAATGTGCGACTGCATATCAGCATTTTCTTCTAGGTGCAGTCCACTCTGAAGTTTACACATTTAGAACGGTATTGAGAATGAAAAATAAACATAGGTTGGCCACCTGATGCAAAGGGCCAACTTGTCATTGGGAAATGACACTGGGAAAGATTGAAGGCAATAGAAGGGGGCAGCAGAGGGATAAAATGGTTAGATGGCATCACTGACTCAATGAACATGAATTTGAGCAAACTCCGGGAGATAATGAAGGACAAGGGAGCCTGGGGTGTTGCAGTACATGAGGTCACAGAGAGTCAGACACAATTTAGTGACTGAATGACAACAACTTATCTTTTTCTCTGCCTCGGTGCAGAAAGTCTCGTGGGGAGCAGCTGAAATATAAGATGGTTTATATAGCAAGAGACATGGATGAAGAATAAAGGTCCTAAGGAATGAATCTTTCTGGGAACTTGACTAAAGTGTTTTCTAACAGATTGCTCAGGGAGCTCAGATCTTTTCCATCTCTGAAATTCGAGGACTCCCTTTATAAGTCTTAACCCCCCACTCTCTGCTAATGGAGTGAGGATAGTGATTATAATGGTATGAGATGAAATGTATCCCAAGTAAAAGTGACTAAGTGGGGCACTGTGCCTGAATAAAGATATGAAGCAAAATAAACATTATGAATATTATACGCTGACTTTGTGAATGTCAGAACTAGGATCGATGTCACAGAGATGATATGGTCCAAATTCTCTCATTTATAGATGAAGCTGAGTCACATAATGTGTGGTATAAGAGAAACTTGTGAGGAAAAATCATTGGGTAGAACTATAATGACTATTTCAACAAAGCTGTTACACTATTTAGTAAATATTAACACATGGGAAGAATTCAAGAGTATGATAATACTAATATTGCTTCTACTTGAATCTCATCAAAAAGAGTACCAAGATGTTTTGTAACTGAACTTTGTAATGTTAAAATTCAGAAATTCTGCATACTTATTACATGTTGCAATACAAAACTGGGAATCTAAAATGTTCTACAGAGTGCCCAATCCAGTATAAATTTTTAAATAACATCTTAATATATACCTATTTTAAAAAACACTAAGTATATAATACGGCATACAAATACTAGGGTGCCTCAAAGCAGTGCTCCAATCATGAGGTTTGTACCCTGGGGTCTATGGATCTATTGCCTTCAGGAATCCTTGGTCCCTCTTAGAATCAAGTGCAAAGTTTTGCACATGATCCACTTTTTTTCCCAGGGGAGGTAGGGGGTCAAGTTTGCAAAAGAACTAGGAAGAGCTAAAGGATTAACTCTTTTTGTTGTTGTTCTAAATCTTACAGGAAAGTTTACATAGATTTTCATTAGTTGAAATGTATAACTTAAGTTAGTGAGCCAAGGAAAGAAAAATAGCTAATTTGAGTTTTTCCCTAAAATGTTTAGAAAGAACAAAATGAAAACAGGCAAACTGAAATAATTAGCACAGAGCAGAAATTAATAATTAGATGCTATTTGTCTCTGATTAATACAGTGTTAAAAACAGTAAGATGTAATTCTGGTAAAGGCACTGTGGAGGGACCATAAATTGATAGAACATTCCTGGAAATGTGGTCTGCATAACAGACTGAAATGTCTCTTCAGTTTTAGAGTCAGTTACTTTTTGTCAGGAAAAACAATTTTGCCAAAGATAAAAGTTCTGATTTACATCACAGAATCATTTAAAATCAGATCAGATCAGATCACATCAGTCACTCAGTCGTGTCCGACTCTTTGCGACCCCATGAATCGCAGCACGCCAGGCCTCCCTGTCCATCACAAACTCCCAGAGTTCACTCAGACTCACATCCATCGAGTCAGTGATGCCATCCAGCCATCTCATCCTCTGTCATCCCCTTCTCCTCCTGCCCTCAATCCCTCCCAGCATCAGGGTCTTTTTCAATGAGTCAACTCTTCACATGAGGTGGCCAAAGTACTGGAGTTTCAGCTTTAGCATCATTCCTTCCAAAGAAATCCCAGGGCTGATCTCCTTCAGAATGGACTGGTTGGATGTCCTTGCAGTCCAAGGGACTCTCAAGAGTCTTCTCCAACACTACAGTTCAAATACACATTAAAAAAATCTAAAGGAGGAAAACTTTTAATGCAATGAAATATATAATTATAAAAAATCAGTGGTCTATAAACAAACATTCTACATAATTACAAGTGAAGAAAAACACAAAGGTAAGGAGTAATACATACTGCGTAATTTTTGTCAATACATAGTAAGATGTTAAAATGAAATTCAGCCCAGGTATCATTAAGATTTGAAGGAAGTACTAGTATAGACAGAATTTACTAGTCGTTAAGGAAGCAGTTACAAAGGAAGTAGTTACATCTTAATCACAATTCAAGGGTATAAAATGGTCAAGATGAGGGCTTGGGAGAAGGATTACTGAAGAGGATTTCTCATGTAAGAGCCCTCATGTCAATTGCATGAGGTTCTAAGGACACCATTTAAGGTGTGGATGTGCCCTGGAGTTTAGGGAACACACTGTTCCAGTCATACCTGAGAAATCTAAAGAAGCAGACCATGGCAACAGAGTCTTGGGGTAAAGTTCAGGATATGTCTGCATTCCTGGAATCTGCTGGGACCAAAAATGCTTGAGTGTTTCCTTGGATCAGATATGGGCCACTGAGAGAGGAAGCTGGTAAAGAGCTTTCTTGGATCTTGTCCAGCTGAGTCACTTGGAGAAGTGAGGAATCCTCAGGAGAAGAGAGGTGGAGAGTGGTTCTCAGCCAGGAGCGATTTTACTCTCCTCCCTCAGGGGACAGCTGGCAAAGTCTGGAGACAATTGATTCTCAACTGGAGAATGGGGGAGGGTGTGGTGCAACTGCTGTCTATTGTTAGAGCCCAGGGATGCTGTTAGACATTCTACCACGCATAGGATGGCACAGGACAAGAAAGAATTGTCGAGTCCAAAATGTCAGTGATGCAGATGTTTAGAATTGGGTTTCTAAAGAAACAGTCTCAAAGGCTGTAATCAAAGTGCATGATTTCACATCTAGGAAGTTGCAGGAGAATCTCAGTAATGAACAGGGGGTGGGAGGCTTCAGAGAAGGAATGGGCTTTAAACGTCTGCTATCCAGAGAGCTCTGCAACCGTGATCATGATGGTATCTGCCAAATCAAGGCTCTCTTACTCTCCCTTTATCTCCTCCTCCCTCCTGCTCACACTCGGAGAGGTCAGAGAAAGGGCTTAGCAAGGTGGGGGAGAAACAGATGTACTAAAGGAGGAAGGAAAGAAAACAAACCATGCCTCTTTGCCTCCCCACCCCGCCATGCTTCTCCTCAAAGAAGAGGGAAAACACGAGGCACCCGACAACTCCCTCCAAATTATTATCCCCTTAGGCCTTAATCTTCCAGTCAATCCTTCATCCCCACTTATGTTGCCTGGAGTTGGGTGATGGACAAATTCTAAAAATCTCATCATCTCTCACTGTGACTTACACATGCAGTCGAATATCACTTCAGGATGTGGGAATACTGGATGTCTCGCCAAAGTTTTGAGGCTTCTGGGGTCTCTGTCAAGACAACTGAGAAATCCTAAACTTTCATCTAATAGGAGACTAACTACATGTATCTTAATCATTGCACTAAGTATTATTTAACTGAGATCTCGGCTTGCTAAGGCCAAGAGTGGTGCTTTGCCACCGTTAACTGTGATTATTCCTAGGATTTAAGATTAGTAATGTTTGGGAAGCAACAAGAGAGAGTCCTATGTGACAAACTGAAATGTTGCCAACAGTTTTTCTAAAGATTCTCCTGTTCAATCAAGATAGTTACGTTCGAATTCCCACATGACTGATCCATTCTCTCATTTTCTTAATTTCTACATCCAATATGGGTCATTTAATTTAGTCACTTGGGGCAAGAATGGGGGCGGGGAGAGTGGTTAAATCATCCCTCTAGGAAATCTGGAAATGTCTTTTTCCTTATGTCCCCTGACAGCTTTTATGATGAAAAGTTGCTGGCAGACTGAGAGAAATTCAGGATCCTTCCAAGGCATGCATGTCTGTCTTCCCAGTTGATAGCTCTGCAAAAGGGCACAAAAAAGCAAACACACCAGTGGCAGAAGCCAGAGAGAAAGCATTAGATGCTTATAGAACACCCTTTTATGTTCATCATAAGATCAAAGATAAGTCTAAAACTTGAGAAAACTGTCTTTTCTGGGTCCAAAACCACTGTGATATTTTCTCCAGTGGGCTGTTAGTATCTTTTGTTACTTAATATGTTGAATGGATCCCTTTGTTCTGTGTAAAATAATACCTTAGACTAAACTCAGTTCATTTAAGTTCCAAGTCTCATTACCCAGAACTGACATACAATCTTTTTATTTGTTTTTGAACTGAAAACAGGTTGGATAGCAAACCTGAAATAAACAATTCCCTCAATTCTGTCACACTGAGGTAAGAAATGTTGCAAAATGAATTTGCTTCCAGAAAAGTTGAGCTTAGATTTAGTTTGCAGAAGGTGCAAGCCTTCAACCACCAGCAAACTGAGTCCTGAAGAGTTTAACACATTGGTGTTTTGTAAGAGATGTAAACAGTGATAAAATAGCCCTTCACCTCAGGCTCACTTTCCTTATTGTGTAGGAGATAGATGATTTAGACAAAACCATGAACCTTTCAAGAAAATGTACTTGTGATATCACTTCAGTTCAGTTCAGTCACTCAGTTGTGTCCGACTCTTTGCAACCTCATGAACCACAGCACGCCAGGCCTCCCTGTCCATCACCAACTGCCAGAGTCTACTCAAACCCATGTCCATGGAGTCGGTGATGCCATCCAAACATCTCATCCTCTGTCATCCCCTTTTCCTGCCCTCAATCTTTCCCAGCATCTGGGTCTTTTCAAATGAGTCAGCTCTTCACATCAGGTGGCCAAAGTATTGGAGTTTCAGCTTCAACACTTGGGTTTCACAAATTGACCAGTGCAATGTTCTGCAGCTGATACAATTTGACTGAATATATACTGACCCCATGGACTGTAGCTCGCCAGGTTCCTCTGTCCATGGGATTCTCCAGGCAAGAATACTGGAATGAGTTGCCATGCTCCTCTCCAGGGAATCTTCCCAACCCAAGGATTGAACCTGGGTCTCCCACTTTGCAGGAAGATTCTTTACCATCTGAGCCACCAAGGAGGCCCATATTGACCATACTTATATTCAATGCACAGTGACTGACACTTTGTATATATAAAGGGTGAAGGGAAATAAAAAGGGGGAAAAGTGGGAGAGTAGGGGATGAAGGACTCTCTGCTGTTTGTTTGTGGGTATGTTTTAAGGCTGAATTTCTTTTTACTGGAAGCTTCTCATCAAATTACGAATAAACTTAAGTTTTCCCTCCTAACTTCAATTATGCCATCTTCTATCAGATTTTTCCTTCTCCTTGACGATACACTTCTGGAAAGAGTTGTCCACAGTTGCCTCCATTTCTGCTCTCTCCGTATTTCTACTGTCTGCTCACTTGTTCGTCTGTTCGTTCTGCCCTAAAACCTGGTTTCCTCTTTATCTCAGAAATGTTGCATTTCTTCAGAGGCAGGAACAAGAAGACACAACACAGACATTCCAAGAGAAGGGAGGGGGATTACACCAAATGGATTCAATCAAGGGATGATCTTGAAAAAGTAAGTTTGGAATTGTGGAAAATTAGTAAGAGATGTTAAAAGGGGATCAAGGGAGGGAACAGATATAAGGGATTGAAAACCATGTTTGGCATCATTCCACAGAATCAACCTACCCATCACGGATCACTTGTAGTGAACACTGGAGGGCAGTAGAGGCTCATGTTGAACGTAGCAGTTTGCTTAGTCAAACGTGGCTGCTTACTACTCTGCAGGACATGAGGAGGAAGCTGGGAGAGAGTTCAAATGAAAGCACCGCCATGAGCAATCCAAACATTTGGGCAAGAGTATAATTCTCAGAAAAACAACTTGAAAATATATCAAGAGCAAAGAGCTTCCTCTTAAGGACCCAGTCCCGCATCTACCTCTTAGTCTCAAGTGAGTATGCTGACTTACTGGTTTACTAAGATCAAAGCTACTTGGTGTCATCACTTTATATAAGTCTACATAGATGGAGAATAAAGTAAGTCAGTACATGTGAAAGCTGCAAGGAACAATTTCAGATTGCCCAGAGTTGCTGAGGAGGCTAAGTGAAGTTAGAAAAGAACCAGAAAAATGGAAAGCGGAGGACCTGATGAGGCCAGTGCAAAACTTGATTTGAAATATGTACCTGAAATGGTAATCATCAAGCAAGAGAAATGCTGGAGATTGTTTTTTGTTTTAGACTTTAATCCTAGAGGTGCTGCAGGGTGGCAGGGACTGGAGTAGAGAAGGATAAACCATTCAACTCAGGGTCAAAATTGTTGATCAAAGGGTGAGTGTTCTGAAAGTAGATGGACCATCATGAATACTTAAGACTTAGCATCATAAGTGAATTTCAAAAGGACAGATCAAGAACGTTTGAAAATATCCACAACTCCTGCTTGTAGTGCTGGTGAGGGGTGGAAGGGGTCTAGGAAAAAGTGACTTCCCATAGAGAAGTATGAGAGGATGGTGGTATCCTTATGAAGAGGCTCCGTTTGAAGAGACAGATAACATGTTCCAGAAAACAGAAAATTATGCAGGAGTCATTTACATTTATGTAATCTCCTAAAGAACAAAGAAACGGTAAAATGGGAAGTGTGGTTGGAAAGGGCCTAGAAATAGAGTTGAGTTGAAAAACAATGTAAATCTAGACGAGAGAAGATGTTGGGCTCAGGAATAACTGAGTTCACCTGCAATTAGGGAACTGGGATTTTTGACCTGTAGTGATAACTCAGATCACTTCATGGGAAATAGATGGGGAAACAGTGGAAACAGAGTCAGACTTTATTTTTTTGGGCTCCAATATCACTGCAGATGGTGACTGCAGCCATGAAATTAAAAGATGCTTACTCCTTGGAAGGAAAGTTATGACCAACCTAGATAGCATATTCAAAAGCAGAGACATTACTTTGCCAACAAAGGTCCATCTAGTCAAGGCTATGGTTTTTCCAGTGGTCATGTATGGATGTGAGAGTTGGACTGTGAAGAAGGCTGAGCACCGAAGAATTGATGCTTTTGAATTGCGGTGTTGGAGAAGACTCTTGAGAATCCCTTGGACTGCAAGGAGATCCAACCAGTCCATTCTAAAGGAGATCAGTCCTGGGTGTTCATTGGAAGGAATGATGCTGAAGCTGAAAATCCAATACTTTGGCCACCTGACACTAAGAGTTGACTCATTGGAAAAGACTCTGATGCTGGGAGGGATTGGGGGCAGGAGGAGAAGGGGATGACAGAGGATGAGATGGCTGGATGGCATCACTGACTCGATGGACGTGAGTCTGAGTGAACTCCGGGAGTTGGTGATGGACAGGGAGGCCTGGAGTGCTGCGATTCATGGTGTCACAAAGAGTCAGACATGACTGAGAGACTAAACTGAACTGAACTGAATAACTCAGAAAAAAGGGGATACTTTATGGTTTCTGGAACAGCTTACAGAATTAATAACATCATGTACTCTGATATAAAAACTCATATCTTAAATATCATTGGCTTTTATAAAATGAAGATACCAAACTAGTCACACTTTATAATAACAATGAACCACTCTTTCTTGGCAAATGCATATACAGAATTAAAATTGATAGAATTTGCTTTTATTTGGAAATTATTGGAGGTGGTTGTATCATCTCAAGGGAGAGCTGGGCCATTCCATGCATCAAGATAAAAGTGCTAAAATTGTTGTACAACGACAGCCCAGTGCACCAAAGGACAAGGAAGAGAAAGTAATGAAGACATATATGGTTGATATTTGTTGAAGTATAAAAGGATTTTTCCAGAATTTGACAGAGGAGGATACAGGGCTTCACTCAGACCTAAAGGGGAAATGAGTGTCACAGATGAAAATATCTATTCACATTTTTATAAGTTATATATACCTCAAATAAAACTTTTATTGTTATCATTGTTATAAAAACATTGGTGTTGGTATAAATGGAGATGTTTAAATGTAGCAGAATAGTGTTAACCATGTCCCAACATATCATTTTCTGATTTCTCAAAATAAAAAGCAACAAACACAGAATTTGTATCTGATCCAATGTATATTGAGGCCAAAGATAAGAAGACTCCAGCACACTCAGATGCAACCAAAAAAAAAGAAAAAGAAAACTTCAGGGATTTATATGAAAAATCCCAATTTGACTGAAAATTGCAAAAGGATGACCAACATCAATTCTGCTGGAACAGAAAAATGCAGAATAGATACTTTTAATTCCAGACATAATTATCATGGTAGTTAGCAAATCAAAGTTATATCAAAAGAGAGGTATAGGTTTAGTGCTAAGAAAATAAAGAAACAAAGAGCTATCAGCTCCATGAGGGCAAGAAGTATTTCTGGTTTTTTATGTACTTTGGTGTTTCTTGTGCTCTCACACTTTCTGGCACATAATAGGTTCTCCATAAATAGTTGTATAATGAGAATCTGATAAGATGTCATGGAAAACAAAGGAAGAAATAAAGAACAAGTAAGCACAGTATGCATTGCTATCTGTAGGAAGAAAGGCATCTAAGAGACTAGTTTGGAAATGAACATATATGAAAATGGGTTTGTTTAGTCACTAAGTTGTACCCAACTCTTTTGCAACCCATGAACTGTAGCCCGTCAGGCTCCTCTGTCCATGGAATTCTCTAGGCAAGAATATTGGAATGGGTTGCCATTTTCTTCTCCAGGGGATCTTCCCAACCCAGGGATTGAACCAGAGTCTCCTGCATGGCAGGCGGATTCTTTATAGTTGAGCCACCTGGGAAGCCCAAATATGCATTACAAATGTCATAAGATACAAATACAGATCTATTAGAACTTAATTGCCAATGGAAAGTATTAATAGACGTGAGGCACAGAGAGAGGTTAACGGTGGATTCTTTCTTTCATTACACTTCTCTGTAGTGCTGTTGTTGTTTTTTACCATGAGTATGTATCATTGCTATTACTCAACAAGTTAGCTTATTCTTATATTATGAACAAAAGCATCTAGGAAAGGAGATTTTGAAGAGAATCACAAAGACGGAAAATCGAAGCTCAATATTCAATATCACTGAAGAATGAAAACAGAAGGGACAGCAAGATGTCCCAGGATAAATGATCAAGCATGGAATTCTGCAGCCCTTACTTCAGGAAGAATAGCAATCGGCATGTTACCATGTGCCTCTTAGGACTCATTCTTGACATGATTTAGGAAGATTTATAGACACTTGTTCACAACCACAAGTGCAGAAACTGTCCAGACAACAAAGTACCAAATAGCCCAGGGATAAAGGAGACTTAAGTGGCTAATAATAAACTGTGAAAGTGAAAAGAAACAGAATGAAGCCAAAGAGAAAATGAGAGGGTGGTTAGTAAGGAGGTAATTTGGGGTAAACGAAAACAGGAACATGAAGACCTTTTATTGAGTGACTAACCAGAAAGACCAGTTTCTAGACTGGAACACTGGAAGCAAACTGGGAAACTGGGAACTACCAGGAAATAATAGGGAAATCAAGTTTCTTTATATGAGAGAAAAAATTGCAGCTTTTTTATAACACTCAGCTATAAAATACTACTAAACGCTTCTAGTGCCACCTTGCTAACGATTACAGAACTTGTGTCACTTTTTCTCACCTCCTGAGACTGCAGTTCCATCTTTGCTAATTTCCCAGCCCCAGCACAAAATTTCATGTTCTTATTAGAAAGAATTGAAAAGCAATTCCTTGACACTGGTTGGTTTCTTTTCTAACCAACCTGACTTCTTTAGAGGAAAAAAAAAAATGCTAATGGGGGCATACTCAGTACATTTTGATATTTTGGAAGGAAGATGCAGTTTTGGGCTTATAGACACTTAAGATATTAATGGGAAGAAAGACATGATCCAGAAATACCAGCAAAACAACGGGATTCCAGAAACAAGACTAAATATTCATGGGTCACTGTCCTATCGCCAATAAAACCACTGAACCTGGTCATGAGTGATGATGGAAAAGCACCCATAAAACTCACCTTCAGGGTCCCAAACAGCCCTATATAATGTGGCTATACATTCTGTGTATTATGTATATTTCAATATATAAAATTGTGCAATTTCTGAATTATATGCCACAAAGATTAATGTGTTTCTAAATAGAAAACAAAAAATAAAATCTCAAAGCTTTAATTTAGGTCCTGGGTCCCATGAGCTCTGGCTTGGTCATTTCTCATCAACTTAGACTCATGACTGGTTGATCTTTTGATAGGAAATTTCTGGACCTGCACAGGCAATCCTTTCCAGGGAGACACAGATCCATCTTTTTACTTTGTTTGGGCATAAATCCACAGACAAATCAAAGAGGACCAGGAAGTAATGTTTAAGAATATCAGATTAAAGGAAAGCAATTCATCAGCTGAGGTTTTGTGAGCACCTCCCATCTTTGCAGCCCTGGTTGGCCATGCTGGTGAAGCCATGCCGTGGAGGAAATGGCAACTGTAGTAAGGCTTGGTGAATGTTTGAATGCTCAGTCTTAGGAGGAAAAGAGTGAGGAAAACTTCAAAATAAGTATGTTAGAAATAGTAAATATTATTTAAGTTTCTTTTGGTAGAGGTTGGCTTAATTTGGAAGGGAGAATGTTTTTGGTAAGTGGGTTAGATAACATGAAAAAAGCAAATATGCAGAATTCATAGGTATTTTGAAAAGCATAACAGCAGTGAAAAATTCCGTCTTAAGAGTAAATCTTATAAGTTGTGACAAGAAAAATTGTAACTATGTAAGGTGATAGATATTGACTAAACTTACTTTGTTACATCAAGTTATATTGCACCCCTTAAGGTAATATGTCAGTTACATTGCAAATTTTTAAAATTCCATAAGTATTTCATCTTTTTTCTCATTTCCACAACTTGCATGGCTTTTGAACATATGTTACTATATCCTGTGTTTAGTTGCTCAGTCTTGTTCGACTTTGTGACCTCATGGCTTCTTCTATGGCCTACCATGATAATGGAGAAGTGTTGTTACAGCTGAGTGGTCAAAACAGATTTCAGCTCCCGATCTCCACTCCCACCTCTCTTGTGGTCATACTGAGCCCCTAGAAATCTGAAAAGCCTTTTGGGTTGTAAACCTAGCAGCTGTGTTTTCCCTTTGCAAAGGAGACATTCTTATTTATGGCCCCCTGCCCTACGACCACTACAGCATGTGACTTCCCCACTGCACACTTACTTCTCCTTTGGAGTTTCAGATTTCCTTCCTTTTCTTTGGTTTGTTCCACAGTTGCACTTTCCTGGGATACATAGGGAATTCTGATCCTATCTGCTGTTACTGGGATTTTGCACAGACTTCTTTGGCATAAGAAAACATAAAGGAACAAAGATTAGATTTCTCTCTTTAAAGAAATCTTATTTTGCCATGGAAACCAAAAGGAAAGGATATTATAAAAATGTGATTTATACTTGTTTGTATTTGAGCCACAATTGTGGTCATTAGATATTTGTCTTCGTCCATTAAAGGACAGGTACAGTTGGTGATGGACAGAGAGGCCTGGCATGCTGCGGTCCATGGGGTCGCACAGAGTCGGACACAACTGAGCAACTGAACTGAACAGTTAAACACATGCTTTCGATTCCTGCTGACTTTCTGCCTCAGGTGCATATTCCCTAGTAAGCTACTCAATGTAACTTCACTTGACTTTGACTGACCTCCCACCAAGACACACACTCTAAAGTACAATCTCCTTGAGATTTGAAAATTTATCTGTGCTTTTCAACCTGAACATACCCATTAGTATAATCCAAATGACTTAAGTCGACAGAGAACCCCTCCTCCGTCCCCCACAGTCCAACGTTGAAAAGTTTGTCTTGTGGGCTGAAGGTGGTGGAAAACACAGCAGCTGGTACACATGGGTATAAATCAATAGTTTTGTAGCTAACTGGAAAAGCTGGTCAGTGTAGACCTAAGGCTTAAGTCAAGGTGACACAATGAGAAATACAAAATCAGAAAAGGAGAGAACTACAAAACTGGTGAATGAATAAATGTTTACCCTTCTGTACAGCTTTGGATATCCTTGAAGTCATTTCCTCAGGGAGAAGAACGTTAAAAACAGCCTTGCGAACAGTCATTTCCTTCTGATCTTAGAAATCAGCAGTTTTCATGCCACTATGACTTGGCCATATGTTCAAGATTCAGTTCAGTTCACGTTAGTCACTCAGTCGTGTCTGACTCTTTGTGACCCCATGGACTGCAGCACGCCAGACCTGCCTGTCCATCACCAACTCCGGGAGTCCACCCAAACTCATGTCCATTGAGTCGGTGATACCATCCAACCATCTCATCTTCTGTCGTCCCCTTCTCCTCCCGCCCTCAATCTTTCCCAGCATCAGGGCCTTTTCCAATGACCCTTCACATCAGGTGGCCAGAGTATTGGAGTCTCAGCTTCAACATCAGTCCTTCCAATGAACACCCAGGACTGATCTCCTTTGGGATGGATTGATTGTATCTCCTTGCAGTCCAAGGGACTCTCAAGAGTCTTCTCCAACACCACACTTCAAAAGCATCAATTCTTTGGTGCTCAGCTTTCTTTACAGTCAAACTCTCATATCCATACATGACCACTGGAAAAACCATAGCCTTGACTAGATGGACCTTTGTTGGCCAAGTAAAGTCTCTGCTTTTTAACATGCTATCTAGGTTGGTCATAACTTTCCTTCCAAGCAGTAAGCGTTTTTTAATTTCATGGATGCAGTCACCATCTGCAGTGATTTTGGAGCCCCAAAAATAAAGTCTGGCACTGTGTCCACTGTTTCCCCATCTATTTGCCATGAAGTGATGGGACCGGATTGCCATGATCTTCGTTTTCTGAATGTTGAGCTTTCAGCCAACTTTTTCACTCTCCTCTCTCACTTTCATCAAGAGACTCTTCAGTTCTTCTTCACTGTCTACCATAAGGGTGGTGTCATCTGCATATCTGAGGTTATTGATATTTCTCCCGGCAATCTTGATTCCAGCTTGTGCTTCTTCCAGCCCAGCATTTCTCGTGATGTACTCTGCATAGAAGTTAAATAAGCAGGGTGACAATGTACAGCCTTGATGTACTCCTTTTCCTATTTGGAACCAGTCTGTTGTTCCATGTCCAGTTCTAACTGTTGCTTCCTGACCTGCATACAGATTTCTCAAGAGGCAGGTCAGATGGTCTAATATTCCCATCTCTTTCAGAATTTTCCACAGTTTATTGTGATCCACAGAATCAAAGGCTTTGGCATAGTCAATAAGGCAGAAAGAGATGTTTTTCTGGAATTCTCTTGCTTTTTTGATGATCCAGCGGATGTTGGCAATTTAATCTCTGGTTCCTCTGCCTTTTCTAAAACCAGCTTGAACATCTGGGTGTTTATGGTTCGTGTATTGCTGAAGCCTGGCTTGGAGAATTTTGAGCATTACTTTGCTAGCATGTGAGGTGAGTGCAATTGTGCGGTAGTGCAGTAGTTTGAACATTCTTTGGCATTGCCATTCTTCCGGATTGAAGGTCAAATAATCAATACTGTATAGAGATGTTAAAAATTTATGTGTGAACACAGGTATTATATACTACCTGATGTTCTCAACTTGAAAAGAGATTGTCACCTGTATTTTCACCTAACAACCCTAGCATTGAATGCTTTCTATGGAAGGGTATTCAAGGAATTAAGAGTCAGAGATGAAAGGATCTAAGAATACCAATAAAAATGCCAGTGAATATATTGTATGTTAGTGAGTGGTGTAGACAAAGCATTTTGCTAATTGTTCTTATTTTCTGAGAGAAATGACTTTGGAAGGATTTATCAATGGCATGGAAAAAGATCAGGGCCCTCTGGAAATTGTTTCCAAGAGCTTTGACTTTTCCAATGTACTGAAAGTAATCTGTGGTGGGAAATAGCCAGACACTGGAGAAAGGCTTCTTCTAAACCAATTGACAAGAATGGTGTAGGGACAGTGAAAGTTGAGAAGCTGTGGAATGGATGCAAAGCAAAGCACTCAGCTTTCGGTGGATTGAAAACTCTCAGTGGAGAAGAAATGTGATTTTCTGCATGTACCTGCTATTGATTACATGTTTTTATTATCATTGGTAACCACTTATGAATACCCCGCTTAAGTTCCACAGAGAACTCTCATAAAGATTCTAAAAAGAAGCACTGCTGCTTCTGTTTATGCATCAGTCCTCGGTCCACATGTTAGAACATGATTAAACTGAAGGATTGCCTCCATGGCTATCAGTGCAAACTGGAGCTTGCATGTATGTTTTCTTGCCCACCTAAAGTAGTCTGCATCTTATAGAACTGGATTATTATTCAGACAGTGTCTCAACAATTTAACATTCTTAGATTAAACACGCATTTGACATATGTATTTGCTGCCTCTTGGCTCTTGTTTCATCCGTATATTATAAATGACTGAGTTCTGGTCTGTTGAAAAACTTTTTTTTCTGCCCTTCTTTCTTCTTCCTTACCCTGAACACTGTCTTGAATCAGTAATAATGTTCTGCTCCAAAGGAAAAGTCTTAAACTATGTAGTGAAAGGAGAAAATTTCCAACTGGGCAATGAGAATGTTTCCATCTGATTTATTATAAATCTGGGTCCAGTTGTGCATGAAAATTTGATGCATCATCTGTAATTATTATGCCAGTTGGAGGCTTGATCAGAACAGCAGACAGCCAGGCTATGCAACAACAAGCACTTGACATTTTAAATGGTCCTGACATTATAGCTCTGACATTTCATTTTTTATATCCTTTCCCCAAAAATGAAATGATGAATGAGATTTCTTGATGGGTTAGAACTTTTAAAGTTTTGGTTCTATATCACAGGCCTATTAGTACCTCTGTCAATGCCAGGCTATGCAAACAGTGGAGGTTGAAGAGCAGATGTGAGCTGTCTTTACGTTAAAAACTTCCTAATTACTCTTTCATATTCAAATTTGGGTTAAAAACACACAAAGAGTGAACTGTCCCTGTCTCCCTGTAGTTGCAGATGTGGATCAAGTATAGAGAGGGATAGATGAGGCACACACGGCAATAGAAATGAAGTATAAATGGAGGTAGGAAGACTTAGGTAAACAAATTGATGAAGATGCAGTTGAAGGTCATATAGATGCAGGTAGAAATATTCTAAGTGAGTGATAGTTGCTCAGTTGTATCTGACTCTTTGTGACCACAGGGACTGTAGCCCATCAGGCTCCTCTGTCCATGGAATTCTCTAGGCAAGAATACTGGAGTGGGTTTTCTAGGATCTTCAAAAGAAAAAGAAAAACTGAGCTTCCTAGCAGTAGAAGTGAAAAGGAAAACATCATTTCACTCTTACCCAGCAGCAGCCCCATCCCAGCAGTGGCAGTTGATTTCATTTTTTGAACCACATTTCTCTGGGGCACCCAATGTCCTTTCCACATAAAACTGGGTCCCAGTTCCCTGCTTCCAAGCTTCTATGTTCTAATAACCTCAGTCTCTTCCTTTTATTTCCCTTGCCTAGGATGGGAGCTGCTCCTTGCCATTTCTGTGTTACTTCAGTGTCTTGCTTGACTTTTCCAGTCCTCCAATGTCCTCTTAACCAATTCTTTGTATTAAACAGGGATTTAAAATATTTTGTGTGTGTGTATGCATGCTCAGTCATATCTAACTCTTTGTGACCTCATGGACCGCAGCTTGCCAGGCTCCTCTGTCCATGGGATTTCCCAGGCAAGAATACTGGAGTGGGTTGCCATTTCCTCCTCCAGGGTATCTTCCCAACCCAGGGAATCAAACTTTCATCTCCTGCATTGCCAGGTGGATTCTTTATCACTGTGACACCTGGGAAGCCCTTTTCTCTCTATTACTAAGTCCTTACTATGGAATTGGCTGAGTGGGCTCATTTAATAGTGATGGCCCCGTGATGTGGCTGTTATCCCTGCTTTATGCCTGGTAGCTGAGACTCAAAGAAGTGGTATCATTTTCCCAGATAGCTGCCTGGTAGAATCATATGATCCAGGCTGAGCATAACAGGGAAACAACTGGCGACAGAGCAATGTAGTCAGTAGGACCCCAGCCCGGCATCACAGAGTAAAACATGGAAAGACGGGTTTTGGAGCTGAGGGTTTATAGCTTAATTATCAACACAGAAGTAATAGATAGGGCGAGCCAAGTAGACACTTAAGGACACATCCCTACCCATAGAGACCCTAAGAACATCTGCGCTCTGCTTTATCCCAGGTCCCATCTCCCACTTTGTCTTGAAACCTATATTTCTCAGGCGGCTTCCCAGGCTCCAGCTCCACTGTTGCCTCCTACCTGGATGGCGCTCTTCCACTCATCACCCTCTTTGGAATCATGACTGCTTTGTCTCGTTTACCAGGCTTGCTTTTGGTTTTTTCCTTGGATGCTGCCTGGTAGGTTTCTAAGCTCTGTTCCATCACTATACCCAACACTCACTCTGGGTCTACCTCTTCTCAAGTTGACCCACAGTTTATGGAGAAGATGAGAGCAGTATTCCGTTCTCTTTCCAAAGTATAGCTTTGCTCATATGTGAGAATAGCAGACAGAGCACACGCTTGTCAGATTCTTAGGAAAATGGGTTTGTGGGTGCAGTTGAAGGATGTGAAAATGCTAGTTGCTTGTCGTAAGAGAACACATCATAAAGTAAGGTCTACTTCATAAGTTTGCTGAGGGTGGTCCTAAGGAGATGAGATGAAATCTAGGTACACAAGGATTTAGATTAAATCATGTACAGCTGAGGTAGAAAAAGAGGCTGGAAAAACAGAACCATATTATTTCCTTTGGAACTCTGTCTCTTAATACCACATTCCTCCAAAGTCCTAGGCTCCATCATTTCTTCTGCAACTTAGCATTGTGATGCTGAGTCCAAGGAAATAGTCCTAACTGAAATATGAAGTCATATTACTTTACTTTAAAATATCTCATTCATTAAATTTAAATTCATCCTTTAGATAAGCTTTAATCAGAGACTTCTGCCTAATGATTTTTTTAAATTTTGAATTTTTATTGTATTTATCAGAATTCCTCAGTTCCTGCTCCCCACCCACCCAGGGGTTTTTACAGTAAAATTTCAAGCAAAGAATCTAATGACAAGTAGGGCCTGGTTTGTGAAGAACCTCGATAACTTAATTAAATGGGAGTGACAGCCTCAGAAATCATCAAAGGGCAGTAGCCCAACCAGAATTACAGCCATCAAACAAGGAGAAGGCAATGGCATCCCACTCCAGTAGTCTTGCCTGGAGAATCCCAGGGATGAGGGAGCCTGGTGGGCTGCCGTCTATGGGGTCGCACAGAGTTGGACACGACTGAAGCGACTTAGCAGCAGCAACAACAAGATCCTAGCCTAGATATTCCAATATATTTTCCTCTTAAAAAAATAATTCCTTGGCATTTTGAAAGAGAGGAACACTATTTTAAGATAGATGAAAGGCATTAAAAGATCTAATTTTTACCTTATTAAAAGGAGCCCTCCCCTTAAAGAAGGCTGAAATCCTATAACTCACATTTGTCTACATAGTTGAAGACTCACCAGAAGGAAGATGGCCTAATTCTTTGGCTCAATATCAACAAAGAAAGGAAGTGAAAAGGGAAAACAGATTTGAGTGGCAGCTGGTCCAGGCTGACGACAGGCTCTAGTGCAATTGCTTTCTCCTTGTCAGTGGCTTGTGTCTACTGTTCCTTGTTTTGGTTATTTCTGGTAGAGAGAGGATATTCTCCATAGAGGAGCAGCTACCGACCTGGAACTGAGGTGTAAAGCACAAGAGTAGGCTGTGGAGGGCTCAGGAGAATGGGTTGCTAAATCGTGTCCAACTCCTTGGTGACCCCTTAGACTGTAGCCCACCAGGCTCCTTTAGGTGCGGCAAATATTCCCTTCATTTTTCTTTCCAAAATGTTTTGGAATAAATGTAATGGGGGAGTAAATGAGAAAATATGGTTTGTTTAAAATTTATGTCTGAGAGGCAAATGAAGAGGCCTAGAGGAAGGTTTGCTGCATTAAAGAAACCAATAGGAAAGAGCCTACTTTCTTTACTCCCTTCCTGCCCCCCACCCCTCCCCACCCGCCAACAAATTCATATTAAATAACCTTTAAAAATGAAAATGAAATACAGGAAAGTCCTGACATTTAAACCAAGCTAGGGTCTTAATGCTTTCAAAAACCTAAATCATTAAAACAGTGTGGCCAGGGAATATCTTTCTCAATATTGAGAGTCTGTGAGGACAGTCGTAGGTAGGCAAAACTTGGACATTCATATGAAACCCAGGGAATGCTAAGTTTATCAGTAGGATGACTGACAACATGGAGAAAAATATTTGGGGAGGCTGAATTGCTTGGCAGGAAGAGTGCTGGACAGACTCAGACATGGGTTCTCATGACATTGGACGAGTCATTTATCCCTCAGCATCTCAGTCCCCTCTGCTCACAAAGGGGTGTGGGTTGGGGGGAAAACCTCTGAAGTCCCACCTCTAGTTTTCTATGATTCCATGAAGCTTTCATAATGCATGGAATCACACCTCAGTCCTTCAAAATGATCAGTTGTTTAGAAACACAATTTAAGACTTGTTTGACACAAATCTCAGGAAGCCCAGATCATTTTAGGCTCAATGGCCAATGAGTTTCAGGTTGCTACCCCTGGGCTCTATTTCCAGTTATTACTCTTTGTCCTATCTCTCATTCTGAGATCCTCTCCATGAATGGAAGGGAGGGCCAGTGACAGGCTGCCTACATAGAAGTCACCTGCATGCCTTTTCCAAAATAAATGTTTTTATATCCCTGGTGTGCTGTCGCAGCCGCCTGCGCTCCACAAACACATCTATTTCTGCTTTATTGACTATGCCAAAGACTTTGACTGTGTGGATCACAATAAACTGTGGAAAATTCTGAAAGAAATGGGACTACCAGACCACCTGACCTGCCTCTTGAGAAACCTATATGCAGGTCAGGAAGCAACAGTTAGAACTGGACATGGAACAACAGACTGGTTCCAAATAGGAAAAGGAGTACATCAAGGCTGTATATTGTCACCCTCCTTATTTAATTTACATGCAGAGTACATCATGAGAAACGCTGGGTTGGAGGAAGCACAAGCGGAATCAAGATTGCCAGGAGAAATATCAATTGCCTCAGATATGTAGATGACACCACCCTTATGGTAGAAAGTGAAGAAGAACTAAAGAGCCTCTTGATGAAAGTGAAAGAGGAGAGTGAAAAAGTTGGCTTAAAGCTCAACATTCAGAAAACGAAGATCATGGCATCTGGTCCCATCACTTCATGGGAAATAGATGGGGAAACAGTGGACACAGTGGCTGACTTTATTTTTCTGGGCTCCAAAATCACTGCAGATGGTGATTGCAGCCATGAAATTAAAAGACACGTACTTCTTGGAAGGAAAGTTATGACCAACCTAGATAGCATGTTAAAAAGCAGAGATATTACTTTGCCAACAAAGGTACATCTGGTCAAGGCTATAATTTTTCCAGTGGTCATGTATGGAATGTGAGAGTTGGACTATAAAGAAAGCTGTGCACAGAAGAATTGATGCTTTTGAACTGTGGTGTTGGAGAAGACTCTTGAGAGTCCCTTGGACTGCAAGGAGATCCAGCCAGTCCATCCTAAAGGAGATCAGTCCTGGGTGTTCATTGGAAGGACTGATGTTGAAGCTGACACTCCAATACTTTGGCCACCTCATGTGAAGAGCTGACTCATTGGGAAAGACCCTGACGCTGGGAAATATTGAGGGCAGGAGGAGAAGGGAACGACAGAGGATGAGATGGTTGGATGGCATCACTGACTCAATGGACATGGGTTTGGGTGGACTCTGGGATTTGGTGATGGACAGGGAGGCCTGACGTGCTGCGATTCATCTAGTTGCAAAGAGTCGGACATGACTGAGCAACTATACTGAACAGATATCCCTGGTGATTCTAATGCATGACCAGGTATGGACACCACAACTGCTCACATCTGAGAGATCCACCCGCAGGGTCATCCATCCACACTGTCTCCCAGCATTGACCTTTAAGTCCTTTGGAGCCATGGAGTCCTGCATAATTCATTTATATGATACATACAGCAAAAAAGATCAGTCTTGTATGCATGCATGCAGACTAATTTAAACCTACTGCCTCCATCACTAATTATATTACCCTTGTCAGTACAGGGTGCTTCCCTCAGTGAGTTTCCCTCAGCAAGTCTGTTTACACACACATGAAATGAGGTTAAAAACACTCCATTGAGTTATGAAGATGACATGAGAGGCCATATGTAAGCACCTAGCAAAGTGCCTGGCCTACTATATGCTTAGTATGTGCTTGTTCCTCTAACTTCTAGAATATTTAAGGCCTTAGATATATAGAGTTCAGGCTACTTTTTAGGTAATAGATTCCATTCTGGCCTAAAGGGACACTATATGCTTTTCCCAGGCATTTTAATCCCTTGGTTCTCTAGTTATTAAAGGTATGCAGCTGACAGCCCACCAGGCTCCTTTGTCCATGGGATTTTCCAAGCAAGAATACTGGAGTGGGTTGCCATTTCCTTCTCCAGGGGATCTTCCTGACCCAGGAATCGAACCCACATCTCCTGCATTGCAGGTGGATTCTTTACTGACTGAGCTATGAGGAAAGCTTTCTCTCTAGCTATATTTAATTGGCCTTCTAATGAAGTTTGAGAAAATCATTGTCTATGAGCTATTCAATATTTGGGTAGGCAAAACCTTTAACACACCCACATGGAATGGGCTATCTGTCAGCTGCAAACCTTTAATATTTTGTCCAAGCTCTTCAGACAACAATGAACCTTCGTATACATTTTCAGACAAGAGTCTAACAGTTAGACTGTACCCTTGGTCCCTGTTCCAGCACATATGTTCATTCCTTCTGATCATGCACTTTACATTTCTATAACACTATACTTTTATGAACATTTTAAGAAATATAAATAGCAATTTAAGAATTTATTTTATGTCCTCCTCTGTCCATGGGATTCTCCAGGTAAGAATACTGGAGTAGGTTGCTATGCCCTCCTCCAGGGGATCTTTTCCTGACCCAGGGATCTAACCTGTGACTCCTGCGTTGCAGGCAGATTCTTTACTTTCTCTTAAAATGAAAGTCAAAATTCTCTTCTCAGAGTGGCCTTCAGGCCTTTATGTAATCTGCCCTCCTCTTTCCTGTCACCTTTCTCAGCTTCTCAGCTGCTGCTCTTCTCTCTTTCATCCTCTGCTCGGTCACAGTAGCCACTTTCTCTTCCTAACACATCTCAGGCACCAGCCCTCCCCAGGGACATTCTTCTTCTCTCTGACTGGTATGCTTTTCTCCAGATAGCAACCAGGCTTTTTCTGTCACCTGCTTCAAACTTTAGGCTTGACTGTCACCTTCTCCATAAGGTCTTCCCTGACCACCTACCTACTGCTGCTACTGCTGCTGCTGCTGCTAAGTTGCTTCAGTCGTGTCCGACTCTGTGCGACCCCATAGACGGCAGCCCACCAGGCTCCCCCGTCCCTGGGATTCTCCAGGCAAGAACACTGGAGTGGGTTGCCATTTCCTTCTCCAATGCATGAAAGTGAAAAGTGAAAGTGAAGTCGCTCAGTCATGTCTGACTCTTCGAGACCCCATGGACTGCAGCCTACCAGACTCTTCCGCCCATGGGATTTTCCAGGCAAGAGTACTGGAGTGGGGTGCCATTGCCTTCTCTGACCACCTACCTAAAATTGCAAATATCTTTTCTCTCCACTCCCACACTCTCGAGACCCCTTCTGTACTTAACTAGTACATGGAATAAATTTATCTTCTAACCCACTATCTCATTGGTTATTTCGTTTCTTGCCCTCTCCCCATTAAAACAAATTCTGCAAGCCAGAGATTGTCAGTTGTTTGGTTTATTAACATATCTCCAGCACTTAAGACATAGCTCAACACATAGTAACCACTCAACAAGTATTTGTTGAATGAGTAGAGGAATATGAAACTTGCCAATGATTATGCCTGTTAATGGTGACTGGTGCTAACAGAGCTCCTCGGAATCTCTCTGCAGAGCCTTTCTTCCACTCCATGTGCCCTTTCGTTATGTCACGGAAGCCAAAATGGGTAATAACTTCTTCCTTCATCCTTCAAATTAACTTCCATATGAGCTCATATAATCCAACTGATGCTGCCATTTAAAAAATGCTTTTGAAGTAGGCTTTTAAGCAGTTTCTTGATCACACAAGAAAATCATAATGTTACCATATTATCACAGGTGGCTAATGCTTTTGTTTTTCAATTTGTTCATTTTCTTACCAAAATGATATTTGTGTATCTATACTCTGGTTACCTGAATTAGCTATGAATGGTTTCTGGCTCTTTTTAGAATTAAAAATATATTCTCAAAGAGTAGAATATGTCACCATTGTGAGCAAAATGGCTCTCAAAATGTGAACAGATTTTTAAACAGTTAAAAATTTAAACTATTAGATCAAAAATTAAAAGTTAAACAGTTAAAATATTTGTACCAGTGTGACAATGTATTTAAAATATTAAAATTCAGACATTTATAGGTAAAACACAAACTCTGAAGATTGAAAGTTATCAAGAAAAAATCTGCAAAGGAGAAAATACAACTGATTACTGATTAACAAACACAAAGAAAAGCTTTTAAGGTCACAGATAATAGGAAAAACACCACAGATTCGAACAAAACAATTTAACATGTCAAACTTAAAGTTTATTTTAAAAGTCAACCATGAAATGGTAATATTTGGGGATGTGGGCTACTAGATATAAGATAATTCCTTTTGTACTATTTTACAACTTTACTGTAAATCTAAAATTAGTTTATAAAGTTTATAAAGAGAATAGATGGCTCTGTTCTGTCTCTATCCCTTCAATGATTTACTCTCAGTTACTACACTGTTGTAATAAGTCTTTATGTGGTATCTGCTTTCTTCTTTGCAGTTGTCTCAGTATTCTTCACCCTTTCCCATATACGGTGCAAAATCAGCTGGTCAGTGTAAAATCACTGTTGGGATTTTCCACTAGAATTGCATTGAACTTACAGGTCAATTTGGGGAGAATGAACTGACAGATAGGAGATGTGTATGTCTTCCTCTATCAATGCTCCTTGAGCTCCTTTCCTAGGTCCTGCATGTGGAATAAAACTGAATCTGATCAGAGCTTGCATCCATTGCTCAGTTGCTTCAGTCATGTCCAGCTCTTTGTGACCCTTCAGGCTATACCCTGCCAGGCTCCTCAGTCCATGTTACTCTCCAGGTAAGAATACTGGAGTGGGTTGCCATTTTCCCCTCCAGGGGATCTTCCCAACCCAGAGATGGAACCCAGATCTCCTGCATTGCTGGCAGATTCTTTACCACTGAGCCACTGGGGAAGCCTGATCAGAGCTTAGATCTCTCCAGATTTACTGGCTGGTCTGATGGGTATATTTTTCCACTTGGATTATTCCTTCTGATAAAATTTTAATCTGGTATAGAAAATAAAGCACATTCTTTCTGTTTTCTAAATTAAGTCCTGTTTTAGCAGATACATGTATCATGGTTTAGAGTAAATAGATGACCCTCCTTATACCACCTTAGGAGTAGAGGATGCCGATTAATTCCAAAGCAGTAGTCAACAGCAGAAACCTAGCTCAAAATAGCTCAAGTGTTTAATAGAAAAGGGAATCTACTCACACAACAAACATTCAGACAGCTAAATACAAGGCTCGAAGAACGTATCAGTTCTCTAGATCTCATGTCCAATTGTCTCTGTATTTGGCCTCATTCTCCCCTCAGGCCACAAATGAACCTAACCTGAATTATTTTTACAACTCTCCATTCCAAAGAAAGCTTCACAAGTTAAAATGATCTGCTTTGTCTTTCTGGGCATTTAAGTTCAGGGCCGCTTCTAGATGCTAAGTCCTCCCTATATAACATGGGCAAAAGGAATTATTTACATAAGACAATCTAACGCACTAGAGTTGGGTTCCCCACTGGAATAAAGGCCTCACAGTAACAAGGTGTGTTTTATAGGTCATAGAGATATGCTGCTGCTGCTGCTAAGTCGCTTCAGTCATGTCCGACTCTGTGCAATGCCATAGACGGCAGCCCACCAGGGTCCCCCATCCCTGGGATTCTCCAGGCAAGAACACTGGAGTGGGTTGCCATTTCCTTCTCCAATGCATGAAAGTGAAAAGTGAAAGGGAAGTCTCTCAGTCGTGTCCAACTCTTTGCGACCCCCTGGACTGCAGCCTACCAGGCTCCTCCGTCCATGGGATTTTCCAGGCAAGAGTACTGGAGTGGGGTGCCATTGCCTTCTCTGAGACATATGCTAGGTTCCATATATACAGAGATATATCAATGCACATGTTCATGTGTGTGTGCTAAGTCACTTCAGTCATGTTCGACTCTTTGCAACTCTATGAACTGGGGCCTGCAAGGCTCCTCTGTCCATGGGATTCTTCAGGCAAGAATACTGGAGTGGGTTGCCATGCCTTCCTCCAGGGGATCTTCCCAACCCAAGGACTGAACCCGCATCTCTTACATCTCTTGCATTGGTAGGCGAGTTCTTTACCACTAGTGCCACCTGGGAAGCCCTGAAGGTTTCCTAAACTCCAAATGCTAATGTTGAAACACCTTGTATGCATGGATGTACTTGGAGGTATCTTGCCTTTAACAAGAATTTCATGACTATCAAAGAGCCGTAAAAGAGGTGGACACAGATCTCAATGCTTTGCCACCAAGACAAAATTCCAAAGTATCAATACTTATGGGGGTGTAGGGAGTGGGAGTCTCTAGTTTTATTTAAAATTCAGGGTGTGGTGGACATGATGATGTTGCCCAGGTTCCTCCTCAAGGAAAGATTTACTGATCCAGTCACTGAGCATATTATCATTAGACAACCTCCAGCTGTCAGCTCCTTCTGAAATTGTGCCAGCTGCAGAGAGTGGCCTCATTCAGGGTCATACCCTTGGTGGTAGGAGGGCATGGCCCACACAGAATAACTGATAAAGGGCAGGGAAGAAAGCCTTAGCCATTTCAGACCAAGAATAAGCACTCTAGGATCACTTCTGCTCCAGAGTGACTCAGTGGGGTCAGATGAGGCTGTTCAGCCTGCATCACAGCTGACTTTTCCTTCGCTTTCCACTGGTGTTGTTCACAGGTGCTCCATAATAAACATTCTGCACACTATCCCATCTCAGAGTCTGCTTTCCAGACAGTCTAACCTGCAACAGTGGCCTTTCTATTGTTGTTTTTCAGTTGCCCAGTTGTCTCCAACTCTTTGTGACCCCATGGACTGTAGCAGGTCAGGCCTCTCTGACCCTCACCATCTCCCGAAGTTTGCCCAAGTTCATATCCATTGCATCAGTGATGCCATCCAGCCATTGCATCCTCTGATGCCCTCTTCTCCTTCTATCCTCAATCTTTCCCAGCATCAGGGACTTTTTCCAGTGAGTCAGCTGTTCACATCAGATGACCAAAATACTGGAGTTTCAGCTTCAGCATCAGTCCTTCCAATGAGTATTCAGGGTTGATTTCCCTGAAGATTGACTGTTTGATGATCTTGCTGTCAAAGAACTCTCCGGAGTCTTCTCCAGCAACATATTTCGAAGAAATCAATTTTTCAGCGCTCCACCGTCTTTACAGTCCAACTCTCACAACTGTTAGTGACCACTGGGATAATCATAGCCTTGGCTATAACAGACCTTTATCGGCAGAGTAATATATCTGCTTTTCAACACACTGTCTAGGTTTATCACAGCTTTCCTGCCAAGAAGCAAATGTCTTCTGATTCATGGCTGTAGTCACCATTCGCAGAGATTTTAGAGCCCAAGAAAAGGAAATCTGCCACTACTTCCACCTTTCCCCCTTTATTTGCCATGAAGTAATGGGGCAGGATGTGATGATCTAAGTTTTTTTAATATTTAGTTTTAAGCCGGCTCTTTCACTCTCCTCCTTCACCCTCAAGAAACCCATTAGTTTCTTTTTGCTTTGCTGTTAGAGTGGTATCCTCCGCATATCTGAGGTTGTTGATGTTTCTCCCACCTATCGTGATTCCAGCCCAGCATTTCTCATATAGATTGAACAAACAGGGTAACAGACAGCCCTGTCACACTCCTTTCTCAATCTTGAACCAATCAGTTGTCCCATACAGAATTCTAACTGTTGCTTCTTGATCAGCATACACGTTTCTCAAGAGACAGGTAAGATGGTCTGGTATTCCCATCTTTTAAAGAGCTTTCCACAGCTTATTATGGTCCACTCAGCCTAAGACTCTTGCACTCATCTCCCATGCTAGTAGTGTCATGCTTAAAATCTTGCATGCTAGGCTTCAGCATTTTGTGAATCAACAACTTCCAGATGTCCCAGCTGGATTTAGGAAAGGAAGAGGAACCAAATATCAAATTACCAACATTTGCTGGATCATAGAATAAGCTAGGGAATTCAGAAAACATCTACCTCTGTTTTATAGACTATACCAAAGCCTTTGACTGTGTAGTCTTTCTATTATAAAAGTATATAATAGTATATTCTTGAAAAGCCACATATTCTGCAAAAATTGTGCTTGAAAAATTACCAGCCTTTTGGAAAGTATAGGGCTAGATGGAAAGTATTAAAAATGTTAGTATATAAGTTGAGCTTCCCTGGTGGCCCAGACAGTAAAGCGTCTGCCCGCAATGCGGGAGACCTGGGTTCAATCCCTGGGTCGGGAAGATCCCATGGAGAAGGAAATGGCAACCCACTCCAACACACACATACACAAAAACCAATAAAAACTGTAAGAAAATACTAACCAGTTAAATCTCCAATCACAGTCAGTAGACCCCAGTGGCCTTAAACCCCAGCTCAGGCTTCCTCCATCAGTACGTGCACCCCTAACAGCATTTGCTTCTGGCAGAGGCCAACTTCATCAAAATTAAAATGAAAGGGTAGCTTTCATCGGTCACCTTTTTTTAACTTAGGGGAGAATACATCTTTCACAGATTCTTTATCTGCACTCATAGCCTCACCAGATAGCTTAACAATATGGAAACTGGAGGCAGTTCAGCCACTATTTGACTAAAAGAAGACACTCTTACAAGATGTTTAATTTTGGGGGGTTTTTTTTCAGTTAAGGTTTCATATATTGTTACGGTTTTTTCTCGAATTGTGAAAAAACTTGCCTCAATCACTTCAAAACACTAATAAGATGGAAGATTTCATGTAGGAACCAAAGGAGTTTCTGTGTTATACTGACATCAATCCCTGACTCATTTCAAATTCAGGGCTAGAAAGAGATAGATTGTGTCAGATTTCAAAAAAGGAGACTCTAATTATGTATTATTCTATTAAAATTGTAAATGTATCTAAATGAGAGGCATTCTGGAGAAAGGGAAACTAAACATGAGAGATACTTTGGTATAAAATAAGAGTAATAAAACAGACATGCAACATGATTTTTTTCAACTTCCCCTGCCTCTTTGGACATTAATCCCTGTAATAAGATCTGTTCTTCACTGTGCATTTGTTACTTGTAGGTTTACTGATCTGCCACCAGCTGAGTCAGTCTTACCCACTGTTCTTGCATTTTCAGTTCATTTGGTGGAAAAGTTACCAGGCAGAGTGAGGATTCCATTCTCTTAGGCTTCCCAAAGTTACTTCTACATCCCACATTGCTGAACATGATTAAAGGCAGTTTAGTGCAATAGAAATAACCTTGATTTGATATCAAAAGACTTGGATTCTATTCCTAGTTCTGCCCCCCAACAATGTGGCTTCAAAGGTGGAATAAGTAATGGATATAAAATTAGCAAGGTTGATGGGTGCAACTTTCTGTGCTCCCCTGATCATCTACCACCCTTACTTCTAAAACACCAACCTCACCAAATTGCTTCCAATTTTGACTTCTACAGCTTGTTTCCACACTTACTTCCCTAGCACTTAACTGAAAGACAAAGTTAAAAACTGTGGATGTATGCAGTAGGGACCAACCAGATGTGGACAAAAAGATGTGTGTACCTGCCTTGTGTTTCAGTTGAAATGGTTCTGACAGCCAGGCTCAGAAGCAGGGAACAACGTGCCAATGCTGGCTGACTTACAGTGGCTACGGTCAGTTTTGGAAAGGATGATGGTGAGGCTGTTCTACTCTGGTGATCAGTTTATTAGGTTTGAGATGCCTGTGAGAATTGAGCTGTTGGTGGAAAGTTTGTAAAAAACAACATCCTTGCTGAGTCTTGACATCTAAATAGTTTACAGTGAGAATTCTTAAGTTGATTTGGATTTAGCATTTTTGTTGTCTCTTGCTTATATAAGTTTATACTTTGAATTTCTTTTCCTCAGATAATTTTTCCTCTCCTAAGAGGAAAGAGATTTTTGTTTTAGATAGAAGACATAGTAAACAGAGTCCTGAATTAGCACTGCCTGTCTCATTGATAGATGTTGCAGAAAATGAATCTACACGAAAAAAGTCACTAATGAAATAGCAACATGATATTACACATGCACACTCTCCTGTTTGTGACAATGGATGTATGCATGAACTTAGTCCACAGAGTCAGATATGTGGAGAATGTAATAAATTTTCTGTAACTGGACTTAAGATCAGCATTCTTAGTAATGGACATGTAGTCTCCATTTAAAGACTATTTCATTCTTTCACCTGTAGTAGGGGAACTTATGGAGAAGGCAATGGCACCCCACGCTAAGACTGAGCGACTTCACTTTCACTTTTCACTTTCATGCATTGGAGAAGAAAATGGCAACTCACTCCAGTGTTCTTGCCTGGAGAATCCCAGGGACAGTGGAGCCTCGTGGGCTGCCATCTATGGGGTCGCACAGAGTCGGACACGACTGAAGCGACTTAGCAGCAGCAGCAGGGGAACTTACATTAATGTCACCAACCTTTCCAGTTGGTCCTCTACAAGGGTCCTTCTGTGCAGTATCACTCAAGCAAGTGAAACAAAAGTTTGGTTCAGGAGCAAAGGAAAGTTTGATAAAAGACTGGAGAGGTAGGGACAGACTTGAGCTCCAGAGTACACACTCGCCCAGAGAAAGGCCCTTGGGGTCTACTTTATAAAGCAGGGATCCCATCAGTGAGGAAGGAAAAGATGGGGTTCTCATGGGGCTGGCGCAGCTGTGCTGCTCAGGCTGTAGGTCGCAGTGTGGTTACAGCATCTCTGTACAAGGCCGGCTGCTGCCATCTTGAATTTGCACTTGCCCTGCGAGCTATGTGGGGCACAGCGGCCATTTTACAGGAGGAACCCTGATCTGAAGGGCTGGGTTTGAGGCCGCTACACATGGCTCCCTATGAGCAAGTGAAACTAGACTAAGTGCAAAGGAAAGAAAAAAGTTAGACTTTATCACCCAGATTTTATTTTTATTTCTCAGGATTTGTTAATGGGCTTTGCTGGTGACACTGATGTATTGGAGGGTGGAATCTGGTGTGTGTTGCCGGATGTCCAACTGACTTCTGTAGTGACTGAGGATAATTATAAATACATTAGAAACATTTGAAATGAAATGTCACAGGCACAGACAATCAAAATGGATGCCTGTAGTAACTGATTAATACAAATGAACTGCATGTACTGATGCCCTTGCCTTTTTGGTCTTCAGCTATTGGTTCACCCAAGCACATCATTTTGTCCCCATAGAAGATTCTTTGCCATGCTCAAGTGCTTCATGGGAGCAGTAAATGTATTATACTATACCCATCTCACTTTTGGCCATAGAAAGTGTCTTCTTTACTACTCCTTGGAATTATGGGCCTTGCATCTTCATGAATTCTACTCAAGAATTGGAGGAGGAGGCTTGGTGTCAGAGAGTTACCCTGCTCTTTCTTTCCCCTTCCTTGACAGGGTTTCAGTTGGATTTGGACCAGGTTAGAGGCAGGGATCAGGTACCTGAAATAGGGCAAAGATAATTTTTAGAAATCCTCAATTTCTAACTTTGTTTCACATTAAGTTCTTTCTAAAGAATCTTCAATAGTTAACAGCGTAGCCTGCTGTTGCTGCTGCTGCTAAGTCGCTTCAGTCGTGTCTGACTCTGTGCGACCCCATAGACAGCAGCCCACCAGGCTCCCCCATCCCTGGGATGCTCCAGGCAAGAACACTGGAGTGGGTTGCCATTGCCTTCTCCAATGCATGAAAGTGAAAAGTGAAAGGGAAGTCACTCAGTCGTGTCCTACCCTCAGTGACCCCATGGACTGCAGCCTTCCTGGCTCCTGCATCCATGGGGTTTTCCAGGCAAGAGTACTGGAGTGGGGTGCCATTGCCTTCTCTGTGTGTAGCCTAGCTCTTCATATATATTCACATATACCCAAAATTTTGTCTAGGACAAAAAGTTTATGGTTTGAGTCCTTCACGGTTCTTTGCCTTGACTTTTAGCAAACAAGGGTCATTTTTCTGTTCTGTTTCCCACCTACTGAGATGACAAATGTTGTCCATTAAACAGAATAAATGTTCATAGCATAATAATAAAAAAAAACTCATAGTGGTAAAACTAATCAGCTACTGCATACCAATCCACCATATCAGCTTCAAGCATCTGATCCATCCGTCAAGTCTCTACATCTCATGCATGGCAACAGGCTTCCTCCTCGAAAGCCCACCCAGCCTTTGGGTCACTCTATTAGGAAGTTATTTGTTGTAATGGTCTGAAATCTGTCTGTATATAACTTTCCAAATTATTTAGGAGAAACCAACCAGTCATTTTGGTATTATCGCTTTTCTCTAGATCTCTCTTCAGATAATCAGTTCTGTTCACCACTTTAATGACCCGAGGGCATATCCCAACACCAGCACAGAGATGAAAAATTGACTTTTTGGAACCACACTGTTTTGTGTGGCTTTTCTACCATCTAAATTCCTGCTCCAGATCTCTGCTTCCTGATTAGCAATATGGGTGATCAGCCTTATTGTCCAGTGAAATGAATTCTAAGCCCAGTTGGCCTGTGTGTAAGGGAGATAATGTATCCATCACTGGAATTCAAAAGCTCCATAGGTCATTCATATGAGGCTTTATAACGCTCTGCTTATTCTGGCTTTGTATGTGAGCCTCAGTTCACAGTTCACAGTGTTCTGCCTCTGTGCTTTATCCATATTGGGACTTTGGTCATTTTTCAGTTTCTCTTCAGACCATGCCTCCTCTTGACTTACACAGCCTTTGCTTTGCTGTGACTTCTCTCAGAATAGATGCTGTTGTTCTTTTTTTTTTCCTATTTATCCAGTACTACTCTCCTTCAGCATTTCAAATGATACATCCTTGAGTAAATGTCCCCAAATTCCCTAACAAGTTTCCTTGTTTGTCTTTTTTTCAGAGTGATTGATTTATACTTGTTTGTATAATTATTGATTTCCCCCATTCTACCCTCAGGGTTATCATTCAGCTGGCAAATGGCAGGAGCTGCAAAATAGTTCCTGAATGAATAAACAAAATTTCATACCTATATGTGAAACTAAACCTGAGGCCCCTGACTCGGTATGTCTTTCTTCACTCTCTCTTTTTATCTCTAAATGTTTCCTTTCCCTCTTTGCAGTGCCTGTTTCGCTGGAAAAATGAAATGGAATAGAATGTAATAGATGGGTAAATGTGTGTAGTTTTTTTTCCATAAGGCTAATCACACGCTATGGTGATGATTATCCTAAGGAGTCACCCAGACCTTACTCAATGGGCAACGTGAATCTATAGGTAAACAGTTTTTCCCAGGGTTTGAGTTGAATATTACAAAGAGGTTGGAAAAAGAAAATGGTGGGAAAAAAATTTCCAAATGTCATTTACTTTGCTTTGTGTTATTTACAGTGTATCTTGTTAAGAATTCTGCCTATTAAAGGGTGAAATGGCAGAATCCTCTCATAGTTGATATAATGAAACTCTACTCTTTTTCATATTTCCTATCCAAAATGTAACATGTCTTTGGATGTCATTATAAATCCTTTGACATATAATTTCCCTTCAGATGTAGCCCACCAGGTTACACAAAATATTACTGAAATATTTCATTTTTCCTGGAAATCGGATATGTTAATTTGAACATTTAAAGTAGTCCTAAACAAATTCTTGATTACATTTTTATAACTAGTAATGTTTTCTCCATATGATTTCTTTCCAACAGCAGTTTTAGAAACCTACCAGGCACAATATTCAGGCAATATTATTCTGACCATTTGTTTCTTTAGAAAGATGATATTAGACATTTTGTTGGCATGATTTTGAATGATAATCTTGTATATTGGTCACACAAAAAATTAAGCCTGATAAGTGATGGCAATTTGAATATGAACAGTTTACTGTCAAGCCAATCCAAGCTTCATTTTCTACAGTTATAATTAAAGTTGATAAACTCAGGAATAAGATATACGTTTACAGGAAGACAATCCACTCCAGTACTCTTGCCTGGAAAATCCCACTGACGGAGGAGTGTTGTAGGCTACGGTTCATGGGGTAGCAAAGAGTCAGCGACTTCACTTTCACTTCACTTTCACTTTACAGGAAGATGGCTTCAAGAAAGTTAAAAGTAGCTTATTTGGAACTGAGTAACAAAAAATGAGGCAGATATTTTATGTAAGATGCAGACATGCAGATCAGTTGCATTATCAAGAATCCATACAAGTTTAGATACAGAAGACTCTTCTGCAAATAATTCAATTACACAAAAAAGAGTTAAAGACATAAAATAACCACCTAAAGCACTGGTCACTTTATTTTTCTTTCCAGTACTGTTCATTTGGGGGAAAGACTTCTTTGGTTTATACTTAGCCTTAGCAAAAAATTTATTAAACTTTCATAAAGAAGATATGGCAGTTTGATCAGTGATGAGACACTGTTGAAGGTAAGATAGTTTGATTTCAAAATATTGTTACTTGGATTTTTCCCAAAGTAATCTATAAAGGTAGTCTGTGATCCAGCCATGAATTTGGGGGACTTAACTGCACTGCATCATTTTGAAATCCATCCTCCAATTTAATATGAGATGGGCTAAGAAAGGTGAGCAAAGTTATAACCAGTAGAAGGAAAGTGTGTTTTTGGAAGTAAGGGAAAACAGGGAGCTGGAGAGTAGACAGAGAATCAAGATAGTTGCATTGGAAATGCAATACCTACATAAGCTCTAAATTGCTTTCTCTCTAGGCAACCCCCCTGAGTCCCTGTTGTGAAAAATGTGAAATTCGTGCAGTACCATTGAATGTCCAACATAATTAACATAACATGGATAATGCAGTGACCTCTTGGTGTAAAATAATTGGTGTCTATACAAATGAAAATTAGTAGCTCTCTACACTGCCCTCTGTTCTGATTCAAGTTAGGAAATGTATTTTTTTTCTATGTAGGCTAAGACTATCCATTAAATACACACTCTCAGCTTGTTTCCTAATTTGAAAATTATTCAGTATTTTCCAACTACATTCTTCTAGGCAGAAATATATTTCAACAAAGCTAGTGTGATAACAGCTAGCATACCTTTTTATACTGACTGAAGAAATTAAAATGCTAAGGTCACATCAAGTAATTAAAAATGTGTGATTTATTTTGGATCATGAAACATTAAAATGCAGATACTATAGCAGAAAATCAATCATTTTTCTCTGATTTATTAGGATTTGTTAGGATGAACTTTTGACTGAAGAAGTCATGAGGAAAACCAAACCAATGGTCATGTAGCTCAAAGAAAAAGTTCCTAACCAAATCTAGATTACATGAACAAGGACTCAAAGTGATTATGCACAAGTATATTATTCTCAACTGAGTGAAAACCAAGGTTTTTTCCTTTATTTATGTAATTGATGTACAATATTATGTTAATTTCAGATGTCAAATTGCTGTGTACATTTGCATACATGACAAAATGATCACCACAAGTCTAGTAAACATCTATTCCATATGAAATTGTTACAGTATTATTGACCACATTCCTTGTTACATTAATAATTGCATCCTCATGGCTTATCTATTTTATAACTGAAGGTCTGTGCCTCTTAATCTCCTTCACCTATTTCTCCCAAACCCCCACCGCCCTCCCCTCTGGGAAGCACCTATTTGTTCTCTGTATCTGTGAGTCTGTTTGTTTTGTTTTTTAGATTCTGCTTAAGTGAAATCACATGGTATTTGTCTTTGACTTATTTCACTTAGTATAAAACCCCCTTGATCTACCATGTTGTCACAAATGGCAAGATTTCTTTTCTTAATGGCTGGGAAATACTCCACTGTACTATGGATCCTTGAACAATATGGGTTAGAACAGTGCAAATCCGCTTATACACTTTTTTCACTGCTAAACGCATACTTCAGTACTACACAATCTATGGTTAACTAAATATGTGAATATAGAACCAAGAATCAGATCAGATCAGATCAGATCAAATGCTCAGTCGTGTCCGACTCTTTGCGACCCCATGAATTGCAGCACGCCAGGCCTCCCTGTCCATCACCAACTCCCAGAGTTCACTGAGACTCACGTCCATCGAGTCAGTGATGCCATCCAGCCATCTCATCCTCTGTCATCCCCTTCTTTTCCTGCCCCCAATCCCTCCCAGCATCAAAGTCTTTTCCAATGAGTCAACTCTTCACATGAGGTGACCAAAGTCCTGGAGTTTCAGCTTTAGCATCATTCCTTTCAAAGAAATCCCAGGGCTGATCTCCCTCAGAATGGACTGGTTGGATCTCCCTGCAGTCCAAGGGACTCTCAAGAGTCTTCTCCAACACCACAGTTCAAAAGCATCAATTCTTCGGCACTCAGCCTTCTTCACAGTCCAACTCTCACATCCATACACGACCACAGGAAAAATCATAGCCTTGACTAGACGAACCTTTGTTGGCAAAGTAATGTCTCTGCTTTTGAATATGCTATCCAGGTTGGTCACTTTCCTTCCAAGGAGCAATTGTCTTTTAACCTCATAGCTGCAGTCACCATCTGCAGTGACTTTGGAGCCCAGAAAAATAAAGTCTGACACTGTTTCCACTGTTTCCCCATCTATTTCCCATGAAGTGATGGGACCGGATGCCATGATCTTCATTTTCTGAATGTTGAGCTTTAAGCCAACTTTTCCACTCTCCACTTTCACGTTCATCAAGAGGCTTTTGAGTTCCTCTTCACTTTCTGCCATAAGGGTGGTGTCATCTGCATATCTGAGGTTATTGATATTTCTCCCGGCAATCTTGATTCCAGCTTGTGTTTCTTCCAGTCCAGCATTTCTCATGATGTACTCTGCATAGAAGTTAAATAAACAGGGTGACAATATACAGCCTTGACGAACTCCTTTTCCTATTTGGAACCAGTCTGTTGTTTCATGTCCAGTTCTAACTGTTGCTTCCTGACCTACATACAAATTTCTCAAGAGGCAGATCAGGTGGTCTGGTATTCCCATCTCTTTCAGAATTTTCCACAGTTTATTGTGATCCACACAGTCAAAGGCTTTGGCATAGTCAATAAAGCAGAAATAGATGCTTTTCTGGAACTCTCTTGCTTTTTCCATGATCCAGCGGATGTTGGCAATTTGATCTCTGGTTCCTCTGCCCTTTCTAAAACCAGCTTGAACATCAGGAAGTTCACGGTTCACATACTGAGGGACAACTGAAGTTAGGGTCAGCACCCTTAACCCTCATGTTGTTCTAGGATCAGCTGTGTATGTGTGTATGTATGTATATGTATATATTATACGTACACACATTTTTTTTTTAATATCAATGGACACAGGTTGCTTGCTTATCTTAGTTATTTTTAATAATACAGTAATGAACATTGGGGTGTATATATCTTTTCAAATGAGTTTTTTATTGTAAGCAAACATACAGAATTGAATGCTGAATCATATAGTATTTTTAATTTTTGTGGAACCTCTATACTGTTTCTCATAGTGGCTGTACTAATTTACAATCCCACCAACAGTGCATGAGGGTTCCCTTTTCTACACATTCCCTTTGTTTCATTTTTTTCAGCCACTTCTTTAGAAGGCAGGAGCAGCAGCCACCACCCCAGGTAGGGCTGGATATTCCTTAAATGTATGCGCTGAAATGAAGTTGCATCTACATTTATCTAACCACAGCCCCCACTGAGCCTACTGCCCAGTGAATTCTCCAGATAGAAAAATAAGTCCATGAGGCTCTTTGCTGCTAGGAGAGTAGAATTGACGAAATGGGCAGAAACAGAAAGAGATATTCATTCGTTTGTTTAATTCATAAAATATCTATTGTAGACCCCTTGTCTGTTGTACTCAGAGAGACTACAGAGATAAGAGGAAATAAAATCAGACGTGGACCATGACTTCTTTGAGTTTCCGTGCCAGTAGGAGTTATTAACCAAATAAATTACCTTAGGAATATAAAACCGCAAGTCTTGAGAAGCACCGCGAAAGAAAGCAAGGACAATTCAACTTAGCATTTTACAAGCAATGGTAATTCAATTATTCCGTGGATGTAAAGGGTTTTCCTTACACTTTCAGAATAGCTTTTGAGATCTTGAAAGGGGGTTATGTCATTGCCTTTCCTTGTTTCTTTGAAGGATGTGTGGTTGAATTGCTGTAAAAGTACAAGGAGGTGAAATTATGTAGATTTGCTATTAATGTTATCTGGAAGAAAATAAAATTCTCTGGAAATAAATATTTTAATTTTATTTTAAATGAATCAGTCACTACTTGTGCTGGCACAGCATAAATTCTCAAACCTTGGAATCAGATTGGATACCATATTTTATGTTTCCATATTGATTTTCACATAGCAACTTGTTTTTGGTTCAACTTTTATTTCTAGATAATTATAGATTCACATGCAGTTGTAAGGAAAAAAAATGCAACTTTTTCTGTACCATTACTCAGTTTCCTTAATGGTAACATCTTGTACAACTGTAGTGTAATATCACACCAAGACACTGACACTGACAAAGTCAAGGTACAGAATGTTTGCCTGACCTCAGGATTGCTTACCTTGCACTTTCATAGCCCCATCTTCTTTCCTCCTCCCTCCATCCCCGCAAACTCCGGTAACCACTAACATTCATTTCTTTAAATTTGGTATTTCAAGAATAATACAAATGAAACCATATATGTAACACTTTTGAGCTGGGTTTTTAAGCTCAGCATAATTCTCTGGAGATGCATTCAGATTGTTGTGTGTGTCAATAGTTTTCTTTGTATTGCTGAGGACTATCCTGGTGGCTCAGTGATAAAGAATCTGCCTGCAACACACAAGACCCAGGTTCGATCCCTGGGTCAGGAAGATCTCCTGGCAAAGGAAATGACAACTCACTCCAGTATTCTTGCCTGGGAAATCCCATGGACAGAGGAACCTGGCGGGCTACAGTCCATAGGGTTGCAAGGAGTCAGACAGTACAGAAGAGACTGAGCACATACATTCTGGTGTATGGATATATTACAGTTTGTTTAACCATCTGAGTTGTTTCTGATTCTTAAAGATTATGTAATAAAGCTGCTAGCTATAAACATTTACATACAGTTCTAGGATAAATGAGCTTCCCTGGTGGCTCAGAGGTTAAAGCGTCTGCCTGCAATGCGGGAGACCTGAGTTTGGTCCCCGGGTCGGGAAGATCCCCTGGAGAAGGAAATGGCAACCCATGCCAGTATTCTTGCCTGGAGAATCCCATGGACGGAGGAGCCTGATGGGCTACAGTCCACGGGGTCACAAAGAGTCTGACACAACTGAGAGACTTCATTCACTTCTAGGATAAATATCCAAAAGCGATTGTTGGTTCATACAGTAATTGTCTTATTTTTTTTTTTTTTAAAGAATTGCCATATTGTTTTCCAGAGTAGCTGTTCCATTTTACATTCCTCCAGCAACGTGAATAATCCAGTTTTCCCACATTCTCACCAGTTTGTAGTTCACCACTATTTTTTATTAAGCCATTCTGATATGTAGTAATATTATATTTTTTCCCTTTTCTAATGGACTACATTTATTAATTTATTTAAGGCAATTAGCGTATTAGTTCTCCGGCCAAGGGATTTATAAAACATTACACCAAAAGGAGAAAACAGGCAGTGAAAACCAGCACCTCCTGACACGCCCCAGCCCAGTCCCCTGGGCGCATGCCTCTCCCCAGAGCCCAGGAGGAGCAAGGCTCCATCCTTCGGTCTCCCATCTTCCCGGGGCTGTGCCCGAGAGGCTGCTCCAGACTCGGACACTGAGGTCTGCACACGGTCTACAGCAGGTCTAGGGCACGGACGGAGTGGCGTAACCCTGGTAAGGACCGAGCCCGGCACCATGAATAAGTTAAATAACAAAGCCCTAAAATCACTAGCAACAGCATCACTGTGGCCCACCAGAGGCGGAAGCGACCAAAATGTAGTGCTTGGAATACAGAGGAGACCCAATCCTTATCACCCACCAGGAGAATACAAAGCAATGTCAGTTACTGCTTTAAGGGACAAAGCAATAGTTCTGTGAGAGGACTGTCTTCCTTATAGTTTTGCATTTCCCTAATGGTTAATGGTTTAACATCTTTTCATGTGCTTGTCATCTGTATATCCTATTTAGTGGAATGTCTTCTGCCTATTTTCCAACTGGATTTTTTTTTCTTTTTTTTTTTTAATTTTATTTCGTTTTTAAACTTTACAATATTGTATTAGTTTTGCCAAATATCGAAATGAATCCACCACAGGTATACATGTGTTCCCCATCCTGAATGCTCCTCCATCTTCCCTCCCTATACCATTCCTCTGGGTCGTCCCAGTGCACCAGCCCCAAGCATCCAGTATCATGCATCGAACCTGAACTGGCAACTCATTTCATACATGATATTATACATATTTCAATGCCATTCTCCCAAATCTTCCCACCCTCTCCCTCTGCAACAGAGTCCATAAGACTGTTCTATACATCAGTGTCTCTTTTGCTGTCTCGTACACAGGGTTATTGTTACCATCTTTCTAAATTCCATATATATGCGTTAGTATACTGTATTGGTGTTTTTCTTTCTGGCTTACTTCACTCTGTATAATAGGCTCCAGTTTCATCCACCTCATTAGAACTGATTCAAATGTTTTCTTTTTAATGGCTGAGTAATACTCCATTGTGTATATGTACCACTGCTTTCTTATCCATTCATCTGCTGATGGACATCTAGGTTGCTTCCATATCCTGGCTATTATAAACAGTGCTGCGATGAACATTGGGGTACACGTGTGTCTTTCCCTTCTGGTTTCCTCAGTGTGTATGCCCAGCAGTGGGATTGCTGGATCATAAGGCAGTTCTATTTCCAGTTTTTTAAGGAATCTCCACACTGTTCTCCATAGTGGCTGTATTAGTTTGCATTCCCACCAACAGTGTAAGAGGGTTCCCTTTTCTCCACACCCTCTCCAGCATTTATTGCTTGTAGACTTTTGGATCACAGCCATTCTTACTGGTGTGAAATTGTACCTCATAGTGGTTTTGATTTACATTTCTCTGATAATGAGTGATGTTGAGCATCTTTTCATGTGTTTGTTAGCCATCTGTATGTCTTCTTTGGAGAAATGTCTATTTAGTTCTTTGGCCCATTTTTTGATTGGGTCATTTATTTTTCTGGAGTTGAGCTGTAGGAGTTGCTTGTATATTTTTGAGATTAGTTGTTTGTCAGTTGCTTCATTTGCTATTATTTTCTCCTATTCTGAAGGCTGCCTTTTCACCTTGCTAATAGTTTCCTTTGATGTGCAGAAGCTTTTAAGTTTAATTAGGTCCCATTTGTTTATTTTTGCTTTTATTTCCAATATTCTGGGAGGTGGGTCATAGAGGATCCTGCTGTGATGTATGTCAGAGAGTGTTTTGCCTATGTTCTCCTCTAGGAGTTTTATAGTTTCTGGTCTTTTTTTTTTTTTTAATTTTATTTTATTTTTAAACTTTACATAATTGTATTAGTTTTGCCAAACATCAAAATGAATCCATCACAGGTATACATGTGCTCCCCCTCCCGAACCCTCCTCCCTCCTCCCTCCCCATACCATCCCTCCAGGTCGTCCCAGTGCACCAGCCCCAAGCATCCAGTATCGTGTATTGAACGAGATGCCAGTCCAGTTTCTGGTCTTACATTTAGATCTTTAATCCATTTTGAGTTTATTTTTGTGTATGGTGTTAGAAAGTGTTCTAGTTTCATTCTTTTACAAGTGGTTGACCAGATTTCCCAGCACCACTTGTTAAAGAGATTGTCTTTAATCCATTGTATATTCTTGCCTCCTTTGTCAAAGATAAGGTGTCCATATGTGCGTGGATTTATCTCTGGGCTTTCTATTTTGTTCCATTGATCTATATTTCTGTCTTTGTGCCAGTACCATACTGTCTTGATAACTGTGGCTTTGTAGTAGAGCCTGAAGTCAGGTAGGTTGATTCCTCCTCTTCCATTCTTCTTTCTCAAGATAGGATTTTTTTTTAATAGTTGAATTTTGATCATTCTTTATATATTCTAGATACTCATCTTTTGTCATGTGTGTTTTACAAACACTTTGTAGACTATTTCTTTTTAATAGGATCTTTCATAGTCCAAAGTTTTTAATTAGATAAAACTAATTTATCAGTTTTTCCTTTTATGATCAGTACTTTTGGTGTCATTGAAGAATTCTTTGACTAACTCTAGAGGCTAAACATTTGCTCCTATGATTTTTTTTTCTAATGGCTTATAGTATTTAACATTTAAGTCTCATGTGTTTTGAATTAATTTTACGTATAATGAGATTTGAGTCAAAGTTCATCTTTGTGCCTACAGGTGTCTGTTTGCTCTGGCATGTTTAATTGAAATGGCTGTGTTTCCTGTACTAACTTGCTTTTACAACTTTGTCAAAAAAATAGTTGGATATATTTTGGGTTCCCTATACGTGAGTCTGTTTTGAGTAACCTATATGTCTTAAAATTAAGTAAACTGATTATAATCCCTTTATCTTTTCCAAAATTGTTCCAAATATATTAATAGCTATAGAAATATTTAATTTTGTATAAATTTTAGAATATATTTTTATATCTAAAAATATTGCAGAGGTCTTTATTTTCCTCATGAGTATAGAAACAAAAACCTTGGTGAAATATTAACTAATAGAGTTTGGCAATATAGTAAAAAAATTATAAACCATGACCAAGCATAGTTTACTTCAGGGGTGAAATTTGTCCAGTGTTCAAAAAAAAATCAATATAATTCACCCTATTAAGGGACTGAAGAAAAACGATCATATGATCACATGATTGCATCATTGATGCAGAGAAGACATTTGACAAAATTCAACACACATTAATCACATGAATGTCTTTGAGTTTATCCTATTTGGGGTTTGGTCCATTTTTTGATCATGTAGATTTGTGTCTTGCTAAATTTGGGAAATTTTCTTCAAGTACTTTTTCGGCTCTGGCTTTTTCCTCCTTTTCTATGGAAACACCAATGATATTAATGTTAGATTCTGTTCTAATCCTACAGATCCCTGATACTCTATTTTTTTTTCATTTATTTTCTCTTTTTTGTTCAAAAAGTACTGGGTAATTTCTATTCTTCAGTCTTTAGTTCACTGATTCTTTTTCCTGTCCTATCCATTCTATTGTTGAGGCCATCTGCTGAGATTTCATTTTAAGGTTTGTATTTCTCAATTCTAAAATTTCTCTTTGGTTCTTTGTCTTCTATTTCTTTGCTAAGACTGTGTTTTCATTTGCTTTAAGCATGCTTATAATTTCTCATTGAAGCTTTTTTAAAATCATGGCTGTCCTAAAATCTTTTCATTGTAACACCTGTCATCTCAGTGTTGGCACCTATTGATTGTCTTGTTTATTTGAGTGGTCTCATTACTCCTGGGCAATGCTGAGGGTCCTGACTCTCCACTAAGCCTCCTCTGATGCCCTTGCCTCTACCAAGTGATGAGAAGGGCTCCCTTAAAATGGCTGGATGAAAGGTGGAAGTCCAGGTTCACCATATGACTTTCACTGACACTGCAGGATGGAGACCTCACAGTGTAGTGGGCGCAAGGGGGATGAAAATCCTGGGTCTCTACTGGCTTCTTTGATACCACCCTAGTAGGGATTTGGGAATATCTCTTACAGCATCACAAGTGTGGAAGTCTAGGCTTCTCTCTCCGTCTTCGCTTGCATGATTGGAGGTGGAGCTGCAGTTTTCTCTATGGTATTTGACTGGAGCTGAGAAATTATTGTCAAAAAGTTTTTTGTTTTGTTAGGTGGCCTCTTTCCTGGCCTTTTAGCTATAGAGAATAAGCTTTTTTGTTTGTTTGAGCTCATTGGCATTTTCAGGTTGCTTGGCTTCTTTAGTTCCAAATAGGCAAATTCTGGGGGATGGTGAGGGACAGGAAGGCCTGGAGTGTTGCAGTCCATGGGGTAGCAAAGAGTTGAACACAACTTGGCAACTGATCAATAACACAGGACATATGGATAAAAAGAAAACCCAGAGAACTCATTACTCTGTTTCTTGGGATGCTAGGTTTCTAGCTGGTTTGCTGCTTCCCTCAGTCTCTCAAGTTCTTCTGTTTGTCTTATATAATGCTCAGGGGTTTTAATTATACTTAGTGGGAGAAATAGGAAAATTATTTATATTCCATCTTTCTGGAAGCATGTGTCATTTTTTTCAATTAGTGCATTTTCACTCAACAAATGCTTTCTTGAGTTTCATACATAGAAAGATCCAAAAAATTCAGAAAGGAACATGAACACTCTCAAAATACACACCCAGAATCCAAGAACTCTTCATTGCTGCTACCACTGTGGCTCAAACCATCATCTCCCATCAGAATTATTGCAATTATCTCAAGGTTACTCTCCCCTTGACTGCCTACTATTAAATCTAATATAGCAACGGGGGATACTCTATTAAAACATAGACTAATCACTATACTCAAAATCTTTCAAGTGTTCCCTGTCACCAAAGACAAATTCCAGTGGCCTATATGGTCCCATGCATTCTCCTTCCCTCCCCCTCCCTTTACCTCTGACTCCCTTCCTCCTGCTGCTGCTGCGAAGTCGCTTCAGTCGTGTCCAATTCTGTGCAACCCCAGGGACGGCAGCCCACCAGGCTCTGGGAATCCCTGGGATTCTCCAGGCAAGAACACTGGAGTGGGCTGCCATTTCCTTCTCCAATGCATGAAAGTGAAAAGTGAGAGGGATTCATGTCTGACTCCTAGCGATCTCATGGGCTGCAGCCTACCAGGCTCCTCCATCCATGGGATTTTCCAGGCAAGAGTACTGGAGTGGGGTGCTATTGCCTTCTCCACCTTTCCTCCTGGTCTCCCCTTATTCACTCTGTTGCTGCCACAGTGGCCATCACAGCTAGACTGCTCACATGTTGGACACAGTTTCTTTCACTGGGAACATTCTTGGCCCAGCTCTCCTCATGAGTAGCTCTTTCACCTCCTGCAAATCCCAGATGTTACCTTCTTAGGCCTTTCTTGACTACCACACTTAAAACTGTAACTACCCACACTTCCTCTCCCCATTGTATCCCTCTTTTTGCTCTATTTTCTCTGCAGTTTTCCTTCTAATAGATAAGACTATTTACTAATTTGTTTATTCTCTGCCTCTCTCCAATACATTGTAAGCACCACGAGAGACACAGGGTCTTGTCTGCTATTTGACTGCTGCGTTGTCCACATCAAGAACCGTGCCTAGCATATACTAAGTGCTTGATAAATAGCTGCTGAATGAATAAATGACCTATGTGTCCAAGTTTCAATGAGACAAATATCTTCATGATACAGCAAATTGCTCTAATGGCCCAACTGATGGGAGCTCTGCTGATACAAAAGGAATTGTAGTCAACCTTCCTTTAGAGCACTTGCACATAGATCCATGTTCTAGTGTTCCACCACTGTGTCTCTCAGATCCTCCCTCTGTTTCTTACTATCTGTCTCATTCTAGACCCACTACAAGTATTTTTCAGTAATTACAAGCCTAAAAGAATAACAAGATTGACTTCAGTCCAGTGATATTGTCATCACACCTTAGCTTGAAAAAAATCCTTATAACAGATCACACTATAGGTTAGTGGCCAGGGCCTACCCTTGGGTCAGTTGTGGGTCGAGTGGTATAGTATGTGACCACCTCAGCTGGATAAATTGCTTTGGGCAGTTCTCTCAAAAGCAGCAAGTGGGCAAGGCAGAGGCCCAGAGAGGAGTAGATTCTTTTCTCATATGCTGAACCACTCTGTCAATTTGCAAAAATTTTTACAAATTTAAAATCCTTAAATTCTTTCCTTGACTAGTATACCTGTGTACAGGTTATCCCACACATTAGAGAAAAGGAAACCAGATTATGATTCTGCATTTATCAAAGAGCTCTCTGACCTCTGTGACATTCTGTCTGGTAGAGGACTTTGCCCCTTGAAGAACTTAAGAATCTATGTGCAAGAAATAACAAATAGTTTAATTTAACTCAACTTTTATTTTTGAAAGGAAATTGAATTTCAATACAAAACAAACAGAAGAAAGCTTTCCTCTTGAGCTTAAGCATTGTCAGAAAAGTGACAACACTCTTCGCTTTGCAGTATATCCTGGAGGGATCCCACAAAACCCTTGAGAGTTATTGGGGGAGGGCGGTGCCATGTTTCAGATCTTATGGCTCCACTACAGTGCTTTTTTGAGCTCTCTGAGCTCTTTGGAAGCATATAAATAAAGTAGAAATGTCAGAACTAAGTGCTGAGAAGCATGATAGGTAAGGGACGGCAGTCTGGAGTCAGTGTGCATTTGGAATTTTTGGTTAAGAATTCTTTTCTGGCTATACTCAGGCAAAAACTGTTTCCAACACACAGGGCATAATTAGGCTCAGTGTAAAATCTCTCACATTTTATGTAATATGAAAATACTTCATATACAAACTGTGCTGTGACAAGCAGCTTTCAAAACACAACAAAAAGATATAAAACATATTAAACATATTTTCTTTCCCAGGAAATTTCTATCACCTCCAACAGCTGTTGGTTAGTATGCTGTTTGGTGGGTTTCTTCCACACCGCCATACCTAATGATGAAAGGAAAAAGCTATTATGAGTAAATCATGATAAAATTATTAAAGCCCAAAGAACCAATGGAATGATTTAATGAGTATATTTCAGTTTTGGAAAAATTGGGCTAGTTTCAAATTTTAACAGAGACTTTTGTTTTCACTTCAGAATCTTTTCCTTATTGAACACAAGATACTGATTATTAAGCAAACATTTATTTACTTTTCACTCAACAACCAATTGATTTTGAAAGTAGACTCAGAGTTTGCCTTTTGTTGGTGACACATAAGCAGGTGCTATTAAGCAAAATGCACATACAAATATCTGCTTCCGCTCTCCTACCTTATGGAACCCTCCTTTATAATTGAGTAAGCTTTAATTACCCTGATTAGAATGCAACATTACCCAAATTGAAAGGAAGTAGATTAAATAGTAGCATGTCTGAGCTTACATGAATTATCTTCTGATGACATTAAAATGACAAGTGATTACCATGCTTTTTTCATCTTCATTTGCCCAATTATTGTTGTTTAATTATCCTAGTTAGAAAGTAAGGCCAATAAAATTTTCAAGACAGAAATTTGTATCACCTTTGTACAGCTTTATATTAATAAACAGCAACCAAATAAAATGATCAGGACACAAAAATGTTAACATTTAAAAAGTCAATTTTATGATATTGCTTTGTTAGCATTTAGTACACTTACTGTCGGGGCCATCTGAGGCAAAGACAATTATTAAACAAAAGCCTTGAAAGAAGTTGTGCTCCATATTTTTGCCTTTCTGCCTTTTCTCTGGCTGTAGTGCTGTGATTTATTTCTGCAAGAGAAACCCTGTTCATTTGGGTTGGTGTGTCTGAGTAGATCAGACTCTGAAACAAAAGTTAAATTGCTTTTATTGTGAGAATCAAATTAATTCTGGCTTCATTCCTTCAGTTGTTAAGATTGTGTGAAATTCAGTCTGGAGTGTTTTTGGAAACCCCTCCACTTCTCTAGAGGGAGTCTTTCATATTGTATGAACAAGAGGTCCTGCGCCCATCTTTGCTCCTGCTGCCTGCTGCTGTTGACCTGTTTCTCACAGGAGTCCTCTCCCCATTCTGTCTCAGAAATCCTTAACACCACTCTCAAGTGTGTCTGATTCAGAGCCTGCTTCCAAGGACATTTCACAGCCAACACCAAATATAGGGCCCCAAGAGTAAGTAAGACACATATATCTGCCCTTTGAATATACCCCCTAAAACCCGCCATCGCCCACATGCCTGCAAAAGCCCTCTGTCTTTTTCTCCTCTCTGTCTCTCTCCTTCTTCCTTCCTCCTCTTCCTTGACCACCCGCCTCATTTTTTGGTGTGCCTCATGTCCCAGCAACAACTTCTCTCCCCATCTTTATTCTCCTTCAAACACATATTGGCTATTCTTGGCATCTACATTTCTATATAAATATTAGAATAAACCTTTAACTTTCACAAAACAGCCTGTTGGAATTTGGATGGAATTACACTGTGGCTCAAACAGTAAAGAATCTGCTTGCAATGTGGGAGACAGGGTTCAGACCATGGCTCAGGAAGATCCCCTGGAGTAGGAAAGGGCAAATCACTCCAGCATTCTTGCCTAGAGAATTCCATGGACAGAAGAGTGTGACAGACTGCAGTCCATGGGTTCACAAAAGAATACGACATGGCTGAGCAACTAACACTAATAGATCTCTATTTATATAAATATAAGTAAATGTAAAATATGCATATTTTTATTCCTCCAGCCTTGACTGACTTACACAAAAGGCAGCAAACATTATACACTATTATAGACTTTTAAAAAATTTTTTAACCTATACCCTGAAAGATTTTTATATCAATGCACAATGTGTCTTCATTCTTCTTTATAGTGGCATGTATTCTATTTAGTGACTATATCAGAATTCACTTAAAAGATTCATATTGCTTTCAGACTTTTGGTATTACAAATACTGCAATAAATTTTGTGTAGAAATATAATTTCAAAGATATCCTAATATGTCCTAATGTACCTATAGAATGAATGCTTTAAAATGGGAGTGCTACCAGTTCAGTTCAATTCAGTTCAGCCGCTCAGTCGTGCCCGACTCTTTGCAACCCCATGAATCACAGCACGCCAGGCCTCCCTGTCCATCAACAACTCCCAGAGTTCACTGAGACTCACATCCATCGAATCAATGATGCCATCCAGCCATCTCATCCTCTGTCGTCCCCTTCTCCTCCTGCCCCCAGTCCCTCCCAGCATTAGAGTCTTTTCCAATGAGTCAACTCTTCACATGAGGTGACCAAAGTACTGGAGTTTCAGCTTTAGCATCATTCCTTCCAAAGAACACCCAGGGCTGATCTCCTTCAAAATGGACTGGTTGGATCTCCTTGCAGTCCAAGGGACTCTCAAGAGTCTTCTCCAACACCACACTTCAAAAGTATCAATTCTCCGGTGCTCAGCTTTCTTCACAGTCCAACTCTCACATCCATGCATGACCACTGGAAAAACCATAGCCTTGACTAGACAGACCTTTGCTGGCAAATAATGCCTCTGCTTTTGAATATGCTATCTAGGTTGGTCATAACTTTTCTTCCAAGGAGTAAGCATCTTTTAATTTCATGGCTGCAAATGAATTTCATGGAGCAAATGAATTTGTAATTTTTAAATATATTGCCAAGTTGTCCTCCATTGTGTACTGTATTATATTCTTTACCAGTAGAGGAGGAGAGTATCTGGTCTTCCCTGGTGGCTCAGATGGTAAAGAATCTTGCTGCAATGTGGGGGACCCGAGTTTGATTTCTGGGTCAGGAAAATCCCCTGGAGCAGGGAATGGCTACCCACTCTAGTATTCTTGCTTGAAGAATATCATGGACAGAGGAGCCAGGTGGGCTACAGTCCATGGGATCACAAAGACTCAGACACGACTGAGCGACTAACACACAGGAGAATATCTGTTTCCACTAGGAAGTTTATAAAGTATTGAGCCAAATTCTGTAATAATTATATAATAATTTAGTTTTTCTATTTTTTTCTTTAGTTTTGATAAATTTGTATTTTTCTAGAAATTTTTGCATTTTCTCTAAATGTCTATACATTTCTGTATACATTTGTTAGTAAGATTCTAATTAAGTTCAGTTCACTGGCTCAGTCATGTACTACTTTTTGCGACCCGTGGACTGCAGCACACCAGGCTTCCCTGTCCATCACCAACTCCTGTAGCTTACTCAAACTCATGTCTATCGAGTTGGTGATGCCATCCAAAAGTCTCATCCTCTGTCATCCTATTCTCCTCCTGCCTTCAATCTTCCCCAGCATTAAGGTCTTTTCCAATGAGTCAGTTCTTTCCATCAGGTGCCCAAAGTATTGGAGATTCAGCTTCAGCATCAGTCCTTCTAATGAATATTCAGGACTGATTTCCTTTAGGATGGACTGGATCTCCTTGCAGTTCTACGGACTCTCAGGAGTCTTCTCCAACACCACAGTTCAAAAGCATCAATTCTTCGGCGCTCAGCTTTCTTCACAGTCCCACTCTCACATCCATACATGACCACTGGAAAAACCATAGCTTTGACTAGATGGACCGTTGTTGGCAAACTAATGTCTCTGCTTTTTAATATGCTCTCTAGATGGGTCATAGCTTTTCTTCCAATGAGCAAGCGTCTTTTAATTTCATGGCTGCAGTCACCATCTGCAGTGATTTTGGAGCCCCCATAAATGAAGTTAGTCACTTTTTCCCCATCTATTTGCCAGAAGTGACGGGACCAGATTCCATGATTTTATTTTTCTTAATATTGAGTTTTAAACCAACTTTTTCCACTCTCCTCTTTCACTTTCATCAAGAGGCTCATTAGTACTTCTTTGCTTTCTGCCGTAAGGGTGGTGTCGTCTGCATATCTGAGGTTATTAATGTATCTCCTAGCAACCCTGATTCCAGCTTGTGCTTCATCCAGCCCAGCGTTTCTCATGATGTATTCTGCATATAAGTTAAATAAGCAGAGTGACAATATACAGCCTTGATTTACTCCTTTCCCGATTTGAAACCATGTCGTTTCATGGACATGCCTGTCATTCCATGTCCAGTTCTAACTGTTGCTTCTTGACCTGCATACAGGTTTCTGAGGAGGCAGGTAAGGTGGTCTGGTATTCCCATCTCTTTCATAATTTTTCACCGTTTGTTGTGATATACATAGTCAAAGGCTTTGGCATAGTCAGTAAAGAAGAAGTAGATGTTTTTTTTGGACTCTCTTGCTTTTTCGATGATCCATTGGATGTTGGCAGGTTGATCTTTGGTTCCTCTGCCTTTTCTAAATCCAGCTTGAACAGCTGGAAGTTCACAGTTCACATACTGTTGAAGCCTGGCTTGGAGAATTTTGAGCATTACTTTGCTAGCATGTGAGATGAGTGCAGTAGTGTGGTAGTTTAAACTGTGATGTTGGAGAACACTCTTGAGAGTCTGTTGGACTGCGAGGAATCCAACCAATTCATCGTAAAGGGAATTAGTCCTGAGTATTCACTGGAAGTACTGATGCTGAAGCTGAAACTCCAATACTTTGGCCACCTGATGCAAAGAGCTGACACATTGGAAAAGACCCTGATACTGGGAAAGATTGAAGGCGGGAGGAGAAGGGGATGCCAGAGGATGAGATGGTTGGATGGCATCACTGACACAATGGACATGAGTTTGAGTAGGCTCTGGGAGTTGGTGATGGACAGGGAAGCCTGGCATGCTGCAGTCCACGGGTTCACAAAGAGTCTGACAAAACTGAGCAACTGAACTGAACTTGAAGATTCTTTGGCATTGCCTTTCTTTGGGATTGGAATGAAAACTGACCTTTTCGAGTCCTGTGGCCACTGCTGAGTTTTCCAAATTTGCTGGCATATTCAGAGTATCACTTTCACAGCATCATCTTTTAGGATTTGAATAGCTCAGTGGGAATTCCATTACTTCCACTAGCTTTGTTCATAGTGATCCTTCCTAAGGCCCACTTGACTTTGCATTCCAGAATGTCTCACTTTAGGTGAGTGATCACACCATTGTGGTTCTCTGGGTCATGAAGATCTTTTTTATATAGTTCTTCTGTGTATTCTTGCCACCTCTTACTATCTTCTGCTTCTGTTAGGTCCATACTGTTTCTATCCTTTATTGTGCCCATGTTTGCATGAAATGTTCCCTTGGTATCTCTAATTTTCTTGAAGACATCTCTAGTCTTTCCCATTCTGTTGTTTTCCTCTATTTCTTTGCATTGATCCCTGAGGAAGGCTTTCTTATCTCTCCTTGCTATTCTTTGGAAATCTGCATTCAAATGGGTGTATCTTGCCTTTTCTCTTTTGCCTTTAGCTTCTCTTCTTTTCTCAGGTATTTTTAAGGCCTCCTCAGACAACCATATTGCCTTTTTGCATTTCTTTCTCTTAGGGATGGTCTTAATCTCTGCCTCTTATACAATGTCACGAACCTCTGTCCATAGTTCTTCAGGCACTCTGTCTATCAGATCTAATCCCTTCAATCTATTTGTCACTTCCACTGTATGATCATAAGGGATTTGATTTAGGTCATAACTGAATGGTCTAGTGTTTTCCTTTCTTCAATTTAAGTCTTGATTTGGCAATAAGGAGTTCATGATCTGAGCCGCAGTCAGCTCCCAGTCTTGTTTTTGCTGACTGTATAGAGCTTCTCCATCTTTGGCTGCAAAGAATATAATCAGTCTGATTTCAGTGATGTCCATATGTAGAGTCTTCTCTTGTGTTGTTGGAAGAGGGTGTTTATTATGATGTGTGTTCTCTTAGCAAAACTCTGTTAGCCTTGTCACGCGAGTGTATGTTCCTCGGTTCTTTGTCTCATCACAACAAAGATTTGGAGTGACGGACATTAAAGCCCTCGGCGCATCACAGCTCTTGGGTCTTGGACAAACCGTGCTACAGCTGTTAGGCAAATCAGTGTTACAGCTCTATTTTATTTAGAAGATAGCAGGAGAGAGAGAGAGAGAGAGAGAGAAAGAAAAGAGTGCACGCACGTGGGAGAGAGAGTCCGTGAGAAAGCGCTTTGGTTCCTCCTTTTATATGTTTTTTCCTCCACCTGGGCCTGCCCTATGCAAATTGGGCTTAGCCAGGAGTGCTGTTTGTTCTGCCTGAAGTCTTCACTCTGGTCGTCAGACCTTCCTTGTCTTTTAGCCACCGCCATTTTGGACTCCTTTTCCCTATTCTACCTACCTAACAGCCTTTGACCTGCTTTGTTTTGTACTCCAAGGCCAAATTTGCCTATTTTTCCAGGTATCTCTTGATATCCTGCTTTTGCATTCCAGTCCCCTATAATGAAAAGGATATCTTTTTTGGGTGTTTCTTCAGCATTACTGGTTGGGGCATAGACTTGGATTACTGTGATATTGAATCATTTGCCTTGGAAACGAACAGAAATTATTCTGTCATTTTTGAGATTGCATCCAAGTACTGTACTTCAGAGTCTTTTGTTTGCTATATTGGTTACTCTATTTCTTCTAAAGGGATTCTTGCCCACAGTAGCAGATATAATGGTCATTTGAGTTAAATTCCCCCATTCCAGTCCATTTTAGTTCACTGATTCCTAAAATGTCAATGTTCACTCTTGCCATCTCCTGTTTGACCACTTCCATTTTGCCTTGATTCATAGACCTAACATTCCACATTCCTATGCAATATTGCTCTTTACAGCATCAGACTTTGCTTCCATCACCAGTCATATTCACAACTGGGTGTTGCTTTTTCTTTGGCTCTGTCTCTTCATTCTTCCTGAAGTTATTTCTCCACTGATCTCCAGTAGCATATTGGGCACCTACTGACCTGGGGAGTTGATCTTTCAGTGTCCTGTCTTTTTGCCTTTTCTTAATGTTCATGGGGTTCTCAAGGCAAGAATACTGAAGCGGTTTGCCATTCTCTTCTCCAGTGGACCATGTTTTGTCAGAAATCTCCAACCAGACCACCATCTTGGGTGGCCCTACATGGCATGGCTCATAGTTTCATTGAGTTAGACAAGCCTGTGGTCCATGTGATCAGTTTGTGTAGTTTTCTGTGATTGTGGTTTTCATTCCGTCTGCCCTCTGATGGATAAGGGGTTTATGGAAGCTTCCTGATTGGAGAGACTGACTGAGGGGGAAACAGGGTCTTGTTCTGATAAGCGGGACCACACTCAGTAAATCTTTAATCCAATTTTCTGTTGATTGGTGGGACTGTGTTCCCTCCCTGTTATTTGATCTGAGGCCAAACTATGGTGGAGGTAAGGAAGACTGAGTGACTTCACTTTCACTTTTCACTTTCATGCATTGGAGAAGGAAATGGCAACCCACTCCAGTGTTCTTGCCTGGAGAATCCCAGGGACGGGGGAGCCTGGTGGGCTGCCGTCTATGGGGTCACACAGAGTCAGACATGACTGAAGTGACTTAGTAGTAGTACTAGTAAGGAAGATAAGTAAGACCTAAACCAAATCCCTTATGATTATACAGTGGAAGTGAGAAATAGATTTAAGGGACCAGATCTGACAGACAGACTGCCTGATGAACTATGGATGGAGGTTCATGACACTGTACAGGAGACAGGGATCAAGACCATCCCCAAGGGAAAAAAAAATGCAAAAAAGCAAAATGGCTGTCTGAGGAGGCCTTACAAATAGCTGTGGAAAGAAGAGAAGCAAAAAGCAAAGGAGAAAAGGAAAGATATAAGCATCTGAATGCAGAGTTCCAATGAATAGCAAGGAGAGATAAGAAAGCTTTCCTCAGTGATCAATGCAAAGAAATAAAGGAAAACAACAGAATGGGAAAGATTAGAGATGTCTTCAAGAAAATTAGAGATACCAAGGGAACATTTCATGCAAAGATGGGCTCGATAAAGGGCAGAAATGGTATGGACCTAACAGAAGCAGAAGATATTAAGAAGAGGTGGCAAGAATACACAGAAGAACTATACAAAACAGAGCTTCACGACACAGATAATCACAATGGTGTGATCACTCACCTAGAACCAGACATCTTGGAATGTGAAGTCAAGTGGGCCTTAGACAGCATCACTATGAACAAAGCTAGTGGAAGTGATGAAATTCCAGTTGAGCCATTTCAAGTGATGCTGTGAAAGTGCTGCACTCAATTTGCCAGCAAACTTGGAAAACTCAGCAGTGGCCACAGGACTGGAAAAGGTCAGTTTTCATTCCAATCCCAAAGAAAGGCAATGCCAAAGAATGCTCAAACTACCACACAACTGCACTCATCTCACACGCTAGTAAAGTAGTGCTCAAAATTCTCCAAGCCAGGCTTCAGCAATACGTGAACTGTGAACTTCCAGATGTTCAAGCTGGTTTTACAAAAGGCAGAGGAACCAGAGATCAAATTGCCAACATCTGCTGGATCATCAAAAAAGCAAGAGAGTACCAGAAAAACATCTATTTCTGCCTTACTGACTATGCCAAAGCCTTTGACTATGTGGATCCCAATAAACTGTGGAAAATTCTTCAAGAAATGGGAATAACAGACCACCTGACCTGCCTTTTGAGAAACCAATATGCAGGTCAGGAAGCAACAGTTAGAACTGGACATGGAACAACAGACTGGTTCCAAATAGGGAAAGGAGTATGTCAAGGCTGTATATTGTCACCCTGTTTATTTAACTTCTATGCAGAGTACATCATGAGAAACACTGAGCTGAAAGAAGCAGAAGCTGGAATCAAGATTGCAGGAGAAATATCAATAACCTCAGATATGCAGATGACACCACCCTTATGGCAGAAAGTGAAGAGGAACTCAAAAGCCTCTTGATGAAAGTGAAAGAGGAGAGTAAAAAGTTGGCTTAAAGCTCAACATTCAGAAAATTAAGATCACAGCATCTGGTCCCATCAATTCATGGGAAATACATGGGGAAACAGTGGAAACAGTGTCAGACTTTAATTTTTGGGCTCCAAAATCACTGCAGATGGTGATTGCAGCCATGAAATTAAAAGATGCTTACTCTTTGAAAGGAAAGTTATGACCAACCTAGATAGCATATTAAAAAGTAGAGACATTACTTTGCCAACAAAGGTCTGTTTATTCAAAGCTATGGTTTTCCAGTGGTCATGTATGGGTGTAAGAGTTGGACTGTGAAGAAAGGTGAGCACTGAAGAATTGATGCTTTTGAACTGTGGTGTTGGAGAAGACGCTTTAGAGTCCCTTGGACTGCAAGAAGATCCAACCAGTCCATCCTAAAGGAGATCAGTCCTGGGTGTTCATTGGAAGGACTGATGCTGAAGCTGAAACTCCAATACTTTGGCCACGTCATGCGAAGAACTGACTTATTGGAAAAGACCCTGATGCTGGGAGGGATTGGGGGCATGCGGATAAGGGGACGACAGAGGATGAGATGGCTGGATGGCATCACTCACTCGATGGACATGAGTTTGGGTAAACTCCAGGAGTTGGTGATGGACAGAGAGGCCTGGCGTGCCGTGATTCATGGGGTCACAAAGAGTCGGATATGACTGAGTGACTGAACTGAACTGACTGAAGGAGGATAATGGAGACCTCCTTCAAAAGGTCCCATGCAGGCACTGCTGCACTCAGTGCCCTTGACCCTGCAGCTGGCCACTGTCGACCTCTGCCGGAGACTCATGGACACTCATGGGCAAGTCTGGGTCAGTCTCTCGTGTGGTCACTGCTCCTTTCTCCTGGGTCCTGGTTTGCACAAGGCTCTATTTGTGCCCTCTAAGTGTCTGTTTCCCCAGTCCTGTGTAAGTTCTGGCAGCTCTATAGTGGGGTTAATCGCAATCTCCTTCAAGTGGGCTTGTGCCATACCCAGGTCTGCTGTGCTCAGAGCCCCTGCCCCTGCCGCTGCCCCTGCAGCAGGCCACTGCTTACTCATACCTTCACAGGAGACACTGAAACACAGTTCTGGCTCAGTCTCTGTGGGGTCTCTGGGTCCTGGTGCACACAAGGTTTGTTTGAGCCCTCTGAGCATCTCTGGCAGATAAGGGGTTTGATTCTAAATGAAATTTCGCCCCTCCTGCCATCATGCTGTGGCTTCTCCTTTACCCTTGGATGTGGGGTATCTTTTGTTGGTGGGATCCAATATTCTCCAGTCGACAGTTGTTCAGCAGTGAGTTGTAGTTTTGGAGTTCTCACAGGAGAATATGAGCATACATCCTTCCACTCCTCCATCTTATGTCACCAATGTTAAGATTCTAATTATCTTAATATTTTTCTATATTTGAGGACATGAGCCCCTTTTCATTCCTAATATTGTGTATAATGGCTTCTCCCTATACTTAATCCATTTAACTGAATAGGATTTCTCAACTTTGACAGTTTGGGTCAATGATTCTTTGTTAATAGGAGCTGTCCTGTGCATTGCAGGATTTTTTTAAATTTATTTTTTAATGTATTGGCTGTGCTGGGTCTTCACTGCTGCACAGGCTTTTCTCTAGTTTTCGGTGAGTGGGGCTACTCTAGTTGCAGTGTGCAGGCTTCGCATTGGGGTGGCTTCTCCTGTTGTAGAGCATGGGCTCTAGGCACTTGAGCTTCAGTAGTTGTAGCATGCAGGCTCAGTGAAAGTGAAAGTGAAGTCAAGTCGCTCAGTCATGTCCGACTCTTTGCGACCCCGTGGACTGTTTAGCCCACCAGGCTCCTCCACTCATGGGATTCTCCAGGCAAGAATACTGGAGTGGGTTGCCATTTCCTTCTCCAAGGGATCTTCCTGACCCAGGGATCGAACCCAGGTCTCCTGCATTGCAGGCAGATGCTTTAACCTCTGAGCCACCAGGGAAGCGACTTGAGACATGAACTTCAGTAGTTGCGGTTTGGGACTCTGGAGCACAGGCTCAATAGTTGTGGCACACTGGTTTAGTTGTTGTGGCATGTGGGACTCTATTGGATCAGGGATTGAACCTGTGTTTCCTGCATTGTCAGGCGGATTCTTTAACAATGAGTCACCAGGGAAGCCCACATGGAGGATTTTTAGCATCATCTTTGGACTCTACCCACCACATGCCAGTGACACACCCCACCCCAGGCTGTATTTCCAATCACAGTTTGTCTTCAGTCATTGCCAGATGTTCCCTGGGGAAGGGTTGGAAGACGAGGAAAGCAAAATTGCTCTCAGTTGCAGATGACTGATATAGAAGCTTGAAAGTATTGACATTATATCATATCAAAGAATTAATTTTGGCTTTGCAAATTCTATATCTTTTCCTAATTAATTGCTGCTCTTTATTTCCTTCTCTATTTAGACTCATGTTTATCGCCAACATTTTACAGTTGATATTTAATGCTTGGTTTTCACACTATTTTTTAACATGAGCTTTAAGACTACATTTCCTTCTAAGTATCAGTTAAAACAACCCAGAAGTAGGTGGAATCATAGTTTAGTTTTATCTCTCAGTTTTAACTTTCATTATTCTTTTATCCATGGGATATTTAAAATGTGTTTATCATTTTCAAATTTACTTACTTTTTTAACTTATCTTTTAACAAAATCAACTTCTATCTTAATTGTCAAAGAATGTGTCTGTAATTCTGCTTTTTTGACATATACCAAGGCTTAGTTTATGGCTTAGAATGTAGTCAATAATTTTCATAACTGTTCTATGTGTTCCTGAAAATGTCTGGTTGCTGAATACAGTTTTCTATAAAAGCCCACTGTCTCAGTTCCTCAGATGTTTTCATATCATGTATTAGTAGCATAAATGAATGAGGTTACTTGAGGTCAGATGAGACTGGTCTGAGAGGCTCAGGACACCTAGTGTCAGCACTCCTAGGGCAGAGAGGCTTAAGATCTGGGCCAACTTGTAACCCTTTCACAGCATAACAGTTTGCCAGAGACAGCAGCTTATAAGTTTTTCATTGAGTCAATATTAACTATATTTTCTGCATCTTCCAAGTAGTTATTGATTTCTTTGTGTATTAATCCATAAATTACAGAGAAAGTTGTGTTTAAGTTGATGTAGCTCAGGGCAGGCCATGACAAAATATGCCAGAGTGGCATATTGATTAAAGTTATTTAAGTAACAGCCAGTGCCAGAAGGACACTCTGACCCTCTTTGTCCCCTTCCTTTGTTCCCCTGAAAGTAGGGGATAAATCTCCCATGAGAAAGGTAGCCTCCCTGTAGCAGGACGTAGAGAGACATCCTTATCCCCAGAGACAGGGAATTAGGGCTGAGAAGGCTGTGTAAACAAATTCTGTTAGATTCTTCACTAATTAGTACTCAGACCTAAGCTTCTTTGTTTTGTCAGTTCCTCGTGAATTTGTTCTTTCTTTGTCTAAAATGTATGAAAGCTTCCTTCTTTGCTTTGGTACCTTCTCTGAGTCTCAGGTTTTGGGGGGACCCCATAGTTACAAAGCTAAGTTGGCTTTTCTTCTATTAATCCGTCTTATATCAATTATTACACCAGCCAAAAGAACCAGTAAGAGTAGAGGAAAAATTTCCTCCTCAGAGTCTTACTTTTATACTTTCTCCTTTTGGTTCTGTAAATTTTGGCTTCAGTTCAGTCACTCAGTCGTGTCCGACTCTTTGCGACCCCATGAATCACAGCACGCCAGGCTTCCCTGTCCATCACCAACTCCTGGAGTCCACTCAAACTCATGTCCACCGAGTCGGTGATGCCATCCAGCCATCTCATCCTCTGTCATTCCCTTCTCCTCCTGCCCTCAATCCCTCCCAGCATCAGGGTCTTTTTCAATGAGTCAACTCTTCGCATGAGGTGGCCAAAGTACTGGAGTTTCAGCTTCAGCATCACTCCTTCCAAAGAACACCCAGGACTGATCTCCTTTAGAATGGACTGGCTGGATCTCCTTGCAGTCCAAGGGACTCTCAAGAGTCTTCTCCAACACCACAGTTCAAAAGCATCGATTCTTCAGCGCTCAGCTTTCTTCACCCAAATTAGAAACACTATATATTCTTAGTAAATGTTAAGTTTACCAACTGCAGTGCTTTATTATTGCTTTCTGTTGTCATGTCTGTTTTGCCTAACACTATTGTAACTGTCAATTTATTTTATGTTATTTGCTTATTATATCTGTTTTTAATCTTTATTTTCAACTTTTTTATCCTTTTTTTTTTTGGATATATTACTTGTAGGGCACTTATAGGTGGATTATTCCTCCATTCTCAAAATATTTGTAAAATATTATTCCTGATAAGTTAGTTGATTCAATCTCCTAGTTAAAACAAGAAAAATTGCAGTCATTGGCTTTAAGTTTTTTGATCATGATTGTGACAAAATTGGAAAATGCTAATGATTATTTCCTGTTGTGACTTACTAATATGACAAGTATTTTTTAGGTTGGTACAAAAATAATTGAAGTTTTGGACATGAATTTTAAATCACAACTAGGCTCAAATACATCTTTACTAATAAAAATAGGGACCATTGCAATCAACACATTTTTGCCAACAAGAAATAAGTCTGTATATTCCTGTAGTGTAAAAATGCATGCTTCAGGATTTGCTGAACCCTTGGAAAGCATTTTCTGCCTCCTGCTGGTTGTAGAAGCATTTTCCCTACAAAAAGTTGTCAAGATACTTAGAGTGGTACTCAGTTGGCAAGAGGCTAAGTGAATATGGTAGATGAGGCATAACCCAATTTGTTCAACTTTTGAAGCATTGGTTGTGCAACCTGTGGTTGGGCGTGGTCATGGAAAATAATTGGGTTCTTTCTGTTGACCAATGCTGGCTTCAGGCATTACAGGTTTCAGTGCATTTCATCAAATTACTTCACAGATGTAATGATTTCACCAGGATTCAGAAAGCTGTGGTAGATCAGACCAGCAGCAGACCACCAAACAGTGACCACGACCTTTTCTTGGCATAAGTTTGGCTTTGGGAAGTGAGCTGCTCATTGTTTGTTGTATAAAATACACTTCGTTGCACATCAAAATCCAATTGAGAAATGATTCATTGTTGTTGCATAGAATAAGAGAAGGCACTTCAAAATGACAGTTTTTCAAATTTGCAGTCATCTCATGAGGCATTCACTTATTGAGCTTTTTCACCTTTCCAACTTGCTTCAAATGCTGAACAACTGTAGAGCGGTCAACATTGAGTTCTTCAGCAACTTCTCATGTGGTTGTAAGAGGATCAGCTCCAATGATCCTCTAAGTTGGTCATTGTTAACTTCCAATGGCCAGCCACTATGCTCCTCATTTTCAAAGCTCTCATTTCCTTTACAAACTTCTTGAACCACCACTGCACTGTACATTTATTTGTAGTTCCAGAGCCAATTGTTGTTGATGTTGATGTTGTTGTTGATGATGTTGCAATTTGTCTCTGCTGCTTTGCAACCCATTTTGAATTCAAATAAGAAAATTGCTCAAATTTGCTTTTTGTCTAACATCATTTCTATAGTCTAGAATAAACAGCAACTAATAAATCATTAGCAAAAAAACAAAGTGAGAAATGTGCATTAAAATGATGTATAACATAACCACATTTATTTAAGGATGTATTCCAATATCATTGCAAAGTTTAATAATGCAAAACTACAATTACTTTTGCACCAACCTAATACAATCTTAAAAAACCCTGAGAAGACAGTTATAATACTGTCAGTTTGGGTAAAATAACTAATCAGAACTGCAAATTTCTTTTGGTTATTATTACAAGACATGGCAACAATCTCTAAAGTCTTCAAAGTCTTACAAGAATCTTATCTTTAAATGCTGCTTCCAAGGACAAATTTATATTAATAGAAGAGTTATGAATATTCACAAATCCCCTTGTTGCACAGGAAACACGATTGATATTCTTGTGAATACTCTCTATTTAATACTTTATCAAATCAGATCATTTGAATTTGTTTTATGATGTAGAAAGCTCTTTCTGTAACTTCAGGAGAGAGGGGACATCATTTCTTTTAGACTCTTGTTAATTGTGAAGACTTCTACTTTTTTAATGCAAGTCTTTGTAAACTTCATTACTTAGCATAAAAAGTAAAAAGCAGGCCTGTGACCTCATTTTTATTTGCAAAAAAATGGAATAAGAGATTGCTGGGGACCAGCCCCGGCTGATCCAGGGTATTTGAAGCGGGGACCGCGTCGGCGACCTATTTATTTAAATATTTTATCAAAGATATAAAGAGTAATAGGATGAGGATAGCTCAGTAGGAAAATTCAGTAGAGAAAAGAGGCTGAGTAGCTTGGTTTACATGGGAGACCAATAAAACTTCAAGACAAGAAGTTTGCACCACTTATGTAGGCCGCAGGCATCCTTCCATTCTCCCGAAGGAGAGGAGACACTGAGGCCTCCCCAGTCGGATCTTAGAAGCCCAGGCATAATTATAGCAAGCATGGCGGGTTCTGTGCTCCAGATGGAGACTCAGCCAGAATTTGAGAGAGAGAGCTACATGGGGAGACCAAGTTTAAGTGAACAAGGCCTGCACTTTATTTTCCAAAGTAGTTTTTATACCTTAAGTTGTGCATAGAGGATAAGGGGGGAAGGGGTGGAGTCATGGAAGGACAGCAGTTCCTGGTCCTAATTGAAGCCAGGCTTTCAAACTTATCATATGCAAAAGTTCAGGTGAATTACATAATCTTTCTGGCCAGGAGGCCTGTTAACATTTTAAGAAACTTATCTTTCTCTAAAGGTGATTATTCCAAAGTCAGGCACCAGCCTCCAAAAAGCATTGGACAAAACTGCATTCCTATAGGGCAAAGGTGAGGTGGGCTCAATCAAGAAAAGACTTAACTCAAGGGTCCAAGGTTACAAACATTGAGGCTACTACTTACATTTCTATACACCCATTATATCAATCAATACACTGCCAAGGACACAGTAGGTAAGGAGTATGGAGACTTAGCAGCAAACATTGGCCCAAGAAGTGAAAAACCCTTCACCAATACAATTTCTAATCAATCTTTTAACTACTCAAAGGAATCTGTGTTTAGACAGTTTAGAACATCTCCTGCCTCTCACAGTTGGGAGGCTCTGAACAATCACATGTGGCCAGAAAAACCTATTCAGGCAGGCTAGAGGATTTCCAAAGGAGTTTGTAGGTTAAACAGTGTGACACCCAGGAATTATTAACTGGAGCTGTAAGCTAACTCTTTTTTTCAGAGAGAGGTAGTGGGGGACAGCCCCCTGTAAAGTCAGAGGTGTAGGTAAAAGCACAAAGCAGAAAGTAGGCAGACTCTGATTTTGGGGGTAGATGCTCGAGAATTTCCAGGGGGACTCCTGAGGCTCGATCCCGCCTTTGCGTATGCCGAGCCTCCTTCCTCATGACCTTTGTCATGGGCGGAGTTCCTCAAGCTGGCTCCTGGCAGTGATAAAATTCCAGTTGAGCTATTCCAGATCCTGAAAGATGATGCTGTGGAAAGTGCTGCACTCAATATGCAATATGCACTCAATATGCAATATGCCGGCTCCCGGCAAGAGATGAATGGGATTTTATTTATTAACAGTGAGAGAGGGTGCATATAGCATTAATCTTCCACATTCTGATTTTGCAAATGAGATATGTGCTATTCCTCATTGAGTGCAAAGCATGCAAGAATGGCAAAATTGACAAGACGATGTCAAAAGATCCAGGAAAAGGTATTCCTATTTTTAGGATAACTAAAGTTTCAAAACTATAGAGCAGAGGACACTGCAACAGTCCTGGCTGGAGGAAGAAAGAAACTTGCTTGCCTAAGTGCCCTGCAAGAGGCTGCAGACCTGCCTTCCTTCTTGTTAGAATCTGATCACCTCACATCTGCATTGCTTGCTCTGACCTGTATCAGAGTTGAACTCTGCAGGCCACTTGATTTACGTCTTTGCTGGAACCTTGTCTTTCAGAGACAGCTAAGCTGACTGAATTAGGTCAAACTGATACCAACTCGGTAATTAAAAACATAGCAAGTGTTATTGTCCTAACAATTTTATACTAAGATTTAGAGTGGGTGAAGTGTAATCAGTTAAGAGATAATTGTTGGTGTTTTAAAACTGGTTGTTTTAATATCTATTTAAAATGTCTGTAAATGTCTTGCTGAATTTTTAGTGATCTCCTTAAGGCACAGTTCTTTTGTGTTTCCTCTGAACTTGTAATAACCAATAAAGGTATACAAGTATAGTCTTCAAAATCATATGTAATCGTCTAAATTTAAAAGAAGAAACAAGCTTATGCATATGTGAGAAATTTCAATATGCATTTTTCTTCCTAAAAAGTGGCTTTTCTATGATCTCTAAGATTATTCTGAGTAGTATAAAACAGATGCTAACCATGGATGTATGTCAATGGATCTCATTTTACAAACTTCCCTGCACCATAAAGGACACAATTTTAGCACTTCTTATTTCCTCTTGGAGAAAAGTTAGGTAAAACGTGAAACCAAGGTATTTGTGGATGCATGACCTGGATAAGGCCCGCCTGGAAGTAAACAGAAAACTCAAAATAGCAATGGCTTAAAGAAAACAAATTTCTCTCACATTAAGAAAGCTGGATATAGTTGGCTCAAGGCTGGAGTGATGCTTCATGTGTTAGAGGCTTACATGCTTTCTGTTGTTTCTCTGCCATCCTTAGCCTGTGGCATCAGTCCTGTGATCTAACATGGCTGTTCAAATTCATCCATCACATCTTTTTAATTGAAGTACAGTTGACCTACATAATTGTGTTAATTTCTGGTGTACAGCAAAGTGATTCAGTTTTATATATGCATGCTGCTGCTGCTGCTGCTGCTAAATCACTTCAGTCGTGTCCGACTCTGTGCGACCCCATAGATGGCAGCCCACCAGGCTCCCCCGTCCCTGGGATTCTCCAGGCAAGAACACTGGAGTGGGTTGCCATTTCCTTCTCCAATGCATGAAAGTGAAAAGTGAAAGTGAAGTCACTCAGGTGTGTCCGACTCTAAGCGACCCCCATGGACTGTAACCCATCAGGCTCCTCCATCCATGGGATTTTCCAGGCAAGAGTACTGGAGTGGGGTGCCATTGCTTTCTCAAGTTAAAATGCTAATGGTACATTTTTATTACTCAACACTTGGACCAGTTTTTTAATCTACTGTCTCAATCAATTTAGATGAAAAACAAACCAAATGTCTAACTCTCAAGTTTGGTGATGGATACTGACTTGTTAAGAAAGTTAATTATATCAGAAGTGGCCAAAGATAGTACTGACTGAAACACTTATTCCATTCTTTCCATTTTTGTTTAAATAAAAATTTCTAAATGAGATAGCTTTCCACACCCATGTTCAATATTAGACAAAACTGGGCACAAAACCAGGTGTTACCTGTAACACTGAAAATTTTTTTGCAAGTTTGTTTTGGGTTTTGTCTTTTATAGATGTGAACGTGACTTTAGCATCCAAAGTCACTGAAGTGATGACCTCTCTTCCCCCTAAAATTGGGATAGAGACTGGTAAAGGCAAGGCATTTAAAAGCAAGTGGCATTAATAAAATACTTGCCTGTGAAAACACTTTAATATGAACCTGTTGTGGCAGATGTCTTGGTGTTTATTAAAAGCTGCAAATTCTCATTTACATGGATTTATACTTAGATTCATCCTAAATTAGAGATGTTCTTAGTTTGTGAAAACTACAATAAATTTTTATTATTTTTCAACATTTCTAATACTTTTTCTTCAATTTGTCTTAGTTAACCTTTTTTACTTTTAAATATGAGAAACCCAATGTATTTAAAGTAGAGATGATTATGATTAAATAGGCAGGATGTAGGGACAATCAGGCCTTGGAGAAGGAAATGGCAGCCTACTCCAGTACTCTTGCCTGGAAAATCCCATGGAAAGAGGAGCCTGGTGGGCTATAGTCCATGGGGTCACAAGAGTCAGATATGACTTGATGACTAAACCACCATGGAGCTGTTAGAAAGGACCCTGGCTCCCTATGTTCATTCAGTCTTGGCTCTGTTGTCCCAGGTAACTGCTGGCACAATGGCTACAACCATCTATGGTGTCACCTAAGACAGACCCATGACCAGAGGAAGGAGAAGGGTGGTACCTGAGAACTCATTACTCTGGAGTCAGGCTGCCTGTAATTAAATCCTGGCTCCAACACTCACTAGCTGTTTGACCCTTGACAAGTTTCTTAACCACTCTATACTGCAGAGACTTCATCTGTAAAATGAGAGATAATAGTACCTAACCCAAGAAAGTTGAATGGGTTATTTTATTTAAAGCACTTAGTAGTAACAGTGCTTGGCAATGGCAAGTGGAGAAGGCAATGACAACCCACGCCAATACTCTTGCCTGGAAAATCCCATGGACAGAGGTGCCTGGTAGGCTGCAGTCCATGGGGTCGCTAAGAGTCGGACACAACTGAGCTGCTTCACTTCACTAGGGACAATCCAAAACTTGGGCCTAAGGTGCTTTTAACCAACTGAAGGGGTCAATTTCTCAATTTATCCAGCTCTGCACTTGGACTGCTATTTAAATTCTGAATCTATATTTGTGAAATATTGGGCAAGTTAATCTTTATCAGCCTTGGTTTTCTCATATGTAAGATTATAACAGCATCCATCTTTTAGGGCGTTACATGATTAAATTAGGTATGCAGGTAAGTACTTAGCCCAGGGTCTTGCCCTTAGTAAGTTCTTAATAAATAAGTGTTGTTATGATTTTCTTGATCACAGTCTTGAATTCTGTTCTCTAGCAACAATCTTCTTGTGTTTACTCTTAGTTTCTGCCCCCTTGCAATTATGCCTTGTTTACCAAGCACCAAATTCTCTTTAATAGCATCCTGTTGGCTCTGCCCCCAATGATAGTGCATCTTCTACACCAATCTATAGATTAGACAGCTATCTTGATTCAGGTACCCACTTCAGATACAGTCAGCCATGACAGTAGAAGCTGTGAGTCGGCAGGGTGGCTTCTTCGAAGAGGTTAAAGGAACACAAGCATCATTATTACTGCATCTGTTGAATTTGTCTTATTATCTTCTGTAAATTTTAATGTTCTTGTTTTTCACTGTCTTAATATAAATTATCAATTCTTTTTATCAAATGAAGGCAAAAACCTCAGAGATTTAAGTATATGTCAAAACTAATCATACTGCCTTTAATCTGCTAGAAATAAATCCTTTAATACCAAAGGAAAATGAGTTACTGCTCCTACTCTTGAGATTTGAGTTGAGCTTTTTGGAACCTTAAGAAATTTTCAGTGAAAATCTTAAGACTGTGGAATTCATCTGTTTTTTGAGTCAAAATGTTCTCTGTTTTCTTTACATTTTTTCAGCTGAAATGTGAAAGTTTATAATGATATGTAATACTAAAATAACGGATTTATAACTAATCATCCAGCCATGAAAATAAAGTGGAATCATAAAATACTGATATAATCTAGAAGCTGTCATAAAAAGAAGAAAACAAGAACAGATGGGACAAATAAACATATCAAAAGTGTTATTTTGAACCCAATAATATCAATAACTGCACTAAATGAAAATAAACACCCCAATTAAATGATAGATTTTCAGACTGGCTTTTTTAAAAAAGCAAAACTATATGTGGCCCACAAAAAGTGCACTTTAAGTATACAAGATATAACTAGGTTGAAAAGATATAAAAAGATATATCATGCTAACATTAATCAAAAGAGCTAAAATAACAATACTAATATTTGACACAGTAGATTGCAGAGCAAACAATACTACCAAGGACAAAGATGGTTATATCATAGTGATGAAGATTAAATTCATCTGAAACTAATGCTCTGAACATGTATGCCCTAATAATAGTAGAGCTTTAAAAAACACGAAGCGATAACTGACAGACTGGTACAGAGGAATAGACAAAAGTACAAATACAGTCAGATTTCAACACTCTCCTCTCAATAATTGATAGAACACAGAGGCAAAATCAGGATATGCATGTGTGTGCATGCTCACTCACTTCAGTTGTGTCCAACTGTTTGCCACCCCACAGTCTGTAGCCCACCAGGCTCCTCTATCCACAAGATTCTCCCAGTAAGTATACTAAAGTGGGATGCCATGGCCTCCTCCAGGGGGATCTTCCTGACCCAGGGAAGAACCCACGTCTCCTGTGTCTTCTGCGTTGGCAGGGGGATTCTTTACCACTAGTGCCACCTGGAAGACTTGAAAAACTCTATCAACCAAATTGACCTAATTGACACTTACAGAACACTCTATCAACAATAGAATACACATTTTTCAAGTGCACACTGTTATCCACCAAGATAGACTATATTCTGACAGTAAAGCCACAATAAATATAAAAAGATTCAAGTCATATGTTCTATGACCACAGTAGAATTAATTTAGGAGTCAACAACAGAAATATCTGGAAAATCCTCAAATATTTGGAAACTATAAAATACATTTATAAGTAACCCATTGCTTAAAGAAGAAATCAAAAGGGAAATTGAAAGTATTTGAAATGAATGAGTATGAAAACATCAAAATTTGTGGGATATAGCAAAACAATATTTTAGAAAGAGGAAATTTATGAGACTGACTACTTTAGATAAGAAAGGTTTTATATTAATGACCTCAGTTTCCACCTTAAAATGTTTTTTTTAAAAAGAAAAATGAAACATAAAATAGGCAGAAGAAAGGATATAACATATATCAGAGGGTAAGTCAATGAAACAGAAAATATAAAAACAACATGAAATTGAACAATAACTTTTTCAGGGTATCAAAATTAACAAACCTCTGCTGCTAAGTCCCTTCAGTGTGTCCGACTCTGTGCGACCCCATAGACGGCAGCCCACCAGGCTCCCCCATCCCTGGGATTCTCCAGGCAAGAACACTGGAGTGGGTTGCCATTTCCTTCTCCAATGCATGAAAGTGGAAAGTGAAAGTGAAGTCGATCAGTCGTGTCCGACTCTTTGTGACCCCATGGACTGCAGGCTACCAGGCTCCTCCGCCCATGGGATTTTCCAGGCAAGAGTACTGAAGTGGGTTGCCAATGCAGGTAAAAATAAGCAAATTATCAGTATAAAAGAAAAGTCACTACAAATCCTACAGATATTAAAAGAATAATTGAGAGTATTTGAACAACTTAATGCCAATAAATTTAACAAATTCCTCAAAAGACACATTCACCAAGATCACACAATAAGAAACAGGTAACTTAAAGAGCCTTATATTTATTAAAGAATTTAAATTTGTAGCTAAAAATCTTCCTAATGGGCATCAGATATATCTGGTACACAAAACTTTAAAATATTTTAGAATTCAAATGATATAAACCAGAGGCAAAAAATTCAAATATTTCTAGATGCCAGGTAAATAATACAAGTGAATCCTGTGGAATAGTTACAGGAAAAAATAGCTGCCGTAAACACAATCTAACTTTATTTTTATTGAACCATGGTAATATATAAACATGTAACAACATAAACGTGATAGCAAAAATTTTATTTTAAATTAAACATTAAACACAAAGTCAATATGTATTATTAACTTCATTTTGGTTCTTTGGAATCAGAAACCTGACTTCTTCTGACCTTAGATATTAATATTTTTTGCCTTTTCTATGGCACTGTGGACAACTTGAAAAATTTTATAATCAGCATTTATTTTTCTACAGATTCATAATGGAAAATAATTATTGATAGATGTAGGCACTTCCAAATAGGGATAGAAGTTTTACACAAAATGTGTTCTTTCTTCCTCTTTTTATGTGGGTGGTTCCTTCTCATTGTTCAGTTCTCAGAATTAAGATTTCCTTCAGAGATGCCCTCGCGCTGTTATTATCTCTCATTACTTTTTCTTAATAGTATTTTTTTTTTTACTAGTAGCTACACTTTTCTTTAACCTAATACTCATCTTCTATTCAATGGGTGCAGAGCCTGTTTCCATCGTCATTGCATAACTTATGATATCAACAGCCATGGGAGCTCCACAGGTAATTGAAGAGTCACTAAAATCTAAGTTCTGGTCAGAGGGCAGGAGCAATAGCTGTCAAGTATAATGTTTTTGTTCAGTGATTTAAACCAAATTTTCTACTCCAAATGGAGCAAGATAGAAAGCATTTTAGAAAAAAAAATTTTGGAGAGCAATTTAAGAGTGCTTATTAGCGTTTAAACAGGGCACACACTTTGACCTAACTCTTAGCCTTTCAGAAATATAATCTATAGAGACTTACACAATGCACACCTTTTAATGCAGCAATCCTTTTCCTAGACATTTGGCCACAAGAAGTCAGAAAAGTACCAAACATGTGCAAAGATGGATCCTCATTAAAATGTTATTTGTAAAAGCAAAAAAAACAGAGATTGGAAATGAGCTAAATGTACTTCAAAATTATTTAAGTTTTGGTACAATCATCAATGAAATACTATGCAATCATTAAATTAAAATTATTAACTATAGTTAGTTATAGTTAAAAATAACAGTGGAAAGAAATTTATGATATATTAAGTGAAAAAAGCTTAAATAATAAGTGTACAATCATCATTCCCCCTTTTTCTTTTTTGTTAAAAAAAAAACAAAACTACTAGGCCTATATATGGGTATACGTATGGTCATGCTGAGAAAAATATCTAAAAGAATATATAGAAAGTTGATCACTGCAATTATCTCTGGCTAGTGGAATATCTAAATTATTTTTTATACTATTTGTTGTTATAAGGAGTATGCATTAATTTCATTTCTAGAACTAAAATTTCCATTTGTGGAAAATATTAAGAAGCTTATCCCTCTACTCTTAGCAATAAGTTTAAATGCCTCCCATGCCTTTCAATCAGAAATTTTCTCCAATTATGGGGTATTTCACATTCAGAAAGGAGAACTTAAAAAAAAAATTGACTTCTTTCAACATGATCAAGAACATATGCTTAAAACCTTTTTGGGGGGGAAGTTTATGTCACTGAGTATTGTTGTGAAGTTATGGCTTCTATCAGGATCAATCTGCAAACTTGATTTTATTTACATTTTACTACATACGTGTTTTTTAAGTGAATTCAAATAACTAAATAGCTAATTTGTATGGTATTCCATTTGGCGTGCATAACATAACCTCTGGATAAAAGGTAAGCAACCATCCCACCAACAGACGATCAGATCATCACCATGACAAGTCATGCTGTGTCAAATGGGTCTTCATTTCTTTGACAAACACGTCCAGTAAGAGCCAGTTTACTGAGCTAGATCATAGTCTAGCGAGTGTAAACTTTCTTTCTGTGCACGGATCAATCCAAACAGCCTGATGGGATCATCATGAATGTTTTCCTCTATTGCCTCACTTTCTGGTGGGTAACTGTCCACCAAAGTGGTCTTAGAAAGGCTGATATCCTTTGCATGCATCTGCCCCTCTTCATCCTTGTCTGACAAATGAGTTTTCTGTTTCCTGGGCTTTCTTCGCTTCCCCTCATTGTTGTGATCTAATGAGGCATAGCATACCCTTCCTGCAGTTTCCTAAAAGAGAAAAGCATAGTAAGTTTTCACTGTTAGCCGTTCTTTAACTTTGACCTCTGCAAAACTCTGCTGCTGCTGCTACTGCTGCTGCTGCTAAGTCACTTCAGTCGTGTCCGACTCTGTGTGACCCCATAGACGGCAGCCCACCAGGCTCCCCCATCCCTGGGATTCTCTAGGCAAGAATACTGGAGTGGGTTGCTTTTCCTTCTCCAATGCATGAAAGTGAAAAGTCAAAGTGAAGTCGCTCAGTCATGTCCGACTCTTAGCAACCCCATGGACGGCAGCCTACCAGGCTCCTCCGTCCATGGGATTTTCCAGGCAAGAGTACTGGAGTGGGGTGCCATTGCCCTCTCCACTGGGAAACTCTAAAGCCTACCAAAAACACACAAGTTTGTTTTCTGGTCTTCACGGCCTTATTTGCCAAATTTGTCAATCAGAGTGATAACTACAAATAGTAAATTCAAGATTTTGGAGTGGAAAATGCTTAAAAGAAAGCAGTTTTCTTTCTTATACTCAGAATACACATGAACTTTTTAGATGGATTTTTTTAACCAGTTTCTCCCCCTGCATTCACCTCAGGGAGTGCCTGCCCTGTATTTCACCTACCAAGTAACAATACTCTGATTTGTTAAACTGGGAACAAAGCATGACAGGAAGGAATATAACCAATCAGATATGCTTTACATATGTTTAATAATTGGTTGATACCCACAAAAGTCTCTATTTTCTCTACATTTGAGACTCAGAAGTATAAGGTTAACAGGGTTTATTTGTATGACTGGGGCTTCCCTGGTGGCTCAGTCAGTAAAGAAGATACTTGCAATGCAGGAGACCCAGCTTTGATTCCTGGGTTGGGAAGATCCGCTGGAGAAGGGAATGACAACCCACTTCAGCATTCTTGCCTGGGAAATCCCATGGACAGAGGAACCTGGCAGGCTATAGACCATGGGCTTGCAATGGTTGGACATGGCTTGGCAACTAAACAACCAACAACCATTTATATGACCAGCATTCGGCAAGAGTTGCATTTCCCATTTTCCCCTATTACTTCCTTCCTGCCTACCTGTCCCCAGATCCTCTTTGAGCTCATTTAGGTTGGTCTTGGATTCATTTGCATCCAAGAAAGCCTGGCGGTCCTCTCTGGCCTAAAGCTGGGTCAGCACTAGATTAAGAAGGGCAGGAGACTAGAGAAACTTGCAGAAAGCAATAAGCCCGAAGACAAGATCTTGAATTTGGTGTTTGAAAGTTTTAGGATTGAATTCCAGCTGTGACATTCTGATCATGGGACCCTGGGCAGTTCTTTTTTTTTTTTTTTAATTATCAATATTTTTAACCTCTTGCTATCAAATGAGAGTACCTATCTTAGAATGTTGGGTGGTAAGATCCCCTGGAGGAGGGCAAGCAACCCATTCCAGTATTCTTGCCAGGAGAATTCCATGGATAGAGGAGTCTGGTGGGCTACAATCCATAGGATTACAATGAGTTGGACATGACTGCAGTGACTTAACACGCATCTTACAATGTTATTAGCAAATGGAGGTAATTTACAGTTGAACAATGTGGGGGTGAGGGATGCCAACCCCTTGAGCAGGTAAATATATATATAATTTATATGTAATTTAATATTACATATAATTTTATAGTCTGCCCTCCATATCCACAGTTCTGTACCCACAAAGTCAACTAACCCCTTGCTGTATAGCTCTGTAGTATGCATCTAGTGAAAAAACCCAATGTTTTAAGTAGACTGCACACTTCAAACCTGGTTTTCAAACCAAGATAAGGTCCAAGGTATGGTGGTATTATAATTATCAGAGCTGTAGGCTAAAACTTTAGAACAGCCATTGAATAAACAAAAATAAGGGTTTACCATTCAGAGTAAGCCAAAGTTATATCAATTTGTGGGGTTTGGATTAAAGAAGCAACATTTGGATTAACACCCCCCCAATGCATGGATTAGCTTCTCCCTGTTGGCACTTGTTTTCATGCTAAAAGTTAAAAAGTCTTATCTCCTCTACCAGGCAGGGGGATGGTTCTATTTACAACCTCTCTGGTATCTTTGGTCTGACTTTATTTCTAAAATAATTTCTGGATAATTGTAGATAGGTAATTGGTATCATTGCCATCACATCTCTATACTCTGCCAGTTAGCCCATATACTATTTTCAAATTATCTTCCTAAGGCATAACTTTTATATTTTACCATCCTGGCCCTGAAACTTTAGCCTAGAGTCTGAATTTGATAGCATAACATTCAAGGTTTCCTATGCTCATAATTCACACCTTCTATTTGATTCCCAGTACTCTCCTACATAAACTCTGTATTTCAAGCAAACTGGACATTTCACTGCTTTCTTAACATAACTCATGTTTTAAGACCTGCTTTGCCTTTGCCTAGATAGAGAATATGTCAGTGAAGTGAGCAAAATTACCAAAAGGCATTCCGTAATAGAGAGGGGTGGGTAACTTTTTTGACTGTCTAGCACTTTGTTCTATTCTCTTTCTTTAATAAATTCCCCACTTTGTTTTAGGAAATTTCTTTCCTCTATCTGGTCCTGGAGAGACTATCAATTACAATACTGTATCCCATCTCAGCACAGGAATAAGCATTCGACCCAGGCTGGGACCAATTACACTACCCATCCTCCTGCCAACAGAAGCTGGGCCAAGAGTAGGCATATGACTTCAGCAGAGCCAGTTACATGGCCTTTTGGGGACTGAGGTACAGGTGCAGAAATAGAAAAGATATCTTTCCCTGGATTTGGGAAAGAGAAAATCTGGGTCTCCTATGGCTCTCCCAGCCTCAATGGAAGAGCCTGTTGGTAACAGAAGAGAATAAAGTTAGTAACAAAGAAATAGGGAGAAGAAATGGAGGAGCCCTCACATTCAATCATTTCAAAAACACAACACCCTCATATCTCAGTTATATGAGCCAGTGACTTCCCTTTTATGATACAGCTTGAATTGAGTTTTTGTACTTATTACTGAAAGCATTCCAAATGTTTGTCTGGTCAACAACTGGTCAACATTTATCAAGTCCTGCAGAGTTCATCGAATGTGAGTCTTGAGAAAAGACCACAAATTGTACGTGTAATGGTTATTTGTGATTTACCAAATATTGTTTCAGTTGAATAGATGGGTGGAAAATACACGTGCATTGCATGCTCATGCATGTTCAGTTGTGTCTGACTCTTTGCAACCCCATGGACTATAGTCCACCAGGCTCCTTGTGCATGTAATTTTCCCGGCAAGAATGCTGGAGTGAATCACCATTTCATCCTTCAGGGGATCTTCCTGACCCAGGGATCAAACCTGTGTCTCCTGTCTCCTGCATTGGCAGGCGAATTCTTTACCACTGAGTCACTTGGGAGGCCCAGAAAACATATAGACAGGGATAAAAAAACATGTGTATCTGTGAATATAAATGGGAACTGGAGCAAAGTAAAAACCAGTTTAGGGATTAGAGACAAAAACAGGTTGAAATAAAAGTTTTGTTGTTTTGTGTTTTTAAATATTGCAGAGATTTGGGTATATTTGTAAGTCAATAGTACTTCATTCATTTAAAGAAATGGAGACAAATAATTGAAGGTGCAAGATCTTGAAAGAAGTAGAAGAAATAGTCAAGAGCCCAAGTAGGACTATTGGCTTTGGAAAGGGGAAAGGGTGCTTCTGACATGGAGGGAAAGGAGGGATGGGTGAGGTTTTGATGTGAGGATAAGAGAAAAATAAGTTCACATTGATGCCCCTAAAATTTTTTAGGGAACTCTCATGAACCCATTTTGTCACCAAGTTTCCCAGTCAACTTTTCCTGGTTAATAGCAGACTTAGAGACTGAAATTGCAACTTTTGAATTGTACACATCATTTTCAAAGGACAAGGAGCTTTTTTCTGTTTCCAATATTTGATCCATAAGCTTTTTTTGCATTGCATTATGGATTCTTCACACTTTTGTAATGTAAATGACCAAAGTAACTGAGTACCATAGTAACTAACGGGGCAGTGTTTTGATGATAACTGTCATTGTGACCCCATGGACTATACGGTTCATAGAATTCTCCAGGCCAGAATACTAGAGTGGGTAGCTGTTCCTGTCTCCAGGGGATCTTCCCAACCCAGGGATCGAACCCAGGTCTCCCACATTGGAGGTGGATTCTTTACTAGCTGAGCCAGCAGGGATGCCCAAGAATACTGGAGTGGGTAGCCTATTCCTCCTCCAGTGGAAATCTTCTCCACCCAGGAATTGAACCATGGTCTCCTGCATTGCAGATGGATTCTTTACCAACTGAGCTACTAGGGAAGCCCTCTAATAAAATGGAATTGAGCAAATATAAGGAGATTACTTCTGGTGGGATAAATTGGGAAATTGGGATTGATCTATGCACACTGCTTACTATATGTAAAATAGATAGCTAATGAGAACCTACTGTATAGCACAAGGAACTCAACCCAATACTCTGTAATGACCCATATGGGAATAGAATCTATAAAAGAGTGAATATACATATATAGCCGATTCACTTTGATGTACACCTGGAACAAACACAGCATTGTAAATCAACTATACTCCAATAAAAATTAATTTAAAAGGAGAGATTACTTCTAATTTGTGCAATTAAATTTGTGAGAAGGATAAAGACTAATTCCCTTAGAAGTGTCTTTAAATATATAATTTATAAAATAACAGACTTTTAAAGACACTTTAAGGCTCTGCACAATTTCCTCTTGAGTACAAACTAGATGCAGCATAAATAAGGCTGTGACCTATTTAATTTACATGTATTAAACAGCAACTTCTATTCAAACAGCAACAGAAGTCTCAGCTCTATTACAGCTAAGGTGCTGTGGATCTCTGCATGTCCGGTGGCATAGTTATATTTTAACCTTTCTCAAAAGGTTTTCTTTTTATTATCGTGAATTTTGCAAATCATATTATAACAAGCAGTTTTTTTCATACCTGTTATCTAAAATACATTTAACAATTAATTGAATGTCACACGGCAGATTTGCCCATGAGAGAGTTACTTTACATTCTGCTTAAACTTCACCACATCTTGTTTTCATTAAAAAATTTTTAAGAATTTGATTTTTAGAAGGCTCCTATAAAGAAAAAGGAAATTCTATCTTAATGGGAATTTTCCAAGTTTTGACCCATCTTTGGGAGGAAAATGTTTTCTGTCAAGTGGGACTAAGTTTGGATCTGTTTCCCTACTTAGTTTCTGAGTCTCTAGGGCAAGTTTTATATCATCTCTGTCAAATGGGAATAATCATGCTGTCTCCCTCATAGGAACCTAAAATGCTAATGCCTGTAAAGCACATAAGACAAGTCTGACGTATAATGACTACATAGGAAATGCTGGCCATATGCCTGTTTCTAGGAAATAGCATGAGAGCACATAACAAAAGGGATGGGATAGAGAAAGAGAAGAAAGAACCATTATAACTGAAATTCATAACACTTCAACCACACATACACTAAGAACTGTGAACAGTAGTGCTATGTCTGAGGAGGCTGAACTGATGTGGGTAGGAAAAGTATGCTGCTGCTGCTGCTAAGTCGCTTCTGCTACTGCTACTACTAAGTCACTTCAGTCGTGTCCAATTCTGTGTGACCCCATAGATGGCCTCCCACCAGGCTCCCCCGTCCCTGGGATTCTCCAGGCAAGAACACTGGAGTGGGTTGCCATTTCCTTCTCCAGTGCATGAAAGTGAAAAGTGAAAGTGAAGTCACTCAGTCGTGTCCAACTCTTCACGACCCCCTGGACTGCAGCCTACCAGGCTCCTCCGTCCATGGGATTTTCCAGGCAAGAGTACTGGAGTGGGGTGCCATCGCCTTATCCTAGGAAAAGTATAAACTACTCATTTCTTCTTGGGTTTTTCTATTTCTGCCTATGCTTTAGTCCTGCCTATCCCCCACAAGCCGTGCGTAAATCTTGCCATAAGACAATAGCCATAGAGCTTGTATTAAATTTACACTCATTTTCCTTATAAAACAGAGTATGTTCTTTTATAGTTAATTTCTTTTCACTAAGGTCTTTCTCTCCCCATCCACCATCCATTCCTGACATCCGGGTCTTCTGAGCACTCTGTATGTGTCACTTTTTATAATTATTTCTATGATATATGTAACTTTTCTTTGCTCTGAAAGAAAAAAAGCTTAATTATTTAGGAAGAGAATCCACTTTTCCCTTGAAATCTACTGCATTTGTAGTTGTACACAATTTTGAGTCTTTAAGTGCAGCTCTGAAAACTATTTGCCTTCTGAGTTTTTCATTAGAGCTTAGGTGCTAGAATTTGACAGCAGTTCAGAATGCAAAATTTCTAACAGGCTGCTTCTGATGTTTATCAGAATATGCTGCCTTTATGCTCATGAAACAGGCGGTTGTGCCGTGACCTAAGCTGAATCTGGCCCGTGATACAGAAAACAAAACTCACCTGTGAAGGTGGGGCGTCTTGCAGTTTGTTCGCAGATCTGTCTGGTCGTGCTTTCATCTGTTCATAGCAGTTTTCATCCACCGGTTCTGGGGAGTTGAAAAGAGATTTACAATGGAAAAATTAAAAAATGCTGGCACAAATCATAATGCATGACCCAAACACCACTTTGCTATAAATGTGAAACCCTCAGGAGTCATTTGATTAGTCTATTTTTGTGGCAGTGCAAAGATAAGGAGGTACAAACTGCTCTCTGCAGGTCAGACTGTGGAGAAGCCTGTTGCCCAACAGTATTAACAATTAGACAAAATTGGATATTACTTGGTCACTTGGATATTACTCTTCTTATACCATCACAGGACATGACAGTCTCTGCTCAAACTACCATTTATATGTTACGGGGATCCCATGAGTTAAAGGCTTGCCTGTGCCCTCCTATTTAAGTATGATTACAAACGGTGCAGGTGGCATAAAGTACGGAGCACATATATTGATGATCAAAATTTGGTAATTTTTTCCATAAGAAAAATATTTTACTCAGAGGCCTTTTTAACCCTATACTATTTTTGAAAAAATATATTTTAGATTATGTTTGTTATTCCACATATCAGTGACAGGACAGTTCATCCAGGCTGTTTTGAGGGGTATACAGTGGGGTATATAATGCTGATACTAAGTTGCTGGGGGGGTTTCGCCATGTCCACCAGCCAGCAGGCATGAACCTATTTCCTTCTGTGGGGGATGCTTACTGAGTCATCCATACCTTTCTTTCCCCAGATACTCTATTTAAAAGGGAGAGGAAGGAAAGCTAATGACTTGTAGGATGGAGAATAATGTTGCAGAAATGTTGATTGCACCAATTTGACCCCATAGATGAAAAGATGTGTTTATAATACAAGGTACTTTGTAATGCTCCAACCCTTTCTGAAAAGCAATGTAGAGAACTGGCCCATAATGTTTCTCAAAGATAAACCACGGGAAACATGAATTAGAATCACCCAGGAGGCTTGTTAAATAGGAGGTTCTAAGTCCTACTGTGGAATTACTAAGTCAGAACCTGTAAGAGAGGCACCTGTGCTCACTGCTCATGAAGACTGCAGATATGGTGGGCTTTGAGCTACCAGGATACAAAAGAAATTAAGTTCTCAAATAGTATAAGTGGGCACCACAATTCTGCAAAGGGAAACAGGAAGGAAAATTCTTTAATAGTCTATTCCTGTAAAATAGTTTTGATTCCTCAGAGAGCAGATGATTAAAGGATACTTTACAATGGTGGCGGGGGGTGGGGAGAGACAAAGATTATTTAAATTCTTGACTCCTATAAAATTCTCATGTGTTTAACTTTAGGAGATTTCATACTGTCTTGATATATAGAGGTTCAGATAAATTTAATTCATTACTGGGAATCTGTGTTTGAGACGCCAATCAACAGGAGTTAACCCCACCTACCCACCCTCCACCAATCATGAATTAAGTGCTTACAGGGCAAGGATAGAGATCATTGGTAGTCCTTGTCTGACAGCTTCTCTCATCAGAGGGCTGGGATCAGATCAGATCACAGCTGTTTGTTTTGAGACATTTAGGGGTTTTTTAGTTGTGGGGGAGTGGAACGTTTCAAGGAATAAAGGATGCTGGGAATTGAAGAGTACTTGTTACAAAAGAACAAAAAGTGTACAACCCATCACTCAGTGATGGTTTGGCTCTTCTCTTTCCCTGCTTGTCATCAGTGTAACCCTATATTCGCTACTTTAAAAGAACCAGTTAAAACAAAGGAAATCAGAGAATCTGTTTTTTGTTCCAAATTATTCACTGTAGATATTCTTTTGTATACAGAGCATAAAGCACTGTTCCCCTGGGCAATCTTCTGTTCTAGAAATAGCTTTATTTCATAGAAATCTGTGTGTGTCACAATTCATTGTAATTGAGTCTTCCGGTATTCTTACTACAAACTAGAGTGAAATAAAGAGAATATAGAAAAACAGGATGTTGATTCACTGTTGCAATACAACTTACAATATGCAGCTTTGAAAATACTTGATAAATGATATGCTAAATATACTCAAATGTATGGTTACCCTTGAAATATTTAAATATGATTGTGACAAAAAATAAGCTACCTCAAATTCTCTGTGGAATTATGTGGGGGTAATTGATTTATAGGTAAATTTAATTTTTGGAAAAATAAAACTTACCTAAGGCCACATTATCTACATTACCATAAATTGGTGAGTCTTCAAGATCATACTCATCTTCCCTATAAGAAGAAAATAATTTGCCTTGTTAGAATCTACATAGTTCATATCTAATTTCTCAACTATTTTCAGTATTGGGTAAATTATTGCACATTCTTATCCAGCCTTGACCACCCAAGGTAGATATGCAAGTAAGTCAGTAAATACAAGTGTGCATGCATGTGTGTGTCTGAATTTGAAAAGTGTATTCTGGATCTTCTTTTAGTGAATAATAGCAATTACTTATTTAACATTTACTGTGTGTCAGGAGTTACTTGAAGTGCATTATATATATTCATTCCTTTTATATTTCTCACAATAATTTAACCAGACAGGCACTATAGCATTCCCATCTTATAGATAAGGAACCTGAGACACAGATTGGTTATATAATATGCTGAAGGTCACAGAACCAGGAACTGGCAGAGCTGGGATTAGAACCTAGATTATCTGTGCACTAAACAAAATCACTGCAGATGGTGACTGCAGCCATGAAATTAAAAGATGCTTACTCCTTGGAAGGAAAGTTATGACCAACCTAGATAGCATATTCAAAAGCAGAGACGTTACTTTGTCGACAGAGGTTCGTCTAGTCAAGGCTATGGCTTTTCCAGTGGTCATGTATGGATGTCAGAGTTAGACTGTGAAGAAGGCTGAGTGCTGAAGAATTGATGCTTTTGAAGTGTGGTGTTGGAGAAGACTCTTTCGAGTCCCTTGGACTGCAAGGAGATCCAACCAGTCCATTCTAAAGGAGATCAGCCCTGGGTATTCTTTGGAAGGAATGATGCTAAAGCTGAAACTCCAGTACTTTGGCCACCACATGCAAAGAGTTGACTCATTGGAAAAAACCCTAATGCTGGGAGGGATTAGGGGCAGGAGGAGAAGGGGATGACAGAGGATGAGATGGTTTGATGGACATGAGTCTGAGTGAACTCCGGGAGTTGGTGATGGACAGGGAGGTCTGGCGTGCTGTGATTCATAGGGTCACAAAAAGTCAGACATGACTGAGCGACTGAACTTAACTGAACTAAACTGAAACTATACACTGTACTTCCTGTTTGCTTGCCAAGAATATCACTCTGACCCCTAACACTGTTTACTAAATATTGGCAGTGATTAAAAAATAAGAGGCCAGAGAAATATTGTAGACTCAGCTTGGCAGATGCAATAAAATGATTGATTACCTATTACATCCAAATACTGTGCTGTTTTACGTACATTATATAAAAAACCCAGGGAAATTCTACAGAAATATTATTTCCCACTTTTCAGATAGATTAACATATTTTCCCTAACCTTATGTGTAATATCAGCAATAAATAGCAAATGTCAAAGCTTTTCTTTATGCCAGTGCTCATTCAACCCTCAGGACAACTCTACGAGATTCATTTTTCAGAACTCCCCCTTCGTGCGCATAAGGAATGTCCAAGCTATAGAGGCAAATTGTCAAAAGACATATAGTAACTGACAGTGCTAGGATTGTGATTCAAGTCTGGCCCTAAAGCTCTAAATATTATTTGCTCTTGATGTTTGATTAAATTTCCTTATTGCTTCATCTAAATAATCCTATTAGGATTACAGTAGACAACTACTATTGTCACAGGCAGTGACGATAGTCCTGGTGACCAGCTTTCACAATAGCAGGCTGGCAACAGAAGAACATTTTAGGCAGTGAGTGGCATTTCATAAAATAGCAGCAACTGCTTTAACTTTGAGATTATGTATCACCAAGAGCTGGAGGGAATTGCATCAAAAGGAAAAGCTCTTATCACAAGGCATAACACCTATGTTAGTCCCATGCTTCTGAAAGAAGACAGTATACTTAAATATCAAGAATGTATCCTTAAAAAAAGATCAAACGATACCTGTATGATATTATTTGAAAAGTCCAGTTGCTGGTATGTATTTGCCTTATTTGATAACAAAGAAACTCGTCCACACCCTTTCTGTCTGTTGGTAATTCACTACAGCTTAATATTGGGATACAAAGTTAAGTCCCTGCTAATGGTTTTTCTCTGGCTATGCAGAGAATAAAATAGCAAAAGGTGAGGAATTTTTAATAAGACAATCCATCCATTTCCCAGCGCACATGAATAGCAGATACAACCTGCAGATGATAAATCATGTCCAGAAAATGAACATTTCATTCCCTATGAAGAAAATAGGACGTGATTTATAATGCAGTGGCCTGCGTCTGCAGGCAGGTCTCAAATGATTAATCATCACAAATAATCCATTATAAAGAAGCAGTCTAACCAACAAATTAATAAGTATATTTTTACTTGGCAATGCCAAATAGCTCCAGCCTATTGCAAATATCTAATAAACTTCAAGCACAAATGTTTGGCAGTGTTTATGCTGAAGACATTACTAGTTAGAGTAAATTAATAAATATGCCCAGAGGCTAGTGCACCACTGAGTTTTGGGCCAGATCAGGTTCTCTATTGTTCTCAACATGTCTGAAATGATCCTCTAACCAATTAGCACATTTACTGACACTCCAACATTTAAAATAATATTGTGATTGTGCTGTTCAGTCACTGAGTCATGCCCAGCTCTTTGTAACCCCAGGGACTGCAGCACGCCAGGCTTTCCTCTCCTTCACCATCACCCGGAGTTTGCTCAAACTCATGTCCATTGAGTCAGTGATCAACCATCTCATCCAACCATCCAACCATCTCATCCTCTGCCGCCCTCTTCTTTTGCCTCCAGCCTACATCTTTATGGTTCAGATTTTCCACTTTCAATTTTAAATTTTCTCTAGTCTCTATTTTTAAAGTTCTTATTCATATTTTATCATTTTTATTGTGAAGTCCTTTTAAAGAAAATGCCTCATACTTTATTATTTCAGATTAAATAAGTGAGTTCAATTTTTTAAAAAATCATTACTTTTGCCTGGGTGACTTTAAACATAAATTCCTGAAGTTTAAATTTCCTGATTTAAAAAAACAGAAATATTATATTATTCCCTATGTTGTTCTTTTCAGCTTCCAAATTCTAAGACATAAATGTGGGTTTCAACATCCAAATAAAAATGAAAAACAGTTCTGGAAAACTAAATAAAACTATTTTAAGGGTCTGGAAAGTTGAAAGATTGAGCAATGTCTGTCAGACATTGGTTTTGATCAACTTTATTTGTTTAATAGATATTTGTTTGAAAGACTTCCCTGGTGGCTCAGATGGTAAAGTGTCTGCCTACAACGTGGGAGACCCGGGTTCAATCCCTGGGTCAGGAAGATCCCCTGGAAACGGAAATGGCGACCCACTCCAGTACTCTTGCCTGGAAAATCTCATGGATGGAGGTCTTGCTAGGCTACAGTCCATGGGGTCACAAAGAGTCAAACATGACTAAGTGACTTCACTTTCTCTGAGTAGGCAGATAAAAGTTTGGGCTTTGCGCAGTGTATAAATGTTACTTAAAGCCATGAGAGAGGATGAAATTACTAATGACATGAGTGTAGATAGAGAAGAGGTTCACTAGATGAGCCCTGGGCACTCTGTCATCTATGGTTTAGGAGCCAGCAAAGGAGAAGGAGCTGCAGGTAATTGAGGAAGAAAGCTAAAATGGAGGTGGGCCTCAGAGCCTGGATAAGCAACTGTCTCAAAATTGGCACTAGTGGTAAACCCGCCTGTCAGTGCAGGAGACCTAAGAGACGTGGGTTCAATCCCTGGGTTGGGAAGATCCCCTAGAGGAGGGCATGGCAACTCACTCCAGTTTTCTTGCAGGAGAATCCCATGGACAGAGGAGCCTGGTGGGCTACCGTCCATAGAGTCACAAAGAATCAGCCATGACTGAAGCAACTCAGCACACACACAAGGAGAGAATGACAATGTGTCACGCTCCAGATTGACCACATGTGAGACTAAGATTTGCCCCACATATTTCACGGGTGACCCTGACAAGAGCTGAGTCAGTGGATTATTGAGGACAGAGAGTTGAATAGAGTAGGTTCAAGAAAGAAGAGGAAGAGAAGCCAGCAAATATGGACAGAATGTACATGGAACTTCCAAGTTTTCCTGTAAAGAGTACAGAACAATGAAGAGGTGACTACAGGCAATCTGGTATCAAGAGAGTCTGTCTTTTCTTAAAGATGTAAGATGTTACTGTCTGTTTATATACTGATGGGAATCAGACCAAAAAGACCAAAAAAAAAAAAAAAATGATGCAAGAGAGAAAAGGGGAAGTTGCTGCAGCAATATGTTCCTGTGTATACGCTCAATAAATTTTTACTTTGATAGGGACTGTACCATGAGTATAGGTTTCCTGAACTTGGCATGAGCAAACATCAAAGATAGACACTTGATCCAGGAGAAAAACGTAAATCCTAGCGATTTTTGTATGGCTAGGGTTAGCTACGGAGAAGGCAATGGCACCCCACTCCAGTACTCTTGCCTGGAAAATCCCATGGGTGGAGGAGCCTGGTAGGCTGCAGTCCAGGGGGTCTCGAACAGTTGGACACGATTGAGCGACTTCACTTTCACTTTTCACTTTCATGCATTGGAGAAGGAAATGGCAACCCACTCCAGTGTTCTTGCCTGGAGAATACCTGCTGTCTATGGGGTCACACAGAGTCGGACATGACTGAAGTGACTTAGCAGCAGCAGCAGCAGCAGGGTTAGCTAAGAACCAGTAGTGTTTCCTATGAGGAGATATGTTAACAGGATCTCAGAGATATGACATCTAATACTAAATTTTTATTTTGATCAGTGTTCAAGTGCTCTTCTAATAATGCCCACTTTTTATTTTAAATAAACTCAAACACAGAAGCTTGTATTGCCAGTGCTTTGGAGCACTTAAAGGACACTTAAAAAGTGTTTTTTCCTCAAAGTTTGAGAGAAGGGAGGCTGGAAAGTTCTGCTATTTTGAAGAACTGTAAAGAGATGGGAAAGAAACCTAGAGCAGTGACACAGAGCTAGGCGTGCCCCAAAGACAATCAAGAATAAGATTTTTGAAACCTGTAAGTACATTTTGCAGGATTCTCACAAAGATTTGGGCAAGGGATGGGACTTCTTGCATTCACACAGGGTTGGAGTTTGGATTATGGTTACTTGTACATTAAAACAAACAGAAGGCTGGAGAACATGGATATGTTTTGGTTCCAAATGCAGCAGTGGTCACAGTGAGGGCCTCTTCTGTGTATCTACTTGGAAATCTGATGCCAGGGAAGGCTACCCAGGAGTTCCACAATCATTAGGATGTTCAACCCTGGGAACAGGTAGAGATGACGGCTGAGACTAAAGTCTGTTCCAGGGCACCAGGTCAGTATATTCAGCAAAGAGGGGAAGTGAAGTGGGGTCCTCAACCTGCAGAGCTCTAGAAATCCAAGAGATCATTTTAGGTAGAAGAATAACTGAGATGAGATACGTTTTGTGATAAAAGCACCTTTCAGTGCCATGCAGGAGGAGACCATGCAAAAGTTGCTGGAAATTTGTCCTAAGTCCTTGAGAGAGACTCTGAAAACTAAGGAGCTATAATAAGCTTAATGTAAATCTGAACTGCTTTCCTAATTATCTGAACTGTTTTCTTTAATTAAGGGGTAAATATAATCCAAATGGGTGGGTATTTTCTTAGACCTTAATTTAGACCTATAGTCAGCTTTTTTTTTTTTTTTCTTACCAGCTACTCTCTGTAAGTGTAGTATTATGTTATGATTCAACTTCAGAAATGCTCATTTCCCCAAGATTACAAACCTAGTAATTGCAAGAGTTTGATTAAAATCCAGAACTGTTTGGATCTCAAACCCATGTTATTCTCACTGCATTATCCTCTTAACACAGATCATAAGACAAGAATTGTGCAGAATTACATTTAAAGGAAAAATAAAGTGCCCTGGGATATACATACCAGGAAGCAGGTATTTAACTTTCATTAGATGTAGACACTTTGCTGTCCTTTAAGTGATCATGTTCCTGACTTACTAATGCAAGAAGAGAAGATCAGAGAGGCAAATTTCTTTCCCCTCTAGCATAGCTTCCCACCTAAACCAGTTGCTGAGAAGGAGCAGGGAGACAGGGCAGCAGGGAACCCAGAGTAGAGGGAGCTTGCCTCCCTTCTTCTGGCCTCAGACCATGTAAGGAACTGTGGAAACATCCACTATTATAGCCCTACCTAAGAAAGATACCTACCTAAGTCCTACCTAAGAAAAGTCAGTGCCACCTAGGAAAAGTCAGTCCTACCTAAGAGCCTCTTGATGAAAATCAAAGAGGAGAGTGAAAAAGTTGGCTTAAAACTCAACATTCAGAAAATTAAGATCATGGCATCCAGTCCCATCACCTCATGGCAAATAGATGGGGAAACAATGAGAACATGACAGCCTTTATTTTGGGGGGCTCCAAAATCACTGCAGATGGTGACTGTAGCCATGAAATTAAGACACTTGCTCCTTGGAAGAAAAGTTATGACCAACCTAGACAGCATATTAAAAAGCAGAGACATTACTTTGTCAACAAAGGTCTGTCTGGTCAAAGCTATGGTTTTTTCAGTAGTCATGTATGGATGTGAGAGTTGGACTATAAAGACAGCCGAGCACCAAAGAATTGATGCTTTTGAACTGTGGTGTTGGAGAAGACTCTTGAGAGTCCCTTGGACTGCAAGGAGATCCAGCCAGTCCATCCTAAAGGAAATCAGTCTTGCATATTCATTGGAAGGATTGATGCTGAAGCTGAAATGCCAATACTTCGGCCACCTGATGTGAAGAACTGACTCATTGGAGAAGACCCTGATTGATGCTGGGAAAGATTGAAGGTGGGAGGAGAAGGGACAGAGGATGAGATGATTGGATGGCATCACCAACTCGATGGACATAAGTCTGAACAAGCTCTGGGTGTTGGTGAGGAACAGGGAAGCCTGGCGTGCTACAGTCCGTGGGGTCGCAAAGAGTTGGACATGACTGAGCAACTGAACTGAAAGAAAGGTAGCCCTTATTTCCACTTGCTGTTTTAATATTAATGTCTTAATGGCAGGAGATAGTTCATTTGTTTTTTTGTTTTTTCCCTGAAGCCTCCATGCTCTCCTATAAATGTGACTTTGGCTTCCAAACTACATAATCAGAGAAATAGACAAGCTGTGAAGTACATACATAAACTTGTGAATTAATAAGATAGCCTCTTTATAGATACAATCTGCATTGTATATTCAAATTCTGCCTAAATGGAGATTTATTACAGTTGATAACAGATTATTAAATCCTTGAGGGAAGGATCCTCATCTTTTCATCTTTATATCTCTATTGTCTAACAAATGCTTATTTGTTAAATGAATATTTATTGGAGGAATGAATGTTATAAAAGAACCAGCCTTTTTTTCTGAATTTTCCCTGCAGCCAAGAGCTTGCTTGTTTTGAGATGGGTATTTTACCAATTTTTCTTTCTGATTTCTTACCATCCTAATTCAAAAACCACCAGTCCCGTCTTTGGTAGAATGATTGTATCACATTACTTTCTATAACAATGCATCTTAATTACCTTTCAAGTGAAGAGTATAAAATCATTTGTCAGATTAAGTTCTGCATGGCTATGTAGGATTCTTTTTGTCACATTTTTTTGTTGTAACTGAATCAGCAAATCACTCTTGATATGAACCAATGACTTAAATTATCTCATGTTGTAAAATATGTTAAAAATAATCATAAAATATAGATTTTCTTTATTGTGTGGGTCTTCTTGTAGCCCAGATCTGAATCTTCCAGAGACATTTTCACACAGAGAATTTTTTAAAGGACGTTTTAGAGGACAATAAAAAGCTTACATCCCACTGCTGGGCATACACACTGAGGAAACCAGAAGGGAAAGAGACACGTGTACCCCAATGTTCATCGCAGCACTGTTTATAATAGCCAGGACATGGAAGCAACCTAGATGTCCATCAGCAGATGAATGAATAAGAAAGCTATGGTACATATACACAATGGAGTATTACTCAGCCATTAAAAAGAATACATTTGAATCAGTTCTAATGAGGTGGATGAAACTGGAGCCTATTATACAGAGTGAAGTGAGCCAGAGAGAAAAACACCAATACAGTATACTAACGCATATATATGGAATTTAGAAAGATGGTAACAATAACCCTGTATACGAGACAACAAAAGAGACACTGATGTATAGAACAGTATTATGGACTCTGTTGCAGAGGGAGAGGGTGGGAAGATTTGGTAGAATGGCATTGAAACATGTATAATATCATGTATGAAACGAGTTGCCAGTCCAGGTTCGATGCACGATACTGGATGCTTGGGGCTAGTGCACTGGGACGACCCAGAGGGATGGTATGGGGAGGGAGGAGGGAGGAGGGTTCAGGATGGGGAATACATGTATACCTCTGGCAGATTCATCTTGATATTTGGCAAAACCAATACAATTTGTAAAGTTTAAAAATAAAATAAAATTTAAAAAAAATAAAAAAATAAAAGTAGTTACTACCTAAAAAAATAAAAAGCTTACAGTGTTACCCTATACCAATGAGAAAGCTCTATGTTTTTCAAAGGCATTTTCAACCTTTCAGTTTGCCATTTCAAAAAGGTCTTAAAGAATCCTCTAGAAAGCTTTCTATATTTAGATTTTCTTTTCCCCCAAAAGAGAAGTTTCCAATTTAACGACACACTTGGGTCAGAATATACTAAGAAAATGAAACTTCTTTCCTGTAACATCATAAACCTTCTCTTAAAAACGTATTATACAAATTTATCTGCAACTTGCTTAATAAATATAAGAGATTAAGTTATGTTACATCCATAACTGCATATTATTTAGAGTTATTTGTTGGCAATACCCTTAAAATGGCACGGCATTCTTGTGTATGTGCATACATATCTTAAATTGTATTAGGTATTGTCAGATTTCCTTCCACCTTGAATTCTTAAGAGCCACAAAATTCTATATTTAATTATACTACATTCTTACAGTCTGAACTGAATCATAATCTAGGATATCTTCTTCCAAAGTTAATGAGGATTCTGCAGATACCAGATTAGTTTCATTTTGTCCTTCATCCAGCTCTCTCATTGACTCAGGGAGAGTAAATAACTAGGGTAGATAATGTTATAACTATTAATCTTCAGATGGAAGTAAAAGTAATTAAAACTCATTTTTTATTTTAACCCAAGTGAAACATTCCTAAGTCAAACCTATAAAGCAATATAACACTAGTTACTTTCCATATTATTTGGGAATCATAATCCATGATTTATTTTCTACATACCTGGGAAAGTAGTCGTCGGAGTATGTGCATATTTTTTCTGAAAGATATTCAAAATAGACAAATTAAGAGAAAATTTGACATGTGTTAAACATTTTAGAGCATGTTCTGAGAGGAGCTTAGTCTCAATGTCAGTTAACATCTTTAATCAAGCCACTTAACTATCACTTAGGGGTAAAGATATTCTCTGATTTGGGCCAATCACGTTCTGTCTTGGTAATCTGGAATGCAGACATAGTACAGCTTGGAGATGACGCAGAGCTCGAGTGAGTGGCCACTTTACGCAGGGGAAACACCAAGCTGAGACCAGGGGAACCCTGTGCCTGCCTTTTCTGTGGTTCCAGTCTGTTGTGGGGCACAGCTGTACTTTTCTGCCTTCAGGTTCCACAAAACACCTCTGCTTCTTACTGACAAATTGTCCTCTTTGCCCTTGCAGATTTGAATAGGCTTTTCTTCCTATCAAAAAACAAACAAACAAAAAAGTCCCTAGAAGACACTTCTATTTACTTATCTAATTTTGGAGTGCTCGTTAATTTTTCTTGGTGTGTGACAATCACATAAAAATTATCTGACCATCAATAAAATTTCTTTGAACTGGATAGATATATATATTGTGATATTTATTATATTTTGATTGCATGTTATTAATCTGGCATTAAATAAAAATCTTGCAAAGGCTATCACACGAAAGTGAAGCCCAATATTATCTATCTGACAGTGACTCAGAGACAACTGTGTGTTGGTAATAAACTAACAAATGTTTCCAAATAATTGAACAAGTCACCAAACAACTACCAAAATTGTTTTTAGATTTGTGTATGACAAAGTTATTATCCAGAGAAGTCACTAAATGTTAGAGAAATATTATTCAATAATGTTTCAAATTATTAAAATCACCATATTGGAGGGTAAAATAGACATGCCACATGTCAATATATTTGGAAGAATTCTGTTAACGACCAAATGTGGGAATTTTTTGCAAATCACAAACATCAAGCAGCTATGGGACCAGAAGTGGTGAATGTAACCTAGTTGGGATCTGTCACAAATATGCTTCTTTAGCCCACAGTAAATGTCTTACCATGGACTGCATCTGAAAGATGTAGCTGTTTTCAACTACCTTCAGATTAGTCTTGTGAATATGAATGTAACACGGATGCTGGGAGAAGCCTAGAGAAGTCTACTGCTGCACAGTACCCACAAGTTAATGGAAGCCCAACAAAATGAGAAAGCTTGAGAAAATGTAAATAAGTTCAATAAGCATAGGAATAAAAATTAGTTAATATAGACTAGAAAATTGTTAACTGGAAGATATAAAGTATGTATTGATTTCTTTTTATATGAACTACCTGTTTATACTCAGGTCATTATTATTCAAATTTGTCTGAAATGGAAGTGCATACACAAGAATTTAGTCAAACTGTAGCTTGATGTATTCAGGGTTAGGAATCAGAACTGGATTTGGGTACCAGCTCTTCAATGTATTTCATTGCAGACGAACAAGCAAATCATTGTAGAACTCATTCTTGGTCCATCAGTAGGGTTAATAATGCCTCTATCATGGAGTAGATGTGGGAGATAAATGAAGTAATTTATATAAAAACATTTTAGAAAATGACAAAGTTGGCTATCAATATTATACATTCTAAGTCCACATCCTGTAACAAGCCACATTTAATTGTGCTAACTTGAATTTGGGAAGTTTTCTGATTAAATGGATTAGCTGAAAAGTAGCTGATAGAATATAATTTGAATGCTATTTTGAAGACTTATAAATAAATCTTGATTTGAGATGAAATCTTCTTTGGGGAAGAAGATTGTCATCAACTGAGTAGTAAATTCAAGGAAAAGATTAAAACTAAACAAAAATAGTGATGGTACAAGAAAAAGAAATAGGTGTGGAGTAAAAATGTTTCTCCGAACTGACTAATACTTCTTAAAGATGATGTGGGTTTTCCAACTGGAGGTGCTTAGAGTATAAATGATGGTGCCTGGAACATACACTGCTGTAATATGTAAGAAGGATAGCTCTCTAGAAGGAAAATGTAGTTCAATGTATTGGCAGCAGAGAAAAGCAAAACAAAGATTTAGACCAAAAAGTTTTGTGTGAAAAAGGAAAGAGAAAGGGAACTAAAATAATGTGAAGAAGAAAATCAATAATGGGTAAAGGACTTTGTACATCAGAACGAATCATACTGAAGAAGCACCCTAAAAGGAAACATTAAAGGTTCAAGGTCACCATATCACACTACTCTTAAAATTTAAATGTATAATCTGAAGCGAGACCATCAGTACTTATGTCCTTTTAGCCTTACAATGCTTATCATAAGAAGTGTGATAGAATATGATCTCTTTAAATAGGGGTACTACAATCAAAGGTTTAGAGGTTACAGCAAAGGAAAAAGATCTGTAAGTTCAGACTCCTGAAAAGAGCTTGCCCTGTCCTGAGTGCTTATAGGTTTATTTAAAAATAAATGACATGATTTAAAAGCTACTTAAACATTTCAGTTATATTTAATAAAACACAGTTTTTATTTTATTACAAAGCAGGTATGTTTGCAAGACTCGGTTTGAGAAAAGCTGGGTGAGTTTTCATAATCCTCTCCTGTGATTCAGATATAAACGCTGTGGTCAGGTTCATGGTTGAAAGGGTGTGAGCTGACATTTGCTTTTGTTTTCCCTTTATGGTGTTCACCCTTCCATGTGCAATACAGAACAATAAGAAACAAGAGTACGTGGCTTAAACTCCATAATACAAATTTTATGATACATCTTTTGTTGTGAAATATGTGCCGTAATTTTCTAGCAAATAGGAGATACACTGATAGGACTTTGATGTATGAGCAAACCATACAGTTGTTTATCCTTCTCAAAACAGAGAAGAAAGGTTAAAGAATATTTTTTAGGCTTGAAGGAAGAAAAAGTGGATGCATTCCTATTAGAAAGAGAAATAAATATGATCCTCCTAAAGAACATATTTGGACAAAGAATCACATAAAAATGAAAGATTTTCTTGGGGGGAAGGGAGAACTCCATTTCAAAGTTTCTACGGAGCCCTGCCTGCTACAGAAAACATCAAGGAGAGACTTATCTTGTCTATCTGATTGAATGTGTAGATACTGCATTGTTGCTGGAATAGAGATTTTCTTTTGCAAGCTATTTAATACAACCAGAAAAACTTATTCACTAACAGTTCACCGAGGTGGAGTCATATCTTGTAAGTTTCTTAGCTGCAAAGAATAGCACAAAGATGTAGAAATAAAAGTTACATGAAGCCAGATGTAGGAGCATTGTGTACACAGACCAAGGGACAGAAAAGCTGGCTAAATAGGACAGAATCTCTGGTAGTCTGTCTGTCCAGGAGAAACAAGTCAGGGAGAGTCCTCAGGTTGACTGCCAAGGAATCAAACAGTTTGCAGGACTAATCCCAAATCCCCTTGGAATCTCTGGATAAGAAAGAAAGATAGTGTTCTTTGCTCATGTGAAGTAGAAAGGATGGTGATCATTTGTAATACCACAGTGGTTGGGAATGGGCTACAGAGAGAAAAGGGGGAGATGGGATAAGAACATCCACAAACACTGTTCCAAGGTTAATCTTAGGTCTGCACACCGGTGAAGTGCAAGACCCGAGGTAATGTGCTCCTCCTGAAGAGTGAGGATCGAGTAAAGTCAAAACAAAAAAAGTCTTTTGTTTTTCCTGGATCCATGAGCTCAAGGGTGAGCCCATCCATAACTCAACCCCTGCCCAACCCCTGGTGGAAGAGAGTGGTACCATAATTTCTAACAGATTGCAGGTCTAAGGGATTGTGGAGCGGGTGTGGGAGAAAGAGGGTATCTAAGAATGGGAAGGTGCACATAATGGTGTGAGGTAACACCCATGTGTGAAGTTGACCCTGTGCTGAAACTTGGGACTCCCTTCTGAAAACCTCATCCTGCCTGGAGTAGTCAGACAGTCTGGACCTGGCTCAGACCTCGGGAGGGTGTAGAGTCCTGGGCTGGAAGCGATGGGGCACTGCTGTGTTGAGGAGCCTGAGCATCAGGGGCCTGTGGCCGGAGTGGGATACTCGGGCGTGGCTCCACTCCCCTCCCTCTAGGTGTCTGTTTCTCCCCATCCCTGGGGTCTCTCTTTCTCACCATCCTTAGAAAGGGAGACAAAGGGTCTGCAGCAGGGCAGCACACTGGGCTCATACATCTGCAAGCATAAAAATCACCATGAAGGAATCGGTGTGGATACAGAAAAAGGACACATTCCAGAAGTCTTTAGCTCTTTACTGCTCAAATAAATTAATTTGAGCCGGGTTGATATTTAGAACGAATTCTAAGAAGCCTACAGAAAATTCTCTAAAATGAACCTGTATGTGATTTGAACAAGCTATTATCACTAAAACCCAGGTTATTGTACAGACATGTTAAATAAGAGACAGGGCAGGAATTGGGATGAAAGCTGGAGAGTTTGGGGACGGTAGGAGGGGTGACGAAGCCAGAGGGATGGATAAAGGAGATGTGGTACACATATACAATGGAATATTAGTCATAAAAAGGAAAGAAATTAAGTCATTGGTAGAGATGTAGATGGATCTAATCTGTCATACAGAATGAAGTAAGTCAGAAAGAGAAAAATATCATATTAACATGTAATGTGACAACTACAAAAATGGTACAGAAGAACCTATTTGTAGGGCAGGAATAAATAACGCAGATAGAACGGATTTGTGGGTACAGGAGGGGAAGGAGAGGGTAGGAAGTACTGACAGAGTAGCATCGACATATCTACATTACCATGTATAAAACAAGTAGCCAGTGGGAAGCTGCTTGTAGCACAGGGAGCTCAGCTCAGCGCTCTGTGTTAAACCAGAGGGATGGGAGGTCCAAGAGGGAGGGGATATATGTACACAGAAAAATGATTCTCACTCAGCTGGTAAAGAATCTGCCTGCAATGAGGGAGACCTGGCTTTGATCCCTGGGTTGGGAAGATCCCCTGGAGGAGGGCATGGCCACCCACTCCAGTATTCTTGTCTGGGGAATCCCTATGGACAGAGGAGCCTGGCAGGCTACAGTCCATGAGATTGCAAAGAGTTGGACGTGATTGAGCGACTAAGCACAGCACAGCACATAGCCGATTCACTCCATTGCACAGCAGAAACCAATATAACATTGTAAAGCAACTATACCCAAATGAAACAAGGGGTAACATGAAGCCATAGTAAGACTTTAGCAAACATTTGTGGAAGGAAGGACCAGAGCCACAGAACAGTGGCGTGGGCTGTGCCTTGTGCAGGACCCACCTACTAAATCCCCAGGACTGTGCTAAGGTGACTACATACTTCTCACAGAACCCCACGGTCTAGATAGTATTTCCGACACTTTGGAGATAAAAAATCTGAAACTCAGAAGTTACATTACTCCAACAAGATCTCTCAGGTAAATAGCAGAGTTCTAATACAGGTCACCTTGATTTCAAAAGTCATGATTTTAAAAACAATTGAGGGAACCAAAGGCAGAGGAACCAGAGATCAAATTGCCAACATCTGCTGGATCATCGAAAAAGCAAGAGAGTTCCAGAAAAACATCTATTTATGCTTTATTGACTATGCCAAAGCCTTTGACTGTGTGGATACAGCAGAAAATTCTGAAAGAGATGGGAATACCAGACCACCCGACCTGCTTATTGAGAAAGCTATATGCAGGTCAGGAAGCAACAGTTAGAACTGGATATGGAACAACAGACTGGTTCCAAATAGGAAAAAAAGTATGTCAAGGCTGTATACTGTCACCCTACTTATTTAACTTCTATGCAAAGTACATCATGAGAAACGCTGGGCTGGAAGAATCACAAGGTGGAATCAGGATTGCCGGGAGAAATATCAATAACCTCAGATACGCAGATGACACCACCCTTACGGCAGAAAGTGAAGAGGAACTAAAAAGCATCTTGATGAAAGTGAAAGAGGAGAGTGAAAAAGTTGGCTTCAAGCTCAATGTTCAGAAAACGAAGATCATGGCATCTGGTCCCATCACTTCATGGGAAATAGATGGGGAACAGTGGAAACAGTGTCAGGCTTTATTTTTGGGGGCTCCAAAATCACTGCAGATGGTGACTGCAGCCATGCAATTAAAAGACGCTTACTCCTTGGAAGGAAAGTTATGACCAACCTAGATAGCATATTCAAAAGCAGAGATGTTACTTTGCCAACAAAGGTCCGTCTAGTCAAGGCTATGGTTTTTCCAGTGGTCATGTATGGATGTGAGAGTTGGACTGTGAAGAAAGCTGAGGGCCAAAGAATTGATGCTTTTGAACTGTGGTGTTGGAGAACTCTTGAGAGTCCCTTGGACTGCAAGGAAATCCAACCAGTCCTTCTAAAGGAGATCAGTCCTGGATGTTCTCTGGAAGAAATGATGGTAAAGCTGAAACTCCAGTACTTTGGCCACCTCATGTGAAGAGTTGACTCATTGGAAAAGACTCTGATGCTGGGAGGGATTGGGGGCAGGAGGAAAAGGGGACGACAGAGGATGAGATGGCTGGGTGGCATCACCAACTGATGGACATGAGTTTAAGTGAACTCTGGGAGTTGATGATGGACAGGGAGGCCTGGCGTGCTGCGATTCATGGGGTCGCAAAGAGTCAGACATGACTGAGCGACTGAACTGAACTGAACATAATTTACAATTGTCTGGTTTTTTTAAATGTTCTTTCCCACTCTGCTGATTTTAGGCATGAGTCATTTATAGCATGCCTGATGTGGTAAGGGATTGTGCAATTATAAGGGGAAAAAATGTCTGTCTTTTAAAAAACCTGCCTTTTTTTTTTTTTTTTTTTAAGTTTAGGCAACATGTCTTTTAACCATGGCCAACTAATCATCATAAACAACTCCCGATAAAAGTTTGTATGGTGGTAAAATGGTATGAATATGCATTAATAAATTCCAATGCATAATCAAAAATGAGAACTGGAAAACCTATTCACATTGTGTTGTAACAGACAAGCACAGCCAAATACTTTTGGGGCAGCAGTAACAGGTCAGTAAAATTAGACCAGTCCTGATCTTATCGTGTTAATGAAAATTGATTCTACACACTCATATTTACCACAATTCAATGCAGTCATAGGGCTGAAATAAGAGACTACATGGTTGAAAGTGGGCTTCCCAGGTAGCTCTAGAGGTAGAGAACCTGCCTGCCAATGCAAGAGACTCCCTGGAAACTGACCTTGGTTCCAAATTAGCTTCATGTACTTTTTTTTGAACACATATGTCTAACTCGATTTTGTTAACTTTGTTTTATTTATTTTCATCTGTTTAAAGAAACTGTATTTACATTTTCTGTTTATCACTTAAATGTCCCACTTCCAAGAGTTTTTTGGTTCTAGAATATTAAGAGCACTTAGAAATAGTTGAACTTTCATTCCTCCATCCACCCATCTTTGTATTCAACATACATACCTACGTTGAGTGCCTAGTGTGTGCAAATACTGTGCCACTTACTGGGCATCACCCTAATTCAATCATGGCACAAGAGGGTGAAAGCCACATGGTTAAAACTTCTGCCCCGTTTATTGAAAAGAGAAGCTGTCAGTGGCTGACCCTGGGACTGTTTGATCACAAGCCTGTGGTTCAATCTATCACTTTTCCATTCCCTTCTGATCCTCCAGCCAAGCCTGCTGCACTTTAGAGGCCCTGAATAATCCTGAGAAGCTTGAGTAGACTTGAGTGGAACCTTAAAGAGCTAAAATTGGGACTCTGTCTACATTTCTAACATGAATACATGCTTAAGCAAACCCTCAGGGTGAAAAAAATGTATCAAATAGATTTTCTATAGATAAAAACATATTATGAATAACATTCTATAAAGTTATCTTATTCTACAGATTTTCCAGTGACTCCATCTCCATTTAAGCAGGTATCATATGGCTATTTCTCAATGTCTTACCTTGTCGCTGCTTTTCTACACAGTGAAAAATGTTGAAGATCAGCGATATAGTCAGAGCTAAGCCCAAGAAGGCTAGAATTGCCCAGATGGAAAAGTGGCATTCAGCGTTTCCTGCAAACAAAAGCAAACACATGCTTAGTAATATTAGCTTACTCATTTTTTTGGAACTGGGTATTCTCAAAATCAAAACCACTGTATTTTTTCAGAACGAAGGACAAACCCGTCAAGAAATAAGCTAGCATTTGTTAGTCTAGCTACTAAAGATTCAGTTCTAAATCAAGAACTTCAAATTATGCAGAATCATAATTTGCCGGGGACCAGCCCCGGCTGATCCAGGGTATTCGAAACGGGGACGGCGTTGGCGACGATCGGGATACAATAGCTTCAATTAGATGTTAATTAGAGATGTAAAGAGTAATAGAATAAGGATAGCCCAGTAGGAAAATTCAGTGAAGAAAAGAGGCTGAATAAAATTCCAAAGCAGGGAATTAATGTCACCTATGAAGGCCGCAGGCATCCTCCTGTTCTCCTGAAGGAGAGGAGACACTAAGGCCTCCCCGGTCGGATCTTAGAAGCCCAGGCAAAATTAGGAAGCATGGCGGATTCCGCGCTCCAGATGGAGACTCAGCCAGAATTTGAGAGAGAGAGCGACATGGGGAGACCAAGTTTCAGTGAACAAGGCCCGCACTTTATTTTCCAAGGTAGTTTTTATACCTTAAGTTACGCATAGAGGATAATGGGGGAAGGGGTGGAGTCATGCAAGGACAGCAGTTCCTGGTCCTAATTGAAGCCAGGCTTTCAAACTAATCATATGCAAAAGTTCAGGTGAATTACATCATCTTCTGGCCAGGAGGCCTGTTAACATTTTAAGAAACTTATCTTTCTCTAAAGGTGATTATTCCAAAGTCAGGCACCAGCCTCCAAAAAAGCATTGGACAAAGCTGCATTCCTATAGGGCAAAGGTGAGGTGGGCTCAATCAAGAAAAGACTTAACTCAAGGGTCCAAGGTTACAAACATTGAGGCTACTACTTACATTTCTATACACCCATTATATCAATCAATACACTGCCAAGGACACAGTAGGTAAGGAGTATGGAGACTTAGCAGCAAACATTGGCCCAAGAAGTGAAAAACCCTTCACCAATACAATTTCTAATCAATCTTTTAACTACTCAAAGGAATCTGTGTTTAGACAGTTTAGAACATCTCCTGCCTCTCACAGTTGGGAGGCTCTGAACAATCACATGTGGCCAGAAAAACCTATTCAGGCAGGCTAGAGGATTTCCCAAGGAGTTTGTAGGTTAAACACTGTCACACCCAGGAATTATTAGCTGGAGCTGTAAGCTAACTCTTTTTTCAGAGAGAGGTAGTGGGGGACAGCCCCCTGTAAAGTCAGAGGTGTAGGTGAAAGCACAAAGCAGAAAGTAGGCAGACTCTGGTTTTGGGGGTAGATGCTCGAGAATTTCCAGGGGGACTCCTGAGGCTCGATCCCGCCTTTGCGTATGCCGAGCCTCCTTCCTCATGACCTTTGCCACGGGCAGAGCTCGCTCCCCACAATAATTGGCTACACTTATCCCCTTTTTTTAAAATCCTCTGTGTGTAGTCATACATGCTTTCATTACTGTGGAGAATCACTTATTACCTTCTATTAATCCCAGTACTACAGGACGCTGTGTGTTGGGATAAAAACAATAATACTGGAATCAGAGTAACCAGTTTTGTCAAGACTAGTCATAAGGAGTTTTCTCATACTATTTGGAGCCCCAAGAAGAGATAATGGTGGGTTGATTACGGTTCTCCTTCCCCTCTGTGAAGGTGTTTCTTTGTTCCTGAGCTATAAAGGGGATTTTGTGAGATACTGACCATCAGCTCAGAGAAGGCAATGGCAACCCACTCCAGTACTCTTGCCTGGAAAATCCCGTGGGCAGAGGAGCCTGGTAGGCTGCAGTCCAGGGGGTCTCGAAGAGTTGGACATGACTGAGTGACTTCACTTTCACTTTTCACTTTCATGTATAGGAGAAGAAAATGGCAACCCACTCCAGTGTTCTTGCCTGGAGAGTCCTGGGGACAGGGGAGCCTGGTGGGCTGCTATCTATGGGGTCGCGCGACTGAATCGACTTAGCAGCAGCAGCAGCAGTGATCATCAGCTGCCCTGGGTTATTTATGTCAATCTTGACAAATAGATGAGTGGCTACTAAGATAATTAGCCTAATTACAAATATATTATAAAATATAAATGAGATATATTTGCATACATGTATAAAATTCAACTAATTATCTTAGTTTCATATACCCATGTGAATGCTGACCCCAGAAAAATAGCATGTGATTCTATACTACATATTTGTGTATTCACTCAGTATGAATTAGACATTTCTTCATGCCAGGAACTATGCCCTATATTATGGAATCAAAGGTAAAGAAAACAGAATCTTTGTCCTCAAGGAACCATGTTTAGTTGGGGACATGATTGTGTAAACACATAATTAGAAGTGCAGTGTAAAAAGCAATCGCAATAGAGATTATGTTCCTTCATAGTTCCCACTCTCTTTCTCTCTGTGACTCCCTAAACATTTTAAGCCCCTTCAGAGAAATCCAAATACCACGATGTTAAACACAATAAATAGTAGAGGCAAAAACTTAATAGGAGGAAAATTAGTTCTATGCCCTTAACCTACCTTTAAACCATCAAATAAAGACTCCCTAGCACAAATGTTCTTTGTGTTGCTCTATTTCACTTATTTTTTGTATCTCAGATTTGACATTTGAATTGTTTAATTTCCTTTAAATTATTGACTTTGCAGTGGTTGTTAAACTGCCTTCTGTGTACTTGATTGCTTTATTTATTTATCAGAATCATTTATTTTTAAATGAGCATAGATAGGCATGCTGCTGCTGCTGCTGCTGCGTCACTTCAGTTGTGTCCGACTCTGTGCGACCCCATAGACGGCAGCCCACCAGGCTCCCCTGTCCCTGGGGTTCTCCAGGCAAGAACACTGGAGTGGGTTGCCATTTCCTTCTCCTATGCATGAAAGTGAAAAGTGAAAGTGAAGTCGCTCAGTCATCTCCGACTCTTAGCGACCTCATGGACTGCAGTAGCCTACCAGGCTCCTCCGTCCATGGGATTTTCCAGGCAAGAGTACTGGAGTGGGGTGCCATTGCCTTCTCCTAGTCTTCTTCAAATTAATTTGGTTTAAAACACTGAGATTTGGAGGGGCCTAGTTTACTCATCATGCACATAATCCATAAATATTTATAGAATTCTATAATGTAGTAAATTATCTTAAATATATTAGAAATTCTAGTTATTTCATGATACTGCATATATTTTTAGAAGAATTTGATTTTTATGTCTAATTTTTAAAAAAAACAAGCGCTTATTGAGTACAAATTTTAAAAAGTCTGACTATCAAAATATAGAATAACATTCAAGGCCCTCTATTAAAAAATAATGGAGAAGGAAATGGCAAGTCACTCCAGTATTCCTGCCTGGGAAATCTCCTTGACAGGGAAGCCTGGCGGGCTACAGTCCAGGAGGTCACAAAGAGTTGGACATGACTAAGCAAATGAACAGCTTTAAAACAAATAGTGGGCTTCCAAGGTGGCATTAGTTGTAAAGAACCTGCCCACCAATGAAGGAGATATGAGATGAGGGTTCAATCCCTGGGTCAGGAAGATCCCCTGGAGTAGTAAATAGCAACCCACTCCAGTATTCTTGCCTGGAAAATTCCATGGATAGAAGAGCCTGTGGGCTACTGTCCATGGGGTTGCAAATAGTCAGACATGACTGAGCACACATGCACGCAGGACACTAATATTATACTTAGAAAACGAAGATCATGGCATCTGGTCCCATCACTTCATGGCAAATAGATGGGGAAACAGTGGAAACAGTGTCAGACTTTATTTTTTGGGCTCCAAAATCACTGCGAATGGTGATCGCAGCCATGAAATTAAAAGACGCTTACTCCTTGGAAGGAAAATAATGACCAACCTAGATAGTATATTCAAAAGCAGAGACATTACTTTGCCAACAAAGGTCCGTCTAGTCAAGGCTATGGCTTTTCCAGTGGTCATGTATGGATGTGAGAGTTGGACTGTGAAGAAAGCTGAGTGTGAAAGAATTGATGCTTTTGAACTGTGGTGTTGGAGAAGACTCTTGAGAGTCCCTTGGACTGCAAGGAGATCCAACCAGTCCATCCTAAAGGAGATCAGTCCTGGGTGTTCTTTGGAAGAAATGATGGTAAAGCTGAAACTCCAGTACTTTGGCCACCTCATGTGAAGAGATGACTCATTGGAAAATACTCTGATGCTGGGAGGGATTGAGGGCAGGAGGAGAAGGGGACGACAGAGGATGAGATGGCTGGATGGCATCACCGACTCGATGGACATGAGTTTAAGTGAACTCTGGGAGTTGATGATGGACAGGGAGGCCTGGCCTGCTGCAATTCATAGGGTCACAAAGAGTCAGACATGACTGAGCAACTGAAGTGAACTGAACTGAGACTTTTTAAAAAACCTGCCAAAGTGTTTGGCAGATTTTTACCATGTTAGTATGTTACTTTTAGTGGTTATATAGAATTTCGTAGTGTTGCAGTAATATAAATTACATACCCGATTCTCTATGACAGACATTCTGATTTTTTAAAAACATTTTTCTTTTATAAACAATAATGCAAGAAACTCTATCGGATGGACATTTACCACGTATGCAGGCTTATCTGCAGAAAGGTTCCTGGCAGTAGAATTGCTGGGTTAAAGCAAATTTTTAACGCAAACTTTCGGAGCTTAATTGTTCCTCACCTCCTTTTGATAACAACCCCTTTCAGGTGGTTGATTTAACTGTAATGAATAATGGAACCAGCAAGCTCTCTCTTGCCAGATGGTTCTCAGTTTCTTTCTTTGCTGTCATAACGTGTGTGTGTATGTGCTGAGTGATGTCCGACTCTTTGCAACCCCATAGCCCACCAGACTCCTCTGTCCATGGGACTTCTCAGGCAAGAATACTGGAGTGGGTTGCCATCTTCCCAACCCGGGATTGAAACCTTGTCTCCTGCATTGGCAGGTGGATTCTTCACCACTGCACCACCTAGGAAGCCCATGCTTTAATTGCCACTGTTGCAATACAGGGTTATTAATTTCTGACTTCTGTTATTAATCATTAAACTAATGATTTTTATTATTAAAGATTTTTCTTCCTTTCTTTTCCTTATATATGTCCCTTTAGGACCACAGTCTAGATACAGTCTAGATTCTTCCACATTTTAAAGCAATTTGAGTGCACACAGTCTTTTCTACTGCGGTATGTCACAACTATTATTTTAGGTTGTTCACGCAACCAAATGTAGACTCTCATCATCACCTCTACACTCACTGTGTCTGCTGCTGTTGCTGCTGCTAAGTCACTTCAGTCATGTCCATCTGGTGACACTTAAATAAATGAACTTTAATTGCTACAAAAAAGCCATACTTATACAATCATCCATGTTCAAAGTTAAAAACAATTAGTAAACTCAGATAAGCAAAAAAAGGATAAGAATCAACTATAATCCTACTATCAAGAGACAGTCACCGTGAACACTTTGGTTAATGCACTTTCAAACTTATTTTCTGTGTAGAAGCTGTTTTGGTCATGAGGCGTATGATTTAATTATACTGACTATACTGTTATCTGCTTCCCCCTGATAATTAATACAGCATGCTCCTTTCCTATAAGCTAAATATTCCTTCATTTCTTTTAGCTGCCCTATATTCCATTGTATGGATTTCCCATAATTTAATCAATCCTTTATTTTTAGACATTTAAGTTGCTTCTAATTTTTAGTTATGTAAGAAATTTTGTGATGATTATCTTTAACCAAAACTATACACCCAATCTTAATTTATTTTAAGGTAAAAATTCCTGAATTACTGGATCAAAGAATTTTGCCATCTTGAGGGCCAGTGTTTGAAAACAGAGTACTAAGCAGACCCTTCTCAGGTCAGTTTGGCCTCTGTTCCTATTAGTTCAATTGGCCCTGACTTTACGGCTCTTTGTGTTAATCCTTGCTCCATCAATCACCACTCTTAACCCAACTACTATCTTTACACACCCTGTTCCCATACACTCCTCTTTTCCAGAGTTTCTGGAGAAAGTTGTCCCTTTATTTTTTTCTCTGGAGCCTGTGACATAGGTCCTTCAGGAGAAGGTGGCTGCTCCTACCTCTGCCCTAAACATAGAGGACATCACACTTTTCTTTGCATATTGTGTGCTCTGCTGCTGCTCCTAAGTTGCTTCAGTCATGTCCGACTCTGTACGACCCCATAGACGGCAGCCCACCAGGCTCCTCTGTCCCTGGGATTCTCCAGGCAAGAACACTGGAGTGGGTTGCCATTTCCTTCTCCAATGCATGAAAGTGAAAAGTGAAAGTGAAGTCGCCCAGTCATCTCTGACTCTTAGCGACCTCATGGACTACAGTAGCCTACCAGGCTGCTCTACCCGTGGGATTGTCCAGGCAAGAGTACTGGAGTGGGCTGCAATTGCCTTCTCCGATTGTGTGCTCAGGTGTGTCCAACTCTTTGTGATTCCACAGACTGTAGCATGCCAGGCTCCTCTGTCAATGGAATTTTCCAGGCAAGAATACTGAAGTGGGTTGCCATTTCTTTCTAAGGGGAACTTCCTGACTCAGGGATTGAACTCGTGTCTCTTACATTGCAGATGGATTATTTACCACTGGGCCACCTGGGAATCCCTTTTCTTTCTTTACCATGAGTTTTGTCATTGTTGTTCAGTCACTAAGTCATGTCCGACTCTTTGCAAGGCCATGGACTGCAGCCTGAGGGACCTCCCAGCCCATCACTGTCTCCTGGAGTTTGCTCAAGTTCATGTCCATTGAGTTGGTGATGCTATCCAACCATCTCATCATTTGTCACCCTCTTCTCCTCCTGCCTCCAATCTTTCCCAGCATCAGGGTCTTTTCCAATGAGCTGGCTTATTCCCATTAGGTGGCCAAAGTACTGGAGCTTCAGCTTCAACATCAGTCCTTCCAATGAACATTCAGGGATGATTTCCTTTAGGATTAACTGATTGGATCCCCTTGCTGTGCAAGGAGACTCTCAAGAGTCTTCTCCCAACGCCGCAATTTGAGAGCATCAGTTCTTCAGCACTCAGCCTTCTTTATGGTCCAACTCTCACATCCATACACAACTACTGGAAAGACTATAACTTTGACTATACAGACCTCTGTCGGCAAAGTTATTTCTACAAAATATTACTTTAAGTTTTCTGTCTGTCTTTCAGGACTTGTCTACTATACACACCCAATAATAGACCATGCTCCAATCATTCTGAAGCACTTGCAGTTTTCAATAGAGACCATACTTTATGTCTGGACATTTGCCCCTTTTCCTGAAATACCTTTCTCCTTGGCCATCTGACAAATTCCTTGTCATCCTTCAAAAGTGCCTTCCCTCTGAAGCACTCACTCAGTACCACCTGTCCCTCACCAAGTAACATCTCATATATCCCTTTACATTTCAACAAATATCAAAATAATCATTTGTGTATAAAAACTCCTCCCTGCTAGACTGAACTTCCTAAAGGAGAGAAAGAGTATCTTATTGATCTTTTATCTTCACACTTCAATTTCCTCAATGCACCTATTGTTAATAAGACTCATATAAAGAGATTTGTGTAATGATGTTTCTCACTAATAAAATGCTCAATATATGGTAGCTATTGCTATTGTTATTATCTTATTACTTGGGTCACCTGATGTGAAGAGCTGACTCATTTAAAAAGACCCTGATGCTGGGAAAGATTGAAGGCAAAAGGAGAAAGGGGCGACAGAGGATGAGATGTTGGATGGTATCACCAATTCACTGGACATGAACTTGGGCAAACTCCAGGAGACAGTGAGGGACAGAGGGGCCTGGTGTGCTGCAGTCCACAGGGTCACAAAGAGTTGGACATGACTTAGCGACTGAACACACATAATAGTAAGACTCCTACTATTATTTCTATATCCTATTCAGCACAAGTAGGTGCTCACTAATTATGTGTCAACTGACTAAATGAAGAGTAAAGTGAAGAGGGCAACTTAATAAGCAGGGCCAACAGAAGGGTTCTGCTCAAGTATCAAATCTAGACACATCCACAACCCAGGAAAAGACAGATTGAAGATTCTGTTACATTTGTATCTAGTACTATTGAGAAGATGACCTATTTCCCAGAAGCTAGGAAACAACCCCTGAGAAAGGAGTAACTCATTGTCGCTTTGGTGAGGCTACTCATCAATTTACCATCCTAATTCTCTTTGCCCTGAGCCTGTATTTGCAAAAAATCTACCTATAAGTTGTATCCTAGGATACAAGTAAGCTAGTGCTAACAGCTGGCTATCTGATTAAATTTATGGGTGGTCACAACTATAAAGGTAAAATTTTATTTTCTGGTTTAAAAAATCAGTCTTTGAGGAGTTTGAGTAGTGTCCATTAAAATCTCGTGAAAAAAGGAATTTAGAAAATATCATTAGCTGAGCTAAGCTGTGAACTCTATTGCAACCCAGGATACATATGCTTGCATAAAACTGGGATGCTTGCATAAAACACAAGAGTCAGGGTGAGTAGAAACAGTTGTCACAGACCACATAATCATGTTGAAAAGCATGAAATGGAGATGTGCTTTCATTCTCTTCTCAACCTTTACCTTAAAAAACTCATATGTTTACTTTTATGTATTAAATGTACACTTCTTTCCTACTATGAGAACAGAAAAATGGATGTCTTCCTATAAGCTGACAACAAGGTTCTATCTACATAAATCAAGAGTTGCCTCATAAGATAGTTGTTTTAGCTATTCTTTGTCAGAAAATACTGGAAGACTAACTCCTGCATTTAAAACTCAAATAAGTTTTTGGTAGATGTTCTTTATGATTTCTTTTTATTTGGGGCCTAGAAAATGATATAGTGTAGTATAGTATAACTTATCTAAGAATATAGCATATTAACCAAAAAGCTGCACTGCCTACAATTAAGAATTTAATAGATGTTTTAATAATTTACCTTTGGCCAAATTAAGGGTGACTTGTAGTCTTGCTTGGGCTTCCTGGTGGCTCTGTGATAAAGAATCTGCCTGCGGTGCAGGAGTCTCAAAAGCTGCGGGTTCAATCCCTGGGTCAGGAAGATCCCCTGGAAGAGGGCATGGCAACCCACTCCAGTAATCTGGCCTGGAGAATCCCCTGGACAGAGGAGTCTGGCAGGCTACAGTCCACAGGGTCATAAAAAGTCAGGACTGAAGTGACTTAGCACAGCATAGCCTTGCTTTAGAAATGGTCCCTCTAGAATTCAGTTCAGTTCAGTGGCTCAGTCATGCCCGACTCTGCAATTCTGTGGATTGCAGCATGCCAGTCTTCCCTGTCCATCACCAACTCCTGGAGCTTACTCAAACTAATGTCCATCGAGTCGGTGATGCCATCCAACCACCTCATCCTCTGTCGTCCCCTTCTCCTCCTGCTTTCAAACTTTGCCAGCATGAGGGTCTTTTTCAAGGAGTCAGTTCTTCGCATCAGGTGGTCAAAGTACTGGAGTTTCAGCCTTAGCATCAGTCCTTCCAATGAATATTCAGGACTGATTTTTTTAGGATGGACTGGTTGGATCTCCAGCACCACAGTTCAAAAGCATCAGTTCTCCAGCACTCAGCTTTCTTTATAGTTCAATACTCACATCCGTACATGACTACTGGAAAAACCATAGCTTTGACTAGACAGATCTTTGTTGGCAAAGTAATGTCTCTGCTTTTTAGGATGCTATCTAGATTGGTCATAGCTTATGTTCCAAGGACCAAGCGTCTTTTAATTTCATGGCTGCAATCACCATCTGCAGTGATTTTGGAGCCCAAGAAAATAAAGTCTGTCACTGCTTCCATTGCTTCCCCATCTATGTGCCATGAAGTTATGGGACCAGATGCCATGATCTTCGTTTTCTGAATGTTGAGCTGTAAGCCAACTTTTTCACTCTCCTCTTTCGCTTTCATGAAGAGGCTCTTTAGTTCTTCTTCACTTTCTGCCATAAGGGTGGTGTCATCTGCATATCTGAGGTTATTGATATTTCTCCTGGCAATCTTGACTCCAGCTTGTGCTTCATTCAGTACAGCATTTCTTATGATGTACTCTGCATATAAGTTAAATAAGCAGGATGACAATATACAGCCTTGACGTACTCCTTTTCCTATTTGGAACCAGTCTGTTGTTCCATGTCCAGTTCTAACTGTTGCTTCTTGACCTGCAAACAGGTTTCTCAGGAGGCAGGTCAGGTGGTCTGGTATTGCCATCTCTGTAAGAATTTTCCACAGTTTGTTGTGATCCAAATAGTCAAAGGCTTTGGCATAGTCAATAAAGCAGAAGTAGATATTTTTTTTTTTTGGAATTATCTTGCTTTTTTGATGATCCAGCAGATGTTGGCAATCTGATTTCAGATTCCTCTGCTTTTTCTAAATCCAGCTTGAACATCTGGAAGTTCATGGTTCACATACCACTGAAGCCTGTCTTGGAGAATTTTGAGCGTTACTTTGCTAGCATGTGAGTTGAGTGCAATCGTGCAGTAGCTTGAACATTCTTTGGCATTGGTTTTCTTTGGGATTGGAATGAAACCTAACCTTTTCCAGTCCTGTGGTCATTGCTAAATTTTCCAAATTTGCTGGCATATTGAGGGCAGCACTTTCACAGCATCATATTTTAGGATTTTAAATAGCTCAGCTGGAATTCCATCACCTCCACTAGCTTTGTTTGTAGTGATGCTTCCTAAGGCCCACTTGACTTCACATTCCAGGATGTCTGGTTCTAGGTGAGTGATCACACCACCATGGCTTTCCGGGTCATGAAGATCTTTTTTGTATAGTTCTTCTGTGTATTCTTGCCACCTCTTTTTAATATCTTCTGCTTCTGATAAGTCCATACTATTTCTGTCCTTTATTGTGCCCATCTTTGCATGAAACCTTCCCTTGGTATCTCTAATTTTCTTCAAGAGACCTCTAGTTTTTCCCATTCTATTATTTTCCTCTATTTCTTTGCATTGATCACACTGGCCATCTAGAATTACTGCATCTAATCATCATGTCATATATTTTAGGGATTTGATCATTCATTTATTTATACAAATGGTTAAAAGGTGCAAAACAGATTTTGGAAGATTTTTTGACTCTCCCTGCAGATTTTCCTTAGGTCAACCTCTGAATGGAGGCTTTGATTATTTCTACACCAGGACATGCCCTAGTTAAGTTCCCAAGATTTCTTAAGAGAATATAGAACTTACTTCCATCTCAGCTGATGACCTGTGTAAAACAGCAACAGAGCTAAACTTCAGGTTGTAGTCAGAAAATAAAAATTAACTCTTTATTGCTCTTTTTATTATCTTCCATTTTCTACAATTTCTGCCTTTGTTATCAGGACAAAATAAAACTTATTTTAAGAAAAAGAACCAACTGTATGAAACTTGCTGTTGAATTCATTAATTATAGAGATGCTATGGACTAGAAGATATTGTTTAATACATCACTGGTATAAAAAATGTCATGAAATACAAAGCTTCTGAATGAAAATCTTCCTACTTGTAACTCAGACCATGTTACAAAATGCATAAGACTCTGGGGATCTCCTCAAGAAAGGATAAATTTTAACTCTAATAATCCATGTGAATATTGTCACTGGTCAATATTGTCACTGATCATCTGTCTAACCTTGTATATCATTTGACACACAATAGGATTATATGCTACTCACTTTTGTGAATTAATTGTACCCTTTGCTCTTTTTCTCTTTGTACTGATTTCTTTGGTTCTCCTTTATGTGTACTATTCTATGTATTATTTATATGTACTATTCTACATACTAATACTTCTCTTTCTGGACGAAGGGTAAGAGAGCAAATAAACACATAGAAAATATAATAAATCTCTAGAATTTATCATCCTTGGGAGAACTAATAAAATCATCCTTCGGAAACTAACAAAATCAGTCTCCTTTGTACTTACCTTTTTTTCCCTTTCCATTTCCCACAGAATCTAGTATTTAGTATATACTCAATAAATAGTTGTGCTTTGTGTAGATAAAATACAGCAGAGTAGGAAAAGGTGTACTTCAAAGCAGCACGCAGAAAATCCCAATTTCATTTTAAAAGTACACTGATTCTAGCTATAAATTCTTATCGTTCACAAAAATATATTTCACTGATGAAGTTTCCCTCATCCATTAATTATTACAAGAAGATAATTTTGCTCTGAGCAGCAAAGAAATAACCAAAGCAATATAACAAGATTACACTTATACTAAAGGCTTTGCTGCTGCTGCTGCTAAGTCGCTTCAGTCATGTTGGACTCTGTGCGACCCCACAGACAGCAGCCCACCAGGCTCCCCCGTCTCTGGGATTCTCCAGGCAAGAATACTGGAGTGGGTTGCCATTTCCTTCTCCAGTGCATGAAAATGAAAAGTGAAAGGAAGTCAGTCATGTCCGACTCTTCACGACCCCATGGACTGCAGCCTATCAGGTTTCTCTGCCCGTGGGATTTTCCAGGCAAGAGTACTGGAGTGGGTTGCCATTGCCTTCTCCGACTAAAGGCTTTAGGAAAACCCTAATAATTTTCATGAAATACATCAGCAACTCCAAGGAAAGAACTTGGACCGCACTGTACATCCCTTTAGGCTGGGTTTTGTCATTTGTAGAACAGTAAATTTGCTTTATCAGTTGCAGACGTTTTAAAACAGGCTAAATTCTAATATGTAGGGATTTGCTTCACATGGTCTCTAGTTTTCCCCTGATTTTAGGAGTCTATGATTCCTGTGTAACCCTTCTATTTCCCAAGATACTTTTCTTTTGTAATGCGATCAGAGTTAAAAGTAGGAATATTTTTATTTGGAAGCTTTGTATTTCAGGACACTCTTGATATCTTTCAAAATTTTTGATTGCCAACAATAAATGCCCTATTTGGAAAGCAAAACAAAAAACACAGAGATGAGAAGATATTGAATAACCAAATGGTGGAGATTTTCAACTTGAATGGTAGTTTTGTGTAAATGTTCACATATACAGACTCACACATATACTTTACCTCCTCTTACTGAGTTACTTTCCATATACAGTATGCCCATGTGGGTGGCTGTTCAATATTAACAGTGCCTCTTATAACAGTGGATGTGCAAAGTACCTAAAATTTCTTGCCTGACAAATGCAATCTTTATTACCATTATTCATTAATTGTAATTACTTTCATATAGCTTTTAAAAAGTACTCTTACACAATTTTAATTTAGTTATCTATACTGTTAAAAAACTAAAAGTTTTGGGACGTTATTAGTGAGGCAATGTCAGGTAGAAAAACTATGACTGAAGTTTCTAACTAGTTTTCAACTACCAGGGGCCAATGTGTGTGTGCGAGTTGCTCAGTGATGTCTGACTTTGTGATCCCATGGACTATAGCCCACCAGCCTTCTCTGTTCATGGAATTCTCCAGGCAAGAATACTGGATTCATTGCTATTTCCTTTGCCAGGGGATCTTCCTGACCCAGGGATCAAACCCGGGTCTCCACATTGCAACCAGATTCTTTACCAGCTTAGCCAGCAGGAAAACCCACCAGGGGCTAATAGTAGTAGTTTAAATATGCTGCTGCTGCTGCTGCTGCGTCGCTTCAGTCGTGTCCGACTCTGTGTGACCCCATAGACGGCAGCCCATCAGGCTCCCCCATCCCTGGGATTCTCCAGGCAATAACACTGGAGTGGGTTGCCATTTCCTTCTCCAATGCATGAAAGTGAAAAGTGAAAGTGAAGTCACTCAGTTGTGTCCAACTCTGTGTGACCCCATAGACGGCAGCCCACCAGGCTCCCCCATCCCTGGGATTCTCCAGGCAAGAACACTGGAGTGGGTTGCCATTTCCTTCTCCAAAGCATGAAAGTGAAAAAATAAAGTGAAGTCACTCAGTCGTGTCCGACTCCTAGCGACCCCATGGACTGCAGCCCACGAGGCCCCTGCGTCCCTGGGATTTTCCAGGCAAGAGTACAAGAGTGGGTTGCCATTGCCTTCTCCGAGTTTAAATATAAGTTGGCTTAAAATGCAACATTCAGAAAACTAAGATCATGGCACCGAGTCCTTTTACTTCATGGCAAATAAATGGGGAGACAATGGAAACAGTGACAGACTTTATTTTCTTGAGCTCCAAAATCACTGCAGATGGCGATTGCAGCCATGAAATTAAAAGACTCTTGCTCCTTGGAAGAAAAGCTATGACCAACCTAGTCAGCATATTAAAAAGCAGAGACATTACTTTGCCAACAAAGGTCTGTCTAGTCAAAGCTATGGTTTTTCCAGTAGTCATGTATGGATATGAAAGTTGGACTATAAAGAAAGCTGAGCGCCAAAGAACTGATGCTTTTGAACTGTGGCATTGGAGAAGACTCTTGAGAGTCCCTTGGACTGCAAGGAGATCCAACCAGCCCATCCTAAAGGAAATCAGTCCTGAATATTCATTGGAAGGACTGATGCTGAAGCTGAAACTCAGATACTTTGGCCACCTGATGCAAAGAACTGACTCCTTGGAAAAGACTCTGATGCTGGGAAAGATTGAAGGCAGGAGGAGAAGGGGATGACAGAGGATGAGATGGTTAGATGGCAACACTGACTCGATGGACATGAGTTTGAGCATGCTCCAAGAGTTGGTGATGGACAGTGAGCCTGGCGTGCTGCAGTCCATGGGGTCGCACAGAGTTGGACACAACTGAGCAACTGAACTGAACTGATAGTTCAACATAAAAGTTCTGATATTACAGTCTCCATGGATTCTACTCATGAAATAAACATTTCTTATTGTGGTGATCATTTGGTTGCAAACTAGGCACATTACTGATGACTCTTTGTTGCACACTGCCACTGTCTACACAGCCTCTGCCACTACTGTCCATATGCATTATCCCATCAATAAAAGGCATTAGAATCATGGACTGGATCACTGGAAGAGATTCTCAAATCTAGTCCCAGGCTTTCAAGTAAATAACAAACTTGTTAATGCAAAAGTTGAAAACTGCCAAACTTAAATGTGCCTATTATGAATAGGTTATTTGAAAAGTGAATGATACATGTTAGGAAGGGGCCATAATGGGAAGAGGGACATTAGCAATATGAAGCTTTGGAACGTCTGTTTTGGAACAGTGTATAGGGAAAGAGGCAGAAGATGTGACTTTCTGCAGATCACTGACCCTCACCATAAAGTGAAAGTGAAAACCGCTCAGTTGTGTCCGACTCTTTGCAATCCCATGGACTATACAGTCCATGGAATTCTCCAGGCCAGAAAACTGGAGTGGGTAGCTATTACCTTCTCCAGGGGATCTTCCCAACCCAGGGATCAAATCCAGATCTCCCGCATTGCAGGTGGATTCTTTACCAGCTGAGCCACAAGGGAAGCCCGACTGTCACACTAAGCCAACTATAAATCTGGTGTTCAGAAACCATCTATGTGACACAAAGGTCCCCTCTTTCTAGTACATCATGATTCCTATTAACCAATACTTATTGATTTTACCTGAGGAAAGTGTACATAGGGGAGTGAGACAGAGGGTAGATTTTAAGACAGCATGTTATGATTCCTCTAGTATTAGACTCGTCATTTCTTTCATAATTAAACTCAGAATTGGTAAGCTTGGGAAGACCTATTGGGATTTTGAAGTCTGCCAAATTCCCTACTGTAGATGAATTTGTATTTTTCTGTACTTTTAGCTGCTCCATCTTGTATATGTACTTACTGTTTCCTGCGGGAGAACCACCTTGGTAAGAGCCTCTGAAGATGGCACAGGTGTGTGCAACTTCATCCAACAAAATACTGTAACTACTACACTTCTTTAATGTTTTAAGAAGGCCTGTTAATTGTTTCTTTCCTTTTTAAGTCAGGAATGCTGAGAAAATTAAATGAAAAAAAATGTCTGGAAAAGAGTTCAATATTTATTTATTATTAACTAGCAATTTGTAGGTATTTATTTCTTAGAGTTGTGAGCTTTATGTGACAATCATTGCTGGGTTAACTGTTCTTAAGATCACTATCAATTATTACCTGATTAAATGACTGTGTTGGACCTACTTTTAAAGAACATCTGCATTCAAAAGATTCATAAATAAGTCCTATCTAGTCTCTAAAAGACAAGCTTTCATTGCTCTCAAAAGATGACTGAGACTCAAGGGAAAAGAAACTGAGTAAAGACAATGAAAATCTTTTTTTTTTTTTTCCTTCGAAAAACAGCAATGTGTAACTAGAGTGAATCATTGTTTAAATTAAATTAATAGCAGCCCAAAGGAGTTGTTTTTGCCATTTGATTCAGCGAATCCTGATTATGTGAATACAGAAGCACAGTAGGAACTGGGATGCTGGCACATTTACTGATGCGGGGACTACAAGCCATGGGTGCTGTGCTGTACTTAGTCGCTCAGTCGTGTCCGACTCTTTGTGACCTCATGGACCGTAGCCTGCTAGGCTCCTCTGTCCCTGGGGATTCTCCAGGCAAGAATACTAGAGAGGGTTACTATGACCTCCTCCAGGGGATCTTCTGGACCCAGTAATTGGACTGGAGTCTCCTACATTGCAGGCCCATTCTTTACCAACAAGCCATTTAGGTAGGAGAGAAGGAAAACTTTGGATTTTATTTTTCATACATTGTTTTCACTCAACTAGGAATAATCTCACTTTTCCATGGTGTTCACATTTATTTTCTCCTTTACTTCACCTATTTAATTTAAAAAATACTATAATCTGAGTCTCTCCTTTCATATTAAGCATGTTTCATTTTGTTTCTTGGCTTTTAAGATCTATGAGGCTTTAATGGCAAATACTGTACATATTTTATCTTCTGTGGAATTTTAGGTCTTAATTGTTAATGGAGGAACTCCTGCATTACACTGAAAAAATCTAAATATAAATTATGAAATCCTAAGGAGAAAATTTTATCATCTCCTCCAAATTTAAAATTAATTGATGGGAAATAGTTGAATGTCAAATTCACTGCCTTCAGCCTTCCCACACTTGCCAAGTTCCCCATGACTGTTAGCTCATAGCAATTATTCATAGTATTGTTATGTTCATTTCTGCAGGGCACTAGCAAAACTGGTATAATTGTTTTCGTTCTTTGCTAATATATGTACATGTACCTGGGAAAGATAAAGAGAATTGTGAAAATCATACATCAATTTATGTTCCCTGTGGAATAATCCAATCAATCAATTTTAAAATCCATCAACCAAACACTGGGAAGCAAATTCACAGATATTATAATATCTATTATCTTCTACAAATGACTCATACATATTGATATTAAAAATACTATTAGCACAATTAAAAGCAAAAGATATAATCAGATAATTCACAAATGATAGAATTATAAACAGTTTAAAAACCCATGCAAAAATGTTCATTTTCATTATAATCAGAGTAATACATATTAAACAATGGCTTAGCATGTTGTGCTTATCAAATTAGTAAAGATTTATAAAACTGAGACCAGCTTGTTAAGGAGAAACACTTCTAGGATGAGAGTGAATTGACAACAACCTTGGAAAAGCAATTTGACAATAATGATACTTAAAATGTTCATAACTTCTTATTCAGTAATTCTACGTCTAGGAATCTTTCCTAAGAAAATATCCTTAATATAGAAAAAGCTACAGAGTTGTTCATCCCTCTGTCATTTAAAATACAAAAAGACTGGATGCAACATAAATGTCTAACAATAAACAAATGACTAAGTAAACTATAACTCAATTGATGTCACTGTGCATTCATATAAAACAACTAAGCAGAAGTTACCATGAAGATGGAGATGGTGATAATGTTAGTGAAAAACACTGAACATATGATTTTATAAACATTATTATTTTAGTTATGAAAAGCAAACCAAGTAGAATACAGAGAAGCAAAAGTTGGAAGGAAATATAACATAATATTTTCTAAAGTGACGGAAACGAAATTTTTTCATTTGTATTCCACACTTCTCCTACTTTATATATTATACATATCTTCTCTTATAATGGGGCTTCCCTGATAGCTCAGTTGGTAAAGAATTCGCCTGCAATGCAGGAGACCCTGGTTCGATTCCAGGGTCAGGAAGATCGGCTGAAAAAGGGATAAGCCATCCAATCCAGTATTCTGGGGCTTTCCTTGTGGCTCAGCTAGTAAAGAATCTGCCTGCAATCTGGGAGACCTGGGTTCGATCCCTGGGTTGGAAAGATTCCCTGAAGAAGGGAAAGTCTATACACTCTAGTATTCTGACCATAGAATCGCAAAGAGTTGGACGGGACTGAGAGACTTTCACTTTTCTTTTATAACATTTATTTAAAGAAATTAAAAAGGAGGGAGGAGGGTTCAGGATGGGGAACACATGTATACCTGTGGCGGATTCATGTTGATATATGGCAAAACCAATACAATATTGTAAAGTTAAAAAAAAAACTTAAAAAAAAAGAAATTAAAAGTACATTAAAGAATAAAGGAGGAATGATAGTCAATGTGGAGCAGAAATTAGGCTAATAAATGTGGATTCAACCCTTATAGTCCATTCCAAAGGTGATGGTATTTTCACTGGCCTTTGCAAATTGTCATCTCTCTGAAAGTTGATGATTGAATTGATTTCTGGGAAGATAATGCCTAAAGTGTAAGGAATTAGAATGTTGTTACTTCTAACCTGCTTTATTTTTTTAACTTTATTTTATATTGGAGTATAGTTGATTAACAATGTTATTAATAGTTTCAGGTGTACAACAAGGTGATTCAGGTATATGTATACATGTCTCTGTTCTTTTTCAAATTCCTTTCTTGATTAGGCTGTTATAGAACACTGAGCAGAGTCCCCTGTGCTATACAGTAGGTCCTTGTTGGTTATTCATTTTAAATATAGCAGTGCATAAATGTCAATCCCAGAATGCTTTTCTTGCTTTATAATTAAACTATAAAAAGGAATATGCAAGGTCAAGGAAAGATCCTCTAAAAATAACAAGTACTTTAAATGGGATGATTATCAAGGAACAGGGGCTTCCCCAGTGGCTCAGCAAAAAAGAATCTGCCTGCAATGCAGGAGACCAGGTTCTATCCCCAGGTCGGGAAGATCCCCTGGAGAAGGGAATGGCTACCCACTCTTGCCTGGAGTATTCCTGCCTGGAGAATCCCATGGACAAAGCAGTCTGGTGGGCTACAGTCTATAGGATCACAAAGAGTCGGACGTGACCGATGCAACTTACCATGCATCAAGGAACACATACCCAATAGCTACATTTAGCTTTATGTTATAAAATACTATCCAACTTTTTTAAAACAGGCAATTTATGATCATTGATATACTTCAAATACATTCTAATTATTATAAAGTTCATCTCACACTTTTAAAATAATTGTGTAAACTTACTTTCCAAATCTTTATTAAGTATCTTTTTGCTAGAGGCTTAGACATTATTATGTAAATTCTTAGGCATATGAATTGAGCAAAATTTAAAATGCCACTTACCTGACATGCTTTTTTTCTTTGAGAAATCCTTATGTAGCCATAAGCAAGTGTATGAATTAAAAATACTCCCGCAAGCTTTTTTTTCTAAGTAATGTTGCTCTGTTGTTATAAGTGTCAGTAAACTTTATCTGTACCTCAGTTTTTTCTCTCTTCTTAAAATCTTCTGCGTGTACTTTGTTCAGTTACAAACAGGAAATGTGGTGATGGAGGCTTCTAGAGTTTTGATCTGAAACCAGTAGGCTGTTAAACTTTTCTGTGAAATGTGAGAAGTAAAATCCCACAAGCCTCTGTACCCTGGTATTTGAACTTTTATCAGCACTTAACAAACATTAAAACAAATAATAAAATCAATGGGTAAATTAGACTAGGCAGGATGAGATGGTTGGATGGCATCACTGACTCGTGAGTTTGAGCAAACTCCAAGAGATAGTGAAGGACAGGGAAGCCTGGTGTGTTGCAGTCCATGGGGTCGCAAAGAGTCGGATACAAGTTAGCGATTGAACAACAAGGATTTCCCATCTCTCAGAAGAAAATCTAGGGATCTCCTCCCAAGTGAGGTCATATGAAGACAAAATAAAATACACTAAACTGAGGAGAAAACGGTAAGAAGCCCCCAGGCATGCTCAGCTGCTGGTTGTGTTATATTTGAGGTGTGGCAGAGGAAAGGAAATTAACACACTTGGAACACTTACTTATCAGGTACCTTCTGTACCTAACTCCACTGGGAGATTGGGTGCCTGCCTTCTTTCCTGCCAACCTTGCCCCTGCAACATGAGTCTCTCTATCCAATCTAGGGCCACATGGTGACAAGCTCCAGCTCTCTCCTATCCTGGAGTCTCAGTATCAGAAGTCCTTAAATGTTAGTGTGCATAAGTATGTTACGTACTATTAGTTTAACATGCATATTCCTTAGCCCTGCTGAATCAGAATATTTGGAGTACAAATGTGCATTTTCACAATTACCGTTGCTTATTTTAATATATGGAGAAGGCAGTGGCACCCAACTCCAGTACTCTTGCCTGGAAAATCCCACAGACGGAGGAGCCTGGTAGGCTGCAGTCCATGGGGTCGCTAGAGTCGGACAGGACTGAGCGACTTCACTTTCACTTTTCACTTTCATGCATTGGAGAAGGAAATGGCAACCCACTCCAGTGTTCTTGCCTGGAGAATCCCAGGGACGGGGGAGCCTGGTGGGCTGTCGTCTGTGGGGTCACAGAGTCGGACACGACTGAAGCGACTTAGCTTATTTTAATATAAGTGTTCTGGATAATTCTCTGAGAAATCCATATATATGTGTGTGTCAATAATAGCATTTTATTTCTAATGTTAGATAAAAAATTGTCTTGTTCATATCTATGTATACAGTTTATAAGTATTTCTGTGTATATATATCTGCTGCATATTTGCTTATGTGCTTATGATATTTGCTTATGTACTTTGCCACTTTTCTTTAATTATAAAGAAATGACAAACCTGAATCCAGTTTATTACAAAAATAGATGTACTTAAAGCTTTAAGAACTCAAACTTAATATAAAATTAAAAATAAGACTTTTGATGCACAAACTCAGAGCAAAGATATTATATGGCTTGCTTTAGCTTCTCTAAGATTCCTGAGGGCAGGGAGAGCACTGATCTTATCTGTCCGTAACACTCCAGCATCTAGAATAATGACTAGCACGCTGTAGTCTCAATAAATATTCTCACAATGATTGAATAAATAAAAGAATGTTAGTTTTCTGCTTTCTCCCAGCTCCATCACAGTAAAGAACTTCCCAGTAAATAAAATACAGTGTTTCTCTATTCCTTGGATAGAGTCAACTAAGTACTAACAAATTTTTCTACCTTGATCACTTTTTTCCAAAACACTGAATTGGCCAAAAAGTTCTTGTGAATCTTTGAATCAGAATCGATAAAACTGAAAGAAGTCATGGGGATTCCCTAGCCTAATCTTCTAAAAAAATTTTTCAAAATACATTTCATAGAACACATTTTGCTCTAGGTTTTCAAGAAATCCTTGGGAAAAATACTCCTTTAACCAATATATTTGGGAAAATTGTATATTTTCATCTCTGTGGATGCATATTAGTATATTAAAGTCTTAGATATAATCCTACAAAAAGGAAACCTGAAAAACATTTTTTATCAGAGCTTTTTCTAAACTTCTTTGTCCAGAGAACTTTTTGTTTGGCTGCCATCCATTAGTCAGATGGCAGATTGTATAAAATGGGTCTGGATGCCCACAGACAAAGATCTCAAGGAGACAGAAGTCTCGGGTACATGTAGGGACAAAAGGACAACAAAAATCAGAAGGATCCATCCAAGATTAGATAGAATTTAGGAATGGAGACTGAAGAGATGACTCCCAGATTTCCATAGAGGTTTGGACACCTGCAATATCAGTTCAGGAGGAGAAGGCTGGCTCAGGTGGCCATGAGGGGTTACCCTTTGGTCTTGAAACAGGATGATTGGAAAGAAGGATAGAAGGCCCAGGTTCCGAAAGGAACTGTATAGATTCCCCAAGCAGGACCTTAGCTTGGGGGCAGAGTATTGATAGATTCCCATTTCTACCAACTGGGGCATGCAGAGGACATGGGAGAAAGAGTTTCAAGACTGGACATTGAGGTACGAGCATCCCCTTGTTAGAACAAGAACAGTGCTGAGGATGGGAATGAAGGTGCAAAGATACCCTCATCTTGGCTGATCCATAAAGCACAATTCTAGAAACGAGAAGGGTGTTCAGTAGTTGGTTTTGGATGCAGAGAAAGTCAGACTCAGCAATAATGACTCAGGTCAAAATACAGGAATTCCATGGTGTAGCTCAAGAGGTGTAACTCTCAGTACAGACCAACAGGGAAGGAGACAAACACTTGTGGGACAGTGCCTGAAGATGGCTAAGGCTTGCCTGTCTCAAGTTTGCAGCCTCACAAAAACACAAGTCGGCAAAGATCGAGAAAAGACAAGGGCAGAGGAGACAGGCAGGGACTAAGCAAGGGTATACCCCCTACTTTGGGTCAATAAGGCAATCTGTGGTACCTGCTGAGTGATTGCCTACTGGTTTAAAAGAGTTAACGTACTTGATTGTACATAATCTGCATGACCGGCATTTCCAAAATTGTCAAACTTTGGCTAATAAATCCAAACCACTTCACAATTTCTAATTATTGTAATGTTCCTGAAAAATGACCTGCATTACAGTGTTCCCCGAGTCATAGTCTTACATATTCAGGAGATAGAACAAGATTGTCCAAGGTCATATGCAAAGTCTGTGTCTGTGCCTTAGCTTAGCTCCACAGATGTTTGCAATCTGCTAGAGAAAAATGATAGTTTTTCATCAAATATAGATGGCTGAGCACATGAAGACATTATCAGAATATAAACACCTACAGATATGCTTGTTATGAAATATATTAGTGCATTCAGAGATTTGAATCATGCCTTCATGAGTCATGTTCAAATAATAAATAAACATGAGGCTTCTGTACTACTGTTTAATGAGACAGGTGATCAAAATGAAGTATAGAAGATAGCTAGACAAAGAAGAAATGTCCTGACAAGATTGAAGCAATTAGATATGTTGTAGAAAATTTAGGGGAAAGGTGTGGTTTTGATGGGCACCTGTCAAGAAATAAAGACTTTAAGGCCAACAAAATTGAGGTTTTGTTGCCAAAAGAAACTAAAAAACATGTCAAAATGGCAAGAGGTTCCATACTCAGAAAAATGGGTCATGGAGTATAAAAAGAGACACAGTTTCCTACCTGTATTTTATGGTTATCTATTAGTTTTTTAATTACTTTCTATCACTGTAGTTGCTTATTTATATCTGCATATACACATGCATATATTATACACACATATATTTAAGGTGTTACAAAATGTTTTGCTTTTCTCAAAGAGTTCCAAAATGTTAAGAGTAGCTATTAGCAGGGGATTATCAGGGACTTTGACTTTACATTTTACATGGTGATTTATTGTTTAAAATTATTTACAATAACATGTACTACTTTTATAATTGGAATTAAAAATGCTTCCTAGTTTTAAAGGCTCATTGAAATACCTTGTTTTATAGAATTAGAATTTCTCTCTCTGTGATTTTTTTCCCCTTATTCTGGAAAATCATTCTTTAGTAAGACTGAAGCTAGTACAAAGCAAGCAAACAACTTTATGAAAGACAAAATGGAAAGGGCCCCTGTGCTTCCAATTATGCTGTTTTAAAATATGAAATTATTTAGAATTAATTAGAAATTAATTAGAATGTTATAATTGCATCTGATTAAACCATACTGATTCATATTTTCATCAAGTTTATACTATAAGATCCTTCAGAAAACATAATTACTCAGATGAGTAAAAAAAAGTTAAAAGCAATAGAATGCTGCATAGATTTGGCCTAAGATTCTCAGATCTTTTTATTACATTTATAATAGCCTTGTAGAACCAAAAATCAAACACTGGAAAATCAAACACTGAAATAAAAGTAGATAACAAAAATTCAGAAATGAAAGAAATTTTCATTTTCCTACATGTAAAAGGCTTAAACACCCATATTTTCTGGAAGAAAACAATTTGCCCCATTGCACAAATTTCTATGTGATGTCCTTTAACAAAGTTAAGCATTCTGAGAAATGTTGTTCTTATTTGAAACAGAACTGGCTCAAACAAAGCAAACCAGTTTATCATAAAACTTCTCATAATTTTAGTGAGCTAATATGCAATTTCACTTCTCGGGAGGATATAGTATGCAGCGTTTCCAAAACTTATCATATAAGAGAAGCATTCCTTTTTTTTTTTTTTTTTTTTTTAACATTTTGCAGAACTACTGTTCTGAGGTATGTATTTTAGCAACTTTTTCTTCCTGTTGAACTGGGTCTTACTTTCTACCCTCGTTCCACATTTGGAGCCTGGTTTACTCGAGGAGTACCATGGAGAGTATCAATTTTACCATCTTTATAGAAATTTCCATCTTAAGATGTTTTGCATGAGATCATAAAAGAATAGGCCCTTAAAATTCAAATGCTCCTGGACAGGTAGCAATTTAGAATTCTCAGTATAGCTTGAACAGTGAGACTAGTTCTAGTGGATCTTCCTTCAAGGAAGGCATACATTACATTAAATTTTGATCAAAATAAGATTTAGGACTCAGACCTTTCTAAGGGAAGGTAAGCTCTAGTTGGAGGACCCTAAGGAGTAGGAACATAGAGTAGAAACAGGAGCAACAAGAAGTGATGGGCAGTAAGAGTCCTGGCTGAAAACATGTGCATCTTCAAAAGGAGGCATGGAATGACTTTAATGAAGTGACTATTGGCAGAGGTGCAGTCAGGGCTGATGGAAAGAACAGGACATGGTGAAGCCCTTGCCAGGTAACAACAGAGGGAACCCATGACAACTCCTAGGCTTAAAGGTATTAGAGGAGTATCAGTTACTGGAACCAAGTGAGATATATAGCTGTAAGAAAGGGCTGCCAGGCAAGGACTATGGCTTTGTTAGCGCACCCCAATGCCCACCCCCACCAAGAAAAACAACCAGTGCCAGTTATGACCAGGCAAAGGGAAATCTGTGGAAAAACATCCCAATTTTGTTCTCTGCCCTCCAATCTCAGTCTCCCACCCATTTTCCTCATTAAACCCAGTCAATCCAGGGAAGGCAACCTGCAAGAAACAGTCTATAGAGGTCAGCCTCACATGGTCTGAGAAAGGTGAAGAACAAAGAGTAAGTCTGGAGAGAAAACGTGTGAGTAAGTGGCTGAGAATGAATTTAATTTTGATAGGTACTATCTCTCCTGATGGCGCTTCCCTAGCATCACAGATGGTAAAGAATTAGCTTGCACTGCAGGAGACTTGGAGAAGGCAATGGCACCCCACTCCAGTACTCTTGCCTAGAAAATCCCATGGACAGAGGAGCCTGGTAGGCTGCAATCCATGGGGTCGCTAAGAGTCAGACACGACTGAGCAACTTCACTTTCACTTTTCACTTTCATGCATTGGAGAAGGAAATGGCAACCCACTCCAGTGTTCTTGCCTGGAGAATCCCAGGGACGGGGGAGCCTAGTGGGCTGCCATCTATGGGGTCACACAGAGTCGGACACGGCTAAAGTGACTTAGCAGCAGCAGCAGGAGACTTGGGTTCAGTCTCTGGGTCAGGAAGATCCCCTGTAGAATGGAATGGTTCCCCACTCCAATATTCTTGCCTGGAGAATCCCATGGGCAGAGGACCCTGGTGGGCTACACTCCATGGGTAGCAAAGAGTCAGATACAACTGAGCAACTAAGTACACACAAATATCTCTCTTGACACACATAGACTTTACAATTTTGTAAGTAGACTTACTCTGCAGAGCACAGAAGAGTAAATAAGAGCAATCAATTTTGAAATTTTTAACTAGATTCATCAAGGCAGTTTTATTGACCTTATAATAATAACCTGAGTGAGTGAGTGATAGTTGCTCAGTTGTGTCTGACTCTTTGCAATCCCAGGACTGTTGCCTTCCAGACTCCTCTGTCCATGGAATTCTCTAGGCAAGAATACTGGAGTGGGTTGCCATTTCCTTTTCCAAATAATAACCTGAGATTCCTAAAAAATAAGTTGGTTCTGGCACAAGGAAACAAAACTAAGGATAAAATGTATCCCAAGATGATACCAAAATGATTGAAGGGAGTACATAATAAAGGAAACTATATGTGAAAAGTTCCCAGGGTTTAAGAAAAATAAAATTTTAAGTCAAAAGATTCAAAGGCAGTGGGAAGGGGAGAGAGATAATAAAGCCAATGTAGCAAATGGTTAAATCTGAAGAATTTAAATGAAAAGTACATGAGAATACTTTGTATTATTCTTGTAATTGTTTTGTAAAGTCTAAAATCATGCCAAATGTAAAAGTTAATAAATACATGTAAATTACTTAGAAGAGCATATGCTACATATGAAATAGTAAGTATAGCATATGCTGCATATGAAACAGTAAGCATAGATGTTGATGCTGTCAGTATTAACCTGATAGCAAAATCAGATAAAGACACTAAAAGAAAAGAAAATGACAGAAAAATTATTCTTCATAAACATACATAGGAAAATTCTTAAAATTTTGGCAAAACTAATCCAGCATTATATTAAAAGGATAATATATCGTGACTAAGTGGGATTTATTCCAGCAACAAAAGATGGTTTAACCTTAGAAAATCAATGTAAATCATCAGGTTAACAACTAAAAAACTCAAAAAACAAAACAACCATGTGATTATTCAATAGAGGCAGAAAGACTACTTGAAAAAAATCTCAACATGCTTTCCTGACTTAAAAAATAAAACTCTCAACAGAATTAAGATACTTAAAAAAAAAAAAAAAAAGCCTACAACTTACATCATCCTTAATCATTAAGTAGGGGCTTCCCTGGTATCTCAGACAGTAAAAAATCTGCCTGCAATGTGGGAGACCTGGGTTCATTCCCTGGACTGGGGAAGATATCCTGGAGAAGGGAATGGCTACCAACTCCAGACTTCTTGACTGAAGGATTCCATGGACTAAGGAGCCAGTGGGATACAGTCCATGGGATCACAAAGAGTTGGATACAACTGAGCGACTAACACTTAATCATTTAGGAGGTCAACCTTGTCAGTTACTGAATGTTTTCCCTCTAATATGGACATAAGGCAAGGATATATACTCTCACCACTTTAATTCAACATGGTACTAGAGGTTCTAGTCCAAGCAATAAGCAAAGTAAATGCATTTGGATTGGAAAGCAAGAAGTAAAGAAAGAGGTCTCACCATTGACACGATTTTATGAAAATTACAAAAACAGTCTGCTACAATTAATTAGAAAGTGTAGCATGGTTTAATAATATAAAATTAATATATAAAATTTTATATTTCTAACAAAAAAAACATAAAATAGGAACAGAAATGAGATTAGTATGTTTGGGGGCTAGAAGTTGAAAGAGGAATTGACTACAAAAGGACAAAAGGGAACTCTTTGGGGAAAATGTAAAGAGGTCTATTTTGACTCATGAGAGTACATCATGATCTATGCAGAGTACATCATGAGAAACACTGGGCTGGAAGAAACACAAGCTGGAATCAATATTGCCAGGAAAATATCAATAACTTCAGATATGCAAATGACACCACCCTTATGGCAGAAAGCAAAGAAGAACTAAAGAACCTCTTGATAAAAGTGAAAGAAGAGAGCGAAAAAGTTGACTTAAAGCTCAACATTCAGAAAACTAAGATCATGGCATCTGGTCCCATCACTTCAAGGCAAATAGATGGAGAAATAGTGGAAACAGTGACAGACTTTATTTTGGGGGGCTCCAAAATCACTGCAGATGGTGACTGCAGCCATGAAATTAAAAGATGCTTATTCCTTGGAAGAAAAGTTATGACCAACCTAGACAGCATATTAAAAAGCAGAGACATTACTTTGCCAACAAAGGTCCATCTAGTCAAGGCTACAGTTTTTCCATTAGTCATGTACAGATTTGAGAGTTGGACTGTAAAAAAAGCTGAGCGCCAAAGAATTGATGTTTTTGAACGGTGGTGTCAAGTCCCTCGGACTGCAAGAAGATCCAACCAGTCCATCCTAAAGTAAATCAGTCCTGAATATTCACTGGAAGGACTGATGTTGAAGCTGAAACTCCAATACTTTGGCCACCTGATATGAAGAATTGACTCATTTGAAAAGACCCTGATGCTGGGAATGATTGAAGGCGGGAGTAGAAGGGGACAACAGAGGATGAGATGGTTGGATGGCATCACCGACTCAATGGACATGGGAGTTGGTGATGTACTGGAAGGCCTGGAGTGCTGCAGTCCATGGGGTTGCAAAGAGTCAGACACAACTGAGTGATTGAACTGAACTGAACTGATTTTGACTCTATGTAAAATTATACTTTGATAAAGCTGCTGCTGCTACTGCTGCTAAGTCACTTCAGTCGTGTCCGACTCTGTGCGACCCCATAGACGGCAGCCCACCAGGCTCCCCCATCCCTGGGATTCTCCAGGCAAGAACACTGGAGTGGGTTGCCATTTCCTTCTCCAGTGCATGAAAGTGAAAAGTGAAAGTGAAGTCGCTCAGTCGTGTCCAACTCCTAGAGACCCCATGGACTGCAGCCCACTAGGCTCCTCCGTCAATGGGATAAAGCTAACTTCAAAAATTTGAAGACAGGAAAGAAAAGAATCTATGAGTCCAATGTTGATAAGTAAAACAAATAAATAAATGATTAATAAGTAGTAAGGGGAGTTTTTTTTCATAAAATAGAGTGGAAGGAATAATGATGGTAGAACATCCAACATTTTGAAACTATCAACTTAGTAACTGATTCAGAGAAGATGGTCAATATGTCCTAAATTAGTAAGTAAATGACCAAATTTTAAGAAATTACAAACTTTGACAAAAGCTCTACAAATTACTATTTTAAAGGGAAAATATTAATTTATTGATAGAGAAACCTAGCAGATATAATATTAAGTAAGTATTACAGTTAATGCTATCAATAATGAAACAAACTAAAGTCATGTATCTACTGATAATGTACACCAAGGTAGACTTGAGAACTGACTGCAAGTTTGAAGGTGTTCGTCACACACATAATCTCAGTTGGCAACATCTGGGCAAGTCTTGGAGAACTAAGGTGTCTGCTCAAATCATTGACTGACCACTAAATTATGTAGACAGAGCAGCCCCAAAAAAGAAATGACCAGATACATTCAGTTTCAAAGATGGTCTGTGGTTTAAGTCCAGGCAGGTTATCAAAACAAACAACAGAAACCCACAATACAATAAGCCTTAGAAAAAAAGAATACACAGCTGCTACAATTTTATCTAAAATTCACAGTTATCTGCCCTATTACCACCACATCAGTCTCAAAATTCACACAATCATGACAAGACATGTTAAGAAACGGAAGACTGTGACCCATATTCAGCGGGCGGGGGAGTGGTATGCGGTCAATAGAAATTGACTCTTGAGAACCCAGATAAAATAGCCAAATGGAAATTCTAGATTTGAAAAGTACAATAACTGAAATAAAAAATTCACTAGATAGACTCAACAGCAGATTTTAAATAGCAAAAGTAGAAGATTTGTTAAAAAGGAATAGTCTCAAAGATCTGTAGAACAATTTCAAGAATGTATGTATTGGGAGTCATAAAAGGAGGAGTGATAGGGAAACAAGACATTATATTAAAAATATAATGGCTAAACACTTCCCATTTTAAAGAAAAACATTTATTTCCAGACCCAATGAACACTAAGAAGCTCAATGAACACAGGCAGATATACAAATAAAACACAACTAGGCACATAATATTCAGATTCCCAAAATCCAAAAAAAAAAAGTCTTGAATGCAGCAGGAGAAAAGCAACTCATATAAAAAGGGGCTACAGTATGGTTAATACTTAACTTCTCATAAGAAACAATAGAGGCCATAAGAAAGAAATGACATACTCAAAGTGCTAAAAGAAAAAAAAAAGACCACCAAGTAGCCTACTAAAATTAGCCTTAAAGAAAAATATATTTCTAGATTTAAAAAAATTAATAGTATTTATTGCTAGGAAACCTGCAAACACAAGGGAAGTTCTTTAGGTTGAAGGAAATAACCCCAGACAGTAATTCAGATCCACAAGAAAAAAAGGAGGTCACCAGAAATATGTAAGTAAACAAAAACTATAAGCACATATGTACAATGTTTTTCTTCCTTAACTTCTTTAAAGTTAGAAGATTGTTTAAAATCTTAATTCTAACACAGTATTAAATTTACAATACATATATGAAGGTTTTATATATATGCTGCTGCTGATGGTGTCGCTTCAGTCGTGTTCGACTCTGTGCGACCCCACAGACGGCAGCCCACCAGGCTCCCCCGTCCTTGGGATTCTCCAGGCAAGAACACTGGAGTGGGCTGCCATTTCCTTCTCCAATGCATGAAAGTGAAAAGTGAAAGAACTCGCTCAGTCGTGTCCAACTCTTAGTGACGCCATGGACTGCAGCCTACCGGGCTCCTCCGTCCATGGGATTTTCCAGGCAAGAGTACTGGAGTGGGGTGCCATTGCCTTCTCTATATATATGTCAACACAAAAAAATAAGGAGAAATGACATAGACCTTTACTAGTATGCTACATTTTAATTATGTCAGTGCTAACTTTAAGTGAATTGTGAAAGTTAAAAATGAATATTTTGATCCCTAGGGCAGCTAACCACAACACAAAATCTCAAAGAATACAGTGAAAATAACGAACAGAGGAATTTAAGTGGTATCAAAAAAGTTTTTGCTTAACATAAAAGACAGAAATTGAGCAATAGAAGAACAAAAGAAAGTGAGATATTAAGAAAACAAATAGCAAAAAGGCAGATATAAATCCAACTATATCAATACTTACATTAAATATGAATTAGATGAACACTCCACTCTAAATTTAACACTTAGATGAAATGGATAAATTCCTCGAAATTCACAAAGTACTAAAAACTGACTTGAGAACTAATAGAAAATCTGGATATACTTATGCAAAATAATTAAATATCAATTAAAAATGAGGGAAGAGGGGGAATGCAGGGAAGGAGTTTATGAAGCTCTGTATTAGTTGAATCTTTTATAGTAAGAATAGAGTTCTGAATTATCTGTGTGATAATAGAAACGTCAGTTTCCTCTAGTTGTAGTTATTTAGAGTTCAACTTAACAATTAAACTCATAGGGCACATCAGACTTCATCCAGCACCAGTGGTTATTTAGTTTTAAGAAAACAAACAGGAAATAACCCAGCATACAACAAAGCTGTGGTCTTGGACCTCCCAGTCATAGCTTGCAATGTGCCAGCCATGCTGTTTACAGAGCACACATGGTCATAGAAGTGAAGCTGAAAATACACAGCTCCAAGAGCTCAGGGAATCATCAGCTCTGGGGGCCTGTAAGCTTTTAGTCCTCATCTCTTTGTTCTCATGTGTATGCCATTAGCCCCACGTCTCTGCAGCTTCATCTCAAATGCCAGTTATTCATCACTCATTCTCAATGATGAGGTATGGTTTGGTCCTCTAGTCCTCGTCCAGATCCTCTTTAAGCATAGAATTGCTCAAGTCCTGTTTCTAAAAATTCTTTCAGTTAAGGAAGGAAGGAAGACTGAACATGGATCAAATCTTCAATCATAAGATTGAACAAAAGTCAAAGAAACAACTGTTGCTGCTGCTGCTGCTAAGTCACGTCAGTCGTGTCCGACTCTGTGCAACCCCATAGACGGCAGCCCACCAGGCTCCCCCGTCCCTGGGATTCTCCAGGCAAGAACACTGGAGTGGGTTGCCATTTTCTTCTCCAATGCATGAAAATGAAAAGTGAAAGTGAAGTCACTCAATCGTGTCCAACCCTCAGCAACCCCATGAACTGCAGCCTTCCAAGCTCTTCTGTCCATGGCATTTTCCAGGCAAGAGTACTGGAGTGGGGTGCCTGTTAGCTCCTTTTAAAAGATCTGGACAGATATCACTCAAAGATTAATAACAGATATGTGTTAAGATTACAGGCATTTTTTTCTTTCTTATTTAAACTTTCACCTTTTTTGTAACTTTACAATAAGCACTAATTAATTCAGAAAAATGAAGCTATTTTCCAAAAAAATTTATAAGGAATATGTATACTTATGGCTGATGCATGTTGATGTATGGCAGAAAGCAACATAAAATTGTAAAGCAATTAGCCTTCAATTAAAAATAAATTTTAAAACATTTATAAGCAATCAAGGGTTTGCTCAGTTGAGGAAATGAATAGTTGGCACAGATGGCAAATATTCTTACACTTGCCAATGTTAGAGTGACAATGAATGTCAGTGCTGTGTGGTATCCTTAAAAATTACATTTTAATTTTAACTAATTTTTTTTTAAATTTAAGCTTCCAAACAAACTTTAAAACTGGATAAAGGAACCTATTTAGAGTATATCTAATTTCTATTTTTGCAGCAGGTTGGGTTCTCAGGAAGGTGGCTCTGAGATAGGTTTACCAGAAGCGTACTAGGGATCAGGTGAATCTGGAGAAGACAAGAGACTAAAGCAGGGCAAAGGAAAAGGTCAAGGGGCAATACAGTCTCAAGCTTCACGATCCCCAGCTCTGAAGATAGGATGAGCTTTCAGAGCTGTTTTGAGAATGGAGAGGGCTGGGAGGGGTAAGCGAAGGGATAGAGGAAGGGTAGGGCCATAACAAGCCTGTGTTGAAGATGGCCTTGAAGCGGTATATCCTTGGTGAGGTGACTCTTCACATGCAGAGATACCTGAAGGGAGCTGATAGCTGGAGGCCTGTTTTCCTTCCAGCAAACCTCCCAGAAGCTGGGTAATTAGTCCTTAATTCCTGAACAGGAATCTGGACAGTACATTATAATGTTCACCACAATTAGAAAATGCAAATGAGTTAAGCTGAGTTTTTCTGGTAACACAGTCTGTGCAGCAGACACTATTAGTTGCCCAGTCAAGATCCAGCTTCTCCTTGTGTCTAATTCGTTTGAAGCAGGATGTGCTTAAGTCAGGTGACATAAGAGTGGTGTCTAAACCAATTATGAGAATCCTGTTCTCTGCTTCCCAGAACCTCCCCCTACCCTCCCAGCCTCTGCAGCAGTTACTTGTGGTCAGGGGGCCTGATGGTAATAAGATAATGAGACTCAGGAGTCTCATTATCACTATAATAATACACTAGGAATTTTGAAAAATATTTTGTTTTCTTTTTTAAAAAGGAACAGATGAAGCTGGCATCCTCTTACCTCTTCCTAATTCCTTCTTCCTTTTCTTGTACACAGCTGTGGTACTTACAGCTGCAGGAATTATTTTGCAACTGAGAGGAAAAGAAAGGTCAAGAGAATTTTTGAGTTTGTTCTGACATTCATTGAGCCACTCAATAAAGCCACAAACCCATCTCTTGGTTTCTTGCTCTTTGAAGAAAATAACCCCTAATTACTTCAGTAGCTAAAATTGGATATTTTGCCACTGAAAGCAAAGCATAACCCAAACTGACCCAAGTTATATGCTAGAATGATGACTCTTGAAAATATATAGTTGATATACATGTGTGCATGTTTATCAAATTATGTTTTCAATAAGTTGGAAAACACCAAATACTGTATCATTCTCTGAGACTTCACACTGCATATTAGCATGAATGATATTAATTATTTGTATTAAGTATTCTGCCAGGGATAAACCTACTTCAACAAAGTTTATGCTACTTAAACATATTTGACAAAAAGTACCTTTTGAAACTTCACCTATTACTATGGAATGGATTGGGAAACATTATTTAGTATGGTTCTGATCCATCATGATGCATTAACTTGCTCCCTTTTTCTAGGATTATTTTCTGCAATAATATTCCTTGGAACATCCAGTTGAAGTTGAATTAATCAAAAACAGTAAAACGTGGTCATATTTTTTCTTATGCTTATGACTAAATTACTCAAGAAGGCAAACTGGCTCAAAAAAATCCATATGCTGAACTGTGTTTTAGGATGTGGTCAAAGCCCAAAAGATAAACATGTGTAGCAGCGCATTTGCAGGTTACAACTAACTTGCAAACTTTGTTTGCTGGTCACAATTAGCATCCTGTGTCTCTCTACCATGGTTATTTTTATCTGGCTGCAGTCAGCCCCCTTTCACTGCTGAGCTGGCTTGCTCATTGACAGTGCAGAAAGAGAAGTGCAGCTTCCCACGCTGGAGAAGGAGGTTGCCCTCTATTTTGAGACAGAAAGTACTGATTGTTGTGGCCACTTTAACAAAGGTCCTGAGTAACTTCACAGCCTGGCCTCTGTATGTGTGTAATGTATATATATCATGACGGACTTTGGTACACTCCCTCCAAAGCCATTCTAGTGTGAATGACTGCATACTGGCCTTGCCTTTCTCTTTGACCTGGGTCAGCAATGGGCTGTTTTCCCTCAATTGTTATTTATTCAGGTATTCTTCTGTAGGATGACTCAGAGTGTCTCACAGACGTGTCAAACTAAAACTTTCTGAATCTGAACTTCTGATTTCTTATCCATCTTCCATATTCTGAGAACAGCACTATCACCACCAAGAAACGTAAAGCAAATCAGAAACCTAGAGCTCATCCTTGCTGCCTTGACATGTCTCTTACCCTCACATCTCATCCATTTTCATGTCCCAATTTGAAGGCTATGAACTCATGCACACCTTGGCCTGGAGGCCAAGCACCTCCATCTCTTGCCCAGACCACCACAAAGTACCTCCCTACTTCTACTCTGATGGTTTTATGATCTATCTGTTCTCTACACATCATCTAGAATATTTTAAAAACTAAATCAAGCAAAGTCACTCCTTTGCTTAGTGGGAACTTGCAATTGCTTTAGATTGCACTAATGATAAAATTCCAACTTCTTACTATGCCCTCGGCCCCACAAAATCTGGACTCTGCCGTGTTCCAGTTTCAACACATTTCTTTTGCTCTATAGTCCAGACCACAGCAGGGCTTCCCTCATAGCTGTCGGTAAAGAATCTGCCTGCCATGCAGGAGACCTGGGTTCAATTCCTCGGTCAGAAATATTCCCTGGAGACGGAAATGGCAACCCACTCCAGTATTCTTTTTTTTTTTTTTTAATTTGTGAAGAAAGTTTTTATTTTGTTAACCAGAGTTTTCTATTCATTGTATTGTCGTGGGTTTTAACATTTAACAAGATTATCTTTCAGGAATCAAGAGTTAGGATTTACAGCATTGTGGCTCTAAAATTAAATACTGAGCTCCATGCTTATGAAGCGAATTGGCACATAAGGATCGATATAATGACATTTTAGTAATTCCAAATATTTATTTTACTTCATTATTCAAATTCTTTTGTTTGCCTTCAGGCTGAGACTTTACAGACTGTTTTGCAGCCCTCTGTATAAAATACGTTCCAAGATGGACACCTATGAAGGAAACCACAGCTACAAGAAGCCAGTTCTTTCTGATCCAACTGCTATTTTTCATCTCTTCTTTCTAGCTCAAGCTCTGACTCAGAGCTGCTTCTTTCTGAAACTTGCAAGCCTGCTACTTCCCTGGGAGGTGGTTCTTCTTAGGACTTGTAAGTGCCAGACTGTCTGGTTCAGAGAGGTTGTCCTTACTAGGAATTTGGAAAACAGGGCTGCTTTTGATCTTGTGCCACCCCAAATGTATGAACCCCATCAGAGGTACCATAACAACCAGAACTTTGTAGTCTTTCCAGAAGTTCTGAAAGCTCATAGTACTTCAGCATCAGTGTACCTGCCTGCCGGCCGCCACCCGCAGCCCCCAAGGCCGCACCTCGCGCCGCCGCAGCTCCCGGAGTTCCACTCCAGTATTCTTGCCTGGAGAATCCCATGGACATATGGTCCTTGGGGTCACAAGAGTCAGACACAACTTAGCGACTAAACCACCACCACCTCCAGGCCACGGCAAACTACAGCCCATGGGCCAAATCTACCCCATTGCCTGTTCTTGCAAAGTTTTACTGGAACACAGCCACACTCATTCATGAATGTCTATGGCTACTTTTGTGTTGTAAAACAGAGTTGAATTTTAACAGACAACACATGTCCTGAAAAGCCGAAAATATTTACTGCCAGAACCTTGAGAGAAAAAATGTGCCCACTCTTCCTCTAGAGTCTCATTAGCTTCCTTCCCCTCCCCTTGATCAAGATAAACTTTTAATTACCTCTAGCCTTTGAACTCATCCTCCTTTCTGCTTGGAGAGAGTAAAATGTTTCTTTACAAAATGTCTTCCATCTTTTCCTCAAGGTCTCATCTCAAAACTTAAATATTCAGAAGAGCTTTCCTTTATAACTCTAAAGGAGGGCACCCATCTCCCCAGGTACACTCTACACTATCATATCCTGTTTCCTGCATTACACATTACAAGAAAAATGGTCTTGCTCATATTTTTGTTTGCCTCCTTTCTTCCACAAGACACTAAGCTCCAGGAAGCCAGGTCCCATGTCTGTCTTCCTCAGCCCTGCTTCCCCACTGCCTAGAAAGTGACAGCACTTAGGATGTACTCAGCAAATATTTGTTGATTAAAAAAAAAGAAAAGTAACTAGGATAGCTATCTTTGCTAAATGGTGTTCAGTCATTTAATTCCACAACTAATATAAATTTTCCACAAGAAATACTATGTTTCTTCTCCCTTCAAATCAGCCTAGAATACAAGAGAAGATAACAACAAACACTGTGATTGTAGCTCGAGCAGTTGTCTATTTGCTCTTTGTATTTATTCACACATTTGTTAACCCAGTGAGGCTTCCCTGGTGGTTCAGTGGTAAAGAATCTGCTTGCAGTGCAGGAGACCTGGGTTTGATCCCTGGGTTGGGAATTTCCCCTGGAGGAGGACATGGCAACCCACTCCAGTACTCTTGCCTGGAGAATTCCATGGACAGAGGATCCTGGTGGACTATAGTCCATAGGGTCACACAGAGTCAGACATGACTAAAGCGACTAAGCAGCAGCAGCATTCATCCAGCAAATATAGATTGATACCACCTGTGGGATGTGTGGGGCAAGACATGATTCGGTAGACTTGTCCGTTGGGCAGAAGCATGACTATCATTATCTTACTATGACTAAGAGATTTTGAAAATCAAAGGGATGCCTTCTGAGATTTCCCCAATGCACTACCCTACTTATCCTGAACCACCACCTCAAAGACTCAGCAAGAATTTTTCTGTTAACCCCAGGACAAGAACAGTCAGCACTGATCTTAAAAGCCCCAGTGGAAACTGCTCTGTAGAACTCAGCATGGTTAGACGTAGCTGAAGCATTCTATAGTGGGGATAAAGTAACGGGAGTTTCTTCTAGTGGCTGTGAGTCTGAACTAGGGAGAGGGAGAAGCAGGTTGGAATGGAGGACTTTTGGAGCTCAGTGAAATTGTACTTGGGCTTCCCTGGTGGCTCAGATGGTAAAGCGTCTGCCTGCAGTGTGGGAAACCTGGGTTCGAGCCCTGGGTTGCGAAGATCCCCTGTAGAAGGAAATGGCAATCCACTCCAGTACTCTTGCCTGGAAAATCCCATGGATGGAGGAGCCTGGTAGGCTACTGTCAAGCAAAGAGTTGGGCACAACTGAACGATTTCACATTCTGCAATGGAGAGTTTCAGACAATGTTGTCACTGGGTATTTAAGGAGCTAGACCAAATTTCATCTGACAGCTGAAGATAGAGTGAAGAAAAAAACAAAAATATAATTGTCCTCCTTTGAATATGTGTGTGTGTGCGCGCTTGGTCACTCAGTCATGTCTGACACTTTGTGATGCTATGGACTGTAGCCCACCAGGCTCCTCTGTCCATGGGATTCCCCAAGCAAGAATACTGGAGTGGGTTGCCATTTCCTACTGCAGGGATTTTCCCAACCCAGGGATCAAACCCACATCTCTCACGTCTCCTGCACTGGCAGGTAGGTTCTTTACTACTGAGCAAACTAGGAAGCCACTTTGAATATATGACACTGTAAATCATTTAATCACTTCTCTTTGGCCATGGCCACATCTTGCAGGGACTTACCTTATTTATCTTTGCAGCTCTAGAATGTCCAACTCAGAGATGTTTACACAGAATTTCTTAGATATTTGCTGAAGTAAATAGCAAGTATATTTTGAGAAAAGAGATTTTCCCTATGATTTCATCGGCAATGAATGCACCAGAAGCATTTGTGTGTTTTTGTTTGTTTGTTTGTTTACTACAGTAAGGTTGGTGTTCCATGCTACTAAATCCAGAGGTGGCTAATATTCAGTTTCTGAAACTTTCTGTAAATTGTACATACAGATAAATTTGCAGTGACAGTATTAAAAGATACTAAGGGTTTCTGGTGTTACAAGATAAAGTTGCCTGGCAGTTGTCATCTTGTTTGCAAATGGCAAATGATGGACTTCAGAATGATTAGCAAGCAGTGATTTCATTATCATGCCCTCCAAGTTAGTTTTACCATGAGCTGCAAGATGGATATCCTGAGGGAAATTACCACTCTACCTCAACCCTCTTTTTCCCACCACTAAGTCTTAACTGACATCATTTTATAATTTTCAAGGAATCTCTGCAGAGTTACTAAATAATAATAAAGTGATTATTTTAAGCATCTACACTTCTAGACAAAAAGGGGAAAAGGAAGGGATGTATAAAGTTGCTATTTGTTTAGTCTTATTGAAGTATTTTGCATATATTGGTACAAATCTTTTCAATTTTAGCCTGTTCTCACTATAGAAAAGATTGTTTTTAAATGACTCTTTTGGCTATTTTCATTTTCACACTTGAGAGCTGCCCCTTGCTAAATTATTCCAGTAAATATTCATCCACATTTTTCCTATTAGCCACCATCTTTCTTACATCAGTGAGTCTTTGTATTAGAAACATCAAAATTAATCGCTAGCAATGATTATATTAATCCAAGTTAATAATCCTTTTAATTCAAATTAATTAATACAAAGCTCAATATTGCCCTGTTATTAACAAAAGCAAAATTGTTAGGATGGAAGAGATCATAATATAGGGATTTCACTTTGCTTGGAAATCCAGGTCTTTATTTGATACCAAAAAGCCCAGGTTGAAGCCCTTAAAACCATCCAGATAAAAATAAGAAGCTAATAAATTATTTTGAGAATTGTGGCCAATGATACATTTTTGTATTTCACAGCTTTTTAAGGAATTTTCTTGTATTTGAACAACTGTGAATTAATTCTGACCAAAATAAAAATGAAAAAATAGTTTCCAGATAAGGAAATGCAGATAAATTTTTTTCTTTTTTTTGATAAATTTTTAAAAATAAAACAATAATAGTATTCTAGCTCAATATCAATTGAGCCATCATGTGGTTGAGAAGAAACAACACTGTAGGCCCCCTTACAGGTGAAACATACAAACTCACTGTCCATCAAAACCTCGCAAGGCAAAGGTCCAATTTATTTCTGACTCTACTGTTATAAAATATCTGAATTTATAGAAAAGCATAAATGTTGCAGAAGTTGTAGTTAAAAAACTTCAGGCTGTATTTTGCAATCTTCTTAGGGCAGACTCTATTTCTTATGTATTTTTGTGATTTTCCATAATGCCTAAAACAGTTCTACAAATATAGGAGATGCTCAATGCTCATTTATTAACAGAATGGAATTAGTGCTAAATCAAACTGGTAAACCTAGACAGTCCTAAATTATACAGTGACTTATCCACACTTTACACTTAAATATTATGAAAAGCCTCAATTTGTTGTGCATTTAAAACTTTTTAATCCCTACTGAAAATTCAAATTCATATCAGTTCAGTTCAGTTGCTCAGTTGTATTCAATATAAATGGATAAATTAACACCAGTTCTTAGTGAACAATAAGCAGATTTTATAGAAGACTAGTTTTTGAATTATTTATTCTATCAGCCTAATATATGGTTATGATTTATCATTCAGAGTAAGCTAAAGAGATGCTGTGATCTTTAAGATGCATATTTCAGAGCAGGTTTTCTTTCTAATTCAAAGATACTTTATATTGAACTGTCTTGCCTTATTTTTCATTCAAATAATTCATTATCCACCTTTTAAAATAAACTTGTAATTTTAGAACACTTTTCAGTTCAGTCACTCAGTTGTGTCCAACTTTTGCGACCCCATGGACTGCAGCACACCAGGCCTTCCTGTCCATCACCAACTCCTGGAGTTTGCTCAAACTCATGTCCAGCATGTCTGTGATGCCATCCAACCATCTCATCCTCTGTCATCCCCTTCTCCTCCCGCCTTCAATCTTTCCCAGCATCAGGGTCTTTTCCAAGGAGTCAGTTCTTCACATCAGGTGGCCAAAGTATTGGAGTTTCAGCTTTGGCATCAGACCTTCCAATGAATATTCAGAACTGATTTCCTTTAGGATAGACTGGTTGGATCCCCTTGCAGTCCAAGGGACTCTCAGGAGTCTTCTCCAATGCCACAGTTCAAAAGCATCAATTCTTCGGTGCTTAGCTTTCTTTATAGTCCAACTCTCACATCCATACATGACTACTGGAAAACCCATAGCTTTGACTAGATGGACATTTGTTGACAAAGTAATGTCTCTGTTTTTTAATATGCTGACTAGGTTGGTCATAGCTTTTCTTCCAAGGAGGAAGCATCTTTTAATTTCATGGCTGCTGTCACCATCTGCAGTGATTTTGGAGCCCCCAAAAATAAAGTCTCTCACTGTTTCCATTGTTTCCCCATCTATTTGCCATGAAATGAAAAGACTGGATGCCATGATCTTAGTTTTTGAATGTTGAATTCAAAATTCAACATTGAATTTTGAATCTTAGTTTTGAATGTTGAGTTTTAAGCCAACTTTTTAGTTTTAGAATTACAGATTTATAATAAAGACAGGACAGAGAGCTCCCATATGCCCCATACCTGATTTCCCCTATTAACATCTTACATTACACTGGTTACACTTATCACAGTTAATGATGTATTTTTTCCTATCCCTTTACTTTTAACCTGTCAGTGTCTTTTATATTTAAAATGATTTCTTGTAAATCAGAAATACTTGGCTATTTTTAATCTACCCTGACAGTAGATTAAAATGCATCTTCTAATTAATGCATTTAAATTATTCACACTTAGAATGATTATTGATATATTTGGATTAATATCAACTAGTTTTAGAACTTTTAAAATTCATTTTTAATTGGTTTAAAATGTTGTATTGGTTTCTGTCATACATGAATCAGCCATAGGTATGCACATATGCTCTCCCTGTTAAACCTCCCTCCCACCTCTCATCCCATCCCCCCTCTCTAGGTTGTTACAGAGCACTGGGCTGAGCTCGCTGCTGTGTTATATAGCAGCTTATCGTTAGCTAGCTCAATTTCTTTTACATATGGTAATGTGTGTATTTCAGTGCTACTCTCAGTTTGCCCCACCCTCTCCTTCCCCTGCTGTGTCCATAAATCTGTTTTCTGTGTCTGTTTCTCTATTCCTGCCCTGCAAATATGTTCATCAGTTACCATTTTTCTAGATTCCATATATATATATGTTAATATATGATATTTGTTCTTCTCCTTCTGACTGACTTCACTCTGTACAACACACTCTAGGCTTCTCCACCTCACTACAGTCTGACTCAGATTCTGAAGTGTTTTCTATTAATTACTAGAAGCTTCTGTCTCTGTCTTCTCTGCTTCAGTCTTTTATAAGATTCCAGTTTCTCTCCTCTCTTAGCATGCCAATTATATTTTATACAAACAAAATTTACTGTTTGAGCTAGAGTTTCCAATATATATTTTTAACTAAGCCAACCTTCAATGAAACTATTCCACTTTGTAGTTTTATTGAACTACAGGAACTTTCTAACATTCCTCCTCACCCTTGTGACATTCATTCACTCATTTATCCACTGTTATAATCACCCAATAGACTATCACTATTATTGCTCTAAATAGTTAATTTTTAGATCAACTATTTTTTTAAATTATCTTACCTACACTTATTCCTTCTCTAAAATTTGTCTCTTCTTTACCATTGATCTAAGTTTCTGGCCTATATCATTTTCCTTTTACCTGAAAAAAGTCGTGACATTTTTTGCACAGTAGGTTGGGTGGTGATGAATTCACCTCATTTCTGTTTGTCTGAGAATGACTTCGTTTCTCCTTTACTTTTGAAGGATAATTTCACATAGCATTTCACTGTAGAATTCTAGGTTGATAAGCATTTTTCTTTCAAAACTTTAAGTGTTACAATTTCCTCTAGCTTGCTTCTTTTCTGACAAATCTGCTTTAACTCTTACACTTGTTCTTCCATAGGTAGGTGTTTTTTTTTTTCCCCTGCTTGACTTCAAGAATTTTCTGTTGTCTTTGGTTCCATGCAGTTTGAAGATGATCTATCTAGGTGTACTTTTTTGATATTTATTGTGTTTTGTGTTCTCTGGACTTCCTGTATTTGTAGCTTGGTATTGTCATACTTTTGGGAAGTTCTCAGTGACATTATTTCAAATATTTCTGTTATTCTTTTCTCTATTTTCCTTTAGGTATTTCAATTGCATATACATATACATTGTATAAAAACTATCTTACAGTTCTTCTACATTCTGTTCCATTTTCTTTATCCTCTTTGCATTTCAGTTTGGGGATTTTCTATTGCCCTATCTTTAGGGACACTGATTTTCCAGCCATGTTGAGTTTTTTTAGCATTTCTTGTTGATTATCTTAGAATTTCTCTCTCTCCTTTTAATATCCATCTTTTCTTGCATGTCGTCTATGCTTTCCATTAGAGACCTTGACACATTCATCACGGCTATCCCTTTGTCTGATAACTTCAATGTCTGTGTCATATCTAAGTTGAGTTCTAATGATTTGTTTCTTCAGACTGTTTTTCCTTGATTTTTGCCACAGCTTGTTGATAGCCAGATAAGTTGTATTTGGAAACAGGAAGTCAGATACATAGGTCTCTGGTGGCTAGGAGTTGGGCTGTGTTTAATGTCTGCTGTAGCTATAGGCACAGAGGCTTCAAATTTCTCTAGTGTCCTCATTTTTACCTCCCATCTTACTCTGGGCTTCCTTAAGCATTCCTCTTCAGAGGGAATCAGTGTCCTGTAGGTCTTTCAGAGCTAATCCACTGTGACTGTACTGCTGCTGCTGCTAAGTCGCTTCAGTCGTGTCCGACTCTGCGACCCCATAGATGGCAGCCCACTAGGCTCCTCTGTCCCTGGGATTCTCCAGACAAGAATACTGGAGTGGGTTGCCATTTCCTTCTCCAATGCGTGAAAGTGAAAAGTGAAAGTGAAGTCACTCAGTCATGCCCGGCTCTTTAGCGACCCCATGGACTGCAGCCCAGCAGGCTCCTCCATCCATTGTATTTTCCAGGCAAGAGTACTGTGACTGTACTAGAACCTTGCTAATGTGAAGGTGAGGTGTATATGAGTGTTCATGGTGGGGGTAGGGTTTGAGGCAATTTATATCTTCCCACTAAATCTCAGCCTCTTCATGGGTCTATGTCACTGGGCTATGACTTTCATAAGGATTTTGTCTTTCATAGCTCTTCCCCACCTCCCTTAGGTGAGGCAGGATGGCTAGATGGGGCTGGGGTGAGGGGAATACATTTCTGCCATAGCTCTGGAGCAAGGCTCTGATGACGTCTTTCCCCTTGAGAAGTAAGCCTTTGTTATGGGGGAGGCTTCAGGCAGATGAATTTCACAAGGATTACTCTCCTTCCCCCAAGCAGAGCTAGAAGGAATATTTTTTTATACCATCACCATGAGAACTTGTTGGGTTTCCTGAAGGTAAAGCTGACAAAGAGGGTGGGGTAACCTCTAAAGAATGCTCAAACTACCGCACAATTGCACTCATCTCACATGCTAGTAAAGTGTGCTTAAAATTCTGCAAGCCAGGCTTCAGCAATACATGAACCGTGAACTTCCAGATGTTCAAGCTGGTTTTAGAAAAGGCAGAGGAACCAGAGATCAAATTTCCAACATCCACTGGATCATAGAAAAAGCAAGAGAGTTCCAGAAAAATATCTATTTCTGCTTTATTGACTATGCCAAAGCCTTTGACTGTGTGGATCACACTAAACTGTGGAAAATACTGAAAGAGATGGGAATACCAGATCACCCAACCTGCCTCTTGAGAAACCTATTTGCAGGTCAGGAAGCAACAGTTAGAACTGGACATGAAACAACAGACTGGTTCCAAATAGGAAAAGGAGTATGTCAAGGCTGTATATTGTCACCCTGTTTATTTAACTTATATGCAGAGTACATCACGAGAAATGCTGGGCTGGAAGAAGCACAAGCTGGAATCAAGATTGCCGGGAGAAATATCAATAACCTCAGATATGCAGATGACACCACCCTTATGGCAGAAAGTGAAGAGGAACTAAAAAGCCTCTTGATGAAAGTGAAAGAGGAGAGTGAAAAAGTTGGCTTAAAGCTCAACATTCAGAAAATGAAGATCATGGCATCTGGTCCCATCACTTCATGGCAAATAGATGGGGAAACAGTGGAAACGGTATCAGACTTTATTTTTCTGGGCTCCAAAATCACTGCAGATGGTGATTGCAGCCATGAAATTAAAAGATGCTTACTCCTTGGAAGGAAAGTTATGACCAACCTAGATAGCATATTGAAAAACAGAGATATTATTTTGCCCACAAAGGTCCGTCTAGTCAAGGCTATGATTTTTCCTGTGGTCATGTATGGATGTGAGAGTTGGACTGTGAAGAAAGCTGAGCACCGAAGAATTGATGCTTTTGAACTGTGGTGTTGGAGAAGACTCTTGAGAGTCCCTTGGACTGCAAGGAGATCCAAACAGTCCATTCTAAAGGAGATCAGTCCTGGGTGTTCACTGGAAGGACTGATGCTGAAGCTGAAACTCCAATACTTTGGCCACCTCATGCAAAGAGTTGACTCACTGGAAAAGACCCTGATGCTGGGAGGGATTGAGGGCAGGAGGAGAAGGGGGCGACAGATGAGATGGCTGGATGGCATCACTGACTCGATGGAGATGAGTTTGAGTGAACTCTGGGAGTTGGTGATAGACAGGGAGGCCTGGTGTGCTGTGATTCATGGGGTCGCAAAGAGTCGGACATGACTGAGTGACTGAACTGAACTGAACCTCTAAAACTTAGACCCCCCCCCACATCCAGGAGTTACTCTTATCCTAATCCATCAGCCATTCATCACAATTACCACTTAAGTTATTTCTATCAGTTTATACCTTCAGGGACTCTGTTCTAGGTAAGCAAATCTCACTGTGATGTTGGATTTACCTATCTCTCCAGATTTCAAGGCAGTGTTTTGCACTGGAAACTCAGTTCTCTAATGGATCAAAGAAATGGTGTTGATTTTTAGTTTGTGCAACTTGTTTTTATGGTAAGGATAGGAGTGATGACCTCTAAACTCTTTAAATATTGGAGCTGAAACCTGCATTAACTTTCACTGGCTGTCTTTTGCAGTTGAAAGTTTCATACTTAAATCTTAAAAACGTTTGTGCTTTTCTTCTTGACAATATATCAACTTTCGTTGATTTAGATTTTTATCACCAGCAGTAAAAAGACCACAGACCATTTTATATCTCCTGCTGCATGTTTTGCATCTACGACGCTTCCTTTTATTTTGCTGAAAATGCCTGGTTTTATATCCTTCAGTCACAAATCTAAAGTGTACAAATGAACATAAATTACTAATACATCAAATAGCCCATTTTGATGTACACATAGATGGCTTCCTTATGTTGCACTTTTTACCTTTTTAGTTTGAAATGGATACTTAAAAGAATGCACAAGACACACATATACAATTTAGAGAATGATTATAAAATCATACCACCCACGTTAAGAACAATATTGCTGGTTAGAAGCCTCTAATACAATGTGAAATAATTATGGAAAGTGGGCATTCTTGCCTTGTTACTAATGTTATTGGGAAAGCTTCTGGAGTTTCTCCATTAAATAAAGTGATTACTTTTAAGTACCAAACTATATGCTTTTCATGTTAAGGATGTATCTCAATTACTATTTTATTCAGTGTTTTTCTCAGAAATGAATGTCCATTTATGTTCAAATATCTCTCAATAATGTATGGAGATATGCAAATTACTTTTCTCTTAAGTCTATTAATATGGTGAATTAAAATAACAAATTCCCTCTAATATTGAATAATCCTTATATTCTGGGGGTAAATCCTACTTGGTCATGACTTTTTTTACTGTGCTGGTAAATTCAAGTTGCTAATAGCCATTTCCTCAGTTTTTACAACTATTTATAATTGTTTATTATCAACTCATTGATAATACAGTTTTTAGTATGCTAACTATCAAGTTTGTGCTATAGTTTATCAAGTATAAACTCTGGATGTCAGAATTACACTTGCTTTATAAAAGGAAATTTGATAGCTTTTCCCTCTTTTCTCTGTACCTGGAGACAGTTTCATAGCATTGAAATTATCTGCTCTTTGAAAGGTTTGAACACTCCCTCCTGTGAAACTGTCTGCTCCTGGTATATCTGTGAAGTTGTCCTTTGATAACTTTCTCTATTTCTTCTATGAAAATTGTCCTATATAAGCTCTTAGAAGCAGACAGTAGAATATTTGCAAGGGGCTGACGGGGAGGAAAAAAATCCGGAGTTTCTGTTCAATGGGTATAGAGTTTCAGTCATGTAAGATGGAAAAGCTCTGGAGATCTGTGGCATAACTATGTGTATATAATTAACAATATTGTACACCTAATATTTTGTTAATAAGGTAAATTTTATCTTATATGACTTTTATCCACAATAAAAATGAAGTTTTTGTCTATTTCTTTTGGCATCTTTTGTTTCTGCTTCATGAAAATGGTTGCTATGTTATCTGGCATATAAATAAATTTGCTGAATTCACTATATAAACAATCCATGTATAGCATTTAAATTTGGGGACTGAAATATATTTTTACCACCACAGCATTTCAAACTGCTTTATTAGTACATATATATAATATACATATATATATATAATATATAAAACTTGGTAATACTTTGCCTATCTTTTAATTTTTAGCTTTTCTTAATCACTTTCTTTTAAAGGTAGCTTTTGTATATGGCACAGGGTTTTACCGGTAATTCAGTCTTATAATATTTTTGTTTTGATAGAGAATTGAAACAGTTTTGATCTATTTATATCACCAATATGTTTAATTCTTTCATTGGATTTTTATATTTACTCTTTGCAACACATTTATTATATGTTTTCCCTAAATGATTAGTTTATGTACTTTAAAAAATATCTTTGGGGTTTTAGGAAGTTTTCTTTTCCTAGTGTTTAAATTTATACTTATTCCTTTACTTTATTTTTTTATTTTTCAGAATGCCTTTTGTTTGTACTTTTTGGTGTACCACTTTTAGATGATACACTTTGAGTCTCATTTATTATCTTTGCAGCAGTTGGTAAAATCACTCCTCTTCCTCCTTCTCTCGCCCTTCTCCACTCATTTTTTTCCTTGTCATTTTGACACAAGGTTGAATTTTCCAAAGTCTTTGCCTACTACTTTTATACTTTTCCTCTCATGTTGGTGTTTCATGTGGCCCTATAATTAAATGTACCTTTTGCTTACCATCCGTTCCTTTGCCAGTTTTCCCAGTCATCTTGTTGATGAATAATGTTAATCCTCTGGTTGATTCTTCAAGTATAGCACCTTAGTACAGTAATCCCTGGATTACTTTATGTTTAAATTTTATTTCCCAGAGCCTTGAATGCTTGAAGAAAAGTTTAAACTCCTTGGCTACATTATTTTTTCCACTTGCGTTTCTTGAACATGTTGCTCCTCTGCTAACTTACATATATGTAGCAGCTGAAGATTAATAAAAATATGATTTTCTTTCCTTTTTAATTGACTTATACTTTTGTCAGATTCTTTTCTTTATCTTATCTATTTTTTCACTGATTTGTATTATTATACATATCATACATATTATACATATGTATATTTAAGTTATCCAGTCTGGGTCAATTTTCTTGCCAATGTGTCTTTTATTATAATCTTTCTGTTCTATTTTTTCCATGTTTTCCCCCCTCAGTGGTTTTTTTTTCTTTCATATCTGTAAATGCTTTTTTAAATGTGTTTAATTTAGGTGTACTGTTTTTACAATTTTTTTCTGCCTCATGTTTGTTATTAAGAAATTTTTTCAAAATGAAAGTTTTGATTCTCCTGGCAATGGACTTGGAACTTGAAAGGACCAAAGGTTATTAAGTTGGCAGAAATGGATTTGCTTTCCTCTTCCTGTGGCCTGGAAGCAGAATTATTCTAATGGAAATTTCTTTCAGCTTCTTGGATACATCATAGTATATTCTCTTTATAATATATTGACATTTGTTTCATAACACAAAAACAATGTTTAAAAAGGTGGCCAGAAGAAAAAGAGACTTTTGTGCACGTCTTCTTGTCTCACAAGTAAAATGCTGTGGCCCTCAGTGGTTCAGTTACTGAAAGCTATGAGTTGAGGAGAGAGAACACTGTGTTTGGAGTTTCCCTGGTGGCTCAATGGTAAAGAATCTGACTGCTATGCAGGAGACAAGGGTTCGATCCCTGGGTTGGGAAGATGCCCTGGAGGAGGGCATGGCAACCCACCCCAGTATTCTTGCCTGGAGAATTTCATGGACAAGAGGAGCATGGTGGGCTACAGTCCATGGGACCACAAAGAGTCAGAACAGTCCATAGAGTTGCAAAGAGTCAGACACGACTGAGCGAGTGAACAACAACAATAAATGAAATGAGTCCTAAGTGATTCATTTCGCTATCATCAAAATTCCTACCCACCTCTTAAACATTTCCTTGTTTTCATTTGTCTTGTGCTAATAAATATCCACAGTGTACTCCACATATTATGTGTTGAAGGTTCAACGCCAAAGAATAATCTGCTAAATAAGCTAAATTTATGAGTACAAATTTATTCCCAAAATGGTAAGTAAATTCATATGTTTCCCTATTTTACCTTTTGCCATGGTGGATTTTTCTTTTATTAATGAACGAAAAATAGAAATTCAATCTTCAGTTTGAAACTCTGACTAGCAACTTGTCCTGGCTAAGAAAACGTATGTCTTTATAGCAAAATACTTTTTTAGAAAGTATGTAACTTTTTTAAGGGCTTTCTCAATGGCTCAGTGGATCAAAGAATCTGCCTGCAGTGCAGGAGACACAGGAGACATGGGTCCAGTTCCTGGGTTGGGAAGATCCCCTGTAGAAGGAAATAGCAACCTGTTCCAGTATTCTTGCCTAGAAAATCCCATGGACAGTGGAGGCTGGCTGGCTACAGCCCAAAGAGTCACAAAGAGCTGGGCATGACTGAGTGACTTAACACACTTAACACACGCTCTTCTTTGAAACTAATTATTTTTACCCCTCTCTGGGACATACAAAGGCAGACTTTGAGGCAAAGTGTCTTGCTGCTACATGTGAGAGATTTAATGGCCATGTGAGCATCCACTCTGGGATTCATGGTTCTTACATATTTGGCACCAATTTTCCCACATCTGTACATACATTCCATTCAATAATGGAATGCTTGATAAAACTGTTGCTAAAGTTTCATCAGTTATTTTACCATCAAGTACATGATAAATTAATCTGACATCAGACATTACTGGTATAAATGTAATTATAAAAATAAAGTGATCGTTCATGTCTGTATTTTCATCCAGCTCAATGATAATCAAGCAAAATTTTAAATCCAACCTTGTCTACAGCACAACGCTTCCTCAGATTTTCTCCCCTTTTACAAGGTCCACCTTCCAAAGTAATCACCAAAACTAAACTTGAGGAAAAATATCAGGCAATTTTATTCTGCTGCTTGATTGTGTGTTTTAGGGTATAATTCCTCATCAAGATTTCTTTTCTTTCTTTTAGTTTCAGAAAAATAGAAATTTTACTAATGAAAAATTGACTAATTCATGAACATTCTCAATTTTCATTCTTAAGGATTCCAAAGATTTTTTGCATTTTAAGTCATCTCCTGGGCCCTCCTTGGTTCTAAAGAAATCAGTAATGAGGAGGGAACAGTGAGAAAGACCAATGGGAATTCCTCATTGGCGTGTCTAATATGGAATTAAAATGACACTAAGGTTGTGTACATTTGCTCTAAGAATTGGAGGCCAGTGGCAGTCGAGAGAGTTCAGCATAAGAGAAAGAAATGAAGAAAACAGACACTTCTTGGGTGGAGGATACAGAGTGGAGAATGATGGTAAAAGAGGATTTTTGAAGATCCTCACCTTGCTTTAGACTTTTCTCTTACAAGGTCCATTGAGAGACTGATTAAATTATCAAATCTTTTAAATTACCTTTTGGCTGCCAAACCAGACAGTGTGAGCTGCGGTATTGGATTGATTTCTACTTACATGACCTCGGGGCTTTCTAATACAAGAATCACAACAAAGAAGAATGACAAAGAACAAAGTCTTCCCAAGGATATGATTTGCCTACAGCAAGATTTTCTTCACCAGCTGGTTGACCTGTGACTACACCAAACCACCAAATTCCTTACTGTCCCAATAAGAAGATCCATTAGGCTTTCCCTGAAAAGCTTCCTTGGAGAAACCTTAGGAAGAGGTCATCTCAAGTTGGCCTTCCATAAACACTTCAGGGACAAAACAATTTCAACCTGTAGCTTGCTTTTGCTATCATGCTCCCTGTTTATTTTCCTCTTGTTTTGTGTCAGTTTCTTCATGGAAATTCCCATTGGTCACCACCATGACAGAGAAGAAAGCTCAGCAGATAAGCAGGGGGTCCACACATGGGAACTGGAGAAGACCTGGCAAAGCACAAGTAGAGAAGTTTCTTCCTGCCTGCTGAGAGTGACAAATCACTTCTCAGAAGCTTCTCCAAACCCAGGGTGCTAGTTGTGACAAGCAAGCATTCAGGAGACGAATTTCCAACCCCACTTTCAGTGCCCCGTCCTCTGTTGGAGAGCAGAATCCAAGCCCAGCACACCCATAGACAGGGCACGCACTGCCCATTTCCTCCAGTGGGGGGCAGGGGGCATGGGGGTAGGAGTGCAATTGGGCCGGTTCATTCTCGGCTGCACAGACTGACTGGGAAGGGGTGTGGGCGGTGCACCTCAAACCACACTGGCTCATAAAGCAGAGCTGCCTATGCCTAGAGGCCCGAGTGGCTTCTCTAGATACCACGTTTTACTCAGGAGTGGGAATAACACCTTACCTTGTGGTTGGGCCTATATATATCCTCTCCTTGTCAACCCCAATCTTGAAATATCTTGAACCTACTTTGTTCTCCACTGTTGAGTTGCTTTTAACTTTTCTCTCTGATGCTATTTCCCTCACAGGTGGGAAATGATAGAGCACTTGAGGTGAGTGTATTGTTTTGAGAAGGAGTTAAATCATCTCAGTGTAACGGCTGCTACCGCCTCAAAGGGCCAGCCACTGCACAGACTGTGGTTTCCCTCAGCTCCGCTTCCCCTCCATTAATGGGCTCTCACAGATGGGAGAGACTATTTCCATTGCTGCCCCCACTTATACTGATAAAGTGGGCTGTACTCGCATTGCATTACTACCTTTTCTTTCACCACAGCCACCATATATTGTGCTAATAATGAGAATACAGAGATGAGATTACTGCTGCCTCTCTGATCTACCAGAACCCAGGCATGAACATAACCAGTTATACTAGAACATGCAGTGAAATAAGTGTAGGACAAAGGCATTTATAAGATGCCATGCTTAATCCAGGTAACAAGAAGACATCAATGAGAAATTGGCATTTGAGAAAGGACTTACAATGAGTAAATGGAGAAGGCAGGAAGGGGCTTTGTCACCAAATGGAACAGTATAACTTAAACCAGAGAGACATCAAAGAGCATGGCATCTACTTTAAATCACTTGGGTTAACTATTTTTCAAATCCTTTATATCCTTGTTATTGTCATTATCATTATTATTTTATCATTTGAAATGCTAAGCTCTGTAGAGGAGTTTGTCTTCTACTCTATTTTTCCCAATTTTCCTTTTATTTGTATTATTTTTTAAATTTCCTGTATTTTATGCTCTGTTAATCAGGATCTAAACTTTCACCACTATTTTATCTTTCTGATTGATTACATTTTTATTAATAAATTAAATTGTCATCTTTGTCTTATTTAGTGTTTGGGGCCTAAAGTTATACTTTTTTCTAATATATTACTTTCATTAAATAAAGTAGTTGAGTCTATAATAAAGGGACCTCAATCTTCTGCCTGGATCTTGAGAAGGAATAAAGCAATGAGAAATGATCCTAATTTTTGATATTGCAGCCTTGAGGGCAGTGATCAGGAAGACATGGTTTTGGTGTGTAGGAACTTGCGAAATAGCAGAAGGAAATTTTGTAAGAGTTCTGAGTCCTGGACATACACCAAAGCCAATACAGTTAATGTGACATTCATTTCTTTTTGGAAACCCAAACTGACTCCAACTCTTCTCATTTTAAGAGATGTAAGGCCCTATAGACTTGAGCTGTTGTCAGAGAGAAACCATTAATACTTCCTGGATGCCTGGAAACCTGCATGTTCTCTCCAGGGGAAAGAAATGTTCCTTCAATGAAACCATTCTACCATGGGACTAGAGGTGGGAAAATGGGAGGGAAGGTAGTGGGTTACATTTTATCTTTGTTCATAAATAAATAAATCAATTTATCATTTTGGTGGAATCACCTGAGCTAAGGAGGAGTGTCATTTATTTCAACTGGGCTGGAAGCCACTAGTCATTTTAACTCCTGTTCAAGAGACTTGGCTAGGAGGGCGATGAGATACCAGCAAAGTCAATCTGCAAGAAGCAGATAGCCCAGACACCACAGCTGCTGTCTGAGGAGCTCAGAATGGGAGCATGAAGACCCCGCCAAGTGCACACAGAGAAAGAGCCAGGTCCAGAGAGGACAAGTGTTCTTAGGACTGTGTTAAATGAAAACAGCCTGTCCCATTTTGCCTTTCTCCCCACCTGCATTGCCACTGTAGAGCGCTTAGGTGAACTTCCGGGGGAGGGCAGCAGTGGGGTGGAGGATATGGTAGAGTAGCTAGAAAAGGAGATCTGTTTCCAAGGAGTTGTACTTAAAGAACTGCACCCGGAGCTGAGGAGACATCCTCCCCTCACTGGATATAATGACAAGATCTGGATTTGGGGCTGATGAGACTTTGGAAGTAATTGTATGTCACATGTAAGAGTGATGTGAATTGTTGTATCTGGAGATAAGACTGTGACAATTTGTATTTTTCAAAGATGGATGTAATAAGATCTGTCTTCTTCCTAGGCACCTCTTGCTTCCTTGGTCCAGTCGCATGCTCAACTGTAATGTGACCTTGTCACTCCCCATCAGTTTTCCTCTGCTTGAATCTGATTTGACCTTTGTTACTTATTTTCCCAATAGAAGGTGGCAGGAGTGATGTTACACATTGCAGCTTCCTCCTCAGTCTCTTATAATACTTGGTTTTGTGAAACCCTTTTTACAAATCCAGCCACCATACTGAAGGAAGCCCAAGCTCATGAAAAAAAGGTACTGTCACAGTGAACAGTCCTATTTAAGCTCCCAGCCAATGGCTAGCAATGTGCGTGAGCCCTCCAGACCACCAGCCCAGCTGAGCCATTAGATGCCAACATCTGGCCACGAGTGCTTGAGTAACCCCAAGTGAGAACCATCCAGCTGAATGTGGAAGATAATAATAAATATACCTAGTATTCTTAGATTGTTTTAGTACTGAGCTTGTGGCCCCACAGATGATGAAACAATCTGCCTTTCCCTTTCCTTTTATGAACATCATAGATGCTCAAAATAAAAATGGCCCATCCCTTTTTGTCCCGCCTCCCTTCCTTAGAAAATTGATTTCTGCTATTCAAAGATTGTTTTCACTATCTGTGGTTTCTATTTACCTTTAGATTCTTGCTTAATTTCACTCTGATTCTAGGAAGTCATTGAAGATGTCTATTTCAATACAATATTATCATATAGGTTTGCAAAGCTCAAGAATTGAGCCTTGTAAACTCACTTACTTGTCAGTAGTGCAAGGATGAAGGGACAGCAGTTAAGTGGAATTATTTAAGTTGAAGTACTGCTTTTTAACAAAGTTTATAACATCCACTATTTTTTGATAGAACAAGCAAAATTTAATCCACTACAAATAATATGCCTATGCATGTACCATTAACTAATCATTCATAGGTTTAATTTAATGTTAAGTACTGCAGGAGTTGCCTCACTGTTCTTACCTTATTTGAAAATCCCTTTTTTTATTTTTATAGTGACAGGTAGAAGTTGGGTGACTTTAAAAATCAACTTTGAAGAAATGTTGATTGGCATTTTGAGAAAGCAGTTGAAAGCATATGAATTTTTCAACTAAATCCATCTGGTTGAGTAGTTTTCACGTGGACTTGAGTAAATCACAGAACCCTTTGAGACTGATACCTCCTTTTTAAAGTGGGGAATGAGGCCAGGCCTACTGTGAGTAATTCACTGAAGTACAAAGCATGCTGCAAGTTGTGAATCCCCAACCCCCTTTACATAGCTGGATTAGATGTCTCTCTGTGTACTTCCTCAGCCCCTATAACAAACTGTTTTTTGGTATTCCAGTTTGTCTGAGTTATTAGCTCTTATGCTCCTCAATGGCAGGGACTGTATATTGTTCACCATTATCTGTCCAGTTCTTAGACACATTATCTAGGCCACACTGGGCTCTTAGCTAATGTTTCAATGAATGAATGAATGAGATATCCAAGCTTGCTCACTTCTCAGAATTTGTGTATTAGTAAAGGTATTTTGGGACAGTTCCATCATCCCAGAAACCTCTATTGGATGGTGCTGCAACAAATGCAGTATTAAACAGTAACCAGAAATAGTTCTGAGTGAAGAAGAGATTTTTACAGGAACAGTGCAACACTGCATGTTCTATTTATTTAAATATGTAACAGTTATCTTCTGGGCATGTTGCAGACCCATTTATGTGACTTACTTAAATTCACTAACATAATATACAAACCACACCTATTTAATGCAAGTAACAATAAACTGTCTTTACAATGAATGTTAAAGAGGCTTCTTAGGTTTATGCAGGGCAATATATGTGACCAGACCAGGATTTTCTAGAACAAGTTGAATTGTAATACAGACACAATAGTAAATGTGACTGGGTGATAAGACTGCTCCAGCTGATCTCCTAGAAAACTCTACTTGTGAATAATTTTAAATCAAGGAGAAGGTTGGCCTAAATCTTCAGTGTCCTTCCTTCTTGGGGGAAAAAAAAAAGATTCTGTGATTACATTAATTAAATGTTTTAATGACAATCCTCAGGAGGACTGTATGATATGTGGCCAGACGAGAGATGCAAAGATGAGGATTTCCCAGTTAGGGAAAGACATACCAAAATATTTTTCTAGGAGAGGAGGCAGACACTGAACCTGACCTTCAGATGTCTTGCTTGTGTTTATTCCTTTTAAGCAGTCAGAAAAGTCTATCCCACAGATTAAAGGATGTGAGAGCATTTGAAACTAATTTGGAATCTTTTTTCAGTTTTTGAGGATACTGTTTGCAACAGAGGGCTCCTAACTGCCCCCTCCTATCTCTGTGTCAGTATCCTCATATCCCTGTACGAGTGCTGTGCTGTGCTGTCCTTAGTCCTCAGTCATGTCTGACTCTGCGACCCCATGGACTGTAGCCTGCCAGGCTCCTCTGTCCATGGGGATTCTCCAGACAAGAATACTGGAGTGGGTTGCCATGCCCTCCTCCAGGGGATCTTCCCAACCAAGGGATCGAACCCACATTGCAGGCCTCCCACATTGCAGGTGAATTCTTTACCATCTGAGCCATGAGAGCTACTTGGGTTGAAATTTACAGGCCACCACTTATTAAGCATAAATAGTTCATTATTTTATCTTCAAATTCTTGAAGTAACAGTGAAAGAATGCTTATGTCAGCAAATAAAGCACTCTTCTAATTTACTTTTCCATCCCAAAGCAACCATTGTATCCCTTTGGACATCCAGCCTGTTTGCTATTTTTGCTGTCCTGGTCCTGCAATCAGAACAAATCTTTATATATTTTTATTAAAGTATCTCATTAAACTTTTATTACAGTGCATTATGAAAAAAGATGCCTCCTTCAAAATGTTACATACTGAGTTGCTTGCCTGGATAGCTCATCTAATCAATAGTAACTATGAATTTTTAATAAAAACACATTTCCTCCTGCTTTCCTCCAATAAGTTTCATGGACTGAAATCATATGTTGAAGTCCTCAGCCCCCAGGACCTCAGCATGTGACTGTATTTGGAGACAGGGCCTTGAAAGAGGAACTTGAGGTAAAATTAGACTATATGGGACTGGCATCCTTATAAGAACAGGAGATTAGGCTGTAGACGTGTCCAAAGGAAAGAACATGTAAGACAGAGGAGAAGATGGCCATCTACCAAGGAAAGAAACCTCAGGAGAAACCCACCTTTCCTATTACTTTATCACAGACAGCTGGCCTCAAACTGTGAGAAAATCATTCTTGTTGTTTAAGCACTTTGTTATGGCAGCCTGAGCAAACTAATAAAGGCGTCAATCAACAGAAACACATTATTTCTGATGGCAGAGCTGAGACCTAGAGTGGAACTAAACATGTGAGCTCGAATTTAAAACTCAAATTCAAACCCAGGAAGCAGACTGAGGAGAGTGCATGACTTTAATCTTTTTCTCTTCCCCTGTGTTTGCTGCTGTTTCCTCATGACAACGAGGAGTCTAGAAACATAAAGAAATTCATCTGAGAGAAGCAGGGAAGAATAAGACCAAATGAGGAGAGTCTGGTTTTAATTAGGGAGTCTTATGTATAAGACAAAAAGCTAATTTTTAAGGTGACTAGAGCAATGACAGAAAAACTGAAGTAGGAATCAGCTTAATGACTGCCATTTCCAATACTGACTAACGCAGTAAACAATATGCGAGCGCGGAGGAAAGAGCTAAAAGCTAAATACGTGACTAGATTCTCCTGTTGTTTACACCGCAAAAATGTAAATACCGGAAACATTTTGTTTTAGCAATAATTTCTGAAACGAAAGACTGTCTTTGGGTATGAGGTTATTATTTCACTATAAGTTCGGGTGTGATTTATTAATTATCTCAGGCCTAGAGACGTACCAGAATGAAATAACATTTTGAAGCTTCGTCTTTCAAACAAAGCTAGTTGCCTTGACAATGAAAAGAATTTGTTTCTCTATGTTCAAAATAAGCCCATTCAGGTCCAACAGCCTATTAACCAATATTTAGCTTATTGAAATTTGATTCAGAGGAGAAAAATAATGCACTAATATAATTTATTACTGGACATAATAATAACTAACAAACCACTGTAATTTTGTAAACATAGCCCACTTAATCCTCATCACAGCCCTTGAACCATTGTTTCCTCATTATGGTGAGGAGGAAACTAAGATCCTAAGCAGTTAAGTACCCCTTGTCTCACAGCCAGGAGAGTAGGAAGTGATGTCATCTCTTGAGGTTGAATTGAAGGTTATTTTGAGATTTGAGGCACTGCAGGGAATTTAGGGCAGTCTTGAGGGACATGCCATAATTTACCAATAAGAAACAACTAAGAGCTCCAGGAAGATCAATAGAAGTTATTCAGCTTCAATATTTAGTAGATGAAGCAGCGTGTTCTTTTTTCTTTTTTTAATTTTGTCCAAAACCGTCAGCAGCCAGAGAGAGAGACTGAGAAACACAAGACTAGAAATTGGCTAGGCAGACAGAATGGTCAGAGTGGGAGGAGAATGATGAGAAAGTACGTGGGAGAATGGGAAACTAGGAAACAAATTTTTTTCATAGAAAGAAGTTTTGTGAATGTGGTATACTGGAAGATATACTGCAATGGCGTAGGAGCATGGCTGAGAGGAGCTACCCCACGTCCAAGGTCAGGGGCGGCGGCCAAGAGGAGCTACCCTACGTCCAAGGTAAGGAGCAGCAGCTGCACTTTGCTGAAGCAGCCACGAAGAGATACCCCACGTCCAAGGTAAGAGAAACCCAAGTAAGATGGTAGGCAATGAGAGAGGGCATCAGAGAACAGACAAACTGATACCACAGTCACAGACAACTAGCCAATCTGATCACATGGACCACAGCTTTGTCTAACTCAATGAAACTAAGCCATGCCATGTGGGGCCACCCAAGACAGACGAGTCATGGTGGAGAAGTCTGACAGAATGTGGTCCACTGGAGAAGGGAATGGAAAACCACTTCAGTATTCTTGCCTTGAGAACCTCATGAACAGTATGAAAAGGCAAAAGATAGAACACTGAAAGATGAACTCCCTAGGTCAATAGGTGCCCAATATGCTACTGGAGATCAGTGCAGAAATAATTCCAGAAAGAATGGATGGAGCCAAAGCAAAAACAATACCCAGTTGTGGATGGGACTGGTGATAGAAGCAAGGTTCGATGCTGTGAGAGCAATATTGCATAGGAACCTGGAATGTTAGATCCATGAATCAGGGAAAATTGGAAGTGGTCAAACAGGAAATGGCAAGAGCAAACATCAACATTATAGGAATCAGCGAACTAAGATGGCTGAAATTGGTGAATTTAACTCAGATGACCATTATATCAACCACTGTGGTCAGGAATCCCTTAGAAGAAATGGAGTGCCATCATAGTGAATAACAGAGTCTGAAACACAGTGCTGCTGCTAAGTCGCCTCAGTCGTGTCCAACTCTGTTGCAACCCCATAGACGGCAGCCCACCAGGCTTCCCCGTCCCTGGGATTCTCCAGGCAAGAACACTGGAGTGGCTTGCCATTTCCTTCTCCAATGCAGGAAAGTGAAAAGTGAAAGTGAAGTCGCTCAGTCCTGTCCGACTCTAGCGACCCCATGGACTGCAGCCTACCAGGCTTCTCCATCCGTGAGATTTGCCAGGCAAGAGTACTGGAGTGGGGTGCCATTGCCTTCTCCGCTGAAACACAGTACTTGGATGCAATCCCCAAAAGAGAGAATCCCCAGAGAGAATGATCTCTGTTCATTTCCAAGGCAAACCATTCAATATCATGGTAATCCAAGTCTATGCCCCGACCAGTAACACTGAAGAAGCTGAAGTTGAATAGTTTTATAAAGACCTACAAGACCTTCTAGAACTAACACCCAAAAAAGATGTCTTTTTCATTATAGGGGACTGGAATGCAAAAGTAGGAAGTCAAGAAACACCTGGAGTAACAGGCAAATTTGGCCTTGGAGTACAGAATGAAGCAGGGCAAAGGCTAACAGAGTTCTGCCAAGAGAACGCATTGGTCACAGCACACACCCTCTTCCAACAACACAACAGAAGACTCTACACATGCACATCACCAGATGGTCAACACCGAAATCAGATTGATTATATTCTTTGCAGCCAAAGATGGAGAAGCTCTATACAGTCAGCAAAAACCAGACTGGGAGCTGACTGTGGCTCAGATCATGAACTCCTTATGGCCAAATTCAGACTGAAATTGAAGAAAGTGGGGAAAACCACTAGACCATTCATGTGTGACCTAAATCAAATCCCTTATGACTTATACAGTGCAAGTGAGAAATAGATTTAAGGGACTAGATCTGATAAGAGGAGTGCTTGATGAACTATGGATGGAGCTTTGTGACATTGTACAGGAGATGGATCAAGACCATCCCCAAGAAAAAGAAATGCAAAAAAGCAAAATGGCTGTCTGAGGAGGCCTTACAAATAGCTATGAAAAGAAGAGAAGCTAAAAGCAAAGGAGAAAAGGAAAATATACCCATTTATATGCAGAGTTCCAAAGAATAGCAAAGATAAGAAGGCCTTCCTCAGCAATCAATGCAAAGAAATAGAGGAAACCAATAGAATGGGAAAGACTAGAGATCTCTTCAAGAAAATTAGAGATACCAAGGGAACATTTCATGCAAAGATGTGCTCAATAAAGGACAGAAATGGTAGGGAACAAATGGTGGGGAGCTAACAGAAGCAGAAGATATTAAGAAGAGGTGGCAAGAATACACAGAAGAACTGTGCAAAAAAAATCTTCACGACCCAGATAATCACAATGGTGTGATCACTCACCTAGAGCCAGACATCTTGGAATGTGAAGTCAAGGGGGCCTTAAGAAGAATCACTATGAACAAAGCTAGTGGATGTGATGGAATTGCAGTTGAGCTATTCCAAATCCTGGAAGATGATGCTGTGAAAGTGCTGCACTCAATATGCCAGCAAATTTGGAAAACTCAGCAGTGGCCACAGGACTGGAAAAGTCAGTTTTCATTCCAATCCCAAAGAAAGGCAATGTCAAAGAAGGCTCAAACTGCCACACAATTGCACTCATCTTACATGCTAGTAAAGTAATGCTCAAAATTCTCCAAGCCAGGCTTCAGCAATACGTGAACTGTGAACTTCCTGATGTTCCAGCTGGTTTTAGAAAAGGCAGAGGAACCAGAGATCAAATTGCCAACATCTGCTGGATCATCGAAAAAGCTAGAGAGTTCCAGAAAAACATCTATTCCTGCCTTATTGACTATGCCAAAGCCTTTGACTGTGTGGATCACAATAAACTGTGGAAAATTCTGAAAGAGATGGGAATACAAGACCACCTGACCTGCCTCTTGAGAAACCTGTATGCAGGTGAGGAAGCAACAGTTAGAACTGGACATGGAACAACAGACTACATAGGGAAAGGAGTACATCAAGGCTGTATATTGTCACCCTGCTTATTTAACTTCTATGCAGAGTACATCATGAGAAACGCTGGGCTGGAAGAAGCACAAGCTGGAATCAAGATTGCTGGGAGAAATATCAATAACCTCAGATACGCAGATGACACCACCCTTATGGCAGAAAGTGAAGAGGAACTAAAGAGCCTCTTGATGAAAGTGAAAGAGAGTGAAAAAGTTGGCTTAAAGCTTCAATTCAGAAAACTTAGATCATGGCATCTGGCCGCATCACTTCATTCAAATAGATGGGTAAACAGTGGAAATAGTGTCAGACTTTATTTTCTTGGGCTCCAAAATCACTGCAGATGGTGATTGCAGCCATGAAATTAAAAGACACTTACGCCTTGGAAGGAAAGTTATGCCCAAGTTAGACAGCATATTAAAAAGCACAGACATTACTTTGTCAACAAAGGTCCATCTAGTCAAGGCTATGGTTTTTCCAGTGGTCATGTATGGATGTGAGCACTGGACTATAAAGAAAGCTGAGCACCAAAGAATTGATGCTTTTGAACTGTGGTGTTGGAGAAGACGCTTCAGAGTCCCTTAGACTGCAAGGGGATCCAACCAGTCCATCCTAAAGGAGATCAGTCCTGGGTGTCCCATTGGAAGGACTGATGTTGAAGCTGAAACTCCAATACTTTGGCCACCTGATGAGAAGAGCTGACTCATTTGCAAAGACCCTCATGCTGGGAAAGATGGAGGGCAGGAGAAGAAACAGACAAAAGAGGACGAGATGGTTGGATGGCATCACCGACCCAATGGACATGGGTTTGGGTGGACTCCGGGAGTCAGTGATGGACAGGGAGACCTGGTGTGCTGCAGTTCATGGGGTTGCAAAGAGTTGGACACTAATGAGCGACTGAATTGAGCTGATACTGGAAGTGAGAGGGATTTAACAGGACAAGAGGAGAATGTGTAGAGATGTTACGTAAAGAGAAAGGTAAGAGATATACCTACTCTTGTTTCCTATTTCCCACCTCTGAATCTCTGAGTTATTCCAAGTTAGGAGAAACAAAGTTACTGCAGAGATCCTGGCTTCCCTAGAACCTCAGGGTCTATCTGTAGCCTGAGTGAATAAAACACACCTATTTACGTGTTCAGCAGTCATGAGAAAGCCTTCACAGACCTCCCCCTCCAAGGAGTGGAATAGGAGAACCCCATTCACTAAGGAAATCCATCAGTGTGTCAGAGGTATCCTAAGTCACAGCCACCACCACCCTCACCCAGCTACTGGTCACCTCCCTGTTTTCTTTCCTCAGGCTTTTCCCCTAATAAAATCCTCATGACTGTATACCACAAAGTGTTTTCAGTTGAGTTCAGTTCAGTTGCTCAGTCACGTCCGACTCTTTGCAACCTTATGGACTGCAGCATGCCAGCCTTCCCTATCCATCACCAACTCCCAGGGCTTGCTCAAACTCATTTCCATCGAGTCAGTGATGCCATCCAACCATCTCATCCTCTGTCGTTCCCTTCTCCTCTTGCCTTCAATCTTTCCCAGCATCAGTCTTTTCCAATGAGTCAGTTCTTCAGATCAGTGGCCGAAGTACTAGAGTTTCAGCTTCAGCATCAGTCTTTCCGATGAATATTCAGGACTGATTTTCTTTAGGATGGACCTGGTTGGATCTTCTTGCAGTCCAAGGGACTCTCAAAAGTCTATTCCAACACCATACTTCAAAAGCATCAATTCTCCGTGCTCAGCTTTCTTTATAGTTCAACTCTTACATCCATACATGACTACTGGAAAAACCATAGCTTTGATTAGATGACCTCTGTTGGCAAAGCAATGTCTCTGCTTTTTAATATGCTGTCTAGGTTGGTCATAGCTTTTTCTACCAAGGAGCATGTGTCTTTTAATTTCATGGCTGCAATCACCATCTGCAGTGATTTTGGAGCCCAAAAATAATAAAGTCTCTCACTGTTTCCATTGTTTCCCCATCTATTTGTCATGAAGTGATGGAACTTGATGCCATGATCTTAGTTTTTCAATGTTGAGTGTTAAATCAACTTTTTCACTCTCCTCTTTCACTTTCATCAAGAGGCTCTTTAGTTCTTCTTCACTTTCTGCCATAAGGGTGGTGTCATCTGCATATTTGAGGTTATTGACATTTTTCCCAGCAATCTTGATTCCAGCATGTGCTTCATCCAGCCTGGCATTTTGCATGCTGTACTCTACATATAAGTTAAATAATCAGGGTGACAGTATATAACCTTGATGTGCTCCTTTCCCAATTAGGAACCTGTCTGCTGTTCCGTGTCCAGTTCTAACTGCTGCTTCTTGACATGCATACAGGTTTCTCAAGAGGCAGGTCAGGTGGTCTGGTATTCCCATCTCTTTAAGAATTTTACGCAGTTTGTTGTGATCCACACAGTCAAAGGCTTTGGCATAGTCAATTAAGCAGAAATACATGTTTTTCTGGAATTCTTCTTGCTTTTTTGATGATCTGGCCGATGTTAGCAATTTGATCTCTGGTTCCTCTGCTTTTTCTAAATCCAGCTTGAACACATGGGATTTCACAGTTCACATACCGTTGAAGCCTGTCTTGGATAATTTTGAGCATTACTTTGCTAGCATGTGAGATGAGGGCAAGTGTGTGGCAGCTTGAACATTCTTTGGCATTGGTTTTCTTTGGGATTGGAATGAAAACTGACCTTTTTCCAGTCCTGTGGCCACTGCTGAGTTTTCCAAACTTTCTGTCATATTGAGTGCAGCACTTTAACTGCATCATCTTTTGGGATTTGAAATAGTTCAACTGGAATTCCATCATCTCCTTGGGTGTAATTGCAAAGTGTTTTAGTATTTTTCAAATGTGTAAGGGTAGTGATATAACAAACACAAACTCTAAAGGTATCACTAAATTCCTAAGAAGTTTCTGTTATTAATATTATGTATGTAGGTTTGCATCTCATATGTCTGCACTTCTTTCCACCCTCCTGCTGTCACCTTCCTCCAGACTTCATCTGTCCCCAAGGTTACTCTTCCTCCTAAGGGTCTCCCTGAAAGGACCCTTGCTCTTTTCTAAGCCATTCTCTGGGTGGTACCCAGGGAATGCTCCTTGAACGCAGATATTAACAAACAGAATCTTTCCTAATTCTTTTAGTGAATGAGTAGGAATTGACAAGCTAAAATCATCATGAAATTCTATTCTTTCTCCTGTGAACTGTCAACTCTGCTTTCTGTGCCTCACTTTCTCCATGTTAGGAGGAAGTCTCAAGCAGGTCCTGTAGGCTTTCTGGGTACTCTTGAAAGAACCAAAAAGGCCCTTTGCTTTGGCATGTAAAATCCAGTTCCAGCCAATGGTTTCCTAACCAGGTGAGTTATATTTGAGTGAGTTTCCCTCCCGCCCCAGCCTGGCCTTCCCTGTGTGGAAATCTCTTGGTGGGAGGGGCTGCTTCCTGCTCTGGGCCTTTGCCTTCCCACCCCAGGACTAAGTTATACTCATCGTCAAGTCACACAGATGTCATTTCCACAGGGGAGATTCCTCTCTACTTTCTCATCCTGACTCCTAAATGGTGAGTATGTAGTTATTTCTGTGAGTCATTCTTTGAAAGTTAATGTTTTTATCCCCCACTAGACTATAATGTCTATGAAGGCAGTTGTTGTTCAGTCAACTCAGTCGTGTCTGACTCTTTGTGACCCCATGGACTGCAACACACCAGGCTTCACATTCCTTCACCATCTCCCAGAGCTTGCTCAAACTCATGCCCATTGAGTTGGTGATGCCATCCAACCATCTCATCCTTTCTTGTTGTCCCCTTCTCCTCCTACCTTCAATCTTTCCAAGCATCTGAGTCTTTTCTAATGAGTCAGCTCTTCACATCAGGTGGCCAAAATTTTGGAGCTTCAGCATCAGTCCTTCTAATGAATATTCAGGACTGACTTCATTTAAGATTGACTGGTTTGATCTCCTTTCAAGAGTCTTTCCCAACACCACAGTTCGAAAGCATCAATTCTTTGGGGCTCAGCCTTCTGTATGGTCCAACTACCAGAGACTATGTTTATTTTGTTGGCAGTCCATATCCTGGACTCTTAATAGTCTCTCAATAAGATATTTTAAAAAATGAATACAAAAAACTTTTGTTACTGGATACTGGGAAGTCTGACCACTATCATGGAAGTGTAAGTGATATTTTAAAAAGGGCTCCTTTAAAAATTTTTTTGGAAAACCTGTTCTGGTTTCCCTACAATGGTGACACTAAGGTCAAACGTGGGCTTTCATACATTATTTCTCCACCAAGATCAGGCTCAAGAGTGTGACTTGGAGGAAGGATTTGGGGGAGCAAAAAAATCATAGTATGAAACAGAAGCAGCATTAGAATGTCAGATAGTATTCTGTTTCTCAAGTTCTAGTCTTTGATTTAAATAATGAACCATTCCTCAGGAGAAAACTCAGAGGAAAGGATAATGTGTGTCCTATGTACTCCACCTCATGCTTTGTGAAGAAAACGGAAAATGAAGACCAAGAAATGCACACCTGAAATGAGCATTTTCCTCTGGGATGAGCTAAGTGGTTGGAGAGAACTCTGGATGGGATTGTCTTACCTTCCCTGGGCCGGAGACCTACAGGGTGCTTCAAGAGGAGATGGGAATCTAGATTTGAAAATAAAATACCCTAGGGTTAAATGTGAACTGATTTATTTTTTTTTTCAAAATGTTGTACAAGCCAAGCTCTTTTGCCAAAATTTGCCTTCTTTATATTATTAGATCTTCTTCATTTGCTCCTAGTCTTATTCTTTTACCATTCACTTTTTCCCAGGGTCTGCTAAACTGCTGACCTCCTGGGTCCTGACTCTTAAGAACTGTGAACTACTGTCACATGCCCAAAACTGGCAGTTGTGTCTGTAGATTAGAGTCAAGGAGTTGGTTCTGCTGAGGGGCCCTCCTATTTCCTGCTTTACTTCCTCCCTGGTGTGAAGAATTTCTGGCCCAGAATTAAGGGGCCAGAATTTCTTGACCCTGATAAAAAAACAAACAAACAAACAAACAAAAAACTCTCCAAAAGCAAGGGTCAGCTTAGATTAGCAGGTTGCCAGCTCTTGATTCACATATTGCCCAGATCTCCAGACCTAGGCCCAGACCTCCAGGCCAGACCCCACAAAGAGCAAGTGGAAGGGCTCCATATCAACAAAGAGTGACAGCCGCTCCCCCACAATACATACAAATATTCTGGGCCCTTGCCAGATTTATGCAAGCATGAACTGTTGTCTTGCTGGCTGGCAGAATAGTGAGATGAGTGAGAAATAAAGGCTGTCAGGACTAAAGAAATCTCAGACATCACAGAGCTTTGTGCCAAACTTGATGCCAGTAGGGAGTGCTGAGGTGACACCCCAGATGTCTTGGTTGGCATCAGAAAGCTTCAGAAAGAGCTGGTGGCTTAAATTCTTCCCTTAATTCTGGGCCAGAAATTCTTCACACCAAGGAGGAAGTAAAGCAGGAAAGAGGAGGGCCCCTCAGCAGAACCAACCCCTTGACTCTAATCTACAGACACAACTGCCAGGTTTGGGCATGTGACAGTAGTTCATAGTCCTTGTATTTTCTGATATAGCTTTGAAACCTCATACCTAGCACAGGGCTCTTGGGCAGGGCTTCGAATGGAAGAAACAAAATGATGATAACGGAGGTTGATAGCAGAGGAATATGTCAGTGAGTGTGACATCCATGAGGATTATGCCTAGGGGAGATGAACTGAGAAAAAACTGAATATTGAAACTAGCAGTTGTCAGAATTCTTTTTCCCACATGCTCCTGCTTAGTTTTATAATAAATATCAATTACCCAGTAGGAGAGGAGAGAGACAACATCCATCACCAGGCATCTGGCTTTGGAAATACTTTGCTGGGAACACAACCTGTGAAACTGAAGCTGTGGAGTTTCACTCTCTGCTGGTCTCAGGCAGTCTTGCATCCAGAGAAAGAAACCCCTTTGCAATTTTATTTGATGGTTATATTTACAGGACTGCATAAAACTTTTTGGCTGCATAACTTTTTGGACCCCCGTCTTTTATGACCTACAATCCCACTGAAATGTGAAATGTTCCTAAAATTAGCAAAGGCCACGTGTTTTATCCTACCTCTCAAATTTCATTGGGCTGGAATAAGTGGGACAACATCATATAAAGTGTAATGCAGAGGAGCAGAGAGACTTGGGTTTATTCCTAGCTCTTTGCCTGTGAGGTCACTTATTTATGACCAGAAGTAAGCCACCACAACTGTCTCAGTTTTAGACTGAGCTCTCTTTTGAACAGTGGGGTGAATTTGATCATCTCCAAGGGCGCTGGAGAGGGTATTTATTTCTATCCCTCTGGTGCTGAATTCAGGCTGACTTCTGAGACATTCATTGGCCTCATCCTTGAGCTTTCATTCCTGTAATGTATGTGGATCACTAGGGGGTGGCGTGTTGGGAAGATATCTTGAAAATTTCCCCAAATAGACTTCAGAGGAACTAGGTAACAGAGATCTTTCTATCATTTCTGCTTAGTATTCCTAAGTATTACTATTCCTAAGTCATACTATTCTATTCCTAAGCATTACTATTACTATTCCTTAGTAATACTATTTCTTAAAGTATTCCTATTCATTTTGCTGGACAAGAAATAAAGACATTAAGAGTACCTACAAAAATAGTCCTTCTATACCCCTGGAGGCTCCAGTAGTAAGAAAGTTCTGAAGGAGACAAGGGAATATGATCAGACACCCCCTCCAACAGCACCCATAGATAGGAAGGAGGATCCACGGAGTGAGCTGACAGCCAGGCCGAGGTGGGGGAGGAGTTGCAGCAGTGGGGGTAAGGGAGGGATCCTGTCCTGAGCCATCCACAGGCACTTTGGAGAAAGTGTGCTCTATCAATGAGGAAAAGCTGCACACACACAAAAACATACTCACTCCTATTTGCTGGCCCATCATAGACCACCATCATCTTTTCTCACCAGACAACCTTTCAAAACACAAGCTGCACATGACTGCCATGAAGCTTCTATACAAACATCTGAGGTAATATTTTCAGGAAGTTATGGACAACCATAGCCAGCCTCAACTTCCTTTTTAAGATTAATGTTTATGCCACTGTTTCTGTGATCTCTTTCTGAGTTAACACCCCAACTGGTGCTTGAAACAACAGTATTTTTTATTTCTCACCTAAAGGGTTGATGGGAAAGCTCTTTTGCCAGACTCACCTGGGCTCAGGCACCTCCCTGCATTCGGCTGGAGAGTTGACTGGCCTGGAAGGTCCGTGATGCCTTTCATGGTGTCTGGCACCTGGTCCAGACTGTTGGCTGGGGTACCTTGGTTCTCTTTTGTGAGGCCTCCTTCCTTCCAGTAGGTTAGACTGACTTCCTTATGTGATGGTTTCATGGCAGCACTTCAAGGGAACAAAATGGAAGCAACAAAGCTTCTAATGGCATGGCCCCAAAAGTTGTACAGCATTATTTCTATCACACCCACTGGTCAAATCAAGTCACAAGGTCAGATCAGATTTAGGAGATGGGGGAATAGACTTTGCTATGTTTCCCATCAGTGAATGGACTCTAAGACAATTATACACAGAAATCAGAGGCCTGGTTGAATCCCTCTTCACCTCCATCTGGCACAGACACCTTTTAATAAGAGAATGAACCATTATTGTTTTTTTAATTTTATTTTATTTTTAAACTTTACATAATTGTATTAGTTTTGCCAAATATCAAAATGAATCTGCCACAGGTATACATGTGTTCCCCATCCTGAACCCTCCTCCCTCCTCCCTCCCCATACCATCCCTCTGGGTCGTCCCAGTGCACTAGCCCCAAGCATCCAGTATTGTGCATCGAACCTGGACTGGCAACTCATTTCTTACATGATATTTTACATGTTTCAATGTCATTCTCCCAAATCTTCCCACTCTCTCCCTCTCCCACAGAGTCCATAAGACTGTTCTATACATCAGTGTCTCTTTTGCTGTCTCATATACAGGGTTATTGTTACCATCTTTCTAAATTCCATATATATGTATTAATATACTGTCTTGGTGTTTTTCTTTCTGGCTTACTTCACTCTGTATAATAGGCTCCAGTTTCATCCACCTCATTAGAACTGATTCAAATGTATTCTTTTTAATGGCTGAGTAATACTCCATTGTGTATATGTACCACAGCTTTCTTATCCATTCATCTGCTGATGGACATCTAGGCTGCTTCCATGTCCTGGCTATTATAAATAGTGCTGCGATGAACATTGGGGTGCATGTGTCTCTTTCCCTTCTGGTGAGAATGAACCATTATAATTGTAGAAAAAGTAGAATATATCAATAATTATAAGTAAGAAAATGTCCAAAATCACCCTTAATACCACCACCCCAAGAGAATGACTGTTAATCTGATCAGCATAAGAACTCCCAGAATTTTCCTATACCTGTCTATATCGGGTCAAAAAATGCATACCGTGCCCTGATTTTCATAATGTGACAACAAACCCTAAATATAATATCATAATGTACATAATATCTCATGTATGTAACATGCTATAATTTATTTAAATATTTCAGATATTTTTACTACTATAAATAGTAATTAACTTTAAAAATATAAATCTTCATGCATGTCTCTGATTTTTTAAAAAGATTAAGCCCATAAAGTGGAACTTCTGGGTCAAAAAAAATACATATTTTAAAGCTTTGAGATATTTTGCCAACTGATGTCCCATGAAAATGTATTAATGATTTCATGTTTTCAGCAGAAAAATACCCCAAGGAATTCTTGCTTTCCTTGTTTTCTTAACCCTGGAGAATCTGAGAGGTAGAAATTGATGTTCATAGCAATTTCCATTTGTATATCATTATGAATTAATAATGTTAAACAATTTCTTCACTTTCATCAGCCACTGGCATTCTCTCACCCACTCAGTCTACTGCTTGCCTCTCCCTCTGGAGATATCAAGGAGAGAAAATGGAGAAGAAGATGTCTTAATGGAATGTCTGTCCTTAATTATCATTATATTAGTCTCTTTTTCCTGTAGACAAGTAGTTAGCTATAAAAGTGCGTGTTTAAAAGTGATAACAAGAACTATGGCTCACTAGTCAAAGAGACCAGAATTGGTGTGGCAGGGAGAAGAAAGAAAGAAGGAAGATATGACAAACCCACAGCAAACATTATCCTCAATGGTGAAAAATCGAAAGCATTTCCTCTAAAGTCAGGGACAAGACAAGGGTACCCACTTTCACCATTACTATTCAACATAGTTTTGGAAGTTTTGGCCACAGCAATCAGAGCAGAAAAAGAAATAAAAGGAATCCAAATTGGAAAAGAAGAAGTAAAACTCTCACTGTTTGCAGATGACATGATCCTCTACATAGAAAACCCTAAAGACTCCACCAGAAAATTACTAGAACTAATCAATGAATATAGTAAAGTTGCAGGATATAAAATCAACACAGAGAAATCCCTTGCATTCCTATACACTAATAATGAGAAAATAGAAAGAGAAATTAAGGAAACAATTCCATTCACCATTGCAACGAAAAGAATAAAATACTTAGGAATATATCTACCTAAAGAAACTAAAGACCTATATATAGAAAACTATAAAACACTGGTGAAAGAAATCAAAGAGGACACTAACAGATGGAGAAATATACCATGTTCATGGATTGGAAGAATCAATATAGTGAAAATGAGTATACTACCCAAAGCAATTTATAGATTCAGCTCAATCCCTATCAAGCTACCAATGGTATTCTTCACAGAGCTAGAACAAATAATTTCACAATTTGTATGGAAATACAAAAAACCTCGAATAGCCAAAGCTATCTTGAGAAAGAAGAATGGAACTGGAGGAATCAACCTACCTGACTTCAGGCTCTACTACAAAGCCACAGTCATCAAGACAGTATGGTACTGGCACAAAGACATAAATATAGGTCAATGGAACAAAATAGAAAGCGCAGAGATAAATCCATGCACATATGGACACCTTATCTTTGACAAAGGAGGCAAAAATATACAATGGATTAAAGACAATCTCTTTAACAAGTGGTGCTGGGAAAACTGGTCAACCACTAGAGCACTTTCTAACACCATACACAAAAATAAACTCAAAATGGATTAAAGATCTCAACGTAAGACCAGAAACTATAAAACTCCTAGAGGAGAACATAGGCAAAACACTCTCCGACAAACATCACAGCAGGATCCTCTATGACCCACCTCCCAGAATATTGGAAATAAAAGCAAAAATAAACAAATGGGACCTAAGTAAACTTAAAAGCTTCTGCACGTCAAAGGTAACTATTAGCAAGGTGAAAAGACAGCCTTCAGAATGGGAGAAAATAATAGCAAACGAAGCAACTGACAAACAACTAATCTCAAAAATATACAAGCAGCTCCTGCAGCTCAATTCCAGAAAAATAAATGACCCAATCAAAAAGTGGGCCAAAGAACTAAACAGAAATTTCTCCAAAGAAGACATACAGATGGCTAACAAACACATGAAAAGATGCTCAACATCACTCATTATCAGAGAAATGTAAATCAAAACCACTATGAGGTACCATTTCATGCCAGTCAGAATGGCTGTGATCCAAAAGTCTACAAGCAATAAATGCTGGAGAGGGTGTGGAGAAAAGGGAACCCTCTTACACTGTTGGTGGGAATGCAAACTAGTACAGCCACTATGGAGAACAGTGTGGAGATTCCTTAAAAAACTGGAAATAGAACTGCCTTATGATCCAGCAATCTCACTTCTGGGCATACACACTGAGGAAACCAGAAGGGAAAGAGACACGTGTACCCCAGTGTTCATCATAGCACTGCTTATAATAGCCAGGACATGGAAGTAACATAGATGTCCATCAGCAGATGAATGGATAAGAAAGCAGTGGTACATATACACAATGGAGTATTACTCAGCCATTAAAAAGAATACATTTGAATCAGTTCTAATGAGGTGGATGAAACTGGAGCCTGTTATACAGAGTGAAGTAAGCCAGAGAGAAAAACACCAATACAGTATACTAACACATATATATGGAATTTAGAAAGATGTTAACAATAACCCTGTATATGAGACAGCAAAAGAGACACTGATGTATAGAACAGTCTTTTGGACTCTGTGGGAGAGGGAGAGGGTGGGATGATTTGGGAGAATGGCATTGAAATATGTATAATATCATATATGAAACAAATCGCCAGTCCAGGTTCGATGCACGATAGTGGATGCTTGGGGCTGGTGCACTGGGACGACCCAGAGGGATGGTATGGGGAGGGATGAGGGAGAAGGGTTCAGGATGGGGAACACATGTATACCTGTGGCAGATTCATTTTGATATATGGCAAAATCAATACAATATTGTAAATTTAAATAAAATTAAAAAAGAAAGAAAAAAAGGAAAGAAGGAAGGGAGAAAAGTAGGATTGAAGGAAGGAAGGAAAATGAAAAGGGAGGGGGGGAAGGAAAAGAAAGAAAAAAAAGTTATTTGCTCAAAAGTCAGAGAGAGGTGGAAAAAGAAAACTAGAATTAATTTTATGAGCAGAGGTGGATCAGGGAGATTTAGAAAACTGCTTGCTAGATACCTCTGTACTGCTAGATGAAAGTAACATGTGGTATAAGAATCAGGGAGACTGGACAACCCATTTATGACCCTTTTCAATCCAAACTTAGTCATTGTCCTTTTTTAAAAAGTAACAAAACATATGTTGGTATACTTCAACAGCATGAAAGACTCTAACTTGGCCCTCAAGTTGTCTCATGATAGAACCAGGGTCTACGGCCATACCACCCTGAACGCATCCGACCTCGTCTGATCTCGGAAGCTAAGCAGGGTGGGACCTGGTTAGCACTTGGATGGGAGAACCAGGAAGAAATATATAATAAGTTCTTAGGCCAAAATTCATCCGCTTATTTATTCAACTAACCAACCAACAACTACTGACATCTGCCTTGTGCTAGACACTGTGAGTAATGGAGATAGAGAAGAATTAAGTAATGATTCTGGCTTTTAAGCAGCTTAAAAATCTAGTAAGTCATCAACATTAGGGAAAAGAAACAAGTGGGCAGGGAAGAGATACCTGGTGTCTAGTTATTTAGGCTTATGGATCTACAATGTGTTCATAGTTAGACCTTTAAACTCATTTGTGATATTAAGGTTGTCTTACCACTAAGAATAAACTTCCCTGGTGGCTCAGATGGTAAAGCGTCTGCCTACAATGTGGGAGACCCAGGTTCGATCCCTGGGTAGGGAAGATCCCCTGGAGAAGGAAATAGCAACCCATTCCAGTACTCTTGCCTGGAGAAATCCATGGATGGAAGAGCCTGGTAGGCTACAGTCCATGGGGCCGCAAAGAGTCGGACACGATTGAGCGACTTCACTTTCACGTTCACTTTTCACCACTAAGAATAAACGAGTCAGAAACATGATTTTGCTCCAAACTATATCTTAAAACTAAGCACCCCCAATCAAGAATCTCCCAAGTTGCTTATTATCAAATCACAGGCAATAAATACCAAAGAGGACTCCAGGCTTTTCCAGAACTAGTTTCAACAGTGAGACTCTGATTCCTGGTGTGGAGCCCAGGTCATCCAGTCTAGACTTCCTCCTCCTTCCTAATGGGCTCTCATTTGGGATCTTGATGTCCTTTTGTGTTAGCAGAACTCATTCACAACCATCTGAATCCTCAAACTTTGAGTCAAAAGAATCATCTTTGTCCTAAAAGTATGACTCTAGACATAAGGTTCTACAGATTTTGAACTTGAAAGTGAATTGTTAGAGGCTCTATCCCTTTTCTCCCAGTAACCTCTTTGGCCCCTTTATAAACTTGGCTCCCTTCTCCCTGTGACCCAGCTCAGCACTCCAGGAATCTCAAGAAAAGAGTGAGTCAAATCCTAGCCAGATGTTTCCCAATCCCATGTTTTATTCCTGGGTACCTGAAGATGACTTATCAATTAGAATTAAGCCAGTGATTATGATGTGAATTAGACAGAATCTGGTGTAAAGGAATGCTATCAACATGGACATTTATTATAGGTGGCCAAATATACAGAAAGTAAAACCATAAACCTGATTGGGTTCTGGAAAACCATATGTATTAGTCACGTATGTCAGCTCCTTGTCATATATGACCAATTACCACACAGCACAACAATAATAATGTCATTAAAATGCATGTTAATCAATATTGTGGTAGATTTTTCTGTCTCTATATACATATCACTAAAGACAGAGAGAGATAGAGATACATGGACATGCTCAGGCCACCTAGCTTGTCCCTGACCAGCTCTGATCTCCTACACCTTCAAAGAATTAAAGGAAACTGCCTGAGTTATGGTGAATCTACCTTCACCCTAACCCCCATTTTACTGGCAGAACAGGAGTTCTTTCACAACAGCAGCAGTTGGAGAGTCAAATGGGTAGGCATCCACTCATAGGAATATGGCATGAATAATCCTACCTTTTGACCTTTTGACAACCCACTACCTCCTATTGCCTCCACTGAGGAAAAGGGCAGTTTCCACAGGTCTCTCTTCTTTTCAGGGGCTCTTGTTTATCTCCCCCTAGATCCATCTCCTTCCTGAATCAGAGCCCTGGAATCCTCCATTACTTCTCTCTAGCCAGCAAACAGAGACAGAACAAGTGAGGAAGAGAGCACTGAGCTAGGATGGCTGCTATGGCACATGGTCCTAAGGTGAATTTGACCATGCAGACTTAATCTATGTCATATTTAAATGACTCCAAGAAATGCTGTCTACTTCCAGAAAATCCATGTGCCTGTACCTCTTCTAGCCTCCGCCATGCTTGTCTTCTTTCTTTTGAATTCCTCTTCTCTATTTTCTTCCCTGGATGCTCTTCTTTCATTATTTCCTCCCCAGTGACTCTCTCTGTAATTATTCTCCACTCAGTATTTCTGTCTCTCTCCACAGTTCAGTCTGTTACCTAAGAGTGCCACAACTAACTTGATGATAGATAATGCCAAAAACATACTGCTGTCTTTATCAGAGGGACAACAGCTTTGGAAAAATCAATCCATCCAGCCATTCTAGGATATTTTTATATATTCTTTTTGGCCTCCAGAATACAAATTCTCTTCTTAGGGATGACTTGTACTTGATTGGAACCTTGATGAGAAGAGAAACTTTATGGTTTCACAGCTAATTGAAGGCATCAGCTCATCAAGAGTCACAGAACGAATTTTCCCCCTGCTTAATGATGTAGAACTCTGCAGTCTTACCTCTGCAGTGGTATCTCTGCAACCATTGAGCAGATTCCAAGATCATCTTTAAGGGACATTTTGCCCTATCTACAAGCAAATCTATGACTAATCTCTATTCACTGTGGATCAGCCTCTCAATTTTGATCAACATCTCAGTTTTTAATCTCTAATATTGACTGATTTATCATGTCATATCTGAAGTATATGAATTCACAAGATGAAACTGCAGCATTTAAATGCCTCATCAGAGAGCTCTCCAACTCTAGCCAAAAACGGAGCTGAAACTTATCCTTGAGACCTGCAAACTTCCTGTGGTTCTTGGTATTTTTTTTTAAATACACCATGAGTTTTTAAAAATTAAGCATACATTTAAATGCATTTTAAAACTATAAACATGTAGTAAGATTATCTTTACCCTAAAACATATATAGACTGAAAATGTTTAAGATTGAGAATAAAATAAATATAGAAGCTCTGTTGTTTACTTCTTATAACTCAGTGGGTTATTTGGTATCCCTTTAGGGTTCTATATTCCACACTGAAAACTCCTGCACCCAGGTGAAAGGGGAGTCATAGGGAATCAGTGCTGTGCCTGAGTCCAACCTGTAACAGATGACCCTGTCTCAGCACCATCTTTCCTACCTTTACTTTTCCCAATTGTCCAGTTACACTTACTCAGATTTATGCCCCTGTTCTTTGAAGCCTCTGTCCTCTGCTACCAACTTTTGCAACTTTTCTTTGCATTCTGTTTCATTTTATGTAAGTTCAGTTCAGTTGCTCTGTCATGTCCAACTCTTTGCGACCCCAAGGACTGCAGCACATCAGGCTTCCCTGTCCATCACCAACTCCCAGAGCTTGCTCAAACTCATGACCGTTGAGTCAGTGAGGCCTTCCAACCATCTCATTCTCTGTTGTCCCCTTCTCCTCCTGCCTTCAATCTTTCCCAGATCAGGGTCTTTTCCAATGAGTCCGTTCTTTGCATCAGGTGGCCAGCTTCAGCATCGGTCCTTCCAATGAATATTCAGGACTGATTTCATTTAGGATTGACAGGTTGGATATCCTTTAAGTCCAAGGGATGCTCAAGAGTCTTCTCCAGCACCACAGTTCAAAAGCATCAATTCTTTGGCACTCAGCTTTCTTTATAGTCCAACTCTCACATTCATATGTGACTACTGGAAAAACCATAGCTTTGACTAGATGGGCCTTTGTCAGCAAAGTAATGTCTCTGCTTTTTAATATGCTGTCTAGGTTGGTCGTAGCTTTTCTTCCAAGGAACAAGTGTCTTTTAATTTATGGCCTCAGTCACCATCTGCAGTGATTTTGAAGCCCAAGAAAATACTCTCACCGTTTCCATTGTTTCCCCATTTATTTGCCATGAAGTGATGGGACTGGATGCCATGATCTTAGTTTCTTGAAGGTAGAGTTTTTTTTTTTTTTTTCAAAAGAAGGTAGAGTTTTAAGCCAGCTTTTTCACTCGCCTCTTTCACTTTCATCAGGAGGCTCTTTAGTTCTTCTTCACTTATTGCCATAAGGGTGGTGTCATCTGCATATCTGAGGTTACTGATGTTTCTCCTGGTAATCTTGATTCCAACTCATGCCTCATCCAGCCTGTCATTTCACATGATGTACTCTGCATAGAAGTTAAATAAGCAGGGTGACAGTACACAACTTTGACGTACTCCTTTCCCAACTTGGAACCAGCCCATTTTTCCATGTCCAGTTATAATTGTTGCTTCTTGACCTGCAGACAGGTTTCACATGAGGTAGGTAAGGTGGTCTGGTATTCCGTTCTATTTAAGAGTTTTACACAGTTTGTTGTGATCCACACAGTCAAAGACTTTAGCATAGTCAATGAAGCAGAAGTAGATGTTTTTCTGGAATTCTCTTGCTTTTTCAATGATCCAGCAGATTTGATGTTGGCAATTTGATCTCTGGTTCCTCTCCCTTTTCTAAATCCAGCTTAAACATCTGGAAGTTTTCAGATCACATACCATTGAAGCTTCACTTAGAGAAATTTGAGCATTACTTGGTTAGCATGTGAGATGAGTGCAATTGTGCACTAGTTTGAACATTCTTTGGTATTGCCTTTTTTGGGGATTGGAATGAAAACTGATCTTTCCAGTCCTGTGGCCACTGCTGACTTTTCCAAATTTGCTGGCATATTGAGTGCATCACTTTCACAGCATCATCTTCCAGGATTTGAAATAGCTCAGCTGGAATTCCATCACCTCCACAGCTTAGTTCGTAAGTGGCACTTCCTCAGGCCCACTTGACTTTGCAGTCTAGGATGTCTGGGTCCAGGTGAGTGATCACACCACTGTGGTTATCTGGGTCATGAAGATCTTTTTTGTATAGTTCTTCTGTGTATTCTTGCCACCTCTTCTTAATATCTTCTGCTTCTGTTAGGTCCATACTGTTTCTGTCCTTTATTGTGCCCATCTTTGCATGAAATGTTCCCTTGGTATCTTGAAGAGATCTTTTTTCTTGAAGAGATCTCTAGTCTTTCCTATTCTATTGTTTTCCTCTATTTCTTTGCACTGATCACTGAGGAAGGCTTTCTTATGTCTCCTTGCTATTCTCTGGAATTCTGCATTCAGATGGGTGTATCTTTCCTTTTCTCCTTTGCCTTTAGCTTGTCTTCTTTTCTCAGATATTTGTAAGCCCTCCTCAGACAACCCCCTTGCCTTTTTGCATTTCTTTTTCTTGGAGATGGTCTTTATCCCTGCCTCCTGTACAATGTCAGAAACCTCTGACTATAGTTCTTCAGGCACTCTGTCTATCAGATATAATCCCTTGAATCTATTTGTCACTTCCACCGTACAAACATAAGGGATTTGACTTAGGTCATACCTGAATGGTCTAGTGGTTTTTCCTACTTTCTTCAATTTAAGTCGAATTTGGCAATAAGGAGTTCATGATCTGAGCCATAGTCAGCTCCTGGTGTTGTTTTTGCTGCTGTATAGAGATTCTCCATCTTTGGCTACAAAGAATATAATCAATCTGATTTTGGTATTTTATATAAATAAACAGTGGAGAATTAAATAGATGGGGAAATCTGATAAGACAGATTAAAAATGTACCTCAAACTTTGAGCCACTGGGAAAGGAGTGAACTCTTAGGAAGAGGGTAGCTCTAAGGAGAAAAGAATATTAAAAGACTCTACTTAGTCTATGGATTGTGAAGGAGCAAAAACCTTTCTTCTACCCTCTCTGTGTATGTAGCATCTTCTGCCATTTTCCAAGAATGCTGAAATGGAAATTCTACCTTGTGGTGGCTGACTACAAGTAGTGTCTTCATACTATTAATATAAGCCATGAGTATCAAAGGTAGAGGCGCAGGAAAGAAGCAGGATGCATTGTCTATAGAGAATTTAAAAACACTAATAAATCTCAATAAAAGTCAACTCAACTTCTGTTATCACCATATACATGCAATTCTAAATAGTCAGTGGTAAAATATTCCTCCTCCAACACATAATTTGTTAGGCTAAACAATGTTATGATTACTGTTGCTTTAATAAAATTTATGTAAACTTCAAATTAGCACAGTGTTATTACATATCTTTGAACAAGTGTTGTGTTCTACATGGAAGTTAGTTCAGAGTACTTCCAATTACATCGTTGGCCCCATGTGTTGATACTTGGCTTCAGCTATATGCCTTCATTTTTAAAGTCAATTTGTAACAGTTAAAAAACATTTCAAGTTTGAGTGTGTGTCTACAATTCCTATCCTTCTATGTATTCCAGCAGGTAAACAGTAGAATCTAAATAAGCAATGACAGCCTGGTGATTGTTAAGACAAATTAAACAGAACTTGAATTATATCAATTTGGTTATTCTATATGATTATATTGAGTTTAATTGTGTTTTAAACTTAAATTCAGAGAGTGAAAACTGGGAGGTATAGTAATTTTGGTAAGTACAAATTTTAATTCATACAAAAGTACATACTGAATTTAAATAGCATCTTTAAAACTGACATTTGCTCCTTTTAATAGGTTTTGTTTTGTTTTAAAACTTTAGAATAGGTCAAGAAATAATGATTATTACTGATCATTACATAATTATTACTGGAAGTAATTTTTTATATAAAAAATGGGAGTGTTAAAGAACGATCCCCTATGGGGAAGGGTGTTGAGGAAAGGGCAAATGGGTAAAGGAGTCAACGTATGTTGATGAATGAAAAATAGGCTTTTGGTGGTGATCATGCTGCAGCATATTCAGAAGTCAAATTATAATGTCATATACATGAAACTTACATAATGTTATAGACCAATGTCGGAGAAGGCAATAGCAACCCACTCCAGTACTCTTGCCTGGAAAATCCCATGGACAGAGGAGCCTAGAAGGCTGCAGTCCATAGGGTCACTGAGGGTCTTCAGTGACTGAGCAACTTCACTTTCACTTTTCACTTTCATGCATTGGAGAAGGAAATGGCAGCCCACTCCAGTGTTCTTGCCTGGAGAATCCCAGGGACGGGGAGCCTGGTGGGCTGCCGTCTATGGGGTCGCACAGAGTCAGACACAACTGAAGTGACTTAGCATAGCATAGAGGAAGGGGATGGAAACTAGTAATAATGTAATATTTTTGACTATTAAATACAAGATTCACTTTATTTTTTTCACTTTAAAATCTATTTTTAATTTAAAAAATTGTGATAAGATACACATCACATAAAATTTACCACTTGAACCATCTTTAAATGTACAGTTCAGTAGTGGTAAGTACATTCACACTGCTATGCAACCAGTCTCCAGAACGCTTTATCATACAAAACTGAAACTCTATACCCCATTAACAATTTTTAATCTGCCCCTCCTGCCAGCCCCTGACCACTACCCTTCTACTTTCTGTCTCTTAAATTTGATCACTCTACATAGCCCACATAAGTGGAATCATACTGTATTAATACAAGCTTTACTTTTCCATTTTAAAAATGGGTGGTAGGTGTCAAATTGCCATGACAAATAGATTTCATTGCATATATTTTTAATAAATGTTTTATTTTAAACTGATAAGCCTTTTGCTACTATTTACACTGATGACTTAAATTTCTGAAAATCAATTCAAAAGGTATAAGGCAATACATAGTTTTCTAAATTTCATTTAGGGAGTATGTGAATAGAAAAGATGCCCAGTGGTCCTAATTTGGTCTTTTGTGTTATACATGTGAGGTTAAGTGATTTGCATACAGAGATCTAATGCAGCAGAAGGAATCTAAGACCCCTGACACCTAAGAGCTCCCTGCAAGCCAAGATTCTGTTGTCCACAAATTTTATACATTTGTTTCCATTTTAAGGGCACTATTCACATATAATCTTATTTGTGAATACCTTGAACAGCCAAGAATCTTTTTAAATGAAAAGTAACCTATATCTTGGATTTCCCTGGTGGCTCAGTGGTAACGAATCACCTGCAACGCAGGAAATGTGGATTCGACCCCTGGGTTGAGAAGATCCTCGTGGAGGAGGAAATGGCAACCCACTGCAGTATTCTTGCCTTGAAAATCCCATGGACAGAGAAGCCTGGTGGGCTACAGTCCATGGGGCCACAAAGAGACATAACTTAGTGACTAAACTCTGTATCTCTAGTATGTCTGATTTTTATATAATAAACACAAATAGATAAACCTATATTTGGTAATATGGTTAATATTTTGTTTCAAGTAATATTAAGTATATTATTCTGGCTCGGTGGTAAAGAAACCACCAGCAATGCAGGAGACTTAACTTGTATATGTTGGAGAGGACCCAGAAGTCAGAAAATTACAGAAGAATACACTAAGGCACCATGCAGTAAATTGCCCCAAATAGCCTTCAGGGAATTCTGACCCATATGAAATGTTAAAGACATGAATTCTGTGACTATTCACAAATATTTCTTAGTCTTTTAAAAAGAGATCCTTTAAGAAACTTCAAAATACATGAATGGAATAAAAAATTACTAACTCCTCTGGGTGTCAGATGCACTCAACACGCCAATGACTGCAAGTGTTGCTCAGAGTGGGTGGTCACTCTCCCTGTTGTCAGGGCTCAACTTAACCCAAGAGCACTCTTGTGATCCTGGGTTCTCTTTTTTCCTCTGTCACTCAACAAACCCACTAGTCAATGCAATTCATATCATTAAATCAATGTTCTTCTGGGCAACCACTTTTCAGTTGCTTTCTTTACCTGATTCCCTCAAAAAAAAAAAAAATCAGATTTCTCTTCTTTCATTAGATTATGCTATTATAGGTGGCACTAATGGTAAAGAGTCCACCTGCCAGTACAGGAGACACAAGAGATACGATTTTGATCCCTAGGTCAGGAAGGATCCCCTAGAGTAGGAAATGGCACCCCATTCCAGTATTCTTGTCTGGAAAATTCAATGGGCCCAGGAGCCTGGCAGGCTACAGTCTATGGGGTAGACCTGACTGAGCAACTGAGCACATGCTCTTATATCATCTGTGGACTGATTACAGTCAGATTTGTATTTCTGACTCTCACCTTTCCTCTGAGCCCTAGACTTGTATTCCTGACTCCTTATACCAGAGCTCCACCTGAGTGTCTAATAGAGATATTAAATTGATCATAATCAAATATGATTGAATGTTTTGCTATACCTACTCTTCCCCCCAGGGGTCCTCAGTGCAGTCAAAGGTATCACTCTTCAACAAGTTGTTAAGAACATAATCTTGATCTTTCATGACTCTCTTTCTCCTATTCCTCACACACAGTCCATCAGGAAATCCTAAAGAGGCTCAACCTTCTCTGTATAACCAAACCCACCCACTTCTCACTCCTTCCTCAACCACCATCTGAGTTCTAGAACTCTGCTAAAGCCTCCTGCCTCATCTCCTTGTTAACCTGTTTTTCCTCCAATCTCTTTTCTACAACAATGGCCTTGGAAAGCTTTATAAAACATAAATCATCTTGTGCCACTCCCCTGAGCAAAACACTCCAGTAATTTCCTGTCAAATTTACAGTGAAACCCAGAGCCCTTACTTTGGCTCAGAAGTGCTGTATGATTGGGACTGGGCTGGGTTTTAGACTCTAATCTGACATTGCTTTCCCTTTATCATTTCACTCTCTTCAGTCACACCGCTTTTGCTGCTAATTCCTTCAACACAACACCCATCTCCCTGCCTTGGGCTCTTGCTTGTCCCTCAGCCTGGAACATTCGTCCCAGCTCTGTCTATGGCTCACCCACACTTCTGTGGGTTTCTGTTTCCTGAGATACTTTGCCTGAACACACTGCATTGTGTACAACAGCACAGAGGCACACTCAATTGTTTTTCTTTCTTTAGTTCTTTATCACAAAAAAATTTCAAGCATATTCAGAAATAGAATAATATCAACACCCAACTTCAGTACTCATCAGTACATGACTAATCTTATTCATTCATATCCATCAGCTCTTTCCTGCCTAATAGATTGTGTGTGTGCTCAATCCCAGCAGATTATTTTGAAGCAAACCCCTGATATTATATGATGTCATATTTCAGTGTGCATCCCTAAAAGGTCAAACCACTTAAAACGATTACAGTGTCATTATGATACCTAAAATAATTATCATAAATATTAGCAAATATTCAGTCAATATTTCCCTAATCGCCTTCTAAATTTTTAATGGCTTTTTGTTGTTTAAATGAAGATCTATATAGGATCCATATTTTGAGAGTGGTTGAAATTGATTTCTTTTTCTTCAAGGCATTGTCCAATATCTGACATATTATATCTTTACCTCCCACATTAGAATGTCATCTCAAGAAGGCAAGGACCTCGTCTTCATTGCCCACTGATGAATCACCAAAGCTAAAGTTGGTACAGAGAAGCTCTATAAATAGTCACTGAATTAACAAATGAGTTAATCTACCCAACTTCAGACCAAATCTAAGCCTGTGCTCTCTCTTGCTCTCTATCACTTTTCCCTTTTCTCAAATTTCTGTCTGGTAATAAGGAAGAATCTCTGCCTCTTGCTGGCATCACTGAGCCCCACTCTCAAAGTTGCCTGAGAGGGAGAGATAAAGAACAAACAGCTGCTCACTAGAGAGCATCTCTAAGGAAGGGGCAGTGAGGCTGGCCACAGTGGAAGCAGGGCCAGGCTTCCCCTCCTGACTGCCTCCAGTAGTTGTCATCCAACAGCCATTCTCTGCTTCTTCATCTTGCTCTTGAATCATGGGATTCCTCACAGTGATCATGTGCCCCATCTTGGAGGATGAATCATAGCACTCCTGCTCCTCTTGGCCATATACAAGTCCTCAACCACTATTCCAAAATCTAAAGGGCTCTATAAGCCTAAAGATGTTCCCCTGAGTTTGAGAATAATTCATTTGACAGCAAAACCTGCTATGGCCTGGTGTCAAGCTATTTATGATCTTTTCCCCATGTATTGTGAATATTCATGTTACTGCAGCAGAATATTAAGATGTTTCATTACAGGATGTTGCCCCAGATCCCTTAGTAATAAGTACAGCATAATATACAGAATTTGCATTCTCTTTCCTTCTAAAATCTGAAAATTTTTGGATTCTGAAACATGTCTGGGGCCCACTGATCTTGGATAAGGGATTGTGGAGCCTTATTCAATTGCTCAGCCACATAGGGTGGGAAAAGATGTCATGTGACCCAAAACTGAACAATGAAGTATAACAGGAAATCTGCTTGATCTTCTAGAGGAAATTCTTGCTTCTAAAATAAAGATGGAAAGCCTCCAAAGAGCATGGGCTTACCCTAATCCCTTCTTCCTGCTTTGGGTATCAGTGGAGGATGTGAGTCCTGATTTATGAACACGAGAAGACAAGATTAAGGATGAAGAGCCAATAAACAGAAGATGGTAGAGAAAAAGGGGGAAAGATCAGGCTGTTAATAACTCTGAGTTTCCTAAAGAACCCTGAACCAAGCACAATGTTTCTGGTGAAGTAAATAATAAATTTCTTGTTTATAAACCAGTGTTAAGCAGGTTTTCTGTTACTTTCCTACAGATGAGATTAGCCCAGGGCAATAAAACAATGTCTAAACAGGTAACAAGTAGGGCCCTCACTTGGCAGACCATAAAGCCACCACTTCCCAATGAAGGATTAAACAAGAGGCCTATAATATGGGCCTCTCAACAAAGGCCCTGGTGCTGGCCTTGTCAGGTTGCCAAGAAGAAAGGAGAAGAAAGAACAGAAAGGCAGGAATTCTCTTCTTGGCAGAGAACCAGCATAAAGGAAGTCATTGCTCACCTTGGGCACACTGAAGTTATCAGTTTGTGTGCCATACCCCAGCAGACAGTTCTTTGAAAATTTACCAGGAAGTGTGTTTGTATGCGGGTGCAGACTTGTGTGTTAAGGGGATAAACCAGTCAATACTGCTATGCATAAAACATCCCTGCCTGACCAGTCTTTTCAGAACTTTTCTGACCTTTTTGGTGAGTGAGTCTGCTCTGCAGCTGTGCTCCCTGATTCTCCAAACTGCCTAGAGAGCCCCAGGCTCCTCTATCTTGACACGGACATTCTTTCATCTGTTCTCTATGGAGACTCCACATTCTCTCCTTTCTTCCTTCACAACCACAGCTCTGAGATCTCAGTTTCTTTCTGTCTTTCCTTCCAGGCCCAGGACACTGCCCTTCTACAGGATGAAGCCAACCTCTTGCTTCCTTCTCATCACCATCCCTCTTGAAGTGAAGTGAAGTGAAAGTCGTTCTGTCATGTCCGACTCTTTGTGACCCCATGGACTCTCCATGGAATTCTACAGGCCAGAATACTGGAGTGGGTAGCCTTTCCCTTCTCCAGGGGATCTTCCCAACCCAGGGATAGAACCCAGGTCTCCTGCATTGCAGGCAGATTCTTTACCAACTGAGCCACAAGGGAAGCCCAAGAACACTGGAGTGGGTAGCCTATCCCTTCTCCATGATAATCCCAGGGGGTGCTCCATACCCCTTAGACTCCATTATTGATAAAAATATAAAAAATGCTCTCATTGGTAACTGACTGGGGTCAGGCAGTCAGAGGGAGGGGCTGGGAGAGTAACCCCTGATTATAAACCTTAAAAGTTAGTGGGAGGCCTGATTATGAACACAGTGACACCTCTGGGTAGAAGGGGATTATGGGAGACAGAGATTATGGACAGTGTCCCTTCTCCCCTGCTCAGACTCAAGCCTCTGCCACAGAGAAGATGAGCTCATGCTTCAGTGTCAAGAACTCAGGCAAACTGTCCTCCTGCCTTCCTCCCTCTCCAGGGAGGAATGGAGGGTGTGATGCCCCCATCCCCTCCCCTGTCTACCACAAGCACCTACCTCTTCCCTGATCTTGTGTTTCTGTTATCCTGGGGCTGATACATCACTCAGCTCCCAGAGATCCCTTCCCATTCTCATTTCCTGTGAGGATTCTACTGAGCAAGCTTGGGCATCTGCCTCTTCCCTTCCTGCCTCCCTTTCATGGCTGCTTATACCAGCCCTTCCTCTCTTCAGTGGTCCTGCTATGCTCATGCACTACCTCTCCCCTGTCTTTTGTCTTCCTTTCCCTGTTCTCCTGCTTTGGTTGTTAAAGGCCAGCACAGAGGTGTCTTTACCATGACCCTAAGAAAACAGAAATGCTCAGGCCACTCACTTTCACAGTCCTATGCCTAAATTTGTTTTAGTAGTTTTTATTAATTTTTTTTTCTTAAGAAGACTTTCAACATTGAATTAGTTTTAGATCCCACAAACCCTAGATCTACCTCTGGGATGCATATGAATGAAAGGTAATTATGAGCGGACCTCCCCGCTCTCAAAATCAAAGAAATCTGATGTCTGTGTCTCATGTGCCCACACAGGGTCTGTTGTCACTGGCTGTAGCTTGTGGCTATACCTGTGGCTCCTGGGACACCTGGGGGAAATCCACGTGTCACAGCCAGTGCAACCCAGTAGACTGGACCCACTGCCTGCTGCTGCCATCTGACCTGAGAGGGAGGAGAATGAAAACCTCACTGTTTTGACTGTAATGAAACTATGATCCCAAATAGGACATCTGGGACAACATGTGATGGACACTCCAACCCCTAGTTCCCTCATTATTTAATAAAACTTTGCTTGGATTGGAGGTACAAAGAGATGAAATAACAAATATGCTTTTATGAAGCCCAATGACTAGAATAGTGGCCAGACAGGCTTTGCAGCAAGTAGGCAGGCAAGGACAGCTTTGAAATAATCAATTTCTACATATAGACAGTGAAATATCACTAAGCAGCAAAAAAAAAAAGAATAAAATAATGCCATTTGCAGCAACATGGATGGACCTAGAGATTATTGTCTTAAGTGAAAAAAGCCAGGGAAAGACAAATATCATAAGATATTGCTTACATGTGGAATCTAAAAAGATAGTACAAATGAACTTATTTACAAACAGAAACAGACCCACAGATATAGAAAATACACTGCTTACCAAAGGAGAAAGTGGGAGTGGGGAGGGATAAATTAGGAGTTTGGGATTAACATATACACAATACTGTATTCAAAATAGATAACTAAGAAGAACCTACTGTATAACACAGGGAACTATATTCAATATTTTATAATAACTTATAAATGAAAATAATTTGGAAAAGAATATATATATTTACCTCAACTACACTTTAATTTTTAAAAAGGAAAAAGAAAAGGCATCAATTTCTAGATTTTTGGCTTGCATGTGTACTCTTTCCTAAATTTACATGCCAGGCATCTGCTTTGTTCATAATAATGATTTGCCGTGTCTTCTCCCTTGGAAAAGCTATGACCAACCTAGATAGCATATTAAAAAGTAGAGACATTACTTTGCTGATAAAGGTCCATCTAGTCAAAGCTATGGTTTTTCTAGTAGTCATGTATGGATGTCAGATTTGGACTATAAAGAAAGCTGAGTGCCAAAGAATTGATACCTTTGAACTGTGGTGTTGGAGAAGACTCTTGAGAGTTTCTTGGACTGCAAGAAGATCCAACCTGTCAATTCTAAAGGAAATCAGTCCTGAATATTCATTGGAAGGACTGATGCTGGAGCAGAAACTCCAACACTCTGGCCACCTGATGCGAAGAACTGACTCATTTGAAAAGACCCTGCTGCTGGGAAAGATTGGAGGCAGGAGGAGAAGGGCATGACAGAGGAAGAGACGGTTGGATGGCATCACTGACTCAATGGACATGAGTTTGAGGAAGTTCTGGGAGTTGGTGATGGACAGGGAAGCATGGCATGCTGCAGTCCATGGGATGGCAAAGAGTCAGACACAACTGAGCAACTGAACTGAACTGAACTCCATTGGAACAAAAGAGAAACTCAGCCCTTTCCTGTCACTGAACCATTGCCCTGGAGTTTACAGCTTGGTAAACTACACTGGATGTTCGGTTCAGTTCAGGTCAGTTGCTCAGTCGTGTCTGACTCTTTGCAACCCCATGAATCGCAGCATGCCAGGCTTCCCTGTCCATCACCAACTCCCAGAGTTCACTCAAACTCATGTCCATCGAGTCGGTGATGCCATCCAGCTGTCTCATCCTCTGTCATCCCCTTCTCCTTCTGCCCCCAATCCCTCCCAGCATCAGACTCTTTTCCAATGAGTCAACTCTTTGCATGAGGTGGCCAAAGTACTGGAGTTTCAGCTTTAGCATAAGTCCTTCCAAAGAACACCCAGGACTGATCTCCTTCAGAATGGACTGGTTGGATCTCCTTGCAGTCCAAGGGACTCTCAAGAGTCTTCTCCAACACCACAGTTCAAAAGCATCAATTCTTGGGCACTCAGCTTTCCTCACATTCCAACTCTCACATCCATACATGACCACTGGAAAAACCATAGCCTTGACTAGATGGACCTTTGTTGAGAAAGTAATGTCTCTGCTTTTGAATATGCTATCTAGGTTGGTCATAACTTCCCTTCCAAGGAGTAAGCGTCTTTTAATTTCATGGCTGCAATCACTATCTGCAGTGATTTTGGAGCCCCCCAAAATAAACTCTGACACTGTTTCCACTGTTTCCCCATCTATTTCCCATGAAGTGATGGGACCAGATGCCATGATCTTCATTTTCGGAATGTTGAGCTTTTAGCCAACTTTTTCACTCTCCTCTTTCACTTTCATCAAGAGGCTTTTTAGTTCCTCTTCACTTTCTGCCATAAGGGTGGTGTCATCTGCATATCGGAGGTTATTGATATTTCTCCTGGCAATCTTGATTCCAGTTTGTGTTTCTTCCAGCCCAGTGTTTCTCATGATGTACTCATGTGGCCTCCTCTAAATAGAACCGCTATCCTTAAAAGTAGCATCCTTACATCCTAATAGTCATAATAATAGCTGTTTTAATTGTATGAAATACACATAATTTATGAAGACATTACAAGAATTTACTGATGTAATATTTTTTCAGTTCAATCAATACATTTTTGCTCTTAGTAATAACAGCTAGCTCTTCATTTTCTCATAGTTTCCCCACCCATTGAATTAATGGAGTCATTTCTTATATTTGAGTCTGAAAGCCAACTTCTTTGAATCCCTAGGGAGGAAATAATGTTTAAGATCAGGGTTCTCTGAAAGAAAAAATTTGAACTAAACTCAAAATTTTCCTTTTATAAAGAAAGCCAAAGTCTGATACTAGAGTCTTAACACAAGCTGATGTTCCATGAACAAGTTGTTCCAGAACAAGTCTGTTCTGCCATGGGAAAATCAAGCAGATACTGGTCTTATGGTTTAGGACATTGTCTAGTTGCTGATAACACTGATGTGTAAATCACATCATTCAAAGAACAAAGTTTCCACTAATAAAGTGCCAGTCTTTTCTTACACTAGGAAGAACTAGAGTGTAGGTTTGGGTTTGAGGACATCATCTGAGGGTTATCAGTTGGGGAGGGAAGTTATGACTGACTTCTCATCTTTGATCTCCTCTCAGATCTTTTAAGGCATTTGTCCTTCCTTCTCTCTCTCATCTTCTGAACTCCTGACCATCGTTCAATGCCCTCTCCTCACATATCCCTCTCTTCCAGGTTATATTAGAAGTAGAGGGTTTAACCATCATAGAATTATTTCCTCCAAAAAAACAGACAGAAAACTGGGGATCTAATTCTTTAAATAACCCATGTCACTTAATAAGTCAAAACATTCTTCTAGCTGGGAAATAACCACCAACACAAAGTTACCCTGGGTTCATGATACATTTGGGGAATTATTAGGAATTTCTTCAGAAAACAAAAATCCTCAGTAAAGTAGGATTTACTTTAGACTGACTTGTTTTTCAAATCTCACCTATACATTTCAGTAATTATAAACATAAATTTTAAACATATGGTATAAATCTCTATAATGTCCTGATTTTGCTAAGGTCTCATAGAATGAAGACAGAGGATGAAGATTAAATATGAAAAAGTAAAAGTGAAAAAGGAAACCCAGGAAAGGAGTAAAAATATAGGTGGTACTTCTGGTCTAGACAATATGGCAGACTTATTTTTTTCTGCTAAGTGAAGATATCAAGCCTGGAAATAATGTAAGAGGCAACTAAAGGAGAGCTCTGAATAGTAGAAACAGAAACTATGCCATGCCTGTGTGCTTAGTCGTGTCTGACTCCTTGCGACTCTTTGGACTGTAGCCCATCAAGTTCCTCTGTCCATGGGGTTTTCCAGGCAAGAATACTGGAGCAGGTTGCCATTTTCAGGGGGTCTTCCTGACCCAGTAATCGAACCCAAGTCTCCTGTGTCCCCTGGATTGCAGGCAGATTCTTTACCTGCTAAGCCATTGGGGAAGAGGAAGTTAAAACAGTTAGGAACCCCAGAGCTGGAGGAAACATGTAGTGGCAGTGTGTCTTACAACTCTCTCCTAACAGAAAGTCATGGACGTCTGGCATTTTTTATCTGAACCCAGTGATAGCAGGTGGTGTATGTAGGCTTATTCTTCTTCCCTAAAACTCCGGACAAGCCCAGCATCCTCAGCAAAAGGTATCATTTGGGAACCCCACTGACAGTAAGTAACCAAGGGGAAAACTTCTTTCCCCACTGGATCTGAGATGCCCCATCCCACAGAGAGACATCAGAAAACCAAGCAACAGTAGTAAGAGGGTTCCTGCCACAGGTAGCCCAAGTCAAGGCTACCCTGCCACAGTTACAGGCTAAATCAAATGGCTCAGTTGAGACAAACTCCTTCTGTTCTCTCAGGCAAAACAGGCAGGGACCAGGAGGAGCGCCAGTGGCACCAAATGTGCCAAGCAGACCTAATCATCACTGTAAAAGCTCTGAAAATTAAATTTCATCGGAACCACAGCCCACAAAATAGGTCAGCATCTGCTTACAAAATGTAAATAGCGCAACTAACTATTATAATGACAGTTTTAAATGATATAGGATTTCTCACCTTAAACCAAGGAGGTCAAAAGGAAGTGTCACATTTTACCAGTGCTGAAAAAAGAGAACTGTCAACTTCAATCTCTATATCCAGAGACATTATCCTTCTGGAAACAAAATCATTCTCAGGTGAAAGAACATAAAAAGAATATAGTACTAGTTGACTACCCTTGAAATAATAGCTAAAGGAAGTTCTTCAAACAAAAGAGAAATGATAAAAAATGAATCTTCAGGCATCAGGAAAGAAGAAAAAAATGGAAAGAGCAGAAATACTGTATATTTAAAATAGACTATCCTAAAAAAAAAAAAAAAATAGACTATCCTGCCTATGAGGTTTATAAGTCTTATTTGGCTAGTAAACAAAAATTATAACACCAGTTGATACTTAGAACAATGATATTTTAAAATAAAGGTACTACATGAAAAATATTCATACTTCATTTATAAAACATTAATATCAAAAGATTATAATGAATTACAGATATAGTGTAATATTCAGAGCAATCAGAAAGAAACTATGCAAAGAGATACATACAAAAACAATAAATAAAGATAAAAAATTTAAAATATGTGTTTCAGTAACCAATAGGAAAATAAGAAAAGTAAAACCCAAGAACAAAAATATAGGAAAAAACAGTAAATAGTAAAATGGGAAAATTAAGTGTTAATTAACCACATATTTACCTTAAATTTTAATGGTCTAAATATAATTAAAATTAAGACATAACCTAACATAATAAATACAACTCAAATGCTGTTTATAAAAAACTTACTTCAAATTCAATAGCATAGTCATCTTAAAAGTGTGGATAACAATAAATCATGTAAATACTAATTTTTTAAAAAGCAGGAGTTCAGTTCAGTTGCTCAGTCATGTCCTACTCTTTGTGACCCCATGAACTGCAGCATGCCAGGCTTCCCTGTCCATTACTAACTCCTGGAGCTTGCTCAAACTCATATCCATCGAGTTAGTGATGCCATCCAACCATCTCATTCTCTGTCATCCCCTTCTCCTCCCGCCCTCAATCTTTCCCAGCATTAAGGTCTTTTCCAATGAGTCAGTTCTTTGCATCAGGCAGCCAAAGTATTGGAACTTCAGCTTCAACATCAGTCCTTTCAATGAGCATTTAGGACTGATTTCCTTTAGAATGGACTGGTTGGATCTCCTTGCAGTCCAAGGGACTCTCAAGACTTATCTCCAACACCACAGTTCAAAAGCAGCAATTTTTCAGTTCTTAGCTTTCTTTATGGTACAACTCTCACATCTCACAACTCTCACATCTTACATCACATAAAACAGGAGAATCTACATTAATATCAAAGTAGACTTCAAAGCAAAGAAAATAATGTAAAAATGGCCATTACATAATGATAAAAGGATCAATTCACCAGGAAGACACTAACTCTGTATATACCAAAAGAAAAAAAAAAAAAGCCCTAATATATGAAGTTAAAAATACAGGGGAAATAAGAAAGTATATGCTGCTGTTGCTAAGTCGCTTCAGTCCTGTCCGACTCTGTGCGACCCCATAGACGGCAGCCCACAAGGCTCCCCCGTCCCTGGGATTCTCCAGGCAAGAACACTGGAGTGGGTTGCCATTTCTTTCTCCAATGCATGAAAGTGAAAGTGAAGTCGCTCTGTCATGCCCGACTCTTAGCAACCCCATGGACTGCAGCCTACCAGGCTCCTCTGTCCATGGGATTCTTCAGGCAAGAGTCCTGGAGTGGGGTGCCATTGCCTTCTCTGAAGAAAGTATATATCTAAGGCAAATTTTCAAAACCTAGTGTGCATACTCTATACACACAAGTGTTTGTCTTTCTGAAAGTTTAGAAGGGTATATTCTCCTGGGTTTTGGATTATAATTGGGGCTTCTTTCAGAAGGTACATGCACCTTTTCTCAGCACAGATACTCAAGAAGTATCAACAGAAGAATGTATTACCCTACTAGAACCTGCTGCACTTTGACTTGTATATATAACCGCAACTTCAATATTGGCCAACATTATCATGGTAGTAGCCATACCTATGCTCACCTTACTTTGGAAATCTAGCCACTAGTTGATTTTAGCATCTTTTCTCCACGTAACAGTGATAAGAAGAGTGATTCTTCACCTGTTTAAACAAAATTAAGTGTCTGGAAGCTATTTTGAGCAGTAATATCCAGACCTCCAAGAACTATAAGTAATAATATCAACCTGAACAATTCTCTACTTGGCATCTCCAGAATATTATGAACTATAGAGTCATATATTTACTCCAGCCTCTAGCTTTACCTTCTTATTTGCTCTCTGGAGTTCAGAAGCCTTAAGAATTTCAATCATTTAGCAGCAACACAGAAAGTACTTAACAGAGCCCTGATAAGCCCTCTACCATCCATTGTGAGGTTCTAGCTTCCCTGGTGGCTCAGAGGTTAAAACATCTGCCTCCAATGCGGGAGACCTGGGTTTGATCCTTGGGTGGGGAAGATCCCTTGGAGAAGGAAATGGTAACCCACTCCAGTATTCTTGCCTGGAGAATCCCATGGACAGAGAAGCCTGGTAGGCTACAGTCCATAGGGTCACAAAGAGTCGGACACGACTGAGCGACTTCACTTCACTTCACTTTACTTCACTTCTTGTGAGGTTCTATCTCCAGCTGACACATATGTCTATATTTTAATAAATGTCTTTTATGTTAAATATTTCTCTCTTCTTATTGAAATTATAAATAGTTGGATCTGTTGCTTTATCTTTTGGCAAGTCCTTAAGGAAGTTAATGGACATGGTCTGCAGGGACAGGAATATATATAAGTGACTAACACCAGGACACAATTCCTTAGGCGCTAGTGAGAAATTAGAAGAGAAATCATTGTTTATGATGAAGCTGTCCTCTACAGTTATTGATGAAAGAGGCTACTGAAAAATAGCTCTCCACCTCCACAGTGGCAGCTCTTCTCTGAACAAAGATTAGTTCATGATCTTCCTTTAAATGTTATTATGTTTCATGGTAGGAATACAGCCGTTAGTTTAATTTGGCTAGGTCTAGAAGTCTCTGAGCCCTCTTAATTAAATACACATATCTACTTCGAACCTTATCAAACAACAGAATGTGTATAATAGGAAGGGTACTGGAATGCAACTTGAAAAAAAACATGAAGGTAAATTTTATTTATGTCACTATGTACTCTATTGTTTGTCATAGAGATGACCCTGGAGGGGAAAGGGAGAAAGAAAGAAAAATATGTCTATTAGCATAAGCTTCCTAAGAGGAGGTGCTCTAACAAAGGAGCCAATGAGAAGAAAAGGAAGAAAGTAAGGACGTGTTTCAGAGAAAAAGATTGGGGTAGTCAAGGTGCATTTAATGCTCTGGGGACTGACTGAGACTGAGTGTACATAAATGAATGTACCTAGATGAAAGGGTAGCTTTCCTCTACACACAGGCTGAAGAAAACGCTCTACAGGAAATAGTCTGATGAGTGAGACTTATGTGAGGATATACAAAGCTTGAAAAATGATCAAACTGTATGAAGTCCCAAGTATCAGTGGGACAGACTAGAAATAATACTCATGGGAGAAGGACCAGTAGAAGCTAAGTCTATACTCATCTGGAAGTAGATGTTTACTGGCAAAGGTTTAAAGTAAAAGTACCCTGGGAGACATGAGAAAATTCAACACTGGAATAGTAATTACGCAGATTTATAACTAATCATAGAAACAATGTTTACACCTGAAAATCTTCCAACCTAGGTGTGAGGAACTTGCAGCCTTGAAACAATCTCTCACCTTTGGGTCACAAAACTGGGATCTGGGATCCATAGTGAGGCAATACGCTTGAGGGCAGTATTTATTGAGCAAGATAAGAGATTTTCTATTGATACATTCTAAAACATTGACTTTACATGATAACAACAAAGAACATAGAGATTTGCTTTAAATCATAATGCTGTGAAAGCACTGCACTCAATATGTCAGCAAATTTGGAAAAGTCAGCAGTGGCCACAGGACTGGAAAAGGTCAGTTTTCATTCTAATCCCAAAGAAAGGAAATGTCAAAGAATGCTCAAACTACCACACAATTGCACTCATCTCACACACTAGCACGGAAAAGGCAATGGCACCCCACTCCAGTATTCTTGCCTGGAAAATCCCAAGGATGGAAGAGCCTGGTAGGCTGCAGTCCATGGGGTTACCAAGAATTGGACACGACTGAGTGCCTTCAATTTCACTTTTCACTTTCATGCATTGGAGAAGGGAATGGCAACTCACTCCAGTGTTCTTGCCTGGAGAATCCCAGGGATGGGGGAGCCTGGTTGGCTGCTGTCTATGGGGTCAGTCGGACACGACTGAAGCAACTTAGCAGCAGCAGCAGCACACACTAGCAAAGTAATGCTCAAAATTCTCCAAGCCAGGCTTCAGCAATATGTGAACCGTGAACTTCCAGATGTTCAAGGTGGTTTTAGAAAAGGCAGAGGAACCAGAGATCAAATTGCCAACATCTGCTGGATCATCAAAAAAGCAAGAGAGTTCCAGAAAAACATCTACTTCTGCTTTATTGGCTATGCCAAAGCCTTTGACTATGTGCATGAGAACAAGCTGTGGAAAATTCTTAAAGAGATGGAAATACAAGACCTCCTGACCTACCTCCTGAGAAATATGTATGCAGGTCAAGAAGCCATAGTTAGAACTGGACATGAGACAAATCAGGAAAGGAGTCTGTGAAGGCTGTATATTGTCACCCTGCTTATTTAACTTATATGCAGAGTACATCATGTGAAATGCCAGGCTGGATGAATCACATGCTGGAATCAAGATTGCCAGGAGAAATATCAATAACCTCAGATATGCAGATGATACCACCCTTGTGGCAGAAAGTCCTGAGTGTTCATTGGAAGGACTGATGCTGAAGGTGAAACTACAACACTTTGGCCACCTGATGCAAAGAACTGACTCATCGCAAAAGTCCCTGATGCTGGGAAAGATTGAAGGTGGGATAAGAAGGGGACAACAGAGGATGAGCTATTTGGATGGCATCACCAACTCGATGGACATGAGTTTAAGTAAGCTCTGGGAGTTGGTAATGGACAGGGAAGCCTGGTGTGCTGCAGTCCATGGGGTTGCAAAGAGTCAGACACAACTGAGTGGCTAAACTGTACCGAACTGATCTGTAGGGTAAGATGCAGGATTCATGTGCCCTTCACCTTAGAAAAGAAGAAGCCCTTTTGTACTAAGAAAATCTTGGAGAGATTCAGGTGGGATAGAACTTATACTATCTGCATTCCCAAGAAAATGCCTATTATTAGGTATGATTAGATTGTCCTTATTACCCAGGTGGAGTAAGGATCTGTGTCCTGCCATGGTTCTGACAGGTGTACTCACCATTAGCAAGTCCATCCCTCCCCTACTGCCTTGTATTCAGGGAGCACAAAGGGTTTAAAAACTTCATCAGATCAGTCGCTCAGTCGTGTCCGACTCTTTGCGACCCCATGAACTGCAGCACGCCAGGCCTCCCTGTCCATCACCAACTCCCAGAGTTCACTGAGACTCACGTCCTTCGAGTCAGTGATGCCATCCAGCCATCTCATCCTCTGTCGTCCCCTTCTCCTCCTGCCCCCCATCCCTCCCAGCATCAGAGTCTTTTCCAATGAGTCAACTCTTCATGTGAGGTGGCCAAAGTACTGGAGTTTCAGCTTTAGCATCATTCCTTCCAAAGAAATCCCAGGGCTGATCTCCTTCAGAATGGACTGGTTGGATCTCCTTGCAGTCCAAGGGACTCTCAAGAGTCTTCTCCAACACAACACTTCAAAAGCATCAATTCTTCAGCACTCAGCCTTCTTCACAGTCCAACTCTCACATCCATACATGACCACAAGAAAAACCATAGCCTTGACTAAACGAACCTTTGTTGGCAAATAATGTCTCTGCTTTTGAATATGCTTTTGAATATGAAAGCATAACTTTCCTTCCAAGGAGTAAGCGTCTTTTAATTTAATGGCTGCAGTCACCATCTGTAGTGATTTTGGAGCCCAGAAAAATAAAGTCTAACACTCTTTCCACTGTTTCCCCATCTATTTCCCATGAAGTGGTGGGACCAGATGCCATGATCTTCATTTTCTGAATGTTCAGCTTTAAGCTAACTTTTTCACTCTCCACTTTCACTTTCATCAAGAGGCTTTTTAGTTCCTCTTCACTTTCTGCCATAAGGGTGGTGTCATCTGCGTATCTGAGGTTATTGATATTTCTCCTGGCAATCTTGATTCCAGCTTGTGTTTCTTCCAGTCCAGTGTTTCTCATGATGTACTCTGCATAGAAGTTAAATAAGCAGGGTATCAATATACAGCCTTGACGAACTCCTTTTCCTATTTGGAACCAGTCTGTTGTTCCATGTCCAGTTCTAACTGTTGCTTCCTGAACTGCATACAAATTTCTCAAGAGGCAGATCAGGTGTTCTGGTATTCCCATGTCTTGAAGAATTTTCCACAGTTTATTGTGATCCACACAGTCAAAGGCTTTGGCATAGTCAATAAAGCAGAAATAGATGTTTTTCTGGAACTCTCTTGCTTTTTCCATGATCCAGTGGATGTTGGCAATTTGATCTCTGGTTCCTCTGCCTTTTCTAAAACCAGCTTGAACATCAGGAAGTTCACGGTTCACATATTGCTGAAGCCTGGCTTGGAGAATTTTGAGCATTACTTTACTAGCATGTGAGATGAGTGCAATTGTGCGATAGTTTGAGCATTCTTTGGCATTGCCTTTCTTTGGGATTGGAATGAAAACTGACTTTTTCCAGTCCTGTGGCCACTGCTGACTTTTCTGAATTTGCTGGCATATTGAGTGCAGCACTTTCACAGCATCATCTTTCAGGATTTGGAATAGCTCAACTGGAATTCCATCACCTCCACTAGCTTTGTTCGTAGTGATGCTTTCTAAGGCCCACTTGACTTCACATTCCTGGATGATCATCCTTCATTTCAGCCCTGACTGCTTTCTCTGTTGATGAAATGTTAATATCTTCATTTCTATTCCATTGCCACATCCAAGCTCAGGCCCTTAGTCCTTTGAGGAGAATTAACACTAACTGACTAGCCCCTATGTCAGAGAAGGCAATGGCACCCCACTCCAGTACTCTTGCCTGGAAAATCCCATGGACGGAGGAGCCTGGTAGGCTGCATTCCATGGGGTTGCTAAGAGTCGGACACGACTGAGCGACTTCACTTTCACTTTTCACTTGCATGCATTGGAAAAGGAAATGGCACCCACTCCAGTGTTCTTGCCTGGAGAATCCCAGGGATGGGGGAGGCTGGTGGGCTGCCGTCTATGGGGTTGCACAGAGTCGGACACGACTGAAGTCACTTAGCATAGCATAGCCCCTATGTGCCAGGCGCTTCAATAGGCATCTTACACATGGTATATTACTGAGTGTCACTAGAAGGGCAAATCCACTCATCTCATTGCTCAGGCCAAATATTTTGGAGTCATTCTTGACCCTTCTTCTTTCATTACCTGGCATAGAGGTAGTACTCAAATGTTTTAAAGAAGTCAAATAAATAATTCTGTGGTAAAGGTGTTATCTACATTTTACAGAACCAACTGAGTCTGTGGACCACTGAGGATCTTTCCTGAAATAACACAGTTGAGGAGAGCCAGAGTGGGGGGGTCTTTAACTCTGGTTTGTGTTAACTCCAAAGCTATCTTTCCCCAGACCAGGCTACATCCCATTGTGGACCTCCCCATGAGCCTCTGACTACTCTTTCTGACCTGGCCTCACCTGCTGTACCCAACTCTGCTCATCTGTATAAGTTCTTTCCTGAACTTGTCTGTTCAAATCACTCCCCTATGCAAAATGTTCACTGCCCCCATTGCCTACTGGACCCAGCTTACCATACCCAGCTTTGCCCTGGTGCCCTCCACTATCATTTCCAATCTACCCTTCCAACCATATCCACTGCTATTCCCCTACAGGACCTTCATGCCATCATATGTTCCATTCTCAGCTCCCCTAGTTCACTCTCCAAACTTTTTTCCCTCTGTGCTTTGTTTCAATCCATTTCCTCTACCCAAAATGCCAGCCACACAGTTTCTTCCCCATATCCAAGTCCTGCCTATAGAAAGCCTACCTGTCCTTGAAAGTCAGAAACAGAAACCCTATCCCCACTGACCAACCTCAGCCCACTGTGACCACAACTTCCTCTTGGCCCCAGTATCTGTCTAAACCTTCATTTCACACTTGCAGGTTTCTTCCTGTGTTGTTGATTATCTCTTTATGTGTTGTGTCTCATTTCTTCTACTAGATTTTAAGTTTTCTGTGCAGCAGAGATTATGTCACATCCATCCTCCAAAGTGCTTAGGACAGAATTTTACATAGTGTAGGAGTTTAATTTCTGCTTCTTATAAGTATTGCTATTATCTGCCATTTAAATGATATATAACGAGATTCTGGAGTGAGCTACTCCATCTTATAGCTTTATTTCAGAGGTAGGAAGTCCATGCTGTGTACAGAGCATTGACTTTGTATTAGACAGATGGATCTTCACATCTCCTCACCTTCAAAGTCTGCATTGAATGATTTTGTCCTCTCTCTTCATGAGATTCATGATGTCTCTAGAATAATCTCAGCCTGAACTCAGTGAGTTCTCGCAGGCACTTGAGTGGATTAGGGTCTTTGATTCATCCCTCATTCTTTCCCATATAGGGTGTGTGACCCCAAAGTATATCTTTCCCATATTAGCATCAAAAGTCTCAGCTGACTATTCCTCACTGAGAATTTATCTGAAAGACCTCCTTCCCCCCAGTTCAGGCTACTCTGCCTTCCCCAAGCGCCTGTTTCACTGAGCACTAGCTCAGTGATCTGAGTCACTGTCCTTAACTCCTGTCCTCTCACCTCTGTTTCCTTGGAGGATGATGCTGATAGATTGCTGGTTGGTATCCCTTTTCTCTCCTGGCTATTAAGGCCTCTTCCATTCTTTCCTTCAGAGATATTTTGTCACTTGCTTATTTACTAGTCCATCCTTTCTGTCCTTTGGCTCCTCCTCACCTGCCTCTTATATGACACTTTCTGAACTGCCAAAGGTTTTGAAAGGATAGTCACAGGGTGAGGAAGGGTGAGCAAGAGTGAGGTAGAGTAGGTAGAGGTAAGAATTCCTCCCTTTAGAAATTGAAGGACTCTGTCATTTCTGTCCCATTTACCATGCAAGGTACCTCATTACTGGTTGTACTTGTGTCTATGATGGTGGTTCGTGAATGTTCTATGGAAAACCATCTGTCACTATCCGTATGCCATCATAGGCTGGATCACTACTTGCTGCTGTAAAAGAAGAGACCTAAAGACGTTGCCCTTGTGAGCCCTAAGGAAACCTCAGCCCCAATCAGGAAACCTCACTAAGTAATCTGTAGTATGTCTTCTCCAGCCCAGTCCCCCCTGACAGTGACATCTGTTCCAAGAAATAATGGTCTCTGCATTTCTCTGCCTCTGTGTTTACCATTCCCCTAGGGAATAGTGGTTTAAAAGTGAAATACTTATTTCTATTTTCCCCATGCTTTTCCTCTCCTTTTATTTCAAACTGGTAGCCCAGTTTTACCAATCCTTGCTTCAAGGACTCTGGCTAGATAGAAGTAGTGCCAAGCACACAGCCTTTCCTGTGCCTATAGTGGTAATGTGTCATTGATGGGCAGGAGAGAAAGACACTTTCTGATAGTAAGGACAAGGAGGAGACACTTCCCTGGGCTGGCAATTGGAGAGAAGTCTAAGGGCTCTCCTAGTAGCAGGGCTGTTCATACCTCATCTTCATCACTCCATCTGAATGAGGTGAAAACACCTTAGAAGATGAGAACCCCATAGTTTTATATTCCAGCATCCAGAGTGCTCTGAACATAGTAAGGAAAGAGTAGAACTGATGTCCCCAAAGGGGCCATGGAGTTTGGAGAACAGGGATCTCTGGTAAATGGCTGATCAAAAGGAATTTTCCTATTCCTTAGCTTTGTATAAGATGCTTACTCTAATGTGGATACCCCTGCAAAAGAATGAAGCTGAATTTCTTAAAAGCCTGGAAGAATGGGGACTATGAATCAAAATTCATAAAGACATATGGAACTTCTTACACAGCCCAGCTTGTGATCATGTAGAATGCCTCCAACCACACCTCCTGATTCCCAAGTGTTCTCATCTCATCTCAAGGGGAGTTGTGCTGTGAGAGCCAAGACAGACACCAGAGTCCCAGTCCCCTCATTATCCCAGAAACCTTTATTGGACTTTATTCTGAGCACTATCTAGGCTTCAGAGGCATGAAGAGGCATATGAACTAGCCTTGCCCATTAGGTTCATGAAACTCAGTGCATCAGGACTTGTTTTATCACAGCTTTTGGCCTCCTGGTTTTGTTTGTTGCTGGTCACATCTGTGGCCTCATCATCACTTGCTTCTCTTTTTCAGACAGTCCTGGTCACAGGCTGGCTCATATTCTTCAGGGGAAGTCATGTGCCTGTCATCAGCTCACCATGTAGCCCTTTGGAAGGCACATAATTCTCATGTTGGGAGGATTTGAAAATGCCAAAAACACACAACAAAGACTCATCTGCCTCATCCTCAAGGATCAGAGTTTATCTCATATGTAGGAGGGACAAAAACAATGAAGAGACAGCCAGAAGAGGATGGGTAGCATTTTTATATCCTAGACAAAGAAAAAGTTGACCCAAAACAGAGATTATTTTCCTAACTTTATTTTTTTCCTTTGTGGGGAATAATTGAGACTTCATCCCAGGAAGCCATCATGAACTTTTAAAAGATTTCTTGATTAAAATATTCCTTAGCAAGCATTAATTTAGCAGCTATGGTGTACTCGACATTTTGGCAAGTTCTAGGTATGCAACTCAGCAGTAGCCATGAGACTGGGAAAGGTGGGACTCATTTCAATCCCAAAGAAAGGCAATGCCAAAGAATGTTCAAACTACCACACAATTGCATTCATCTCACACACTAGCAAAGTAATGCTAAAAATTCTCCAAGACAGGCTTCAACAGTACATGAACCATGAACTTTCAGATGTTCAAACTGGATTCAGAAAAGGCAGAGGAACCAGAGGTCAAATTGCCAACATCTGCTGGATCATCAAAAAAACAAGAGAGTTCCAGAAAAACACCTACTTCTTCTTTATTGACTATGCCAAAGCCTTTGACTGTGTGGATCAGAACAAACTGTGGAAAATTCTGAAAGAGATGGGAATACCATACCACCTGATCTGCCTCCTGAGAAATCTGTATGCAGGTCAAGAAGCCACAGTTAGAACTGGACATGAGACAACAGACTGGTTCCAAATTGGGAAAGGAGTCCTTGAAGGCTGTATATTGTCACCCTGCTTATTTAACTTATATGCAGAGTACATCATGGAAATGGCAACCCACTCCAGTAATCTTGCCTGGAGAATTCCATGGACAGAGGAGCCTGTCAGGCTACAGTCCATGGGGTTGCAAAGAGTCAGGCATGACTAAGCAACTATCACTCACTCACACATCATGCGAAATGCTGGGCTGGATGAAGCACAAGATGGAATTAAGATTGCCAGGAGAAATATCAATAACCTCAGATATGCAGATGATACCTCCCTTATGGCAGAAAGCCAAAAAGAACTAAAGAGCCTTTTGATGAAAGTGAAAGAGAAGAGAGAAAAAGTTGGCTTAAAACTCAACATTCAGGAGGGCGATCCTAAGATGGCAGAGAAACAGGATGGGGAGACCACTTTCTCCCGGACAAATTCATTTAAAGACGATTTGAACGCTGAGCAAATTCCACAGAAGAACTTCTGAATGCTGGCAAAGGACACCAGGCACCCAGAAAGGCAGCCCATTGCCTTCGATAGGAGGAGATACTTCGACAAAGTATAAAAGATAAAAAGAGAGACAAAAGAGTTAGCGACAGAGACCCATCCTGGGGAGAAAGTCGTGAAAGAGAAGTTTCCAAACACCAGGAAACCCTCTCACCAGCGGATCTGTGGGGAGTTTTGGAATCTTAGAGGGCAAGATACTGGGAGGGAAAAAATAAATAAATAAAACCTAGGTGCCTAACTGCAACTCCCAGTGGAGAAGTAGCCCAGATGCTTGTGTCTGCCATCAGCAAGCGGGGGCTGAACAGGGAGGCGCGGTCTGCATTGCTTAGGGTAAGGACCAGCCTGAATGCCCTGAGGACAATCTGAGGGAGCTAACATAATATAGCAACCCAAATTGTGGGATGGCCAGAGAGATAGAAAAAAAAGAGAGAGACAGAACTTTCCCACAAAAAGCTCTAACCTAAGGCACTGCCGCCCGCTCACAGAACAAAAGAGGACTGAGCAAACACCAGGGGAGAGCTAGCCGGCTGCAGACTGGCCCATCCCCCACCGGAGGCAGAGAGGCAGGCGGGCAACAGGCAGAGCTGGAAGGCGAGGGGAAATTTTGGCCCCAGAAACGGCATTTTCCACCAAACTGAGAGCAGGCTCCCAGTTGCTAACCAATACTTCCTGGGACCCTGGACGGTTGACAACCGCCAGGAGGGTCTCAGCCAGAGATTAGCTCCCCAGAGGAGACACACGGCACACCTGAGATGGCGCTCCCGCTGCACACCCAGGAAACCAAGAGGCTGGGACCAGGGAAGTGATAAGATGCACCGCCCACCTGGGGAGAGTGTGCTCACCAAGCACTAGGTCACCAAAGCTGCTCGGACCTGGGAAGGGCACAAAACGCAGGCCCAATCAAGTCTGTGCCTTTGTGGAGTACCTGAGAACCTGAATCTGAGAGTCTTAGACCTGGAAAGTGCACACAACCCAGGGCCCGCTTTAGATGGTTCCCCTGCTGAGCAACCTGGAGCCTGAGCAGTGTAGACTAAGAAAGCACACACACCATGAGTGCAGGCAAACCCAGTGTGTCCCAGACACTGAGAACACTCCCCACACACCAGTGATATTTGTTTGCAGTGTTCCTCCCTCCCCACAGGGCAACTGAGCAAGTGAGCCTAAATAAGTGACCACCTTCGCCCCCTTGTGTCAGGGCGGAAATTAGACACTGAAGAGACTTGCAAACAAAAGAAGCCAAAATAAACAGAGGGAACCACTTTGGAAGTGACAGATGCAACAGATTAAAACCCTGTAGTTAGCACCACTACATTGGAAGGGGCCTATAGACCTTGAGAAGAAGTATAAGCTGGAACAAGGAACTGACTGAAACTGAACTGACCCCACACTGTCCGCAACAGCTCCAGAGAAATTCCTAGATATAGTTTACTATTATCATGTTTTAATTTTAATTTTTTTATTTTTAAGTTTTTTTATTGCTCCTTTAATTTTCATTTTTATAACCTATTACCTTGCAAAAAAAAAAAAAAAAGACCCGATTTTAAAAGCAAATTTCATATATATTTTTTATAATTTTTGTGATTTTGTTTTGTTTTTTAATATTGTATTTTTGAGAGTCTAACCTCTACTCTAGATTTTTAATCATTTGTTATCAATTTTGTACCTTTGGGAATCCAATCTTCAGTACCCATTTTTACTTGGGAATGTGATTACTGGCTTGATTGCCCTCTCCCCCTTTTGACTCTCCCTTTTCTCCCCCAGGTCAGTCATCTCTATCTCCTCCCTCCCCATTCTCTTCTCTACCCAACTCTGTGACTCTCTTTGTGTGTTCCAGGCTGTGGAGAACACTTAGGGAACTGATTACTGGCTAGCTCCGTCTCTCTCCTTTTGACTCCCCCTCTTCTCCACCTGGTTACCTCTATCTCCTTCCTCCCTCTTCTCTTCTCTATGTAACTCTGTGAACCTCTTTGGGTGTTCCATGCTGTGGAGAGCACATAGGGAATTGATTACTGGCTAGATTGTTCTCTCCCCTTTGATTCCCCCTCTTCTCCTCCTGTGGAGAAGGCGATGGTACCCCACTCCAGTACCCTTGCCTGGAAAATCCCATGGACGGAGGAGCCTGGTAGGCTGCAGTCCATGGGGTTGTGAAGAGTCGGACACTACTGAGCGACTTCACTTTCACGCATTGGAGAAGGAAATGGCAACCCACTCCAGTGTTCTTGCCTAGAGAATCGCAGGGACGGCTGGGAGCCCAGAGCCTGGTGGGCTGCCGTCTATGGGGTCGCACAGAGTCAGACACGACTGAAGCGACTTAGCAGCAGCAGCAGCTTCTCCTCCTGGTCATCTCTATCTTTCTCCCTCTTCTCTTATTCATGTAACTCTGCAAACCTCTCTGGGTGTTCCTTACTATGGAGAATCTTTTCTCCATTAACCGAGATGTTTTATCATCTGTGCGGTATGGATGGAGAAGTCTTGAGGCTATTGTAAGAATAAGACTGAAGACCAGAAGCAGAAGGCTTAAATACAAAACTTGATAACACCAGAAAACTCCTGACTCCAGGGAACATTAATCAACAAGAGCTCATCCAAAAGCCTCCATACCTACACTGAAACCAAGCTCCACCCAAGAGCCAGCAAGTTCCAGAGCAACACATACCATGCTAATTCTCCACAACACAGAGGAAAACATAGGCAAAACACTCTCTGACATGAATCACAGCAGGATCCTCTATGACTCACCTCCCAGAGTAATGGAAATCAAAGCAAAAATAAACAAATGGGACCTAATTAAACTTAAAAGCTTTTGCACAATGAAGGAAACTATAACCAAGGTGAAAAGGCAGCTTTCAGAATGGGAGAAAATAATAGCAAACGAAGCAACTGACAAAGAATTAATCTCAAAAATATACAAGCAGCTCCTGCAGCTCAATTCCAGAAAAATAAATGACCCAATCAAAAAATGGGCCAAAGAACTAAACAGAAATTTCTCCAAAGAAGACATACAGATGGCTAACAAACACATGAAAAGATGCTCAACATCACTCATTATCAGAGAAATGCAAATCAAAACCACAATGATGTACCAACTTATGCCAATCAGAATGGCTATCAAAAAGTCTACAAACAGTAAATGCTGGAGAGGGTGTGGAGAAAAGGGAACCCTCTTGCACTGTTGGTGGGAATGCAAACTAGTACAGCCACTATGGAGAACAGTGTGGAGATTCCTTAAAAAACTGGAAATAGAACTGCCATACAACCCAGCAATCCCACTGCTGGGCATACACACCAAGGAAACCAGAATTGAAAGAGACACGTGTACCCCAGTGTTCATTGCAGCACTGTTTACAATAGCCAGGGCATGGAAGCAACCTAGATGTCCATCGGCAGACAAATGAATAAGAAAGCTGTGGTACATATACACAATGGAGTATTACTCAGACATTAAAAAGAATGCATTTGAATCAGTTCTAATGAGGTGGATGAAACTGGAGCCTATTATACAGAGTGAAGTAAGTCAGAAAGAAAAACACCAATGTAGTATACTAACACATATATATGGAATTTAGAAAGATGGTAACGATGACCCTATATGCAAGACAGCAAAAGAGATAGAGATGTAAAGAATAGTCTTTGGACTCTGTGAGAGAAGGCGAGGGTGGGATGATTTGAGAGAATAACATTGAAACATGTATATTATCATATGTGAAATAGATCGCCAGTCCAAGTTTGATGCATGAGACAGAGTGCTCGGGACTGGGGCCCTGGGATAACCCTGAGGCATTGGATGGGGAGGGAGTGGAGGGGGAGGGTTTCAGGATGGGGAACACATGTACATCCATGGCTGATTCATGTCAATGTATGGCAAAAACCACTAAAATATTGTAATCAGTCTCCAATTAAAATTAATTAATTTTTAAAAAAGCATCAACATACAGAAAACTAAGATCATGGCATCTGGTATCTCTTCATGGCAAATAGATGGGGAAACAATGGAAACGGTGAGAGACTTTATTTTGGGGCGCTCCAAAGTCACCGCAGATTGTGACTGCAGCCATGAAATTAAAAGACACTTGCTCCTTGGAAGAAAAGCTATGACCAACCTAGACAGCATATTAAAAAGCAGAGACATTACTTTACCACTAAAGGTCCATCTAGTCAAAGATATGGTTTTTCCAGTAGTGATGTATGGATGTGAGAGTTGGACTATAAAGAAAGCTGAGCGTCAAAGAATTGATACCTTTGAACTGTGGTGTTGGAGAAGCCTCTTGAGAGTCCCTTGGACTGCAAGGAGATCCAACCAGTCCATCCTAAAGGGAGTCAGTCCTGGATATTCATTGGAAGGACTGATGCTGAAGCTGAAGCTCCAATACTTTGGCTACCTGATGCGAAGAACTGTCTCATTGGAAAAGACTCTGATCTGGGAAAGATTGAAGGTGGGAGGAGAAGGGGACGACAGACGATGAGATGGTTGGATGGCATTACCAACACGATGGACATGAGTTTGAGTAGGCTCCAGGAGTTGGTGATGGAAAGGGAAGCCTGGCATGCTGCAGTCCAGGGGATCACAAAGAGTTGGACATGACTGAATGACTGAACTGACTGACTGAGGTATACAACAATGATAAAGAAATTGCTTCTGCTTTTTTAAGTCATCGAGTAGCTGGGAGACATCAATATAATTTCAAAAGAACGCAGTAAATGCTGGGTGGAAGGGGTGTCCCAGGTACAAGGACAGCAGGATTGCAACGTCTAACTCAGCATTGAGTTCACTACCTGAAAGGCATTGTGAGAATGAGAAGCAATTTCAGTCTAGGCACTGGTATAAAGCCTCTCATATGGTAGGTAGGTTCTCAGTGGACAGGAACACTTATTTTCTTATCAGATGGGCGGACTTGTGGGCACATGGGCCCAGGTTTCAGATAATACTTGAAAATGGAATTTGTGCTTCCACTTTCCGTGCCTCTGTTATTCTTTTAAAGTGTTTTTAAAAATATTTGAAAAAAAAATTTTCTGTTTATTGATGAAAATGTAAATAGTCTCTGTGACACTTGTTTCCAAAGAAATGAGAGCTTTTGCCTTTTCTTGGACATTTTGGGGGATTTTGTGATGAAGTAATAGACAGGCAAAGGAGAAGTAACCACCATTTGCTTTAGTGACCGAGAACTAACCATTTTCCTCTGTGCTTTTTCTTATGTTCCTCTGTTCAGCAGTACTACCCAAAACTACTCTATAGCCAACGTGAAGATTAAAAATCAAACATCTAAATGTTAAGAAAGAACATAAACATGAGATAGTTGCATAATGTCTCTATGGCTGTCTCATCTAGAAAATGGGCATAATAATACACAGCTCAGAAAGAAGTTGAAAAAATTAAACTATATGTAAAATACTATGTAAACATTAGCTTCAGTTATTTATATAATTAAATATATTTGAAATAAAAATTTCCAAAGTACCAGTTCAGGGCCTTGTATATATGAAGTACTCTAGAAAAAAAAAAAAAGTGCTCTAGAGTATTATTTATTTTGCCAAAGGTGTCACTTCTCCTCTGCTACTGACATTAATCTTTTCTTTCTTGTCTGCACCAGATCATTGCTTTTTCTACTACAAACAGTAGTGAATCTGGCAGAATAAGGGTTTCATCAAAAGCAAGGAGATCAAGCAAGGAGATGGGGAGCTGAGCCAGGGATCTGCCCATTTATCACTCTGGAAAAGATAAAGAAGACATTTCTGAAGCATTAACTTATGAGCCTAGAATTCTAAATTATATCACCTATAAATCTAAGCTCCCCCTAAGTGAGACTTATACCTGAGCTTGAGAGCTGAAGAATAATGGTGTTATTTATCTCCTAGGGCCCACTGGATGGCAGAGATCCCAGAATTAACATTGATAATCAAGACCACTGAAGAAGCCCTGACCACTCTAAATCAGTTCTGAGTGTTTTATCTGGTAACAATCTGTCTTATCATTCAGACAGGAAGTGAGGGTGCTATGGATGGAAAATTCTCTGGTCACAGTCTGTTTGTTGGCTTTGGGTGGTTCTCTGGGGACGAGGGCAGTTTTAGAGGGGAGTGGTATTTCCCCCCCTCCCCCTCAGGAAAAGTAAGTGTGATTATCAGGATTTTTCTTAACCCCTCATTGATGATTTTTAACTTTCTCTTTCCTCCTTCTTCAAGAATTTAACATTTCATGGTGGGTTAAAAGTAGGTTCTATTGTGTTAGAAGAATATTGGAGTTGCTTGCTAGTGTTGGTTATGCTACAAAAAAATTTTTTTTCATTTTATTAATAGATTAAGCAGTTAGTGACTGGAAAGGAATGAGGTTTTTGTTTTGTTTTGTTTTAAAGCCATTGCTCTCTAAGGAGAAATACTATAGACTTTAATGATGGTAAAAGTAAAAATTAAAAAATCACCAAATGAAGCTCAGAACAAATTGAGTGCACTCCAAGTCACCTAGTGACTATTGAATGCCTCAGCAGACGGAAAGAGAACTCATTTCCTTTAAATTTTAAAATAAAGCTATAGCATATAACAAATAATGTCCTAATGTTCTGATTAGAGAGGTTCTATGCAATCGACAAGGGCACAAACATTCTGAAACAAGATAACTGGAAATGTGCCTGACTTTTTATACTTTAAAAAGCAACCAGCTAGGAGATTTGTGAAGGGTCTCCCTCTATAGCCAGAGCAGAGGACACAGACACAGCGCCCCCCACCCAGGTTCCCCCCAACCCACCCCTCCACCCCCTCTCACTCCACTACCAGGCAAGTATTTATCAAAGGTTCTAGCCTGGAATAGCTCATTAGGCACAAGAGAAGGAAGGATCAGCAGAGGACAGCATGATTCCTTTTCTGGATGCACAAAAAATCAGTCCAACGGCAGTAATTACAGTGGAAAATCAAGAGCAAGTTCAGAAATAAAGCCTTCACTTGGGTTCAGATCTGAGGTGACACAGATTATAGGAGGTAACAACAGAGTGACAGGAAGAGAGAAGACCCAAGTTCTAGCCTCCCACTCTGCCAACTAACTGCTTTCTGGCTTTGAACAAGTTACTTAAACTCCCTGGGCTCCTGGTCCCCGTAGCAGAGGGGTACAAGGTGGGACTGAAGCATGTGCACACCTGATGAAAGCAAATGTGGTCATCGGGCCGGGTGCCAGGAACTCTCTCCTCTCTTTTGATGTATTGCAAGCCATCCACACGTGACGATATACATGTCTTAGAACCTGAAAGAAAGCGGGACTTTTGGACATGATGAACAAAGTAAAAATGTCTCACCTAAGAGTCCACTGTCTTGTAGACAATAAAAATGGTTAACAGTGAAGCACACTGAAGATGCATAACAAATGTCGAATTGAAAGTTACGTTGTGATTCATCCGAGTTCATTTCTGCTGCAATTGATGTACAAATAAGAATTCTGAAGAAATGACTACAAAATGGAAAAATACCTGCTTTGACAACAGGATTTCGGCCTCACTAATAATTAAAAGCAAATTAAAATACGATTTTGATTTACCAGACTGACAAAGATTAAAAGAATAAAATGATCTGGTGTCAGTGTGGTTGTGTAAGGAAACAGGAATCTTCATATAACTGCTATTAGGAGTGGGACTGATTTTGCTTTATCCAGAATAACACTTTGGCAATTTAAAAAAGCTCTTTAAAAAGAGCTTTAAACCAGCTTACATTTTATATTCTTTAAACCAGCAGTCTGACTTCTAGAAATTTCTCCAGAGGAAAAAATTGGACAAGAGCCTCCAAAAATATGAGATTGTTCTGTAACACTATCTAAGGTAGTGGAAAATATAAACCTAAATATCCGTTAACAGATAATTGAAATAAGACCATACAAATACCACACACACAGACACTAAAAATAAAGATCAACATTAAATTATTTACAAGCCAACCTGGGTGCCTCTGGGTTACTAAATTTGGGGGTGATTATAGATTTTTTTCCTTCTCAATTTTTTTAAATTTAATTTTATTTTAAAACTTTACATAATTGTATTAGTTTTGCCAAATATCAAAATGAATCTGCCACAGGTATACATGTGTTCCCCATCCTGAACCCTCCTCCCTCCTCCCTCCCCACACCATCCCTCTGGGTCATCCCAGTGCACTAGCCCCAAGCATCCAGTATCATGCATCGAACCTGGATTGGCAACTCATTTCTTACATGATATTTTACATGTTTCAATGCCATTCTCCCAAATCTTTCCACCCTCTCCCTCTCCTTCTCCCACAGAGTCCATAAGACTGTTCTATACATCAGTGTCTCTTCTGCTGTCTCGTACACAGGGTTATTGTTACCATCTTTCTAAATTCCATATATATGCGTTAGTATACTGTATTGGTGTTTTTCTCTCTGGCTTACTTCACTCTGTATAATAGGCTCCAGTTTCATCCACCTCATTAGAACTGATTCAAATGCATTCTTTTTAATGGCTGTGTAATACTCCATTGTGTATATGTACCACTGCTTTCTTATCCATTCATCTGCTGATGGACATCTAGGTTGCTTCCATGTCCTGGCTATTATAAACAGTGCTGCAATGAACATTGGGGTACACGTGTCTCTTTCCCTTCTGGTTTCCTCAGTGTGTATGCCCAGCAGTGGGATTGCTGGATCATAAGGCAGTTCTATTTCCAGTTTTTTAAGGAATCTCCACACTGTTCTCCATAGTGGCTGTACTAGTTTGCATTCCCACCAACAGTGTAAGAGGGTTCCCTTTTCTCCACACCCTCTCCAGCATTTATTATTTGTAGACTTTTGGATCACAGCCATTCTGACTGGTGTGAAATTGTACCTCATAGTGGTTTTGATTTGCATTTCTCTGATAATGAGTGATGTTGAGCATCTTTTCATGTGTTTGTTAGCCATCTGTATGTCTTCTTTGGAGAAATGTCTATTTAGTTCTTTGGCCCATTTTTTGATTGGGTCATTTATTTTTCTGGAGTTGAGCTGTAGGAGTTGCTTGTATATTTTTGAGATTAGTTGTTTGTCAGTTGCTTCATTTGCTATTATTTTCTCCCATTCTGAAAGCTGCCTTTTCACCTTGCTAATAGTTACCTTTGATGTGCAGAAGCTTTTAAGGTTAATTAGGTCCCATTTGTTTATTTTTGCTTTTATTTCCAATATTCTGGGAGGTGGGTCATAGAGGATCCTGCTGTGATGTATGTCAGAGAGTGTTTTGCCTATGTTCTCCTCTAGGAGTTTTATAGTTTCTGGTCTTACGTTGAGATCTTTAATCCATTTTTGAGTTTATTTTTGTGTATGGTGTTAGAAAGTGTTCTAGTTTCATTCTTTTACAAGTGGTTGACCAGATTTCCCAGCACCACTTGTTAAAGAGATTGTCTTTAATCCATTGTATATTCTTGCCTCCTTTGTCAAAGATAAGGTGTCCATATGTGCGTGGATTCATCTCTGCGCTTTCTATTTTGTTCCATTGATCTATATTTCTGTCTTTGTGCCAGTACCATACTGTCTTGATAACTGTGGCTTTGTAGTAGAGCCTGAAGTCAGGCAGGTTGATTCCTCCAGTTCCATTCTTCTTTCTCAAGATCGCTTTGGCTATTCGAGGTTTTTTGTATTTCCATACAAATTGTGAAATTATTTGTTCTAGCTCTGTGAAGAATACTGTTGGTAGCTTGATAGGGATTGCATTGAATCTATAAATTGCTTTGGGTAGTATACTCATTTTCACTATATTGATTCTTCCAATCCATGAACATGGTATATTTCTCCATCTGTTAGTGTCCTCTTTGATTTCTTTCACCAGTGTTTTATAGTTTTCTATATATAGGTCTTTAGTTCCTTTAGGTAGATATATTCCTAAGTATTTTATTCTTTTCGTTGCAATGGTGAATGGAATTGTTTCCTTAATTTCTCTTTCTGTTTTCTCATTATTAGTGTATAGGAATGCAAGGGATTTCTCTGTGTTGATTTTATATCCTGCAACTTTACTATATTCATTGATTAGTTCTAGTAATTTTCTGGTGGAGTCTTTAGGGTTTTCTATGTAGAGGATCATGTCATCTGCAAATAGTGAGAGTTTTACTTCTTTTCCAATTTGGATTCCTTTTATTTCTTTTTCTGCTCTGATTGCTGTGGCCAAAACTTCCAAAACTATGTTGAATAGTAATGGTGAAAGTGGGCACCCTTGTCTTGTTCCTGACTTTAGGGGAAATGCTTTCAATTTTTCACCATTGAGGATAATGTTTGCTGTGGGTTTGTCATATATAGCTTTTATTATGTTGAGGTATGTTCCTTCTATTCCTGCTTTCTGGAGAGTTTTTATCATAAATGGATGTTGAATTTTGTCAGAGCTTTCTCTGCATCTATTGAGATAATCATATGGTTTTTATTTTTCAATTTGTTAATGTGGTGTATTACATTGATTGATTTGCAGATATTGAAGAATCCTTGCATCCCTGGGATAAAGCCCACTTGGTCATGGTGTATGATCTTTTTAATGTGTTGTTGGATTCTGATTGCTAGAATTTTGTTAAGGATTTTTGCATCTATGTTCATCAGTGATATTGGCCTGTAGTTTTCTTTTTTTGTGGCATCTTTGTCCGGTTTTGGTATTAGGGTGATGGTGGCCTCATAGAATGAGTTTGGAAGTTTACCTTCCTCTGCAATTTTTTGGAAGAGTTTGAGCAGGATAGGTGTTAGCTCTTCTCTAAATTTTTGGTCGAATTCAGCTGTGAAGCCATCTGGACCTGGGCTTTTGTTTGCTGGAAGATTTTTTACTACAGTTTCAATTTCCGTGCTTGTGATGGGTCTGTTAAGATTTTCTATTTCTTCCTGGTCCAGTTTTGGAAAGTTGTACTTTTCTAAGAATTTGTCCATTTCTTCCACGTTGTCCATTTTATTGGCATATAATTGTTGATAGTAGTCTCTTAAGATCCTTTGTATTTCTGTGTTGTCTGTTGTGATCTCTCCATTTTCGTTTCTAATTTTATTGATTTGATTTTTCTCCCTTTGTTTCTTGATGAGCCCGGCTAATGGTTTGTCAGTTTTATTTATCCTTTCAAAGAACCAGCTTTTGGTTTTGTTGATTTTTGCTATGTTCTCTTTTGTTTCTTTTGCATTTATTTCTGCCGTAATTTTTAAGATTTCTTTCCTTCTACTAACCCTGGGGTTCTTCATTTCTTCCTTTTCTAGTTGCTTCAGATGTAGAGTTAGGTTATTTATTTGGCTTTTTTCTTGTTTCTTGAGGTGTGCCTGTATTGCTCTGAACTTTCCCCTTAGGACTGCTTTTACTGTGTCCCACAGGTTTTGGGTTGTTGTGTTTTCATTTTCATTCGTTTCTATGCAAATTTTGATTTCGTTTTTGATTTCTTCTGTGATTTGTTGGTTATTCAGCAGCGTGTTGTTCAGCCTCCATATGTTGGAATTTTTAATAGTTTTTCTCCTGTAATTGAGATCTAATCTTACTGCATTATGGTCAGAAAAGATGCTTGGAATGATTTCTATTTCTTTGAATTTACCAAGGCTAGCTCTATGGCCCAGGATGTGATCTATCCTGGAGAAGGTTCCATGTGCGCTTGAGAAAAAGGTGAAATTCATTGTTTTGGGATGAAATGTCCTATAGATATCAATTAGGTCTAACTGGTCTATTGTATCGTTTAAAGTTTGTGTTTCCTTGTTAATTTTCTGTTTAGTTGATCTATCCATAGGTGTGAGTGGGGTGTTAAAGTCTCCCACTATTATTGTGTTATTGTTAATTTCTCCTTTCATACTTGTTAGCATTTGTCTTACATACTGCGGTGCTCCCGTGTTGGGTGCATATATATTTATAATTGTTATATCTTCTTCTTGGATTGATCCTTTGATCATTAGGTAGTGACCTTCTTTGTCTCTTTTCACAGCCTTTGTTTTAAAGTCTATTTTATCTGATATGAGTATTGCTACTCCTGCTTTTTTTTTGGTCCCTATTTGCATGGAAAATCTTTTTCCAGCCCTTCACTTTCAGTCTGTATGTGTCCCCTGTTTTGAGGTGGGTCTCTTGTAGACAACATATGTAGGGGTCTTGTTTTTGTATCCATTCAGCCAGTCTTTGTCTTTTGGTTGGGGCATTCAACCCATTTACGTTTAAGGTAATTACTGATAAGTATGATCCCGTTGCCATTTACTTTATTGTTTTGGGTTCGAATTTATACACTGTTTTTGTGTTTCCTGTCTAGAGAATATCCTTTAGTATTTGTTGGAGAGCTGGTTTGGTGGTGCAGAATTCTCTCAGCTTTTGCTTGTCTGAAAAGCTTTTGATTTCTCCTTCATACTTGAATGAGATCCTTGCTGGGTACAATAATCTGGGCTGTAGGTTATTTTCTTTCATCATTTTAAGTATGTCTTGCCATTCCCTCCTGGCTTGAAGAGTTTCTATTGAAAGATCAGCTGTTATCCTTATGGGAATTCCCTTGTGTGTTATTTGTTGTTTTTCCCTTGCTGCTTTTAATATTTGTTCTTTGTGTTTGATCTTTGTTAATTTGATTAATATGTGTCTTGGGGTGTTTTGCCTTGGGTTTATCCTGATTGGGACTCTCTGGGTTTCTTGGACTTGGGTGATTATTTCCTTCCCCATTTTAGGGAAGTTTTCAACTATTATCTCCTCAAGTATTTTCTCATGGTCTTTCTTTTTGTCTTCTTCTTCTGGAACCCCTATGATTCGAATGTTGTAGCATTAAATATTGTCCTGGAGGCCTCTGAGATTGTCCTCATTTCTTTTAATTCGTTTTTCTTTTTTCCTCTCTGATTCATTTATTTCTACCATTCTATCTTCTAATTCACTAATCCTATCTTCTGCCTCTGTTATTCTACTATTTGTTGCCTCCAGAGTGTTTTTAATGTCATTTATTGCATTATTCATTATATATTGACTCTTTTTTATTTCTTCTAGGTCCTTGTTAAGCCTTTCTTGCATCTTCTCAATCCTTGTCTCCAGGCTATTTATCTGTGATTCCATTTTAATTTCAAGATTTTGGATCAATTTCACTATCATTATTCGGAATTCTTTATCAGGTAGGTTCCCTATCTCTTCCTCTTTTGTTTGGTTTGGTGGGCATTGATCCTGTTCCTTTATCTGCTGGGTATTCCTCTGTCTCTTCATCTTGTTTAAATTGCTGAGTTTGGGGTGTCCTTTCTGTATTCTGGCAGTTTGTGGAGTTCTCTTTATTGTGGCGTTTCCTCGCTGTGTGTGGGTTTGTACAGGTGGCTTGTCAAGGTTTCCTGATTAGGGAAGCTTGTGTTGGTGTTCTGGTGGGTGGAGCTGTATTTCTTCTCTCTCCTTTCGAAGAGTTGGGTTGCTTTTCTGGGTGCCTGATGTCCTCTGCCGGCATTCAGAAGTTGTTCTGTGGAATTTACTCGACGTTTAAATGCTCTTTTGATGAGTTTGTGGGGGAGAAAGTGTTCTCCCCATCCTACTCCTCCGCCATCTTGGCTCCTCCTCCTCCTTCTCAATTTTTGAAATTTTCTAGTGGTTGACTGTGATCAATCATTAATCTAACCCCCCAAAGAGCTGTTTGATGGGGAATAATTTAAGGTGAGTGGTATAAAACCTTCCTTGTGGTAGGCTATCAACTGGCAGGAGCTCTTACAAGCATCTCATCAGTTAGGTGGACTTGAAGGCGCATGGGCGAAGGTCTCAAGAGATGATCGAAGATAAAATTTAAGCTTCCACTTTCAGTGCTTCTATTAAAGCATTTAAAAATATTTGTAGAAGATATTCTGATTATTGATAGAAACTTAAATAGCCTTAAATGTGATTATTGTTTCAAAGGAAATGAGAGCTTCTGCCACTTCTTGAACTTTATTTTTCTTCTTTTTGTAATGGGGTTTTTGGCAGAAAAATGAGAGAACCCATCATTTGTCTCAGTGACCAAGAAATAACCATTTTTCTTTGTATTTTTTCTTATCTGCTCAGATTACTACCAAAAAGTCCTCTCTAGTCAATGTGAGGAGTACAAAGCACACACCTGAATGTTAGGGAAAAGCATGGTATTTGAAACTTACTTCCCTCTGTCTTAGAACTTTTATTAAGAAAGTTAAGAAACCACAAGTTTTTGTGTGATACATGAATCACATTCTAGAAATCTGTAATCTTCTGATAAAAATGGATTCCAGTGATATTTAACAAGGCCAATAGGTCACAGGACCATCATCTTTCTGCCTTCATCTGAGTTTCTTCAATAATCTGAAGGCAAATTATTATAGACAGGAGTATTAGCTTCATAGTCATTAAGAATCATTATGAGGGGTTGAATCTGTATCTTAAGTTTTCAAAGAATTGGATTCTACCCTACATTGCTCTTTCCTTCTTCGATTCTGTTACCTCTTTTCCTTTCTCCCAGCTCCTTCTAGTCTCCTAGTAAAGTGACCTGCAGTTGAGCCTACTTCTTTCTATGCAGTTCGCATATACAGTTGTCAGATAAGGACTGCATCATAGGTCATTCTTCACATCTGATCAGTCCTAGTCCGCCAAAATCACTGCAGATAGAAACTGCAGCCATGAAATTAAAAGATACTTGCTCCTTGGAAAGAAAGCTATGGCTTTTCCAGTAGTCATGTACAGATGTGAGAGTTGGACCATAAAGAAGGGTGAGTGCCAAAGAATTGATGCTTTCCAACTGTGGTGCTGGAGACGACTCTTGTCAGTCCCTTGGACAGCAAAGAGAACAAACCAATCAGTGCTAAAGGAAATCAACTCTGAATATTCAGTGGAAGGACTGAGGCTGAAGCTTCAACATTTTGACCACCTGATGTGAAGAGTCAACTCATTGGAAAAGATCCTGATGTTGGGAAAGATTGAAAGCAAAAGGAGAAGGCAGAAGCAGAGGATAAAATGGTTAGATACCATTATCAACTCAATGGACATGAATTTGAGGAAACTCCGGGAGTAGTGAAGGACAGGGAAGCCTGGCATGCTGCAGCCCATGGGGTTGCAAAGGACACAACTTAGCAACTAAACAACAACAATTGATATTTTCTTTCCACCTAAGTAAAACACGTTAGTCATTAAAAAACTACAGTCAAGCAAAAATAGTGAAAATGAAAAGCATAAGTACTCTACCACTCAGAAAACCACAGTTACCGTTCAGAATATATCTTTTCAGTGTTTTGCTATGCATTCAAAAGAAATTTTTTACTAAAACTGGATCATAGTCTTACACGGTTTTCTAAACTGATTGCCTTTTCAATTAGCCACTGTATGAATCTTTCCATGTTAACCAAAATCCTAGGGCTTTTTTTTTCCATTTAAATTTAATAAACATTTCTTTAGAATGATACACAAGCTTACATTACCTGATAAAGACCAGAAGTGACCAGACAGGGACAACTTTGCTTGCAAGCACAAAACAAGCACAGATCAGGTGAGTGTAGGGAGGGGACGGACAGGGTGTTATAGAAGTAAATACCAGGAAATTAAACTTTGACCAGAGGCTGGGGAAGCGCTCCCAAGGAAGCACGTTTACCTCATAATCAGAATGCAGGTATTCCAAAATATAGCTGCACCAATAGACTTATCTGCTCATATTTGAGGTCTTCTCACCTGGCTAGGTCTACCAGATGTTTACAATGATTACAAAATTATGCTTCATAAATCCTATTAGCCATCTGTGTGTGGATGGTTTTGCTTCTTTGCTTCTGTCAATCAAGAGGGTATATGCATCAGTGGAAGCCTGGTGTCTCATAAATTCTCCAAGGGTGTCTTCTAGCCTGTGATTAAAAAAGGAGTCAGTTCAGTTCAGTAGCTCAGTTGTGTCCGACTCTTTATGACTCCATGGACTGCAGCATGCCAAGCTTCCCTGTCCATCACCAACTTCTGGAGGTGGCTCAAACTCATGTCCATCGAATCAGTGATGCCATCCAACCATCTCATCCTCTGTTGTCCCCTTCTCCTTCTGCCTTCAGTCTTTCCCAGCATCAGGGTCTTTTCCAATGAGTCCATTCTTTGCATCAGGTGGCCAAAATATTGGAGTTTCAGCATCAGTCCTTCCAATGGATATTCAGGACTAATTTCCTTTAGGATTGATTGATTTGATCTTCTTGCTGTCCAAGGGGCTCTCAAGTCTTCTCCAACACCACAGTTCAAAAGCATCAGTGGAAGCCTGGTGTCATAAATTCTCCTAGTTTCTAAGTGACTAGTGCTTTCCAGTCGCCAAAGTGGTTTCCAGTTTGCTCCTAGCATCTCTTGATGGTGGTACCACCAACACAACCACCTCAGAGGCACAGGGTCACCTCCTGTCAGATTCCATACCATTTCCACCACCTTAAGGTTTTCCTTCTGACAAGGAACACTCAGGATAAAAGCACCAAGTATTCTTGACTTTAAGGAAGCCCTGGAATCCCTTACCCAAACCAGTTCTTTCACTATATATCCTGTTTGTTCCCTCCCTCTTCTTCCAAAAGAATCCAGGCCCATGATCTTTTTTCCATTTCTGCTGTTAGAGGTTGGGGCATCCTGTTTACATTATATATTTTCTCTGACAAAATTTGTCAGAGATACCGTTGTTTTTTTCTGTTTACTAAATATCCATCTTTGGTTTCATATTTAGAGAGAAAGTGTAGAATGAGGAAAAGAGTGATTTGCAATATTCAATTCAGGATAATATTCAGGATACCAAACTATATAGAAAGTCCCCAATGAAATATGTGAGCCAACAAATCCTCTTACCTCTTTAAAAGGGAAAGAATATATTTGTAACTGTGATCATTAGAGTAAATGTTTTCCTGCTTTGATATGGAGATTTGGGAAAGCAGAAGAGTAGTTTTTAAAGAAAGTATTTTCTTGAGCAGCAAACAGCATATGCAACTTACAGTGTGGTGAACAATGCATCAAATAATATCTCCCAACATTACAGAAATGTCATAAGGTTCACATAATATTTGTGAAAGTAACTTACAAATGTTGAAAGTTCTGCAAAAGTTTATGAAGAACATATTAAAAAGCAGAGACATTACTTTGCCAACAAAGGTCCATCTAGTCAAAGCTATGTATGTATGCATCATGTATGCATGTGCTGCTGCTGCTGCTGCTGCTGCTAACTCACTTCAGTTGTGTCTGACTCTGTGCGACCCCATAGACGGCAGCCCACCAGACTCCGCCATCCCTGGGATTCTCCAGGCAAGAACACTGGAGTGTTCTCCAGGGTTGCCATTTCCTTCTCCAATGTATGAAAGTGAAAAGTGAAAGTGAAGTCGCTCAGTCGTGTCCAACTCTTTGCGACCCCATGGACTGCAGCCTACCAGGCTCCTCCATCCATCGGATTTTCCAGTCAAGAGTACTGGAGTGGGTTGCATTGCCTTCTCCAATGGATGTGAGAGTTGGACTATAAAGAAAGCTGAATGCCAAAGAATTGATGTTTTAAACTGGGGTGTTGGAGAAGACTCTTGAGAGTCCCTGGGACTGCAAGGAGATCCAACCAGTCCATCTAAAGGAAATCAGTTCTGAATATCCATTGGAAGGTCTGATGCTGAAGCTGAAACTCCAATACTTTGGCCACCATATGCGAAGAACTGATTCATTGGAAAAGACCCTGATGCTGGGAAAGACTGAAGGCAGGAGGAGAAGGGGACGATAGAGGATGAGATGGTTGGATGGCATCACCGATTCAACGGACATGAGTTTGAGCAAGCTCTGGAAGTTGGTGATGGACATGGAAGCCTGGCACGCTGCAGTCCATGGGGTCGCAAAGAGTTGGACACGACTGAGGGACTGAATTGAACTGATTATTATTTTTAAAATGAGCAGCGTCTTAAGTCAGTAAATATTGGGGAAGGAAAACATTTTCCTTCACCTCTTCTGGGTTCTTGTAGCTGGTCTAAGAATTAAATTGCTGTTAGACAGATGTACAGGAAAATATCAAATTTAGTTATGTATCTACAGGGGTCTGAAAGAAAAAAATGACACACTAGGACAAGTTAGAAAATTGAGGCTTATATGCCATCTGAGAGAAAAAGGGAGTAGGGTACTGGGACTTCAGAGGTGAGGAAGTAAATTCACATGCAGATGGAAAAGCAAAAGTTTGGTAACAAATATGTGCTGGAACACAGACAGGATTTGGGGCTCTAGGTGCTGCTGAGCTCCTCACACCACACGTAGCCCATATTCTTTGTAGGTATCTCTGGGCATAGCACTCCTCCTGAACCAGGCTCTTTGTGTAAATTCTTTTAGGTAGTTAAGGCAGAGGTAATAAGGAAGACCTGCATCTACTATTCCTTAAAAAATAATCAGTCTAAAATAATCTTCATGCTAGAGAGACATATTTTGGGACAGCAACTTTGTTTCTCTAAGTAAGGCTGCCTTCAACAAAAGTAACAAATAATTAGGAAATAAAATATATTCTTTTTGAATTCATTTCATGTATTCCTGTTGCCAATTATTTCTAAGAAGTATATAGTAGTTACAAATTGATTTCACACAATTAACTAAGAATATTGCAGAGATTTGGTTTCACTCATCAATGAAAGAGAGTTTCTGTGGGTTTATTTTTTTCAACCTTTCACATTTTAGCATGAGTACTTCTGATGTTTCTCTGCAGAGTCAAGGCTGGGCACAGAAAGCAGATGGTGGGTACAACTGCTAAGAGCTGAAGTCTGGTGTCAGCAAAGCTGGAGTTATGGTGACAGCTCACTTCCATTGACCTGCAGGTGCTGCACCTGCTCTGTGAAAGCATTGTAGTGAAACAGGAGGAGCATGGGCTTTTGAGTCAGAGTGACCTGATTTTAAGGATTCAATGAGTCTTTTAACTTTAGTTTTCTTATCTTTAATATGTAGATGGTAATTCCTACCTTGCAGCATGTTTGAGGACTAAATAAGGTGAAGAATATTAAGTTCTGTAACAATCCTGGAACTTGAGAGATTAAAAAACAAAAAAAGATTCTTCTTCGGCTGATGCTCTGGTGTCTCTAGATGAGTTCCAGGTCACCCTGCTGCAGCAGTGATGGGGCAAGCTGGCACCAAGCTCAGTTGCAGCACATCCTTTCTCAGGGAAGGACCCTGAATTATATGACTGTTTCCTAGGTATGGTACTAATTGCTTGGCCTTATGGTATATAGAAAAATGAATTCAAATCTGTGTCTTGATGAATGTCTGCTCATTGAATATGCACCTATTTATCACACGATGGCAATGACAATTTTTTCCAGAAAGAAATGTTTCTGATTTACATATGTGTGGCTGATGCATGAAGTGGGTTTTATAAATCACTATGTCATCATCACAAAAAAATGCCCTCTAGCCATATTAAAAAGAGCCCATGACAAGGAGCCTATCAAATTGAATGGAAAGGCCATAAAACCATCAGTTCATTTGACATAAAGCTGATATATTATGTGATAATGCTTCAAGTAGAACCTGGGACCCCATTCATCACACAGGCTGCTCCTCGGCTAGGTTCTGAGCTGTGTGTTAATGAAACCGTCACGCTCGACTCATGCTGCAGATTGCAGTTCCCAATCAGCACTGGAAACCTACACACCAGAAAATGTTTCTGTTGAATACAGGTTTCATTCAGTAATGAACTTTCCCGGCAGAAAGTTACATCAGGATAGAGGTCACACAGCTTCCTGGGGGCACAGTGTCCTCAAGTGTAAAAGGTCAACTGGATCCATTGTTCTTAGTAAGAGAAGCACATAGACTCATCTGGCTGACCTATGCAAGTGCAGGGGCTAGGGCCCCATCCCAGGGCAGGACCTGGGATTCCTCAGCTTTAAAAGATCCTTAGGTGATTCTGATGCTCAGCCAGAGTTCAGCCTCTTTATTCAAAGTGTCATCTGAGGATTAACAGCATCAGCATCACTGAAAGCTTATTAGAAATGCAGAATCTCAAACCTTCAGAATAAGAATCTGAATTTTAACAAGATCCCAGGAGATTCAATGGACATTAACATTTGAGCAGCATTAGAACAGTGTTTCACAAACTTGGCCCCTTCTTAACATCTCTTGGGAAGCTTTTAAATATCCCAGTGCCCAGCTGCACCATAGAGTCAAATCAGAGCTTTTAGGGGTAGAACCCAGGCATCACATATTTTGCTACTTTTAATATCTCCCCAGAAGATTGTAATAAGTAGCAACATTTGAGACCCACTAACTTAGAACCTCATTTACAGTTTACACCTGAGGCTTTAGCTGGCATCCCAAAAACACGTGATGATGCAAGCGCAGAATCACTGGCTTAAGGAGGGGGCTTCAAACAACAGCAGGAGGGCGAGGTATTCCATATTCACTTCTCTTCTGGCCAGGCACTGTCTCATCCTTTCATATGCGCCTTCAGGACAACCCTGACAGGTAAGAACTGTTACATATTTTTGAAATGAGAAAACTGCAGTTCAGAGAGATAAATTGATTTGCCCGAGGTTATGTAGCTAGTTCTGGAGGAGGGCATGGTGACCCACTCCAGTATTCTTGCCTGGAGAATCCCCATGGACAGAGGAGCCTGGTGGGCTGCAGTCCATGAGGTCGCAAAGAGTTGGATATGACTGAGCAACTAAGCAGTCATGCATGTAGGTAGTTATGGGGCTTCCCTGGTGGCTCAGTGGTAAAGAATTTGTCTGCTAATGCTAGGGACATGGGTTTGATCTGTGGGTTAGGAAGATCCCCTGGAGAAGAAAATGGCAACCCACTCCAGTATTCTTGCCTAGAGAATCCCATTGCAGGAGTCTGGCAGGCTACAGCCCATGTGGTTGCAAAGAGTTGTATCCAACTCAGCACACACACACACGTAGTATGTAGCTAGTAACTGGTGTTCATCCCATTTTGAAATTCATGCTCTGTTATAGTGCTGCCTGCATCTCAGGTACCATTGCCATCGCCCCCCACCCACCCTGCTGTGCCTCCCAGGGTAGATCAGATTTTTTTAAGTGAGAGCAGTGTCAGGAGTGATAGGTAGAAACAGGGTGATTGCCAATCCAGGGTCATTCTATGAGTATATTCAGAATGAAATGTGAGGAAAGATCCAAGAAGGCAACATAACCGGGAGAGAGAGAAAAAAAGAAAACAACAAAAAAAAAACCCCACAGAATACACACCTAACTACAACTGCAGAAAGGAGAATTTTCCCACAAAAGGCTCTAACTTAATAACCTAATGCATAGCCTGGCCATCTCACAGCACAGAACAAAGGATTGAGCAAATACCAAAGCAGAACTAGCCGGCTACCTACCGGCCCCTCCCCGCCCAGTGGCAGAGAGGCAGGCTTTCAACAGCCAGAGCCAGAAGGCAAGGGGCTGCTACTATCTCAGCCCCAGAGAGGGCATCTTCCACCAAACTGGGAGCAGGCTTGCAGCTGCTAACCATGTTTTCCTGAGATCCTGGATGGTTGACATCCACCAGAGGGTCATAGCCTGAGATCAGCTCTCCAGAGGAGACATACTACACACCTGAGACAGTGCTCTCATGGCACACCGAGGAAACAAGTGGCCAGGATCAGGAACGTGATTAAGATGCACAGTCCACCTGGGACAGTGCGCATGCAAAGCACCTGGTCACCTGAGCTGCTCAGACCTGGAAATGGCATAAAACAAATGCTCAACCCACAGAGATTGTGCCAGAACTGTGTCTGAGTGTCTCCTATGGAGGTATGGGTCACCAGTGGTCTGCTGCAGGGGCTCTGGGTACAACAGACCTGGGTATGGCATAAGCCCTCTTGGAGGAGGTTGCCATTAACCCCACCATAGAACCACCAGAACTTACACAGGACTGGGGAAATAGACTCTTGGAGGGAACAAAAAAAACTTTGTGCACACCAGGACCCAGGAGATAGATGCAGTAACCCCACAAGAAACTGACCCAGACATGCCCATGAGTGTCTAGCAGCCTCCAGTGGAGGCGTGGGGCAGTGGTTGCTTGCTTCAGGGTCAGAGGCACTGAGTGTAGCAGTGCATGCATGGGACCTTTTGAAGGAGGTCTCCATTATCTTCCTTACCTCCACCATAGTTTGGCCTCAGGTCAAGCAACAGGGAGGAACACAGCCCTGCCCATCAACAGAAAACTGGACTAAAGATTTACTGAACATGGCCCCGCCCATCAGAACAAGACCCAGTTTCCACCCCCCCCCCCCCCCCCCAGGCAGTCTCTCCCACCAGGAAGACTGATAAGACTCCCATATGCCTCTTATCCTTATCCATCAGAGGGCACACAGAATGAAACCACAATTACAGAAAACTAACCAAACTCATCAAATGGACCACAGCCTTGTCTAGCTCTATGAAACTATGACCCATGCCATGTAGGGCCACCCACGATGGAGGAATCATGGCCAAGAGTGCTGACAAAACGTGGTCCACTGGAGAAGGGAATGGAAAACCACTTCAGTATTCTTGCCTTGAGAACCCCATGAATCGTGTGAAAAGGCAAAAACGTATGACATTGAAAGATGAACTCCCCAGGTTGGTAGGTGCCCAATACACTGCTGGAGAAGATTGAAGAAATAACTCCAGAAAGAATGAAGAGACAGAGCCAAAGCAAAAACAACACCCAGTTGTGGATGTGACTGGTGATGGAAGTCAAGTCCGATGCTGTAAAGAGCAATATTGCATAGGAATGTAGAATGTTAGGTCCATGAATCAAGGCAAATTGGAAGTGGTCAAACAGATGGCAAGAGTGACCATCGATGTTTTAGGAAGCAGCGAACTAAAATGGACTGGAGTGGGTGAATTTAATTCAGATGACCATTATATCTACTATTGTGGGCAAGAATCCCTTAGAAGAAATGGAGTAGCCATCATAGTAAATAAAAGAGTCCAAAATGCAGTACTTGGATGCAATCCCCGAAACGACAGAATGATCTCTGTTCATTTCCAAGGCAAACATTTAATACCACAGTAATCCAAGTCTATGCCCTGACCAGTAATGCTGAAGAAGCTGAAGCTAAATGGTTCTATGAAGACCTACAAGACCTTCTAGAACTAACACCCAAAAAAGATGTCCTCTTCATTACAGGGGATTGGAATGCAAAAGTAGGAAGTCAAGAGATACTTGGAGTAACAGGCAAATTTGGCCTTGAAGTACAGAACGAAGCAGATCAAAGGCTAACAGAGTTCTGCCAAGAGAACGCACTGGTCATAGCAAACATGCTCTTCTAACAACACAAGAGAAGATTCTACACATGCACATCACCAGATGGTCAATACTGAAATCAGATTGATTATATTCTTTGCAGCCAAAGATGGAGAAGGTCTATACAGTCAGCAAAAACAAGACCCAGAGATGGCTGTGGCTCAGACCATGAACTCCTTATTGCCAAATTCAGACTTAAATTGAAAAGAGTGGGGGAAATCACTAGACCATTCAGATTTGACTTAAATCCCTTATGAATATATAGTGGAAGTGACAGATTCAAGGGATTAGATCTGATAGAGTCTGAAGAACTATAGACGGAGGTTTGTGACATTGTACAGGAGGTAGTGATCAAGACCATCCCCAAGAAAATAAATGCAAAAAGGCAAAATGATTGTCTGATGAGACCTTACAAATAGCTGGGAAAGGAAGAGAAGCTAAAGGCAAAGGAGAAATGGAAAGATACACCCATTTGAATGCAGAGTTCCAAAAAATATCAAGGAGAGATAAGAAAGCCTTCCTCAGTGATCAGTGCAAAGAAATATAGGAAAACAATAGAATGGGAAAGAATAGAGATCTCTTCAAGAAAATTTGAGATGGTGTTGGAGAAGACTCTTGAGAGTCCTTGGACTGCAAGGAGATCCAACCAGTCTATTCTGAAGGAGATCAGCCCTGGGATTTCTTTGGAAGGAATGATGCTAAAGCTGAAACTCCAGTACTTTGGCCACCTCATGCAAAGAGTTGACTCATTGGAAAAGACTCTGATGCTGGGAGGGATTGGGGGCAGGAGGAGAAGGGGACGACAGAGGATGAGATGGCTGGATGGCATCACTGACTCGATGGACATAAGTCTGAATGAACTCTGGGAGTTGGTGATGGACAGGGAGGCCTGGCATGCTGCGATTCATGGGGTCGCAAAGAGTCGGACACGACTGAGTGACTGAACTGACTGAAGGGAATATTTCATGCAAAGATGAGCACAATAAAGGACAGAAATGGTATGGACCTAAAAGAAGCAGAAGATATTAAGAAGAGGTGGCAAGAATACACAGAAGAACTATACAAAAAAGATCTTCAAGACTCATAACCATGATGGGGTGATCACCTAGAGCCAGACATCCTGGAATGCAAAGTCAAGTGGGCCTTAGGAAGCTTCACCATGAACAAAGCTATTGCGGGTGATGGAATTCCAGTTGAGCTATTTCAAATCCTCAAAGATGATGCTGTGAAAGTGCTGCACTCAATATGCCAGCAAATGGAAAACTCAGCACTGGCCACAAGACTGGAAAAGATCAGTTGTCATTCCAATCCCAAAGAAAGGCAATGACAAAGAATGTTCAAACTACCGCACAATTGCATTCATCTCATACACTAGCGAAGTAACGCTCAAAATTCTCCAAGCCAGGCTTCAACAGTACATGAACCGTGAACTTCCAGATGTTCCAGCTGGATTTAGAAAAGGCAGAGGAACCAGAGATCAAACCAGTATCCACTGAATCATCGAAAAAGAAAGAGAGCTCCAGAAAAAAACATATACTTCTGCTTTTTTGACTATGCCAAAATCTGTGTGGATCAGAACAAACTGGAAAATTCCTACAGAGATGGGAATACCAGACCACCTGACCTGCCTCCTGACAAATCAAGGTCAAGAAACAACAGTTAGACCTGGACATGGAACAACAGACTGGTTCCAGATTGGGAAAGGAGTATGTCAAGGCTCTATATTGTCACCCTGCTTATTTAACTTATATGCAGAGTACATCATGAGAAATGCTGGATTGGATGACGCACAAGCTGGAATCAAGATTGCCGGAAGAAACATCAATAACCTCAGATATGCATATGACACCACCCTTATGGCAGAAAGTGAAGTAGAACTAAAGAGCCTCTTGATGAAAGTGAAAGAGGAGAGTGAAAAACTTGGCTTAAAACTCAACATTCAGAAAACTAAGATCATGGCTTCTGGTCCCATCACTTCATGACAAATATAAGGGGAAACAACAGAAACAGTGAGAGACTTTATTTTGGGGGGCTCCAAAATCACTGCAGATGTTGACTCCAGCCACAAAATTAAAAGACGCTTGCTCCTTGGAAGAAAAGCCATGACCAACCTAGACAGCATATTAAAAAGCAGAGACATTAGTTTGCCAGCAAAGATCCATCTAGTCAAAGCCATGGTTTTTCCAATAGTCATGTCTGGATGTGAGAGTTGGACTATAAAGAAAGCTGAGCACTGGAGAATTGATGCTTTTGAACTGGGGTGTTGGAGAAGACTCTTGAGAGTTCCTTGGACTGCAAGGAGATCCAACCTGTTAATCCTAAAGGAAATCAGTCCTGAATATTCATTGGAAGGATTGATGCTGAAGCTAAAACTCCAATACTTTGGCCACCTGATGCAAAGAACTGACTCACTGGAAAAGACCCTGATGCTGGGAAAGGTTGAAAGCGGGAGAAGAAGGGGACGATAGAGGAAGAGATGGTTGGATGGCATCAGCGACGCAATGGACATGAGTTTGAATAGGCTCCAGAGTTGGTGGTGGACAGGGAAGCCTGGCATGCCAAAGTCCATGGGGTTGCAGAGTCAGACACAACTGAGCAACTGAACTGAACTGAAGCTTTTTGGGGGAGAACATCAATAGAATATTAGTGGAGCTCAGATCTGCCCAGCTGGGTGGTGGTCCTTAGTAGGTCCTGGTCTTACTGTCTTACTCCAGTTGGCTAATGCAATCTCCTTAGGATGTAACAACCATAGTACTGTGTGAAATCCAGGACTCAAAAAAAAAAAAAAAAAAAAACCCACACAGCTTAATTGAGATATAACTGACATACAATAAACTGTATGTATTTAAAGCATACAACTTGATAAGTATTGGTATAAATATGCTCTCAGGAAACTGTCATCACAATAATGATCATATTTTCCACCTCCCAAAGTTTTCCTTGTCTTCCTTCCTGTTCCTCCCTGCTCCCAGGTAACCACTGATGTGTCTTCTGTCAATATAGATAAGGTTTGGGGGGGACTTCCCTGGCAGTACAGTGGGTAAGACTCCATGCTTTCAATGCAGGGGGCACGGGTTTGATCCCTGGTGAGGAAACTAATATCCTGCATTCCACATGGTATGGCCAAAACAAAAAGTAGATGTTTTCATTTTCTAGAATTTTACAAGAATGGAATCATATAATATGTATTACATTTTTGTCTGGCTTCTTTCAATTAGCAGAATTATTTTGAAATTATCCAAATTGTTGTATGTATTATAAGATTTGTCCTTTTTATTATTATTTATCTATTTACATAGTGAGGGGTTGTGATATAATGAGATATATATGTTTGGTCTTTGTCTCCAGGTCTACCCTGAGAATTGTCTGAATGATAAATTTCTCAGCATGCTAATGAGATGATTTGGCTGAGGGGTCCCTGGATAGCTTCAAGATAGGAGCTGGTCACCAGAAAGACATGTTGGAATTCTCAGTGTCCTGATCTCATTTCTTCAGGATGGGAAAGGGACTGGAGACTGAAGTACTCACCAATAACCAGTGATTTAATTAATCATGTGCATATAAAACCCCTTAAATAATAGGTTCAGAGAGCTGAGTTAGTGAACACAAGGTGCTAGGAGGGTACCACACCCAGAGAAGGCAGAGAAGCTCTGTTCTCCTCCTCCATGCTGCTGCTGCTAAATCACTTTAGTCGTGTCCGACTCTGTGTGACTCCCAGAGACGGCAGCCCACCAGGCTCCCCTGTCCCTGGGATTCTCCAGGCAAGAACACTGGAGTGGGTTGCCATTTCCTTCTCCAATGCATGAAAGTGAAAAGTGAAAGTGAAGTCGTGTCCGACTCTTCGCAACCCCATGGATACCTTGTGCTATTCATCTCTTCTGTCTAGCTGTTCCTCAGTTGTGCTCTTTGCATCAGATGGCCAAAGTACTGGAGTTTCAGCTTTAGCATCAGTCCTTCCAAAGAACACCAGGACTGATCTCCTTTAGGATGGACTGGTTGGATCTCCTTGCAGTCCAAGGGACTCTCAAGAGTCTTCTCCAACACCAGTTCAAAAGCATCAATTCTTTGGCACTCAGCTTTCCTCACAGTCCAACTCTCACATCCATACATGACTACTGGAAAAACCATAGCCTTGACTAGATGGACCTTTGTTGGCAAAGTAATGTCTCTGCTTTTCAACAGGCTATCTAGGTTGGTCATAATTTTCCTTCCAAGGAGTAAGCATCTTTTAATTTCATGGCTGCAGTCACCATCTGCAGTGATTTTGGAGCCCCCAAAAATAAACTCTGACACTGTTTCCACTGTTTCCCCATCTATTTGCCATGAAGTGATGGGACCATGATCACTATTTGCCATGAAGTGATGGGACCAAGATGCCATAATCTTTCTAAATGTTGAGCTTTAAGCCAACTTTTCACTCTCCTACGGTGACTGTGCCATGAAATTAAAAGATGCTTACTCCTTGGAAGGAAAGTTATGACCAACCTAGATAGCATATTCAAAAGCAGAGACATTATTTGCCAACAAAGGTCCGTCTAGTCAAGGCTATGGTTTTTCCTGTGGTCATGTATGGATGTGAGAGTTGGACTGTGAAGAAGGCTGAGCGCTGAAGAATTGATGCTTTTGAACTGTGGTGTTGGAGAAGACTCTTGAGAGACCCTTGGACTGCAAGGAGATCCAACCAGTCCATCCTAAGGAGATTGGCCACCTCATGTGAAGAGTTGATTCATTGGAAAAGACTCTGATGCTGGGAGAGATTGGGGGCAGGAGAAGGGGACGACAGAGGATGAGATGGCTGGATGGCATCACTGACTCGATGGACGTGAGTCTGAGTGAACTCTGGGAGTTGGTGATGGACAGGGAGGCCTGGTTTGCTGTGATTCATAGGGTCGCAAAGAGTCAGACACGACTGAGCAACTGAACTGAACTGAACTTTCATCAAGAGGCTTTTTAGTTCCTCTTTACTTTCTGCCATAAGGGTAGTGTCATCTGCATATCCGAGGTTATTGATATTTCTCTCGGCAAACGATTTCAGTCCTTAGAATTTCCAAATCAAATTTATAATCAGCTTGTAGATTTCTATGAAAAAAGTCTGTTGGGATTTTAACTAGGATTGTCTTGAATTTATAAATCAACTTGGGGAGAATTGAGACCTTGTATCAAGTGTTTCAATCCCCGAAGATGGTAGTTTTCTTCATATATTTATGTCTGTGTACTAAAAAGGTTTCACTTTTACCTTTCCAAGCTGAATGTCTTTCACTTCTATTTTTTTTTAAATTTCACTGGCTAGACCATTTAATACAATATTAAACTGAAGCTGTGACAGCAGACATTCTTGCCTCATTCCAGAACACAGTGGGAAAGTATTTAGTCTTTCACCATGGTTTTTAAAATAAGGTCATGTTGTGCTTTAGTTGCTCAGTCATGTCTGAATCTATGCGACCCCATGGATTGTAGCCCACCAGGCTCCTCTGTCCTGGGGATTCTCCAGGCAAGAATATTGCAGTGGGTTGCCATGCCCTCCTCCAGGGGATCTTCCCAACCCAGGGATTGAACCCAGGTCTCCCACATTGCAGGCAGATTCTTTACTGTCTGAGCCACCAGGGAAGCCCTAAATAAGGTTAGGTTCTTTAAGATTATTCTTATTTCCTGAGGTAAGGCTATATTTAATATAAACTCAAAACTAACTGCTTTTGCTGCATCCCATAGGTTTTAGATAACTGGGTTTTTTGTTGTCATTTGTTTCTAGGTATTTTTTTATTTCCTTTTTGATTTCTTCAGCGACCCACTGGTGGTTTAACAACACATGGTTCAGCCCACATATGTTTGTGATTTTTACAGTTTTTTCTTGTAGTTGACTTCTAATCTCACAGTCTTGTGATCAGAAAAGATGCTTGATATAATTTCAATTTTCCTAAATTTACCAAGGCTCACGTTGTGGCCCAGTATGCAATTAGTTCCTGGAGAGTGTTCCATGTGCACTTGAGAATGATGTATATTCTGCTGCTTTTGGATAGAATGCTCTATAAATATCAGTTAAGTCCATCTGGTCTAATGCATCTTTTAAGGTCTGTTTCCTTACTCATTTTCTGTCTGGATGATCTGTCCATTGATGAAAATGGGCTGTTACAGTCACCCACTATTATTGTGTTAGTATTGATTTCTCCTTGATGGCTTTTAGCATTCGCCTTTTATATTGACATGCTCCTATGGTAGATACACACATATTTATAGTTGTTATATCTTCTTCTTGGATTATTGACCCCATGATCATTATGTAGTGTCCTTCTTCATCCGTTAGTCTTTATTCTAAAGTCTATTTTGTCTGATGTGAGTACTGCTACTCCAGCTTTCTTCTGATTTCCATTTGCATGGAGTATCTTTTACTCTCCCCTCACTTTCAGTCTGTATGTGTCCTTGGATCTGAAGTGGGTCTCTTATAGACAGCATATATATAGGTCTTGTTTTTGTATCCATTCAGCCAATCTGTGTCTTCTGGTTGAAATATTTGATCCATTTTTGTTTAGGTAATTACCAATTATATGTTCCTATTGCCATCTTATTAATTGTTTTGGATTTCTTTTGATAGGTATTTTATCTTCCCTCCCTCTTTTGTTCTCTTCTCTTGTGATTTGAGGATTATCTGTAGTGTTGTGTTTGGATTGCTTTTTTGTTTTTCATCTATTGTATATTTTTGGTTTGCAGTTACCATAAGGTTTTAATGTAGCAGGCTATATATAAAAATACACACACACACACACACACACACACGACTGTTTTAAGTTGATGGTCTTTTCATTTTAAATGCATTTCCAATATCCTGCACTTGCACTCTCTTCTCATGATTGCTGCTTTTTATATCATATTTGTGTGTGGATGGTTCCCTACCTGAGAGGCTGTGTGTGTGGGTGATTCCTACCTGAGAGGCTCTGTGATAAGGGATTAAGGTATTCCAGGAGCATTTTATAAATGTAGAGTAGTTTTGCTAAATTTTGAATCTAGTAAAAAAAAATTAACTATACAATAAAATTAATCATCTGTACTAGGACACTGTTGAGAGTAAAAGGGAGGACTATTAATATGTCAGGACAACAGGCATTAATTGGAACCATCCCAAGCAAACCAAGACATCTGAGGGAAAAGTCAAACTTTTCTTACCATATTGTATCACTATTACATATATTTTTATGTATTCAATACCATGTTCATAGCCCAAAATAATCAGATTTACCATTTGTTTCATTTTATTTTGAAGCATATTATTTAAAATAATTTGTGTATTTAGTCAATCCAGAATGGGGAGACCACTATGAAGAACTGAAAGAGAGAACATCAGCTAAGGCACAGAGATTTGCATTCAAATCCCAGAATGCCACTTCACAGCTGTGACCTCAGACAAAGTATACCCTCTTAGTTGAGCCTCAGTTTCATCCTCTGCAAAATAAAAAGGATAGTATCCACTTTAAAGTTATTAGTGGATCAAACAAAGTAAAATTTGATCAAGGAAGGTATCCCATAAAAGCTGGAAAATGTTATTATACACATGGACAATGAATATAAAGGGAAACACTACAAGACATATCTGACAGCAGTTGCAGTGATGTTACATTACAGGAGGTGTACAGATTGTTTGTAAAGTAAATACTACTACTTCTCTCACTGAATTTATGTGCAGTATGGTGTTCCGGGTCTTTCAGCAGCCACAGGCATGACGGCAATCATTGTTTATCAAAGAATGAGCACTATACTGCTGCTGCTGCTGCTAAGTCGCTTCAGTCGTGTCAGACTCTGTGTGACCCCATAGACGACAGCCCACCAGGCTCTGCCATCCCTGGGATTCTCCAGTCAAGAACACTGGAGTGGGTTTCCATTTCCTTCTCCAAAGTATGAAAGTGTAAAGTGAAAGTGAAGTCACTTAGTTGTGTCCTACCCTTAGCGACCCCATGGACTGCAGCCTACCAGGCTCCTCCGTCCATGGGAGTTTCCAGGCAAGAGTACTGGAGTGGGGTGCCATTGCCTTCTCCGAATGACTGCTATAGTTGTCTTTATTGTTAAACCTCAAAAAGAAAAAAAAATCCCATTACCTTTAGCATCTGCAGAGTTGGACATGACATTCAAGAGCATGTTCCCACTACATTCTCACTATGTATCAGCTACCCTGTTAAGTTCTCTGGCCCCATCTTTGGAGCTAAGAACAACAGGTCAGCACCAATACAGCCTTGCAGCTTGAGTTTATGGAGGAAACATGTGACTTACTGAGTATCAGGACTCTCTCAAGAATTAGGACTGGCTTAGCCACTATTTAACTGCATGATCTAGGGCAAACTGTTCCTATAAAATGAGGCAACAGACCAGAGGATCATTAAAGACCCTATAAACTCTGACATTTTATGATTCTAAGATATTCTTGGTATTTTACAAGTATAAATGACTGACTTCTTGGATATTTTCCTCCCCTTTCTCACAAGAGAAGATAAAGTTTAAGCATAACTAAACAGAAAGAGATGTTTGAAAGAGATTTCAAGTAGTTTTAGGATACAGTTACAGCGATAAACACAAGTAAAATAATAGGCATTCAATTAAGAAACATTTATTCTTTCCCACATGAAAATGTAAATACAATTGTAAACATACACTAAAAAATGTTTTACAAGATAATCTGCTATATGACCATGATCTTGAGGTGTTAGACGAGATAATTATTAAAGACCCTGTAAGTTCTGAACTGTATAATTCTAAGACTTTTTTGGCACTTAACAAATCTAGATGACTACCTTCACTTTGGGGTATTTTCTTTCACATTGTCCAGTCTATTCTCATTACAGAAGAAAACAGCATATAATTTCAGAAATAGTAATTTTAAGTAGAGATTTAAAATAACTTCAAGATACATTTATAGTGAAATATAAAGGTAAAATAGTTGCTGAGTCAGGAAACACTTATTCACAGAATGAATTTCATTTATGGAAAATAATACGAACCAAGTAACATTTCTCTTACAAGGTAACTGAATTCTTTTATTAATAATTTTGTAGCTAGAGACATGTATAACACAACATTTACACAGTACTAATTTCAAAATAATATTTTTGACCTCTAAGAATGAAAGTTCTCAGTGACAAGCTTTAAATGTGCCACTTAGCTCAGTGGGTGTCAACTCTGTCATAAGAGACAACTACACACAAACAGGGCACCACCCATGCGTGAGAAAGTGAAATTAGAAACTTTCAAGGCTGAAAAAAAAAATTCCTCCAAAGCATAAATGATTATGGTCCAAAGAGCATGTTTACAAATAAAGTTATTCAAATGAGCAAGTGACTTAATTTGCATGCTAATTTTCTTACTGCTTCCTGATTTCTGATTTGGAGGGCTATTTATGGTGTTATCTACTGTGCAAGACATTGAGAACAGTAAGAATCTTCAGGCACGGTCCCAGTGGTATGCTGGTAAATCTTTAATAACAAGCTCTTGGGGGGAAGGGAAAAAAAGCCCTTATCTATAGCATTCACCAATTTCTGTGGTATAAAATAGCCCCACTATACCAGATTTCATGCTAACAATAGTTTGAATAACTGTTTCACAAAATTCCTAAAACTAAGAATCATCTTTCACAAACCAGTACAGTATATAAGCCAGCTCCAAGACATCAGTGGTTGGTCCTCACCCTCATGTAGCTTATAATCTATTCACAGGTACATATTTTAGAGAATAGGAAAGAATGGGGAAGATAGAGATAAAATATAAATAAATAACATATATTTTATAAGTAATTTTAAAAGTTAAAAGGAACACTAAAATCTGAGGAATTTTCTTACTCTTGTTTACATTTAGTTCAGGAAATTAAAGTGTAGCATATTCAAGAGAAAGTAAAGGATGAGTGGAATAAGGAAAAGAGAAGACATCCTAAGATATATGGTAACAGTAATCACGTTTAAGTTGGAAGAAAATATCTACTAAAATAAGGGCAAATCTAATTTAACTTTCAAAATTTTTTCTTCTTTAAACCCTTTCAATTCAGTTCACAGTCCTGAAGATTTGTCCTCTCCTCTTTGGCTGCAGCTTTGATTAGATTAACTAGCTTATTTTGAATAATACTGAAGAACATACCACTTCACATCACTCATACTATCAGCTCAAATAAGTGGAAAACTAAATTCTGGAGTCTGAAAATTGAACTTCCTTTGCATAGTCACCCTGCTGAATCAGATCTTGGGCAAGTGCCGGCTGGGGTGACCTGGAAATTCTTCTGGTAGCAAAACGTGGAGTCTGCAGGTTGGGCAGGTCCCCTGTTGTATCAGCCAAGGTCTAATGCACTAAGGAGCAAAAAGATTCATGTCAGTCGCTCAGATTTAGCCTAGCAGAGGCAGGTGTAACTCTATACATCAGGGTTGCTAACCCTTCTGATGGATCTTAGAGCCTTATTTGGTGGATTGCCATGAAAACTGCTGCCATCAAGGCACTTTGTCCATGGTTTGCTGAGCAATATAGTTAGTAACAGGACAACACTTTTCAGCCAGTTTATTCTAATAAGTTCCTTTCTCCAACCCCAATCTTCAGGTAGATTAGCACTTCTTCCTAACAAGGACGTTAGGAAACCTATATATTTTTTCTATTTATTATCTATTATTCTAATTGATAATCTAGAAAAAGTCATATCTAAATATACAAATGTCACAAATATGTTGTATCAAGTATTTATGGTGTTTGAAGTTAAAATCTTTAGATAATGGGTATACTTTTAAGATCACCTTTCTTTGGTGATAATGGTAGTACTCTTTGGCTATGAACTATCTATTAAGTTATTTGCTTGAATACTGACTCTCCAAAAACAAATCATTTTACCTGAATGAATAATGGAGAGCCTAGCCAGATGAGAGAGTATTAAGAGTATGAAGAATAGGCAGTAGACATGAGGCCCATTACCTCTATCCCTAGACAGTAACCCAAATGAATTACTTGCTTTCTATTCAATGAGCGATGGCAAAGAATAAAATAAGTTTATGAAACATTTATTTTCTAAATAGATCTTTAGGAAAATCAGACTGGACATGAAACAACAGACTGGTTCCAAATAGGAAAAGGAGTACGTCAAGGGTGTATATTGTCACCCTGCTTATTTAACTTGTATGCAGAGTACATCATGAGAAATGCTGAGCTGGATGAAGCACAAGCTGGAATCAAGATTTCTGGGAGAAATATCAATAACCTCAGATATGCAGATGACACCACTCTTCTGGCAGAAAACAAAGAAGAACTAAAGAGCCTCTTGATGAAAGTGAAAGAAGAGATTGAAAAAGTTGGCTTAAAGCTCAATATTCAGAAAACTAAGATCATGGCATCTGGCCCCATCACTTCATGGGAAATAGATGGGGAAACAGTGGAAAGAGTGAGAGACTATTTTTTTGGCTCCAAAATCACTGCAGATGGTGACTGTGGCCATGAAATTAAAAGATGCTTACTCCTTGGAAGGAAAGTTATGACCAACCTAGACAGCATATTAAGAAGCAGAGACATTACTTTACCAACAAAGGTCCATCTAGTCAAGGCTATGGTTCTTCCAGTAGTCATATATGGATGTGAGAGTTGGAGTGTAAAGAAAGCTGAGTGCCAGAGAATTGATGCTTCTGAACTGTGGTGTTAGAGAAGACTCTTGAGAGTCCCTTGGACTGCAAGGAGATCCAACCAGTCCATCCTAAAGGAGATCAGTCCTGGGTGTTCATTGGAAGGATTGATGTTGAAGCTGAAACTCCAATACTTTGGCCACCTGATGTGAAGAACTGACTCACTGGAAAAGACCCTGATGCTGGGAAAGATTGAAGGCAGGAGGAGAAGGGGACAACAGAGGATGAGATGGCTGGATGGCATCACCGACTCAATGGACATGAGTTTGGGTAAACTCAGGGAATTGGTGATGGACAGGGAGGCCTGGTGTGCTGCAGTCCATGGGGTCACCAAAAGTTGGATACAACTGAGCGACTGAACTGAACTATCTATTTGGAGATCATTTAGGATTAGTCATTCTATGCATATCTCTTAACAAGGCAGATGAAAAAATATAATTCTGTACCAGGTATCAGATTATCTTTGAAATGATGTTTTACAGATATGGCTTGAATAAGGTGGCTATTGTTCATTTCCCTGAGAAGCCTTTCTTGTATAAGATTATCTTTTCTTGTGTCATGTTACACTTCCACAACAGAAGACTTGGATCATAAATAGTATATCAATAGCACTTGCACAGCAACAATGTCAGAAGTTAATCTATGTTGCCAACAAGTCAATTTATGTTGCTAATCTATAAATGCCAAGAATTAACAAAAGATATGCCAGCCTCACATTTTTCTAAAATCAAAGGAAAACTATACACAAGATGAAAAGACAACACTCAGAATGGGAGAAAATATTTGCAAATGAAGCAACTGACAAGGGATTAATCTGCACAATGTACAGACAGCTCATGTAGCTCAATATAAAAATGAAACAGCCTAATCAAAAAATGGGTGGAAGATTTAAATAGACATTTCTCCAAAGAAGATATACAGATGGCCAAGAGGCACATGAAAAGATGCTCAACATCACTAAGTATCAGAGAAATGCAAATCAAAACTACAATGGTGAAAAAAAAAAAAAACTACAATGGTGTATCTATCACCTCACGCCAGTCAGAATAGTCATCATCAAAAAAACTACAAACAATGAATGCTGGAGAGCGTGTGGAGAAAAGGGAACCCTCTTGCACTATTGGTGGGAATAAAAATTGATACAGCCACTATGGAGAATAGTATGGTGATTTCTTAAAAATACTAGGAAAAAAACTACTATATAACCCAGCAGTTCCATTCCTGGCATATACCTGGAGAAAACCATAATTTCAAAAGATACATGCATCCGAATGCTTATTGCAGCACTATTTACAACAGCCAGGACATGGAAGCAACCTTGATGTCCATCAACAGAGGAATGGATAAAGAAGATGTGTTACATACATACTATGGAATATTTCTCAGCCATAGAAAGGAATGAAACTGTGCTATTTGCAGACACATGGATGGACCCAGAGACTGTCATTCAAGTCAAGTAAGTCAGAAAGAGAAAAACAAATATCATATATTAATGCATATATGTGGAATCTAGAAAAATGGTACATATGAATCTATTTGCAAAGCAGAAACAGAGACACAGACGTAGAGAACAAACGTATGGACACCAAGGGGGGAAGGGAGGGTGGGCTGAATTGGGAGAGTGGGATTGAAATATATACATTACTATGTATGAAATAGATAACTAATGAGAACCTACTGTATAGCACAGGGAACTCTACTCAGTGCTCTGTGGTGACCTAAATGGGAAGGAAATCCAAAAAAGAGGGGATATATGTATAGCTGATTCAAAGATGTACAACAGAAATTAACACAACATTGTAAAGCAACTATACTTCAATATAAATTAAAAACAAAAAACTCAAGGCTTAGCATCTTCAAAAGCAAGTACAGAACAGACTGTTAAGGTAATTCTTCTGTGTTGTAACAGCAGTTGGCCATCATTAGGTGTGAACAAAGAACACTATTCATAACAAGTCAAGGTGAAGTGTCACTTTGCTAAACGGTCAACTGTCATATCAATCAACATTCCTTCCAGTTCTGTTCATCTGTTCAAAGGAAATGCCACTCTGCCCATTAAATTTCATCACTGTCCCCTTCTCCTGCTAGGTATATCAAGACCTGAGAAAACACAATGCAATCCATGACTAGGTATGGGCAAACACATAAACGCTATCCACTATGTGAATAACCAGTGAAATTCATGACACAGTGGATGATCATACGTGTATATGATTTCAAGAAATGTAGCATGAATTTCACTTAATTGATTAATGGTAAAATATTAAACAGATAAGTTTACCTGAGAATGGAATTTATGCGCACAAGGCAAAACTGAGAGGTTATCTGGAGAGAGATTCTCATGACAGATCACACAAGGCTCTTCTTCCTCATTATCCTAGGGAAAACATACATATGGTTAAATTCAGCTCATTCTCTCTCCTAAATTTAAATGTATTTAGAATCAACAGTCTCAGTCTTACCAAATGATTGGCTCCTTCCTGTGTGACAGAGCCTTGTGAACCAAGGGGCCTCCGGTCTGGTTTTGAGGGCTGGGCAGCATTAGCCTGTGGTGGAGTATGGCTAGGTGAAACATGATTACCATTTGGCACTGATTTTCCTTGACTCTGAAAATAAGAATATCATACTTATTTTTTTAGAATTGCATAAGACAGGAAGAACTGACAGACTACCATAGAATAGGCTACAGTGGAATTTAGCAAAAGGGGAAATCAACCCTGAATATTCATTGGAAAGACTGATGCTGAAGCCGAGGATCTAATACTTTGGCTGCCTGATGCAGAGAGCTGACTCACTAGAAAAAATCCTGATGCTGGGAAAGACTGAGGGCAGGAGAAGGGGGTACACAGAGGATGAGATGGTTGGATGGCATCACTGACTCAATGGACAAGAGTTTGAGCAAACTCTGGGAGATAGTGAAAGACAGGGAAGCCTGGTGTGCTGCAGTCCTTGGGGTCACGAAGAGTCGGACACAATTGAGCGACTGAACAACAACAGAAAGGTTAATAATCAGGTTCATGAGAAATCTTGAAGCAATTATGGCAATATAAGAACCAGGTAAAAACAAAAGTAACTCTAGGTGCTTTTGTAATTAAAATAAGTCTTTGCAGAAAATTAGGGAAAAAAAAAGTTTCCTTTATGAAATATCCAAAATAACCTAAATTTCAAAAGCCTCAGTTTTATTCTAGAATGATCAGGTGGTGTTTCCAACGCCATTGTCAAGTTTAATTGTTTAATGTTAATATATGATTTAATATGATTATAATTGATTTCCTGATCATGTTATGGAAATAATTAGTATAGCTAAATAAAGATAAGGGTCAGGAGATAGTTTTAGTTTTCTGTTGTTTAGTTGCTTTTTTTTTTTTTTTTTTACCTGAGATCTCTTGGGGTCAATAAATTGGGAAATCTTGAGAACAATTTCATCAAATGTCAGTCCAGATAAGGACTTCCCATGAGTATCCTTCAATTTCCATAAGAAATCTGTAAGCTCCTTTCTGGAAAAGATCAAGGAAAGAGTAGTGGTCATTCTCCTACTGCCCTGAAGATGTGCCCTCCAAAGGAGATATAAAATCCTATCATAGGATAATATCCACCGTACAGATGTGACCCTTTGGATCTCTGATCTAAAAACATGATCATGGGTCCATCTGCACTTATCTTAAACCAGAATGAAAATTCCTGCTAATGTGCTCATTAAGGATACTTAATGTGTTCATGATTGGTAAAGTTTAGTATTTATTTTCTTCCCCTAATGATATTTCAACTGTTTATAAAAGCTCACTTGTGAAAATGAAATTTGCTATCTAAATACTTATTTATGTACTGAGCCTCTTTATATTGTACTTCTCAATGTTCTCTTACTTGAGAGAGACTAAAATATTTCTTTTCAATTATGTTACTATCAGTCTCTATCATTGTGCTATGAATTCTACTTTCATAAAATACATAAACAGAAAATAAAGATTTAACAGAAGGAGAGCAAAGACTAAAAGACACATTATGTGATAAAGAAACCTAGGAGTATTTTAATCGACATGTTATTTTTCAGTTCCCATGGCCCACTGACCCAAAGTCTGCATACACATTTTGGTAGAACAGGGTAGGATGATAAAATATTTTTTCTCAAATGAAATGTCATGTCACCAGCCTTATAAAACTATCTTTGATTTACTATTTATTTTCTATAAACATTTTTTACCAACTATAGTTTTACCAACTATATTAAATTTCTATTTTCATTTTCTATTCATCATTATGTTTACAAAACCATAATATAACCACGAAACATAATAGTATTAGTGTTAAATAAAAGCATTGGCCTTCAAATGAAAATGCTGGTGAAAACCATAATTATTTGATACAATCAGATCAGATCAGATCACTCGTTCAGTCGTGTCCGACTCTTTGTGACCCCATGAATCGCAGCACACCAGGCCTCCCTGTCCATAACCAACTCCCGGAGTTCACTCAGACTCGTGTCCATCAAGTCAGTGATGCCATCCAGTCATCTCATCCTCTGTTGTCCCCTTCTCCTCTTGCCCCCAATCCCTCCCAGCATCAGAGTCTTTTCCAATGAGTCAAGTCTTCGCATGAGGTGGCCAAAGTACTGGAGTTTCAGCTTTAGCATCATTCCTTCCAAAGAAATCCCAGAGCTGACCTCCTTCAGAATGGACTGGTTGGATCTCTTTGCAGTCCAAGGGACTCTCAAGAGTCTTCTCCAACACCACACTTCAAAAGCATCAATTCTTTGGCGCTCAGCCTTCTTCACAGTCCAACTCTCACATCCATACATGATCACAGGAAAAACCATAGCCTTGACTAGACAAACCTTTGTTGGCAAAGTAATGTCTCTGCTTTTGAATATGTGATCTAGGTTGGTCATAACTTTCCTTCCAAGGAGTAAGAGTCTTTTAATTTCATGGCTGCAGTCACCATCTGCAGTGATTTTGGAGCCAGAAAAATAAAGTCTGACACTGGTTTCCACTGTTTCCCCATCTATTTCCCATGAAGTGGTGGGGCCGGATGCCATGATCTTCGTTTTCTGAATGTTGAGCTTTAAGCCAACTTTTTCACTCTCCTCTTTCACTTTCATCAAGAGGCTTTTGAGTTCCTCTTCACTTTCTGCCATAAGGGTGGTGTCATCTGCATATCTGAGGTTATTGATATTTCTCCCGGCAATCTTGATTCCAGCTTGTGTTTCTTCCAGTCCAGCGTTTCTCATGATGTACACTGCATATAAGTTAAGTAAACAGGGTGACAATATACAGCCTTGACGTACTCCTTTTCCTATTTGGAACCAGTCTGTTGTTCCATGTCCAGTTCTAACTGTTGCTTCCTGACCTGCATACAAATTTCTCAAGAGGCAGATCAGGTGTTCTGGTATTCCCATCTCTTTCAGAATTTGCCACAGTTTATTGGGATCCACACAGTCAAAGGCTTTGGCATAGTCTATAAAACAGAAATAGATGTTTTTCTGGAACTCTCTTGCTTTTTCTATGATCCAGAGGATGTTGGCAACTTGATCTCTGGTTCCTCTGCCTTTTCTACAACCAGCTTGAACATTAGGAAGTTCACGGTTCACATATTGCTGAAGCCTGGCTTGGAGAATTTTGAGCATTACTTTACTAGCGCATGAGATGAGTGCAATTGTGTGGTAGTTTGAGCATTCTTTGGCATTGCCTTTCTTTGGGATTGGAATGAAAACTAACCTTTTCCAGTCCTGTGGCCACTGCTGAGTTTTCCAAATTTGCTGGTATATTGAGTGCAGCACTTTCACAGCATCATCTTTCAGGATTTGGAATAGCTCAACTGGAATTCCATCACCTCCACTAGCTTTGTTCGTAGTGATGCTTTCTAAGGCCCACTTGACTTCACATTCCAGGATGTCTGGCTCTAGGTCAGTGATCACACCATCATCATTATCTGGGTCATGAAGATCTTTTTTGTACAGTTCTGTGTATTCTTGCCATCTCTTCTTAATATCTTCTGCTTCTGTTTGGTCCATACCATTTCTGTCCTTTATCAAGCCCATCTTTGCCTGAAATGTTCCTTTGGTATCTCTGATTTTCTTGAAGAGATCCCTAGTCTTTCCCATTTTGTTGTTTTCCTCTATTTCTTTGCACTGATCGCTGAAGAAGGCTTTCTTATCTCTTCTTGCTATTCTTTGGAACTCTGCATTCAGATGCTTGTATCTTTCCTTTTCTCCTTTGCTTTTCACTTCTCTTCTTTTCACACTATTTGTAAGGCCTCCCCAGACAGCCATTTTGCTTTTTTGCATTTCTTTTCCGTGGGGATGGTCTTAATCCCTGTCTCCTGTACAATGTCACGAACCTCATTCCATAGCTCATCAGGCACTGTATCTATCAGATCTAGGCCCTTAAATCTATTTCTCACTTCCACTGTATAATCATAAGGGATTTGATTTAGGTCATACCTGAATAGTCTAGTGGTTTTCCCTACTTTCTTCAATTTAAGTCTGAATTTGGCAATAAGGAGTTCATGGTCTGAGCCACAGTCAGCTCCTGGTCTTGTTTTTGCTGACTGTATAGAGCTTCTCCATCTTTGGCTGCAAAGAATATAATCAATCTGATTTTGGTGTTGACCATCTGGTGATGTCCATGTATAGAGTCTTCTCTTGTGTTGTTGGAAGAGGGTGTTTGTTATGACCAGTGCATTTTCTTGGCAAAACTCTATTAGTCTTTGCCCTGCTTCATTCCGTATTCCAAGGCCAAATTTGCCTGGTACTCCAGGTGTTTCTTGACTTCCTACTTTTGCATTCCAGTCCCCTATAATGAAAAGGACTTCTTTTTTGGGTGTTAGTTCTAAAAGGTCTTGTAGGTCTTCATAGAACCGTTCAACTTCAGCTTCTTCAGCATTACTGGTTGGGGCATAGACTTGGATTACTGTGATACTGAACGGTTTGCCTTGGAAACGATAAAAGACACTTCATTTCTGGAGGAGTAGAATTAAATAGCTTTCTGTGAAAGTCAGAACTGTGAAAAGCACAGTAAAATAATGATTTCTTGCATTTAACTGTGTTCCTTAACAAAGAAACCATAAAAACCCTCAATAAATTAAGGAAATCTGATTATGTTTGCGCTTATATAGCATACAGTTCACTTAAGATTCACTTTGGAAATAGGTTATTAAGATAATTATTGTAGCTAGTGGCATTAAAACTGGATAGGTTTATAACTAGCCATACTTGCATTAAACAAGCAAACCTAAATTCAAAAGTTCATTCCCTCGTGACTTAAAACTAAAACTAATAGTTTTCGTGGAGATATTTAGCATTTATACTGAAAACTATCCCTTCTTAATGAATTTCATTTTCCTTACCAAGGTGATGGTTAGGAAATACCTGTACCTTCTGTGTGGTGGGAGGAGGGAGGGTGAGTGTTGTTTCTCTGAAATGTTTCACTGGCATAATTATGGCTATGGAAACTGTAGTATGATCTGTTCACAACACTAAAAGAGACTAAGCTACCTGGTCTGCTGTGGAAAGGCAGTTTTCAGCCTCTCTGTAATCTTCTCCCAATTCATCATAAGGGGATCACTTCCTAGACTTGCACTGGGAGGCACAGCTTCTCCCACAGGAGCTGGCAGTGTCCAGGCTATGCTAGTCATCTGTAAGAAACACAGTTATGTCATCAGCTTCAATTATGGGGAAGCAAAGTTCCATGTCAACATGACATCTCCATACCTCAGAAAATGGGTATAATAAAGAGGAATATTGATATACATGTTCCCTTTTTAGAAGTTTTTTTTTCCTTAACCAGCACAATATTTCTAATTATTTATATATGTTTACCTTTATTTTTAAAATGGCACATACTAGTCTCAGTAATTGCAAACATAAACAGAAATACAGAGTGTGCATTTCTGACAGCAACCTAGTTTGTTAATAGGGGAATAAGTAAATAAACTGTAGCATATCTAATCAAGTCCTTAAAAATAGATCTGTATGTCTGAGCATAAGAGATATCCATAGTATAAAAAAAGTCTATGGCACAGCATTTATGGTAGAACTCATGTTATATTAAAATATTGTTCAAATGTGTATGCATAGAAAAAGGACTGTAAGATATAAAATAACCCATAAACTGTGATTATTTTCTAGGGTTCAACAGCAAGGTAGTTTTGCTTTCTACTGTATATAGTATATATTTTGTATATACTATGTGTATTGTATTTTTCTAATTATAAAAGTAATTAATAAAATTACTAATTACTAATAATAAATATAAGATAAAATTATTAATCATAAAAAGCAAATAATAAAGTTTAATTTTCAAACAACTGAATAAGGATGAGAATACTATTAAAATATCTGCCCAATGTCTCAAAACGTCACATAGGTGATATATGGAAGTTGTAGTGACAACTCAAGAGCCATGAAACCACCAAACAAAAATTGCCCCATATTTTATGATAGTTCTTTCTTAGAACCATTAAGTTTCTAATTAATTAATATCAATATGTGAATATTTTTAATTGCCTTATCTGATTATTAGGATAATTATAAACAAAGTATCTTCTATCTAAGATTACAGATTATTTTAAAATAGAAGGTTACTACTTATGAAAAACTAGCAACTACTAACAGCCACTGAAATTACTCATACAAAGCCTGGTAAGTCAGAGAAAGAGCAGAATATCCCCAGAAATCTGGGTTTGCCTCAGTGTCCAAGCTTTTTCAGAGGAATCAGAAAGTAATCCTATTAGAAGGCTGAGGTACTTTAAAATTTTACGGATCCTCATAGAATGTTGCAGGAGCAAAACACATCAGCAACACTGCAATATCAAGGTGATAAAAAAAATGTGGTGCTTAATAAACATGTTAAAGCTTAGATACATATTTGCTTGTAGAGAGGCCTCTATACAAGTAAGTAAATCTATTTGACTATACATTTCAAAGGGAGTCTGTCAGCAATATACAGGTATAGAATAAACCTCAATTCATTAGAATGCAGTTATGACAAACTCAAGATTAGAGACTTTTTCATTAATTATATTAAACATCAATCTTCTGTGAGGTTTTTTAATAAAAAGTATACCTTGACCAAGATTACAACTAATAATCCTAATCATTTTAAACTTCTCTACTTCTTCTCTAGGTTCTGATAAAGCTTATCTGGCTCTTTGTAACTAAGAAAATTTGTAACTTTGCAGTATAACATGTTTCAGGGTGATACTATTTATATTACCTGTTTATAGATAAACAATGTCCTACAATATACACATATGTATCTATGTATAAAAATTTTTTCTTTTGCTTTGTGGCATAATGTGACTTGGCTTCTTTGCTTTTCAACCTACCCAACAACCATGCTAAATATAAACTATCTCTTAAAAATATCAATCTCACTCTGTTTCAGAAGCAAAACTAAGAATTCTCTACTATAACATCAGATTTATCTTTGTATCTAAAAACTAAACTATTATCACTTAATGAAATAGTTAATATATATATATAATGCACTTAACACAGTACCTCATGGACATAGTCATTCAATTATCATCATTATTTACTTTATTAAATAAATGAACAAAGAGAACACATTCATTCTGAGAGTCTACTGTGACAATGGACTAGTTAATGTCTATTCTACCAAGAGGGTTTTTTTTACCAAGGGAGATCTAGATTGACCAGTTGCAGAGACGATTCCAGAACAAACGGCAGGCATTTGAGGAACAGTGAGTATGGGTCTAAAGAAAGATTCTTTCACAATGGGTCTTCCCAAGAATTGCTGCATCTAAAATGGAAAAGATAGAAAATAAAAACAAACCCCCCACATGATTATGTAGTCAATAATATAAACTCATAGAGCAATGAATTTTTTTTGGGGGGGGGAATTGATTTGAAATCCAGATACAAAGCATATTAGAAACAGTGCTGTTATAACACTAGTTAAATATATGAATATTTGAAAAAGGCAGGGAGCAGTAAAATACACTAAAGAGCACAGAGAGAGAAAAGAACTTGATTCTAGTCCTGCTTTCTTTCCATCTTGCTGGGAAGCCTTGATACCAAGTTATTAATCTATAAATTAAGAATTGAGATTAGATGATCTGTAAAGTTCTCTGCCAAATGGAATAATGCAAAGGACTGTACAAAGGAGTTCCTCAGTGAGTACTCGCCATACTGATAAACAATATTGACACTCAGAAATTCACTAAAGAATCAAAGTTGTCTATAGAAAATACTACTTTTGCTATTATGTATTGAAAGGACCTTTTACCACCTGGTGGAGTTCTGAACTTATGTTTAGTTTCAAGGATAGTAGAAAGCTAAAATGGGGTGGGCCAGGGGGATAAACCCTCCTACAGTGACTTTTAGACATGCCTGTGGATATTACTGAATTTCCCAGGGATTCATAGAAAGCTAGCCCTTCTTAGCACCTACCAATGGGATGGATACCTTATTGGCTTGACTACAAAAGAAGACAAGTTTATGGGACATCTACTATGTGCCAGGTCTAGCACTGGCATAAAGTAGAAGTTCACCTATTTTTGAATTTAAAAAATGAACATCAGTATAGCTCTTAAGTAATGATACTGAAACCAGAAAGGTGACAATTACTGGGGAACTTTATAATGGAGACAAGAATGACATTTGACTCCTAACATCAATAAATGAGAGACACTGTGCCTTCTAATATGCATATACTTCACCACCTATAAGGTACTCTTGCTAAAAATACTGACCCTGATTCTAATTTAACCCTCTAGACCAATGAGCAGTTTATAGGAAATAACAGAACATGTATAATGACATTATAAGGATGTAATCAGTTACATCAATAATACAGGAAATAAGTTTTTCAATGAATAAATGATGTGAATAAGAGAGAGGGTGTTGGGTAGCTGTTACAACTTTAAGGAAAAATAATCAGCCAAATGAAATTATAAAACTTGTTTGGATTGCTTTTTTAAAAATAAGGGTTTTTAAAGTAATGGTAATTATAACCAAATTAGAAATATTGTTAATCTAGTTAAGAAAAAGATATTTTTGAAACAATTTGGGAAATATGAATTTTAATATCAGATATAAAAATTATAATTTTCTTAGGAGAATGGTGGTGTGATTATAGCCAATAAGAGTAAGAATCTTCATCTTTTAGGAATGCATACTAAACTATAAATGGATGAGATTATACGATATATAAGGTTTACTTTAAAATGTCCCAGTGGGGAAGAAGGAAGGAATAACATGAAACAAGATTGATAAAACTTGATTATGATGTTGAAGATGGCTCTTGGGTTCACAGAGGTTCATCATTCTATTTTTATGTATGTTTCAATATATTCATAATATAAAGTTCTTAAATAACAAATGGTGATTCTGAATCAGTGGTCCTGTTCTTTTTGAGGACAACAATTACCTAATATTACTTTGAGAATTAGACAGCCAGGGTATAAAAATCAAAATATAATGAAACACATAAAAATACTGGGTTAAACTGGGAAGAGTACCCATTATTCCAGACTTCCCAGGTTAGACCACTATATTTATTTGAAAAGCCTGGTGACCATTCTTTACAATACTAGAATTTCAGAGAGACAGACATTAGTGATCAGATCATCCAGGGCAATTTCTTGATTTGTCAATAGGAAAACCAAAGTCTGAGACAGCTGAGTTTCCCCAAACCAACACAGTTCTTCACAGTTAGGACCTGAACCCAGACCTCTAGTGTATTCCCATTGTACAATACCGCCTCAATTTATACTGAAAGAATGGTCACATTTCTAGCATCTGTGCTTTCAAACTGTTCCATAATGCTCAGTGGTCACTAATGCCTATACTTTAACACAACAGTCTTAAAGTGACTCTCTGATCAAGCACAGCAGTGACTCTCGTTAGGAAGCACAAAAGATACACGTGCACCTCTTAAATGTTTGCAAAGGATGCTTATGAATTTTACTGAGCCTAAATGCCAGTGGGTTTTTGCCCAACGAAGATCATGGCATCTGGTCCCATCACTTCATGGGAAATAGATGGGGAAACAGTGGAAACTGTGTCAGACTTTATTTTTGGGGGCTCCAAAATCACTGCAGATGGTGACTGCAGCCATGAAATTAAAAGACGCTTACTCCTTGGAAGGAAAGTTATGACCAACCTAGATAGCATATTCAAAAGCAGAGACATTACTTTGCCAACAAAGGTCCGTCTAGTCAAGGCTATGGTTTTTCCTGTGGTCATGTATGGATGTGAGAGTTGGACTGGGAAGAAGGCTGAGTGCCAAAGAATTGATGCTCTTGAAGTGTGTTGTTGGAGAAGACTCTTGAGAGTCCCTTGGACTGCAAGGAGATCCAACCAGTCCATTCTGAAGGAGATCAGCCCTGGGTGTTCTTTGGAAGGAATGATGCTAAAGCTGAAACTCCAGTACTTTGGCCACCTCATGCGAAGAGTTGACTCATTGGAAAAGACTCTGATGCTGGGAGGGATTGGAGGCAGGAAGAGAAGGGGACGACAGAGGATGAGATGGCTGAATGGCATCACTGACTCGATGGACACGAGTCTGAGTGAACTTCGGGAGTTGGTGATGGACAGGGAAGCCTGGAGTTCGGCGACTCACAGGGTCACAAAGAGTCGGACATGACTGAGCGACTGAACTGAACTGAATTGAAACCTGGAAAGCCACATCAGACATAAGCAAGTCTCTGAAAAGGATGAGGATGTAGAGGTCAAGGTTAGATAATGTTTGTCAGTTACAGTGTCACATGTAGCTTTCACAGACAGCTGATGCCAGTCTGATTCCAGAAAACTCCAAAGAACAACTCTGTATCTAGCTTCCAAGTCTCTGGAGCCATTTTATGTTTAGAGTCATGGGAGAGTTTACAACCTACAGGCAAAAGGCAACAGGGTTTCTAGAAATCCTACTATGTTACTTCCCATAGAACTAAAGGGAATCTGGGATTTGTCATCTATGCAACACATTCCTTATCAGAATTGGCAAAGATGTTGTTCAAAGCCTAGAATAAAAATATCCGTAATACAAAGCTCCTATAAAACTTGAACTAATCAAAAATATAAAGGGCAATCCTCTCATTCTAAACTAAAGCCCAAGCATATCATAAAATACTTTCTCAGCTCTAAATTCTGCTTTTGAAACACAGTGTTGCTGCTAAGTCGCTTCAGTCGTGTCCGACTCTGTGCGACTACATAGACGGCAGCCCACCAGGCTCTGCCGTCCATGGGATTCTCCAGGCAAGAACACTGGAGTGGGTTGCCATTTCCCTCTCCAGTGCATGAAAGTGAAAAGTAAAAGTGAAGTCACTCAGTCGTGTCCGACTCTTAGTGACCCCATGGACTGCAGCCTACCAGGCTCCTCTGTCCATGGGATTTTCCAGGTAAGAGTACTGAAGTGGGGTGCCATTGCCTTCTTCAAAATTCTGCTTTTGAAACACAGTGTAACTCCACACAATTCACATATTAACAATTTTTAAGTTCTTTGATATACTGAACTAGTATTTGTAGAAATAATATTTTCAAAGTTCTATTACAAGCAGAAATGCTAATGTCAAAAGTGATCTACCCCTAAATATATCACAGCTTTTTTTTTCTTATCCTCAGATCTGTTATCATAATAAAAGCTATCATCTAGTGGTTCTGTTCCAAAAGGTCTTTTGGAAAGCTGTATGAGTTTATTGGGCTAAGGTACTATGTTTCTTTTTTCACTTTTTACCCCACTATGTTTCCCAGAAGGCTAACAGAAATAGTATGGCATAGAGATTAGTTTGTCTGATGAAGACCCATTTATCCCTAGCCACAATCAGGGAAGGGACCTAAATGAAAGCTGTCTTTGATGTTTAAAGGTAAGAATAGAAGATAAAAGTTAAGGAAACAAGGTCTGAAGTAGAAGTGGAGGAGTGAAGTCCAGCCTGATAGGGTATTATGCTGAGAGGTTTCAGTAGTCTAGTGGTAATTTGAGAGCATTTGGGAATTCTGAGCATTCATCAGTTTTCTCCCACCATGTAAATGTGATTGACAAGATGAATGAGCATACATTACCTCTTTAGATATCAAACGCATTACTAAAATCCAGTGATACAACCTATCTCTTGGCCTCAGCTGAGCCAACAAACTAGTCATGCCATCTGTAGATGATACAACAGGAATGGACGTAATTACAAATGATACACACAACATGTGCCCTATCCACTTTGAAGACACATGAACGTACTGCTCATTAAGTGTTTTACAGTTCTCACCATTTTATCAAGATGAGGATGGTGATTGTTCAAAATCATATGCAACTGATTCTTGAACAACACAGGTCTGAGTTGTGTGGGTCCATTTATATGCCTATTTTTTTCAACAAATATAGTCCCTGTATTTTCATTTTATAGATCTTTAAATGCAGAGAGAGTTTGCATTTGATACATGGAATAAAAAAACTAGGGTTTGAGTCTTGATTCTATCCAAACTGTTTCAGCTTTCTACTCTTGGGTAGTCATTTATCAAATCATTGTTTTCGAGTAGAGCAGTACTCAGATTCCTGACTGTATGGGGGGTTGGCACCTCCCAACCCTTGTGTTGTTCAAGAGTCAACTGTATTTCTTACCAGTATCTCAGGACTTGGAGGTGGTGGAGGAAGCTGGATTGGAGGCAATGTACTCAAGGCAAACCCTTGCTTCACCTTGCTAATTTGTTCATTGTATTGTGTCTAATATAAGAAGAGAAACAATATTTTACAGAAAAATCAACTTCAAAGGAAGAGCATATGGAAATACTTGATGTAGTTTTGAATAGTACAACACAGGTTAGTGATTCTCAATCTAGTATGCCAAAAATAATATAAAAATAATTTTTGATATAAAACAACTCTATACACCACTCTCCATAAATGTAAATATTAATAGTTGTGTCTTTAATAGTGTCTATTGAGTGACAAGGTATGACACATAATTCACAGATCTCTGTGATAATTCCTCAGTGTTTCCATAATTTCTAGCCCCCAAATGGTAACCACTGATTAAAGTAAACAATGTCTAAAGATCAAGATGTAAATAATATACTAGCTGATCAATATGGGAAAAACGTATTTATAACAGCTTGCTGCTGCTACTGCTGCTAAGGTGCTTCAGTCGTGTCCAACTCTGTGCGACCCCACAGACGGCAGCCCACCAGGAGCTTCACTACTTGTAAATGTTCATTTTGGAAATGGAGGGAAAGGTTTAGAAAAAACTGATTAAATGTCCACATTTTTTTATCTTAAAAGTTATATCTTTAGCTTTCTCCAGTTCCCCATATAGCTTTGTTTTTTTCCTCTTGGATTCTGCCAAAAGTAAGACTCCCAACCTTGAAGTTTAAAAACATACTTTCTAGATTATTGGCATTTTGGTCCCCATTTTGCTTTCCATATTACTTTGTAAACAACCCACAAGAGTGGAAATAAAAAATTTTAAAACATTTAGAAACTTTCATATACAGGACATGTTCTTAGAAGAAAACAATGATAGAGAACAAAGGGCAGATCTTTTGAGGCCAGAACTTTTAATAAACCCAATTAAAATGCTAGGCATCACTAAAAGCTGAGGATGAAAGAAACAGGGAAGACCAACAAGGACAAAGCTAGACAAGTAGATAGTGCTTTGAAGCAGCTCTTTATAACTGAATGTCATTGTTTTCCTGGCAGTATTATGGAATCACAAAACATTCAACATTATATATCAACTGTAATATATAAATATTAAATTATTCTAAAAACAAATGAATAAACTAATAAATATTCAGTGGTTTACCTCTTCACAGATTACCTTTAGCACAGTCCTAATTCTATTACATGAATAATTAAGAATTTATTACTTGGCATTAGGGAGTAATTATTCATACATAAAAAGTTTAACATTGAAAACTAATATAGGTATTCTTGACCTTCCTTTTAATTCTATAAACATATAATTACTCAGACAAAGTTAAAACATTCAGTTATGATTGGAGCACAGTTAGCTTTGGAATTCTATGAAAATTAAGTGTGAGGCACAATTTTTGAATGTACCATTTACTAAACCAAGAACCTGAAAGAAGACGCGTGAGAGTTAGGATGCTATCTACAATCAACTACATGGAAGTAATCAAATTTCAAAAAGGCATACTTTAATAATTGCAATGAAAAACATGTTTTCCTTAAATTTCTGTTGTCGTTCAGTCATGTCCAACTCTTTGTGAACCCATGGTCTGCAGCATGCCAGGCTCCACTGTCCTTCATTATCTCCCAGAGTTTGCTGAAACTCATGTCCATTGAGTCAATGATGACATCCAACTATCTCCTCCTCTGTTGCCCCCTTCACTTCCTGCCCTCAGTCTTTCCCAGCATCAGGTCTTTTCCAGTGAGTTGGCTCTTTGAAACAGGTGGCCAAAATATTGGAGCTTCAGCTTTGGCATGAGTCCTTCCAATAAACATTCAGGGCTGATTTCCTTTAGAATTGACTGATTTGCTCTCCTTGCTGTCCAAGTGACTCTCAAGAGTCCTCTCCAGCACCACAGTTCAAAAGTATCAATTCTTTAGTGCCTGGCTTTCTTTACAGCCCAGCTCTCACATCTGTACAAGGCTACTGGAAAAATCTACTTTGACTATATGGACCTTTGTTGGCAAAGTGATATCTCTGTTTTTTAATACACTGTCTAGGGCTTCCCTCATAGCTCAGTCAGTAAAGAATCTGCCTGCAATGCAGGAGACCCAGGTTCGATTCCTGGGTCTGTAAGATCCCCTGGAAAAGGAAATGGCAATCCACTTCAGTATTCTTGCCTGGAGAATCCCATGGACAGAGGAGCTTGGCAAGCTACTGTCCATGAGGTCACAAGAGTCAGTCATGACTTACTGACTAAACCACCACCAGGTTTGTCATAGCTTTTCTTCCATGTTTTTAATATTAGATTTTTTTTTAAGTGTATACCATCTACACCGTTGAGTCAATTTACTCTAAATACTTCATGACTTACCCTGAGGAATGCAATCTTGTTTCTAACATCTGTCACAATGGCATTCCAACTGTCTACTGCAGCCTTTAATTGAAGTGATTTTAGGTTGCTGGTACAAAAATGGAAACACAAAAAAAAGTTCTTTGTATATGCCACTTAGATTTCCAAAAGTTTCTATTATGTTCCCTAGTATATATGTAAATAAAACAACAAAATTACCTCTATCACCAGTTGCCTCAAATGGGAAGAAAGTTGTATGGAAGGACTTGTTATTAAAAGTTTTAAAAAAGACTAGGAAACAAAGACAAGATGTCTTTTTTGAACAGTGGATATAACCTCTGCTTCCAGAACACTAAGTTTTTTCTATCTTGGCAATATTATTTAGGATATACTATAAAACCTTTGTACATGAATCCCTCCACTGAAGAAGGCAGGCAAAGAAGACCAAGTAGGGAAATTGCCCTAGCCATCTAGTTTGGTTTCCCAGGTGGGTAAAGAACCCACCTGCCAATGCAGAAGATATAAGAGATGCAGGTTCAACCCCTGGGTCAGAAGATCCCCTGGAGGAGGGGATGGCAACCCACACCAGCATTCTTGCCTGGAGAATCCCATGGACAGAGGAGCCTGGCGGGCTACAGGGCAGAGTCATGGGACATGACTGAAGTGACTTGGCACTCACACGTGCATCAGTGCACGAGCAATCTCAAAGATGTTGACTCATCTTGGAAGCAGGTTTTGGACCATTTTCACATTAACCTTGACATCACAGGGCCATGGTTGGCCTATAAGGCTCTTTTGTAAATTAGAAAAAGATATTTCCTACAAAAAGGCAAATCACAAAGAAGTACCTCTTTTGCAAGGATGAATTATAGATTTCTGTCTCTATAAAATGTATAAATTGCACAGACACAGCAGCTCTGCCAAGCAGCCCACCAAATGATTTAAGTAAAACAGTTTTAAGGTGTTTAGGGTCTGGTATCTCTAGAAGAGAGATTTCATGTGGCCTTTCAGAAGGTTCTATCTGTTGTAACATCCCCACCCCAAAATCACCCAGCACAATAACTTTAAAAGAGCCTAACAAGTTATCACTGAGATCATCTCATACAAAGAAGCTTGCTGCTAAGCTGCTAAGTCACTTCAGTCATGTCCAACTCTGTGCTACCCCAGAGGTGGCAGCCCACCAGGCTCCCCCGTCCCTGGGATTCTCCAGGCAAGAACACTGGAGTGGGTTGCCATTTCCTTCTCCAATGCATGAAAGTGAAAAGTGAAAGTGAAGTCGCTCAGTCGTGTCTGACTCTTCTCAACCCCATGGACTGCAGCCTACCAGGCTCCTCCGTCCATGGGATTTTCCAGGCAAGAGTACTGGAGTGGGGTGCCATTGCCTTCTCCAACAAAGAAGCTTGATAATATTCTAATTTATAGAGCATCATTTCCCCCTTGAGGAAGCACAGACAGACGGATCACTTATAACAGTGCTTCCCTGACCTGAATGTACATCAGTATATCCTGCTGCTGCTGCTGCTAAGTCGCTTCAGTCGTGTCTGACTCTGTGTGACCCCAAAGATGGCAGCCCATTAGGCTCGCCTGACCCTGGGATTCTCCAGGCAAGAACATTGGAGTGGGTTGCCATTTCCTTCTCCAATGCATGAAAATGAAAAGTGAAAGTGAAGAAAGTGAAGTCCCTCAGTCCTGTCTGACTCCTAGTGATCCCATGGACTGGAGCCCACCAGGCTCCTCCTCCCATGGGATTTTCCATGCAAGAGTACTGGAGTGGGTTCCCATTACCTTCTCCACAGTATATCCTAGGAATCTTGTTAAACATCAGAGATTCTGATTCTTCAGAACTGAAGAATGATGATTATATTGAAATAATAATCGTTAAAAATAGTGATGCATTGGTCCCAGAGATGTTTAACTCAATTAATTCCTTAAGTTTAAAGGTGTACCTGGTAAAATTACAAATTAAAGAAGAATCCTATGCAACCTGCCCAAAATTTGAAAACCATTCATTTGTAGCACAGTAGCAAACTGCCTTTAACACAGTTTTAGGTATTAATGATGATTTTCCCTCAGTGCATTTTTCCAAAGGCATTTCAAATCAAGCATTAAGAGAAAAGAATTAGAAAAAGTTTTCCAGTTGGAATCCACCTTGTTTTGTAAATATCTGGTCTTTATGCATGTCTCTGACTGAGACTTTCTATCTGCTTCATTGCTAGAGGATGGGAAAAATCTGCTAGCAGCTATTACTGCACTTAATAGACTTCTCCGTGCTACAGCAGGATCAACAAAGTAAAAGCTCAAAGTGATTAAATGACATCTGAGGGTTTAAAAAAAAAAAAAGGCTTCTTCATTCCAAAGATTCTGATGTCATATATGTAAAACACAACACAGATTATGTTCAACCTTGGAGCCACCTGTGAGATCTCAGAGCTCAAGACACATTAAGGAAGAGGGAGAGGTTACCTTGCTGCCATATGAGTCGCCCTGGCAAGCTGACTGAGGCATTCCTTTTCAGTCTGCTCTAGATGAAGCAAACCAAAATCTCTACGACACTGTAAGAAATATACCTACAGATTTTTGAGAGAAAGAGAAAGAAGTGAAAGGTGTCCTTATAGAAGAACACATTTTTCTTCAAACATTTCAAGTAAATTTAAAGCTATTTTAAAAGATCTCTTCTAATAGTACCTGAGCTTCTTTCCTGACCATAACACATTAAAGCTCTTTGATCAATCCTGAAGTTCTACTATTTTTATTCAAAAGTTACTTGGTTGGTAAACATTTCAGAACATTAGTTTTCAAACTTGCATATGCAATGGAATCATCTCAGAAACTTTAAACAATGATGCTTTGGTTCCAGAGATTCTAATGTAATTGATTCTAGGTGCAGTCTGGTAAATGGGGTTTTTAAAAGCTCTCATATTATGCAGCAAAGTTTCAGTTCAGTTCAGTTCAGTCACTCAGTCGTGTCTGACTCTTTACGACCCCATGAACCACAGCACGCCAGGCCTTCCTGTCCATCACCAACTCCCAGAGTTCACTCAAACTCATGTCCATCGAGTCGGTGATGCCATCCAGCCATCTCATCCTCTGTCGTCCCCTTCTCCTCTTGCCCCCAATCCCTCCCAACATTAGGGTCTTTTCCAATGAGTCAACTCTTCGCATGAGGGGGAGAAGTATAGGAGTTTCAGCTTTACCATCAGTCCTTCCAAAGAAGACCCAGGACTGATCTCCTTTAGGATGGACTGGTTGGATCTCCTTGCAGTCCAAGGGACTCTCAAGAGTCTTCTCCAACACCACACTTCAAAAGCATCAATTCTTCGGCACTCAGCTTTCTTCACAGTCCAACTCTCACATCCATACATGACCACTGGAAAAACCATAGCCTTGACCAGACAGACCTTGTTGGCAAAGTAAAGTCTCTGCTTTTGAGTATGCTATCTAGGTTGGTCATAACTTTCCTTCCAAGGAGTAAGCATCTTTTAATTTCATGGCTGCAATCACCATCTGCAGTGATTTTGGAGCCCAAAAATATAAAGTCTGACACTGTTTCCACTGTCTCCCCATCTATTTCCCATGAAGTGATGGGACCAGATGCCATGATCTTAGTTTTCTGAATGTTGAGCTTTAAGCCAACATTTTCACTTTCCTCTTTCACTTTCATCAAGAGGCTTTTTAGTTCCTCTTCACTTTCTGCCATAAGGGTGGTGTCATCCGCAAAGTTTAAGCACACTCAAAAGAAGTCCTGCTGTTTGACTTTTGTTTTAATTGATGAAGGAGTAAGAAAACAATGAGACCATATAGGACTATGCCATCCAAATGTGGCTTGGAAATCATCTAGTCTGATGTCTCTCCATGTATTATTGATGCATGGTCATTTGGCCTTTGTTTTTTTCTATGGATCACTCAATATTCACTGAAGGTAGCTTACTATACTCTTGGACAGCATTAAGTGTTTCTAAAATTAATAACTGAAGTAGAAACTTTCCAATTAAAAGCAGTGAAAAAGTCTATAAACTTGAGTTCTTAAGGTAATCTGAAGTCATTTTCTTTTCCCAGTTAAATTTAGTACTCCAATACATCACTCTCCAGGGATTTTTGGTGCAGATATCAACCTTTGATTGTTGAGCTCTGGATTTCAGAGTACTCTGTTAAAAATAGACCTTACCCATGACAAAGGTGAGAAGGTTTGTGATGATTTTAATGTCAACAAGCTCTCCAAAAATTTGAATTTTATTTTACATCGTTTGGTTATCTACAAATAAAAATTATACACATACATAAAATCATATTTCTTTTGAGAAATCCTAGCTGTGGTGTTCAAAAATAACTTAGGAGAGACTGGATGACTTTCTAGGGGAAGAGGTAAGTTAGTTTTTGACTGGAATGTATGGTGTGTGTGTGGTTTTGAAATATCTATACAGTTAAACGGAAAAGAAAGGATTTATTATAGCAGCAGTGAAATATTATTCTTAGACATTTGGCTTAGTCACCTGGTTTAATAAGAATTTTCCAAAATCAGTACGATATATATACTGAAGCAAACCAATTTCTTGGAGTCATTTGGGGGAAAACAACATAAGATCATCAACCTTCAAGTAAACATACAAAACGCCAATGAGTCAAAAGAAAAGCACAAGAGTTTGAACTGGGTTTTTCTGGCTGGTCCTATGATGTTTTAATTCTGTTTATTCAAAAAACAATCTTTTCAAAATTCTTTAGTATTTTAGTATTTACTAGTACACAAGTAAAACTTCCCTCCCCAACTCCATCTCTCTCTCTCTCTTTTTTTTTTTACCTCAGCTGTTAAAGCCCTGCTAGTTTCTGCATTCAGTTTGTTTAAGTATGTTTTAATCGTGCTTTCCAGATTATGCTTCTCCATTTCCCACTGAGATCTGAAATATATGATAATTAAAGAGTCAGTAACATTGCAGCAAGGTCAGACTCTTCCACTTTATTCAGGAGGCACACAGATACAAGCTATTCAATGAATAGGAAATGATTTCCTGAAAACTATACGGCACATAGAAGCAAGAAGAGACACTGCTTAACCCTTAGTGTTATCCTTTACTATCATGAGTGTGGAAGGTTTAAAGTTGTCAGTACAGAGGTTATGATTTAAAACTTGGCTCTGAAATCAAGCTGTCTGAAGATGAATCTGACCTTCAAAACTTATTAAATGTGAAATCATGGCGGATTCATTTCGATATTTGGCAAAACCAATACAATATTGTAAAGCTTAAAAATAAAATAAAATTTAAAAAAAAATGTAAAATTAAAAAAAAAATAAGATCATTAAACTTTCAATTGCATCTAAAGAAAAAGAAATCATGAACAAGTTACTTCTCTATACCTCAGTTTCCTCACATAGAAAAATGGAGAAAACTATATTACTTACTTCAAAGAGTTGTTGCGAAACATTCATTCAGATAATATATTTCAAGTACTTGCATCTGGCACATATTTAGTACTAAGTAATAAGCTATTATTATTAACAAATTTTACATCAAATAAAGTTTCTACAAGCCTTTTTATGTTACAACAATAGCAACCACCCCTGTAATAAAGCTACATTACTGTATTAAAATATTTTATTGGTTATCTCAGTGCTCATATTCAGTACCTCAGAATGAAAACAATTCCTGTAGGTTGAGAAAGAGAGGAGGAGATGCTGATAAGGATATTATTTATGAAGGACATTATGGAAAATGGCTACCTATGAGGTTTCTCTTTTTCCTAACCCATTTCAACTTCCTACACTTGAGCCCCAGAACACTAGACCATACATACCAAATTATATTCCCAATGAAAGCATTTAATTGGACATATAGCATTGTAATAGGAACTTTTTCACAAGGCTTTCCTCAATGCTTTATTATTAGAAACATCTGGATGCTTTGTCAATACCTGACAAACATTTATGAGAGGCTTGATAAAAAATATGTTGTTAATATCCATTAAGGCCAGAGTATTTTGAGGGGAAAAATCATAAAATATGGAAGAGTCAACAAAAAGGAATTACAATGCCATTGAATGTTGTGAAGATTTTGCCTATGAGAGAAAAAAATTAATTGGATTTCATCAATGAAGTAAAAACACAATCCACAGAATGGAAGAAAATATTTATAAATCATGTATCTGACAAGAAACTTGTGTCCAGAATATACAAAGAACTCTTAATAGTTATAAGAGAAAAAAGTGAAAGTGAAAGTCAGTCACACAGTCAAGCCTGACTTCGATCCCATGGACTGTAGCCTGCCTGGCTCCTCTGTCCACGGAATTCTCCAGGAAAGAGTACTAGAGTGGGTTGCCAGTTTCTTCTCCAGGGGATCTTCCTGACTCAGGGATCGAACCCGGGTCTCCTGCATTGCGGACAGATTCTTTACCAACTTAGCCACTAGGGAAGCCCAGTGAAAGAGAAACAATCTAATATTACAAATATTTAAAGGAAGTAAATGGACATTTCTCCAAGTAGATACACAGACAGACAGTAAGCACATGAAAAGATAATTATTAGGAAAATGCAAATAAAAACCACAAAGATACATACCGCTTCACAAATACTATGATGGGTGAAACAAAAACAGGTAACATAAGTATTGGTGAGAATGTAGAGAATCAAAATACTCATACATTGCTGGTGGGATTGTAAAATGGTATAGTCACTTAGAAGACAGTCTGGCAGTTCCTCCAAAAGTTAAACACAGAGCTTGCTGCATGTCTTACCAAGTCTACTCTTAGGTATATACCCAAGAGAACTAAAAGCATATATCCACACAAAAAATTTGTACACAAATATTCATAAGAGCACTACTGATAATAGTCAAAAACTGGAAACAAACGAAATGTCCATATAATGGAATATTATTTGTCCATAAAAAAGAAATGAGTATTGATACCTGCTGCAATATGGATGAACCTTGAAAACATCATGGTAAGTGAAAGAAGTTAATCAGAAGAGGCATGTATTATATGACTCCATTTATATGAAATGTCCAGACCAAAAAAAAAAAAGGGTAGTGGTTTCCAGAAGTTGGGGGAAAAGAGAATCAGTGATTTCTAATGGATCCAGGGTTTCTTTTTAGGGTGATAAAAATGTCCTGGAATTGGATAGTGGTGACAGTTGTAATCCTCTGTGAATATACTAAAAACCAAGTAATTGTATACTTTAACAGGGTGAATCTTATTCTATATGAATTAGATCTCAAAACAATTATAAAAAAATGTATGAATCAGAACAAAACTTAGCCAGTTTCATAAAGCAGTCACAGATAGCAGTAATGATTGCAATAAAGGGAAAAGAACTCATAAGCCCTAGTCTCTGACAGTAGTCTATTGTAGGACCAGCTGTTTGTTACCTTTTCATAGAAAGTTGCTCTTTAAGGTTCTTGATTTCATTATCTTTAGCATGGCTCTGACGCTGTAATCTAAGAAGAAAGAATGCCATAAAATGTTAGAAATCATTTGTTATTAATAGTCAGAACAATTCTATTTGTGGCTGAGGAGGAACCAAGTATGTCCATCTTTTGTCAGAGTGCAGCACCTGTGTCCGGGGGGAGTGGTGTGGAGCTACTGGTGTTTGGCTGGAGTAAATGTGTAGTGCCAAAAAGGTTTCATGTTATTCTATCTTCCTTTCCCTCATCATTTGGTTAAAGGGAACAGACTTTTCTTGGTGCTTTAGTGCTCCCCTCCCCCCCTCCCCTGTGCTTACTAGCAATTCTACGTTGGAGGTTTCTGCAGTGCCCTGTCTAGTATACATGGAAGGCGATAAGAAAAATCACTGTCACATCATTCTTCAAGTTCCAAGGTTTCTAGACAGTCACCTTTCTTCTTCTACCTTTCAGAGTCTTCCTATGTTCGCTGTGTTCTATCCAGGGTGTTTTAATTTTAAGGAGGACTTGCAACTCAAGAAGCTACTACCTGTTGGTGAAGTGGTGGTCCCTCTATTGTATGTAATTTTAATCCTCTCATATTAATCTATATTTTCCACAAGCTCACAGTTAATATCTGATACATCTTGGCATCTTTTACATGTCCTTGCATAATTGTTTGCACACCGTGGGAACCTGATAAATGTTTGATGTCCTCACACAATGAACACACAAGCTAGAATCTTTCATGAGAACACTTGATTAGAGAATTTGATGGACTCAGCTTTTTATAACTGGTTGCTTACACTGGGTAAGGTATCAGAATTGAAGAGGAACATCTTAGATAGTGAAGGAGAAAGGCAGCTGCATGGGTGGCATTGCTTTTCTGATCTCTGATGCTATGTAACATACTCGTGGATTGGTCATTATCTTCCAGGCTAAAAGACAAAGTTTTGAATCCTGAAGTGTGGTTTCTTAAGTGATGTCAGCCAGTTTAGTTTGCCCCACCTATTTTAGGTCCACAAACCTGAAAGTGTTTGCAAGTGATATCATGTTGCCAGAGGTATGGCATCCTGTTCTTCCTTAAAACCCCTTCAGGTTGAATGATATGTTATGTGGGAGAAAATTTAAGACCAAAATCTCTGTCAAGCATTTTTCCAATTTTCCAGTTGGCATCATGGGTTCCTTACACTGAGGTACTCCCTAGAACCTATTTTCATTATTAGCAGCCTAGGAACTACTGCTGCTGCTGCTAAGTCACTTCAGTCGTGTCCAACTCTGTGCGACCACAGAGACGGCAGCCCACCAGGCTCCCCCGTCCCTGGGATTCTCCAGGCAAGAACACTGGAGTGGGTTGCCATTTCCTTCTCCAAAGCATGAAAGTGAAAAGTGAAAGTGAAAGGTCGCTCAGTCATGTCCGACTCTTCGAAAGCCCGTGGACTGCAGCCTTCCAGGCTCCTCCGCCCATGGGATTTTCCAGGCAGGAGTACTGGAGTGGGTTGCCACTGCCTTTTCTGCTGGGTACTGCAGTGGATTTCAAATCACATATCATGAATGACTGGTATTTTGTGGTATCACTGTTTATCAAAATAATATGTTACAAATTATACTACTATTTCACTCAATAGTGGTTTGAGCCAGTGGCTAGATTAAAAAGAATGGAGCAGGATACTAATTTTCCATATTAAATCAGAATTTTTAGTCTTAGGCATTTAATACTTAAGGTTGTAAGAGATATGAGATTGATAGGGGAGAAAAGATTCTCCAGGAATTTGATTTGTTTTCAATATCTTGTGCTTAAAACACACTCTCAGAAACCAACATTAAAAAGTATAAAAGTGAGTCAGTGATGTCTTTGAGAAATGTAATTCTCATATGCTATAAACCAGCCAATCATTAGTCACATTTTTACAAATTAGAGCCATGACCTGAAAGTTAATTATCATTCTCATGTAATTCTATTATCTTCACACTTATTCAGCCAATATATGAAAAGCTGATATACAGAGTGAGCAGTTGCTTATTTCTCAATCCAGCTGGCAAGGCAAAAATACAGTGGGTTTTTTAGCAAGTGCAGTCCTTGTGGTTGGCAGTTCCTAATGTGCAGTCACAATGCCACCTAGTGGCTACATAGGGATTACCTTTTAACACAGGATTTTCTTCTATCAACAGATTTGCACTTACTTGGACATCTTACTGATTCCAAAAGCCACTTGTTGGTTAAGAGATGCGATGATTTTATCTTTCTTTTTAATCTGCATTTGGTTTTCTTGCCACCACAAAGTCACTGTTTTCAACTGTCTTTTGAAATCCTGATTAATGAAAAATATTATTTCAACTAATTTTGTTCAAGTCTTCAGAAATTTAAAGAAAAAAATTGGACTCTTCAAAAACTATCTCTAACTTGCCTCAGATCTAAGGGCAAAAGTACTTACTTCACACTGATAGTGCAATTTACAAAGCTGCCGTTGTCGAGCGAGCTTTTCCTTCTCAGTTTCTCCATATTCTGTAGTTATCTTGGTTGAGCCCTATTGAGCAAATGGAATATGAATGCTTTATTTTTCTCTTTAAAAAAGCACTTAGGGGACTTCCCTCGTGGCTCAGTGGTAAAGAATCCACCTACCAATGTATGTGTCATGGGTTCAATCCCTCTCCTGGAAGATCCTATATTCTGTGGAGCAACTAAGCCTGTGCTCCACAACCAGAGAAGCCACCGCAATGAAATGCATGCATACCGCAATGAGAGAGCAGCCCCCACTTGCCACAGCTACAGAAAAACCCACACAGCAACAAAGACCCAGCACAGACAGAAATACATAAGTAACTTTAAAAAAAAGCACTTAATATGACAGTTATTTAAAGGAAAAGCACTACTATTTTAGTTATTTGGTGGGTATTTAAGTTGCTAACTCACACATTATAGCTTTCAATGCAAACATCATTCTCTGATTAGTTTAAATAAATCTACCTCTCTCCAATCACAGCATTCACTGAACAGTACCAGAGTTATTTGTCTGCTGCTGCTACTACTGGATAATGTTAACTGCAAGCTCACCATTTTTAAAGTTTTTTTCATAATGCTTTTGTTGTCACAAGATCATATGAAGAAGGTACTTGATATTCCTGTTTTAGAGATGATAAAACTAGGTAGCTTGCCCAAGGTCACACAGTAAGTGAAGAGCCAGAATTCTAACTCAGGCAATCGTGATTGCTCAAGTCCCTAATTATTACCTTAGGAATTATCACCTTAGGTTAATGTTCAATTTCTCCACTGGATTATAAACACTATCATCACAGGGACCATATCTTGGCATACCTCTTGACACAAAGTAGGTGCTAAGTGATTTTTGAAAAAATGAATGAATAAACATTTTTCAAAATGTGTGTGACATTTTGATTCTGAGTTCTCATAGCTGTTGAATGAAAACTAAAGACCCCATATTTAAACCTTAGTGTGACATCCAAAGCCTAGAAAATGTCATTTCAGTTAAACTTTATGTATTTTAATTGGAAAGGAGACAGAAAGATATGACAATCATACTAATGTACTATCAGTCAGAGAATCATTTGCACTAACTGTTGCCTTAGACAATCAATATTATCGATACTATATACTATATATTATTATACTTAAACCCTGGAACAGGTTATCATAAAATTATCTCAGTATAAAATTCTCATGGGTAAGTAAATCCTGTGGTTTTTCACACACACACAAAAAAGCTTTCATAGTTTTGTCTCATTAAGTGCTCTGTTAAGCACATAGATCATGCTCACGTGCACCTTCATATATGTATGTCATCACCAGCACTGACTACTAACAGGAAAGGAATCCAAAAAAGTGTTGTTATTAATATTTTTGTAGATATTTCTTTGTAACAGCCAAGTTTAATTATCTAACAAGTGAAAGTAGCTTTGTTTTATAAAGCTATTTTCCTAATGAAATTTAATCCAATGGGATTATGCTAGGGTATTTTTTCTTCCTTGTGTTATTTGAAAACTCTTTATAAAGTATGCATCTGTAATCAACTCTGCCCAATACTTAAAACCAGGAAATGGTTTGAGGACTGAAGTGAAGAGTTTCTAGTTCCTAGAGTTCTTTTTTATGTCAGCCATCCCTCTGTCCATCCTTTCCTACTTTTTCTTTTTCCTCACAAACACAACGTAAATCACTAGGTTAATGTGATGTTCCAAGAGTCGTGGGGAGAAAATGGTTAACAATTATTCTGGAAGAAGGAAGGCAGGACTGTACCCTCTCCAATCAGGCTTACCTGCTGTATCATGTCCAGAATATGCAATTCATCCAGACTACAGAACTTGTCTTCAGTCGTAGAATCTTCTTGAATATTGCTTGCATCATCTTTCATAAATCTACTGACTGCATACAGATTTGCTTGTTCTTTCTTCAACTGCTCTTCCTTTCCTATCATATTTGGGCTATAGTGGTGACATAACCAATGTGACCTTTTATAACTGTATAGTGTTTTTCATCTAAGCCATTATTTCCCAAATTAATATTGTACTGGTCTTATGAGATGCTTAGATCAGAAAGGTTCAAAGTTTGGACAATGCCGATACCATGTATTTCTTTTGGAGACTCACAATCAATTTTAGCGTATTTGAGATAGCACTCAATTGAGGTACCTATTCTGTTCATAGTAGTGCTTCTAAGAATTATGAGACCATGGAGTTCATTTTTCAAGTTATAATTATGTTAATTATATATCAGTTACTTTGAGAAACAATACTTTGGGAAATATTGACAAGCATTTCCACATCTGCCATATTATTTATCATTACAGTATTCCTGACAGGCAGGTTGGTTTGATCAACTTCAGTGCTTAGGTCTCATGTATATTTAAATAGAGGGCTCCGAATAGTAACATACATAAAGCAGATTTAAGATGGAGGTTTGTTTTGTAACAGGGTTTTTTTTTTTTTGTAACAAGATTTTATTCAAAAAAAAAAACAAGCCGTAGTAATAATGAATTTCAGTAACTAGAAACCACTGAGAAAAGAAAGGAAATACTATAAGTACAATGGCAATTAACTCATTTTTATGCGTATGTCTAAAATTTAAATGCATGCTAGTATCATTTCAGTTGGCCTACTATTTAGTAGCTATGAATTTCCTTCCTAATCTCACTGAATAATAACAAGAAATAGTACTTTTACATATAGCATGATATAAATTACTCGACTTTATTAGCAAATAGAAAGAAAATAGATGCATTAGTACTTATTTTAGGTCAATGAGATCTAGAAAAAAGGACATATTATGCTTGTAGAATAACTTGTAAAACACTATAGAACAGTCATTACATATCACTGAAGTATTCTAGACTAACTCAAACATTTTGGAAAGTTCAATGAAATAAATTACTTTAGACCACAGTTCCAAAACTCAGTTTTCCATATTACTTCAACAGTTTTTTAAAATTTATATTCTTCCTGAAACCACAACAGATGCAAAAATATGAATTTATACTTTTGAAAAGCTAGAAAAGGTTACTTCTAAATTTTTAAAGTATGATAATAGCATTGTGATAATATAGGAAAATATTCTTCTATTAAAGAGATGCAAACTGAAGCATGTATAGATAAAATTATACAGTTTTGAGACTGAAAACACTCAAAAAATAAATATGAAGGGAAGAATGAAGCAAATGTGGGAAAACAATGAAAACTGTAAAATCAGGATGACAGGTATACCTACAAACATAGATATACTGTTATTATTCTCTTTACTTTTGTGTGTTTTGAAATTTTTCATTTAAAACAAAGTTCCCTGGGTGATTTGATGATCATCCAGGTTTGGGTCTATGGTGTAAGTGAAAAGAAGCAAAATGACTGATTATACTGTTTCATCCTTTAATAATTTACATTTATGGTATCTAGACATAAACTTACTTTTTCACTAGTCATAGCAAACACTCTTTTCCAACAACCCAAGAGACAACTCCACACGTGGACATCACCAGATGGTCAATAATGAAATCAAACTAATTGTGTTTTTTGCAGCAAAGATGAAGAAGCTCTATAAAGTCGGTAAAAACAAGACCTGGAGCTGGCTGTGGCTCAGATCATGAGCTCCTTATTGCCAAATTCAGTCTTAAATTGAAGAAAGTAGGGAAAACCATGAGGCCATTCAGGTATGACCTAAATCATCCTTTATGATTATACAGTGGAGGTGAAGGAAAGATTCAAGGGGTTAGATCTGGTAGACATGAGTGCCTAAGGAACTATGAACAGAGGTTTGTAACACTGTACAGGAGGCCTTGATCAAACCACCCCAAAGAAAAAGATGTGCAAGAAGACAAAGTGTTGTCTGAGGAAGCTTTCCAAACAGCTGAGGAAAGAGGAGAAGTAAAAGGCAAGGGAAAAAGGGAAAGACAGACTCAACGGAATGCACAGTTCCAGAGAATAGCAAAGAGAGGTAAGAAAGCCTTCTTAAATGAACAATGCAAAGAAATGGAGGAAAACAATATAATGGGAAAGCCTAGATATATCTTCAAGAAAATTGGAGATATTAAGGGAACACTTCACGTAAGGATGGGCATGATAAAGGATAGAAATGATAAAGATCTAACAGAAGCAGAAGAAATTAAGAGATGGTGGCAAGAATACAAAGAAAAACTACACAAAAAAGGTCTTAATGACCCAGATAACCATGATGGTATGATCACTCACCTAGAGCCAGACATCTAGGAGTGTGAAATCAAGTGGGCTTTAGGAAGCATTACTAGGAACAAAGCTAGTGGAGGTGATATAATTTCAGCTGAGCTATTTAAAATCCTAAAAGATGATGCTGTTAAAATGCTACACTCGATATGTTAACAAATTTGGAAGACTTAGTAGTAGCCAGAGAACTAGAAAATGTTAAGTCTTCATTCCAATCCCAAAGAAAGGTAATGCCAAAGAATGTTCAAACTACTGTACAATTGTGCTCTTTTCACATACTAGCAAGGTTATGCTCAAAATCCTTCAAGCTAGGCTTCAGCAGTATGTGAACCGGGAACTCCCAGATGCACAAGCTGGATTTCAAAGAGGCAGAGGGACCAGATTATTGGATCATGGAGAAAGCAAGGGAGTTGAAGAAAAACATTTACTTCTGCTTCATTACCTACGCTAATGTCTTTGACTGTATGGATCACAACAACTATGGAAAATTCTTAAAGAGATGGGAATATCAGACCACCTTTCCTGTCTCCTGAGAAACCTGTATGCCAAGAATTAACAGTTAGAACTGGACATGGAACAACTGACTGATTCAAAATTGGGAAAGGAGTACATCAAGGCTGTATATTGTCACCCTGCTTATTTAACTTATGTGCAGAGTATATTATGTGAAATGCCAGGCTAGATGAATGAATCAAGATTCATTCATTCATTCATTCATACCTGGAATCAAGATTGCCAGGAGAAATACCAACGACCTCAGATATGCAGATGATACCACTCTAATGGCAAAAAGTGAGAGGAACTAAAGAGCCTCTTGATGAGGGTGAAAGAAGAGTGAAAAAGTTGGCTTAAAACTCAACATTCAAAAAACTAAGATCATTGCATCCGGTTACATCATTTCATGGCAAATAGAAGGGGGAAAGTGAAAGCAGTGACAGACTTTATTTTCTTGGGCTCCAAAATCACTGCAGATGGTCCAGTGACTGCAGGCATTAAATTAAAAGATGTTCACTCCTTGGAAGGAAAGCTATGACAAACCTAGACAACATATTAGGAAGCAGAGACATGAATTTGCCAACAAAGGTCTGTATAGTTAAAGCTGTGGTTTTTCCAGTAGTCATATAAGGATGTGAGACTTGGACCATAAAGAAGGCTGAGTGCTGAGAATTGATGCTTTCAAACTGCAGTCCTGGGGAAGACTCTTGATGGTCCCTTGGACTTCAAGAACATCAAATCAGTCAATCCTAAAGAAAATCAACCCAGAATGTTCTTTGGAAGGACTGATGCTGAAGTGGAAGCTCCGATACTTCGGCCACCTGATGTGAAAAGCCAACTCACTGGCAAAGGCCCAGAAGCTGGGAAAGATTAAAGGCAAAAGGAGAAAAGAGCAGCAGAGGATGAGATGGTTAGATACCCTCATCGACTCAATGGACATGAATTTGAGCAAACTCTGGGAGATAGTGAAGGACAGGGAAGCCTGGTGTGCTGCAGTCCACGGGGTCACAAAGAGTCAGATAAGACTTAATGATTGAACAACAACAACAGACATAACCTTGAAAAGACACAGACATACACTATCAGTTTAGTGGCTCAACTTGTTGACAGAGAAAGTGAAAACCCACCTTAGATAATGAACTACTAATGTACCAAGTGGATCATGTCCATTATCAATGAGAAAATATCAACTACAAGATGCTTTAAAGCTAACAAAGTATGTTCTTGTTACCATTTTAAAGATAAGTATGTCCTTATAGAGAGTTCTCTATAGCTACTTAACAAAACTTTTAACTGATCTCTTCATAGGATGTCTCCCCTACTTCCTTCCTCTACTACACTGTCATTAATCATGTTGCTGGAGAATATAGCTCACAATTATCTTCAGACATTAAAAGGTGTTCAGTAAAGGTTCAAAATTCACTGTTAACAACTGGGATTATAAAAAAAATAAGACAGATTAATTAAACAAACCAAACCACATGAAACTCTTTTTGTAAAAGGGGTTACTGGGACAAAAGATAATCTGTCTTTAAGGTTAAATTTTATTTCATCTACATTGGCTAACTGTAATCTAGACTGTATTTTAAAAGATTTTATGCTGGAAACAAATTTAGTCCTTGAATAAAGCAGTAGGCATTGGATGACTCTTGAGTAGCCACACAGAAAAATGTAAGAGATTCTATTCTCCCAAAACAAGTGATAATTTAACTTTCTGTCACTTTCAATAAAAAACAAGTGATAATTTAACTTTCTGTCACTTTCAATAAAAAACCTGACAACTTATTAAGATAAAAAAAACTGTCTTTTCTTCTCTTAAGAATATTACCATATTCTGAGAATATGTACCAAAGCAAGGTTGTGTCATACTGGTAAAGCACACTTGAAAGTACTAAGAAAAATTTTAAAATGAAATACTTACATCTGCTCTTCTTTTGATTCCTTATTCTGAAAAACAACATCAAGAATTAGTATTATATATTAACTATGTTGGTACAGTACCTAATCTAACTGAATTTAGACATTTCTCAAGTTTTGGGGGGATTCTTGGTGGCTCAAAGGTCTAAAGAATATGCCTGTAATGCAAGAGACGTGGGTTTGATTCTTGGGTTGGGAAGATCCCCTGAAGAAGGGCATGGCAATCCCACTCTAGTATTCTTGCCTGGGAAATCTCATGGATAGAGGAGCCCAGCAGGCTACAGTCCATGGGGTCACAAGGGCTGGACACAACTCAGTGACTATACCACCACCACCACCAAGCTTTCTGACCACAACCAAAATAAATGTATTTTACATTATGACTTAAATGCACTTACATAGCTATTTTTATACACAAGCATGAAACTGAAACATAAGTTCCATGAAACAAATCTTACTCATATTATGTGTGCTATGGACTACATACTTGTGTGTCTCCAAAATTCTTACATTGAAACCCTAACCCTCAATGTGATGGTAATTGGAGGTATGGCCATTGGGAGGTAATTAGATTTACATGATGTGGAGCCTTGATGACAGGATCAGTGCCATTATAAGAAGAGATCAGAGAGCTAGCTTGCTTGCTTGTGCATGCTCACTCACTCTTTCTTCAACATGTAATAATATAGCAAAAAGGTAGCTATAAGAAGAGGGCCTTCTTCTGCATATTAAGAAGAGGGCCTTCACCAGACACTGAATTGGCTAGTACCTTGATCTTGAATTTCTCAGCCTCCAGAACTGTGAAAAACAAAAATCTTGTTTAAGCCATCCAATCTATGGTAGTTTGCTATAGCAGCCTAAACTAAGATAATGCGTGAGGAACTCTAGAATTTTTTTATTCATACTAATTATTTTCCTTTTCTAAAATTATAGCTGTGGCCTACCAAATCGATTTTGTTATCTAACCACTGAGTCATGAAACACACACACACAAATTCAGATAATGGAAATGAGTGTTGAGGTTGAGTTTGTACCTATTGCTATATCTTAGGACAGGGTATATGTAATTCTCATTTATGAAATCGGACACTAATTACAAGCATTCTTGAAAAATCTACATGTAAAGAGAAAGCAGACTGATATACTAAGAATCTTACAGGGAAAAAAATGCTAGGGAGATCACAATTGGGAGGAAAAGTTAAATAGCCCTAAATTTTATTTTCATTAAAACAAAACTATAAAAAAAAAAAAAACTATAAAGGCAACCTATTAAATAAAGGTAATATCAATGACACAACATATTAATTATTCAGATATCACCCTTCTACTAAGAGTATCAATTATTGTCATGTAAATTACAGTATTAATTTCTACTATCATCTCTTGTTTACAAAAAAATTCTGGTCTCTTTCCCCACAGATTCTATGATAAACTTACTAATTTGTTTTGCTTTATTGTCTGCATACTAAGAGGATTTTTGCATTTCATTGTCTGATCAATGTCCAGTGCCAATTTGATTCTACAATTTAGAATTATCGACTCCTGCCTTGAGTGTACCTGAAAAACTAAATTGAAAACAGCTTTGGTTGTTCATAATGAATACATCTTGGAAGGAAAGTTATGATCAACCTAGATATAATATTGAAAAGCAGAGATATTACTTTGCCAACAAAGGTCTGTCTAGTCAAGGCTATGGTTTTTCCAGTGGTCATGTATGGATGAGAGTTGGATTGTGAAGAAAGCTGAGTGCCAAAGAATTGATGCTTTTGAACTGTGGTGTTGGAGAAGACTTTTGAGAGTCCCTTGGACTGCAAGGAGATCCAACCTAAAGGAGATCAGTCCTGGGTGTTCTTTGGAAGGACTGATGCTAAAGCTGAAACTCCAATACTATGGCCACGTGATGCAAAGAGTTGACTCACTGGAAAAGACTCTGATGCTGGGAGGGACTGAGGGCAGGAGGAGAAGGGGACGACAGAGGCTGAGATGGCTGGATGGCATCACCGACTCAATGGACGTGAGTTTGAGTGAACTCCAGGAGTTGGTGATGGACAGGGAGGCCTGGCGTGCTGTGATTCATGGGGTCGCAAAGAGTCGGACACGACTGAGCGATGGAACTGAACTGAACTGAACTGAATGAATACATCTAGTATAATCAGTTCCCCAGCTACCCAAAAGTACATCATTTTTATGACACCTTTCCAAAGATGAAATGGCATGTGTTAGTTACTTAGTCATGTCCAACTCTTTGCAACCCCATAGACCGCAGCCCACCAGGCCCCTCTGTCCATGGGATTCTCCAGGCAAGAACACTGGAGTGGGTTACCATTTCCTTCTCCAAAAGGAACTATACAAACTGAAGAAATAATTACAGGCATACCTTAGATGTAATGAAGGTTTGGCTCCAGACAACCTCAATAAGGTGAATATTGCAATAAAGCAAGTCACATAAATTTGTGGATTTCCTGGTACATATAAAAATTATGTTTATACTATATTGCATGCAAGTAAGTGTGTGATGATAACATTATGTCTTTAAAAAAGAATGTGTATAATTTAATTTTAAAATACTTTATTGTTAAAAATACTAACCATCATCTAAATTTTCAGCAAACTGCAATCTTTTCTTTGGTATATGGTCTTGTCTTGATGTTGACGGCTGCTGACTAATCAGGGTGACAGTTGCTAAAAGTGGCAATGGCTGTGCTAATTTCTTAAAATAAGACAACAACAAAGTTTATCACGTTGATCAACTCTTTCTTTCACAAATGATTTCTCTGTAGCATGCAATGCTGTTTTGATAGCATTTCACCCACAGTAGATCTTCTTTCAAAATTGGAATCAGTCCTCTCAAACCCTGCAATTAAGTTTATGTCATCTTCTAATCCTTTGTTGTCATTTCAACAGTATTTATGGAACTATCACCAGGAGTAGATTTCATCTCAGGAAACTACTTTCTTTGCTCAACTGAAAGAAGCAACTCTTCACCCATTAAAGTTTTATCATGAGATTGTAGCAATTCAGTCACATCTTCAAGCTCCACTTCTATTTCTAGTTCTCTTGCTATTTTCACATCTGCAATTACTTTCTCTACTGAAGTCTTAAATCCATCAGTGTCATATGAGGGCTGGAATCAGCTTCTTCCAAACTCCTGTTAATGTTGATATTTTTACCTCTTTCCATTAATTATTAATATTTTTAATGGCATCTAGAAAGGTGAATCCTTCCAGAGGTTTTCAATTGACTTTTCCCAAATTCATCAAAGGAATCACTATTTATGGCAACTGAAGCCTCTCAAAATGTATTTCTTAAATAATAAGACTTGAAAGTTGAAATGACTCCTTCATCCACAGGCTGCAGAATGGATGTTGTATTAGCAGGCATGAAAACAATATTAATATCATTGTAGATTTCCATCAGAGCTCCTGGGTGACCAGATATACTGTCAATAAGCAGTAATATTTTGAGAGAAATCTTTCCTTCTAAGCAGTAAGTCTCTAGAGTAGGCTTAAAATATTTAGTAAACCATGTTGTAAAGAGATGTGTTGTCATCCAAATATGTTGTTCCATTTCTAGAGGGCAGAGTTGATTTAGCATAATTCTTTTTGCTAAGATTTTCAGAATGGTAAATAAGCACTGGCTTCTACTTAAAATTACTAGCTACATCAGCCCCCAACAAGAGAGTCAGCCTGTGTCTTGGAGTTTTGAAGACAGGCATTACTTTTCTTCTCTAGCTAGATGAAAGCCCTAGATGGCATCTTCTTCCAATAGAAGGCTGTACTGACTACACTGAAAATCTGTTGTTTGGTATAGTCACCTACATTAGTTATATTCGCGAGGTCTTCTGGATAACTTTCTGCAGCTTCCACATCGGCACTTGCTGCTTCACCTTATAATCTGAAATGATAGAGATGGCTTCTTTCCTTGAACCAACCTCTGCTGGCTCCAAACTTTTCTTCTGCAGTTTCCTCACCTCTCTCAGCTTTTACAGAACTGAAGTGCCTTCCTCTAGATTAGGCTTCAGTTTAAGGGACTGTTGTGGCTGATTTAATATTCTATCCAGAACACTAAAGTTTTCTCTATATCAACAATAAGGCTGTTTCACTTTCTTATCACTCCTGTGTTCACTGGAGTAGCACTTCTAATTTCTTTCAAGTATTTTTCCTTTGCATTCACAACTTGGCTAAGTGTTCGGCATAAGAGGCCTAGCTTTCGGCCTATCACAGTTTTCAATATAACTTCCTCACTAAGCTTAATAATTTCTAGCTTTTGATTTGCAATGAGACCTGCAACTCTTCCTTTCATTAGAACACTTAGCGGCTATTGCAAGGTTATTAATTGCTCTATTTCAACAACTGTTGCATCTCAGGGAACAGGAAAACCCAAGGAGAGGGACAGAGATGAGGGAATAGCTGGTTGGTGAGTGAAAGTCGCTCAGTGATGTCCAACTCTTTGTGACCCCATGGACTGTGCAGTCCATGCAATTCTCCTGGCCAGAATACTGGAGTGGGTAGCTCTTCGCTTCTCCAGGGGATCTTCCTAACCCAGGGAATGATCCCAGGTTTCCCACACTGCAGGTGGATTCTTTACCAACTGAGCCACCAGGGGAGCCCTGGTTGGTAGAGAAGTCAGAATACACACATTTATCTTTTAAGGTCACCATCTAATATGGGCATGATTTGTACCAGCCCAAAACAACTGCAATATTAACATCAAAGCTCACTGATAGCCTCAAGTGGGATTTAACCCAGGGGTGCAAAGACGGTTCAATATTTACAAATTACTCAATGTAATATACCACAATGACTGAAGAACAAAAATCATATGGTCATCTCAATAGATGCAGAGAAAGCTTTTGACAAAATTCAATATCTGTTTATGATAAAATTTCTCCACAAAGTGGGTACCATTTCTGTCCTTCATTGAGCCTATCTTTGCATGAAATGTTCCCTTGGTATCGCTAATTTTCTTGAAGAGATCTCTAGTCTTTCCCATTCTTTGGCCACCTGATGTGAAGAGGTAACTCATTTGAAAAGACCCTGATGCTAGGAAAGATTGAGGGCCGGAGTAGAAGGGGACGACAGAGGATGAGATGACTGGATGCCATCACCGACTCTATGGACATGGGTTTGGGTAGATTCCAGGAGTTGGTGATGGACAGGGAGGCCTCGCGTGCTGCAGTTCATGGGGTCGCAAAGAGTCGGATATGACTGACCAACTGAACTAAAGCACAGGAAAGAAAAGCAAAAGTAAACAAATGGGACCTAATTAAAAACTTCTGCAGAGCAAAGGAAACCACTGACCAAAATGAGAAGACAGCTTACTGAATGGGAGAAAATATTTGCAAACAATATGACTAAAAAGGGGCTAATATCCAATACAAACAGTTCATACAATTCAGTATAAAAAAACAAAACAAAACCCAAACAACCTGACTAAATAATGGGCAGAAGACCTGAATAGACATTTTTTCAAAGAAGATATACAGGTGGCCAAAAGGCACATGAAAAGACGCTCAACACTGCTAATCATCAAAGAAATGCAAATCAAAACCATAATGAGATCACCCCACATGTAGCAGAATGGCTATGATCAAGAAGACCACAAATATATGTCAGCAAGGATGTGGAGAAAAAGAACACTGTACACCATTGGTGGGGATGGAAGCTGGTGTAGCCACTATGGAGAACAGTACAGAGGTTCCTCAGGAAACCAACAGTACAATGACCACATGATACAGCAACTCCACTCCTGAGCATACAGGAAAAGAAAATGAAAACGCTAATTTGAAACTATACATGCACCCCAATGTTCACAGAAGCATTATTTATGATAGCCAAGATATGGAAGCAACCTAAATGTCCATCAAGAGATGAATGGATAAAGAAACTATGGTTTATATACACAACGGAATAGTACTCAGCCAGAAAAAAGAATTAAATTTTACATTTGCGACAACATGGATGTATCTAGAGAGCATTAGGATTAGTGAAAAAAGTCAGAGAAAGACAAATACTTATGTTATCACTTACATATGGAATCTAAAAAGTAAAACAAATGAATAAATATAACAAAATAGAAACAGATGCAAATATATAGTGGACAAACTAGTTGTTACCAATAGGGATAGGGAAGTGGGGAGGGACACCACAGGAAGGGAGGGTTAAGATATACAAACTACTGTGTATAAAATAAAGTATAAGGATATATTATATAGCACAGGGAATATAGCCAATATTTTATAATAACTTTGAATGGAGTACAACCAATAAAAATTTTGAATCACTATGTTGTGTACCCCAAAATAATGAAATACTGTAAATCAACTATACCTAAAAAAAGATAACTGATCACAGATCACAATGACAATATGATAATAATTTAGAAGTTTGAAATATTGTGAGAATTACCTAAATGCAACACAGAAACAAAGTGAGTAAATGCCATTGGGAAAATGGTGCCACTAGATTTGTTTGATGCAGAGCTGCCACAAACCTTCAATTTGTGAAAAATTCAGTATCTGCAAAGTACAAGTGCAATAAAATGAAGTAAGCCTGTAACTTTTTTTGTATAAGCAAAAATCCTCTTCAGATTTCTTTTGGTTAGCATAAACAGATATTAATACAGGTCTTTCATAAAGACAAAGTGGTATAAAGTGAACTTCAGAAAGCAGGAGATACCTGTATTTCTAAAATTCCTTTTAAGCTCTTTCCAGGATAACTTTATGTATCAGCCTGTCTTACATGCATCTCAGCAACTTCCCTTTAGAGAGGACATCCACTTTGAAGAGCTTATTTCCTGCCGTATTTTTTTCCCTCAATGCTTCTATTCTTTTGCCATCTGCTTTACCTTCCTTTTCTACTTCTAACGTCAGTTCCTCTGAGTAGGGAATAAAATTGGGATGAAAGAAAGAAATAACTAATTAACTCTCAAGAGTTATTTACAATTTACTACTACATATACTAGTTAGAAGTTATCTTATTATCCCCTCTATTTGCTACGTAAATTATTTTTTGTCATCTTCATCCAGAGAATCCCTGATAGGTGTTTTTAGGACCTCAAATATTGTTAGGTAGACATGCTGAAAATCAAATAATTAACAGAGGATATAATTTCATGCATAAGGATTCTGTAGTCACTCTGTATCACACATACTTCTACATATTAGAATTTTTCATGTAGAGAACACGTGATTAGATAATTTGATGGACTCAGCTTTTTATAACTGGTTGCTTACATTACACTAGACAATTCTTTCCTACTATAACAGCAATTGAGTATAACAGGACCACTGTATATGAAATAGTCATATGAAAAATTTTCAGCATTTTTTAGGTTTATACTTCAAAATTTAGATAAAGGATATAAGATCTCTCTTCTAGTGTCCAAATTTTTTCTTGATAAACTTATTATTTTATTTTCAAAGTATCTCAATTTTTTAATAAAATAAATTGGAAATAAACTAAGAATGTTTTATAAAAATCCATAAATAGGGGAGGAGCCAAGATGGCGGAGGAGTAGGATGGGGAGAACACTTTCTCCCCCACAAATTCATCAAAAGAGCATTTAAACGTCGAGTAAATTCCACAAAACAACTTCTGAATGCCGGCAGAGGACATCAGGCACCCAGAAAAGCAACCCAACTCTTCGAAAGGAGGTAGGAAAAAATATAAAAGACAAAAAAAGAGACAAAGAGGGAGGGACGGAGTTCCGTCCCGGGAAGGGAGTCTTAAAAAGAGAGAAGTTTCCAAACACCAGGAAACCTTATCACTGCCGAATCTGTGCCAAGCTTTGGAAGCACAGAGGGCAACATAACAGGGAGAAAAAATAAACAATTAAAACTCGCAGATTGCGAGCCCTACGGTAACTCCCCCAGCGGAGAAGCAGCGCAGACGCCTGCACATGCCATTAGCAAGCGGGGGCTGGGCAGGGAGGCGCGGCGCGGGCTGCATCGCTCAGAGTAAGAATCTGGCCTGAATACCCTGAGCGCTATCTGAGCGAAATAATTTGGGCTAGCAAACCAGACTGTGGGATATCTACCACGCAAAAAGCCAGCCCCAACCTAAGACACCACCAGGCCCGCGCACGGAACAAAGGACTGAACAGAGATAGTCGGTTGCAGACCTTCCCCCTCCGGTAACAGGCAGCCAGAGCCGGAAGGGGACAATCGCAGCCCCAGAGAGACATTATCTATAAAACTGTAAGCAGGCTTCTTTGCTAACTAAAACTGCTTGGGGGTCTGGACGGTCAACATCTGCCTGAGAAGGTGCGCCGGTTTTACACCCAGATAACTGAGTGGCGGGGAGGCGATAAGTCGCAGCATTGGCGTTCGCCAAACACCTCATCACCTGAGCTGCTCGGACCTGGGAAGAGCACAAAATGCAGGCCCAACAGAGTCTGCGCCTCTGAGGACTACCCGAGTGCCTGAACCTGAGCGGCTTGGACCTGGGAGGTACATGCAGCCCAGGGCCGGCCTCGGATTGTTCTCGGCGAAACAACCTAGAGCCCGAGCAGTGTGGGCAGGGAGGCTACATGCGCCGTGAGTGGGGGCAGACCCAGTGTGGCTGAGGGACTGCGAGCGCACGCCAGTGTTATTTGTTTGCAGCATCCCTCCCTCCCTCCCCACAGCGCGACTGAACAAGTGAGCCTAAAAAAAAAAAAAAAAGTTTCCCCCACCGTCCCCTTTGTGTCAGGGCGGAAGCCAGACACTGAAGAGACCAGCAAACAGAAGAAGTTATAACAGAGGGAAATGCCTTGGAAGCTACAGGCAATAGATTAAAACCCTGTGGTTACTACGGACTACATAGGAAGGGGCCTATAGATCTTGAGAAATATAAGTTGGACCAAGGAACTAGCCAAAAATGAACTGAACCCACCATACAACAAAACCAGAGAAAGTCCTAGATATATTTTTACTATTTTTACGATCATTCTTTCTTTCTTTCTTTTTTAATTAAAAAAAATTTTTTTAAGTCCTCTATTGTTCCTTTAATTTTCACTTTTATAACCTATTACTTTGCAAAAAAAAAAAGACCCTATTTTTTTCTTCTTCAGCAAACTTCATATATATATTTTATAATTTTTTGACCTTGTTTTTTTTTTCCTTCTTCTTTTCTTTAACATTGTATTTTTGAAATTCCAAACTCTACTCTAGTTTTTTAATTTTAGCTTTTTGGTATATGTTATCAATTTTGTACCTACAGTTTTTTTTATACTTTCTGTGACTTTTTTTTTTTTTTCTGTTTAATTCTCTTCTTCTTTTATATAACATTGTATATCTGAAATTTCAAACTCTACTCTAGATTTTTAATTTATGCTTTTTGGTATTTGATATCAAATTTGTACCTGTATTTTCTTTATAATTTTTGCGACATTGCTTTTGTTTGTTTCTTTTCTCTCTTTATGTTTCTTCTTCCTTTTTTTTAACATTGTATTTTTGAAATTCCAAACTCTACTCTAGATTTTTAATTTTTGCTTTTTGGTATTAGTTATCACTTTTGTACCTGTATTTTCTTTATAATTTTTGCGACCTTGTTTGTTTTTCTTTGTTCGTTTTTTCTCTCTTTCTTTTCCTTCTTTTCTTTAACATCATATTTTTGAAATTCCAAACTCTACTCTAGATTTTTAATTTTTGCTTTTATGTATTTGTTACCAATTTTGTACCTTTAAGAACCCAATCTTCAGGACCCATTTTTCACTAGGGAGCGAGATTACTGGCTTGACTACTCTCTCTCCCTTTGGACTCTCCTTTTTCTCCACCAGGTCGCCTGTGTCTCCTCCCTAACCCCTCTCTACTCTACCCAACTCTGTGAATTTCTGTGTGTTCCAGATGGTGGAGAACACTTAGGGAACTGATTACTGGCTGGATCTGTCTCCCTCCTTTTCATTCCCCCCTTTTATCCCTCAGGCCACCTCTGTCTCCTTCCTCCTTCTTCTCTTCTCTGTGTAACTCTGTGAACATCTCTGAGTGGTCCAGTTGTGGAGTGCACATAAGGAAGTGACTACTGGCTACCCCACTCTCTCCACTATTGATTCCACCTCATCTCATTTGGGTCACCTCTAACTCCTCCTCCCTCTTCTCTTCTCCATGTAATGCTGTGAACCTCTCTGAGTGACCCTCACAGTAGAGAAACTTTTCATCTTTAATGTAGATGTTTTATCAATGGTGCTGTATAGAAGGAGAAGTTTTGAAACTACTGTAAAAATAAGACCGATAACTGGAAGCAGGAGGCTTAAGTCCAAACCCTGACTCCAGGGAACTCCTGACTCCAAGGAACATTAATTGACAGGAGCTCATCAAATGCCTCCAAACCGACACTGAAACCAAGCACTACTCAAGGGCCAACAAGTTCCAGGGCAAGACATACCAAGCAAATTCTCCAGCAACAAAGGAACACAGCCCTGAGCTTCAAGATACAGGCTGCCCAAAGTCACCCCAAAACCATAGACATCTCATAACTCATTACTGGACACCCACCAGAACACCGACACAAGCTTCCCTAACCAGGAAACCTTGACAAGCCACCTGTACAAACCCACACACAGCGAGGAAACGCCACAATAAAGAGAACTCCACAAACTGCCAGAATACAGAAAGGACACCCCAAACTCAGCAATTTAAACAAGATGAAGAGACAGAGGAATACCCAGCAGATAAAGGAACAGGATAAATGCCCACCAAACCAAACAAAAGAGGAAGAGATAGGGAATCTACCTGATAAAGAATTCCAAATAATGATAGTGAAATTGATCCAAAATCTTGAAATCAAAATGGAATCACAGATAAATAGCCTGGAGACAAGATTGAGAAGATGCAAGAAAGGTTTAACAAGGACCTAGAAGAAATAAAAGAGAGTCAATATATAATGAATAATGCAATAAATGAAATTAAAAACACTCTGGAGGCAACAAATAGTAGAATAACAGAGGCAGAAGATAGGATTAGTGAATTAGAAGATAGAATGGTAGAAATAAATGAATCAGAGAGGATAAAAGAAAAACGAATTAAAAGAAATGAGGACAATCTCAGAGACCTCCAGGACAATATTAAACGCTACAACATTCGAATCATAGGGGTCCCAGAAGAAGAAGACAAAAAGAAAGACCATGAGAAAATACTTGAGGAGATAATAGTTGAAAACTTCCCTAAAATGGGGAAGGAAATAATCACCCAAGTCCAAGAAACCCAGAGAGTCCCAAACAGGATAAACCCAAGGCAAAACACCCCAAGACACATATTAATCAAATTAACAAAGATCAAACACAAAGAACAAATATTAAAAGCAGCAAGGGAAAAACAACAAATAACACACAAGGGAATTCCCATAAGGATAACAGCTGATCTTTCAGTAGAAACTATTCAAGCCAGGAGGGAATGGCAAGACATACTTAAAATGATGAAAGAAAATAACCTACAGCCCAGATTATTGTACCCAGCAAGGATCTCATTCAAGTATGAAGGAGAAATCAAAAGCTTTTCAGACAAGCAAAAGCTGAGAGAATTCTGCACCACCAAACCAGCTCTCCAACAAATACTAAAGGATATTCTCTAGACAGGAAACACAAAAACGGTGTATAAATTCGAACCCAAAACAATAAAGTAAATGGCAACGGGATCATACTTATCAGTAATTACCTTAAACGTAAATGGGTTGAATGCCCCAACCAAAAGACAAAGACTGGCTGAATGGATACAAAAACAAGACCCCTACATATGTTGTTTACAAGAGACCCACCTCAAAACAGGGGACACATACAGACAAAGTGAAGGGCTGGAAAAAGATTTTCCATGCAAATAGGGACCAAAAGAAAGCAGGAGTAGCAATTCTCATATCAGATAAAATAGACTTTAAAACAAAGGCTGTGAAAAGAGACAAAGAAGGTCACTACATAATGATCAAAGGATCAATCCAAGAAGAAGATATAACAATTATAAATATATATGCACCCAACATGGGAGCACCACAATATGTAAGACAAATGCTAACAAGTATGAAAGGAGAAATTAACAATAACACAATAATAGTGGGAGACTTTAATACCCCACTCACACCTATGGATAGATCAACTAAACAGAAAATTAACAAGGAAACACAAACTTTAAATGATACAATAGACCAGTTAGACCTAATTGATATCTATAGGACATTTCATCCCAAAACAATGAATTTCACCTTTTTCTCAAGCGCACATGGAACCTTCTCCAGGATAGATCACATCCTGGGCCATAAAGCTAGCCTTGGTAAATTCAAAAAAATAGAAATCATTCCAAGCATCTTTTCTGACCACAATGCAGTAAGATTAGATCTCAATTACAGGAGAAAAACTATTAAAAATTCCAACATATGGAGGCTGAACAACACGCTGCTGAATAACCAACAAATCACAGAAGAAATCAAAAAAGAAATCAAAATTTGCATAGAAACGAATGAAAATGAAAACACAACAACCCAAAACCTGTGGGACATGGTAAAAGCAGTCCTAAGGGGAAAGTTCATAGCAATACAGGCACACCTCAAGAAACAAGAAAAAAGTCAAATAAATAACCTAACTCTACACCTAAAGCAACTAGAAAAGGAAGAAATGAAGAACCCCAGGGTTAGTAGAAGGAAAGAAATCTTAAAAATTAGAGCAGAAATAAATGCAAAAGAAACAAAAGAGACCATAGCAAAAATCAACAAAACCAAAAGCTGGTTCTTTGAAAGGATAAATAAAATTGACAAACCATTAGCCAGACTCATCAAGAAACAAAGGGAGAAAAATCAAATCAATAAAATTAGAAATGAAAATGGAGAGATCACAACAGACAACACAGAAATACAAAGGATCATAAGAGACTACTATCAACAATTATATGCCAATAAAATGGACAACGTGGAAGAAATGGACAAATTCTTAGAAAAGTACAACTTTCCAAAACTGGACCAGGAAGAAATAGAAAATCTTAACAGACCCATCACAAGCACGGAAATTGAAACTGTAATCAAAAATCTTCCAGCAAACAAAAGCCCAGGTCCAGACGGCTTCACAGCTGAATTCTACCAAAAATTTAGAGAAGAGCTAACACCTATCCTGCTCAAACTCTTCCAGAAAATTGCAGAGGAAGGTAAACTTCCAAACTCATTCTATGAGGCCACCATCACCCTAATACCAAAACCTGACAAAGATCCCACAAAAAAAGAAAACTACAGGCCAATATCACTGATGAACATAGATGCAAAAATCCTTAACAAAATTCTAGCAATCAGAATCCAACAACACATTAAAAAGATCATACACCATGACCAAGTGGGCTTTATCCCAGGGATGCAAGGATTCTTCAATATCCGCAAATCAATCAATGTAATACACCACATTAACAAATTGAAAAATAAAAACCATATGATTATCTCAATAGATGCAGAGAAAGCCTTTGACAAAATTCAACATCCATTTATGATAAAAACTCTCCAGAAAGCAGGAATAGAAGGAACATACCTCAACATAATAAAAGCTATATATGACAAACCCACAGCAAACATTATCCTCAATGGTGAAAAATTGAAAGCATTTCCTCTAAAGTCAGGAACAAGACAAGGGTGCCCACTTTCACCATTACTATTCAACATAGTTTTGGAAGTTTTGGCCACAGCAATCAGAGCAGAAAAAGAAATAAAAGGAATCCAAATTGGAAAAGAAGAAGTAAAACTCTCACTGTTTGCAGATGACATGATCCTGTGCATAGAAAACCCTAAAGACTCCACCAGAAAATTACTAGAACTAATCAATGACTATAGTAAAGTTGCAGGATATAAAATCAACACACAGAAATCCCTTGCATTCCTATACACTAATAATGAGAAAACAGAAAGAGAAATTAAGGAAACAATTCCATTCACCATTGCAACGGAAAGAATAAAATACTTAGGAATATATCTACCTAAAGAAACTAAAGACCTATATATAGAAAACTATAAAACACTGGTGAAAGAAATCAAAGAGGACACTAATAGATGGAGAAATATACCATGTTCATGGATTGGAAGAATCAATATAGTGAAAATGAGTATACTACCCAAAGCAATTTATAGATTCAATGCAATCCCTATCAAGCTACCAACAGTATTCTTCACAGAGCTAGAACAAATAATTTCACAATTTGTATGGAAATACAAAAAACCTCGAATAGCCAAAGCGATCTTGAGAAAGAAGAATGGAACTGGAGGAATCAACCTACCTGACTTCAGGCTCTACTACAAAGCCACAGTTATCAAGACAGTATGGTACTGGCACAAAGACAGAAATATAGATCAATGGAACAAAATAGAAAGCCCAGAGATAAATCCACGCACATATGGACACCTTATCTTTGACAAAGGAGGCAAGAATATACAATGGATTAAAGACAATCTCTTTAACAAGTGGTGCTGGGAAAACTGGTCAACCACTTGTAAAAGAATGAAACTAGAACACTTTCTAACACCATACACAAAAATAAACTCAAAATGGATTAAAGATCTAAACGTAAGACCAGAAACTATAAAACTCCTAGAGGAGAACATAGGCAAAACACTCTCTTCCATACATCACAGCAGGATCCTCTATGACCCACCTCCCAGAATATTGGAAATAAAAGCAAAAATAAACAAATGGGACCTAATTAACTTAAAAGCTTCTGCACATCAAAGGAAACTATTAGCAAGGTGAAAAGACAGCCTTCAGAATGGGAGAAAATAATAGCAAATGAAGCAACTGACAAACAACTAATCTCAAAAATATACAAGCAACTCCTACAGCTCAACTCCAGAAAAATAAATGACCCAATCAAAAAATGGGCCAAAGAACTAAATAGACATTTCTCCAAAGAAGACATACAGATGGCTAACAAACACATGAAAAGATGCTCAACATCACTCATTATCAGAGAAATGCAAATCAAAACCACTATGAGGTACCATTTCACACCAGTCAGAATGGCTGCGATCCAAAAGTCTACAAATAATAAATGCTGGAGAGGGTGTGGAGAAAAGGGAACCCTCTTACACTGTTGGTGGGAATGCAAACTAGTACAGCCACTATGGAGAACAGTGTGGAGATTCCTTAAAAAACTGGAAATAGAACTGCCTTATGATCCAGCAATCCCACTGCTGGGCATACACACTGAGGAAACCAGAAGGGAAAGAGACACGTGTACCCCAATGTTCATCGCAGCACTGTTTATAATAGCCAGGACATGGAAGCAACCTAGATGTCCATCAGCAGATGAATGGATAAGAAAGCTGTGGTACATATACACAATGGAGTATTACTCAGCCATTAAAAAGAATACATTTGAATCAGTTCTAATGAGGTGGATGAAACTGGAGCCTATTATACAGAGTGAAGTAAGCCAGAAGGAAAAACACCAATACAGTATACTAACGCATATATATGGAATTTAGAAAGATGGTAACAATAACCCTGTGTACGAGACAGCAAAAGAGACACTGATGTATAGAACAGTCTTATGGACTCTGTGGGAGAGGGAGAGGGTGGGAAGATTTGGGAGAATGGCATTGAAACATGTAAAATATCATGTATGAAACGAGATGCCAGTCCAGGTTCAATGCACGATACTGGATGCTTGGGGCTAGTGCACTGGGACGACCCAGAGGGATGGTATGGGGAGGGAGGAGGGAGGAGGGTTCAGGATGGGGAACACATGTATACCTGTGATGGATTCATTTTGATATTTGGCAAAACTAATACAATTATGTAAAGTTTAAAAATAAAATTAAATTTAAAAAAAAATCCATAAATAGTTGCTGACTTTATAAGAAATTTTTAGTATTACTAGTGTATAAATTTTGAAGTAGTGATTACATTATTTCTGCTTGTGTTTATTCCGTTTAATTTCAATTTGACACAGGAGTGGGCTTTCCATTTAGCTAAAATTGACAATCTGAGTATTATCATATTTTAATCCTTTGGAAGTAAGGAAGATATACACTGTAACTCTTGGAGTTTGGATCAGTGGTCTGATAGCTGTAGATATATTTGATCAGTCTTACACTGTATTAGACCTGGAACTTACAAATGTTTTGGCAAAAATAAAAAACATCAGCTAAACCAATTTACAAGGCTATGTTCTATTAGATAAGAACTGTCTAAAAGCAAGGAAAAAATATTTATACTCATGTGTTTTAAAAACATAATTTAATTTTTAAAATTTAATTTTAAGATAACTTTCAACAAATATGAAAATGATACTGATATTTTACTGATCAGATTAGAATAAAAATCTTTATCTTGTTCTTGACTTTAATAAGTATTTTGTAAATTTACCTTCATTGTGTAAAATTTCATTTATGACTAAAGTTTGTGTATATAAATAATGTAAATTCATGTATAATAAGATGAATTTGCAGTTGGGCAAATACTTTCACTGTTTATAATTTAATCTAGACTTTATGTTTCAAGCCAGAAATAATAAAAAAATCATCTTGAGTCCAAATCCACTGAAATGTACAAGAGTGAACCAAACTGTAAAGTATGGACTCTGGGTAATTATGATCTATGGATGCAGGCCCATCAGCTGTAACAAATGTAACAGTATGCAAGGGGATGTTGGTTGTGAAGAGGCTACATGCGTGTTTGGAGTAAGAAAGTATATGGGAGATATCTGTAACTTTCTCTCAGTTTTGCTCTGAACCAAAAACTTGCTCTAAAATTATTAATACAGTCTTGATTAAAAAAATTAAGCCAATAAAAAAATACTCTTGACTTTCTCTTATAATTTTTCAAGCTATTAAGAGACTTCTTGCTAAAACTGCTACAGACTGTAACTTGCTCATTTTACAACTCTCATACAACAGGAAGAGGCATAAAAGAAGCTTCTTGGGTTTGTACCATTTTAGTACATTATTGCATTGTTGGCAGAGTCTTAGATACAGAGGAGAAAATCAAGATTTCTTAGGATTTGAAAAATGCTTCTGAACTTATCTGTAGAAATATGAAAAGAAGCTGTTTTTAAAACAGAGTAGGTATTTTTAAAATGAAAGTGATATCCAGAAATTAATGAAATTTCAAAGTGATGAATTCAATTTATTTATATATTTAAATGTATATATTATGATTTAGAGAAGTAAAGTAGGGTATATTATAAATTTAAATCATTTTCAGAATCTAACATATATAGACTTCTCTATAATCATATATTCAATAAGCTATGAACATTTATAAGTCATTTGTGCTACTTGTCTACTTGGACTAGTTTTAAGTTCTATTAACAGTAGAACCAGGTAGATTCCCTATCTCTTCCTCTTTTGTTTAGTTTGGTGGGCATTTATCCTGTTCCTTTATCTGCTGGGTATTCCTCTGTCTCTTCATCTTGTTTAAATTGCTGAGTTTGGGGTGTCCTTTCTGTATTCTGGCAGTTTGTGGAGTTCTCTTTATTGTGGCTTTTCCTCGCTGTGTGTGGGTTTGTACAGGTGGCTTGTCAAGGTTTCCTGGTTAGGGAAGCTTGTGTCGGTGTTCTGATGGGTGGAGCTGTATTTCTTCTCTCTGAAGTGCAATGAAATGTCCAGTAATGAGTTATGAGATGTCTATGGTATTGGGGTGACTTTGGGCAGCTTGTATTTTGAAGCTCAGGGCTGTGTTCCTCTGTTGCTGGAGAATTTGCTTGGTATGTCTTGTCCTGGAACTCGTTGGCCCTTGTGTGGTGCTTGGTTTCAGTGTCGGTATGGAGGCGTTTGATGTCAAATAATGTTCCTTGGAGTCAGGAGTTCCCTGGAGTCAGGGTTTGGACTTAAGCCTCCTGCTTCCAGTTATCGGTCTTATTTTTACAGAAGTTTCAAAACTTCTCCTTCTATACGCACCATTGATAAAACATCTACGTTAAAGATGAAACGTTTCTCTACTGTGAGGGTCACTCAGAGAGGTTCACAGCGTTACATGGAGAAGAGAAGTGGGAGGAGGGAGTTAGAGGTGACCCCAATGAGATGAGATGGAATCAATAGTGGAGAGAGTGGGGTAGCAATAGTCACTTCCTTATGTGCACTCCACAACTGGACCACTCAGAGATGTTCACGGAGTTATACAGAGAAGAGAAGGAGGAGGAAGGAGACAGAGGTGGCCAGAAGGATAAAAGGGGGAATGAAAAGGAGGGAGACAGATCCAGCCAGTAATCAGTTCCCTAAGTGTTCTCCACCATCTGGAACACACAGAAATTCACAGAGTTGGGTAGAGTAGAGAGGGGTTAGGGAGGAGATACAGGCGACCTGGTGGAGAAAAGGAGAGTCCAAAGGGAGAGAAAGCAGTCAAGCCAGTAATCTCGCTCCCTAGTGAAAAATGGGTCCTGAAGATTGGGTTCTTAAAGGTAAAAAATTGGTAACAAATACATAAAAGCAAAAATTAAAAATCTAGAGTAGAGTTTGGAATTTCAAAAATACAATGTTAAAGAAAAGAAGAAGGAAAAGAAAGAGAGAAAAAATGAACAAAGAAAAACAAACAAGGTCGCGAAAATTATAAAGAAAATATAGGTACAAAATCGATAACTAATACCAAAAAGCAAAAATTAAAAATCTAGAGTAGAGTTTGGAATTTCAAAAATACAATGTTAAAAAAAAAGGAAGAAGAAGCATAAAGACAGAAAACAAACAAAAACAAACAATGTCACAAAAATCATAAAGAAAATACAGGTACAAAATTGATATCAAATACCAAAAAGCATAAATTAAAAATCTAAAGTAGAGTTTGGAATTTCAGATATACAATGACCCACCTCCCAGAATATTGGAAATAAAAGCAAAAATAAACAACTGGGACCTAATTAACCTTAAAAGCTTCTGCACATCAAAGGAAACTATCAGCAAGGTGAAAAGACAGCCTTCAGAATGGGAGAAAATAGCAAATGAAGCAACCGACAAACAACTAATCTCAAAAATATACAAGCAACTCCTACAGCTCAACTCCAGAAAAATAAATGACCCAATCAAAAAATGGGCCAAAGATCTAAATAGACATTTCTCCAAAGAAGACATACAGATGGCTAACACATGAAAAGATGCTCAACATCACTCATTATCAGAGAAATGCAAATCAAAACCACTATGAGGTACCATTTCACACCAGTCAGAATGGCTGCGATCCAAAAGTCTACAAATAATAAATGTTGGAGAGGGTGTGGAGAAAAGGGAACCCTCTTACACTGTTGGTGGGAATGCAAACTAGTACAGCCACTATGGAGAACAGTGTGGAGATTCCTTAAAAAACTGGAAATAGAACTGCCTTATGATCCAGCAATCCCACTGCTGGGCATACACACTGAGGAAACCAGAAGGGAAAGAGACACGTGTACCCCAATGTTCATCACAGCACTGTTTATAATAGCCAGGACATGGAAACATCCTAGATGTCCATCAGCAGATGAATGGATAAGAAAGCTGTGGTACATATACACAATGGAGTATTACTCAGCCATTAAAAAGAATACATTTGAATCAATTCTAATGAGGTGGATGAAACTGGAGCCTATTATACAGAGTGAAGTAAGCCAGAGAGAAAAACACCAATACCGTATACTAACGCATATATATGGAATTTAGAAAGATGGTAACAATAACCCTGTGTACGAGACAGCAAAAGAGACACTGATGTATAGAACAGTCTTATGGACTCTGTGGGAGAGAGAGGGTGGGAAGATTTGGGAGAATGGCATTGAAACATGTAAAATATCATGTATGAAATGAGATGCCACTCCAGGTTCGATGCACGATACTGGATGCTTGGGGCTGGTGCACTGGGACGACCCAGAGGGATGGTATGGGGAGGGAGGAGGGAGGAGGGTTCAGGATGGGGAACACATGTATACCTGTGGTGGATTCATTTTGATATTTGGCAAAACTAATACAATTATGTAAAGTTTAAAAATAAAATTAATTAAAAAAAAAACAAAAAACAGTAGAACCAGGCTTCCCTGGTGACTCAGTGGTAAAGAATCTGCCTGCCAATGTAGGAGATGCAAGTTTGATCCCTGGGTTGGGAAGATCCCCTAGAGAAGGAAATGGCAACCCATTCCAGTATTATTGCCTGGGAAATCCCATGGACAGAGGAGCCTGGCGGGCTACAATCCATGGGGTCAGCAAAAGAGTCAGGCACAACTTAGCAACTAAACAACAGTAAAACCATGTATTAAACCTAACTGTTCATAATCAGACATTCCTCCATTATAATGTCACTTACCTTTTTATTCTTGGTCTTTTTCTTTTTCTTTGGTTTACTCTTAACCTGATAGGTAAGAAATACATCTATTTAATATGCAATTCAAACTGTACAATGGATTATTTTGCAAAATATATTTCCTCTAACCACTTGGAATTTTATCTTCTAAAATAGATCATAGTTTCCTCTAGATTCTATGGAACATTAGTTTCATTTTAATTTCAATCTCAGTTTTCTGCTTGAGAAATCACTGATGTATAAAGGAACAATATATAACATTGATGAGTAGGCTACTGAAAAGAGCTCAGAGGTCTTCACTTACACATGTGCATGTATGACTAACAAAGGTGTGTGTGTGTGCGTGCATGCATGTAAGACTAACAAAGGAAGAAGGCACCTTAAAAAAATCAACATATTCAGGTCCATAAGATGAAAAACTAAGCCTAAAAAGAATTTAGTGACCACATATTAACTGCTACCACTTATCTGTAAAGAAATACATCCTGGATGATTTTAATTCTACCTCTGTGTAAATAGTATTGAAATATCCCTGTTTTCTCTTCCTTTCTCTCTCCTTCTATTCCCTACTATGCTTTCTTCCACTTTCTGCTAACCTTCCATATTCACTCCACCATTTAGGATGAAGAAACATGTTCGGAAATCTAGCACAGTGCCTGGCACATAATAAGTGTTCAATAAATGCTGTCAAAAATACATGATTAAGGCAGGGAAGATTGTAGAAGAAAGTACTGGGAAAAGAACTATTCCAATTCAAGCTCTGTACAAACAGTATGATAATATAAAGTAAGACTATCTAGGATTCTTTAAGAACAGAACATGTAACAAACTGAAAGCCTTGATTAAGTTCTTCTAATTCAAATACTAATGAGAGCTTATACTTCCTGGAGATCTTTAATAGATTCTGCTGAAGATTCACTGAGTATCGATGCCCCATCTTTATTCATTTCTGCTAACTGTATTTCAGGGATTGATTTCACATTTATATTGTACTCCATAAGAGGTGGACTTAGTTCTTCTTCTTCATTTGGTAACTCTTCTACTTCAATACCTAAATATTAAAACCAAAACATTCAAAATCTGTATGCACATAATTTTAGCTTTATCACTATTTTAAATATATTTACTCCCCCCATAACACCATCCCAGAAATAAAAATAGAAGACATCTTACTCTGTTCAAGTACTAAATGAAAATAAAATGTCTATTTATCAATGACCAAATAATAATAGGTACATATACTAGCCTGAAACCAATCAGTATGAACACAATGGTAAGATATTTTACTTTTATCTTAAGAAGACTATAGATATTAGATAATCTAGAACTTAAGTCAACCCTAAATATTAGCTTTTGAGTATCCTGACACTGACACTGTTAATACTGCAACTAGTATTATTTTAGGGCATAAATTTGAAACATAAAGAAAAGAAGGAAAAGCTCGATTTATTTTTTTCCCTTTTTTCCTTCTTTTTCATAACCAAAGGTTGTTAAAGGGTATCAGCCCCCTATAATGTAACTTCTTCTTTGACACTGTGCTCCTTGATTGTGCTCCTTCCTTTGACTCATCACAATTGGTTCAAACAAAAGGCATGGTATTCCTTTCTTAAGTATAATTTTAGTTGCAGAATTTGAATTACATTTAAAAAAACTAACAGTACATAAATGAAAATCAAATAATTAGCAACTCATTACCTGGCAAAAAGTATATAGCTTAACAATGGATAGTTAACCAAATAAAAGCTACATAAGCTAACGAGTAGCATATATGATCAGGCAGAGCAAACAAGTAAGCATTTTTGCCTGTTGAAGTGTCCTTTGTGTCAGAAGTTAAAATACTCTGTTAGGGTAAACCTCAGGGCACATGTACTAAGAGGAAGGCAGGGTAAAAAGGCTCATACTAGATTCAGTTGATCAGTAGTGATTTGATCATATAATTTTCCAAACTTACAGTAAACACAGTTTATCATACAGTTTATTTGGCCAAGTAAAAATCTACAGGTGCCCCTTAGCTACACAGGGTTGAAAGGTCACTTAGGTATTTGGTTTCTAAACATACTTACGTTGACTGCCTGTTATTGACTGTAGAGCAATTCCTATGATACATAAAGAAAAATTTTAGATGTATAATTGAAAATGCAACCAACAAATATCAGACTGAGAATAAGAAAAACCAGAAAAGAAAGTTTTTTTATATTGCACCAATAAATATAATTAAAAATAACCAACTTCACTCATGAATCCAGTTTAAACAAAGTATAATTTTTAGATTAAAACATAAATTTTGTTATAAAGCTTATCTAATCCATGATTAGAGAAAGAAAAGTTAAAAAATATAGTTCATAATAATGTCTAGAACACCAGTACTTTAAACCAAGAAGCAAATTCTTACAATTGACAGTCTAAGGTCATGAAGTAATAATAGGTAATTATGAAGCAAATCTCCGTTGTAAGTTTGAGCCTTTTTTTAAGCAAAATCCTGATAAGCAGCCCCTCTCCTTACCCATTAATATTTATTAAGCACCTATGATATATGAGGTTGTATTAGGCTCTAGAGTTTTAAAGGTGAAGAAAAAAGATAACCTTTATAGAGAGTTAGTGGGGACAATGGATATTAATCAGATACACAAAAGAAAACTACAACTGTAGTAACTACTAGGGAAGAATGATAAGATTCTAGGAAAGCCTCTATTAAAGAGACTTGACCAGTAAGCTCTACAGACTTCCAGAGTGAGAACTGAAATGCCTTGAATTTATTACTCAAAGCTCTTTCCCAAATATTACCTTTATTTTAAGTTATTGTTATTTAAAATCTTAACAGAATAAATGCAAAAAAGAAAGCCTCTAATTTATAAGTTAATTTACAAGTCAAGGGTTTTTGCCTGACTTTCTTGTATCATCAAACTCAGCATTCTCTTCTTTCATGTTCAAAAACAGCTTTTAAAGGTTAAGCAGGAAAACACAATGGTATCCCAGAGCCTTAGCTAAAGGACTGGGATGGGGTCTAGCAATTATTTCTGAAGAAAATCTGGACCAGGTCAACAATTACTAGACTTGGAAAGCTGTATGTTTAAATAGCATCAGTGTAATCATCAGTTGCTCACCAGGTAGTATGACTAATAACTTGGGACCAGGAAAATGCAGCCAGAATAGCACAGTGAGGGTTTCAGTGATGCTGACATACATTCACCTTCACCTTCCATGACAGCTGAGAAGCTATCCTGGAATGTGGAAAGGTGGTCTAAAGTCTTTCCCATAACAGAGAGTGTCTGAGCATGGCCACTGTTGACTTTAGACACCTTGCATAAATGTTATCTGATTTTTAAGATTACCTATGACCAATGGAGAGCTAAACTTCTAAACTAAAAGTCACAGTTCTGATAGAAAGGTGAAACATGCACTCATGGTATTTACAAGAGCATTCTTGAAACACGCAGTACCTGTATTTCACGGTTTTAGGCATCCTTAATTTTGTAGAAGTGATAAAACTCCTCTACTTAAAAATCTTCAACAATTCCTTTATGAAAACACAAACTCCTCAGCGTGGCAAGAGAAATCCTCTTGAATTTATTCTATGAACTCTCCCCTATGTTAAACTCTGTATTGCCAAACTTTTTGTTCCTTGAATTATATTTCTATGTTTCTATACCTTTGTTCTTGTTTCCTTCTGAAATGTCTTTCTCCATCTTCTTCACTTGGCTAACTTTTACATTTAAGAATTCCTAAGATATTATATTCTCCAGAAAGCCTTTTTGGATTCTCTTAGACTATAATTTCCCATGGTATTTTGAAAACATCTCTAGCACTGTAATTACTACTAATGTCTTGATGAGTCTATTCTCTCAAGAATGTGAGCTCACTGAATCTCCTGGCCTTAGCAGTGTGTCTGACACATAGCAGACACTCACTGAAGGTTTACTAGCTTAGGTAAATAACTATTTTGTACCTTGTTGATAGCAGGATAACATCCTCTGGATGATTTCTGGTACTGGTATGCCTAGATAGATGGACAGTTGATGGTAATCAAGGGAGATATTCTCAATGGGATTCTCCTTCACTTTGTCAATATCTTCTTTTTTCATCCCAAGGCGCAGAAGAATATCTGAAACTTTTTTCCAAATTGAATTGAATTGTGACTCAGTGAGACCATTCATCAAAATCTCACTAAGGAGGATATCTCTGTATTTGCACAGCCTCAAGATGTCTGCAGACTTAGAGAGATCAGAAGGTGGTGGTTCCATATTCCAGCCTTTTTTGGGTGCAGGGAACACATTCAAATGTTTTATGAGAGCTAATAGGAGGTATAAGTCAAACTGTTTGGACTGTGGTAGCTCCTTGTTTGGGGGATAGAGCAGATGCCATGCTCCACCCAAAGGGTGATTGGTCCAAAGATGGTTGTAGTAGGGTTCCAGTACATTCTTGTGTATAAGAAGCTCTTTTCTCAAAAGAGGGGGTGGCAGAGCCTCATCAAATATTTGCCGAACAATGTCAGTACCAGAAACAATAATTATATGAAGCAGATGATAGAAATAATTATAATCAAGTTTGAAGATAGGCATTTCATCTGAAAATGAATTTTGAGAAGTCAAAAGATTCCACATTAACATTCTTTTTCTATGTGGTTTCAGGTATTACATCCTAAGTTCATGTAGGACAGGCACTATTCCAAAAGAATAAAGTATATACTACAGAGCTTTGCCACAGCCAGTGCTCAATAAGCATGCTGCTATCTGTCTAGCTGTCAAAAAGTCAAAACAAAAACAGTATGTTCCAAGCAAAAGAAATCACAAAAACTCATCACCACAGAAGCCTTTCAACCATTCAGTGTTTTGTTCAAATAAATGATCTGTGGCCACCAAATGGCATAAAAGTATTAGGCCTTTGAATATTTTGAAGACTGTCAAGAATGGTAATTGCCGGTGTTTAATTATACTTTATTTAGGCAATTACGTTTTACCTTAATCAGCATTGTCCAATAAAAATTTCTGTGGTGAAAATATTTTAAATTTCTGCTTTCCACTATCCAGTGAGAGTGGAAATGCTGCTTGTCTGACATAGGAATTGAATTTGAAACTTTATCTAATTTTAACGAGTTTAAATTTAAATAGCCACATATGGCTAGTGGCTACCTTATTAGAAAATGCAGAACTATATTAAGAAACGTAAAATGATTTAATGCCTTGCTCCTCAAAGTATAGTCCATTGACCAGCAACAGCAACTTCCACGTGGGAGCTGGCTAGAAATATAGAATCTCAGGTCTTAACCCAGAGTTACTGAATTGGCACCTACAGCACCTATAATTTAACAAAACCACAGATAGTTCAAACATATATTAAAGTTTGAGACACACCAATCTAATGAATCTCTTACTCTTATCTTCCCAAAAAATAAACTAATGACTAAGTAGGTGTTTCATCAATGAAATGGAATGAGGCATGAGACTGAACTATTTGATATTTGATATTTTGAACTATTTGAACTATTTGATATTTTTTCTGGTTTAGTAGCACCTCCAAACGAGAAAGCAGACTGAGATGAATTAGAAAGTAATAAGAATTTGGTATATGACAGTATATTTTTAAACTAATATTTATCATTATCTTTAATGAATGTGTGTTTCAAAAGATTTTTAAAGTAATATACTCTTGCTTGATATACTTGACATAAACTGTGGAGGCAAGCATGGTTACAAAGCAAATGACTCAAGGAGGAGCTTTCTCTGGGCTGCCAAATAAGCAGCTGGCTAGAATCAGGGACATCCCCAAACAAGAAGGAATGCCACCAGACTACACTTCCCTGGGGCCAGGAGACCTTAAGGTCTCCAAATGCTGAGCAGCTGGCATTTGTTAGCGCACTCCTGAAGAGGTGGCACCATTTGGACTTTGAACCCAAAATGTTCATTCTTTCCATTTCACCCTTTTAACAGGGAATGCAGCAAAGAAGGAGAGGTTGGTAAGAAGATCAGATGAAGCTCAATCTCTATAGCTACAGTTATGCACTACCTCTCTGTAGAGGCAAGGTAATGTGATACCCGTACACCTGATATTTCTGTCAGTGAATTCCAGCCTACACCAAGTGATGCTTGTTAGTATAAACCCAAGCCCATGAACGGCAAACATAAATAAACATATGGTTGTTAATGGCATGATACTTTACATAGAAAGTCAAATTTTTTAACACAGTTTTTAATAGCAGACATATGAAAGTAAAATATACCTTTTGTACCAAGTTTTAAACTGATCTTCGGTCTTATATCAGTATCAGTTATTTTCAGATGCATCAACTTTTTATAGCTGCAATTGGAAAAAAATAAGTTAAAAAAGTCAGTGAAGATTTTTGATATCAGCATGGCTAAGTCAGTGAGCACTTTCTTCTTCTACTCCTGGAAATAATTTAAAAGCAAAGGAGAAAACTGAATGAACAAATAAAAACACCAACAATAACAACCCTACAAGGCCATTTTCACTGGAATTCAGAGGCAAGTAGAATTGTTAGATTTCATACAAAAAGAATCACATGACTAACTTGTTTGCAAGAAGACTGTATGGTAGCAAAAAAATAGAAATCTTTGCATTATAAAAAGTCAGCAAACCTGGAACTCCTCCCATATCCTCTTCCACCACAGAATCTTCTTACCAACAACTATTCTTAAAAAACTCATTTAATTACTGCATGCATGCTCAGTCGCTCAGTCGTGTCTGACTCTTTGCAACCCTTTGGCCTGTAGCCCACGAGGCTGCTCTGTCCATGAGATTTTTCAGGCAGGAATATTGGAATGGGTTGCCATTTCCTCCTCGATGAGATCTTCCCTAACTAGGGATCAAACTTGTGTCTGCGTTTCCTGCATCACTGGCAGATTCTCTACCATTGAGCCATTGGGGAAGTCCCCCTTTTAATGACTAGCAATTAAAAGAGACACAAAGAAAGAAACTGGTATAGTGTCAATACAAATAACTAGGAAAAAAAGAGAAAAAAAGTAGCAAGATTTATTAAATAGACTAAGTAAATGCTGCCATGAAACAGCTGAAAAAACTTGGCACTTGACTTGGAAAAGAACTCTCCCACAGAAAACAATACCAAAAAAAAAGGCAACACTAGAATGTATGCTTAGCTTAAAGGACAGAGATGGTGGTGGTGGTTGTTACTGATTTTATCTCTAGCACCAGCATAACACTGCCAATCATCTGCTACAAAGAAAACATTTTAAACTCTTAACAATATATAGTAACAGCAAAGACACTGAGTAAAAGGAATTCTACATTGCCAGCCAGCCAGAGTGTAAATTGGTAAAACCACTATGGGAAACAGTTCAGCAAAATCTAGTAAAGTTGAAGATATGAATAGATGGCCTAGCAATTATACTCCTAGGAATACACTCTGGAGAATTTTTTGCACACGTACACCTGGAGACATATATAAGAATGTACATCATAGAACTGTTGTTACAGTCTAAAACTGGAAATAACCCATATGTCTATCAATGATAGAACAACTAAAGTAGTATAGCTATAAATGTCTCCAAAGGATTCTCCAGGCAAGAATACTGGAAAGGCTTGCCATTTGCTTCTCCATGGGATCTTCCCAACCCAGCAATCGAACCCAGGTCTCCAGCACTGCAGGCAGATTCTTTACTGACTGAGCTAAGAGGGAAGCCCCATAGCTATAAATGAAATAGACCAGTGAAATGAAAAACTATAATAGGAAAAAAATTTCAATGTCTATTTAAAAGCATAAAAATGAGTGTTTAAATGTATATAAAATTCAAAACAGAAAAAAATAAACTATACTTATAAGCAACAGTATATTATGGAATCAAGGAAATATGTAGAAGTAAAATATATGATGCACAAAAATGGGAAGAAATCACACTATATTATTGTAATGCTCATACACTATATATGATGCATTATTTAAAAACAGATTTTTATAGGTTAAAAATGTGTATCATCACAACATTGTAAATCAACTATATTGCAATAAAATAATTTAAAAATGTGTATCAAAGGTTTCAGAGCAGTCACTTACTATAACAAAAATAAATATAATAAATATAACAAAAAACTGCTATCGGGAAACAAAAAACAAGGGCAGAAGGGAAAAATTGAAAACAACCAAGAATATGGTAGATTTAAATCCAACACAATCAAGAATTATAGCAAATGTATGTGGAAATGACCATCTAATTTAAAGACAGACATTGTCAAGCTGGATATAAAAAAAAAAAAAAACAACCAAGACCTATGTTATCTCTAAGAAACCCTCTTTAAAGGTAAAAATATATATGTGCTGTGTGCTAAGTCACTTCAGTCGTGTTCAAGTCTTTGCTACCCTAAGGACTGTAGCCTGCCAGGCTCCTCTATCCATGGGATTATATAAATTGAAGTAAATGGTTGCAAAAAGCTATGCCGCACAAACAGTAACTAAAAGCTGGAATAGTTATGCAAATATCAGATAATAAACTTAAAGCAAAAATATTATCAGGGATAATCAGGGATATCCTTTTACATTAGGATAAAGGATTCAAATCATAAAGAAAAAAAGAAAGTAACCCTATATATGTGTGTAGTATCTAATGAAAAGAGTTTAAAAATATACTAATAGGCAATAGAAAAAGACAATATATAGACATCAAACTTCAACATTTCCCTCTTAGTAATTGATAGAAAAAGTAAACAGATAATCAGTGGTGATACAGAAACACTGAAACAAAACTAATAAATCAACTTGGTATATTAATAGAACATGGTACTAAACAAAGGCAGATATAGTTCAAATGCAATGAGACACTTATCAAAATATACAATATTTAAGTGTCATAAAAGAAATCTCCACAATTTTTAAGGCTATAATGCTTGAAAATATATTCTGTGACCACAGGGAATGAGATTGGAATTCATATATAGAAACATAGTTGAAATATCCCCAAATATTTGGCAATTATTTAACACACTTCCATACTTATACACACACACAATTAGAAAATAATTTGAGTTGAAAAACCTAAAAACAACTTACATATTAAAATGGATGGGACACAACAAAAGCAGTGATGCTAAAGGAAAGCTATATATTCTATATATAAAGCTATATATTCTATAAAGAAAAAATAGTCTCAAATCAATCATGAAATCTTTCATTCTAAAAAAGTATAAAAATGTGAGAAAGCTGAACCCAAAGCAAGCAGAAGCAAGGATGTACAACAAACGTTAAGAACAAAAGACAATGAATTGAAAACAGAAAAATATGAGAGAAAATCAATGAAATGAACTGATTCTTTGAAAGGATCAACAAAATTGATAAACTTCTAGTCATAATGATCAAGCAAAAAAAGACACAAATTTCCAACATCAGAAATGAAAAGGGTGACGTCACTGTAGAATCTACAGATATTAAAAAGGGATCATACGGGAATATTATAAATAACTTTATGCAAAGATATATAACTTGAATGAAATTGACAAATACCTTGAAAAAGACAAACTATCAAAGCTCATTCAAGAAAAAATAATCTTAATAGCTATGTGTCTATTACACAGAAGAACTATACAGAAAGATTTTCATGACCCAGATAACCACAATGGTGTGATCACTGACCTAGAGCCAGACATCCTGGGATGCGAAGTCAAATAGGACTTAGGAAGCATCACTACGAACAAAGCTAGAGGAGGTGATGGAATTCCAGTTCAGCTACTTCAAATCCTAAAAGATGATGCTCTGAAAGTGTTGCATGCAATATGCAGCAGATTTGGAAAACTCAGCAGTGGCCACAGGACTGGAAAAGGTCAGTTTTCATTCCAATCCCAAAGAAAAGCAATGACAAAGAATGCTCAAACTACTGTACAATTGCACTCATCTCACACGCTAGTAAAGTAATGCTCAAAATTCTCCAAGCCAGGCTTCAACAGTACGTGAACCGTGAACTTCCAGATGTTCAAGCTGGATTTAGAAAAGGCAGAGGAACCAGAGATCAAATTACCAACATCGCTGGATCATTGAAAAAGCAAGAGAGTTCCAGAAAAACATCTATTTCTGCTTTACTGACTATGCCAAAGCCTTTGTGTGGATCACAGTAAACTGTGGAAAATTCTAAAACAGATGGGAATACCAGACCACCTGACCTGCCTCCTGAGAAATCTGTATGCAGGTCGAGAAGCCACAGTTAGAACTGGACATGGAACAACAGACTGGTTCCAAATAGGGAAAGGAGTACGTCAAGTTAAATAAGCAGGATGACAAGGCTGTATATTGTCATCCTGCTTATTTAACTTACATGCAGAGTATATCATGAGAAACGCTGGGCTGGATGAAGCACAAGCTGGAATCAAGATTGCCGGGAGAAATACCAATAACCTCAGATATGCAGATGGCACTACCCTTTACGGCAGAAAGTGAAGAACTAAAGAGCCTCTTGATGAAAGTGAAAGAGGAGAGTGAAAATGTTGGCTTAAAGCTCAACATTCAGAAAACTAAGATCATGGCATCTGGTCCCATCACTTCATGGCAAATAGGTGGGGAAACAGTGGAAATAGTGACAGATTTCCTCTTCTTGGACTCTAAAATCACTGCAGATGGTGATTGTAGCCACGAAATTAAAAGACGCTTACTCCTTGGAAGAAAAGTTATGACCCACCTAGACAGCATACTAAAAAGCAGAGACATTACTTTGCCAACCAAGGTCCGTCTAGTTAAAGCTATGGTTTTTCCAGTAGTCGTGTATGGATGTGAGAGTTGGAGTATAAAGAAAGCTGAGTGCCGAAGAATTGATGTTTTTGAACTGTGGTGTTGGAAAAGACTCTTGAGAGGCCCTTGTACTGCAAGGAGATCCAACCAGTCCATCCTAAGGGAAATCAGTCCTGAATATTCATTGGAAGGACTGATGCTGAAGCTGAAACTCCAATACTTTAGTCACTTGATGCGAAGAACTGACTCATTTGTGAAGACCCTGATGCTGGTAAAGATTGAAGGCAGGAGGAGAAGGAGACGACAGAGGATGAGATGGTTGGATGGCATCGCTGACTCAATGAACATGAGTTTGAGTGAACTCCGGGAGTTGGTGATGGACAGGGAGGCCTGGCGTGCTGCAGTCCATGGGGTCTCAAAGAGTCGGACACGACTGAGTGACTGAACTGAACTGATCTCTTAAAAATTTTTAATTAATATGTAAAAGAAAATTCCACAAAGAAAATTCCAGTCCAGATGGATTCTCGAGTAAACATTCAAAACATTTATAAAATTGTTGTTGTTGTTCAGTCGCCCAGTTGTGTCTCTTTGTGACCCCATGGACTGCAGCACGCCAGGCCTCCCTGTCCCTCACCATCTCCCAGAGTTTGCCCAAGTTCATATTCATTGCATCGGTTATGCCGTCCAGCCATCTCAACCTCTGCCACTTTCTTCTTCTGCCTTCAATCTTTCCCAGCACTAAGGACTTTTCCAATGAGTCGTCTGTTTGCCTCAGATGACCAAAATACTGGAGCTTCAGCTTCAGCATCAGTCCTTCCAGTGAATATACAGGGTTAATCTCCCTTAAGATTGACTGGTTTGATTTCCTTGCCATCCAAGGGACTTTCGGGAGTCTTCTAAAGCACCACAGTTAAAAGGCATCAGTGTTCTGCCTTCTTTACAGTCTGCCTCTCAGAACCATATGTGACCACTGGGAAGACCACACCCTTGACGATACGGACCTTTGTCAGCAGAGTAATGTCTCTGCTTTTCAACACACTGTCTAGGTTTGTCATCGCTTTCCTGCCAAGAAGCAATTGTCTTCTGATTTCATGGCTGCAGTCACTGTCCACAGTGATTCTGGAGCCCAAGAAAAGGAAATCTGTCACTACTTCCACCTTTTTCCCCTTCTATTTGCCATGCAGTAATGGGGCCGGATGCCACTATCTTACTTTTTTTAATATTTAGTTTTAAGCTGGCTCTTTCACTCTCCTCCTCCATCCTCATCTAGAGGCTCTTTAGTTCCTCTTTGTTTTCTGCCATTAGAGTGGTATCACCCACATATCTGAGGCTGTTGGTGTTTCTCCCACCTATCTTGATTCTGGCCTTTAATTCATCCAGCCTGGCATTTCTCAAGATGTGCTCAGCACATAGGTTAAACAAACGGGGTGGCAGCAGACAGCCCTGTCATACTCCCGTCTCGACCTTGAACCAATCAGTTGTTCCATATAGGGTTCTAACTGTTGCTCCTTGACCCACATACAGGTTTCTCAGGAGACAGGTAAGATGGCCTGGTATTCCCATCTCTCTAGGAGCCTTCCACAGTTCGTCATGATCCACACAGTCAAAGGCTTTATTATATTTGAGGAAACAGAGATAAGATGTTTTTCTGAAATTCCCTTGCTTTCTCTATAATCCAGCAAATGTTGGCAATTTGATCTCTAGTTCCTTTCCCTTTTCTAAACCCAGCTTGGACATCTGGAAGTTCTTGGTTTGCATAATGCTAAAGCCTACCATGCAAGATTTTAAGCATGATCTTACTATCATGGGAGATGAGTGGAATTGTCCAATGGTTAGCACATTCTTTGGTACTATCCTTCTTGGGAATTGGGATAAGAATTGACTTTCCCAGTCCTGTTGGCCACTGCTGGGTCTTCCAGATTTGCTGACATAATGAATGCAACACCTTGATAGCACTGTCCTTTAGGGATTTGAATAGTTCTGCTGGAATTTCGCCATATCCACTAGCTTTATTAACAGTGCTTCTTAAGGCCCACTTGACTTCACACTCTAGAATGTCTGACTCTGGGTGACTAACCATATCATCGTAGTAATCCAGTTCATTAAGATCTTTTTTATACAGTTCTTCCATGTATTCTTTCCATTTCTTCTTGATCTCTTCAGTATCTGCTAGGTCTCTACCATTTTTATCCTTTATTGTGCCCATCTTTGGCTGGAATGCTACCTTGGTATTTCCAATTTTCCTGAAGATATCTCTAGTCTTTCCCCTTTTGTATTCTTTTTCTATTATTAAACACTGTTCATTGAAGAAGGCCTTCTTTTCTCTTCTAGCTATTCTTTGAAACTCTGCATTTAATTGGATGTACCTTTCCCTCTTTCCCTTGCTTTTTGCTTCTCTTCATTCTTCCACTATTTATAAAGCCTCCTCAGTTAACCACTTTGCCTTGTTTTTCTTTTTCTTTGGGATAGTTTTGTTCACCGCCTCCTATACAATATTAGAGGCCTCTGTCCATAGTTCTTCAGGCACATTGTTATCTAGATCTAGTCCCTTGAAACAGTCCCTTATCTATTCGTTACCTCTACTGTGAATTCATACAGCATTTCAGTCATACCTGGCTGGCGTTGTGTTTTTCCCGGTTTTCTTTAGTTTAAGCCTGAATTTTGCTATGAGGAGCTGCTGATCTGAGCCACAGTCAGCTCCAGGTCTTGTTTTTGCAGACTGTATACAGCTTCTCCATCTTCGGCTACAAAGAATGTAATCAATTTGACTTTGGTATTAACCATTTGGTGATGTCCATGTGAAAAGTTGTCTCTTCTGTTGTTAAAAAAGAGTATTTTTATGACTAGTGCATTCTCTTGGCAGAATTCAGTTAGCCTTGCCCTGATTCATTTTATTCTCCAAGGCCAAACTTGCCTGTTATTCCAGGTATATCTTGACTTCCTACTGTCACATTCCAATCCCCAATGATGAAACAGAACATCTTTTTTAGGCGTTAGTTCTAGGAGGTCTTCTAGGTCTTCATAGAGCTGATCAACTTCCGCTTCTTTGGCATTGGTGGAAGGAACATAGACTTGGATTACTGTGATGTTGAATGTTTTGCCTTGGAAACAAACCAAGATCATTCTGTCATTTTTGAGGCTGCACCCAAGTACTGTATTTCAGACTCTTTTGTTGATTATGAGAGCTACTCCATTTCTTCTATGGGATTCTTGCCCACAGTAGTAGGTATAATGGTCATCCAAATTAAATTTGCCCATTCCCATCCATTTTAGTTTGCTGATTCCTAAGATGTTGTTTATTCTTACCATCTCCTGCTTGACCACATCCAATTTTCCTTGATTCATGGACCTAACATTTCAGGTTCCTGTACAATACTTTTCTTTGCAGCACTGGATTTTACTTTTGACAGCAGACACGTCAACAACTGAGTGTTGTATCCACTTTGGCCCAGCCACTTCATTCATTCTGGGGCTATTGGTGATTCTCTTTCATTCTTCCCAGTAGCAGCATATAGGACACCTTCAGACCTCAGAGACTCATCTTTTGGTGTCCTATCTTTTTGGCCTTTTATACAGTTCAAAGCATTTATAAAATAGTATCAAGGCAGCATTCTGACAAAATAAAAGTAGGAAAATTTTCAAACTCATTTTAGGAGGCTAGCATTACACTGATACCAAATCTAGACAAAGATACTACAAAAACAAACAAACAAACTTTGGATCAATTTCCCTTAGGTGCAAAGGGCAGAAATCCTTTAATTATACTAGAAAATTGAATCAAATGACAAAGATTCTCTCTAAGACCAAACGCTAGTCAGTTCCTTTTGAATGCTTTTTCAGTTAGGCCCCATGCCTGTCCAGGTGCTCAATAGCTCCAAATTAGGAAGAATTCTGCTACGTCAATTTTAGCCAGAATCCGCTACTGGTTATTTGGTCACTCTTGATATCAGACCAAATTCCTCTCCTCCGTATTCCCTCAGGTAACATTGATTATCCTGGCCTGACTTCAGCAAGAGTCCTATTAGGTAAGTTTAACAAAGAATTACCCTTGATGATTCTTAGTAATTTTTCGTCCACTGATTCCCACTCTTCTTCCTGACTATAAATTCCTACTTGTCCAGTCTCACTCCCTACTACAAAACCCTTAGCAGTAGTCTCTATGCCTCTCATGAAAGTTCTGAATAAAGCCTGCCTTATCATATTAAAACTCATCATGAATAATATTTTTAACAACACCAATGAAATGACATCATCAAGACAGCAACATGAACATTCCAGACTTCAGTCTCCCTCACAAAAAAAAAGACTAACGAGTAACTCTCCAGAGACAAGACACCTTTATGAAAATCCAAGAACCCAACTGTGAGGCTGATGCATCTCCCTGGACAACAGAGACAAAGCAGAGCTATCTTAAAAGGATTAGAAAAGCAGTCCTTCTTTGACCACATACCCGTCTCCCAGGCTGGCACAGCACTGAACCAAGAGGGTCCCTCTGGGCCTACAGTTTCTCCATTGAGAAAAGGAAAACTCAATATAGGCATCTGGCAACCTAGCACTGTCGGAGGCTTACTAGGAGGCTTACATTTGGGTCTTGCCTCATAGGGATCACTGAGGCAAATCTATTGAGTGCAACCATTGAGTATCAGATAAACAGAGAAGAGGGGTAGAAATTACAGCAAGCAGTGCTTGTATCTTGGCAGACTACATTCCTTCTTGCAGTGGCTCCTGAAAAAGGCACAAAGAATGTAACAAATAAATAAAGCTTAAGGAATTTATAGGACAGTGATAAGAGAAACAATATCAGATCAGATCAGTCGTTCAGTCGTGCCCGACTCTTTGCGACCCCATGAATCTCAGCACGCCAGGCCTCCCTGTCCATCACCAACTCCGGGAGTTCACTGAGACTCATGTCCATCGAGTCAGTGATGCCATCCAGCCATCTCATCCTCTGTCGTTCCCTTCTCCTCCTGCCCCCAATCCCTCCCAGCATCAGAGTCTTTTCCAATGAGTCAACTCTTCGCATGAGGTGGCCAAAGTACTGGAGTTTCAGCTTTAGCATCATTCCTTCCAAAGAAATCCCAGGGCTGATCTCCTTCAGAATGGACTGGTTGGATCTCCTTGCAGTCCAAGGGACTCTCAAGAGTCTTCTCCAACACCACATTTCAAAAGCATCAATTCTTCGGCGCTCAGCCTTCTTCACAGTCCAACTCTCACATCCATACATGACCACAGGAAAAACCATAGCCTTGACTAGACGAACCTTTGTTGGCAAAGTAATGTCTCTGCTTTTGAATATGCTATCTAGGTTGGTCATAATTTTCCTTCCAAGGAGTAAGCGTCTTTTAATTTCATGGCTGCATTCACCATCTGCAGTGATTTTGGAGCCCAGAAAAATAAAGTCTGACACTGTTTCCACTGTTTCCCCATCTATTTCCCATGAAGTGGTGGGACTGGATGCCATGATCTTCGTTTTCTGAATGTTCAGCTTTAAGCCAACTTTTTCACTCTCCACTTTCACTTTCATCAAGAGGCTTTTGCGTTCCTCTTCACTTTCTGCCATAAGGGTGGTGTCATCTGCATATCTGAGGTTATTGATATTTCTCCTGGCAATCTTGATTCCAGCTTGTATTTCTTCCAGTCCAGTGTTTCTCATGATGTACTCTGCATAGAAGTTAAATAAACAGGGTGACAATATATAGCCTTGACGAACTCCTTTTCCTATTTGGAACCAGTCTGTTGTTCCATGTCCAGTTCTAACTGTTGCTTCCTGACCTGCATACAAATTTCTCAAGAGGCAGATCAGGTGGTCTGGTATTCCCATCTCTTTCAGAATTTTCCACAGTTTATTGGGATCCACACAGTCAAAGGCTTTGGCATAGTCAAGAAAGCAGAAAGAGATGTTTTTCTGGAACTCTCTTGCTTTTTCGATGATCCAGAGGATGTTGGCAATTTGATCTCTGGTTCCTCTGCCTTTTCTAAAACCAGCTTGAACATCAGGAAGTTCACGGTTCACATATTGCTGAAGCCTGGCTTGGAGAATTTTGAGCATTACTTTACTAGTGTGTGAGATGACTGCAATTGTGCGGTAATCCCAGAAGAAGATGAGAAAGAAAAAGGGACAGAAGAGTATTTAAAACAAATAATATCCCTTACCTAAACTTCAGGTGCAAAATGGACATCCAGATACATAGGGCTCAAAGAACCACAAATGGGTTGAACCTTAAAAAGATTGCACTGAGATGCATTATAACTTATTTAACAAAAGTAAAAGACAAAGAGAGACCTTTGAAAGTAAAGAGGAAGGCAACATTGCCAATGATTTTGGCAATGATTTTCTGATATGACATCAAAAGCACATATAAAAAAGCAAAAATAACTAAGTGGGACTACATCACACTAGAAAACTTCTGCACACTGAATGAAATAGTTAACAAAATGAAAAGGCAACCTAGAGACTGTAAAGAGTCTGCCCGCAATGCAGAAGACCAAGGTTCAATCCCTGGGTTGAAAAGACCCCCTGGAGAAAGAAATGGCAACCCACTTCAGTATTCTTTCCTAGAGAATCCCACGGATGGAGGAGCCTGGCAGGCTACAGTCCATGGGGTTGCAAAGAGTCAGACACGACTGAGTGACTAACACTTCTTCATTTTATGTGTCCAAAGGAAATACAATTTCTGTCTCAGAGACATCTACATCCCCATGTTCACTGAAGCATTATTTACAGCAGCCAAAACATGGAAAACAACTTAAGTGTCTGTTAATGGATGAATGGATAAAGAAAATTTGGCATATATATACACTATGGAATACTACTCAGCCATAAAAAGGGAATACCGCCATTTGTGATAAATGGGTAAACTTGGAGGGCATTATGCTAAGTGAAATAAGTCCAACAGTGAAAAACAAATACTGTACAATCTCACTTATATGTGGGAGCTGAAAAATCCTGAACTCAAAAACCACCCCTGGTGATTGCCAGGGGTGGGAGTGAAGAGAAAAAGTTAAAATTTTACATAACCTCCTGCTCCTTCTGCCTCTGTAACCCAGCTTGCTCCTTGCAATGTCTAGATCACATAGGTCGCAGAAAGTAGGGACTCACAATACTAGGAACTGGAGCTTATCTCACTCACCTTTGTCCTGCTCTTTGCAATCACCCTAGCCCCTGCAAACCCGTAAACCCACTTAATCATGCCCGTCTGGGTATAAAAATCTCTGTAACCTCTTTGTTCAGGGTTCAGGGCTTGGAGTGTTAACTCCTCTGGGGCCCCAGCATAATAAACCTGAGTTCTCCAACTCTCCAAGTGTGGTGCTTGGTTTCTTGAGTACTTATTACTGCAACATTTCTGGAGGCCCCAGTCAGATTCCAACCACACTGGCCCCTTGGGCCACTAGACTGGTGGCTTGGCCGGGCTGGAGGCAAGGAACCTGGAGATGAATGTGGCGGTATGTTACCTGAAGGTATTCCAGGTTCTCTTTCAGACCGGTGTTCCAAATCTCCAGACGGCCGAGCCCCGACTGGACTCATTGGAGGGATGGACTAACTCACCAGGAATGGCCACAGGATAAGGTAAGGCTCTGGGGTCGCTCCCCAGGCAGGAACCTACCCCAACGGGTAGAAGAGACTGATCACCTCCTTGGGCTCCCAGGAAGGGAACACTAGATAGGAAGAACTGGGGACTTGGGAGGAAGGGAGGCATTGTAACTGATAACCTCCTTGGGGCTCCCAGGAAGGGAGCAACAGTTAAGAAAACCTGGGGACTCAGGAGAAGGGAGGCATTGTGATAGCCTCTGAATGATTGTGAGTGCGTGATTGCTGACTGAACTGAGTGAGAGAAACTTTTTTTGGAAACTGCAAAGCCAATTCTTTTTGCATATACAGTTAAAAATAACTAGCTTGTTAAAAGGCCTGCCAAGGAAAAAGCTTGAAGTTAACCCTTTCCATGTCCTTGAGATACACAGCCCACTCTGCCTGAGACCTCAGTCTTGGGCAAATTAGAACTTCATGCAAAGAAAAAAAAGGGGTCAAAGAGATATTTTAAATCTCAAACAGAAAACTCTAAGATCTCTGTCTGTCTGTCTGGATTTATGTATGTCTCAGTGTATGTCTTTTTACTGATAATATTAAGTTGTAAATGCATTCTAATTTAATTGACCTAAAGAAAATTGAGTGCTTATAAATTAAACAATTCTAAGCACATGAAAAATTAACCTAAATAAATTTCAGATTCACATAAACCGGGAAATATTCAATATTAAATATCTAGTATTAATGTTTGTTTGCTAATCTAATAAAGAAGTAAGGTGTATGTTTTTAATAAAGAAGATATAAAAAATAAAATTTTATTTTATAAAGGGAAAACAAAGTAGGTCTGACTTACAGGTGGCTGTTATAGAGACTGATTAAAAGGTTTGTGGAAAATGGACCCTAAAAAGTCTGTGCACCTAAATGAGTTTAAAGTAAGCTGGTACAAAACTTGAATTTGGCCTTTCTCTCTGTTAACAGGACATACTTTCTTCAGATGTTGAACTACTTTCAATAATAGATTTAAGTTTCTTTACCTCTTAATTGATCTGTTCTAAATTTACCTTTAAAATCTTTTGTTAACTTTGGCTAAGTAAATAACTATTGTGACTTATACGATTTTACCTGACTGTTATAAACCCTTTTGATATTTATTGATAAAACTTCCTAAACAACTTGACTTCTAGATAAATTTGGGATGCTTCAGAGGGCCCCTGAGACATCCCAAAGAGCTATTAAGCTACCTGGGTTCACTGGACATGTTAAATTACATGGGAAGTACTGTTGAAGTGAAGTGAAAGTTGCTCAGCTGTGTCCGACTCTTTGCGATCCCATGAACTATACAGCCCATGGAATTCTGCAGGCCAGAATACTGGACTGGATAGCCTTTTCCTTCTCCAGGGGATCTTCCCAACCCAGGGATCAAACCCAGGTCTCCTGCATTGCAGCCAGATTCTTTACTAGCTGAGTCACAAAGGAAGTACTGTTGAAGGGGTAATAAATCATTTCAGATTATACTGTATGGTTGATGTTACTAATATAGGTATCCTAAAATTGTGTAAAATTCATATAAATCTGATATGTCCTGATAAAATATGGTCAATTATAATTCTAGTTATCATATTAAAATGTTATGACCAGGTTTCCTTGTCAATTGCTATAGAATCGGATTTTAAACATGCTTTCTATGGTTTTATTCTCATGCCTTTAAAAAAATACTGCTAGTTCTTCAAGATTTATAGAAAAGAGTTTCTAAGATTAAGCAAATAAACAAATTTTGTTACTAACAGTAAGCCGGTCCCAGACTGGAATTTGGTCTTCTTTCTATTTAGAGAACAAAGTTCTTAGAATGCAGCTTTAAATAACAGATTATGAATTTCTTTGCCTAAAAATTTAAGTGAGTTATATTTGTTTTTAAAATATTTTTGTTACTTTGATAAAGTAAATAAACATCATTTAAGATTATGGTACATGTAGCCAAAGTTCATTCTGCTTCAACAACAAAAAAACCCTCACAGTTAAGATTTTTGCTGTCCTGATGTCCTTAAAACATGGCAATAGTCTGCTCCTAAATCAGGAAATTAAAAATAGATAAACAACAGCTCAAAATCAAAGAGCCAGGGCTAGGGGAAATCCAAGATGACCTCTTGGCTTTTCCCAGCTCCCTGACAGACTTCATTTTTATTTGATGGGTTAAAGCCTTACCTGGCTACAGTGTTAATGCCCTCACAGTGAGTTCTCCAAAAAAAAAAAAGAAGAAAAATGTTTCACTGAATATTAAGTCTAGTGTTGTTAATTAAGGTCTGTGCTTCTAAGACACTTCTGAGATAGTTCCTTGTTATGTTATATTGCCAAAAGTTTTAATTAAGTTATTAAAAAGGACACTCTAAGATTGTTTCTAAAAGCTTATCTCAATAACCAGTCTTTGCATAAAGATCAGATGTTCCATGATATACAACCAGGAGATGAAAACTTGGCTATAATCATTTAACTGAGTCAAATGAGCTGGGGTACACCAGGCTATACCCAGTGAAAATTCTTGACTTAAATTCTTGCTTGTGACCTTACTAATAACTGCTAACTATATTATTTTCTATGTAGCTTGCTTCAGAAGATTATCTCTTATGTTACCAAATGTGTGACTAAGCCTGTGATAAAATGCTGATATGCAGTTTCATATGAGATCAATAATTGTAATAATGTAACTCTAGATATGGATAGAAACAACAAGAGAAAATATTTTCCTGGACCAAGAGGCTAGTAAGACAGATATGGTCCAGAGACTTTTGCTACTTACAAGGCCTGGTCTAGTGACAACACATTGATTGGCCTTTCAATGGAATCTTTGTTAGATCTGGGAATGAGCCTTCCCAGCTAAGTGGGACAGAATGACCATGAAATGCCCCAAAAATATGGCCAAGTATGTGGCTATGAAGGGACCTTGCTGACTGGAAGGTGGCCCTTGCCAGCTGCCTCTACAAAGATTAAATCATGACCACTACAAAATGCTGACCTTCAACACACCCTTGAAAGGAGTTCAGGATGGAGACAAAAAAAATAAGGCACTCTATGCTCTGGGAAAAACCCAGAAAACAGGCCTTCAGATGTTTTTAGGTAAAGATTTTTGAGTCCAAATTCTTGCATCTTCTCATACCTAGAGAAGCACTAATGTCACAAACCAATGTCTGGACCTGGTTCTCCTGGCTAGCCCCACAACAGCTTTCCTAATCTATTAATCTTTGGGCTATATATCTTTAACTTTCTTGTTAAGTTTGTTTCTCCAAGTAGTAGTACAACAAGAATATCCATCCACCCAGCAAACACCCAGACAATGCTAGAACAAGCTGCCTTATCACTCTGTGGGCTCTCCTCTCCCTCCATAAATGCACCCTGAGGTCCTCAGGCTATTCTCCCTTTGAGATCTTATACAGGAGACTGCCCCCAGTAATAGAAAAGCTCAAGGGAGACCACCAACAACTAGCTGACCTGGAGATGTCCTGACACCTCCAGGCCCTGGAAAAGTCTTCAGCCATATTGCCCAAGAAACCTTAAAAAGGATACCCATTCCTTTGGGCAACTGGGTTTATCCCTATCAGTCAGGAGATGAGATATGGGTTAAAGATTAAAAGAAGGAACCACTTCAGCCAGTTTGAACAGGCCCTCACATGGTCATCCTGGCAACCCTTACTGCTGTTAAAGTTACAGATGTCATCCCTTCGAGTCACTACACCAGAGTCAAGAAATCTGCAGCTTCCTTGATGAGGACACCTGGAAAACAGTTTGGGACCCCAAAAAACCTCCTCAAGGTCTGGTTCCAAAGACAACAGCCCTCACCCATGAAGGACGCTGAGCCCTGCTCTAGTCACTCCAGAAGCTGACTAGTCAATGCACAGCAGAAGCTTGAGGACTCTTCAGCCTTGCTCCAGCCACACTCTGGCAGCTGGCTGGTCAACGCACGGCAAAAGTTTGAGGATCTTGCTATCCAAATATCAATGGATTTTCATTGTCAACTCTGGCCTCTATCCCTAATCAGTATTATTGCTGTGCTTTTCATTACAGGACCAACTAGACTCCCTGGCTGAGGTGGTTTTACAGAATAGGAAAGGGCTAGACCTATGACACCACCCTTATGGCAGAAAGTAAAGAGGAACTAAAAAGCCTCTTGATGAAAGTGAAAGAGGAGAGTAAAGAAGTTGGCTTAAAGCTCAACAGTCAGAAAACTAAGATCATGGCATCTGGTCCCATCACTTCATGGCAAATAGATGGAGAAACAGTGGAAACAGTGTTAGACTTTATTTTGGGGGGCTCCAAAATCACTGCAGATGGTGCATGCAGCCATGAAATTAAAAGACACCTACTCCTTTGAAGGAAAGTTATGACCAACCTAGATAGCATATTCAAAAGCAGAGACATTACTTTGCCAACAAAGGTCTGTCTAGTCAAGGCTATGGTTTTTCCAGTGGTCATGTATGGATGTGAGAGTTGGACTGTGAAGAAAGCTGAGAGCTGAAGAATTGATGCTTTTGAAGTGTGGTGTTAGAGAAGACTCTTGAGAGTCCCTTGGACTGCAAGGAGATCCAATCAGTCCATTCTAAAGGAAATCACTCCTGGGTGTTCATTGGAAGGACTGATGCTGAAGCTGAAACTCCAATACTTTGGCCACCTGATGCGAAGAGCTGACTCACTGGAAAAGACCCTGATGCTGGGAGGGATTGGGGGCAGGAGAAGAAGGGGACGACAGAGGTTGAGATGGCTGAATGGCATCACTGACTCGATGGACAAGAGTTTGGGCAAACTCTGGGAGTTGGTGATGGACAGGGAAGCCTGGCATGCTATGATTCATGGGGTCACAAAGAGTCAGACACAACTGAGAGACTGAACTGAACTGAACTGAGACCTACTGACAGCTGAAAAGAGACGACTCTATCTCTTCTTAATTGAAGAACGCTATAAACCAATCAGAAATAGTCAAGGGCAAGGCCCAACCACTAAGGGAATAAATCATACAAAGAGAGAAACTAGCTAATTTCTGGGGTAATTAGAACAATATCTGGAGCTGGGCATCTTGACTTCTCCCTTTAACAGGTCCTCTCTTCATGTTCTTTGCAGTGCTCTTCTGTGGTCCTTGTATTCTCAATGTAATTGTCAGTTCATAACCTCTTGGATTAAATCCATAAAGTTACAAACGGTAATAGCTCAATATAGCCCCCTAAATGATGGGGAGCTCTGAATGTCCTACCAAAACATGAGATGATGCTTTCTACAATAAGTGATAGAAGCATCAAGAGGGGGTAAATGAAAGGAAAAAATTAAAATTTTACATAACTTCCTGCTCCTTCTGCATCTGTAACCCAGCTTGCTCCTTGCAAAGTCTAGATCATGTAGGTCTCAGAAAGTAGGGACTCACAATACTAGGAACTGGAGCTTATCTCACTCACCCTTGTTTTGCTCTTTGCAATCGCCCTAGCCCCTGCAAACCTGCAAACCCATTTAATCATGCCTGTCCATGTATAAAAAACTCTGTAACCCCTTTGTTTGGGGCTCAGAGTTCGGAGTGTTAACTCCTCTGGGCCCCCCAGCATAATAGACCTGAGTTCTCCCACTCTCCAAGTGTGGTGCCTGGTTTCTCGAGTACTGGTTTCTACAACAGAATGGGTAAAGGGGTCAAAAGGTACAAACCAGGGATCCAAAATATATCATGTAACTATAATTAACAATGCTACAATGTATACTTGAAAGTTGTTAAGACAGTAGATCTTAGGGACTTTCCAGGCAGTCCATTGATTAAGACTTCATGTTTCCAATGCAGGAGGTGCAGGTTTGATCCTGAGTTGAGGAACTAACATTCTACATGCTACAAGGTGCAGCCAAAAAAACAAAACATCTTAAAAATTCCCATCATACAAAAAATCTATATGAGGTGATAGATATATTAACTAACCTTACGGTGGTAACTGTTTCATATATATATATGTGTATATATATATATATATGAACATATATATGTGAATATTATACATATATAAAAGCATCACACTGTATAACTTAAACCTACACAATATTACATACCAGTTATAGCTCAATAAAGCTAGAAATTAAAAGACAAGCAGCAACATGAAATAAAATAAAGATCATGACAATTAACTATTTGCTCCTGTAAGGCACATATGATTCAACATTTGAAAATAAACTGATGTAATTCAACAGATTAACAATAAAGAAGACAAAAACCATATGATTATCTCAATGCATGCTAAAAAGCATTAGTTCATTATTCATTCATTATAAAAATTTTCAGAGAGGTAGCATGAGAAATGAATCTCTTCAACCTAAACAGGAACATCTGTAAAAATTCTACAGGTAACCGCATACTAAATGGTGAAACACTGAAGTCTTCTTCCTAAGATCTGGAAAAGACAAAGATGTCTGTCTGCTCTCACAAGTGTATTCAACACTGTAATAGAGAACTTGGCTCATGCAACATGTAAAGAAAAATAAACAAAGAGCAAACAGATTGCAAAAAAGAAATAAAATTGTCATTATGCACAGATGGTATAATCATTTACAGAAAACCTCAAAGAATCTACAAATAATATTAGAATTAGTAAGTAGCAAGTCACAGGATATAAGTTCAATAGACACAAATCAATTCTATATAATAGAAATAACTAGAAATTGAAGTTTTATAATTATCATTTACAATAGCATAAAAAGTCAAATATACATGGATAGTCTAACACAATATTTATAAGCCTGTACACAGAAGACTACAAAATATTTCTGAGCAACATCAAAGAAGACTCAATTAAATGAAATTAATTATACACCATCTTCATGGATGGGCGTTCTCAATATTGCTAAGATATAAATCATCCCCAAACTGACCTACAAATTCAATGCAATCAAAACCTCAGCAAGAAGTCTACAGAAATTTATAAGGTGTTTCTGAGATTTACCATGTAAAAGCAAAGGATCTAAAATAGAAAACTAGTTTTGAAAATTTAGGCAAATGCAAATTAAAACCACAATAAGATACCATTACATATCTTTTAACATGGCTGAAATTTTTAAATTTAATAATACCAAGTGCTAAACAGAATACAGAGAAACTATAATTCTCTTACAATGCTGGTGAAAATAACAAAATGTATAGCTACTTTGAAAACAGTCTGGCAGTTTCTTGTAACATTAAACACATACCATATGACTCAGCAATCCTGCTTCTAGGAATTTACCCAAGAGAAATGAAAGCATCTCTTTCTACAAAGAGTAATCCATGAATATTTATAGCAGCCTTATATATAAAGCCAAAAACCAGAAACAATTCAAATGTCACCAATTGTTAAATGGATAAATAAGTTATGGTACATCTATACAAAGGAAGACTACTCAGCAGCAAAGAAAACTGAACTACTGATACATGCAGTAACAAGGAAGAATCTCAAAATCATTACACTAAGTAAAATAAATCCAGATGCTACAGGTCTTCCTACTAGAGGATAATCAGCAAAAAGCAGTATTAATCAGAATGGAAATCATATCACTGGTTACCAGAATTTAGAGGTTGAAGAGGAATGACTATGTAATAGATTTTATAAAGACTAGGGAAGACGAAGAGCTATTGATCATGGTAGTGGTCACCTGGTTGTATATAAAGAAACTCACTTAAACGTATATTTTTTTAAGTGAATTTTACTGTATATGAACTATAGCTTAAAAAAGCCTAACCTATAAAAAAAATTCAGTGTTTAGAAATGCATTTATATTAATAAAGAAAGTGAAGAGATGATTACTGTGAAAGTCAGGTCAACAGTTACCTAGGAAGAGGAGAACTGAGTGCTTCTGGAGCACTAACAAAACTATTTGGTGCTTTCGGTAAAGCCACAAGACTGTATGCTTCATAATTCTTTTTTAAACTCTGTATTTATATTTTGTGGGCTTTTCTTCAAGCATATTTTAATAACAATAAAGCATTTTGGGGCTTTTCTTTAAGCATGTTTTAATAACAATAAAGCATTTTAAAGTTAAAAAACAACCAAATATTTCTGTCATTCATTCATAAAACCTTATGAGGTAGTTCTTCCACTTTTGATAATAAGGTTCAATTATTCCAGGGTTTTCCCACAGAAAATAACTATAAAACTTACACAAATTTCAAAAAGCAACTCCTTGAAGACACCAAAGAGTGGAAGAAACAAACCAACCAAACAAACTGAACGTAGAGGGTATACATATATGCTGAGAGAGAAGAGAAGAGAACTACATGAAATTAAGTTTATCACTTTTAGAGCTTTTAGTCTGAGGCTAAGTATAACATTCAGTTCAGTTCAGTTCAGTCGCTCAGTCATGTCTGACTCTGCGACCCCATGGACTGCAGCACACCAGGCCTCCCTGTCCATCACCAACTCCCAGAGTTTACTCAAACTCATGTCCATTGAGTCAGTGATGCCATCCAACCATCTCATCCTCTGTTGTCCCCTTCTCCTCCCGCCTTCAATCTTTTCCAGCATCAGGGTCTTTTCAAATGAATATTCAGGACTGATTTCCTTTAGGATGGATTGGTTGGATCTCCTCGCAGTCCAAGGGACTCTCAAGAGTCTTCCCCAACACCACAATTCAAAAGCATCAATTCTTTGGCACAAGTATAACACAGAGGAAAACAAAGGTCTCCCTGGTTAAAGGAACCAAAAAATTGAAGCCATGGAGCCATGGCTGTTGAGTGTGGGGGAATTCCAGAAAGGAAATAGAGAAGAGATCCCCCAATTTTTTTGGCCATGTCTCTGACTGACAGCTGAACCATACATGTGGAACACTCATTCACAGCAGCTCAGCTAAAGACAAAAGATCTGAATTGAAACTGGAACCACTAGGCAAAAAAAACAGCCTTGCAGTTCAGTTCCAAATAAGTTAATTGCCTATCAAAACAAAACTAACACACTCATTGCAGAATCTCCACATCTGTCATGTAACTATTGGGTACTAGCTATATGCCAGGCATTATGCTACATTCTGGGAATATACCAGTAAGCAAGTTAAAGTTCTTGCCCTCGTGGAGGCTATAGTCAAATGGAAAAGAGAGCCATAAAAGTACAACAGAACTTAGTAAATGTTTTAATAGGAGAAAAAAAGGGACTATGTCATTGAAACACCTAATGCAAAGTAAATAGGACTTTCTAGAAGTTTTAACCAGCCAAATTCAAAGGAGTGGAGTATCCTGGGCAAATTCTAGAAGTAAAACAGATGGCACACTTAATAACTAAAACAAGTTGAGTATAGTTGCTGCATATATAGTAAGAAAAGAATGACAAGAGACACCAGTGAGTATAGCAGGGTCCAAAGTGTCTTAAAGAACCAAGCTAATAAGTCTGAACTTAACCAGGAACAACTAGAAGTCTGTTAAAGATTTTCAAGCAGAGAAGTGAAGTATTTCCAATTTTCTTTTAAAAAAGCTATTTTAATGGCTGAACAGACAGTTCTATAGACTGTTGAACAGTCAGACTGAAGAAAGGTAAGACTGGAGCCAGAAAGACAAGTATAGAAGCTATTTCAGAATTCCAAATGAAAAATAACTTTATTTAGCTTAATAGAAGCACAAGGGCAGAAGGAGGCATGTACAATATATTTAAGAAGCTGAATTAATTGGACCTAAAAAAAGTTACATAGCAGTGTTGGGAAGAAATATTGTGAATCTAACTGTGGGCATATTGAACTATAGATCTTTTTGAAAAATAAAAATGGAAATATTTAGCATTCAGGTAGATAGACCTAGAGTTTTGAGAGTGAGATCTGAAGCAGAGATAAAGATTTGCGTTTCATTAGCTCACAGGGAAAATTGATGCCTCAGGTATTAATGTCTAATCCTGGTAGATTAAAAAATGGTAGACATTTTAAACAAAAGAAAAGAAAATCAATGGATTAGGGTAAGTTTTATATTGAAATTCCTAATTTCAACAGAAACAATTTATAGCTCAGTGAATTTCTGCTTATATATGATATATAAGCAGTATATACAGTAACAATACAGCTTTCTCATCTAAGAAACAGAATGATTCTAATTCTCAGATGAGCCTGGAGGCCTGGATGAGTTGTGAAAGCTAGAAGAAAGTTTTTTATAACAACCTAATTTAAATAACTTTAAGAAAAATATGTTTGGTTTTCATGAAGGGATTCTTTTCATACTTAAGGTAAAAGCATCCACATAATTTTCTTTTCCTCTTTAGAATTTAAGTGTCTACAAAGAGGTGGGGAAGGGTAAACAAATGTCAATTAAATACAGTTTTTCACACAACTGATATTGTCTTTCAATTTAATGAAGCACCAAAAAGTAACAGAAAACACAGAAAGAAGCAACTGAAAAATATATACATGCTAAAAAAAAAAAAGTAGAATATTTAATTTCAAACTTACCTTGCTCCTAAATTTTCAATGGTTATATATTCATCCTTTCTCACAACTTCAAACTGCAAGTGATGGGAAAAAAAAAAGCCCTAAAGTAGTTCAATTTTCAAAATTCTTTAGTGTTACTTCTTAGCTTTAATGTTTGAAAGAAGACAGTGAGAATGAAACTATAATGAATATACAACAAATAAAACAGAAGAAACAAGCTATAAACAATCTCAGTCAAATAGTAGAGCTGATCTCAAAAACCAGTTCTACTTTATATGGCCATAGGATTTAAATGCCAAATCTAAAAGAGAAGATCATACCTAAACATAATACATATATATATTTTTTAAATTTTGGTTTACTTACTGATAAACTAAAAAATCAAGAAGATATTTTAAATAAAATGAAATAGCAAAACCAAGACTATAAAGGGTTCAGAAACTCTGAAATTTTTTTTAACCATATGTGGAACAGAATTAGATTATCATCCTCTGTGCATGATAGACTTTCATCACTGGTCATGGCCTGTTTTGTTAGTTTCTGTGTGTGTGTGTTTTATTTTTTTATTTTTTTTTACTTTTAAGTACCACTTAAATACTACTTTAGAGAAATCAACACAACAAAATGTTAGAGAGCTTAGTCACCATCAAAGAGAATATGACTAGGCTACTATTATTATAATTCCCAAATCTGTTCCAAGTCAAAAACATCATTCCAGTGAAGGAAAGCAAGAAAAACAAGAGAAAGATACTCACCAAAATTTTGACAATTCCAGGTACCTCACATTGCAGCATCCTTACCATGTCACCCGTACATCCTTCCTTTAAACATTTTTTTCCACTAAAACTCTATAAATTTTATCAATAGAAAACAACAATAAATTATCAATAGATAAAATAATATGAACAATAAAAATAGAAAAAACCCACTGATGTGCAAAACTGATTATATTTATATAAAGTTAGAAGCAAATATTGCTAAACAGTAAAACAAAAGATGTGAACGAACACTTGGAGTTAGCTGTTCAAAGATAGTCCATTACTTGTACCAATGGATTTCCTATTTAAAATGTATGATCACACTTTTCTCTCTCATTTCTATTAATATTTCAAAATCTTTACATAGTTACATTATAAACTAAAATGAATTTGCTGCTCCCAGTGAAAGCAACTTCAAGCAAAATATACAAATTAAATAAGTGCAAAAAGAAATACTGAATTTTTATTAGATAAGTGAAGATTTCAGTGGAAAAGAAAGAATAAAAATTTGAGTCCTCTGATCCTGATCTTGCCATTTCCTCTGGTTAACTTACTTAGTTTTCTTTTACTTGTCTTTCTAAAGTTGAGCACTACCGATTGCCCTAACAATCAAAGAAAGTGAAAAGTATTTACATACTGCTTAAAAAATGAACAACTGTGCCTTATATAATGATTTTTACAATGTACAATACAAATTTATCTGTTAATCTTCACAACCTTATAAAGTAGGTATTACTATCCTCACTTTATGGCTTAGAAAAATGAGTTTCAGCCTAGTGTAAAAAAAAAACCTAGTAAGTGGCTCAATATGGACTTGAACTCAGAACACTCAACTCCATATACAATTGCTTTATAAGTATTTTCTGTGGTTTGCACAATGTAAACACTTTAGAATTAAACATTATAGACCCAACTTATGGCTATTACCTCATTAAAGAGTAAAGAGTAAGTAACAGACTCAGGCAATCAATTTCTATTTTAATTTCAGTGGAAAAAATTCAATTTTGTTATATGATTTTAGGCAAATATAAGTAATACAAATATATTTTGAAGGTTTTCTGTTGGTTTTTTTTTTTTTTTTTTTTTGCCACACCATGCAGCTTGTGGGATCTTAGTTCCCTAAGCAGAGATTGAAGCCGAGGCCTGGCAGTGAAAGCACCAAGCCCCAACCACTGGACTGCCAGGGAATTCCCAATAACACAAATATATTTTTGAAGACTATAAAATGTATCACTGTTCTCTACCCTTAAAACTATACAGTTGTCCTTTCTTTTTATTAAACACTTCTATTCTTTGATTTTATGTCCTTTATGTGAATTTCCTACAAAGACCTGTTTAATAAACAGTAATGATGACCAAATAGTGAGGAGAAAAGTACCAGAGAGAATAGGGAAAGAAAAATGGAGAGAGAAAGGAAGAGGAAGGATGTAAACAGAAAGGAATGAAGGGGAAAGAATAAAAAAGCAGGAAAGAGTAGAAGAGGATATGCTCTAGTAAAGTTTTAAAGGAAGTACAAATATAATACCTGATCATTTTCACCTGGATATTTTAAATTCTTGAACTTTTTCCAACAAATTTTATGGAAGTAAACACAGCAGCTCTTACTGCACATTAACTGAAAAAATCCCTGGAAAAGAGTAAAAACTGTTGATAAGAAATCATGTAGATAAAGAAAATATCACCTTAAGTTACTTTTTATTATTCTATAACTAGATGAGCTTGGCATTGAAAATTTATCAACAGATCACTGGTAATCAAAGAACTATAAAAATCATTTTTATATCATTACAGACAAAAAATAGGCAATAATTTGAGTAAGTTAATATTTTTCATATGCTGTATACAACATTTTGTTGATATACAACAAAATATCAGAAACTCAGTGAGTGACCTTTGTAGCTGAACATGCTATCTGCCCCACTTCATCAGAACTTTTATATTTCTCTTTTCCTTCAGCCCCAATTCCATAGCATTAGTCCCTAAAACTTCTTTGTCATCAATCACCAGACCTTAGATTGGTGATAAACAGCTCCTGAACTACTGTACTTGTGAATATTACAAAAGCACTAGCAAAGCCAATTCATTTTTTTTTTTAATTTATTATTGAAGGATAATTGCTTTACAGAATTTTGTTGTTTTCTGTCAAACCTCAACATGAATCAGCCACAGGTATACATACATCCCCTCCCTTTTGAACCTCCTTCCCATCTCCCGCACCACACCACCCCTTTAGATTGATACAGAGCCCCCGTTTGGGTTTCCTGAGCCATACAGCAGAGTGAAGTAATTCAGAAAGAGAAAGATAAATATCATATTCTAATGTATATATACAGAATCTAGAAAAATGGTACTGAAGAATTTATTTACAGGGCAGCAATGGAGAAACAGACATAGAGAATAGACTTATGGACATAAGAGGGGAGGAGAGGGTGAGATGTATGGAAAGAGTAACATGGAAACTTACATTACCATACGTAACATAGATAGCCAACGGGAATTTGCTGTATGGCTCAGGAAACTCAAACAGGGGTTCTGTGCTAATTCATTTTTTTATTGACTCACGGGATATAAATAATCCCTGATCACAGTGAATCTAAGCTTTTGAGATTTTCGAGAGTCAAACAACTTCTCAACTGCATTTTGCTGTAATTAAATGAAGTACTTTAAAAAAATTAATTTATTTAATTGGAGGCTAATTACTTTACAATATTGTAGTGGTTTTTGCCATACATTGACATGAATCAGCCATGAAAAGATGCTCAACATCACTCATTATCAGAGAAATGCAAATCAAAACCACAGTAAGGTACCATCTCACGCAGGTCAGAAAGGCTGCTATCAAAAAGTATACAAACAGTAAATGAAGTACTTTTTAAAGAGTATTTTGATGAATGATAATATAACAATTTTCACCTAAGTTTAATTTTACATTTTTAAAACTCAGTTGATTGATAATTACAGTACCTTATAATTGGTGTTCTTTAAAACGTCAGCTTCACAAGATCGCTCACAATCTAAATAACTGCAAATGGTCTGCTTCATTATATTACCCTCAGTTGTCTTGATGAAATTATTAAGAAGGTCCTAAATTTTAAAAATAAAAAACCTTATGAATCAGTAATAAAAAGACCACACATTTATATTAAGGTATAGGTTCATTTCATGTCCTTTATTTGAAGGTGTTTTATGTTGTTGTTTTTTTTAGTCATAGAACCTATTTCCCTCATTCAAAGAAAACAATACACAGAAGGGCCCTAAACATGAAATACTAAATTTATTCCTGAATACAAACACAGAGAAAGTGGAAAAAGTCTGCATTTGAAGCTATACGTCTATTTTCCATTCTAACTCATAACAGCCAGCGGGTTCCTAACAAGAATCACTTTCTCTGAAACAGATACAGGGAAACAACAAATTGTTGGAAACCCAAGAGAGTCCTTGCTAGAACTGGCCCCCAAGCACCGTGTTGGCAGTGGGACTCCTGTAGTGGTGCAACAGGCTGCTCAGTTAAAATGGGCAGAGGCAGGGCCAGAAATGTTTCCAGTGTTCAGAGTTACAATTTTGAATGCAATTTCCATATTTTAAAATGCTGGCTAAAGGTTGTGAAACATATTATCAAGTCTAAGCTAAACAAGTCCTTAATACTGCCCCTTAGAGAGACATACCCATATATACTGAGGGTATATGACATGATAAAGTAAACCTCTATAAGCATCAAGTCAGCATTCATAACATTTGTTTAATGACATTCAGAATTTTATGAAGAATAAAAATGTTTTAACCAAATCAACTAGAAATTTTTAAATGTCAAAAAATAAAGAAGCAGCATCCAAGGACCTATCCATATGAAAGCAGTATATCCTATGAGGATAGCCAATAGGAAGAGCAGATGCTGAAATAAAAGGACAGGACTCATAGTGTGTATATAGCTACTGTCGTTTCACATATCTAATGCTTAATAGTTCAATACTGATCTACTGAGTTGCCCACCAAATCTGTTCCTTGTTCCTTTCTTCTTATTTTCTGTGCCAGTCATTGATACTCACTCATTCAACAAACATTTACTGAGTGCCTGTTTCGGGCTAGGTTGTTGTGAATGCTAGGAAATGTTAGATGTTAAGGATACAGCAGTGAACTTAGAAGGTCAATATATACTTAGTCCTCATGGAACTTACATCAAGCACATCTACCACAATCTATTTAATTTCCAACCAGCAGGCTTGAAGTCATCCATCACATAGTTATTCCATCACCCTTTACATGCAATATATTAGCAAATACTGTTGAGACTTCTCCCAAATTATACTGCAAATTTTTCTAATTCTCTCTCCATTAGTACCATTCTACGTCTTACCTAGATTACTAACTATAACAACTGCCTAACTGGTCTCCCTCATCCCTGACTACTATGTTCCAAAGCACTCTATAAAGAAGCAAAAGATCATGTCAGTTTCTTGCTTAAAACTCTTCAGTGGCTTCCCACTACCTTAAGACTGACTTCAAGGTTCTGCAGAACTTGCAGCATCTGAACCCAGTACACCTATCCATCGCTGGCCCATCTCTTCAAATTCATCTCTAGCCTCACTCCCTATAAAATTCATATGATTTTATACTTCCAGTTCCTCAAACTTGCTCTTCAAGGCCTGTGGGCCTTTTCCCACTCAATGCCATTTACCTAGAAAGTTATTCCCTTACTTTTTACAGAGTTAGTTCCATTAGCAGTCTTGGGCTTCCAACTTAAATATTTCCTCCTGGAAAGGCCTTTCCTAACCACATAGACACACATATACATTTATGCATATATACATATAAATATGGATACATGCAGGTATATGTGTCTGCATTTCCTCCATTTTCTCTATCCCAGTCCCTTGTTTTTCTTTAAAACACTGATTACAATTTGCAGCTATTAACTCCTCCTTTACCATACATATAGAAACCATTAAAGTCCTAAATTCTATAAACCATCAGATCACATCAGATCAGTCGTTCAGTCGTGCCCGACTCTTTGCGACCCCATGAATCGCAGCACGTCAGGCCTCCCTGTCCATCACCAACTCCAGGAGTTCACTGAGACTCACGTCCATCAAGTCAGTGATGCCATCCAGCCATCTCATCCTCTGTCGTCCCCTTTTCCTCCTGCCCCCAATGCCTCCCAGCATCAGGGTCTTTTCCAATGAGTCAACTCTTCGCATGAGGTGGCCAAAGTACTGGAGTTTCAGCTTTAGCATCATTCCGTCCAAAGAAATCCCAGGGCTGATCTCCCTCAGAATGGACTGGTTGGATCTCCTTGCAATCCAAGGGACTCTCCAGAGTCTTTTCCAACATCACACTTCAAAAGCATCAATTCTTCGGTGCTCAGCCTTCTTCACAGTCCAACTCTCACATCCATACATGACCACAGGAAAAACCATAGCCTTGACTAGACAAACCTTTGTTGGCAAAGTAATGTCTCTGCTTTTGAATATGCTATCCAGGTTGGTCATAACTTTCCTTCCAAGGAGTAAGCGTCTTTTAATTTCATGGCTGCAGTCACCATCTGTAGTGATTTTGGAGCCCAGAAAAATAAAGTCTGACACTGTTTCCACTGTTTCCCCATCTATTTCCCATGAAGTGGTGGGACTGGATGCCATGATCTTCGTTTTCTGAATGTTCAGCTTTAAGCCAACTTTTTCACTCTCCACTTTCACTTTCATCAAGAGGCTTTTGCGTTCCTCTTCACTTTCTGCCATAAGGGTGGTGTCATCTGCATATCTGAGGTTATTGATATTTCTCCTGGCAATCTTGATTCCAGCTTGTGTTTCTTCCAGTCCAGCGTTTCTCATGATGTATTCTGCATAGAAGTTAAATAAACAGGGTGACAATATATAGCCTTGATGAACTCCTTTTCCTATTTGGAACCAGTCTGTTGTTTCATGTCCAGTTCTAACTGTTGCTTCCTGACCTGCATACAAATTTCTCAAGAGGCAGATCAGGTGGTCTGGTATTCCCATCTCTTTCAGAATTTTCCACAGTTTATCGCGATCCACACAGTCAAAGGCTTTGGCATAGTCAAGAAAGCAGAAATAGATGTTTTTCTGGAACTCTCTTGCTTTTTCTATGATCCAGAGGATGTTGGCAATTTGATCTCTGGTTCCTCTGCCTTTTCTAAAACCAGCTTGAACATCAGGAAGTTCACGGTTCACATATTGCTAAAGCCTGGCTTGGAGAATTTTGAGCATTACTTTACTAGCGTGTGAGATGACTGCAATTGTGTGGTAGTTTGAGCATTCTTTGGCATTGCCTTTCTTTGGGTTTGGAATGAAAACTGACCTTTTGCAGTCCTGTGGCCACTAATGAGTTTTCCAAATTTGCTGGCATATTGAGGGCAGCACTTTCACAGCATCATCTTTCAGGATTTGGTATAGCTCAACTGGAATTCCATCACCTCCACTAGCTTTGTTCGTAGTGATGCTTTCTAAGGCCCACTTGACTTCACATTCCAGGATGTCTGGCTCTAAGTCAGTGATCACACCATTGTGATTATCTGGGTCATGAAGATCTTTCTTGTACAGTTCTTCTGTGTATTCTTGCCATCTCTTCTTAATATCTTCTGCTTCTGTTAGGTCCATACCATTTCTGTCCTTTATTGAGCTCATCTTTGCATTAAATGTTCCTTTGGTATCTCTGATTTTCTTGAAGAGATCCCTAGTCTTTCCCATTCTGTTGTTTTCCTCCATTTCTTTGCATTGATTGCTGAGGAAGGCTTTCTTATCTCTTCTTGCTATTCTTTGGAACTCTGTATTCAGATGTTTACTATAATTTAATTATAACACCCCACTGTTTGTAAAGCCTTAAATGATCTGGCTAACATTTACCTTTAACATTTACCTCTCAAGTGCAAGAAAAAAGGACAGGATATTATTTTTTTTTTAAAGGAATATTCATAACAAGAAAATTCTTGGTAGATGATAGCTGAAATAATCATGGAAATTAAAAATTCAACTGAAGGATAGAAACAAGAATCATGTTGAAAATGATGAAATGAAAGTCACTGCTCTCAAGGGTGCCAGTATCTCTATAAGTATGATCTTCTTTCAACAGGGTAAGTTCATCTCAGGAGACACATGAGGATAGGAGCAACTGGGGCAGCGCAGGCCTCTGGTGGTACTCATCTGGAATTTGTCAATGCCAGATAAAGGGTACAGGCCAGCCCTCTAAGTTTCCTTTAGAAACTAATCACAATGTCTGGGAAGTAGGACTTTTGGTGGGCCACAGGCATAGGTACCAATTAAAACAGATAAGAACATGCTGGCCTAGAGCAAGAGCAGGATCATGGACATGCTCTGCTCTATTGTACATTAAACCTTTAGTTATTGAATTTTAGAGAAGTATGGCGAGAGAGGGCTGGAGGACAGAATAGGGCACCTGGAATGCAGCTGGTTACCCAAATTATTTTTGAGGCAGAAACTATTTTCCAAGTAGTATGGAAATATTTTAACATTATAATAACTAGTATGATAGCACTAGTGTATACTAGCTGAATACTAGCTCTATGCAAAAAGATGAAGTTAAGAAAATCTCCTAGAAAGTAGAAAAGACAAAAAATAAAAATTACCATAGAAATAACAAAGTCAGAAATTCAGTCCAGGATGTCAAGCAGCTGAATAGCAAACATCTCAAAAAGAAAGGAGAAAATAAAGAAGAAATCATCAAATTAAAAAAATAATAATAAAATTTCCTAGCACCAAAAATGGAGAAGGCAATGGCACCCCACTCCAGTACTCTTGCCTGGAAAATCCCATTGATGGAGGACCCTGGTAGGCTGCAGTCCATGGGGTTACTAAGAGTCAGACACGACTGAGCAATTTCACTTTAACTTTTCACTTTCATGCATTGGAGAAGGAAATGGCAACCCACTCCAGTGTTCTTGCCTGGAGAATCCCAGGGACAGGGGAGCCTAGTGGGCTGCCATCAATGGGGTCGCACAGAGTCAGACATGACTGAAGCAACTTAGCAGCAGTAGCAGCAGCAGCAGCAGCACCAAAAAAACATATGTTCAGAACACTAGGGATATACAGAATATCCTAAAAATTCCCAGAAAGAAAAAATAAAACAGGTTACAAGCAAAAGATTGAGAATCAGAATGACATCAAATATCTCAAAAGTACTACTATTGGAAGCTAAACGATAATAGAAACATAATTTTTTAAATTAAAGGAAAATTATTTTCAACCTATAATTTTACACCCAGGCAAGATACAAGTAAAGTGTACAAAGGATAAATTATTTTGAGACTTGAAAGGTCTCAAAAAATTTAACTCCCATGTAAATTCTCTTTCTAGGAAGCTGCTGGATAAAAGCTACTCCCCCAAAATAAGGGAGTACACCTAGAAAGAGGAAAACTTAATCCAAGAATAGGGGATTTACACAGGAGAAGGGTAAGGGTATTCCCAGGAATAAAGGGAAACTCTAAGGCCACTTTAATAACAACGTGTAACTATTAGAAGGATGGGGACTGGGAAGTGTGTGTGTGAAGGAGATGTATAGGGAAGTTACTAAACCCTCATCTTCAACAGTAGGAAATCAAAAGATGACACCTAAGATGGAGAATTTTTTTTAAATAGTGATACAGCTTTTTAAAAGTACAGGTTAATATCAAAGGAAAATGCCTAGAGGGTTCAAATAAGTTATCTATAGTCAGAAACTACAACTAGAAATGATGAACCACAGACTGTTAAAATCTTTTAATATACTTAACAAACTGTATACGTGTACTAGCTTGCATAAAACAAAAATAAAATTTGGATAAGAAAGAAAAATATTTTAAAAGGAGAAGGACTAGGAGAAAAACAATCAAGACCAAGTAGGAGCTGCTTCAGGTAAACACAGAAATTCAATATTTTTTTAATGCATAAAATTACTACTTAATATATTAAGTCAAAGTTAAAAGACATATAATCATCTCACCAAACACCAAAGATTATCTTGCTTACTCTATTGATTACTGAGAGAGGTATATTAAAATATTCCACTGTGACTGGGAAGTCTTCTAGTTCCCCTTTTAGTTCTACCAGTTTTTGTCACAAGTATTTTGAGGCTATATTATTAGATATATAGAAACTTTGAGTTGTTAAAGATTCCTAGAAAAATTGAATTTCTTATTTTTATGAAACATCCTTTTTAATCTGAGGAATGCATTTGGCTTTAAAGTCAGCTAAAATGTAAGGATCCAGAAAGGTTTAAAGCAAAAGTTTGGAATAAGATACCTCACTCAAATGTTAACCAAGAGAAGCCTAATGTAGCTATTTTCACATTAAACAACTAAAAAGTGACCAATATGGCTTATTAGATGGGTAAAAATTACCCAAAAGGTAAAGAATATCCAGAGAGTGTGGGCTTCCCTGGTGGCTCAGATGGTAAGGAATCTGCCCGCAATGTGGGAGACCTGGGTTTGATCCCTGGGTTGGGAAGATCCCCTGGAGGAAGGCACGGCAACCACTCCAGTATTTTTGCCTAGAGAATCAAGCCTGGGCGGCTACAGTCCATGGAGTCACAAAGAGTTGGACACAACTGAGCGGCTAAGCACATGAGGGCAAAGAGCAATTCTTACACTCTGTCTTGAGAATATAAATCAGGACAAACTTTCTGGGAGGAAATGTGAAAATATACATGAATAACTTATATAAGTGTGTAAACACTTCACAATTCCACCTCTAGAAATTTACACTAAGGCAATGATGTGAGAAATTAAAAAAGATCACTTTCTGTAATACTAAAAAACTAGAATGTTTAGGATAAACTAAATGTTCAATCCAAGGGAATTGGTTAACCAAATTAAAGCACAGTTTATGATAGACTATGAGAAATTATACTTTCAATATACAATAATCTACTTGCTGGCAAATTCACAATAATATATTTTTATACTATAAATCAATGTATATAACATAATACTAATTTACTAAAAATAAAAGTGTTTATACATGTGTGTATGGAAATACATAAATGAAAATTCTAACAATAGTTTGCCATTTGAAGGAATATATTGATGAATTTTTTTATCTTTGGCATTTTCACATTTTTCAAGTTTTCTAAAATGATCATTTAATACTTTTAAAATTTAAATCAACAACAAAAAATGGCAAATATAATTAGAAAAAATAAGTTAACTTACATTTATCTCTAGCCATGTCAACTAGTACAACTTTTAATCTTCTTGTTATCTGGAAATGCTAACACATCCACCTCACTTCTCTCTACTTGTTGAATCATACTCACATTCTGTACCAGATAAAGGAATCAAAGTTTTCTCATACAAAAAGCTAATGTCCAATAAAAGAATATGTTTTCTATAGAATGACATAGCATAAACTGCACTTTATCAAAGATGATTCTGATTAGCCATAGATTAAATAATTTCTTACTTTAAAAGTTGTAGGTAAATCTTCATCTTCTGTAGGATCTATATCAAACCAATGATCATCTGTGTCTCCTATTTCTTGTAAGCTTTTATGAAACTCTAGCAGTCCTCCATTATATCTGCAAGGCATTTTAAAAGGTTAATTTGAACAAGACTCTGTAACTAGCTTACCAATTAGACAACAGGCAACCCATTTGTGTGTGCGTGTGTGTGTGTGTGTGTAAGTAGGATGATAATGTCTAGCATGCTACAATACTAGGATTCTCACCTATAATAGACTGAGATGAAATATAGGTAGAAGGGGAGGTAATAGATTATGTAGTAGCTCAAGCTTGAACAGTATGGGGGCCATGGTAAATCAAAGGGGTTGTAGGGTTGGCTGGCTTTTGTTTACTGTCTTGGAAGCCTTGAAGAAAGAGGACTGGCACAGGTCAGCCAATGATTGACTCAGGACACAATGAAAGACAGAGGCCTCTGAGGGCAGCATTTAAAGAGACCCTCAGCTCTGACAGCCATAAAGATAATTTGTGCTAAAATCAGGCCCAGATTTAACCACAAAGTGGGAGAAACTGGCTACTACTATCAACTAAGGGTACTCCGTGAAAGTTAAAAGGCCTCTATGGTAACATTTAAAGAAATATGACCAACTCTAAACATAAAGGCAGACCATGCTGAAAATAAGACCCAGTATTTAATCACAGGGATATAACAACAGCAAAAACCAAAAGCACAGCCTCAACAAGACTATTACACTATCAGGACTCTGATATGGAACGAGTAGCCCATGCAAATATCTGTACATTATCTGAGGTACATGTCCCAAAAGATGATGCTCTTCTTCCTTCTCAAAATCCTCCCCTATCTCTGCTCATTGCCTAAATACTGAAAAATCTAGGATCAGGTACAAGCAAAGCCCAAGTGAAAAAAGAGGAAGAAAAGGCTTGTTCACCATAAGCATTGCAGACTTCACTACTTTCACTACTGTGCAGTGGCAGGAATGTGTCTGGGAGTGGATCCTAAGAGAGCTAAAGTGAAAGTGAAGTCACTCAGTCATGAAACTGAAAGTGAAAGTGAAGTCACTCAGTCGCAAAGCCCGACTCTTTGTGACTGCATGGATAGTGGCCTGCACCAAGCTCTTCCATCCATGGGATTTTCAAGGCAAGAGTACTGGAGTGGGTTGCCATTTCCTTCTCCAGGGAATCTTCCCAACCCAGGGACTGAACCCACGTCTCTCACATTGTAGACAGACGCTTTACCATCTGAGCCACCAGGGAAGTCCAAGAGAGCTAAACCAAGGATCAAGTATATAGCTGGATAGGGAAATGTATACTGATATGGGGCAACTCTCCCATAATTCAGCATTTACTGAGTGTAAGGACATGCGAAGCCAATCCCAACGTGTTGCTGAGGCTACTTGAAGCCTGGACACAACCAATGGCCTCTATAATAGTAATTGAGATGAAAACGTTGAAAATTTCTTGGCAGAGTATTCAAGAAAGCTCAGGGAGGAAAAGATGGTAGAATGGACATAACACCATTGAATCCATTACCAGACAGGGTACCCTAGAAAGGTCCAGAGGACATTCCATTTTATTAATGCAGTAAGAAATACAGAGTAAGAAGGACATTTTGAGCAGCTCAGTGGTGACTGTTCTCTATAGGCCAGGGATGAAAGGAAATGCTGCTGCCAGATGACTGGGTTTTCTAGTGTCAATGATTTGGAAAATGGATTCTCGATGCCCATCAATAAAGAAAATAAACAGTAGGTAGTTCACATATCTGAAGGAAGGACAGCAGTCCAGATTCTTTGACTCAGAGCTATGCTAATTCTCTCCACAGTATTAAAGAGATTTTGATTATCCTGACTTTCTGTGAAATATCACAGTGGCAAACTACATTGAGAACGTCATGCTAATAAACAGGAAGCAGGACGTCTTCTGGATAATAAAAACCAAGCACACCAGAGGATGGACGATCAGCCTTTCAAAGAATCAAGGAACTACCATATTAAGTGATGCTTTTAGGGATTCAACAGTTGGGCCCAGCAGTAATCCTTCATAAGGATTTGCATAAGTACATTTTTCCTAATTCATCCTTCAGATTTCAACCAAACATTAATTCTTCAAGGAGACTTCTGATTCCCAAGAAACCCATTGAGGTTCCAATAAGGACTTTAATTCTTTATTATATTTTCCTTCATAGCTCTTTCTCACATTTCATAATTGATTATTTAAATAACTGATTATTTTATTAAGGTCTATAAACCTTCACTATACTGTCAGTTACATGAGAAAAGAAACTGTTTTGTAAACTATTTACCCCTAACACCTAGAGCAGTCTCTAATATATAATAAATGCTTAGAAATAAAATGAATGATTGATTCTACAAATGGCTAAGGATACACATATTGGAGGGCTTCCTTGTTGGCTCAGTGGTAAAGAATCTGCCTGTAAAGAAGGAGATTCAAGTTCAATCCCTCAGTTGGGAAGATCCCCTGAAGAAGGAAATGGCAACCCACTGTAGTATTTTTGCCTGGGAAATCCCATGGACAGAGGAGCCTGGCAGGCTACAGTCCATGGGGTTCCAAAAGAGCTGGATATGACTTTAGTGATTAAACAACATACATATGGGAAGTGAACAGATAGCCCATGTACATTCCTCTGTACCTAACTGCGTAATACCCAATACCCCTGGACTCAGAACTGGGACCCTTTCAATGTGTTATAAGCTCATTTATAACTTAAACACCCATTTCAAGTGGTAATAATATTAATAACTATAATTATTATTTATTAAGAATAGTATTTTTGTGTCCTGAGCACTGTGTTAATTACCTTAATAGGTGGGCACTGTTATTAGTTCCAAAGATTAGGCTTAGCAACATTAAATTTCCCAGGGTCGTATACCAGGAAGTGATATAAAATGTATTTGAATCGGCCTGTCAGACTCCAAAGCCTATGTTTCTAATGCCTATGCTATACCACCTTTTATTGCCATGGCCTGTTAAATTTGATATTTAATATTCTCAAGTACATTAATGAAATGATCTACACAATCAGTGACAGAAAAAAGAATCAATGGAGCACAAATGTCATGATCCCTGGTATATTGTGCAAACTTTATTTCCATTACATAATACTGAAAGTTAACAGGCAAGAACTACCCATTAATTAAAATTCTTACCTCTTCTGAGCACATCGAAGCAAACCACGGCCAAAATAAACTAATGACATAAAGTTTTCACAAATTTCATTTTCTTGGATTACCATCTTCATCACTAGAAATTTATTCTCAGCTTCTATATAATCCTGTAGCAACATAAAACTAGGTTTGGCTGATGTAAAAATTATTTTTTCCTTTTACAATAAACAATTATTTGCTAAACTAGAAAAGATAGAGCAGCTTTAATACTGATTCAGTCATTTGGTCATTTATTCACATCTCTATTTGTAGAATCTCTGCATATGATCCCATAAAAAATGTACTCAGCGCTTAATAAAACAGTTACAAAAGAACTTAAGGTCTTTAGTGTTTCAAAGTGAAACATTAAAATAATAATCTTTATGTCTAAAACTGACAAATATTACTAGCAAAAATAAGGGCTCTTCTAATGACTATGGGAATATAATTCTTCCTATTTTTTTTTTCTAATTGGAGCACAAATCTTCCTAATTTTTAAAACAGGAAATAAGTGACTTTTTGACCACACATACAGTCTCTTTTGGGGAAGGATCATCTTGATTCTAAGCAATATAGGTATAGAAGTAAAGGTCAGTTCTAATAAATGTTTCAGTTACTATTATTAGAATAGGCACAATAGCCCCAATCTCCCTGAGGGAAAAAAAGTACTACATGGCCTCATTTTAAAACATCCTCTAGCACAACACACTAAACAATAATTAGCATTATGTGAAATTATTTAAACTGGAAATGTTTTCAGTTTGTCACTTATAAATTCTACTTCACCTAATTAATAAGTTAGACTTATTTATGAAACCAAGAAGAGAGTACAAATTTAAGAATACAAAAAGTAAAAGAGATATCAAGGCTGAAATTGAGAAATCATTAAAAATAAGCAAAAGAAAATGTTAAATTTGTAAGGACCCTTAGAGATCACCTAGTTAACTCCTAGATTTTTACTTTTGTACTTCACCTTATTTAATGAAGAACTGAGGTCAAATTCATATTTTACGTAAGAGGGTAAGATAAAAACCAGAGAGATTAAACTACACTACTACACTAGAAAATGGATTAAAATGTATATATGAAACAAGCAAAACAAAATTTTCTGTTTTATACAAATGGTAGTTATTTCAAGGCTATACGCTTACATTAAGTTTATCTTATCAATATTTTTAGTTTCACAAAATAGTCTCTGGCACAATTACTCTGTATCTTAAAAACATGACAGAAAAGTCATGGAATGGTTTCAGTTTTTAGAGAATTTTTTTAAAAAGCAAGATTTTAACTTACTAAAATGAAGTCAAAGTATGTGAAAAGATTTATTTGTAATGGACAAATAACACATACTACATACCTCTTTCTTTCCTCTTTCAGTGAGTGCTACTCCATACATAAACAGTAATGTCAGGTAATAACCAATATTAATCTGATGTGCCTAAAAAGATAAAATATACCTTAGTTGATTATTTAGACTATGCTACTTCTCAGTATAGAAAGCTTAATTAAATACCCTTGGCCTATTTAATAACTATTAAAAGGAGCTAAATTATCATTTTATTGTCAATCATCTAATAATCATGACAGAATTCATTTTAGATGTATTTAATAATTAGACCCAGAAGAAAAACAGTTAATAATCTCAAAATAAAACATTAGAGTTTGAGCAAAGAAAATAAAAGCAAATGCCATCAATATTTATTATACTAAAACTTTTCAAAAAATTCTAATTCTCCATTTTTCTCATTGTATTTTAGGTGAAGAACACTCTGTTGTTGTTGTTGTTATGTTAATGGCTCAGTTGTATCCAGCTTTTTGCAACCCCTGGATTGTAGCCCACCAGGCTCCTCTGTCCATGGATTCTCCAGGCAAGAATACTAGAATGAGTTGCCATTTCCTTCTCTAAGGGATCTTCCTGACCCAGGGATTGAACCCATTCCTCCTGCATTACAGGCAGGTTTTCTACCATCTGAGCCACCAGGGAAGCCTCTAGAAACACTTTAGATAATAACAAATACCCAAGTATCTACCATCCAGCTTAAAAAGCACAAGGATCTCTTAACAAAGTCTTTTACTGTTCATGGGTGCTTTTGTTATAATACTGGAGTGGGGTGCCATTGCCTTCTCCGTTATGAACCAAACTTTGTCATAAACAAAGTTTATCACTTATTTAATGAAAAATTGAAACACAAATATTTCCTTCATGTCCTCCTTCAGAGGACCTTCCCGACCCAGAGCTCAAACCTGCATCTTTTGTCTCCACCATTGGCAGGCAGGTTCTTTACCACTAGTGCCATCTGGAAAGCCCTTATTTAAAAACAGCCTATGCCAAATTAGAGATGGAGAATATAGATTGGGCATTAGGAAGAGTGAGGATGGTAAAAGGTATATGTGACTGTAAAGGGGCAGCAAAAGATTTTCATGGTGATGATACAGTTCTTTTATCATGACTGCAGCAGTGGTTATAAACATATACACTTGTGACAAAATGGCAGAAACCAATACACACCTGTACATAAAAAACCTTATCATATCTGGCCTGAGAATGCTATCCTTTGAAACACCTGCTTTCAAGTCTGACCCTTGGCTGGTGTCTGGAAATCTGGATTTCAAGAGTGTTACCATTGTTCTCCAACAGGGGTGGCTCACTGTACTTAGACTGTTTGTGCCAAAGAAGCAACTTATGCTGAACATCAGGAAGTTTCTTCTGTGAGTCCGGAATTTTGTTACATTTTAGACAGAGGATCGCAGAAGGCAATGGTACCCCGCTCCAATACTCTTGCCTGGAAATCCCATGGACAGAGGAGCCTGGTAGGCTGCAATCCATGGGGTCGCTAGAGTTGGACACAACTGAGCGACTTCACCTTCACTTTTCACTTTCATGCATTGGAGAAGGAAATGGAAACCCACTCCAGTGTTCTTGCCTGGAGAATCCCAGGGACAAGGGAGCCTGGTGGGCTGCTGTCTATGGGATCGCACACAGTCGGACACGACTGAAGCAACTTAGCAGCAGCAGCAGTATATATCATCTCTTAGAACCTATCCTGAAAGTCCTAAAAAAAAGATCATTTTTCCATCTCTGTGTACACCATTGTAATATGGGAGTGGTGTCTTCGGCTACTTTGTTTGATGTCTGGGTAGTCCTTGCTTGAAGATAACTCTAATCCATCTTCTACACGTATGCAAAACTTAGCTTACTTTACTGACCCAATTATTCAAAGAACTGCCTTTTCCTTTTATGTCCTGTTCTATTGGTTCTTATTTTTGAAGCAATGTTTATGTTTCCTCAGATTTTTCTCTATTTCTAAAGTATCATTTGACCTCAAATATATGTCTTGTCAATTGTATCTTACATGATTACACAGATAATAGAAGTTCCAATTTTTACAAATACAGAAATATCAGTAGAATTATGTATAGAAAGGATAAACAAAAGGTCCTATTGTATAGTAAAAGGAACTGTATTCAACATCCTGAGATAAATCATAATGGAAAAAATATAAAAAAAGTATATATAACCAAATCATTTTGCTGTACAACAGAAATTAACACACTTCAATTAAAGAAATATCAGTAAAAAGAAGAGATGTCTATTAATCAGAAGGAAAGGAAGAAGTAGTTTTTGAAGTTCATAACTCATGTCTGACTGGGAAAGCCCATTTATACTAGTTCAAAGTTCTCTATTTAAGATGAACAATTTTATGGTAGGAAAGGAAACTAGAATAGGCTTATTAAAGAGATGAGGTCATGAGAAAGTACAAGACAAATGCAAGAAATCAATTTATATGTATTTCTAGAGGTAAGTAAGGAAAATACAAATTGGCCTACACCTTAAAATAAGCATATACTGGATGCTCTCTCACTGAAAAATGTTGTCAAATCCACTATTTCAAACTTCCAAAAGAAAACACTTACAGTATAATTAGTAGCTTGAATGTTCTTAAGTGCTGCTTCTAGTCGTGTTATTAAGAAACGTAAGGTCAAAGCAGGAACAATTTCCTCCCCATTCTGGCTATTGGCTGCAACTTCTCTCTGTGAAAAATAATTTGGCCAAAAATTTCCTTAAGTTACAACAAATATCAACATTTATTTTTATTAAACAAATAATATATGCTAATCATAGAAAATCTAAAGAATAAAGAGGCCTTAAAAAAATCCACACAACCTAGACAAAACTGTTCTTATATTTGTTTGTTTTTAAGGATTTGACAAATCTTTATAACTACTTCCTCAAAATACTAAATACCAACTTTGCAAAAGAATTGGTAACGTCCACTCCTACTTCAGAGGAAAAGTCATAATCCCACTTCCTTCTGATACCTTCTATTCTCTAACATAGCTAAAAACTTCTTTCCAGCCCTAAAACTCTAGTAAGCAGGAAGGCTGGCTTTAAAAATACCAACACCAGGGCAAATCATCTTATGCTGTCATCTAATTGAAACCAAGTTAATATATAAATTATGTACCATAGTTTGTTACTTACATGGATGAAATAAAGGAAGACCTATGTCTTATCTCTGTGTCCATTCCCCAATGCCTTGTACCCCAAAGTGCTTGGCTTAAATTACATTCGGAAATTTAATCTATACTTTAACTCAGTTTCCAGTTTCCAATATTCTCCAGTTCTTCTCCTAGGTTAACTAGATACTTTACTTCAGTCTCCATAACATTCAATTTTCTCTATCAAAACACATCCCTAGATAAAGTAATACAGGATCATCTTTTTAAATAGTGTCTACACATTGACATTTTCCAAATTCATATTTTGAGCTCAGAACTATCATCTGAATTGCAGACTCATCTAACTCATATACTCAAGAATATCTCTTGAATCTGAGAAGGTATATAAAATATAACACTGAAGCTCTACCTTTGCCAAACAGTTTAGGTAGTTTCAGAGCAATCCTCTCAATCAGAACTTTAAAAAGCTGAATAAAGTACAATTTTTTTTTTTTTAATTTTGAAAGCAATGGACTACCAAGGCATTAAAATCTATGGGGCCAACATGCAAGAGAGAAGGAAGGCCCAGAGACAAGAGACTGATTTTGCAGCCACTTTTTTTTCTTAATGCAACTGCTGTATTCAGTTGTGGCTGAGAGGTTGAAATGCTAGGCAAAGCTTTCAACAAAGTTGTGGAGCTGGGAGGGAAATTGGGAGTGTATGACCTACCAAGGAACAGGGTCCCTGGTAAACACCTTATTCTTTTGGTTAGAATCCTGAAGAAATTTACCCTTAGAGTAAAAGTGTCTGTTTTGGTTCCAATTGGAAGCAGACCCTAACACAAAGATATGAATGCAAGTACTTTATTTGACAGGTGCAGAGAACAATGGTAGTGGAGTGAAGAAGGGAATCAGGGAAGAGAAAGCAGGCTTTAAATTAACAGGTGTGTTATTAAGCTAGTTACCACAGTGGCTCACTAGGGTTAATACAACAGAAACCATTGAAAAATTCAACCTCAGTATTATTCAATTTAAGGAGAGAGAGAACTGGGATTTTTTATATAGTAATTCCCAAGGCTTATTGATGGTGTGCTTTCTGAGGTCAAGGAGAGTACTAATTCCTTGAGATCTCTAAAATTCTGTGAGAATTATAGCTTTCTGCAGTTCCAGGTGGCACAGTGGTAAAGAATATTTTTGCCAATGCACAAGACTCAGGAGATGTGGGTTCAATCCCTGGGTGGGTAGATCCTAGGAAATGGCAACCTGCTCACAGTATTCTTCCTGGAAAATCCCATAGACAGAGAAGACTGCTGGGCTACAGTCCACGGGGTTGCAAAGAGTTGGACACGACTGAGTGACTAAGCATGCATGCATGCAGTTTCAGAAAAAAAAAAAAAAAAAGCCTGAAGCATAGAGATGTAGATACTGAAAATTAGAAACTGTCCAGAGCATACTGAAATGATTCAAGGGACCAAGGAGTATGGGCAGGGCACCAACAGTATCTGCTACAAAGGGTAAGCCACAAACAGACACTTTATAGAACAGAAGTAAAACTTGGAATCATCTCAATCCCTAGCTAAATTAAGTGATCTGTAAGAAAAGCACAAATAATCATTACTAAGAAAGATTCTGCCTTGTTTTTCTAGTTATTCTCAAAAGAAGGTTGCCTGAAACCAACCCAGGCAGCCATTGTAAGTACCAGAATTCTGTATTGACTTATAATAAACATATTTCAGGTGAAACATGGTGATTTGACATTTTTCTTATGACATCCTCATAAAATGATGACTGCAATACCACCAGTTACCATTCATCATTATACAAACTTGTTATAATATTATTGACTATATTCCTTAGGTGTATATTATATCCCCTTGACTTATTTATCTTACAGCTGTAAGTCTGTATCTCTTAATCCCCTCAGACAAAGTAGATGACTATGGAATTTGTATTGAAGCTTTCATGTTCATTTATTTATGAGTTTGGTTATTTTTGCCTTTTTTCTTAACATTCTTACCAGGCATTTGTTTTATTCTATTTCATTAGATTTGGCTATCTTTATTCTTTTTTTAAACTCTGCTTTTAATTTGCTGTTCTTTCTTTAAACTCTTGAATTTTGTTTAGATGACTGGTATTCAACCTTACTTCTTTTTCTACTATATGCATTTCAAGCTACAAATAATCCTTGCAGCACAGCTTTTATCTAACAACACAAATTATGATACATGTTTTTCATATATTTTAGTTCTAAAATGTATCTAATGTCCAATGTGCTAACTTACTTGACCCCTAGATTAACTAGATTAGAGGTATATATCTTAATTTAGGAACAATGATTTTCTAGTTTGTATATCTATAACTAATTTCTAAATCAACTGTACAAATGTTAGAGAACATGCTCTGCATGTTTTGATTCTTTGAAATTTGATGAGACTTGCTTTATGAACTAGCACACGGTCAATTTTTGTAAATATTCTGTGTGTATTTAAAAAGAATATATTTTTTGTCACTGTTGGGTTCAATGTTACATATATATAAATGAATTAGACCAAATAAATTAGACTACATTTGCTACAGTTCTACTAGCTTTGTGTTCATGTTCTATCACTTATTAAGACAGCTGTGTTAAAATCTCCCTCTGGGACTGCTGATCGGTTCATTTCCCCTTTAGTATTATCAATTCCTGTTATCTTATACATAAAATTCCTGAATATATTTGGGTCTACTTCTGGAATTTCTCTTCTATTTTCCAGACTTGTCTGTAGAGTCAAGAGCAAGTAACACAATCTTTTAGTTATTAGAGCTTCACGGTAAGTTTTAACATCAAAGTGGGCAAACTCCCAGCCCTTTGTTTCTACAATGCTTTCATAATTTTCTTGGCTATTCTTCCTTTAATTTCTGATTTGAACTTTAGAATTAGCTTTTAATAAATAGAAAACCCTCTTGTTATTTTTCTTGGAATTTTGTGATATTTGTAAATTTTAATTTCAGGAAAATCAGCATCTCTATCACACTGTGTCTTCCTATATCTATTGCTTCCCATTCAGGTCTTCATACCTTACTTTTTAATAAAGTCTTAGAAATTTTTACATATTGTTTTAATATAGTATTTATTTCTAAACTTAAATGTGAAAAAATAGGTGTTTCGTGGTACCTGCTACAATGTAGATTCCCAGACCTACCCCCATAGATTTTCATTCTTTGAGACTAGTATCAGGGTCAGAACAGGTTCATGTAAGTGGCTTAGAAAAAACTTTGAGAAATACCAATTTATTTCTTGTGTACTTCTTAAGTGTTTTCCTGGGTACTTTATCTTTTTTGTTGCCATCAGTAGTACTTTTCTTTCATTCTTACCTTCTAATTAGCTATTGTTTATATAATAAGGCTACTGATTTCTATTTCATATTGTGGTTTCTAGGTGATTTTCAAAAGATGAGAGGGAAAAAGTGGCATTATTCCATCAATTTCAATCCAGAATTCATATTTGTGGTATATTACCTCAGTTAAGGTTATAATTGTACATAAAGTCTTTGGATATTTTTAGAGCTTTTTTGAATTTTTAATCATAATAGTATTAATTTGTTTCATGGAAATAATTAATAATATATTCTTGCACAGAAAAAATAAATGTGGCCTTTTCAGGACACATATGGTGTTGTCTCCTTCCCCCAATTAACTGTCACAAAGAAGAGTAGATAATCATTTTCTTTAACTTTGGGAAATTTCATTAATTTACAAACTAATGGCTATCTTGTGTCAAAAGCTTCACAAATTATCTAGAAAAACTATAAGATGCAAATCAACAATCTATTCTCTAGAATATTTATCTCATTAAAAATCCAGAAGTCTTATTATTTTCTTTACATTTTATATTTTTAAAAAGCCATCAGCATTTTACAAATTTGGAAAACTGAAAGCAGTTCCCTCTTCCAGAACAGTATGTTGCCCATTATTAGAATTCAACCCTAGACCTTATAAGCTAGTAATAGCTTATAAGCTACTAACCCACATCCTTACTATTACTCTTGAAAGCCTAGCATCAATTTTATTTAATTAATAAAAGTCTAAGCTGAAACCAAAGCCCTTCATAAGGTGTAAGATAGTTTCAAGAACTTAGTGTCACTGTTATAGTAAAGAAAGAAGGAAAGAAAGGGAAGGAAGAGGACCGAAAGAGGAAAGGGAGAGAGAGAATGAGAATGGATGGGAGGGAGAGAGGAAGGGTCATTGTAAAGTAATAAGAAATACAAATATTGATCTGTCCCCAGTTCCTGCCAATATTTGGTCTTTGACTCTGGTTCTAGGCACATAGCTCCTAAAACCCATGGAATTTCCTGGATGATAGGGAAGACAGTGTCTTTTGTTCTAAAGTGGTAACTCTTGGTGGACTCCTGGATGGACACTTGGGCACCAGAAAGATCAAGCCATGATTAGAAATTTGGAACTTTTAGCACCATACCCCTAAAGAGGAGAGGGAAGCTGGAAGATAAATTAATAATTAATACATCAACATACCTACATGATGAAGTCCCTGTAAAAATTCTAAGATTATGGGGTTTGAAGAACTTCCCGTTTGTACATGCCAGGAGAATGGTGAACCCAAACTCCAAAAGGAGAGAAGTTCCTGAACTTGAGACCCTTCCTTGCCCTATGTATCTCTTCATGTGATTGTTCAGCTGTATCCTCTATAAATCACATCCTTTATCATGTAATTAACTGGTAAATGTGTTTCCCCTAGTTTTGTGAGCTGTTCTAGCAAACTACTGCACTCAAGAGGGATCATAGCTGAGTATACAAGTGTTCACTGACTGGCCAATGGATAGCCAGCCAGTCATAAGTACTGGGAAAATCGAGGACAGGTGATTGGCATCTGAAGGGGAGCAGTCTTAGACTGGGCTCTTAACTTGTGGGATTGGATGATAACTCTAGGTAGATAGTGTCAGAACTGAAGTGACTTGTAGGACACCCAGAGAATGCTGGAGAATTGACTAGTGTGGGACTAAAGCCACATATTTAGTGTCAGAAGTGGTGTGAGTATGACAGTAGTGTGACAGTAAAGGAACACAGTGTGTCATATATAGAGAGCTATACTTCTGCCCCAAATACCAAATTATTATCTTACCTGCATAGTTTGGAAGGAAAAATCTTCTTGTAAGAACTTCTTGACATGAGGAACCACACCTTTTGGTAGAGTGTTAATTGCATTCAATAATTTCTTCACTTCTAATAGTAGGTTACCAGGGACAAGATCAGTAGGTGTGTCATTTTCCTGTTTGTCCTAGACAACATTTTTTAAAATTTACACCATTATTCATGATCTTATTTACTCCAATATTAAAACCAGTTGACATATTTTTTTTAAAGTACCTTTCCATGCTATATGTGATCACTTTGACAGACTACAGAAAATCCCCATAAGACATTCTCTCTGTTCTCAAGGAATGTAAAACACAGCCAGAAGTTTAAGATCAAAACTCTAGAAGGTTTAATTTACGGAAGCCCATTATAAACGCATTTATAAGTTATAAACAAAGCATAGATTCAAAGATGGGAATAATTATATCTTTTTTTATTGTGGCAGGATGGGAAACATGAATGATTTTAGGCTTAAATGTGAATTAAGCCTCAAAAAATGATTGCCCTTGAGAAATACACAGCATGTAGTGAATTGGTCCATTTAAAGGCATAAAAAATGCTAAGTTTAAAATATTAAATAGGTTATTCTACAAAATAATATGAAAAGTATCTCCAACAGTGCTTTTTACATTATGTGACTAATGCGTCAGCTACTACATACAGCAATTTGAAAATGAATGCAGTTGTAATACTTTAAATTATAATTAATTAGCACAATATAATCTACACCTAACCTCAATTCAGTCAGAGCTGAATAAATAGTAATAATCTTGGGACTTCAGGAACTGATCCTTGTAGACTTAATAAAGCTGTAATTAATGGTTAACTGATAGCTATATAGTCAAGTCTTGCTGAATTTTCTATTAACATTAATTGTGAGAAACGAGTGGGCAACAGAAATGAATAAATGTCCTGGAACGGATGGATGATGGCCTTCCTTCAAACCTTAACAAGATACCACAGTTCTTACACCCTGCTGAAACTTTGGGATTATGAATATGCAGCCACTGACCTATGTATATAAAAACATTTTTACTGCAGAGGCCACGTAGAGTCACTGAGAAGGCAAAACAATCACTGGTATGGGGTGACTCTGACTGCCAGGTTTCTAATAGACCTGGAACTACTCAGAAAAAAATAAGGTCTAATGCAGGACTCCTCCTCCTCCTCCTCTCCCCTTCTGGGTTTGAGTCTTAAATTGAGATTCCTTCACCACCTACAACACCAAACAAATACATCTTGCATTTTATGGTACACTTCATTATATTTACATGCAAAAATGTAGGAAATGTTAACAGTTTGCTAAATCTCAGTAAGGACTATATGTGTTCACTGTATTCTTACAATTTTATTGGTAGGTCTGAAATATTTCAAAATGTTAATTAAAAAGAGCTTCTAAAAAATAACCAAACAAACTTTTACAAAGAATGATCATTGTCAAAAGTGCATGTATTTCAAAGTAAAGATCAATTCTGCAGTCAAAGTCATTGCAGAATCATCTAAGACTAATTATCAAATTGGTACACAAGTAAGATCATGGCATGAATAAAATATTTTCAACAGGAAATACTATAAGCTTCATGTTTGTTAAATAATCTTATTATAAACACAATTTAATTTTTAAGTTGTCAAAATAGTTGGTACTCAATCTATTTTTGCAAAATAGATTTAGCATCTAAGCCAAAGTCAACTTAAACTTTCTACCTCCTTTGCCCATGTGTTCTGAAATCTATATCTAGAAATGGCTTTTCTGGATCCAGTCCCCCTAGACCAAGTGTACATCCCTATGTATATTTGCACATGTTGTATCTTCTCTGCAACATTATTTTAATAACCTTATGCAGGTGAATACTATAGTTATGTTATGTTTATATATTTTTCTAAGTTACTAGACAACTTTTATAAACTTTATTAACAAGTGGACATCATTCATTGTATAAAACTATGTCGAAAGTAAAAACTGCATTAAAAAGAATCTATCAAACAAATATCTCTCATCAAGGCTTCACTAAATATAAATACATATGGCATTCACAAATGTATCTTTTAATCTACTATAAAGTCTATTGTTGCTGGTAACAAGCACTTTGTATTAGTGTATAATTAAGTTATTCATTTAGAACTGGAGGTTCTGATAGTAAAAATAAAAACAGGAAAAAGAATTAACTTCCGAAACACATCAACGAAATTTCTTACTAAATAAAATTCTTTGTGTATGTTTTCTTGCTATGTGTATAGTGTTCATCTTGTTTGAATTTTGCTTAAAAGGATAAATAAGAGATATCTTAAAACTGATTATTGTGATGTTTCTGGGCAAGTCAATTCACTTATCTACTAATTTTAACTTACAGTGAGGATGGATGTTTATAATAACTTTGAGACACGAATATCAATTATGAAAAAAAGATTTAGTGATGACCACATAGGTAGGAAAACTTTTAGCAGATAATTAAACTGATCAGATTTAGTATTCTATTCTTACACAACATTAGTTAACTAAATTTTCTCTTACCAGTTGATCAGTTGATTTGTCTATCTTTTTCTTGGTTTCCTCTGTAGCCTGCTCTTCCAGAGGAAGATGCCTATTTTAAATGAAAAAGAAAGGTATATTCAGAGCATCTCTTTACAAAGAACACAATTAAAAATTTTTGATGAATTTTTGCCTGTATTAGTAAAGACTCTAACATATGAATTTTTGCCTGAAAGTTTCAAAAGTGTAAACAATACGTACCAAAGCCTGGTAATAGTGGTACATGCTATCTCTCTTTAAGGACTCACGACAAAGAAAAGAAATTATTCCAAGTCCTTACTGGATGGTGGCAGAGAGAACAGAAAACTGATGTAAAAAAATTTTCATCTTTAACAAACACACAATAGATCAAAATAATGGGAAAAATTAACTTTATAGCACTGTTTCAGTGTAAAGGAAAAAAAAGATTGATATTTTGTTTTGTGTGTGCAGGTGTGTGTGTGTTTATGAAAATAATTAAGGTTTGGGAAGTGTCTATCTTACATAGTTTTTTTTTCCAGCTTCTTAGCATCAAGATTATCTGGTTTTCCAAAGTGGCTTTTGTAACTGAAATAGAACAGTATCATATTTAGAAATTATTTAACTATTTCTGTAGAAAGGAATAACAGGTTTTGCTTTTGACATGTACTTGAAATGTGAACATATGCAGTATTGTTTATTGAACCAAAAATTTATTTATAAAATTGCTTTTGCCTGCATACAGAACCATGACACAAGATCTGAGAACCATAACATAGGGTCATATATGATTTATATAATCTGCTTAATTCTATATTCTAGCAGAGAGAAAACTGAGGGAGAAACCTCAACTGATTTATTCAGAATTGTACTTTGTACAATTGATTTATTCAGAATTGTATTTTGTAAATATCCTATTTCACTTTACATTTATATACTCATTTGACTGACAATCATTTATCATCCACTATGTGCTAATTGATTTTGTCAGGGAAAACTGGGACAGATAAACAGTACAGAACTGTCTACACAGTGAACATTACAACAAAAGCTGATTTATACACACAAACAATATTTCACAACAGGAGTCAGTGCCCTTTAAAATGTCATGGTAAAAAGAAACCTGTTAACCATTTTTTCCTGCACTTCTAAGCCCCATTCCAAAGGGAACACAAGGCATTTGTGTTATCAAGGAATGAAAAATACTAAGCAGTCTTCTGAAGCCTGTTAAGGTTTGAGAGAGTAAAAAATGTTCTTGAAAGGTATATTATACCTGTTGACTCCACTTCAGGATCATTTATTCCTTAACCCAGTAGTTCTCAGTCCCAGATTTTAATGCATATTAAAATTATCTGTGAAGCTTTGGAAACATCCAGATGTCCAAACCCTACTTCAGAACTTCTTAAACAAAAGTGTGGAACATGAGCTTCGATATGTTCCATAGGTTCCATAACAAATTTTGATGTGAAAATTTGACTAATCTGCACTTGCTCCACAACATTAAAAGTGCTCTAATAAAAGTTGCTAATGAAATTCTATTTGCTACTCCAGTAGCTTTGTCTTGGGTCCTCATTTAGTGACCCTTTCTGTATTATTTAACATAATACATCATATATTCCAACCCTCCTTGAAAACCTCTACATCCTTTGCTGCTATTGTTTCTTCTCCTACCCCCTCAGCTGTCCACTTACCAGTTTGTACCACTGGCTAGCCCTCTTCCTTTCATTTACCTTAATATTATTTTAATAATATTTACATAGAACTGCATATGTTAACACTATCAAACCATGCTCCCCATGTCTTAGATCAGGACGGTACCCCAGTGGTCATATATGGCATCTACTTTATTCTATTAATGGGTAAATTAATGCCCAAAGAAGTCATACACTAGAATGCAGCAAAGCTAAAACAAAGTGCAAGACTAGTATTTTTTTTTTTTTTTTGCTCTTCTGCTACTTCTACCATCTGTGTACTTTACTCTGCTGCTAGGAAAAGCTGAAATTTTGCTATAATAATAAACCCAAAATATACATATATAGCATATAGTAATGTTCCATATTTAGCCCTCTTTCTTCTTACTAAATTTTCTATTTAAATCAATCTCATTTATGCCCATGAATAAACACCCTCAAATAGGAATCAGGTTCTTCTTATTCACTATCTTTACCTTCAAGTCTCCAGCTCAACATCTGATATAAAGTAGATACTCAAATATTTATTGAATGTATGAATATACAAACAAATAAGTAAGCAAACTTCCATGAATTCAAATAATAACCCATTCCAATGATTCACAAATCTGTATCTGCAACCTTAATTGTTCTTTGATGTTATAGCTACATATTTCCATCCACCTATTTGACAATCTCCGTAAGACTATCTTAGCAACACCTCAATCTGCTCATAGCTAAAGTTGAACTCATTATCTGTCCTCACTTACTTTCTCAACACACATTAAAACTGTTCTCCTTTTGTGATCTCCATGTTACTTAACAGTACATATTTCCTTGTGATCATTACAAACCTTCAACCTATCTTTACTTCTCCTCTGCCCCTTTTCTCATAACTCTGAACAAAATAAAGCTAACTCATCAGGAGTCAAACTCCTCCCCAATAATTTATCTTAAATACTTTTTTCTTGCTGTTTCCTCAGCTAAACAACCTCCCATGTGCTCTGCTTCTACATTCATCAAAAGCTATCTTTATCCTTTAAAGCTCAGTCCAAATGTCACCTTGTAAAAACCCACTGAACCCCCCCGTCAATTAGTGTTTCATTCTATATACAGGCACAGCATTTCTACTATAATACTTACGCATGCATTTTGCCTAAATATAAAACAACTTTTTATATATCTTCTGACTATATTATAATTCTAAGTTGTTTTCAATTGCTAAGTCATGTCCAACTCTTTGCAACCTCGTGGACTGTAGCACACCAGGCTCCTCTGTCCTTCACTATCTCCAGGAGATTGCTCAAATTCATGTCCATTGAGTCAGTGATGCTATCTAAGTACAGATATTTTATTTTAGTCTTATTCCCTAAGTGTCAAGGAGGTAATTAAATATTTGCAAAAACAACACATTGCTTATTATATGAGATAGGGCAAGGTGAGAAGGAGACCTCCAATACTAACCAGCTCTTTGCTATTTTATGGGAAAGGTCTAAGCAGGATGAACTTTCCCTAATTGGAGGGGAGAGACTGACATTTAGCCTAGGCCCAGTTGAACCACTTAGTAGTCTTCTGTGTTATACTAAGGATACTTTATATAAAATGGAAAAAATAATAGCATTCCCTCTTAGAGTTGTTATGAGGTTTATATGGGTTAAAGTTTGTAAAAGCATTCAAAACAATGTGTGGCAGAAAGTAAGTCTATTTAGTGTTTCTTTCTCAGTCGTGTCCAACTCTTTGCGACCCCATGGACTATACCCAGCAAGACTCCTCTGGTCATGGAATTCTCCAGGCAAGAATACTGGAGTGGGTATCCATTCCCTTCTCCAGGGGATCTTTCTGACCCAGGGATCAAACACAGGTCTCCCACATTGCAGGCAGATTCTTTACCATCTGAGCCACCAAGGAAGTCCCAAATCTATTTAAATGCTTGTTAAATGATAAATAAAACATTACTTTGTTGTGAATGTCCCCAGTGTGGCAAGCTATGGCACATCAACTCTTAACTATTGAGTCAGGGTCTAAGTCCTTAGAGAAATTTTTTAAAATTAGATTTTACCCAGTTTACATCCTCTACTAAAAAACTGTTGTCTTGAAATATAAGGGTATCTCATTCACACTAGCTTCTCAAAATTTTCTGAGAAAGGCAAATGTTGTGTTTTTAGAATGTAACACCTACAGTCAGTTTTTGTCAGCCCATCCCTTACCTCACAAAAAATTCTTCTGGTAGAGAATCCATGCTGCATAATATTCTTATGCAAATCTTATTCCAAGGCTTGAAGACTGACTTTTACGACTGCTGTTTAAAGCTGTAAGGAAAGTAATGTTTTTAGTAGGAGGGTAGGAGGATTTCATTCTTTTTCCCCACTACTTAAATAATATATAATCATTAAAGAAAATTTTGAAACTGCTATAAAAGAAAGTGAAATTACATAGTTTCATCATCTAAACATAAATAAATCATTGCCTATGTTTTAATATACAAGCATATGTATATTTTACCAATTTATAATCATATTGAATATGGAATACACCACAGTAGCTTCTTCACTGAATTATATCAAAAGCACTTTTCATGTTATTTTATACTCCTAGTAAACATTCTCAATGGCTACATAACAATTGATTGACTGCGGTTTCCTTAGCCACTTCCTGATAGTCGAACATTTAGTGTTTCCCATTTTTTCAATAAATAATTAGTACTGTGATAAACTCCATTGCCTGTAATGGGATTAATTCCTTACTATAAATCCTCAGAAATAGATTTCCTAGGTCAAAGACACAAATATTTTAAGCTTCTAGGTGCATATTGCTAAATGGCTTCCCAAATGGTTTGTAATAATTTATTTCCCAGTTATAAGAAGTACCTCTTTAACACAATCTTTTTTTTTTTAATTGAAGGATAACTGCTTTACAGAATCATGTTGGTTTCTCCCAAGCCTCAACATTTCTCTTAGTCTAAAAATAATATTTTGGAGAAGGAAATGGCAACCCACTCCAGTATTCTTGCCTGAAAAATCCCATGGATGGAGGAGCCTGGAAAGCTACAGTCCATGGGGTCGAAAAGAGTCAGACACGACTGAGCGATCTCAAAGAAAGACAGAAAAAATAACATTTAGCTACTTTTCTTCAAAATTGTATGAATCTCCATTAATAGGAGACAAGAGATGTGAAGAACTCTTGCATATTCTCTGATTCAAATATCACTGGATGTTGTGGGTGTTTCCTGAAAGAATTAAAAAAAAAAAAAAAACTGTGGCAAAATAAATGAAAACTAAAGGGGAATAAAGTATCATTAGCGTATCTACCGGAGAAGGCAATGGCACCCCACTCCAGTACTCTTGCCTGGAAAATCCCATGGATGGAGGAGCCTGGTGGGCTGCAGTCCATGGGGTCACTGAGGGTCAGACACAACTGAGCAACTTCACTTTTACTTTTCACTTTCATGCACTGGTGAAGGAAATGGCAACCCACTCCAGTGTTCTTGCCTGGAGAATCCCAGGGACAGAGGAGCCTGGTGGGCTGCCATCTATGGGGTCGCACAGAGTCGGACACGACTGAAGTGACTTAGCAGCAGCAGTAGCAGCGTATCTACATCTTTTATTACTCTCTAATTTAACTATCCCAAAGCCAATTCTTCCAAAGTTAGTCCCATTTGATCTCTTGTACTGAGGGTTCAGGTCTCCAAATTCTATTGCCCTCTGTTACGCTGGCTTCCCTTTCTGGTCCCACTGTACACAAGCTGAGGAAGAATTACAGTAAAAGTATATAAAACTATTGCATGGTTCAGTTCAATTCAGTCACTCAGTCATGTCCAACTCTTTGCGACTGCATGGACTGCAGCACACCAGGCCTCCCTGTCCATTACCAATTCCCAGAGATTACTCAAATTCATGTCCACTGATTCCGTGATGCCATCCAATCACCTCATCCTCTGTCGTCCCCTTCTCCTCTCACCTTCAATCTTTCCCAGCATCAGGGTCTTTTCAAATGAGTCAGTTCTTCACATCAGAGCATGGTGCTCTGGGACAAAGAAAGAAATTATTCTATCTATATTATGTATTTGACTTAGCTTCTCTGTTCCCTGATGGCTCAGATGGTAAAGTGTCTGCCTACAATGCAGGAGACCTGAGTTCAATCCCTGGGTGGGGAAGATCCTCTGGAGAAGGAAATGGCAACCCACTCCAGTACTCTTGCCTGGAAAATCCCATGAGAGGAGCCTGGTAGGCTACAGTCCATGGGGTCTTACAAAGTCGGACACAACTGAGAGACTTTACTTCCTGTTGGCTCACCTGGTAAAGAATCTGCCTGCAATTCGGGAGACCCAGGTTCGATCCCTGTATTGGGAAGATCCCCTGGAGAAGGGAATGGCAACCCACTCCAGTATTCTTGTCTGGAGAATCCCATGGACAAAGGAGACTGGCAAGCTACAGTCCATGGGGCTGCAAAGAGTCAGACACGACTGAGCCAGTAACACATACCAGTTCTAAGTTACACAAAAAGGCTTGAGAAACAAGGATAAAGGATAATTCTCTAACAATTCAATGCTAGCTGATATTTCTTAATCAGAGTACAAATGCAAAGATTTACAGACTTCCACTAAACTCCATCATTTACAATGGAGCTTTCTAACACCCATTTCCTGCCCATACCTAATAAAACACTTCTTGCTGTCAGTATTTACATAACTCGCCTATACAATATAGTTCTCCTAGGTATATTATTTTCTACTTTTAGTTTTATTTCAAAAACTCAGTATACAAAGTCATATGTCTATTAAAATTTGTGTTCTCTATTCAAATACAAAGATACAAACTAAAGCCAATAATGAAGCAGAGAAAGGTTGGATAAAACTTGCTATTCTTTCACACAAACTCAGATCTGCTTTCTCTCTTAATAAAGCTGTACAGAAAAGGACATGGCTTTGAAAATTGTAGGACTGTGATCAAACTGTTTTTATGGTTTCTTTAGCCTCCCTGTTATTTTAATTAAAAAAAAAAAAAAACCTGACATTTCATAGCCAGAGCATACAAAGTATGCCTCTCCTAGAAAAAATAATCCTCTCATTTTCTGAATTTAAAAACTCAGGCCTGGATATTCCCCTTTCTGATAAGCTCTCCTTCAGTTAGTAGCTGTTTGCATAGATCATAGTGAGGCTGAAAAGGAGGAAAACCCTCTGGCAATAAGGCAGACAGAATGGAAGGCCTCTACTAAGCTATTCAGTGTACAGTTTGAAAAAGAAAAGATTATAAAATTAATCAATAAATTAAAATGTATTTGGATCATAAATTAAGAGTTTAAAAAGGCTAATGGCTTTCTTTTTCAGCCTGCTTTAAAATACAACCTGATATCAATCTCTGTGGTGAAAGGTTTTCCAGGAGACAGGATGATTCAGTTAAGTTCACTTGCTCAGTCGTGTCTGACTCTTTTCGGACCCCATGGACTTCAGCACGCCAGGCTTCCCTGTCCCTTCACCAACTCCTGGAGCCTACTCAAACTCATGTCCACCACATCGGTGATGCCATCCAATCATCTCATCCTCTGTCATCCCCTTCTCCTCCTGCCTTCAATCTTTCCCAGCATCAGGGGCTTTTCCAATGAATCGGTTCTTCACATCAGGTGGCCAAAGTATTGGAGTTTCAGCTTCAGCATCAAACTTCCAGTGAATACTCAGGACTGATTTTCTTTAGGATGGACTGGTTGGATCTCCTTGCAGTCCAAGGGACTCTCAAGAATCATCTCCAACACCACAGTTCAAAAGCATCAATTCTCCAGCACTCAGCTTTCTTTACAGTCCAACTCTCACATTCATACATGACTACTGGCTAAACCATAGCTTTGACTAGATGGACCTTTGTTGGCAAAGTAATGTTTCTGCTTTTTAATATGCTGTCTAGGTTGGCCATAGCTTTTCCTCCAAGGAGCAAGCATCTTTTAATTTCATGGCTGCAGTCACCATGTGCAATGATTTTGGAGCCCAAGAAAATAAAGTGTGTTTCCATGGTTTCCCCATCAATTTGCCATGAAGTGATGGGACCAGATGCCATAATCTTAGTTTTCTGAATGCTGAGTTTTAAGCCAACCTTTTCACTCTTCTCTTTCACTTTCATCAAGAGGCTCTTTAGTTCTTCCTCACTTTCTGCCATAAGGGTGGTATCATCTGCATATCTGAGGTTATTGATATTTCTCCTGGGCATCTTGATTTCAGTCTGTGCTTCATCCAGCCTGCTATTTCACAGGACGCACTCTGCATATAATGAGTAGGGTGACAATATAAAGCCTTGATGTTTGATGTACTCCTTTTCTGATTAAGAACCAGTCTGTTGTTCCATGTCCAGTTCTAACCGTGGCTTCCTTACCTGCATACAAATTTCTCAGGAGGTAGGTCAGGTGGTCTGGTATTCCCATCTCTTTCAGAATTTTCCACAGTTTGTTGTGATCCACACAGTCAAAGGCTTTGGCATAGTCAATAAAGCAGAAGTAGATGTTTTTCTGGAACTCTCTTTTCGATGATTCAGTGGATGTTGGCAATTTGATCTCTGGTTCCTCTGCCTTTTCTAAAATAAGCTTGAACATCTGGAAGTTCACGGTTCATGTACTGCTGAAGCCCGGCTTGGAGAATTTTGAGCATTACTTTGCTAGTGTGTGAGATGATGATTGCAATTGTGCGGTAGTTTGAGCATTCTTTGGCATTGCCTTTCTTTGGGATTGGAATGAAAACTGACCTTTTCCAGTCCTGTGGCCACTGCTTTGTTTTCCAGATTTGCTGGCATATTGAGTGCAGCACTTTGACAGCATCACCTTTCACGATTTGAAATAGCTCCACTGGAATGCCATCACCTCCACTAGCTTTGTTCGTAGTGATGCTTCCTAAGGCCCAGTTGACTTCACATTCCAGGATGTCTGGCTCCAGATGAGTGATCACACCATTGTGGTTATCTGGGTCATGAAGACCTTTTTTGTATAGTTCTTCTGTGTATTCTTGCCACCTCTTCTTAATATCTATGGTGAAAGGTTTTCCAGAATTGATCATTAATCCCATCATTTCCCAGGAGCTGAGCTGCCATGTGGCAAGCCCCACAGGCAAAACCGGCAGCAGTAGCACTTTACAGCCTTTCTTGGGAAAGAAGGTATAAATGCCTAGCAACAGAAAGGAAGCAGCCGGCCTGCAAAGTTACCACTGTACTTCTGAAATAATCAAAAGTTCTCACTATTCTAGAAGAGGCTAAAGGATACTTTTAAAATTAGGGTTGCTGCTAAGTCACTTCAGTCGTGTCTGATTCTGGGTGACCCCATAGACGGCAGCCCACCAGGCTCCCTCGTCCCTGGGATTCTCCAGGCAAGAACACTGGAGTGGGTTGCCATTTCCTTCTCCAATGCAGGAAAGTGAAGTGAAAGTGAAGTCGCTCAGTCATGTCCGACTCTTCGAGACCCCATGGACTGCAGCCCTCCAGGCTCCTCCATCCATGGGATTCTCCAGGCAAGAGTACTGGAGGGGGGTGCCAGTGCCTTCTCTGAAAATCAGGGTTAACATGGGGGAAAGGGTGAATCCAGTTTCCCCATGTGTATTCATTTCAGTAGACTTTCCTTGTCAGCAGGAAATGAAACATTTACTCTGCCTTTTTGGAATTGAGGAACTGCCCTTCAACAGGAACTATTCAGGTCTGGCTGGCTGACCACAAGGCAAGCTAAAGTTTAGTGTCGATTTAAAGCACACCTTTATCCACTAACCAAAATGATTTTACCTGCATGTTGCTTTACTGGTTGAAAATAAGGTACTGCCATTCATATCCTGAAGCAGCAAAATATCTTTTTTACTGCTGCCCCTTTCTGAGGTTCCATCACCCACTTTTCCTCTCATGGAATTATAACAAGTTTTTTTTAATTTAAGAGTTTCCTTTCCCTATTTTTAAAGCTGTGCTATTCACAAAAAAGTAGGCACAACTATTGTTTATAATTTTTTAATCATTCAAACATTTACCTTGCAGCACTGTCACCTCCTTAAACTGTATATATTTACATTGTCTTTATATCCACTTAAATGCTCATTTTAACTCTTGTTACTTGACCAAGTTAGAGGCTCCACCTGGCCAACAAGTTTACATTTCAATGTATGGGTGGATGTCCTATGGTCCCATGAATTTGCTAGCCTTATCAGTTGTGGCACTTACAGATAACACACTGCCAGGTGGGAAAAGTGCATAATAACAGTGTAAAAAAAGCAGTAAAAATAAAGTTCATCTTTCTTAATGTTACTAGCTTGAAAAAAAAAAATATTGGGCTGGGTAAATCTTGGTTATGAGAAGTTGTCCTATGCATTTTTAGCATGTTCAGAAACATGCCTAGCTAGCCAGTGTATGACAGTAGCAACTCTCTCTCACCTCAGTCCCATTGTAGCAATCAAAAACATCACCAAACACTGCCAGATGTCCTTCAGGGGACAAAATTGCCCACAGCTCAGAACTACCTATTAAATGAATTAAAATGAAAAGGCTAACTAAATGAATATAGATTGTTCTCAGCAATTAAAAAAAAAAAATCCTGTGATTAGGTATCATGTACGTGTGTGTGTGCTCTGCCACATCTGACTCTATCACCCCATGGAATGTAGCCTGCCAGGCTCTTCTGTCCATGGAATTTTCCAGGCAAGAATACTGGAGAGGGCTGCCATTTCCTACTCCAGGGGATCTTCTGGACTCAGGTATCATGTATAAACACAACAAATCATTTGTCTACAAAAAAGAGAAATTATAAAGTATCTCATTTAGTTTCCATCAGTGTGAAAAGTTGAGAGGTTGCACAGGATTCGTAGCTAAGAGCACAAGAGACACTGGAGCCAGTTTATAAGAGTGTACAAGTCAGCTTCAACACATTTAACCATGAAACCTTAAGTGGAATGAACATCTCCGTACTTTAGTTTCCTTATTTGAAAAATAGGGGGAAAATTGATCCATGATTCACAGGGTGGTTGCAAAGAGTAAATGTTTTAAAACATGTAACTGAACATAGTAAGGACTATATTTGTTACTATCATCATCTTCATTTAATTTCATTTAAATTTATGGCAAAATCAGTTCACTTTCCTTCCAATTCTCTACCTTGGAGAAAAGCTATTATATGAAAAGGAATAGTAATAATGAGACTTAAGAAAATGGGTCAAAAACATCTTTCAAATATATCCTACATGATAACAATTGGCAGTTTAATCTGCATATATTTGGCACCTTGCAGTTTTCATATCAACACATATGAATCTGCCATATTCTTTAAACTGCATGATATCCCATTGTATAAATGAAACTATTTACCAGACCACTACTGATAAATACTTCAATTGTATCCAGTTTGTGTTTGTATGTGGGTTTTATATATATATTTTTTGGTATTATAAACAATGCTGCAATAAACAATCCTGAACATGCAACTTGGTCAAATTTTGAAAGCTACTTTACAAAGCTGGATTTCTATTTCAGCACTGAATTAAATGTATTTCAGGTCTGTTACTAAAGCAAATTCTGACAATGCTAGTTATCACTTCTGCTAGACTTTACCAAAAGAATTCTAAAACACTCCTGTAACTGGAGATGTGAGATGTTCGGGCCACATATAGTACAGTAACCACTCCAAGGCTGAAGAAACTACAAAGAGGACACTTTCTAGGAATAACTCAAGACATTTTTATGGGAGTTTCTTTGAACCAAAATTTTAACTATTAATCTGTCAGTCAAATAGAAACAGTCATACTTGGTGGCTTTGAAAAGAGTAAAGCAGGAGTTTTGTGGCTTCAGCACTCTCACATGTGAGATAGTAAACAACAAGGGCTAAAGACATCAGTTTAAACTCAAAGAATAACAGATTGTACAATTAATTTGTTATTAGCTGTCTGAAGAATGGCCAAAATATACTGATTATTTGATTTTCTACTTTTCCATTTATTTCTTCCATTTTGTATTAATTTAGGTTCTTGGCAAAGACTCAAAATGAACATCTGCAAGACATAAATAACCCATTGCAATGCTGGAGACCCGGGTTCAATCCCTGGGTTTGGAAGATCCCCTAGAGAAGGGAATGGCTACCCACTACAGTATTCTGGCCTGGAGAATTCCACGGACAGAGGAGCCTGGGGGGCTACAGTCCATGGGGTCACAAAGACACAACAGTGACTTTCACTTTGGCAAGGCCTCAAAACATACCTACACAAGGGAAGCCAAAATATCACTTTCCCCCAAGGAAAAAATATATAGTTTGCTTAAGTAAACTCCAAGACTGATTGACGATGGTTGGAAAATCTATGCAAAAGTTATCAGAAACCAAAGATTTAATCTGTCCCCAAAGATCAGGGTACTACTCAGCTCTAGCTATTTAGCAAAGATCATTGTTGGCACTATCTGGCAGATCACACCAGGACACAAGAAAATAGCAATGCACACCCAAGGCCCAGAAAATAGCAATGCACACCCAAGGCCCCATCCTTACAAATCTGCCAATATGGGGAACATCCTTGCCAAAATTAGCATCTTGTCTGAAGAAGGTATTTAATTCTCTTCAGATCTATTCAGTCATTTATTCCTGAACTTACACAAGCAAATTTGAAGTGTATGTATATATATATATGTGTGTATATATATATGTGTATATATATATATATATATATTATAAATATTTGGAATGTATCTATTATAAATATGCACAGGTTAGACTTCGCCTGAAAAAAATCCAAATATTAAACAATCCATCAGTTTCAGGTTACTTACAGGTAGCACTGCGAAAACCATGCTACTCAAAAATGCAGCTAGGACTGTTGGAAGGACCATTTGTTCAGGAAACGCTCCCAAAGTGGGATATTTTCAGTCATTTAAAAATATTACATTGTCATTACAGTTGTTAGACAATAATGAAAAAAAAGGATATGACAGACTGTTAAGACATGACTCATATCGAGATGACAGTCAAGCAGGGAATAGAGAATACAATATATACTTGACTCTCCCACCACCAATGACCCTACCCAAATCCAATATTATCCTCCATCAAGGTTAAAGATTTTGGAGAAGTCTCCAATTTTTTGGATCACATACTTCTAAAGAAGCAAATCTGAAAATACAATGAAAATATATGGCTAGCAATTCATTTATGTTATTAATGCTATTGTAAGTACTACTATAAAATAAAAAGAGTAAGACTAAAATTGGTAAAAACAAAAGTTCTAATATTTATTGAACTGAACTGAACACTGTAATAGTCAGTTTCACATACCTAAGGTGTGCATACTCTACTTTGGACTCCCGTTTCAGAAAATGACTTCACATTTTAATTCAGGAAACATATACCCCTTTCCTGATCTTGATAATTTCTATTTCCTAAAAGACTAGAAAATTTTAAATGAGATATGCAGAAGACACTGCTCTGCACAGAGGCTTTCAACAAATACTAGTTATAATTAAAAATGATTACTGTAACTTAAAAGTACGCCATTTCATGTTTGCTGCTGCTGCTGCTGCTAAGTCGCTTCAGTCGTGTCCGACTCTGTGCGACCCCACAGACGGCAGCCCACCAGGCTCCCCCATCCCTGGGATTCTCCAGGCAAGAACACTGGAGTGGGTTGCCATTTCCTTCTCCAATGCTTGGAAGTAAAAAGTGAAAGTGAAGTCGCTTAATCGTGTCCGACTCCTAGCGACCCCATGGACTGCAGCCTACCAGTCTCTTCCGTCCATGGAATTTGCCAGGCAAGAGTACTGGAGTGGGCATTTCATGTTTACTTATAAAATCAGAGAAGGCAATGGCACCCCACTCCAGTACTCTTGCCTGGAAAATCCCATGGACGGAGGAGCCTGGTAGGGTGCAGTCCATGGGGTCGCTAAGAGTCGGACACAACTGAGCGACTTCACTTTCACTTTTCACTTTCATGCATTGGAGAAGGAAATGGCAACCCACTCCAGTGTTCTTGCCTGGAGAATCCCACGGACAGGGGAGCCTGGTGGGCTTCTGTCTATGAGGTCACACAGAGTCGAACACGACTGAAATGACTTAGTAGTAGTAGTAGTAGTATCTATAAAATTCGATTCAGAAACAATGGATAGCACTTTTTAAAAAGTCAAAAGTTTTGGGGATATGAAATTAGATGTGAAAATACAGGACAAAACATTTACCCAAATTATCCATTGCTTGTATTCTTAGAGTTGAAGTCTGTGAAATGTACATTAAATAAAATCAGGAACTGTTTGAAAAGTGAGAACGTTAATTATATGGTTTGGTAAGTCATTTACAGATTAGCTTAATCATATACGGTTGGAAAAGAAACCAGGATGAAAAATAATCTTAAATGGAGAATAATTTTGGTTTATTTAGGTTTCCTGGCTTTGTGATGGAAAGTAAACTGTTTTGAAAAATGAGAGTTGACATTAACTGTACAGACTGTTTTCTGGCTCTGTATAAAGGCTAAAATCAATTTAATATCAGTACATATTTAAATTATTTTAATCGTACTGGGGACATGGTATCCAAATGACCTCATGTTTAGACCTCTGCCAATTTTCTACCATTGATTTGTCTTGTATCTTTGGAACCTGGGCCAATAGGACTTTTGTTCTACCTGCTGTTTATGCCTATTGAATAATCTCTCAGCTTTAGTCTTGGCCTCATGCTCTCACTATCATGGAAGTCCCACAGAGTTACACTTTTTTTTTTTTTTCTTTTTATAAATCCCTTGCTACATCCCCAGTGCCTAGTACCTGGCATACTTCAAGCATTCAATACTGATATAAAGAATAAAGTCACCGATCCTTCCTCACATTTCAAGTCCTCTGAAGGCAGAAATAAACAGTGAAACCTGTATATAGATAAAGACTTCCTTCTCTGTCAACCTAGAGTCCACCTTCACAAGCTGAAAGCAGCCCAAATGCTACAGGTAACAGGAATCCCAACAGACAACCACAGGGTCAACATAGGTACCCTGTCCTCTGGCAACTACTTCTCAGTGTTTTTGTTTGTCCACATCTCTCCAACCTCTAAATATTTTAGTTCTTCGAGGTTCAGTCTTTTCTACCCTACTCACCCCATGTCATTTAGTCTTGAGGCTTTACATTTTTATCTCTGGCCTTGACCACTCCTTTGATGACAAATAATATATTGAAGAGCCCACTCAAAAGCTTCCAGATGTCTAGTTGATACCTCACCATAACTGAGCTTGACTTCTGGATATCTCCCCTTCCCCAGGAAACAGCTGAAGTACCCACTCAGCCAAGTCTGGCCTTGATCAGACTAACTGCAGTCAACTCACAGACCAAGAAAGAAATTTTCAGTTTCACCCACTGAATTTTGAGGTGATTTGGTATGCAGCAAATATTGATCAATACTTCACCCTAATTAAAAATGCAATTCTCCATCTTGACTCTTATATGTCCTATCTCCCTTCTTTTTCTTTTCCTATATAGCACTTATTACTAACATTCATATATTTTACTTATATCTCTTTTTTTTCTTTGCTATATCTCCCATTAAAATAAAAGCTCTATGTGGACAGACATTTTTGTTTAATTGATTCAGTACTCTATCCCCAGAACCTAGAAATGAACCTACTACTCAAGCACTCATTAAATATATGGAGATTAAATGAATTAAAAATTAGCTCTGTATTCACACCTCCGATATAATTCCTCTATTACAACATTCAGTACACTGCACTTTTGTCAAAAAATACAGTTAATATCTCCATTCAATATGAGTCATCTAATACGACTTAAACCCTGGTCATGACATTAAAAATTTCCATTTTATTATTTAGCTTTGAAGATATGCTCATTAAGTTTTTCCAGAAGATATAAAGGAGTTTAACGGCCCTTGAGTTGCAAGCTCCTAGGCAAGTTTTAACTCCCTTAAATGTGTTAAGACAAAATACCAAGTATCCAATTTCTTTATCAGGGGTTGGCATGAAATCTCTCCATAAAATGGTATTGCTGTCTGTTCTTTGTATTTGATGGAGATATTTTTCCTAATTTATAGATCAGGAAACACATTTAAGGGAGTTAAAACTTAATGAGCATATCTTCAAAGCTAAATAGTATCATTATGATTATTCCATATTTTAGAAATTACACTGATGAAATAAAGTAAGACAAGAAATATTGGAAGGGATTCAATTATTATTTTCTGGTGATACGTAGCTAGAAAATTTATGAGAGAAAGCAAAACTGAATCAATAAGGATATTTCAGTCAGTAAACTGAGTAAAAGACATACCACAAATCAGTTTCTCTTTTACCAGTAGCAAAAACAAACTAAAAAAATTTAGGGGAAAAAGAGAACCCACTCACAGTAACAAACATTATATAATATCCAGGAATAAATTTAATGAGAATGGTACAAGACTACATGATAAGCTATACAATATTTCACTGAACATAAAATACAACGTGAATACTTAATACTGACTACCTCAGCAGTTTCTATATCTTCTCTATCAGCCAGACTAGAAACTTGGAATCCTATCCCTCTCATTCTTCCATTTGAAGTCATTCAGAGTCCTACCTATTTCACGTCATATATATTTCTTAAATTTGTCACCTTTTTGCTAACTCCACTTCAATTATCTCAGCCATCCTTTGGAAAGACTCCAGTAAAATAAATATTCTCCCTACTTCTGGGCTTATCTTCCTCAGAGTGTCAGAGTAATCAATCTAAAACACAAACCTAACTATCAGGACCCAGTTTGAAACCAGAGATCACCACTTAATTCAAGATAGAGTCCCAGCTCAAAGGCTAGTACAGCCTTCAGTCATCTGGACCCAGCTCCATTTCCTCCTCCTCCTTTTCCCCTTTTGGGTCTTAAAAATATGGCTCTGTTTCTCATATTGGGATACACGAGTATCTCTGACAAAAGATGTCAGACCTTTTCACAGCTCAATTTTTGGTGAGGATTTTCTTAGAAAGATGTTATTTTACATTAAAATAAATATGGAGATGCAAAATGTGTGCGACTGCTCAAGTTAAAATGCAAGATTTCAAAGGATAGCACTTTTAGCACACAGCTTTGACCCTTTCCCTCAGATCTAAATGGGGACAATCGTGAGGCACTTCTCATTGTGAATGAAAAGTCTAATGCTGTCAAACTGTTATCACCTGTATTGCCAAGGACCTAAGATGTAACTGACACTTGCTGAGAACATAACTATGCCAGACAACTGTTCGTCATTGGTTAGCTCATTTTATAACCTGACATGACTTCATCTCTACTACTCTCTCTCACCCTCGCTTTCTACTCCAGCCATAGCAAGGTCCTTGCTGTTCTTTATATTATCAGGCTCCATTTCAAAGCTTTCCCCCTTGCTATTCTATCTAGAAATGTTTCCCCTTAGAAAGCACAGGTCTTTTTCGACTCTTCAAGTATTTTTCAAATCATGCTTTCTCTATCCTGACCTCCCATTTCTCTTTTTTAAACCATTACTCTAGAGGAGTAATTCTCTTTTTCTCCATCTCCCTTTCCTTACTGTGCTTATTATTTACTGTTTTTTTTCCCCTATCAGAATGTAATGGTAGGATTTTTGTTTCATGACAATAGGATTTTTACTTTGTTCACTGAATCTAGTGCTTAGACCAATGCCTAGCATGCTGTAGGCTCCAGCTATTTATTCAATGAGCAATCGTATGAAATAGATGCTACTGTTACTCAGATTTTACTTCAAGATGAGATAGAAACAGTGAGAATTTGTCTACGGTCACACAGTAAAAAGGTAGACCTAGGATTTGTAAGCGAACAGCCTGGCTCCGCTCCTTACCATAATCGCATTATGCCTCTAATTGGTGAATTTTGTACCTACTATTATCCTCTACATTTAATTCCTTCCCAGCAGGGTCCCTAACTAGCAGGATTAGCCCACTTTATACACTCGATAATTGTTTACAGAATGAATAAATGCATAAACACATTAATTACCCAATGATTTATGCCTCAATTTTTTTTCTTTCAGAATTAAACTGCTTTTTAATATAAAAATAATTCGTCTTTAAAAATGTAGTGACGCAAAATAGGCTTTTTTGAATTGACAAAACACAATTTCTGACAGATGGTTTAATAAAAAGGATGTGTACCCAGTTCTTAAAATTTTCTCCAAACTGGCTTTTAAAGCTTCATTCAACAATACCGTACAATAAGCAAAAAAGCTCCAGAACCACTCTGACTCATTTCATGATATTCACATGCATAATACTATTTCTGAACAAAAACCGCGAACAGTGCCATTCCCTTAGACACCAAGATTCATAAATCCACCACGCCAAATAAAAGCAGACACCTTCACTTACAAAACTGACGCTAATAAGAACAGCCTTCGGAGCAACACCTGGCACAGGAGTCACCTGGGCCAGCTTTCTCAAATAAACTGACAACGACTATCATAAGCGCATGACTAACTTGCCACCGAATCCGAACGGCCATAGGTTTACTCAGAAACCAACATTCCTCAGTAGAAGCGGTGGACAAACAAGCGATTTTAAAAACAGGCCTCTCCCGGGCCGCCTCAAAATCTAGAACCCAAGATTCTCCTCCTCAGAGCTCCTCACCGTGTCTAGACTAGGGGAAAGCGACCATTTCTCAGGAAGAAGATGACGCACAAAGAAACAACTGGCCACCCACGGTGAAGGCCAAGGAAGCAAATGCAAAGAGGGCCCACAGACGAACAGGGACCCCATGCTACCCCACCGCCCCCTACGCCAGTGGAGCCGCAATTGACTTCTCGCGAGATTTCTCAGCTTCACGGGATCTCGAACTAAAACCTCGCGGCTTTTCAGATCGGGGGGTCTGAAAGGACAACTACTAGCTCGCCTTACGGACTCACACTGGGCCTCGACATCCCCCACCTCCACCACTCCATCCCAGCCCTCCCTTTCCTTCGTAGGGTGCCATCCTCAAGTTGCCAAGGGACTTCCGGAGCTCAACCGGAATCGGAAGCTTCTGGGAGCGAGGGGGTGGAGAAGAAAAATCAAAAAAAGCGCGGTAAAAGCTGGAGGACGGTGGTGGTACCCGCTCCAAGCGGCCCTGCGGCGGGTCCGGATGGACTCCACTGCCTGCTTGAAGTCTTTGCTTCTGAGCATCAGTCAGTATAAAGCCGTTAAGTCCGAGGCGAACACCGCTCAGCTTTTGCGGCACTTAGAGGTAAGTAAGGGGCTCCGGGGATGGCGGACGAGACGGACTTCCCTGTAGCCTTCGTTCACTTGGTGGCCGAGACTGTAGCGGTCTCAGCTTCGAAAACAAAGGGCAACTCCTCGCTCCCACCGCTGTCTTTTTGTATTGGTATAGAAAGCGAGAGATTGTCACCTTTGAATTCCCACCCAACCCCAGGCCTCTCCGCGTTCAGCTGACTGCAGTGAGGAAAGAGTACTGAAAGCCCTAGGAAGCGGGAGGGTGAGACAAAAGGTGGGGGAATTTCAGCGTATTTGGAGTTGGTAGAGGAAAGAGCTCCGAGCTGTATCTTTTCCTTTGCTGCTTATTTTCGTTTTTCCATTGTAACAGGCCTTTTCAGAGGTACAGCAATTCTCGGAGGTGGAGATGCTAGAGAATAAGGATTAAAATTTGATTTATCTCTTGTCCCTTAGGCATTTTGCAATCTGAACCTGTTGCTTATTGCTTTTATTTGAACTCGTGTTGATCTCGAGCTTGAAAATTACTCTTTCAATTTACTCTGGATTGAGGACCAATCTTCTTTACTAGTAATCATAATCCTTTTTTCTTTACCAAAATGTATTGCTCACAGTTTTTCAGTCCTAAAATGCTGAATTGTTGTCACTTTTTCCGTTACTTCCCAATGATTTGCCTCTAGAGTGTGCTTATTTTGTGTTAAAAGATATAACCACAGCTTTCTGTGATCCTGTTTGTTTTTAGACTCTTAAACTCCGGCTGTCATTTCTTATACTTTAATGGAATTCCAATTAATATTGACATCAGTTTAATAAAAAGTAATTAAGCTCAAAGTTACTCTTAATTCTGTGTTGCAGCTTCTCAACATAGAATTGAACATAATTTTAAAATATATCCTATTTGTTATATTAATCCTATGATAAAAGGCTAAATTTGCAAAGATTAGAAACTGCTACGAAGAAGGCTATTGTGAATGGCCCAGCAACATCAGCCTTTGCTCTAACTGGTGTACACTCAAGGTTACTTGTGTAACCTTGAGAACTCTCAAGGTTCTCTGGTGCTCTTCTTCTTAGTACTTGAGCTGCCTGTCTCCTAAGAATACTTGTTTTCTTTAAGAATTAAGTTAAGAATTTTAGATTGTAATCTGAAACATTGTTTATTTTTGAGAATAAACAGGTATGTTATGAATCTGAGCAGAGTGTTATCAACAATTGAAAGAGACTTCAAAGAAATTTGAGGCTTAGAGATTGACTTCTATGTACTCTGTTCTCAGACTTTTCAAGAGGTTTACCAAAAACTCTTCTATCATTTAGTTGAAATATAACACACGTGCATTGCATGAAGTGCATTAATGTTAAATGAAGAGCTTGGTAGTTTTATTTATTTTTAAACCAAAGTGTACTCTCAAGTAGCTACGACCTGTTATCATGAGGTAGAACATTTCCAGCACCACATAAGTTGTCCTTTACATGGATTGTTCAGATGTCCCTTGTCCAGATAAGTGGATTCATGTGTACTTTTTATAATGCCCTATAGGATAGTGTAACAGGCAAACCTAACCTAATTAGTGGAAGAGAATTAGAGAAAGCTTAGTAGAGGAAACAAAACCAGACTGGAATAATTACATTAGTTAGTGAAGGGATAGGTGATCTTCCATGTAGAGGGAACAGCGTGTATGAATTTTCTAAATTGGAAAAGTGTGGCAGTGCCACTTTGGAAAAACTGGGTTATATGTAAGATGGAGAAGTGAAAATTGCCATTTCTTAACTAACACGTTTTAATGACTGTTTTCTAGGTAATTTCTGGACAGAAGCTCACTCGATTATTTACATCAAATCAGATACTACCAAGTGAATGCTTAAGTTGCCTTGTAGAACTACTTGAAGACCCAAACATAAGTGCCACGCTGATCTTAAGTATCATCAGTTTGCTATCTCAACTAGGTAATGTATTTAGTTTCTCTTTTATTTTTTAGAAGATGCATGAATTTAGTATTTTCTTAAAGGGCAGGTTCCATTACAGAATCTTTTGGAGGATGATTCACATTTGAAAGATGTCTTAGAAAAAAAATATTTCTTTGCTGCAGGACCTCTTTGAACTATCTTGTTGTGGATGTCCTGTAAAGGGAATATTATACGCATCCTTTTTTAAGATTATTGAAACAGAATCTGAAGCATATCAAGGGTTCAGTGGTCTACAGAAAAGAATGTACCTTGGGAAATGTACATTTCCCTGCTGCTGCTGCTAAGTTGCTTCAATTGTGTCTGACTCTGTGCGACCCCATAGATGGCAGCCCATCAGGCTCCCTGGTCCCTGGGATTCTCCAGGCAAGAACACTGGAGTGGGTTGCCATTTCCTTCTCCAGTGAATGAAAGTGAAAAGTGAAAGTGAAGTTGCTCAGTCGTGTCCGACTCTTAGCGACCCCATGGACTGCAGCCTACCAGGCTTCTCCGTCCATGGGATTTTCCAGGCAAGAGTACTGGAGTGGGGTGCCATTGCCTTCAAATTTAAAAAAATACATGTACAAATGTCAGTATGAACAGTATTGGAAAATCATAACTAGTGATCAAAATATCATCCTTTTTTTGATAGACTATACTAAACCTGGAGCTAAAAGCTAAAAATGCAAGTGTTGCTTTTTCTGTTTTTCCCTGCCTTGTCTTAGTTTTTAGATTTTAATTCACTGGTTACTTTTTTTCCTGATTTATGTTTGGGGGTACAAGGGAGATATTTCTGTGTGTGGTTATAAAATTAGTACATGCTTATTTAAAAAAAAAAAACTGATACAGAAGTGGTAACAGATCATTTCAAATAGACCATAAAAATGTTCAGTATCTGTGTTGTCCAGTATAGTAGCCACCATGGTTGAAATTCTGAATTGGGAGGTATTTGTAAATAACATAGCCACATCATATTTTACATTTTTATATAATGGTAAATTTAATATGAAGTAAGTTTTAAATTATTTGTCTTTCATCCATTAAGGCCATATATAAAGATGATTTACTTCGTGTCATTTTATTTTAACTTACAGCTGTAGACAATGAAACTAGAGACTGTCTTCAGAATACATACAACCTAAATAGTGTGCTGGCAGGAGTGGTTTGTCGGAGCAGTACTTGCCACAATGATTCAGTGTTTTTGCAGGTATACACACCTACTTTCCACTTCATGCTTATTCTTCCTTATTTTCAAATCAGAATTGATAGTATCTATTATGAAGTGCTGACATACAGTGTACTGCATGCTGGCATTAATACTGCATAGTTAGGCACAGTTCTTACCATCATTAAATTTAAAAACTGGTTATTCACATGTACTACCACTTAAGAGATTCTAAAGAAGAAAATTTACATCTAGCACTATTATTGAAGGAAAATTCACATAACTATTTTGACAGATTTATAAACATAGATGTCAGCATTTTGAGGTGTAAGCTGTTCATTTTAAAATTTTAATTTAAAGTTAGTATCAATGTCTCTGATGTATAGAACAGTCTTATGGACTCTGTGGGAGAGGGAGAGGGTGGGAAGATTTGGGAGAATGGCATTGAAACATGTAAAATATCATGTATGAAACGAGATGCCAGTCCAGGTTCAATGCACGATACTGGATGCTTGGGGCTGGTGCACTGGGACGACCCAGAGGGATGGTATGAGGAGGGAGGAGGGTTCAGGATGGGGAACACATGTATACCTGTGGTGGATTCATTTTGATATTTGGCAAAACTAATACAATTATGTAAAGTTTAAAAATAAAATAAAATTAATTTAAAAAATTAAAATAAATAAATAAAGTTAGTATCTAGGCTCATACTGTTGAGGAAACATTATATAAAAATTAAAGCTATATAGATTTAGTCTTCTTTAACATAGGCTCAATGCTCTTATACCCATATTTCTCTGAACCTAAAATGCCATCAGTTGTAAGAAAGAAAAACATTGTAAATTAAACTGACATGCAATTTTAAAGATGATAATATATGAATAATATATATCTTAGAATTGATAGAATATATTCGCAACTTGCATATAAGTTTAAGATGATTAAGTAAACCAGGTTGCTGACACAATGCTGTGTTTGAGATAGAATGTATAGAAATGTGTGAATCAGGAGGTGAACTTTTAAAGTCTCATTAATTGTGTATGTTTAAGTAAAATCTCATTACTTGCATGTGAAAATAGAACCTTTCTAAGATATGGAAAGAGTTTTACTCTAAATGCCTCCTAAAATGCTTACATGCTCAGAATATGTGTAGGAGTTCATTTTTGTGATCATGCAAATATATTTTTATGTGTTTATATTCATTGCTATTTTCTTATTCTCAGTGCATTCAGCTTCTGCAGAGGTTAACATACAACATCAAAATTTTGCATTCCGGTGCCAATATAGATGAATTAATTACATTCCTGATAGATCATATGTGAGTATGCAACCACACATGTAACCAAATAATCTACTGGTTTATGTTTTTTTTTTTAATGTAGAAGAAGTGTTGATTCCATTATAAGCACTTACACAATTAGTCATAGAGAGTAACAGGCCTGCTGGTGAAACAAGTCACCTAAAATAGAGGTGGTCTCAAACTAGTGGTCAAGGACTAACCCCTTTAAAAAAACAACAACAACAACTCTTATCCAGGATTAATTTAATTTTAAAAACTAATATAAGCTATCAATTGACTCTTTTCAATTTAACTAAACAGTCTACCTAAACAACCAGGTAAAGACATACATCTGTACAACTTGTAGTCCCAAGTTTTCTTTTTAAAACCATTTCACAGACAGGAAAAAAATAATATGAAACCATTCAAGAAATACAATGACAAGCAAAAATACATAGGGAAAGAGGAACACATTGAACACATTGAGCTTCCCTGGTAGCTCAGTTGGTAAAGAATCCACCTCAATGCAGGAGACCCTGGTTCATTTACTGGGTTGGGAAGATCCATTGGAGAAAGGATAGACCACCCACTCCAGTATTCTTGGACTTCCCTTGTGGCTCAGCTGGTAAAGAATCCACCTGCAATGTGGGAGACCTGGGTTCAATCCCTGAGTTGGCAAGATCCCCTGGAGAAGGGAAAGGCCACCCCCTCCAGTATTCTGGCCTGGAGAATTCCATAAACTGTATAGTCCATAGGGTCACAAAGAGTTGGACGAAACTGAGCAACTTTCACTTTCAGGAACACATTGTGTTGACTTACTGGTTTATTTTTAACTAAAATATGTAATAATTCAATTTTTCTTAAATAATTTTTTCCCTAATTTTTAAACTGAGATAATGACTCCTGTTTATTCATTGGATGATTTCAAGGACCAAATGGTGTTTTTGATCAGTTTTTATAACAGAAACTTATGAATTGATTGAGACAGAAAAACTTATTGAAACTGAAAATTATGTTTTTATTTAATCTTCTTGAAGGAATATACTGATGAGATAGCATATGATTGCTCTGATAATTATTTCTATATTTTTATGCTAAATTGAGTAGGATCATTGACTTTCAAAACATGAAATAAATGATCAGTACTATTCAAAACTTGGCAGTCTTCACATGTTAATCAGATTTTTCTTTTTGCTTATAAAAAGGAAGGAATTTAAATGTGTAAATGACTGTTTTTGAGTAATTTAGAAGGAACTTAATATTTTTATCTTTTATTATTTTTCTTAAAACAGTCAGTCTTCTGAAGATGAGTTGACAATGCCTTGTCTAGGATTATTGGCAAATCTTTGCCGGCACAATCTTTCTGTTCAAACGCACATAAAGACTTTGGTAAGAAGTTTATAAAGTGTTTCTTTTATTTTGTGATAGGCTCACCTTTTTCTTTAAAAAGAAATTTAACAAGAATTTGTGTTGTCTAGCTGACTTATCAAAGTTAACAAAGCATCAGATTGACGTAAGTAACTTGAAGTACTCTAGCCTTCATATATGTTTAATTAAGACGAGTTAATACAAATGTTAATTTATATACTAGAAGTTTTTCTTCTGTAGCATCTCATTATTTGTTGTGTTGAATAATATAAGAAATGCTGAGTTTTGTGCTAATAGAGAGGAGACATGCCATTGGCAGTTGCATTTACCTCAGTCTTGTATTTCTACACAATCAATTACAACTTTCTCAAAAAGATTTATAAGTGCCTAGCACCATTACCCGGAGAAGGCAATGGCACCTCACTCCAGTACTCTTGGCTGGAAAATCCCATGGGCGGAGGAGCCTGGTAGGCTACAGTCCATGGGGTTGCTAAGAGTCGGACACAACTGAGCGACTTCACTTTCACTTTTCACTTTCATGAATTGAGGAAGGAAATGGCAACCCACTCCAGTGTTCTTGCCTGGAGAATCCCAGGGACGGGAGAGCCTGGTGGGCTGCTGTCTATGGGATCGCACAGAGTCGGACACAACTGAAGTGGCTTTAGCAGTAGCAGTAGCATCATTACCAGTACTTGTGAGAAGTGAAGGAACTCAAATGAGGTTTATCTGAACCACTGTTAGAAATATATTAAATCAGGAAAGTTCATTGATTCTTTAAGTTTCTTTATGAACAGTTCCCTTGCTGTACAATATTCAGTATTACTTGTTTAGTTTTAAATTTAACAGTATCTCATTTGTCCATGTGCTGGATTTTTCTGGCCTCATCCTGTTTTGTTGGTGGAGGTTATTTTGAGCCATGAAACTGTTTGAGAAAGGTAAACATTTGCTCATAAACTCAAACTACACACTGCTGTTTACTCAGATTGTACCTGTTCATACTACTGTAAGCAATTTGTGAAAGTACCACTTACACCTTGAATGATCTCTAAGTTGATAATAATATTTTAAAAAGTTTACCTATTCTGTGCAAGACAAACTTTCTAAAACAAAATGTAAGGCTCATAATTTTTTCATTCTAATCTATTTTTAAATTTTTTTCTTCCTCAGAATAATGTGAAATCTTTTTATCGAACTCTCATAAGCTTCTTGGCCCATAGTAGTTTAACTGTGGTTGTGTTTGCACTTTCAATATTATCCAGTTTGACATTAAACGAAGAGGTTGGGGAAAAGGTAAAAATTTTTTTGCAATTTATGAAACTAATTCTAAAGTTTATATTCTCTGATAATTTAAAAGTTGTTGAGACTCTGAGTTTTAGTGTGGTGTCAACGTAAACTTTTTTTTTTGTATAATATCCTTTTCCTGATTTGTTTTTAAGCTGTTCCATGCACGAAATATTCATCAGACATTTCAGCTAATATTTAATATTCTCATAAATGGGGATGGCACACTGACCAGAAAGTATTCAGTTGATCTACTGGTGGATCTTCTTAAGAATCCTAAAATTGCTGATTATCTTACCAGGTATGGCTATCTGACTAACTTAGGACGTTTTTTAAACCAAAATGTATTTGTAATAAAACTGCCTTTTTACACTTAGTAAACTTGGACTCTACTTACTTACAATAGACTAAAATCAGAATGTTTTCATGTGCTTTATGTTCCTGTTCTTTTTGTTTTTCTGACTTGAAATATGAAAGTATAACAAGGGTATGTGTGTATTTTTTACTTTGTCTTAGGTAAATAAGGTTGTACCATTCTCCACAATATACATATCTTGATTAATCTTTGCAAAACCAGTTTTACCTCTGAACAGTATGATTATCTTACATATAAATCCTTTTAATGTATCAGTTTCATACTTATCATTTGATGTGTGTTTTTATTTTAAACCTAGGTATGAGCACTTTTCTTCATGTCTTAATCAAGTATTAGGTCTTCTTAATGGAAAGGATCCTAATTCTTCTTCAAAGGTATATATAGCTTTTTGTTTTTAAAGTTTTTAAAAACTACAATATGCAGAAAAATGTAAGTGCACAGATCTCTGAATCTTTGCAAAATGAACACAGCCATGTAACCAAGATCTCAAGCAAGAAACTAGATATTACCAATATTTAGAACCCTCCTTGAATCCTCATAAACTGGCATAATCCTTTTAGGAAACTGTTTTCACGGTGCCTGTCGAACACATGTAAACCCTATGACACAGATTCCACTCCCATCTACATAGTTGAGAGAGATGTCAGTAAGCTCACAAAAGACGTAGAAAGTGTTAAATGGAAAGTGAAAGTTTAAAACTGATACTATTTACTGATTTTTTTAAATGCAGATCCTAGGGTAAACCCAACAAAACATGTACAAGGCCTCTACTCTGAGATTACAAAACATTAATAGAAAAAACCTAAGTAAACACAGATATAGCAAGTTCATAGATTGAACGAGTTTACCGTATTAGGTCAGTCAGAATTATAGCAAGCTTTAAGTTTTTTTTGTTTTTGGTGTATATGGAAATTGGGAAGCTGATTATAAACACTATATGGATATGCAAGGGTCTAAAAATAGCCATGACTATTCTGAAAAAAGTGAACAAAGCTAGAGGGCTTATAGTACCAGATATTGAAGTGTAATGCAAAGCTCCAGTAATTAAAATAGTGCAGTATTGTCATAAGGATAAACAGCTAGCTCAGTGGAACAGAGTACAGTACAGAACAAACCCACAGAATATAGCCTCCTGATTGATAACAGTACGCTCTTAAAATTATGATCATTGCAGTAAATGATACTGGTCAATTGGATATCCATATGGGGGAAAGCTGAATTTTAACCCTTACCTCACACCAGATGAAAAAATCAGTCTTATAAAGATTGTAGCTCTCAATGTGGAAGGAGAATAGTGAACTTTAAGAAGAAACACCTAGCAGAATATCTGTGTAGCCTTGGGATGAAGATTTTCTTAAACAGAAAACAAAAACATGAACTATGTAGGAAAAAATGTTGGTAAGTTAGATTACGTTAAAATTAAGAGCTTTTCTGTTCATGAGAGGCCACTAATAATTTAAAGAGTGAAAAAGTTGCTCAGCTTTATTAATCTTCAGGGAAATGCCAATTTAAATGGTAATACAATACCATTACACACCCGCAAGATGGTTAAAATTTAAAATACGGATACTATCAAACATAGATAATGTAAAGAACATTGAAATACTCATGGGCTGAAAATTGGTAAAAGCTTTTATGAAAACTGGTATTATCTACTAACATAGGATACATGTATAAACTCTGACCCAGCAGTTCCACTCTTTTATTTACCTCAGAGTTGAATACATGTGTTCACCATGTACAAAACGCAGCAGTGTTGTTAACAATAGCCAGGAATTGTAAACAACCTAAATGCCAACAACAGTGGAATGGGCAAATAAACTGTGGTATGTTGATACACTGAAATACTATACAACAATGAGAATGTATGAGGTGAAGCTGCATGTGAAAATATAAGTGAATCTCACTAACATAATGCTAAGTTAAAACAGATGTGAAAGTGTACACTGTAAGATTGTATTGGTATATAAAGTTCCATGTGAGTTTTTTATATAAAATGGCAAGCTGATTGAAAATTTTATATGGAAATGCAAAGATCCAAGAATAGCTAAGGTAAAATTAATGTCTGGTGTCAAAAATCTGATGTCAAAGTAGTGATTGAGGCATTGTCTGGAAGGGGACTCAAGGGAATTCAGGAGTTTTGATGGAATTCTCATGATCTAGTTGCTAGTTATTCAGGTAATTCACTTTGGGGAGAACATCTAGCTTTGCATTAGCTATTGATGTTTTTATTTCCCTCTATGTTACACTTATAGAGAAATTGTAAATGAGAGTATTTGCTTCTATGTGCAGTACATAATCTCTGGTAAGGTAAATAAGAAACTGGTGATAGTGTCTGTTGCTTCCAGGGAATGTTAGGTAGAGGTCAGGTCAGTACCGACTTTGGAACCAAGTGAATGTATTATCTATTCAAAAACAAGTACTACAATTTGTATTTAAAAGAAAGTAAGTCAAAGTTTATCATTTGTAACATAGTAAATGCTAATGAGTTGAATTTATTAAAATCAGACACTGTCAGGTTGATTAAAACACAAATCCCAATTGTATGTCATTTACAAGGAACAGATAAAGGTGGAAATAAGCACACAAAGAGATACCAATACTTTTTTTTTTAATAATAAGTTGGTAGTATGTTAAATAAGGTAGAATTTAACTTAATAGCTAATAAACAAGTTGATGTGGAATGCTATGTAATGGCATAAGGCTTAGTTATGAAGCACAAAAGAAATGTGGTAGACCAGGGAAGCAGGCTGAGGGGCATATTGCCAGCATTATGTAAACTGTGGAAATAGCCATCCTTTAAGTTTTAAAGGGATGCCATTTTTAAATATTATCCTAAAGTACACTTTATAGCAGTTCATAACTCTTGCCTGGAAAATCCCAGGGATGGAGGAGCCTGGTGGGCTGCAGTCCATGGGGTCACTAAGAGTTGGATGTGACTGAGCGACTTCACTTTCACTTTTCACTGTCATGCCTTGGAGAAAGAAATGGCAACCCACTCCAGCATTCTTGCCTGGAGAATCCCAGGGACGGCGGAGCCTGGTGGGCTGCCGTCTATGGGGTTGCACAGAGTTGGACACGACTGAAGCGACTAGCAGCAGCAACATGAGACACATGTTTGTGCTGAAGAAAAATTAAGTACTATGGAAGGTATATAACATTAGTTGAAGTTGCCCTTCTTCAGTTCCCATAGTCCTCTTAACTGAAGTAACTACCATTAACAAGTTTATTTGTAACCTTCTGGAACCTAATGACACGTTTTGAGAAATAATACTCTGAGAAAAATGGGAAGCAACTTTTAATTTTTATTTTATTTTATTTAAAAGTAAATATCATTTCCAACTTCATCTTTTGGTTGCTTTGTGCATTGAAGTCTAATGAAATAGACCTTAATGAAGACTTTATATTGCACAGGTTTTAGAATTACTTCTTGCCTTCTGTTCAGTGACTCAGCTGCGCCACGTGCTCACACAGATGATATTTGAGCAAACTCCATCTGGCAGCACTGTTCTGGGAACCCGTTCTAAGTGTTTAGAACCTACTGTAGCTCTACTTCGTTGGTCAAGCCAACCTTTGGATGGATCAGAAAACTGTCCTATTTTAGCGCTGGAGTTGTTCAAGGAAATATTTGAGGTACTAGAGTGACTAACAAATTGACTTTTCCACTCTTATGATTCTCAGTAGACAGTTTTCTAAAATGTTTATTATATGTTTATAATAAATTTCCAATTGTTCATACCCTTTAGGAACTTAGCAATTACTGGACTCCCTGCCTCTAGTAGTAAATCCCTAGTTACTGAATTTCGTTTTTCTGGCCAAGTCCCCAAAATTAGTGAGACTCCTGTGTTTTCACTAAATAACTTACATATACTCCTTTCAGAATAATAAGTAAAGGTATGACTAAGATTTGTATGGTTTGTGGTGTATGACTGTACTTGGCAATAGTTATATTCTGTCTCTCTATCTCAGTAGATACTGTCTGCTGTTTTTATTGAGTGGATATATAGTAACATTGAATTAAGTCAGTCAAATGGAGTGGAACATGTCAGGTATTTAAGGATATAAACAAAAATCCTTTACTGGGAATTCCCTTATAGTATAGTGGGTTAGGGCTCTGCTCTTCTTCTGCAGGGGGCATGGGTTGAATCTGGGATCCAGAAACTGATCTCATATACCATGCAGTGCAGGCTGAAAAAAAGCCCTTTTCACAGAGGCCATTAAATTCTGATAGATTCTGTTATCTAGGTCATTATGTTTTCTCTACTGTTACCCTATTTTTATACCCATTCTGTCTATACCAGCATTTTCCTAGAATGTTTACCCTCTCATGACTGTCATGACTAGATCCTATGCACAAACCAAAATGTGTATGAGTGATTAAATATATTTGTTAAGGATTATCCACAAATTATTCTTTATGTTTCATGTTGATCTTGACTTAACAATCAGTTTTAGCTTTGAAAAAGCCCTGTGAGATTCCTGATGGGAATTATTTGTGGTTGTAAAGTGTTAATACCAGTGTCTCTTGTTATTGTAATTGCATTTAGCATCTTAACGATATTTGTTTTCAGTACATACTTAGAATAATTTTTAAGTCACAGAGTCCACTTTAAAAAGTCTTGTTTGAGACTGGTCCATTTGATAAAAAAGTCATCATAGCCCTCAAAACTGGATGAAAGTGTAGATTTTAAATAGGAGACACAGGTCAAGAATATCTGAAGTAATTACAAATGACCCTTGAACAGCATAGGTTTGAACTACTTGGGTCCACTTATATGTAGATTTTTTTTTCCAATAGTAAGTACTACAGTACTACACAGTCTGCAAGGTTAGGTGAATCCGTAGATACAGAATCACAGATACAGGAGGCCAGGGCCAATTAGATTATACTCAGATTTCAGCTGCATGGTGAGGTTGGCACCCCTAACCTTCACATTGTTCAAGGACCATCTGTATAAGAAATATAAAGAGTGTTGCAGTTCAGTGATGACTGTGCCTTCTGTATTCTCTCTTTTTTTTTTTTTTTTAATCTTTGGTGGTGGTGAATTCTCCAGGATGTCATAGATACTGCTAACTGTTCCTCAGCTGACCGTTTTGTGACTCTTCTGCTGCCTACAATCCTTGATCAGCTTCAGTTCACAGAACAAAATCTAGACGAAGCCTTAATAAGGAAAAAATGTGCAAGAATGGTCAAGGCCATTGAAGTTTTGTTAAATATCCTTCAGTTTAACCATGGAAACTAACTGCTTATATTTTTTAGAATTTATTTTCTGCATTTTTACTGTCTTTATGTCTTTCTTTATAATTTTACACCTCTCATGCTTGAATCTGTACAGAATTACTGAACTCAAGTTTAAATTAAAGAACTGATACTCACGGAAGAGTCTCTTAGAAAAAATTACCTAGACTTTTTTCCCATGTTTTTCTGTATAAAACTTTCAGACATTTTTAGAAATGCTTTTTAAGTTTGGTTTGTACATTTTTTATCATAATTTGAGGTTAGTAGATACATAAATAACTACCCTGATATTCTCTTTTCATGCTGATTGCTGCCCCTGGATGATGTATGTTGTGATGGACTATATCAGAGAAGAAAAATACATTGGGAGTTATTATTGTAGCTTAGTTTTTCAGCCTGTCAATAAAGATGACATCACACTTACTTATAAAAAAGATAACCTTGTATTTCAGAGCAACAAGAATGTAGTCAATTTTGTCCTGCCCTATAGCAAACTCAACATCTTTTTAATTTCTTCTCTGAACTGCTCCTCCTTAATTTTCTTCTTTCTTGATGGCAGTGATTCTCAATTCTGGCTATGTATTAAAATCATCTGGAGAACATTTAAAAATACTGATGCTTGACTCCTACTTCCAGAGACTAAATAATGTGGAACCTTGGGATGTGAAGGCATATTTGTGACTGTTTAAACTATCCAGGTGATTCTAACATGCAGCCAAAGTTGAAAACCACTGCTGTAAAGGCAGGATTATTTTGCTTGACCTTGAGATACTCTCTAAAATATTTAGGCCTCCTCTCATTGAATAGTACCAAACTTAACCCCTTTTTAATAATAGATATTTAAATTAACTTACAGAGAAATGAGAAAAAAACAAATGAGAAAATAACTTCCTTTATTTCAACAAGTATTTATTGACCCATTGTGAAACCTGTTAATAAAAACTAATATCCAGTGAAAAGCAGATCCTTTCTCTGTTTTACTTTTGAGTCAGAAACTTTGGTGGCAGTCCCATCTCTTGCCACTTGTCAGTCATTTAAACGGCTCTGAGCTCCTAAATTCCTAATCTGTCATTGAGCTAATGTAGCAATAATTACACCAGATTGCAGTGACAAGAATAATTTGTTTGAAATCATCCTAAATGCTGTAAAGTGCTATACAAATATAAGGGGGTTTTTTTGAGAATTTTTTGTTTTTCTTAACAAAACTTAACCTCTGTGTGGAGATGACACTCTAAAAATGCATGTTGCAAAAGTTCTCACTACTATCAAGTGTACCACTCTGATAGAACAACAGTTTACATATGGCAAGATTGATATGGGCTTTGGAACAAAGGTAGCAGATTCTGAATTATGGTGAGTATATGAAATACAAATGGCAAAATGGTAAGTCCAAACTTAATAAAAATCAAAAAATGTAGTAATTCTCATTCGTTTTAGAGGATCATCCTTGGGTATGTTCTGTTAACTCAAGATATAAAGAAAATTAAAAATACATTCATAATTTTTTTTTTTAATTTAAGTCATAGATTACGTGCTTCTGAACAGAGATATTAATATCTGTTATTTGTTTTTCATTGTTTAGGTTTGTTTGTCTTGTTTTAATTTATTGTGATTATCTACGAGTCTTTTATGCTTCAGTGCATTTTTTTCCCCTAGAGTTCCTTCCTGACTTTGACTCAGTAATTATTTTATATTTAATTTTATATTTTGAAATGACAAAGCATGAAAAAAACATTTTTATTTCAAAGAGGCCAATCACTGCTGAAAGTTTCTAGTAATAAAGACAACTCTTCTTTAGCATGTTAAGGCTTACAGTTAAATGTGGATTTTCACTGATAGTAATGAGATTATTTTATCCCTGTCCTCCCCTATGAATTAAGTTCATCTAACAAGTGTTTGTTGAGGACCCACTGAATGCTAAACACTATAATTTGTTCCAATTTTCATAAATGTCATAATTGTCAGTGATTGTACTCCTCAAGAATAACAATGATCTCTTTTTTACTTTTTTGTACTCCTTTTCAATTAAAAGGCTGTGAAAAACAGCTTAGTATAATTTGTTCAGTAAATGTTAGATACTCTAGATTGCTGAAGGTTGCCCTCTTAGGCTTCCCAGGTGGCGCTAGTGATAAAGAACCCGCCTGCCAGTGCTGGAGACGTTCGAGACGCCGGTTCAATCCCTGGGTCTGGAAGATCCCCTGGAGGAGGTCATGGCAACCCACTCCAGTATTTTTGCCGGGAGAATCCCATGGACAGAAGAGCCTCATGGGCTACAGTCATAGGGTCACAAAGAGTTGGACACACTGAAACGACAACACCCACACACGCAGAATTGTCCTCTACTGTTCATATTCTAGTGACAAAACTAAGAATTAAATGAGTCCTATTGCTAATACTACTAGTAATTTCAAGCAAAAGTTGAAACATGTTGGTATTTGAGATTAGAAAAAGAAACACTGTCTAAACTTAAACTGTTAATACCAGTTCTCTTTGGATCTTGAGTTAAAAGGATGTTGGTCTCTGATATTTTTACTTCTCATGACAAACAGTGGTTAATCTTGAGGTTTAAGAACAAAGGTTTTGAGTTTTTATTTTCTTTAGATTTATGGACAGAAATAAGCTGTAAGCAATTTTTGAGTTATCTAAGTTAAATATGACTTATTTTTAAAGCAAACTTGCTGCTGATGTGATTTTGAAAACTCTTGATTTGATGAACAAACTTAAACAGTTGGTTCCTGGTATGGAAGTAAGCTTCTACAAAATCCTTCAGGTGAGTTTAAACTTTTAAAATATTGAAGTTGATTTATATATAAATGTTTCCTAATACATGTTTCTGTTTTAATATTCTTAGAACTGGCCATTGGAAAAAATTTGAAAATTGTTCATTGATATAACAATCTTCTCACTACAGTTATTTTATAGAGTTTCACAAGGATTAAACCTAAGTGCTTCCTATTCTGAAGTATGGGATATTCATGATAACCGTGCTTCCACAGCCTTTTCCTTTCTTGTGTCATATTTCTGGTTTCTTCATTTGTTTCTTTCTTTTTTTTTTTTTTTTATATTTGTATTGATTTTATTTATTTTTTTTTTTACATGTGTTCCCCATCCTGAACCCTCCTCCCTCCTCCCTCCCCATACCATCCCTCTGGGTCGTCTCAGTGCACCAGCCCCAAGCATCCAGCATTGTGCATTGAACCTGGACTGGCGGCTTTATGGTAGTGGGGAGTGGTATTTATTTTGGAGTGTTTGTTTTTTGTTAAGGTTGATGAGGTAGAGTATTAAGGCAGGAAGAAGACATCTGCAAGAAAAGAACTTGATTGTGAGTGATAATTTGATAGCTGTGCAGAAAATAGCTAACTCACCGACTTTATTGACCATTGTAACTAAACACAAGTTCTAGATGTTTTCCTTGATAGCCACAAAATTTGGCTTATAACAGATATATAACAAACATGTGTGAATTAAGTTACTGTAATAACACAAATGTCTCCAGTGCCTGTGTAGACAGGGTAGAAGCTAAAACTGGAACCTACTTGTATACTTTGAGAGCACGGGGCTTAAAAGATGGGGTTCGGATTTTGACTCCACCATTTCTTAGTACAGACTTGAGCAAGTTACTTCACCTCTGTGAGCTCGTTTTCTTGATTACAAAGTAGAAATAATGATCCCCCTTCATGGACGAGATATGAAGGGTTACCATGAGGGTTTTGGAGGTAAAAGCCATCTCCTATGGTTCTGTGGCATTAGATTATATTTGAGTACCTATAAAACACTTAACTTTTTTTTTTTTTTAGTTTCTTGCTTTTTTTTTTCCAGTTTTAAATATTTTTATTTTAAAATGTTGATAATTATAAAGAATTTATATTGTAATATTTTTCTCTGTTAGCAACTTACTCAAATTTTAAATTGAGTCACAGTGATTTTATGTCAATAAAAATTTTTTCACAACAGATTTGAGGCTTAAAGTACTAAATCAGTACTTAAAGTACTGATATGAAGGACTTATACTTAAAATATAATTATTTCATTCACTAAATTAAAATATTGTATGAAATTAATTTGAATTTTATTTTTTTACTTTAATTTGGAAATGATTTACCATTTTTCTTCTAGCCAGTTTTTCTTTTAAATGATAGCTAGAAAAAGAAAACAGTAACTCAAAACATCAATCAGTTGTAGATGATATTTTAAATAAATCAAAACATTTAAGACATGATTTTCTCAGGCACAGTAAAAGCATTCAAAACTTTTGCCAGAGTTTTTTAAACTAACATTAGGTAAAGACTAATAAATACATTCAGACATCAGATAGAAATTTTAGAATTTGCCTAGAATTTTTTATGATTTAGGTCTATTTATTCACCTTACTCTGAAAGACCTGACTTTTTGTTTTCTGGTTTCTGATTTGCATAGGATCCTCGCCTGATTACTCCCTTGGCTTTTGCTTTAACATCAGATAATAGAGAACAAGTGCAGTCTGGATTGGGAATATTATTGGAAGCTTCTCCACTCCCAGATTTTCCTGCATTAGTGTGAGTTATAATCATTTGCAGTATATCTTGTATGGTACTAGAATATCCTGCCAGTTTCTTTAATAGTCTTCAGTATGGACAAATTGGAAAATTAGTGAATTGACTTCATTGTAATAGTAATTTTTCAAATAAACTTTCGAACAAATCAGAAGACCAGATGTATACTTATTTAGAAAACAGCTAGATCCATTCAGGTGATTAAATTTATTATTCAGATGCTATACCTGTCTCAACACCTCTGTTTAATGCAGTAGCTTCTGTACTAAGCTTACATCCTACCAATTTAGTTTCTCCATAGAAAGAGCTTTTCCTTCGCAGCTGTTTGATTACTAAATCTGAGTATTGCTTTCATTGACTAGATCTGGGTCATTTACCATGGGAAGGATTCCTAAAGAAAAATTCTGTCGTTAAAGAAGGTAGGATAATGGCCAGACAGAATTATCTACTGTACTCATCAGTTTCAACCATTGAGATGATATTTTCAGAAGCAGGGGCAGAATGGTGGTAAGGTTGGTAAGAATAATATTGAGTGAGAAAAGGAAAGGGTAAAGGAAAACTAAAGGCCAGGTGTTATTGCCCATGGTTAGAAGGATGTTCTTACCAATAACAATAACTGTAATTTTTACAAATAATCCATACTCACAAACTAGTTCTAGAGGCTCCAAACCAGAGGTGGAGTTGTCATTGTAAAGGGTTGCAAGTAGAAAAGTTTTCCTCTGGCAAATTTTGGGTATTTCCCCAAATTCTGCCTCATCATCAGATCAGATCAGATCAGTCGCTCAGTCGTATCCGACTCTTTGCGACCCTATGAATCGCAGCATGCCAGGCCTCCCTGTCCATCACCAATTCCCGGAGTTCACTCAGACTCATGTCCATCGAGTCAGTGATGCCATCCAACCATCTCATCCTCTGTCGTCCCCTTCTCTTGCCCCCAATCCCTCCCAGCATCAGAGTCTTTTCTAATGAGTCAACTCTTCGCATGAGGTGGCCAAAGTACTGGAGTTTCAGCTTTAGCATCATTCCTTCCAAAGAAATCCCAGGGCTGATCTCCTTCAGAATGGACTGGTTGGAGTCCAAGATTATTTCAGAAATATTTGAAGACTTAATTCTCAAAAGACCCATTCTAAATAAGTCCTTAGTTCTATACTAACTCTGCCTTTTGCTCTATTTTCATATAATTATTTCTCTTTTTTATTTTGATTCCCACTCAGACTTGGAGAAAGTATAGCAGCAAACAATGCCTATAGACAACAGGAAACAGAACATATGCCTAGAAGAGTGCCTTTGCAGTCATTAAATCACAGTTTTCCAACATCAGTAAAATGTTTAACTCCTCCACTTTTGAAAGATAGAGTTCCTGGATTGAACATTGAGGAATTAATAGAGAAACTTCAATCTGGAGTTGTGGTGAGTGATAAATAGCCATGAAAAGTGGGATTCTGCCTGATCATACCAACTAAAGTGAAAGTGAAAGTCACTCAGTCATGTCCAACTCTTTGTGACTCCACGGACTATACAGTCCATGGAATTCTCTAAGCCAGAATACTGGAGTGGGTAGCTTTTCCCTTCTCCAGGGGATCTTCCCAACCTAGGGATCAAACCCAGGTCTCCTGCATTGCAGGTAGATTCTTCACCAGCTGAGCCACAACATACCTGCTAAATATCAACTCATATTATAACATTTACTTAAGCAACCTTAGATAGAGATTTGATCATTGAAACATTATTTAATATAAAAAGTAGCAATATTCTGGAAAGTTTGGAAAGAGGAAAAACTCAGTCATAAAATTCCAGTGTTTTAATACAGCTATAAATTTTCTCTTAGTCTTCCCATACGAGCCTACCTTCCTGCCCCCCTACCCCCATCACCCCCAGTTTAAATATACTTTAAATTCCCACAAGCAGATCACCAAGATAATTCTTCTGCAATAGTCAGGTTAATGGAATGTTTGTGACCTGCCTCATATGACATCCTTTTTTTCCCTTTGTTTTTGAGTTTCAATTATTTGGTTTTGGTAGGTGTTTTCGTTTTTTTTTAATTGAGTGCTAATGATTTCTGATTTTTTTTACTTTATTAAAACCAGGTAAAGGATCAGATTAATGATGTGAGACTATCTGACATAATGGATGTGTATGAGATGAAACTATCCACATTAGCTGTGAGTACAACTGTATTTTAATTATGTATATCAATTAAACCCTAAGAGATATTTTCCAGCAAATGAAGATTTATGATATGTTTTCTTACAGTCCAAAGAAAGCAGGCTACAGGATCTCTTAGAAGCAAAAGCTCTAGCCCTTGCACAGGCTGATAGACTGATTGCTCAGTATCGCTGTCAAAGAACTCAAGCTGAGACTGAGGTGTGTACGATATAAAGACATCTGATTAGTAGAAAAATAAATAAATAGAACATGTACAAAATATTAGTTTTACCTTCATTACTCTGATTGAAGTAAGTTATCCTTAGCATTTGGCACAAATACTTCCTCTGTCTTAAGACTATCTCCCCTTTAATCTTGGTTACACAGTTATCTTTTTTCTACCTTAATGTATATTATTTTCCTAAATCTTTTTTTATCTACTCATCCTTTAAATGTTGAGTGGGATTATGTTCTAAGCCCTTTTCCTTTATTTAGGTGATTCATGGTTTCTACTTATTTCTACTTATTACCAGAATGTTCACCAAATTTTTTATGCTGAGCCAGATCCTTTTCCTTAAGCACTAAGTATCTTCTGTGTAGCTCCATTTAAATACACAGCAAATACTTCAGACTCAATAGAACCAGTAATGAACTATCACCCTCCCTTTTTAAAAAATGTATTCTTTCTTACGTATTCCCTGTACTATTCTTAGAGTTTTCCAAACAAGAAATCTGGAAATCATAGTTTACCTTCTGTAGTCATTCATTCATCACATTCAGTTGATTCTGCTTTCTACATAATACTTTTTGCCTTGTCTCTGTTCTATGGCTGTTTGTCACAGGCCAGGTCCTTTTTATTTTTTCACATGAATGACAGCAGTCTCTAATTAGTCTCCCTACTTGAGTCTAGTACCCTCGTCTCATCCACCCTCTACATACAGTCACTGGCTGTGTTTGGATCTACCCATCCTCTTTGCTTTTCCTTCACAGTCATACCTGAGGCAGTACTCTGATCCTATATACTCCTTTACCGAATATCCTTCAGTGTCTCACCTTTTAGCTCAGAAGAGAATTTAAATTCCTAAGAACTTACTGCACAGGGATTTTAACTACTTCTCATTCCCCATCTCCTTGCACTTCTTTGCGTTCTTCCCAGTTAAATAAATATATTAGATTGCTTTGCAGTTTCTGAAACTTGACATACTTCTATGTTTTCCTGCCCTTGCACTTGCTCTTCTGTATCTGGAATACCTTTTCCTCTCTTCTCTTTTAATAATCCTTTAGATTATTAAATCTATTAAATAAATTAAATCTATTAAAAGCTTCCTCCATTTCCCAGGAAGCTTTTCTCTGGTCTTCTGTTGCCCACACTTTTGGTGACCCTTCCTCCCCGTGTTGCCTTTTTTAGAGTACTTCTCACACTGTGTGAAAATTGTATGACCCCACCGTCACCCTTGATGATGTTCGAGAGGAAAATTTTTCCTCTTTCACTCTAGACTGGCCTAATAATTGACAATAAACAGATTTATTTCATTAATTTTTTAAATTATAGAAACTGAGCATATTATATAAATGATAGTAGAAAAGTATTCCATTTTCTTTTAGGCTCGGACACTTGCTAATATGTTGAGAGAAGTTGAAAGAAAAAACGAAGAGCTTGCTGTGTTGCTGAAGTCACAGCAGGTTGAATCGGAAAGAGCCCAGAGTGATATTGAGCATCTCTTTCAACATAATAGGAAGTTAGAGTCTGTGGCTGAAGAACATGAAGTTCTGACAAAATCCTACATGGAACTTCTTCAGAGGTAAATTAATAAAGTAAAAATTCCTGTGTAAAGTTAGAATTTAGAATGAACACACAGCATTTCTCTTCTCTGTCCCTAAAGTTCTTTTCTGAACATTCATATGTTCTAATAATACTGTTAATATAAGATAAGTAGTTAGCAAGAAACTTATGTCATAGTGAAATGAAGTATCGCTTACTCAAATTCAGTACCACAGTTGGAAACAGAATATAAGTGTCTCTTTCCAGTTTCATTTATTCAGTCATCAGTCATCTGGGATCTTAGCGCCACAAGGACAAATTTGACCTGTTTTATTCCCTGACAGATCTCTAGAGCCTAGAACAGTGTTTGATGCATGGTTAGGCACAGCGTAAGTAATTGTTGAATGACCTTAGTTGTCACAGTTCATACTAGGTTGAACCATATGAATTGGCCATTTCTGCAGATCGAAAGTGGTTGAATATTAACAGTTGTCATATCATCAGCCTAATAGCATAGAAATTTGGATGTTAGTATTTAATTCACCTTGGAATTTGTAGTCAGTATTTCTCTTTAAAGTCCTTGAGTGTAGTTTACTTATATGTATGACTATATCTGGAAGATAAATTCTTACAGGTGAATTGCTGGTTTAAAGGGTATGTGCTTTTAAATTTTTGATTGATTGTCCAGTTTACCTTCAGAAAGGCTATGCCAATGCCAATTTGTACACTCACTAACAAAGTATGAGAGTGATTATTCCCCCCCTTGTCACTTTTTATCTTTTAAGCCAGTTTTAACTTATAAATTATAAGGAAGATCAGTAATAGTTATTTACTTCTGCCAAACAAAAATTACACTCTGGTTAACTTGTTTCTTGTTTTTCTTTATATATACTTTAAGATAGGTTAAGACTTGAAAAAATGTCCTTCTTTCTCTGGTATTAATATAGAGATACAGAAAAATTTAACTTTACAAGGTCCGTGTGCTTATTTTATTTTTTTAACTTCTTTTTTTTTTTTTTAGCAAGATAATGTTTCTTTTTATTTTTTATTTTGGCCTCACTGTGCAGCATGCAGGATCTAGTTCCCTGACCAGGAATTGAACCAGTGCCCGTGCATAGAAAGCACAGTTTCTTTACCACCGTGCCACCTGGGAAGCCCTTATTTTATTTGCCCATCAATAAAAATGAAGGGTGGAAATGTATAGCATCTACAAAATTTGTGAGGACATGGTGATTTTTAAATAGGATATTCTCCTCCAGCAACTTTAAGTCTGATTGTTTGAGGCAGCCCTGATAATGTGGACTATTAGTGTTCAGTTAGAGTGTAAAAGAAAGTAGGCAGTGGTTCAAGAGAAAATAGGCTTTCTAGGATTTGCTTATGTTCCAGATAGTGAGGGGTGGGCCAGAAAGTGAAACTCCAGCCTTGAGGGGCAGGTGGATAACAAATGAAGCTGGCTGGGAAAGTTTGCTTGTAATGATAGGGATACCTCAAGGCATTCAAATTTCAGAATTTTACAAACTCTCTGTGGGATAAATAAAACTTCTGCTGGCCACATTTGGCCAATGCACCCGTTTTGTTTATCCTCTGAAAGGACATTTTATGCTTAAGATAGTTGGGTGTCAAAGTATCACTTTGGAAAGGATTTTTTATATGTTTACCTTACAGGTAAAATAAGCACAGGACTATATGATGCAGAACTATAAAGAGGCAAGAGAAACTTAAAATCTTCAACCACTTAATTCATTAATTTGATGTTTTTCCTTGAACATGTATTATGCCCAACAGGCTAGTGATGATAGGTGTAAGTTTAATTTTTTTTGTTGTTTTTAATACCTTATCCTTTAAGAGAAATTGTTTCAGTTTCTGGGCTTGACTATAAAGAAAAAGACATGTATTTTATATTAATAGCAAATTTTGTAGTGTAGCATTCTGTAAATAAAGCTGTTTATCAATAAATATGAAGTTAACGTCCCACATGTTTCCATTTCATAGTAATTTTTTACTTCTTCATCAGCCAAAACATATCTTTATTGTCTTTTACAGTTAACCTAACTGTTTATGTCTTGCTTGTTCACATAGCATTCCTCCTCTTCTGCAGTATATGCAATTTAGTCAGAAGAGGTAGTAAAGAAGACACTCAGTTTCTTTTTCTCTGTGTATTCCTCTACTAAAAGTATCTCCTTGTCTTTCCAGGAATGAAACTGCTGAAAAGAAGAACAAAGATTTACAGGTCACTTGTGATTCTCTAAGTAAACAAATTGAGACTGTGAAAAAGCTGAATGAGTCACTCAAGCAGCAAAATGAAAAGTAAAATTTACAGTTTTTTATTTTAATTATTTGGATTTTTCAAAAAGAATGATTCCCTATATATAGAACATTATTTTTTATATCTAAAATTAATAGAATTATTACTTATAGATATAAAGTACATATTTGGCAGAATTTTAAGAGTGATTACTAGTCTTAGAAATTTCTTCTTAAAATACTTGTTGGAGGGAAAAAGAAATTATATGGTTCACTAATGTTTTCTTCTGTATTGTCTTATAACTTCAGAACTATTGCCCAATTGATAGAGAAAGAAGAACAGAGAAAAGAAGTACAGAACCAACTAGTAGACAGAGAATGTAAGCTAGCAAGTAAGTAACTTGTTTAATAAATTATCTATATTTTAATAAATCTTATGTTGGAAGAAAATCAAAGCATGAGTGGTTTTTAGTTTGCTGTTTCATTTTCTACTTCTCTCATTTTTTTTAATCCTTAAGTCATATCTTAAAAGTTCTCCTTTTCTTGCCACAAAGCAGTTTAGTTAGACTAAAAAAGCAATACATTTTTTCTGAAATCAGGAGTTACAGGAAATGATTGCCCTTTTTAAAATAAAATTTTTTTTAAAGAAAATAACAGCAGGTGGCAGTGCTAGGTAACTTATAGTTGCTAGCTTCTCAATGGTAGTAACTCTAAAGTGATCTACAAAAATGTTTTTGTTCTGACTCACTTGCCTTAACGCACAGAAATCTACCTATATAATTGTTCATAATTTTCTCTTACCCTTTCTTTTCTAACCCTTAAACTCTATAAGGATTATCCTTCCCCTCAGTACTATATGTTGTATTTAGAACAGAGGAAGAGGGAAAGACATGGTAACATTTTCTATAGAATCCTGGACTTCCCTTGTAGCTCAGTTGGTAAAGAATCTGCCTGCAACGCAGGAGACCTGGGTTCACTTCCTGGGTTGGGAAGATCCCATAAAGAAGGAAATGAAAACCTACTCCAGTATTGCCTGGAGAATCTCATGGACCAGAGAAGCCTGGCAGGCTACTGTGGGGTCACAAGAGTTGGACACAACTTAGCGACTAAACCACCACCGTAGAATCCTGGCATAGGAGAAAAGTCTCGTGATTTTTTTTTTTAATTCATCAAATGCTATATAACTTATGTGTAGCAAGATGTTTCTTTTTTCTTTGTAATTGTCTTTTATAACATAATAGCTTCTAAACCTTTTCAGGGTAATGTCAGTGTAGGACCTTTGAATATAACGCTGACTGTTTGTTTTAAGACCTTTGAGTATAAAGCTGACTATTTGCTTTAAGACCTAGAACAAAAAATAAAAGTACAGGAAGAAAAGATTAAAGTCTTACAAAGAGAAAAAGAAGACAAAGAGGAAACCATTGGTGTCCTTAGAAAAGAATTAAATAGAACAGATCAGATAAGAAAAGAATTGAGCATTAAGGTAAGAATCTACTGCATTCTGATTTGCAATGAAATGATAAAATCTTATTTTGTGAAAAAAGGTAAATCTGTATAAATTAGTGTTCTGTTTCTTCAGTAATTTTGCTTAGAAGATACCAGAAGCTCAAATTGATTGGACAGTTGTTTGTTATGAGGACTGTCATAGTGTGAAAACTTGTATTTTCTAAAATTGTTACACATTGATTAAATGTATACTGTGTTCTAGCACTTCCTGCTTTCAAGAGGGTAAAGAATACAGAAGGAGATTCTCAGTGCATAATGGCATGTACAGATAGCTACCTGTATATATATAACCGTATCTCTTTGCTTACAAGGCTGGTCATAATAATAGAAGTTTGTATATATGTAAAATTTCATAATTTACAAAGGACTCTGAAATATTTTTCTTAATCTTTCTCACTTTAATAAATATACTAATATATAAGTATTTATAAATATTTTCATCCTACAAATGAAACTGAGTCTTAAGTTACTTGCTCAAGATTGTCACATAGCTATGTGAAATAGTAGGCATATATTCTAAGTTCATTGCTCTTTCTACATTATGATTGTTTGAGTGTGGGCTATTCAGGTGGCTCAGACAGGAAAAAATCTGCCTGCAATGTAGGAGACACAGGTTCAATCCCTGGATCGGGAAGATCCCCTGGAGAAGGGAATGGCTAACCATTCCAGTATTCTTGCCTGGAAAATCCCATGGACAAAGGAGCCTAGTAGGCCACAGTCCATGGAGTCACAAAGAGTCACACACAACTGAGCGACTAACAATTTCACTGAGTGTGGTAGCTATGAATAATGCTTTCTGGACCATCTACTACAAGGAAGATGAGAACAGACCAAGATTAAAAAGACTGAACAACTACAGAATATAAGTGACAGGAGAGGCATACAAGTTAGCTTTAATATGTTTATCTTAATAGTAATTCTAAATAGTAAATATGTAGTATTTTCTGCAGAAGTCCAGGCTTAAAAAGACAAATTGAATCATGTCTTCCCAGTTTGTTTACTATTGTTTAACAGTTAACAGATCTTAAACTTAGCATATAATTGTTAAGTAAAGCATATTACATTAATGTGCCTTGATATGGTTGTCTTACAAATAAAACATAAGGACATCTTAAAGCAGGTTTCTGTGAAGAGAAAACATGCTAAGTTGTTTTCTTCAATTTCTCTCTCCCACCCCCTTTTTTCAGGCTTCCTCCCTGGAAGTTCAAAAGGCTCAGTTAGAAGGTCGTTTGGAAGAGAAAGAGTCCCTGGTAAAACTTCAGCAAGAGGAGTTAAACAAACATTCTCATATGATAGCAATGATCCACAGTCTAAGTGGTGGGAAAATAAATCCAGAAACTGTGAATCTCAGTATATAGACACTATGTGTTTATGTACTGGCAGGGTTGGGGAGGAAAGCTAATCTGTGACTCCAAAAGAGCAAATTATTATCTAATTATTAGTAAAGAACCTGATCTGACACGTGTTTTTATTTGGTCTTAAATTTTTACTTCCTGTTTCTATATTTTACTGCTTAAAACTTACTTTAGTTCTTCAGAATATTCTTCTTAACCTTCCTTATTTTTTCTAAAGTTTTTTTTTTTTTTTCCCCTTTTCCTTAGTTGCTTTCCACTGTCTTCTGCTTGTTTATTCTCATTTGTGATTAGGTTTTTAAAATCAGGCATCAGTGAACTTTTCTTTCTCCTTTTATTGAAATATAGTTGACACATAGCACTGTATAAATTTAAGATATACAACATAATAATTTGCCTTATGAGCTGATGACCATAATAGGTTTAGTGAACATCCGTTGTCTTACATAAAAACAACATTAAAGAAACAGAAAAGTTGTTTTTCCTTGTGAAGATAACTTAGGATTTACTCTCTTAACAACTTTAATATGTAAGTCAAAGAAAGCAGTGTAAATTGTCTTTATCATGCTGTATGTTAAATCTTCAGTACTTACTTACCTAAAGCTGGAAATGTGTACCCTTTGATCACCTTCATCTGAGTCTCCCTTCACCCCCATTCAGTGAATTTAAAATAACTTTATTACTGCATGTAAAATGTAGTAAGATACATGGTGTAAGTTCTAAATTTTTTAAAAAATACAGTGAATATTTGTAGAAATAATGTATAAATATTAAAAAATAGCTGTTGTATTAAGTGACTATATTGTCACATAAAAACCTGTAGTAACTTAAAGAATTATTTATGGATACCTTTAGTTTTATTCTTTAAAATGTTACATGTTCACCCACCAGTGTCATTTTCAGTCAGTTATGAATTTCTTATTAACATACAGATAACTTGGATTCTACCTTTGCCACATTATTTGTTAATTCTGAAGTAAATTTCATTTAATATATCATCTTTTATTTAAATAGTTTTACATTAGGCCATTTAATTTTAAAGCATAACTTTATCCTCATTCATGTATTTCTTTTATACAAGGGAATTTTTTAGTACTTTATTTTGAATTGAATGTTTTAAGTAGTCTTTAAGAAGAATTTGTATATTTGTATTTTGGTTGATTTTATTGCTATGCTGTTACAACCATTGATTTTATTTGGTGTATTCCTCACTATTTGTATCTCTATTTGACTTAGGTAAACTTAGATTTACTTCTGTTTTTTAACCATTGTATATCTGGATTTATATTTAGAAAATACATTTTTTGTAATTCACTAGTTACACTAAACAATATCAAACTAATAAGTTTCATATATTTGTATGCATTTTGTACAGTTCTGAAAATTTTTCAAAAAGCATTGTGTCATATATTACATTTTAAGTTGCTACGCATTCCTTAAGGGGCATATTCTATTCAAGATACTGAGCCTAGCCCAGTGCTACCCAGTAGAATTTTTGTGATGATGGAAGTGTTCTTTGTCTGCACTATACAGTACTGTGGCCTTGAGCCACGTGTGGTTAATGAGCACTTACAATGTGTCTAGTGCAGTGGAAGAATTGAATTCTTAATTTTATTTAATTTTAATTGATTGTAACTTTAATTTCCATCCAACTGCACAGTTCAGATCTAGTCTATTCTTGCAAGTATGCGTTTATTTAAGCCACTCAATTTGCCTATTCTTAAAAGCCTGTGTAGGCAGAGACTGCATGTATTTTTCAGCCTTTTTTTTTAATACAGTAGTTTTAATCTATTAATCTCTTCTCTCTAAAGAAAAAAAACCCATATTTCAGATTTAACGGTAAGTACTAATTGTCATCCATCTTCATTTCTGTTTTTTCCTGGTCTTTCTGTCTCTTATAGCATCTTTCATATTCCTATTGTTTGTCTTAACCTTAGTATATTGGATACTTTTTTTTTTTTTTTGCTTTTTGGTTCTGTATACACCTCAATCAAAAACCAAGTGTGTGTGTTTATGTGTGTATATGTTCTTCTTTTGTAAAAATATTAATAATATTTATTTTAAGCAAATTTGAATCTCTAGTCAGAGTTTTACAAATGATTCCTATGTGTTTATGTCCATTTCCTGATGGAGAATACAAGTAAGTAAATAAATATATCATATTGGAGTTGTTCATATTCTTTAAGAATTTTGCTGTGAAGTTTGAATTCAAGTATACATTAACACAATTCCTTGTAACCATTTACATTTGTTACTTGAACAAATAGAGTTTTCTTAAAATTTGGCTGGTTGGAGTTTATACTAAACTGTCACCCATTTAATGTCAGGGCAAAAAATAAGTCATTAAAACCTAATGCTCTGTTTTACAGAAACTTTGTCAGATTGGTATCCTTTTAGTTTCATTTATTGTATGTTGCAAAAACTAGTTGTCTGTGTTAAAAATATATTGAGGTTCTTTCTTGAGCTAGGACTGTTCATTAAATGAAAATATAACTGAATTTCAACTTCTGCTTGAGGCTTATTCTTATATTTTTGTTACCTCTAATCAAGGTATATTCCCTAAAACACAAACCTTATTTTACTTTGATTTTTTTCTTTTCCTCTTTTCAAATATTATTAGTTATGAATTGTATTTACCACTTTACTTTTGACTTGCCTCCTGTTAGATAAAACACATGTCCTGTTTATGACTTAATTCCTTTGCAGAAATCAGCAAACATTTTCTGTAACAGGGCAGGTAGTGTATTTTAGACTTTGTGAGACATGCAGCCTGGTCTCTTAAAACCACTAAAATCTGCAACTGCAGCATGAAAGCAGCTATCCACAGTATGTAAATAAATGTGTGTGGCTCTGTTCTGATAAAATTTTATTTACAAAAACAGTCAAAACTTTGCTATTGAGTATTTTATCTTCCTGAATAATTTGACCCTTTTAGCATTAAGAAATGTACCACTGTCTTTGGTGATCTCTGTCTTAGTATTAATATAGCCTTTATATATATAAAATGCATGACTTGTAGACAGTATATAGTTGGGTCTTGCTTTTTTTTTTTCTACCTGTTTTGACAAATAAGTCCTTAACTCTCAAAGTCCACTTGGAGTTAATATTGTATTACTTAATATAAAATGTAGAAACCTTACAACTGTATGTATTCTTTTATCCTCATTTTAGTTGACACATATATGTACATTATTGACCCCCAAACAATGTTGTATTTTTTTGTTTTAATCAAGTATGTATACATACCCTGGCTTTCAACATCATAACATATTTACCTCTCTGCACATGGTAATATACACAAGATAGTATCTTCAATGTATCATTACTAGTTTTCCCTCTGGAAATGATTTATTAAGTAACTTATGGGAAGACACTGCAAATACCTGTTTCTTCTAAGTTTCATCTACTAGTTTTAGTGTCCATTGGGATTCCCTGGTGGCTCAGAAATAAGAATGCACCTGCAGGAGACATGGGTTCAATCCTTAATCCAGGAAAATCCCACATGTCACAGAGCAGTTAAAGCCTGTGCACCACAACTGTTGAGCCTGGGCTCTATAGCCTGGGAGCTGTAACTACTGAGCCCATGTGCTGCGACCACTAAAGCGCACATGCCCTAGAGCCCATGCTTTGCAACAAGAGAAGCCACTGCAGTGAGCAGCTCGGGCACTACAATGAACTTGTCCCTACCGGCTGCAACTGGAAGAAAAACGCGCACAGCAATGACGACCCAGTACTGCCCCCCAGAAAATACACTGATGAGTCTCACTTCAATCAGTTGTTACTCTGATAGTTGATAAGTGGTTATTTTCTTTACTATTCTGCTTTTTAAATAGGATAATGAACATTTTTTCTCAGCCTTGGCTCTCTCAGTGACCTCCAATAAATACTGTGTAGTACCCGTAATGATTTTTTTTAAAAAGTGTTTTGGATTAAGAAACTGATTATATATTTTCAGCATTCACTGGGTTTATACTCGTTTTTTTGTTTGTTTTTTTTTTTTTAACTGCACTGTGTCATTGTTGTAGTACGTGGGCTTTTCTTTAGTTGAGCACAGGCTTCTGTGGTTGCAGGGCACAGGCTCTAGAGCATGCAGGCTCAGCAGTTGTACACATGCAGTGTGTGAGATCTTAGTTCCCAGAAGGATCATGCCTGTGTCATCTCTGCTGGAAGGTGGATTTTTAACTACTAGACCATTTGGGAAATCTCAAGACAATAGATTTTTAAAAAACAACAGATTTTTAAAAAACAACTAAGATGAACAGAAAAAATGACTTATGCCTTTAAAAGCTAGTTGGTTTTTAGAAAGGCAAGTCAGAACCAAAGAAAAGCTAGTTAATTTTATTATAATACATTATTGATAATGAGCCTGATAAATACTTGAAGTTGTGTGCCTCTGTAATCCAGAAGTTGGGAAGAAACAATAAAATATAAAAAAATCATGGATTCCTTTGAATCTGCAATTTACTTTGAAATCTTAACACAGTCTGTCTTCTGCTTAGCATTTTATAGCTAATTGGCTTTCTTTCTGTCATACAAAAAGGCCTGTTTTGTTTATGCTTGTTTTTATCTAAGCATTTCAAAAATATCATAGAAAAAACAATTATCATCATGAATGAAGGAGTACCTTAATTCATGGAACATTGCTCTTTTGTACATCGAGCTTCAAATAACCCTTCATAAAGATACTAAATGTGAAGAGAGAAAGTGAGTATCTTTCCTCCCAACTGAATGCACGTTTTTTCTTAACTTCCTATCCCTCCCCCACACCTTCCTCCCTGGTAACCATAAGTTCATTCTCTCAAGTCTATAAGTCTATTTCTGTTTTGTAAATATATTTATGCCTTATTAATTTATATTCTGAATATAACTGATAGCATATACTTCTCTGACTTCACTCATTATGACAATCTCTAGGTCCATCCATGTTCCTGCAAATGGCATTATTTCATTCTTTTAATGGCTGAGTCATTTGAAAAGACCCTGATGCTGGGAAAGATTGAGGGCAGGAGGAGAAGGGGATGACACAGGATGAGATGGTTGGATGGCATCACCAACTCGATGGACATGAGTTGGGTTCGACTCCGGGAGTTGATGGACAGGGAGGCCTGGCATGCTACCGTTCATGGGGTCGCAAAGAGTTGGACACAACTGAGCAGCTCAACTGAACTGAATGGCTGAGTAGTATTCCATTATGTGTGTGGATGTATACCACATCTTTTTCCATTCATCTGTCAAAGGACACTTAGGTTGCTTCCATGTCTTGGCTGTTATAAATAGTGCTGCTATGAACATTTGCAATATGTTCCATGTTCCAATCCTACATGTAGTAATATGTAAGTTGCGTTTAATACTGAACTGAACTGAATATGTAAATAGTGTTGCATGTATCTTTTGAAAATAGACTTAGGTTAACTCTGTTTTTAGTTTTTTAAGAAACCTCCATAATGGTTTTCATAGTGGCTGCACCAATTTACATTCCCACCAACAGTGTAGAGATTTTTCTTTTCTACACACCCTCTCCAACACTTGTTTGTAGACTTTTTTGATGATGGCAGCTCTGACTGGTGTGAAGTGATAACCTCATTGTAGTTCAATTTTCATTTCTTTAATAATTGATGTTGAGCATCTTTTCATGTGCCTATTGGCTATCTTTATGTCTTCTTTGGAGAAATTTCTGTTTAGGTCTTCTGCCTTTTTTTGATTGGATTGTTTGGTTTCTTATTCAGTTGTATGAGCTGTTTATATAGTTTGGAAATTAAGCCCTTGTTGGTCACATCATTTACAAAAATTTTTTCCCATTCTTTGAGTTGTCCTTTTTGTTTATGGTTCCTTTTGGGCTTCCCTTGTGGCTCAGCTAGTAAAGAATCCACCTGCAATGTGGGAGAACTGGGTTCGATCCCTGGGTTGGAGTGATCCCCTGGAGAAGGGAAAGGCTACCTACTCCAGTATTATGTCCTGGAGAATTCCCTGGACTTTGTAGTCTGTGGAGAGTCGGACACAACTGAACAACTTTCATTTTCATTGGTATTCCCTGGTTCAGATAGTAAAGAGTCTGCAATGCAGGAGACCTGGGTTCAATCCCTGGGTCGGGAAGATCCCCTGGAGAAGGAAATGGCAACCCACTCCAGTACTCTTGGCTAGAAAATGGCAAGGATGGAGGAGCCTGGTGGGCTACAGTCCATGGGGTCGCAAAGAGTTGGACACAACTGAGTGACTTCACTTTTCACTTTGCTGTGCAAAAGCTTATGAGTTTGATTAGGTCCCATTTATTTGTTTTTACTTCTATTTTTTTGCTTTAGGAGATTGACCTAAGACAACATTGCTACAATTTATGTCAGAGAATGTTTTGCCTGTGTTCTCTTCTACGAGTCCTATAGTGTCCTGTCTTACATTTAAGCTATTTCGAGTTCATTTCTGTTTATAATGTGAAGGGTGTATTCTAAGTTCATTGATTTACATGCAGCTGTCCAACTTTCCAAATACCAGTCAGTATACAGATTCTTTTCCCTATTGTATAATCTGGCTTCGTTTGTCAAAGATTAACTGACCGTAGGTGTGTGGGTTTGTTTCTAAGCTCTGTATTCTGTTGTATTAATTCCTATGTCTGCTTATGCCAGTACCACACTGTTTTGATGACTGTAACTTTGTACTGTTGTCTGAAGTCTAGGAGTTATGCCTCCAGCTTATTCTTATTCCTCAGATTTGCTTCAACAATTCTGGGTCTTTTGTGACTCCATATAAATTTTAGGGTTATTTGTTCTAGTTCTGTGAAAAATGTAGTGGATATGTTTATAAGGATTGCATTAAATCTGCAGTTTGCTTTGGGCAGTATGGCCGTATTAACAATATTAATTCTTCCAATCCAAAAATAGGGGGTATCTTTCCATTTGTTTAAATGGAAAGTTTGCCTTTAATTTTCTTTCAGTTTTCATCTTCAGTTGCCTTTAATCAATGATTTATAGTTCTCAGCATATAAGTCTTTCAGATCCTTGGCTCGGTTTATTCCTAAAGGTTTTTGGTGGGGGAGCGGGCAGGCGGTGATTTTAAATGAATTTATTTCTTTACTTTCTGATGTCTCGTTGTTACTATAAGGAAATGCAACATATTTCTGGATGTTAATCATGTATTCTATTACCTTGTGAATTTATCAGTTTCAGTTTTTGTGTGGGGTCCGTCTTTAAAAGAGTTTCCTACGTATAGTGTCCTCATCTGCATATAATGGCAGTTTTACCTCTTCCTTTCCAATTTGGATACCACAAAGGGCTTTTTATATATAAAGTCTGGACAGTGCTGTGTAAGAGAATGACATTTCACAGTCAGAATAGGTTGAGGTACAGTTTCATTATGTTATTAAAAACTAATTTTTCACTAAGCAGCTGAGCATTTGGCAGGGATTTAGTAGTGAACATGATTCTGCCTCTGTTACATTGTCTACATTCTTATTCTAAGAGTTATGTTTCATCTCACTTATCTCAGAAAGCCAAAAAATAACAATGTATTAGAGTAGCCTTATTCTTTTCTCAAACTTCAAATAAAAAGACTTGTGATTAGCCTTTGGAAAACACAGCACTGTTCATGTTAATTTGCTGCTGCTGCTAAGTCACTTCAGTCGTGTCCAACTCTTCGCGACCACTGGACTGCAGCCTACCAGGCTCCTCTGTCCATGGGATTTTCCAGGCAAGAGTACTGGAATGGGGTGCCATCGACTTCTCTGAACTAGTATTAACTACTATAAACTAATTCAGTTTAGTCACTCAGTCGTGTCCAACTCTTTGTGACTCCATGAATAGCAGCACACCAGGCCTCCCTCTCCATAACCAACTCCTAGAGTTCACTGAGACTCACGTCCATCAAGTCAGTGATGCCATCCAGCGATCTCATGCTTTGTCGTCCCCTTCTCCTCCTGCCCCCAATCCCTCCCAGCATCAGAGTCTTTTCCAATGAGTCAACTCTTCGTATGAGGTGGCCAAAGTACTGGAGTTTCAGCTTTAGCATCATTCCTTCCAAAGAAATCCCAGGGCTGATCTCCTTCAGAATGGACTGGTTGGATCTCCTTGCAGTCCAATGGACTTTCAAGAGTCTTCTCCAACACCACAGTTCAAAAGCATCAATTCTTCGATGCTCAGCTTTCTTCACAGTCCAACTCTCACATCCATACATGACCATGGGAAAAACCATAGCCTTGACTAGACGGACCTTTGTTGGCAAAGCAGTGTCTCTGCTTTTCAATATGCTATCTAGGTCGGTCATAACTTTGCTTCTAAGGAGTAAGTGTCTTTTAATATCAGATGGCTGCAGTCACCATCTGCAGTGATTTTGGAGCCCAAAAAGTCTGACACTGTTTCCACTGTTTCCCATCTATTTCCCATGAAGTGATGGGACCAGATGCCATGATCTTCGTTTTCTGAATGTTGAGTTTTAAGCCAACTTTTTCACTCTCCTCTTTCACCTTGATCAAGAGGCTTTTGAGTTCCTCTTCACTTTCTGCCATAAGGGTGGTGTCATCTGCATATTTGAGGTTATTGATGTTTCTCCTGACAATCTTTATTCCAGCTTGTGCTTCTTCCAGCCCAGCGTTTCTCATGATGTACTCTGTATATAAGTTAAATAAGCAGGGTGACAATATACAGCCTTGACGTACTCCTTTTCCTACTTGGAACCAATCTGTTGTTCCATGTCCAGTTCTAACTGTTGCTTCCTGACCTGCATACAAATTTCTCAAGAGGCAGATCAGGTGGTCTGGTATTCCCATCTCTTTCAGAATTTTCCACAGTTTACTGTGATCCACAGAGTCAAAGGCTTTGGCATAGTAAAGCAGAAATAGATGTTTTTCTGGAGCTCACTTTCTTTTTCGATGATCCAGCAGATGTTGGCAATTTGATCTCTGGTTCCTCTGCCTTTTCTAAAACCAGCTTGAACATCTGGAAGTTCACAGTTCACGTATTGCTGAAGCCTAGCTTGGAGAATTTTGAGCATTACTTTACTAGCGTGTGAGATGAGTGCAATTGTGCGGTAGTTTGAGCATTCTTTGGCATTGCGTTTCTTTGGGATTGGAATGAAAACTGACCTTTTCCAGTCCTGTGGCCACTGCTGAGTTTTCCAAATGTGCTGGCATATTGAGTGCAGCACTTTCACAGCATCATCTTTCAGGATTTGAAATAGCTCAACTGGAATGCCATCACCTCCGCTATCTTTGTTCGTAGTGATGCTTCCTAAGGCCCCCTTGACTTCACATTCCAGGATGTCTGGCTCTAGGTGAGTGATCACACCATCGTGATTATATGGGTCATGAAGATCTTTTTTGTACAGTTCTGTGTATTCTTGCCCCCTTCTTGATATCTTCTGCTTCTGTTAGGTCCATACCATTTCTGTCCTTTATCGAGCCCATCTTTGCATGAAATGTTCCCTTGTTATCTCTAATTTTCTTGAAGAGATCTCTCGTCCTTCCCATTCTGTTGTTTTCCTCTATTTCTTTGCATTGATGGCTGAGGAAGGCTTTCTTATCTCTTCTTGCTATTCTTTGGAACTCTGCATTCAGATGCTTATATCTTTCCTTTTCTTATATCTTTTCCTTTTCTCCTTTGCTTTTTGCTTCTCTTCTTTTCACAGCTATTTGTAAGGCCTCCCCAGACAGCTTTTTTGCATTTCTTTTCTTTGGGGATGGTCTTGATCCCTCTCTCCTGTACAGTGTCACGAACCTCCGTCCATAGTTCATCAGGTACTCTATCAGATCTAGTCCCTTAAATCTATTTCTCACTTCCCCTGTAGAATCATAAGGGATTTGATTTAGGTCATACCTGAATGGTCTAGTTATTTTCCCCACTTTTTTCAATTTCAGTCAGAATTTGGCAATAAGGAGTTCATTATCTGAGCCACAGTCAGCTCCTGGTCTTGTTTTTGTTGACTGTATAGAGCTTCTCCATCTTTGGCTGCAAAGAATATAATCAATCTGATTTCGGTGTTGACCATCTGGTGATGTCCATGTATAGAGTCTTCTCTTGTGTTGTTGGAAGAGGGTGTTTGCTATGACCAGTGCATTTTCTTGGCAAAACTCTATTAGTCTTTGCCCTACTTCATTCCGTATTCCAAGGCCAAATTTGCCTGGTACTCCAGGTGTTTCTTGACTTCCTACTTTTGCATTCCAGTCCCCTATAATGAAAAGGACATCTTTTTTGGGTGTTAGTTCTAAAAGATCTTGTAGGTCTTCATAGAACCGTTCAACTGCAGCTTCTTCAGCGTTACTGGTTGGGGCATAGACTTGGATTACTGTGATATTGAATGGTTTGCCTTGGAAACGAACAGAGATGATTCTGTCGTTTTTTACATTGCATCCAAGTACTGCATTTTGGACTCTTGTTGACCATGAAGGCTACTCCATTTCTTCTGAGGAATTCCTACCTGCAGTAGTAGATATAATGGTCATCTGAGTTAAATTCACCCATTCCAGTCCATTTTAGTTCGCTGATTCCTAGAATGTCGACGTTCACTCTTGCCATCTCTTGTTTGACCACTTCCAATTTGCCTTGATTCATGGACCTGACATTCCAGGTTCCTATGCAATATTGCTCTTTACAGCATCAGACCTTGCTTCTATCACCAGTCACATCCACAGCTGGGTATTTTTGCTTTGGCTCCATCCCTTCATTCTTTCTGGAGTTATTTCTCACTGATCTGTAGCATGTTGGGCACCTACTGACCTGGGGAGTTCCTCTTTCAGTATCCTATCATTTTGCCTTTTCATACTGTTCATGGGCTTCTCAAGGCAAGAATACTGAAGTGGTTTGCCATTCCCTTCTCCAGTGGACCACATTCTGTCAGCCCTCTCCACCATGACCCACCCATCTTGGGTGGCCCCACTGGCATGGCTTAGTTTCATTGAGTTAGACAAGGCTGTGGTCCTAGTGTGATTAGATTGACTAGTTTTCTGTGAGTATGGTTTCAGTGTGTCTGCTCTCTGATGCCCTCTTGCAAAACCTACCGTCTTACTGGGTTTCTCTTACCTTGGACGTGGGGTATCTCTTCACGGCTGCTCCAGCAAAGCGCAGCCGCTGCTCCTTACCTTGGACGAGGGGTATCTCCTCACTGCTGCCCCTTCTGACCTTCAACGTGGACTAAGTCCTCTAGGCCCTCCGGCGCCCGTGCAGCCACCGCTCCTTGGAGGTGGGGTTGCTCCTCTCGGCTGCCACCCCTGACCTCGGACATGGGGTAGCTCCTCCCAGCCGCTGCCCCTGACCTCGGACGTGGGGTAGCTCCTCTCAGCCATTCCTGCGCTGTCGCAGCCTGGCATTCTTGGCCACTGCCCCTGTCCTCAGACGTGGGGTAATTCCTCTTGGCCGCCTCCCCTTGGGCATGGGGTCCTCCCGGCTTCTGCCCCTGACCTCGGACGTGGGGTGGCTCCTCTCGGCCAGGCTAAGTGTGCCGGTTGCAGCCGCCCACACTAAATGCACCGGTTGCAGACATAAGTGATATCAAACTACTAATTATAAACTAGCTCACAGTTAATCAGCATGTTAGATCTCTGTATTCTTAAAGAACAGTGAGTCCAGACCCTATGAGTTTTACAAAAATGTTTAAGCTTTATATTGCCTTTTCAGATAAGAGACCCTATGATTCAAACACAAACTGATATGAAATTTAAAAACACGTATTATAGGCAATTTTGCTTCTGGAGATTTATCTTAAGGAAATATGGATGTGCACTAAGATTTAGATAAAGTAATATTACAGAGCTGTTTATTGTGGTACAAAATTGGAAATAACCAATGTATACAGTTAGAAGACTAAAGTACTGTCATTCAATAGAATAATGTATAGCCTTTTTAAAAAGATGTAGAAATATATGAGTACATGGAAAGAGATTCCTGTTGTGTTAAGTGGAAAACTTACTTAAGTTTTTCCACTTAAGTAGGTTAAGTGGAAAACCTACTGTGGGCAGGAATCCCATAGAAGAAATGGAGTAACCATCATAGTCAACAAAAGAGTCCAAAATGCAGTACTTGGATGCAGTCTCAAAAATGACAGAATGATCTCTCTGTTTCCAAGGCAAAACATTCAATATCAGTAATCCAAGTCTATGCCCCAGCTAATAACACTGAAGACGCTGAAGTTGAACAGTTCTATGAAGACCTACAAGACCTTCTAGAACTAACACCCAAAAAAGATGTCCTTTTTTATAGGGGACTGGAATGCAAAAGTAGGACGTCAAGAAACGCCTGGAGTAACAGGCAAATTTGGCCTTGGAGTACAGAATGAAGCACGGCAAAGGCTAATAGAGTTCTGCCAAGAGAACTCACTGGTCATAGCAAATACCCTCTTCCAACAACACAAGAGAAGACTCTACACATGGACCTCATCAGATGGTCAACACTGAAATCAGATTGATGATATTCTTTGCAGCCAAAGATGAAGAAGCTCTATACAGTCAGCAAAAACAAGACCAAGAGGTGACTGTGGCTCAGATCATGAACTCCTTATTGCCAAATTCAGACTGAAATTGAAGAAAGTGGGGAAAACCACTAGACCATTCAGGTATGACCTAAATCAAATCCCTTATGATTCTACAGTGGAAGTGAGAAATAGATTTAAGGGACTAGATCTGATACTATGGACGGAGGTTCGTGACATTGTACAGGAGAAAGGAATCAAGACCATCCTCAAGAAAAATGCAAAAAAAAAAAAAAAAACAAAATGGCGTCTGAGGAGGCCTTATAAATAGCTATGAAAAGAAGGGAGGAGAAAAGGAAAGCTTTACCCATTTGAATACAGAGTTCCAAAGAATAGCAAGGAGAAATAAGAAAGCCTTTCTCAGTGATCCATGCAAAGAAATAGAGGAAAACTATAGAATGGGAAAGACGAGAGATCTCTTCAAGAAAATGAGAGATACCAAGGGAACATTTCATGCAAAGATGGGCTCGATAAAGGACAGAAATGGTATGGACCTAACAGAAGCAGAAGATATTAAGAAGAGGTGGCAAGAATACACAGAAGAACTGTACAAAAAAGATCTTCATGACCCAGATAATCACGATGGTGTGATCACTCACCTAGAGCCAGACATCCTGGAATGTGAAGTCAAGTGGGCCTTAGGAAGCATCACTACGAACAAAGCTAGTGGAGGTGATGGCATTCCAGTTGAGCTATTTCAAATCCTGAAAGATGATGCTGTGAAAATGCTGCACTCAGCAAATATGGAAAACTCAGCAGTGGCCACAGGACTGGAAAAGGTCAGTTTTCATTCCAACCCCAAAGAAAGGCAATGCCAAAGAATGCTCAAACTACCGCACAATTGCACTCATCTCACACGCTAGTAAAGTAATGCTCAAAATTCTCCAAGCCAGGCTTCAGCAATACATGAATTGTGAACTGTCAGATGTTCAAGCTGGTTTTAGAAAAGGCAGAGGAACCAGAGATCAAATTGCCAACATCCGCTGGATCACGGAAAAAGAAAGAGAGTTCCAGGAAAAAAACCTCTATTTCTGCTTTATTGACTATGCCAAAGCCTTTGACTGTGTGGATCGCGATAAACTGTGGAAAATTCTGAAAGAGATGGGCATACCAGACCACCTGACCTGCCTCTTGAGAAACCTGTATGCAGGTCAGGAAGCAACAGTTAGAACTGGACATGGAACAACAGATTGGTTCCAAGTAGGAAAAGGAGTACGTCAAGGCTGTATATTGTCACCCTGCTTATTTAACTTACATGCAGAGTACATCATGAGAAACACTGGGCTGGAGGAAGCACAAGCTGGAATCAAGATTGCTGGGAAAAATATCAATAACCTCTGATACGCAGATGACACCACCCTTATGACAGAAAGTGAAGAAGAACTAAAGAGCCTCTTGATGAAAATGAAAGAGGAGAGTGAAAAAGTTGGCTTAAATCTCAACATGCAGAAAACTAAGATCATGGCATCTGGTTCAATCACTTCATGGCAAATAGATGGAGAAACAGTGTCTGACTTTATTTTTCTGGGCTGCAAAATCACTACGGATGGTGATTGCAGCCATGAAATTAAAAGACGCTTAACTCCTTGGAAGGAAAGTTATGACCAACCTCAGTTCAGTTCAGTTCAGTCACTCAGTCGTGTCCGACTCTTTGCAACCCCATGAATAGCAGCACGCCAGGCCTCCCTGTCCATCACCAACTCTCAGAGTTCACCCAGACTCACGTCCATCAAGTCAGTGATGCCATCCAGCCATCTCATCCTCTGTCGTCCCCTTCTTCTTCTGCCCCCAATCACTCCCAGCATCAGTCTTCTCCAATGAGTCAACTCTTCGCTTGAGGTGGCCAAAGTACTGGAGTTTCAGCTTCAGCATCATTCCGTCCAAAGAAATCCCAGGGCTGACCTCCTTCAGAATGGACTGGTTGGATCTCCTTGCAGTCCAAGGGACTCTCAAGAGTCTTCTCCAACACCACACTTCAAAAGCATCAATTCTTCGGCGCTCAGCCTTCTTCACAGTCCAACTCTCACATCCATACATGACCACTGGAAAAACCATAGCCTTGACTAGATGGACCTTTGTTGGCAATGTAATGTCTCTGCTTTTGAATATGCTATCTAGCTTGGTCATAACTTTCCTTCCAAGGAGTAAGCGTCTTTTAATTTCATGGCTGCAGTCACCATCTGCAGTGATTTTGGAGCCCAAAATAATAAAGTCTGACACTGTTTCCCCATCTATTTCCCATGAAGTGATGGGACCGGACGCCATGATCTTCGTTTTCTGAATGTTGAGCTTTCAGCCAACTTTTTCACCCTCCACTTTCACTTTCATCAAGAGGCTTTTGAGTTCCTCTTCACTTTCTGCCATAAGGGTGGTGTCATCTGCATATCTGAGGTTATTGATATTTCTCCCAGCAATCTTGATTCCAGCTTGTGCTTCTTCCAGTCCAGACAGCATATTAAGAAGCAAAGACATTACTTTGCCAACAAAGGTCCGTCTAGTCAAGGCTATGGTTTTTCCAGTGGTCACGTTTGAATATGAGCGTTGGACTATAAAGAAAGCTGAGCACGGAAGAATTGATGCTTTTGAACTGTGGTGTTGGAGAAGACTTGAGAGTCCCTTGTACTGCAAGGAGATCCAACAAGTTCATCCTGAAGGGGATCAGTCCTGGGTGTTCATTGGAAGGACTGATGTTGAAGCTGAGACTCCAATACTTTGGCTACCTGATGCAAAGAGCTGACTCATTGGAAAAGACCCTGATGCTGGGAAAGATTTAGGGCAGGAGGAGAAGGGGACCACAGAGGATGAGATGGTTGGATGGTATCACCGACTCGATGGACATGGGTTTGGGTGGACTCTGGGAGTTGGTGATGGACAGGGATGCCTGGCGTGCTGCAGTTCATGGGGTCTCAAATAGTCGGACACATTTGAGCGACTGAACTGAAGCCAACTGACTGAAGGTGAGGGAGGAACTCCTCTATCAAATCTGAGTTATTTTTCATTTTTCATGTCTTCACCTTTATGGCATCTGTTAGTCTTTGTCTGTGATGCAGGTTTTTTTGTTTCTTTTGGCCACATCTCAAGTCCACATCCTTTGGGAAGGAATATAGAGAAGAGTCCATCCTAACCAGTCCATCCTAAAGGAAATTAATCCTGAATATTCATTGGAAGGACTGATGCTGAATCTGAAACTCCAATACTTTGGCCACCTGATGTGAATAACTGACTCATTGAAGAAGACCGTGATGCTGGGAAAAATTGAAGACGGGAGGAGAAGGGGACTACAGAAGTTGAGAATGTTGGATGGCATCACCAACTCAATGGACGTGAGTTTGAGTAAACTCCAGGAGTTGGTGATGTGCAGGGAGGCCTGGCGTGCTGCAGTCCATGGGGTTGCAAAGAGTCGGACACAACTGCGTGACTGAACTGACTGAAGTGAACTGATAGAGAAGAGTAGGGAAGTGGGATGAGGACTGGGAAGCAGAATATCTAACTTCTCTGGGCAGGGTTGGAAGGGCCGAGGATGCTAACATCTGGAGAGACATGATATCAGCCTGAGGCAGATCAGGCCCTTTGGAGTGTTCCACCACATGTTCTTCCCAGTTAATTGGGCATAATGCTTGCTTCCCTGAGACTCACTTAACTGTTTTTATAAATAAAATGTCCTGTAATTGAGAAAATTATATTACTACTTTGTTTTTATATCATTTGATATTTTCCAAGTATTTTTGCATGTTTCTTTGCACTTAGATACTTAGAGATATTAAGTATTTCAGGCAGGGGTACAAAATTAAAGTAGAAAGTGGAACCAAATTGCATATATTCTCATTCCCATTTTCTTCCACACACACGTTTATTTTTACCTTGACCCTATTAAAATCATGAGCTTTATTCCACTTATTTCATCCTTTATTTGTACAAGCAATCACTTCCACAAAAATACTTACAGGTTTCTATTCTGTGCAGTGTATCTGACTGCATGCTGAGTTGAGATACCAAAAGCTACCTGGGTAAAGGGAGTCTCTTGCACTTAATAAATGCTTGAAAGGATTAGAGGTGGGAAAGAAGAATTGGAGAGGAGAGAAAGCCTGGCTGCCTGATGTTCATGGGCTCCACTGCTGAATACAAGAGCTACTTGGCATGTGTGGCTATGAGCCCTTGAAATGTGACTTGTCTGAATTGAGATGTGTTATAAGGGTAAAATACACACCAAATTAGTGTGTGTGTCATCGTATTAAAAAAATTGTGAAATTTCTCAATCATTTTTAGATTGCTGACACATTTTGGATATATGGATTTAAATAAAACGTATCACCTGTTTAATTAGTAAAATTAATTTCACCTATTTTTCTTTACCTCTCCTAATGTGGCAACTAGAAAATTTTGCATTATTCACATGGCTTGAGTTCCATTGCCGTTAGACAGCACTCCTCCTAGACATTAATTCACCACCTTCCATTTCCTAAGTTGCTGCTTTCCTTCTCCGTGTTTTTGCACATAACATTTCTCCTGCTTAAATCCATGTCTCCTCCTTCATAACTTTGCTTATCAGAGAGTTTGACCTCAATCTATTAACCAGCTTATACTTAAAACCAAGCACCATCACAATACTAACATTCACACACCATATGAATTTTCTGTTCCTTATATCTAAAAAGACCCAGTCTTCATGAAATTTCAAAGATAATGCCATTTATTTACGTTGTTCCAGGATACCTAGTATAGCTCTAATAGTTTATCCAATGGACTTGAATGCTATCCTATAGACTTATCAAGTCATCAGCCTAAGAGACAGCACCACTGATCCTTCCCTGCAAATAAACTGCCAGGCACACTAGGTACCCTTAGTAACAAAATGTAAACTGAAAAAATGAAACCATCCCCTACCTCTATTTCCACTGCTATTCTTTTAGGCCAAAAATCTCATTTCCCTGTTATATTACTACAGTTATCTCATCTCTAAAATCTTTGCCCCTGATTTCCCCATCAGTTCCATCCTGAATCTCTAGCCATTCAGTCTTCCCAAAATACCATTATTTTCATGTCCAATTTTGTTGAAAAGTCTTCAATGGCTCTGACAGCCCAAAGCAATAATTCTCAAACTGTGCTTCACTGAACCGTATGGTTTTACTCATTAACATTAATATTTCTTACCAGAGCAGCAATTTCTTCCTCTAATATCACGTTCAATCTTTCTATTGGTTTCTTTAAGACATGGAATACATTACAACAGTTAAATGTTGTTCTTATCTACTCATTTCAACATCCATATCATATCTAGGTCAGTTTTTATTGATTTTTCTTCTCATTTTAAGCTGTATTTTTCTGCTTCTTTGAATGCCTGGTAATTTTTAACTGGATGCCAGAAATTTTAGTTTATTGGTTGCTGGACATATTTATATTCCTATAAATATTTTTGAACTTTGTTCTGGTATACAGTTATTTGAAAACTAATTCATTCAATTCTGAGTTGAAGCTTTGTAGGAAGAGCTAGGCCTAATTTTATCTACTATTGAGGCAAAAATTTTTGAGTGCTCTTCCTTATCTTCCAGGAAGTAAGATTTTCCACTCTGACTTGAGAAAACAGGAACTATTTTCCTGTGAGAACTGAGGATTCTCCTCTAGTCCTTTTGGGTGGTTCGTTCTTCACAGACGTACTGATCACTACTCAGCTGAGGACTTGTGGAAGGTACCCTTTAGGTGCCCAGAACTCACTCTCTCTGAGCAGCTCTTTCTTTTCCAGTGCTTCGTTCTATGTACACTAGCCACCTTGGTCACCTCAGACTCCCAGATCCATCTTCTTAACTCAAGGGTATTGCTAGACTTCGTCTGAAAACTCCCCATGTTCTGGCCTAGCAACACTCCAAGCAGTCGCCTGGGGCCATCATGAGGCTTACCTTCTCTGTTTTGTGTTTCAAGGATCATTGCCCTTCCTTGCTTGTTGAATGATGACTAGAAAACCATTGAATCACATTTTCTGTGAATATTTTCAGTTGTTTAGGTGAGAGTGCAGATCTACTCCATCTCTCCATATTGCTGAAGGCATAAGTTTGAGTCAAGATGCTTGCATTGTAGTTTATTTGAAAAATGTATTTGTCCCTTAAAAGAATATTTTTAAAATCTAGAGTAAAATCTTAACTCCTTAGCCAGAGTGCCAAAATCTTCCACAGTCTGCCCTCAGTCTGAATTTCAAGTGTATTGTCCTGTTGCAGGCAGAAAGACTAAATACAGCTGTGTGTCTCCACCTCTTTATTCACAGGGCTCCCATGCTGTCAGCACAACTCTGTCTTCCTGGCTGTCTTCCTCATGTCTGATCCTCTATTTTGGTCTAATAATTTTAGTTGCATTTACCTCATCTTACCAATAAGATCATATGCTCTTTTAATATGGGAACTATGTCTGATATTTTTAGATTTTTCCAAAAGCTTAGCACCAAGACTGGGCAGTGAGTGGACATTCAGCATATGTTTGTAATTTGTCTAACTAAATGTTGAATAGCCTGACAGCAGGAACCTAGTTTTGTTCTTGCTAGTCTTAATTTGCTGCACACAAATTACTATATGACAGAATAAAAATAGGCTATGATGTAATTTCTGAGTAATCACGAGATGACATTATAAATGTAATCAGCCTACTTTTTAAAAATCCAGACAGATGGTGAAACATTCCGTCTGATTTTATTCTGTGTGCTCTGTGTCCAATCTAGCAACAGACAACTTCTCACTTTCCTTTTCTTAGACACCAAGGGTCATGGTGCTGAAATTTTCCACTCTCCTAAGTCTGTTCTCTGTACCTGGTAGGACAGAGTATGTGATGTCACCTCTATTTTCACTGACCCCAAATCTGCATGAATCCTAATTATTTACTGAGAGTAGTTGTCGCTGGGACCAACCCAGAGACAAAGGACCAGAGGGTAAAGAGCATGGTGTCTGGTGTCATCCTGCCTGATGTTTGAGTACTGGTTCTGCTGGATGTTAGCACTATGACCTTATGCAGTCACTCCCTCCTCCCAGGCTCAATTCCACCCCTATATAAACAGGAGATCATACCCAGAGTAGAGAGTCTTGTAGGAACATAGATCTTCCTACCACACTCAGTGGGAGTTTAGTGCTTTTGAAATGAATTGAGACATATGCTCAACATCCTAAACTGGGTCATTGCTCTTTAAGGACAAAATTCCTTACCATGTTCAAAACCCATGGTACTGAGTGCAGAAAGTCACAAGCCATTATCCCCAATTTTAGTTTGTCTGTGAACTCAACCTCTTTCACCACAAAAACTATTACAAGAAGTTGAAGATCCAAAGAAACTCATTTTATGCCTACCTTTAGTCTTGCCAGGATATGGCCATTTTTAATTAGTGAGAAACAATGAATTCTACTCCTATATACCCCAATGTAGTTATAGTTCTTTTATTAATATAATGATCATTGCCACTTATTTAATACCTTCTCTTTTCCATGTACTACTCTGAGGACTTTATAGATAAAATTTTATTTAAAAACCCTAAGATGTAGGCATAATATGGGTGAGAATACTCAGGCACAGGGAAAATAAAGAACCTGCTCAGTGTCCCCTGGTGAAGTAAGAGTGGAGTTGGCATTCATACTCAAGCAGTCTGACTTCAGAGCCCATCAGTTAACCTATAGGCTCTTCTGATAAATCAAGACAAGATTTTGTGTAAGGCGGTGCATTTGTCAAACCTCAAATTGGCCTGACTAGTGTAGATATTGAGGAGTTCTAAGACATGGTCAACACAATATAGGAATGGTGAAAAATGCGTTCCAGACATTACTTGGAGATTGGATGGGTGATGATTTAAAAATGAAAATTAAAAGCTACCTAGAATAGCATAAATTGTCTCATAGAACGTAGGCTCTGCAGCTGAGAGGCCTTTGCAGTGGGAGTTCAAGAAGGATGCTTCCAGGTAGACCTGTGTGGGGGCAGGGCACCCTGGGAGGAAGAGTTTCCTCTCTTGGAGTATGTAGAAGTACTAGTGTGTACCAGTGTCTTAAGTCACCACAGAGAGGTTAAGTGAGCCTGGTCTTTACAGCTGATCGAGTAGGCCCTGGTGGGCTAGCAAAATCTCCCCACTTGCTTACTATTGTAGGAAATTCCTTTAGTCTAGCACAGTTCTCAGAGTGAGATCCCCAAACCAGCAGCATCAGTATCAACTAGAAGCTTCTTTGAAAGGCAAATCCTCAGGCTCCATCTCAGACCTACTGAAGGAGAAATGGGTTGTGGCACACAGCAATCTGATTTCTAACAAACCCTCTAGATCATTTTGATAGATACTTCTAGCAGGATACCTTTTGAACTCCCCAATTAAAAGTGAGTATTAAGGTGTAAAACCATAGTTGAGAGCTCTTCAGGATGAATTAGTTACAGATAATGTAAAAGAAGTTTAACTCACTGCCTGTGATCTGTTTGAGACAAATGCATCAGATAAGTCTAATCCTCACCTCTCTCTTCAGTCATATACATGACTAATGTTCCTAACATCAAGGCTTAGGGTTTGTAGCATAGATCAAATAGGCTGGGATTTATGACCAGTGTCAACTAAATGCTTCCATTGGAGAAAACATATGTGAGTGATAGCAAGTAATATGTATTTTAAAACCTGTTCTAATTTATATATGTATTTGTAATATCAAACATCTATATATCACTGATTCTCTGCATATTCTAATTTATATTTTTAAAATAAAAATCTCTGGAAAACATAAGCACTACAAGTACTATTGTTCTGTTTAAAATAACTTGTAATGAGCCTCACTGTAGGACTGTGCAGTCCTGCTCTGGGGCCTGGGCTCCTGGAGGGCAGGGATCAGCCTATTTACCAGTGTTCACCTCGTGACTGGCACATAACCCCATGCCCAATAGCCCAATAATCAGGGCATGAGCTGGATTGACTGGAAATGAGTAAAAAGATCAGAGAACATTACCCTCACAAGTGAGAGGACAGAGATAGGAAAAGGAAGCAGAACAGGGAAAATTTCAGACTTGACAACTTTGCCATCTTCACTTTACTATGAGGACCAATAAAAGTATATGCCTCACAGCTGCAAAATCAGGTAGCTCTGATCTGCTTGATTTATAACTTTAACATGTTTGTTGGTGGCATGAATTGATTAATAATAAAGTGCCACATGGAGAGTTTATCGAAGCATCAGTGCCTAAGAGTCTAATATTGGCCCATTTTGTGCATTTGAGTTCAGTTTCAATCATGAGGGGAAAAAGTCATACTGTTGAATAACAGATCCAGAAGATTTCAGTGACAGTGGAATTGTAAATGAGCAGCTCAGTACCAGATATTTATTTCTCCTTTTTTTCTTTTATTACTATTGGACAGGATCAAAGGATAAAATAGACATATGTCTGCCTGTCATGTGGCTCTAATTCTAATTCCTGACCATATATTTAATAACACAGATATCTTTTAAAATTAGGGACTTGGTTTGTTCAAAAAGTCTGCATTATTTTCAATATGTAGCAAATGCTGGTGAGATGTATTTTGAAATTTATCTCTTAGATTCAAAAGGCAACCAGATAACAGACCCACATCACAAACCATGGCATCTGTATTGCCTCTGTCTCTATTTCTTAAAGATAAAATTTGTGACATTCTTTTGCAGTCTTATTAAAAAATAAACCAGACATGAAAGCATCTAAACAGAAGTTACTCTTTTGAATCTAGCCACTCATTTTAAAAAACCAGTAGCATTAACCCCTTCTAACTGGAAAATGTTTTTCCTCCCAGTGAATTCTTTCTTTAATCCTTTTTACCAGAGATCAAATTGCTAACATCTGTTGGATCATAGAAAAAGCAAGAGAATTCCAGAAAAACATCTACTTCTGCTAAAGCCTTTGAAGTGTGGATCACAACAAACTGTGGAAAATTCTTAAAGAGATGGGAGTATCAGACCACCTTACCTGCCTCCTGAGAAACCTGTATGTGGGTCAAGAAGCAGCAGAACTGGACATTGAACAATGGACTGGTTCCAAATCGGGAAAGGAGTACATCAAGGCTGTATATTGTCATCCTGCTTATTTAACTTTACATGCAGAGTACATCATGCAAAATGCCAGGCTGGATGAAGCACAAGCTGGAATCAAGATTGCTGGGAGAAATATCAATAACCTCAGACATGCAGATGACACAACCCTTAATGGCAGATGGCAAAGAGGAACTAAAGAACCTCTTGATGAAAGTGAAAGAGGAAAGTGAAAAAGCTGGCTTAAAATTCAACATTCAAAAAAACGAAGATCAGGGCATCTGATCCATCACTGGTCCCATCCCATCTGGTCCCATCACTTCATGGAAAATAGACGGGGAAACAATGGAAACAGTGACAGACTTTATTTTCTTGTGCTCCAAAATCACTGCAGATAGTGACTGCAGCCATGAAACTGCTCCTAGGAAGAAAACCTATGACAAACCTAGACAGCGTATTAAAAAGCAGAGACATTACTTTGCCAACAAAGGTCTGTCTAGTCAAAGCTATGGTTTTTCCAGTAGTTGTGTATGGATGGGGGAGTTGAACCATACAGAAGGCTGAGCACTGAAGAACTGATGCTTTAGAACTATGGTGTTGGGGAATACTCTTGAGTCCCTTGGACTGCAAAGAGATCAACCCAGTCAATCCTGCATATTCATTGAAAGGACTGATGCTGAAGTTGAATCTCCAATACTTTGGCCACCTGATGTGAAGAGCCGACATTAAAAAAGACCCTGATGCTGGGAAAGATTGAAGGCAGAGGAGAATGGGACAACAGAGGTTGAGATGGCTGGATGGCATCACCGACACAATGGACATGAGTTTGAGGAAGCTCCAAGAGATGGTAATGGACAGGGAAGCCTGGCATGCTGCAATAATGGGGTTGCAAAGAGTCAGACCTGACTGAGTGACTGAACAAAACCAGACTCATGAAAGAAGTTTCCAGATTATTGACAGCATTAGGCAATTGATGAACCTGAACAATGGGTGAGAAAAAAAGTCTTTTTTATGCAGTGGTGCCTGCTCACTTTGGGTTGATAGCAATTTTCCAAATAAGTAGGCATCATTGCAATAAAATGTCTATTCCCACTTGGCTAGAGAAGGAGATTATTGGAGAGTGGCTGTGTTGGAAGAGAGAAGTTCTGGAAAGTAAGCAAGCTCTGGAAAAATATTAGAAGTGAATTCATTAATGTATTTACTCATCATTTATGTATCTATTTAGAGTAGTATAAAGTCTTTATAAAAGATATATTTTCCCCAAAATCATTAGTTGCAAAATCTCTTAACTAATTGTTTTGAAACTGTTGTGGTGAGCGTTCCCCCATCTTCCAAAGTACTGAGACACCTAGTTTTTGGCTGAGCACGAGGCCACCTGAAGTAAAGACTGTTTCATTATCTCTCTTCACTCTTCTCTCTCTTTTTTTTGAGAAAAAATCTTTAAAGTGCTTGGCCCTTCTTTTTTCCTTCTTCTGAACTGGAAATGGACAAAGCGACTGGATCTCCAACAGAATCTTGAGACATGAGCTGATGTGGGGAATGGAAGCCATGCACAAAATATCATCAGGGAAAAGAAACTTGACCCCTTGCATTGGGATATGCATGCAAGCTCTGGATGAACTCCTTCTTAACTTCACTTTATGACAGAAATAAACTTCTATCTTATTTGTCATTATTTTGGAGTTTTCTGTTCCCAACTTGTTCATTTGCAAAGGGCAATTTTGTTATTGTTGTCATTCCCCGTGGCAACTAATACTGGGACTACCAAGAAATACTGGCTAAATATAACCATTTATAATCCCCCAAAGCTAGACAAAAATATTGTTAGTTACAAAAAGAAAAGATAGATATATCTAGCTGTATCAAAATATAATACAACTGTTACCACAAACAAATTCAGGAGACATGATCTGATAAATTAAACTGATAATACAGATGGCAGACAAAGGATTAGGATAAAAAAATGTACAAAGAACAACTGCAAACTGACAAGAAAAACCAAATACCCCCATAGGAAAATAGGTAAAATAAACAGGCAAAATAAACAACTCAAACAGGCATCAATTCAAATGGCTGATAAGCTTTTGAAAACATGTTCAAGTTATTTAACAGGCAGGGGAATTAAAGTTAAAAATGAGATGTTACTTTATACTTGTTGGATTATCAGAAATTAAAAAGAATCTGAGTACTGCCAGGAGTACTCTCATGTATGGCTGGTGAAATTGTGAAGCGTTACTGCCTTTTCAGAAAGCAATCTGGCCATATCTATTACAACTTTAGATGTATTTTCTCTGACTTAATATTCCCACTCCTGGGACACTTTCCCAAAGTAATAAAACTATGCATAAGGACACATGTACAAAGATGCCAATTACAGTATTTTTCATGCTTGCAAAAAACCCTAGAAACTTCAGTAGGCTAACTGCTGAATGGCTCAGAACCCTGGTGGCTCAGATGGTAAAGAATCCACCTGCAATGCAGGAGACCTGGGTTCAATCCCTGGGTTGGGAAGATCCCCTGAAGAAGGGAATGGCTACCTACTCCAGTATTCTTGCCTGGAGAATTCCATGGACAGAGGAACCTGGCAGGCTACAGTCCATGGGGTCACAAAGAGTTGGACACAACTGAGCAACTAACACTTTCACTACTTTCACACAATGGAATAACATAACAACCGTTAAAATGAGGAATTAGAGTTCCTTCAATTGGTTTAACAGGTTTTCAATGACATTATTAAGTGAAGAAAGCACAACCTAGATACCTATATATAACTGATCCCATTTTGTTAAGCAACCAGGAGCAATGTGTGATATCTTTCCATATCTACTTGAGCATATCAGCATGGAGAAAACTCAAATTTTGAATTGTAAATTGTGAACCTGGGTCATTGTATGGGGCTATAGGGAAAAGCAAGAAAAAAGATGTGAATGAAGTATAAGAAAATGCATGATACAGATTATGGCAAGAGGCCAAAGGCAAGCCAGGAAAAAAAAAAAGGTGTATAATATGTTTGACTCATTTATATATTAATTATATGTGTACCTGCATATAGTATACATTATGCTGCTGCTGCTGCTGCTAAGTCGCTTCAGTCGAGTCCAATTCTGTGCGACCCCATAGATGGCAGCCCACCAGGCTCCCCCATCCTGGGATTTTCCAGGCAAGAGTACTGGAGTGGGGTGCCATTGTCTTCTCTGAGTATACATTATATATATGAATATAAAGACATAACCTAGTAATAACCCTAATTTACACCCAGAAATACTGACCAGCAACTTATTCTAATTTTTTATTATATAAAAGTGTATGTTTATTATAGAATATGAGAAAATATAGAGATGTAAAATACATTTTTTGAAGAATCCATAGTCTGACCACCCAGAGACAGCCACTGTTTTTAGATGCATTGAGTAATTTTTTAATATACTCTGATACTTTTATAACTCATTCTCATTTAAATGCCATTTCTTTAATAATTATCCTCATAAACTTACAATCTTATTTTCTAACAAACATGAACATATCATTCTATTTCCACACATCAAGTCCTCTGATAAATATGCTCATTGTCAAATCACATTGATAGAGTAGGGAAGGGAAAAGATGGGCACCCTGAAAAGGAAAGGACTTGATAATTTTGTTTTTTTCCTTCTTTTAAATTGCAGCAAAATCCTCTTCATCCTCTCTTCCTAATATACTCTAACATCTTTTATGATATTGACCCTTCTATTTAAGTTAAAAGCAGAGCAACTTGTTATAAATTGTGATTGCAAATGGTTTAGTAACATCTGTGTCGTCAGTGTTGCAAAACATTCTGTCTTCAGCAATTATTATAGTAAGATTTGACATGTGACTTTGGGGTCTGTGTATTAGAGTACTATGTTGTTGTTTTTCATTCACTAAGCCATGAAATTAAAAGACACTCCTTGGAAGAAAAGTTACGACCAACCTAGAGAGCATATTGAAAAGCAGAGGCATTACTTTGCCAACAAAGGTCCATCTAGTCAAGGCTATGGTTTTTCCAGTGGTCATGTATGGATGTGAGAGTTGGACTGTGAAGAAGGCTGAGCGCCGAAGAATTGATGCTTTTGAAGTGTGGTGTTGGAGAAGACTCTTGAGAGTCCCTTGGACTGCAAGGAGATCCAACCAGTCCATTCTGAAGGAGGTCAGCCCTGGGTGTTCACTGGAAGGACTGATGCTGAAGCTGAAACTCCAGTACTTTGGCCACCTCAAGCGAAGAGTTGACTCATTGGAAAAGACTCTGATGCTGGGAGGGATTGGGGGCAGGAGGAGAAGGAGACAATAGAGGATGAGATGGCTGGATGGCATCACTGACTCGATAGACATGAGTCTGAGTGAACTCCGGGAGTTGGTGATGGACAGGGAGGCCTGGCGTGCTGTGATTCATGGGGTCGCAGAGTCAGACATGACTGAGCGACTGAACTGAACTGAACTGAACTGAAGTCATGTCCAACACTTTGTGACCCCATGAAATGCAGCACACCAAGCTTCCCTGTCTTTCACTATCTCCTGGAGTTTGCTTGATCAAGCTACATTTAGAGTATTTGATTAGCTACATTTTAAGTAGAATGACTTCTGATTGTCAATATACAACAAATCTTCAAAGAGGTTTCTCTGTTGGAACTACACGGTTACTTTAATGTGATTGTCCAGTCAATTATGTGTGGGGTTTGACCATTTGAATATAGCAGCTGTTGACAGAATTTAACTCTCATCTGCTTTATTTTTTTAAGATACAACTTACTTTACAAGAAGGCTCTTGTTTTGATCCCCACTCTCTATTTGAGCCAGAGAATCAGCAACGCTGCCTCACTCTTCTGGAATTATCATAATGATATCAGAGCCACGGTTGAATCTCCAGGGCTGGCCTGCCTATCTAACCCTGTAGACCAGTCAATTACCAAATGCCAACTGAGCCACAACAGCAGCATCCTGATCCTGCCTTTTCTTGGGATTTTCCCCCCCATAGACTGGATCAGAATACTCCCCTTCTCTCAGCACATCCATTTTTGCTCCCCACTACCTGCCCTCAGAGTCTAGAGGAACTTGCCTCTCCTCCTGACTATTCGCTGTTTATTACTTTTAACAGCTGTCTCTTATTTATTCCAAATTAGACCCTTCTGCAAATCCAATCTGGTTAGCTTCTGCATGTGGACATTTTGAAACCTCAGAGCTCCTTAAAATGCACATTAAACTGTTCTGTCCATTTTATCTGGATTGATTCTTCTTTAAATTTCTAAACACAAGAACACACCCTTTTTCTCAAGGCCCAAACACACATGGAAAAGGGTTCCCAGTCTGCCAGAGGCCAAGTTGATACCTTCAATATCCATGTACTACAGACTGAAAGCCAGCCAGGGTGATATTTCTCTTGCTCATCTCATATTGCCTGGGATTCTGTGAGGTTACTGCTCTCAGTTTACCCATTCTAATTAAATTGCATTCCTGTAAGAAGTAACAAGGATCATCTCAATTAGGCTGCCACACTGGCTCACTTTAGCATAACTGACTAGCTATAATTATGTAGTACTTGCTTCCACATTTATTAGTAGCCCATTTCTGCCTGCAACACTGTGTAATAGGCCTCAGTAAAGGTGTCTCTCTACTCTCTTCTCTTCTTTTCCTCAGTGGGAAATGGTGAATTAACTGGTTTGGGGTAAGAGGTATGCAGAACTGGCCCATCAGTGCTGAGAACTGATTGTATGAGTTGTTTCCTATAACCTCAGAAACTTCCACTTCTTTACATCACTTCCCAAATTATTTTAAATATAGTTCAGAAAGTCCTTTGCTCCAGGGAGACATTTTCAGATTTTACAAACGGCTTTCAAGTCCTGGAAAAGTGATTCAAAGCCAAGAGTTTTGTCTAGCTGTTTCCCCCTTTATAGCAATCAGCTAACTGTCTGCTTCACCTAGAGACTGAGAGAAAATGTCCCGGCAGTTGGAAGAAAAAGATAGCAATATATCTCCTTGGATAGAAAGGACACTGTAGAATTATATTTTGGGGGGGAAGATATTAAAGAACTTTATCAGAATTAAGAATGAATAATTGTATACCGTAATGATTGTGAGAATTGATTTTTGAAGCTGAACATTCTAGGTTCAAATCTTATCTCCAAAAATTACTAGCTTGTCACTTCTGCCTCTATTTTCTCATTTGTGACATGGGAATAATGAAAGTCCTACCTTTTAGTGTTAATCTGAGGCTTACATGAATTCATATATGCAGAGTACTTAGAATAGAAACTCATTAATATGTGTTCTTAGTATTCTTAGAGTGGCCTAAATAAATAGTAGAAAACTATTGTTTAACTGTTAACTTAGAAATTTGAAAAATGTTGAGACCCGTAGCTTGATTGTTCAAAGTCACTGGGAGAAATAGCATTGACCCCAAGACTCCAAAATTGATGTCACAAGAGAGGGGTATCACTGCTTCTCTTATTAATATTGTCTAATCCTATTATGCAGCAAGCATTTAAAGAATGAGTTAAATTAGCCTGCGGATTTTGGTTATAGAAATGGAATGGTTTTCTGACATCCTACACCCACACCTCAGAGACATTTTGGGTGCCAAATCCAGATCCATGGGTTCAACTTCTCAAAAACCAGCAGACAAATTTAGAAACAATGGCAAAATTGTCTGAAGTTGTCACTGTTGACCTTTACAAAAGTGTATAAAGTCTTGATTCAGCACTGGCCTGCTCATTTCCTTTGCTCTTTTCAAGGTAGGTTTTTCTCTTCTTCCTTTTCCACTGGTACACTGAATGATGAGTATGAAAGACAATGTGCTATCTTTACTGCTCTTTTTACCTTGGGGGTTATTCATTATATGAAATGAAATATTAAAAAAAAAACCCAATGTGTTTATTGAATAGAATCCTTCTGGGATTCGAATTTTAGAAATTTTATTTTTCTTATAATCTCTTAGCAAATGTATATCCCTTATTGCATTTATGCTGGAAACAATTTGTTGACAAGTCTTGTCTCCTAGTAGATTTAAATCTTGAGAACAAAAGCCATGCATTAATTGTTCAGGTATCCCAAGTATTTTGCCAATTTTTGTCATGTACAGTGTGTTCCAAAAGTTTTTGTTGAATTTATTGAACTAGAATACATAATACTCCAGTTTTATTTTAGAGAAGTGTATCTTTGAATATCATGTGAAGATGTTGATTATAATTGGATTCTAATTATACATAGTTGAAATTCATATAATTATCCTGGGTTAAGGTCATACCATTTAGAAAAATACAAAATCAATGAGAATAATACAAATAACACCTTGATTTATATTATACATCAACTTTTAGAGTTACTAAAATATTTAATGCATATCATTTGGGTAATAATATCACTAGCAATTCTAAACTAGGTGTTAAACTATTATGCCAATTATTGGTCACTGACCCCAAGGAATATTTTACTAGACTATGACAATGTTCTATTCTATCTATATTTTACTCTCTGAGTGTGGTTTTAACTAGTGTTTTATGGGAGAATATATTTGCCTTCAACTCTGAAGCACAAAGATACAACCCCTAATCTTAGTTTTCTTCAGTTCCTCTTCATAGATCTATCATGAGTATTTTTTCTAAACTCTGCTCATAACTGTCCACACTTTCAGCCTAGCCCCACTGTCACTGGCTGGTGAATTTAGGCCAGTTGTTTATTTATTGGTCTCTTTCATGCTCACCTCTAAATTATGGAGCACTGAGAGAACTAATAATTTAGTTCTAAAATTCCATTGATTCAAAAATCTTGGAATATAGTTTTGACTTCTCAACAATTATTAATATTTTTCTTTGAAAAATAAGCTATTTATTTAAACCTCTATGGGGTTGCAGAGTCAGACACGACTGAAGCGACTTAGCAGCAGAAGCAGCTGCAAGTTCAGTTTTTTTAAATACAATCAACCAGTTGATTTTTATTCCAGTTATACTCCTTTTATACCATAGACCTAGATTTTCATTTCTCATCCAAAGTAGAGAATGGGGTGGTGATACTTTTCGAACCAAGAACACGATGCCTCCTAAGCTGAAACTCAGCGAGAATGCTGTATTGCATCATGCTTAGGAGCATGAGCTCAGGAGTCAGACTGATGGGTCTTATTTGTTTGTTGGTTCATTTCTTAACCATTTATCAAGGCCCTACACTGTGCAGATGTCTGGCATCAGCTCTGAATGGAGCAGACCTACTCCCTGCTCTAAGATCGCTTATGTTTGGTCAGGAAGCTAGAATTTCAACAGATAATACAGAATGAAGATTACCACGATACATGTAGTAAAGGGATCTAAGAACATATCTAAGAGAGGCGTAGCCTAGAGAACATTTCTTGGAGAAACACTGCTTAATGGAGACCCAAAGAGTAATGAGGAACTAGCCAGAGGCAGAGGGGAAGGATTGAGTGTTCCAGCCAGAGATCACCTCCTGTGTGAATGCCCAGAGATCAGAGAGTACTCCTTGGTGCTTCCTAGGAAAACACCAGCCAGGGCTTGTCTGTCATAAGAGTATGGGAGACAGGGTGGGGACATCAGGCAGGACAAACGCTGGAGAGCTCTGCAAGCCCTGTTAATATTTTGGACTTTATCTTAAATTTAAAAAAAAAAGAAAAAGTGGAAAGGTTTTAAATAAATAGTAGTACGATTTTGCCCCTGTACATGTGACCTCACTCTGGATTGACTGCTATCAAGAGACCAAACCAGAGAGTAAAGCAACAAGCCAAGAGAGAAACGATAATGGCCTTGATCGGGTGCTGGTGGAGAATGGGAAAATATAGATGGTTCTGACAGATGTTTAGATAAAGAGTCAGTAGAGCTTGGCAAATGATTGGATTGAAGGTGAAGAGAGAGATAGCAATCAAGGATGACTTTCATGTATCCAGATTCCCAACCAGAGACATCACTTACTACCTCTCCAAGTCTGTGTCTTTATAAAATGTGGATTATTATAAATGTCTTCATAGAACTGCTATGAGATTAAAAGAGTTAATATATGTAAAGCACATAAGCCAGTGCCTGGTGTCCAATCAGTTCAGTTCAGTCACTCAGTCGTGTCCGACTCCTTGCGACCCCATGAACAGCAGCATGCCAGGTCTCCCTGTCCATTACCTGCTCCCGGAGTCCACCCAAACCCATGTCCATTGAGTCGGTGATGCCATCCAACCATCTCATCCTCTGTCATCCCCTTCTCCTCCTGCCCTCAATCTTTCCCAGCATCAGGGTCTTTTCAAATGAGTCAGCTCTTCGCATCAGGTGGCCAAAGTATTGGAGTTTCAGCTTCAACATCAGGCCCTCCAATGAACACCCAGGACTGATCTCCTTTAGAATGGACTGGTTGGATCTCCTTGCAGTCCAAGGGACTCTCAAGAGTCTTCTCCAACACCACAGTTCAAAAGCATCAATTCTTTGATGCTCAGCTTTCTTTATAGTCCAATTCTCACATCCATACATGACAGAATGTGGTCCACTGGAGAAGGGAATGGCAAACCACTTCAATATTCTTGGCTTGAGAACCTCATGAACAGTAAGAAAAAAAAAGTGGAATCCAATAAATCCTCAGAAATGGTAGCTATTATTTGCTCTTATAAAATAGTGTTGCTACTGACTCCATGGGTACCATTTTAAGGCCATTTGAGATTCTTGCCTTTGGAAACTTTTATTTTTAAAATACAATTAGAAGTGAGAGGGCATGCTTCCATGGTCTGCATCACCCTGTGTACAGCTCTATCCTAGCATTTTTCATGGGGGATTGTAAGAACTGATACACAGCTCTGTAGCCCAGCCCTCAGTTGGATGGGACCTTCTTGAGGTCTTACTGCTCTTTTAACACAGTGCCTAAGAGGGCATAGTTGACAACTTATGCATAACAGAATTTAATTAGAATTTTTTCCTTTGGGTAAATAGCAAATAGCTGAGTACAGAGAATCAGAATTTTGTTCCAAGATGGGGAGACAGGAAGAAATGAGACAAGGTGGCAAGGTGGTGTTGGACAGGATAGAAGGGCCCCCAGAAGCTGGGAGGGGGCACCAGTGGAAGGGGGGGGTGCTCAAGAGGAATGTCACTGATAAAAAGCACTGTGTTTGTTGAGGATGGGTCTTTGATTAGTTAATTAGCACAGGGGAAGAGAACAGAAAGAGGAAGGTATCCCAGAACCAGGGAGTAGGATTAGAAACCAAAAAGTACTATTAGGATATGTCCTTAAAAAGAAGATCATTAGAAAGAACAGTTTTTGTGATGTGATAGGAGGTGGTAGACTGGGGAGAGACCAGGAGGAGGGGGAGCAGAATGGCAAGTGAGCTCTGGACCACCTGGAGATGTAGAGCTGGAATCGTTATCACTTCTTGGAGTGCTCCAAGTAATAATTTGTGCAACATGCTTGTTGTATAATTCAATTCACCTTGATACTTTAATATTTCTCTCCTAAGACCCAGCTTTTTTCGGAAGCTAATCTGCATGTAAATAAATAAAATGTAGGTATTATAACTGGTTAAGGGGTGGCGGATTTATGCATAAAGACGAAGTGATTAGCAGTTTTCTACCAAGTAAACCTTGCTGAGTTGAGGCACGTAACAGATTATCCCAGCAGCATGAATATTAGGAGATATCGGCATCTTTGTTTGTCTCTCCAGTCGTGCCCCTAATTAAGAGCATCTTGTAGCATTTCCCCAGATTTGTGGTGTTCAGTGGGCCTTGTAAGTAAATGTATTTCACTTACTGCCTTGAGACACATGTTCCAGCTTATTGGGAATCATTTAAGTGCTTGATAATTCTCCCCTTCCTCTGTTGACATCTGGATAAATCCATTCTTGTTTGCAGGCACTTTGTCTCCAATTTTAATAACGGAAGAGGTTTTGTTGAGAGATTCTTAGTGTTTGTTTACTCAGAGGAATATTAATATTTCTTCTTATTACTTGCATCACGGTTTCCCAGCAGTGGAAGCCTTTGAAAGTAAACATGCATAATAACCTAACTTGAAGAAGAACTCAAGTGAATTAATCAATTATGATGAAACCAACTTGAAAACTGTTGGGGTTGCTAATACTTTACCTCTTTTAACAAATTACTTAATAGACATTGAGTTTCTGCTTACAGTGAGGGCAATAAAATGCCAAGGTGGTGAGGATTTCAGAGGAGACAGTCTCTGTGTCCCCTCCCTCTAGAAATGTATCATCTCACCCTGATTGAAAGAGGAAAGACTGCAGGAAAGACCACCCACTGTGGTCATCGGTGAGAGGACTAGAGTCAGTGTGACCTCCCAGGACAGAGCACCACCCAAGTAAATGATCCCCTTGTCTCACCTGCATCCACCCAAATACAGTGGCCACTTTGTGAATTTCTGTCCCCCACCTCTTCTTCCCAAAGGTATTGTCCTTTATTATGGTTTTACACATCTCAGATTCTCTAATCAATTTAGCATTGAAACCCAGAACAAATGCTCATGAATAGAAATAAGAGTAGTTAGCATACATTGAAATTTTACAATGCACCAGACACTGTGCTGACTTTTATTTATATATAATCTTCACATCATTTTAGGAGATTAAATAAGAATCTGTATTAGGACAAAGAACATGAAACATCGTGTCTTCATTAAGAATTTTTGATGGAAAAGCCAGAAACACACTTAAGATAATTTAAGGTTGAGTTTAGAGGAATGAATTAGGGATTTTCTGGAAGGTTATTGAAAGATTTTTTGAAACCAAAGGCAGGGACTGAATCTAGGTCTCAAAAGGTCTGTAACTGCAAAAGTTATTTGGCATATAAGCAAGCAAGCTCTTTCTCTTTCCTCAGTCTCTTATTGCCGCTTCTCCTCCTTTTTATGATTTCCTCTCTGTTGAAGCTTCTGCTGATTACCATGCATGTGGCATCACGTGACCGCACCACAATGCCCACCTCAACCCCAAAGTCTGTACCACTCAGTTCAAGCAATGGACCCAGGGTGAGAGTGGCATCTAAGTCCTGAATCTGTCTTCCAGGAACAAACAGCCTGCTTGGATTGGGTACTCAGACTTGGTGTATTTGCTGGGCCAGGACACCAGTGTTACCTGACAGACACAACAGCTTGTGTTTCTTTGCCTGTGGATGATGGCAGGAGCTCCTCAGAGGAGTGTGCGGGCTCAGTGGGTATGCAAAATCGTGTCTGCTAAAAGTAGCTAAGAGCTGAATGATTATAGAATCAATAGGACTTGAGGATCAATTGAATGTGGGCCCAAGAGAGAAGGAGAAATTGTAAATGACTCACAGGGTTCATTTTGAAAGATGGGAACCCTTCCACTGAAGCAGCAGGCAGGGGATAAATGGGGAGGGATGGGACCTGTCCGAGAACAGTGTCAAGAACAGCATAACCCAGCCTGAGGTTTTAGCTGAGTGGGAGTCATGGCCACACAAACACCTCTTCCCCTGGCTTCCACCATCTCCTGGGCTTCTGCTGCATAACCAGCACTACTCCTTCCTAGGATGTGCAGATTTTTCTCAGCAAATTTGACTAAGTGTAACTTAATCATAAGTGTAACTTCCATCATAATTCAAGATGGAAGGAATACCCTCACCCAACCCTGCCTGACCTTGTTCTAATCTCTAACTCTAAGAGAGCTAAGAGTGTATTTATCCTGCTCAACCCTGCAGCCCCCAAACCTAGAATGGGCAGTTACTGATGGACAGTAACTGATGAATATATTGAGTGAGAGAATAAATGGATGTTTTCAAAAAGCTATTGACAAAATACCTAGAGAGAGACAGAACCACAGAAAATACCACCAGCAAGCATAAAAATAGCTGATTTCCAAACTAGAGGTTTTATTCTTAAAATTACTGAATTACTCTAGACTTAAAAGGTAGGTAACCAACTTTTTCCAGCTTACATGGGACTTTCCTGGTTTGAGCACTAAAAGTCCCAAATCCTGCAAGATGCTTCAATCCCCAGCCACCCTGGAATGGCTGGTCACTCAAGCTGGTGTCACTTCTCACACAGCTGTTAACTTACCATCTGCCAAGGGCAGCTAGGTTCTGACCAGCATGATCCTTTCCAGGCCAAGGTAAAAAGCTCACATGTCAACTCACCCTTTCACATAAGGCCTTCCCACTCCTTGTCTTCACTTGGTAACCAAGATGTTTAACTCAGGAAATTGTATCATGTGAATGTAAATGGGATCATGGTAGTTTGTATATTTATTTACTCTGTCCCTGAAAAAGTGAGGGTAGAACAGAGCAGGAATAGTTGTTTGGCTGTACAACAAACATGTATGAGTATCTAGGGCCTCTCTCTGAGTCCGGCTTTCTGAGTAACATTTTCTACTGCTACTGCTGCTGCTAAGTCGCTTCGGTTGTGTCCGACTCTGTGCAACCCTATAGATGGCAGCCCACCAGGCTCAGCCGTCCCTGGGATTCTCCAGGCAAGAACCCTGGAATGGGTTGCCATTTCCTTTTCCAATGCATGAAAGTGAAAAATGAAAGTGAAGTCGTTCAGTCATGTCTGACTCTTAGTGACCCCATGGACTGCAGCCTACCAGGCTCCTCTGTCCATGGGATTTGCCAGGCAAGAGTACTGGAGTGGGGTGCCATTGCCTTCTCCGTTGTCTAAGTACTCTATAAATGGGCTTCCCTGTAGCTCAAACAGTAAAGAATCTGCCTGCAATGCAGGAGACTTGGGATCGATCCCCTGGTCAGGAAGATCCCCTAGAGAAGGGAAAGCCAACCCACTCCAGTATTCTTTCCTAAAGAATTCCATAGACAGAGGAGACTGGCAGGCTACAGTCCATGGGGTCACAAAGAGTTGGATATGACTGAGTGACTAACACACCATGTAAATAATGGATACATGTAATGTGGACTTTGTACTCACTTCAAAGGCACTCAGGTGGGTCATCCTCTTGGCCTTAGTTACTTACCTCCAAACAGTTATACTCCTGGCAATGCAGTTTCCTCCTGGATAGGGCTCCTTTCTACATCTTTAATTATGCTAAGTGGTCCAGACTAGGAAAACGATTTACACAGCTATATGATCTGTATCTTGATGTGAGCTCTTTATCCTTGGTGTTATAATAAGAACTACTTTAAAAAATCCGTTAAATATGAAAGTACGTGCACATGCCACAAATTGAAACAGACCAGAATGGTATGAAGTGTAGAGTAACCGTCTCCTCCTCCCACCTACATCCTGTCCCCACTCCCCAGCTATCCGTTTCTTAGGTATCTTTCCAGGAAATACGTACATGCACACACAAACACACACTCACACTCCAGGAAATTTATGGATTTCTTCCATTTCAAAATATACTTCCTGAGCTCTACTGTCTACTGCATACAAGTCACCAGGAAGTCACACATAGTGAGAGGAGGATACGGCTCAGTTCTCTCACAGATACAGACTTACAACTCGTCTCCCTGACTACAGCTTCTCTCTTTTTCAATCCACCCTGAATGTGCTGCCAGAACCATTTTCCTAAAATACTGCTTCCCCCATGCCCTTGCCCAGAGTTTATGATGTTTCCTAGAGTCTATTCTGAAACTTCTCTGCCTAACTTTCAGAGCTGTCCTTTATCTAGCTCCATTTTATCTATTCAAGTGCTTAATATGTATTATTGTTACAAATCCTAAATTTGAACGCTTACCTGCAGAAAGGTCAATTTTGTCTTTTCCTCCTGGGAAATATCACCCCTGATCCTGTCTCTGGGCTTTGGCTCATGGACTTCTGATGAGTACTTCTATCTTGGGAAATGTCCCTGTAGATTATGACTAGTCCTTGCATTGTGTAGGGAAGGAAAGTGAACATAGAGAAATTGTGACTTTCTGTTAATATAAACTGTATGCTTATTTTCTAGCAGAAATAAAGCTAACTCTTGGGCTGGACCAGTAGACTTTGCTCTAAACCACACTCCAGAGATGCTGTCATGGATGCACCCAAGTCACCACAAAGCAGAAAATAGATTAACTGCCATAAAATAAATGATTCAGTTCAGTTCAGTTCAGTCGCTCAGTTGTGTCCGACTTTTTGTGACCCCATGAATTGCAGCACGCCAGGCCTCCCTGTCCATCACCAACTCCCGGAGTTTACTCAGACTCATGTCCATCGAGTTGGTGATGCCATCAAGCCATCTCATCCTCTGTCGTCCCCTTCTCCTCCTGCCCCCAATCCCTCCCAGCATCAGAGTCTTTTCCAATGAGTCAACTCTTCACTTGAGGTGGCCAAAGTACTGGAGTTTCAGCTTTAGCATCATTCCGTCCAAAGAAATCCCAGGGCTGACCTCCTTCAGAATGGACTGGTTGGATCTCCTTGCAGTCCAAGGGACTCTCAAGAGTCTTTTCCAACACCACAGTTCAAAAACATCAATTCTTCAGTGCTCAGCTTTCTTCACAGTCCAACTCTCACATCCATACATGACCACTGGAACAACCATAGACTTGACTAGACAGACCTTTGTTGGCAAAGTAGTGTCTCTGCTTTTCAATATGCTATCTAGGTTTGTCATAATTTTCCTTCCAAAGAGTAAGCGTCTTTTAATTTCATGATTGCAGTCACCATCTGCAGTGATTTTGGAGCCCCCCAAAGTAAAATCTCACACTGTTTCCACTATTTCCCCATCTATTTCCCATGAAGTGATGGGACCAGATGCCATGATCTTCGTTTTCTGAATGTTGAGCTTTAAGCCAACTTTTTCACTCTCCACTTTCACTTTCATCAAGAGGCTTTTGAGTTCCTCTTCACTTTCTGCCATAAGGGTGGTGTCATCTGCACATCTGAGGTTATTGATATTTCTCCCGGCAATCTCGATTCCAGCTTGTGCTTCTTCCAGCCCATCATTTCTCATGATGTACTCTGCATATAAGTTAAATAAGCAGGGTGGCAATATATGATTAGGCTTGTTAATTTTCATGCATGTGTGAAGTAGAAAGTGACTGCAGTTCATTCAGGAGGGAATAGACCATGGAGCTCTTCAGTCGTGAGGTAAATCAGAGCTAAGCCAACTTGGAAAGTCCCCCTCTACCTTCTCATCTATAAAATGGGGCTACTAAGACTTGCCCATGCAAATGAGTGGAGAGGAAAAAGCCAAAGAACTTTTTTGTCCAATTAGAATGACCTCTCATTTGGGTCTGTGACAGCCTAGATTTTTTTCTTCTCATTTTCAACTGTGAAGTGTGCAGATTAAAGATAAAATAAGTAAAGTGTAGGGTATAGCATGAACATTCAATGAATTTAGTCCTGATAATTTGCCCAGCAACCCAGTCCACCCAACACTGGAAACTGCCTTGCTTGAGCTGAGGTACTCCTTATTCCGTTCACTCTGTTCACCACAAAGCCTGCTTCCCTCCTCTGGCATGTGCTATCCTAGCACAGCTCCCTAAATGTCTACCAGCAGTTTCATGTACTGCCTGTTCCCAGACACTCACCTCTGCTGCAGTACTCACCTTTTTATTCTTTTATTCACTAATGCTGAGCATTTGTCTGAAAAACTTCCCTCTTTGCTGCCATGATCTGGCTACAGTGCACCATCTTCCTGGGTGTACCTGGATACCTGCAAGCCTTTCCTCCACTCCTACAAGGGCCCTAGTGTCCATAACCCTCTGTTTCTCAGTCTACTCCATCCCACCACCCACCAGGGTCAGAGCTCTGGGCTTCAGGGTTGCATGATGACTTTTATTGGCTGTGGGCATTTTTGTCTTTGTGGGCTCCTTCCTTCACAAAAAGTACTAAAAATTGGATTTTATAACCGTGTTGGTTGATATAAAGACTGATTAATATAATCCAGGCTGGTTTCATCATTATATGTCATTAATATTATTTTCACATATTTCTTCTGCTTTTTTGTGTGTGTGAACCACTTTTAAAGTCTTTAATTTGTTATAATATTGTTTCCATTATATGTTTTGGTTTTTTGGCCACAAAGCATGTGGGATCTTAGCTCCCTGACCAGAGGTCAAACCCACAACCCCTGCATTAGGAGGCAAAGTCTTAACCACTAGATCACCAGGGAAGTCCCTTTTTCTTCTGCTTTTAGAAGAAATTAAAATATTTTTGTGGCCCCCTAAAAGCATTGTGGACTCTAGGCATTGAACTTTCTGTGCTTCCTGCATAAATGGATCCTGCTAGAGTAAGACTCCTTGTGTATAAATTCATCATATACTTGAGACATGGCAGCTGCTGCTGCTGCTGCTGCTGCTAAGTCGTGTCAGTCGTGTCTGACTCTGTGCGACCCCATAGATGGCAGCCCACTAGGCTCCACTGTCCCTGGGATTCTCCAGGCAAGAACACTGGAGTGGGTTGCCATTCCTTCTCCAAGGCATGAAAGTGAAAAGTGAAAGTGAAGTCGCTCAGTCGTGTCTGACTGTGCGACCCCATGCACTGCAGCCCCCCAGGCTCCTCTGTCCATGAGATTTTCCAGGCAAGAGTACTCCAGTGAAGACATGCAGAGAGGTAGTTAAAAAGAAAACTCAACCCTTGATGGTCTGTCTATGGTGGAATAATTTCTCCCCTCAGTTCCTGATGCGTCCTTTCCCCTGGTTCCTTCCTACACCTGTCTTCTGCAGAGTGAATCTTTTCGGCTCACTTTAAGGTCTCAGCCTGACTGGGAGGATCACTTTAAGGAGGATGGACCTGTCGGAGCTTGGCGAGGCCGCAGTCTTCCTCAGGATAAGCAAGGATGAGTTGCTTCTGCTCCAGGCCATGGCCTTTGATGGTAAGTCTTGTGGCAGCTGCTAGCTTCACTTTATTTTACTGCTTCCGGGTGGCAACTGAGATATCAGAGTGGAGGAGCTGTCATTTCTGGAGCCTAACTTATTTGCTTGGAGTGAAGTCTGTCTCTGTGAACCTCTGAGCAATTGAGGAGTTCAGGGTGTGGAGGGTAAAGATGGGGGTTTGTAAGGAAAAGCAGGAGGGCTGCGAGACAGCCCAGACCCTGGTTCTGGTTGCTATGACAGGTTTCTCTCTAAGGAAGCACTGTTACACACAGTAGTAGATATAATGGTTATCTGAGTTAAATTCACCCACTCCAGTCCATTTTAGTTCACTGATTCCTAAAATGTCGATATTCACTCTTGCCGTCTGTTTGACCACTTGGACTTTTGCCTTGATTCATGGACCTGACCTTCCAGGTTCCTATGCAATATTGTTCTTTATAGCATCGGACTTTACTTCCATCACCAGTCACATCCTCAACCTGGTGTTGTTTTTGCTTTGGCTCCTTCTCTTCGTTCTTTCTGGAGTTATTTCTCCACTGATCTCCAGTAGCAGGTTGGCCTCCTACCAACCCGGGAGTTCATCTTTCAGTGTCCTATCTTTTTGCCTTTTCACACTGTTCATGGGGTCCTCAAGGCAAGAATACTGAAGTGGTTTGCCATTCCCTTCTCCAGGGTACCACGTTTTGTCAGAACTCTCTACCATGACCCATCCACCTTGGGTGGCCCTTGGGCATCGCTTAAAGTTTCATTGAGTCAGACAAGTCTGTGGTCCATGTGATCAGTTTGGTTAGTTTTCTGTGACTGTGATTTTCATTCCGTCTGCCTTCTGATGGCTAAGGACAAGATGCTTATGGAAGCTTCCTGATGGGAGAGACTGACTGAGGGGGAAACTTAGTCTTGTTCTGATGGGAGGGAATATGCTCAGTAAATCTTTAATCCAATTTTCTGTTGATGGCCAGGGCTGTGTTCCCTCATGTTGTTTGACCTAAGGCCAAACTATGGTGGAGGTAATGGAGATAATGGAGACCTCCTTCAAAAGTTCCCATGCATGCACTGCTGCACTCAGTGCCCCTGACACTGAAGTAGGCCACTGCCAACCCACACCTGTACCGGAGACTCCTGGACACTCACGGGCAAGTCTGGGTCAGTCTCTTGTGGGGTCACTGCTCCTTTATCCTGGATACTGATGCACACAAAGTTTTGTTTGTGTCCTCCAAGAATCTGTTTCCCCAGCTCTGTGTAAGTTCCAAGCTCTATGGTGGGATTAATGGCAACCTCCTCCAAGAGGGCTTATGCCATACCCAGGTCTGCTACATCCAGAGTCCCTGCCACTGCAGCAGGCCACTGCTGATGCATACCTCTGCAGGAGACACTCAAAAACAGTTCTGGCTCAGTCTCTGTGGGGTCTCTGGGTCCTGTTGCACACAAGGTTTGTTTGAGCCCTCTGAGCGTCTCTGGCGGTTATGAGGTTTGATTCTAAACCTGATTTCCCCCCTCCTACCATCTTGCAGGGGCTTCTCCGTTGCCCTCGGATGTAGGGTATCTTTTTTTGGTAGGATCCAACATTCTCCTGCCAATGGCTCTTCAGCAGCGAATTGTAATTTTGGAGTTCTCTCAGGAGAAGATGAGTGCACATCCTTGTACTCCGCCATCTCATAGATGGGATGACAATTGTATCTACTACTGTGGGCAAGAATCCCTTAGAAGAAATGGAGTAGCCATCATAGTCAACAAAAGAGTCCAAAATGCAGTACTTGGATACAATCTCAAAAACAACAAAATGATCTATGTTCATTTCCAAGGCAAACCATTCAATATCACAGTAATCCAAGTCTATGGCCCAACCAGTAATGCTGAAGAAACTGAAGTTGAATGGTTCTATGAATACCTACAAGACCTTCTAGAACAAACACCTGAAAAAGATGTCCTTTTTATTATAGGGGACTGGCATGCAAAGGTAGGAAGTCAAGAGATATCTGGAGTAATAGGAAAATTTGGCTTTGGAGTATAAAATGAAGCAGGTCAAAGGCTAATGGAGTTTTGCCAAGAGAACACACTGGTCATAGCAAACATTCTCTTCCAACAACACAAGAGAAGACTCTACACATGGACGTCACAAGTGGTCAATACCAAAATCAGATTGATTATATTCTTTTCAGCCAAAGATGGAGAAGCTCTATACAGTCAGCAAAAACAAGACCGGGAGCTAACTGTGGCTCAGATCATGAACTCCTTAATGCCAAATTCAGACGTAAATTGAAGAAAGAAGGGAAAATCACTAGACCATTCAGGTATGACCTAAATCAAATCCCTTATGATTCTACAGTGGAAGTGACAAATAGATTCAAGGGATTAGATCTGTTAGACAGAGTGCCTGAAGAACTATGGACAGAGGTTCATGACATTGTACAGGAGGCAGTGATCAAGACCATCCTCAAGAAAAAGAAATGCAAAAAGGCAAAATGCTTGTCTGAAGAGGTCTTACAAGAGGTTTTCTTGAGAAAACAAGAGAAGCTAAAGACAAAGGAGAAAAGGAAAGATATAGCCATTTGAATGCAGAGTTCCAGAGAATAGCAAGGACAGATAAGAAAGCCTTCCTCAGTGATCAATGCAATGAGACAGAGGAAAACAATAGAATGGGAAAGACTAGAGATCTCTTCAAGAAAATTAGAAATATAAGGGAACATTTCATGCAAAGACAGGCACAATTAAGGACAGAAATGGTATGGACCTAACAGAACCAGAAGATATTAAGAAGAGGTGGTAAGAATACACAGAAGAACTCTACAAAAAAGATCTTCATGACCCAGATAACCATGATGGTGTGATCATTCACCTAGAGCCAGACATCCTGGAATGCGAAGTCAAGTGGGCCTTAGGAAACATCACTATGAACAAAGCTAGTGGAGGTGATGGCATTCCAGTTGAGCTATTTCAAATTCTGAAAGACAATGCTGTGAAAGTGCTGCACTCAATATGCCAGCACATTTGGAAAACTCAGCAGTGACCACAGGACTGGAAAAGGTCAGTTTTCATTCCAATCCCAAAGAAAGGCAATGCCAAAGAATGTTGAAACTACCACACAATTGTACTTATCTCACATGCTAGCAAAGTAATGCTCAAAATTCTCCAAGCCTGGCTTCAATAGTACATGAACCATGAACTTCCAGATAGTCAAGCAGGATTTAAAAAAGGTAGGGGAACCAGAGATCAAATTGCCAACATTTGCTGAATCATCAAAAAAGCAAGATAGTTCCAGAAAAACATCTACTTCTTCTTTATTGACTACACCAAAGCCTTTGACTGTATGGATGGATCACAACAAACTGGAAAATTCTTACAGAGATGGGAATACCAGACCACCTGACCTGCCTCCTGAGAAATCTGTAAGCAGATCAAGAAGCCACAGTTAGAACTGGACATGGAACAACAGACTGGTTCCAAATTAGGAAAGGAGTATCAAGGCTATATATTGTCACCCTGCTTATTGAACTGATATGCAGAGTAAATTATGTGAAATGCCAGGCTGGATGAAGCACAAGCTGGAATCAAGATTGCCAGGAGAAATATCAATAACCTCAGATATGCAGATGACACCACCCTTATGGTAGAAAGTGAAGAGGAACTAAAAAGCCTCTTGATGAAAGTGAAAGAGGAGAGTGAAAAAGTTGGCTTAAAACTCAACATTCAGAAAACTAAGATCATGGCATCTGGTCCCATCACTTCATGGCAAATAGATGGGGAAACAATGGAAACAGTGAGAGACTTTATTTCGGGGGCTCCAAAATCACTGCAGATGGTGACTGCAGCCATGAAATTAAAAGACTCTTGCTTTTTGGAAGAAAAGCTATGATCAACCTAGACAGCATATTAAAAAGTAGAGACATTACTTTGCCAACAAAGGTCTATCTAGTCAAAACTAAGGTCTTTTCAGTAGTCATGTATAGATGTGAGAGTTGGACTATAAAGAAAGCTGAGCACCAAAGAACTGATGTTTTTGAACTGTGGTGTTGGAGAAGACTCTTGAAAGTCCCTTGGACTGAATAGAAATCAAACCAGTCAATCCTAAAGGAAATCAGACCAGGTTATTCATAGGAAGGACTGTTGCTGAAGCCGAAGCTCCAATACTTTGACCACCCGATGTGAAGGACTGACTCATTGGAGAAGACCCTGATACTGGGAGAGATTGAAGGCGGGAGGAGAAGAGGATGACAGAGGATGAGATGGTTGGATGGCATTACCAACTCGACGGGCATGAATTTGAGTAAACTTCGGGAATTGGTGATGGACAGGGAAGCCTGGCGTGCTGCAGCCCATGGGGTCGCAAAGAGTCAGACACAGCTGAGCTACTGAACTGAACTGATTACAACACAGACATGCCCAGGTGGGCCCTAGATAAAGCCTTTCTCAGAAACCTCTTCATGTGGGTAAATAGCAGGGTAGAGAGAGGGGCTGAGGTTAGACCTTAGGGGTTAGTGCACTGGGAAGAAGAATAAAGGAAGAGGCTCCAGGAAGGTGGACAACAGAAGCTGTCCTGGGCCCTCCTCAGGTTTTGCTGGTGCTGGAACTTTGCCTCCTGGCTGTCTTCTAGATCAGGAGGGTCACTCGGTCAACACTAACAGAAGATAATTGGGAGACTTGCTCTCCCTGACGAATAATTTCTTGGTAGTTACAGCAAGAACAAAGGTTAATGAGGGTTTATCCATAATGAGTACTACATTAAAATCTCTAAATGTTACATCCCCACCCCCCACCGCCTTTCTTTACATGTCTGGGTTACATGGTCATCTTCTGATTTTTGGTTAATTGGAGATTTAGAGTCAGATTCATAGTGTGATCCAGCATCAGGATACTTATATATCTCAATTCCAAAAAAGTGTTCAACAGTGCAGCATAAACCCTGACTGAGAGTTGTTCTAGTACTCCGAATTAGTCAACATTAGAGTTTAATATAACCAATTATAAAAAATTCAAGCCAGTTAGGCAGGATATTCTATTTCCATCATAGACTAGTCCTGGATCAGTTCCCAGTTTCCAGTCATTGGGTTTCATTTCTGTGATTGGATTTACGGGGGCTAATTATAATCCATCAAATCATATACAATAACAGAACTACCCCTGAGGTCAGAAGTGGTCATGCAGAAGCTCATCACAGGTAGTTAGATAATGAGGGACAAGATCCTAGTAGTGCCAGGAGAAAATCAAAATGCCAAAGCATCTGAGATAATTGGATGATACAATTTAGAATCAGCACAGTAAAAATTACTTAAAATATCACAATCCACACAATTTCTAATTAATTTTTTTTTTTTTTTTGGTCAAACAATCCTTTCTCATAGAAATGCACTGGCAGCACAAAGAGAGTCAGCAGAAGCTTTCCATCCCCTTGGGCCAGTAGACAATGGAGTATGCTTTTTGAACTCAGGCCAAATGGAAGCAGTGTGATAAGAGTATTTGCCAAGTAGGGCTTCCTTGGTGGCTCAGACAGTAAAGAATCTGCCTGCAATGCAGGAGACCTGGTACTCCATCCCTGGGTCAGGAGGATCCCTGGAGAAGGAAATGGCAACCCAGTCCAATATTCTTGCCTGGAGAATTCTATGGACAGAGGAGCCTGGCGGGCTACGGTCCATGGGATCACAAAGAGTCGGACACAACTGAGCGACTAACACTTTCACTTTGCTTTCAATTCCCTGTCCTTGATTCTTTCTGACAGTCTAATTAGAGCAAATCACTTTACCTTACTGAGCCTCAGTTTCCTCATCTTTAAAATGGGACCATCTGCTTTCTCTGCCTACCTTCTTCCATGAGGATCAAAGAAAGACAAAAATGTGGAAAACAAACACAACACATTATTATGATACCTGGGAAAGAAAGCTAGAATCACTGGCTATCAGGGAGGAGGTGTGCTTTCAGAAATAGAAACAAAACACCATTTCAAGGTAAAGACAAGTGATTTTTATAGAAAAATTATGGAATTTAGAAAGATGGTAACGATAACCCTATATGCGAGACAGCAAAAGAGACACAGATGTATAGAACAGTCTTTTGGACTCTGTGGGAGAGGGAGAGGGAGAGGGTGGGATGATTTGGAAGAATGGCATTGAAACATGTATAATATCATATAAGAAAGGAATCGCCAGTCCAGGTTCGATGCTGGATACAGGATGCTCGGGGCTGGTGCACTGGGATGACCCAGAGGGATGGTACGGGGAGGGAGGTTGGAGGGGGGTTCAGGTTGGGGAACACGTGTACACCCATGGTGGATTCATGTTGATGTATGGCAAAACCAATACAATATTGTAAAGTAATTAGCCTCCAATTGAAATAAATAAATTTAAATTAAAAAAATAAAAAGTAAACTATTTAAATAACTTCAAAGCTAAATATAGTGCTACTTCAATTTTAATCAGTATCATAGAAAACAGATTTGAAAAGAATGCTTCAGATACATAACAGTTATTATCTCTGAGTTCCATTATGGATGACTATTTAATTTATTTTTCTTGATACAGTTCTCTACTTTTAAATCTGTTTTGCAATAAACATATGTTCCCTTTATCTTGGAAAAGGTATTTAATCATCTAAAAATATGAAATCATAGAGATAAAACTCCTGAGTGTTCAGATGAGAAAACTAACGCTCAAAGAGTTGAGACCATTGTCTTACATCTTCTTAAGCCAGGCCTAAAATCCAGGCAGCCTGAATCAAAGCCATTGCTCTCTGTTCCCATCCTTGCAATTATTCATGAGAATGCAAAGAAAAGTTGACTGAGTTCATTTACTTCATCTTCAGAATCATCCCACCCTGAGATTGGATCTTGGGTAGTTAAGTGCTTCTGAAAATTCTTCTCTTCCACAGTTTCCAGGGCTGATAAAAGAAAGAACTAATCATGAGACAGGTGATGAACCTTATTTTTGAGGGAAAAATTGGAGGGAAAAAAGCTCAGCATATAAGATAGAGGAAGAATGCTTTAGTGGAAAAGCTCTGACTTGGGAGGTAAATGATCTAATTTTTACAGTCATAATTTTAATGATTGCCACTAATTATCTATATGACTGTGGACAACTCCCTTAATCTCTTTTCTTAGGTTCTTTTTTAAATAAATAACAAAAGGAAAATCTGTGCCAGATGGTACCCATGTTTCTTTCAAGTAATAACACTTGGTTTATAAACACAGACGGGGCAGGCAGCTCAGGAGCACGGAGTGTGCGTACCCTTGTGTCGCGAGCGCTTGAGCGAACGTGGGTCCCGGGAGCCCCGGCTCTGTGTCCTCCTCATTGCACTTGCCCAGTGTGAGTAGCACCAAGCTGGACATGGAGCCACAGCAGAGGTCCCCATTGGTGGAAGTGAAGGGGAGCGTAGAGCTGAAGAGACCCCTGGCCAAGGCCGCTTCCCGGCTGTCTCTCTTGGGAGGCAGGCTGAAGAGGAGGCCTGACCAGATGGAGGAGGCCTTGAAGCCTGAGAAGAAAATAACAGGAGGCCTGGGCACCAGAGTGGCCACGACCCACCCCAGAGCAGCAGCCCTCACCTCCGTGCCACAGACACAAGGCCAGACTGCAGTGCCCAAAGCTCCCAAGAAGCCAGGACCCTGATGTTCCACAGCTGTTGCCACAGTGCTGAAGACTCAGAAGCCAGGTCCTGCTCTTCTTGCCCAGAAGCCCAGAACAACAGCTGCCCCTCCCATGGTGGGAGGGAAGAAACCCAAATGTCCAGTCTGGGACTTAAAGGGGCAGTTATGTGACCTCAACACAGAGCTGAAATGCTATGGTGAGAGGAAGTAGATGTTGGAACGGGAGAACCAACAGCTGTGGGACCAGCTCAGGGAGGCCCAGCAACAGGCCTTGGACCTGGAGGCAGAGTGCAGGACACTGGAGTTGACCAGGTACAGGCCCAGGCTGAGCAGGCCAATGGGAGTTGGGGAACCTGAGTGCCCGGGTCCTGGAGCTGGAAAAGTGGATAGGCATGAAGGAGGACTTAGTGCAAGGGCTCCAGAAAGAACAGCTGAGATGTTCAGAGAAGTGGAGGGGACTGGCTGCCTGGCTGGAAGAGCAGGAGAGGAGCCTGCAGACCTCAGAAGCTTCTCTGTCGGACAGCCAAGCAGAGGTGGCTTCTCTGTGCCAGAAGGCTGCAGTCTGGGAGGGCTCACTGGCTGAGTGGGAAGAACATCTCCATGGGCTTGAGATGGAGTGCCGGCGGTTACATAACCAACTGCAGGAACTCAAAGGCAACATCTGTGTGTTCTGCCAGGTCTGCCCCATCCTTCCAGGGCAGTCCACCCCATCCCCTGGCTTTCTCCAGTTTCCCTCTGGCCCCTGTGGGCCCTCTGACCCTCCAACCCACCTCAGCCTCTCCTGGTCTGACGAGCAGTGTGGGACCCTGAGTGGGGCGCCAGCTGCCCCTACCCACCATGACTTCTCCTTTGACCGGGTGTTCCCACCAGGGAGTGGACAGGATGAAGTGTTTGAGGAGATTTCCATGCTTGTCCAGTCAGCCCTGGGTGGGTATCCAGTGTGCATCTTTGCCTATGGCCAGACAGGCAGTGGTAAGACCTTCACCATGGAGGGTGGGCCTAGGGGAGACCCCCAGATGAAGGGGCTGATCCCTTGGGCCCTGCGGCACCTCTTTCCTGTGGCCCAGGAACTAAGTGGCCAGGGCTGGACCTACAGTTTTGTGGCAAGTTACTTAGAGATCTACAACAAGACTGTCTGAGACCTACTGGCCACTGGGACCCGGAAGGGCCAGGGAGGTGAATGTGTGATTCGCCAGGCAGGGACAGGCAACGAGGAGCTTAATGTCACCAACATGCGCTATGTTCCAGTCTCCTGTGAGAAAGAGACTAGCCTACCAGAACTGGGCTGTCATTCGTACAGCCCAGAATGAGCGCTCGTCATGTAGTCACAGTGTGTTCCAGCTGCAGATCTCTGGGGAGCATGCTGGCTGAGGCCTGCAGTGCGTAGCCCCCCTCACTCAGCCTTGTGGACTTGGCTGGGAGTGAGCAGCTAGACCCTGGCTTATCCCTCAGCCCTGGGGAGCAGGAACACCTTCTGGAAACACAGGCCATTAACAGCAGCCTGTCCACGCTGGGGCTGGTCACCATGGCCTTGAGCAACAAGGAGTCCCATGGGCCTTACTGTAACAGCAAGCTCACTTACCTGGGGCAGAACTCTCTGGGTGGCAGTGCTAAGATACTCATGTTTGTGAACATTTCTCCCCTAGAAGAGAATGTCTCCAAGTCCCTCAACTCCCTACACTTTGCCTCCAAGGTGAACCAGTGTGTTATTGGTACTGTCCAGGTCAACAAGAAATGAAGATGGATCTAGATATTGTGTGTGTGTGTATGTGTATGTGTGAGACACATGGGGTGGGGGGTAGGGGTGTTTTATTGGGCGAGAGCACTGATACCTGGGTCTATCAAATAAAGAAGAGAATTTTTTAAAAATACAGTACCTTTCCCTTAAATGCACACAATGTATGCAAGTGGTGCTTTTCAAAAACAAGCCTGTTTTCATAAACACAGTTCAGTTCAGTTCAGTCTCTCAGTCGTGTCCAACTCTTTGCAAGCCCATGGACTGCAGCACGCCAGGCCCCCCTGTCCATCAGCAGCTCCCGGAGTTTACCCAAAATCATGTCCATTGAGACGGTGATGCCATCTAACCATAAACACAACACAAAGCAAAATTATTTTTGCAAGAAGATCAAAATGCTAGATACAATTAAAGCCAATATTTAAAATGCAAACAAGTAGAAGCAAATACAAAATCAACCAGATAGGAACACAAAAATTCTCCTGCCCAGCAGTTTGAGGGGTGAATTGGTTGTAATCAGGGAAATGGAAAGAGAGTACAGTGGAGGTTGTGACAGCAAGGAAGTAGTAAGCAGAGATTCTTTTCAGAGACAAACGTGATGGCAGAGGGGTGCATGCTGCCCAGGTTCAAATCTTTCTCACACACTCTATCCTCAAGTCCTACCGTTCATCTCTGGGGGGTCGTCTGGTGAAGCTGCCTGTCCTGCAGGAGTGAGGCTTCCTAGCTTTTGTGGTTCCTGTGTTGCAGAGTTGGGATGGTGTTGACACTACCCTCCAGTACTATGGCTGCGGTGGCGCCTTTTCTATGCCTCCCACCGCCACAGACTTGGATTTTCCTTCTTCCAGCCAAATGCTCTCCTTCCTACCTCTCCCCGTCTACCTGAGCTTCGGACAAGACTCACTGACATACATACACTATCATGTGTAAGATAGCTAGTGGGAAGGTGCTATACAGCACAGGGAGCTCCGTGCTCTGTGTTGACCTAGAGGGGTGTGATGTAGGGAGGGAGGGGATATATGTATAACTGATTCATGGTGTTGTATGGCAAAAACTAACCCTACATTGTAAAGCAATTCTACTCTAATTAAAAATATAAAAATGAAAAATAAATAAAAAATAAAATCCATTAATTAAAAAAAGACTCACTTTCTTTTCAAAGTGTGTTTCTTATTCATCTTCCCTGGCTATCTGCCTCAGGTGGAAGAGGACTTGAGAAGCATCTCAGTGAGGCCAAGAGAAGCTGCCTCAGCTGCTCGTAAGAATTCTGGCTTGTTTCACCCAGAGCCTCTTGTTGGTTAATCCCTTTGTAGAGGGCTGCTTTGCTAATGTGTGAGACATGGAGTAGAGGAGGCAGAGAGAGAGAAAAATAATATATGGGGAAAATATGAATCAGTTAAGATGTATGACAGAAATAACTCATTCTCTCTCCTCAATCTTCCCCCCCTCCAATTCTACCATATAATAGTCTTTATTATTAAGGCTTTCATTCCAAAAAAAGAAATAAGATCTAAAGAAACCCTGACAGACATGCACAGTAACCTAAATTTTCACTTAGTTGTAACCAGACTTTTCTTGAATGGTGTTTTTTGGAGAGGAGGTAGGAAGGGTAAGAGCACCAGGCCAATTGCCCAGCACCTGGAGCTGTTAGTGGGAGGTAAATGCTGGGGATGGAGGGGTGGGCAATGGCTGGCACTTAACTGTCGCGTAGCAAAATGTTTCCAATCTCCATTGGCTAAAATGTTTCTTGTTCCTATACAGTCCTTAGGTGGGTTTATCTTCAGGATGGGCTTTCATGATTTTATCTAACTTTGCAATTTCCTATGTTCGTGACTCCAAGTCAATAAACAGACAGCAGAAATGAGACCATGTCTGTCAGTATGAAACGGTTCAGTGTACATTTCCTATAAGAACTGTAGTTAGGAATCCATTTTTTTCCTCTGTAGGGAAGAAAAAGTGCTGGATTCATGATGAGAAGAATGCTTATGTTGAGGCTGAGATTAAAGGGAGTGGAGGTGATGGCAGACTGCTTGTTGAGACAACAGATGGAAAGGTAAAGAAATCTTTATTTCATCCCTGGGGTGACTAAGTTAGCTGTTCAATAATTAAGTTTTGTTAAAAACCTGGGGTAGGAGATGCCACTGACCCCACTGACTGCCACTGACTTTAGAAAACTCATTCATCTTTAAGAAACTCTTCCACTTATTCTCAAAGATTTAATGATAAACACTGAAGAATCAGAGTAAACCAATTGCTAGTGGTAAATCTCATTGATGCTAGCTAGCATGCACAGCTTTCCCCCTTCTTTCATCATATTTCAAGCTCTTTTTAAAAGTACCTCTTGGAATAAGTAATAACCTTAGGAAATATTTACTTGGAGTAACTACTGTCTTTCTTAGGAAATATGTAACAAGCTATGTTAGGAGGATCAGGAAAGAGTGGGATAATTTGAATAAGAATAGAACAGTGTCAGAGGAGCCAAGAAATGGGCGAGAGTCCGTAATGTTAAATGCTAGAGAAAAAGATTTAGGGCTTGGAGAAAGCCTTGAACTTCAGAATCAGGAGGTCACCCATGACCTTTGAAAGAGAAACTTCGGTCAAATGTTGGGGCATAAGTTAGATGGTGAGGCATCTTAGAGAGAATGTGTAGTGAGGCTGTAACAGTCCCCGGCCCCTTCTCCCTGTCACCTAGGCACTCAGAACCACAGGCAATACTGAACAGACAGCCCATTCTCAGCACCTTTGTCAATATCATTGACCTCAGGTGCCTGCCAGCCCCATGGCGGAGAATTGGGCCTATTTCTGCTCTGACTCAATAAACATATCCTTTTGGATTTTACAGGTGATCTCCTGCCCATATGTAGTTCTCCAGTCTCCTTCCAATTCTGCCCATTCCAACTCCATAACAGGCCACATCCTATAACAAACAGTTACAATCATTATCAAGAAAGTTTATCTTTTTCATACCCTTATCTTTGTATTTAGACAATTTATGATTCAAAGTATCATCATTTGAACTGTAAAATTCTGGAGGCCACTCAAAAACTACCACTTACGTGTGTTTTATATGCCTTCCTTGCAGTGTCTGTATGCTTAAAAAAATCACAAATTAGGTAAATTTTATATAACTAATTAATGGAATTAAGGGCAGAAACTTGGTCCTTATCAATAGGAACATACACATGTAGGCAAGGTTAAATTTAGAATGTCTTAAATAAGGAAACAGAAGGATTCAATTATTTTCTCCCAATCTGTGTGTTGTCTTTGCACTTTCTTGATTGTGTCCAGTTCAATTTTATTAGGCCTCCAGATGAGAAGTTTGTTCTTCTGAGTACATTTTTTAAAACTGCTGTTTTTTAAAACAGTAGTTAAGGTGATTTGTGAATATAATGTGGTTACAACTATGAAATAAATCATAGGAAGATTAGCATGAAAGCAGTAAATTAATGATACAGAAAGAGGAGTCTAAAGGTAGGTGGCTTGGTTCACCATATAATGGAGGTCTCATTCCCCCAGCCCCACTCTGCATCCCCCTGGCTCCAGGCTTCCTCCTCCTGATATTAGAAGTAACTACACTTCCAGTCACCTTTGGTCTTCAAAATATTCAGTTCAGTTCAGTTGCTCAGTCGTGTCCAACTCTTTGCGAGCCCATGGACTGCAGTACGCCAGGCCTCCCTGTCCATCACCAACTCCTGGGGTCTATTCAAACTCATGTCCATTGAGTTGGTGGTGCCATCCAACCATCTCATCTTTGAAACATTAACAAAGGCAATAAAGCCAGTGGGTGGGGAGTAATACTTAAAGTTGGTATTGAAAGAACAGAGAAAAATAGAATCAGAGCTAAGGGGAGGTTTTTTATGTAAGAGACCTGTTTATGTTCTACAGGAGAGAAGGAGTTCATGAAATATGGAAATTGAAAGGGACTCAAAAGAAAAGGGGTTATTGTTTGAACAGTGCCAAAAAAGACTTAATAGGAATGAGATAAAAAATATGGAGAGTGTGGGAGCCTTAGAAGAAGTATTACTAACTGGGATTAAATGGAGCAATTAGCTGATACCAATATGTATTAATCAAGGAAAAGGGCTACAGGAAATAGGGTTAGGAAACATGAGAGTAACTCTAAGCAACAATTTGATAGTTGCAATGCATTGCAATGCAATGTTAATCAAGATATCAACACTTCTGAGTACCTTCTATGTCCTTAGCATTGTGATAAGAAGAAGAAACTATCACGATCCCTTCTTCAGATGCTTATAATCTAGCTGGAAAGCATCTGAAGAAGGGATCTTGATGGTTTCTTCTTCTATAGTTATCAAAACCCTTATCACAATGCTAAGGACATAGAAGGTACTCAAGAAGTACCGATGGTATCGCTGGTGGTAAAGAATCTGTCTGCCAATGCAGGAGACTTAAGAGACCTGGGTTCGATCCCTGGGTCAGGAAGATCCCCTGGAGAAGGGAATGGTAACCCACTCCATTATTCTTGCCTGGAGAATCCCATGGACAGAGGAGACTGGCATGCTACAGTTCATAGGGTTGCAAAGAATCGGACATGACTGAAGCAACTTAGAATGCACACACAGCCAATTATTAAAACACAGACAAGAGTTAATAAAATCAAGATAGTACAGGTTGTATATATGGTAAAAGACTTAAGGATGGAAAAATAATGAGCTGGGGAAGTTGGGGAAGGCTTGAGGAAGAGAATAGGTCTAAAGTAAGTCTGAAAGGATGAGTCTGTCTGCTTGATCCATTACCCTAAATTCCTCCTTTTAAACATTCAAGATATGCTGAGACATCTAGGGAGGGGCTAGATCATGTGCAATATAATGTGTGTTATCTCAGGGGCAGTCAGTCAGTGGGGAACCACAGAATCAGGGTGCTGCAATTTAGAACATTTTGATTCAACCAAAGCCCTTTTAAAGACTTTATCTTTGGGCAAGGAGAGAACATGAGTAGGAGGAACACCTGTTTCTTGGAAGAAACAGGTTGGCTTAACTTCCTTTGGCTCCATCCTCTAATGAGGCATCTTTTTCTTCACTCTTTGAATATTCTTCCCAATGCCTGGCAAAAATGAATGTGCACAGAAGCGGTAGGGGAATATATCTTATATTTTTCTCCTCTCTGCAGCATCTGAGTGTCAAGGAGGATGAAATTCAGCAGATGAATCCTCCAGAGTTTGAAATGATTGAAGACATGGCAATGCTGACTCACCTCAATGAAGCATCTGTGCTGCATGCCCTGAGGAGGCGCTATGACCATTGGATGATCTATGTACGTGTATATGCCTCTCTGCTGACAACATGCTGGCATCATATTGGTGATGTCCCAGCCCTCTCTTAGGTGAAAAAAGATATTGAGTTCAAGCATACTCAGATGAGGATAATCTTTGCAAAATGCCCACTGGGCAGGGACCTTACTTTTTTCCACTTTTATTTTGTTATTATATATATATATATCCCTTCCCACAGATATTCATGGGAGAGGGAGAGGGTGGGATGATTTGGGAGAATGGCATTGAAATATGTATAATATCATATATGAAATGAGTCACCAGTCCAGGTTCGATACACGATACTGGATGCTTGGGGCTGGTGCACTGGGATGACCCAGAGGGATGGTATGGGGAGGGAGGAGGGAGGAGGGAGGAGGGTTCAGGATGGGGAACACATGTATACCTGTGGCATATTCATTTTGATATATGGCAAAACCAATACAATATTGTAAAGTTAAATAAAATAAAATTTAAAAAAAAAAGTAAAGGCCCAAGGCTTGGAGAGTGATAGACCAGTGCCTTTTAAATGCCAATTCAGTCTCTTACTAGTTATTATTATTTTTAAAGTATTTATTTATTTAGGTTGTGCTGGGTCTCAGTTGCAGCACATAAACAATTAGTTGCGGCATGCAAACTTTTAGCTGCCACATGTGGGATCTAGTTCCCTGCCCAGGAATCCAACCTGGGCCCCCAGCATTGGGAGTGAACAGTCGTAGCCACTGGACCGTCAGGGAAGTCCCTAGTTATTTCTTCTTGGAGTGACCTTATCAGTAGTGTGGGATAATAAAACCTGTCTCTTCATGGTAGCTTGAAGGATAAAACAAAGAATGTAGGTAAAGCATGTAGTTCAGTGCCTGTTATCTAGTTAGCGCTCAATAAATGGAATGATTTTTTCCCCCATCATCATTGAATTGGGGATGATTGGTTGCTCAGCTCTTTTAATTCACTAAGGATACATCCATCCGAAGCAACACTGCGTGGATTAGGCAAAGATGAAGGCTTTTGGGACCCATTACTGTGGAAGCCTAGCCACGCGGCTGGCTTACTCCTGGGCACTCTTATTTGCTGCATGACTGTTTTCGTTTCCCTGGGATGCTGTAACAAAATTACCACAGAGTGGCTTAAAACAAAGGAAATTTATTCTGTCCTAATGCTAGAGGCCAGAGTCCAAGATCAGATAAACAGATCTCAGGCTCTCGCAGTCCCGCCAGAGCCTCAAGGGGAGAACCAGTCCTCACCTGTACTGGTTTCTGGTAGCAAGTGGCTCCGTCACTCCAGTCTCTGCCCCCATCTCCACATTGCCTTCTCCTCTGTGTGTCTCTTATGAGGTCTTTAGCTGTTGGATTTAAGGCCCAACCAGATATCATCTTGAGATCTTGCCTCAATTATACCTGCAAAGATCCTTTTTCCAAATAAGATCAAATTTTCTGGTGATTAGGATGTGGACATACCTTTGGGGAGCCACAATCCAGCCACCACTGTGAGTGACCCACACGAGCTATTCCCCTCAGGACCTAAAGTATCAGGTTCCTAACCCTGCTGAGACACAGACTCCCTTGGCCTCAATGCCTGAGAGTGGGTTCCTCATATCAGCAGTCCTGCTGTCAGCATCCTCCTTGTCTTTGAAAGGCCTGTGTGTGTGTCAGACAAGTTAGTGGTTGACAGCTCTCCCAGGGAAGGGGTAATCCCGGGTCCCCTGTTACTCTAACCTGGTTCTGTCTCTTTCTGTTCAAAGTCCCTTCTCTGTAAGAATCCAAAAGCCCTTTTCCTCTTAGTTCCTTTGTAAGTAAATATTCAAGCAGATGTTACCCGACAGTGAAAGAGCTGACAAACCTGCAAGTATTCTAACCTATTTTCAGAAATCTTTTCTGATCTTACATCAGACATATTCAGGGCTCTCCTGTGTGAGCATCAACCCTCACAAGCAGCTTCCAGTGTATCACAAAGCGGTGGCGGCAGCCTATAAAGGCAGGAGGCGATCAGATGCTCCCCCTCACATCTTCGCTGTGGCCAATAATGCCTTTCAGGATATGCTTCACAGTAAGTGTCTGCCCTACAAAATGAAGGGTAAAAATATCTGATCTAGTTTTTGTCCGTGTCTCTAAGAGGCAGGTAGGCATTGTGAACGGAGCATGGCCTTTACAGCTGCCTCATCACTTGAAGCCTTGTTTCCTTCCAGATGAAACATGGGCAAAATAAGGCCTACCTCCTAGGGTTATGGGGACGATTAGCTCACATGTCAAATTAAGGGAGATAATGCCTTGAAAGTGCTCAGCCCAGTGGCAAGCCCAGAGTGAGCCCCCTGTAGCTGTCCGCTTTTATTACAGAAAGCACCTGCTAGAATGTTTGGCACAAAGAAGTTATTCTGTAGTTATTTTTACACCAGGCTTAATAAAAGCCTTAAAATAGTGATATGTCAACCGTTTGTCATTTATCATTTATATTTGGAGCAAGGAAATGGTGATGGAATTTGTATGTTCTTATGACTAGCCTACATAGGGTCAAGAGAAAAATCTCTTTTACTTTGTACCATTTGAATAGTATCTTTTTTCTAACTGTATACAGAACAACTCCTTCTCCTGTTCTCAAACTGTAACCAAGGAAATTTTGAATAAATTCATACCGTACATAGAAATTCTAGCAGAAGAATGTTCTGACATTTTCCTTTCTTTTGTAGGTCGAGAGAATCAGTCTATACTCTTCACGTAAGTGCTTGCTTTTACTTTTTGGCCAGCAGTGAGGGTTTCCATCAAAATAGACACCTACATTTCACTGGATATGAAACATAAATTCACCGCCTTTGAATTGTTGTTCTTCAGATACCAGACACAGGCTAGGCAATAGTAAGATACTCAGGAAATTGTCATAACACGTAAGTCAGTGCTTAGCCAAATATGGTGCCCACTAGGCTGCCTCCCGTTTTAGAAGATACTTTAGAACCTGCAGTGCACACGCTGGTCTTAATCATCTTCTTGAGGAAGAGAGCTCCCTATCCAAATGATCATTTTCAGAGTTCTCTGGTTGGCTAGTTGGATTGAAAGACTGAAAGTCCAGTGGGATTGACCACTGGACAGATAACATGCTATTGTGAGCAGCCAGACTGGAGCAGGCCAAGGTACATTAGTTTCATGCCTGCATGCTCAGTCTGTCAGTTGTGTCCTACTCTTTGTGACCCCCATAGACTGGGGCCTGCCAGGTTCCTCTTTCCATGGAATTTTCCAGGCAAGAATATTGGAGCAGGTTGCCATTTCCCCCTCCAGGAGATTTTCCGACCCAGGGATCAAACCCCATCTCTTGTGTCTCCTGCATTGGCAGGTGGACTCTTTACTACTGCACCACCTGGGAAGCCCAGTACATTAGGTAGTGGGAATTAAAGATGGTGCCCGGAGGGGCAAGAAAAGGGAGTGAAGAGGAAGGAAGGAAAGGATTTCACTGAGACCATGTTGTATGTTAATCTTGCCGGGAGGAGCACTGGCTGGTCAGGTGAACTGTCAGCACAGTGACCGAGGCAGAGGCTAGGACTCGAGAGGCAGGGAAATGCTAAAGTTCTTGCTCTTCCTAAGCAATGATGATGCCACCTCATGTATTAGGCTATTCCTTGGCTTTAGTCATCCCCAGAAAAATAATAGGGTCTCAGAATCTTAGAGCCAGAAGAGTGGTTAGAGTTCAATCCTTTGCAGAGAGGACAGACTCACTTTTTAGAGTTTCAGACAGATAAAAGCAGACCTTAAACCTATGATGCTTTGAGTGATAAGGCTATAAATTCACCATGGTGTTCTCCCCACATTACAAAGCTAGCTGACTGTTAAAGGTAAAAGGGGAGTATAAAGCTCAACTTCCTGGTGGAGTGACCAGTCGGTTCTTCTCTGAGGGAGAGGGTTGGACCTGGCCATGTGGTCACAGCCTTCATATGTGATAATCTCTTGAATAGTTGGTAATGAGGAGACCTATCTCTAATTAGCAAAGATACCCTTAACCTTTTAGTTAATGGGACCAGGAAGGGCAGGCTTCTTATTTTCATAAAAGTCTTTGATCTTTCTCTATTCCAGATTTTTTGCTAATGCTGCATTTCTAGCCTAAGATATCCCCCCCTCCCAACCAATTAAATGTCTGCCTCTCCTTCAAGTTCCCTCTAAAGTTCCACATTTCCATAAAGCTCTCCCTCTTAGTTAATGCGGTTAAAATTATTTGTTTTTCCTTGCATTTATAATCTGAACCAGTTAACTGTCACTGAATTTCTGATCATAGAGGAGAATCTGGTGCTGGAAAGACAGTGAACACCAAACATATTATCCAGTATTTTGCCACTGTAGCAACCACGGGTGAATCCAAGGAAAAGCTGGTAAGCCTTCATGCATATTGGCAGAAAAGGTGAGGTGGCCCTATCCACTAATGATGGAGGCTCTGCCCTGACCACTTTTGGGAAGAAAGGAGGGGACAATGCCACAAAACAATTAAAAAATTATGAAAAGTCTTTTTTCCCCATATTTTCCTCTCAGGAAAATCATCAAGTGCTCTGAACCAATCATCCAAAACCATGAAATTACATAATCTGCTTTAGATCTGCTTCAAGGGGCCCTTATTGGCCTAATCTTTCTTGGTTGGACTCTTTGAGAATTAGGTACTTAAGATCCACACCATCTTCTGCTCAAACTATGGTCACCAATGCCCTGAATAGCCACTTTTGGTATTACTATTTCTTAATCCCTTTAGCTACTGTGAGATGTCAGGCTTCCTCAAATATTCACTGAGAGAACTCTGCTTCCATTACCCCTAACTTCTGGTTCAAATTCCAAATGCTCAGTGGATGTACCCTCAACTTTAACCACATTCTAGGTTCTGAAAAACTTTACCTTCTATTTAAATGTTTTTATACTTGGTAATGTTTGCTTTAGCTTACTGGGTTAACAGGTTGATGGTAATAATCTGAGGATACCTAGATATGAGAGTTGGTCTGTAAAATACGCTTAGATAATGCTGCCGCTGCTTCTACTGCTGCTAAGTCACTTCAGTCGTGTCTGACTCTGTGCGACCCCATAGATGGCAGCCCACCAGGCTCCCCCGTCCCTGGGATTCTCCAGGCAAGAACACTGGAGTGGGTTGCCATTTCCTTCTCCAATGCATGAAAGTGAAAAGTGAAAGCTGAGCAGAGCTCAAAACCAATGAGCTATTGAGCTGTTGGAGCCTCTCGTCTTACTATGCCTGAATTTGCTATCTTGCTTTTCAATTTGATACTGGATGTTTCCTGCTGTTTTTCCAAAGTAAAAGTATGTCAAAATAGCAATCTAGTCCAATTTTCAAACCTTAGAAAGTTTCTTTTCCAGCTACCACACTCCTGAATTTGATTAATTTCTTTAGTTATCACTGAATTCTATTATCCACTATATGATACTTTATTTTTGTGTACATTTTAGGTTGTTTGGTGTGCATTTGTTTGGTCTAACCATTGAGTCCTGTGATAATACATAACACAATACATAATACAAAAACTTTCATGAAAAATTTTGCTCATATAGCCCAATTACTTTAAGTAACCCATAATACATAGAAAGAACATAGTATTTATAAGTCTATAGATTCTGAAATACTACATACTGTGAAATTCTCCTCATACAAAGAGTATTTGGGACTCAGTGGAAAGTTTAGGCAGTGGCAGTTTAGGTGCTAAGTGGTCATTAAGACTCATTCAATGAGGGAAAAAAAAGACTTGCCCAAAGTAGATGACCTGCTTTGCCCCATCAGCCTGAGCACATAGTATTTAAACTTAAGACTAATAAATACCATTTCAAGTCACTTCTTGGTATGAACCTCAAGATTACTTAGGGATAATAGCAAGCAAAAATATAACTGATAATGACAAGAGTCTGCTGTATTACCTTAGAATAAATTTCTAGGTGTAAGAATTGAATGGGAAGAGCAGCAGATTAGCAGTGAGGAGGAGTATATGGAATGAAGTTTGGAAATAGGCTATGGTATTTGTTATTATTTACTTTGGTAAAATATCAATTTTCTTTTCCTACTCATACCAATGCCAACCAAAAAAAGAAACATTGCAAGTAAATGACCTCCAACCTATAGTCTTAGGGGCATCATATATTGTCAGTCTTTCCTCCATCTATTTTTCTAAGTTCCCATTCCAAAGTAATATTTTATCACCAAATTCAGAAGTGGTTTTTGGCCATTTATTATCAAAACAAGAATGAGCTTTGACCTTGGTATGGAAGGCTTGCCACATTACAGAATTCTGCCAAACACTTCATCAGTTGTATTTCTCTTACCTGTATCCAAGGAAACTCTACAAGATCAAATCAAACAAGTGAATCCTGTCTTGGAAGCATTTGGAAATGCCAAAACCCTGAGAAATGACAACTCTTCTCGTTTTGTAAGTAACTGAATTGAGCAGTATATTGGAGTCTTTCATTTTTAGCAAATGGTTAACTTCATGCCTGAGCACACAGATCTGAAAAAATTTTTTTCTAGAACATCAAAGAAGGTTTTTGATGATTGTACATAATATTGTTAGATTCCTCAAAAAATTTTGCTAGCTTCATCTTAATACAATTAAGATGAATACCTGAGAAGCTTCTACTAGGTAGTCAATTTCAGGAAGAAAATATGTTAATACTTTAAAATTCCTTACCACTCCCAGTAGGAAAGCTCACTCAGCAAATTCTAATGATGTTTTATATTTACTACATTTTGCAGATTTGAAAGTAATTTCTTCTTTGTAATTTCCTATACTCCTTGTAAAAGTCATTTTGGTAAGCACTTCCGAATTCACTTACTACAATTACTGTTTCTACTTTTGCCTATGAACCCCCTGCCCCTGGATATATTTCACTGGGGATTTTTTTGACAGGGGAAAAAAACACTTTTTAAAGTATTTTTTGATAACTAATAGTCCCAAGATAAAACGATTTGGATTAAGGTCACTAATCCATTTTATGCCAAGAATGAGTGTCAGGGAGCCATTATATAATTTACAAGGAAATTTGTAAAAGGCTTCCTTTTGAGTCTGCTGCTACTGCTGCTGAGTCTCTAGGCATGATTAAATAATAGCCTCCTGCTTATTTGACTGCTTTCCCTCCAAAAACCTTAGAGCTGCCCTGACCACACTTACCTCTGCTTGTGGTATCTGGCTGTGTAACAGGTACTAATACTGGTCCAGAAAACAATGGATAGATTTGGGATTTGTCAGAATGTGGTGAGAATTTCTGCTTAAATACTAAAGAATAAAACTGCGGGGAAAAAAGGCCAAGAGAGGGAAAAGGGAAAGATGGAAAAGAGGGAGGAGAAAAAGAAGATAAAGAAAAGAGTAGAATAAAAGGAAGAAAGAAGAGAATAGCAAGTGGGAAGAAAAATAAATAAGGAGAGAAAGCAATTGAAAAAGACCAAGAACAAGAAAAAAATTGGAAGAATGGAAGGAAAGAAGAAGTAGCGAAGCAAATTAAACAAAGATGGATGAATGGAAAGACGAAGGAAAGACAAGAGAAAGAAAGAAAGGGGGGATTAAAAAAAATAAAGAAATCCAGGTTAACTTCTTTAGATTAATACTCCATACATGAAGTTGGAGACAAGCAGGATACTGGCCCTAGATAGTTAAGGGGCATATCAAAGGAATAAGTTCAATGAGCCAGACTCTTGCATGTTCCCATAAATAGACAAGCACTAAACTCATTAACTTCAGATGGTCTATTTTCTTTGATTAGCAGCATTTTTTGATGTTCTGATTACCTAGTTTTTGTTGCAAAGACTCCTGTATACCCAGGCACCTCCCTTAGCTCTGTGGAGCAGTCCCTCAGAGCTATCTGAGAGGCTATCTTCTGGGCTTAAGTCCTCAGTAAGTCCACTGAATAAACATAATTCTCAACTTTTAGGTTGTGAGTTTTTTTCAGTTGACAGTACATAAATGTATATGTGTGTAAATGCACATACACATGCAATGACACCTATGTACATGTTTGTATGTGTTTATGTACAAATGTGTGTTTGTGTCTTGACTGTGTCTTGATGCACCTGGGCTCTGTAGCCTCTGGGCAGACTTTCTGTCCCATCAGATACTGTCTTATGGCTTTTCATTGACAAGGAAGGAAGGGAGCCTCATCTATAATCATGCCAAGGTGATGTTTTGAAACTTAAGTCCCATCATGTCACTCTTCTGCTTAAAACCTCCTAATGTCTTCTGAGCACACACAAAGTAAAACCCCACTCCTTCCTGTGGCCACATGGCTGACCTAATATGGTGCCTGCTGCCTGCCTACTCTCAGACTCTGCTTTCTTCTCTGCTTTCTCTTACTTGCTGCACTCCTTCATATCTGGCTTTTCTTTTGATTTCAAAACACATCAAATATTCCTCAGTCAGAGCTGTTGCATTCGCTGCTTACACCTAGAATTTAGAAGATTTGGGGCACATCTACTTTTCCCATGTGGTATCTCCAGTGTCTAGCAGGTTTTCTGGATCATAGTAGATGCTCAACAAATGTTTGCTGGTAAATAAAAGAATATATCAAGAAGATATTATTTTTCTCATTTTTAGATAGGAACACTGAGGCCTGGAGAAATTCTATAATGCACATAAGAATGCACAGCCAAGAGGAGAAGGGAGGGATAAATTACAGGTTTGGGATTAACATATACACACTATTATATATAAAATAGATAGCCAATGGGGACCTATTGTTCAGTGCAGGGAATTATACTCAATGTCTTGTAGTGAATGACCTGTAATGGGAAAGAATCTGAAAAACAAAATGTATATATGTATATATATGTAAATTATATATAAATAAATTGTATATATATGAAATCATATATATGTTATATAAATAACAATTATATATTTATATATATGAAAATTATACATTTATAGATATAAAACTGAATCTCTTTGTACACCTGAAACTAGCACAACATTGTAAATCAGCTACTCTTCAATAAAAAACAAAACAAAACAAAAGAATACGCAGTCAGTGATGAGCAGATCTGAGGCTAGACTCTGGGCCTACTGCCAGTCCTGATGACACTCTGGCTGCCTCTTGACATTAACTGGTGCCATCACACCCCATGTGGAATTTTTTTTTTTTTTTAACTTTGGAGGAAGTAGTTACTTTGGGAGTGATGTGTATAATGAAACCATTGCAGCTGTCTGGCATGTTAAATAGGAAACTGTTCTGTGTTCACTCAGGGCAAGTTCATCAGGATGCACTTTTGTGCCAAAGGCAAGCTGTCATCTGCAGATATCGACATCTGTAAGTAGGCACTGCACTGTCTGATCACTTTTCTTCTAAGTTTTGCAAGAACACCTACATTTGAGTCTTTACTCATGCCTTATTATGCAGATTTGCTTGAAAAATCCCGGGTGATTTTCCAGCAGCCTGGAGAGAGGAACTACCACATATTCTATCAAATTCTGTCTGGAAAAAAAGAACTTCGTGGTAAGTGTATTATTCTGGGGGCTGAGTGTCATTCTAAAACAAGACAGTTGTCAGATTATCAAACCTGGAAAAGTACTGTTTAATGTCTACCAGCCTGTTTAGAGGGACCTCAGTTTATTTATCCTAAAATGTAAGAATTTGAACCAAATATAGACCCAATGTTCTTTAATTTTATATAGGTAGAGAGTGAACGGTAACACTTTTCTTTTTTCAAACACTTTTGGAGGTGGGTAGGATGCCCAGCAGAGGTAAATGAATGTGTGTGTGTATGCGTATGTGCACACATGTATGTGTGTGTGTATAAAAAGCATTAGATAATTTAAGGCCTTAAATGATTAAAATCACTTATCACTTAAGTGGGTAGTAGAGACGAGGCCAGAGGTGGGAGACATTACTATGATGTGTAGTGGTCAATGTGAGTTCTATATAGAAGGGAGGATTTGGGTTGGGATATAAAAAATGGGAATGGGGTTTAACCAGAGTGATGAATGGAGGGCATTTCTGGTAGCAGGAATAGTGTACACAATGTCAGGAAAAGTCAAGGCAAAATCAGGGAACAGAGACAGCAGGTGAACTATAGGAAAGTGTTTTCATAGAAGACTAGTAGAGATCTTATTTGGATGGTTTCTAAACTCAGGAAGTGGAGGGGGTGTTGTGTGCATGTGTGTGAGTAAGTGTGTGGGGTGTGGTGTTTTGTGGAGGAGGATGGGGTAATGGAAGGTCATGATCTGTTGATGGCAGTGGCAGTTAAGCTGGTATGATAGGCCTCTGGCCTCACACCAGAGGCCAGAAAAGTCTTAGCAATGATTGAACATAGAAAAGAGAATGACGAGTCAAAAATACTCCCAAATTCAGTAATTTGACTAGGATAAAAGAAATGCCATGAATGGAAATAGAAAAGTAACTTATAGGGTAAGAGAATGAATTTCATGTATTCATTCAACAAATATTTATTGTGGGGTCACTATGTATGCACTGCTTCTTAAAGGATAGGTGATAGGGAAGTAAACAGGGCCCACAGGTCCTGGCCCTCATGAGCTTACATTCTAGTATGGAAGACAGTAACAAATAAGTAAACAAAAAATATATAATTTCAGACAATGGTAGGTCTATAGAGAAAAATAAAGTGGATGAGGGGATGGAGTGAATTAGGAGTTGGTAGGGCAATGAAAGTTTATATTTTATTTAATTTTGTGTCTTGCGGGGGCACACACTGTGGCTTGCAGTTCTCTGACCAGGGACTGAAACTGGGCCACATGGCAGTGAAAGCCTGGAATCCCCGCAGGTGGTTATATTTTAGATAGAAGAGCAGGGGAGATCTCTGTAAGGAGGCAATGTTTTGGGAATTCCCTGGCAGTCCAATGGTTAAGACTCTCACTGCTGTGGCCTGGATTTGGTTCCTAGTAGGGGAATGTGAGAGTTGGACTGTGAAGAAAGCTGAGCGCTGAAGAATTGATGCTTTTGAACTATGGTGTTGGAGAAGACTCTTGAGAGTCCTTTGGACTGCAAGGAGATCCAACCAGTCCGTCCTAAAGGAGATCAGTCATGGGTGTTCTTTGGAAGGACTGATGCTAAAGCTGAAACTCCAGTACTTTGGCCACCTCATGCAAAGAGTTGACTCATTGGAAAAGACTCTGATGCTGGGAGAGACTAGGGGCAGGAGAAGAAGGGGATGATAGAGGATGAGATGGCTGGATGGCATCACCGACTCGATGGACGTGAGTTTGAGTGAACTCCAGGAGATGGTCATGGACAGGGAGGCCTGGTGTGCTGTGATTCATGGGGTCACAGAGAGTCAGACACGACTGAGCGACTGAACTGAACTGAACTGAGGGAAACTAAGATCTGGTAAGCTGTGCAGTGAAGCCAGAGGGTGGGGGCAGGGGGTGGGAAAGAAGGCTGTGCTTTTCCAGACACTTGAATGAGGGAACAAGTAGGCAAAGACTTCCAGGAAAAAACTTCCTGAGGGAAGAAACAGTGAGTGCAAAGGCCCTGAGGCAGGAATGCATTTGGTTTAGTCTTGGAATAGTATAACGGCCATTGCTGGGGGCAGAGTGGGGCAATGGAGTGGGTAATGTAGGGGCAGACAGGTAGGGCCAGCCCAAGCAGCACCTCGCATGGCATGGCAGAGAGTTTATGTCTCCGGTGCTATGGAAAGTCATTGGAAGGGAAGAATGACAAGCTGATTGGGTTTCAAAGGTATTACATCTGGCACTGAGGACAACGGTGCTCCCACAGGAGTGACTGTGGGATGATTGGAGATCCAGGTGAACAAACTGATGGGGAACAATCCCCTCAGACTGTCCTGCTTAGATGAAGTATGGTATGCATCCAGCAGGGTTTTAACTACCTGGTCTCTAACTCCTAAGTGCCCTCAGCAAATAGAGAAAGCTCTACAAACTGGACAGCTATATTTTGCCATAGGTGCAGTTGGTGGTATGAAAACAGCAGCTGTTCTCCTTACTGTCTTCCCTCCATCTCAACCTGAAACAGACTTTTTTTTTTTAGTTTTCCTTTGAGTAGCTCTGCCAGATGACACTCATTTCTATGCAGTGCAGAGCAGCTAACATGTAGGGTCCAGTGTGGGTACAGCAGTGACTGCAAGATCTTTTGGAGCATCTCTGTTTACTAATAGAACTGTCTGAAGACCCTGGGCTGCTATGGAAAATTCCTATCATGAATTCATGAGCTCATGTACTTTGTTGAGTCTGTGGACCGTTGAGATTGATTAGTGTATAAAGGCTGACATCTGGTGGTTCAGGTTGAGTACTGTTGGTTCACTTGTTTATGACACCAATGATCATTCTTTGGAATATTTTAAAATGTTAAACTGTTTGTACTCATCGCTGCCAAAGAAGAGCTTCTGAGTATCCTGAGGAGCGACACAAGAGGGCAGAGCTTAGCATGTGAGGATTGTGTCCAAATTTCCTAAAATAGGAGCATTTGTGTATGACAAGCAAATCAGGTGTGGAAAATGACAGCAGAGGGTGGAGGCTCTGTGGGAACAGTAGCTCATCCCACAGAAGGAGCCAAGGAAATGGAGTGATGTGTCATCCAATGAGCCAGCCCCATTTTAGCCTCTACTTGGCCTGGAAGATTCCTTCTCCTCCTTTTTTTTATCAGTTAATCCTGATTCTAGTTCCAGGCACAGCTAAAACTTACTCCCCCAGTTCCCTTAGATATGACTCCTTAAAATTCTTCAGTTTTTTTTTTTTTAATGTGAACCATTTTCAAAAACTTTATTGAATTTGCTATAGTCTGCTTCTGTTTTATGTTTTGGTTTTTGGTCTCCAGGCATGTAGGTTTTTAGCTCCCCTAACAGGGATCGAATCCCTGCCCCCTGCATTGGAAGGGGAAGTCTTAACCACCAGACCACTAGAGAAGTCCCAAAATCCTTTAGTTCTTAATGCCATCTATATACCATTTACCTACCTTTTATCTTCCTTTATCTAACTGTAAAAGTTAATACCACTTATCTTCCTTTTTCTCTTCTTTGATTTTTTTCTTTATATTTATTTATTGTGCCCACTCTTTCTATTCAACTGGTGTGTAAACTCCAGAAGGAGAGGTCAGGAAACAAACCTTTGCCTCTTGGAATCCTTGACACGTTGCCTAATGCCCTGAGAATTCCGTAAAGCGTGTGACAGTACTACACAGTAGTGGCAGCCAAGAGCTGCCCTTGATCTGTCTACTGGGACCCCGAGTGCCTATGGAGAAGGGAATAGTCAGCATCTGGGCCTGTTTTGGAGCTTATTCAATTCACCCTCTTTACCCATTAGATCTCTCTTGAAGATCTCTATCTTCACTCCCTTTCCCCCTACTGGTTATTAAGGGGTGCAAGGTATCTGAATGCTTCCCAACTCCAGAGAATGCTATTCAAATCAGAAGCTATGTGAATGACTCTCTCTGGAGCTGGGCAGTGCACGACCTCTTCAGCTGTACATAGCAGCCCTGAGGAACAGGTAATGATGGATGATGTGACATAGAGGCAGTAGCCACAGAACTCTATTCCTAAGATGATAAACTTCTTTGGGCCCACTGTCAGTTTCACTGTTTTTCATAGAAAACACAATCTTGGAGAACATTCAGCCATTCTGAAAGTAAAATGTAATGTTAGGATGACATGTGAAACAATGCCTTGTATGATAAAACACTCACTCTTAATGGGTTCTGCTGCTGCTGCTAAGTCGCTTCAGTCATGTCTGACTCTGTACGACCCCATAGACGGCAGCCCACCAGGCTCGTCCGTCCCTGTGATTCTCCAGGCAAGAACACTGGAGTGGGTTGCCATTTCCTTCTCCAATGCATGAAAGTGAAAAGTGAAAGTGAAGTCGCTCAGTTGTGTCCGACTCTTAGCGACCCCATGGACTGCAGTCCACCAGGCTCCTCTGTCCATGGGATTTCCCAGGCAAGAGTACTGGAGTGGGGTGCCCTTAATGGGTTCTAGGCATCTCCAACTGGACAGTGGGCTCTAGAAATGAACTCTTGACACCTATACTTTTTGAAAGTGTAAAGCAATTAACTTTTACAGTTAGCATCCTCTCATCCATTCTCTCTCTGCTCCCCACCTCACCTCCCTCCCACCCCTATCCTCCACATGCCCACAGCCTGGTCAACAATCTTCTATATGGGCCCTTTCTGGCCTAGACAGTCTCTCTGACTCAATAGTGTCTCATGAAATGCATATACTTTTTTTCATTCTCTCAAGGCCATTTCTCATGGTAGAAATGAAATTAATTAAATAAAGGAATCCCTGTTTACATGAAACTCTTCTGAGAAAACCTCAATCCAATTAAAATTTATTGCTCCTTGAAAAGAAGTTTTGATAAGGCCCAGTGGGGAAGATGTTTGAGCTAAAGGCCTTTTTGGGTTCCTCAGACACTCTTGCTTCTCTAGAGCAGCCACCTCCTGCCGAGGGCAGCTGCCCCAGGGAATGGTTACACCAGTGCAGCAGCCATATTTCTGGTTGTAAGGAGATAGAAGAAAAGTCCATTGGATGTGCTAAATGACTTCTAGAAATGATGCTTCTAGAAGAGGGGAAATTGAGGGAGAATTCACATGTAGCACTTGGGCCCAACATTCTGGCTTATTACCAGCCCCCTCCTGAATCTTGACTCTTTCCTCCACCTGGTCCTCCAGTCCTCAAGCACACAGTGTTCTTGCTCTCTGCTCCGTCTCCCTCTGTGCATGTCCAGTGTTGAGCTTGCACAGAAGAAAGACCCTCCTTCTGTCTATGACAAAGGAGGAAATGGAGTCCTGTCATAGTACTCACACAGGTTGGAGCAGTGGGTGGCATAGTCTAGCAGAAGCACTAGAGACTATGTTCTAAATTCAGTTTATCGTTAAATTGACTCTGGCAATTAGTATGCCTTTCTAGCCATTTATTTTCCTTATATTTAACGTGGAGAAAACAATGTCAGATAGAGCACATTTGATCATCATGACTAGGACAAAAAGATAAAAAATGATATAATAAACATGAGTTAAAAAAATTCTGTAAAAGGTGAATCTAGAATGATCTAAAAGGTAATTTTGGCAGAGCAATCTTGGAACGTAGATTTTGTTTTTAATGTCAGCCAACTAAAACATGCCTCCACCCTAAAGTACAGCATTTTCTGTACAGTTTAGGTATGTGATTCCTCTAGCCTCCTTGAGGGAAAGGACTGTTTCAGTTTTGTATCCTTTCCTCCTCCCATAGCATATGCCTACAGTAGAGAAAATAGGTTAAGTAAATGCTTTGATTTGAAAGACATGGAGATGATGTCTGCATTTGAGCTGGGTGAAGGGACAAGGCATTGTGGCACCCAGGTGTCTGGCCTGGGTGTGTTGGTGACATTCACTTGCATGAGGAGCCACAGAAGAATAGCTTCAGGGCAGACACAGTAAACATCATTGATTCAATTGCGGTAATGCTGGGTTTGAGCTACTTGTGGCCATTCACCTTGAAATGTCTAACAGGAAGTGGGAGATCTAGGTCTGGAGCTCAGAAAATATAGATTTGAGGGTCATCAGTAAAGTCATGAATGAATCTCGCATAAAATACAGAGAGAGCATACATCTTGATAGCATACAGTCAGGACAGTATTTGATACCCTTGATGACTCCCTCTTCCTGAAAATCTTCCCCCTTGGCCTCCAATGTACTCCCCTCTTTTATTTCTCTCCTAAACCTCTGGGCATTGCTTAGCAGGTTTCTCTCTTTTATCCAGCACATGAATTTAGAGGGCCCTGGGGCTCAGTCCTTGGCTTTGTCTTGTGGTGATAGATCGTCTAGACTGACAGCTTTAAAGATCATTTCTATCTGATGACTTGCAAAGTTTGATCCTAAGTCTAGACTTTTCTTTAGCATTCCAGACTCACAGATTACAGACTTTAATGTCTCCACTTGGATGTTTAATAGGCGTCTCAAACTTCACATGCCTACAACCTAGTTCCTAAACTCCACCTCACCAGACCTATTCCCACCAGTGTTTAGTAGCTCATCTGAAGCCATCTCCATCCTTCTGCTTGCCTGGGCACAAACCCTTGGAGTTATCCTTGATCAGAATTTTCTTCCACATTATTCTCATTTGTTTCATCAGCAAATCCTGTTGACTCTACTCCATTCAAAATCCAAGCTCTGGCTACTTCTTACCACGTCTGCTGTTACCCCAAAGTCAAGTACCAATTTTTCCCTCATGAATTAACTCTCTCTTGTTATCCCTGATTCCACCCTCTCCCTCTGTCTTTAACCACAGCCACAGTAAATTAAAAACAAAAAAATCAGATGATGTCACTCTTCTGCTCAAAAACCTCTTGTGGCTTCCTATCTCACGTAGAGCAGAAATGCCCGAATCCTCACCGTGGCCTGTGAGGCACTGTAATCTGGCCCCTGGATGCTTCTTGGACCTCATGGACTACTCTTTCTTTTACCAACCTTAGCCACTTGAAATTCCAGGCAAGCACCCCACCTCAAGGCCTTTTCATTTGCTTTTTTTCTTTTTAGCAATTTCTTCCCGTACTTACTTATGACTCTCTCCTGTAACTCTCTTTACGCAAATGTCACCTTATGGAGGCCTTCTCTGATCACTGGGTTAAAAATGGAAACTCTGCATATCCAAGACTTTTTATTCCTTTTCCCTTTTATTTTTCTCCTTAGCACTTACTACTGTTTTACATGTCATATTTTTACTCATTTACTTTTAATTCTGTTTTCTGTTGGAATATAAGCTTTATGAGGGCAGGAATGACTTTTTTTTTCACTGATGTATCCATAAAACTTACAATAATTCCTGGCATATTTACTGGATCTCCAATAGATATTGATATAAAGTGAGGCATGAGGAATAATATAAGGAGATTCCTGAGAAGTATTAACGTTTAAAGGACATTTAAATCTCCATGGAAATAAATACTTTAAAAATTATTATGAATTATATTTCTATTTAAAATATATATTATACTTGGATTCAGCCTGATTTCTTTTGGGTTAGCCCTGTTACTTTCATCAAATAGCTTTACTGAAGTATCACTGACCTAAGTGTAAACATTGACGTGTGTATCTATGAGGTGAAACCATCATCACAATTGAGATAATGCATATATCCATTCAAAATTTTCCAATCTCTTGAAATCCCTCCCTCCTGCCCCTTCTCACTCCTTCAAGCCCTCCTCTCCAAACCCAGTCCCTAGGCAACCACTAATGTGCTTTGTCAGGACAAATGAGTTAATGTTTCCAGAATTTTATAAGATGGAATCCTGCAGTGGATACTCTTTTGTCTGGCTTATTTCACTCAGCAAATTATTTTGAGATGCTTCCATGCTGTAGCACATGTGCGTAGTGCATTCTTTTGTTTGCTGAGGAATAATTAATGATGAACATTTGGATTGTTTCCAAATAGAGCATTTGGAACATTCACATAGTCCAATTTCTTTGTTTCTAACTTCAGGATAATAGAACTTCACTTCATTGAGTGCTAAACAGAAAGCTCAGATGGGCTCTATAAAGCTTCACTGGGAGCGAGTGTCAGGCTTTAAGAGGTTAATGTGATTTGGCCAAGTTGACTGCAGACATGTTGCTGATGGCCTGCCTTGGCTTCAGCCTGCATTATGTTTCCTGACTAAGTGAATCATGTCAGGAGTCTTAGACATATCAGAGGTGCAGCAGTGAACACACTAGCTGATTTATGGATCCCGTGAAAGACAGACTCAGCCTCCTAACAGGGAGGACATGATGTGACAGGGTTATACTGCTAATGTTCCCTGGGTTTTGACCCCAGTTTCTGCCTGCTGCCTAGCTTTTGAAGCTCAGGCATGTTATAATTTTACAAACCATTTTTTTTGTTGTTGTTGTTGTTGTTGTTTTTCTCTGGCCCTCAGCCACATATCTAGGCCAAATTCCTGTTTGCAAAGTTTTGCCAACATGCATTATCTGTTTTTTTTTTTTCTCTCACACCAATTCAAGTGGCTGCAATTGAATCTGCTTTCCGATTTGGCCTGTCTGGTCTTCTCTTGGGAGGCATTAGAACATGACTGACAAGTTAATAGAGGGCAGAAATTGATTGCAGAGGTTTGGGTGTAGAATATGGATTTTATTTTGGCTTGTTTACAAGTATGCTGTAAGCCGTAAGAGTAAACTGTGAATATTGGTCAATTATTTTCTGAAGCCTTGTGGATTTCTGTAAGCTGTTTAACTGATGGTTTTCCCACTGCAGATGTGTGCCTGGTGTCTGAAAATCCCTCTGACTTTCACTTTTGCTCTCATGGAACAGTTGCTGTGGAGAGCTTGGATGATGCCGAAGAACTGCTGGCCACGGATGTAAGGCTTGTTAGTTATCAGAGCAAAGTCTGGTAATGACAATGAGACATGGAAGAAAGCATCTTAGATCTCCTCTCTTCCGAAGGGTCCTGGAGAAGTGACCTTCCTTCCCCGAGGGGTGGAGAGTGGAAGGTGCCCCTATAAGACTGCTTCTGTCCAGAGTTTTATACTTATTTATTTTGTCAGTATAGTAACTTTGATACATATAGAAAAGTAGGAAGATGCTTCAATGCAATGATAACCACTGTTTTCATTCTTTTATTTTTTTTCTCTTCAGGATTGCTGTTATGTGGTTGTTTTGGTGTTTTTTTTAATCAAGGATCATAATCATTCTACATACGCTATTTGATATATCGTTTGCTTTTTGATTAATGTTTAGCATTTCCAGTGTTATTACAAACTCTTCATAAACATTTAATGGATACTTAATATTTTATCAGACATTTGTTCTATAGTTTATTTAACCATTCTCCTATTGTTAGACTCAAGGTTGAGGGTTTGTTTTCCTACTATGGTGAATATCTTTGTAGGTGAGTACATTCCTGTATATCAGATTCATCTTATGCTAGATTTCTAAATGGTAGGATTATGAAATTTTTATAGTCTCTCGATACATATTCTAAATTAACTACTAGAAGGATTACCAATTTCCACCCTCCTGGAGTGTGTGAGAACACACTTCTTACCATGTGCAGTGGCTTCCTAGGATGCTGTTCTTTGGTGACATAGTTCTTCTTTTCTTAAATACTTCCTTTTGCCAGTCGTCAAAATGAATCTGGAATAAATATGGGAGAACATATGGGATCCCAGAAATAAGCAACCCATCAGATATGGTGCTACTTTATCCCATAACCATGAAAGGCAAAATAATTGAGCTCATATAGCCAGTTAATGATAGATTATTGGAAGGGAGAAGAGAGGAACAGGAGAGAAGGCATCTGAGGAGAGTTCTAAAACTACTGAGTTAAACATCAAATCATATGCCTTCCTAATTCTCTTTTAAAGAGATGAAGAGGCTACAGGTGACCAAGAGCCAACAGGGCGCTTTCAAACCAATTTGCATCAGTTTGAACAGAACTGTCACACTTCAGGGCTGTGGTGATCCATCTCCTTCCCTCCGGCAGGCAGCCCATGGCCCACAAGTGGAGGGAGGTGTGATAACAGAGGAGGTGAGGTGCTTACTGAAGCCATTAGGAAAATGAGTACTTGGCCATCTGCTTCTCTTTCTACAGCAAGCCATGGACATCTTGGGCTTTCTCCCTGATGAGAAGTACGGATCTTATAAACTCGCTGGAGCCATCCTGCACTTTGGAAACATGAAATTTAAGCAGAAACCCAGAGAAGAGCAAGTGGAAGCAGATGGCACAGAAAGTAAGGATTACTTTTGAAAACAGGGCATGCAGGTGCCTCGAATCCCTGACCCTAGGCCTACTCCCTTTCCTTGCAGTTAGCCTCACCTCTTGGTTTTTAGGAAATGTTGAAATTAATCAGTGATCTCCCTCAATTGATGCCCCCCAAATATTATATCTTTCAGTCATCATTTCTTTGTAGAGTCCTTGTATCTCAGAATAAGACACATTCCTTAATTAATTATTGATGACGCCAGTAAATTTGCTAAACTTGGGTGATAATAGGATTGACTAAGATACAGTGTGCCTTCAGCATGTAGACTCTGGAGAAAAACAGAAAAAGGAGCAAATCACTATGAGATGCGTAAAGCAACATAATGAAGGTGTGAACAAAGATTTTTAGAATTCTAAAGCTGGAGCGTTCACTAAGTTCAAAACAAAATGGCTTCTTTTCCCTTTGCTCTTTATTCACATTATAAAAATTTATAGTCATGCCTACTTATCAAAAAAATCTATAGTGAGTGATCTGTCTAGAATGATCATTAAAATAGAAAATCACAATTATGAAAAGAAGGAATAATAGTCATAATGACTTCATTTAATAAAATTCCTGGCATCTGAAACAAAAAGAAAAAAGAACATTCATTCAAATCTTTCAACAAATATTTTTTTAAAATTTTGTATTTTCAATTGTGGTAAAATATACACAACATAAAATCTTACCCATTTTTAAGTGTTCATATCAGTGGCATTAAGTGCTTTTACATTGTTGTGCAACCACCATCGCAGTTAATCTCCAGAACTTTTTGTCATCCAAACTGAAACTCTGTATAAAGCAATAACTCCCTATTACTCCCTTCCCCTAACCCCTAGAAAGCATTAGTTTACTTTCTGCCTCTATGAATTTGACTATTATGCATACTTTATATAAATGGAATCATATGATGTTTGTCCTTTTGTGTCTGGTCTATTTCACTTAGCATAATGTTTTCAGAACATATTGCAGTAAGTGTCAGAATTCCATTCCCTTTTAAAGGCTAAATAATATTCCATCACATGTATATTCTACTTTTTGTTTACCTGTTCATTTGCAGACACATGAGTTGCTTCTACTTTTCACTACTGAGTAATGCTGCTGTTAACACTAGTGTTCACATATCTGTTTGAGCCTGTGCATTTATTCTTTTTTGTCTATACCCAGAAGTAGAATTGCTGGATTAAATGATGATTCTATATTTAATCTTTTGAGGAACCTCCATACTCTTTCTCTATGGTGGCGGCACCATTTCACATTCCCACCAGTGATGCACAAGGGTTCCAGTTTTTCTACATCCTCACCAACACTTGTTTTCTGTTTTTTTGATAAGAGCCATCTGTATGGGCATGGTGGTATCTCAGTTGTGCTTTTATTTTCATTTCCCTAATGATTAGTGATGTTGAGTATCTTTCATGGACTTATTAGACATTTGTATATCTTCTTTGGAGAGCTATCTATTCAATTCCTTTGCCTGTTTTTGCATTGGGTTGTTTGTTTTTCTATTGTTTCACAAATAGTTTTTGAGGCCAGTCTGTGCAAGGACTGTACCTGGTGCTAGAGATATACCTGTGAACAAGATATCATCTCTGTCTTGACTGTCTAGTGTGGGAGATAGACAATATATACATAAATGGACAAATACATGCATGAAATCAGAATGAAAAAGCAGAATCAAAGAATAAAGAATAATAGGAATTGAAGGTTTGTTGATAGGGTGGTCAAAAAGTCCCCTTAGAGAAGAGGACACTGGAGCTCAGATGAGAATACAGTGGGAGAAGGTACTCCGTTGCTGCTGTTCAGTCACTCAGTTGTGTCAATTGTTAGTACAATATATACATTGTACCAACATATTAACATATACTTTCCTGGTCTCTTGTTGCCTTTTTTTGTTATTTTTGTCATTGTTGTTGGTTTTTTGCTTTTTCCATGCTTTGAAACAAAGTTTTAAAAATTATTTTTATTACAAAAGCAGGATATAATTATTAAGCAGAAGATACAGATAAGCAAATGAAGCAAGTCATCTTATCCAATCTCCCTGGTGGTTCCTTGTCAGCTTTTTTGCTGGTGTGTCCTCATTGTCCTTACTTCTAACTGCTCCAGAACTGCTGGTCTCGACTCTTGACACTTTTCTTTGCTCATTTTTTAGCTGATTATCTCAAACTCAACTTGTATAGAACTGAATTCTCCACCTCTTCGTAACCCCTGCTACCAACTCTTCATTTTTCAGTCTTCTTACTAAATGTCAACTGGACTCTCCCAGTTGCCCAGACTCAAATCATGGGTAGCTTAGAGTCATCCTGACCTCCTCTCTTTTTCATTGTCTCTACCTTTAAACATACGTAAAACTTACAACCATCCGCAGCTATCATGTTCACTGCCACCACCTAGCCTAAGCCTCCATTTCTTACCAGACAATCCAGAGAGCCTCCTTCCTGATCTCCCCACCTCCACCCTCACCCCATTACTGTGCACAGAGCAGCCAGCAATGACCCTTTCACAGTATAAGCCATTCCATATCCCCTCCTCTCACAGATGGCTCCCATCTTACTCAAAATAAGCTCAGAATCCTCAGTATAGCCTCCTTGTCTTCTCTGATGTCTCTCCAAATCTCTCTCTAATCCCATCTCCCTATTGTGACTGATAATATGAAATTTATATTTGGTCTTTGTCCTAGTTTATGGCACAGAGCTCCTAATTTGGAATTTTCTGAGTTATGAGATCGATAAAGGTACATTTTATGTTAACAAGCTGACTTTTGGACTGTGCCTATAGATGGGGTCTGGTCACCACAAGAACTAACCTAGAGTTGGAACTTTCAGTCCCATCTCTGTCAGGACAGAGGAGAGGGGCTGGAGATGAAGTTCAGTCACCAGTGGTCAATGCCTGTGTAATGAAGCCTCCATGAAATCTTAAAAGCACAGTGTTCAGAGAGCTTTTGGGTTGCTGAACTTGTGGAAATTTGGTGAGATTGGCATCCCTGAAGAGGGTGTGGAGGCTCTGCACCCTTTCCGCATAACTTTCTCTAGGCATCTCTCCTATTTAGCTATTATTGAATTATATTCTTTTATCATAAACCATTGATTTAGTACATAAAGTGTTTTTTCTGAGTTCGGTGAGCCTCTAGCAAATTCAGTTCAGTTCAGTTCAATTCAGTCATGTCTGACTCTTTGCGATCCCATGGACCACAGCATGCCAGGCCTCCCTGTCCATCACCAACTTCCAGAGTTTACTCAAACTCATGTCCATTGAGTCGGTGATGCCATCCAACCATCTCATTCTCTATTGTCCCCTTTTCCTCCTACCTTCCATCTTTCCCAGCATCAGGGTCTTTTCAAATGAGTCAGTTCTTCGCATCAGGTGGCCAAAGTATTGGAGTTTCAGCTTCAGCATCAGACCTTCCAGTGAACACCCAGGACTGATCCCCTTTAGGATGGACTGGTTGGATCTCCTTGCAGTCCAAGGGACTCTCAAGAGTCTTCTCCAACACCACAGTTCAAAAGCATCAATTCTTTGGCACTCAGCTTTCTTTATAGTCCAACTCTTACATCCATACATGACTACTGGAAAAACCATAGCCTTTACTAGATGGACCTTTGTTGGCAAAGTAATGTCTCTGCATTTTAATATGCTGTCTAGGTTGTTCATAACTTTTCTTCCAAGGAGCAAGCGTCTTTTAATTTCATGGCTGCAATCACCATCTGCAGTGATTTTGGGAAGTCCGTCACTGTTTCCACTGTTTCCCCATCTATTTGCCATGAAGTGATGGAACCAGATGCCATGATCTTAATTTTCTGAATGTTGAGTTTTAAGCAAAATTTTTCACTCTCCTCTTTCACTTTCATCAAGAGGCTCTTTAGTTCTTCTGCTTTCTGCCAGAAGGGTGGTATCATTTGCTTATTTGCAGTTATTGATATTTCTCTCGGCAATCTTGACTCCAACCTGTGCATCCAGTCCAGCATTTCTCATGATGCACTCTCCATATGTTAAATAAGCAGGGTGACGATATACAGTCTTGACATACTCCTCTCCCTATTTGGAACCAGTCTGTTGTTCCATGTCCAGTTCTAACTATGGCTTCTTGACCTGCATACAAATTTCTCAGGAGGCAGGTCAGGTGGTCTGGTATTCCCATCTCTTTCAGAACTTTCCACAGTTTGTTGTGATCCACACAGCCAAGGGCTTTGGCATAGTCATTAAAGCAGAAGTAGATGTTTTTCTGGAACTCTCTTGCTTTTTTGATGATCCAACAGATGTTGGCAATTTAATATCTGGTTCCTCTGCCTTTTCTAAATCCAGCTTGAACATCTGGAAGTTCACTGTTCACATACTGTTGAAGCCTGGCTTGGAGAATTTTAAGCATTACTTTACTAGTGTGTGAGATGAGTGCAATTGTGCAGTAGTTTGAACATTCTTTGGCATTGCCTTCTTTTGGGATTGGAATGAAAACTGACCTTTTCCAGTCCTGTGGCCACTGCTGAGTTTTCCAAATTTGCTGGTATACTGAGTGCAGCACTTTCACAGCATTACCTTTTAGGATTTGAAATAGCTCAACTGGAATGCTATCACCTCCACTAGTTTTGTTCGTAGTGATGTTTCCTAAGGCCCACTTGACTTCACATTCCAGGATGTCTGGCTCTAGGTGAGTGATCACACCATCGTGATTATGTGGGTTGTGAAGATCTTTTTTGTATAGTTCTTCTATATATTCTTGCCACCTCTTCCTAATATCTTCTGCTTCTGTTAGATCCCTACCATTTCTGTCCTTTATTGTGCCCATCTTTGCATGAAATGTTCTCCTGTATCTCTAATTTTCTTGAAGAGATCTCTAGTCTTCCCCATTCTATTGTTTTCCTTTATTTCTTTGCACTGATCATTGAGGAAGGCTTTCTATCTCTCCTTGCTATTCTTTGGAACTCTGCATTCAAATGGATATATCTTTTCTTTCCTTCTCTGCCTTTCACTTGTCTTCTTTTCATAGCTATTCTTAAGGCCTCCTCACACAATCATTTTGCCTTTTTGCATTTCTTTTTCTTGGGGATGGTCTTGATCCCTGCCTCCTATGCAATGCCACGAACCTCTGTCCATAGTTCTTCAGGCACTCTGTCTGTCAGATCTAATCCCTTGAAAATTAAATCTAGCAAATTAATTGAACCCAAGTAGGGTGTCGTTGGAACCTCCAAACTATAGCTGGTTGGTCAGTAGCCTAAGCAACAACCTGGACTTTCATTTGGCTTTTGAAGTGGAGGAAGCAGTCTTGTATTAATAGGACTGCACTCAACCTGTGGAATCTGATGCTGTCTCAGGTAGTTGGTGTCAGAATTGTGCTGAACTGTAGGACTTCCATCTGGTGTCACAGAACTGCTTGGTGTGGATCCACCCACCTCAGTGGAGTCAGGGGCAGAGCCCTCACCTACCCTTTCCCCAGTCTCTCACTCCTCTCGCTCAGTCGGCTGATCTCTTGGCTTTTCTGGGAGTATTCGAGCAATCCTATTGCAGGACTTTTTCACCAACTCCTCCTTCTCTCTGGAACTCTTCCTAGGTATCCTCATGGCTCACTCCCTCACTTTGTCAAGGTGCCATCTTGGCTGTCACCTTATCAGAAAACTCTTCCCTGACGACCCCCACCTCCTTCTTATCATTCTCTATCTCCTTACTCTGAATATTTTTGTTTGTGTCATTCATAATAGCTGCTTTTTATTGGCTGTCTTACTCCCCAGTCTCCATCAGATAGGAACTCCTAAAGAGCAGTGGTCTAATTAGGTGTGAACTGCTGTATTTTATCCACTCCAGTGTTCTTGCCCTGAGAATCCCAGGGATGGGGGAGCCTGGTGGGCTGCCGTCTATGGGGTCACACAGAGTCGAACACGACTGAAGTGACTTAGCAGCAGTAGCAGCAGCTGTATTTCCAGGCATTAATACAATGTCTGGCTCTGTATTATAGTAGCACTTACCATAGTAGTAATTAATTATTTGTTAATGAATCCTACCTACTCAGGGACAGTCAGTTAATATCATAGGACATATCCTTTGTGTTTTTTTTTTCTATTTGAGTGACTGTCTCACTATACTCATCAATATTAGCAGTTGTTTTCCACTTGTCAATTAGCCAGGTTTTATTTTATTTTTATGTATTAATAAAGCTAACATTTGTGTAGGTTATCAACTATTTATATTGTTTCTTTTTTTAATTTTTGTTTCCATCATTAGCCCATTTTTAAAATTGAGGCACAGATTTTTTCTTATTGATTTCTAAGGGCTCTTAATATATTAAGCCTTGGTAATTTTCTTCCAGTTAACCATTTAGGAAGTAGTTGAAGGAGTTGGACAGATGGAGAAGAAAGAGAAAAGAGGAAGGGCCCCAAACCAAAGGCGACATTCTTAGCTTTGCCTCTTTCTTGAGCTCAAGTCCCACATTGCTAACCTTCTACTGCATGTTCTCCTGCTACCCTAAACTCTGCATGGCAAAAACTCAGTGTATCATCTTCTTCAAGTGATGTCTCGCTGTTGACTCTTCTATTCATATTCACAGTGCTGTCCTTCTCTCTGCTTCTCGGGCTAGAAACATCTTCATCATGTTTCTCAGTCTTTTGCTCTTTCTTGTTACTAGTTTAGACTTTTCAGCCCCTTGCACTCCACTGTCCCACAGTAGGTTCACTTTCTGTAATTGCCTCCCTCTGGTCTGCCTTCCACACTTCCACAAAATTAATCTTTCTGATTAATTTGCCATTAATTTGCCATGCTGATTAATTTGCTGTTCTAATTTGCCATTTCTCTGCTAAAAGCCCCTTTAATATATCCCCATTATTTAAATAATACCTTCCAGAGATATCAGATGTCTCCTGTGGCCACAAGTCACCTGCTCTTCTGTTTATCTCACTTTCTAACTTCTTGGTCCAATCTGCCATCTTTGACCATCACTGCACTGCCCGCCTCTGGGTCTTTGAGTCATGTTGTTCTCTGTCTTAGAAATGCTTGTTCTCCCATATTTGCCCATCAAAACCCTCCTCATCCTTCAAGGCTCAGACCAAATGTTGTTTCTTTCTTGAAATCTTCTCTGTTTATGCAGTCCAAAAGAGATCTTTCTCTCTCTTTCAAACTTTGATGATACTCATAATTTGTCTCTTTATAGACAGTTGTTTTATGGACTTGCTATTTTTGCCTGTTTTATTTACTGTCATGAGTTATAAATTCCTTGATGTCAAAGATTTTTGTCTTGTTTATCTGTCCTCTTACCATAGTATCTGGTACCAGGCCTTGCATATAGCAAGTGCTCAGAAACTGTTCAATAAATTAAGAAAGGGTGAACAGCTCAGAAACCACATTATAACCTTATATATAAGATGAATTGAAGGTCATTTTCAAAACCCTTTTTCACATTCCCATATTGCAATTTGAGAAAACTGGATTTTGTTTCTGTCTTTATATCTTGTTATTTATACATCAGACTGTACTGGGATAGAATTGTCCCTTTGTTTTTCTCTACTTCCTTATCTGTTTTCAGGTGCCATCAGAATTGTTCTCTCCATCTTCTAATAATACTTACCAAATCTGGATACCATTCTCTAGAGAGTACTTCTCAGACTTGGCTGCACATTAGAATCACCAGGGGAGCTTTTCTATTCCTGAAGCTCAGGCCTTACCCAGACCAAAGGAAATCAATCTCTGAGGGTGGATTCAGGCATCAGGGTTTGTGGTTACAACTTGCCAGGTGATCCCAATGTGCAGCCAAGGTTGAGGACTGTTCTCCAACCCTCGTACCCTCATGTGTATCAGAATCGCCTGGTGAAATGCTAAAATTAAACCCTAACCTCCTCTAGTGAGCAAGTACTTTGTTCTTTTATGAACTCTGATCTGATCCACACCAGTGATGAGAACCCTTCTAGCTAAACCTCTCCTAGGTAAGACAATACAACCTGGTTAAAATTCATGGTTTTATCTACCAGGTCCTAGAAAATGATGTTTATTTTGGTGGGATTTTTATAAAGCTTCTTCTGGAATATATCAGGTCACACAATGAACATGTTTACAGGCAGTGCTGTCTTCATGATGGCATCTCCTGAATGTTAGAAGGACGTTTTTTTCACCAATTTAAACTATTTTCATCTAGGTTGTAGCACTATAAACTTTTAATGCAAAGGAAGTAATTTTGAGGAGGGGAACATGACACTGTTATATTCTGTTAAAAAAAGATGAATAACATGTGATGTTTAATGTACGCCTTTGGGATAAATTCAAGGCACACTCTCTGCAGATCCTTGAATGTCTCTGGAGTGGGAGAGAAATAATTCTGTAACGTTGAAGGCTATTTCTGTTAGAGCTTAAGGTGGGATACTACAGAGAATTTGGGTTTCCTTTGTTCATGGATGAAAATAGACTCAAAGAACTGTCATTAACACTGGAAAAAGACTGGTGAAATTGAGACTATTATTACCTACCTTGTCCATCCGAATGCTTCCAAAGCATAGAGAGCTGAAGTCCTGTCTATTTTTCCTGGACGGATATTGTGGAATTGTTCATTTTTCACATCATTGGTTACTGTTCAGCTCCACTCAGATTCATCAGGCACATTACATTTCTCCCTTCCTTTGAAATATTTTCATTTTGGGTTAGATGCTCTTTAAATTCTCCTTTGGCTCAAAAAGTCTTTTATTCTGACCCCTTGGCTTTTCAACTTGAAATAATCAGGCTTTTGTCTCCAAACATGGTGCTCTTAACAAGAATATCTCAGTATAGGATCGGAATGTCTGCTCTACTTTTGATTTTTCCACTTATTTTCCCAAACAGTCTGTCTTTGCATTTTGAAAGATTTCATAGCAATGGAGTTCCTAGGCCATTATCACTGATTAGGAGTAGATGTAGAATTTGTAGATACATTTCTAGAATGTATAATATATATTGACTTTGCACGCTAAGTCTCTTCAGTTGTGTCTGACTCTTTGTGACCCTATGGACCACAGCCGACCAGGCTCCTCTGTCCATGGGATTCTCTAGGCAAGAATACTGGAGTGGTGGGTTTCTATTTCCTTTAGTTAATAAATAAATCAAACATTTCAAGCTTTTCTAGTCTTTGTGAAAACTTTAAAGGCCCCACAAAAAGGAAATGGATATTGTTAATACAGATGACATATAGCTATTTAATTGTGTTTTGTTTTTAATTTATTCTTTATTTGTGGTCATTGCTCAGGAAATTTTGTACTTCTTAATGAAGTAAGGAAAGACTGCATTTCCTTCTATTCTAAGACATTAACTTTATGGAATGACTACATCAGATATATATCTCAGGATTCACTTAAAATGGAAGACAGTAGAGAGGTTTCAACTGAGTAAAATATTCCTTTTGTTTGATAACTGAAAAAAACATGCAGTTTAAAATGTGTTTATAGCTTCTCGCCTGTGGCATTATTTCGTGTTATTGTCATTTTTTTAACACCTGATGTGATACATGCTTATTTACTTTTCCTTCTGATAACACTCATTCTTCATTTCTTTCCTTAGAAAATGAAAATAGCACTCTATATAAGAATAATTCTGTGGGTTGTAAGTCTTCTTGTTAGGCAGCAGAGGGCACTGTGGGGCAGAGACTCACAGGAAGAGGAGCAGTGTATGAGAGATACTGGGCAAGTGTCCTGGCTTCTGTTGATAGGTCTTGAATTACCCAAATATATGGTCTAAGTTCTGGTTCCATTGAAAGGAGCTACAAATATATACGTAGAAGGGGAAAATAGGCAAATAATGAAAATATGACTTTCATGCTCTTCAGATGAACAATTCTTTTAAGAAGAGGGCCAATATCAAGAAATGGATTTTTTTAAATTGGGTTATAATTCTCATATTATAAAATTATTCTTTAAAAATATACAGTTCAGTGAGTTTGGGCATAATCAGAAGGTGGTTTGACTAACATGTCATTACTACCAAAAAGAGATCTTGTATACACAAGTAGATACTCCCCATTCCTTTTTCCCCTAGCCCCTGGCAACTACAAATCTACTTTCTGTCTCTCTAGATTTACCTATCCTGGACAGTTCATATAAATAAAATCATATAATATATGGCCTTTGTGTCTGGCTTCTTCACTTACTATGATGTTTTCAACCCTCAATCATGTTGCAGCATACATCAATACTTCATTCTTTTTTGTAGTTAAAAAAATGTTCTGTGGAATTAATATCCTGCATTTTGTTTATCCATTTATCAGTTGATGAACATTTGTGTTTTTTTCCTTTTTTTGACCATTGTGAGTAATGCTGCTAGGAACATTTGTGTACAACTATTTTGTGTGAACATATGTTTTTATTTCTCTTGGATATATACCTCGGGTGGAATTGTTGGATCCTGCAGTAACTATGTTTAACTTCTGAGTGGCTGCCAAACAGTTTCCTCCAGTGGCTGTACCATTTTACATTCTAGGAGGGTATGAAGTTTTCAGTTTCTCCACTTCTTCACCAACACTCATGTCCTTTTGATTATAGCCATTCTAGTGAGTCTGTAGTGGCATTTCACTGTGATTTTGATTTGCATTTACAAGAAATAGAGTCTTTTAGGATCATTTAGGGTCCATGAATTTATTTCAGAACTACAATTTACCTTGCTACATCATTCTAACTACACCATCTTTCCATCTTCTGGGTTGTCTATTGGGTGCATGTGGAGATTGAATTTTAACAATTTTTTCCTGCTTCTCTCCTCCTCCCTCTTTTCTCTTACTATTTTTTCTCTCCCTCTCTCCCTCCCTCCTTCTCTTCTTCTTTTCCTTCCTTTCTTCTGACCAGATGCTGGCAAGGCTGCTTTCCTCATGGGCATTAACTCCTCTGAGCTGGTGAAGGGCTTGATCCATCCTAGAATCAAAGTTGGTAATGAATATGTTACTAGAAGTCAAAATGTAGAACAGGTAAGTTACTTCCAGAGTATTATGATTCTATCCTCTTGTACTAATTGTACACAGGTTTTATTTGTGTATTTTTCAACTTCTGATGTCTGTAACAAGGGCTTCTATAAAAAAGTGAAAAAGAATTATTATGATGAGTATTCTGTTTTCATCTGTGATGTACACTACAGTAAATGCTCTTGTGTTAAGAGTCTTTCTTTTTTTTTATTTTATTTTTTAACTTTACAATATTGTATTGGTTTTGCCATATATCAAAATGAATCTTTCTAGTCTGAAAGATACCATTTTGACAGTTTCCCTTTAAGCAACAAATCTCTTCAAATTCAGGGAAGTCCTTTACATTTTATAATAAACATCTTTGTGGTCTAGCTAAGAGGCTCTTAAAAATACAGTTTCTGACATGAATAAAATTGGTAAATTGAAATCTATCACCTATTTGGAATATTAACTTTTTAGGCTATCAGATGCATTCATTAAGAAAGGGTTTCAGCACATATGCTGAAGTTAGCATTCAAAGAGGGGGAAAAATGAGAACCAAAGTGAGAGATGGAAGGTCATATAGGTTTGTTTTGTTCAGTATCCAGGAGAATATTTTAATGATAGAATAATGAGTGCTCTAAGAAGTGTTGATCCTGAGGCTGTGCAGTAAATAGTCACAGGACAGCCAACTAGTGGGACCATCTAAATATAATAGTGTATTTCAAAATAATAATTGACATCTGCAACGTGCTAGTATGAGACAAGCCCTGCTACAGTAACATACACATTAAAATCCTAGTGACAATAAAATGGGCATTTATTTCTTACTCACACCAAGTCCAATACAGATTAGACCGCCTTCTTCAATTTTGTCCTCAGGCCATCTGGAACGCATGGCCTCCAGTGTTGCTGCACAGGGGAAAAATGATTTGTAAAGAAAGTACACACACTTTAACTGCCTGGGGCTAGAAGTGATATCACGTTTAGTAAGATTCTATTGGTGAAAACTAGTCAAATTCTCTCCTTAGCTACTGTGGGGCTGCGAAGTGTAGTCTTTCTGGAAAGAGAAAGTGGTTTGATCACATATAACATGTAAAAAGCATTCATATTATCTCCTTCCATTCCTACAACAAAACTCAGAGTTATAAGTATCCTTACCCACAAGGATACTTATGTATTTTCCAGTTGAGGAAACCGAGGGTTAGGGAACATAAGTAACATTCCAAAGGACACCCAGATAGTATTCAGGTGACACTTAGACTGTCTTATTCTGTATACATCCCAAATCTGAAAATGAGATAGACAAATGTGCAACTTTGTGACAGAAGACAGTTATTTTGACAACAATAAACTCTCTTCCTTTTGATATGTTTATAGAAAGGCATTTGGTGTGACTGTCATTTAAAACATTTCAACAACTAATCAAAACCAATTTCCTAGTTCAGCTTACTCTGTAACTAAATAAGCTTATCTCTACCATAATATCAACTCTATGGGAACAATTTGCCCGCATTTTTGTCCTCCCTGGTGACCTGAGCTCTTGAGGCCATGGACTGTGTCTAATTCATCTTAGTACCCCAGCGTCTAGCACGGTGCCCTGCAAGCAGAAGGTTCTCCATAAATGTTAAAATAAATGAAATATTGGCTGACATTAAGCCATGCTCAGTGGGACAAGTAGTTGAGCTGTTTCTTCATAGTGAGGCTGGAGATGTCTGGCAGCTTCTTGCCTTTTAAGACATTCACCACCACATGCATGCATGACATGCTATGATTATAGAACAAGGACTTGCTCAGTGTAAAACTAATGAGCCCATAGGAGGACTGAAATCAAACCTTCGTCTCTTTAATATTGTGTTCTCGGGGACTGAGTTACCACACCAGCCTCTACTATAATGGAATCAGTGAAGCAAGCTAATATATTATTATTCAACATTAAAAGAAAGAAAACCCTCATCCTCCATGCCCCCCTCCCCTACCCACCTTCTTGCTTAAGCACTCTCTTTTCCTCCATCTCCTGAAGACAGAGTAAGAAAGCACACTGTAAGGCTTTTCTTTTCTTAGGAATTTTACCGACTTTATAGAGACAATTGTCACTGCTAAGAATAGAGATGTATATGCTCTGTTGATGACAATTGCAAAAGATGGCAAAAATTCTTGCAGTGTTAACACTTTATACAAAACTTAGTTCTAGTTCTTATGCTATCTAATTCTGCCTCTTTGGTCAAATACTCCATCTCTCTGAGCACCCCATGAAGAGGTTAAATTCTTCTGTGGGTCTTGGTGGAACAATGATTGGCATCTAAAGGAGATAATTCTTCATGTATGAGAGTGTCCCACACATTGAAGGAGGTTTTGCATTCCTGCTCCCAGGTGCTAAATGCCAGCAACACTCTCAGTCACTGATCATGGGAAAATGCCCATCCTGTTCCAAAGTGCCCCCTTCCCTTGAGTGGAGCGTGTACCATCTTGAATTGGGAGCCACTATACATGATTATCCAGAGAAGGCAATGGCACCCCACTCCAGTACTCTTGCCTGGAAAAATCCCATGGACAGAGGAGCCTGGTGGGCGCAGTCCATTGGATCGCTAAGAGTCGGACACGACTGAGTGATTTTACTTTCACTTTTCACTTTCATGCATTGGAGAAGGAAATGGTAACCCACTCCAGTGTTCTTGCCTGGAGCATCCTAGGGACGGGGGAGCCTGGTAGGCTGTCGTCTGTAGGGTCATACAGAGTTGGACATGACTAAAGCGACTTAGCAGCAGCAGCGTACGTGATTACCAGGAACCAAGGCTCTTTAGGTCTAGTATTTTAAAATTCTAGGAGAGTTCTAACTATGCTTATTAGAAATAAGTTATTTTACTTTAAAAAGATTAATAATGATCAAACAATAATAATAATCAGTAGTGTTTGAATGCTCAGTGTGGATGCTGTGTTATGTGCTTTGTATTCATAGTTCATTCAATCAAACAGCAAGTCTGCAAAGTTGATCTTATTTATGCTTCCATTTTATTAAAAACAGTGAACTTAGATTAACTGCTGAAAGCAACATGGATAGTAAAGACTGGATCAAGGATGAGGAAGTGATAAAAGTGGAGAAGGGATAAGAAAGAGGGAACTAGCATTTATTAGGTTGACTCTAAGTGCCAAATACTGTGCTATGTATATTTGCATCTTCTGTCTCATTAAATCTCTTCCAACAACCATGAGACAAGGATATTTTAATATTATTTTGCAGATGAGGAAGGCAGGGATCAAGGTGGTTAAAAATACAGCTATTTGACTCCACTTCTTTTCAGTTTTGTTTTTTCTGTCCTATACTATTGACCCCCAAGTAATCAAAGTCTTTGAGGTTATTTTATTTTATTTTTTAAAATTTAAATTTATTTAATTGGAGGCTAATTACTTCACAATATTGTATTGGTTTTGCCATACATCAACATGAATCTGCCACGGGTATACACGTGCTCCCCATCCTGAACCCCCCCTCCCACCTCCCTCCTCGTACCATCCCTCTGGGTCATCCCAGTGCACCAGCCCCAAGCATCCTGTATCCTGCATTGAACCTGGACTGGCGATTCGTTTATTATATGATATTATACATGTTTCAATGCCATTCTCCCAAGTCATCCCCCGTCTCCGTCTCCCACAGAATCCAAAAGACTGTTCTATACATCTGTGTCTCTTTTGCTGTCTCGCATACAGGGTTATCATTACCATCTTTCTAAATTCCATATATATGCGTTAGTATACTGTATTGGTGTTTTTCTTTCTGGCTTACTTCACTCTGTATAATGAGGTTATTTTAAAAAGAGCTCAGTCATGAGTCTGTTTAACCTTTGCTACAATTTCAGGCTTTCTTCCTGTTTTTCACTACTCCCCAGCTGCGGCCAGTTTCTCTCTCACTCCCACTTCTCAAGTATTTAGGGAATTAATAGGTGGGGAGCAAGTTAGTCATGTTCTTTTTAAACTTTCAAAGTGACTGCTGTAGACAGAGAGTGATTTCCTCGATGCTCTGGAGGATAAAAATCATTCTCGGTGCTTTACTTGTGCGTGTGTGCTCTTGATGCCAATAATAAAAAACTGTGATGCCATCCGGCTTACGGATTACTGTGGAAATGACTCAAGATAACTGATCAGGGAGTGGGTGACTCATAACTAAATCACCGCCAGACACCAACTGGCTCCTGCTGTGCGCACTGTCCTAGGGAGCCGAAGGATGGATGTGATAGGCCTATTTTAAATGTTAAGTCGTTGGAGCGCATTCCCCTGCCAGGCTTGGAGACTGTCCAGCTGAAATTCACTCCTCCTTGGAGTCTGTCAGAAAGCTGCTGCGACAGCGGCGCCTGCGAGTCATGGCAGCAGGATCTACATCCGCAAAACAGCAGCATCACGCGCAGAGGTTGGAGCTCTCCCCAGTAGGTTAGGAGAGCGCCTTTGACCCACACCTCCAGGGAGGGGAAATGTAGCCTCAGTTTTATAGTACAGGAATCTGAGTCAGAACAATGCACTAAATTGCCATTCTCCCTATGCAGAGTTGAGGGCAGCCCTGGGAACTAATAAAATAGGTGGAAGCTGAGGCTGGAAAGAATCTTCAAGAGCATAACTCAGGGGAAGACACTGTACCCTAGAGAGACTGGGTCACTTGCCAAAAGTTATGCAATTTATTAGCAGCAGCAGGAAAGGGCTAGGAGATTCCATATTCCTAACCTACTCTACCAGCATTTTTGAAACTTAATGGTGTGTGGGAGTCAGAGGGGATTGTGCCAGAGTGCAAATTCTGATTCACAGGTCTGGGAAGAGATGCTGGGCATTGGCATCTTTAAAAAGCTCTCAGGTGATGCCGATGCTGCAGGTCTTAGGACCATACTCTGAACACCAAGGTTTTTAGAACATGTTGCCACCCTACCCCAGGAGGTTTGGTCCTTTAGTGGTAGGAACATGAATCTCTCACAGGAGTGTCAGGTGGGGAGGCACCAGGCAGCTCACCTCCTTTCCCATAACTCTCCTCCCTTCTCCTCCCTCCCTTCCTTCTCACTTTACTCCTGTCCTTGCTTCTTTCTTCCTTTCTCCTTATCTTCAGCATAAAGCTATAACCACAGAAAGCAGATAAATATATGCTGGTTTTAGAGAATGCCCAGGATCAAAATGAACACTGTTGTCAGGCAAAGGACTACTTTTGATGTGATTTTCAGGTGACCTATGCTGTTGGTGCCTTGTCTAAGTCAATCTATGAGAGAATATTTAAGTGGCTGGTGGCACGTATCAACAGGGTCCTGGATGCCAAGCTGTCAAGACAATTCTTCATTGGCATTCTTGACATCACTGGTTTTGAGATGCTTGATGTAAGTATATATGGTAAAAGTGAAGTTGATGTATATTTACAAGAGAATTAGACTATGTGAATTGAATGTCAGAAGATGTAGTCAGAGCATGATGAGAATCATTCTGTGCAAACTTAAACAGCTACTTTGGTTGGAAAAAGCTATTATTAATATTAACAAATGACAATAAAAATCATTATAATTAATAGTGCTAAGAAATTAATTCAGCCTTAAATAAAGGTAAATTAAGACATCTTTTATGATTTTGAATTGTAATATCATTAAATGTTAATTTCCTATCATAATCTTAATTTGCAGATATATATGAAGGAGGTTAAGAATATAATTGAGCAATTTTTACTTATTGGGTTTATTTGCCAACATATGATAGTGGTTGTGGTTTTCTCTTTACATTTTCCAAGTGAACTTCTATTTTATTTTTTTTACTGAAGTATGTTTGACAATTAAAAATATATATTTAAGCAGAACAACTTGATTCAGTGCACATATACATTGTGAAATAATCAATACAATTAAGTTAATTAACATATCCATCACCTCCAATAATTACTATTTTCTCAATTTTATTTCTAATCACAACCTTGAAGTATAACAGTCTTGAACAACTTTGCATTAATTTTACCAATGAAAAGTTACAACAGTTCTTCAATCAGCATACGTTGGTTTTGGAGCAAGAGGAATATAGGAGAGAAGGCATTGACTGGGTGTCCATCGACTTTGGCCTGGATTTGCAAGCCTGTGTGGATCTTGTTGAGAAGGTGAGGCATGTTTCTCCCCCATCCATTTTTGTTTAAGAAGAATTGGCCCTGCTTGCTGTGTTGATCCGTGTCAGGACCCTGGCTCTGTCAAGGGGATAGGAAATAGGGTAGAAGAGCTCTGCACATATTCTCTTAATGGTTTTTCTGTGCAGCCCTGTGGCATCCTAACTAAACTCCCACATCTGTTACCTACTCCATCATCTCTAACTCACACTGTCGCTACACATTTACTGCTTATGCATGGCCTCCACTGTTAATGCGTGAGGAAGCTTGTTGAGATTAAAAATGGTCACGCTCTTGACTGGAAAAACACAGAGCTGAAAATATGAACACTGTAGGGCTTGGCTGATTAACATAAGGTGAATGAGTAGACCCAGAGCAGCTTAACGAAATTTGGCAAATTAGCATGCAAACAAACAACCACCATAAATCCTCAAGGCCACTACCTTGCAGGATGTAGTTTGTTCATTTAATTGGACAAGTACCGGTTAGTTTAAGTAATTTATGACAATACTTCATGGTTTATTAGTAAATTAGCTGCAGTGTATGGTTTCCAAATTCAGTGATGTTCCTACACTCTGAAATCTTTCCATGTGCTCTAGAAAAGATTAACCAGATTTGCCAGGGGAATTCAATATGGTTTTTCTGTGGCTTTGTCCAAGGGAGCAAGCATGATGGGGTGTGAGCAGCTATGTGGCCTTATCTTTTGCAATAGTTGTGGATTGCAGTGAATTCTGCACACTGGTCTGGACAACTATGCTTTGCTCTCACATTTGATTCTCAGCAACCCTGTTCAGAAAGGGGTGAGGATGACTAAACTCTCACTGTCTTTTGTGGGGCCCAGATTTTATCAATCACTGTCCCATCCATTTTACATGTTAGATCTTTAGATGAAACTAAATCGTCTTTGAAAATAGCCATTATTCTTAACAGGAGTGGACATCACATTGATTTTATTTATTTTATAACCAGTGAACTTCCTAGGGAGGGGACCGGCTGATTCAAAAAATGATGATAATGAACCAACTCGTGAGCTGACTAAAAGTAATGATAATAATGACTCGCCCATGATCTGGGAAATGTTTGATGGCATTATTAGAGTTACAGTTTTCTAATTAGAAATGAAACAAGAGAACTGGAGCTCCTTCAAGGGACAGCTTTAACTTTGGGCAGTTGTCACCTGTAAAATCTACTTACTCTAAATATGATAAAACACTGTATTCAGGCAGGAAGGTGGGATGCAGATATTATTCAACTCCTGATATGTCTGTGAGTGTTACAGATTTGTAGTTGATCTGAAGCCTATTATCTTATTTATGACAATCAAACTTATTCTAAGTAAGACACCAGCAACATTGATATAATTTCCTATTGTACTTTCTAGTGATATGATAAAACAAGGGAAAAATGAGTAAATGATAAAAGGAAAAGATAAGTGTTTGGTTTCCTGTGAGTTATTTCAAAGGTTCAGGTCAGGCAAATGTGGAATACTAAAACCTTTCTTGAAATGATTCTATATTTTGAAAAGATCATTGTGTTTGTTCAGTCTACATGAAGGAAATTTTTAGTAAATATTAATGATCAAACTCCCTCCTTGAAACAGACTGCATCATGAGAACTTTTCAAAGTTCGAAGGAACTAAAATACATCACTACATATAAAATATAGAATGCATCTGTGTGTTTATAAGGAAAAAGTTTTTATACATATAAGTTTTGAGTTTTTATACTTATAAAAAAGTTTATATCAAGCTAAAAAACACATTTTCATGCCAACTTTGTTAATTTGGTCTTCAAGCATACAGTAACCTCCTTATATAAATGCAGTGAACAGATCTATTATAGGATTAACTTACACTTACCTCATTACTTGAATTATTCTAGTTTGTTTAGAACTTGAACATCAGTAATCTATATATTAAATATTAACATATGATTACATATTTATGATTTTACATAGGTATTGGTAGAGAGATTATTTTTATTTTTTTAAACAAATACATCCAAAATTATACATTTAGAAACTGTTGCTCCTGCAGTGGAGTCACCTTGAAAAGCTACATCCTTCTTTTAATTCAGCCATCTTGGAAAAAGTCCCTCACAGGATGGGGATTAGGATAAATTGTTAGATTTTTACTGTCTTCAGGAGAAAATTGACTTCAATACCAATCATCTTAACTGTTTTTGAATCCTAACTGTATTACCTATTTTTCACATAATTTGTCTAACTTAGCTAAATAACTCATGATTGTTTCTATGTAATAATCCACAGTCAGACTATAGGCCATTTCCATGTGCCAATAGTCAAAGGTGTCAGATATCCCATAGAAGTTTCTAAAATAATTTTGAATTCTGGTAGCATCTTGGCAATGAGTGTTGCCACTTCCCTAGTAGAGTTCTTTAGATATGCTAATTTTGGTATTTTTGTTATAAAATTAATCACATTAATATCTAGTTGGTTATCCCTTGAATGCATATGACTTATTTTCTTCAAACATATTGCATTGTGTCTTTTTGCTCACAACTTCTACTTTCTACCTCACCATTGCCCATAGTAAAGCAGCCCATGCCAAAGCTCAAACCCTAAGTCTTAGTGTTCACCTGTCAATTAATTCCTTTGCTGACGACCTAGATTTTAGTCACCTCAGGACCTACTCTACTAAGTGTTGGGAGAAATACAAACAGAGGCATCATCTTGGCACTCAAGGAACTGAGGATATAATTAGCAAGATGTCTAAAGACCAAAACTTTTACTAGTTTTCAACTTTTAACAAGAAAGTGTATTTAGCAGCTACTTGTTTTGATCACTTCCTTGTTACCCCAGTGGTGAGGGAGGGATTCTTCTCCTAGGGCTATGGGAATGTCTGACCACAAGACACCTGGCAGTGGACAGATGAGATCTACAGCAGCTTAATAGTCACATATACTCACAGACTGGGGAGGAGGACACTGCATGCCATATGGGGCTGGCTGCACGGCAGTTGCCCTTAGAAGCAGAATGAATAATTGAGAGCTCTGGGAAGCAGGCTTTGTGGTAATAATAGGGTAAGGCGACCAGTGATTCCCACTGGAGGATGTGATTGGCTTGTTTAAATAATTCCATGGGCTGGTAGGGAACTAAAGTCCCTTACTCAAGAATCAGCTGGCTCTGTGCCTGTTCCCATGAGAAAGTATGTTGCAAGCCTGGAGGACAAAACCCACAGGAGCATGTGGGGAGGGGAACCTGTGATTAGGTTCTCCTGGCATTCCCCAGATGTCAAAGCCCACAAAATGTTGGACCTTAATTTTAGGCCTAATACTTCATTACTATGTATAAAACTTTGAATTAAATGCTGTGTAAAACTTAAGCATTTGTTATAAATAGCACTTGCCCTTGGGACGTATGCAGTCAAACAGGAGATTTGTAAGTCTAATAAATGTAAAAATATGTTAGGATAAATGTGGTTAAGGCACAAAGGTTCACAGAACTCAAAAGAGCAGAGGTCACCTCTGCCTGCAGGAATATACGAAGGCCTGGGGGGAAAGGGGTATAATTTCAGCTGGGTCTGAAGAAATGGACATGATTTCAACAGGTGAAAAGAGGAAGACAGTAAGCATGCGGAGGGATGGGCAAGAGCAAAGGCTTAGAGACAGGAAAGTAATGGATGCGTTTAAAAATGTGACGAGAGTTTAAAATATTCAGAGGGAAGGGTTTAGAAGTTAAAAAAAGGGAGTCAGGCTGCAAAGGGATTTTAATGAATTTGTAACTTATTTTTAGGTGATGGTAAGCCAGAGAGGATTCCACACTGGGTAATGGGGTAGTCAGAGATGCTTGGGTTTACTCAGGTGGGTTTGTGTATGGGGTCAGGAATGGGAGAAAAGGCTGGAGTCAGGGTGATTAAAAAGTTGTTACAGCAAGTGAGAAATAGAGGCCTTGAATCAGGATAGCGGAAATGGAAATAGCAAGAAAGTGACAGATGTAAAAGAGAGGAGGGCTGAACTGATAATATTTGAAGAGGGAGAGGTTACAGCATTAATGTTCAGAGTCAGGGCAACTGACTCAGACCATTTACTGTGCAGTAGAGGACAACTGATGCTATGAGGCAGAACATAATTACTTCTTTCCCTGACCTATTTGGAGATTAATTTGCTAGAGGGCCTGATGTTTATTAGAAGTTTTATACTTCCTAAGCATTGGAGAAATGGAGAAGACCCTGAAGAAATAGAGCTTTTCCCTCCTCAGTGGTTTAATTGTTACATTTTGAGCTGTGATATCTATTTGCTTTGCATAAAGCATCCATTCATCCCCAAACGGAAGATGGCTTCATTGGAGTCCCAGGGACATGGCAGTCCTCATATATGGGAGGTGGCTCTGCTGGAGATGGGCTGCTGCTTGCTGTGAGGCTTTGACATGTCCATCTTATTAACATGAACCATCCCTGGAGATGTTTACATTTTTTAAATGATTCATTCTAGTGTTCATGAAAGGTTGACTATTTCTGTGGCAGGAAAATATGCAATACGAAATGGACTCCACGCCTCCAAGACTTGGTGACTCAACTATTCAGTGTTATCAGATTTTCCTTCCTTCTTGTTCCTCTCCACATTTATCATTTTGTCAAGAACCCACCAGGTCAATGCTGCCAGGAGCAAGACTTTGCATATTTGCTCACTGCATCATTCCCCACTTGGATACTTGGGAGGGAAGAAGTTGTGCTGGAGTACAAGAGTTGTACAATATGTGCCAGATGTCCAAGAGTTGTTGATGGAATGTCGTTGAATGCATTTGCTGTAAAATGCAGATTCTAAGCCTGTGAGATTAGACAAACGAGGTAGAAGACCATAGTCCGTGCATTAGAACGATAGACTCAGGTGGATCAAAAACATGTTCTTCAAGTATCTAATCATCCAAATTAGACCCATTCTTATGGCTCCAGTGGCATAATTTCAAACAAAGGATTTTAAACCCCAAAGAAATTTTCTTCTTTTATATCACCCAGCCAGAGCCTTAACTCGATGTTGGTGTGTTCTCTTTCCATGAAAATATTCAAGCCTAAGCTAGCCTACTTTTTAGAGGGAAATTGTAAAAGGAATTCAATGAGCTTTTAGGTGGGTTGGGCCAGAACTGTAAGGTCTCTCCCAAATCTGAGTTTGTGGTTCTTGGGTAGAATGGGTTGGTAGAGAATCATGAAATTTATGTTGTTGGGCCAAGGGATCATGGTTTTATCTCAGAACTCTCATGACATTTTCTGTTGCTTTATCGTCTGCTTATTATGTGCATGTCTTGTCTGCCCAGTTAGATGCTCTACAGCCAGACCCCATGTCTGATTATCCTGTTATAACGGGAAGTGTTTGGTACAGTGATTTGCTCATAGAAGGCATTTCAAAAATATTTGTGAAGGAGATAAATGAACATATAAACTCACAAGTAGATTTGCAAGTATAGGAATCCTTGATCTTTCCCTCGCCAAAGCTGTTTTTTTCCCTATGTATGTACCCTACGTTAGTTAATGGCAACGTCCGCTACCCATTTGCTCAAACCAAAACTGCAGTCAGCCTTCCTCTTTCTACTACACCTCACATTCTATCCATCAGCAAGTTGTGACCCAGCTCCACTAACACCCATGTCACGTTTCAGTAACCGTTCACAGTCTCCAACACCATCACTTGTTTAGATCAGGGGTCAGCAAGCTATGGCCCTGCAGGCCAAATCCAGCCTGTAGCCTGTTTTTGGAAATAAAGTTTGAATGCAACATCATCGCATTCATTGCTGCTTTCAGGACTGAAATGGCTGAGTTGATGGCAGGGAGCAGCAGAGACTCTGTGGCCCACAAAGTCTAAGAGCTTTACTGTAAGGCCCTTAAGAGACAAAGGTTGTTGACTGGGTCCTCTATTTCCTATCACATATCCTTTCTTGTTTGCTTTTTTAAATAACCCTTTATAAATGTAAAAACCATTTTTTGCTCACTGGCTTTCCAATAGAGACCACAGTCAGGATTAGCCAATAGGCTTTTCTTTGCCAACCAAAACAAATAATCCGTTTTAAGCATTAATTAAATCATAATCACTTTATTGTAAAAAATCTCCAAAGGCCTCTCATTTTAAAATAAAATCCAAACGTCCTCCCATGGCCTGGAAAGCCTCTAGGCTCCTGTACTGCATCCCTCTCTTTGCACACGCTATCTCCAACTAGTTCTGCTCAGTCCACACTTGTCTTTGGCAGGACCTCCAACTTGCTAAGAGTGCTCCTGCTTCAGGGCCTCTGCACTCTTCATTTTTCTGCCCAGAATGCTTGTATACATGTCTTCTCAGGATTTGCTCTTCTCATTCAGATCAGAAGGTTTTACTGAACTCGCCTACTAAAAGAGTTCTCACATAGCCTCTGTCGTTCTCTCTCTCTCTACTTTGCATGATTTCTTCAAGGTGCTTACAGCAAACTAAATTATTTATTTAGAGTTTATCTGTCTATTGTCGGTCAGCTCCACTAAACACCCCGAGGACAGATACTTTGTGTATGTGGCTCGTGACTGCATTGACAGCTCCTGCTGGTGTCTAGTACCTAGTAGATATTTAATAAATATTCGTTGAATGGATGATGGTCTAGTTGTATGTAGTGAAGATCCCTTGTCAACTAATTAGGTTTGTGGGAAAGAATTTATACTCATCCCCTAGTGAAAATACTGTTTATTAGTATTTTTTTTGTTTGTTTTTTCATCTACTGTTCATCTGTATCTCCAAGCAGCCAATGGGCATCTTTTCCATCCTCGAAGAAGAATGTATGTTTCATCAGGCTACAGATGTGACTTTCAATACCAAACTTTTTGACAACCATTTTGGAAAGTCAGTTCATTTCCAGAAGCCCAAGCCTGACAATAAGAAGAAATATGAAGCTGACTTTGAACTTGTCCATTATGCAGGAGTGGTAGGTTACTTCTAGACCCTTAGCCCTGAATTATCTTGCCTCTATTTCAAATGAACTCAGTCCGAATTTTTAGATAATATATAAGTAAATATATCTGTAAAGTTTAGATTAAATGAAGAGATGAACAAAATAAATCTCAGTTCCCCAAAAAAGTTGGTGTAGACTTTTAGTACTTAGGAAATGAAATACCATACTATAATAACAGAGGTCAAAAATTTCAAAAGTAGACTCTCTCACCCAATACAAAGTAAGACAGTTTCAGAAAGTCTCGGAGACCATCAAAGGCACGGGCTTTTCCTTATTCATCCTTTCTTTCAACTGCACATTGTGTGAATGAGTGATTTCAACTGATCTTTTTACTGAAGTTTTTTTTTTTTTTTCATTCTCTCATAAAGAGTCACTATGAGGTAATGGTCTCTAAACTATGACCAACAAAGATTCCTAATGCCCCTCACTCCCTCACCTCATTTCCCCACTGGGGGTATATGTGTGTGTGTGTGTGTGTTCACATACGTGCCTGTGCCCTTTCATTCTGCTTTTATGATTCTGGTCAGTGATTCTGGGTAGAAGAAAGAGAACTGATAAAGGATAAAATAATATTCGACCTAAAAATGACCTGCCAATTATACCTAGATATGTTTGTAACTCTCTTCTTTGATATCCTTGAATATTAATTATAATAATATTTATAGTGAAATGCTATAGCATTTATGGAGTGCTCACCTTGTGTCAGAGGCAGTTGTTTTATTCCATCTACTTTTGCCTATATGAAGGAGGGCTGATGTGAATTGTTTGTCCTGGAAACACCATCTATTTCTTCACCCCCTCTGGTTTAGTGTTCCTCTCCCTCCCTGCCTCTTCTTCCCTCTCCCTCCCTCCCTTTCTCTTCCTTTTTTTCCACAGTGTAAATGGTAAAGCCTGAGAAGCTCTTTGGGTTGCACATAGGTTTCTGGAGTATTTTTTAAGTACTGTTACATTAAACTGATTTAAGTTCAAATGACATACATGATGTATGATTTTTTAAAAGAATTACATAATTTGCTAAGGAACTTATGCATTCTCCTTTTTTGTTACCTGAACTACATGCCTTTCCAAAGGTGCCTTATAACATCAGTGGCTGGCTTGAAAAGAACAAAGACTTTCTTAATGAAACAGTGGTGGCTATATTTCAGAAGTCATCCAACAGACTCCTGGCAAACCTTTTTGAAAATTACATCAGTACCAACACTGGTGAGTCAAACAATCTTCCTCAATTTTTCAGCCTTAGAATGGAGCCCACGTCTGCCTCAGTGCTTACAAAAATCCTGGCTTCTTTCCTGAGAGATGTGTGTCTGCTTCCTGTGGCCTGAGTCATCCCCTCTTATTAGCCTTTCCATCCTCAGGCTGGTGGTTCTTCAGGGAAACGGTGCTCTAAGGTAGATAGATTTCAAGGAGACTGCTCCAGCCTGCTTTTATCTTCTAGTCAACCAAGTTGCAAAGAGAGAGCAGAAAACCATGTTTTGATGAATGATTTTTAGGAAATAACAAGCTCCTTTAATACATATCCCTTCACAGTGGAAATCTCCTTCACAGTGCTTTTATATTGCAGTAATGGAATTTTTATGAGCTTCATAAGGGCAGAGATTATGTCTCACTTGTTCAAGTGTGGCCTCAAGCATGTAACAGATGCCTGTTTAGCAGCCACTCTATAAATACTTGTTGACCAACTAATAACTAATCTTGTTTAGTAGTTTGTAATTTACAAAGCAGGGCTTCCCAGGTGGCTTAGTGGTAAAGAATGTGCCTGCCAATGCAGGAGACATGGGTTCAATCCCTGGGTTGGGAAGATCCCTTGGAGAAGGAAATGGCAACCCACTCTAATATTCTTGCCTGGAAAATCCTATGGATGGAGGAGCCTGGCAGATTGCTGCTCATGGAGTTGCAAAAGAATTTGACATGACTTAGCGACTACACAACAAACAACAACAGCAGTTTCCAAACTTTTCTAGATATGTTATCTTACTCAATCCTTGTCATGACTCTTTCCAGGAAATCTCTCCCTATCTTACAGGAACAAGTACAGAAGAATTAAACAGCACCCTCAGATCTCACAAATCTACCTTTAAAAGATAAACCCAGGCATATTAAAATTTTTAAGAGTTTATTTGAGCAAAACGCAATTTGAATTGGGCAGCACCAAACCAGAATGGGTTAAGGGCATTCCACCCACAGGAGCTCAACGAGAGACTTTTATAGAGAAAACATGGAAGCAAAGTGAGGAAACTAGTGATTAGCTGTATCTAAAGCCCAAGTGGCTATTTGTGATTGGTTGTCCTTAGTTTCAATTTTGTAACCTTGAGACTTTCCAAGGCATAGAGTTTGGTTTGTTTACACAGGCTGCCACAGTATTGGAGCCACCCCAGTCTGACAGCCTGCTTGCTTCATTGATTTAACACTATTAAATGGCAAAGCTGAGGTCAGAAACAGAACTTGTGCTTACTAGCCTCATGCCTATTTCACTCTCACTGTCTTCTGGAAACAAACAAAACAGAGAGATGGACAGACTCCCTGGATTCAGGATCTGACTCAGACTTCTGCAGTGTGACACGAAGCCTTTGAGGACACAAAGCCCAGGTTGCTCCATCAGCCTCACATGTGGACTACTGCCTGCTGCAGGGGGAAGTGCACCATGGTTCAGAGCAAAAGTCCAAATTGGCAGCCCCTGAGCAGAACCTAGAATTCAAACATGGTTGGTCTACACTGGTTTAAAAAAGTCAGATGTACACATTTGTATTTCCTTTTTCTTTTGAAAAATGAAAATTATGGGAAAATAAAAATCTGGCCAACCTTGTTTTAGATGCCCTTGTGAAAAAAGAATTAATGCTTTTGAGCTGTGATGTTGAAGACTCTTGAGAGTCACTTGGGCTGCAAGGAGATCAAACCAGTCAATCCTAAAGGAAATCAACCCTAAATATTCATTAGAAGGACTGATGCTGAAGCTGAAGCTCCAATACTTTGGCCACCTGATGTGAAGAGTCAACCAATTAGAAAAGACCCTGATGCTGGGAAAGATTGAAGGCAGGAGGAGAAGGGGACGACAGAGGATGAGATGGTTGGATGGCATCACTGACTCGATGGACATGAGTTTGTGCAAGCTCCGGGAGATGGTGAAGGACAGGGAAGCCTGACGTGATGCAGTCCATGGGGTTGCAGAGAGTCAGGCACAACTGCGTGACTGAACAGCAACAACAACAAAATCTGGCCAACCTGGTTTCAAATGCCCCTGTGGCAATGGGGCAAAGAGTTCTTTAAGTGTGGTGTCCTCTCACTTTCTGACATTCTCACCCTCCTGTTGTCTTACTCCCAGCTTCCATAGGTGTCCCCTGTCACCTATTTTGGGACTCCTGATCAACTTAGTCAGGGAATGGAGAAATTTAGCACTTCCCAGCTCTGAAAGCACATGATGACGTGATTTAGGAGCATGTCTGAAATCCCATGGGCCCACCTCAAGAGGAGATTGAGAAACGGCAGCTATTGTATTTGGACCCCGAAAATCTTCAGGCAGTGCATTGCCTGATTCTAATAGCTTCTAAAGTACTTCTGAGAAGTTTGATAAATTGTGACCATGTAAATGTATGGCTCCCAGATGAGTAATTCTCTGATCATGAGAAATCAGAGAGTGGTTTGAGAGAGAAAATTATCTTCTGACTCTTCAGGGTGTGCTGTGTTCTTTTGAACTAGAAGAGAATTGTCCAGAATATTCTTTTTCATAATTCTTTTAGGACCCCTGGAAAACACTTGCCTCCAAGTTTCTGACTCATCCAAACACTGAATTACTCATAATAACCATACTTTCTTCTGGAGAATCCAAGTACTGTAAACCAGCTACAATTCTTTAAAACAATAAATGGGAGGTAGTAGCGTTCCCTTTCGCTGGATAAAAAGTGAAAGCACGAAGAAGTCAAGTGAAATGGCAACCCACTCCAGTGTTCTTGCCTGGAGAATCCCAGGGACGGGGGAGCCTGGTAGGCTGCCATCTATGGGGTCGCACAGAGTCAGACACAACTGAAGCGACTTAGCAGCAGCGTTCCCTTTCCCTGGGACGACCCAGAGGGATGGTATGCGGAGGGAGGAGGGAGGAGGGTTCAGGATGGGGAACACATGTATACCTGTGGCAGATTCATTTCAATATTTGGCGAAACCAATACAATATTGTAAAGTTTAAAAGTAAAATAAAATTTTAAAAAAAGTGAAAGCACGAAGAAGTCAAGTGATTCCCTTAGAGGGCATGGAGCATGTCAAGAGGACATCAGTGACTAAACTCTGACCCCTGCCTCAGCTGTTGCTCCAGCTAGAGAGTATTCTATCAGTTTCTTATGTTGTTAGCTGGCCCATTTTTTCCAGATTGCTTATGGGTTTTGTACATCTTAATGAATTAGCACTACACAAGTGTTTGTAAAACAATTTGGCTTAGCATAGATTTGTTTGCTTCAAGAAAATGGGGATGGATTGTTTTTTATAAATTACAAAAATAATGCATGAATGTTGCCCCAAAGACAATATGGAGAAACTAAAAAGAGGAAAATAAAGATTACCTATAATGTCATAGAGAGAGATAACAATGGCTAACATTTTAGTATACACTGTACCCAACATTTTTTATGTATATAGTCAGCCATAATACAACTACACTTATATATATATATATATATATATACACTTAGGATCATAATATACAGATATTTTGTAACCTAATTTTTCCTCTCAAAATAAATCCTAAAAATCTTTCCAGGTCAGTAATATCGATCTGCACCATCATTTTAAAAGATCACAGTGTTTCATTGTATTCATACTTTTTTTATACTTTAACTAACCAATCTCCTATTGTTGACATTTAAATTTTTGCTTAATATTTTTGTAATGACTAAACAATGCTTCAGTGAGTATCTTTGCACAGTTGCCTGATATTTCTTTGAGAAAAAACACCTGAAATAGACTTTTGTGTTGAGACATAAATATTTTTAAAGCTTTTGTAGACATTGTCTTATTGTTTCTAGAACTTTGACACATTTATGCTTTCATCACCAGGGTTTGATAATGTGACAAAAAGAAGCCTTTTTAGTACTTTTTTTCTTCTTTTTTTAGCTCTACAGTTTGGGGAGAAGAAACGCAAGAAAGGAGCTTTGTTCCAAATGGTTGCATCTCTGCATAAAGTAATTTTTAATTGTATCTATTCATATATTAGCTGCTTCACAATCTGCATATATTACTTATTTGTAATTTTACATCTTCTTATGAGGATAAAGTATCTGAAGTTAACCAAGTTGGAAAAGTTGAATATTATCTTGGTATTTATGGATTTTAGTGGACAATGTTTATCTCCTACTTAGATCCTGTTTATCAGCCTGGCACTCATCTTACCACTGATGGAAGTATAGGCTCATAACAACTCACAGTTGCCAGAATGGGAAGCTAAGTAATCTCCTTCCCTGCCTCTCAAGACTTTGGTCCCTCCCTTGCCTCAAGGAGATACCAACTGTAGTATAATTGGTGCATTTATGTTCAGAGCTTTTGCAGGACTCAGACTAAACTGAGTCCATGCCATTGCTTTTTTCTTCCCCTCCCCTGCTTGGCTTCCCTCCTTCTCCAGATAAATCTCTTGAACCAGAAGCTCCATCTCAGATTCTGCTTCCAGATGAAGATAAAATTTTTACAGACAGAATACTTGAGAAACAATTTCTTTCTTCAAGTTATTTTATTGCCCTTCCATAAATTATTGCTACCAAATTGCTACCAAACAGGTAGATATGATTCACAACAGAACAGTTAGATAAATATTAACTTGTCATAGGAAGAAAATAATGTATTTTGGTAAGCAGGGAAAAATGTTGAATTCATTATTTCTTTGTTGGTTTGTATCTGATTAAGATTAAATTGATCATTGTGGAGACTCTTGTGAGGTGGATTGGACTTTTTAGTGATTTCTAAGTGATTTTGTGTTGGTTTATGTTCTCCATTTTAGGAAAACCTAAATAAATTAATGACTAAGCTGAAATCAACTGCACCTCATTTTGTGAGATGCATAAATCCCAATGTGAACAAAACACCAGGTAAGTAAATTTTTTTGTAATCCACACTAGGAAATTCTTTTGATTTAAGCTATGTTGAATGTCTTTCAAAGAAGCATTCACCAGTCTCTTTTATATAAGGGTAGATTTTAATAAAGAAAACTAAAATAAGTTAAAAGTGAGTTTTTCAAAACTTCCTCAAGATTGCCTTTGAATTAAGATTCAGGTGGACATGCAGAAGGATTTCACAAAGCAGACTCAATTGGGTAACGCTAGAATACTTGATATTATCATTTAAATTCCTCCTTGAATTTCATGCTAAAATGTGGATGAGCTTCTATGCCATTGTCTACAAGGGCAAAGTATAAAAAAAAGGAATTGAATAATCAATTAGGGGATTAAAGTGGATATTTCAGCAAAAAGGAAATCATTTGGTCTAAATGATCTAAATTGACCATAAAGAGAGATTCTAAATCTATTTCTAATTGTTAAGAACTCCCTCTAGTCTTGCTTCATCATACTACTATCTTTCCTTTCCTTAATAGTACCCATCTCTTTAGTTATGTACTCCTGGGCAGTAGATACTTTTTTTAAAATGTTTTATTTTTTCTCCTATTTTATTGAGATATAATTAACACGCAATGCTTATAAATTTAGGGTATACAGCATAATGGTTTGCCTTGTATACATTATGAAATGATTATAGGTTTAATTAACATCCATCATGTCTTATAGATTTCAAAACAAAGAGAAAAACATTTCCTTGTGATGAGAACTCTTAGGATTTACTCTCTTAATAATGTTCAGTATACCATACTGCAGTGTTAACTGTAGTCATCATGGTGCACATTCCACCCCTAAGACTTATTTATGTTAAAAATGGAAGCTCACACCTTTTGATGACCTTTCATCCAATTTCCCCTCCCCCCCCATACTTCCAGTAACCACAAAATTGAATCTCTTTTTTTATGCATTTGTTTGTTTGTTTTTTAAAGATTCCATGTATAAGTGAGTGATATTTTCACCATAAGCTTCTTTGCTATTAACACCTTTGTGCAAGCATTTTTGCAGCAAACTTTCACCTACAGGACCAATTAGCCATCAAGCAATTTTGTCATAAAAGATAAAACAACAACAAAAAAAGGAGGGACATTAAAAGAATATAATTAAACATGAAAATGAATAATAAAATTAAAAACATTGTATTATGAAATATTTGAATTACTTAAAATGTGTGTAGACCATGGCAATGCTGCAAGCATAGCTGATTTTACTTTGTGGGTTGAACCTAACCATTTATCTTCCAAGTCTTTGTTCATAGTTCATTATACATTTTTTTTGGCTTGTTGATTCATCTTTTTGTTCTGCACTACACTTTTTATTTTTTGCAAAAATGTCTTCCCTCAGTGAGAGAGGTGTCACTAAATACAAGTACTAAAATAGATGTTTGTAACTGAGCTTTGTGTCATGTTGTGAAAGCGTTCCACACTACTATTTGCTCTTGGCATATTGTCACATGTCTGTTGGTAGATGTTCCAGGTTCTATGGAAAATGTGGGTTCCACTCTGCACTGTGGAGGCCCTCGGCCTCTTTCAGATTCATGGAATATGAGAATGAGAGTGCTGTGCCAATGGAGAAATGAAACCAAACTGTCAGCCAGTTGAAACCAGTTATTTTATCTTTTATGGCAAAATTGCTGCATGGCCAATTAGTTATACAATGAAAACACCAGTGGGAGGAATGCTTTCAGGAAAGACATTTAGGATGAAAATATCTAGAATCATAAATGAGATCATATGGTATTTGTCTTTCTCTGGCTTATTTTGTTTAGCATAATGACCTCAAGGTCCTTTTATGTTTTCATACATGGGAGGATATCTCCCTTTTATATGGCTGAATAATATTCCATTATACATATACACCACATCTCTTTTAGCTGTTCATCCATCAAGGGACACTTAGGTTGTTTCTGTTTCTTGGCTTTTGTAGTGGACACTTTTTAATGAGTGGATAGTGCTGGGGTGAGGTCATGAGCTAGGTAGGTGGTGGTGAATTATTTATGTTTTAATTAACAAAGCAAAGTTTTTACAGATATTAATTACAGGGATTGCTTTCCTTACTTCTTGGATTTGAATATTCCCAGCCTTCTCTTTTGAATTACTGGCTTTTATGGAGCTTGGTTGGAGGCTGTCAGCCTCGAAGCTGTGTATGTGACAAGTACTTACTGTCTTCGGAGCGCTAATCATCCTTGGATTAGGTAGCCAGATGTTGCTGATCCTGATTTCTGAGGTTCTGCAAAACCTTGCATTTTTATTAACATCCTGTAATTAAGAACCCAATCTTGACAGTCTGTGACCTGTTTGGGGAAAGTGTGATGCTAAACAATGATGCTGCAGTTTGAGTTTTTGCAATGCAAACACTTCATGTTCACTCATGCTGTATGTTTTTTGCCTTATTGTTTCTCATCAGCTGGGTTTCTGAATGCATCTAGGGACACTGCTTCCATCTAGCAAGGAATCTAATTAGCTGCCTCTATTTTGAAGCAATTCTGTTACCTATTAGAGTTGGCTCCCATCGAGCCAGCTCTGATATCAGCAGGGTATTTTTTTTTTTAATTCTTAAGACAAAGTCATAAGAAAAGCTTCATGATCTAATCAGAACAGTTCTTCATATGTCCTTAAAGGGAATAAGCATGCCTGCTACTATTATGTCACAGAACTCAGCTTTCGCTCCTTCTCACAGATGATCTGTTTCTGTCTGTGACAGGGATGGGAGTACAGGACTATGGATGTATGTCCTACCGCTTATTTCTGTGACCTTGGACAGAAGCAGAAAATCATCTCATTCCCATTTTCCTTATAACATTCTAGCAGGTCTTTGTTAGGAGAGTGCCATTTGGCTTCTTCCAGATGTCTTACTGAGAGCCAGATACAATGGCTTATTGGTTGGCTTTTCAAAGGCTTCTATCAGAGACTGCAGCTGCAGCTCTAGTGGGCTTCATCTCAGGAACAAAGGGATACTAGGAGAAGGCTTATACTTTAGAACACAACTTAAGTTTTCTCAAGATCACCAGAAGAGAATGTAGGCTGGGTGTGGCCAGTTCTTCCCAAATGCGAAACAGTAAACAGAATTTTGTGGCTGTGCTTACCTTCCCCTTTCTTTGCATTCTCCCTTCTTGTAATCCCTTCCCCTTCCTACTTGGAGGTGCCAGTTCTCTTTTGTGTTTTATCCCCACTCTAGTTGATTTTTGACTGGCAAATGGATATTATACCGGCCATTTACATTAGGACAAAAATGTATTTTTTCACCTTCTAGGAGTATTTGCTTATATAATCTTGACTAACCGTGAACTAAAGGATTCATCCCAGGTAAATCCTACCTAGAGACTGCTACATTATAGGTGGGGACTTTGAGAGCCATCAGGCTGACAGTGAATGAGTCCTTTTAACTATCAAGTAGAGAACACCAGATTCAGACTCTTTTAACCCACGATGCAGCAACTAGGACAAAATCTAGGGTAACCATCATTTTAGACATGGACTCATGGTGAACCTCTTTCTTCAGGTGTAATGGACCCTTATTTGGTTCTACAGCAGCTGCGCTGTAATGGTGTCTTAGAAGGGATCACGATATGCCGTGAAGGTTTTCCACACCGACTGCTGTATGCTGATTTTAAGCAAAGGTAAACATACATCCTGGGATTCAAGAAGCCTGGAGCATTTCTTTTTCCCCCTTCTCTTTCTGAGTGCTTAGGCATGCATTGTTTGTTTGGTGGATATCCTCCAGACTACAGATCGATGTGTTTTGGTGGTGGTGAGATATATGATGACAGAGTTCCATTATTATTTCCCCTTAAATCCAACATCCATGTAGCTGTAATATCCTTAAATCTCTATTACTGGATAATAGACCCACATATAGAAGAAATATATAGAGAAGAACGATACAGAGGCTGAATTGAATCTCTGAAATGTTGTTGGTACTTAATCGTAGCTGCCATCCAAGCGGGCTGTTTCTTTCCTAGCAGAGCCTGTGAAAGGCAGAAAGCCAGCAGGGTATGCAGCAGGAGGCAAGAGAGGTATTTTTGCTTTCTATTTCCTGAATTCTAAAAGTGTCAGTTATAAGTCATCAAGCTAATTTGAGCAAAGTATAGTACAGTAGAAAGAGTACCTGTGTCAGTATTAAGAAGCATATTTCTAGCTCTCCACCAACTCACCATTACTACGAGGAAATCCTGGGAAAGTTCTTTAATGTCTCTGCTTCTCAGTGTCCTTATCTGTACTTAGAGACACTTAAGCCTGTCTCTTTGTCTTTCCTCTGATCCCTACTCCACTCTCCCGCTCCTTCCTCTTGAGCATAAAATCAAGTGAGGTGGTCTTGACAGCACTATGAAAAGTATAAACTATTATACCAAAGGAAAGAATTATTGCTTGTATCCTCATTATTATTGCCAAGAGTTTTGTGAAAATTGAACATATTGATAGGAGAGGTGGAAGTTTATATATATATATATAGACACACTTCCCTTTGCCTTACTTGTCCAAATTATTCTTTATTTGCACCCCTGACCTCAGGATTTATTCTTTACTTAAATTAGGTACTACATTCTGAACCCAAGGGTGTTTCCAAAGAGCAAATTTGCAAGCAACAGAAAAGCAGCTGAAGAATTACTTGACTCCTTAGAGATAGACCATACCCAGTACCGCTTTGGAATCACTAAGGTAACCAGAGAACCACAAAGAATGCATTTGGAAAAGAGTGGGAGGAAAATCTGTATATCTGAAAATACCCATGAAAATGCAATTATAAGGCTTTTACAGCTCTTGTGACCACAAATAATACAAATAGAACTCTGTTGAGAGTGAAAACTTTGGCTATGTTGAGAGAGAAAATTTGAAAGTCAATGCTTTTTGAAACTTAGCCTTGATTACATTGTTTTGCTCTATCATTTTTATATATTTATTTTTAATTGGAGGATAATTGCTTTACAATATTGTGTTGGTTTCTGCCATATATCAACATGAATTGGCCATAGGTATATGCATGAGATGGTTAGGTAGTATCACTCAATGGACATGAATTTGAGCAAACTCTGGGAGATAGTGAAGGACAGAGAAGCCTGGTGTGCTACAAGTCCACGGGGTTGCAAAGAGTCAGACACGACTTAGTGACTGAACACACACATATATATGTCCCCTCCTTCTTGAACCTCTCTCCCACCTCCTACCCCATCGCACCCCTCTAGGTTGTCTCAGGGCACAGGATTTGAACTTCCTGCATCATACAGCAAGTTTCCCTTGGCTATCTAATTTTACCTATGGTAATGTATATGTTTAAGTGCTACTCTCTCAATTCAGCCCACCCTCTCCTGCCCCGACTGCATCCACAAATCTGTTCTCTCTGCATCTCCTTTGCTGCCCTGCTGTAGGTTCATCAGTTCTATCTTTCTAGATTCCATATATATGCGTTAATATACGATATTTGTCTATCTCTTTCTGACTTAACTTCACCCTGTATAATAGGCTCTAAGTTCATACACCTCATTAGAACTGAGTCAAATACATTCCTTTTTATGTCTGAGTAATATTCCCTTGTGTACAACTTCTTTATTAATCTCTCTGTCAATGGACATCTAGGTTGCTTCCATGTTCTAGCTATTGTAAATAGTGCTGTGATGAACATTGGGATACATGTGTCTTCTTCAATTATGGTTTTCTCAGGGAATATGACCAGTAGTGGGATTGCTGGGCTATATGATAATTTCATTTCTAGTTTTTTAAGGACTTTCCATTCTGTTCTCCATAGTGGCTGTATCAATTTTCATTCCCACCCCAAAAGAGGGCTCCCTTTTCTCCATACCCTTTCCAGCACATATTGTTGGTAGATTTTTTAATGATGGCCTTGATTATATTTATTAATACATCTTTATAATTACTTATCTAAGCAAGTTTGTGCCAAGATATAAAATAATTAATCAACTTTAGGGTGATAAAAAATGTTTATATACATCAGAGCTAGACAAAATTGAATCAACTTACTGGAGATAACTGCCTGTCTGCATGTGAACAGATTCATCCATAAGTATGCTCTCAGGAAATTAATTCTGAAAGACTGCCTGAGTAACTAAAAACAGTAAAATCAACCCTACTATCCAAAACGTTAGTCCAAAGCTAATTTCCTTAAATTTGGTTCACTAAATTCTGCTTCATCTTGGAGATTTTGGCAGATCCACATATTTTGGGAAACCGCTAACACATTTGGTTTTCACCTGACAGTGTCAGGGTGTTTCTAATGACATCCATGTGTTAAGCTGCTTTAGTCATGTTTGACTTTTGTGACCCCGTGGACTGTAGCCTGCCAGCCTCCTCTGTCCATGGAGTTCTCCAGGCAAGAATACTGGAATGGGTTGCTATTTCCTTCTGGGGATCTTTCTGACCTAGGGATCAAACCCGAGTCTCCTGTGTCTCCTGCATTGCAGGCAGATTCTTTACTGCTGAGCCACTGGGAAAGCCATAAAAGGGCCAGGTTATTTAAAGGAGAATTGGAGGATGTATGATAAAGAGCTTACATAAAAAGAAATCTGTTGGACTTGCTTATAAAATGTTACTCAACTCCTACATTTTGAGTACCTGTTTCTGCTGATTTTTACTCCTGGTACCTTGCTTCCTTGTATGTTTAGTGATTTTTGTTGTGTACTGCTTACCTAGGCTAGGACTATTATGAGTTGAGGGGCTTCCCAGGTAGCACTAGTGGTAAAGAATCCACCTGCCAATGCAGAAGACTTGAGTTTGGTCCCTGGGTTGGGAAGATCCCTTGGAGAAGAGCACGGCTACCCACTCCAATATTTTTGCCTAGAGAATCCTATGGACAGAGAAGCCTGGTGGTCCCTAGGGTCACAAAGAATCCAACATGACTGAAGTGACTCAGCACACAACATAAATTGAGAGCCTCCTGAAGCACAAAATCTGAGGCAGCACTCACTCGTGGTGTAAGTACTGACTTGTACAACCCTGAAAGTGAGTGCTGCCTTAACATTTGTGCTTTAAGTACCTCACTCACCTCATCCTGACCCTTACTAATGATTCTTAAAAAAAAAAAATTATGTGTATTTTTTTTTATCGTCTAAGATGAAGGTGACTTTCTCTAGAGCAGTGGTCAGCAAACTATGGCCTAAGGGCCATATCAATGGCCTATTTTTTATATGGCCCCCTTGCTAAAAATGATTTGGCATTTTTAAAGAGGAAGAAAAATGAAAAAAGAGGAGGAGGCACAGGTAGAGGAGGTGGGGAGAAGGGAGCGAGTGGGTGTGGGAGTAGAGGTTCTACAGAGACTGAGTGTGGCCTGCAAAGCCTAAAAATTTTCACTATCTGGCACTTTACAGATAAAGTGTGCAGACCCCTGCCTGGGCCTAGCTTCAAATTAAAACCAAGTTCCTTAAACAACCTAGACATAGCTAATAGATTGGGAGGAGGACAGTCTAAGTTCTTAAGGAACTAATACAACCACAGGATTAAATGAAGTTTTTTGCTTTGGCAAGCTTTAGGTTTATAAAACCAAACTTTCTAGAATGTACATTTTACACATTATGAAAAATTAACAAGAAATAGAACTGATCATCAAATACATTAGTTGCTCATATGGCCATTCAATAGACATTTACTGAATGCCCACTAGGACTGGAACTGACATCTGACATTTCTTTTAGGTGCTTTTAAAAGCTGGCTCTCTGAGCAAACTGGAAGCCATGAGAGATGAGAGATTATCAAAAGTCTTCACATTGTTCCAAGCCAGAGTACGGGGAAAACTGATGCAAATCAAATTCCAAAGGATTCTGGAAGAGAGGTATGATATCCCAGCCTGCACCCCCACTGCTAGAGCAACAGTGTGCCTCAGTCTAGGCGACTTCTCACTGCCTTATAATGAGTCAGGGTAGAGAGCTCTGCCACCTTTGCTTAGTCTGGGACTTAATGTGAAATTTTTAAAATTATGGAACACCAAACAGAGCACAAACGGCTTTTATTACCCTAACTAAGAATAAGCATAATTCAGATATTTCTTGCATTGCTTCCAGTCTTCCCTTTGGAGGGATTCTTTATAGTTGGCAAAGTCTGGCTCTCTGAGAGTGGTGTGACTCATAATTCAAAACAGAAGCAGACCTAGAAGGGCTGGCAGGCATCTCACAGCCAACTCTGCGGGGAAATTTGCTGTAAAGCAGGTATGTTTTCTGACCACTTTACAGCGTCCCCTGGGTCAGAAACTGATTCTTGGTGACATGTAACCATAACTCTCTTACTTCAATTCAGGCAGGTTCACTAGGGACATTTATCACCACCTCTGGACACTGAGTGTAGGTTTTGTTAATCCTTTAATATAATTATGGAAAAGCAAGCTCCAAACAAAGGGATTTTGAGCAAGGGATTCTGTGGTTGTCATATTTACTTTTTGCTGTAGATAGGTCCACAGGTCTTGGTATGATTTGCTTACTTGACAGTTGTTAATTCCTTCTGTTTCCCCAAAGAAGAGAGAAACCATTACATTATCAGAGATATCAGAGAGACATCTCCTAAGAGTTTTCCATGACTCCCATATAGTATCCAACATGGTATGGGAGTTTATGAGAGTTCAGGGATCAGGAGATATGACTTCTGTTACAGGTTTTGTAAACTTGTATGAGACTCTTAATTTTCTCAGTTCACCTCCTTCACCTCTAAAATGAGGTATTTACTATCCATCCTGTCTAAATGACTTTAGACATTTAACAAATGACTTTAAAAGAATTATTATGAAATATTTCAAACACAAAAAATAGAGAAAATACTATAATGTGTACTCATGGAGCTGTCATAAAAGTATATCAATTCCTAACATTTTCTCTGCAACTCCTCACAACTTAAAAATAAATAAATTAATAGACAAAGTAGAAGCCTTTCATGTATTTCTTCCTTGATCCAGGTCCTATTCCTAGCTCCCCAGATCCTGAATTTGTGTTTGTCACTCTGTTTCATTCAAGTTTCACATATAAAACAGAAAAAAGCCACAGTTATCAAGACGGTATGGTACTGGCACAAAGACAGAAATATTGATCAATGGAACAAAATAGAAAGCCCAGAGATAAATCCACGCACATATGGACACCTTATCTTTGACAAAGGAGACAAGAATATACAATGGATTAAAGACAATCTCTTTAACAAGTGGTGCTGGGAAAACTGGTCAACCACTTGTAAAAGAATGAAACTAGAACACTTTCTAACACCATACACAAAAATAAACTCAAAATGGATTAAAGATCTCAACATAAGACCAGAAACTATAAAAATCTTAGAGGAGAACATAGGCAAAACACTCTCCGACATACATCACAGCAGGATCCTCTATGACCCACCTCCCAGAATATTGGAGATAAAAGCAAAAATAAACAAGTGGGACCTAATTAAACTTAAAAGCTTCTGCACAACAAAGGAAACTATTAGCAAGGTGAAAAGGCAGCCTTCAGAATGGGAGAAAATAATAGCAAATGAAGCAACTGACAAACAACTAATCTCAAAAATATACAAGCAACTCCTACAGCTCAACTCCAGAAAAATAAATGACCCAATCAAAAAATGGGCCAAAGAACTAAATAGACATTTCTCTAAAGAAGACATACAGATGGCTAGCAAACACATGAAAAGATGCTCAACATCACTCATTATCAGAGAAATGCAAATCAAAACCACTATGAAGTACCATTTCACGCCAGTCAGAATGGCTGCGATCCAAAAGTCTACAAGCAATAAATGCTGGAGAGGGTGTGGAGAAAAGGGAATTCTCTTACACTGTCGGTGGGAATGCAAACTAGTACAGCCACTATGGAGAACAGTGTGGAGATTCCTTAAAAAACTGGAAATAGAACTGCCTTATGATCCAGCAATCCCACTGCTGGGCATACACACTGAGGAAACCAGAAGGGAAAGAGACACGTGCACCCCGATGTTCATCGCAGCACTGTTTATAATAGCCAGGACATGGAAGCAACCTAGATGTCCATCAGCAGATGAATGGATAAGAAAGCAATGGTACATATACACAATGGAGTATTACTCAGCCATTAAAAAGAATACATTTGAATCAGTTCTAATGAGATGGATGAAACTGGAACCTATTATACAGAGTGAAGTAAGCCAGAAAGAAAAACACCAATACAGTATACTAACACATATATATGGAATTTAGAAAGATGGTAACAATAACCCTGTGTACGAGACAGCAAAAGAGACACTGATGTATAGATCAGTCTTATGGACTCTGTGGGAGAGGGAGAGATTGGGGAGATTTGGGAGAATGGCATTGAAATATGTATAATATCATGTATGAAACGAGTCACCAGTACAGGTTCGATGCACAATACTGGATGCTTGGGGCTGGTGCACTGGGACGACCCAGAGGGAGGGTATGGGGAGGGAGGAGGGAGGAGGGTTCAGGATGGGGAACACAGGTATACCTGTGGCGGATTCATTTCAATATTTGGCAAAACTAATACAATACTGTAAAGTTTAAAAATAAAATTTTTAAAAAAATAGAAAAAAAAATAAAAGAAAAAGATGTAACATTTTTCTGTAGTTACTCACAATATATTCTGAAAAATAAATAAACAGACACAGTTGAAGTCCCTTGTGTATTTCTCCCTGGATCCAAGTTCTACAGAGATATGCAGATATCCTTAAAAGGTTACATGATTCTGCAAGTTTTTAGTCTCCATGGAAACATTGTGTGTCTGTTATCTTAAAATTTGTTCTTTACACACAGTACTAGTTTTGAAATTAGTTGATATTGATAAATCTATGGCTAGATTATTGATCTTAATTGTTGGACAATATTCTGTTGCATGAATATACTACAATTTATTTATCCACTTGCCAGCTCAATTAAACTTATTTATAATTTTTTATATACAAACAATTCTGCAGTGATATTTTTATAAATGTCTCCCCTTGCACATAATCAAGAGTTTCTTGAGCATGGTGGTGGTGGTGGTGGTTTAGTCGCTAAGTTGCCTCTGACTCTTGCGACCCCATGGATGGTAACCCACTAGGCTCCTCTGTCCATGAGATTCTCCAGGCAAGGATACTGGAGTGGGTTGCCATTCCTTCTACAGGGGATCTTCCCAACCAAGGAATCGAACCCGGATCCCCTGCATTGCAGGCAGATTCTTCCCCTTATAAGGGAAGCCCTTCTTGAGGGTAGTGTGACTCAAAGTGCTGGTGCAATGGCTGATACTTTGTAGGTAGCAGCTGGCCAAGGCTCACACTTTGAGTGGCATTTCTCTAGGTATGAATTATAATATTAGGTTTTAGGCTATACACAGCTCCAGCTTTATGAGATGTCGCCAAAATGCTTTTCATTTTACTCTTTACCAGAAGTTTATGGAAGTCCCATGACTCTATATCCTCATCAACTTGTGGCATTTCAATTTCAAAGACTTGCCAAACTGGGTCATATTTCTGACTTTGGGGGAAGATATAATTTTCCTCTTAATATCATGTTTTCCATAGATTTTTTTTGTAGATATGAAATGTTATATAGAGGACATTTGTGCCATCTTATTTTGTTAATCATGTTTACCAAGAAATGATTAAATTCCTTTTTTGCATCTATGAAATAATTACATGGTTGGGCTTCCCAGGAGGCACTAGTGGTAAAGAACCAGCTTGCCAGTGCAGGAGACACCAGAGACAGGGGTTTGATCCTTGAGTCAGGAAGATCCCCTGGAAGATGGAATGGCAATCCCCCTCCAGTATTCATACCTGGAGAATCCCAAAGAGAGAGGAGCCTGGTGGACTGCAGTCCATGGGGTCACAAAGAGTCAGACACGACTGAGCAACTAACACTTTCACTTTCACTCTTTCTCCAGTAACTCATAAATGTGTTAAGTTAAATTAATAGATTAAAAAGTATTAAACCCACTTTGTTTATGAACTATGATCTTTTTCATACATTGTGGTGTTGGTTATAATATTATAGTATTTCTGCATCAATGTTCATGAATAAGTTTGGCCTGTAATTGTTTCCCCTGCTTTTATCTGACTTTTAATTGAAGTTAGCTTAATCTCATAAAAGAGTTAGGCAGTGTTTCCTCTTTTCAAAACATGAAATGATTTATTTTGATTATTTATTTTTGAGTTTTTGGTAAAATTTGCCTATAAAACCATCCAGATCTGGTATTTCTTTCATGATAGATTTTTCAGATTTGATTTAATTTATTTAATAGTTATAGGCCTATTGAGATTTTGTTCTTAGATCAATTTCTTTAGAAAAAGAAATTTTACATATTTAAAAAATCTTCCAATTTGCTAGATTATAATTTTTAATCTCCATCATATCTACAATTATGTTTCTAAAACATAATCATAGATTATTATATTCTTAGGATTCTTAGGTATTAATATGCCTAATACTATTTATGCTCTTTCTATTTTCTTGATTATTCATGTGGCAAATTTTACCAAAAACTCAAAAATAAATAATCAAAATAAATCATTTCATGTTTTGAAAAGAGGAAACACTGCCTAACTCTTTTATGAGATTAAGCTAACTTCAATTAAAAGTCAGATAAAAGCAGGGGAAACAATTACAGGCCAAACTTATTCATGAACATTGATGCAGAAATACTATAATATTATAACCAACACCACAATGTATGAAAAAGACCATATTTCATAAACAAAGTGGGTTTAACACCTTTTAATCTATTAATTTAACTTAACACATTTATGAGTTACTGGAGAAAGAGTGAAAGTGAAAGTGTTAGTTGCTCAGTCGTGTCTAACTCTTTGCGACCCCATGGACTGCAGTCCACCAGGCTCCTCTCTCCTTGGGATTCTCCAGGCATGAATACTGGAGGGGATTGCCATTCCATCCTCCAGGGGATGTTTATTTAATTAGATTATTTAAATTTAAGTGAAAGTCTCTCAGTCATGTCCAACTCTTTGTGACCCTATGGATTATACAGTCCATGGAATTCTCCAGGCCAGAATACTGGAGTGGGTAGCCTTTCCCTTCTCCAGAGGATCTTCCCAACCCAGGGAATGAACCAAGGTCTCCCAGATTGCAGGCAGATTTTTTACCAGCTAAGCCACAAGGGAAGAAAATTAAAATTTTCCTTTAGTTAAAATTTAAATACTTTAAAGCATTTAAATTGTTTATGAAAAGACTTAAAATTTTTTGTTTGTTTGTTTGTTTTCTAGTTCATTAGTTTCTGATCTCAGCTTTATATTATCCTTCCTTCCACTTGCTTGGGTTTATTTTAATTCACAATTTTTTTTTCAGTGTGTTTAATCAGCTGCTTAATTCTTCCATTGAGTATTTTATTTCAATGACTATACTTTTCAGTGCTAGATATTTTATGTGGTCTTCTTTAAAATCTGTCTGCCTTTTTTTTTTTCCATAGTGGCTCATTCCTTTCTTATTTTGTTTTGTTTTTTTCAATTCTTTCATGTCTTTAAGAACTTTTAGTAATTACTCTATGGTCTCCATTAGATGGTTCCATTTTCTGAAATTCTTGGAGATTTAATTAAATTCTTTATTGTGGGTGCCCACATCAATAACCTCAGATATGCAGATGACACCACCTTTATGGCAGAAAGTGAAGAAGAACTAAAGAGCCTCTTGATGAAGGTGAAAGAGGAGAGTGAAAAACTTGGCTTAAAGCTGAACATTCAGAAAACTAAGATCATGGCATCCAGTCCCATCACTTCATGGCAAATAGATGGAGAAACAGTGGAAACAGTGTCAGACTTTGTTTTTGGGGCTCCAAAATCACTGCAGATGGTGATTGCAGCCATGAGATTAAAAGATGCTTACTCCTTGGAAGGAAAGTTATGACTAACCTAGACAGCATATTGAAAAGCAGAGACATTACTTTGTCAACAAAGGTCCATCTAGTCAAGGCTATGGTTTTTCCAATGGTCATGCATGGATGTGAGAGTTAGACTATAAAGAAAGCTGAGTGCTGAAGAATTGTTGCTTTTAAAACTGTGGTGTTGGAGAAGACTCTTGAGAGTCCCTTGGACTGCAAGGAGATCCAACCAGTCCATTCTAAAGGAGATCAGTCTTGAATATTCATTGGAAGGTCTGATGCTGGAGCTGAAACTCCAATACTTTGGCCACCTGATGCAAAGAGCTGACTCATTTGAAAAGACCCTGATGCTGGGAAAGATTGAAGGCAAGAGGAGAAGGGGATGACCGAGGATGAGATGGTTGGATGGCATCACCGACTTGATGGACATGTTTGGGTGGACTCCGGGAGTTGGTGATGGACAGGGAGGCCTGGCGTGCTGAGGTTCATGGGGTCGCCAAGAGTCGGACACGACTGAGCAACTGAACTGAACACTCACTTATGGTTGAATTTTTTTCTATGTGTTTTGTAATTTTGAACTGTAAGCTAATCTTCAAGGGGACTTTAAGAAAATCTCTAGTGCTTGATTTTAGAGTATTTTCTTCAGTGCACTTTTGCATTTTTCCCCCAAGGACCCAAAGGGTATTTATTACCAGTGTAAAAAATGATTATGTTAATTTCTTTTATATTTCTGTGCTAATCAGATAGTATAATTTAAACTTCAAATACTCGAGTGGTGCTGGCTCATAGTTTTCAAAAAAAATTCCTAGTGTAAAAATATTTTTTTCAACCCTGAGCCCAGACCAAATCAGATGTACTTCTCTTTGACTTCTCTCTGTGCCAGTGGGTGAATTTTTAAATCCTTCTTTTCATTAAGTGAAATTCTTTGAAAATCTCAGCCTGTCTCTTTATCCACAAGGATATAAAAATACAAACTCTACAATACCAAGCCTGGCTTCCTCCTTCCGTGAGGATGGTCAGGCTGCACAAGCATTCACTTTTTGCTCCTTTTTTTTAAGCTCCCTTTATACTTCTTACCCTCTTTAAGGGTCACCTCTCATTATCGAATGTTTGTAGTAGAAGCATTTTCAGGACACCTAGTCCACAACATTGTTAGCCCCAAAATTCCCTCAAAGAGTTTTTGCTAGAATCAAATGAGAGCTTAGATGTAGAAGTGCTTTGAACGCTAATGAGAGTTTATGACTCCTAAAAAGATGTGCTTATTAAGAATCTTAATTTGAAAAATAACTCTCTTATAGTCTAGGTTAACTTGCTTTTCTTTTTTTCCCCCAAACCCTCGATTTAGGGATGCACTTCTTTTGATCCAGTGGAACATAAGAGCTTTCATAGCTGTGAAGAGCTGGCCTTGGATGAGGCTCTTCTTCGAGATCAAACCTCTTGTTAGATCTGCTGGAATGGGAAAGGAGGGAGCTGGACTGAAGGAAGAGTGTATGCAGCTGCAAAAAGCCTTGGAGAAGTCAGAATCTCAGAGGGAGGAGCTGAAATCAAAGCAAGTCTCCCTCCTCCAGGAAAAGAATGATCTGCTTCTTCAGCTGCAGGCTGTGAGTGGCCCCGCCATTTCTTCTTCAAATCAAGTTTCTAATTAGATTCCCTTGTTTGGCAGGCAGTGTTGACTTGAAAAAATAGAGACACGTGCTTTTCGAGTACTATAGGATTTCATCCAACGCAGACAATGGAAACACTTAACGAGACACCCTGTTTTATAGTGAAGTGATTTCATTGGGAAGATGCCTTTGAAAAGGGGATGGATTTTATTAGATAGATTTTAAACTGTGTAAACATATAAATCTATCTTGGGAGCCAGGAAGCTCTTGATCTTAATTTAAATTCTGTAGGTAGCAGGAAACCCATTAGTAAATCAAAAGGTAGGATTTTAGTAGGTCCTGAGAAAAGCTTTACTGAGATCTTCAGGATTATTGCAGTATGCCCCTAACTGGTTTTCCTGATTTTGATCTCCCTATTTGCCCTTCCCCAGTCCAAATCAACATTATAATCAGTTGAGTTCTTAAAACAGCAGTATTCAACCTTGACTTTGCCTCAAACTCATTTGTGAAACACTAGCAATTAAAAGAAAGAAGCCTAGACTTGAATCTCAGATATTTGGGTTAAACAGGCCCTGTGTGGGTCCAAATCATCTGTATGGGGGATTCTGATATCCAGTCAGGATTAAGAACCTCTGCCTTGAACAAATATCATGTTGCTTCCCTGATGAACAAACTTCAGATCAAAGAATATCTGAACTCGGCCTTGGCATCTGAGCCTCCTTCCCCAATCTGATGCTGAAGTGCCATTCAGTTCAGTTCATTTCAGTCGCTCAGTCGTGTCCAACTCTTTGCAACCCCATGGACTGCAGAACACCAGGCTTCCCTGTCGATCACTAACTCCTGGAGCCTACTCAAACTCATGTTGATTGAGTCAGTGATGCCATCTAACCATCTCATCCTCTGTCATCCCTGTCTCCTGCTGCCTTCACTTCTTCCCAGCATCAGGGTCTTTTCAAATGAGTGAGCTCTTCGCATCACATGGCCAAAGTATTGGAGTTTCAGCTTCAGCATCAGTTGTTCCAATGAACATTCAGGACTGATTTCTTTAGGATTGACTGGTTGGATCTCCTTGCAGTCCAAGGGCCTCTCAAGAGACTTCTCCAACACCACAGTTCAAAAGCATCAATTCTTCAGAGCTCAGCTTTTCTTTATAGTCCAACTCTCACATCCATACATGACTACTGGGAAAACCATAGCTTTGACAAGATGCACCTTTGTTGGTAAAGTGATGTCTCTGCTTTTTAATATGCTGCCTGGGTTTGTCATAGCTTTTCTTCCAAGGAGAAGCATCTTTTAATTTCATGGCTACAGTCACCATCAGCAGTGATTTTGGAGCCCCCCAAAATAAAGTCTGTCACTGTTTCCACTGTTTCCCCATCTATTTGCCAGGAAGTGATGGGACCAGATGCCATGATCTTAGCTTTATGAATGTAGAGCTTTAAGCCAACTTTTTCACTTTCCTCTTTCACTTTCATCAAGAAGCTCTTTAGATCTTCTTTGCTTTCTGCCATAAGGATGGTGTCATCTACATATCTGAGGTTATTGATATTTCTCCTGGCAATCTTGATTCCAGCTTGTGCTTCATCCAGCCAGGCATTTCACATGATATACTCTGCATGTAAGTTAAATAAGCACGGTGACAATATATAGCTTTGACATACTCCTTCCCTGATTTGGAACTAGTCTGTTGTTCCATGTCCAGTTCTAACTGTTGCTTCCTGACCTGCATACAAATTTCTCAGGAGGCAGGTCAGGTGGTCTGGTATTCCCATCTCTTTAAGAATTTTCCAGTTTGTTGTGATCCACACAGTCAAAGGCTTTGGTATCGTCAATAATGCAAAAATAGATGTTTTTCTGGAACTCTTTTGCTTTTTCGATGATTCAGTGAATGTTGGCAATTTGATCTCTGATTCCTTTGCTAAATCCAGCTTGAATATCTGGAAGTTCATGGTGCACATACTATAAAAGCCTGGCTTGAAGAATTTTGAGCATTACTTTGCTAGCATGTGAGATGAGTACAATTGTGTGGTAGTTTGAGCATTCTTTGGCATTGCCTTTCCTTGGGATTGGAATGAAAACTGACCTTTTCCAGTCCTGTGGTCACTGCTGAGTTTTCCAAATTTACTGGCATATTGAGTGCAGCACTTTCACAGCATCATCTTTCAGGATTTGAAATAGCTCAGCTGGAATGCCATTACCTCCACTAGCTTTGTTCGTAGTGATGCTTCCTAAGGCCCATTTGACTTCGCATTCCAGGATGTCTGTCTCTAGGTGAGTGATCACACCATTGTGGTTATCTGGGTCGTGAAGCTCTTTTTTGTACAGTTCTTCTGTGTATTCTTGCCACCTCTTCTTAATATCTTCTGCTTCTGTTAGGTCCATACCATTTCTGTCCTTTATCGAGCCCATGTTTGCATGAAATGTTCCCTTGGTATCTCTGATTTTCTTGAAGAGATCTCTGTCTTTCTATTGTTTTCCTCTATTTCTTTGCATTGATCCCTGAGGAAGGCTCTCTTATCTCTGCCTTGTATTCTCTGGAACTCTGCATTCAGATGGGTGTATCTTTCCTTTTCTCCTTTGCCTTGCCCTTCTCCTCATTTCACAGCTATTTGTAAGGCCTCCTCAGACAATAATTTTGCCCTTTTGCATTTGTTTTTCTTGGGGATGGTCTTGATTACTGTCTCCTGTACAGTGTCACAAACCTCCATCCATAGTTCTTCAGGCACTGTGTCTATCAGATATAATCCTTTGAATCTATTTGTCACTTCCACTGTATAGTCGTAAGGGATTTGATTTAGGTCATACCCGAATGGTCTAATGGTTTTCCCTACTGTCTTCTATTTAAGTCTGAATTTAAGTCTGAGACAGAACTGTGTTGAGTGTCTCCTGAGGAGGTCTGGGTCAGCAGTGGCCTGCTGCAGGGGCAGGGGCTCTGGGTGCAGTAGACCTGGGTGTGGCATAAGCCCTCTTGGAGGAGGTCACCATTAACCCACCATAGAGCCACCAGAACTTACACAGAACTGGGGAAACAGACTCTTGGAGGGCACAAGCAGAACCTTGTGTGCACCAGGACCCAGGAGAAAGGAGCAGTGACCCCACAAGAGACTGACCCAGTCTTGCCCGTGAGTGTCCAGGAGTCTCTGGCAGAGGCATGGGTCAGCGGTGGCCTGCTGCAGGGTTGGGGGCACTGTGTGTAGCAGTACATGCATGGGACCTTTCGAAGGAGGTGGACATTATCTTCATTACCTCCACCATAGTTTGCCTCAGGTCAAATAACAGGGAGGGAACACAGCCCCACCCCTCAACAGAAAATTGGATTAAAGATTTACTGAGCATGCCCCAATAAAGTAAAGTAATGCTCAAAATTCTCCAAGTCAGGCTTCAACACTATGTGAATCCTGAAATTCCAGATGTTCAAGGTGGATTTAGAAAAGGCAGAGGAGCCAGAGATCAAATTGCCAACATCCATTGGATCATCAAAAAAGCAAGAGAGTTCCAGAAAAACACCTACTTCTGTTTTATTGACTATGCCAAAGCCTTTGACTATGTGGATCACAACAAACTGTGGAAAATTCTGAAAGAGATGGGAATACCAGACCACCTGACCTGCCTCCTGAGAAATCTGTGTGCAGGTCAGGAAGCAACAGTTAGAACTGGACATGGAACAACACACTGGTTACAAATAGGGAAAGGAGTACATCAATGCTGTATATCATCACCCTGTTTATTTAACTTATATGCAGAGTACATCATGAGAAACGCTGGGCTGGAGGAAGTACAAGCTGGAATCAAGATTGCTGGGAGAAATATCAATAACCTCAGATATGCAGATGACACCACCTTTATGGCAGAAAGCAAAGACAAACTAAAGAGCCTCTTGATGAAAGTGAAAGAGGAGAGTGAAAAAGTTGGCTTAAAGCTCAACATTCAGAAAACAAAGATCATGGTATCTGGTCCTATCACTTCATGGCAAATAGATGGGGAAACTGGAAACAGTGACAGACTTTATTTTGGGGGACTCCAAGATCACTGCAGATGGTGGCTGCAGCCAAGAAATTAAAAGACCCTTTCTCCTCGGAAGAAAAGTTGTGACCCACCTAGACAGCATATTAAAAAGCAGAAACATTACTTTGCCAACAAAAGTCCGTCTAATCAAAGCTCTGGTTTTTCCAGTGGTCATGCATGGATGTGAGAGTTGGAGTATTAGGAAAGCTGAGTGCCAAAGAATTGATGCTTTTGAACTGTGGTGTTGGAGAAGACTCTTCAGAGTCCCTTGGACTGCAAGGAGATCTAACCAGTCCACCCTAAAGGAGATCAGTCCTGAGTATTCATTGGAAGGACTGATGCTGAAGCTGAAACTCCAATACTTTGGCCACCTGATGCGAAGAACTGACTCATTTGAAAAGACCCTGATGCTGGCAAAGATTGAAAGCAGGAGGAGAAGGGGACGACAGAGGGTGAGATGGTTAAATGGCATTACCGACTCAATGGACATGAGTTTGAGTAAACTCCAGGCGTTGGCGATGGACGGGGAAGCCTGGTGTGCTGCAGTCCATGGGATCACAAAGAGTTGGACAACAAAGGTTTGTCTAGTCAAGGCTATGGTTTTTCCTGTGGTCATGTATGGATGTGAGAGTTGGACTGTGAAGAAAGCTGAGCGCTGAAGAATTGATGCTTTTGAACTGTGGTGTTGGAGAAGACTCTTAAGAGTCCCTTGGACTGCAAGGAGATCCAACCAGTCCATTCTGAAAGAGATCAGCCCTGGGATTTCTTTGGAAGGAATGATGCTAAAGCTGAAACTCCAGTACTTTGGCCACCTCATGCAAAGAGTTGACTCCTTGGAAAAGACCCTCATGCTGGGAGGGATTGTGGGCAGGAGGAGAAGGGGATGACAGAGGATGAGATGGCTGGATGGCATCACTGACTCAATGGACGTGAGTCTGAGTGAACTCCAGGAGTTGGTGATGGATAGGGATGCCTTGCGTGCTGTGATTCATGGGGTTGCAAAGAGTCGAACACGACTGAGCGACTCAACTGAACTGAGCATGGCTCCGCCTATCAGAATAAAGCCCAATTTCCCCCTCAGTCAGTCTCTCCCATCAGGGAGCTTCCATAAGTTTCTTATCCTTCTCCATCAGAGGCAGACAGACTGAAAGCCACAATCACAGAAAACCAACCAATCTGATCACATGGACCAGCTTTGTCTAACTCAGTGGAACTATGAGCCATGCCGTGTAGGGCCACCCAAGATGGACGGGTCATGGTGCAGAGTTCTGACAAAATGTGATCCGCTGGACAAGGGGATGGCAAACCACTTCAGCATTCTTGCCTTGAGAACCCCATAAACAGTATGAAAAGGCAAAAAGAGGACACTGAAAGATGAACTCCCCAGGTTGGTAGGTGCCTAATATGTTACTGGAGATCAGTGGAGAAATAACTCCAGAAAGAATGAAGAGATGACGCCAAAGCAAAACCAACATATAGTTGTCGATGTGACTGGTGATGGAAGTAAAGTCTGATAGTGTAAAGAGCAATATTGCATAGGAATCTGGAATGTTAGGTCCATGAATCAAGGCAAATTGCAAGTGGTCAAATAGGTGATGGCAAGAGTGAACATAGACATTTTAGGGATCAGCGAACTAAAATGGACTGGAATGGGTGAATTTGACTCAGATGACCATTGTATCTACTACTGTGGGCAAGAATCCCTTAGAAGAAATGGAGTAGCCACCATAGTCAACAGAAGAGTCTGAAATGCAATACTTGCAGTCTCATAAATGACAGAATGATCTCTGTTTCCAAGGCAAACCATTCAATATCACAGTAATCCAAGTTTGCTGATTAAGTCCAGTAATGCTGATTAAGCTGAAGATGAACGGTTCTATGAAGACCTACAAGACCTTCTAGAACTAACACCCAAAAAAGGTGTCCTCTTCATTATAGGGGACCAGAATGGAAAAGTAGGAAGTCAAGAAATACCTAGAGTCACAGGCAAATTTGGCCTTGGAGTACAGAATGAGGTGTGGCAAAGGCTAACAGAGTTTTGCCAGGAGAACACACTGGTCATAGCAAACACCCTCTGCCCACAACACAAGAGAAGACTCTACACATGGACATCACCAGATGGTCAGTACTGAAGTCAGATTGATTATATTCTTTGTAGCCAAAGATGGAGAAGCTCTATACAGTCAGCAAAAATAAGACCAGGAGCTGACTGTGGCTCAGATCATGAACTCCTTGTTGCCAAATTCAGACTTAAATTGAAATGCCATTACTCATTTCCTTTTATTAATATTCCTCTTCTCTAGCTACCCAGACCGCTGTTATCCCCAAACATTCCAAGGGCAGGTATGAAATTATATCCATCTTTATTGTATTCTCTACCCCACTTAGAACAGTACTAAGTTGAAAAAAAATACTGGGTTCAAATACAACTATATAAATAGAAGTTTTTCTTGCTGTTTGGACTTATTGAAAACAGAGAAAATTTAGTAATTTTAGACTAACCCAGGTTATTCTTTTCTTTTGGGGCTGTGCTACCCATTGATCTTTCAATAGGCCATGTTTTATATGAGAATTTACACTCAGACTCACACTTCTGATACATATTTATCATAACAGTGGTTCTAGAACTTTAGTGTTTATCAGCCTCATCTAGGATTCTTGTTAGAACTACAAATTCCTGGGCCCCACTCAAACCTACATTAAGATCCATACTGTGAGAATCACAGCTTGTAATGTCATATTTTGTCTGGCTTATGAGAAAGGCAGGTTTGAATAAGAGAAATACAGTTTTGAGTAAGAGTAAGGTAAGTTTGAATAGAAGAAAGGCAGGTTTGAATAAGACCCGGCCTCCTAGTTTTCATCATTCTTCCTCTCAGCAAAGAGAGTGGCCAGTGCTACTTGGGCTGATGTAGGGATAGAAAAGGACCCGACTTTTGAAGCAAGCGGAGGGTAAAATTCTGGGATATATGATCAAAGAGCATAGGAAATACATTAAGCCAATTCCAGGGCAAATCCAGGAAGGCTGAGATGGATTCAAATTGTAATTAATTTAAAAAGCTGAATTGACTATGAAATATTTTATTATTGTTGATTTTTAAGAAACACAGCTCAATACAGTACAAATCAAGGAAACCAGGATTCTTTTAAAATCATTCACTAACTCAAAACTGAGTGAACCCATTTCAATTAGCACTGCAAGTACATGAGAAAATTACTACAGGGGAAAGGATGTCCCTGCTGTTAAACTGTTACACCACTGCTTGTCTGGCTTTAGACACGCTGTCATGTTTAATGAGGGATCGATGATGGTCGATTGGATTGTCCTCTTCATCTGGTGATGGTGACAGGTCCTATACACATGCTGAATGGAAGAGAGCAAACAGCTGTTCTGCTTGTCAACTGGGGTGAACTGAGATCAAATGTCCCCCTTGTTGCTCAAGCATTGGAACTTCTCTGATTTGCATGAATTCTTTTGCTTCCATATTTTTATTTTTACTTAGCCCTTCTCTTGGTCTTCAGTGATGTTGGAGATTCACTATACTATACATCTCCCATCTGTGCCTCCTTGAGCCCCACTTGTTGGACAGATAGGATGAGAGATAGCCAGAAAACAGTAGCCTGGATTTTTGTTTTTTTTTCTGCTCTTGGTCTAAGTAGATGCAACAATTTATGCCAAGTAACTAGTTAGGTAATAGGTTACCAAAATTGCAGAGGATGGATGAGGTCTAGAGATGGAAGATAGAGATATGAGTGAAGTTATGTCTCAACAAGACCTACAGTAATTAAGAACTTGCTCACAGAGAAGAGGTTTCATTTAGCCTCTAAATGGAGACAAATGAGAGGAGTTCAAAGTTACAAAAGGTGCTTTTGTAGCAAAAGGACTCAGCCCCTTCGTTTTTGACTTAGTCCATAACACCTAAACGGTGGGCCTCTCAGTAAGGGTTGAAAGCGGTATGTTTGAAAAGATAAAAGGAAGGAGGATTTTGTACTCTTTGTGTATAACTTGTGAAATTTACTGCTGGCAGAACCATTGAGAAAAAGATTTTAGTTGGAAATAATAGTGAAACCTAGTTAGTAATGTGCAAGGAACTTCATGAATTCTAAATTCAACCTGTGAATAATATACAGCCCAGCTCTATTTATTAGAAGATGTTTATATACTAAACAAGTGCATCAGGACCCTTATAATAATATGATAAATATTCTATTGTCTGAGGGGACAGACCTTTCCTCAAAGACTGTATTCTGAGCAGGTACCACCCTCAAACTATAATGCCCACAGGGATGCTTCCAGTAGCTGTGATTTAATCAGCACACTGCTGATTTTTGGAGGCATGTTAGCTCCTTTAGGCCACTAGGATTCTATTAAGTGCTTTAGAAGAGGTAATCTAATCTACTGAATGGCCTGAAAGATTGAAAGCACCTCCAAACACAAGCAACTCCTCCACTTGTCAACAATAGGATTGGGGAACTGGGAATATTATTTCAACTGCTTAGGAAAGATAGGTGAAAGTGCTGGACAGAGGGCAGGCAATTATCTCTTTGCTATGTGTTAAGCAGCATTTCTCCTGGCTGATAAATTACTTCCAGCTGTTGGCAACAATTTTCTCCTCATCATGGCAGGAGCGAGAGACCCTGGCAAATGTTGAAGAGCAGTGCGAGCTGCTGATTAAATCCAAGATCCAGCTGGAGGCCAGCGTCAAGGCGCTGTCTGCGCGGGTGGAGGAAGAAGAGGAGATAAATTCCAAGCTGACTGCCAGGGGGCAGAAACTTGAAGATGAATGTTCTGAGTTGAAGAAAGAAATCGATGACCTGGAAACACTATTGGCGAAGTCACAGAAGGAGAAGCATGCTACAGAGCTCAAGGTACTTTTTCTATGATGTCAGGAAGGTCTAGATGCCTGGGCTCTGGAACCAGGCTTGCTTTGTTTAAATTAATGAACATAGTGGTCTGCAATTTTATGGGCCTGGAAGTCAGAACTGGCATCGAATGAGGACCTAATTCAAATTTCCAGCTTGAATTTATGGAACCCTACTTAATCTCCCAAATGAAACATTTTCATTTGTTCTGATCTTATTACATCTGAAATCTGATAGAAAGAGTAAAACAGTTTTACTGGGCCTCTAAGAATTATTTTTTGGAAGGAGAGGGAGCAGGATGCAGCTTACTTAAAGGTGGTTTGGTATGCATCTTAGTCCCCACCTCGGTTGTTGATTTGGTGTTGACCTTCAGATGTCATTTCAATTCCAGCTAAAACTTTTTTTTGTTTTCTTTGAGGTTTTTAACTTGTGTATCTGTATATAGACTGAAGTTAGCTAAGGAATCTGTATCAAACATTTGATTGAAAAAAGCCTCCAGAATAATACCGTAAGTTTGGCAGATGATTAAATAGCAACTCTTGTACATCGGTCCCTTTCATAAAAAGCCAATGGGCCTGATATAAATGGCTTCCATTTTTGCCTATTTTATCCGCTAGACCTCTTCTCTAACTGCCACTTTCTTAGGATCTTGAGGCACAACAAGATTAATATGTGCCCTGAATATTCAAAAGAAAGCTAAATTACCTTTAGTGTGGTGTTCTTCTTATACAACAGCATGACACTGAAAACTGGCCATCTGTGGACCCATGCTGATAATATTTGATTAACCAGAACACCCCATTCCCTGACTATGAGAGATAACAGATCATTTGTGTTTGTGTGTAAAAGAAAATGTGAATTTAGAGTTTTAAAACGTCCAACAGAAATTTGGCTACATGTGATTCCTTACGATGGTGGATATGTCATGAGATTTTGGGTCCTAGAAAAGAGAGGAGATGGCCCTTTGTGTTTATGCCCCTGCTTCCAGGAGCGGTTCTCACGGTGCTGTTGTCTTCTCCCAGCAGGTCAAGAACCTGCTTGAGGAGGTGGAGTCTCTCAATGAGGATGTGAGCAAACTGCATCGAGCAGCCAGGGCTGCACAGGAGACCCACCAGCAGACCCTGGAGGACTTGCGCAACGAGGAGGAGAAAGTCCACACCCTGAGCAAGGCCAAGTTGACGCTGGAGCAGCGAGTGAATGAGGTCAGTAGTGATATGTTTGCCTAGTTAGCTGCCTGTCTACATCTATAGAAACCTTCACTTTTTACTTAGTTAATTTATCTTGACATTTTCATGAAAACTTAGTAGCATGGTTCATTTCCCTCATTATTTAGAAACAGAGGTGAACTGCTACAGTGGAAGAGAGGCCCCAGTATGTGTTCTGTCTGTTGTTAAATGAAACTTTCATAACAACCCTGGGCAGTGGGAGAATACTGAGATGAATCGTGAGGTGGGAGCACTCTACATGACTGACTTCCCCACAGAAGCTGGTGTTTGCCCCGCTAATGTGCTGGTGCTCCATCTGATGCTAGCACTGAAGGATTGCTTAAAGGCCCCATGTCTCCAGCAGTGCACTGAGGTTTGTTATAGAGGAAAGATATGTAAGTCACAAGCTGTGTTCTACCAATGCTATCGGAATATACTTGTAAGATTCTGGAGATGCTGCTTCTGTTCTGCTTCCAAAACCCTGTGAAATAAAGATGTTTCAGACCAGTCTCAGTGGGTAGGTTCATCACTCTCCCTGTCTCTTACCCAGCTGACAAGAGTGTATGCATTCGCTGTTTTATTAGTCCCCAAAGCTTAGCTTTTATAAAATTGCTGGCAAGTGTGGTTTTTTTTGGTTTTTTTTTTTTTTTTTTGATTATCTGCTTCTTGTTCCTCGTGCCTCTCTATCAATTTTCCTCTGTTACCTATTAGTTGTCTCACTTCTCTTCCTGTTTCCATGGATATATATTTTACAAAGCCTCAATATGGGAATTTGTTGGTGTGTGCACACAACACACACACACTCTCACACATGTATTTTCACACATTTGCTCTCTCCTAGAGTTCATTTATTTTTTGGTTTTGCATACACCTTCCAGAAATTCTCCCTTCTCCCCTATTTGAATTTTATATCTTTCGCTGCTTACAGGAAATAGCTTCTATTGTGGGAATGTTAATATATCAATGAAAAATAGCCATATTGTAACTATTATTTTGCCTCCTGCTAAACTGACCTCAATATCATTGTTGGCAACACTAATCTGGACAGAACTGTAGTATTTTGGCCTTCTGGTACCTTGCTGGAGGTACCAGAAGATGACATACTGCTATGGACCAGAGAGGGTACCAGGGTGGTGAAGGAGAATATGGAAATTATGTTGTGTGAGGTGCGTTTGAAATGGTCAGTGATGCTGAGTTGGGAGACTCAGGACAGCTGCCTAATATTCATGAATGGTCACGTGGAGACAGATTTGCTTGGTGTTGCTCCAGGGAGCAGAGCCTAGATTTGTGGGACGGATTTACAGGGACTATTTTGGCTTCTTACGAAGAAGCACTCCTGAGTAAATGGACTTATCCACCCATGAAATGAGCTGCCATGTGAAGAAGTGAGCTTCTCATCACTGGAAAGCTATCAAATAGGGTCTCACTGGGCATTTATTATTTGTTTTTTCTGTATTCTAGAGCACGTATTCCTTAATCTCTAAAGATTTCCTTTGTCACTGACTTCTAGATTCTTTTGTAATCCCACTGATGTGTGCAACATTTATTTTAAAATATCTACATAACTGGGCATCGTTTACAGACTATGCTTATATTTTTCTTTCTTTTTCCAGAAGGTAAGTGGTTAAAGAACACATCTGTAAAGTATAAACTTAACCTATATATTGGGCTCAATAACATCTCCTTTTGTCAGCTTGAGGGTGCCCTTGAGCAGGAGAGCAAAGCAAGAATGAACTGTGAGAAGGAAAAGTGCAAAGTGGAGGGCGAGTTAAAGCTGAACCAGGAGAGCATGGACGACCTGGAGAGCAGGCAACTGCAACTAGCAGAAAAGCTGAGGAGGTGAGCCACCTTTCTGTGGACACGCAATTCTGGGAGACCTTATATTGAAGGAGACAGTTCTCTCACGGTGTTTATCCCAGTGACCCTAGGGCCAGATATCTCAAGACCTGCAGGGGAGGTTAAAAAGGATAACAAGCCTAGGAAGTTGAGGGTTTTTTATTTTTTGCTAGACTTTATGAGATTACTCTTCTTTTTATAATTATATAATAACCTACAAGAAAGTGATTGAAAAGTCTGACTAGCAGATGTGAATGAAAGGTGTAAGACATAGCAGATGCAAATTATTAGAATTTGAAGTTACAAGTCAAAAAATAAAAGTGGCTCACTTCGTTTACTCATGAGATCAAGGGCTTAAAGTAAAAAAATCAAAAATAAATTCTAATATGAAGTCCATATACCCTCTGATCATTTTTAAAAACAAAACAAAACTTATATGCCAGATGTAACTTCATTAGACATTTATACAACTTTTTTGGTCTAGTAATTTACTTTTTAAGTATTAAACTTTAAAATTGAAAGCATGATCAAAATGAATACACCTTCAGTTCACGCAGACTCTCAAGGAGTTCAGGGCAAGATGGCCCTATCAGTTGAATTTCATTATTCAGTGAAACAGATTTTCTTACCTTGTCCCTTTTGTCTCCCTCTGTTTAGCTAGACTTTCTTCTAACAACTAGGGATTTTCAAGTTATTTGAAATAAATAAGAAAGGGAAACAGTGAAATCTAAGAGTAAGATAAGGCCTGTCTGAAGTGGAGAGCACACTGGTTGTGGCACCCACAGTGAAGAAGAGAATCAGTGAGCAGCTATGAGCTTCTGGTTTTCCCTTCTGTGTATACGAGTTTCCATGATACATGCTTGTGGTCAGACTGGATTAATAGCCTATCAATAAGTTACTAAACTTGATAGGTGTTTGTAGACTTGATTAATAGCTTATCAATAACTTATTGAACTTGATAGGTGTTTGGAAAAGATGAAATAAGTAACCCTATGAATGTAGTGGAACAGTGAAAGGCAAAATGATGATACAGTCCCTTCAGCATTTAATTATGAAGATTGTGTTTCAGTTTGGCAAAGTGAAATGATAACTCCATGTCCTTGTAGGCCACAGGTCAAAGAGCTCTGGCATTTTAGAAACCTGTGTTTTGAGGAAATTATGAATTTATTATACAACCTTTTCTTTAAATGGACCTGTGTATATATGAAAACTTAATATATGAAAATGTGGCATTTTAAAATGGTGATGAGAGGATAGAATACTTAATAAATAGTGCCAAGATTATTAGCTATTCATCTTATGAGATAAAAGTTAAATTTCTTCCTCATGCTATTCACACACACACACAATCCAGTTGCATTAAAGAATTAAATGCAAAAATAAAGCTATAAAATCATTAGAAGATGCAGCATTATTCACAATAGCCAAGATGTAGAAACACCCTAAATCCCTATTGAATGAATGAATGAATGAATGAAGAAAATGTGATGTATACATTTAATGGATTATTATTCAGCCACTTTTTAAAGGAATTCCTGCCCTTTGTGACAACAGGGATAAACCTGAAGGACTTTATGCTAAATTAAATGTCAGCCACAGAAGGACAAATGCTGCATGATTCCATTTATAGGAGGCATCTAAAAACAGTCAAACTCCTAGAAACAGAGAGTAGAATGGTGGTTGCCAGAGTCTGGGAGGCAGGGGAAATGCAGAGTTGCTGTTTAGTGGTTATAAAGCTTCCATTAGGCAAGATGACTGAGTCCTAGAGATCTGTGTGATGTTCTGCCTATAGTTAATATTGTATTGCACACTTAAATATTTGTTGAGAGGGAAGATCTCATGTTAAATGTTCTTCAGTTAAAAAAAACAATTAAAAGACAATATGGGTGGTAAGTCTTAGGAAATTGGCAGGCCAGACTTCCTGAATAAGTCACAAACCCCATCCAAAGGCATAAAAGGACTATGTTGATAAACTTGAAGTTAATACATCAACATTTTAAACATTTAGTGGCAAAAGCCAACATAAATGAAATTGGAACAAATTTGAAGCAGATACCAAAAAATAAATATCAAGAATATTAAAGGAAAATGTGTAATTCAATAATTAGATGAAAAACCTAACAGAAAAATGGACAAAGGACACAAGTGAGCAGGTCATTTGTTTTATTTTAAAATCCTCATAATTGATAACATGCTGTCATCACTAGTAAACAAGGACATTCATAATAAAACAGTGACACACTAGAAGTGTGCTAATATTAAATGTGAATGTAGAGAAATAACCTCACACTGCTATTGGGGGCCAAAGTTATAAGTTTTTAGATACATACCTATAACCGATGCAGCAATTCCCTGCTCAGTATCCACTCTAGAAACACTCACATGTACGCAAGGGTGCACAGCATTATTTATAAAAGTAAAATTTAGGGGGAAAACTCAGTGATTATTAATAGGGAAGTGAATAAGAAAACCACATAATATCTAAGTCATAGACTAGTATTTCACAGTTAATTTCTAAGTGAAGTCATCTATGTGTGGGCTTCCGTGCTGGCTCAGTGGTGAAGAATCTAACTGCCAAGCAGGAAACATGGGTTCAATCCCTGGATCAGAAAGATCCCCTTGAGAAGGAAATGGCAACCTACCCCAGTTCTCTTGCCTAGGAAAGCCCACGTAGAGAAATAACCTCAGGAGGAGGAGCCTGGCTAGCTGTAGTCTTTGGGGTCGCAAAAGAGTTAGACAAGACTTAGCAATGAAACAATAACAAATCTATGTGTAGGCCAAAGTGGAAAAATCTCTGTGTGTTATTGAGTTAAAAATGTTGTACAGGGACTTCCCGGGTGGTTCAGTGGTTAAGAATCTGCCTTGCAATGCAAGAGATGTGGATTCGATCCCTCGTTGGGGAACTGAGACCCAAATGCCACAGAGCACCTAAGCCTGGCACCACAACTACTGATCCCGTGTGCTCTGGAGCCTGTGAGCCACAGCTAGGAAGTTGCACTGCAGCAAAAGATTCCTAGTGCCACAACTAAGATTCAACACAGTCAAATAAAATAAATATTAAAAAATATGAAATTATAAATCTAAATGTATATAATATTATACCATTCCCAGTAAAGAAAATGAAACTATTTCTACTGATACATAAGCACAAACATATGTCAGTACTTAGAAAAATGTCCAGAAGGAGCCACATCAAATTGATTATGGTGGTTACCTCTAGGGAAGGAACAGAGGCTGGGTATAATAGCCAAGGAGACTTCCGCTCTAGATGTAATAGTTGAATTTTTACAATGAATGACTTCATATATTATTACAATAATTTGAAGACTATTTAAACAAAATGTTATTACTCTGAGCAATTTCATTTGACAACTCTTTCCCTAACAGGAAAGAATTAGAAATGAATCAGATGAGGTCGAAGGTGGAGAATGAGAAAAGCCTGGTGGCTCAGCTTCAGAAGACGGTTAAAGAGTTCCAGGTGATCATTTATCAAATCCTTATGTGTATCTGTAGTTCAATCCCTGGTTGATGACTGGTGCTTCAGTGACAAATGTTCTGCCAAGGTAGCCAGAACCCTAGCCAATGATCGACAGAAGCAGGAAAGAATGCTGGTTGAGAAGGTAACCTGGCATTCTACAGATAGGTGACTCTGGGGAATATTACTTAAGCTTAGATTTCCTTATCATGAAGATAGTAAAAACAAATAGCTAACATGTTGAATGTTTGACAAAAACTGGGCATTGTACTAAAACCCAGGACATCTATATTTTTACTCATTAATCTTCCTGACAACGTTTGAACTAAAATGTAACTACAGTTAAGTGGTAAGCTCAGTGCCTGACCCATGGTATGCATTCAGTATTAACAATTTAATTTTTTATGATGATTAGTCTTTGTAATTGTAAGACAGTTACACTGAAAATCTGTTTTATAGCTACTTGTAGACTCAAAACGTTATTTGATAATGGGCAGCTATTTATAAGTTTAGACTATGTGACTGTTTTATACTATATTACCACATTATGTTGTTCAGTTGCTAAGTCATGTCCATCTGTTTGCGACCCCATGGACTACAGCACACCAGACCTCCCTGTCCTTCACTCTCTTCTGGAGTTTGCTCAAACTCATAGGAAGTTGGTGCTGCTATCCAACCATCTCATCCTCTGTTGCCCTCTTTTCTTCCTGCCCTCAATTGAGTCAGCTCTTTGCTTCAGTACTTTGCCCAAAGTATTTGAGCTTTAGCTTCAGCATCAGTCCTACCAATGAATATGCAGGGTTGATTTCCTTTAGGATTGACTGGTTTGATCTCCCTGCAGTCCAAGGGATTCTCAAGAGTCTTCTCCACATTATAAAGTAATTTAAAACATATAACTCCTCACATATACATGGAGATGGGTTCTTTTCCTTTGGAGTTAGTTATCTCATTAATGTAACTATTACTCAAAATAATTTTGGAATTTTTTCCTGATCATTACTTTCTGAGACATTTGAGTCAAATACAGCCAGTCTCCCTGCTTTATGGATGTGCTTTCAGACAATATTTATCTTCAAGCAGTTGTCTATCATATTTACCAGATTTCTCTTCAAAAGATAGTTGATCCAAAAAAAGTGTTCAATTTATCCAAAATACAAACTTTCTTACCCTGATGACTTAAAATAATGTTCCAAAGATTATTTCTAAGGAAATGTTTCAGAAATGTTTGATCTGGTTAGAGTATTGTTTGAAATGAAGGTATTGTATCTCAAGATAACTAATTGTAAGGGGATCATGATTAGTTGGGTGTGGAAATCATACATTTTTTAGCACCTCTGTCACAACTCATCCAGATTAGATACCCTTATTTATTTGGTTCAGTCTAAAAAATTTAGCAAATTTTAGTTTCATTTTAGCAATCATTCTCTTACTTAATAGAAAGAAAAGTATATTCTAAAATATAAGTCATTCCTTTTTTCTTCTGCCCTAACCTACACCTAATTATTTAAGGTGATATTAATGACCATCATCAGTTTTACTGTCCTGTCCCACAATGATGCTATCAAGATTTGTAAAGCTATTTGCCCTTACAGCAAAAGACATTTGGGCTCTGAGAATTCTTATCACTGCTCTTCTTTGTCCTGTAATTCTGCTTCTAATAATATCAGGTTACTACCCCAATTAATAATCCCATTCCTCCACCAATTTTAATTTGTTACTTCAACTTTCCTGCTACTTAAAATCACCTTCAGACTAAGAAATCAAGTAACCAAGTTTGTCAGAATTTGTATAAAATTAAATGGATGCTGTGTCTTATGAGTTAGCTGCTTGAACTCAGGGGTATTTAATCTGTTGATGAGATTTTAGCCAAAGTTGGCAATAGTTAAGGTTTTCAGGTAAATAAATTTCAGATAAATGAGGTATTGTATATAAAATTCATCATGTTATTTTTTATAAGCTCTCCTTAAAGTGTTTCCTTGTTATATGAAGATATTTTCTAGTCCTTTGCAAAGTGCTCTTTATTAAAATGTCCTCTTCATGTATATAATCTAATGAGGTTGCTCATCACCATGGTCTGGGAAATTGGGAGGAATTACAAATTTTAATTCTGGTCTCAGTACTGCTTTGGAGCAAATTACTTAATTTCTCTGTATTCTATCTTCTTTAGCTATAAATGAGAACCAAAAGCGTTATGTTGTTTTGCTTAGTTTTGAGAAAAAAAAACAGTAGAGCTCTTGAATATAAAATATGCTACAAGTGCTTAGTGAAAGTTAAAGTTATTTATTGCTATAGACTCAGATACAACTTTTGAAAGAAGAATTGGAAGCTGAAAGGACCACTCGAGCCAAGGTAGAGAGGGAGAGAGCTAACCTCATCCGAGAGCTGGAAGACATGAATGAGAGGCTGGAGGAGGCAGGAGGTGTCAGTTCGGCTCAGCTGGAGATAAATAAGAAACAAGAAACAAAATTCCAGAAGCTCCGCCGAGACCTGGAAGAGGCCACACTGCACTTTGAGGCAACCTCTGCCTCTTTGAAGAAGAGAAACGCAGATAGCCTGGCTGAGCTGGAGAGCCAGGTAGAAAATTTACAACAGGTCAAGCAGACACTGGAAAAAGACAAGAGTGACCTAGAGCTCGAAGTGAACGATCTCCTGATCCATGTTGAACAGATGACCAGAGCTAAGGTAAAGAACATTTACAAGCTCTTCTTGAGGATTTAGAACATGGAAGTAGGCAGAGGAGGGGAAGGGAGAGAAAGTTAAAGTAAATTGGTGACTCAAAGTACCTGCTAATGGAAGCTAGAGATCTTCAGATTGGCTCAGTTCAGTTCAGTCACTCAGTCATGTCTGACTCTTTGCGACCCCATGAACCATAGCACGCCAGGCCTCCCTGTCTGTCACCAACTCCCGGAGTTCACTCAAACTCATATCCATCGAGTTGGTGATGCCATCCAGCCATCTCATCCTCTGTTGTCCCCTTCTTCTCCTGCCCCCAAACCCTCCCAGCATCAGGGTCTTTTCCAATGAGTCAACTCTTCACATGAGGTGGCCAAAGTACTGGAGTTTCAGCTTCAGCATCAGTCCTTCCAATGAACACCCAGGACTGATCTCCTTTAGGATGGACTGGTTGGATCTCCTTGGAGTCCAAGGGACTCTCAAGTCTTCTCCAACACCACAGTTCAAAACCATCAATACTTCAGCGCTCAGCTTTCTTCACAGTCCAACTCTCACATCCATACATGACCACTGGAAAAATCATAGCCATGACTAGATGGACCTTTGTGGGCAAAGTAATGTCTCTGCTTTTCAATATGCTATCTAGGTTGGTCATAACTTGTCTTCCAAGAAGTAAGAGTCTTTTAATTTCATGGCTGCAATCACCATCTGCAATGATTTTGGAGCCCCAAAAAATAAAGTCTGACACTGTTTCCACTGTTTCCCCATCTATCTGCTGTGAAGTGATGGGACCAGATGCCATGATCTTCATTTTCTGAATGTTGAGCTTTAAGCCAACTTTTTCACTCTCTTCTTTCACTTTCATCATGGGCTTTTTAGTTCCTCTTCACTTTCTGCCATAAGGGTGGTGTCATCTGCATGTCTGAGGTTATTGATATTTCTCCCGGCAATCTTGATTCCAGCTTGTGCTTCTTCCAGCCCAGTGTTTCTCATGATGTACCCTGTATATAAGTTAAATAAGCAGAGTGACAATATACAGCCTTGATGTACTCCTTTTCCTATTTGGAACTAGTCTGTTGTTCCATGTCCAGTTCTAACTGTTGCTTCCTGACCTGTATATAGGTTTCTCAAGAGGCAGGCCAGGTAGTCTGGTATTCCCATCTCTTTCAGAATTTTCCACAGTTTGTTGTGATCCACACAATCAAAGGCTTTGGCATAGTCAATAAAGCAGAAGTAGGTGTTTTTCTGGAACTCTCTTGCTTTTTCCATGATCCAACAGATGTTGGCAATTTGATCTCTGGTTCCTCTGCCTTTTCTAAAACCAGTTTGAACATCTGGAAGTTCATGGTTCACGTATTACTGAAGCCTGGCTTGGAGAATTTTGAGCATTACTTTACTAGCGTGTGAGATGAGTGCAATTGTGCGGTAGTTTGAGCATTCTTTGGCATTGCCTTTCTTTGGGATTGGAATGAAAACTGCCCTTTTCCAGTCCTGTGGCCACTGCTGAGTTTTCCAAATTTGCTGGCAGAATGAGTGCAGCACTTTCACAGCATCATCTTTCAGGATTTGAAATAGCTCAATTAGAATTCCATCACCTCCACTGGCTTTGTTCGTAGTGATGCTTTCTAAGGCCCACTTGACTTCACATTCCAGGATGTTTGGATCTAGGTGAGTGATCACACCATCGTGATTATCTTGGTTGTGAAGATATTTTTTGTACAGTTCTTTTGTGTATTCTTGCCACCTCTTCTTAATATCTTGTGCTTCTCTTAGGTCCATACCATTTCTGTCCTTGATCAAGCCCATGTTTGCATGAAATGTTCCCTTGGTATCTCTAATTTTCTTGAAGGGATCTCTAGTCTTTCCCATTCTGTTGTTTTCCTCTATTTCTTTGCATTGATCACCGAGGAAGGCTTTCTTATTTCTCCTTGCTATTCTTTGGAACTCTGCATTCAGATGCCTATATCTTTCCTTTTCTCCTTTGCTTTTCACTTCTGTTCTTTTCACAGCTATTTGTAAGCCCTCCTCAGACAGCCATTTTGCTTTTTTGCATTTCTTTTCCATGGGGATGGTCTTGGTCCCTGTCTCCTGTACAATGTCACGAACCTCCGTCCATAGTTCATCAGGCACTCTGTCTATCAGATCTAGTCCCTTAAATCTATTTCTCACTTCCACTGTATAATCGTAAGGGATTTGATTTAGGTCATACCTGAATGGTCTAGTGGTTTTCCCCACTTTCTTCAATTTAAGTCTGAATTTGGCATTAAGGAGTTCATGATCTGAGCCACAGTCAGCTCCCAGTCTTGTTTTTGTTTTTGCTGACTGCATAGAGCTTCTCCATCTTTGGCTGCAAAGAATATAATCAATCTGATTTCGGTGTTGACCATCTGGTGATGTCCATGTATAGAGTCTTCTCTTGTGTTGTTGGAAGAGGGTGTTTGTCATGACCAGTGCATTCTCTTGGCAAAACTGTATTAGCCTTTGCCTTGCTTCATTCTGCACTCCAAGGCCAAATTTGCTTGTTACTCCAGGTGTTTCTTGACTTCCTACTTTTGTATTCTAGTCCCCTATAATGAAAAGGACATCTCTTTTGGGTGTTAGTTCTAAAAGGTCTTGTAGGTCTTCATAGAACTGTTCAAATTCAGCTTCTTCAGCGTTACTGGTTGGGGCATAGACTTGGATTACCGTGATATTGAATGGTTTGCCTTGGAAACGAACAGAGATCATTCTGTGGTTTTTGAGATTGCATCCAAGTACTGCATTTCGGACTGTTTTGTTGACTATGATGGCTACTCCATTTCTTCTAATGGATTCCTGCCCATAGTAGTAGATATAATAGTCATCTGAGTTAAATTCACCCATTTCAGTCCATTTTAGTTTGCGGATTCTTAGAATGTCAATGTTCACTCTTGCCATTTCCTGTTTGACCACTTCCAATTTGCCTTGATTTATGAACCTAACATTCCAGTCCCTATGCAATATTGCTCTTTACAGCATCGGACCCTGCTTGTATCATCAGTCGCATACACAACTCGGTATTGTTTTTGCTTTGGCTCCATCCCTTCATTCTTTCTGGAGTTATTTCTCCACTGATCTCCAATAGCATATTGGGCACCTACTGACCTGGGGAGTTCCTCTTTCAGTATCCTATCATTTTGCCTTTTCATATGGTTCATGGGGTTCTCAAGGCAAGAATACTGAAGTGGTTTGCCGTTCCCTTCTCCAGTGGACCACATTCTGTCAGACCTCTCCACCATGACCCGTCCATCTTGGGTGGCCCCACACAGCATGACTTAGTTTAGACAAGGCTGTGGTCCATGTGATCAGTTTGGCTAGTTTTCTGTGAGTATGGTTTCAGTGTGTCTGCCCTCTAATGCCCTCTCACAACACCTACCGTCTTACTTGGGTTTCTCTTACCTTGGACAAGGGGTATCTCCTCATGGCCACCTCCCCTGACCTTGGGCATGGAGTAGCTCCTCTAGGCCACCACCTCTGACCTCGGGTGTGGGATAGCTCCTCTCTAGATCAGGTCTAATCTCAGGCATTGCAAAAGTTCCATGACCATCTCCTGAAGGTAGCCTGACAGTGGCTTCTGACCTTATTGGAATTCCAGTCTGTGTTCCTTGTGGGTCTTTCTAGTGATGACACAGTAGGTAGGCTGGACAAGGGATGCCACTAACTTGTACATGGTGTGTGTCTCTCTCTTTTTTCAGTTGGAGGATAATTGCATGACAATGTTGTGTTAGCCTCTGCTGTACAATAACCAATAACATGTATACACATGTCCCCTCCTCTTGTGCCTCCCCCTCCCACCCCATCTCACTCCTCCTGGTCATCACAGAGCACTGAGCTGAACTCCCTATGCCATATAGCAGCTTCCCACTAGCTGTCTACTTTACACACTGTAGTGGATATATGTCATTGCTACTCTTTCAATTCATCCCACCCTCCCGTTTCCCTCCCTGTGTCTACAAGTCTGTTCTCTATGTCTCCATCTCTATTCCTGCTTTGCAAATAGATTCATCAGTGGTGTTTCTCTCTTGAAGGATGGCTTTGAGTTGGGAGCACTCCAAGGAGGGGGCTCAGGAACTTTAAGTCCATCCAAACAAATGGTACAAACAGCTTTGGGGGAAGTTAAGAACTTTTTCTCCTTTGTGTCCTCTGGCATCTCTTTAATAAGCCAACACTAGGAGAATTTTCACATGTTCTTTCTTCACCGAGTCCATTAATCTCTACTCTGCCAGCTCTCATCTCAAATGACTAGTATCAGATGACAGGTAAGAACCTCCTTACCTTCTGGCAGTTGAGAGGAGCTTTGATTGAGGCCATGCAGAGCAAATAACCAGTGCCAGATTCTTCCTGTGAGCAGAATCTGTAGTCATCTGGGAAGACAAACCAACAATAAAGCTTGATCTTTAAGGACGACAACCATAAAAATGTACGATTTCTTCAGAGATACTGAGTGACTCCTGAAATATTTAGCCTTAATTTCCTTTAAATAGCACATTGAATAGAAAGAAACACAACTACCCCACTTTTCCTTCTCTTTCTTCCTCTCCACTCTCCCTGCCATCACACCTTCAATTATCATAAAATACAAATCTAGTGAAGACTTCGGACCTCTCTTCCTCTGTCTCTTCTGTACGCTGCATTTTGTTTGGATTCTGTCTTCAACTCAGCAATGAAAACATTCTCACTCCTTGCCCTTGTAGGTTTATCTTCCTTTATCAGTGCAAGTGAGCACTAGAAGACCTTACTCTTTGCCCCTCGTTCATCCTCAGGAACTCTTCTGTTGCTATACATTTTAGTAGTAAGTCATAAAATCATAAGACCATCGACAGATTCACCATAAATCCGTACTAATTATGTATTAATTTTATACTTACCAACTTCCTCTGGAATTTCATTGCTGCTCAGAAGTTCTTTATTCTTCTAACTTGTTTTATTTTAAAAGAGAAACAAAAATCCTTCCTCAGACTCCAACCCTGCCTTCCTGAATCCATCCTTTTACTAAATGTTAACACTTAACTGATAAGATTAAGACCATTCATTATAACTTCTCTCTTCACCTTATAATATATTCACTCAGCCATTTCTTTCATTCTTGCTCCAAACAATAAAATATTCTTCCACATAACCATTATCCACATATTAAAAAAAAAAAAAAACAGACTTTTCCATACTAGGGTTAGTATTTTGAGAGAAAAGCAAAGCCTGTCCATGTCTGTCTTAATCTGATTCCTTGACCAAAGAGTAATGTTCTATTTATCTATTGATATGTAGCAAATCCGGAGAAGGCAATGGCACCCACTCCAGTACTCTTGCCTGGAAAATCCCATGGACGGAGGAGCCTGGTAGGCTGCAGTCCATGGGGTCGCTAAGAGTTGGACACGACTGAGCGACTTCACTTTCACTTTTCACTTTCATGTATTGGAGAAGGAATTGGCAACCCACTCCAGTGTTCTTGCCTGGAGAATCCCAGGGATGGGGGAGCCTGGTGGGCTGCCGTCTGTGGGGTCGCACAGAGTCAGACACGACTGAAGCGACTTAGCAGCAGCAGCAGCATGTAGCAAATCACCCTCAAAACCTTGAAGTTAAAACAATATAATTTATTATTTTTCTCTCTTGGTTCTGGGGCTTGACAGGCTTAGCGCAGATGGTGGTTGTGACTCAAATCATCTGAAGGTTTATTCACTCACCTGTCTGGCTCTTGGGCTGGGATAGCTAGACAGTTGAGGGCTGTTTGGAAATGTCTCTTTCCTTATGACCTCTCCATGTAGCTAGCTTGGCTTTCCTCACAGCGTGGTAGTCATAGGGGAGTTGGACTTCTTACATGGTAATTCAGGGCACTAAAAGCAAGTATTCCAAGAGACCAGAAGCTGCAAAGACTCTTGTGAGGTTGGCTTGCAATACAGTGGAGTGATTCTGTGTGACTCCCAACAGTGATGAGTCACAGGATAGGGTCTACACGTGGTTGTGGATACTAGAGAGTGTGGCTCACTGGTGTGCCTTGTTTGGAAACCAGCTCCCACAAGTCAGTGTATATCTCACTACCTCTTCACTCCTTTAACCCCTGCAACGTCTTTTATTTCCCCTTTTGTTGGGCTTCCCTGGTAGCTCAGACAGTAAAGAACTGCCTGCAGTGCAGGAGACCTGGATTCCATCCCTGGGTCAGGAAGATCCTCTGGTGAAGGGCATGGCAATCCACTCCAGTATTCTTGCCTGGAGAATCCCCTGGATAGAGGAGCCTGGTGGGCTACAGTCCATGAGGCTGCAAAGAGTCGGACATGACTGAGTGACTAAGCACACATCTTAAAAGTAGTTTCTTAATTGGTTCTTGCAAAGATCAGTAATGTCTCTCTTTCCTCAAATTAGCATGTCTAAAGCCAGACTTACCTCTCCTGAAGCTGACATATAATTCCTATGGATCTTTTTGCCACCAGCACCCTGTTCCTTCCATCACCCAGACTCTCAGCCTAGAACTGTGTTTCCTCTCTGTTCTTTGCTTTCCAATCAATTCTTAGAGAAGGTCAATTTTGTACTGTCTTGTAATTTTTCATTCCATTCCCACTCATATGTAAAAAATTCATTATCTGTTAACTGGATTATTGCAGTGTTTTCTAAATTATCTTTTTTTCCCCAATCTTTTTAAAATAGTACCAATATGAATATTTTAAGAGATGCATGGCTCTGTGGAATCATGTCCCAGCTTCAGAGTGAACTCCACATTTCTGCCCTTTAAGGTACCCTATAGCCCATGATTTGACTCCACTCCTCGTGCCAGTTTTAGATTCTAGAACTTTGTTTCCTAGACCCTCTACACCCTCTACTTCAGCCATGCTAGAATGCCTGCGTTCCATCAAATATCCATTTTCCCACCAATGTGCCTTTTCCAAACTGAACTGTGTCTCTGGAGTGCTCAAGTTCAACATCCCTTATTAAAATTTTGCCTGAATTATTTTCTGAATTCTTGTAGCCCTTTTGGCATCCCCTTTGCATTGCCACATTGTAATCTTTTCAGTTTGCTTCAGTAGAAGACATCTCTAAGGTAGAAACTAGGTCTTATTTTTCTCATGTTTACTAAGTGCTTTCCATAATCAGTACACTCAGTTACTAGCATCAGTTTTTTACATACGCCTCTTGGGATTTCTGTGGCTCATAGATTTAATCATTTGTTCAGGGTCACAAAAATTATATGGCGGAGATGGGCCTCAACCCCCAATCCTGTGTATGTCTGTGGGTGATGGCATTCTGTTGCTGCCTTACATATTTCTTGGTGGGATAAATTGACTCTGTTCACTCTCATAGGCGTATACATTATGCTGAACTTTATCTTGAATTGTTTACTTCATCTTTTCTTGAATTATAATGCCAGAAATGCCAATACTCAGTGGTACAGTAGAAACCAAAGCATTTTCGAAAGCATATTAGGCTGACAGAGAGGCCCAGGGCAATTTAGAAGTTATAGGCAATCTCACAATTATCTTGATTATTTTGAATTCCCATTGGTTCCTGAATTTCTAGGAGGCAGCATTTTTATGCGTCATTTTAAGAACCAGCTTCAGAATAAATGTGCATTATTCCATTAACCTCTTCCTTCTTGGTATCAAAATTTAGTGTCTATCTTTAGGCTGAAACTTGAAGTACTTTTGAGGGTGCCACCCTTTGAATGGCATGCCCCTGTCCAGGCCACCTTTAGATAAACAATCACATTGCCTTTGCAGATCCTGCTTATGAAAACACTTTTTCGATTGAAAACACAATTCCAATGTTAGTGCCATGGATAACTACCAATTGAGGCTGTGCCTGAGGGCGAATGTCTTATGCCTGCCCAGTAGCTGCCTGCTCTGCAGGTGTGCACAGCCATGCAGGGCTTAATCACACAGGCTTCTCTTGAAACCAGGGAATTCTCTGGCTCCTTTGCTTGCCACTCCCACAACACTGACTAAGCTATCTTATGGAGATCTGTGTTCTTTCACCCTCAGCAAACAGGTGTGCAGAAGAGCACACTCCTGGTCATAAGCAGAAATGGCATTTCTCACATCTGGCTGTCTTCCTCCTGACCCAATTCATAGGTCATTTATTATTGGAGTGAACATAAAACAAAAATGGTTTACATAGTCATATTTTTATTCAGTTTCTTCCAGAATCCATAAATTGGATCTGGAATCCAGTTTCACACAGGATTCACGACAATTTCAATCAACTAGAATGTTAAGTTAATTAATCCTTAACATTTCCTTTGTTATTACTTGATATAACAGATCCTTAGGAATCTAGTGTCTGACTTTTTCTTTTCTTGCACCAGTTCAAATCCTATACCCAACACATACTAGCTGTGTGAATTTGGGCAAGGTATTTAGCCTCTCTGACCATTTCCTCATTTATAAAACAGAGGCAATCTGAGTTCCTGAGGAATACTGTGAGGAAAATGAGTGTGCCAACTTTGACTGTCAGATTACTTTCAGAAGTAGTAAAGCAAACATATTCAACAATCAAAATATTTGAAATTACAGACTATTTAAAAAGTGTTGCCTGGGTTTTTTCTATAGCTTCTAGTGATAAGTGGAGATTGCGGGTAATTGAGTGTGTCTGGCATTTAACATCATTGTTCTAACCTTCGTGATGTACAGAAAGCTGATTGAACCTCTGGCAGGTCTGGTTTCATATCCACCACCTGGCATGGGTGTGCTATGGAATATCTGTGAGTAGAATTACTGATATTTCTTGTCAGTCTCTGAATGGCCTCTTCCTTTGTTTGCTAATCAGTGGATAATATACCAACCCAGTTAAAAAAAAAACCAATTTGGGGGTTGAGGTTCACAGGGAAAGCTTGAATGTGACCTCTAAGTAAACTTTAGTGGGTCTGTTTGCCAACCTCTCACTAAAGTTTGTAGTAATTTGAGTCTCCTATTTTGTGTCAAGCTCTGTATTTGGCCTTGGGGATATAAGATGCAATTTAGGAGTCTTCCAAAAACAGTTAGAATAGTCATTTCTAACTATAAAATAGAGTAAGTTTACAGAGAACAATCTTCATCACAGCACAGGCTCCAGCTGGAGAGCTCCAAAGTCTTTGCTGACTCAGAAGTTTCCCAAAGGACTAAACCTGGCATCATCCTGGAGATGTTTCTCTCCCTTGGCCATTGCTATATCATAAAAATTAGTTTAATGTTGAAAACTATTAGACTTACCACCAGATTTCACAGTTTTCACCATTTTCTTGAAATGCCATTGATGTGATCCTTTCTTTGTCAAAGTAATCTCCTTCTCTCTCCTTCTTCTCTCTTGCTATCCCTTCCCCTACATCTCCCCTCCTTTTTCCATAGCACTATTTCTTTATAGAGATAAAAGTCTCATATGGACTGAGAACAAAACAGAAAAACAGCAATGTAAAATCCGTAGAACTGTGAAGTACCACGTGTCATTTTATGATATCTGACCATATTAATAATATGAATGAAAATTACAGCTAGGTAAAGGGGCCAGCACCATCTTACATTTGGAAGCTCTTGGTCCTGAAAATATTGAATTTCAAAGTCATTGGCATTAGTTTTCAGTGTGGCAAAAATTTGATGATTAGATTGGTTACTTAAACCAGGTAAAAGTGCATAGGTCACTTAGCATATCATTTTCTTTAAACATGAACAACCAATTCTGAGAAGTTGGAGTTTGGGATTGAAATGATAACCCAGCAGGGTAATCATGAGCCTGCAACCTTAATGATTGGGAGGGTCCAGTTGTTTTCGCAGTTCAAACTTCTATTATTACGCTGCTGTATCTCAGATTCATCTGCTTTCTCCTGTCCTTCTTGGTCAACCCTCTGGACTTTCCTTCCTCCTCCATCTTTCCCATCCTTTCTTTCCCATCCCTCTGAACTATCCCCTTGTTTATTGAGCTCCTAATATGTGTTAGATACTATTCTAGACATAGGGGGTATAATCTGTTATCAAATGGAATCTCTATCCTCATGAAGCTTATAGTCTAGAAGAAAAGAAAGATGGTTAAATATATAATGTCAGGAAGTAATTATATACTTCATCAGTGTTTGACACATTTCCTTCTTCTGAAAAGCAAAGAATTCTAGAGACATTCCCCAATACCAGATACTTGTTTCTCCATTAATACCTATAATTTGAAAAGTTTGGGCCGCCTAGGGGCCCAGACTCTGAGTGTATTGTGCTGTTTAAAATTAGCAGACATGGTTTTCCAATGCTAGCTGTGACTTTCAGGGCAGAGGAGAGCACAAGGGTCCCAGGAACCACCCCTCCCTCCATTCCTTATGCAGCTAATTCAGCATGTTCTCTATAAACCATGTCCAACCTTCCCCTCTCAACTTGTAGGCTAATGCTGAGAAGCTTTGTAGTCTGTATGAGGAACGCTTGAAAGAAGCAAATGCAAAACTGGATGAAGTGACTCAATTAGCAAATGACGTGACAGCGCAGAAGACAAAGCTACGGAGTGAGAATGGTAAGTAAACTTTTGGTGTTGCTTCACTTACAAGTCTCAAGCCCAGAAGAATGGTGGAGAAACCACTGAAATGATGATCCAATCACTGAGTCTGGGTGGGAATTTAAAAATTCTAGGGAGGTGGTGAGGCCCTTGATGTTATCTTTTCCAAGACATGCTCTTGTCTGGGAAGGATCACCTCTGTGCCACCTTGAAAGGCCTTGCCCAACTCTCTTCCATGAAGGGGAAAAGCAATATGCAGTTGACTGGAGTAGCTTTCATGATCCAAGGATGGTAGAGACTATCCACACAGTCTATAAGACATGCCACTTTATCATATCTACCTCACTGAAATAGGCATTTCCCCTAATTTTCAATGAGCCCACACCTATTTTTTATATTTATATTTTTTACAAATTGAAGTATAGTTAATTTACAATGTTGTATTGATTTCAATTGTACAGCAAAGTCATTCAGTTACATACACGTATGTGTGTATGTATTCCTTTTTCAGATTCTTTTGCATGAAAGATTATTACAAGATATTGAGTATAGTTCCCTATGCTATATAGCAGGTCATTGATTACCTATTTTATGGGCAGTAGTGTATATATATTAATCCCAAACTCTGAATTTATGTCCTCCTTGATCCCTGCTCTCCCCTTTGGTAACCACAAGTTTGTTTTCTATGAGTCTATTTCTGATTTGTAAATAAGTTCATTTGTATCATTTTTTTTAGATTCCACATATAAGTGGTATCATATGATATTTGTCTTCTTCTGTCTGACTTCACTTAATATGATAATCTCTATATCCATCCTTGTTGCTTTTGTTGTTGTTGTTCAGTTGCTCAGTTGTGTCCAACTCTTTGTGACTCCATGTACTGCTGCATGCCAGTCTTCATTGAGTTGGTGATGCCATCCAGTCCTCTCGTCCTCTGTCGTCCCCTTCTCCTCCTGCCTTCACCTTTCCCAGTATCAGGGTCTTTTCTAATGAGTCACCTCTTCACATCAGGTGGCAAAAATATTGGAGATTCAGCTTCAGCATCAGTCCTTCCAAAGAATATTCCGGACTGATTTCCTTTAGGATTGACTGGTTTGATCTCCTTGCAGTCCAAGGGACTCTCAAGAATCTTCTCCAACACCACAGTTCAAAAGCATCAATTCTTTGGTGCTCAGCCTTCTTTATGGTTCAACTCTCACATCCATACATGAGTATCTCTATATCCATCCATGTTGCTTTAAGTGGCATTATTTCATTTTTTTTTATGGCCAAGTAATATATATATATGTGGAGAAGGCAATGGCACCCCACTCTAGTACTCTTGCCTGGAAAATCCCATGGACAGAGGAGCCTGGTAAGCTGTAGTCCATGGGGTCGCTAAGAGTTGGACACGACTGAGCAACTTCACTTTCACTTTTCACTTTCATGCATTGGAGAAGGAAATGGCAACCCACTCCAGTGTTCTTGCCTGGAGAATCCCAGGGACAGGGGAGCCTGGTGGGCTGCTGTCTATGGGGTCACACAGAGTTGGACACAACTGAAGTGACTCAGCAGAATATATATATGGGGCTTCCCTGATGGCTCAGACAATAAAGAATCTCCCTACAATGTAGGAAATCTGGGTTTGATGCCTGGGTTGGGAAGACTCCCTGGAGGAGGAAATGGCAATGCCCTCCAGTATTCTTGCCTGGGCAATTCCATGGGCAGAGGAGCCTGGCGGGCTACAGTCCATGGGGTCACAAAGAGTCAGACACAACTTATATAGTATAGCCTTAAGTCAAGGAGCATGATCCCTCCAGCCCTCTTCTTTCTCAAGATTCTTTTGGCTACTCAGAATCTTTTGTGTTTCCATACAAATCTTAAAATTTTTTGTTCTGGTTCTGAGGAAAATGCCATTGGTAATTTTATAGGGTTTGCATTGAATCTGTAGATGCCTTGGGTAGTATGAACCTACACCTCTTTTGACCTCTTTGCTATGTTTTGAAAATATCAGGCATATTCCCACCCTAGAGTCTTGCCCTGACTATTTTTTCTTCGTAGAGTACCCTACTCATCAAGAAAAAACTTAAAGATGAGAGTTAATCAAATAGATCTGGGGGAAGTCAGGATAGGCCTTGTTGGGAAGGTGACATTTGAGTACTCTCAACCAGTTTTCTCCATGTGCTTCTTTTTTCATAGAATTTAATACCTTCAAAGAAACTACATGCTTGACATAATAAATAAGTTTGTCTTGTCTCCATCTGCTACAGTGTAAGCTACATGAGGGCAGGGGCCTTTATTATGTCCACTGATATGTTAGTCATCTAGAGCAATGCCTGCCATTTGCTGGGGATCCTCAAACATTTGACCAGTTAAAATTAGAACAATGTTCTGTGGCTTATTCTTAACCATCAACCACTATTAATGAGGTTTTCCCCCTCTATCTTTTACATGATGACAATCTATTTGAGGTTTTTCTTTTTAAATTCATCATGAGCTTTTTTGTATCTTGTATAGTCATTATGAGTGTGGACAATGGTTACTTCATCTTGCCCTGTAACTTGCTTGTCTGCTATGAACAGCATGTGGCTAGCTGTTTGTCTGTAATTAGAATAATTTTTAGTAATATATTCCCAGAGATAGACTTCCTAGGCCAATGAAAATAAACAATGTGTTCTTGATACCCAGAGGCACTCACTTTAAAAAGACAGTGAAGGCCATTTATCCTTCCAAATGAAGGCCATTTATCATTCTGCCTGTGGACACCTCTGTTTCTAGATGCTAAATCTGGTTGTTGTTGTTCAGTTGCTCAATAATGTCAGACTCTTTGCGACCCCATGGACTGCAGCATGCCAGGCTTCCCTGTCCTTCACTATCTCCTGGAGTTTGCTCAAACTCATGCCCATTGAGTTGATGATGCCATCCAAACTATAGATTTGGAACTCTAAAAGAGGGAAGTGTTTTAGATTCTAGCAGGGACACTAAGCAGGACTCTTCTCATGCTGATGACAGGGTGTGTGACACTTGGCCTCAATACAAAACCCCCAATTTGATCTTTGGTGCCATTTAGGATATAGTCTGTGTGGGGACCGTGCAGTCTGGAGGCTAGGCTGGAAAATGACTGTATGTCTGTGCTGAAGGAAGTGCTGTGTACAATTTGTTTGATAGGCATTACCTACCTCCCTCTACTTATTGGTATTAATTTTCTATTCACTTTTTTGATGAGGAAATTGGTGGGTGAGTGAAATGAAACTGGATCTGAGATGATAATTCTGCTTAGGATGCAGGGCATTTTATGTCCTCCTTTATTCTCGGCTTTACCTTTTGGCTCTTGTACGGATTAAATTTTAAGTATATACCTATCCAAACTCCCCTCCTCTCACTAGGATGATGGTCCAGATTTTTGATGCTTTTTTTCTTTTTTGCTACTATTTCCAAAGTTTCTTTCTCATGCCCTGTCCTGTCCACTGATTACAGTCTGCTTTCAAAGGAGACCAATAGTAAATGTGATCAGTTAAGCCATGTTAAGTGGATCCCAGTTCTGTAACATATGTGTTATGTTAGTCTCAACCCCTTAATGGATTGGCATTTCCTCAGAATACTTTTAAATATGATGTGTGACCTAGAGTTTCTCAAAGTTTGGTCCATGGAACCCCAGCAATCATCAAGGCTCTTTCAGGGGAACTAAGTGAGAGGTTAGAGCTCTTTCATTCAATACTAAGATGCTCTTTGCTCTTTCAGTCCTTTTGCTGCTATTATAGATGGTGCGAAAGCAATGATGATTAAAACTGCTGGAGCCTTAGCACAAACCAAGGCAGTAGCACCATGCTGTAGTAATAATCATTGTATTTGCTGGTATATACTCAAAAGTTTAAAAAAGAGTCCGTTTTACTTAAGAATGTCCTTAATGAAACAGTAAAAATTAATTATATCTCAACCCCAAGTATATATCTTTTTAATATTCTGTGTAACAAAACAGAAAGTGTGCATAAAGCACCTCTGTTTCATACTAAAGTAGGATGTGTGATTGTTTAAGTTCTGAGCTAAACTAGCAATTTTTCAGGAAGAATCGTATTTACTTGAAAGAATATTTGACAAACTATGCTTATTCAGACTTAGATATCTGGCAGATATTTTTTTCAAAAATGAACAAAATGAGCCTGTCACTCCAAGGGAAACAACTGACAATATTTGTTGCCAATAATAAAAGTGGAGCTTTTAGGTAAAAATTAGATTTTTTTCATGAGCTTGATGGCTCTCAATTCTTGAAGACTCCCCCCTCTCTTTTTTTTTATTGTGTATAGTATTAGTTTCAGGTATATAATACAGTGATTCAGCATTTCTCTGTATTACAAATTGATCAACACAATAAGCCTAATAACTATCTGTTACCATACAAAATTATTTCAATACCATTGACTATAACCCTTATGTTGTACATCATAGCCCCATATTTTATAACTAAAATAAGAAGTTCATACCTCTAATCCCCTTAACCTATTTCACTTAACTCCTCCATCCCCTTCCCCTCTGGCAGCTACCAGTTTGTTCTCTGTGTCTGTGAGTCTGTTTCTATATTGTTTTGTTTGTTCATTTTTTTTTTAGATTCCACATATAAGTGAAATAATATGTTGTTTGTCTTTGTGTTTCCGTGTCTGATTTATTTTATTTAACATTATACCTTCTAGGTCCATCCATGTTAATGCTAATGACATAATTTCATTTTTTCATGACTGAGTAGTATTCCATTTCATTGATCTATGTGTCTATTTTTTATGCCAATATCATAGTTTTCATTGCTATAACTTTGTAGTATAGCTTGAAATCAGGTTGTGTGATACCTCCAGCTTTGTTCTTCTTTCTCATGATCGCTTTGGCTTTTCTGGGACTTCTGTGGTTCTATACAAATTTTAGGGTTATCTGTTCTAGTTTTGACAAAATTTTTGATAAGGGTTACATTGAATCTGTAGATTGCTTTCAGTAGTAATATTTTTTAATGATATTAATTCTTCCAGTCTATGAACATAGAGTATCTTTCCATTTACTTGTATCTTTAATTTCTTTACTCAATTTCTTATAGTTTTCCAAGAACAGGTCTTTTAACCTCTTGGTTACATTTAATCCTAGGTATTTTATACTTTTGATGTAATTGTAAATGAAATTGTTTTCTTCATTTCTCTTCCTGATAGTTTGTTATTAGTGTACAGAAATGTATCTGATTCTGTATATGGATTTTGCATCTTATAACTTTATTGAATTCATTTATTAGATCTGATAGTTTTTTGATGGAGGTTTTAGGGTTTTCTATGTATATATCATATCATCTGCAAATAGTGAGTTTTTTTCTCCCTTTCCTATTTAAATGTCTTTAAACCCCTTTTTATTTGTAATTGCTGTGGCTAGGACTTCTAGTACTGTGTTGACTAAAAGTGGTAAAAACAGACCTCCTTGTCTTGATTCTGATCTTTGAGAGGTCTGACCATTGAGTATCAGGTTAGCTGTAGTTTTGTCATAGATGATATTTATGATGTTGAGATATTTTACCTCTATGTGTCCTCTGTCTCTCTCTTCTCCTTCTGGGGCCTCTCTAATGCAAATGGTAGTGTGCCCGATGTCCCAGAGGTCCCTTAAACTAATCTCTGTTAAAAATTCTTATTTCTTTTTTCCTGTTCGCATTGGATGATTTCCGATTCCTCATCTTCCAGACTGCAGATCTGTTCTGCATCTTTTAATCTGTTGTTGATTCTCTTAGTGTGTACTCTCATATCAGTTATTGTAATCTTTCATTCTGATTGGTTCTTTTTTATATTTTTGTTGAAGTTCTCAGGCTGAGTTCATTCAGTCTTCTCCTGAGTTTAGTAAGCATCTTTATGAGGATTACTTTGAATTATATTCTTATATATTGCTTAGCTCCATTTTATTTAGTTCTTTTTCTGGAGTTTTGTCTTGTTCTTTCATTTAGAAAGTATTCCTTTTTCTCCTCACTTTGCCTAACTCTATGGTTTGCTTCTATGTATTAGATAGATCAGCTCCATATCCCAGTCTTGAAAGAGTGACCTTATGTGGAAGGTTTCTGTGGGGCTCCATGGCACAATTCCCATGGTCACCAGAGCCTCTTGTTACTGAGGTTTTCCCTCTTTGGGCTGTGTTCATTCTCTTATTGTGGTTGGGCCACAATTGCTGTGGGCACACTAGTTGGGGGAGCTGGTACCAGGCCTGTCTGGCTGCATCGCTTGGTTGTGACTGCTGTAGATGTGCTGTGGATGGAGCTAACTCCCAAGTGGGAGCTCCTTTGAAAGGAGTGCTGATGCTGGCCAAGATGTCCCACCAGGTCATTTGGTGTAAGAGCCACTTTGGAAGGGCATTGGTGCAGCTCATGCCACCTGTTTGGTGGGGCAGTCATGGAGTGGCTTTTGAGGGGCATGCTGATCCTCAGGGGAATGTTGGGGTGGAAGTATACCCTGTTAGCCAGGTTGATTGAAAGTAACAGAAATGGTGCCCACCAGCTCTGGGCCAGCTAGGTGGCAGAAGAATTAATAAATAAATGAATAAAAATGTGACCACAAGTGCTTCTGCCACTGGAGAAAGTTCTGCCAGATCCCTGCCCTCTAGCGTACATCCTAATAGTTGTCAATATTGGCCATCTCCTCCTTTATGACTCAGGTGTTTCTCAAGCTATTGCCTCTGCACTGAGACCTGGAGGGAGTTTGTACGTGAGCAGTGTTTCAGTTTCCCACTGCCTTTTGGCTTTCCCCACCCTAAGCCCTGCTGCTTTTCACAGCCAGAAATTATGGAAGTTTGTCTTCCCCGTGCAAGTACATTGGGCTGGGGAGCCTGATGGGGGGCTTGGACCCCTCACTCCCTAGTGGGGACCTCAACAGTTGGGATATCCCTCTCACTTATTAGTGGCCTTAGTGGGGGTGCATGTTCTGACTAGACCATGTCTCTGCCCTCTTCCCCTTCCCCATATGGCCTTTTCTTTATATGCTTAGTTATAGAAAATCTGTTCTGTTAGTCTTTAGGTCATTCTCAGAGATAGTTGTTCTATATTTAGTTGTAGTTTGGTGTATCTGTGGGAGGAGGTGAGCTCAGGATTTTCCTCTCCTCCATCTTGATCTGAACCTTAAAGGCTTTTTTTATGAGATAAGTGGTGATGTTAACAAGTATGATTTTATTTTATATTGTGTGATGAAATGTGTTAACATTTGAAAAATCTGCATAATTGAGTAAACATATATTTTTCAAATCACCACTACTTGGTGCTGCAAAATGATATATGGGTAAAAGATCATTCAAAATTTAAGACCGATCCATGAATTTTAATGGAACAGAATAAAAAATTTCATTTGTTTGGTTTATACCATTAACCCTTAGGAAACTTCTATTTGTTGAGTTTTGGTATAGTATCAAACAGTCATCACAATTATCTGAAAAAACTATAAAAATACATCTCCCTTTTCTAGCTACTTATGTGTGAGAGGCTGGATTTCTTCACATGCTTCAACCAGAACAGTTGGATTCCTCAACCAACTGACTTTTATTAAGCCAGAGAGTTTTTTTAAATGTAAAATAAGCTGGTTTTCCTCACTAATTTTTTGTTTGTTTCGGAATATATAGCTTTGCCTCTAAAAACTGTCACTTCTGTTAACATGTCTTTAAGATTTTTATCTTTTAAAATGAGTAAATATGTATCTTAAATTTCTCTTTTATTTTCAAATACACTGTTAATATAAAACTCATACGCACAATACCTCTGTGGGGTCCTCAATGATTTTTAAGTGTATAAAGTGTTGCTAAGACTAAAAAGTTTGGTAATTGCAGTTTTAACCCAAACAGATGCTTTCTTATAATGCTGAGAATTTTAGAACTTCTTCATATCAAGAGGAGTGGGAGTCATAAATATTTGGAGTTTTTATTGTTGGACTGATTATGTAATAGAATTAATGTTTTTTGTTGAGGATTGGCTCTGCTTTAGTGCCATTTCTAATAACCAAGTCATTTCTCACCTATTATGAATGAAATAAGCTAAGCTGGGAAGGTAGACTAGAGTGAAATAAAATCTACCCATTTCTTGATCACATTCTCTACACTTTAATGAAAATTTCTAGTCTTTATTTAGCAATTCAGTCTACAAAGTACATTCACACTCAATTAATTTTCACTAACAATCTTTTATTGTTATCCTCAATTTACAAATGAGGCAAAGAAGTTGTAATTATCTAAAAATTATATGGCCAGAAATTTGTAGACTCACACATAATAAACAAGAGGGCATGCCACAGAAGAAAGAACGTGTTCTTCAGGATTAAAAGCTTAATTTGACTCTATGTCCATTGGTTACTAGCTGTGCAGATTTGTATCTCAATCACATTTAAGTAAGCGGCTGTGTTTTCCCTTCTGAAAAATGGCTAATATAATACCTACATTATCAAATAGTTATGAGAATTAAACTGGATAATATACATAAAATACTTACTCTGTGGAAGATTCTCAGTGATAGCTAATCATCTCACACGCTAGTAAAGCAATGCTTAAAATTTTCCAAGCCAGGCTTCAGTAATACGTGAACCGTGAACTTCCTGATGTTCAAGCTGGTTTCAGAAAAGGCAGAGGAACCAGAGATCAAATTGCCAACATCCACTGGATCATCAAAAAAGCAAGAGAATCCCATAAAAAATATCTATTTCTGCTTTATTGACTATGCCAAAGCCTTTGACTGTGTGGATCACAATAAACTGTGGAAAATTCTTCAAGAGATGGGAATACCAGACCACCTGACCTGCCTCCTGAGAAACCTATATGCAGGTCAGGAAGTAAGAATTAGAACTGGACATGGAACAATAGACTGGTTCCAAATAGGAAAAGGAGTACGTCAGGGGTGTATATTGTCACCCTGCTTATTTAACTTCTATGCAGAGTACATCATGAGAAACACTGGGCTGGAAGAAGCACAAGCTGGAATCAAGATTGCCAGGAGAAATATCAATAACCTCAGATATGCAGATGACACCACCCTTATGGCAGAAAATTAAGAGGAGATAAAGAGCCTCTTGATGAAAGTGAAAGAGGAGAGTGAAAAAGTTGTCTTAAAGCTCAACATTCAGAAAATGAAGATCATGGCATCCAGTCCCATCACTTCATGGCAAATAGATGGGGAAACAGTGGAAATAGTGGCTGACTATTTTTCTGGGCTCCAAAATCACTGCAGATGGTGATTGCAGCCATGAAATTAAAAGATGCTTACTCCTTGGAAGGAAAGTTGTGACCAACCTAGACAGCATATTAAAAAGCAGAGACATTACTTTCCCAACAAAGGTGCATCCAGTCAAGGCTATGGTTTTTCCAGTGGTCATGTATGGATGTGAGAGTTGGAGTATAAAGGAAGCTGAGCACCAAAGAATTGATGCTTTTGAACTGTGGTATTGGAGAAGACTCTTGAGAGTCCCTTGGACTGCAAGGAGATCCAACCAGTCCATCCTAAAGGAGATCAGTCCTGGGTGTTCATTGGTAGGAGTGACGTTGAAGCTGAAATTCCAATACTTTGGCCGCCTGATGTGAAGAGCTGACTCATTTGAAACAACCCTGATGCTGGGAAAGATTGAGGGCAGGAGGAGAAGGGGATGACAGAGGATGAGATGGTTGGATGGCATCACTGACTCGATGGACGTTGGTTTGGGTGGACTCCGGGAGTTGGTGATGGACAGGGAGGCCTGGCGTGCTGAGGTTCATGGGGTCGCAAAGAGTCAGACACGACTGAGTGACTGAACTGAGCTGAACTGAATATTGGGTTGTTCAAAAAGTTCATTCAAATTTTTCTATAACATCTTACAGAAAAACCCAGACAAGCTTTCTGGCCAACTGAATATTGTGTTAAATAGTCATGCTTACTACCAAAAATTAGTTCTTTTTTAGGACTCCCTTGTGAGTTCTGGAAAGGATCATTGTCATGATTTGTTGGTAACTGGACTCTTGTACTCTTTATAAATATAAAAAATATATGGATCATATTAGTTGCTTTTAAACTCAGAAAATTAAGTGGGAAAGGCAGTAGGTGAGAAAGAAGACCACGATTAACTTACTTTGTGAAATCTTTTTGTAGGTGAGTTACGGAAAAGGCTGGAAGAAATGGAAGCTCTGATAAACCAACTTTCCAGGGAAAAGAGTATCTTCACTCTGCAGATTCAAGACCTGAAAGGGCAACTGGCAGAAGAAACCAAAGTAAGGCATCTATTATTTCTCACCAGGCATTTCACGGCATGTTTTTTTTTTTTTTTTTAAATAGTGCTTGCTAGGTTGGCTTGAATATCTTCTTATATAAAAGAAGAGGGGTAAGTGCTCTAGCAGTTAAGGAAAAAAAGACCTGTTGGATCTTGGATATGCTGAGAAGGACTCTGATCACTGAAGGATCATCCTCAGTAATTTAAATTGCTTTTCTAGTTTGTCAGATTTAGAGCAAGGAAACTATGTGTTTCCGTTTTGCATTATTACTTGAACAGAGCATCAGCAAAGTTCTTTATGGATTTTTGATTCTGAATTGCACAAAGAAGTGGAATTAATTAAAAGATCAGGATAAAATGAATGGGACTGGATTCATTCAATATTACTTTTAAATTGTCAAGTGAATTATAGATATTAGTTATTTCTTTCCAAGAGAATATATAATGTTGCTAGTAGGTGACCTCGGTAGATGTGATTCTTTAATGTTAAAGCATAGTGACTAAAGTGAGAGATGGATTCTTTGAGCCCTGGTATTCAAGTCTATTCTTATTTCATATTCAAGGCATCTTCTAAGACCCGAAAGGACTTCACTTGTATATAATCTCACTGAAAAGGCATCTACTCCAAGGGTAAAAGCCATTGACTCTGCAGACTTCTCTTTTTAAATGTTTTCTTTTATCCGCCACATTCTCCTCATTTTCTATATTATACGTACATTTAAAAATTACTACCATGATTCATGCTTCAGACATCATGCTGGATGCTTCTTTGATGTCATCTAAACCTTCAGATGTTAAGTCATATGAAACTGGTAGAATTATTTTCTTTTTTTTACATGAAGTAACCAAGGCTCTGAGAAGACAAATAACTCATCCAAGATCATGTAGCTAGCAGTAGACTGTAGGAACTTTAGCAGGTTCTGAAATGACTAGATTTATAGTTTAGAAGATCTCTCTGGCTGACTTCTCTGGTATGCCAGGCTTCCAACTGGCATATCAGGCCGCTTTCTGAGTCCAAGCCTCCTTCTGTGACCCTACCTTCTATAGCTGCGTCTTGCATTTACTCACTTCTCCTGGAGATCAGTGGAGAAATAACTCCAGAAAGAATGAAGGGATGGAGCCAAAGCAGAACAATACCCAGCTGTGGATGTGACTGGTGACAGAAGCCAGATCTGATGCTGTAAAGAGCAATATTGCATAGGAACCTGGCATGTCAGGGCCATGAATCAAGGCAAATTGGAAGTGGTCAAACAGGAGACGGCAAGAGTGAATGTTGACATTCTAGGAATCAGCGAACTAAAATGGACTGGAATGGGTGAATTTAACTCAGATTATCATTATATCTACTACTGCGGGCAGGAATCCCTCAGAAGAAATGGAGTAGCCATCATGGTCAACAAAAGAATCCAAAATGCAGTACTTGGATGCAATCTCAAAAACGACAGAATGATCTCTGTTCATTTACAAGGTAAACCATTCAATATCATGGTAATCCAAGTCTATGCCCCAACCAGTAACGCTGAAGAAGCTGAAGTTGAACGGTTCTATGAAGACCTATAAGACCTTTTAGAACTAACACCCAAAAAAGATGTCCTTTTCATTATAGGGGACTAGAATGCAAAAGTAGGAAGTCAAGAAACACCTGGAGTAACAGGCAAATTTGGCCTTGGAATACGGAATGAAGCAGGGCAAAGACTAATAGAGTTTTGCCAAGAAAATGCACTGATCATAACAAACACCCTCTTCCAACAACACAAGAGAAGACTCTATACATGGACATCACCAGATGGTCAACACCGAAATTAGATTGATTATATTCTTTGCAGCCAAAGATGGAGAAGCTCTATACAGTCAGCAAAAACAAGACTGGCAGCTGACTGTGGCTCAGATCATGAACTCCTTATTGCCAAATTCAGACTTAAATTGAAGAAAGTGGGGAAAACCACTAGACCATTCAGGTATGACCTAAATCAAATCCCTTATGATTATACAGTGGAAGTGAGAAATAGATTTAAGGGACTAGATCTGATAGACAGAGTGCCTGACGAACTATGGACGGAGGTTCGTGACATTGTACAGGAGACAGGGATCAAGACCATCCCTGTGGAAAAGAAACGCAAAAAGGCAAAATGGCTGTCTGGGGAGGCCTTACAAATAGCTTTGAAAGAAGAGAAGTGAAAAGCAAAGGAGAAAAGGAAAGATATAGGCATCTGAATGCAGAGTTCCAAAGAATAGCAAGAAGAGATAAGAAAGCCTTCTCCAGCGATCAATGCAAAGAAATAGAGGAAAACAACAGAATGGGAAAGACTAGAGATCTCTTCAAGAAAATTAGAGATACCAAGGGAACATTTCATGCAAAGATGGGCTCGATAAAGGACAGAAATGGTATGGACCTAACAGAAGCAGAAGATATTAAGAAGAGATGGCAAGAATACACAGAAGAACTGTACAAAAAGATCTTCACAATCCAGATAATCACGATGGTGTGATCACTCATCTAGAGCCAGACATCCTGGAATGTGAAGTCAAGTGCGCCTTAGAAAGCATCACTACGAACAAAGCTAGTGGAGGTGATGGAATTCCAGTTGAGCTATTTCAAATCCTGAAAGATGATGCTGTGAAAGTGTTGCACTCAATATGCCAGCAAGTTTGGAAAACTCAGCAGTGGCCACAGGACTGGAAAAGGTCAGTTTTCATTCCAATCCCAAAGAAAGGCAATGCCAAAGAATGCTCAAACTACTGCACAATTACACTCATCTCACACGCTAGTAAAGTAATGCTCAAAATTCTCCAAGCCAGGCTTCAGCAATATGTGAACCGTGAACTTCCTGATGTTCAAGCTGGTTTTAGAAAAGGCAGAGGAACCAGAAATCAAATTGCCAACATCCGCTGGATCATGGAAAAAGCAAGAGAGTTCCAGAAAAGCATCTATTTCTGCTTTATTGACTATGCCAAAGCCTTTGACTGTGTGGATCACAATAAACTGTGGAAAATTCTGAAAGAGATGGAAATACCAGACCACCTGATCTGCCTCTTGAGAAATTTGTATGCAGGTCAGGAAGCAACAGTTAGAACTGGACATAGAACAACAGACTGGTTCCAAATAGGAAAAGGAGTACGTCAAGGCTGTATATTGTCACCCTGCTTATTTAACTTATATGCAGAGTACATCATGAGAAACGCTGGACTGGAAGAAACACAAGCTGGAATCAAGATTGCTGGGAGAAATATCAATAACCTCAGATATGCAGATGACACCACCCTTATGGTAGAAAGTGAAGAGGAACTAAAAAGCCTCTTGATGAAAGTGAAAGAGGAGAGTGAAAAAGTTGTCTTAAAGCTCAACATTCAGAAAATGAAGATCATGGCATCCGGTCCCATCACTTCATGGGAAATAGATGGGGAAACAGTGGAAACAGTGTCAGACTTTATTTTGGGGGCTCCAAAATCACTGCAGATGGTGACTGCAGCCATGAAATTAAAAGACGCTTACTCCTTGGAAGGAGAGTTATGGCCAAGCTAGATAGCATATTCAAAAGCAGAGACATTACTTTGCCAACAAAGGTCCATCTAGTCAAGGCTATGGTTTTTCCTGTGGTCATGTATGGATGTGAGAGTTGGACTGTGAAGAAGGCTGAGCGCCAAAGAATTGATGCCTTTGAACTGTGGTGTTGGAGAAGACTCTTGAGAGTCCCTTGGACTACAAGGAGATCCAACCAGTCCATTCTGAAGGAGATCAGCCCCGGGATTTCTTTGGAAGGAATGATGCTAAAGCTGAAACTCCAGTACTTTGGGCACCTCATGCGAAGAGTTGACTCAATGGAAAAGACTCTGATGCTGGGAGGGATTGGGGGCAAGAGGAGAAGGGGATGACAGAGGATGAGATGGCTGGATGGCATCACTGACTCGATGGATGTGAGTCTGGGTGAACTCCGGGAATTGGTGATGGACAGGGAGGCCTGGCGTGCTGCGATTCATGGAGTCGCAAAGAGTCGGATACGACTGAGTGACTGAACTGAACTGAACTGAATCACCGTGGCTGCCTCACTGCCTCTTAAATAAGCTGCCATCATTAGGACTATTCCCACTGTTTGAAGGCCCTTCTTGGAGGCCTTTGGGGCATGATGAGAAAAAGCCAAACATGTGTCCTCTTGTCAGTCTGTTTTATGATCTCAGTGCTCTCAGCAATCTTATTTATTAATTTTTGTACATACTTGTTTTCATATATCCTCCTCCATTTAGGTTCTTTGGACAAAGGCTTTGTCTCCATTTTATTTACTTTGGTTAACACTGTTGCTTAGAACAAGTGTTCACTAAATATATATTAAATGAGAGGAAGGACCATAATTTGAAGCCAAGTTTCCCAGATTCTAATCTCTCTGTCCTTCCCAGTGTTAGTTGCTTAGTCATGTCTGACTGTTTATGACCTCAAGGACTATAGCCTGCCAGGCTTCTTTGTCCATGGGATTTCCCAGACAAAAACACTATGGTGGGTTGCCATTCCCTTCTCCAGGGACTCTTCCTGACCCAGGGATTGAACCTGGCTCTCCCACATCACAGGCAGATTCCTACTGTCTGAGCCACCAAGGAACTAAATATTATTCCTCCTCATTCAAAGCCCTTCAGTGTCTGCCTGAGGCTGCCATTAACCAAGCCTTGTGCTTTCAGAGCTGCATCTGGGAAGAGGTTTCTTCCTAATTTGTATTAAGGACCCATGAGGACTGGCAGAGACCCTGCTTCTTCCCACTAGATTAGGTTATCTCTTGGGAATGATGTTGCTAGGTTAATCAAACCATGCCTTAAGTGACAAATAATTATTAGCTCTACAGTCCAATAAATACAGAAGCCACTACTATGCTACAGGTGGCTACCTGAATTTAAATTGATATTAATTAGAATTAAATAAAATTGAAATTCAGTTGGGCACATTTTGAATGTTTAACAGCCACATGACTAGTGGTTACCGTATTGGACAATATATATAGAGAGAATATTTTTATCACTACGGAAACTTCTATTGGATAGCACTGTTTTAAAGTAATAAAGATTTTAGAGATTTTCATGTAAAATAAAAGATTTTGTTTTCTTTATCAATGGAATGAAAAGGCTAGACTAAACTCAGTGGTCCTTTCTAGCCCAAACAAGACCAGTGTCTTGTATATTGCTAAATATAAATCTTACTACCTAAGTGATAGTGAGTGTTTTGCTACCTTTGCATGCTGCACTATTTCTAGAACTCCAGGCCTGACTATTATTGAAGCCCACATTGTCAGGCTGGCATTTCCCTAAATAGAACTCTCTTCCTTGTTTTAATGGCAGCAATTAGATACCCTCTCCTTTCTCTTGTCCCAAATTCTCTCCCTAGTATTAACTAGCTAGGTTCGGGTTCAGCTTGCATCTGTGGCAGGTGGTTATTAACCTTATCTAAAAAAGATGATGTCACCTCTGAAGCTTTCATCATTAATGGTGGTGGTGCCTTTTTACACCTGTGTGTGTCCCCTGCAGTCACAGAGTGCCCTGGCCCAGGCCGTGAAGTCGGCCAAGCGTGATTGTGACCTTCTACGAGAGCAGTACGAGGAAGAACAAGCGGCCAAGGCTGAGCTGCTGCAGGCCCTGCTCAAAGGCAATGCTGAAATGGTGAAGTGGAGGACCAAGTACGAGGATGACACCATCCAGCGTGCTGAGGACTTGGAGGATGCCAAGTGAGTGGGGCAGGGCTACCCTGACCCTGGAGTTAGTTATGCAGAGGACTCTGAGAATAGTGGCTTTGTCTTCAAGGCTTCACATGTGCACTTAGCAAGTCCTCACCAACTGTGTGAATAAGCCCAAGACCAAAGCTGAAACAGCCACCACTGGCAAGAAGCACATACTCTAGAGAGGTTCAAAAATTAATATTATAATACAGAGCGACAAACATTAGAGAGAAGTCCTGGGGGGAAAGGAGGTTCTTTCTAGAGATAGAAGAGAAGTCTTCACAGATGTGACTGAGCTATGGTCTGAAAACAGGCTAACATGTAAAATCCTGGGTTTCATTTGGAACACCAGAATAATGGAGTCCACGTCTGTATACATCTCCATACATTAAAGTTATCCAAAAATGTCTCTGATCTACAACTTGTAGACTACAAAGTTGTCTGTGAAGATGGACAGGGGCAGCTGGAAATGTGTTAGGATCTGTCATCCTGTCTATGGGACAAAAGTTCCTTTGAAAAGAAATCGCCTTTGGGCCACCTCTAAGGTTAGGACATAGACAACACTACACAAAGGCTTTAGAAGTTCTTCCGGGAACTACAGAAGTTTGGGGCCTACATGAATTAAGACTTAGTCCCAGGATGTAGTTCTAAAGCTTTTTGCTTAGAGGTCAAAGAACTGTGTGTCTTTGAGAGACAGTGTCAAACCAGCGTTAAAGGTTGACTCAAAATAGTATGTCCCTGGCTTGGTAGCTTAGCAAAAATCCAGGGAAGATCAATACATTTCTCTTTAGTATCAACCAAATATATTATTTTTCAGTTCTTCACCTAAATCTTTGAAAGACATTGCTGTACATGTGCTGAACAGCTGCTGTATTCTGTCCCTAAAGGGGGGATACCAAGAGATCTGCCTCTGTAGCCACAATAACTTAAAAAGGGCTTTGTGATGACAGATACTAAAAATACCCATGGTGAATGTGTTAAAAACTCGGGACCACAGAAAAGTGGGGCCTTGAACTGAAATGGCTCCTCATATCCAAAATATGGCATTTGCTTCTAAAGTTAAGATTTTTTTTTTCCTAATTGAAGAATTCCGGTGAAAGTGTCTACCAGTCATTCTGTTTGAAGATTTCTAAGAGACAGAAAAGAGAGAAAGTATGTGGGTTACTTATGACCACATAGATTTGTTTGAACTAACAAATCATGGTCTTATAGTCGATGACAACTAGAGAGAAATGGCAAATGTGATTATATCTGAAGACTTTTTTGTGTGTGTGTGTGTGCTTTAAACTTAAACAACAAATAAATAAAGCATTATCTCTATTATGCTTTGCCTCTAAATCCCCTCAGGGAGGTGGAATTACAAAAAAATCTAGGATTGTATTTTTTTGTTTTAAATTGGAAAGTTGAAGATCTGTCTGCTTAGATTTCCAGGCTTGGGTTAGTTTAGTGGAATCAAGCTCCCCCATGAGCCCATTTAGTGCCTCTGAGCTCTGAGTTTCCCCGAGGAAAGGGATTTGATTTCTTCTTCTCCCACATCTTCTTGCATATTCTAGGCAACCATGTAGGTGCTTATGGTTGGCAAGTTAAAGAGCAAAATGGCAGTTGGCAGTAAATGTAGAAAAACATTATCAGCCAAATGAAGGTGATCAGTTGTCCAGTTTGCCCTGGATTTGCCAGATTTGAGCCCTGATAGCCCTGTGTCCTGGCACAACCCCTCAGTCCCTCAGCAGTTGGTCACCCAAAGTAAAATTCCTGTTTTCTGGTTCCAGTTAAGCATTTCTAAAGTAGTTAACATATGTGCAATTATTTTACAAGATTCTTGTTTTAAGTGGGATAGAACATCAGAATCTCCTATTTTTTATCCAGCTTTATAGAAATATGATTGACATACACCATTGTGTATGGTGTACAGTTAAGGTGTACAATATAATAATTTGAAATATGCACATGTTGTGAAATCTTTACCACGGTATGGTTGGTTAATACCTCCTTTACCCCACAGAATTACCATTTTGTTATTGTTGTTATGGTGAGAAAATTAAAGCTCTATTCTCATAGCAACACTCACATATATAATACAATATTATCAACAATAGTCACCATGCAGTACATCAGAGTCTTCTCTTAACAGTTAAGAAGAATGAAGCAAAGACATGAAGTGACTATGGCTAGAAAGCCAGTGAGCAAAGAGTAGTTGTTGAAGCCCAGGTCCTTCCTGGACACTGAGCACAGGTTGGTTTTGACAGGATTCCTAAAGGGGGCTTTATGAGCACATTGCTCTGTTGGGTTAGTTATGTGGCACATATTAATTCCTGAGGACCATTTTCTGTTTAATAACAGTAGATTGGAAAAAGCTTTGGTACATACAGTACCTTTCATGTAAGAGGTGTGATGAATGAGTAGAATGGAACTACCAGTGTCCCTGCAGGAGACGTGAACAAGAGAACACATTGCATCCATTAGGGAGCATAAGAGCACTGCATTGTAAGTGTGGTGGAAGGGAAGCATTTTAATAAGCTGCTCCATCTCAGAGTATGCTGAAGGGAGGACAGACAGAGGCTAAAGTACCCCTAACAGCAGCAGGACCTGATAAGTGAGCATACCGCTGGGATGGATGTGGGTATACACGGTGGGGAAGAGGAGCCCAGTTGGAGAAGAAATTCAGAGAAGAGAGAATCTGGGCATGTTTAAAAGTCACATGATGAGAGGGGGAGACAGTGAGCAGGAGAGAGCTGAAGAAGGCTCTTTGCAAGCAAGGTAGCCAAGGAACTCTTTAGAGACTGCTGCTGCTGCTGCTGCTAAGTCACTTCAGTTGTGTCCGACTCTGTGTGACCCCATAGACGGCAGCCCACCAGGCTTCCCGTCCCTGGGATTCTCCAGGCAAGAACACTGGAGTGGGTTGCCATTTCCCTCTTCAATGCATGAATGTGAAAAGTGAAAGTGAAGTCGCTCAGTAGTGTCGGACTCTTAGCGACCCCATGGACTGCAGCCTACCAGGCTCCTCTGTCCATGGGATTTTCTAGGCAAAAGTACTGGAGTGGTGTGCCATTGCCTTCTCCGCTTTAGAGACTAGATATGCCCAAAACTTTTAACAGTTGCTTACTGCTGGGCGTTCAGTACCATCTTCCTCTTATTCACTTTTCTTGTTCTGGATAATGTCTGCATTGCTTATTTAAGGTTCAGGGAAAGCAGATACTTACAGGGATTCAGAGATTCTGAGTTTTAAGTCCAGGTTGCCAAAGGGTGGGGGAACATAAAAGACCTGTGGACACAGGAGCCAGAGGGTGGTGGTCAGCAGATATCTGGGTTCTACAGCACAAGGAGGTCTTTTTCAGACACAAGGTACTTCCCTTCATACTGTGAAACCACCCTTGGGGGCTCCCCTGTTTGTACCGCAGCGCTGTGTTTAATAAGGACACATTGGATGAGAGTTGTGGCTTCATTCCCCTTTGGGCCTCCTCTTCTCAGGAAGAAGCTGGCACTTCGGTTGCAGGAGGCTGCGGAAGCCATGGGGGTGGCCAATGCCAGAAACGCCTCCCTGGAGAGGGCCAGGCTCCGACTGCAGCTTGAGCTCGGGGACACCCTGTCTGATCTTGGGCAGGCGCGGTCTGCGGCTGCCGCACTCAACCAGAAGCAGCAGCATTTTGACAAGAGCCTGGACGACTGGAGGCGGAAGCACGAGGAGTCCCAGGCGATGCTGGATGCCGCAAAAAAGGAGGCCCGCGCCCTCAGCATCCAGCTCCTGGAGCTCAAGCACAGCTACGAGGAGGGCACCATGAGCCAGGAGGCCCTGCGGAGGGAGAATAAGCACCTGAAAGGTACATTGTGCTGAGAAGCCAGCCGGGCACCGGAAGTGCGCTCGACAGGGACTCAGCCGCCGCCTCCAGCATAGACGGCTCAGCATCTTCACAGTCCTGCTCGGGTCTCAACTTTGCCATTTGTAATACTTCCTTTGGATTTTTTTTTTTTTTTAACGACAGATACTATTTTCATTAAATGAGTTCTAAAAATAAGACTACATTCCTGCCTTCAGCCCCAGTTCCCCGCAGTAAAGTAAGCGTATTAAGAATTTCTTTATATCTCTAGCCTTACCAAGATTTTCCATGCACATATGCAGGCAAGTATTTTTTTAACTTAAATTGCAGATTATTCTGTACCTTTTAAAAATTTATTAATATATTTTCTCATTTAACAAATACTTCAAAAGCCTAGCCTGTGTGCCAGGCACTGTTCTTTATACAAATATTCATTATTTAAGTCTCAGAGCAATCTTATGAGTTAGTTTCTCTATCTGTAAAATGCAGACTAGATTGAGTCATTTAAGTTTAAGAACTTGGCCAAATTCACATTTGCTAAGTGGCTGATCTGAGATTTGAGCCCAGACAGCTTGATTCTACCACATACGTACTTAACTATGGGCTTTGCCACCAGGCCTGTACCTGTAGCCTACCACGTGATTGTTATTAGCAACAGTGTTTATAATAAGGATAACTGACACATTTCAATAGACCTTATTCATTTTAGATACAATTTTCCACAATTATAAATAATCCTATATTGTACATCCCTGTACATGTATTTGTGGACATGTACAAATATTTCAGTAGGATAAAGTCCTAGAAATGAAATTGCTGGGTTAAAGGAATGAATTTTTAAATTTTAAAATACTGCCCAGCAGCCCTTCAAAGAGGGCTGCCAATTTATAGCAGCACCAGCAGTGACATGTGTTACAATCCTGAGGTGCCCTGGGAATAAGGTCATTACTCTTGGAGACATAAATAAAACCTGCTTTCTCTGTTGATCTATACCATCCGTGATCAGTTCACTGGGCCCGTGAGGGGTGCTGGAACAGTTAGAAAACTTTGATGGTGTCAGAAGCACCTAGAGGGCTTGTTAAAACCCAGTTGGGCGGGCCCCTCCCTCAGAGTTTCTGATCCGGTAAGTCTAGGAAGGGGTCTGAGAATTTGTATTTCTAGTAAGTTCCCAGAAATACAAATGGAGACCTCACTTGGTCTGGGGTGGAGCTTGGGCAGAAGTGTGTTTCAGAAGCTCTCCAAGTAATTCTAAGGTGTGGTCAGAGTAGAGAATCACTGCCTTGAGTTTTCTCTTAGGAGCCTGTCTTCTGGACAGGCTATATCAGACAAGAATCTGTTATTCACATGAGAATTATCATCTAATGGGTTTGTTTTTGTAACTTTAAACTTCTTGTCCCATCCTGTCTTAGGCTAGGTATCCTCAGAGCCAGAGAAGCAGGCAGGCTCTTGAACACCTTCCACTGCCTCTGGACTGTGGGTAATTCCCAGAGCACTTGGCCCTGCTCTGCTCCTCTAAGGTTCCAGAGGCTTCCTCAATGAAAAGGCAGAACTGACAGTAACAGGGTCCGGTGGTGGAGATTTTATCACTTCTGGATGCCTTGCTCTGTCAAAGGCTTGTGTTCATGAGAGGGTTCATGCGTTGGCTCCTGGCAGACAATGACACGCTGTAAGTTCCCATCCTGGTGTTGCAACTGCTGTCACAACAGCCACCATTATTGGTGTTCATAGCTAAGCTCTTCCACTGAAATAATGACTCCAGGTCTGTGTCCTAGGGCCCCACCAGGCAGTATCTGGTGTGGCTCTGACAAGTGGATTGGCATGTACAGTTGCACAGGTTGTTTGATGCAAATATTCTAAGAAGCACCGTTCTCACCAGTAGTTGTAGACAGCTTTCTGGCAGATTCTAAAAGAATATATTGAAAAGGTATTCATTTTTTCAAATTCAAACAAAGATCCCATAGTGCCAGCAGTGGCCTTGTCATCAAGTTACCAAGAATGGCATGACCAGGGTCCCAGCTGGCCTTCCAGAACTGTCTGTTATGCCTGATAGAATGGGTCTGAGACTGGTTCCTTTCACTAATTTTGTCTTTCTTTCCTCCCCAGAGGAGATTTCTAATCTGACAAATCAGGTGAGAGAAGGAAAGAAGAACTTAAGTAAAATGGAAAAGGTCAAGAAACAGATTGAACAAGAAAAGAATGAAGTTCAGATGGCATTGGAGGAGGCTGAGGTATTACCTCTGGGGAGCAAAGAAGACTTTTATCATTGTGACAGTGCAGAAGATCTGCATTCTAATAACACCACCACCACAAAGACACTTAAGGCTTAACTGCATGCTTGGAACTATGCCAAGTGCTTTGTATGCACTATTTTGTGTAATATCCCTAGCAGACTGTTGTTCTCATTGTGCAAATGAGGAGATTGAGGCTCATTGAACAGGATAAACAATTGTGATGCAGACTCTTGACTGTAAGGAAAACAGGAACCGTGTGTATCTTGTTCCCTGACTTTTCCCCATTACCTAGGCCCTTGCTGCTCTAAATGTGGCCTGGAGACCAGTTGCCTGGGCATCGCTGGGGAGCTTGTTAGAAATTCAGACTCTCAGCCCTCTCCCCAGCTCTGTTGAATCAGAATCTGCATTTAAACAAGATTCCTGGGAGGCACTGGACTAGAACATTGCCTGGTGTATAGGAGAAGTTCAATAAATATTTGTTGGATGTTTCATAACTAAATATCCTCATACCTGACCCTCTCTTTAAATGAAATCAGTCAAAACCTTTTTTTTCCCCAAAAAACTTTGGTTTTAAAAATGAATTCAAAGCAATGTTCTCATTTGTTGCTGAAAACTCATCTTTGTGAAGGTTGTTTGATAGGAGTGTTTTCAGTGTTATGGATTAAATGTTCAGGAAGAATATCTGGCTTTATCCCTAGGCATGTGCTAGCTAGTGATTGAAAGGACCTGCGAGAAAATCTTTTTGCCAAAGAGGCTGAACTCAGAAGGAAGTTATCCTGTCATGGTCATTAAGTAGTTAACAAGGCCTACAAAGCTTCTGTTCTCACAGTTGAATTGCATTTTTTTGACCCACCCTTTGACCAAGCACCAGGTAGCATTCAAAATGCACGTCTCATCCACTTACCTTCTAACAGAGACAATCAGTTTTAAAAAGGCATAGCAGTCAGTTTCAGGCACAGGCCTTTTGAAAGGTGCTGTAATGAAAAAATGAAACCCCAAAGGATTGCTCTATGTCAAGCAATGTCAGTTTATCTCACCATCACATTTCTGTAAGAAATCTGCCAGGCAGATGAGTCAACTGGATGGCTCTTGACAGAGCACTTGCCTTTTTATGCAAATTGTTTTCTGAGATCTATATTTTATATAGAATCCTTTCAGTTGGCATTGTGGTGTCCCCTAAAGTGGTTGAATTTTGTTTCATTCACTTGTTTCCTTTGGTTCTCCAGTCACCTTGGCTAGGAACTTTCTAAAGCCACTACCTTAACCTCCAAAAGTAACTTTTACAGTAGAAATTTCAAGCAACATGAGAAGCCAATGAGAGCTATGATTGGGCAAGGTTAATGTTAGTCCTACATAACATGTAGAAGTCTTTTTCATTAAATTGACTGGCACAATGAAGGGAGATGGTTAAGGCCATAGCGTTCCTACCATTTAGTAGCACTGCTGCTGCTGCTGCTAAGTCGCATCAGTCGTGTCCGACTCTCTGCGACCCCATAGACGGCAGCCCACCAGGCTCCCCCGTCCCTGGGATTCCCCAGGCAAGAACACTGGAGTGGGTTGCCATTTCCTTCTCCAATGCATGAAAGTGAAAAGTGAAAGTGAAGTCGCTCAGTCGTGTCCGACTCTTCACGACCTCATGGACTGCAGCAGCCTACCAGGCTCCTCTGTCCATGGGATTTTCCAGGCAAGAGTACTGGCGTGGGGTGCCATTGCCTTCTCCGTTAGTAGCACTAGATGGCGTTATATTCTATTCACATTTTCTCAAGTTTTGTCTTCACCTGCATCCATGAATACTTCATCAACTTGGACATGTATTTGTAATACTGGGTTATTTATTTTTCTGGGTGAGCCTTAATGAAAAACATTATCAGACTATTTTTGAAGTCATAAAGCTCAAACTATTGCAGGTCACCTTCAAAGATTCACTTTCTCAGGGCATTCAAAAGGGTTAGAGGTGACAGTTTCCCCTGGAAGGAAAGGCACCATTCCCTCAGAGGAAATTGCTATCCAAGCATTTTTAAAATTTTCTTTTATATTGAAGTTAGTATTGTGAGAACAGCAGCAAGGCTTTAAGCCATATTAAATTCCCAACATCTTTTCTTATTTTTATTTTGAAACTGCTACTTGGTTTTACTTTCCACTTTTGGTATTATGTGCTAAGCACTCCTCAGAAGAGGCTGTAAAAGTGGCTTCTGCCCTCAGGACTGTCTGCCAGTGGCTAACTGACCAATAGATCGTTGTCACCTCTTGTCCCCTTTATAAACATCCTCCTCTGTCATCTCCAAGTGTTCTTTTTGTTTCTTCTTCTATATGAAATTTTATCTGTGGAACAGACTTTCAAATTTAATCAGACCTACCCTTTTCAACTTGAAACACCTTTATAACATTTCTGGAAGTAATTGCCTTGCCTATATTTAACATTCAAAGGAGCAGGAGCCTTCCCTGCCTGTCAGAGCAATCCATTTGAAGTAATAGTAATAGTTACGATAATAATGGCTCACACCAAGCATTATGTGTCAGGTATACCCCAGTTTCCTTTATTTGAGCGCTCTCCTGTTCCTTGCTCCCCAAATGCTTTCAACTTTTTCTCTATCCCTCTGTGATGTTCAAAATTGAAGTTTCCAGTAGGAGTTATCACCTTCCATGTTTTAGCTTTCATACTTTTATTGATTCATCCTAAAGATGGAACCACTAAAAAAAAGTCTAGAGTAATAAATTTAAAAATTGAAATGCAGTCATAGACAAGATTGAACATTTCTACTTAAAAAAAAATGCTTGAGATTCTAGTTCTTGAACTACAGCTGAAAGCCCTCCGGATGTCAGAGCTATAACTAACATGACAAAGAAAGGTAATCGCTTGTCTCTCATCCTGTTTCAGTCTTCAGGAATCTGATTTGAACTTTGACTATTCCTAGCAATTCTAAAGAGAGCTCCATTAGTGACATATATTTAGAGAAAAAAATACTTTTGTCCAAAAGTGGGCTTAATTTAATGCTTTTTATTTGTGTATTTCAGGGAGCTCTGGAGCGTAATGAAAGCAAGGTTCTTCGTTTGCAGCTTGAACTCTCAGACACTAAAGCGGAACTTGAAAGGAAGCTTTCAGAGAAAGATGAAGAAATAGAAAATTTTAGGTATGTACAACTATTTTGATGAACAACAGTTACATATTTCAGGATCCTTAACTGAACAAGGATTCATTGTGTTTGGCTACTTTTATAACCTGTGTTGGAATATTAGCACAGAGACAGCTGGTCTGACCCAACACTAGACTCTTCCTAGTCAGCACAGCACTGTTAGTATAAAAGAATACCTCTAACATGATTACTATTAATGTTTATGATTTTCTTATTCAAGCAGCTTCTGCTTGCGTACAAAACTCAAGATAACACACCAAAAAAAGCCAAAGTATGTGGATAAGGACTGTATATACTGCCTGGGTCTCCCTACAACAAGCTTCTTTCTTGAGTATTCAAGACGCTGACTGATGGTGCCGAACAGTGAAGGAAAAGAACCCAAAAAAAAGTGATGCTGGACATTAAAATTAATGTCAGATCAGAGTGAAGTTTCCACCTCCCCTCTGCCTGTACCTGTAGCCATTTGTTTGGAGAGGGGCTAAAGCTAAGAGCTAAGCTGCTTATTGAATCCCTGTTGAAGCAGCTGAGTCTTAATAGTCAGGAAACTGAATTAAATAGGAATCCTGGGTTGCAGGATCTTTTCTTAGCTTCATCATAACAAGCTGATGATTTTAGACATCTCACTTCTTAGCTTCTCAGTGAAGTGAGGGGATGAAAGCAGCCCCATCCGTGTCACAGAAGGTGGCGAGGAAGATCAGTAAGCCAATGTTGGCAAAGCACTTCATGCTCTGTAGATCAAAGACACCATTATAAACACATGGAATTAGCTATGATTGTATTATCCATCTGATCTGTTCCCTTAAGTCAGTGCCATATGTCAGCAAGGAAAAGCATTTTTGAGTCTGAGGTTCAACTGGCAATTTGCTTTCAACATGTTTGTTAAACCATTAAGAGAAAAGGTTACCATGTTCAGTTAAACTGGCCTCTTCCCCATAGCCCACCTTCAGACAAAACTCCCATGGGGGTCATCTTTTTAATGAGGGTGTCAAGCCAAATTTGGTCCTCTGTGTGCTTTGAGTTATCTTTGCTCTCACTCACTGGCACTTTCCTCTATAGGACTGACGGTGGGGATGAAATCTGGTCTACTTAAGAGGCTGTGCCTAAAAGACTTTTTTTTTTTATAAAGGGCAAAAACATTGGACCTTGATATTTGCCCTACTTCCTTCCACGAGGAACAAAAACGAATGTCTCCTTGTACCATTAAAAAAAAAAAAAAAAGCTCGTTTCAGGTAACGTCAAACCTGTGCCTATTAATAAACCCAGCTAAGAAAAAATGAGTCCTCAGAGAGTCTGCGTCTTGTCAGGTACCTCTGATGTCGTAGAGAGAGCTGTTCACCAATTATAATAATTTAAGTGCAAAGGAAGCTGGAGATCCAAACAGCTAGGGCTGGGAGAAGAAAGAATTGAAGCTGAGGCAGGAGCTGTCAAGGGGCTGAAAAAAGAAGGGCGGGCTGGAGGGAGGAGTGAGCTGTTCATGAGTTTTAGTTAATGATTCATAATAACTGTAATAGCTACATCCGGAAAGGAAAGATGAGTATATCTTAACAAAATATCACAAGTACTTTGTAGACCCTTTCTGTCTGAGTGCCCCATGCCAGTGGAGACTAGATCAGAAACCCTTAATCAGAGGGTCTAGTCTGACTTCAGGGCTAGGAGAGGAAGGGATCTTAAGAAAACGGAAGAGAACACCAAGGGGAAATACTAGCAAAACATAGGATTTTGAGCAATCAAAGATAAGCCAGGTAAAATCTAGGACTCAAGGGAAATATTGCCTGAGGAAAAGATGAGGCTCAAGGTCCTATTTCACATAATCCTTGGATAACTCCGTAGAAACTGAGGGAGGCATAGGATACAGGACTCAGGATGCTGAAGGGACCAGGAGTACCTCTGAGAGAGACTCAGAGGCAAAGGTAAAAACCTTGGTAGGGCTGCAAATTCTGGTAATTCATTCACTTCACTGATGCTCTGCCTCCCAGCCCACTGTTCTTCCATTAGGTGAGGGCTGATCCTTCGTGAGCCAGGCTGGAAGCCTGTTGGGGTGAAAGAATGAGTGGCTCATATGTGGGTTGTATGTTTCACTTGTTCCATAGTTATTGAGCACTTCATGTTGGCAACATGCTGTGTCTGCTATTCTAGATAGGGCTTCGCAAACTTTTATGAATCGATAGGGCTTTTTTGCGGAGAAGGCAATGGCACCCCACTCCAGTACCCTTGCCTGGAAAATCCCATGGATGGAGGAGCCTGGTGGGCTGCAGTCCATGGGGTTGCTAGGAGTCGGACAAGACTCAGCGACTTCACTTTCTCTTTTCACTTTCATGCATTGGAGAAGGAAATGGCGGCCCACTCCAGTGTTCTTGCCTGGAGAATCCCAAGGATGGGGGAGCCTGGTGTGCTGCCATCTCTGGTGTCACACAGAGTTGGACACGACTGAAGTGACTTAGTATAGCATAGGGCTTTTTTGTTTCCTTACAAATGTTGTAATTAGCAAAGCTAGAGTTAGAGAGGTGATAATGCAGTCACTGATGGAAGGAGGGGCTTTGATCCTCACCCTCCTCTACCAGGAAAGCACGAGTGATATCCACGGCCAGCTTGAAGGCCAACTGGCAGCTGTGACTGCCATCTAAGTCGGGCCCTGCTGCAAGGCCCCAGCCGGGGTTGAAAATAAGTTAGGTGTGTGTCCTGAATCTTCCAGGGCCACTGGCTAAGTACATCCCCCTCCCAACTCAGGGTATTCATGAAAATGCTGAAATGTGTGGGGGCTTCTCAGTGGACCAAAACTGGGGTGTCCCAGCATGCATTCTGCTCTCTCCAGACACACCCAGAGAGATGCTGGGGAATGAGTTTTGGGGAGTGAGGCACCAAAATTCCCTATGCTATCAAAATGTATTTGTTTGCTTTGCTTTGATCATCTATGGAAGGGTTAGGCAAGCTTTTTATTTATGGCATCAGATGGTAAATATTTTTGGCTTTGTGGACCATAGAGTCTCAGTTGCAGCTACTCAAGTCTGCAACCTTAGCTTGAAAGCAGCCATAATAAGAGATCAAATGACATGGCCGAATTTGGCCCAGAGCCCATAGTTAGCTCACCCCTGACCTGTGACCTCAGGTTCCTAGGAATGATCCATCATCTTTTCCTTCCATATGGTTCACTCCTCTGAACTTAGTAATACTGAACTTTGCCACATGGTCTTCATCTACATGCACTATCCAACTTAATTTCTTTTATTGTCTGAGTCTCTTCCAGAAGAATATGTTTAAATTTCTTCTCCTGTCTAAGTAAAATATTTTAGCACAACTTCAAGATACAGGATCTCAAAATCAGGCATGGCATTTAGTTAGCAAAATATCTTGTTAATCATTTTAAAACTGAATCGTATGTATTAGAATTAAGGAAAATCTTTCATTTCTGTGATATAGATGAGCAACGTTGCAAGAGAAAAATATTACTGATTGAATTGACAGTTTAAAATCCTTAGCTTTTTCAGAATTTAAGCTTTTATTCTGATTTTGTTTGCATTTGTTTTCTTTCCTCAAATTATATTTCACATTTTGGGAAAAATAGAAAAGGAACTTTTACCATATTGCCTTGGTCTTGACTGCTTCATTTTTCTTTAAAAAAAAATGTGCTTGAGGAGTTTTCATTTGAAAGATTTCTTGACTCTGCGTGGAATGTGCTGATTGTTTAGTGGCAATTCTCCAGGCCTGTATTATATGGAAGCCTCTTAAACCGTAGCACTTTCTACTTGTCTGTAGGTACTCATGAAATTGCATAAACAACTGTGGAAAAAGTACAGTTGAAACATCCATTTTGTTTGCTTAAGTGGATTATATCTCTGTACGGAGGATTTTGACACCAGCCTAGTGATGCTTTAGTGTTCCTGTATAAGTAGAGTCAGTTCAGCAAAAACGAGTTTCCTTATGTAAGACAGAGCAATATCTCAAAGCTTTCAGTGCTGTTGAGTATGTGTCCCTGTAGTACTTGTGGGCTAGGGCTGCCATAACAAAATAGACTGGGTGGCTTAAATAGCAGAAATTTATTTTCTCACATTTCTGGAGGTTGGAGGTTCAAGATCAAGATGTTCCCCCTGAGACCTCTCTCCTTGGTTTGCTGGATCCTCACATTTTCTTTTCTCTGTGCACACTCATCCCTAAAGTTTCTGTCTGTGTCCACATTTCCTATTCTTCTAAAGACATCAGTAAGATTGGATTCAGTTCAGTCGCTCAGTCATGTCCGACTCTTTGTGACCCCATGAATTGCAGCATGCCAGGCCTCCCTGTCCATCACCAACTCCTGGAGTTCACCCAAACTCACGCCCATCGAGTCAGTGATGCCATCCAGCTACCTCATCCTCCGTCGTCCCCTTCTCCTCCTGCCCCCAGTCCCTACCAGCATCAGAGTCTTTTCCAATGAGTCAACTCTTCGCATGAGGTGGCCAAAGTATTGGAGTTTCAGCTTTAGCATCAGTCCTTCCAAAGAATACCCAGGACTGATCTCCTTTAGAATGGACTAGTTGGATCTCTTTGCAGTCCAAGGGACTCTCAAGAGTCTTCTCCAACACCACAGTTCAAAAGCATCAATTCTTTGGTGCTCACCACCCTAAGGGCCTCATTTAACTTAATCACCTCTTTAAAGGTCCTGTCTTCAAATACACTTGCATTCTGAGGTACTGGGGTTTAGGGCTTCAACATATGAGTTTGGTTGGGGTGGGGAGAGAGACACAATTCAGTCATAATAGTCTCTAGTGACTTTATATGCTGGCATCCCTGTGGGATCCTCTTCTGGCAGCCAAGCAAAAGCCCAGGACCTAAAGGCAGGCAGGAGAGTCTGACCACAGCATATGGAGGCACAGGAGATGTGCTAATTCTGGGCTCTGGGGCCAGAAAGTTTTTTCTCTTACATTTGCATAATTACTTCTGAACGCCCCCTCCATCAATGGGGTGAAGTGTGGTCATGAAAAGTGGCACCTCCACCTGTCACCTAGTTGAAAACTCTGACCACACTCTTACTCCTCTGCAGGCTGCGTGTCTTCCTGATTGGCCTTGGAGCTCAGAACACAGGCTCAGCGATAACTCAGTGTGGAAACTAATTCTGACTCAAAATGAGCATGTGTCTGCTATTTGTGCTGATAGACTCTATGAGTATGGCTTGTCTTATCTGTCCAGTATTAGGCCCTGCTTCATAGGGTGAGTTTAACAGGGCCTGTGTTAGTTATAACGGTTACATTGTCCTAACTCACAACCACCCAATCTCAATGGCTTAAAAGTGTATTTTTGCTTTGTGTCAGAGTCCAGTGTGGGGTAGGATGGAGAGTGGGCCACTACTCTTCCAAGTCATTCAAGAATTCAGGTTCCTTCCATCTTTTGATGCCAGAGGGTTCATTTGTGGCCATCAGGTTTGCCATTGATGGGGAAGAGAACACAGGATCATGAGTAAAAAGTTGTATGTGTGAGGCTTGGAAACACTTTTGCCCATATCAGTTGGTCAGAATTCAGTCACACAGTCCCAGACTTTCTGCAAGAGGGTTGGGAAATGATTTCTCGGGGTTCCCCATATTTTTCCTTTGTCTTCCTGAACACACATCTATTGTGTAAACTTCTGGCACTTTGCAAAAATGGTTTCAGCATGGATGTTATAAAGGCATGTTGAAGTAATTCAATATCACACAGCAGTTAGTTTTCTCAGCCTATCCTTGGTTGTACTCCCAAACTCCTGGAGAAAGATAACCATGCTATTCTAGGAGAATTAGGTGTCACAGGCCATTAGAGCAGGTTTGCTGGTACAGGACTTGTTTCAAGCTGGATGACTGTTTCTTGCTGTCTTCAAACATGTTTCACCATTGAAAGTGTTTAAATATTATGCCCATCTGAAAGAGCATCCTCCCTTCACTCTTAGCCACTATAGGGAATCCAGATATTTGCCTTAGACTGTCCTTGAGGAGGTCTTAGACAAGGGCAAAGTCTGTCCCACAGGAATCTCAAAAATATTCTAGTGCTTTTCTCTTTTAAATTTTATTTATATTTATTTTTGGCTATGCTGGGCCTTCATCGCTGTGCAGGCTTTTGTCTAGTTGCAGCGAGTGGGGGCGACTCTCTAGTTGTGGTGGGCGCTTCACATTGTGGTGGCTTCTCTTGCTGTGGAGCATGGGCTCTGGGACACATGGGCTTCAGTAGAAGCGGCATGTGGGCTACAGAGCACAGGCTCAATCGTTGTGGTGCACAGGCTTAGTTGCTCTGCAGCAAACCAGAGATCAAACCCGTGTCTCCTGCATTGGCAGGCAAATTCTTTACCACTGAACCACCAGGGAAGCCCACTAGTGATTTTCTTGATTTTTCTGGGGAGTTGACATGGAAAACAGTTGATCTGATACAATGTACAAATGCTCACTGATCTAACCCTTCAACCTCCATGGTTTCCAGATGAAGACCCTTTAGACTCATTTTGTTAATTACACAGAATCTGTCTTGAATTTTAAGTTTTTCTCTGATTCTTAAACTGTTGTGTGTACACAGCAGGTACCCTTTCTCAACCTGGGTGCATGATTTCCCCCCTGAATGTACTCTAAAATTAGGAAGAAGCAGCAGTGTGCTATTGACTCCCTGCAGTCGAGTCTGGATTCCGAAGCTCGTTGCAGAATTGAGGCCACCCGGCTGAAGAGGAGTATGGAAGGGGACCTCACTGAGATGGAGCTCCAGCTTAGCTGTGCCAGCAGGCAGGCATCAGAGGCCACCAAGTCCCTGGGCCAGCTCCAGACCCAGGTCAAGGTATTTTCAGTTGTCACATGGGGATGAAGCAAGGACGCCTCTGCTTATGGGAACAAGCCAAATAACAGGTTGTGTTCAACAATAAAAGTGAGGACACCAAATCTAGTCCCTCAGGAGACCTTACATTCAATTGGCTTACATTAATATGTGCTTATGATTAACTGGTTTATGTTATGTTTAACTTTGTTGAGTGTGCACACACAAACTCAGGTCCCATTGGACTCCCAGGGACCCATGCCCAGGCCTAAGTTTTCTCTCCCAGGACCTGCAGGTGCAGGTAGATGACAGCACATGCCTGAACAGCGAGCTGAAGGAGCAGGTGGCGGTGGCCGAGCGGCGCAATGCTCTTCTCCAGGCTGAAGTCGAGGAGCTAAGGTCCTTGCAGGAGCAGACAGAGCGCAGTCGCAGGCTGGCAGAGGAGGAGCTCCTGGAAGCCACGGAAAAAATCAATCTTTTCCATGCCCAGGTGGGACCCATAAACTCCCCATTAGCCTCATCAGCTGGTTGGAGGCAGAAGTTTCTACATAGTCAGCCTTGGTCTTGAACCATACACACTTGGCACATGGAGCCTTGGGGGTGTTCGGTGAGACAGGGAGAGCCTTTGGCAGCAGAGTGGTGGCCGTACCCTTCATTCATCCCCAAATGCATGGGCTCCCTACGGCTGCAGCAACATAGTCCACAAACTGAGGGGCTTAAAACAACAGAAATGTAACCTCTTACAGTTCTAAAGGCTAGAAGTCTGAAATCAAGGCGTTGGCAGGGTAGCACTCCCTCTGAATCTTGTAGAGGAATCCTTCCTTGCCTTTTCTCAGCTTCTGGTGGTTTAGTGGCAATCTTTGGTGTTCCTTAGCTTGTAGATCGGAGAAGGCAATGGCACCCCACTCCAGTACTCTTGCCTGGAAAATCCCATGGACGGAGGAGCCTGGTAGGCTGCAGTCCATGGGGTCGCTAAGAGTTGGACACAACTGAGTGACTTCATTTTCACTTTTCACTTTCATGCATTGGAGAAGGAAATGGCAACCCACTCCAGTGTTTTTGCCTGAAGAATCCCAGGGACGGGGGAGCCTAGTGGGCTTCCATCTATGGGGTCGCACAGAGTCGGACACGACTGAAGCAACTTAGCAGCAGCTTGTAGATGTGTCACTCCAATTCTCTGCCTTCACATGGCATTTTCTCTGTTTTAACATCATTTTCCTTCTGTATCTGTCATCTGTCATAAAAAATTTCCAAATTTTTATGAGGACATCAGTCAGATTAGGGCCCACCCTGGGTCTGGAGGATCTCCTGGAGGAGGGTATGGCAACCCACTCCAGTATTCTTGCCTGGAAAGTCCCAAGAAGAGGATCCTAGTAGGCTACAGTCCATGGGGTCACAAAGAGTTGGACATGACTGACCTCATTTTAACTTGATTGCCTCTGTAAGGAACCTGTTTCTAAGTAAGGTCACATTCTGAGAACTGGTGGTTAGGACTTCAACCTATGTTTCTTGTGGGGAGGGACACAATTTGACCCATAACATTAAGCCCTGTCAGAAGAATGAACTGTCAGGAAACTCACAGCTAGGATGCTGGGGAGAGAGGAGGGGGGGAACATTCACTAGTGTTCCAGAGTCATTTACCTGTTTATCCTGTTCCCTCTATGCCAATGTGTTCCCTGAGAATCCCAGGATTCAGGAAAGAAAAAAAAAAGCTGCCTAAGAGCCAAGAGATTTCAAACAATTCTGAGTGGCTCCTGACAGTTATAATGAGTTGTCAGGACTCTGGCTTCTCATGGAAGATTATGTAAGTGACACAAAACAAGAATTCTTAGAATTTTTACTATTCTTGTGGAATCAGGAGAAACCATAGTGGTTAGACAAATGCATATAGTAAATGGGTCATTCAATAAACATTTTTAATGCATCTACCATAACCTAGTGGAGAAGAAAATGGCAACCCACTCCAGTGTTCTTGCCTGGAGAATCTCAGGGACGGGGGAGCCTGATGGGCTGCCATCTATGGGGTCGCACAGAGTTGGACATGACTAAAGCGACTTAGCAGCAGCAGCAGCAGCCATAATCTAGACAGGTGTACATGGTATTGTTGTTTAGTCCCTCAGTCATGTCTGACTCTTTTGTGACCCCATGGACTGTAGCCCACCAGGCTCCTCTCTTTCCATGGGCTTTTCCCAGTAAGAATACTGGAGTGGGTAGCCATTCTCTTCTTCAGGGGATCTTCCTGACCCAGGGATCAAATTTGGGTCTCCTGCATTGGCAGGTGGATTCTTAACCACTGAGCCACTGGGGAAGCCCAGTAGTACATAGCGTAGATAGATGAAGAATATCTCCATCATCCTACAAACATGAAGATAAGTAAACAAGCTGCAGTGCACTGCCAGGAGTACAGTGATGAAGCAAGGATAGCCCTATAGAAAGCCTTCCCTGACGATCCTACACTTCAGGGAGATGCACAGTCTGCTTGATCTGAGCTGTGAAGGACACGTAAGAAGTCAGCCAAGTAGAGAGCAGAGTCAAGGGCAGACGCATGAGGAGAGGAGGGGATTTAGGATGTTAAGAAAAATTGATATATTTACTACAGCGTACGGTGGGGGTGGGGTGGGAGAAATCAGCAGAATTGATGCTCAGGGAGAGGCAGATAGACCCAGGTCACCAGGGACTTGATTTTGAAACTGATGAAGTTTGAAGTCTGCTGAAGAATTGTGAGTAACTGGGAGCAAAGTTATTAGATTTGCATCTTCAGAAGTTTACTCTGATGATTGTTGTGAAGGATGGATTCATGCAGCTAGGGGCAGATGTGCCATGCTCGGGGCTATTTAGAAACATCTGTGGGATCATTGTGGTTGCCATAGTGACTGGGAAGTGCCACTGACATTTAGTAGGCAAGTTCCAAAGATACTAATGCTCCTGCAAAATACAGGTAATTCGCTATCACAAAGAATTGCCCCTCCCGGAATGCCAACTGTAACTGAGAAACACTGGATAAAAGGAAATATAAGCCAAGGATGCACCAGCTGGAAGGCATTGCATTTAGTTTGTGCCTACAGTCTGACTTTGTGTCCATGTGCATGACAGGATCCTATTAGGATACCACGTGTATAAAACAGGCTATAGGCTGTGCATAATTCCCGACAGGCTAACTCCCTTCAGTATTTTCTTTCTCTCTCAGGAAAGCTTAAATAAATAAAATGAGTAGAAGTGTTATAAAGTAGAATATTGAATTTTTAAAAAGTAAATCTGTAGTACTTAATAGCTATTGGTAACAAATCATTTGCCATACATGGTTATAGCTGATGATGCACCAGTGGGTCTCCATATGATGATAAAGCACTAGCCTAGAGAGAGATGAGGACATCAACCAGAGCAAAAGCAGACATAGAGAGGAGGAGATAGATCTGAAAAAAAAAAAAAAGAAAATTAGGCCACAGAGACTTGATCTCCAGAGCAGAGTTTCTGAAACTTTATGTGTATAAAAGCAAATAACACAAAAATATACATTCTCAGGCTTCACCCCAGACCCACTGCAGAATCTCTGCTATAGGAGGAATCAAGCAAGTTTTCAGGTGATGCTGCCAGTCCAGAAACTACCCTTGGTGCAGTTCTGATCTAGGTGATCTATGGCTCACAAGGACTCCTCTCTCTTGTGAGGTCCTACCTTGGCCAAGTAGGACCCCTTGCAATTCTGGGAATACCAGCTATCTTCTTCTTTTTTTTTTTTTTTTTACCAGCTATCTTCTGATTGATGTATAGTGACCATTTTATAGACTTCTAACCTAGACCAGACATATGAGGCCAAAGTTATCCCTGTCTGATTACATGGGTCCTTTTTCAAACATCTAGCTTGCCCTTATGCACAGTACTCCCTCACCCTCTGCTTCCCAAAGAGAACCAATCATTTAGCTTGAAAATACTTTAACTATCAACTCCCTAGTGGATTTTAAGTGATTCTGTGTATAAATGAATCAAGATTTACACTTGTACCTTTCTTTACAAAGAGTTTCTATGGAGTTTTGTGCAGTGAGAATCCTGACAAACTCCAGGAAATGCCCTCACCCCCACCCCCCAGGCTACACCCCTGGCAGTAGGAGTCCCTGGGCACATAGAGCCTGTCTCTCAATGAGGACTGAGGATAGCAATCTTGACAAAGATGCTTCCCACCATTGAGGAAGCAGGACAGAACCTGTGAGGCTGTAATATCTCTCTTCCTGTTTCCAAGGTTTAATCTTGCCACTGAGAAAGGCACTAGCCAGAGGAAAAGTGAACAAACAGAAGAGAAATTAAAAATAGGAAGGCTATGCCTTTTAAATACATTCTCTCTGCTGAGCTTTCACACCCTCAGAAAAGCTGTGCTACAAACACAGACCAAAAAGGAGTTTCAGTTTCTAATGTCACAACCCAGGAAGGAAAGAATTAGGGCAGCACCAGCCAAAGAACACAAGTAACTCTCCCATGTGATGGAGCTTTCTAAGGGCTGGGGGGTGAGGCTCATCAGAATTACTTTTCCCACCCCCTATATCAGTGCAGAATTGATAGAAACAGAGGTCGATGATGAGGAAGATTTTTCCCCCTGGAGCAGCATGCAGGAAGCTCATTTTTATTTCCTAGACCCCTGCTTTCCAGATGTCTGCTTTTGACCCTGACTTCTACTCTGGGACACTTGCTTCTTCCCACATCAAAGAGCAAGAGGCAGAAAAACATACTCCTCAATAAGGGGAAAACCAAACACGTGTTTGGGACTCGTAGGTTGTCTGGATCCACTGCTCCTTTCGGATTCAGGCTGCCGTCTCTCCAGTAGTGGACCACGCATAGATGAAATCCCATGCATTCAGTCCAGTGTGGTCTCTTGGCCCTGGAAGTGCTGCTTCACTGAGTATGGCTGACTAGAGGAAAATGACCTCCTGGCCAGAGCCCCTCACATTGCATGTCCTGAACAGACCAGCTTGCGTTTCACCACTGATCTCAACTTTCCTAATCAGGATGCTGCTTTTCTTTAGAACACGAGTCTCCTCAGCCAGAAGAAGAAACTGGAGGTGGATGTAGCCAGGATGCAGAAGGAAGCTGAGGAGGCGATGCAGGGCTGTCAAAATGCAGAAGAGAAGGCCAAGAAGGCGGCCACTGAGGTGGGTCCATGACTGCCTGCTCACTCCTGTCTTCCAGAGCTGACAGGAGCAGTAGCCAGAAAGGATTCCATTGACTCTCCATATAGCCAGGGGGGAGATTAACTGACCCCTCTGCCTCTCTGCCCCCATTTTGGAAATTAGGCCAATCGGCTCCTCCCTTCCACCCAAACCACACAATGAAAAAAAGCAGCTGAATCACCATAAGCAAAATCTTGTGAAAGCAAGAGACTTTTGAAAATAGTCAAACCACTTTCCACTTGTGAATCAATATATCTAGTGTCTAGAAACAATTCTTCTTATGTTTCCTAACCCATAGCTATCTTTCCTGGGGCCTGTAATGGCTTCATGATGATGATCTGGCAAGAATACTTATTTCACTTATTTTTTAACAGCCCATACTGCTGCTTCAGTAACAGAATCGGGTCGGTGAGGAAGGCCTTCAGGATTGGTGCACCTTCCTTATCTGCAAGTTTAAAGTTGTTGATAGGTGTACTTTTCGTGAATGAGACCAAGCTCAGGGTTGACTGCCAGCCTTGACTGTACCTTTGTGGGCACTGAAAAGGGATACCCTCTGGACACCCACTGCAGATAGATGCAGATTTCTCTCAAAAGGCATGACAAACAGATGACAGTACTCAAAAAAAAAAAGGCCATGGAAGGAGGGAGGTGGGAGAAAAGTCTGTGCGTCAAGGTCCCAGGCTTGCAGGTCCCAGCGCCTGCTGAGCAGAGCTTGGACTTGATCTCACCCTCCACTCACCACTTCCCCATGAGGTGCTCCTGCACAGTACGTCGGATGCACAAACACATGCAGCAGCCCAGAGCTCGCCCTGAGAATGAAAGCTGATCCTCTTGCTAAACAGTGTATGGGAACCAAAGAGACAAGATACTCAGTTAGGTTTTACATTAGTCATTTTAGGATTCAAAAGAAGGGGAAAACTTATGTCTGTATCTGTCTGAATCATCAAGCACTTGGGTGGTTAAAACTCTTACACCAAATCCTAGCTCTAGGTCACTGTAGAATCCAGAAGAATGGGGAAAGCATGCCTAGCATTCAGCCATTTTGTATCAACGCAGACACTCTGCTTTCTGATGGAAAAGAGGTGTGAGAAAGCTTGAAAGTGTTTGGCCAAGGGAAAAATAATATGCTCATTTCAAACATTTATGAAAATCTACATAGAAGTGGGGAAAAAAGAGCTTTTTGCTCCTGCTTGGTAAATTTATGCAGTCACACGTTAGGAAGACTCTATCTGCATAACTTCACCTTTAAAAGATCTTCTTGACAATGTTGAAAAATGAACTCACTACCTCTTCCCCTGCCTTAATTCTCCAGTAGTTCAGCTCTGAGCTCCAGCCCCACATAGCAAAACCCAGAGTTACCTCCATTATTTATTCTTTGCCCTCACCATCTGCTCAGACGTCCCACACTTAAGTTATGCAGATGGTTGGTAACCTGATAGACAGAGAAACTTTGGCTGAGAGGGCAGTGTTCTTACATTAAAGGCACTGAGAGATTCATGAAACAGTTCTTAATAATGGCAGCAAGACACCGAGCCCTTGTATACACAATCAAAGCCGAGAGCAGGCTTTGCAAGAATTAACCATCCTTTTGCCAGATTATTGGCACCGAAAGCATCAGTTGCTGCCAAATTCCTAGAGCCTAAACTTGTTTGCAGTTGCAAGTCACAGAATTACAGAAGTGAGGCGTGAAAAAGATTCTCCTAAGCACGCCACACTCTTCCTGGTGCGTGCTGCCATAGGACATGTCCTGGTGCTTTACTCAGTTAAAAACTCTGCCCTCAGTTGGTTGGCTTTCTTTGAATACAGATATTGTGTGATAATGTTCACGTGGGGTTTCATCTCTGGTCTGTTTCCGCCACCCGTCACCCTGATCTCCAGTAGCTGCTGCTATGTTGATTACCTTATGGTTACCAAACTCGAGGATCAGAAGTTAGGGAGAGCATAGTGGGAAGAGATGAAGTACAGAGGCGAGGCATGGCCTTTAGTCACATCAGGAACTGAAGACTAGGGACAAAAATGTTCAGCTCTGTTGGCTTCCATATTATCTCAGTCCCTTTCCTTCTTTTCTAGGTAGCAAACATGTCAGAAGCACTGAAGAAGGAGCAAGATACCAATGCCCACTTGGAGAGGATGAGAAAGAACATGGAGCAGACAATTAAAGACTTACAAGAGAGGCTGGATGATGCTGAGCAGACAGCCATAGTGGGGAACAGAAAGCAAATCCAGAAACTAGAATCCAGGGTAGGAGTTTGCCTGTGTAATCATGGGGTCTTGACAACTCCCAGTTCAAAGTCTTATTGTCTTGGGATATCACATCAGATAGTGCTACCTCCCTCTTCACTTTGGCTTGTAGCACTTGCAGTCATCTGAGAGTGTCAGATCTCAGTATATTCATTCATTCTTCTTGACTTTGGGCCACTAAACAGGACTCTTCCTGGAGTGGGTGAAACCTGCCTTCCTGCTTAGTGGAATGTATCTCCCCCAGCTTCACCCGCCCCGGCACTAGGCTCCCCACAGCCTGGGGACCCACTGTTTCCAAACATCCTCTCAACAGTCTTGATTCCCTGCCTTTGCTCCCATTATCTGCTCTATGGAGAATGCCTCTATCCTAACAGCCAGAGAAAGCAGAGGGAAACAAGTAAATCCAGGACCAAAAAGACTTTAGTGCAGATGAAGTGAGGACTGACAGAATTGATGTAGTACCTTCCTTCAGGGAGCTTCAGGATAGGAAGACTAGAAAGACCTAGCTTGAAAATAGGATTTTTAAAATTATTGAATCAATTTCAGTGACAATTTACAGGTCATGTGACAGATGCTATAAGAATGGAAAGAATATTTGACTGGGATTTTCATGCCTCAGAAGGGCCTCTGAGAAAGTATTGCCATTGCACATTTATGATATATCTATATAATGGAATACCAATACACATTTATGGTATAATCATACTGATTAAGGAGTGAAGAAGAGTGTTGTAATGTTCTGGAGTTCATGCCTAGTAGTACAATGATAATAAAGGCACAGGCAATGTGGAGAGTATATAACCTTCTGTGCAAGAAAGAGGGAAAATATGAAGACATGTACACATCTGCCTATATTTTCTAAAAGAATTGGTGGCGGGATAAAATGAAGACTAATAAAAGCCACTGGTCCCTTGGACTGCAAGGAGATCCAGCCAATTCTTCCTAAAGGAAATCAGTCTTAAATATTCATTGGAAGGACTGATGCTGAAGCTGCAACGCCAATACCTTGGCTACCTGATGTGAATAACTGACTCATCTGAAAAGACCCTGATGCTGGGAAAGATTGAAGGTGGGAGGAGAAAGGGATGACAGAGAATGCGCTAGTTAGATGGCATCACCAACTCAGCGTACATGAGTTTGAGTAAACTCTGGGAGTTGGTGATGGACAGGGAGGCCTGGCATGCTGCAGTCCATGGGGTTGCAAAGAGTCGAACATGACTGAGTGACTGAACTGAATAAAAGCCACTACGCATAGGAGGAAAACAGAGATGAAAGTTAGGCCTTCAGAATGGACCTTGTTTAGTTGGTTTGATTGCAAAATTGTATGAAAGACACCCTTCCCTATCAACCCCCTACCCCGTGTTCTGCTTTATTTCTCTCCATTCCACTTACCACCATCTAACATAATCTATGTTTTACTTTGCTTTGTGTGTTTCATTCACTAGAATGGATGCTTATAGAGGGGAGAGATTTTTGTGTTTTTTCCCCTGCTGTATCCCTGGTGCATAGGAGGCCTCATATTTATTGAATGATGTTAACCTTGATCGTGTAATTCTATAAGGCTACAGGCCAGCTGCTCATCTGTACTACAGCTCTCCCACCTAGCAGGGCTGTGGGTGACATATGTGTGACATAGACTCAGGGTCTGGTTTCTTTAGAGAATCAGAACTGAACATGGAAAAAGATGAGGCAGCTTATTCTCTATATATACTTATGTACCTTCTAATACGCACATGTGTATGTACTTTTGTAATCCAAGAGAGGATACTTATCATCTCTGCATGGATTAGCTTTTCACATCCTTCAGAGTCTAAACAGTCCTTTTATGAGCTCACCTAGTTCGACCAGCTCACTTGGCGAGGCAGTTTTCCCAGAGAGCTTGCTCTATTCCACCACTACAGGAACCAGAGTAAACACATCTTCCCTTGATGGTATCAATTGGCCACTGCAATGCCCTCCTGGCTTGCTGGCTGGCCACCTATCATCTGAGACCATGGTTTGCTTGCAGGTTCGTGAACTGGAGGCTGAACTGGAGAGCGAAGTCCAACGTAACTCGGAGGCCCAGAGGGGAGCCCACAGGCTTGAACGGTGCATCAAGGAGCTGACCCATCAGGTACTCTGAGAAGCCGCTCCCTGCTTGCCTGGCTGCACCCTACCTCAGGTGGATGTGCTCCTTCAAGCCTGAAACCACCCCCTAGGACTCCTCTAGTTCTCTCTCCATCGTTCCTCTCCCTTAGCAGGAGACACCAACTTGTCCTTCCAGAGCTCCTCTGCTATTACTGATTTGGGTTGGTCCCTCTTTAGAGCTCTCGGGAAGCACAATGTGAGTGACAAGTTGCAATTAGAGGCGAAGAGCTATTTATACTATCCTTGTTTTTCCTCACGCAATGTCTGCAGCACTTTTGGAAAGATGCCTTCCTGTGAGAGGCTGAGTGAGAACAATGTGTAAATGAAGTGACTGGTGGAGGCTGGGGTGGCGACTCAGCCAGCAGGTTGCATGAGGCGCTAGTTAAATTGGAGCAGGGGACGTTTCCACTCTTGTTTTCTGGTCTCACAAACACTCCAGGCCACCGAGGACTCTATCTGGTGTTGGTGCCGGGTGGAAATACAGCAAATGCTGAGAGGCCCCCTGCAGCTTTCTGACTGTTTTCATGTCTAAGCAAATAATTGAAAAGAAGTGGGCAAACTTGTTACCAGTAACTAATGCATTGCCAGAGTAGCAATCTACTCCTTCACTTGTGTTTTCATTTTCCAGCTTGTCTTACCTTTTCTTCAAACAGAGAAAACCAGATATCTCATGATAGCACATATCTTGCTCACTCCTCTGGGCCCAGCACCTTCCTGGCACAGAGCAGATGCGTGTGTTTCAGTTAAACACAGATGCCAATGGTTACTCTCTGCCACACAATATAGCTTGTTCCAGTGAAAAGGCAAACTCACTCTAGGTGCCCACTTTACAGCAACTTAGCACTCATGAGAGATCTGCCAGTCCTGATAGTGGCCCCCGAGGCTGAGTTGGTGTCAGAGACATCAAAGTGTTCCTTCCTTGCAGTAGGAAGGAGAGTACTGTTAGGACAGCAGAGTGCTTCAGAAGCACCATCTTGGGCTAATTAAGATGAAATGAGCTATTTGTACAGTTCTTCTTTGCTGAATAAGTAGTTCTTTCCTAAAGCGAATTAGCCTGACATTTCTTTAGACCATGCTAGGTATTATAGTGAAAACCACTGGGGACTGCCTCATGGTGTGTGTGGGGCAGGAAGTAAACACCCGGGAAACATGAAAGGTGTGCTAGTCTATGCTTCTTTTGAGCAAGGATAAGACAACGTGAGGAAGCAAAGTGCTGCTTGTTAATTGTGTCTGCTTTTTTTTCTTTTCCTATGGATTATTCTTACAGTTTTCTTCTGTAAACAGGTTCATTATACAACAGTGCACTAAAGCTATACTTTCTTCATTGTCCCAAGTAATACAGTCTCATTCTATTGTGTTTTTATCTTTGTTTCTTTATAGCAATAATCTGTGTCTTCCCCTTGTACTAGCATGGAAGTGTATTTCTTAATTTCTTCCAAGTGTCTGCACAATGCTTAGAGTATATCTATTCAATTATGCAATGATTTTCTGCCGTCAACTCAGGTAACACCTATTGAGTACTTTTTATTACAAGATAACAGGCAAGACCCTGTCACTTTAAAGAGACATTAGAGAGCCCTCCATATTCCTTGATATCAGTACCTGGTTTTGAAATATTCAAGGCAGATGTTGAGTCAATTCAATCTGCTCTCCTTTAACATCAAAATAACCATCAGGACTGTGGGGCAGGGTGTTTTGTGATAGTACATCATAGGTGCCATTATAAAATGTCATTTTGAAAGGGATATAAATAGGGTTTTTCTTTCGTAGGAAAAATTCCTCTTGGAAAATCATACTGCATTGGAAAAGGGAACCAAGTGTCACTCCATCTACAAGAGTTTTAAGGCCAGTCCCACTGAGAATTTATCTCCCCTCATATGTCCCTCTAGCATTTGGAAATTCATCCTGTTTTCCTCTCCAGTGTCTAGAAATGTATGCTATAAAGCAGGACATAGGATTAGGAACCTATATTATTTACAGGAGGTAAAGACAGTTTTCCTCCCCACCACCACCCCCTATCTACCTGCTCTACTTTACATTTGTCTACCTCCTATATTCAGGGCGGAGAAGGCAATGGCACCCCACTCCAGTACTCTTGCCTGGAAAATCCCATGGACAGAGGAGCCTGGTGGGCTGCAGTCCATGGGGTCACTAAGAGTCAGACACGACTGAGCGACTTCACTTTCACTTTTCACTTTCATGCATTGGAGGAGGAAATGGCAACCCACTCCAGTGTTCTTGCCTGGAGAATCCCAGGGACGGGGGAGCCTGGTGGGCTGCTGTCTATGGGGTTGCACAGAGTCGGACACGACTGAAGCGACAGCAGCAGCAGCAGCAGTGTATTCAGGGACCTGTGTGTAGGTGTTATTTAATCCTTAGTAATCTAAATGTGGATACGTATCTTCATTTCAAGGGATAAGAAAAAAAAATTTGGTCTCAGGTGGGCTCTCTAGGAACCAGATGACAGGGTGGAGTCAGAAGTATAAGAGATTTATGGGAGGTAACACCTGGGAATGGAGAACGCGATGGCACCCCACTCCAGTACTCTTGCCTGGAAAATCCCACGGACGGAGGAGCCTGGTAGGCTGCAGTCCATGGGGTCGCTAAGAGTCCGACACTACTGAGCGACTTCACTTTCACTTTTCACTTTCATGCATTGGAGAAGGAAATGGCAACCCACTCCAGTGTTCTTGCCTGGAGAATCCCAGGGATGGGGGAGCCTGGTGGGCTGCCGTCTGCGGGGTTGCACAGAGTCGGACACAACTGAAGCGACTTAGCAGCAGCAGCAGCAGCAACACCTGGGAAAGATAAAGGGGAGAACAAGCAGCCTGAGGCAGAGAAAGCCTCACTGATTTATTTTTGCTTCTAATGCCTTTGCTTTTAGTGTCAAAAAAAATTCATCAAGATCAATGTTACAGAACTTACCTTCTGTGTTGTCTTCTAGGAGTTTTATGATTCCAGGTCTTAGATTCAAGTTTTTATCCCCATTTTGAGTTCACGTTTATGTATAGTATAAGATAGTGGTCAAATTTCCTTTTTTGCGTGTGGTTGTCCAGTTTTCCCAACACCCCTTATTGAAGAACTAGCTGTCTTTCCCCCATTATATATTCTGGCTCCTTTGCATTAATTGGCCATGTATATATGAATATATCTGGGCTCTTTATTCCATTCAGTTGATCTGCATGTCTGTTTTTATTCTAATATATACTGTTTCAGTGACTATACCTTTGTAATATGTTTGAAATCAGAAAGCAAGATGCCTTCAACTTTGTTCTTCTTCCTCAAGATTACTTTGACTACCCAGGGCCTTTTGTGGTTCCATTCTATTTTTTGTGAAAAATGATAGTGACTGCATTGACTCTGTAGATTGTTTAGGGTAGTATGGACATTTTAACATTAATTCTTCCAAACCACAAGCACAAAATAGCTTTCCATGATTTGTGTCTTCTTCAGTTTCTTTCATCAGTGCTGTATTGTCGTGTTCTGGGCGCAGGTTGGAAAAGAATTTCCAGACATAAGACACAATGAGAGGGAAATAAAGTTTATTAGAGTGGGAGATGCTGTTGGAAAGGGAAAACTCAAAACTTGAGCTGAGTTTTCCCAGCTCAAGGGAAAACTGATGTTGAACAGGGGTCCTTAGTCTACTTTTATACCCAGGATACAAGGAGTGGGATTGGGGTCTTGTGGCTCATTTGCTGATTGGATGAGGCATGTATCCTGGGTGGGGATAAGAGTAAGGCAAATACCTCCTCCCTATGGGGTAGGAGGGGAGGCAAGTTATACTGTTTCCATTAATAGTTAGAACATCAGGGATGGAAGGACGATAAGGGTCTGGTTTTTCCATTCCTGCCTTCCAAGATCCTCCTTGGTTATCTGCTCTTTCATCCCTGGGTCATCACACACATATAGTTTTCAGTGTGCAAGTTTTTCACCTTCCCTCCTTGGTTAAATTTATTCCTAAGTATTTTATTCTTTTTGATGCAATTATAAATGGGATTGTTTTCTTAATTTCTGATAGTTCATATTAGTGTACAGAAATACAACTTATTTTTGCATAATGATTTTGTATCCTAAAAATTTACTATTTACTTTTCTTCCTCTCTCTTCTTGTAATGCAAATGCTGGTCCACTTGATGTTATTCCATAAGTCCTTTAAGCTGTCTTTATTCACTCCCCCCCCCCCGCCCCCGCCCCACTTTTATGGGATGAATTCCACTGCCTTGTCTTGAAGTTCACTGAGCCTTTCTTTTACTTCATCTAGTCTACTCTTAAATGCCTATATTGGAAATTTTGCTCAGATATTTATCTCTGTGATTTCTGCTTGGTACTTTTTTATATTAATATTTTCTTTTTGTTGAAATTTTCACTTTGTTTATGCATCGTTCTCCTGAGCTTGGTGAGCAGATTCATGACCATTATTTTGAACCTTTTATCAGGTAAATCATCTACCTTTATCCTTTTCTGGGGTTTCATCTTATTCCTTCATTTGGAGCATATTACTTTGTTTCTTCAACTTTTGATCTCTGTGTTGTTGCTTACGCATTAGATAAAACAACTCTCCCAGTCTTAAATGAATAGTCTCATGTAAGAGAAGATCTTTATTGTTCAATCTACCCTAGCTGTTAGTTGTCTCTGAAATCTCTGTGACTGTCCAAGCAGCCTTCTTTGTTCTTAGGGCTCTTAGTTGAGTGTTCAAAAACTGTCTATAATATTGCAAAGGGGAGGATCTCAGTCAGTACTTAGATGCAGGGCTGACTGGAGGCCAGACCCTCAGGCAGGGGCTTTTAAAGTATGCAAATACACCTCTTTCAGGGAATGACTGGGAGATGCGTATTTCTGTCTGTCTGTTCCGATCCTTGTGGTGCTATGCAGTTAAGAACTCTTTCTCTGTTTGCTATCATCTCATTGAACCTGTGAACACAGGCCCTTGCTTGAACACAAGCCCAGAGACAGAATAAGAAATTTATCCTCTGGACATCAGCTACAAAAGTCAGTACACCAGACCTGTGCAGAAGCTCCTTTCTCAGAGATACTGGTAGCTTAGGTGGGGCATGTGAAGATGGCACCCACTGGCTTTCCTAGGTGCTTCAGTCTCCTGCCAATGCTGAGGGGAGGCGGTGGTTAAAAACTGTTGCAGTCCTGTAGGACCCATGAATGTAAGTCCTGCTGGCCACTAGAGCCAAGCTTTCAAGGGATGTACCCTGGGTGGCAGCCATGAAAACTGGGCCACCAAACATGTGCTCCTTTCCAAGAGATACCAGAAACCTAGAGTGAGGCAGAGAGAGTGTATGAAGATGGTGCCACCAGCCTTCCTGGTCTCTGGAGATGTGTGTTAAATTAGAAGACTGCCCCCTTGGGCTGTAGCTACTAAGATAAGCAAATAGGTCTCTTTCAGGGAAACTGAGCATTTCTGTCTGCTGCCTCTGTGCTGTGTCCCGGGGGCTAAACATTAAACCTAGCAAGGAGGGAAAAAGCAGGATAACTAAAGGGGCATAGGAGATGAACCTGGTTGGAGTGAGATTGTTTAGGGACGGGAAGCCTGATGGGCTGCCGTCTATGGGGTCGCACAGAGTCGGACACGACTGAAGCAACTTAGCAGCAGCAGCAGCAGAGGGAGATAAGTGGGGAAATCATGAAAGCCACCAAAAAAGTTGATACTTGATGGAATAAGTAAGATGGAGCTAGGAAAAATGTTTGAGCAGTAGGTGTTTGTCTTGGTTAAACCATTCATCTCAACCATCAGTCAGTTTAAATACTCTCCTTCAGGGCAGTTCAACAGCTCCAAAGTGGAAGTACTCTAGTTAAAAGGGTGTGGTAAAGGGGGTGGCATGCAGAGCCTTCCTGCATGTCTGTCTCTTCCCTCCTTCCTCCTCAGAATACCCAGGACATCACAGAGCATGTTTGAAAAACACTGTCTTACTGGATTTCCTTTTTCCAGCCCAAGCCTGGATTTCAATGGAAGCAATAAGAACACACAAAACAGGGTCCCCATAGCTTATGGAATTTTCCTATCTCTGCTAATGCCCACTCCACAATTCCAATAAACTTAGTCTTTCTTATAGTTCTGTTGCAGGAAGGGGGACCCCTTCCAGGGCCCGAAACTGGGCTCTTGTCTAACACTTGGAAATGAATTATCTGAGGAGACACATGTGCTGACAAAGCAAGAGATTTTATTGGGAAAGGGCACCTGGGTGGAGAGCAGTAGGGTAAGGGAACCCAGGAGAACTGCTCTGCCGCGTGGCTCGCAGTCTCAGGTTTTATGGTGATGGGATTAGTTTCCGGGTGGTCTTTGGCCAATCATTCTAATTCAGAGTCTTTCCTGGTGGCACACGCATTGCTCAGCCAAGATGGATGCTAGCGAGAGGGATTCTGGGAAGTGGACGGACATGCGGTGTCTCCTTTCGACCTTTCCCAAACTCTTCTGGTTGGTGGTGGCTTATTCCGTATTCCTTATCAGGATTTCCTGTCATAAAACAACTCATGCAAATGGTTACTGTGATGCCTGGCCAGGGTAGGAGGTTTCAATCAGTGGCTTCCCCTAACAGTTCCATTACCTAAAGCCAAGGGTCAGTTAGAAAGTTCAAGGAAAGAATTGGTTTGATGGGGGGCTGCAGGTGGGCACTGAGAAACCACAGGCAGGTGTGGCTTGGCTGGGCTGGGAAGACTGAAGTCCAAATTGAAACTAATGGCTTTAACTTCCATTTTAACAAAGGCTGGGAGTTCTGTGTCATTGCTCTGAGCTGTGTTTATTAATTTGTTGGAACTTGGGATAAGTAGAGTTAAACTCATTTTTCAAATCATGGTTCTACATATGGTCTTTAATAAATTCTCCTTACTCTCATTTCCTCATGTGAGGCTACACCCAATGCAAACTGCTGGATCCTTCAAATCACCTTTACATACAAACCTGTACTTTGCAGGTAGAGGAAGATAAGAAAAATATGAGCAGGATGCAGACTCTGATGGATAATCTTCAGCTAAAAGTACAAAGTTACAAGCAGCAAATCGAGTCAGCGGTAAGTACCTGAGGCAGTTGCAGCCTCATGGATTTCCTAGCCATTTACATTTGATTAATGGAGATATGTGGCCCTGAGCTAAAGAGGCAGCTTGTCAGAGAGGACCAGCTCAGCTTAAAGTCTGCTAATTCTCTCTCTCTCTCTTTTTTTTAATGTGCATGCTAGAATTATCACCTATAGTTAAAATCTGTGCAACTTTTCCCTTCAGGGAGCCAAAGCTCTCTCCCTTGACCTTTGTTTACACCCAAACATATGCATTGCGTGATATGAGCCAAATAGGAGCATGGTGTCATGTAGAGATAGAAAATTTTGGTTGGGTAATCATCCTGTGGGGCTTCTCATGTGGCTCAGTGGTAAAGAATCCAGGAGACATCAGTGCAGGAGACGTGGGTTCTAACTCTGAGTGGGGAAGATCCCCTGGAGCAAGAAATGGCAATCCACTCTAGTGTTCTTGCCTGGGAAATCCCGTGGACAGAGGAGCCTTATAACAGTAAAGACAGACACCCTCTACCCTGAATAGGATGTTAAATTGATTACAAAACAAATTATGGTTAATCTATCACATACCAAATCTGTGAAAGCTGGACTATATCCTGTTGGTGGTAAGTGCCAACTATGTTCTCAATTTCCAGGGGAAAAAATGTTATAAAATGGGTCTGGTGCCTGCTAGGAAGTCTGAATCCATATACATCATACAAAAATATGATATTTCATTCAGTACTCAGAAGTTTAGATTCCTTTCTCACATTTTTCAATTTTCTCACATCAGGGCAGGAAAAAATATGATCATATAGGCTCAGGGATTTCTTTGTTTCATTTTTTATTTTTATAGGAAGCAGAAGCTAGTCAATACCGTTCCAAGTATAAGAAGCAGCAACACGAGTTGAATGAAGCTAAGGAAAGAGCAGAGATAGCTGAATCTCAAGTTAATAAACTCAAGATGAAAGCAAAAGAGTTTGGGAAAAAGGTGCGTCAGGTATTCAGTTCTGCTGTAACTTTTAAAGCATTGGTATTTCAGGCTCATGTCATCACATGGAAAATTGTTTCTTCAGAGGCTTTTAAAAACAACATTGAAAAAGAGGTTCCGATAAAATCTTCTCATGTTTATTAATTCTACCTGTCTGGGTAGGACGAGACAGTAAGCATTTGAGTGGGGTGCGCACTCTATTACACTTCTCAAATGCTTAATTCTAGGTTAATGTGCAGGCTCTGAGCTCTGGGTCTAGATTCACGTGGGTAGGACAGCCAGGCGTCCAAGGAGAAAAGATGATTAAAGAAGCACAGATGGAACTGATTGAAATTCTAAGCAAACTCTTCCGTGGTGGGCAAGTATCACATGGATATGGAGATCCCAGGGGGACAGGTTTAAAGTGGAGGCCATGAAGAACAAATGTAAGAGTCTTGCTTTCTGGTTTTCTTCCCTAAAACAGAGAAAGGAACTGTCTACCATCTGTGTCCACGAAAATTCTGTTCCAATAGTAGGGGCCACTGCCCTAATTTTCCTGGGAAAGTGACAGAGAACATGGAGCTGTAGGCTTGGCAGGGCCAGTATCTTAGTCTGTTCAGAGATGTCACCCCAGAGATGGAGTGGCTTACAAACTGCAAACACTTCTCACAGGCCTGAAGGCTGTGAAGTCCAGGGTCATGGAGCTGGCAGATTTGGAATCAGGTGAGGGCTACTTCCTTATAGACAACCTCTTCCCATTGTAACCTCACATGGTAGAAAGAAGGGAAGAAGCTCTCTGGAGTCTTTTTTTCTTAAGGACATTACTCCCAGGCATGAGGACTCAATCTCATGACCTAATCCCTTCACAAAGGCCCCAGCTCCTAATTCCACCACTGTTGGGGTTAGGAATTCAACATGTGAATTTTGTGGGGGGACAAAAACATTCATACTATGGCAGTGAGCTCAGCTTCCTCACTGAGACTGTTACTAGAAACAGTTGTTAAATGAGATCTGGCTTTAGGAGAAGCAGATTAAAAGAGGTTGTATACACTCCATAGAATGCCTACAGAGCACTTAGCACAGGCACCACCATTTCAGTTTTTAAAATGAATTACTAGTAAACTTGCAAAAAAAAAAAAAGAGAGGGTAACAAATAGTAAATACTACCCTATGGGAGATCAAAGGATCTCTTTTGAAGAAGAGACTAAAATTTGGTCATATTTAATATATTTGGATCCAAATATGAAAAATATGAGACTTTTGCAGGCTCTAGAAATTTCTTATTGATGAGCAAATAGTCTCAGGGAGAAGGCCTATATTGAGAGGTCCAGCTAAGTGGTTTGAACTCTGGCCTCAATCTGCAAAGTGTTACAGCCTGGGATCAGGGTCTTCTGTGTGGAAGCTGCCCAGCAACCCCCTGTGATGGATTTGTTTAGGGAAGTGCTTCGCACATGCTACAATTGCACTCAGCTGCATGAGGTCGGAGGGCCTCGGAAACAGATGTAATGCTTTCGACTTTGTCACAGTTATTTCCAACAAAGAATAAAATGAGTGAAGCAGAAATTGCTTCTGAGAGGCCAGAGATGATAGGAAAATCGTCCTTGGCAATGCAGTGACTAATTGTTTTCCATTCACAGAAGGAGAGCCTGAACATCTCTCCACTGTCATAAACCAAAGGAAACGGTTTTCTGATAGAATTGTGCATCAGGTCTGGGGAGCGAATTGGTGATGCATGTCATCTCTCCCTTCTGGGGTCTTCTCCAGAGGGTGCTGCCTTTACTGGCAATGCAAGGCGGGCAGAAAATTGAGTGACTAAGCACGCCCTTGCGGTGAATTACTGGGGTCTGCTTTCTCTCATGCAGATAATTGCCTCAATTCCCTGCCTCCCTTCAAAGCTAATGAAGAGCTGGCTAAGGCCTGCTTATGACTGGAAAGCACTGGGCTTTGTTCTGGGTGTATGTCCCACTGATGAAAGTCACAGGAATCTCATAGAACATGCTGATATTCTATTTTTCAGGTCCATGAAGAATGAGCCGTCCTCATTTATAAAGGATAGAGGCTGGAAAAGTACAAGGAGGTACTATTTTCTGACCAGAAACTTAAGTTGCATTTGAAGTATACACCTTTAGATTGATGCACAGCTGCTTTACAATGTTATATTAGTTTCAAGTGTAATAACATAGTGCTTCAATATTTGTAGGTTATACTCCAGTTAAAATGACTATAAAATACTGCTTATATCCTCTCTGGTGCACATTGCATTCTTGTGTCTTATTTATTTTGTACCTGGTGCTTTGTACCTTTTAATCCTCTTTCCCTCCCTGGTACTCCTCTCCCTACTGGTAACCACTAGTTTGTTCTTCTATTTAAAAGTCTCTGTTTTGCTATATCCATTCATTTGGGAAACATTTTTAAAAATATGCTGCGTCAAAAGTAGTTTAAACAAGGTGATCAGGAAACGTAATAATAAAAGGAAATATTGTTGCTTTCAAGGGTAGTGGGGAATTTTTTGATCCTCAGATGTAAGTAAATATTTCACATGAAAGATTAAATAGATGCAAGAATCTTTTAAATTTTGATGTTTAAAAAAATACTTTGTTCATATTGCATCTTAATGAGTAATATTGATAGAAGACATGAGCTATGTTATGGTCCCTGGGGAGTTCTGCTTGACTCTTTTCTACATCCATGAGTCTATTTTTAGCCACTGACGGTGGGAGACAGCAGGCTAGTCTTAGTGTTCTACAGTGATTTACCTATAGTCATAGTTAGGTAGGAGGGTTTTCCTGACACAAAGCATGTATGCTACATGCTGGGGCAACACTGAAGCACCCTCCCACACGAGATGCTCAGTTTAGCGATAACTGGTATGCTGTGTGTATTGTACCAATGTGGCTAAGCTGGAGGTACATTTCCTAGAATTCCCTTCTCTCTGTGGTTCTGGATTACAGTTGGTCACAAAAGAAAAATGCACCCGATTTGAGAGGCAGAAGTGAAGGAGAAGATATTGTTTTTATGCTCATACAGTCAATGTATGGTCCCAGTACAGTGATAGCTGGCAGATATTCCTCAAGGCTGAAAGGGTGAGCTAGCTGGGATGGGCCGCAGCTCCTGTCAGAGTCCTCACCAGGCAGGCCTGTGGCTCCATGGCAGTAGGCGCTGGCCTGTCTTACAGGTCACTCCCAGCATAGACTCTAGAGGCTCCAGGAGACAGCACGGGATCCAGTTTGTTCTTATAAATTCCAGTTCATCCGCACTCCATGTCCAGCTCTCCTTCCTGACGCTGGCACGTCTGCCCAACAGCGACCTCAGGGACAGCACCAGATGTGGAGGGGGCAGGCTGGCGCAGACTTCTTCACCGCTGCCCACGGTGGTACAGTGTTGAACGTCTATGACAAATCCTTGTTCTGTCATTCTCAGCACTCTGCCTCTCCGATCCAACCTGACTCTAAGATTAAGCTCAGCAGTGTTGAAAGACACAGGGTCCTTCTTATCTGCCATCCTCAATGTGCTGGCTTTGGTCTTTAAATTTGTCACCCTCATCACAGTAAGATTCAGTTCTGAGCATATTCTCCTCACCAAGTGCCCTATGTCCTTTTCTACAGATTTTCTTTATGCATCCTTAGTACTCTACAGTTTGTGATGGACACTGGTCACAATACTGCAGCACATACCTGAGGTCAACAAAACTCTGTGCAAAACAGACTGTGAATGAGTCCGCTGATACAGAAAACTGGACCAAGTGGCATTAACACACAACTGGGGTTGGTGTTCTCCCATGAACTATAGGCTTAAAAATGTGATTGTCATAAAAGTCCTAGTTAGGCTTCCTTTTTAACACATTGATAGTAACATTAAGGAGAACAGATCATCCAGTCAACTGAGTTATCCATTCTCTCCTTGCATAAAAATGTATATGAAATTTTAAATGTATTAGAAATCTGATTAACAAAATGACAACTGAGCCAAAGAGTAAATTATCTTAATAACCGGGGTCACTCAGCTATGAAACCCTGGTGTTGGATAGTACAACCCAACCCCAGGGATGTCAGTTCTTGAGTTGATAGGGCCTGTTGCACCTTGGGTTGTCTTAGAGACACTGACATTCTTACTCTTTAGGGTCCCTAAGATCCACCATACTAAATCTAGTAGATTAGGCTGATATTAACCATTCATATAAAACTAGAATACAATACTTTAGCACGTCAATTGCTTTGTTTTCTTGGCCCTGGTTTTTCACCTTTTCACTCAGATGATTTTTGCTTCTACCACTCACCCATCATTAGTTGATCAGATTTTGAATCATCTCTTAGTGATTTGTTTCTTCTGAGAAACTTGGTTGCAGCAGGAATGTAAATAAATGAGAGAGTTCTTTTATCCAAGCTGAATTGGAATCCTTGGTATCCAGGCATTTATAATCTTGATGCAGGTGGGGGGCCTGAGAATGAGTTTTAGTTTTTGAAGAGAGAATGTGACTATTCTTTTTACAGTATCACAGGTTTTTGAAATGGTAGAATTGTCAGGTCATGACAAACCATTGCTGGAATCACAGTGAAGAAAGGGGAGGTGAGGTCATAGGATATTCCGGATGTTTGTGCTGTGTTGTCAACTTCTGTCTTCACTTCCTGTATTGGGTAGATAATCTGAAAGAGCCTAGAACCAAGAAACACGGACTCAAAATAGTTGTTGTTTATGTCAGAATAGCCATTTTAATATTAATGGTGGTAGTGTTTTGTTTTGGTTTTTTGGAGGGGGGAACTGTAAGCTTCTGTTTGCATCTGTAATCAGAGATCCATGAGACAGTTATAAGTAGTTATGAAGTTAGATCTTATCAATTTTAATTTCCCTGCTAGATGTTCCTGAGATTTTAACAAGTAGAAAAACAAGTTTATCCCACTCTTTGCTGTTATGTATCCTGATTAATGGAAGTCATAAATAATAAAAGGTGTGCAGCAAAAAAGTATACAAGCAAGCTATAAATTCATAAGTGAATTATCAGTTCTGAAAGGAACCTAGTTGGCTGGAAAAGTGTAGAAGGTCAGTAGTCTGAGTCTGGGCAGAAACTGTAGTTTGCTTTTCTCTACTTTATCTGTATTTCCTTCCACTTCTATGCAACCCTATGTTTCCAGCAGAAGAGTAAGTACATTGGTGCATAGTGCCATTTGAGATCTTTACAAGTAACAGTTGGAAATGAGATGAGCAAGCACTTATTTAAGCGACTAGGACCGGTTTAATTACAGACAGTGGAAGAGCCTAAGTGTATTTTTTCCTGTTCTATTATCCTGCAACCCCTCCTGCCTTTTATCTGTGTAAAAGTCCTGCATGATAATATGTGAATCAGTCAAAAGTTCAATTAGCTTTTTACCATAGCATTCTTATAAATAGTTTGATAAAGGAAATGCCTTACCACATTTTCTTCTGTAGTACCAGCACTGCTAGAGTTCTGATTAGTAGGTGGACGCCTTTCTACAGGAAAAAAACAAAACTTAAAAAGACATCTTTTTGCCAACACCCCAATTCTCCCTTATTCCCACCTCAGTAACAACAAATAGTTGTTCAGTCGTGTCCACCTCTTTGTGACCCCATGGGCTGTACAGCCTGCCAGGCTCCTCTGTCCATGGAATTCTCCAGGTAAGAATACTGGAGTGGGTTGCCATTCCCTTCTCCAGGGGATCTTCCCAACCCAGGGATCAAACCCAGGTCTCCTTCATTGCAGGCAGATTCTTTACCATGTGAGTCACCAGAGATGCCCCACCTGAGTATGATTATGTTATTAGAATCACATTAGTCACTCCCCTCTTTGTATCTTTTTCCAACAAACAGCATTAAAAATGTCCTTAATGTAGAAATACTTCATCAGAAACACACAGCATTAAATTCAGGTGCTCCAAAGCAGGGATAAAGGCAGTTCAAGCAAGCCAGAAGCTGTTGGCTCTCTAAGATGGTTGGCCTGATGCCTACTAACTATAAACAATGGGAAAGAGCCAAGGTGGTGATGGACAGCAAAATGGGGCATAAAAAAAATTCAGACTACAAACTATGGAACACTCTCTTTTATTTTTTTAAGTGGCCCACGCCCTGATGTGTTTTTTGCTGACATCTGACTGCTCCTCCAGAATCAGAATCCGTCCTGCTCTCTGCCTTGGGATGCTGACCTGGATGGGTTCTACCTGCAGGGCTTCTCTTCCCTCTGCTTTCATCTGGGGTGGAGATCAGAGGGCAGGAGGGGCAAAATCAGGTGTTTCTTCTCCTAGCTCCTTCCGTGTCAGGTCACCTTACTCTGGCTGTGTGCTCTATGTGAAGCCACCTTCCTTACAACACAGCTGGTCCTGTGACTCTCTCCTTTCAGGTTTTGGGCACTATTCCTCCTCCTTGTCCCTTTAGACTGAGGGCTTCCAGCAAAGCTCTGAGGGGTGCAGTCTCTTCTGTGCTCCCCTTTCTCCAGTTTTGAGTGTGCCAGGTGCTTTGTGTTGGAACTTCACTTGCGCACACTTCCACTATAGAAACTAAACCGTCATTCTTGAGTAGTGCCCCCTCTCCTAGAACTTGAACCCAATCTCAAGTACCATGATATTAGGTTTTGCATGGTGAAGACAAACTAGACTACCTGAAACCTCCCATTTTTTCCCTACTTCTGGCAGCTAAGGGACAGGAACATCAAGGGCAATGGCCTGCTTATTCACATAGACAATCACAGGGCTGCAACAGATGAAATCCTTGCTCACTATCACCCTTAAAGCACTACCTTCAATAATGGTGTCCACAATGACCAAATAACCCTGACTTCAGCAGGGGCAATAGGAAAATATCAATCAGAAGAAGGGACACTGAATCTGTCTCAATCTCCCAGGACACTCAGAGCTTTCTTAGAGAGATGATGAAATCAGTGAGAGCTTCATGGGGCCAAGATCTACCTCTGCCACTAGTTACCTGGGTCATCTCAGGTGCTGCCTGTAAGTCTGTTTCAGATGCTTATTTAACATTTGCGTTATCTTTTTTGATTCTAATTTTCTGACCTGTAAAATGTGGAAATAAGTAAATCTTAAGTTTTTCACCAATCTAAATTTGTTGATAAAAGCAAAGTCTTTTAAGAAGTCCTATGACCGTGGAATCTTAGTATCATGTTGAATTACTACAAGTAATTAAATTACTGTAAGTTTTCTAGCAGAAAATTTAGAAAAAGTTTTAAAAAACTTCCCATGATTAAAATAAAATGGCTCATCAAGGACAATGTTGTTTTGAGCAGTAGCAACTATTAACAAGGGCTTGCCTGATGGCTCAGCTGGTAAAGAATCCGCCGGCAATGTGGGAGATCTGGGTTCAGTCCCTGGGTTGGGAAGACCTCCTGCAGACAGGAACGGCTACCCACTCCAGTATTCTGGCCTGGAGAATTCCATGGACTCACTTGCCATCTTGGATATGCCTCCACCTGAACCCCTGGGCATGAGACCAAAGCCCCCATGAGATAGTACCTCTGTGGAAACCGATGCATCTTTTTGATCTAACAGCTCGAGGGGCCACCGACAGCAACAAAACTGCCGATACAACGGCCACCAAAACTGGAACAATTATCCCAGCAGGCGCTCTTGGGCTTGCTTCTAAATAAGACAAACAGAAAGTCTATAGCTGCAAGAAAAGTTACCAGACAACAAAAGAAAATGTATAGCTGGGTGAGTATGTTTATTCAAAGTAGCTATTTCTGCATTCTGCATGGGAAGCAGATATCATATTAGTGAAAAGACTTTTCCTAATGAAAAGACCCATTAAAGACACAAACAACAGCCCTGTCTGGATCAGTGTTTTTCATGAGCATAAATAATACTTCCCAGTTCTCAGGTGGCGCTAGTAGTAAAGAATTCTTCTGCCAATGCAGGAGACATAAGAGATGAATGTTTAATCCTTGGGTCAAGAAGATCCCCTGGAGGAGGGCATGACAATCTACTCCAGTATTTTTGCCTGGAGAATCTCACTGACAGAGGAACCTGGCAGGCTACAGTCCATAGTGTCAAAAAGAGTTGGACATGACTGAAGCAACTTAGGACATCACCCCATCTAATATATCTATTGGGGGAATCTGCCAAAGCTGATATTAAACAATTTGGGCCATAGTGGGGATGGGAGTCAAGAGAGGAAAAAGTCTGAAAACTTGAGAGGCAATGAGTTTTTTATGCATTTTAAGTCTTTGTTTTATATTGTAATAAGGGAATTACATATTTTTGTGTGTGTGACCCCCATGGACTGTAGCCCGCTAGGCTCCTCTGTCCAAGGGATTCTCCAAGAATACTAGAAGGGTTGCCATGCCCTTTTACAAAGGAGTAATTATGACTACAAACTAACTGCAGCCTAGTGTTTTCCTTGGGGGATGGAGGTAGGGCACAGTGTACCCTTGGCTTGGAAAAGGCAGGATCCTAGAGGAATAGAGATAAGAGGTACAGAGATGATGAGAAAAGCTGAATAGGAGCCATGATCTTGAGTAAAAAGTGACAGGTGACCACCAAGATAACCAATGGTGCTTGGAGTTCCTCAGGAATAACTGGAGGAACCTGAACTCTTTTCAGCCTCTTGATTGGAACTAGAATTGTTATAATTTGTATTATAGGAGGTAACATTCAAAACTAGAATGCCAAGTACATTTATAAAACATATGTTCCACTGACTCATTTTAATAAATATAGAGAGGTGCCATGGTCTCCCATGATGTCAACTGCTGAAGGATAAGGTGATCAGCCCCCCTAGACAGTCAACTTCATGAGTACACATTCCTTGATTCTATGGATACTGAAGTAGAAATATTTTAAACAATGAGTTGTGGCAATTAGCTTACTCTTTGGAAGGAAAGTTATGACCAACCTAGATAGTATATTGAAAAGCAGAGATATTACTTGGCCAATGAAGGTCCGTCTAGTCGACTATGGTTTTTCCAGTGGTCATGTATGGATGTGAGAGTTGGACTGTGAAGAAAGCTGAGTGCCGAAGAATTGATGCTTTTGAACTGTGGTGTTGGAGAAGACTCTTGAGAGTCCCTTGGACTGCAAGGAGATCCAACCAGTCCATTCTGAAGGAGATGAGTCCTGGGTGTTCATTGGAAGGACTGATGTTGAAGCTGAAACTCCAATACTTTGGCCACCTCATGGGAAGAGCTGACTCATTGGAAAAGACTCTGATGCTGGGAGGGATTGTGGGCAGGAGGAGAAGGGGACGACAGAGGATGAGATGGCTGGATGGCATCACTGACTCAATGGACATGAGTTTGAGTGAACTCCGGGAGTTGGTGATGGACAGGGAGGCCTGGCGTGCTGCAATTCATGGGGTCGCAAAGAGTCGGACACGACTGAGCGACTGAACTGAACTGAGAGGTAAAAAATGAGCCAAATTAGGCACAACCTTAATGTTTCAAATGTCCTCTGATGACTGTTTTCACCAGGTTTACAGACCATGCTTCAATAGCCTGCAGCAGAAGCTTCAGTTCTAACTTCCCACCATGCCTGCACAGTTTTCTCTCCCCAGACCCAGACCCTAAGGCACATATCAGCACAATGGTAAGCAGGAATTGAAGATGCTCAGCCCACAGAGTAACAAAACATAGAGGTTCTGTCTTCCATTTCTGAAGCTCTGAAACCCTAAAAGGGAAATCTTCTGGGAGTAATTTCCTTTTATTTTTCAGTGCAAGGCTTTCGTTTGGTTCAAGAAAGGAAACTATCTACCATTTTGACTGGGAGTATCCCTGTAAACAGTATTTTCAGAAATTCTATTCAAAGGTATTCTTGAAATGCCAACCTAATTTCCTATTTGATGTTCACAATCTCTACTGCTGTACCTGAAACCCATGTCCAACCCTACTTGTAACTTACCTACATGCAGTGTTTGGCTGGTGAGTGAGGTACTTTCATTTGATGAAATATCGCACAAATACTCCCCACTGTCTGAAAGATGAAGATCCTTCACAGTTAAAGAGAAGTCACGTGAGTTTATTAGCTCTTCTTTCCATGAAAGTCGAGGTTGATTGATAAGTGTTTCTTGTGAGGAGGTCTTAAAGTAAGCCAGGAGCAAGGCACTCCCACTTTCCACTCTGTACCAAGTGACTGTGAAGTCTTGATTTGGTGGGAAAAAACTGTTTTCAGGTTTACATGAGAGTAAAACGTTTTCACTTTGCATTTTATGAAGGACATCTAACAACAGAATAGAAAAGTAAAGATAAATGAAAAATTTTTCAAATGAATTTTCTAAGTTATACTTAGAAATATCTTTGAAAACACTTTTTGGAAAGCAGTGAGATATTTGTGCTGTGGAGTTTCTTAAAAGCTTTACACCACTATTTTAAAGTCACCCACCAAGGTTAAGTTTAGGCTTCAAGGAGGCCCAAGCCTGGGCCAGCTAGGGAGATGACACACCTCGTTTTCAACTCCAACAACCTGAGCATGATCACTCGAGTGCTGCTACCAGTTACCAGCGTTTTTAACTCAGCAGTCTTCTGTTGACCTCTTGAATGCTGGTGTTCCCCAGGCTGCCTTCTTGTCACCATGTACTACCTAGTAGTCTCTGCTACTTCCATGGTCTCAACCACTTCTTAATCTCTCTTTCTGAACAAAGTCTTTTTCCTAGCACATGAGTATATTTCTAACCGTGTGCAGGAATTCCCCACCAGACCGATCTTTTAGAGCAGGGAGTCTGCTGGGTAGTCTCGGCTTCCCCTCCAGAGTTAGCAGCCCATTGTCCTTCCTGTTCTGCCAGCTGACTTCTATGGACCACCATGAATTATCCTCCCTGGTTTTAGACTCACCTACTCTGCAGTCCACCTGCGAGAGAGTGATGCCAAAGCAAGCTATCTAAAACACAACAGTCCACCTGTGAAAGAGTGATACCAGAGAAGCCATCTAAAATACAACTTCCAGTCTCTCCGATGCTTCATATCCTTCTTTGGCTCCGAACTACCTCCAGGCCAGCTCAAGCTCCTTAGCAAGATGAAGGCATTTGATCTGATTTTTGCCTTCCTCTCTAGGCTTAACTCTTGATACTTCAGTTTCACTCTCAACCAGTTATACGTCCACAAATTCAGGCAATATTTACCCCCATCTCTGCTTTTGCATATAGTATGTTTTTTTATCTAGAATGCCTATGTTCTCCTGAAATTCCCTACTACTCCTTTAAAGTTCAGCCTGTATGCAATTCCTTAAGCATATATTCTGTAACAACCTGATCCATACTGAACCATAGTGAACAGATTTAATCACTCTTTTTGTATGCTACTTTCCCGGTTTAGTTTTATTTTTACATGTTTGTACTAGATACTGTGGATCCATAAGTGAGAGTCCACAGCATCTAGTATACAGCTGGTTCTGAGGTTCACAGGCTGAGTGACAAAGTTTGGCACATAATGGATCCTCAACAAGACAAAACAGCACTAAACATAAGGAACCATTGGAACTTCAGGATACTCAATTCTGAATACACAAGAGAAATTATGATTCTCCAAATAAAATATTTACAATTTAATATTTTCAGCCCTTTCCCACATTTCCATTGCTACTTGGCTGATGAACAGTGAATATTAGTGGCCCATACTATTGACATCATATAAGGATAATGAATAAATTTCCCAAATAAGACATACATATGACCAGCAGACACCTGAAAAGTTCAACATCACTAATCATCAGGGAAATGCAAACCAATGCAACTACAATGAGCTATCACCTGAGCTATCACCTCACACCTGTCAGAATCACTACTATCAAAAAAACAAACAAATAACAAGTGTTGGTTAGATGTGGACAAAAGGGAACCCTTGTGCATAGTTTGGCCCCAGATAAATAGCAGGGAGGGAAGACAGCTCCACCCATCAACAAAAAATTGGATTAAACATTTACTGAGCATGGCCCCACCCATGAGAACAAAACCCAGTTTCCCCCTCAGTCAGTCTCTCCCATCAGGAAGCTTCCATAAGCCTCTTATCCTTCTCCATCAGAGGGCAGACACACTGAAAACTGCAATCACAGAAAACTAACCAAACTAACCACATAAACCACAGCCTTGTCTAACTCAGTGGAACTATGAGCCATGTCGTGTAGGGCCACCCAAGATGGATGGGTCATGGTGGAGAGGTCTGACAAAATGTGGTCCACTGGAGAAGGGAATGACAAACCATTTCAGTATTCTTGCCTTGAGAATCCCATGAACAGTATGAAAAGGCAAAAAGATACGACACTGAAAGATAAACTCTCCAGGTCGCTAGGTGTCCAATATGCTACTGGAGATCAGTGGAGAAATAACTCCAGAAAGAATGAAGGGATGGAGCCAAAGCAAAAACAATACCCAGTTATGGATGTGACTGGTGATGGAAGCAAGGTCTGATGCTGTAAAGAGAAATATTGCACAGGAATGTTAGGTCCATAAATCAAGGCAAGTTGGAAGTGGTCAAACAGGAGATGGCAAGAGTGAACATCGACATTTTAGGAATCAGTGAACTAAAATGTGGGGTATCTCTTCACAGCTACTCTAGCAAAGCGCAGCCGCTGCTCCTTACCTCAGACGTGGGGTAGCTGTGAAGAGATATCCTACATCCAAGGTAAGAGAAACCCAAGTAAGATGGTAGTAGCTGAGAAAGGGCATCAGAGGGCAGACAGACTGAAACCACAATCACAGACAACAGGCCAATCTGATCACACAGACCACAGCTTTGTCTAACTCAATGAAACTAAGCCACGCCATATGGGGCCACCCAAGATGGATGGGTCATGGTGGAGAGGTCTGACAGAATGTGGTCCACTGGAGAAGGGAATGGCAAACCAATTCAGTATTCTTGCCTTGAGAACCCCATAAACAGTATGAAAAGGCAAAAAGATAGGACACTGAAAGATGAACTCCCTAGGTCGGTAGGTGCCCAATATGCTACTGGAGATCAGTGGAGAAATAACTCCAGAAAGAATGAAGGGATGGAGCCAAAGCAAAAACAACACCCAGTTATGGATGTGACTGGTGGTGGAAGCAAGGTCCGATGCTGTAAAGAGCAGTATTGCACAGGAACCTGGAATGTTAGGTCCATGAATCAAGGCAAATTGGAAGTGGTCAAACAGGAGATGGCAAGAGTGAATGTTGACATTCTAGGAATCAGCAAACTAAGATGGACTGGAATGGGTGAATTTAACTCAGATGACCATTATATCTACTACTTTTGGCATGAATCCCTTATAAGAAATGGAGTAGCCATCATGGTCAACAAGAGTCCAACATGCAGTACTTGGATGCAATCTCAAAAACGACAGAATGATCTCTGCTTATTTCCAAGGCAAACCATTCAATATCATGGTAATCCAAGACTATGCCCCAACCAGTAATGCTGAAGAAACTGAACAGTTCTATGAAGACCTAAAAGACCTTCTAGAACTAACACCCAAAAAAGATGTCCTTTCCATTATAGGGGACTGGAATGCAAAAGTAGGAAGTCAGGAAACACCTGGAGTAACAGGCAAATTTGGCCTTGGAGTACAGAATGAAGCAGGGCAAAGGCTAATAGAGTTCTGCCAAAAGAATGCATTGGCATAGCAAACACCCTCTTCCAACAACACAAGAGAAGACTCTACACATGGACATCACCAGATGGTCGACACCAAAATCAGATTGATTATATTCTTTGCAGCCAAAGATGGAGAAGCTCTATACAGTCAGCAAAAACAAGACTGGAAGCTGACTGTGGCTCAGATCATGAACTTCTTATTGCCAAATTCAGACAGAAATTGAAGAAAGTGGAGAAAACCACTAGACCATTCAGGTATGACCTAAATCAAATCCCTTATGACTATACAGTGGAAGTAAGAAATTGACCGAAGGGACTAAATCTGATAGAGTGCCTGATGAACTATGGATAGAGGTTCATGACATTGTACAGGAGACAGGGATCAAGACCATCCCCAAGAAAAAGAAATGCAAAAAAGCAAAATGGCTGTCTGAGGAGGCATACAAATAGCTGTGAAAAGAGAAGTGAAAAGCAAAGGAGAAAAGGAAAGATAATACCCATTTGAATGCAGAGTTCCAAAGAATAGCAAGGAAAGATAAGAAAGCCTTCCTCAGCGATCAATGCAAAGAAATAGAAGAAAACAACAGAATGGGAAAGACTAGAGATCTCTTCAAGAAAATTAGAGATACCAAGGGAACATTTCATGCAAAGATGGGCTCAATAAAGGACAGAAATTGTAGGGACCTAACAGAAGCAGAAGATATTAAAAAAAGGTGGCAAGAATACACAGAACTGTACAAAAAGATCTTCACGACCCAGATAATCATGGTGGTGTGATAACTCACCTAGAGCCAGACATCCTGGAATGTGAAGTCAAGTGGGCCTTAAGAAGCATCACTACGAAAAAAGCTAGTGGAGGAGATGGAATTCCAGTTGAGCTAATTCAAATCCTGAAAGATGATGCTGTGAAAGTGCTGCCCTCAATATGCCAGCAAATTTGGAAGACTCAGCAGTGGCCACAGGACTGGAAAAGGTCAGTTTTCATTCCAATCCCAAAGAAAGGCAATGCCAAAGAATGCTCAAACTACTGCACAATTGCACTCATCTCACATGCTAGTAAAGTGATCCTTAAAATTCTCCAAGCCAGGCTTCAGCAATATGTGAACCATGAACTTCCAGAAGTTCAAGCTGGTTTTAGAAAAGGCAGAGGAACCAGAGATCAAATTGCCAACATCCGCTGGGTCATCGAAAAAGCAAGAGAGTTCCAGAAAAAAACATCTATTTCTGCTTTATTGACTATGCCAAAGTCTTTGTGTGGATCACGATAAACTGTGGAAAATTCTGAAAGAGATGGGAATACCAGACCACCTGACCTGCCTGTCCAGAAACCTGTATGCAGGTGAGGAAGCAACAGTTAGAACTGGACATGGAACAACAGACTGGTTCCAAATAGAAAAAGGGGTACGTCAAGGCAGTATATTGTCACCCTGCTTATTTAACCTATATGCAGAGTACATCATGAAAAACGCTGGGCTGGAAGAAGCACAAGCTGGCATCAAGATTGCCAGGAGAAATATCAATAACCTCAGAAGTGCAGATGACACCACCCTTATGGCAGAAAGTGAAGAACTAAATTAGAGCCTCTTGATGAAAGTGAAAGAGGAGAGTGAAAAAGTTGGCTTAAAGCTCAACATTCAGAAAACGAAGATCATGGCATCCAGTCCCATCACTTCATGGCAAATAGATGGGGAAAGAGTAGCAACAGTGTCAGACTTTATTTTTCTGGGCTCCAAAATCACTGCAGATGGTGATTGCAGCCATGAAATTAAAAGACGCTTACTCCTTGGAAGGAAAGTTATGACCAACCTAGACAGCATATTAAAAAGCAGAGATATTACTTTGCCAACAAAGGTCCATCTAGTCAAGGCTATGGTTTTTCCAGTGGTCACGTATGGATGTGAGAGTTGGACTGTGAGGAAAGCTGAGCGCCGAAGAATTGATGTTTTTGAACTATGGTGTTGGAGAAGACTCTTGAGAGTCCCTTGGACTGCAAGGAGATCCAGCCAGTCCATCCTAAAGGAGATCAGTCCTGGGTGTTCTTTGGAAGGACTGATGTTGAAGCTGAAACTCCAATACTTTGGCCACCTGATGCGAAAAGCTGACTCACTGGAAAAGACCCTGATGCTGGGAAAGATTGTGGGCAGGAGGAGAAGGGGACGACAGAGGATGAGATGGTTGGATGGCATCACCGACTCGATGGACATGGGTTTAGGTGAACTCGGGGAGTTGGTGATGGACAGGGAGCCCTGGCGTGCTGCGGTTCATGGGTTGCAAAGAGTCGGACACGACTTAGTGACTGAACTGAACTCATGGTGTGTAATCTATAAAATATCTAATTACTATATTTTATACCTGAAATAATATTGTAAGTCCACTGTACTTCAATATATTTGAAAGTTAAGAAAATTCAGGGGAAGGAAAGGCCCAAAAAAGATAGCTAACCTCTGCTGCTGCTGCTGCTGCTAAGTCACTTCAGTCGTGTCTAACTCTATGCGACCCCATTGACGGCAGCTCACTAGGCTCCTCTGTCCCTGGGATTCTCCAGGCAAGAATACTGGAGTGGGTTACCTCTACTTTCCCTATATAATGGAGATTTACAGAAAAAATTTGCTTTACTTCTAGTGAACTATAAAACAAATAATTTTCCTCAGTAATAGACAAATGGTGTCAATTTAATTTTTCTTCTCTTTAAACTCTTCTTAAACAGTATGCTATAGATAGATTGATCAGAGTTTGGGTTTGTTCAAATAAATGAGAGGAAGGAGCAGATGTGTTTATAAAGATTAATGGGCTAATGCTACTTAAGGAGACTAAATAGAAGCAATGCTAATTTTTGTTGGTTGAAAAACTGGTAAGAATCAGAGGTTGTGACCTGCTAGTAGACAAGCATCCTTTCCTTCTCCTCTGATCTTTTAAAGTGCAATGCAGGTAGAAAATTCTGTGTAGAAGAACCATAGAGAAATACAGTAATACATACAAATATATTTGATACTTTTCATTTCACACATTTTCCTTTAACTCATAAACACCTTGCAAGGTAAGGATTACTTCCATTTTACCAACATGGAACCAACACTCACAAATAAAAATGATTGCTTGAGGCAATAGAGCCATTAATTAGAGCTGGGACTTCGGTCTGGTCTTCTGACTGCTGCAAATGCATTTCCTTCCTTTTTGTATTCCTTTCTTTATCTGTAAATCAATCCCCGTTCCCTCCCTACCTCCGACAGCACGTTCACTCAGAAAGCCTACCTTTCCTTGTCCATCTTCCTGTCCATGTTTGCTTCAGCAGTGGGTTTTCAATTTCACACTGATATGATGAATTTGATCCTGTAATATTTACTCTGCTGTTTATATGAAAAGGACCCAAAGATCCAACTTCTTTCCCATTGTTTTCAGAGATAGATGTATTATTATCCACTTTCCATGTGATAATTGGATAAGGAAAAACACTTAACACATTGCATATTAAGAAGCTGTTGGTGGTATTCTTTTCATACTTCATCACAGGTGTGACAAAAGCTATGAGGGAAAAAGAAGGGCATGTGAGGAACTCTCATTAGTTTCTTTTTAGGCTGCCTGTGCAGAACACTTAGTATTTTAATACCTGTGAACCAAAAAGCCAAGCTTTGTGAGTAAAACTTGGCAGTTTCTGAAAGGAAAAACTACAAAAATTCTGTAGAATCTTAGGATATAGTCTGGTGATCGACAAGAAAAACAAAAAGTATGCATGGATACACAGCAACTAGCAAGCTCAACTTTCTAGAAAGAATTCTAGAAAAAAAAATGGCCTCAGTGAGCAGTTAAAATGTGAGTGTCAGAAGTTGATAAAGTGGAGCTCATGCAGCACTCTGTACTCCTCAGGTACTGACTCAGAGGCTTTTTGGTTCTTCATTTACCCATAATTCTTAGATTTCTGAGTCAAGGTTTGAAGCAGCTAAATGGAACAGAGGGAGAAAGGACAAAGCCTATTAGAAAACGCCCCTCCCCCCAACAAATAAATGATTAGATAAGCAAAGTGAATAAAGATAGGGGAAAGCATAGAATATTAAAAATAACTTAATTTAGAAAATAGGAAATGTAATTTAAATCAATAATTCAATATTTTTAAGCTATCATATTGGCAGAATTTCTTAAAACTGGTAATATTAGGTGCTGATATAAGACTTAAGGGGAAATGGATACTCTTATGCTGCTGCTGTACGTGACATATTATAATTTTACTCCTGACCCTTTTGTTTCAGACCATTTCCTAATATTAAATATAAGGATGTTCATCACAACATTTTTTTGTAATGTAAAACACTATGAATACCCAAATACCTATTAATGGAATAATGGGTGTATCAATGCTATACTCGAAAATACTATGCATTAAAAATGAGGTAGTTTGTACACATTGTCTTAGAAGGAAGCCCACAGCTTATTCAACTAACAGGAAGGCATTCCAGGCAACATAGAATGGTACCACTGTCGTGTTTGTTAAAGCTTACATGTGCACTCACCTCCCACTTTTAGGACTACTTTCTTTGTGATTTTTCCAAGTGATGTTCCCACATAGCATACGTAGATTCCTTCATCCTGAAGGGTTAATCTTCTGAAAGACAGGGAGGCATTCCCATTGTGAATCTCACCATGGAAGAGGGATATCCTGTTTACATATCTGGGATCTTGCTTTTCCAACTGGTCGCTGTCTCTGTAGTATGAGTAAACATTGGTATCTTGGTTCTTCCAGTGAATTACGACATTGGGTCCACTCTCAAATGAGCAAGGGAGAATGACATCTTCACCTAGTCTTCCAGTGACGATTTGCTCATTCATACTAACATGACTGAAGGAAGCATCTGAAAACAAGAGCAGTTATGAAGTGAATTAGTGATGGGTGCTTATCAGGGTTATATCAGGGCTACCTAGAACTATCCTAGGTCAGCAGCCTGATCATTAACATCTATCATCTATCTATCTATCAAGAACCTTTGCTAGTCCAATTCTCAGAAACAAGCCATGAAGCTCTGTATTTGAGCTGTATTTGAGTGTCTGCAATTTTAATTGAGTATCTGTTGGATTCAATGTAACTATTAGAATTGACAACAGTGTAAAGCATAGAAACCTTGCTTGATGCTTGATCAATAGTCTCATTTCTCCTCTGATCTTGGCCTACACAGTTACTGGAAATTATATTATATTATATTATATAAATTAAAGATTCCTGTTGATTTTTATCCCTGAACATATATCTTTAATACTTACTATACAATAACAAATTATTAAATAGTTTATTCAGCTTCTGGAGCCAGCAGACTCTTACAGAATAGAAAAGTCTTAACTTGGTTGGGTTAGGAAATATTTGGGACATGTAAAAGATAATGCTGCATTCAGGCATCTGTTGGGAATAAACAGACATTAGTTTCAAGAAATGGCACACATAGGAGGAGTCCAAAAGGGGACATGAAGTGACTCATTTATTTTGGCTTTAGGACAACTCACAGGGTATCCTATGAGTCAGTTAAAATATAGTTAAGAAATATTATTCTAGATATAAATGTAGAAGTCCAATCCTCCTAATACATATAAGTTTATATATATGTTTGAAGTAAAGTTAAAGTGTTAGTCACTCAGTCATGTCTGACTCTGCAACCCCATGGACTATAGCCTGCCAGGATCTTCTGCCCATGGAATTCTCCAGGCAAGAAAACTGGATGGGTAACCATTCCCTTCTCCAGGGGATCTTCCTAACCCAGGGATCGAACCCGGGTCTCCTGCACTGCAGGCAGATTCTTTACCAGGGAAGCCCATATATAGTCAACTTCAGAAAGTGATCTTAAAAAGCAAATGGACTCATCACGATCAGGTTTCTGCAAAGAAAATATACTTATTATCTCATAATCACTGCAGGTAGTAGCCACTTTTTCCTGGACAAAACGAAAAGTAGATCATGTGCCTTATCTATGAATTTTGTGATATTTTCACTGGAAAGGACATTATTTTACTCATAATGAAGTAAACTCCATTGACCTTGGCCAAAGCCACCTGTGATGGGAGAATTGGGTGTTCATGTGGCCAGGTCACAAAGTCTTTTCCCTTGGCCTTCTCTTCTGAGGCTCTTTCCATTCTGCCATGTCCCACTTTGCCTCAGAGAAACAGTCTGTCCAAAGGCTAGAGGAATGTGGCATTAAGCTGAGAGATATGGAAAGGTAGGAAAGAAAAGGAGTGGTTTTGTTGACTTCCCTAATTGTCCTACTAAACATCTCTAGTATTTTATTGGGTAATTAAAAGTGCCTGTCATAGGACCTAGCAAAGCTGATAGTACCTTTTGTTGTGTCAAGCACCAAGCTAACACTTAAAAACAAATCAACCAACCAATCAAATTTGCCTTTATAGTGATTTTATATCTGGTAACAGATAACAGATTAGAAAGAGCCTTAATCAGAGTAGACAGAAGAAAACATTATTTTTAATCTTCATGCAGACTTCCGTCTGCCTCCTGTGTATTATTAATTGATCTTTTAGAAAAGTTGACAATGCTATGGCTACAGAGGAAACAGCCCCCTTGTATTGTGGCTCATGCTCCTGTCTAATGATACACATAACCAACACTTGGGTGTAGTATAAAGGCACTTACCTTGAGGTCCACATAGAGATGGTATAAGAGGGAAGAAGAAAGCCAGCACTGCCTGTGCCTTCATGTCTCGTGGAGATCATATTCCTGATACTATCAAAGAGAAGCGAAATATGCAAGTTACAGATTTCAAGTGCAGACAGGAATTGGAAAAGAAAGAATTAATGTCTCTGCCTATAGGAGAATCATTAAATTAACTCTGCTGCATTCACACAAATAATTCTTCTACAACCATTAAATCTTTAAAATTAAATACTGTAAAAGACAGTTCAATGGTATGCAAAGAAGCTCTTAATGTTATAGGAGAAAAATCAGATTACAAGGCAACTTTTAAGTAGCACAATCCCCTTTTAAAAGTGCACATGTTTCTGCACATAGGAGGCCAACAGGACATATCACTAAATGTATAGCAGGATGTTAACTCTGAAGAAGAGATTTCACATCTAAGGCAGTACCTGCTATATAACAGATCCTGAAAAATGGCTGTTGAATGAATAAAGATTTGGTATACATTAAATGGTGGTTCTCTGGATATTTGAAGAATAAAAAACTGTATGATCATCTCAATAAATGCAGAAACAGCTTTTGACAAAATTCAGAATCCATTTATGATAAAAACCCTCCAGAAAACTGGGCATAAAGGGAATATACCAAAACATAATAAAGTACATAGATGGCAAACTCACAGTTAACATCATACTCAATGGTGAAAAGCTGGAAGCCTTTCCTTTAAGATTATGATACCCACTCTGGCCACTTTTATTTAAGATAGTATTGGAAATTCTAGTCACATCAATCAGACAAGACAAAGTAGAATTGAGATCAGAAAGGAAGAAGTAAAACTGTCACTATTTGCTGATGACTTGATATACACATAAAAATCCTAAAGAGGCAACCAGAAAACTACTAGAGCTTGTTACAAAATTAATATTCAGAAGTCTGTTGCATTTCTATACACAAATAATGAACTATCAGAAAGAAATTAAGGAAACAACCCAATTTACCATTGAATCAAAAAGAATAAAATCCTTAGGAACAAACCTACCCAAGGAGGTAAAATACCTGTACATGGCAAACTATAAGACACTAATGAAAGAAACTGAAGCTGACACAAACAGACAGAAAGATACACAATGTTAATGGGTGGGAAGAATACTGTTAAAATGACCAAACGACCAAACGCAATCCAGAGTCATTGCAATCCCCGTCAAAATGCTGAGGGCATTTTCACAGAACTAGAACACCTAATTCTAAAATGTGTATGGAAAGGTAAAAGACCGTGAATAACCAAGATAATCTTGAGAAAGAAGAAAAGGGCTACAGATATCATGCTCTCTGACTTCAGACCATACAGCCATCAAAATAGTATGATACTGGCACTAAATCAGACACATAGGTCAGTGGGACAGATAGAGAGCTCAGAAACAAAACTCCACACATATGGTCAATTAAACTATGACAAGGGAAGGAAGAATACACAATGGAGAAAAGACAGACTCTTTAATAAGTGGTGTTGGGAGAATTAGACAGCTACATGTAAAAGAGTGAAATTACAACATTCTCTAATGTCATACTCAAAATGGATTAAAGATTTAAATATAAGACCAAAAATCATAAAACTGACAGAAGAAAACATAGGTAGAACACTCTCACATAAATCATAGCAATATTTTTTAGATATGTCTCCTAAAGCAAAGAAAATAAATGCAAAAATGAACATATGGGACCTAATTGAAGTTAAAAACTATTTCACAGCAAAGGAAACTATTGACAAAATGAAAAGAGCTATCAAATGGGAAAAAACATTTGCAAGTGATACGACCAATAAGTGATTAATATCCAAAATATAGTACAACTCATACAACTCAACATCAAAAACCAAAATTCAATTTAAAAATGGGCAGAACTGAATAGACATTTTTCCAAAGAGGAAATGTAGATGGCCAAAAGGCACATGAAAAGATGCTCATCATTGCTAATCATTGGGGACATGCAAATCAAAGCCACAATGAGCGAGCACCTCACACCTGTCAGAATTGCTATCATCAAAAAGAAGACAAATAACAAATGTAGATGAGGATGTGGAGAAAATGGAACCTTCCTATACTGTTGATGGGAATGTAGATTGGTGCAGCCATTGTGAAACAGTATGGAGATTTCTCAAAAATCTAAAAATAAAACTACCATGAAAAGTGAAAGTCATTCAGTTGTGTCCGACTCTTTGCAATCCCATAGATGTACAGTCCATGGAATTCTCTAGGCTAGAATACTGGAATCGGTAGCCTTTCCCTTCTCCAGAGGATCTTCCCAACCCAGGGATGGAACCCAGGTCTCCTGCATTGCAGATGGATGCTTTGCCAGCTGAGCTACCAGCGGAGCCAAAACTACTGTGTGACCCATTAATTCACACCTGGGTATATATTTGAAAAAAGCAAAAACACTAATTTGAAAAGATGCATGTAGCCCAATGTTCATACAGGCGCTATTTATAATTTCCAAGATATGGGAGCAAACTACATGGCCATCAGCAGATGAACGGATAAAAAAAGATGTAGTGTGTGTGTATGTGTATTTCATTGTACACAGTGAAAACTACTCAACCATAAAAAAAGAATGAATTTGCATATGGTTAGACTTGGATGGTATTATGCTAAGTGGAATAAGTCAGATGAATAGAGACAAATACCATATGATGTAACTTACATGTGGAATCTTAAATTACTGAGTGTCACAAAAAACGAAACAGACTCACAGAAATGAGAACAAATTAGTGGTTACCACTGGAGAGATGGAAGGGGAGAAGAAAAACATGGGGGTAGGGGATTAAGAGGTAAAAACTAGTATGTATAAAATAAATAAGCTTCAGGAATATATTGTACAACACAGGGAAACGAGCCAATATTTTATAACAACTATAAATGGAACATAACCTTTAAAAATTGTGAGTTACTATTTTGTACACCTGAAATTTATGTAACATTGTACCTAAACTATAACTCAATTTAAAATTAAGAATTTTTAAAAAGATAACAAATAATAAGTGTTGGCAAGGATGTAGAAAAACAGAGAACCCTCATGCACTGTTGGTGGGAATGGAAATTGGTGTAGCCACTGTGAAAAACAGTATGAAGATTCTTTGAAAAATTAAGAATACTACCACATGATCCAGCAATTTCACTGCTGGGTATTTACTGAAAAAAAAAAAAAGAAAAAAACAACTAGAAAACATATATGGACCCATATGTTTATTGCAACATTATTTACAACAGCCAATATACAAGCAACCTAAGTGCCCATCAATCGATGAATGGATAAAGAAGCTATGATATACATATACAATGGAATATTATTCAGTCATAAAAAGGATGAAACCTTGCCATTTGCGGCAAAATGGATGTAACTAGAGGGTATTAAGGTAATAGAAATAAGTCTGACAGAGATATTAAAATACTGTATAATTTCTCGCATATGTGAATCACACCAAAAAAAATGTGAACCAAATGAACAAGGTATAGATAGATACAGGGAACAAACAGGTTGTTGCCACAGGGGAAGGGATTAGGGGGAGGGAAAGATGTACATGTGGAGAAGGCGAAGGCACCCCACTCCAGTACTCTTGCCTGGAAAATCCCATGGACTGAGGAGCCTGGTAGGCTGCAGTCCATGGGGTCGTGAAGAGTCGGACACAACTGAGCGACTTCACTTTGACTTTTCATTTTCATGCATTGGAGAAGGAAATGGCAACCCACTCCAGTGTTCTTGCCTGGAGAATCCCAGGGACGGAGGAGCCTGGTGGGCTGCCGTCTATGGGGTCACATAGAGTCGGACACGACTGAAGCGACTTAACAACAACAAAGATGTACATGAAGGAGGTTAAAAGGTACAAAATTCCTGAGACTTCTCTGGAGGTCTAGTGGCTAAGACTCTACGCTCCCAACACAGGGGGCCTGGGTTCGGTCCCTGATCAGGGAACTAAATCCCACATGCCACAACTACGAGTTTGGATGCCATAACCAGATTCCTCTGCCACAACTATGACGTGGAATAGCTAAACAATACTATTTTTTTTAAAAAAGAAATGCTTTTTTTTAAAAAGGTACAAACTTCCTGCTGCAAAATAATTGAGTCAGGGTATGAAATGTACACGCATGCATGCTAAGTCACTTCATTCATGTCCAACCCTGTGAGACTATATGGACTATAGCCCCCCAGGTTCCACTGTCCATGGGGATTCTCCATGCAAGAATACTGGAGTGGGTTGCCATGCCCTCCTCCAGGGGCTTTTCCCAACTCAGGGATCAAACTCACATCTCTTATGTCTCTTGCATTGGCAGCTGGGTTCTTTACCACTAGCACCACCTGGGAAGCCTCATGAAATGTACAGTGTGGGGGAAACAGAGTACATAATGATATAATATCTTTGTAATATGACAGATCATAACTAGACTTCTCATGGTGATTATTTTGAAATATATGGAAATATTAAATCACTGTTACATAACAGGAACCAACATAGTAGTAAACTAACATACCATAAAATAAAGTGTTTGGCAAAGTAAACATGTAAAACAGGAGTAGTTATAAAAATAAGAACTTCATATTTCTTCTTATAGATGTATTTGATTGTATAATGTATGAAAAGATATATATCACAAGGCTTATCTCTTTAATAGTAAGATTAGAAAAGAAAGAAAGTGAAGCTAAGTTGCTCAGTTGTGTCCAACTCTTTGTGATCCCATGGACATACCCCACCAGGCTCTTCCATCCATGGAATTTTCCAGGCAAGAGTTCTGAACTGGGTTGCCATTTCCTTCTCCAGGGGATCTTCCTGACTCAAGGATTGAACCTGGATCTCCCACATTGCAGGCAGACGCTTTACCGTCTGGGCCACCAGGGAAGCCCAGTAAGATTAAAAGTAATCATTAAATTCATTTTCTGCCATGAATAGATGTAAATATGTAATGATGCATTTCACCTTTACAGGCTATTAAAAAACAATTCAAGATTTAATCAATCTCTTTCAAGCAAGAATTAACTCCACCTTGTTTAATGTAACTTCAGAACATTCCATTTCCACTATTGTACTAAAGGTTCAATTTCCCATTTTCCATGATGACTGCAATATTTTCTACCTTTTCTTGAAACTTCCAGCACCCCCGCTTCCCAACCTCCTTTCAGCTGATGTTCTTGATTCATTAATTGAAAGTTGAAGTGTTAGTCGCTCAGTTGTGTCCAACTGTTTGCGACCCCATGGACTATACTTAGTCAGGTTCCTCTGCCCATGGAATTCTCCAGGCAAGAATAATATTGGAATGGGTTGCCATTCCCTTCTCCAGGGGATCTTCCCAACCCAAGGATTGAACCTGGGTCTCCTGCATTGCAGGTAGATTCTTTACTAGCTGAGCCACCAGGGAAGCCCTGATTCATTAATTAGTTAAAGTTAACTATGGATGTTCCCTCATCCCCCTAGCATCAATTTAACCAACCCATTAACAGCTGTCTACTCTTCTGACTCCTCTCCTCCTCTTATCCAAATCCAAACCCTTCGCTTTTGCTCTGCATCTCACATCACTTTTTATTTTCAAGAAATCTGTCCCTGCAATTACATCACTTTTCTACTCTATGATTCAATTCTTTTTCTCTACTAGATTGATCCTATGAGCAAAAATGCTCCAATTTATCCCATCTTAAGAACATGAGAAAAAACAATACTCTCCACTGACTCTTGGTTAACTATATACCTATTTCTCAACTCTGTTAACTTCTTAAAATAATTGTCTGAATAGCCACCCCCATTTTGGAGATCAGCCCTGGATGTTCTTTGGAAGGAATGATGCTAAAGCTGAAATTCCAGTACTTTGGCCACCTGATGCAAAGAGTTGACTCATTGGAAAAGACGCTGATGCTGGGAGGGATTGGGACGAGATGTAGGAGGAGAAGGGGACGACAGAGGATGAGATGGCTGGATGGCTGGATGGCATCACTAACTCAATGGACATGAATTTGAGTGAACTCCAGGAGATGGTGATGGACAGGGAGGCCTGGCGTGCTGCGATTCATGGGGTCGCAGAGTCGGACACGACTGAGTGACTGAAATGAACTGAACTGAACTGAATTTTCCCCTTAACATTTCCCCTCAATCCACTCCAGGCTCTTGTTTCCAAGAAGTGTCATAAACTGCCCTTTGTCAGTGTCACCAAGAAGTTCTGTGTTGCCAACTCAGTGGATGTGGTTTGTCCTCATCTTATTCAATCTCACAGGAGCACTCAACATGGCTGTTATCTTTTTTTATTAAGGATTCTTCTCTTTGTTTCTAGGCCACCACAGTCTCCTAGTTTTTCCTTCCTCATGGCCGCTCCTCCTTAGTCCTCCTTACTCAGCCTCCTCCTTTGCTTGTCCTGCTTCTGTAGAAGTACAGGACATTCTCAGGACTTAAACTTTCTCTATACTCACTCCCTTGGTAAGCCTGTTATCCAACAGATCCAGCTGCTCACTGTTTGAAAATCAATACCTGAGAGAGAGACAAGTGTTGGTAGAAAAGAAACCTGCTTTTAATTAGAAAGCCATTAATTTGGGAAGAAGGCAGACTCGTATCCCCCCAAAACCAACTCCGAAGATTCTGCTTGGCCCTGAAAATGTTTAAAGGGAAAATGGGAAGTAACAATCTCAGTTAATTGTTGAGGTGGGGTCAGAGTCATCACCATCCCCCACTGTGTGCACTGTGGTCTTTATTTAGATGCTATCTTCTTCACACATTTTGTTTATAAGATTACCGAAGCAGAAGCTAGGGAAGAGATCTGGTCATCTGTTACTTATTCTTCATTTCTACTCCTTTGATCTATGGAAAGAAACACCAGGTTAGGCAAGGTGACAAGACCAAGGGGTTTCCTGCTGAGTGTGGTTTCCTGCAAAGAGCTGCTTACAAGTCCTTCTGTTTCATGGCTCTGAATGACATTTGTACACCAAGGATTCTTAGATTTATCTACTGAGTCAAGGACATATATTCAATTGCCCATTTGACCTGTTCATTTAGATGCCTTATAGGCATCACAGAACAAACATGAACCTTTGGTTTATGCCTCATCCCCTTTACAGTTGTTCTCTAGTCCACCCTGAACAAAACAACAAAAATTACCCCATTTCTCCTTCAGTTTTTATCTCAATATCCTCCATGCTGTTTAGTCTAGAAACTTAGAAATCAACTTTGATTCTTCCCTTCCCTCATGTCCCTCATCTAATCTATTAATCAGTCTTTTATTAATGAAATAAACAAAACTCCATTATTTGTGCACTTCTTTCCAACTCTACCATCACCTTCTACCCCAAGGCCACTATCATCTCTTACCTGGATATCAAAAATAGTTATCTGGATGGTTACCACTCTTCTACTCCTGCCTTCTTATAATCTACTGTCAACGCAGCATTCAAGGTCATATCTTAAAAATATAAATAGGTCTACAACAGCCTTCTAATTCAATCACTGCAGTGACTTCCCATCACAGTCAAATCAAATTCTTAACCCTAGCCTACCAAGCCTTGGATGGATTCTCTGGCTCCTGGTCCTGCCTGCCTCTCCAGCCTCCCATAAAACAGCCCACAAAATCCATTCCAAAAGACTTGTGAGCACAAATGCTCCAATTCAAGGGTCAGCGTGAGCTGAAAATTAGGCCCTTGAAAACTGGTTAATTCATGTCTTTTGGATAAAATGACAAATTGCCATAACCCATTTATCATCTAAGATGAAGTACTATGAATAAAAAAACATACTCAACCTCTTCTACACAAATGCTTGATTTAGCGCTTTGGAAATAATTTCAGCATTCAGCTAAGTGAGGCAGTTAATGAGTATTTGGCCCTATTTTTATGCCTAAGTTTTATTTTTAGACATTTATTTTCTTCCCCCAAAGCAGCCGAAATCTTCCACCTTGGATTAAATTGAAGCTACCCAAGTTGCAATCAGCACCCTTACAAAAGGGCTCAAATGTTAGAAGCGCCTTGTTCTGGTACATTGTGGCTGATTTCCAGATGTGGGGAAAGAAGGCAAAGAAAAGCAGCCTCCATAATGAAACATGGCAAAAAGAAATCCAGATGCTGAGACTAATCAAGACAGAAGAAAAAGCTGAAGCCATTCTACAAGCATAAAATAAAGAGAACAGAATGGCTACCCCTGTGTTCATCTTAACAACCACAGACCACACTGACTGAGGGTTTTCCTGGTGGCTCGGATGGTAGAGAATCTGCCTGCAATGTGGGAGGCCTGGGTTCGATCCTTGGGTTAGGAAGCTCCCCTGGAGAAGGGCATGGCAACCCACTCCAGTATTCTTGCCTGGAGAATCCCATGGACAGAGGAGTCTGGCAGGCTAAGTCCATGGGGTTGCAGAGTCAGACACGATTGAGCAACTAAGCACAGCACGGCACACTGACTGAGGCCTTCAGCACTAATTGTGACAACAACAAACTTTACTTGTGTTCAGGTCAGGTTCTCCAGCCCTAACATTAAAGACTGGTCTTGGCTCATAACTGCTGGCCTAGATATGACCAGACGCACACAGAAGGTCAGTTGTCTTGTTCAATAAACAAGAATGTTTCACATCATTTGCATCATGCTAGTTCACGTTATGAATTCCTCCAGGAAAAACGGATTCCAGGGAGCTCCTCTCTCCTATGCGTTGTTTTAAATTCAGTGCCTCTCACAATGCTCAGGGCACTGTGCCAATTTGGGAAAGAAGTCATAATAAAGGAAAACTCTGTAGCATACTAGGGATTTCTCCTTAGCATCCACTTAGATTTTACTAGGATTGACTTTGTTTAGATAGAAAAATGAACAAAAGAACAATTTTAGGATTACCCAGTCTTTACTCAAAAGAAATCTTCCTTGATATTTTATAGTGAAAATCCTCCACTTGAGGATTTACATATTGGGTTGAAATTTTGAATCTCTACATGTACTGTCTTTGCTTCAAGCACATTTTTTGAGTACGGGGTGCAGGTAGGTGTAGGGAGTAGCTCTTGGTTTGTTTGGAAACCAGGTTAAAAGTGTGTTCAACACATCTGGGAGGGAGGTGAAGAGGTGCAGCTGCAGAGCAGCAAGAGTGGAGGCAAAGGAAAATTGAAACAAGAAAGGAAGAAAAGCAGGCATTAGGTGGTGGTGCCCTATTGGCCTCAGCTTTAGAACAGAACACAGGGGCGCTCGCTCACTCATAAAGGACACTCTCCAGGCCTCCTCTGCAGAACCACAGCACCTCAGAACAATCCATCAGAGGAAGAGAGCAAAAGGGATTCATCGACAGATTTTCTCCATAGGCAAATTTTCCCCATGGGGCTTTAACCCCCATGCTCTTCCTGGTCCCCTTGGGGCACCACTCAGGAAGCCAGACTAATGCCTCCCAGTATCATACTTTGAATATGGAAACATGGGGCAAAGGAAACCACCACCTCTGGGAATTTCCTTAGGTCATGTTTGGACCCTGTAATGGTGGCAGCTCTCCCTATGGAGGCATCAATGGGGCACGTGCTGAAGCCTCCCCAGGGAAGGCTGCTGATGTTTTGGAGTCAGTGGCATTGGGGATGGGGCTCTCTTTGTCCAACCAGTTGAAGGCTCAGGAAATAGGCAAGGCCAAGAAAATCTGCTGCTGCTGCTGCTAAGTCGCTACAGTCGTGTCCGACTCTGTGCGACCCCATAGACGGCAGCCCACCAGGCTCCCCCATCCCTGGGATTCTCCAGGCAAGAAAACTGGAGTGGCTTGCCATTTCCTTCTCCAATGCATAAAAGTGAAAGTGAAGTTGCTCAGTGGTGTCTGACTCTTCGAGACCCCATGGACTGCAGCCCACCAGGCTCCTCTGTCCATGGGATTTTCCAGGCAAGAGTACTGGAGTGGGGTGCCATTGCCTTCTCCCAAGAAAATCTAGGGAGGCTCATAAATCAGGCCCAATAAAAGTAGCTAGTTCAAAAATGCCACATATTTAATATCTGATATTTTGTATGTTAACACAGCTTCCCTGATGGCTTCATGGTAACCTGTCTGCCAATGCAGCAGACAGAAGGTCAATGGGTCGGGAAGATTCCCTGGAGAAGAAAGTAACAATCCACTCCAGTATTCTTGCCTGGGAAATCCCATGGACAGAGCAGCAGGGCGGCCTACAGTCCATGGGGACACAAAGAATCAGACACAACTTAGCAACTAAACAACAACAGCAACAAGACCATTTGGCATTTGCTCAGATCCCCTGGGATCACTTTTAACCATTCAGTTTTCATGCACACGTTGCTCAGTTGGTGCTACCTGCTCACATCACTGCAGCCTTTTCAGAGTCTCGCCCTTAGATAATGGAAGCTGTGGTCTGGGAGTCACACTCCTTCCCTACTCTGTGCCCTCGTGGTGGCCTCAAGGCAAGAGCTATTCTGTGCTCCAGAGCCCCACTGTGGGAACAAGGCTGAGACTCCACCTAAAGCCCCATCCTTGCTTAGCGTCTTCTGTTCCATCCTGCTTCCCATACTTCCTCACAGGTTTCCTTTGAAAACACCACCTCGTTACATGTCCACAAACCCGCATCTCCAAAGGGTTTGCTCTCCCAGAAGTGGAGCCCTGGACAAAGCACGTGTAAGGGAAACCACACTACACCGAAGGGGCCAGGGCACTTACTAACCTTCAAGGACCATTTTCCAGTTCAGAATTCTATCATGGAATGTTTCTTCTTGCCAAAAGTGTAGATCATAAATCCTCCTCGATTGTGCTCTATACAAAAAAGAATATAGCTGGATAGAGTGGAGTCTTTTGTTTTTAGCAAGAAGGCTGCAAACCCAAGACAACAGGCAAAAAAAGGCAGGGTTAACAGGCAAATAGCAGCTGTTTTGTCAGTCACATAAAGATAGTAAGGAATTGAACAAGACTCCATTAAGTGAAGTGAGTTTTGAACATGCACAGATACAAGTCCAAGGACTTCTTGGAAACATCACCTCTCCCTCTTTAACAGACCCTAAACAGATATCTGTGACACATCAAATGCCTCGGGAGCCAGTTGGCTGTGCCCGTCCACTTCTACCCCCTTCAGTTCAGAACGTATGTTGTCATCAGCTAATCATCTAACTAAATATTATGTTAATTGATTACATGGGAGGACAAGGCATACTTGGTGTTTCTCCAACAACTAAGTTAAATAAGATGAATGCTTCAGAGAGGCTAAATAAAGCACAGAAAAGGAGCAAGAAAATTCAGCTGTTTGGATTAGGTGTGGGAGAGTCAATAGAGAAAGACTGAAAACAAATTGTAAAGCTCTAGGAGGAGTTGGATTCTTTTCAACAATTTGAATACAAAGTTCTCCAGCCACTTTCAAGAAACAAAAACTGGAAATATCAGATGGTGAGATATTGATTAGTTTGTGTAAAAAAGATAATATAGAAGATCAGTGACCCCATACTCAGAGAAAGGCCTTGGTGCCCTCCACTCAACAAATCTAGAAAATGAATGGACAGCAGTGTATTCTAACTTAAAAAAAATAAACATTAAAAATATGGAATTTGGGTATCTCACTTCTTTTTAACCACATTAACTGCTGGGGTTGATTATGTCAGATGTAAGGATTTCAACTAAATAATGAAAGCTCTAAAATGATACTGTGACTTCTCACCTCAGACAACCTGAGATGACATTTTTATATCAGAGGGGCGGCGACAGCACCTGGAGGTCAAACAGTCTGGGCTAATCAGTAGAAGGCTTCCTTCCTAATGTTGGTTTAGGTTGATCACCTAAGTCTGGTATCAGAATCCCACTCCATGATGGTCATGGTTGTCATATTTAAATATCCTACTGTGTGGTAAATGATATATTCAGTATTCCTTAGAATGAAATTAACTATTCTAACTCAGTCCCTGTATCATTCTTTCAAATACAGAAGTAAAGAACTCCTCTTTGTGTCTACCTGTCAGGGTGTTAGGGTTGAGTGACCTGTAATGAATATCAGAATCCAGGATTTAGTGTGAAGAAGAGGCAAAACCCAATCCTGACAAGACTCTTAGCTACCATGTTACTAACACCGTTGCCCCAAAACCATACCCCGGCTCCTCCCTCCAGTAAACCCACAGAAAACCACACATAACCACACTCTCTGGCTGTGTTCACAGCGCAGGAATAAGACTGTAACTTGCATCAGCTGATTCAGCTTTGAAAGTGGGACAAAGGGCCCCCTGTGTCTCATTACTATCTCACTGTAACAGTAAGAATGTCTGTGTGCACCAAGATGGTTTAACCTGCTTCCCAACCTGATGCTAAAGGACCGTACAAGGGTTGAAAAGAAGTGGCATCCCAGTTCCAGGAAGAACCCCGCCTATTCCCAGAAATCCAATGCACATGCCTCCCTCTCATTAGTCCTGCCCTTCAAATCTTACCTTAATGGTCCCGCAGGCAAGAAATTATTTGTGAACAAAGTTTCTGCTTCTGCATTCTCTGGCCACTGAATAAAGCTTGTGCTGCTTTAATCTCAGATTTGATTTTGTTTTTTGACTGTGTGAACCTGAATGGGAAAAGAACCCTTCTGAATGAGGGAGGGGCCCTTGGCTGGGCTAGGGTCCAAGCAGGGATCCATATGACCTAATTTGGCGAGACTTCTTGTTTGTTAAGGGATGATTTACAATGCACTGCCTTCTGCCAGGTACTTGTGTCCCTGTATACCTGAATTGGTGGGTTTCAGTCCTTAGAATTTAAAGCTGTAGCTCACCTGACTAGCTGGTGCAGAAGGAAAGAAAAGACTGCTGGCCTAGTTCTGTGTGCACGGCTCAATGGGTCATTTCGAAAGTACAGTGGTTATCAGGTTGGCTTTGTATCCGTAAGCTCTCTGTACAGCTCAGAGTCAATCCTGCCAAACAACTTTTGTTTGTAAAGCTCTATTGCTTCAGCCCTATCTTTTCCTCACAAACCATTTCTAAATTAAAGTCAGAAACGTTAAAATTCTGAGGAACAAGAGAAAGTGAAATATCTCAAATTTATCCTTACCTTCTAGGTAACAGGACTAGATCTTTCTTTGTAAGGAAACCCAGTCATCCAGCAAGCCTACCATCTTTTTTGCCACTAAAACACACAATTTGAACATCTCTCCTATATATCACAGGACCTTAAGTCAGACAGTCTCTAATCTCAAAAAGCTTAGTTTGGAACCAAAAAATAAATGGATTATATAAACAAATAAATCCAAATACACAGATACAGGCAGCACTAAGGAATCCCCTGCCCAGGTGCTGTGGAAGGACAGAGGGAAAATACTGGAGCTTAAGAGGGAACAGGGTTTTAAGAAAAGCTTCTTGAAGCATCAGTTTTGAAAGACAAGGAGAAACTGACTTGTAAGGAAGAGTATAGGGAAGTGGAAGAGGGAAGATATTCTAGGCAGACAGTAGAACAAATGTGCAGCTGCTAGAGAACACAGAAACCAAATAGGCCACATGGAAGAGAAAATGCTGGAAAGGTATGCAAGGGCTCAATCATGACCATTCTTGTAATCCATACTAAGGAAATGGAAAGTTAATGATGAAGTCAAATTTGTGTTTTAGAAGATGAATAAAAGAAGCCAGCTTGTAAACATCAAATAAGTAGATATGACAGAAAACAATTTAAAAGCAAACAGTGTGAAATGGATAAAGTGAAAAGGACACTGTGACAGTTACTAGTACCATTTCTCTTTCTTGCTAACTGAACCCCTTCTCTGCCCAGCCCTGTGCAGGATATGACCACTTCTAGTTAAAAGGAGGACTGAGAAAGGGTTCAGAAAAGATAAACAAAATGACCATCACAACTCAGCATGGGTTAGGAGTCCTCTATATTTGGAAAAGGAGAAACTAGGGGTGACCACTGTGAAAAGCTGGGCCTATGTCAGGGGTGGAAGCCAGTCAGAACTTTCCAACTTTCTTGCAAACTGAGAATCCAACAGCTAACCATGTTTACCTCACTCTTGAATACTGAACTCCAATTATATGCTTGTATGTCCACACCTTTTCCTCCTCCTAGCTCTGAGACTAAAAGACAATGACAAAAGGGTTCTTTGTATCCAAAATTAACTACTAAAATCAAACTGAAAAAAACAAATACTGATACTTTTTTTGGACAATGGAACATAAACAAAAATCTGTTGGGAGAATTTCTATGGAATCCTTGTAACAGGGATAGATGCAAGAGGAGAATTTCATATAAACCCCCCTGCCGCCCTTTCTCTATTTTCTGAGCATTGATTTGATGCCTGGAGCTGCAGCAGCCACCCTACAGATGTGAGGAAACACATAGGAGGACTAAAAAATCAACAAAATAAGAATAATAGAGCAGGAGGATGGAAAGGATCTGGGTTTGAAATAGTATTTTTAAGTCCTTATAAGTGCCTGTTATGGATTTTCTATCTTTAGAGTTCCTGTTAATTAAGTTTAAGTTGCTGTTAGTTAGGTCTTCAAATATCTCTGAACATCCAAAGTGACACAAAATAACTTTTTTTTACCTGATGAAGAGCTGCTGACACAGGAAGCAGGTTCCATTGCTGTCTACATAAAGAGAACAAAGTCTGTTCTCCCTACATCAAAATACTAAAAGAATTTGTATTATGTCTTAGCAGAGTAAAGTTAGAAATATGCATTTTCTTGCTAATGGTAACAAAACCACTTTTAATCTTGAAGCCAAAACAAACATTAGTTATGAGCCACTGGAACTTTGTAGTAAGTTTAATGTGCCTTCAGTTTTTTTTATAGGAATAGATTTCTATTAGCAGAAGCACATTAACCTTAAAATTCCTGTTTCTTTTTAGAGTCAACATTATAAGGAAAATACTGATTCTCAGCTGAAGCTTTATCTTGCAAATAATGGAAGTTTTCTGTTATACAACTAGAAAGAGTTTGCCTGGCTAATTTTACTCTCTAGGGTTCCTGTTTCTCCTTATTTCTTTCAAACAAAAGGAGTAGATACTTGTTTTCAAGAAACCTTTAAAAATAAGTTTATAAAACAGTAAAGTAACTTCACAGTGTATGATACAACAAGGACATGAATATTTATAGAAAGAATACATTGGACACATCATGACATAATTATATGTACTTCCATGTCATAAGTTTATTGTTAAATTTAAGAGTAAGAGTAAAGAGTAAAGTTAAGAGTAGAGTAAAGTAAAGTGTAGAGTTAAGAGTAAAGAGGGGACAATATAGAAGCTTCATGTTGGTCTTTAGACTTTTAAAATACAGAGTACATGCATTTGACTCATCTGGGCACACGAGTATACTGGTCCCTCACAGACCAAGCTGGCCAGGTAATGTGATGACGGAGACAGATCTGGATATTAAATGATGCCTGGGGCAATTCCTAGTGAGAGAATTGCAATAAAACCTCCTAGGTTTTGAAGAAAGGCTTTGTTTCCTTTAGCAAGGGATTTTTCTTTCACAAATTGTGTCTAGGAGGATCAGATAACACAGAGTTTCTGAAGAAGATACTTGAGTTTTAGACTGTACAGATCAGAGATCCAATATCTACCACAATGTAAAAACAAAGCTGAGTACACCTTCCAGAATTCCATCAAGCTCTGAAAGACCAAATAAATTGTACAAGCAGATTGTTTACATGCCCACAGAGCCTACCACACTGCTGTTTCATCCTCAACCAGGGCTTAAGGCCTCAAAGGGGGTTCACTTAACAAGCTGTTGAGTACCAAGGATGGCTGGCTTCCTAGGTGGCCCTAGCAATAAAGAACCTGCCTGCCAATGCTGGAGACAAGAAACGTGGGTTTGCGTGATCCCTGAGTTGGGAAGATCCCCTGGAGCAGAGCATGGCAACTCACTCCAGTATTCTTGCCTAGAGAATCCCGTGGACAGAGGAGCCTGGTAGGCTACAGTCCAGAGGGTGGCAAAGAATCAATTATAACTGAAGCAACCAAGTATGCATACACACACCAAGAATGGTTTTGCAGGAGAAGAACTGTTGTCCCCTGTGAGTAGGCTCTATAGGCCTAGAGACTCTGACAGGTAAGCCTGAAGGACAAGGGAGTAAGGGAAATCTCCAGTTCGGTAGGACATTGAGTAGTGCCTAGTATAGCTTTGGCTGAACGAAGATGAGGCTTTAGGCCAGGCTCTGTATCATGTTTTGGACTTGTTGGTCAAGGCGATGGAAGAAGGCTGATTGGAAGACTGAGGAAATGATGAGAATACAGAACATTAAGAATGGATCCAGAGCATGAGGTTGATCAGGAGTCTACTGAGCAAGTGTGAAAAAAGAGGCCAAGCTAACCTGATTCCATCGTTACTTATTCATGTAACTGAGAGCCTCTTCTGTGGTGAACCCTATCTGGTGAGCATTCGCATGGAACCCAAATAAGGCAGCTGTGGCTTCAGGGAGAGAGGTTCTTTCTCTCTGTTCCTTTCCTGCATCAAAGCGAACCAGGCTATGCTACAGCTGACTGCCACTGCAGATTGCCACTGAGGACTTCCAGAACACTCCATGTGCCATTTTTTTACCCCACCTAAATTGGCTGTGAAGGGAGTTCCTTGATCAGAAACAAAGGCCAGGGTCTAATTCAAATGTAACTCCCCATTTTATGCTCCCTATCAATGAAGTTGTTAACCTTTTAACACAGTGGAGTGGTCTCTAAGAACCTAGCTCGGCAATCTCACAGGGCTTCTTCCACCTTGGAAGTTACTTGACATAGCTACTTGGCAGAGTACTGGTTAGGCTCTGAACTGCATGCTGAATAAGGCACTGTCTCCTCATAGTTACAAGATGTGGATCTAAGAACCATATAGTGTCTAAAAATGATAGCTGACTAACCCACTTTCCCATTTTTAACTCACTGTCCCTTTAATGTCCATTCATCCTTTCTTTTAAACTTAAGGGAAGACTTTTACCATGGGACACAGTTTGGTTCTTCTGAATTGGAAGCTAAAACTGGTCATTTGAGCTCTTCATGCCAAAAAAAAAAAAAATAGCATAAAAGTGGGATACTGTCTTGGCTGGGCCGATTGACCATGACTAATAAGACAATTTGCAATTATTGCTGTACAACTAGGAGGAATATGATAGGAACTTAGTGGATCCCTTTCTTTTTTTGATATGCTGTGGGTGAGGTTAATGGGGGACTATCTATAGGGAAGAGCACCAAGAACTGAAACAGCTCAAGAATCAAGGTTCAGGCTACCATGCTGGGGAAATAGTACAGAGGTGGGCTCAAGGTAAGACCACAGAATGAGTAATAGCAAAAAGAAGGCATGAGTATCAGCTCTGGCTTAGGGATAAGCAGCAAGAAAGAATGACCATAGCCTATGCTGTGACTTAGACTAAAAAGTCTTCTCTTCTATCCATACTTTATGCAGTGTGTACTGCTGGTAGTAAAGCATTTCTTTAGGACCATAGACTGAAACAGAATTTGAAGGGGAATATCAGCTAAAGCAGAGCTACTCAGAGTAGGGGGGGTCTGCAGGCTGGTGCCAGTCAGTGAGCTGTTTATTACTGGTTCATAACACCAAAAGTATAGGAATACAGAATAAGTATTTAAAATTACTCTGTCAAATTGGTATCAAAATCTTTATGCCTATTGTATGTAATAATAAAAAATCGAGGCTTACATTTTATGTTCTTTTGAATTTCATTTTTCTAGAAATTCATTTTTATTACATCTTCCCAATGAATTTGTCCATGACAGATTAGAAACAAAACTTTACTGTTCCTTTAACTATAGAGCGGAGAATCACTGATTTTAATAAGCATTGGCTTTGTCAAAGCTATTACTACTCCTGGTTGCAGCACCTGTTTAGGGGGAGAAGTCTGGTTCACAGAGCTTTAGTCAGTATGCAGAGAGAAGGGGCAGCAAATAGATACGGTTCCAGAAACAACTTGGAATGAAAAGGTAGTTGGGAACTAGGATCATAAGTGAAGAGAACAATGGGGTCAAGGAATGTTGTTCAGTGTGTTTGTGGGCCTGGGAAAAGAGGGAAGGAAGGGGTGACAGTGCATCCATGGAAGGGCTAGGGTCTAGAGAAAAATTAGAGGGGGCAGAGGTGAGACAAGGAGGAATTACCAGAAGACAGGTTTGCTCAAGATGCGGATAGATGAGAGAATTTATATTTCTCAAAGAGAGTGGTAGCCAATCTTTGAAGAGTAGGGACTGGAGGCCCATATGAGGAGAAGCAGAACCATCATCCCATAGTGAATCATGCTGGGCCTGGAACTCACCACCTACACAGATGAGAACACGGGCAAGGATGCCTCGTTTTGGAAAACCCTCTTAGCAGTGTTGGTTGGTATCTCCCTCTATCTCTCTGCCTGAATTTGCCAGTGTCTATTGAACCCAGAATACTCCACAGAAGAATTTCTAGCTACAGAAACACAGAAACGAGTAGAGGCTCACCTGCCAGTAAACAACATTTGAACAGCATATGAGAATCACCACCTGAGCAAAGACTGATGTGCTGGGCAGCTTTTCTGGCTCCAGCTCCATCCTTTCCATAGGTCATGCTCCCACTGGGCAGACCTGCCAAGGTTCCAGCTTCCACAAGGTGACCTCATTCCCGGGATCCCACAGCATCAATTCCTTTCATCATAGAGGTAGCGTCCTCCTGTTTCCTAAGTTCCTCACTCTCTTCTATTTGATTTCCCTACTTTTCTACCACCTGGTTTCAGGGATTAAATACTCTCTGTTGTAAATACTTGAAATGGATGCTATTTTCCCAGAAAGGCTGTCTGTGGATAAGTTCACTCACACTAGTCCCTGGGGTGTCTATAATTATCACATTTTCCAGAAATATCTATCTTTGACATCAGCTCTTTGACCTCTTACTTGTAAAGGCCACCTAGAGTAGGAAAGCCAAATGGTAACTAGCTGCATACCCTGTACCTTCAAAACAGGTGATCAAAAGCAATATCACATCCTGAGATATTTTCAAAGGCTTGAAAGATGTGCATGTGGATTGTTGTTGTTTAGTCGCTAAGTTGTATCTAACTCTGCGACCCCATGGACTGTATTGTAGCCTGCCAGGCTCCTTTGTTCATGGGATTTCCCAGGCAAGAACACTGGAATGGGTTGCCATTTCCTTCTCCAGGGAATCTTGCTGACCCAGGAGTTGAAACTGTCTCCGGCACTGACAGGCAGATTATTTACTGCTGACCCACCACGGAAGCCCATACATGTAGACAGTCAGACTTTATTCTCATCTAGTTCCCTAGTTTAGTCATTGCAAACATTGATAACAATTGAATTTCAAAAAAAAAAAGTAAAAAACAAACAAAAAACTCCAAAAAACAAAAACTAGACTATAAGGGCTGGATCATCAATTTAATTCCTAAAAATTTCATGTTTGATTTGAGCCAAAGATTTCTGCTTGTCTGATATTTCCTGAGCCCTGATTACTGCACTGCCTTTGGATCTCTGACCACACCCACCTGGGCTGCAAACACTTGGCTTCAGCGTGATTCTTAACTCTGCTGAGCTTAGGGATCTCATTTTCATTGCATCTTCTCCGCAGTCTGAGCCTACAAAAACAGTTGCCAATGTGCATTTTTAAAGGACTCTGCAGCCTGGCTCAGCAATCTGTTTCTTAGGAAAGAAGATTTTTCTGAGCTCCAACAGCAGAACAAAGTGAGAGGTAGGTAGGCCAGACACGTGCATATTCACACTAATTTTTTTTTCTTTTTAGTTTTTGTAGACTTTGACAGCAAAGAAAACCTGAGAATGATAAAGAGGAAGGCACTCAATGTTACCTAGTGTAGGACAGTACTCAGAAATGGTTTGCACTCACCAGGCCATCAAACTTGAAATTAAAGCCGGCTGCGTAGGCTAGCTCATTGAATACAGACTACCTGGTGAGGACTGCTGCAATGATTTCAGCAGATCTGAATTTCTTAAATCTCCTCTGAGAATGTTTTCTTCACTGTATCCTCTAAGGCATGTATGTGCTGAATTTAAATTACTTTGTTACTCAGAGAACAATGGTGAAAAGAGAGATAAGATGTTGAGCCGTGTAGGGTTGCCAGATATAACATAGGACACCCAGTTAAACTTGAATTCAGATAAACGACTAATAATATTTTAGTACAAGTATGTCTGGGACATAATCATACTCATGCTCAGTCGCTCAGTCATATCCGACTCTTTGTGACCCCGTGGACTGTAGCCCATCAGGCTCTGCTGTCCACAGGATTCTCTAGGCAAGAATATTGCAGTGGGTTGCCATTTTTCCCTCCAGGGGAGCTTACTAATCCAGGGATCAAACTTGTGTGTCTCATACCTCTCCTGCATTGGCAGGTGGATTCTTTACCACTAGCGCCACCTGGGAACCCTCACTAATACTAAAACAAGTCATTTACTGATTATCTGCAATTCAGATTGAACTGGGAGTCTTGTGTTTCTGTTTGTCAATTCAGGCAACTGCACCGTGGGGGCAGCTGGCATTAGCTTCTTCTCATATGAAGACAACTTGGCTGCTTTGGCAGGGGCACACACACATAGAGAAGTGGTTAAGAACTAAGGCTAGACAGTGAGATTGCCTACATTTGAATCGTTTCACTTCCACCTAATGCCTCTGATCTTGGACCAGAGCCAGGAATACAATTTGAGCAGTCAGCGTGCTTCATCAGCCTCCACTCTTAATTTTGGCAACAGCCACCCACACACTCAGCAGTGCCCCCAAGGAGATGCCCAGTTGCCTGAGTGGGAGAGGTTAGTGAAATATTTGGCAACCTCTTATCATGAGGTTTCACATTTCTGTCCCAGATCATAGAAGGGAGCTTCCCTGCCTTTTATCCCAGTAAGGGCCCATGGCTAATTCCAAATACTACCTTTCTCTAGGTGTCTGTTGTATGCAACCCACCATCAGGATCAGTTGGGGGTTTTGTTTTTGGTAGCAATAGAAAGGAACCCAGGATAACAAGCAAAACATGGTTTTGAAGGGAAGGAGTTAAAGTTGCTCACGTGAATCAAACAAGGGCTGCACAAACCAGCTTCAGGAAGGACAGGAGTAGGAGCAGTGAGATGTCAAAACCCAGCTGCAGAAGCCTGAGGTCACTGCACCAGGTCCCTACTTGAGATGACCCCTACTTTTTCCACCTCTGTCAGATTTCCAAATCATTTGGGTACTCTACTGAATCCGGGTGTTCTATTCCTGGGTCAGAATGATAAGGCACAAGGACTGAGAATGAAGACACAGCCAGAGCCCCTGAGGGAGTGGATGTGAGCTGAGCACACATCCTAGTGGGCACCTACTATAAGCTTTGCCCCAGAACCCCTTAGGATTCTATTATAATAATCAGTAATGCTCAAAATTCTCCAAGCTAGGCTTCAACAGTACATGAACCAAAAACTTCCAGATGTTAAAGCTGGATTTAGAAAAGGCAGAGAAACCACAGATCAAATTGCTAACAACCACTGGATCATAGAAAAAGCAAGAGAATTCCAGAAAAACATCTACTTCTGCTTCATTGACTACACTAAAAGCCTTTGTGTGGATCACAACAAACTGTAGAAAATTCTGGAAGAGATGGGACCACCATCTCTCTGAAAGAGACCAGACCACCTGACCTGGAAAATTCTGGAAGAGATGGGACCACTATCTCTCTGGAAGAGACCAGACCACCTAACCTGCCTCCTGAGAAATCTGTATGCAGGTCAAGAAGCAACAGTTAGAACCGGACATGGAACAATCGACTGGTTCCAAATTGGGAAAGGAGTACCTCAAGGCTGTATATTGTCACACTGCTTATTTAAGTTATATGCACAGTACCTCATGTAAAATGCTGAACTGGAGGAAGCATAAGCTGGAATTAAGATTGCTGGAAGAAATATCAATAACCTCAAATATGCAGATGACACCATCCTTATGCCAGAAAGTGAAGAGGAACTAAACAGCCTCTTGATGAAACTGAAAGAGGAGAGTGAAAAAGATGGCTTAAAAACTCAACATTCAAAAAACTAAGATCATGACATCTGGTCCCATCACTTCATGAGAAATAGATGGGGAAACAAGGGAAACAGTGACAGACTTTATTTTTGGGGGCTCCAAAATCACTGTAGATGGTAACTGAAGCCATGAAATGAAAAGACACTTTCTCCTTAGAAGAAAAGCTATGACAAACCTAGACAGTATATCAAAAAGTAGAGACATTACTGACAAAGGTCCGTCTAGTCAAAGCTATAGTTTTTCCAGTAGTCATGTATGGGTGTGAGAGTTGGACTATAAAGAAAGCTGAGTGCCAAAGAATTGATGCTTTTGAACTGTGGTGTTGGAGAAGACTCTTGAGAGTCCCTTGGACTACAAGGAGATAAAACCAGTCAATCCTAAGGGAAATCAGTCCTGAATATTCATTGGAAGGACTGATGCTGAAGCTGAAACTCCAATCTTTGACCACTGATGCCAAGAACTGACTCATTGGAAAAGACCCTGATGCTGGGAAAGATTGAAGGCAGGAGGAGAAGGGGATGACAGAGGATGAGACTGTTGGATGGCATCATGGACTCAATGGACATGAGTTTGAGCAAGCTCTGGGAGTTGATGATGGACAGGGAAGCCTGGCGTGCTGCAGTCCATGGGGGTCACAAAGAGTCAGACATGACTTAGTGACTGAACAGATAATAATCATAGATATAACAGATGTATGGATAGAAATTTCTGTTACAGAGAAGAAATGGAAACAATTTACATGTCCAATCAAGGGAAGATTAGAATAATAATATGGAGAAATAAAATACAGTATATAAAGGTACCTTATTTATCAGATGATTTTAAATGCTGGATTGATATTTCATGTTATAGGAAGCTCTCCTATGAAATTTATAATGCAAGTCAGGATTTTACCATGATTCGTTTCTGTTTTCTGATTTCAAAAATCTTCCCAAGAAAAAAACTCTGTGAAATGATAAGTAAAGATAATGCATAATCCTAAGCTAGATGCTTTCCCTGCTCCCCATCCCAGAGGTTGACTCACTGAATCTGGAGTGAGGGCTACATTTTCACAAACCACTCCAGAGAGTTCCACCTCAGGTTGCACAGAGATCACATTTGAGAACAATGTTTTAGATGTTAGTGGAGGATATTGTTTGAAGGATATCCTTCAAATGACTAGAGTCTCCAGGCTTGAAATAGTCTAATAAACTCGGAGAGTTAATCTGTTCTGCTAGCAGTCCTTGCCATTGTGTCATTTCTCTAATAGCATCTTTCCCTCCTTGGGGATTTTCTTCCTAATTCACAATATGAGGAGAGATTGAGAGAGGTGACACCCATCTGGCCCTTGCCTTTCACAGGTAGGCACCTGTGTTAGGTCCTAGGCTGCATAACAAATACCACACATTTACTAGCTTAGAACAACTCACTTGTATTATCTCACAATCACAATAGCTTAACAGAATTTTGTGCTCAGGGTGTCACCCGGCTGCAGTCAAGGTTGTCAGCCGGGGCTGCTATCTCATCTGAGGCCTGTAGTCATTTTACAAGATCACTGACTGTCAGTGGAATCTGGTTCCTTGCAGCTGTAGTGCTGAGGCCCCCCCCCACCATCCACTGGCATGGGGTCCTCTCCACCACAGGGTGGTCTGCTGCTTCAAGGCCAGCAAGAACATAGCTTCTTGACCTCTGCTAAAGGACTCACTGCTTAGGGTCAGGCCCACTCCGAATTCTGTCTCTTGGTTACCTCAAAATCAACTGCAAATCAAGAAAAATCAACTTTGTCAGGGAGTGTATTCTAATCAAGGCTGTGACTACCAAATCATGTTTACAGACCTAGTCCACATTCAAAGGGAATTCTACAGAGTGTGTATACCAGCAAGCAAAAATCCTGGGGCCATCAGAGAGTTTGACCACTGTGAGAGCCTGCCTTTGAATGACCCTAAGAGATCAGACTCTAGTATCCTACATTGGACTGGCACAGGTCTGTCTTACCAATAGAAAACTGCAGAAATGATATGTTCCTAATTGGGTTATAGAAGAACTGTGTCCTCCAGTTTGGTTTCTCTTGCTCCCTGATTGTTCACTCTGGGGGAAGCCAGCTGTCAACGCTGTATGAGAAGCCTCTGTGGAGAGATCTACTTGACAAGTAAATGACTCTCCAACCAGCAACCAAAGGAATGAGCCTGGAAGCAATTTCTCCAGCTTTTTCAGATGACTGCAGCCCTGGCCAACATTTTACATCTTATCTGCAATCCAATGGGAGACCTGGAGCCAGAAACATTCAGCTAAGCTGCTTCTGGGCTTCCATTGTGGCTCAGTTGGTAAAGAATCTGCCTGCAACGTGGGAGACCTGGGTTCGATCCCTGGGTTGGGAAGATCCCCTGCAGAAGGGAAGGGCTACCCATTCCAGTATTCTGACCTGGAGAATTCCATGGACTGTATAGGCCATGGGGTCATAGAGTCAGACATGACTAAGTGACTTTCACTTTCAAGCTGCTTCCAGATTTCTCACTCTCAGAAACTGTGCGAGATGATAAATGTTTGTTGTTTTAAACTGCTGAGTTGGGGGATTATTTGTTATGCATCAGTAGGTAATCAATGCAATACTTGTCCCAGGCCTGACTAATCTAGAGAGAGAAACAAACATGTGTTCCTCTTCTCTAATAACACAGGAGAAGCACATATGCAACAGGAGTTTATAAGCCCATAAAGAGAGGAGCAGAGAGCAAAGGTAGGTTGGATGGTGCAAGGGCAGCAGTGGTATTTTTTCAGCCTTTGGATCCAGTCAGGTTTAATTTAGTCCCATGCTTATTATTCTCAGTATTATGAGCCAATGAATTCTTTCTCCCCGCTTTAAGTTCAGAGCCTTCCAAAGTACATTTAGTCCTACTGAAAGTATTTTGGTCCTCTGTCCATCGAATAAATAAGCATAAATATATACTGATATGCAGTGTAGTCAGCCCAAAGACCATAATTTGTTCCTCTTCCCCATCTCTTGATGGCTATGATTAGGCTGAAATCTGGTTTCTGTCACTTGCAACTGGGAGGAGTTCTGATTCAAAAGCCCTCCTAGGATTAGTTTCATGTGTCACTGTGGTCATTTTCTTATTGCATCTGTCCCTCTAAGGTCATATTGGCTGGCCCTGGATCGTATGTTAGGTCATGCTCTTCAGGTTCCTTGAAAATAAGTTTTGTTTTCTTGTGTTTCTAAGAAAGTGCCTATGGCATTTTCTCCCAGGGAAGCCAGAGCATGCTGAGAGTCTAGCAATTTGACTAAATGATCTACATTTATCCAGGATAAATTTCCTCTATAGTGTATGGCATCTTGCTTCCTAACTTAGCTAATCAAACACTCTCTGGGTACCAAGCCAACTGTTCATGCTGAAGCAGGCTGAGCAGTCATTGTGAAAAGAAACACAATAAACAAATCCCACGCATGAATCGAGCAAAGATTCTGAGTTCTGAGAGGCAGTTTTTCCATCTAGTCTCAGTGCAAAGGAGTCTACAGAGGCCACACAGTTAACCCACTGTTCACTCTGCTTCCTCCCAACTCTGAACCATAGCAGTGAGTTTACATAGAACGAGACCTCTTTAGTGAGCCCCCTCACCCACATAACAATCCTATTGTGATTTTCTTCTAGACACCAGCACTGCTGCCAAAATAACAGATAATGCATTTTAAATTGAAATTTATAATCATTAAACAAAGTCAAGAGGCCGAGTCCTAACTTCCCTTCCCCATATAATTCCCAATTTTGTCATTTCCTAGAATAATATAGTAGTATAGGCTCTAAATTCACCTCAGCAGCATTATTTCTTACCAAATCAATTTCTTTAACTTAGCCTAGTGACCATTCATAAAACCTGCCCTTAGAAAAACTCAAGTAATTCTATTAATAGTGTTTGCCATTTGGTTCAATACATTCAGCATCCAGGAACTGAGTAAAAGGAGCTCAGAGAAATTGGTACTAACAATACCCAGCAGTTTTTTCCCCTAAAGATAGTTTTCTATCACATTGATTAGGATCAGAGACTCTAGAATTAGACTACTTGGATTCAGAGCGCAGGTTTTCCATTTATTTATTTATTTATTTTTATTTTATTTTATTTTTTTAGGCCCTCGCTGTCCAACCCAGAAGAAACAGCTCATGCCATTATCCTGCCGCCACAGCTCGGCCCGGGCCAGGTTTTCCATTTAAAGCCATGTATCATTGGCCAAATTATCCAACTCCTCTTTGTCCAATTTTACATCTATAACATAGGGATAATAGTAATATCCATCTTGGGATCATTTTTATAAGAACTATTTAATGATATTCAAAAACACTTTTAATACTACCTGGTACACAGTGAAGTATTAAACAAACAGCCAGCACAGACTATATTAAAATCTGATTGTTTATCTCCCAACTTACCACAGAAGATACTTCAGCATCATTCAAAAGAAGTATCACCATCGCATCTTGTGTAGCATTTGTACTCTTCTACATGCTGTGGAAGAAATCAAATTAAGGTTATTTCAGAGTACTGGTATCCCCATATGACTAAAAAAAAAAAAAAAAAAAACCCACATATCTTCTTTACAGGAAGATATTATCCCAAGCTGAAAATCATTTCTACAACATTTTTGCAAATATAGTTTCTGGCACACAATAAAAAATAACTAGGCACTCAGAGACAAGATAATAAACAGCAAATAGAACTCACAAGTACCTTAAAGGCTAGAGTTTTTAGACAGAGATGTTAAAATAACCATACTTCCTTAGATTAAGGAGATAGGACAAGATGGAGAATTTTGGTAGAGGGTTGAAAATCATAAATAGAAATGACAAGAACTGGAAAATAATAACCAAAATTAGTGACAATTTAATAAGTTGATTTAATAACCGTTTAGACAGCCAAAAGGAATTAGTAGCCTGGATATGGATTGGCTTGAAAGAACTATCCCAAATGAAGCAAAGAAAAATGAAAGAGTGAGATTAGAAAGGAAGAAACTGAAGATACAGTGAGAAGGTACCATATAAGTGGAATTCTAGGGGGGAAAAAGAATGGGCAAGAAGAATTATTTGAAGAAATAATGGATAAAACTTTTCCCAAAATGAAAGACATCAATATACAAACTTAGAAGCCAAAACAATTCTAAAAAGAATAAAGAGAAAAACACCAGGGACCCAACTGTGAAACTTTAAAAACCAAAGAAAAAGTTTTAAAGCAGCTGGACGTAACAAAGGCAGACTGCCTTTAAAGGAACAACAATTAGGCAGATAGCTAACTTTTAATAGAGTTAATAGGAACCAGAAAACACAAAATAATACGTTCAAAATATTAAAAGAAAATAACTCCCAACCTAGAATTAGAAGTTTAGCAAAATAATATTTCAATAAGAACGAAATAAATAATTCTAATCAGTAAATCAGAATTTGTAGCCAGTAGATCTGCACTAAAAAAGATACTAAAGACATGCTTTGCAGCAGACGGAAAATAGTACCAGGAGACCCAGATTTAGAATGGAATGAAAAGCAATGAAAACATGAATTTAAACAAATAAACTGATAATGATGATAATGACAATGATGATAGTGTTCAAAATATAAGCAGAACTAAAGAACATAACAATAATGGCTTAAAAGTTTAGGTGGTGGTGGCTTAGTCACTAAGTCGTGTCCGACTCTTGCAATCCCGACTCTTGCAATCCCGTGGACTGTAGCCTGTCAGGCTCCTCTGTCCATGGGATTCTCCAGGCAAGAATACTGGAGTGGGTTGCCATCTCCTTCTCCAGGGGATCTCCCTGATCCAGGAATCGAAGCCGGGTCAACTGCATTGCAGGCAGATAATTTACCAACTGAGCTATGAGGGAAGCCCCAAGAGAGAGGGGCTAATCAGAGGAGATTAAAGAGTTGATATATCTAAAAAGAGCCTCAGGTTCTTGCATTGCCCATGAAGAAGGTAAATACCAATGAATATAAGGATTTGAAAACCAAAAATGTATGTCATAATTTTATGGTTTATCAGTTTACTGGTTACCAAATTCTGTAACTTTCAAGGTAGTAAAGAAAAAAAAATGAGTAATAAATTTTTGATAAAGCCAGAAAGAAGAAACTCTTGGGCGGGGGCAGGGGGGGAGATAAAAAATAAAATAAATGGGACAAATAGAAAGGACTAAATATGCCAGACACAAAACAATTCCTGTAGAATCAAGAATTTTAAATCCTTGCTAAATTTGCATGATTTAAATTGTCAGATATTCTAACCCAGGCAAAAAATTCTAAACACGCAAAATTATAAGGTTTAAGGATTTATACTTAGGTACTAAAACTAAAGGAAAGAGAAGGATATCATAAAAATTTGGAAGAGGCTTCCTTTGAGGGAGCGAGATGGTAGTAACTTGGAGGGAACATGAAGGATTAGTACTGTCTGACTGCTTGGCTAGCCAGGTGGTGGTTACCTGATAGGTTTTTGTTCTCTGCTGATTCACTTAACTACATGCATGTTTGTGTACTTCTCTGTATTTATTCTATTTCTACAAAAAAAATTATAAAAGGATAAGGGAGATCTAAATATGCTGATATGGTATAATCTTCAGAAGTACACAGTTAAAATAAGGCATACAACAGCATACATATTATGATCTTGTTAGCATAAAAAAGCTCACATACTATATACATGATTATATTCACACAGATCATTTTTCAAGACATAAATAGTAAATTTAATATGGCCTCTTGCCTCTAAGAGGGGAAACTAGACTCTGGTGAAGTTTATGGAAGAAAGAGGCTAATTTTCATCTATATGCTTTTATTGTGAACATAACTTCTGAATTTTTTTAACAAAATTCTTTTGTTACCAACCTATAAGTCAAATGTGAAGCTAAAACAAGTGTAGCATTTGATGAGGTCATTATTTTCAAATTAACAACTGCATTCTGAAATCTTAATTTAAATCTGCAATGTATAACCAAGAATTTTAAATCATTGCTCAATTTGTTCAAAAGATGGGTCAAATTTTCACAACCACGAAGGGAAGAAATGTGGCTTTCATTTTAAAAAGATATCCATGAATTGATTATCTTTCCACTTCTCCCATGCAAATGGAGTAAAGATAGGTATAGATAACTCATTTTCATTTCAACTTGTTTCTAGACTGTTGATAGAAGCCTTCTATCTGCATTACAATGGAGTGTTACTAAGAACAAAAAGCAAACTTAGGGTAAACTGAATGGCTGAATTTAAGAATCTGCCATAAATCACAACACTCTAGGTTTTTAGTCATATGAACACAGGACCTGATCAGAATGCAATAATATGAATAATTTGAGTTATCAGAACAACTAGAGCTAAATGCAGGATACATTTCAGGAATTCAGCAACAAATGAAAAGAAAATGCCTGCTGTCTAGAAGTCAAGAAGTGAGCTCCCCGGGATTTCTGGGTTAAAACAGCAGTTGAACACATGTTTCTAATTTTATTTTTTACCTCCTTAGGTCAATAAAAATTTAGGGAAGAAAATTTTTTTTAAAAAAGAGAAAGATATAAATCGGAAAAACAGAAGAGAGAAAAACGTCATCAAATTTGGAAGCTAGAGAAAGTTGGACAAGAATTAACTTAATATGCCCAAGATATCTAATCTCTAGCTAGTACTGGAAATGTGTGAAGGCCAGACAACTTATACCACAATGTGCCTAATGGCATGTTGTTGTTTAGTCCTGTGACCCTGTGGATTGCAGCATGCCAGGCTTCCCCATCCTCCACTGTTTGCAAGAGTTTGCTCAAACTCATGTCCACTGAGCTGATGATGCCATCCAATCACCCTGTCCTCTGTTATCCTCTTCTCTTTTTGCCTTCAGTCTTTCCCAGCATCAGGGTCTTTTCTAATGAGTCAGCTCTTTGCATCAGGTGGCCAAAGTATTGGAACTTCAGCTTCAGGATCAGTCATTTCAATAAATATTCAGGGTTGACTCCCTTTAGGATTGACTGGTTTAATCTGCTTGCAGTCCAAGGGACTTTCAAGAGTCTTCTTCACCACCACAATCCACACCACACCCCAAAGGCATAGGAACTATCTCAGAGACTGATAAGAAAAGAAAGACTAGTTTCTGTGAAAGCTATTTCCTGTAGTCATCTAATGCAGTTTGACAGGATCCTCCTCTCTGCTATGGACTGCATGTTTACATCCCTTCAAAACTCATATGCTGAAACCCTAATACCCAATGAAACAGTATTGGGAGAGAGGGCCACCCAGATGGGAATAGCATCCTTATAAGAAGACAGCTTGTTTCTCTCTCTGCTCTCCACCATGCGAGGACACAGTGAGAAGATAGCCAGCTACAAATCAGGAAGTGGGCCCTCACCAGACGCTGGATCTGCAAGCAACTTGATCTTGGACTTTCTAGCCTCCAGAACCATAAGAAGTAAATTTTCACTATTTAAACCACCTTGTTGTCGTTGTTCAGTCGCTCAGTTGTGTCCAACTCTTTGCAACCCCATGGACTGAAGCATGCCAGGCTACCCCATCCTTCACCATCTCCTGGAGCTTGCTCAAACTTACATCCATTGAGTTGGTGATGCCATCCAACTGTCTCATCCTCTGTCATCCCCTTCTCTTCCTGCCTTCAATCTTTCCCAGCATCATGGTCTTTCCAATGTGTCAGCTCTTCCCATCAGCTGGCCAGAGTATTGGAACTTCAGCTTCAGCATTAATCTTTCCAATGAATATTCAGCATTGATTTCTTTTAGGATGGACTGGTTTGATCTCTTTGCAGTCCAAGGGACTCTCAAGTGTCTTCTCCAACACCACAGTTCAAAAGCATCAGTTCTTTGGTGCTTAGCCTTCTTTATGGTCTTTATGGTCCAATCTATACATGACTACTGGAAAAACCATAGCTTTGACTATATGAACCTTTATCGGTAAAGTAACGTCTGTGCTTTTCAATATGCAGTCTAGATTTGTCATAGCTTTGCTTCCAAGAAGCAAGTGTCTTTTATTTTCATGTCTGCAGTCACTGTCCTTGGGCAGTGATTTTGGAGCCCAAGAAAATAAAGTCTGTCACTGTTTCCATTGTTTCCTAATCTATTTGCCATGAAGTAATGGGACTGGATGCCATGATCTTAGTTTTCTGAATGCTGAGTTTTAAGCCAGCTTTTTCACTCTCCTCTTTCACTTTCATCAAGAGGCTCTTTAGTTCCTCTTTGCTGTCTGCCATAAGGGTGGTGTCATCTGCATATCTGAGGTTATTGATATTTCTCCTGGCAATTTTGATTCCAGTTTATGCTTCATTCAACCCATTTTTCATGATGTACTCTGCACATATGCTAAATAAGCAGGGTGACAGTATACACCCTTGATGTACTTCTTTCCCAATTTGGAACCAGTCTATTATTGTTCCATGTCCAGTTCTAACTGTTGTTTCTTGACCTGCATACAGTTTCTCAGGGGGCAGGTCAGGTGGTTTGGTATTCCCATCTCCAAGAATTTTCCAGTTTGTTGTGATCTACACAGTCAAAGGCTTTAGCATAGTCAATGAAGCAGAAATAGATGTTTTTCTGGGATTCTCTTGCTTTTTCTATAAAATAAATAATTCATAAGAAATAAACGTTCAGAAGCAGGGCAGATGCTCGCATTGGCCACTAGCAAGTGGGGACTGGACAGGGAGGCGCAGGCTGCATTGTTTAGGCTAAGGACCAGGCATGAATGCCCTGAGGGCAATCTGAAGGAACTAACGAGAGATAGCAACCCAGACTGTAGGATAGCTATTCTGTGAAAAGCCCTAACCTAAGACACCGCCAGGACTGTGTTCTGTGACATCACAGAACAAAGGACTGAGCAGAGCTAGCTGGCTGCGGACCAGCCCATCCCCCACCAGAGACAGGCAGGCAAGAGCAGCCAGAGCTGGAAGGGGGCAATCACGGCCCCAGAGAAGCATCATCTACCAAACTGCAAGCAGGCTTCATTGCTAACCAAGACTTCCTGGGATTCTGGACGGTCGACATCCACTGGGAGGGTCACAGCCAGAGATCAGCTCTCCAGAAAAGACATACAGCACACCTGAGAAGGCATGCCAGCTGTACACCCAGAAAACCAAGCAGCAGGGACAGGGGAGGAGATAAGTCACAGCCCCCGACTGGGGGCAACTGCGCTCACCAAGCACCTGGTCACCTGAGCTGCTTGGATCTGGGAAGGGCACAAAACGCAGGCCCAACCAAGTCTGTGCCTTTGTGGAGTACCCAAGAACCTGAACCTGAGAGGCTTAGACCTGGGAAGTGCATGCAAACCAGGCCCCACCTCAGACAGTTCCCAGCAGAGCAACCTAGTGCCTGAACACTGTAGCACACACTGGGAAAGCACACACGCCAGGAGCAGGGGCAAACCCAGTGTGGCCGGGACACTGGGAGCACTCCCCACACACACCAGCGATACTTGTTTGCAGTGTTCCTCCCTCCCCACAGCACAACGGAACAAGTAAGCCTAAAAAAGTGACCACCAGCGACCCCTTGTGTCAGGGTGGAAATTAGACACTGAAGAGGCCAGCAAACAAGAAGCTAAAACAAACAGAGGGAACCGCTTTGGAAGTGACAGGTGAAATAGAGTAAAACCCTGCACTTAGCACTGACTACATAGGAAGGGGCCTATAGATCTTGAGAAGTATAAGCTGGATTAAGGAACTAACTGAAATGAACTGACCCCACACTGTCCACAACACCACCAGAGAAAGTTCTAGATATATTTTTACTTTTATCATTTTTAAAAGAAATGCAAATCAAGACCACGATGAGGTACCATTTCACACCAGTCAGAATGGCTGCGATCCAAAAGTCTACAAATAATAAATGCTGGAGAGGGTGTGGAGGAAAGGAAACCCTCTTACACTGTTGGTGGGAATGCAAACTAGTACAGCCACTATGGAGAAGAGTGTGGAGATTCCTTAAAAAACTGGAAATAGAACTGCCTTATGATCCAGCAATCCCACTGCTGGGCATACACACTGAGGAAACCAGAAGGGAAAGAGACACGTGTACCCCAATGTTCATCACAGCTCTGTTTATAATAGCCAGGACATGGAAGCAACCTAGATGTCCATCAGCAGATGAATGGATAAGAAAGCTGTGGTACATATACACAATGGAGTATTACTCAGCCATTAAAAAAGAATTCATTTGAATCAGTTCTAATGAGGTGGATGAAACTGGAGCCTATTATACAGAGTGAAGTAAGCCAGAAGGAAAAACACCAATACAGTATACTGACGCATATATATGGAATTTAGAAAGATGATAACAATAACCCTGTGTACGAGACAGCAAAAGAGACGCTGATGTATGGAACAGTCTTATGGACTCTGTGGGAGAGGGAGAGGGTGGGAAGATTTGGGAGAATGGCATTGAAACATGTAAAATATCATGTATGAAACGAGATGCCAGTCCAGGTTCAATGCACTATACTGGATGCTTGGGGCTAGTGCACTGGGACGACCCAGAGGGATGGTATGGGGAGGGAGGAGGGAGGAGGGTTCAGGATGGGGAGCACATGTATACCTGTGATGGATTCATTTTGATATTTGGCAAAACTAATACAATTATGTAAAGTTTAAAATAAAATAAAATAAAAAATTTAAGTCCTCTAATACTCCTTTTCAATATGCTATCTAGGTTGGTCATAACTTGTCTTCCTAGGAGCAAGCGTCTTTTAATTTCATGGCTGCAGTCATCATCTGCAGTGATTTTGGAGCCCCAAAAACTAGTCTGACACTGTTTCCACTGTTTCCCCATCTATTTCCCATGAAGTGATGGGACCGGATGCCATGATCTTCATTTTCTGAATGTTGAGCTTTGAGCCAACTTTTTCACTCTCCACTTTCACTTTCATCAAGAGACTTTTTAGTTCCTCTTCACTTTCTCCCATAAGGGTGGTGTCATCTGCATATTGGAGGTTACTGATATTTCTCCCGGCAATCTTGATTCCAGCTTGTGCTTCTTCCAGCCCGGCGTTTCTCATGATGTATTCTGCACAGAAGTTAAATAAGCAGGGTGACAATATACAGCCTTGACGTACTCCTTTTCCTATTTGGAACCAGTCTGTTGTTCCATGTCCAGTTCTAACTGTTGCTTCCTGACCTGCATATAGGTTTCTCAAGAGGCAGGTCACCGAAGAATTGATGCTTTTGAACTGTGGTGTTGGAGAAGACTCTTGAGAGTCCCTTGGACTACAAGGATATCTAGCCAGTCCATTCTAAAGGAGATCAGTCCTGGGTGTTTTTTGGAAGGAATGATGCTAAAGCTGAAACTCCAGTACTTTGGCCAGCTCATGCAAAGAGTTGACTCATTGGAAAAGACTCTGATGCTGGGAGGGATTAAGGGCAGGAGGAAGAGGGGACGACAGAGGATGAGATGGCTGGATGGCATCACTCACTCGATGGACGTGAGTTTGAGTGAACTCTGGGAGATGGTGATGGACAGGGAGGCCTGGCGTGCTGCGGTTCATGGGGTCGCAAAGAGTTGGACACGACTGAGCAACTGAACTGAACTGAATACTCCTTTAGTTTTCATTTTTTATAACCTACTATTACTTTGCAAAAGAAAAAAAGACCATATTTTTAAAGCAAACTTCATACATATACATTTTATAATTTTTCTGACTTTGTTTTTTTCTTTAATATTGTATTTTTGAGAATCTAACCTCTACTCTAGATTTTTAATCTTTGCTTTTTGGTATTTGTTATCAATTTTGTACCTTTAAGAACCCAATCTTCAGTACCCATTTTTACTTGGGAGTGAGATTACTGGCTTGACTGCTCTCTCCCTCTTTGGACACTCCTTTTTCTCCACTAGGTCGCCTCTATCTCCTGCCTCCCCCTTCTCTTCTCTACCCAACTCTGTGAATCTCTTTGTGTGTTCCAGACGGTGGAGAACACTTAGGGAACTAATTACTGGCTAGATCAGTCTGTCTCTTTTTGATTCCCACTTTTATCCTCCTGGCCACCTTTGTCTCCTTCCTCCCTATTCTCTTCTCTGTGTAACTCCATGAACATCTCTGAGAGATCCAGACTGTGGAGAACACATAGGAAAGTGATTACTGGCTATCTTGCTCTCGCCCCTTTTCATTCCCCCTCTTCTCCTCCTGGTCACCTCTATCTCCCTCCCCCTCTTCTCTTCTCCATGTAACTCTATGTACCTCTCCAGGTGTCCCTCGTTGTGGAGAAACTTTTCATCATTAAACTAATCATAAACCTAGATGTTTTATCATCAGTGCTGTATAGATGGAGAAGTCTTGAGGCTACTGTAAAAATAAGACTGAAAACCAGAGGCAGGAGGCTTAAATCCAAATCCTGAGAATACCAGAGAACTCCTGACTCCAGGGAACATTAATCAATAGGAGCTCATCAAACGCCTCCATACCTACACTGAAACCAAGCACCACCCAAGGCCCAACAAGTTCCAGGCAAGATATACCATGCAAATTCTCCAGCAACACAGGAACATAGACCTGAGCTTCAATATACAGGCTGCCCAAAGTCACTCCAAATCCACTGACATCTCAAAACTCATTACTGGACACTTCATTGCACTCCAGAGAGAAGAAATCCAGATCCACCCACCAGAACACTGACACAAACTTCCCTAACCAGGAAACCTTGACAAGCCACCTGTCCAACCTCACCCACAGTGAGGAAACTCCACAATAAAGAGAACTCCACAAACTGCCAGAATATGGAAAGGCCACCCCAAACACAGCAATATAAACAAGATGAAAAGGCAGAGAAATAATCAGCAGGTAAAGGAACAGGATAAATGCCCACCAAACCAAACCAAAGAGGAAGAGATAGGGAATCTACCTGATAAAGAATTCCAAATAATGATAGAGAAAATGATCCAAAATCTTGAAAACAAAATGGAGTTACAGATAAACAGCCTGGAGACAAGGACTGAGAAGATGCAAGAAAGGTTTAATAAGAACCTAGAAGAAATAAAAGAGTATATAATGAATAATGCAATAAATGAGATCAAAAACACTCTGGAGGGAACAAATAGTAGAAAAAGTAGAGGCAGAAAATAGGATTAGTGAAGTAGAATAGTAGAATAGTAGAAATAAATGAATCAGAGAGGAAAAAAGAAAAATGAATTAAAAGAAATGAGGACAACCTCAGAGACCTCTGGGACAATGTTAAACACCCCAACATTCGAATCATAGGAGTCCCAGAAGAAGAAGACAAAAAGAAAGACCATGAGAAAATACGTGAGGAGATAATAGTTGAAAACTTCCCTAAAATGGGGAAGGAAATAATCACCCAAGTCCAAGAAACCCAGAGAGTCCCTAACAGGATAAACCCAAGGCAAAACACCCCAAGACACATATTAATCAAATTAACAAAGATCAAACACAAAGAACAAATATTAAAAGCAGCAAGGGAAAAACAACAAATAACACACAAGGGGATTCCCATAAGGATAACAGCTGATCTTTCAATAAAATTCTTCAGGCCAGGAGGGAATGGCAGGACATACTTAAAGTGATGAAGGAAAATAACCTACAGCCCAGATTACTGTACCCAGCAAGGATCTCATTCAAATATGAAGGAGAAATCAAAAGCTTTACAGACAAGCAAAAGCTGAGAGAATTCAGCACCACCAAACCAGCTTTTCAACAAATGCTAAAGGAGATTCTCTAGACAGGAAACACAAAAAGGGTGCATAAACTCAAACCCAAAACAATAAAGGAAATGGCAACAGGATCATACTTATCAATAATTACCTTAAACGTAAATGGGTGGAATGCCCCAACCAAAAGACAAAGACTGGCTGAATGGATACAAAAACAAGACCCCTACACATGTTGTCTACAAGAGACCCACCTCAAAACAGGGGACACATACAGACTGAAAGTGAAGGGCTAGAAAAAGACATTCCACGCAAATAGAGACCAAAAGAAAGCAGGAGTAGCAATACTCATATCAGATAAAATAGACTTTAAAACCAAGGCTGTGAAAAGAGACAAAGAAGGACACTACATAATGATCAAAGGATCAATCCAAGAAGAAGATATAACAATTATAAATATATATGCACCCAACATAGGAGCACCGCAATATGTAAGACAAATGTTAACAAGTATGAAAGGGGAAATTAACAATAACACAATAATAGTGGGAGACTTTAATACCCCACTCACACCTATGGATAGATCAACTAAACAGAAAATTAACAAGGAAACACAAACTTTAAATGATACAATAGACCAGTTAGACCTTTAATTGATATCTATAGGACATTTCACCCCAAAACAATGAATTTCACCTTTTTCTCAAGCGCACATGGAACCTTCTCCAGGATAGATCACGTCCTGGGCCATAAATCTAGCCTTGGTAAATTCAAAAAAATTGAAATCATTCCAAGCATCTTTTCTGACCACAATGCAATAAGATTAGATCTCAATTACAGGAGAAAAACAATTAAAAATTTCAACATATAGAGGCTGAACAACACACAGCTGAATAACCAACAAATTACAGAAGAAATCAAAAAAGAAGTCAAAATATGCATAGAAATGAATGAAAATGAAAACACAACAACCCCAAATCTGCGGGACACTGTAAAACCAGTGCTAAGGGGAAGGTTCATAGCAATACAGGCATACCTCAAGAAAAAAGAAAAAAGTCAAATAAATAACCTAACTCTACACCTAAAACAACTAGAAAAGGAAGAAATGAAGAACCCCAGGGTTAGTGGAAGGAAAGATATCTTAAAAATTAAGGCAGAAATAAATGCAAAAGAAACAAAAGAGACCATAACAAAAATCAACAAAGCCAAAAGCTTTGGAGGATAAATAAAATTGACAAACCATTAGCCAGACTCATCAAGAAACAAAGGGAGAAGAATCAAATCAACAAAATTAGAAATGAAAATGGAGAGATCATAACAGACAATACAGAAATACAAAGGATCATAAGAGACTACTATCAGCAATTATATGCCAATAAAATGGACAACTTGGAAGAAATAGACAAATTCCTAGAAAAGTACAACTTTCCAAAACTGAACCAGGAAGAAATAGAAAATCTTAACAGACCCATCACAAGCACGGAAATTGAAACTAATCAAAAATCTTCCAGCAAACAAAAGCCCAGGTCTAGATGGCTTCACAGCTGAATTCTGCCAAAAATTTAGAGAAGAGCTAACACCTATCCTACTCAATCTCTTCCAGAAAATTGCAGAGGAAGGTAAACTTCCAAACTCATTCTATGAGGCCACCATCACCCTAATACCAAAACCTGACAAAGATGCCACAAAAAAAGAAAACTACAGGCCAATATCACTGATGAACATAGATACAAAAATCCTTAACAAAATTCTAGCAATCAGAATCCAACAACACATTAAAAAGATCCTACACCATGACCAAGTGGGCTTTATCCCAGGGATGCAAGGATTCTTCAATATCTGCAAATCAATCAATGTAATACACCACATTAACAAATTGAAAAATAAAAGCCATATGATTATCTCAATAGATGCAGAAAAAGCCTTTGACAAAATTCAACATCCATTTATGATAAAAACTCTCCAGAAAGCAGGAATAGAAGGAACATACATCAACATAATAAAAGCTATATATGACAAACTCACAGCAAACATTATCCTCAATGGTGAAAAATTGAAAGCATTTCCCCTAAAGTCAGGAACAAGACAAGGGTGCCCACTCTCACCACTACTATTCAACATAGTTTTGGAAGTTCTGGCCACAGAAATCAGAGCAGAAAAAGAAATAAAAGGAATCCAAATTGGAAAAGAAGAAGTAAAACTCTCACTGTTTGCAGATGACATGATCCTCTACACAGAAAACCCTAAAGACTCCACCAGAAAATTACTAGAACTAATCAATGATTATAGTAAAGTTGCAGGATATAAAATCAACACACGGAAATCCCTTGCATTCCTATACACTAATAATGAGAAAACAGAAATTAAAGAAACAATTCCATTCACCATAGCAACGAAAAGAATAAAATACTTAGGAATATATCTACCTAAAGAAACTAAAGACCTACATATAGAAAACTATAAAACACTGGTGAAAGAAATCAAAGAGGACACTAATAGATGGAGAAATATACCATGTTTATGGATTGGAAGAATCAATATAGTGAAAATGAGTATACTACCCAAAGCAATCTATAGATTCAATGAAATCCCTATCACACTACCAACAGTATTTTTCACAGAGCTAGAACAAATAATTTCACAATTTGGAAATTAAAAAAACCTCAAATAGCCAAAGCAATCTTGAGAAAGAAGAATGGAACTGGAGGAGTCAATCTGCTTGACTTCAGGCTCTACTACAAAGCCACAGTCATCAAGACAATATGGTACTGGCACAAAGACAGAAATATAGACTGATGGAACAAAATAGAAAGCCCAGAGATAAAGCCACGCACCTATGGACACCTTATCTTTGACAAAAGAGGCAAGAATATACAATGGAGAAAAGACAATCTCTTTAACAAGTGGTGCTGGGAAAACTGGTCAACCATTTGTAAAAGAATGAAACTAGAACACTTTCTAACACCATACACAAAAATAAACTCAAAATGGATTAAAGATCTAAACGTAAGACCAGAAACTATAAAAGTCCTACAGGAGAACATAGGCAAAACACTCTCTGACATAAATCACAGCAGGATCCTCTATGACCCACCTCCCAGAATATTGGAAATATAAGAAAAAATAAACAAATGAGACCTAATTAAAATTAACAGCTTCTGAACAACAAAGGAAACTATAAGCAAGGTGAAAAGACAGCCTTCAGAATGGGAGAAGATAATAGCAAACGAAGCATCTGACAAAGAATTAATCTCAAAAATATGCAAGCAACTCCTGTAGCTCAATTCCAGAAAAATAAACGACCCAATCAAAAAATGGGCCAAAGAACTAGACATTTCTCCAAAGAAGACATGCAGATGGCTAACAAACACATGAAAAGATGCTCAACATCACTCATTATCAGAGAAATGCAAATCAAAACCACAATGAGGTACCATTTCACACCAGTCAGAATGGCTGCTATCCAAAAGTCTACAAATAATAAATGCTGGAAAGGGTGTGGAAAAAAGGGAACCCTCTTACACTGTTGGTGGGAATGCAAACTAGTACAGCCACTATGGAGAAGAGTGTGGAGATTCCTTTAAAAACTGGAAATAGAACTGCCTTATGATCCAGCAATCCCACTGCTGGGCATACACACTGAGGAAACCAGAAGGGAAAGAGACACGTGCACCTCAATGTTCATCGCAGCACTGTTTATAATAGCCAGGACATGGAAGCAACCTAGATGTCCATCAGCAGATGAATGGATAAGAAAGCTGTGGTACATATACACAATAGAGTATTACTCAGCCATTAAAAAGAATACATTTGAATCAGTTCTAATGAGGTGGATGAAACTGGAGCCTATTATACAGAGTGAAGTAAGCCAGAAAGAAAAACACCAATACAGTATACTAACGCATATATATGGATTTAGAAAGATGGTAATGATAACCCTGTATGTGAGACAGCAAAAGAGACACAGATGTATAGAACAGTCTTATGGACTCTGTGGGAGAGGGAGAGGGTAGGATGATTTGGGAGAATGGCATTGAAACATATATAATATCATATATGAAACAAATCGCCAGTCCAGGTTCGATGCATGATACAGGATGCTTGGGGCTGGTGCACTGGGATGACCCAGAGGGATGATATAGGAAGGGAGGTGGGAGAGGGGTTCAGAATAGGGAACACGTGTATACCCGTGGCAGATTCATGTTGATGTATGGCAAAACCAATACAGTATTGTAAAGTAAAATAAATAAATAAAAGTTTGAGTCACTAAAAAAAGAAAGAAAAAAAAACCACCAAAATTATTCATGAAAATTTCCCAGTAGTTTAATCCCTCTTAATCCCCTACCCTATCTTGCCCTGTTTCCCTTCTCTCTCCTCACTGGTAACCCCTAGTTTGTTCTCTACATCTGTGAGTCTCTCTGTTTTGTTACATTCATTTGTTTTATTTTTTAGATTCCACATATAAGTGATGGGTGCATGCTCAGTGATGTGCAACTCTCTGCAATCCCATAGACTGTAGCCCACCAGGCTCCTCTGTCCATGAAATTTTCCAAGCAAGAATGCTGGAGTGGCTTGCCATTTCCTACTCCAAACATTGTAAATCAACTATACTTTAACAAAAAAAAGAAAAGAAAGTTTCTCAAAACCATAGAAAGTAAAATGCTATTACTGAAAAAAATCTTACTGAATCCAAACAGTAGATGAAAATTGGAAAAGGAAATGGGAACCCTCTCCAGTATTCAACACCTACACAAAGATATCTCAAATTTCAAAGCACTAGAGGAAAAGAAGATTCTATCAACTTCTAGGGAGAAAAAGCTGATCAGAGGGATAAGGAATTATAATGACTTTAGACTTCACAACAGTATCACTGCAAGCAAAAAGAAAATGGAGTTATGTCCAGAATCCTAATGGAAATAACTTGTAACATATAATTACAAACTCTCAAACTTTCTGAGGGTAGAAGGATGGTCTCAAAAAATAAATTTACTACCCACTCTGTTTCTCAAGAAGCTACCAGAAATGTGTTCCATCAGAATGAAAGTATAATCCAAGGAAAAAGCAAGACATGGTACAGAAAAAATAGAGTTCCAAATAGAAGAGGGATGAAGGAATTCCTTGGAGGACAGTGAACAGACATCCCAAGATGCTAGCTGGAAACTAGACCAGACTGGGGCACAATCAGGTAGAAAAGAATCCACACAGACATGCTGTAGGATGTATGACCACAATCCCTACTGCAGTCTTTTTAAAAATTAACACCTGGATAGATGCCCTGGAGAATCTGACCTAGGTAAGAATGTGGTGATCTTGACAATTTGCTGATAAGTCTGCTCTTTTCCTTCAGGATGTGCTGCTTATACTGACTGTGGACATGTATTTCATCCCACTGAAGTTTCCTGCTTCTACTTAGTTCTGAGAGCTGAAAGAAGGCCATGGTGAGCCTGCTGCTGCTGCTAAGTCGCTTCAGTCGTGTCCGACTCTGTGCAACCCCATAGATGGTAGCCCACCAGGCTCCCCCGTCCCTGGGATTCTCCAGGCAAGAACACTGGAGTGGGTTGCCATTTCCTTCTCCAATGCATGAAAGGGAAAAGTGAAAGTGAAGTCGCTCAGTCGAGTCCGACTCTTAGCGACCCCATGGACTGCAGCCTACCAGGTTCCTCATCCATGGGATTTTCCAGGCAAGAGCACTGGAGTGGGGTACCATTGCCTTCTCCGATGGTGAGCCTAGAAGCAAGAAATTCAGGGCAATTCACTTCACTCCCACAGGTCAGATGTTTAGCACCTGTTTTATACTACAGCCCTTCCAAATTCATAGACTGTGGTGAGCCTCAGATTTCCCAGAACTCATGCATGGCCTTTTCCCACTGCCTAACCCAGAAGGTGCTCTTGTAAACTCCCAGGAAGCTGAAGTCTAAGAGTGAGAGACTACTGGGTTTATCTTGTCGTGGATTCTCTCCCACAACTAGCTTTGTATTTGCCCCATGTAGGAAGGGGAGGCATGGTGAGGAAGGTTTCAATGCGACAAACACAGGAGCATTTTAAATTCTAATTTGAAACCTGGCTGGAAGATTCAAAGGTTCTTTATTGTTGCTATTTTTTGTATTAAACATTTACTTTATACATGCAGAAAAGAAAGGATAAAGAAATAAGTCTACTCATACAGTAATGGCTGGACTATAAATTAGAACTAACTTCCTGGATGACTGTTTGGCAATGAATATCAAAAATATTAAAGCTGTATGTGTTTTTTGACCCAATAATTCTACTTCCAAAAAAATTCTACGAAAAGATGGACTATGTTCCAAGGTATACATAAAGGCTTTGCTAAATGAGAAACTAACAGTTAAAAATTAGAAATCCAAAACACCAACTCTTGCAGAACTGATTAAAATAAGTGGGATATTTATGCAATTGACCACTATGCAGTCATTAAATATGATGCATTTACTGATACACTGACATGGGTAAAGTTTACATTACACTGTCATGAGTTTAAAATAATTAAGCATATGGGCTTCCCAACTGGTGCTAGTGGTAAAGAATTCACCTGCCAATGCAGGAGAGACAAGAGACATGGTTTGATCCCTGGGTCAGAAAGATGCCTTGGAGTAGGAAATAGCAGCCCACTCCAGTACTCTTGCCTGAAGAATCCCATGTACAGAGGAACCTGGCGGGTGATAGTCTAAGGGCCACAAAGAGTTGGACACGACTGAGCACACTGTTTAAAATAATTAAGCATAGACCATATAATATGTGTATGCACTGGTTTTAATCTACTCCCCAGGGATGGTTAGTTAATAATTTGAGGAACCCTGTTCAATGCAGGCACTCTGGGTGCCTGTGCATCAGAAGCAGCTACTGCCAGTGCCTCAGCGATAACTAACTCCATCTGCACTGCAGGACATGCCAACTAACACAAGAGATGCTAAAGATATTTATTCATTGGTGAATGGTACAAGAATATCTGCTGTTGCATAAACAGGAGGGTAACAGCAGCCTATGCCTACAAGAGCAGTTAGCACTAGAATTTTTCAGTGTCTGCCTCTAATAAACATGTCAGGCAAGAGACTTTGAGTACCTACAGGACCAGAGCTCCAGTACTTCACCAGACTTGCAGGAACAGGTTTTGTGACTCTTTATAGTCATTTGCTAAATATCTGTATGTGTTTGAGTACTTCTAAGAAGCAGATGCCAAAAGAAGATTATTACAGATTTACTTGGGGGGCACACCCATGAAGGCAAAGGGAGGAGAGCTGGAGAAGGAAGAAGAGACCACATGATGATGAAGTTCTGACACTTGTGCAGAAGAGAGGGAAGGAAGACTGAGTGGGAAAAGTCTCAGATTACAGTGGGGTTCCAAGAAAGCCTTAACCAGTCTGATTTGAAGTTCTTATGCTAGCCATCCATCTGGGAAGTCACGCGTATTGCAGCAAAGGGTCTGTGTTAATAACTCCAACTGTGCTCAGTGACTGGGAGCAGCCATGGGAAGCATGATGTCAGTACAAATGAGGTGGTAGATCCAGAGGAGCAACAGCTGGCACTGTCAGGCGACTACAACCCCCCACCAGCAGGAGACCTGAGTGTTCTCATGGCTGCCACAGTGTGTGCAGCAGAATTCAGACAGAAACAAACCATCTAAAAGAGAGATTGTGAGTGCCACAATGGACAACTAGAAAAAAGAACCTGATGGTTATAAAAAGGCCAAATTTGCTTAAATCTGTTAATATAGTTAGATGTGTGTATATGTGGTTTCAAGGTAACCATAGCATGGTCCCACTATTTTAAAGTCAATTACTGATACATCATATGATGGTTTTTTTTAAAGTATCTTATTAACTATCACTAGAATTCCTTTAGGGACTTTGCTATCTTCCCATCCAGGCCCTCGGGTCTTAAATCCCACATGTAACCATCTTATCACGGCCTTTTCCTATGACACGGTAAGAAACAGGAATTTTTGGTGTGGGAGGTGTGAAGAAGAAAAATGCTAAGAAACAGAGAAAGAGCAAAATATTAATGAGGTGTTCAGAGGTCAGAGGACTTGGTGCTGCCTTGTAAGTGACCCTGCATCTCTTTTGGAGAATGAGGAAAATATGTTGTATGCCCAGTGAAGATGGGGAAAAGTCTACAAGATGAAGAAAGAAATTATAACCAAGGCAACCAAGTCCCTGAGCAATTCCAGAGATCTTAGGACATGCCCTGAACTTCCTACATGACCTAGGGGGTGCAGTAGTAACAGAAGCTAATCTGATGTAGGTCATAAGAGGCAGGGTCAGCACAACCGACATCTTAGTTAAAAATATACACAGACACAGAATATATGTGAGTAGAAAATATTTGACAACCTGAATAAAATGCTAGTATTGTTGCTTTACAGGACAGGGTTATGAATGATTTTTTTTTTCTCATCTCTATTTTCTAATTGTTTACAACGAACATGAATTGGCATAATATTCATGAAATTTCCCAGAAAGAAAAACATTCTGGGAAAAAATAATTAGAGTAATTATTTATTTCCAGCAATTAGACTGAATATTAGAAAAGTCAAGTCATTGTTTTCTGCACAGTGGCTGACATAATTGGTCAATTATAAAGGAACTCCACAGAACAGGTTTATTTACCCTGTAATTTATGGATGCATTTTATAGTAAAGTCATCCTGTGAGGCATATTTAGGAGACCATATTAATGAAAGTAGACCTTTTAGTTAAGATTTATCTTCCTGTGGCTATTGATGACAACTAGCTATACCCTCAATGGCACCCCACTCCTGTACTCTTGCCTGGAAAATCCCATGGATGGAGGAGCCTGGTAGGCTGCAGTCCATGGGGTCGCCAAGAGTCGGACACGACTGAGTGACTTCACTTTCACTTTCCACTTTCATGCACTGGAGAAGGAAATGGCAACACACTCCAGTGTTCTTTCCTGGAGAATCCCAGGGACGGAGGAGTCTGGTGGGCTGCCATCTATGAGGTTGCACAGAGTCAGACATGACTGAAGCGACTTAGCAGCAGCAGCAGCAGCAGCAGCAGCTATACCCTCTCCAAAAAGTTTTGAAACAGAACCATCTCTACTTTACTATATAATGAGGACTTAAGAAAAATCCTGCTCCAATAAGGACTAAATTCCAAGTTGACTACAGTTAAAGCTAACACTTCACAAGAAGCAATCTCCTTGCGTTACAGGCCACCTTACCCTCTCAAGGACATGACTCATCAGGATTCTTTTGATAAACTGACATACTATTTATGTTAAATAATAATGTACCTTTATGTATATATGTAAATATACATAAAAAAGTATATTTATGCAAAATATATTTATGTAATTTAAATGTAATTTTATATTTATGTAATTTTTTAAAAAGTATATTTATGTTAAAAAGTACCTATCTCAATGACTGGGACAGGTAGATATCCCCTTCTTTCCTGACTGCTACTTATATTTCCACTTGTTGGCTTAATTTCTAAAATCTCTAGCTCCATCATTATCATCAACTAGTACTTTCAGTTCAGTCACTCAGTCAATGTCCAACTCTTTGAGACCCCATGGACTACAGCAAGCCAGATTTCCCTGTCCATCACCAACTCCTGGATTTTAGACCTATACAGACATGAACTTCTTATTGCAAAATTCAGACTTAAATTGAAGAAAGTAGGGAAAACCACTAAGAATACTGGAGTCGGTTGCCATGCATTCCTCCAGGGTATCTTCCCAAACCAGAGATTGAATCCAGGTCTCCCGAATTGCAGGCAGATTCTTTATTGTCTGAGCCACCAAGAAAGCCCAAGAACACTGGAGTGGGTAGCCAGTCCCTTCTCCAGCAGATCTTCCTGACCCAGTAATCAAACCAGGGTCTCCTGCATTACAGGTAGATTCTTTACCAGCTGAGCTACCAGGGAAGCCCAGGCCACTCAGATATGACCTAAATTAAATCTCTTACAATTATAGAGTAGAAGTGACAAATAGATTCAGGGGAAGATCTGATAGTTCTTCAGGCACTCTGTCTATGGACAGAAGTTTGTAATACTGTACAGGAGGCAATGATCAAAACCATCCCCAAGAAAAAGAAACACAAAAAGGCAAAATGGTTGTCTGAGGAGGGCTTACATATAGCTGAGAAAAGAAAAGAAGTGAAAGGCAAAGGAGAAAAGGAAAGATATATCCATCTGAATGCAGAGTTTGAAAGAATAGCAAGGAGAGATGAGAAAGCCTTCCTAAGTGAACAATGAAAAGAAATAGAGTAAACCAATAAAACGGGAAAGACTAGAGATCTCTTCAAGAAAATTAGAGATACCAAAGGAACATTTCATGCAAAGATGGGCACAATAAAGGACAGAAATGGCATGAACCTAACAGAAGCAGAAGATATTAAGAAGAGGTGGCAAAAATACACAGAACTATACAAAGAAGATCTTAATGACCTGGATAACCACGATGATGTGATCACTCACCTAGAGCAATACATCCTGGAGTGCAAAGTCAAGCGGGCCTTAGGAAGCATTACTACAAACAAATGTAGTGGAGGTGATGGAATTCCAATTGAGCTATTTCAAAGTGCTGTTAAAATGCTGCACTCAGTTCAGTTCGGTCACTCAGAAGTGCCCGATTCTTTGCAATCCCATGCAATCGACTGCAGCATGCCAGGCTTCCCTGTCCATCACCAACTCCCAGAGCTTTCTCAAACTCATGTTCATTGAGTGCGTGATGCCATCCAACCCTCTCATCCTCTGTCATCCCCTTCTCCTCCTGCCTTTGATCTTTCCCAGCATCAGGGTCTTTTCCAATGATTTCTCAATGTCTCAGCAAATTTGGAAAACTCATCAGTGACCACGGGGCTGGAAAAGGTCAGTTTTCATTGCAATCCTGAAGAAGGGCAATGCCAAAGAATGTTCAAACTACCATAAAATTGCACTCATTTCACATACGAGAAAGGTAATGCTCAAAAATCCTCCAAGCTAGGCTTCAACAGTATGAGAACTGAAAACTTCCAGATACACAAGATGGATTTAGAAAAGGCAGAGGAACCAGAGATAAAATTGCCAACATCGTTGGATCACAGAAAAAGCAAGAGAATTCCAGAAAAACATCTACTTCTGCTTCATTGACTACAATAAAGCCTTTGGCTGTGTGGATATAAAAAAATGTGGAAAATTCTTCAAGAGATGGGAATACCAGACCACCTTACTTGCCTCCTGAGAAATCTGTATGCAGGTCGAGAAGCAACCGTTAGAACCAGACATGGAACAACTGACTGGTTCCTAATTGGGAAAGGAGTATTTCAAGGCTGTATATTGTCACCCTGCTTATTTAACATATATGCAGAGTACATCATGTGAAATATTGGGCTGGATTGCCAGGAGAAATATCAATAACCTCAGATATGCAGATGACACCACCCTTATGGCAGAAAGCAAAGAGGAACTAAAAAACCTCTTGAAAGTGAAAGAGGAAAGTGAAAAAGCTGACTTAAAACTCAACATTCAAAAAACTAAGATCATGACATCTGGTCCCATCACTTCATGGCAAATAGATGGAGAAACAATGGAAACAGTGACAGACTTTATTTTCTTAGGCTCCAAAATCACTGCAGATGGTAACTGCAGTCATGAAATGAAAAGATGCTTGCTCCTTGGAAGAAAAGTTATGATCAACCTAGACAGCGTATTAAAAAGCAGAGACATTACTTAGCTGACAAAAGTCTGTCTAGTCAAAGCTATGGTTTTTCCAGTAGTCATGTATGAATGTGAGAGTTGGACCTTTAAAAAAGCTGAGCACCAAAGAACTAATGCTTTCAAACTGTGATGTTAGAACTGATGCTTTCAAACTGTGATGTCAAGGGACTCTTAAGAGTCCTTTTGTCAGCAAGGAGATCAAACCAGTCAATCCTAAAGGAAATCAATTCTGAATATTCACTGGAAGAGCTGATGCTGAAGCTCCAATACTTTGGCCACCTGATGCAAAGAGCTGACTCTTTGGGAAACACCCTGATGCTGGGAAAGATTGAAGGCAGGAGAAGGGGATGACAGAGGATGAGACAGTTGGAGAGCATCACCAACTCAATAGACAAGAGTTTGAGCAAGCTCCAGGAGATGGTGAAGGACAGGAAAGCCTGGCGTGCTGCAGTCCATGGGGTCGCAAAGAGTTGGACACCACTGAATGACTTAACTGAACTGAACTGAGAGGGTATTGAAGAAGAGTTGTACACATTAAAAATATACATGGCTGAAACAACATCACAGAGCTAAACTGCACTCCATTTACAAGCCTGTTAAGTTCTATCCTTGAATCAAACTAGATCACTGGAAGAAAAAGGTGAAGAGTGAAGACAAAGGTGAATGTGTATTGCCAATGGCCACAGTGTCTTCCTATTTAAAAAACAAAAAGGCTCCCTTTCTTCCAGGAAGACCCTACACTAAACCAGCATATATAATTTGGGGAGAGGAATGAGGAATAGATTTCAATCTCCACTCATCCTATGAGAGGGATGCCCCAGTACGCTGTATTCAAATAACCGTCCAGGGCAGCCATGGCTTATATGTTTAGAAGACATTACCTTAGTTCTCTGAGAAAATCCTGTCACTGAATCATGCTTCAACTCTAAACATTTATTATCCTTATAGACAACTCACCAGTCATGTTTGTTAAGGGTCCTATGCAGACCAATGGTTCCCAGCTTTTTGGATTTCAGGGACCAATTTTCTTTAAAGTTATTTTGGGAACTGATGTAGGGTTGCCAAGTTTTATTTGAAAGAAATAAGACTCAAAGTATGTAATTTACTGAGCACAGTAATTTTAAAATAAAAGCCCAATATTTCTCAAGAAATAAAAGCTATCTACTTGGACCCACATTTTCGCTTTGGTAAAGTAAAGCTGAATCAGTGCACTGGGGAACTGCTGACATGCTTGCCACCACCTGCCTTTGAAGTCTCCTCTGCCCCGCTTCAGCTTCTCCAGCCCACCCAGCCTTCTCCTTCTATTCTCTTAACCTGGTTGATGCCTACTCATCTGTCAGGTCTTAGATTGGAAAATCAGGGAAGAATTATAAGCTAGAGAAATTTAAGTGAATTTAAGAATTAGTACTATTTCACTAATTGATACAAAAGCATGCGTGCATTCGTGCTCAGTTGTGTCCAACTCTTTGCGGCCCCATGGACTGTAACCTGCCAGGCTCCCCTGTCCATGGGATTTTCCCAGCAAGAATACTGGAGTACACTACCATTCAATACCAGAGATTCAATCCATGTTTCTTGTATCTCCTGCTTTGGCAGGTGGATTCTTTACCACTGAGCTGCCTGGGAATCCTAACTGATGCAAAATAAAAGTATAATTGGTTATAGATCAATAGGTTTAATATTTATTGACACCCACAGACTGTGAGCTTCATGAAAAGAGCACTCAAAATCTACATAGCTTTGCCCCCAGCTATGTAGACACAGATCTGGCTACATAATAGGTGCTTGAATATTTATTGAAGGGATTAAACCAACATCTCTTATATAATGTGCTCTCGTAGTGATCTGAGTTTTGAAGCAGAAGAACTTGTACTCTTCTTCTGAATACTAAAGATGATATAATTTGATTCTCACCTTACCCAGTTTCTAAGAATCTTAGAGGTTTATATTTCATCACGGCAACTATGTTGACTTTTGTTGTTGGAATATTTACTCTGTTTCCTCTTTCCTGTTTTTCATATTATTTTACCCTTTTTTATAAGCTGCTTTAAGCTGCTTCGAGTTCCTTTTCAGAAAGATGTGGGGTGTAAATAAATAAATAAAGCTTTACAGTGCAATAGCTCACCTGTTCCTGAAATAAAATGCTGACATTTTAAATGTTTCTTATTGTAAAGGTTAGATGATTAAATATATTCCTCTTCTGCTACATCAGATTACCCAAATAAACATCAGTCACATAGAAACCACACAAATAGATCAGGTTTTTGAATGGAGGTACTTTTCTGGGACAGATATGTACTTGAAAATCAAGAGAAAAGAAAATGCAAGGTATGTCATTCTAGTTTAAAAACAACCAAGCTTAAGAAACCATCACATATATTTATATTTATGCTTATTATGTGCCCTTTTAAAACATCAAGAAAAGCCAGCTGTCAGCTGACATACTTTCCAAAGAACTTGAAGAAGCATCAAGACTCTTTCTCCCACAGGGAAAAAAACAGTTTCTGTAGGTCTGCTTTTAACATTCAAAATGATCAGACTAGCCATCTCGAGTTTGGTAAATAGTATTTAAAACTGGGCCAAATATCAATTAATCTTCTAATTCTGCCTCATTTTCTAACAAAAAGCATTTAACCCCAAATATACATAGGCTAACAATCCCTGGTTGGCTTCATTACTCAGCTAAGGCATCCATCACCTGTTGTGTCTGGCAGAGCTTTTATCATCTCAGAGCACAACCCCCTGAGTTTCTAGAAGAGAAAGTTCCCGCCTTCAGATAAATCATCTCAGTTTATCTAATACCTTGCCGACCCAAACAGATTAGAAACCTCAACAGTGAAAGCTTCTTGGAATGCTAGCCAGTCTTGTTCTCTGACATGACACATGAACTGTAGCAGGAGTTAACAGACTTGCCCAAGACCACACAGAGGGTGAGGACACAGCAGTGAGGACAAAGTGCTTGTTCCGCACCTGCAGCCTCTGTGAGAGACACTGACTCACCAGGAGGATGAACTAGAGAGTGAGGTGGCGAAGGGGAGGCCCATAGCTATGAGGCGGCACGCTGACATGTACCCTGGGCACATGTTGCAGCTCTAGGAGAACGGTACCCCCATTCTATGTAGTAGGAGGAGGCCATGTTCTCTTGCTTACATCTGAGGATTCTCCAACTGCCAACGTCCTTGTCTCCAAAGACACAGCATACGCTTAGTGTGCAAGGCACTTGTAGGAAACATCCAGGGCTCAGTTCTGATCTCAGACTCTCCCGAGGGTGGAGAGGCAGCAGAATGCACTCCTGGCACACACTTGCTAAGCCACCTTCAATTTAATTCCATAGAGTGAGAGGTTCTGAAGGAAGACTTAACATGAGTACAAAGGCCCCAGTTACAACCCGTCTAGGAAAACAAAGGGCATTTGTTCTGAAGAGCTAGAAAGGAATTTTGGCACAGAGTCTGGCACATTTCTCAGGTAGGCAAGAAATCTTTGTATTCAGATGAGCAAGGAGGACAAGATCCAATTCAGAATGGTGGGTTCCTTCCATGGCAGGGGCCACCTGAGTCTTGTCATCAATACCAGTAGCTGCTTTAGCAGGAGGCAGGTGAGAGCATGAGTTCTGGAGTGAGTTAGGCTTGGTTTTTTACTTACAGCTTCAAATCTTAATAATTATAGGACTTTGATAATACAACAGTCTTTAAACTCTTCCCTCAGCTGTAAAATGGAGGTTGGGTGTAGCAGTGGATAGAAATCCCCACAACATGATGAAGTAAAATGCCTAGCTCTACAGTAGGTACACAAATACTTTTTTTCACATTCTGTCATCCTCTCCTTACCTTCTATTGCCTTTCCAGCTTGTCTTAAGACAGGAAGAAGTTGCAGGAGCCATTGAGGAAAGAGCTGTGGGTATAGCCATGCCGAAATCTGGGGCCAAGGCAAGCCCCTCCTCTCCTCCTGCCAATCTCCCCAACTCCCAACAGTATTCTTGTTATACATAAAAACTGAGAAGCAGTGATTTTCAAGAACAGGTTCAATAGAAAAAGGAATCCACTAAATGGCAAAAGACAAGGGTAGGGATGTGGGAGTGGAGAAAATTTTTTTCCAAAGAGGCAGTAGAGGACCATAGATTTGCTTTGCTCATGGTGGCAAGACAGTAAAGGTTCAAAAAAATAAGGAGTATTGTTCAATGGTCGCCCCCAAACCTCCTCTACTTTCCCTTCTAGTCTCTTTCTCTGTTTGTACTAGTAGTACTTGTTAGTATAACAGTTTGACTGTCAACTTACCAGCTTTGTGGGCACAAAGACAAAAATCAACCTGTGTTCCACACTGACCAGTCCAGCAGTAAGAGATACACAACTACACTAAACGTGGGACCAGCTAGACTTCTGCTATGATCAACATATGCTCACAAGAGAAAATGACACCACTTCTGTGAAGCCATTCATAGCCTCTCAAATATATTATCTGAATCGTGCCTTGTGACTTAGGGAGAATTTAGTTGGGGGCTTGGGAGAAAAGTCCTGGTGCCTCAGTGGTAAAGGATCTGCCTGACAATGCAGGAGATGTGGGTTCAATCCCTGGGTTGGGAAGATCCCCTGGAGAAGGAAATGGCAACCCACTCCAGAATTCTTGTCTAGACAATTCTATAGACAGAAGAGCCTGGTGGGCTACAGTCCATGGAGTTGAAAAGAGTTGGACACAACTTAGCAACTAAAAAACAATAAAATTAGGGAGAATTCAGCTAGGGGCTGGGGAGAAAAGTGAGGGCTAAAACTTTTAAAATTCTGTAATGCATTCTTTTTCTATATATTTAAACTCTGAATTCTCCAACAGCTGCAGATTCTTCCAAGACTCCCACTTTTTTTTTTTTTTTCATTGTCACCAATCTTTACCCTGTTAGGAACTGTAGTGGAAGCTCTGTTCATAATGCCCATTTAACCATCTCAGAAGATTAACTGATTTTCTCCATTTCTTCTATGAAATATACTTTCTCAGGTCAGGTTCCCTAGAAGCACTGCCAGAGATGGAGATTCTCATGCAATCAATTTGCTAAGAGTAATACTTTCAAGAAACAGTTGTAAGGAAGTGAAGGAAGGAGGACAGAGACGGGAAAGGAGCAAAGCAAAGATGGGCATGGCTAAGTCTGACCTCTGACAAGAAACACTGGAAGCACTGGAACCTGAATGGCACCACAGTTTTGCTCATTCTTGAGGCAAGGGATCAACATTTTGTATCCTCAAATCAGTCAGTCGTTTGCCATGGGCCATCCTAGGGAACTACGCACAGGTGCTAAGTCGCTTCGGTCCTGTCTGATTTTTTGTCACTCTACTGACTGTAGCCCACAAGGCTCCTCTGTCCATGGGATTCTCCAGGCAAGGATACTGGAGTGGGTTGCTATGCCCTCCTCCAGAAGATCTTCCCAACCCAGGGATCAAACCCAAGTCTCTTACATCTCCTGCACTGGCAGACAGGTTCTTTACCACTGAACCACCTGAGAATCCACAAGTATCTGTGGGCAAGGGCAATTCTCTGGAAAAGAGTGTATCCATGAGCCAACAGTACAGTCATAAGTGGGGTTCACCTGCCTGGCAAACAAGTTCTGAGCAGGACATCAACAGGGGCTACTGCTCATACTGACACCTGTCCACTGACATAGATAGCAATCTACAAAGTCCAGCCAGGAAACAGCAAGCACTGTAGGTATTTCACAAAGAAGAAATCAGTTATACGGAACTGGCCGCATGGGTGATGGGAGAGGTGGGAAACAACTGGGATGAGAGAGGAAGTCCAGAGATGAGCAGTAACAAAAAGTTGCTATAACCTCTAGGACTGGAGGACCAAAGGAAGGTGGTGTTAGCAGTCAGGGGCGTAGGGGCCGGAGTCCCACAGGGAGGTAGAGGAGACACTCCAGGAGGTGAGGATGAGGGAAATAGTCCGGCTTCTCCCCTTTAGGGCTTCAACTTTCTGCCTGTACTTCCTTGTAGTCAAACCTACCAAAAGCCAAAGGGAAAGAGAGGCAGGAAAATATCGCTCCTGTGATGCAGAGCAGGGGAGGACAGAAGGTGAACAGGAGCCAACAGGCAGGTGACTGATAAGCCAGTAGAGCATACACCACACTTCTGTTCATACCAAGTGAGCTATAAGCACCAAAACAACTGGATGTCATCCATTTTCTCTGCTATTATATAGAATAAATCAGTTTTGGGCATAGACATCTCTTTAGATTTTAGATTAACCTCAAAGTCATAAAATTCATGTCAGGTATTTAGTTGATGAAATGAAATGTACAGTAAGTGTTGTGTGTTCCAGCTCAGTCTCTAGTTGGAAGAGACCAAATCTGATGGCCTCCCTATGTCCATTCCCAGTCCGAAATTAAATCTAGGCAAAGGGATAGGGACTCATTGGAGCCAACTCATTGGAAAAGACTCTGATGCTGAGGAAGACTGAGGACAGGAGAAGAAGGGGGCATCAGAAGATGAGATGGTTGGATGGCATCACTGATTCAATGGACATGAGTTTGAGTAAATTCTTGGAGACGGTGAAGGACAGGGAAACCTGGTGTGCTTCAGTCTATGGGGTCGCAACGAGTTGTACACAACTGAGTGACTGAACAAGAAAAGATAGGGAAAATTTGGATGATTTTGAAGGTAACATTAAGAATTCAGTTCTATTTTATTATTAATTTTGGCACAGGTTAACTTGGCAAGACTTTCCCTCTGTTAGTATTTCCATTTTCCCCTTTATCCATTCAGTTAGGTTCAGTAAATTATACTTAATATTTGATATTATTTGATATTTTCAAAATGTTAGTCATCATCTGAAGTGTTTTACCATGCAGTAAATAACATAATTAAGCATTAACCCAAGGTCCAAATTTAGTGGGGATATTTACATGTGTCTAATTATTTGTCAATTTATGTCAGTACTTGGGACCACTCAAGAGACAGTTTAGGCAAAGCTTCCCCTAGGGGCTTAACAAAGTGATTATAGGCTTATTAGAAAACACAGAAAGACAAGCCTCCCAGGTGTTGTTCTCAACCACTTGCAAATCAAATAACTGGAAAAAAATAGAGGTTTGCTAGGAGAGGAACAATTTTCCAAGTATATATACTGTATGCAGATACCTGTTTCCATGTAGTAAACTGAGAAAAATAAATGGCAGGGTTTTCTAAGTGTTATCAACTCTATTTCTTTAAAATAACCTGGAAGATCTATAAGCTCTAGCCCTGTACTAAATCCATAGTGCATTTTGATGAATGGTAAAATCTTACACAAGAAATAGTATTTGTATGTGAGCATATTAGCACACAGTTGCCAAAACTCCATTTGTTAAAATAAAAATGACTAAATATGCCTGTTAAATGTTGCATTAAAATAGTGTATAATACTTGTATACTGGGATAAATGACACAGAGACAAATATTTATAATATAATAGCACACCAAGTACTCTTATCTTCCTCAAATCCAAATTTTAAATGCTCTCTTGAGCTTTCAAATCAATCTTGAGATGCACCAGTTCTGTATCTGCTGAGATGAGAAATCAAATCTATAATCATAACACACAAGCAAATTCATTCTCATTGCCAATATGGATGTTGGATGTAGTTAATTTCCAGTGATTAACAACTTTTGAGAATCAGAATTCAGACCATTATACTATAAAATGTCTCTTGATAATCCAAATGAATTACTTAGACTTGCCAAGAAATTTCAAAACAATTAAGTCAGCTGATTTTTTCCAACAGGTAAGAGGGGAACACTATGCTATTAATTCCAACACAATTATGATTGATGAAAATAACACAAGTATATTAACTGACACTTTTGACAAATTTTGCATTCTTGAAATATTTTTTTTGTCTGAAAGCAATTTCGAAGATATACAACTGCTTTTTATCCATGTGAGACTTGCTTTTTCTTATAAACATGGATCAAAACTTATGATAAAATATTTAGTCTAGAATTTTTCTCTAGAGAAATATATTTGCTCTATTCTAGGTAAGTATGAGTAGTCTAGGGATACTGATTTGGGGGTTGATGGAGAGGGACAATAAGGTACTAGGTTTAAAAGTGGGAGCATATCAAAGGACCTCAAAGAGTCCCTAATGGGCAAAGCTGGAACATTTAGGCAGCAAACTAAATATTGGATTGATTGTAACCTCAAATTAAAAAAAAAAAATTTGTGTGTCCATACTGATTTAAATGGTTGAATAGATAACACTTTTCCTTATCAAAGAATTCTGAAGACTATAGAGTACATACCACCCCCACTTCAGGAGGTGAAGCTTAATTCATCTCCCTTTGAGTGTCAGCTGGATTTAGTCAATTACTTACAACAAACAGAGTATGAGAAGGGAAAACAGGAACTTTACAGTGGAAAATGAGGCAGACATTGCCTTAGCCTGGTGAGCAGGTACCAGAATATCATGTACCACTGATATGATAAGAAAGCACTTCAGTTCAGTTCAGTTCAATTCAGTCGCTCAGTCATGTCCGACTCTTTGCAACCCCATGAATCACAGCAGGCCAGGCCTCCCTGTCCATCACAAACTCCCGGAGTTCACTCAGACTCAAGTCCATCGAGTCAGTGATGCCATCCAGCCATCTCATCCTCTGGCATCCCCTTCTCCTCCTGCCCCCAATCCCTCGCAGCATCAGTCTTTTCCAATGAGTCAGCTCTTCACATGAGGTGGCCAAAGTACTGGAGTTTCAGCTTCAGCATCATTCCTTCCAAAGAAATCCCAGGGCTGACCTCCTTCAGAATGGACTGGTTGGATCTCCTTGTAGTCCAAGGGACTCTCAAGAGTCTTCTCCAACACCACAGTTCAAAAGCATCAATTCTTCAGCACTTAGCTTTCTTCACAGTCCAACTCTCACATCCATACGTGACCACAGGAAAAACCATAGCCTGGACTGGAGGGACCTATGTTGGCAAAGTAATGTCTCTGCTTTTGAATATGCTATCTAGGTTGGTCATAACTTTCCTTCCAAGGAGTAAGCATCTTTTAATCTCATGGCTGCAGTCACCATCTGCAGTAATTTTGGAGCCCCCCAGAAATAAAGTCTGACACTGTTTCCACTGTTTCCCCATCTATTTCCCATGAAGTGATGGGACAAGATGCCATGATCTTCGTTTTCTGAATGTTGAGCTTTAAGCCAACTTTTTCACTCTCCACTTTCACTTTCATCAAGAGGCTTTTTAGTTCCTCTTCACTTTCTCTCATAAGGGTGGTGTCATCTGCATATCTGAGGTTATTGATATTTCTCCCAGCAATCTTGATTCCAGCTTGTGTTTCTTCCAGTCCAGCATTTCTCATGATGTACTCTGCATAGAAGTTAAATAAGCAGGGTGACAATATACAGCCTTGATGTACTGCTTTTCCTATTTGGAACCAGTCTGTTGTTCCATGTCCAGTTCTAACTGTTGCTTCCTGACCTGCATACAAATTTCTCAAGAGGCAGATCAGGTGGTCTGGTATTCCCATCTCTTTCAGAATTTTCCACAGTTTATTGTGATCCACTCAGTCAAAGGCTTTGGCATAGTCAATAAAGCAGAAATGGATGTTATTCTGGAACTCTCTTGCTTTTTCCATGATTCAGCGGATGTTGGCAATTTGATCTTTGGTTCCTCTGCCTTTTCTAAAACCAGCTTGAACATCAGGAAGTTCATGGTTCACGTATTGCTGAAGCCTGGCTTGGAGAATTTTGAGCATTACTTTACTAGTGTGTGAGATGAGTGCAATTGTGCGGTAGTTTGAGCACTCTTTGGCATTGCCTTTCTTTGGGATTGGAATGAAAACTGACCTTTTCCAGTCCTGTGACCACTGCTGAGTTTTCCAAATTTGCTGGCATATTGAGGGCAGCACTTTCACAGCATCATCTTTCAGGATTTGGAATAGCTCAACTGGAATTCCATCATCTCCACTAGCTTTGTTCATAGTGATGCTTTCTAAGGCCCACTTGACTTCACATTCCAGGATGTCTGGCTCTAGGTCAGTGATCACACCATCGTGATTATCTGGGTCATGAAGATCTTTTTTGTACAGTTCTTCTGTGTATTCTTGCCACCTCTTCTTAATATCTTCTGCTTCTGTTAGGTCCATACCATTTCTGTCCTTTATTGAGCCCATCTTTGCATGAAATGTTCCCTTGGTATCTCTAATTTTCTTGAAGAGATCTCTAGTCTTTCCCATTCTGTTGTTTTCCTCTATTTCTTTGCATTGATCGCTGAAGAAGGCTTTCTTATCTCTTCTTGCTATTCTTCTTGCAATGAAGAAAGCACTTCATTGGTATAATATTCTGCACAAAATTCACAATCCTGATCAGGAGACAAACATCAGACAAAGCCAAACTGAGAGAAGTCAACAAAATATCTGATCATTACAACTCAAAACTCTCAAGGTCACAAAAAGTAAGGAAAGAGGGAGAAACTGTCACATTACAAAACACTATAGAAGGCATAACTATTAAATGTAAAGTGATATTCTATGTTGGATGAAACAGAAAATAGTAGTGGGAAAACTAGTGAAATTCAAATAAAATTTGTAGTTTAGTTAGTAGTATTTTGCCACTGTTAATTTCTTAGTTTTGACAACTGAACCACAACTATGTAAGATGTTTACATAGGGAAAACTGGGTGAAAGTAAATAAGAACACTAATATTCTTGTAACTTTCCTATAACTCTCAAATTACTACAAACTAAAATTTTCATTATAACCAAACAAAAAAATACAACATATATAACATGTGAAAGCCATAAAAGTAGTCCTTTAAGGGAAATTTATAGTCATAGACACATTAAAAATGAATATGTTAAACATGTATGAAATAAACATAAATCCAAGAAATTGGAAAAATAGCCAAAGAACAAAGAAAGTAACAGGAAAATAGGAATAAACGAAATAGAATGTATAAAACTGAAAAGTAAAAAAACTGATGGATAGATAAGTCTAAAAATGAACAACAGATAGACTTCTGGCAAAGTTAAATGAGAAAAAGTATTATTATGGAAAAGGTGACCTAACTACGAATAAAGCTGAGATTTGAAAAGATAGTATCAGCAACCTTCTGCAAATCAATTTGAAAAGTTTTCCAGGAATTTCTCCTTTAAACAACTGCTACACATACATACACAGATAGAAAGCTTAAAGAATCCTATAATTAGTAAAAAAAAAAAAAAAATAGTACTTTAAATCCTTCCTATACTCACTCTCTCTCTCACTCACTCAGCAGGCCCAGATGGTTTTCCAGATGAATTCTACCAAACTTCAAGGACAATATCACCTTCGTATTAAAACCAAGCAAAGACAGCATGAGGAGAAAAATATAATCAGCTGAGCTCCCATATGAAAATAGATAGGGAAATCTACATAACATGTTAGTACATCAAATCTAACAATGTTTAAACAGGTAACAGAGCATGACTGTACTAATCACATATCCACCAAGAAGCAGACATCACGGTGGGATAATATGAACATGAGGTTTATTGAGGGAAATTCCTGTGGAGGGTAAAGGTGAGCAAACAGGAGGCAGTAGAGCTTTCAGACTGGTGTGAAAGGAGGGGAGAAAAGAGGAAATGGAGTAAAAAAAAGTCAGACTGCAGTGCTATTCTCAGGAAGTTTTGACAAGGCCATTGAGCAGTCCATAGCCTGTGCTCCAGCTAGTCATCCATCAGAGGACCCTCATGTCCCTCAGGAATGAGCCTGTATCAGTCACCGGCTGAGTCAATAATGGCAGAGCATCTGAAGAGCTCAACCATGCCCCATGGTTAGCATGGCCACAACTCAAAGGGTAGCAACTGCGGCTGTCAATTATACTCTGCAAAGCAGGAGATCTGAGCCGTACACTTTCATGGCTGCTGCAGTGATCAAGTTGAGTTTTCTCCAGGAATCCAAAGGATCTAAAAATGAAACTCACCACACGCACTGGACCCAAATCGCGTGTGCCTCTTCAGGTCCCCTCAGCTCTAATGCTGCACAGATGTCACCATCACCATTAGGACCTCATTAGTCATTTCCCTAATGAGTTCCAGGCCCTCCCTTTTGACTGTCATGCAGAACGGAGCCAACCAGCCACTTACCAGGATTCTTGACATGTGATTCTAGGTATGAATGAAATGCCATACTGCAGAGCATGGAACCTGGCATCCTGAGCTGCCATCAAAGGGGCCAGATGATGGAATTCAGATACATGCTTCATCCTCCTGTGTACTTCTTAGTGACAAAGATCACTGTACAATCCACTCAGGAAGTTTCTGATGCTAAATGAATGCAACTACCTAGAGAACTGCCAGGTCTCTTTTCTGACTACTCATGAAGTGATCAACATGGTAATCCAGTCCTTCACAGAGCTTTCCATTTTCCCTTGTCTCCTTTCCAGTTTTCTGCTCTCTCACTACCCTGGGTTTCAGTTCAGTTCAGTCATTCAGTCGTGTCTGACTCTTTGCGACACCATGAATCGCAGCACGCCAGGCTTCCCTGTCCATCACCAACTCCCGAAGTTCACTCAGATTCACATCCATCAAGTCAGTGATGCCATCCAGCCATCTTATCCTCTGTCGTCCCCTTCTCCTCCTGCCCACAATCCCTCCCAGCATCAGAGTCTTTTCCAATGAGTCAACTCTTCGCATGAGGTGGCCAAAGTACTGGAGTTTCAGCTTTAGCATCATTCCTTCCAAAGAAATCCCAGGGTTGATCTCCTTCAGAATGGACTGGTTGGATCTCGATTCAGGATAGGGACTCAAAAATATTAGCAGGAAGGCATGTCCCAAATAAAGTAACAACATTTTAATACTTGCTTCAGGTTCTGTTTCCTAGAGAACTCAGGTCACTACAGCACATTAAAGATTGAAGTTGAAAATCCAATCTGAATACATCAAGAAAAACTTGATAGCACACAAAATAATCTAAAAATCTCATTAAATGAGTAAAAAATTTTTAATGTGACAAAGCATATATCTGAAAAACCCATTCTAATTCTTAGAAATTAAAAATTAGAAACACTACCTTTAAAATCCATTGTAAGAATCACACAAATGTGACAATATATTGTGGCAGTCAATAAGAATTTAATAATGAGGTTGTTTACAAAACTATGGGCAGGGTTAAGGGAAACTACGAAGGATGCTGCTGCACCCCACGGCTAGCAACAGAGAAGAAAATACTTATTACCTTGGGCTGAAGGAGCAATTTACCAGATCTAGAGAGACTGGGGTCTGCCAGACATGCGTGCGTGCTTGCTTGCTTGCTTGCTTAGGTGCTCAGTTGTGCCTGACTCTTTGTGACCCTTTGGACTGCAGCCCACCAGGCTCCTCTGTTCATGGGATTGTCCAGGCAAGAATTCTGGAGTGGGTTGCCATTTTCTCCTCCAGGGGATCTTCCTAACCCAGGGATTGAACCAGCATCTCCTGTGTCTCCTGCATTGCAGGCAGATTCTTTACCTGCTGAGCCACTGGGGAAGCCCCTGCAGGACATGATCTGTGGCCTTTAATAGAGGGGATACAGCCAACCCTCAGTAACCTAGTAGATCTGTGGGTGTATTAACGAAATCTTCAAAGTTCTTTCTAGCATACCTATAGTGGGTTAACCAATGTCCCCACAAAGTTCATGTCTACCATGTGTGTTTATTTGGAAATAGAGTCTCTGCAGATGTAATTAGAGTAAGGATTATGACAAGATCATGTAGGATTAGGTTATGTCCTAAATTCAGATACAGGAAAGGACACAGATATACACACAGGGAAGAAGTCTATGAGAAGATAGAGGCAGAGACTGGAGTTATACTCACAAGCAAAGGAACAAAAGCAGTCACCAGAAGCTGGAAGAGGCAGGGCAGGATTCTCCCCTAGAGGTTCTGAAGGACTGTGTCTTGCAGAAACCTTCATTTCAGACTTTTAGCCTTCAGGATTGTGAGAGAATGTTTTGTTATTGTAAGCTACCATGTGGTAATTTGTTATAGAAGCCCTAGGAAACAAACCCGAATTTAGAGAGAAACCACTTTTCTCCTTTTTTTCCTTGACTAAGGAGTAGTAGGAAACAAACCCAAACATAAACAATGGAGTTGACTCTACAATAAAAATAGAGCTTACACAACTATATCTTTAAAAGAAAGAAACCATCCAAGATTTCTGACACATTCTCCCTTAGAAAACTACACACACACACACACTTTAATTAACAGATATAAACACTGGAATGGAACATTAAGAAGGTTAAAAGACTTCAGCCCAGTACCTAAAAAGAACTGCACAAAGCTTAAAGTCTACCCTTGGCTAATAACTCAGACCAAGAAAATAAGAATAGAATACAAAATACCCAGCCTTCAAAGAGTTCCTTGATGCAAGGTGGTATCCTGTGATTGTGATAGTATCAAAGATCTTAGATTTAAAAAAAATATTGAGACTGCATCACACACATACCAGTTAGAGCAATCTGACTAATCACTGAGCAAAATAAAGAACTGTTACAGTAAATATGTAATATATATCATAGTCCAAGAAGGAGTGGGGGTTCAAGAATAGCATACAAATGACTAAAAGATAAAGTCCAATCTAAAATAAAACAGTTCAAAGAAGAGAAAGCCTTCACTTATTGGGTTGGCCAAAACGTTCATTTGGGTTTTTCACTCAAATGAACGTTTTGACCAACCCAACACATTCAGCCCATATCTTCTTGAAAGTAATACCCAGAACATGTACACAATAAAATAAATACACACACACAAAAAAAACAATATAAATGAAATAATAAGATAAAATGGGATTGCAGTTCTAAGGAAACAAATAAGCATGAAAACTCTGAGAGAGAATAAGAATATAGAACTAACTAAACACAAAAGGTAGAGAAGGAAATGGCAAACCACTCCAGTATCCTTGCCTGGAAAATCCCATGGACAGAGAAATGTGGTGGCTGCAATCCATGGGGTTGCAAAGAATCAGGCATAACTGAGCAACTAACACACACACACACACACACACAAATACAAAAGGGGCTTCCCCAGTGGCTTAGTGGTAAGGAATTCGCCTGCAATTTAGTAGTCACAGGAGATGCGAGTTCAATCCCTGGGTTGGGGAGACCCCTTGGAGGAGGGCACGGCAATCCACTCCAGGAGATTCTTTCCTGGAGAATCCCATGGACAGAGGAGCCTGGCAGGCTACAGGCCGTGGGGTCACAAAGAGTCAGACATGACTGAAGTGACTTCACACGTGCACACACAATACAAAAGAGATGCTACTGAAAGTAAATTATTATTATTATTATTATTATTTTTAAAACCTACCACCGTCGCCCCTTGTGTCGGGACAGAAATTAGACACTGAAGAGACTTTCAAACAGAGAAGCCAAAATAAACAAACAGGGAACCGCTCTGGAAGTGACAGGGGCAACAGATTAAAACCCTGTAGTTTGAGAGTCCCTTGGACTGCAAGGAGATCCAACCAGTCCATTCTGAAGGAGATCAGCCCTGGGATTTCTTTGGAAGGACTGATGCTGAAGCTGAAACTCCAGTACTTTGGCCACCTCATGGGAAGAGTTGACTCATTGGAAAAGACTCTGATGCTGGGAGGGATTGGGGGCAGGAAGAGAAGGGGACAACAGAGGATAAGATGGCTGGATGGCATCGCTGACCCGATGGACGTGAGTCTCAGTGAACTCCGGGAGTTGGTGATGGACAGGGAGGCCTGGAGTGCTGCGATTCATGGGGTCGCAAAGAGTCGGACACGACTGAGCGACTGATCTGATCTGATCTGATCTGAAGCACTGGAAGGGCCTATAGACCTTGAGAAGAAGTATAAGATGGAGTAAGGAACTATCTGAAACTGAACTGATCCCACACTGCCCTCAACCACTCCAGAGAAATTCCTAGATATACTTTTACTATTGTCATTTTTTTAATTGTGAAGTTCTTTATTACTCCTTTAATCTTAATTTTTATAACCTATTATTATCTTGCAAAAAAATAAGAGACACTATTTTAGAAGCAAATTTCATATATTTTTTTACAATTTTTGTGATTGATTTTGTTTTGTATTTTTAATATTGTATTTTTCAGAGTCTAATCTCTACTGATTTTTAATCTTTGCTTTTTGGTATTTGCTATCAATTCTGGACCTTTTAATCTAATCTTCAGTAACCATTTTTACTTAGGGGTGTGATTACTGACTTGATTGCTCTCTCCCCTTTTGACTCTCCCTTCTCTCCCACAGGTCACCTCTATCTTCTCCCTTCCCCTTCTCTTCTCTACTTAACTCTGTGAATCTCTCTGGGTGTTCCAGACTGTGGAGACAACATAGAGAATTGATTACTGGCTAGCTTGCTCTCTCCCCTTTTGATTCCCTCTGGTCTCCTCCTGGTCACTTCTATCTCCCTCATCCCTCTTCTCTTCTCCATGTAACTCTGTGAACCTCTCTGGGTGTCCCTGATTGGAGAATCTTTTCACCATTAACCTAGATGTTCTATTATTTGTGCTGTATGGATGGAGAAGTCTTGAGGCTACTGTAAAATTAAGACTGAAAGCCAGGGGCAGGAGACTTAAATCTAAAACTTGAGAACACCAGAAAAATCCTGACTCCAGGAAACATTAATCAACAAGAACTCATTCAAAAGCCTCCATACCTACACTGAAACTAAGCTCCACCCAAGAGCCAACAAGTTCCAGAGCAAGACATATCATGCTAATTCTCCAGCAACATAGGAACATAGCCTTGAGCATTAAAATACAGGTTGCCCAAAGTCACACCAAACCCATAGACATCTCAAAACTCACTAATGGACACTTCATTGCATTCCATAGAGAAGAGATCCAGCTCCACCCACCAGAACACAGATGCAAGCTTCCCTAACCAGGAAACCTTGACAAGCCACTAATCCAACCCCACCCACAGGGAGAAACCTCCACAATAAAGAGGAATAACAAAATTCCAGCCTACAGAAAAGGCCACCCCAAACACATCAATATAAACAAATGAAAAGGCAGAGAAATATTCAGCAGGTAAAGGAGCATGATAAATGCCCACCAAACCAAACAAAAGAGGAGGAGATAGGCAGCTTACCTGAAAAAGAATTCAGAATTATGATAGTAAAGATGATCCAAAATCTTGAAAACAAAATGGAATTACAGATAAATAGACTAGAGACAAGGATTGAGAAGAGGCAAGAAATGTTTAACAAGGACCTAGAAGAAATAAAAAAGAGTCAATCAATAATGACTAATGCAATAACTGAGACCAAAAGCACTCTGGAGGGAACCAACAGTAGAATAACTGAGGCAGAAGACAGGATAAGTGAGGTGGAAGATAGAATGGTGGAAATAAATGAAGCAGAGAGGGAAAAAGAAAAAAGAATTAAATGAGGACAACCTCAGAGACCTCTGGGACAATGTTAAACACCCCAATATTTGAATCATAGGAGTCCCAGAAGAAGACAAAAAGAAAGGTCATGAGAAAATACTTGAGATAATAGTTGAAAACTTCCTTAAAATGGGAAAGGAAATAACCACCCAAGTCCAAGAAACCCAGAGAGTCTCAAACAGGATAAACCCAAGGCGAAACATCCCAAGACACATTAATCAAATTAACGAAGATCAAACACAAAAAGCAAATATTAAAAGCAGCAAAGGAAAAGCAACAAATAACATTCAAGGGGATTCCCATAAAGATAACAGCTGATTGTTCAATAGAAACTCTTCAGGCCAGAGGGAATGGCAGGACATACTTAAAGTGATGAAAGAGAAAAACCTACAACCCAGATTACTATACTGAGCAAGGATCTCATTCAAATCTGAAGGAGAAATCAAAAGCTCTACAGACAAGCAAAAGCTGAGAGAATTCAGCACCACCAAACCAGCTTTTCAACAAATGCTAAAGGATCTTCTCTAGACAGGAAACACAGAAAAGTTTTATAAACTTGAACCCAAAACAGCAAAGTAAATGGAAATGGGATCATACTTATCAATAGTTACCTTAAATGTAAATGGGTTGAATGCCCCAACCAAAAGACAAATATTGGCTAAATGGATACAAAAACAAGACCCCTATATATGCTGTCTACAAGAGACCCACTTCAAAACAAGGGACACATACATACTGAAAGCAAAGGGTGGGAAAAAAATATTCCACACAAATGGAGAACAAAAGAAAGGAGGAGTAGCAATACTCATATCAGATAAACTAGGTTTTGACATAAAGGCCATGAAAAGAGACAAAGAAGGACACTACATAATGATCAAAGGATCAATCCAAGAAGAAGATATAACAATTATAAATATATATGCACCCAACATAGGAGCACCGCAATATGTAAGACAAATGCTAACAAGTATGAAAGGGGAAATTAACAATAACACAATAATAGTGGGAGACTTTAATACCCCACTCATACCTATGGATAGACCAACCAAACAGAAAATTAGCAAGGAAACACAAACTTTAAATGATACAATGGACCAGTTAGACCTAATTTATATCTATAGGACATTTCACCCCAAAACAATGAATTTCACCTTTTTCTCAAGTGCACATGGAACATTCTCCAGGATAGATCACATCCTGGGCCATAAATCCAGCCTTGGTAAATTCAAAATAATTGAAATAATTTAAAGCATCTTTTCTGACCACAATGCAGTAAGATTAGATGTTATCTACAGGAAAAAAAAAAAAAAACTATTTAAAATACAAACATATGGAAGCTAAACAACACACTTTTGAATAACCAAAAAATCACAGAAGAAATCAAAAAAGAAATCAAAATATGCATAGAAACAAATGAAAATGAAAACACGACAACCCAAAACCTATGAGATTCAGTAAAAGCAGTGCTAAGGGGGAAGGTTCATCGCAATACAAGTTTACCTTAAAAAACAAGACAAAAATCAAATAAATAAGCTAACTTTACACCTAAAGCAACTAGAAAAAGAAGAAATGAAGAACCCCAGGGTTAGTAGAAGGAAAGAAGTCTTAAAAATTAGGGCAGAAATAAATGAAAAAGAAACTAAGGAGACTACAGCAAAAATCAACAAAACTAAAAGCTGGTTCTTTGAGAAGATAAATAAAATAGACAAACCAGGCAATGGCACCCCACTCCAGTACTCTTGCCTGGAAAATCCCATGGATGGAGGAGCCTGGAGGGCTGCAGTCCATGGGGTCTCTGAGGGTCAGACTCGACTGAACAACTTCACTTTCACTTTTCACTTTCATGCATTGGAGAAGGAAATGGCAACCCACTCCAGTGTTCTTGCCTGGAGAATCCCAAGGACGGGGGAGCCTGTTGGGCTGCCGTCTATGGGGTTGCACAGAGTCGGACACGACTGAAGTGACTTAGCATAGCATAGCATAGCATAGCCAGACTTATCAAGAAAAAGAAGGTGAAGAATCAAATCATCAAAATTAGAAATGAAAATGCAGAAATCACAACAGACAACACAGAAATACAAAGGATCATAAGAGACTACTATCAATAACTATATGCCAATAAAATGGACAACTTGGAAGAAATGGACAAATTCTTAGAAAAGTATAACTTTCCAAAACTGAACCCGAAAGAAAATCTTAACAGACCCATCACAAGCACGGACATCCAAACTGAAATCAAAAATCTTCCAACAAACCAAAAAGCCCAGGACCAGATGGCTTCACAGGTGAATTCTATCAAAAATTTAGAGAAGAGGTAACACCTATCCTACTTACAGTCTTCCAGAAAATTGCAGAGGAAGGTAAACTGCCAAATTCATTCTATGAAGCCACCATCACCCTAATAACAAAACTAGACAAAGATGCCACAAAAAAAGAAAACTACAGGCCAATATCACTGATGAACACAGATGCAAAAATCCTTAACAAAATTCTAGCAAACAGAATCCAACAACATATTAAAAAGATCACACATCATGACCAAGTGGGCTTTAAAACCCCAAGGATGCAAGGATTCTTCAGTATTCACAAATCAATCAATGTAATACACCATATTAACAAAATGAAAGATTAAAAACCATATGATTATCTCAATAGATGCAGAGAAAGCCTTTGACAAAATTCAATATCCATTTATGAGGGAAAAAAAAAAAAAAAAACCTCCAGAAAGCAGGCATAGAAGGAACATATCTCAACATAATAAAAGCTATATATGACAAACTCACAGCAAACATTATCCTCAATGGTGAAAAACTGAAAGCATTTCCCCTAAAGTCAGGAACAAGACAAGGGTGCCCACTCTCACCATTACTATTCAACATAGTTTTGGAAGTTTTAGCCACAGCAATCAGAGAAGAAAAAGAAATAAAAGGAATTCAGATTGGAAAAGAAGAAATAAAATTCTCACTGTTTGCAGATGACATGATCCTCTACATACAAAACCCTAAAGACTCCACCAGAAAATTACTAGAGCGAATCAATGAATATAGAAAATCAGCAGGATATAAAATTAATACACAGAAATCCCTTGTATTCCTATACACTAACAATGAGAAACAGAAGAAGAAATTAAGGAAACAATTCCACTCACCATTGCAACAAGAAGAATGAAATATGTAGGAATAAATCTACCTAAGGAAACTAAAGACTTATATATAGAAAACTACAAAACACTGATGAAAGAAATCAAAGATGAGACAAATATATCATGTTCATGGATCAGAAGAATCAATATAGTGAAAATGAGTATACTACCCAAAGCAATCTATAGATTCGATGCAATCCCTATCAAGCTACCAATGGTATTTTTCAGAGAACTAGAACAAATAATTTCACAATTTGTATGGAAATACAAAAAACCGTAAATCGCCCAAGTAATCTTGAGAAAGAAGAATGGAACTGGAGGAATCAACCTGCCTGACTTCAGACTATACTACAAAGCTACATTCATCAAGACAGTATGGTACTGGCACAAAGACAGAAATATAGATCAATGGAACAAAATAGAAAGCCCAGAGATAAATCCATGCACCTATGGACACCTTATCTTTGACGAAAGATGCAAGAATATACAATGGAGAAAAGACAATCTCTTTAACAAGTGGTGCTGGGAAAACTGGTCAACCACTTGTAAAAGAATGAAACTAGAACACTTTCTAACACCATACACATAAATAAACTCAAAATGGATTAAAGATCTAAATGTAAGACCAGAAACTATAAAACTCCTAGAGGAAACATAGGCAAAACACTCTCTGACATGAGTCACAGCAGGATCCTCTATGACCCACCTCCCAGAGTAATGGAAATAAAAGCAAAAATAAACAAATGGGACCTAATTAAACTTAAAAGCTTTTGCACAATGAATGAAACCATAAGCAAGGTGAAAAGACAGTCTTCAGAATGGGAGAAAAGAATAGCAAATGAAGCAACTGAAAAAGAATTAATCTCAAAAATATACAACCAGCTTATGCAGCTCAATATCAGAAAAATAAATGACCCAATCAAGGAAACAGAACTAAACAGACATTTCTCCAAAGAAGACATACAGATGGCTAACAAACACATGAAAAGATGCTCAACATCACTCATTATCAGAGAAATGCAATTAAAAACCACAATGAGGTACCATCTCACACAGGTTAGAATGGCTGCTATCCAAAAGTCTACAAGCAATAAATGCTGGAGAAGGCGTAGAGAAAAGGGAACCCTCTTACACTGTTGGTGGGAATGCAAACTAGTACAGCCACTATGGAGAACAGTGTGGAGAGTCCTTAAAAAACTGGAAACAGAACTTCCATATGACTCAGCAATCCCACTGCTGGGCATACACACAAAGGAAACCAGAATTGAAAGAGACACGTGTACCGCAATGTTCATCGCAGCACTGTTTACAATAGCCAGGACATGGAAGCAACCTAGATGTCCATTGGCAGACGAATGGATAAGAAAGCTGTGGTACATATACACAATGGAATATTACTCAGCCATTAAAAAGAATACATTTGAATCAGTTCTAATGAGGTGGATGAAACTGGAGCCTATTATACAGATTGAAGTCAGAAAGAAAAACACTAATACAGTATATTAACACATATATATAGAATTTAGAAAAATGGTAATGAAGACCCTATATGCGAGACAGCAAAAGAGACACAGAGATAAAGAACAGACTTTTTGACTCTGTGAGAGAAGGCGAGGGTGGGATTATTTGAGAGAATAGCACTGAAACATGTATATTACCATATGTGAAATAGATCACTAGTTCAAGTTCAATGCATGAAACAGGGCACTCAGGGCCAGTATACTGGGATAACCCTGAGCGATGGAATGGGGAGGGAGGTGGGAAGGGAGTTCAGGATGGGGGACACATGTACACTCATGGCTGATTCGTGTGGATGTATAGTGAAAGCCATTACAATATTGTAAAGTAATTAGCCAATGAATAAATTAATTAAAAACAAAAACAAAAATTAAAAAAACCTACAGTTTTCCCCATGTGCCTTCTATACTATTCACACAGAAAACTACTGCTGATACTTTTGGTCATCAAATGTGTGGGGGATTTTGCCTCACCAAAGCAATTCTGTTATACCAGCTGGGTACTGTTATGATTTAACATTCTAACCCTATTTACTGGAGATATTGTCAGATTCCATAGGTTAAGGACTCATTCAGTTCCACAAGACTGTCCCCTACTTCAGAAGCCAATCTCCAGTAGTAGGTCCCTGCTGCTGCTGCTGCTAAGTCGCTTCAGTCGTGTCCAACTCTGTGCGACCCCATAGAGGGCAGCCTACCAGGCTCCCCCGTCCCTGGGATTCTCCAGGCAAGAACACTGGAGTGGGTTGCCATTTCCTTCTCCAATGCATGAAAGGGAAAAGTGAAAGTGAAGTCACTTAGTCGTGTCCGACTCTTCGAGACCCCATGGTCTACAGCCTACCAGGCTCCTCCGTCCATGGGATTTTCCAGGCAAGAGTACTGGAGTGGGGTGCCATTGCCTTCTCCAAGTAGGTCCCTAGGTTACCCATAAATTCTGTCTGACTTGGCTATAAATTGGAGATTCCTATAACCTCCTCTGCACTGGATTTGATTATTTGGTGGAGTAACTCACAGAACTCAAGGAAACACTCATCTTTGTCAGTTGATGAAAGGATATGATAAAGAACACAGAGTCAGATGAAGAGTTACACAGGCAAGGTCTTGGAGGGCCCCAAGTGCAGGAGCTTCTGGGACGTCCACATGGAGCTGGGGTGTATCACCCCTACTGGTATGTGAATGTGGTCACCCATATGGAAGCTCTCTGATCCCCACAGAATTGGAAATTTTATGGAGGCTTCATTACACAGGTATGATCATTGATTAACTATTTTTGGCCTTTGCCTTTTCTCTCAGTGAAGTAAGGGGCCAGGCTTTCTAGTCTTGCTGATCTTTCTGGGGACCAGTCCCTATCCAAGAGCCATTTAAGGGTCCACCAAGAGATGCCTTATTAGAACAAAAGACATTCCTAGTATTTTTTTTACTCAGGAATCTGCAGGGGTTTCAGGAGTTCTATGTCAGAAAGGACATCAAAGACAAGTATCAGAACTAGAGATACTCCTAGTATTCCTTTTCCCTAGGAAATTACAAGGGTTTTAGGACTCTGTGCCAGGAATCAGAGGCAGATGACATCATGATTAGAACATTCTCTTATTTCATACCATAGTACAGAAAGACTTGAGATATCCTGATAAATCAAAGAAAAAAACAAAAAAATTCTCTGAAATGAAGATAAAATTGAATTTTGATTAAAAGAACATCCTATGTTCCAGAAACAGTGATACAGAATACTCAGGACCAAGATATACCCTAATTAAACTGCTGCATATTAAAAGGGGAGGGGAGGTGAAAGTTTACTTTTTTTCCCCCCTAAACCAATCAAGCAACCAAGAGACAGGGATAAAGAAAAGGAAAAAAGGAGGACTCTTAAGTTCACAGAAGACAATAGAGAGTGCAGATTCCATGAGGTTTTCTTTCCTATCAATTGGTGCTATTTTCCTGCCAATTGGAAGGAAATGGAGCCTCAGAAGGAAAAGTGGAAGAAAAGAACACCGTTATCACCTCTTCCTTTCTATTCCCTCTCTCTTCAATTGCAGGACATGCTGTTGCACATTCTCTTCTGAGCTACCAGACTAGGTAAAGGCACTTTCCTCACCTGAGAAAAATCCCTTGCAGAAAGGAAATACTAAGGAAGTGACCACAATGGAATTGGAGAAAAGAAAAAAGCTAATAAAAAATAAAAATCTATTACTTGTCTTGAACAGAACTGAATGTCTTAAATTGTCTAAATCAAAAAGTCTTCAAGCTGTAAACTGAAAAAATCAAAGTAAATTAGCAAGGCATGAAAGTTGGGGGAGATGCATAATTGCAAATAAAATATTGTCTGTCTCAACAAACTGTGTCCAAAATAAAAGCAGATAGCTGGACACATGCACAGAAAAGTATTTAGATTTCAGTTAACCCAGTGCTTATCATTTCAGACCAATTATATAGTGATAGAAAATAAAGTGAGGGATTTTCTCCTTGAACCAGATCTTCATATTAAATTCCATTTCATAGATGTAAAAAGCAGATCAGTGTAACTAGAAAGTATATATATTCTTGTATGAATTAGATGTGAATATAAAAATCAGGGAACATTTCACACAAGGACAGGCACAATAAAGGAGAGACTGGGCAAGGACCTAACGGAGCACAGGAACTATATAAAAAGGTTATAACGACCCAAATAACTATAATGGTGTGGTCACTCACCTACAGCCAGACATCCTGGAGTGTGAAGTCGAGCAGGCCTTCAGTTCAGTTCAGTCGCTCAGTTCAGTTCAGTTCAGTTCAGTCGCTCAGTCGTGTCTGACTCACTGCAACCCCATAAATTGCAGCATGCCAGGCCTCCCTGTCAACCACCATCTCTGGGAGTTCACTCAACCTCACGTCCATCAAGTCGGTGATGCCATCCAGCCACTCAACCTCACGTCCATCAAGTCAGTGATGCCATCCAGCCATCTCATCCTCTGTCATCCCCTCTTCCTCCTGCCCCCAATCCTCCCAGCATCAGAGTCTTTTCCAATGAGTCAGCTCTTCGCATGAAGTGGCCAAAGTACTGGAGTTTCAGCTTTAGCATCATTCCTTCCAAAGAAACCCCAGGGCTGATCTCCTTCAGAATGGACTGGTTGGATCTCCTTGTAGTCCAAGGGACTCTCAAGAGTCTTCTCCAACACCACAGTTCAAAAGCATCAATTCTTCAGCACTCAGGTTTCTTCACAGTCCAACTCTCATATCCATACATGACCACAGGAAAAACCATAGCCTGGACTAGAGGGATCTTTGTAGGCAATGTAATATCTCTGCTTTTCAATATGCTATCTAGGTTGGTCATAACTTTTCTTTCAAGTAGTAAGCGTCTTTTAATTTCATGGCTGCAGTCACCATCTGCAGTGATTTTGGAGCCCCCCAGAAATAAAGTCTGACACTGTTTCCACTGTTTCCCCATCTATTTCCCATGAAGTGATGGGACAAGATGCCATGATCTTCGTTTTCTGAATGTTGAGCTTTAAGCCAACTTTTTCACTCTCCTCTTTCACTTTCATCATGGGCTTTTTAGTTCCTCTTCACTTTCTGCCATAAGGGTGGTGTCATCTGCATATCTGAGGTTATTGATATTTCTCCCAGCAATCTTGATTCCAGCTTGTGTTTCTTCCAGCCCAGCGCTTCTCATGATATACTCTGCATATAAGTTAAATAAGCAGGGTGACAAGATACAGACTTGACGTACTCTTTTTCCTATTTGGAACCAGTCTGTTGTTCCATGTCCAGTTCTAACTGTTGCTTCCTCACCTGCATACAGGTTTTTCAAGAAGCAGGTCAGGTGGTCTGGTATTCCCATCTCTTTCAGAATTTTCCACAGTTTATTGTGATCCACACAGTCAAAGGCTTTGGCATAGTCAATAAAGCAGAAATAGATGTTTTTCTGGAACTCTCTTGCTTTTTCGATAATCTAGCAGATGTTGGCAATTTGATCTCTGGTTCCTCTGCCTTTTCTAAAACCAGCTTGAATATCTGGAAGTTCACGGTTCACATATTGCTGAAGCCTGGCTTGAAGAATTTTCAGCATTACTTTACTAGCGTGTGAGATGAGTGCAACTGTGCGGTAGTTTTAGCTTTCTTTGGCACTGCCTTTCTTTGGGATTGGAATGAAAACTGACCTTTTCCAGTCCTGTGGCCACTGCTGAGTTTTCCAAATTTGTTGGCATATTGAGTGCAGCACTTTCACAGCATCATCTTTCAGGATATGAAATAGCTCAACTGGAATTCCATCTCCTCCACTAGCTTTGTTCATAGTGATGCTTTCTAAGGCCCACTTGACTTCACATTCCAGGATGTCTGGCTCTAGGTGAGTGATCATATCATCATGATTATCTGGGTCATGAAGATCTTTTTTGTACAGTTCTTCTGTGTATTCTTGCCACCTCTTCTTAATATCTTCTGCTTCTGTTAGGTCCATACCATTTCTGTCCTTTATCGAGCCCATCTTTGCATGAAATGTTCCCTTGGTATCTCTAATTTTCTTGAAGAGATCTCTAGTCTTTCCCATTCTGTTGTTTTCCTCTATTTCTTTGCATTGATCGCTGAGGAAGGCTTTCTTATCTCTTCGTGCTATTCTTTGGAACTCTGCATTCAGATGCTTATATCTTTCCTTTTCTCCTTTGCTTTCTGCTTCTCTTCTTTTCACAGCTATTTGTAAGGCCTCCCCAGACAGCCATTTTGCTTTTTGCATTTCTTTTTCACAGGGATGGTCTTGATCCCTGTCTCCTGTACAATGTCATGAACCTCAGTCCATAGTTCATCAGGCACTCTATCTATCAGATCTAGGCCCTTAAATCTATTTCTCACTTCCACTGTATAATCATAAGGGATTTGATTTAGGTCATACCTGGATGCTCTAGTGGTTTGCCCTACTTTCTTCAATTTAAGTCACTCAGTTGTGTCCAAGTCTTTGCAACCCCATGAATTGCAGCACGCCAGGCCTCCCTGTCCATCACCAACTCCCGGAGTTCACTCAAACTCATGTCCATTGAGTCAGTGATGCCATCCAGCCATCTCATCCTCTGTCGTTCCCCTTCTCCTCCTGCCCCAATCCCTCCCAGCATCAGAGTCTTTTCCAATGAGTCAACTCTTCGCATGAGGTGGCCAAAGTATTGGAGTTTCAGCTTTAGCAGGAAGCATCAATATGAACAAAGCTAGTGCAGGTGATGGAATTCCAGCTGAGCTATTTAAAATCCTAAAAGATGATGCAGTTAAAGTGCTGCACTCAACATGTCAGCAAATTTGGAAAACTCAGCAGTAGCCACGGGACTTGAAAAGGTCAGTTTTTATTCCAATCCCAAATAAGGGCAATGCCAAAGAAAGTTCCAAGTACCATAAAATTGCACTCATTTAACATGCTAGTAAGGTAATGCTCAAAATCCTTCAAGCTACGCTTCAGCAGTATGTGAACTTAGAACTTCCAGATGTACAAGCTGGGTTTAGAAAAGCAGAGGAACCAGAGGTCAAATTTCCAGCATTTGTTGTATCATGGAGAAATCAAGGGAGTTCCAGAAAAAACATCTGCTTCTAATTCATTGACTATGCTAACACCTCTGACTGTGTTGATCACAACAAAACACAGAAAATTCTTAAAGAGATTAGTGTATCAGACCACCTTCCCTGCTTCCTGAGAAACTTGTATGCAAGTCAAGAAGCAACATTAGAACCAGACATGGAACAATGATTTGGTTCAAAATTGGGAAAGGAGTATGACAAGGTTGTATATTGTCACCCTGTTTAACTTATTATCATAAGAAATATTGGGCTGGATGAATCAGAAGCTGGAATCAAGATTTCCAGGAGAAATATAAACAACCTCAGAAATGTAGATGATGCCACTATAATGGCAGAAAATGAAGAGGAACTAAAGAGCCTCTTGATGAGGGTGAAAAGGAAGAATTAAAAAGATGACTTGAAACTCAACATTAAAAAACTAAGATCAGTTATACACACTGGGGATTGGTTCAAGATGGCAGAATAAATGGACATGCATTCATCCCCTCCAGTGAGATGACCAAAATAACAACTAGCTGTAGGACAACTATTGACAGGAGGACACTGGAACCCATCAGAAAACATATTCCATGTCCAAAGATAAAGGAGAAGCCACAGTGAGATGGTGGGAGGGATGTAAACAAGATAAAGTCAAATCCCACACCTGCTGGCTGGACGACCAACAAATTGGAGAATAATAATACCAAAGAAATTCTTCCACTGTTGTGAGAGCCCCATGCATATCAGGCTTCCCAGCCTGAGGATCTGGCAAATGAATTAGGAATCCTCAGGGAATCTGACTTTGAAGGCCAGCAAGATTTGACTGCAGGACTTCCATAGGACTAGAGGAAACAGAGACTTCATTCTTGGAAGTCACAAACTAAATCTTGTGCACACCAGGACCCAGGGGAAAGCAATGACCCCACAGGAGACTGAACCGGACCTACTTACTAGTGTTGGAAGGTCTTCTGCGGAGCTGTGGGTTGGCATTGGCTCACCACAGGGACAGGTGCAATGGCAGCAGCAGTCCTGGGAGATGCCCCATTGCATGAGCCCTCTTGGAGGTCACCATTAGACCTATGATAGAGCTCTAGATACCAGGGCAGGGTTGCCTCAGGCCAAATAGCTAACAGTGAGAGAGAGCATCACTACCCATCAGCAGACAATCAGATTAAAGTTCTACTGAGCACAGCCCTGCCCACCAGAGCAAGATTCAGTTTTACCCACAGCCAGTCCCTCCCATCAGGAAGTTTACACAAGCCTCTTATCCTCATTCACCAGAGGAGAGGCAGAAGGAGCAAGACCTACAATCCTGCAGCCACCAGGATGAAAACCACATCACAGAGAGTTAATCAAAAAGAAAGGCAGAGGATTATGTTCCAGGTGAAGGGACAAGATAAAACCTCAGAAAAACAGCTAAATGAAGTGGAGATAGGCAACCTTCCAGAAAAAGAATTCAGAATAATAATAGTGAAGATGATCCAGGATTTTAAAAAAAGAATGGAAAAGATGTGAAAACTGTTTACCAAAGCCCTAGAAGAAATAAAAACATACAGGAACAATACACTGGAAGGAATCAATAGCAGAATAACTGAGGCAGAAGAATGGATTAGTGACCTGGAAGAAAGAATGGTGGAAATCATTGCCATAAAACAAAATATAGAGAAAAGAATGAGAAGAAATGAAGACAGCCTAAGAGACCTCTGGGACAACATTAAGTGCACCAACATTCACATTATAGGGGTCCCAGACGAAGAAAAGAGATAGTATAGACTTGAGAAAATATTTGAAGAGATAATAGCTGAAGACAATATTTTAAGAGATAAAACCTCCCTAACATGAGAAAGGAAATAGTCAACCAAGTCCAGGAAGCAAGTATGGAGAGTCCCAGGAAGGATAAACCCAAGGAGGAACACACTGAGATACATAAATGAAAATGACAAAAATTAAAGACAAACCCAAGGAGGAACACACTGAGATACATAGTAATGAAAATGACAAAAATTAAAGACAAAGATAAAATATTAAAAGCAACAAGGGGAAAACAACAAATAACATACAAGAGAACTCATGTAAGATTATCAGCTGATTTCTAAACAGAAACTCTGCAAGTCAGAAGTAATGACATGATATATTTAAAGTGATGAAACAATAGAACCCACAACCAAGAATATTCTACCCAGCAAAATTCTCAATTAGATTTCATGGAGAAAATCAAAAGCTTTAGAGACAAGCAAAAGTGAAGAGAATGCAACACCATCAAAACAGCTTTACAACAAATACTAAAGAAACTTCTCTAGGCAGGAAACACAAAAGAATGAAAAGATCTATAAAAAATAAGCCCAAAACTATTAAGAAAATAGTAATAGAATCATACAGGTCAATAATTACCTTAACTGTAAATGGATTAAATGCACCAACCAAAAGACATAGATTGGCTGGGTGGATGAAAAATATGCATATATAAAATTTTTTTTTTTTAAGAAAAATATGCACTTCCACTTACCACATCTCTCTACTTAACCCCCCCAGATTGTATGTAATTATTTTATATTTTAGGTCAATCATGTTTCCATTATGGTTTGCAATTGTAATTATTTTTTATTTTCTGTTTGGCTATTGATAGTGAAAACTGATAAACATCCTCTACTATTATGTTTGTGATTATGTAACTACTATCTGTTTTATTACCATTGTATCATGATTGGTCCACAGAAAATAATAGAATTCTATATCACTAAAACTAACATTTAATAGAAAAACCTATAATCACTTTTTAAAGTCCAGATGCACATTAGAATTATTTTGAATTTTTTGATAAATACAAATGCCCAGATATTGTTTTTTTCTCCAAAGCTCCAGATGTGACTTTAATGAGCAGCAATGTTTAAAAACAACTGGACAAAGGATGATCTTTTACTTTAAAAAAAAAAAAGAAAAGAAATATATGCAATCAGAGTTAAAGTCTGAATGAAGCAGCCTAGTTGTCTTCCCATACCTGCTGATGTGATTGCTCAGGGGAAGGATAAAACTGTATTAGTGACGATCCCTGGACCTCCCCCCAGCCCCCCAAAATGAAAATATACACCATGAACTCACTGTTATTCTCATGAATAGGTTATTCTTGGAGCCAGACTGTACTGTGGGTTGTCATTCACACCTCAACATTCAAGGATATGCTACCATTAAAAGAAAAATATGAAGAAAACTGTAGGTGAATCTTCAGCTAGAGAAACCTGAACTTGACCTGAACTCAGGATAACTTCACCTGCCCAGGAAACAAGGCCTGTCCTTTCTTAACTTTTCCTTTATATGGGCAAAATTTACCTGTCTGCTAGATTACACAGCATTGGTAAAAACGCAGCTCAAGCCTGAACAGAAGTATAATATGTCAATGTCATGTGTCACTTTATAGTCTCACCCACTTACTGGTAGACTGTGACAAGGCTAATGAGAGACTGCTATGTGGACCGACTTCTCGCATTTGAGGAACCCTGCTTACTGGAGAACTCCATCAACTATTGTGAATGGACTGTGTCCTCTAAAACCTACAACACGTTTTTTAAAATAGCCCCTCAATTAGTACGTATTATAACTGATGATGCAAACACTACCTCTATATATCACTTAAGAACCCCTTTCTCTGGATGCCTAACACATGTTGATCTTTTATATTGGAAGGGGACCATCTATTATTCCACCCCATCCCCCATGAAAGCTCAGGTGTTATCCACTTAAATGCTATTTCCTACTTTATCTATTCCTGATATTAGCTTTTCTTTAGAACCCCTATGTAAGATTTTGCAAAGAAACCAAAGTATTACAAAACTACAAAATTACAAAGTATTACAATTACAAAAGGAAAAACATAATTGTACCTTGATAGAACATTCTGTTGTTACTATTATAGCTGATAAGTTAATGGATACAGGAGTTAATGTACAAAACATACTTCTTATTTATGGTGGGACTTGTTATTTACTACACCCACTACTGCTCAGGAATGGTTTTCTGCATTGTTTAACCCCTGGCTTATTTCTTTGATTATCTTGTTTCTTTTGACCATCTGGAATTGTTATTTGTCCTACATAATTAACAAGACTGCTCATGTTACTCATAATACTTTGCATTATTCCTATGCTCTTCAGCATACACAATCATGAGGTCAACTGTTTGGGAAGTTAAAATGGAAGAAGTCTTGGTTCAGACTTCAGAAGCAGGAGAGCAATCCTCTGATCTTGTTTCTTTTCCTGCCTGGCCACTGCCCAGATTCCACTGCTGCCTGCAAGGTCAGCAAGTCAGGGGTAAGTACTTTAGATAAGGAAGGAAGTGGGCCATGGAATTCGTAAGCCCTTGGAGGCTTGACCAATCACACCAGGGTTTTTACAAAATCCTATGACTCACAAGATAAAATAAACAGCATTATAAAAATGTTAAAGTAAAACAAGAGCTACATTTTTGTGCAGAAACTGATGATGATATCAGTTTGTGGTTTGGGACTATAAGCAGGAACTCCCAAAACTGAAGTCTCACTCGTGGAGTGAGCACACTGCCCAGGACCTTTTCTTAGCTGGGATTCCAGATTGCTGTTACTCTGGACTTTCCAGCATGCTGCTTAAGTTTGGATGACATTTGGCCCCATTTGGTGATGTACATACTGTTACTCTTCTCTATTGTTTCTATTTCTCTTTTCTTTTAATGACTGTATATTGAAATTAAGTTAAATAATCCTCTATTAGATATTGACATTGTTAAAATAAAATAAAATCATTGTTTAGGAGGTGCTAGTGGTAAAGACTTCCCTGGTGGCTCAGACGGTAAAGTGTCTGCCTACACTGCGGGAGACCCAAGTTCAATCCCTGGGTTGGGAAGATCTCCTGGAGAAGCAAATGGCAACCCACTCTAGTATTCTTGCCAGGAAAATCCCAAAGACAGAGGAGCCTCTTAGGCTGCAATCCATGGGAACGCAAAGAGTCGGACCCAACTGAGTGACTTCACTTTCACTTTCAGTGGTAAAGAACATGCCTGCCAATGCAGGAAACTTAAGAGACATGGGTTCAATCCTTGGGTCGGCAAGATCCCCTGGAGAAGGAAATGGCAACCTACTCCAGTATTGCTGCCTGGAGAATCCCCATGGACAGAGGAGTCTGATGTGCTACAGTCCATAGGGTCGAAAAGAGTAGGACGCGACTGAAGCAGCTGAGCATGCAAGATCATGGCATCTAGTCCCATCACTTCATGGCAAACAGAAGGGGGAAAAGAGGAAGCAGTGTCATATTTTATTTTCTTGGGCTCCAAAAATCACTGCAGACAGTGACTGTAGCCATAATATTAAAAGACACTTGCTCCTTGGAAGGAAAGCTATGACAAACCTAGACAGCGTATTCAAAAGCAGAGACATCACTTTGCCGACAAAGGTCTGTACAAAGCTAAGATTTTTTCAGTAGTCATGTAGGGATGTGAGATCTGGACCATAAAGAAGGCTGAGAGCCAAAGAAGATTGATGCTTTCTAATTGTGATGCTGGAGAAGACTCTTGAGGGTCCTTTGGACTGCAAGGAGATCAAACCTGTCAATCCTAAAGGAAATCAACCCTGAATATTCATTGGAAGGACTGTGGCTGAAGCTCCAATACTTTTGCCACCAGATGCAAAGAGCCTACTCATTGGAAAAGACCCTGCTACTGGGAAAGACTGATGATAAAAGGAGAAAGGGGTGGCAAAGGATGAGATGGTTAGAAAGCATCACCAATTCAATGGACATGAATATGAGCAGACTTCGGGAGACAGTGGAGGAGCCTGGTATGCTACATCCTTGGGGTGACAAAGAGTAGGGCACAACTTAGGGACTGAACAACAACTACAGCTACCGCATAAACAGTAACACAGAAATCAAACCTCAAATTCTTACTAACATTATTTCCTAAACCCATAACATATCTCAACTTTCTTCTAAAATGAAAGTACTATCCAAATATCTTGGCTCAGTTACACAGATTAAATTTGCCTTACCTTTTATAATGAGCAAGCAACACCAGGACTATTGAGCTCAAGGGAAGCTCTCAGCAAATGAGTCACTCAGATTAAAAACAACTGGAAGCAAAAGAGAAAGAGACAAGGCTTAAGGCAGCAGGCAGGCAGAAATGGGAAATAAAATATGCTGATTAGTGCCAAAAAGAGAAGAGGAGGCAAGATGATCTTAAGGCTGCTTGGTTTTTGTGGGCCACTCTTAAAATGTCCAAAGGGAAAGAGGAGCAATGCAGTCTCTCATATTAGCCTAAGGAAGAAAGCAAGAAAGTAAGAGACAAGGACACTTCAAATAATTGGAGGTGGAGAGAGAAATACAACCAACGTCAAATGGTGGGAGAAAAATATGAAGAGGGCACTGGATTTGAGTTTCCTCTGTCATACAGCAAATTTCTACTGGCTATCTTTTTACATCTGGCAATACATATGTTTCAATGTTATTCTCTCAGTTTGTCCCACCCACTCCTTCCCCCACTGTGTCCACCCAATACAATATTGTAAAGCCATTATGCTCCAATTAAAAAATAAAAAATTAAAATAAATACAGGGAGAGAATTTTGAGTTACCTGAAATTTTGAGTACCTCTTTCAGGAGGTACCTGAAAGAAGATAGTTGTCAAAGAAAGTAAATGCCCCTAAAAACAACAGATATGCTTTGACTCTTCAGAAAAGAAAAGTAGAAAAACAAAGCAAGGGCATCCTTGGAATTCAGTGATTTCTGCTATCACATCTTTGGGATTCACAGGGCAGACAAATGAATGGTAAAAGGCCCTTCAAAGATATGAAAAACTTGCAGACCTATGTCAATGTATGCAACACTAAAAGCACAGGAATGTACAAAACTTAGAACTGTAATCGATATCCACACTTAGGATATGGAGTTGTTTTGCACATAAAATAAAAAGCTAAATTCAATGGGGAAAATTAGTTTGGAGGACCTAGGTCAAATTAAAAAAAAAAAGACAAATTGCAAGACCAGAAGACAAATTAGAAGAGATATTGGTGAATGTATAATTTCCTTTTTCCTTGTCAATGGGAATGGAAAACTTTTTTCATTTAATGCTATGAAATATTTCAGCTGTGTCAGAAGACTATTTAATGTCATTAGTCATTTTTGATTACTTTCAATCCCAAGATTAAATTACATTTAGATAAATATGGCATGGTTCTTAAACTGAGAATTTAGACTTCTGTTGCAAGTAATAACAACAACAGCAAAATTCTGGAACAAACTGGCTTAGAAAACAAAGGAAATTTTCTGAGAAACATAACTGAAAATTCTGGAAAGTGAAAGTGAAAGTCACTCAGTCATGTCCGACTCTGTGACCCCACTGATTGCAGCACACCAGGCTTCCCTGTCTATCATCAACTCCAGAAGCTTGCTCAAACTCATGTCCATTGAGTCGGTGATGCCATCCAACCATCTCATCCTCTGTTATCTCCGTCTCCTCCTGCCTTCAATCTTTCCTAGCATCAGGGTCTTTTCCAATGAGTCAGTTCTTCACATCAGGTGGCCACAGTACTGGAGTTGCAGCTTCAGCATCAGTCCTTCCAATGAATATTCAGGACTGATTGATTTACCTTATGACTGACTGGTTGGATCCCCTTGCAGTCCAAGGAACTCACAAGATTCTTCTCCAACACCACAGTTCAAAAGTATCAATTCTTTGGCGCTCAGCTTTCTTTATAGTCCAACTCTCACATCCATAATAGACGGACCTTTGTCAGCAAAGGAACGTCTCTGCTTTTTAATATGTTGTCTAGGTTGGTCATAGCTTTTCTTCCAAGGAGCAAGCGTCTTTTAATTTCATGGCTGCAGCCACAATCTGCAGTAATTTTGGAGCCCAAAAAGATAAAAGTCTGTCACTGTTTCCATTGTTTCCCCATCTATTTGCCATGAAGTGATGGGACTGGATGCCGTCATCTTAGTTTTCAGAATGTTGAGTTTTAAGCCAGCTTTTTCACCTTTCTCTTTCACTTTCATCAAGAGGCTCTTTAGTTCTTCTTTACTTTCTGCCATAAGGGCGGTGTCATCTGCATATCTGAGGATATTGATATTTCTCCTCACTATCTTGATTCCAGTTTGTGCTTCATTCAGCCCAGCATTTCGCATGATGTACTCTGCATATGAGTTAAATAAGCAGGGTGACGATATACAGCCTTGATGTACTCCTTTCCCAATTTGGAACCAGTTGTTATAACTGTTGCTTCTTGACCTCCATACAGATTTCTCAGGAGGCAGGTCAGGTGGTCTGGTATTCCCATCTCTTGAACTTTTCCACAATTTGTTGTAATCCACACAGCAAAGGCTTTGGCATAGTCAACAAAGCAGATGTTTTTCTGGAACTCTCTTGCTTTTACGATGATCCAACATATGTTGGCGATGTGATCTCTGGTTCCTCTGCCTTTTCTAAATACAGCTTGAACATCTTGAACTTCTCGGTTCACTGTTGAAGCCTGACTTGGAGATTTTTGAACATTATTTTGCTAGTGTGTGAGATGAGTGCAAATTTGTGATACTTTGAACATCCTTTGGCATTGCCTTTCTTTGGGATAGGAGAATGAAAAGTGACCTTTTCCAGTCCTGTGGCTTAGTCCATGGAGTTCTCTAGGGCTGAATACTGGAGTGAGTAGCCCTTCCCTTCTTCAGGGGATCTTTCCAGCCCAGGGATCGAACCCAGGCCTCCCACACTGCAGGTGGATTCTTTACCATCTGAGCCACAAGGGAAGCCCAAGAATACTGGAGTGTAGCCTATCCCTTCTCCAGCAGATCTTCCCAACCCAGGAATCAAACTGAGGTCTCCTTCATTGCAGGCGGATTTTTTTTTTACCAACTGAGCTATCAGGGAAGCCTCAGACCAATTTCATCCAAGAATCATGTTACTGAGTCCTATGTTTCTGCTTTGCTCCACATGCAGTCCAGCTTTCCTTGTGGTAATAGTACAGCTGCAGGAGTCGCCTGGGCTTGACTTCCACACACTTCCAAATTCCAGTGAAAATAGTATTTTCAGCCAGCACCTCTTGTTTAGAAATTTCCCAGAAGCCCAAGGCAACTACTTTTTGCATGTCCTAGGCTCACCTGGGTTACGTTCTCATCCCACCTAGCATGCTGGCCACCCAACTCCCTAACTGGTTTCTCCTGGGAGTACTATCTTAATTAAGTCATTTGTACCTAAATCTTTAGCTAAGCAGCTGCTTGTAGTAGAATATTTCCTAAGACACAAATGAATGTACTGAACCACCCTGGCAGGTTATGCTTGAAATTCCTGAATTGTTCTTTTTCATCTTAATATTTCTGCAAAAGCTGGCATTTCCCTCTGAACAAGACACTCATCTTCTCACATATTCCCTTTCCTAGGTTCTGTGTTGCTTCTCCCCTGTCCAAGCCTCCTACTTCACCTGCCCCTCTCAAATCTCTCCCATGTGCCCTCTGAAAACATTATTCCACACTAAACTGCCTTTTACCTGCCATAACCAGCTGAGATTTCTGCTGTTTCCCAGCCTCAATTGAAACCTGATTCATCCCCAAAGGTTCCATTTCCTTTTCTTCTCATTTTTTCTTAAGAAAGGGTAACTCTTTTTCCACCTTCTCTCACATTGAAATCTACAGATAAACCTGGCAACCTACATTATACAACAATGATCTTTACAAACCTGTCTTTCCATGGGTACACTCCTATACCTTTCTCTGGATTTCATTATGAAAATCAAAATTTCTTCTGAAGTGACTCTTGCTCCTACACAGGAGGGCCCCTAGGAAGAGTCAATTATATTAAGCTGGATGGGGCATATATGGTTGGGTATAGTATTCTCTGTATCTTTCATAGATCTAAGGTGTTATTTTAGATCCACAAAAAGAACAAATACCCTCTTTTAACAATACACGATAAGACTCTATACATGGATATCACCAGATGGTCAATACCGAAATCACATTGGTTATATACTTTGCAGCCAAAGATGGTGAAGCTCTATACAGTCAGCAAAAACAAGAGTGGGAGCTGACTGTGGCTCAGATCATGAACTCTTTATTGCCAAATTCAGACTTAAGTTGAAGAAAGCAGGGAAAACCACTAGACCATTCAGGTATGACCTAAATCAAATCCCTTATGATTATACAGTGGAAGTGACAAATAGATTCAAGGGATTAGATCTGATAGAATGAGTGCCTGAAGAACTATGGACTGAGGTTGGTGACATTATACAGGAAGCAGGGATCAAGACCATCGCCAAGAAAAAGAAATGCAAAAAGGCAAAATGGTGGTCTGAGGAGGCCTTATAGTTGAGAAAAGAATAGAAGCTAAAGGCAAAGGAGAAAAAGAAAGATATACCCATTTGAATACAGAGTTCCAAAGAATAGCAAGGAGAGATAAGAAAGCCTTCATCAGTGCCAACATCCATTGGATCATCAAAAAAGCAAGAGTTCCAGAAAAATATCTACTTCTGCTTTATTGACTTCTCTATCAAAGTAATGGAGTATAAATCAAAGAAAAGAAAAAATTTCAAAAAGAAAATCTATATAGAACCTTAAAAAGATGAGGAGTTAAAGAGGCCTTTTCGATGCAGATAAATCTTTGAAAAGATGTTAAAAGGCAGGGTAATTAGTTGTGAACTTTAACAGTTGCCATTTAAATCCCTATTTGCTCTCCATTTAAAATGAGAATGTGGAGGTTGAAAGAGTAAGCAAACTGCTCAAAGTCACAAAGATGTTCCAGCAGTGGACCTGAGTCCCATTCCAAAGCCTACTCTCCTTCCATTCCATGCTGTGTGCATCATCAAGAGGCTAAGAAGCCAATCATCTTTTGGGCATGTCCAGGTGTGACCATTACAGCTACACTTCTTTGGAGTGATATGGTTTCTGGATGTTCTTGCCTTCCAGGTGAACACTCAAACTCAGATATATAAAGTAAATAAAGTCAACTACAAAAAGTTGATCTTACAAAGCTCTCAGTGGTTTTTTGGGTTTTTTTGCTGCCCACAAAGACAGCTTAAGCAAAGAGAAAGACCTCCTTCACCCACTCACATGAGAAGCTCTGCTGTGGTCCACTTTGTATTTAATAGAAGTCACTCAGTAATTCGTAGGCTTCCCTGATAGCTGTTAGTAAAGAATCCACTTGCAATGCAGGAGACACCAGTTCAATTCCTGAATCGGGAAGATCCACTGGAGAAAGAATAGGCTACCCACTCCAGTATTCTTGGGCTTCCCTTGTGGCTCAGCTGGTAAAGAATCCACCTGCTTTGTGAGAGACCTGGGTTTGATCCCTGGGTTCGAAGATCCCCTGGAGAAGAGAAGGGCTACCCACTCCAGTATTCCACCCTGGAGAGTTTCATGGACTATATAGTCCATGGGGTCGCAGAGTCAGATGCAACTGAGTAACTTTCACTTTGACTTCACTTTCAGTAACTCTCCGTGATGTGACAGGAAATTTGCTACATATGTTATAAACATTTCTTTACGTGATCCCAGCAACAACGCTATAAAGTACATACTAATGTGACCATTTTATAGATGAGTACACTGTGGGGCAAGGAATTAAATAATTATTTATTGCAAATTCATAACCAATGGCAAGGCCTAAGTATAAAACACCTGCTATTAACCTCAAATCAAGATGGTGGAGTAAAAGGACTTGTGCTCATCTTCTCCTGTAAGAACACCAAAATTTCAACTAGCTGCTGAACAACCATCGACAGGAAGATGATGGAACCTATCAAAAAAAAAGCTAACCCATGTCCAAGCACAAAGCACAAAGCAGAAGCCATAAAGAGATGGCAGGAGAGGAACAACTGCATTAAAATCAAATTTCATACCCGTCGGGTGGGCGACCCACAACTGGAAAACAGTAATACTAAAGAAGTTCTAACGCTGTTGCAAAGGTTCTAGGCCCCACATCAGACTTTCTGACCTGTGGATCCAGCTAATGGACTGGGAATCCCCAGGGAATCTAACTTTGAAGGACAGTGGGATTTGATTATAGAGCTTTCACAGGACTTGGGGAAGCAGAGACTCTTGGAGGGCACAACCAAAAATTTATGTGCACCAGGACCCAGGGAAAAGGAGAAGTGACCCCACAAGAGACTGAGTCAGACCTGCCTTGAGTGTTTGGGGGAATTCCTGCAGAGGCATAGGTCAGCAGAGGCCAACCATGGTGGCAGCAGCAATCTTGGGAGGTGTATGTGTTAGGGGAAGCACACTGATTGAAACCACCCATCCTGGCCAGGTAACCATTTGTATGAGTTGTTTTATGACAGGAGATCCTGATAAGGAATTCGGAACTAATAAGCCACCACCAACCAGAAGAGTTTGGGAAAGGTCTAAAGGAGACACCATGTGTCCGTCCACTTCCCAGAATCCCTCTCGCTAGCATCCATCTTGGCTGAGTGATGTGTGTGCCACCAGGAAAGACTCTGAATTAGAATGATTGGTCAAAGACCACCCGGAAACTATTCCCATCACCATAAAACCCGATATTGCGAGCCCCATGGCAGAGCAGTTCTCCTGGGTTCCCTTACCCTACTGCTCTCCACCCAGGTGTTCCTTCCCAATAAAATCTCTTGCTTTGTCAGCACATGTGTCTCCTCAGACAATTCATTTCCGAGTGTTAGACAAGAGCCTAGTTTCGGGCCCTGGAAGGGGTCCTCCTTCCTGGAACACATGGTGGCATAAATCCTTTTGGAGGGCTGGCCAGAGAGGAAAAAGTGATTTTTGTCCTCGAGCTATTAGGCCAATCCTTCCAGTTCATTTCCACAGATTCCACAGAAAGAATACCTAAGGAGTTGAGACAAAAGCCACCTGAGAGCCTCCTCTGGTCCACTAAGAGCTAGCATTACCAAAGGAAGAAGCCCATTGCACATCCAATCTGACTAGATTCTGTAATCCCTGATCTGTGCCCTCAAAAACCTCATGGTCACCAGCAGTGCCTCTATCTACATAGATCAGAGGCACAGCCATGACAAAAACTCTCTTTCAGGTTGCTGGCCCCTGAGGCAGGCAGCCAAGAGAGTGACCTCTAGCCTGAGAGACGTTCCTGGAGCCAGAGCTCCACCTCACTCCTGAATGTATTCTTGTAACTTTCAGCTCCTAGCAAGGCTAGGCACTTCTATAGTTGGGGTCTAAGTAAAAGTACACAGTAACAGCATGGATCACAAGTCCCTTGCAAGTGGATGACCTGACAGATTAGGTTAGTAGTTTCAACTCCCAGACCGTTATGAAGTGGTCAAAGAGACCGGAAAGTTTCACTGAGAAAGGAGCGTTCGGTCCACAGGCTTCATCTATGTCTGGCTGCTCCCCCAGAGGAAACATTGAGTGCCTCTTGACATTAGCAGGTTGGTATAATCCCCTGACAGGGTTTCTGCCATAAACCATAGGAGGTCACCGTGGAACCGCAGATTAGGACACAGCTCTTGCTTTGCACTTGCTTGTGCATCTCTTTCAATCAATCACACACACAGGCACACTGTAGAGTTAGTAAGGTAAAGCAGAAAACGTGTTTACTAGGAGAACAAAGAACTAAATCTCTGAGCATCTTTACCTTGTCCTGAAGAATTCTGGATGAGCCACCAAGATGAAAGGTTGCTGCTACAAGCCATGACCCTGGGATTCTTGGCTTTTGGAGGAGAGGAATTCAATCCTGGGCCAGTGACGAGGCTTGATTGCTCAGAGCTTTTTGTGTAATAAAGTTTTATTAAAGTATAAAAGAGACAGAGAAAGCTTTTGACATAGACATAAGAAGGGGGACAGAAAGAGTGCCCCCTTGCTAGTTTTTAGCAAGGAGTTATATACCTTTTAGCAAGCTGCTAGTTAGAGAAAGGAAATGCCTCAAAACTGAGAGAGTTGCATCAGGCCCCTCACCCACAACATGCACTTTGAGATAACATTGGCACAAGGTGAGTCATTCAGGGCCATAAAACAATTGACAGGAACCTTGAAGAAAGGCAAATTTCCAAGCAAACACATAGTTTATTAACATAGCTTAAGAAAGATACTTCCATGAGAAAAATGCATTGGTTAGCTCAAGGTTTGAGATAAAGTTCAGTTCAGGTGGAGCCAGGTGTCTCCATAACAACACAGGATTAAAAGAGAAAGGAAAAAAAAAAAAAGTTTGCCATTTGCAGTTTTATTTCCTCCTGCCCTTTGGGGACCTCAGGCCTCCCTACTGAGGCTGTTAACATTCTCACTACCAAACAGTCTATAGACTCCTGGACTGAGTCACCTCAGGCCAAACAACTAACAGGGAGGGAGCACAGCCCCATTCATCAGCAGAATTTGAATTAAAGGTGTACTGAGCATGGCCCTGCCCACCAGAGCAAGACCTAGGTTCCCCTCAGTCAGTCCCTCCCATCAGGAAGCTTGCACAAGGCTCAGACTCATCTACCAGAGGGCAGATAGAAAAAGCAAGAAATATAATCCTACAGCCTCTAGAACAGAAACAACAATCACAGAAAGTGAACCAAAATGATCACATGGATCACAGCCTTGTGTAACTCAAAGAAACTATGAGCCACATGCCGTGTAGGGACACTGAAGATGGACAGGTCATGGTGAAGAGTTCTGACCAAACATGGTCCACTGTAGAAGGGAATGGCAAACCACTTCAGCATTCTTGCCTTCAGAACCACATGAACAGTATGAAGAGGCAAAAAAGATATGATACCGGAAGATGAGTCCCCCAGGTTGGTAGGTGTCCAATATACATATGCTATTGGGGAAGAGCAGACAAATAGCTCCAGAAAGAATGAAGAGACCAGGCCAAAGTGGAAACAACACTCAGTTGTAATGAAAGAACAGTCCGATATGGTAAAGAACAATATTGCATAGGAACCTGGAATGTTAGGTCCATGAATCAAGGTAAATTGAACATGGTCAAGCAGGAGATGGCAAGAGTAAACAATGATATCTTAGGAATCAGTGAAATTAAAATGGATGAGAATGGGTTAATTTAATTCAGATGATCATTAAATCTACTACTATGGGCAAGAATACCTTAGAAGAAATTGAGTAGCCCTCATAGTCCATAAAAGAGTCTGAAAAATGGCAGAATGATCTCGGTCTGTTTCCAAGACAAAACATTCAACATCCCAGTAATCCAAGTCTATGCCCTAATCACTAATGCCAAAGAAGCTGTGGTTCTGTGAAAACCTACAAGACCTTCTAGAACTAACACTAAAAAAGGATGTCCTTTTCAACACAGGGGATTAGAATGCAAAAGTAGGAAATCAAGAGATACCTGGATTAACAGGCAAGTTTGGCCTTGAAGCACAAAATGAAGCAGGGCAAAGACTAACAGAATTTTGACAAGAGAACACCCTGGTCATAGCCAACAGCCTTTTCCAACAACATAAGAGATGACTTTACACATGAACATCACCAGATGGTCAATACTGAAATCAGATTGATTATATTCTTTGCAACTTAAAATGGAAAAGCTCTTGATACAGTCAGAATAAACAAGAATGGGAGCTGACTGTGGCTCAATCCTGTGGCTCATATCATGAGCTCCTTATTGCATAATTAAGGAAGAAATTGAAGAATGTAGGAAAAACCACTAGACCACTCAGGTATGGCCTAAATCAAATCCCTTATGATTATACAGTGGAGATGACAAGTAGATTCAAGAGATTAGATCTGGTAGAAAGAGTGAATTCCAATCCCCTGGAGTAACAGGCAAGTTTGGCCTTGAAGCACAAAGTGTACACCCACATATGGAGTTTGTACTGGAGGAAGGACGGGCTGTACTGATGAGCATGTATTTAACAATTAAGACAGTCTTGCCAGTATATTCCTATTAAAGATGGTTCTCTAAAAGTAACAAAACAAAGAATATCTAAAAGTGAACTGAAGGTCCAAAGAGAACTAGAGTCTTCAATTCCTGGGGGAAACAACACAAGATACAGAAAGATTTGCTTTGCAGTTATAATTATGGAGTCTTTATCAAATTCCAAAGGTTAATCTCACATGCAATCTTTAAACATAATGTACACTGTCAGTGATAAACTTAGCTGCTTGTTTTCCTGAGGTACCCAGACATGCCTGGATAGTGAGTTGGTTGTGGAGTAGATTGACACCTATCCCTTTTATATCCATACTACCCTACTGATTATTTAATGCTGTTTGCATTCTGATTGGGTGGTGTCCCCACTGACTGGCTAGTGTCCCTGCCTCAAGGGTTTATAAATATTTTGAATATACCCTTGCTTGTGAATAAATATTAAATACATACTGTACAGGTGAAAACTAGAAACAATTATGGCAACTGATTATAGGATAGACCAGTTTGTCACAATATGACCAGTCATCTATGTCTGATGATACTTGAGCAGAAGGGATATAAGCACAACATGATTTATCTTATTGAGAAAGACCAAAAAAGATGGCTTAGTTTGAGAAGGTCTCTGATGGCTCAGATCTGCCTGCAATGCAGGAGACCTGGGTTTGATCCCTGGGTCAGAAAGATCTCCTGGAGAAGGGAATGGAGAATTTCATGGACAGTAGAGCCTGGAAGGCTTCCGTCCATGGGGTCACAAAGAGTTGGACATGTCTGAGCAACTAACATCTTCAGTCTGGGCTTCCCTGGTGGCTCAGATGGTAAAGAATCCTCCTGCAATGCAGGAGACCAGGGTTCAATACCTGGGTTGGGAAGATCCCCCGGAGAAGGGCATAGCAACCCACTCCAGCATTCTTGCCTGGAAAATTCCATGGACAGAGGAGCCTGGCAGGGCACAGTCCATGGGGTCACAGAGTTGAGCATACCTGAGCAACTAACACCCTTTAAATAAGGAATAAGATTGTTGGGACATAAATCCTGGCTCTTGACTCTGTGGCACTGGACAAAAATGGAGAAAATCTCTTAGATGGTTTGGAGGATTAAGCAAATGAATGTGTATAAAAGTATTCAGAATAATGTCTAACATATAGTACATAAATAAGTTTTAACTGTTATTTAAGCCTTGGAATTCAGAAATGAGCCCTGACCCCACCTTACCAACAACTATCAAATAGAGTTTTAGAAGTTGCCAAAGACTTTTTTGCCTTATAATCAAAAAGGATAAGAGTACTGGGAATAAAAAATACTCATATTTTTATTGCCTAAAAATTATGGCCAACCTAGACAGCATATTGAAAAGCAGAGACATTACTTTGCCAACAAAGGTTCGTCTAGTCAAGGCTATGGTTTTTCCAGTGGTCATGTATGGATGTGAGAGTTGGACTGTGAAGAAAGCTGAGTGCTGAAGAATTGATGCTTTTGAACTGTGGTGTTGGAGAAGACTCTTGAGAGTCCCTTGGACTGCAAGGAGATCCAACCAGTCCATTCTAAAGGAGATCAGTCCTGGGATTTCTTTGGAAGGAATGATGCTAAAGCTGAAACTCCAGTACTTTGGCCACCTCATGCAAAGAGTTGACTCATTGGAAAAGACTCTGATGCTGGGAGGGGTTGGGGGCGGGAGGAGAAGGGGACGACAGAGGATGAGATGGCTGGATGGCATCACTGACTCGATGGACGTGAGTCTGAGTGAACTCCGGGAGTTGGTGATGGACAGGGAGGCCTGGCATGCTGTAATTCATGAAGTTGCAAAGAGTTGGACACGACTGAGCGACTGAACTGAACTGAAAGCTTCCACAGGCAAAAAAATGTATTTTAGAGGGAAAAAATTAATAACCAACCACATCTTAGTTCTTAGGACTCTATTTCAATATACCCCCTAGGAGATGATCTTTCCTGTAACTGACTAGGTAGAGGATGCTTTTTACAATGTCTTAGCATTTTATGAATTTGAAATTGACTCTAGGATTATTTATCAACACGTGTGCACTCAGTTGTCTCCAATTCTTTGCAACCCCGTGACTGTAGTCCACCAGGCTCTTACATCAATGGAATTTTCCAGGCAAGAACACTGGAGTGGGTTGCCATTTCCTTCTCCAGGGGCTCTTCTTGATCCAGGGATCAAACCTGAGTCTCCTGCATTGGTAGGTGGATCCTTTACCACTTGTGCGACGTGGGAAGCCCAGGGTTATATATGCTCTATATTTATTAAGACATTGCTTTCAAACAGGTTTTTGCAATATACCTTAGCCGGGTTTGGAAGTGCCTGTCATACTCCAAGACCTGCCAGCACTAGATATTTTCAATATTTTGCTAATAAAAAGGGGCATATTGGTTTTGTGTTAATTTACATTTATAATGCTTTAAACAAATGAGACATCTTTGCTAAATATTTTAGCTTGATGCCTGTGTTTCTTAGAAACAGCTTGAAAGGATTTGTGCAATTATATCAAAAATTACAGTAAAAATTGCTTACATAATTATAGGTAAAAGATCATTAAATGTTTAGGGTTTTAAAAAATATAGCACAGCTTTAAAAAGAGGTATAGTAAATTCTTTCGAGATCAAATGATTAGATGAAATGATTCAAAGAATGTATAAATTAAGAAAGTCTATTTTATGTGTTTCTTAAAAATACTTAATGCAGACTGAGGTAGAGATTAGGTGATCTGGGATAGCATGAGAAGGGAGGCCCAGTTTAACCAGACTGGGTTTAAAAGGAAAAATATGGCTAAGGTAGTGCCAAAACAATGAGTAAACTTTTAAACATATTACTGGGAAAGAACATTTAATGAAGTACTGAACTTTGTATAAGACAGTGGTGTTTTCCAAGGGAATACTTACTTTCTTAATTTGAAATGATATTGAACTTTATTATCCAACAGATAGAAATATTACTGAAGTCAGTAACATTGATCTTGTACAAATCAATGAATTGACAGGACATTCTTGCGATTTCAGCTAAGGCAGATAGAAGATGAGGCAGAAAGAGAAAGCTTTTCTCTTTAGAAAGTGGTCTCCACACTGCCTCTAATCTATATTATATTAGATAAAAAGAACCCCATTAGTCAAAGATGGTATGTAGGACAGAATCTGGGTGGCCACGGCAAAGACACATATGAAACAGAAAGCATTAACGTAAACGTACTTTTACATATCTCTGGTTGTTATCTCAATATCTGGTTGATTGGGAATTCTTAGTCTGAACTCTTAAACAGCTGATAAGGAGTGATGTACAATTTATAAAATACAAGGTTCCAAGATCAGCAAAGGAAGAGCAAGCCTCTACTACTCAAAATTTAAAAGTAACCCTCTGAAGGGACATTTAGCAGGCTTTACAGAGAAAAATTCTGAAGAGATGATAAACAGCTGCCCCTTTTAGCTACATCTGATTCTTCAACAGAGAGGAATGCAATAGAGGGCATTATCACAGAGACCTGATGGAAAGGAATTTCAGAGAAAAGCAAGCCTCCAAGGGTAAACTCTATCGCAAAAGAAACAAATACATACATTTTTTTAAAATCATGGAGTAAAAGAGACCCTAAAATATTTACTGGGAACTTCGCTTTGGGCCAAATTTGAGGTATTTTGAATGCTTTAACACAACTGAATACAAATGAAAGGTGTACATATGTGAGAAAGAGAGTGTGTTGTTAGGAGAACCTAAAGTTAAACAAAGCAAGAATAGCAGGAGTTTTAGGATGACATATGTTTATAGCTCCAGTTAAGTGGAATGAACTTGGACCCTAGTTTTCTATCCTAGGAATGTCAGGTCATAGTCCTAGGGAGTGTACACCCAAGGGCCAGTCTTACCTGGGAGAAGTCTGAGAAGGACTGGAATTTTCCTGAGTAGGCAATTTGGTTTTCCTAGGGCTTAAACTAAATCAAGGAGTGACTGGGCAGTTTGGTAGCCCCTGAACTGCTGCTGGGGAAATCTCTACATGTCTGGAGTTGGAAGTCAGTTACAGATATTCATTTAAAGCATCCAAGAGGAGGCTGTAATGTAATAGTTTAGAACAAAATTTCCACTCCTGCAAGTGTCTGGGCATTTCTCATTGACCCAGACACCTATGATTTCCTTACTATACAATGTATACTTAGTTACTGACCACAGCAGGGAGCGGCTGCCCAGGATCCCCAGTTACTGATCAAAATATTCATACAACGTTGGTTTTGTCTACGTGTCTGGAAGAAAACTAAATCCAGGAATTGGTGCCTTCTCCAGCACAAACCAGCTGATAGAGCACGCTGAGGTGGGAAATGGGCGGTGGGTGGGTTGGGGGGGACAGACTGAAACTGGACAGAACTTTCCTCCAAGAAGCCTAATTTACTTAAGTTCAGGATTCTCAGTTTTATGAGAGTATATTAAAATATCATGTTACAATGTGATTAGGAAATTATTTGTCTTATCTATATTCTGAAATAATAATGATCAATATTTATGGAACATGTTCTACATACCAGGCATGTTGCTAAGCATTTTAAATACAGTTTGCTTCTTCACAGCAAATCTCAGAAGTCCTGTCTACCTCACTTTAAAAATTAAGAAACTAAGCCTCAGAGAAAAATATACAATTGCTTAATGGTGGAACTGGTATTCATGTCAAGGATTATTTGCCCCTAGAGATTATGATCCTAACCACCACAACTTATTATAACTTTTCATGAAAATTTGCTTATAAATCTGGGAGATGACACCAGTTACTGTTTAGACAGAAGGATTTCCTCCACAGTTTGGGGAAATGTGGAAAATCTAGTTTTCCTTCTCAGGTAGCAGCAACACAAAAACATAAATTATCTTTTAGTATTTTTTTTCTAATGTCCCAAGTCCCAAACAACATAAATCTAATGAGAATTAAATCTTAATTTGTTAAGTTCTTTCTTAGGTATTAAAAAGGAGCTTTACTTAATGACTCCCTTGAGACAGTGTAAATAAGTAGCCAACTTCAGCTTCTTATTTTAGAATTCAAAAGTCACTTGATTCTGCTAGATAAACCACATTTCTTTTTCTTCCCCCACACAGGGAGAAAAGATGTATCCTTGGGTCAGCTAACAAGCTTCTGTAGTGTAACCAGAGGAATAATCAGAGGTGAGAATACACTCTCAGACACGAATTTCCCTAAATACTTTTCAGAACAAACATTTCTCATCCCTCTTTCACAACTTTATCAGAAGATTATGATGTCTGTCCTTTGTATTTTATCATTTTTGCCAAATTATTTGAAATATTTCAGCATGATCCTCCAAGAAAACCTTTTAGTAAGCACATTTTTTGCAACTGTAGATATCTGCCCTAAATCAATCTACAATTCACAGTTACAAAAAACAGTCACAATTTTTTATTAACAGAAAAATAATTTTTGTGTCATTCTTGCCCTATTTTAAGTTTTAGGTACATACAACTTAGGAAAAAAATCTTACCTTACTTAGAAGTGTAGGCCTCCCAGAAGTCCATATCACTAAGCAGTCCATAAGAATACAGGTTGAATTCAGGTGTGAGAGGTTGTACTGATGAATACAGTCTGAGTCAGAAAGCAAAGTCTAAAGGTGTATTTGATTACTTGCCTATGATAGTTCAAGGAAACCAATAATGTAAGGCAAGACTCCTGACCCTACGCAGATCAGGGTCAATACAGATGTTTAAAGTCCAGAAATCAGGACGCCCAGTTACAGATAGTATAATGGAGCAGCTGGCCCCTTTGGGAGCATGCTTTGCATGCCATCCTTCACCATCAGCAAGACCCAGGCAACCTCCCTGGGGTGGGACTGCTCTCTGGTCTCCAGGTGCAGAGCAAGCCTATCTAGTTGGCTAGATTACTACAATCACCTGCTGCTGATTGCAGCGAGTGCTGATGGTGCCATGCAAACGAGCCATAACCTTGCACAGAGTCACAGCACATCTGCACCTACAATTCTCATTGCAGTGCTGACTGGGAGCATACTCAAGATGAACACACTCAGCTTCAGAGAATAGCTTTCTTTGTAAAGACTCCCCTGAACTCCGTGGGGAGACCTTAGCAGTGCGTGCCTCTGATTTATGCTATTGCTATTATAATTATTGGGTGTTTACTTTTCTCTCTCACACATACACTCACGCATGTGGAAGACACTAGGCATCATGCTTTACTCACTCCTGTAACCCCAACTAGCAATGTGCCTACTACATACTAGCACATAGTAGGTGGTCAGTATTTGCTTGTTACTTCACCAGGACATTAGACTCTTTGAAAGGACTTCAGCAGGACTCTCTTGTCTGATCAAAAGGCACACCAAGTCCTTGATCCTGTGGCCCTGGCTGACTATCTAGCCTCTGTGCATTACTGCCCGCATCCACTTAGCCGCCTGCCAATGGAGACACTTGGAGGAGAAGGCAAGGTACATTGCGGGAGGGAGAACTCTTCCCACTTCCTCTCCCTCCTTCTTCTACTCAGCTCTCACCAGTGGTGAGTCTTTTACTACTCCCTGAAAGCTGAATTGGAGGTTGCTGTTCCCCTCCCAGGATCCCCAAAGTCACCCATGCCAACTTAAATCACTATTTAATAAGATTCATTATGAAATAAGATCAAACAAGGGCTTCCTTTAAAGACACAGGCAATCCCAGCTTTCACCTCTGAGTCCCCAGGGCCACACAGTTCTCATACATCACAGCCACTCTAATATTAGTTTAAGGAAATAGCTAAGATCCTAAAGCCCACACATGGGGAGAACAGACTTTCACGGAATCTCAAAATAGAAGAACCAGATAGTCTTTGAACATTTTTGAAGTCTTAAGATGAAATACCATATAGGTATTTATTATGCAGAGACTGTTAAAGCTGAAGTAAAAATAGAATTACGGTTTTTAAGAATATCAATAGATGAGAGATGAGGGTTGCTCTGAGGTTAATGTCACAGAGAAAGTTACCTTAACTCAACATTTATACTATAACTAAAGACTAGATCAACAGCTGTAGGTTATGCACCTTTCCCTTGAGATGGATTTGTCACTGCCTCTCCAGGAAGGGGTACATGAAAGGAAGCAGGATGAGCCATTAGGAACTAGATTAGGGAAGCCCACAGGGTCACTGCTTGCAGAGGTTCTATTGTTAAACTCTGACAGCTGTTACCAATCCAAGTATGTATCAGTTTGGATTCTCCTCTGCCAAGTTCCTACATAATGTCTTCAAGTTGCTGGGAGGAGAAATGGCATATGGAATATTGTTAACATTGATCGTATCTATCATGCATATGCACCTACTCTAAGGCTCAGAAGAGAATTTAAAGTAACACTGGCATTTAACACTTATTAAATTTGCAAAAGTTCTGAAGAAATAAAAGTATAACTGTCGTGTAACTTGAGGATGGGAGAGTAGTTACTGCTGAATCCTCAGAGATCAAATACGGCTGAAATTAATAATCCAACCAGAGTCTTTCAACTGTCAAAACACTGCAGAAGAAAGTGAATTTGAGCTCTAACGTGGAGGAGTAGACAGACATGACTAAAATTTAGACAATCTTAAATTGGTCTGAAAGGCAGACTAAGCATTATATATTAGGCATTTGCTAAATCAGTTCTATCAATTTTTATTTCTAACAAGAAACAATCTCCTAGTACTAGCTAGTAGAAAATTTGATCTGTTAAATTCACACCCTTGTTTTCCTAGATGCTAAACGTGATGTCTGTCATCGTTTGTGCATTTCTTCCTGTCCTGGCCCATGGCTGCTACAGAATTGTCACATCGGATGCTGGGGCTTCTCATTCTTCAAGATTCTATCTGTGACCTCCTCTTTGTTCTCTGTTTTCCTTGTATTTTCACACATCTCATGTATAGAACAGCCTCAACAATTTTCAGTTTTATAGTGTGTTATCATTTAAAATTGCTTCCATGTGCAATTCTGTGCATCTATTCTTCCATTCTGTGTGTCTATCTTGTTCATCCCAGGGATTCTGTTTCCTAGAGAGTCATAAAGGAGAGAAAATTAACACCCTTCAATGTTCATTTGCAGCCTGGAGGGGTCAAGGTTTTCCTTTCTTCAGGGTCTCTTGTTGACAATTTTGAAAGTTTTCTACATGGTTCCTTAAAACATGCCTCCCCCACCAGGACAAAGCCCCAGCTACCCACGGGAATTGTTAACTCAAGAACACCCTTGGGTTCACCCTCCCTCTTTCCTTCCTTCTTTCACTCTTCTCAGGGCCCTCCACCATTTGGGTTCCCTTCCTCAGTTCAACTACTTGCATGAAAGACTTAGCTCAGGCTCTGCTTCTTGGAGAAACCCAATTACTTAAGGCTATGAAAACATTCTTTTGATTTTCTGGTTCATTCTTATTACCCTATCAATCACCAGAGCTAAAACTCAATACTCTTTTTCCACTTACAATCACAAAGAACAGCCTCAAGACTTAATATTTGAATATCAAGTATAACTTCCATAAATTCTATTCAGCCTTGCACACATTAGGTGGTTAATAAGGGAAAATTGTGGTTACTTTTAAGGCAGTGATCACTTAAGAAGAATGATGTATATGTAAATATGAAAAGAAATACATAAATTGCCCTTTTGCAGATGACTTAAAATAGCTAGAAGTAGCTATAACTACCCAGTGACATTTCTAGGATCAGTTCAGAGAGTTCTACATCTATAAACCTTCCTGGCTGTTTTCTTTTCATCCTATGTTTTCTAATAAAAAGTAAAAACTTAATTCTTACGGCTTCTTATTTTATGTATATATTGATGGTTTACAGTCTTACAGAATGGAGAAAACACAATGATGTCCTTATAGCTTTGAGGTTTATAATAGCAATAATACCAATGTTTATCCACTGTAATTATCTATACATATATGTATTAATGGGGGTTGCTTTCACTAATTTTATAAAGATGGAACATGATCATCTTCTCTGTTTCTGGTTAAAAAATTAAGAAAATCTCTTGGACAAAGTACCATATTGTTATCAGCTTCACATATCAGCACAGTATTCAGAAAACCAACTGCTGAATGTGAAACTATTTTTGATTTGGAAAGGAAAAATCTAAGTATAAGTAGTAGTACCAAAAGGAACAGTTCTATGCAGCTTATGCAGACTATCAGATCAGTTAGCCACAATGCTTCTGATTTAAAAGCCAACAAAGATCATTTTATAATATTTGACAGACACCAGAAATCAAGCAACCTGAATGTAAACATTGCTGTGATTGCTTGTCACTAAAGATTGAGATGCTGTGTATTATGTTATAAATATGAAGCAAAGAAATCAAGACCCAGCTTATGAATCTCAGATATACTGGCTGACACATTCATCAATGTGGAAAACCTGGATTTTTTCCAGGGTTTCCAAAAGTACACACAAGAGTCAATACAGAGTGGCTGAGGAATCTATTTCTCTCAAAGTCTAAAGCAGATATACCTATAAATAGGCCTCAGTTACTTCCATGAACACCAGAATTATCCACATAATTAATAATAATACAATTTTTAAAGAACATTTAAAGTGTAGTTTGCTTGAACATAAAAATAACAGGTCATGTCAGTGGAAAAAATAATAAAGTGAAATCAGTTTTCATGACTGCTTTTAATTCCTGAGGAAAAATATGTATTGTTTTTGTTGTTCAGTTGCCCAGTCACGTCTGACTCTTTGAGACCCCATGGATATAAGCATGCTGGGCCTCCCTAACCCTCACTACCTCCAGAAGTTTGCCCAAGTTCATGTCCATTGCATTGGTGATGCACAATTTTAAAAAATTATTGAAGCTCTAAGTAATTCACTCCTTAGTCAAAAAATAGAATATCTTTGTTTCAATAAGCCCATCTTTTTACTTTGTATTCCACTAGAACATAGCTTTCCATAGATACACTGTCATGTATTTCCCTATTCTCCAATATTATAATCAAAATTAGATTCATATTTACATGACTGTCTTGGTAAAAACAAAATTATGAAAGTGCTCTGATCAATTTTGCTTAAAATCTTATACTATGTTGACTTGGCAACAATCAGTTGGAGTGCACAGAAAAGAGCCAGATGTTCACAGAACAACAATGACTGAGGAACAGTAGACATTACAAACAGCCACCACCAGTGGTCACCTTGTAATGGTGCAAATGGTCAACAAGTTTCAACAGGTTCCACAGCAGAAAAATCTCTCTGGAGCTCATGGTAAGACTAAGGCATCAAATACTGGGAGACAGGATGGACTTTATTGGATATGCATTATGAAGTCGTCACTCTGTAGGAAATTATATACTTGCTCTGGAAATGGGGCAATTACGTGAAATGTTAATGAATACTTTCAGACAAAAGAAGTGTCAAAATAGCAAAGTGGGATTGGATTTTATGAGGAGGTTAATTTCCAAAGTCAGCATATAAAGCAAAACACTTGCAAAGTCAAAATTACCTCTGAAAGTCCTTACAAAAATCCCTTACCACATAAGAAACAGACAGAAGTATCCCAAGTTTAACAGAAGAGTTTGTCTTTTAGAGTTTTATTATTTAAGCATGGCTACAGACTACTATTTCTTTAGTTCAAAATACTATTTTTCATTTGAGGACCCAATGTAATTGACATGCATTTCAGGTCTATGTGGTACTAAAAATACCTGCAATATATGCCTGAAGTGAAGTCAAGTGAAGGTTGCTCAGTCATGTCCAACTCTTTGTGACTTCATGGAATGTAGCCTGCCAGGCTCCTTTGTCCATGGGGTTATCCAAGCAGGTATAGTGGAGTGGGCAGCCAGTCCCTTTTCCAGGGGATATTCCCAACACACGGATTGAACCCAGGTCTCCCGCATTGCAGGTGGATTCTTTATTAACTGAGCCACCAGAGATATTCTTAATCACTATGAAATCGCTGCACTCAAAACTACACATATGACTTATAGAAAGTCACAGAACACTGTGTGGTATCAATTACCTTTAAGATTTGGTGAGGTAGTTTCACTTATATATGAAAGCAACAGAACTTGAAGTCACTCCCAACTCTAAGATATGGGTCTATGAAATGCCTTTTCTATAAGAAAGCAGTCAGTAAGTATTGATCCACAATTAAGAAAATCAGAAAACCCCAGTGCAAAATGCTACCTCTGACCTGTCACCACTAAGCCTCTAGGTCAGCACCCATGTCAATCACCTAAGTCTGAATTCATAGTTTAGATTTTTGACTCAGTGTCAGAACTGATGGTCCTCTGACACAGGACTGTGTCAAGGTTGGGTCAGATTTTTGGTATAAGCTTTAGCAACAGACCTACGTTTGAACCACAGAGCCACTTTTGTGTTTTGTTTTTCCCTTTTTGAGATAATTATAGGTTAATGTACAGTTGTTAAGAAATAAGACAAAGAGATCCTAGGTACCCTTTACCCAGTTTCCCTGAAAGATAACATCTTGCAAAACTAGTATAATATTAGAATGAATGTGTTAGTTTCCTAGGACTGCCATAACAAACTACCACAGTTTAGGTGGTTTAAACAACTGAAAGCTATTTTGTCACTGTTCTGGAGGCTTGAAGTCTGAGAACAAGTTGTCAGCAAGGCTAGTTCCTTCTGAGGTCAAGAGACCTCAGAAGCTAAAGTTCAGGTGAGCTGAACACCTCAAGGTCTTTGCTGTCAAGGTTGGTTTCTCCTGGTGTGTAGATGGCTGTCTCCCCGCTGGGTCTTTATGTCTCCCCTCTGTATGTGTCTTAGGATTTCTTCTTAAAAGGAAATGACTCATATTAGATTAGGACTCTTCCTAATGACCTCATTTCAATGTAGGAACCTCTTTAAAGACTGAATCTCCAAATATTATTACATTCTGAGATCTTGGTAGTTAGGATTTCAACTATGAATTTTGGTGGGGGAGGTGTTAAATTCAGTCTGTAACAACTAGGGTATTGATATTCATACAGTTAAGATACAGAACATGTCCATCACCACAAGATTAGCTCATATTGACCTTTTTAGGCACATTTATCTTCCTCCTCTCACCCTACTCGAAGGCAATGGCACCCCACTCCAGTACTCTTGCCTGGAAAATCCCATGGACAGAGGAGCCTGGTAGGCTGCAGTCCTTGTTGTTGCTAAGAGTCAGGGACGACTGAGAGACTTCATTTTCACTTTTCACTTTCATGCATTGGAGAAGGAAATGGCAACCCACTCCAGTATTCTTGCCTAGAGAATCCCAGGGACAGAGGAGCCTAGTGGGCTGCCGTCTATGGGGTCGCACAGAGTCGGACACGACTGAAGTGACTTAGCAGTCTCACCCTACTTAACCCATTAACCCCTGGAATTTATTCATCTTTTCTCCACTCTATAATTTTGTCATTTTGAGGATGTCTTATAAATGGTACAGATAGTGTATTACTTTTAGGGATTGTCTTTTTAAACCTAGCAGAATTCTCTGGTGATTCATCCAGGCTGTTGCATGTGTTACTAATGCATTCCTTTTCCAAGGCTAAGTAGTATTCTATAGTGTGAGTACTACAGTTTAACCACTCACTAGTTGAAGGACATGAGGGCTGACTTCAGTTTTTGGCTGTTACCAGTAAATCTGCCATAAGTATCTATGAACAGGTTCTGAGTGAGCACAGTGTTCATTTGCAGGGATAAATACCAGGAGTGCAATTGCTGGAATATTTTGTTTTTTTAAGAAACTGCTTATTTCCCAGAATAGCTGTACCATTTATATTCCCTCCAGCAGTATGAGTAATTCACTAGCAATATGAGTGATCCAATTTCTCTAAATCTTCACCAGCATTTGGTGTCACTATTTTTTAATCAGCATGTGGTGCTGTCACCATTTAGCTATTCTGATAGGTAGGCAGTACTTCATTCTGAGTTTAATTTGCATTTCCCTGTTACCTAACAATGTTAATATCTTTTCACATGCTAACTTATATATTCCAGTGAAATGTCTGTTTATGTTTTTCCTCATTTTCTAATGATTTGCTTATTTGTTGTTGAGTTTTAAGCACATTTTATATATTCTAAATACTAGTCCTTTGTCAGACACATGGTTTACAAATATTTTCTGTCTGTAGCTTGTCTTTTCATCCTTCTAACAGAGACTTTTGCAGAGCAACAGTTTTTAGTTTGAGACTTTAGGTCTTACTCTTACATTGTATTTTAATTGATTTTTTCTGATACAGATTCAGTGGCGAAAGGTAGGGATGTCATTCCTGTACTGTCCGCAGAGTGTGTAATTTCCTTGGTTCTGTCTCGCCGTGGAAAAATTTGAAGTGGTAGACCAGTGTTGCAGCTCGTTTACAGCTCAGTTTTATTTGACAAACAAAGGAAAATATATTCTCAAGGCATGAGGGCAGGTTGATCCAAAAAAAGAGAGGGGCTTAATTTTGGCTCCTCTTTTTATATATTTTTTTCTCCTCCCCCTGAGCCTGCCCTATGTAAATTGGGCCAGTCAGGAGGGCTGTTTGTTTCACCTGAGGTTCTCACTCCAGTCCTCAGACCTTCCTTTGTTCCATTTTGGAGGGCTTTTTCCTTTGTCTTTTAGCCAACACTATTTTGGATTCCTTTTTCCTATTCTAACTACCTAACCCTACTACAGAGTGGGGTGGAACTCCAGGGTCCCACACAGTCTCTGCTGGCACTCAGGGGTGGGCAAAGTTCTCCTTTCTGCCTAGGAGGGACAAAAGTTCCAGTTTCCTATTCAGCCTTCTCTCCCACCACCCCCGTAGCGGGGCATGGCACTTTCTTACAGCCTCTAGAAAATACAAGCCTCAGTTCTCCCACCACCATTTTTCTGTGATGTTTGGTATAAATTGAGAGGCTATTGTCTAAGTTTTCTGTCTTGCTAGGATTTCCCTTTCTGATTTGTTTAGTAGAGAGAACAGATTTTTGTTTTGGCCCTTTCATCTATGCCTGTTGGCATTTCCAGTTGCCAGAGTCTAGGATTCAAGGGCTTCCCTGGTGGCTCAGACGGCAAAGAATCTGCCTTCATGTGGGAGACCTGGGTTCGATTCCTGGGTCAGGAGGAAGGCTAAGAGAAAACCCAAGGAATTCTCTACACTGTAGCTCCTTGGGTCCTGGATGCCCTAGCCTGTTGTCCTTTCTCTTTCTACCTTTCAGAGCCTTATATTATTCTATATACAGTGTTCAGGGTTTTTATTGTACTTAGTGGAATAAAAAGAGACAGGTGCTTCCACTTAGTCTGCCTGGAAGCAGTGATAGGGAAGCCCTTCTCTGTCACTTTAGCTTCTGTGAGACCCGGGAAACACCTACCTCATAGGGTGGTGCAGAAGACTAAACAAGACAATATATAAGGTGCGTGGCCCACTGTAGACAGTGAACTACTGAATTGTTTCTCTTTGAAATGAAAACTGTGCTACCAGCCTTCTGACCTTTCAGGTGCATTTTACAAGACTTCCTCTGAATCTTCTAGTTCCAGGGATCAGTATCTGCCAGATCTTTACATCCTCTCAATACCAATAAGACTATTCCTGCCTTTCCCCCTTGGAGTTGGCTATTTCATATAGGGATGTGATTTCCTTAACAAAGCCCCTTGTCTATAGCAGACACTCAAACATCTACTCAAATGCAAGTTCCTCCAGTATCATTGTGAATTTTAGGAATGCCTTGGGGGAAATTCTCTCACAATAGGGCCATTTCCCCAGTAACAGAATAGGAATGACACCAGATATTTACCTCATAGGAACAGTGGCTCCACATGCCAACCTTCTCATCTGAATCATATCCACACCTTAAAAAAAAAAAAAGGCACACTGCCAGAATAATGCAATAAAATCCTCCCATTATCACTGGTCTTTCCCTGACTTCCCCCCTCCGCACAGTTCCACCATTGTTCCACAGAAGGGGGAAGTAAAATTATAGTGAAGACAGCAAAACGGAAGAGGAGACAGTTACCAGCAGAGTCAAAGACTACTGTGTAAGGGAGATACATACAGACACCACAAGGGAGGATTCAGGCTTCCCTCCCAGCAGTCACAAACCAGAATTTCCTTCACTGTAGAACAGCAATACAGGGACATAGATAATGTAATGTACAGATACAGAGTCCTATTTCTCCTGAACTAAATTCTTGGATGAGAGCTATGCATAATCAAATGTAACTGTAACATTCCAAAAGCACATTATTGAGTGAAGAACACTTTTAAAATAATTTTGCAACTCTAAAACAATGGACTATGCAATGAGAGTTTCTTTTGGTTATTAAATAGTTATTTAGAGCTGGAGACAATAACCCTGAGGTTCCAGATTCTGACAAGTTAAAGTCATCTGAAGGTGAAGATGATCTAATGTGTTTTGAGAAACCTCAGGTATGTCCATTTGGTTGCCACTCCAGTGGTCTGTTTAAAACATTTACACTTCCTTAAAAACAATAAATGAATCCATCTAACTTTTTACAGGCTCATTTTAAAAGATTTTTCTGGAAGATGTAAATTCAGAATCTCCAACCTACTTTGAAGGAGAGTTGAAGGATAAAAATTCCTTAGAAGGAGCCTATTTTATTTGAAGATCAGATGTGTGTATATTTCTGTGGAATGGATTTTGTTTCTGCATGTTACACAAGGAACTCCCATTCCCAGAAACATAGATTTATCATCTCCATATGAGTCAGATATGTCCTCATATTTTTTCTCCTATTCATCTGTAGATGTCAAGTTTACCCAACCTTGGATTGTATTTCTTCAATTACCAGTGGATGTGAAGAATGTTTCAAATGACAAGGAAACTGTTTACTTACCTATATACTTTTTTAAAAGGCTTGAAGACAAGTATCATATTTCTTCAAGCTGTCATCCTAGCAACTAGGGTCCTCATTACCTGGAAAGTAATAAGCACTTATTGAATGAAAGGACTGTGAAAGGAGAAGAAAAACAAAAGGAGTTAACTCAAGCATTTATTTTTAAAACTTATGATGAGTGCTCAAGTTGAGTGTTCTAGGGGGACAAGACACTTAAAAGATTTTTATAGGCTATATTAAGGAAGGTCAATTTCATTATGAAAGTTCTTGAAGGGTATGAGAAAACTGAGGTTGTGTTATTAATAATCACAGAAGAAAATGCAAGGACATCAAGATTGGTTTAGCAGCAGTTGAGGGGACAATTTAGTTTAGTAAGAACTGGAGAGGAAATTGAGGCTAAGGTTTTTCAGGGTTCAGTGAAAATTTTTTAGTCTTTTAGAATCTAGCACAGGAAAAATAATGTAACTGGGTACCTCAGAAATACATATTTCTACTTTTCAATGGATTGAATGTTGCCTTACAATAAGAGCATTCAAAATAGCCTGTGGGGATAGAAAGGAGAAGACGACAGAAGATCAATAGAAACATGAAGGTTCTAGAAGTACAACAGGTAAACCAGAAAGCAGTAAGTTTTGTTAACAGCAGTTTGTGTTAGATAACAAAGGAAAGCAGCAAGTTGGCTTTAATAAAGGAAATATTTGGGGACAAACAGGTTATTTTCCCTGAACTAGTTAACTTTTTTCCTTCTCCTTCACTGGGAGCTTTCCTCCCAGGAGTACTTTTGGGCAAGTTAGATTTTTATTGAATGTTGATTTTATTTAAAGGATCTAATTATGAAAATATGCAATTTGAATAAGAAATATTTGGGGGGAGGTTGGAATTAAATAAAGTGTATAATAAAGAGCTATCAATATTTGCAGTTTGAGAAGTATGGTAGATTAAATATCCTAAACAACCATTCACAACCTAATCTAAGAATTTATGTAAATATTTTAAAAATCTTTTATAAAATGTCAATAGACAAAATTAAGGAACATAAGAAAAAATTCCCTCAAATTACTTAAAACCAGGAATGTTGAATAAATAGGCACCAAATCCATTTCTTGACCTGTCAGTTTCTGAGGAACCCTAGAGAGTCTCAAAGAGATTCTTTGTGAGCGAAAATGAGGAAGAACTAAGTCCTATGTCCCATCTAGTTAGGGAATCTAATAGAACAAGTGTTAGTCACTCAGTCATGCCCAACTCTTTGAGATCCCATGGACTGCAGTCCACCAGGCTCCTCTGTCCATGGGATTCTCCAAGCAAGAATACTGGAGTGGGTAGCCATTCCCTTCTCTAGGGGGTCTTCCTGATCTAGGGATCAAACCTGGGTCCCCTGCACTGTGGGCAGATTCTTTACCTTCTGAGCCACCAGGAAAGCCCTAGTATTCTAACAAAATATCCTAATACTCTAATAGAATACCCTGCATAAAATTTTGACTCCTTCAGAATATAAGGTAAAAAAAGAACATTGCCCTAAAAGATGACATCAAGAAAACATGCCTTTCAAACATGGTGCTAGGTGAAGGGAAAATAAAAACAAATGTCTCCCAGAGAACATACAAACATCAACTTGTTGTCAAGTTCACTGTCAACACTCAAGCTACCTGTGTAGTCCAAGGAAACCCGAAGCACAAAACTAATTTGCAGTTGTACTGGATTAGTTGTACCTCCAGGATACTAAGATAAGAAAATATCAATCCTCTATAGGAACTTAACAATCACCCAGAACTCTTAAGAATTCCCACAGATAAAACTCCAAGAAAACTGAGCACCTCCTTACACATACCAAAAGACAAATCACAAAGTAATAATGAAAACATATTATGAGTAAGAACTGTCAGAAATAGACCCATAAACATTTCAAATATCAGAATTATCAATGAGAACAAAAAGCAAATATATTTAAAGAAACGAGATCTTTGAGAATGAGCTAGGAACAAGAGATTTCAAAGAATAAGAACTAAGAGATTTAAAACACAATCAAACAGAATATGTATAAAGGAATATAGTGCATAAAATGTAAAGTTCAGAGTATGAATTAAAAAGCTAATTTTATTTGCTCTGTCTACACTGGAGGTATAATTTGAAAAAAAAAAACCCAAAATGCATCTTAGAAGGACTGATACATAAATATAAGGGAGACAGCAAGAGACATGGAGAACAGAATGAATAGACTAGAATAGAATGTCTAACTGGAGTTCCAGAAGGACATGAGAACCTGAGGAAGAGATGGATAATGGCTGATAATTTTTATAAGTATTAAAATATCAAGATTTCCTAAAAGTCTGAAGCAGAAAAAAATAAAACCATACATTGACACATCATAAGTATTAAAGAAAGGTAGATTTTGAAGTCAGTCAGAGAGAAGTTGAAAGACAGCCTATAAAATAAAGGCACCAGAATAATGGTTGAACTCTTAAAAGACTATCATGGAAAGTAGAAGATGGAGAAATAATATATGTAAGATAACATCAATTCATACCTAAAGACATTTTGAAGAAAAAAGATATTAAATTATTCTGTTTTTTTACAACCAGAATAAATTCATTAAGTAAATTCTAATGAATGTGATTCAAAAAGAAGGGAAATGATCACAGACAAAAGGTCTGAAATGTAAAAAGTAATGTCTAGCCTCTAGCCCACATCTAATTTGGCAGCATAAAAGTACAAAAGCACATTGCTCAGATCTCCCTTTCAGGGAGAACCTATAACAAGGAATACAAGCCACTGACAATCTCTAGCTGTAGCATCTTCAGGATCTACTGTTGTGTTTGGGCCAAAGATAATCCTCCCCAGACAGCTCCCAGCCAATGACAGAAAAACAGCAGTACTGGAATGTGATTACTTCTGGCCAATGCCAGCATTCTGTGATGCTGTCTTTGCTCTGGAGCTCTCTGTCAAACTCAAGACACCTCAGCCTCACACTTTTCCTGTCCAATCTGTCCTTCATTCCCTGACCTGTTTCATAAATGTCAGATCTGCATCATAGTCAGAAGGCTTTCCCTATTCCTGCTTACTTTCCTCTTTATATTTCACAGGCATTACCAGCAAAAATAAACAAACAACAAAAAAACCTCATCAGGTCAGGGCTAAGAGTAGGAAAGGCGGTATTAGGGTTTGGCTCATTCATAGCAATGGGGTTCATGAGCAAAAATAGGAGAGAGGTGGTGGTGCTTAAATACCATAAACCAGAGACCCCCAAATTACCTTAACAACCAGCAAATTTAGAAGGGTGGCTAAGGGGCTTATCCCACAGGGGATTGCAGTGCCTACAGACAAAACAGACCAGCAGTTAGTAAGGATGCTGCTACCACATACAAACAAAATAAGGTAAGAATGGAAAAGCAGAAAGCTGAATGCAGTCATCTCTTTTAAAAGTCACATTCTTCTGTGTAGTTCCCAAACTCAATCAGGTTTTCCTGGAACTTACTGACTGAAGAGGTGGTTGAGTCCTCGGGATGAAGGACTTCTCAAAACCATAGTAGATATGTACTGTGAAGATTCCACTAGTTATTTTCCAAAGAAAAATATGGCCATTTACTTGAACACAGGGGAAAGGAGAATACCCAGATATCCCAAGACTTTGGGGCATAAGATTTTTATGAACACTGATAATAAGAAAACACAGTCAAGGTTCCTCTGTTAGAGGGGGACATGCAAATTCCAGGTAAGAAATGGATTACACTGATTACGGATAATGGATTACGGTACATCTACTTGGTTTGCAGAACCACACATCATCAGTTTCTTAGTCCTCAAACAGATAATTAGGATTGACATATTTGTCAGTTAGCATAACCCCCATAATGGGTCCTTGTCCTAGGGGTAGGAGCTATAACAGGGGGGAAGTCTCTGAAATAATTTTACACTACATGTAATAGTAAATATACAACAATATCATATTCCAAAAAGAATACAAGGGTGGTGGTCCCTATTCTATTTCTATTTAATTTGCCACTCTGATCCTAGAGAAACCGAGTGCATCCAAAGAGTGTCTATAGACCACGGCAAGCTCACCAACTAGTAGCTCCTGTCACAGCCATTGTGCTGAATGTGGTTTCATTGCTAGAGCAGATTAATAAGGCCTCAGGTACATGGCACACAACCAGAGACATAACATTTTTTTTTCTGATCCAACCAGGTATGAGAATAGAACACTTGCATTCATGTGAAACAGACAAAATTTCTCTATAATTTTGCCTAAAGGACAGCTAACAATATCCTCACTTAATAAGGCCCTCTGTCCAAACACAGTCTAAGAGATCTGGACCATCAGCTAGGATTCACCTTACCAGTTACAGCCACAAGATCAAATGCAATGGTAAAGCTATGGTACAGTTATCAAATGCAATGGTAAAGCTATTGTAAAGCTATGCAATGGTAAAGCTATCTGGACCATCAGCTAGGATTCACCTTACCAATTAAAGCCACAAGATCAAATGCAATGGTAAAGCTATGGTTACTCCAAGTCCCCACTCAGGCAGCGAAGCCCATGGGAAGCCTGGAGAAGCCATCTCCTGAACAAGTGTGGACTATGACAGCAATGTATAGTTGCATTGAAAGTGAAACTCACATAGTCAAGTCCAATTCTTTGCAATCCCATGGACCATAGCCCAACAGGCTCCTGTGTCCATGGAATTCTCCAGGCAAAAATACTGAAGTGGGTTACCATTCCCTTCTCCAAGGGATCTTCCTGACTCAGGGATAGAACCCAGGTCTCCTGTGTTGAGGACAGATTTTTCTTTACCATCTGAGCCACCAGGGAAGCCCAAAGTTCCATTAGCACCTCCTGTAAAGAGAAAACTTGCCACAAGGAGTACAGTTGGCTGACAACTTCCAAGGACTGTGCTTTTGAAATCTATCACAGCACTCAAATCTCCTCAGGCAGGTTGTGCTCAGGCACTCTGGTATAAGATCCTGGCCATTTTTCCTTAAAGGGCATTCTTTGCTCCAGAGCTCCCTGTTAGGTTGACCAAATGACTTTCTCTGACACTTACCTAGTTTGAAGTGCTTTGTTCTTAATTCTCCTTCTTTTACAAGTATCAGACCTAGATCACAGTCTAAACACTGTAGTTGACTACACCTGAAGATCCTGCACTTCTTGACATTTGCTTTCCCAGAGGTTCTGAACTAACAGTCAACTATAAATCTGATGATACTACATGCAGCACAGCCCCTACTGCTAACAGAAAACATCTAGCACTTTCTATTGATGCTGAAACAATTATGAAATATTGTTATTTTTTTCCCTTCATTTTCATATCTACTGATTTAGCATCCTTAGTCCAGCAACATGATTAACCTTACCTAATGAAAGAGAACCACATGGTTCTTCTATACTTTGAAAAGCATCCATCGTAGAACAGATCTTTGGGATATGCCCATATCAGGTTCACACTTTTTTGTTATTGATAAGTTTTATTTTAAAAGTGAAAGGTAATAATACCAGAATGGTATTGTTGGATAAGCAATTACTCTAGACTCTCTCATAGAACCCAATCCCTTAAAAGAAGCCAAATCAGCTCAAATAGTCGAACTTGTAGTCATACAAAGGGCATGTTAAATTGCCAATAAATATGATACACACACATTACTGATACGATTTTGGAAGTTCATTCCAAATAGTTCAGGACTTTGAAATGCTATGGAAACCCTAAGATTTTCTACCTGAGAAAGTTGCTATCATCACGATAGAAGCCTATAATAAAAAAGACAACCATAGTATACCACCATTCTTAATAGGTGGTGTTAACAAAAGTTCTAGTACAAATGCACTCTCTTACAGAACAGAAAGGAAAAAAGTTATGCAGAAGTCCAAGGAGTCCACAATAGAAGCATAAAATTAGACCTCAAAATCTGGGCAAAAATAGAAGTCATCACATTTTAAAAGTCATGAAAAATCTGTGAAATCAAGGAAAGATGTCTGGTGTCACCAGATAACTTGCAAAGAACCCTGCTAAAACCCTCCATGAAACAGTTAATTATAATTGAGACAAATTGCTTCTGATATTAAATATTAATGGGAAACCTTTCCTAGAAGAGAGGATATGCCCAGTTTATGCTCCAATCTGTAATTAACATAATGCTAAAAAAAATGACAAAGGTAATACAGACTGAAACTACAAATGACAGGATTGGTTGAACATCTCCAAACAAATTTTATAAAACGGTTTACCCCATAGGTGAATATGTAGTAGTAGTAATAGAATATTTATTTTCTGGATGGTCCAAGACACAGCAATTGCAGTGAGCATAATTTAAAAAGAGAGACTAAGTTTTCATAACTTCTACCTAGGTCAGCCTAACATTTATCCCCATCCACTGATAGGGAAAGACATTTTGGTGGGGAGCAATTATTCATAGTTTATGAAAGACGTTGTCCTTAATTCAGAAAACTTCACTGCCCTTATTAATCCCAAACTCTCTGTAAAAGTGGAAATATTCTTAACATAACTAGAAAGTTACAACTACTGGAGACCTTAAAATGACATTCAACTGCAAGTCAACTGCTGATTCAAGATCCTCAGAGGAAGCAGGCAACTGAGTGAAGTAGATATTTCTGCCCCAAATCATCTGAATAAGATATCCAGAACCACTATTGGCCTGACTCTACACTGACCAAGAACTGGGCAAACAAAACTGAATACACTTGGGGACCAACCAGGACAGAACTGTTTCCATTAGCACCTACTACAGTCACCCTAGAAAAGGGCGCCAAGTTTCCTTACCTCCAATATTTAAGGTACTACAGAGGCAGTATTGAACTAGGCAAGGGGACTTGGGCTGGCTTGACATTAAAGACAGCAAAAGCCATCAAGAAGTTGATGTAAACACACACTCTTGACAGCCATAGACTAGACTTGGAGTTACTTTCCACCTTGGCCCTGGAGATTCCATGACTGCTGACCTGGTTTATACCACCAGGTAGCAGCCTGACTCATAAACCCTATACAACTCTGCCCTGACACATGCCTACCAGGTGCAAAAACCTCAGTAAGACCTTCAAAAGGAGAGATATAAAGATCAAAGGCATATGTCCTAGATTTTCTCAAGATCATAAGATACCTTTTCCTAGCCCCCAAGGTACACATGATAGCTGTAACTCCTTAGGCCAAAACATACAAAGCACTTGTTGTTGGGTTTGTTCAGTTGCTGTGTCTGACTCTTTGTGACTCTCTGGACTACAGCACACCAGGCTCCTCTGTCTTCCACTGTCTCCCAGAGTTTGCTTAAATTCACGTCCATTGAGTTGGTGATGCCATCCAGCCATCTCATCTTCTGTCACCCCCTTGGCCCTCTCCAGCCTATCCAGACTTCTTTATCCTCTTCATCCATCTCTCATGCCCTGGGAGTCAGGATGGGTCTGAGACTTAACGCCCAACAAATTCTAAACATGAAGCTGGTATCAGCTCCCTGAGGTCTTATGGAAGAGTCTGTTGCCCACCCCCACCCCCAGAGTAGAGGAGCATTAATCATTTTTCTACCTCCTCCAAATCGGTACTTCAAAACATTAGTGTCTAAAATTATTCAAGGATCCCTTGAAAGAACAAACACACAAAGCTGGAGCCTGAGTAGCCTCAACACAATACCTTGAAAAATTCTGACTATGCAAGCATATCAGAAAAGGACAGGTAAAACCAAGTTACCCATTTATTATTTCTACCTGTGTGAAAGGATCAGGCAAGAAGGTAAATCATATGAGAAATATCCTTATCTGTAACAATTTGTAACAGGGGGAAATAGATATTCAATATCTTAATATTAGATACTGATGACTTAGATATTTATACTTACTGTTACTTGAACATTATATTGAACTTATATGCAGAATATATCATGCAAAATGCCAGGCTGGATGAAGCACAATCTGGAATCAAGATTGCCAGGAGAAATATCAACAACCTCAGATATGCAAATGACACCACCCCTATGGCAGAAAGTGAAGAGGAACTAAAGAGCCTCTTGATAAAAGTGAAAGAGGAGAGTGAAAAAGTTGTCTTAAAACTCAACATTCAAAAAAACTAAGATGATGGCATTTGGTCCCATAACTTCACCACAAATAGATGGGAAAACAATGGGAACAGTGAGAGACTTTATTGTGTGTGTGTCGGGGAGGTACTCCAAAATCACTGCAGATGGTGACTGCAGCCATGAAATTAAAAGATGCTTGCTCCTTGGAAGAAAAGTTATGACCAACCTAGACAGCTTATTAAAAAGCAGAGACATTACTTTGCCAACAAAGGTCCATCTAGTCAAAGTTGTGATTTTTCCAGTAGTCATGTATAGATGTGAGAGTTGGACCATAAAAGGCTGAGTGCCCAGGTATTGATGATTAGAACTGTGGTGTTGGAGAAGACTCTTGAGAGGCCCTTGGACTGCAAGGGGATCCAACCAGTCCATCCTAAAGGAAATCGGTCCTGAATATTCATTGGAAGGTTGACGCTGAAAATGAAACTCCAATACTTTGGCCACCTGATGCTAAGGACTGATTCACTAGAAAAGACCCTGATGCTGGGAAAGACTGAAGGCAGGAGGAGAAGGGGACGACAGAGGATGAGATAGTTAGATGGCATCACCGACTCAATGAGCATGAGTTTGAGCAAGTTCTGGGAGTTGTTGATGGACAGGGAAGCCTGGTGTCCTATAGTCCAGTAGCAAAGAGTCGGACATGACTGACTGAACTGCACATTATGTTTGGTAACTGACTTAGAAATATGAACCTAAGGAGAAAATGAACCAATTAATTGTTCCCTCCTTCTAATTCAGTATCCAGAGGGAGACAGTCCATTAAGCAGCAGAACCTCAAAGTTACCGGTTACATTAGTCATTCATCTTAGAAGAATATCCAGATCATTATATAAGTATTTAGAAAAGGAAATATCACCTAACAAAAATCTCAAATTATTTGTCATTGGACTAGGAGCTAGAGAGAAAGAAAATTAACTTTGGCAGCTGAAAGAGTAACAGTCCATATTATATAGCAGTGAAACACTTGGTGAAGTTGTCACCTGTGATACTTGGAAGGTATGTAGTGTACATGCTTGATACACTTGCATCTCAGAGGGAAGAGGTTAGAAGACAGAATTTTAATTACCATAGGTTATATCTGCCAACAAACAGTAAATAGATGAAATTATTTAACTTGGGGAAAGAGCTAGCTGATTTATAAGAATGCATGAAAGGGAACAGAGCAGATCCAGAAAGTCCAGGACTTGCAGGGTTAAGAAAGGCAATGCTTCTCCCCCAACTGATAAAAGATATAAATAAGAAGACATCTGATCCAAAAGAAAGGTTTATTAAAATTTAGCCTTATAGCCAGAACTAAACCAAAAGCTTGGCTGAAACTGAAAACTTCCGAATGGTTATAATTATCAGAAACCATAGATCTATTTAAGGTTGTGGCAACCACTACATCATTTTTAAGAGGACAAAATGACTCAGTGAAAACAGACAAAACTATGATTCTCCCACCAAATCTTCACAGGTTCAAGCTGTGCATTTAATTGAACTTAGCCCAGCACTGAAAATTATTGTGGATATCTATTGGCACATGCTGCTGAATGGAATCAAACAGATGAGAATTCAATTAAATGTGTAGTTTTAGTCCAAAGAACCATAAGACTAGACCAAAATTCGATGATTATTTGAAACTTAAAATGATTCTTGGCCCTAAAACACAAGCTGAGAAAGCTTCTTCATCTCTAAAGAAGATATATTCTCAAATGTAGCCGCCGGATATAATGGAGAAACTTCCCAGGGCCTAAGCCAAGGACCTTGGAAAAATGAACTTGGAAGTCCTTTCCACAAAGCAAAACTGAGCTCTAATTAGAAATGTCCTCAATCCACTGATAAAGAATAGAAACAACACATTCCCAGGGAGATTTTTAAACTGCCATTGACTTTCAAATTTCCCATTCTTTCCCAACCTGAACAGGATTATTTGTTTCAGTTATCCTTTCTTTTTGCCACTAAAGTATAATGATTGTGTGAGAAATTAATAAATTTTCCTCTTAGTTCATAGGTTTCCAGATAATGAAGGGCCATAACTAGACCTGATGAAAAGAATTCTATTTATTACTTAGATTCTGGGCTTTGAGTTTGATGCACTGACTGGAAGTAAACTTTGCATAGTATCTCTCAAGAAAGATGGAATGTGTTCTGGCTGCAAGAAAGAAAGGGTGACCTGCATATCTGATGGCCAGAAAGACAGATAATAGAGATTTTTACTATTTCCATCTTGATTATTTCTCGTAAAAACAGTATTATACTTCCTGGACCTTTTGGAAATGGGTAAATGACAAATGACCAATGACCAGAAACAAGACCAGGAGCTGACTGTAGCTCAGATCATGAATTCCTTATTGCTATATTCACACTTGAATTGAAGAAAGTAGGGAAAACCACTAGACCATTCAGGTATGACCGAAATCAAATCCGTAACGATTATACAGTGGAAGTGAGAAATAGATTTAAGGCACTAGGTCTGATAGACAGAGTGCCTGATGAACTATGGATGGAGGTTTATGACGTTGTACAGTAGACAGGGAGCAAAACCATCCCCAAGAAAAAGAAATGCAAAAAAGCAAATGGCAGTCTGAGGAGGCCTTACAAATAGCTAAGAAAAGAAGAGAAATGAAAGGCAAAGGAGAAACGAAAGATATACATTTGAATGCAGAGTTCCAAAGAATAGCAAGGAGAGATAAGAAAGCCTTCTTCAGCAATCAGTGCAAAGAAATAGAGGAAAACAATAGAATGGGAAAGACTACTGAAGACTTCAAGAAAATTAGAGATACCAAGGGAACATTTCATGCAAAGATGGGCACAATAAAGGACAGAAATGGTATGGACCTAACAGGAGCAGAAGCTATTAAGAAGAGGTGGCAAGAATGCACAGAAGAACTATACAAAAGATCTTCATGATCCAGATAATCACGATGGTGTGATCACTTACCCAGAGCCAGATATCCTGAAATGCGAAGTCAAGTGGGTCTTAGGAAGCATCACTACGAACAAAGCTAGTGGAGGCAATGGAATTCCAGTTGAGCTATTTCAAATCCTAAAAGATGATGCTGTGAAAGTGCTGCACTCAATATGCCAGAAAATTTGGAAAACTCAGCAGTGGCCACAGGACTGGAAAAGGTCAGTTTTCATTCCAATCCCAAAGAAAGGCAACACCAAAGAATGCTCAAACTACTGCACAATTGCACTCATCTCACACTCTAGCAAAGTAATGCTCAAAATTCTCCAAGACAGGCTTCAACCGTATGTGAACCAAGAACTTCCAGATGTTCAAGCTGGATTTAGAAAAGGCAGAGGAACCAGAGATCAAATTGCCAACATCTGTTGGATCATCAAAAAAGCAAGAGAGTTCCAGAAAAACATCTACTTCTGCTTTATTGACTCCACCAAAGCCTTTGACTGTGTAGATCAGAACAAACTGTGGAGAATTCTTCAAGAGATGGGAATACCAGACCACCTTGCTTGCCTCCTGAGAACTCTGTATGCAGGTCAGGAAGCAGCAGTTAGAATTGGACATGGAACAACAGACTGGTTCCAAATAGGAAAAGAAGTGAAGGTTGTATATTGTCACACTGCTTATTTAACTTATATGCAGAGTACATCCTGAGAAACAGTGGGCTGGAGGAAGCACAGGCTAGAATCAAGATTGCCAGGAGAGATATCTATAAGCTCAGATATGCAGATGACACTACCCTAATGGCATAAAGTGAAGAAGAATTAAAGAGCCTCTTGATGAAAGTGAAAGGGGAGAGTGAAAAAGTTGGCTTAAAACTCAGCATTCAGAGAACAAAGATCATGACATCTGGTCCCATCACTTCATGGCAAATAGATGGGGAAACAGTGGAAACAGTGGCAGACTTTATTTTGGGGGCTCCAAAATCACTGCAGATGGTGACTGCAGCCATGAAATTAAAAGACGCTTGCTCCTTGGAAGAAAAGTTATGACCAACCTAGACAGCTTATTAAAAAGCAGAGACATTACTTTGCCAACAAAGGTCCATCTAGTCAAGGCTATGGTTTTTCCAGTAGTCATGTATGGATGTCAGAGTTGGACTATAAATAAAGCTGAGCACCGAAGAATTGATGTTTTTGAACTGTGGTGTTGGAGAAGACTCTTAAGAGTCCCTTGGACAGCAAGGAGATCCAGCCAGTCCATCCTAAAGGAAATCAGTCCTGAATATTCATTGGAAGGACTGATGCTGAAGCTGAAGCTCCAATACTTTGGCCACCTGATGTGAAGAACTGACTCATTTGAAAAGACCCTGATGCTGGGAGAGATTGAAGGCAGGAGAAGGGGACGACAGAGGATGAGATGGTTGGATGGTATCACCGACTCGATGAACATGAGTTTGAGGAAGTTCCGGGCATTGTTGATGGACATGGAGGCCTGGTGTGCTTTAGTCCACGAGGTTGCAAAGAGTCGGACATGACTGAGCGACTAACTAAACTGAAATGACCAACTCCTGGCCAATATTTGTTGGCATTAAACGCTCCAGAATTCTTTCTTCTTCTTTGTCTCAGCATCCAGCAATGCTGGTGGGGGGGTGGGGGGAGGGGGTCTGATTGACAGTCCCTCAGTTATTGTGACAAGCAGAAGCCCTCTGGTGATCCACACTTGACATATTTCTTTCTCACTCAGGCATGCTGCCTGTTTAAACCATAAAGATATGGGAATGTATGGTACTGAAACATGATCTAATATATCCCGACTGATAAAAGAACCAATTACTATAATTTTCTTCTTGGTACACTTTCACCAAAAATTATGAAATTTGAGTTTCTAATTTTAGGACCTGGATAGTAAAAGTACTTAAATATGTTCCTCCAAAGAAGTTTGTAGGATCTGAAACAAGAAATTAACATCTAGAATGTACAATAAAGAGACAGGAACACCAAAGAAAAAAGGATTGTGCAAACTATATACCCACAAGCTATTTACAGAAAATGCAAAAGCTAGCAACTATATAACAAGGTGCTCAAACTCATTAATAATCAAAGGAATGTAAATTAAGAAAAGATATTATTTTACACCTATTAGCCTAGAAATAGAAAGCTGGATGACTGTCAAATATTGGCAAGAATGTGTGAATACAGGGATCCTCAAGAATGGATGATGGGAAAGTGATGAGTGAAATCTTTCCAGAGGACAACTGGTTACAACATAGTCAAATTAAAACTCTTTAAAACTAATTCTCATATGAAATAGAGGAAGATGGATTGAGAAAAACCATTTCTGTAAGTTAATATATGTCTGCAAAACAGAACACATTTTATAAGAACACATTAAAAAATATAGACAGTAAATTGATTAGAATGCTTGCCAATGACAGCAGAGGACTTATGGGAATAAAGAATGAGGATGAAGGGAAATAATAAAGGGCTTAATGATAATGAGGCACAAACTGATTACCACCACCATCTGCACTAGAGATCTCCCTGTAAATAAGTCATTTGTTTCTTACCTCATCCCAACTAAAAGTGGGTTATGTAAAAGGAGCAAATCATTTTTTTCAGTAGTTGTCATATAGCCAGTGATTATAAGCCACAGGGAGATACCCTTGAGCACAAGTAAATGCCAGTGACTATAGTTGAATCATTTCATAACCTTTTGAACAGTAGTATATATTGATGCAAGTTTTAACAATTACTTCTGAAGCAGGGAGTAGGGGCTGGATTTGTAGGGTTTTCTCATTTTTTTGATGTAAATATTGCCATCACAGTTGATTTCAAACTATCAAGGAATTAACAAACTAATGACAAAACTCCAGAAAATTTAACATTTGGCCCTCACAAGCTGGTAGGAGCATGTTCCAAGCAGTACCTTTGAGACTCCAGAAATTACAGCAAAAGACCCACTGATTTAAATGTAGATCTTGCCAAGGGGGGCACACAAACACTTAGAGATTTTCTGTTCATAAATACTTAGAAAGCAACACATTTCACCCACACTAAATCTTTAATCTGAGCTAACAGGAACTTCTTCCATCTTTCAATTTGGAATTCTTAATTATTGTTCAATCACAGGGCATGTTATTTAATGTGGGTCTCACCAAAGTGAGATCTGAATCAGAGTTTAAACCTTGAGTGGTATAATTTTGTTCCTACCTAGAGGGAACAAAGTACAATAGTTGTATGTTCTTAACCACTTGGACAAAAGACATTAGCTCAGGTTAATAGTACAGAGTGCCTGCACTACCATCTCACAAAGGGTTTCTCTGTCTTCCAAATCATTGATCTCTCTCATCTAAAAGCCTGCTTAGATGGCAACCTGCTCTATTTCCAACATCCAGTTTTCTTTTTGTTCCCCTTTTTTTGCAGATTCTGTTTTTTTTTTTTAATTTATTTATTTTAATTGGAGGCTAATTACAATATTGTATTGGTTTTGCCATACATCAACATGAATCCGCCACGGGTGTACATGTATTCCCCATCCTAGTAATATTCCATTGTGTATATGTACCACAACTTTCTTATCCATTCGTCTGCCAATGGACATCTAGGTTGCTTCCATGTCCTAGCTATTGTAAACAGTGCTGCAATGAACATTGGGGTACACATGTCTCTTTCAATTCTGGTTTCCTCGGTGTGTATGCCCAGCAGTGGGATTGCTGGGTCATAAGGCAGTTCTATTTCCAGTTTTTTAAGGACTCTCCACACTGTTCTCCATAGTGGCTGTACTAGTTTGCGTTCCCACCAACAGTGTAAGAGGGTTCCCTTTTTTCCACTCCTTCCCCAGCATTTATTGCTTGTAGACTTTTGGATAGCAGCCATTCTGACTGACGTAAAATGGTACCTCATTGTGGTTTTGATTTGCATTTCTCTAATAATGAGTGATGTTGAACATCTTTTCATGTGTTTGTTAGCCATCTGTTTGTCTTCTTTGGAGAAATGTCTGTTTAGCTCTTTGGCGCATTTCAGGTTCTGTTTTTCAACTGAAGTAGGAAGGGAAGTGAAGTGAAAGTTGCTCAGTCATGTCCAAGTCTTTGTGACCCCATGGACTATACAGTCCATGGAATTCTCTAGGCCAGAATACTGGAGTGGGTAGCCTTTCTTTTCTCCAAGGGATCCTCCCAGGGATCAAAGAGTACATAATTTCTCAGGATCGCAATTTCCTCTACTATTAAGGAGACTTAATTGAGGACAATGCAACCTCCTCAGGGCTTTTATGGAGATTAGATTTGGAAGTATCAGTAGAGTTCTTGGCACATTAAACTAAAACGCTTGCATGTTAGTTTCCTTTACTTCTTGTTTCCCAAGTCCTAATTCAGCTTTATGGACTAAAAAGCAACAAAAAAAAAAGAGCAAAATTAGTCTCTGACCTAGTTTTCTTCTTTGCTAACAGCCTATTTCCTCCTCAAGTACATTTCCTTCTCTAGGCTCAAGCAGTTGAAACTAACAATATTCCTTCCTCATGAAAGGTTAGGAACCATAGATTTAGTTGTGGTTCTCAACAAGGCTGGTACTGTAGGCTAAGGTACATCCTGAAAACATGGGAGCATTTTCGCTTTTCTGATGACTGTGACAAAGACACGGAGGCTCTTAGGCAATTAGGTTAGGGGCCAAGAATTTTAGATGTCCTAAACTAGACATGACAATTTCACATAGGGAGTATCTTCATGAACAAAATTTTAATACGCCAGGTGTCAAACCCACTACAAGTACAAACTAATGATACTTTAGTAGATGAGATACCAAAAAGATTTTTCATATATTTATGCAAAAAGTCAACATAATTTAAGGAGAAGGCTGTTATAGAAAGAAAAGCTTAAATGGAACAAAGACCGTTTTCAAACTATTCAATAGTTTACTATCTCTCTACTTTCTATCTACTCACTGTTATACAGCATTTTTTAATGCATATTAGTTTAAAAATGGTTTCAGCACAGAAATGCAATTTCTGTAAAAACTTTAAAAACAAGGCAGATTGCAAATAAATGATAGCTTTGGGACTCCTTTTGTGACTTCATGCCAAGTATTATTACACTAGCATAACACTACATTTCCTTATAAAAATATTTTTTAAATTTCACATATCATTTTACATTATATTTCTGTAGTACAGGGACAAAAACTTACATTGTGAAAACAGCATTAAAATTATTTGGGGGTTGCCTGTTTTCAGCTCTTACTATTCAACACAATATATTCCCTCATGGTTCATCACAATTTCTTATAGCCTCTTAGTCATAGTTTCTTTCCAATCTATAGTCACTATTCTTATGGAAGAATAGAGCCTCCCAGGTTGTTTTAGCTGAGACTTATGATGTGTTCCAATATATAGCAGAATTGCAAAATGGCAGAACACATGAACTTTGTCACTAACACACCCTATGTCACAATATAGGAAATTTTAACACCATTCTTGTTATAGTGAACTCATTTGTGAGAATCATATATCCTCATTTGTTTTCACTTCAACAGTCTGTAATTTATCTTGGCATATTATTTCTACTTCAACTGGGGCTGTTCTTTCTCATTACACATAAATAAGTTCTTTTCCAATTATGCACAAGAGCAATACTTAAATTATATTCTAGTGTCCATTCATACCATTGCTTTAATTATATGAAATGACTTCTGATTGTCTCACTTATTCAGGAAGAAGGTAATAATGCCTACTTCATTATGTTCTAATATATTTAATGTATTTATGACTGGACATTTATATGCTTGAATACATATTTTTTAAGATTTCTCCTATATGTAACAGGACATTATACTGATTTTTTGAAACCATGTAGTTAGGCTATATTACTGATAATTTCATTTTGGCATAGAAAAGAAAGCATTACAAACATTTGTTGTAAGGGTGCACTGTGTCTGACAGGACTGAGAAACATGGATTTCAGGGAATTTCTACAAACATGAGCTCTCCTGGGTCTTGAAGCAAATTCCTTAGCTGTGAAGCCAGGCCACATTCAGTAAGGAGGAGGCAAAGTCTATGATTATCAGCGTCTTTGACAATATCATTTCCTCTAATTAATTCTTCTGCATTGCAAAATAAAATAATGTAGTCTTCTAGTACATTTTTAAGAATAAAAATATAATTCACTACTACACATTATAATGGATAGTTTAAAAAAAAAAACAAACAAGCATCCTAATTGCTTGTGAAATTAAAGGACACTTACTCCTTGGAAGAAAAGTTATGGCCAACCTAGATAGCATATTAAAAAGCACAGACATTACTTTGTCAACAAAGGTCCATCTAGTCAAGGCTATGGTTTTTCCAGTGGTCATGTATGGGTGTGAGAGTTGGACTGTATAGAAAGCTGAGCACTGAAGAATTGATGCTTTTGAACTGTGGTGTTGGAGAAGACTCTTGAGAGTCCCTTGGACTACAAGGAGATCCAACCAGTCCATCCTAAAGGAAATCAGTCCTAGGTGTTCATTGGAAGGACTGGTGTTGAAGCTCCAATACTTTGGCTACCTGATGTGAAGAACTGACTCATTTGAAAAGACCCTGATGCTAGTAAAGATTGAAGGCAGGAGGAGAAGGGGACGACAGAGGATGAGATGGCTGGATGGCATCACTGACTCAATGGACATGAGTTTGGGTGGTCTCCGGGAGTTGGTGATAGACAGGGAGGCCTGGCGTGCTGCAGTTCATGGGGTCACAAAGAGTCAGACACGACTGAGTGACTGAACTGAACTGAATTGCTCGTGAGGATGCAGAGCAACAGGAACTTTCGTTCACTGCTGATGGGAATGCAAAAAAGTTACAGTAACTTTAGAAGACAGTGACTTGGAAGTTTTATTATAAAGCTAAACACAGATTTACCATATAGTCGATCAAGTATACTTCTAGATATTTACTCAACATAAAAATGTATGTTCATACAAAAATCTGCCATGAATGCTTCTTGTAACTTTATTCATAGTCACAAAAACCTAAAAACCACCAAAATGTTCCTGAATAAGTGAATGGATAAATAAACTGAGGTACAAATGGAATATTAGTTATTAAAAAAAAAAAAGAAACAAGCTATCAAATCAGGAAAGAACATGGATTTATTTTAAATGCATAAGACAAAGTGAAAGAAGACAGTGACATTATGGAAAAGTATAACTGTAGAGACTGTAAAAAGATCAGTGTTTTCCAAGGAGAGGGAAGGGTGAGTAGGTGAGGCATGGAAGATATTTTCAAGGCATGCATTTTGTATTATCACTTAGTTGTGGATACATTCAATTATGCATTTGTCAAAAGCAATAGAACTTCATAGCTCAAAGAGTAAACTGTAATGCATGCAAATTTAAAAAATCATTTAGACGGTCAGAGGATTGTAGGATGGAATGCAAACTGTGACAAAACAATCTAATTGTACTACAAATGTATGAGACAACTTTACTGAAAAAGTAGAAGAGGTGCTGAACAAAGTTTAACTGTGGAAATTAGTGGACCCTGTAACACCAAAGTGAAAGAAACCGTACATAACCACTATACCCTCACTGATAAAGTTGTTTCCCACTGGGGTACAGACGCACAATTCTGATATCACTATGTACATATAGTGGAGTTGAGCAATTAAGTAGTTGGCAGATGAGAGGAGCCAGTTTTCTCATTGTTGGGAATTTACAGATAAGCAAGAGAAGAGAGAGTCCCTAGGACAGCAAGGAGATCAAACCAGTCAATCCTAAAAGAAATCAACCCTGAATACTCATTGGAAAGACTGATGCTGAAGTTCAAATACTTTGGCCACCTGATGCAAAGAGCTGACTCACTGGAAAAGACCCTGATGCTGGGAAAGATTGAAGGCGGGAGAAGAGGACAACAGAGGATGAGATGGTTGGATGGCATCACCAATTCAATGGACATGAACTTGGGCAAACTCTGGGAGATGGCGAGGGACAGAGGCCTGGCGTGCGGCAGTTCATGGGGTCACAAAGAATCCAATATGACTTGACAACTGAACAACAACAAGGGAAGGAAGCTAGAATGACCCATATGGTAACAGATTAAAGTTGGAAACGTCAATATAAACTCAGATTTAGCTTAGTTATAGATACAGATTATTACATATAAAAATATTTCTAGATATATACATGCAAGTTTTAGTGTATGGGTTAGTGTAATATATATTTCTTTGCTCTGTAGGCTAGAATGGTTGATTCTAGGACTAAGGCAGAAAATCAGCCTGAACTTAAGAATAAAATATAAAACTGTAGAACTTTTAGGGGAAAAAAAAAATAAGAGAAAATCTTTAGTAACCAGAGTTGGATGAAAGTTCTGAGATTTGACACTAAATATATGATCCAAAATCCTACTTAAAGACTTAACATCCAAAAGTTTAAACTTTTACTTTGCAAAAGACTCTGTTAAGAGAAGGAAAACTACAGACTGAGAGAAAATATTTGTAAGCCACATATCTGGCTAAGGACTGGTATCTGAAATATAGGAAGCACTTCCAAAGCACAACAGCAACAAAGCAAAGAATCCAAAAGAAAATGGACAATAGGCATGAGGAGACGTTATAGCTAAGGAGATACAGAGACAGCAAATAAGCAAATGAAAAGATATTCAGCATCATTAGACACTGGGGAAATGCAAAGGAAAACTACAATGAGATAATCACTGCTGCTGCTGCTGCTGCTGCTAAGTCACTTCAGTCGTGTCCGACTCTGTGTGACCCCAGAGATGGCAGCCCACCAGGCTCCCCCATCCCTGGGATTCTCCAGGCAAGAACACTGGAGTGGGTTGCCATTTCCTTCTCCAATGCATGAAAGTGGAAAGTGAAACTGAAGTTGCTCAGTTGTGTCCGACCCTCAGCGACCCCATGGACTGCAGCCTTCCAGGCTCCTCCATCCATGGGATTTTCCAGGCAAGAGTACTGGAGTGGGGTGCCATTGCCTTCTCTGAAATAATTCTGTTAGGGGCTGCTATATTATCCAAGTACCGTGGAAGAAGCATGGTAATATTCAATTTGTAGTGGAAAGACTATGGGCTTTGTCATTCAAAACCTTGGGTCAGATACAGCTTACCACATATCAGCTGTGTGACCTTGGACAGTCTGATCTTCAGTGTCCTCTTCTATAAAACACTAGATTCCTTTCAAGGCTTAAGCAAGCACCTTTATAACTGCTAAATTAGATACATAAAACACTGTGTACTTAAAACCTCGGGCACGGTGCCTAACCACATAGTAGTACTCAAATGTTAGTTATCATAAAGGAGAAAGAATCAGAGCAATTATTTAGCAAGCAATTGTTTTCCTCTGTCCCTATGATGTGTCCCTTGATAAGTGATTATTTATTGTAAAACAAAGTATAAAAGAGACAAGGAACCCCAACTAAGCAGACATGTTAACAGAAGTGTATATGTAATTTTTTAAAAAAATGGTCTAATAACATTTCCATGTTTTTAAAGAATATATGATTATAGAGACTGAACATTTTAAAAAGAAACAGAAAATGCAATCATTATAGAATAACATGATTAATCTTATTTTTATATGCATATATTTTTAGAACACTGATATTATGTTGCTCATATACAATTTTCAGATCTACTTTTTGATTGCATAAGTATTTTTCCACATCATCAAATATCTTAAAACATGTTTTGCAATGTTACCTAAATTAGAGCCTTAATAGAATGGACATGTTAGTTGATTCCAATTTTTTTTGTCCTGTAAAAACTAATAGAAAAATTCTAGTTACATAAAATTTTGTATAAGTTGACTATTGATTAAGGAATACTTTCTATAGAGGGGATATTGAGAAAAAGAATATACAGGTAACCCGCACACACACCTTTTTGAAAGTTTGCTTTACACTTCATTTTTACAAATTACCTACATTAGTACCTGTTTTTGCTAACAAAAAGAAATCCAAAGAGGATTTTTGCTTTTACAAAAAGCAGGCAAAAAGCAAAGACTGTGTTCAGTGTTTGTTTTGCAGCTGAGCAGTTATAAAGGTGCTGCATGCCCCAGGCAGTGAGAGTGGCACCGCCCAACTCCTTTCCGGGAACCACACTCAGCCTCTCAGCTTTGAGCCGCCATTGCTTTGAACTGTGTCTATGAGCACGTGTGATTTATCCTGATTTACTTTGTGCATCCGTTAGCAAAATGGGTCCTAAGATAATTGCTTCTTTGCTTTACACCATTTCAACTTACAAAAAGTTTACTAGGAACGCTCTACTTTCAGATAGTGGGGGAAACTTGTTCTCTAAAATTCTTGATTTGTGTGACAAATCCTTCTGAAAAGAATGCAGCAGGATTTTTAAGAAGATGCTTTTTTGGAAGTAAGTATTTGTTCCTCTTGAATTAATTTCACTCTGATCAACACACATTAATGCTTTTTGAAGTAGAAGTAATAGAAACTTGGGAAGAAAGTGAAAACACCTCAGAATCTATTACAATCAAAGAAAAGAATGTCAAGTACGTTGTGAAAAGTATACCAGATATTGGGAAAATTTATTTTAAAGCACTTAGATCATTCAAATAAATGCTAGACAGTCTATTATTCTGAAAAACAGTTCAGGACTGATAGGAGGCTCAAACTAAACTCTGGAATCATTTAGGAAGTTACAGAGGAAAGAAAAAAGGAAACACATATATAAATTCAACAACCCAAATTACAGTTTCAGGGAACAGGCATATAATCAAAAAAACAAGAAAGGACTGCATTAGGAAGCCAAAATTAAGTTTTCAAAGAAAAAGCAATAAAGACAGGATAGACTCCCTGCTTAAAGAATAGGATTAAAAAACCATCCAGTGAAAAGAAGTAGAACTGCTAATTTTGTTTTTATTTCTTCTTCATAAAGGAGAGAAAAAAAAAATCTTTATTGTATGGTTGAAGAGTACTGATCGAAAGCTGAAGCCCAAGATGGATAGAGCAAAATGATAATGAAGGGAGGAAAATTCACATTGCACAATGTCACAGGTAGTGTAGTCAATCCAACAAGCGGTATTTTGTGAAAAAGAAGATAGTTCTGAATTTTTAATCCACAGCAATATGATGTAAGATTGAAGCAGTAACTTTCCTGGTAGGATGATATAGCTACTAGCTGCATTTCAGATTCAACTGTAGAGAGACTGTAAACACGTAGATGTACAGGCTCCATTCAAATGCAGTAAATCAAAACACCCTTGTTGGCTGGGGATGGGCATAACTGCTGCTCAGTGAACTAGTCTTTAGTCAACTAGGATCGCCAACCCCATACATTTAGGAAGACTCATTAAATATTACTTTTAGAATCTAAAAGGTTAATCCTCAGTTACCTTGACTTTATAGCCAGAAACTGCCAATGACAAGCAGGTATTATATAAAATATATGTCTTACTGGTGCATACTGAATGATACCTTAAGACTCAGATAAGTTCAATTAATTTCTCAAATGAAAAGAATCTCCTCTCTAGTTCTGTAGCTTTAATTAACATCAAACATAGGTGCCCTACTACCCCTCTCTCCATGACGCTTAGAAATGATCTCTAAACAGGATATAACTACCAAACGGATTTTTCTGGATTCATGGTACTTTTCATTATTATTTTAAGCTTTCAACCCAGTACTTTACGCAAGAACAAAGTAAAAGAACTATCCCCCATCTCTATATACATATTCCCTCTTTGATCAGGCCTGTCAGAAGTGAGAAAGAGAGACCATGGAGAAAGCAGTCCACTTTGTTCTATGGTAGCCTGACTACAAAAACAAACGGAATGTAGGAAAGATAAAGGTATAATCTTACGCATCTTCAAGAAAGACAGGCCCAAGTGCAATAATTAGATTCTGTACATCACAAGGGAAATGTATTGCTTTATCAAATCCATAATGAAAAGCAAGGATTGGTAAGAAAACCTTTTCTAATTTCAACGGATCTTTGTTTTCTCTTTAGAACTGTGCAGATTTCTTAAGTTACCATGCTATGCAAATTGTAACAGGCAAAATCAAAATGATAAATAAATGATATCTACTGCCGCACAAAACTAAAATAAGAATTTTATATTTAGTGACAGGTCAGAGCTAAGTTTGCAGTAAGGATTTCATTCGTGACAGAGCTTTGTACTGAGTTTTGCTAGTCCTGAAGCCAGTGTATTTTAAATGGTGGATTTTCTTATCTTCCCAACTCATTTTAGTTTAGAAAACCCGACTTCTCTCTGATACCTCTGAATTCTTCAAACAATATCACAAATTAGTGAGCTCTTAATGTATAAATCACATAGAGATTAAACAAACTCGGGGGTAATTTGACATAGCCGTAAGATGTAGTTTTGTTTGGTCTCATTTATTTCCCTCTTGCTTCTTCTGTTACTTTGCATTTTAACCACTGTATAGATGGAGACTTGATCCATTTTATTATCTAATATTCTTCATTTACTTTTTGGTAATATTTTTAAAGGGAGACATAATAGGGGAAGGTTGAAGAATTGTTTGGCATGTCCTTCAGGACAAAGTCCTGTCGTTCTTCCCACTTCTCTCATGGTTTTCTTACTTGGTAAACACTGCGCTGGAATACACTGGAAGGTCCTTAAGAAGTCATTAGCTTCCTATTAAGGCCATTTAATTACCTTTGGATGAGAACTCAGCTCCCTAATTTCCAGTTTAGAAAGGCCATTTCCGGAGGCGTTAGGATTTTATTATTTTGGAATTAAATGTCAGACTACGGTTCAAATGTCCATCAACCACCTCAGAAAAAGGAAGAATCTTGAAATAGTTCCCTGCAGTTTGTTATTTGGAAAATTCCTAGTTTTCAGCATCCCAGATTTAATTCAGATGAGGAAGAAAAGAAGACTTAACTCTTATCGTACAACTGGAACCACATGAACTTGTAATTTTATTATCCTACATAGTTTTGCTCCCAAAGCAGGTTTAAGGGAGGAACAGTTAATTGAATGCCTATTAAGCACCTGTGTGCCAGATGCAGAGGAACAAAGAAGATGGAAATAGAAGTAAATGGGCAATTATAACACAAGTGAAGTGTGTTATGATGAACATAAATCCAGGAAGCTAGCAATGGCAAGAAACTAAGCTGCAGGTTTCCTACAGCCTTCCTTGCAGGATCCATTGACCTGCTGAGGTGTTCAGGTGCCAGTCCCTTCAGTGAAGTTTTGAGAATTCAGTAATCACAGGTATGCTGGGACATGCCCCAGAGAAGAAGACAAAGCACTATATTTTGTACTCTCTACACAAAGAAGAAAGCGACATATTCCAAACCTGGGAAAATTCACCCCACCCATTTACAGGGTTATATAAAAGGCTTCCAGCTTTGACGGAGGCCCTTGGACTGCATGTCCAGTGAAGTGTGAGCACTTCCACACGGGCTTTCTTCCCTTTAGTCTGCACATAGATCAGTCTTGCACCAAGACTGAGTGTTGACCCAGCCTTTGCCAGTTCCCTTCCCATTTTCCAGCCAAGACATACAGACTAATAAACGAGACGGCATGTTCAATCACATTTTGGCCTCTGATTCCGTAAAGACTCAAACTAACACAAGTGCTTTAGAGAAAAGTCACCTAAAGAATAAGGATCCACTGCCATCTTTGAAAAGAAACTCAAGAGGAAACAAAAGGGAGGAACTGAATTTATACAGTGAGGAGAGGATGGCCACATGGGGTAAGAAACAAGGAGAATACGTATAGCCATTCTCACCATTCCACCCTCTGTCTCAACTGAGAAGAAACTAGAACCATCATTTGGCGTGAGTAAGTTACTCAGAGCATGACTTTGGTGGTATTGACTATAAGCGCAGATAAAGGCAGAAGAGATATAGGATCTAAACGGCCATGGTTAAAACAGCATTAAGATTGGTGGCTCTCCCAGACAAGAAGACTGACAGATATTTCAACCAGGATGAAGGATCAGTGAAGGACGTTAGTTACTACTGAGGGCAGATGGCTACGATCTCAAATTAGATGGAAGTAACTTAGTAATTATTAAGTAATGCAATTTAGTAATTTAAGAGTTGAACTTGAATCTCCTTGAAATAAACCTAGTGTGAAAACTACGGCTTAATATTTTCCTTATTGTAGTGATCATAGAAAGGGCTTAAAATCTATCTCGTTGCCATATGCAGCCTCTGGGTTTTGAGTTCTAGTGAGATCTCTAGGCTGTAGGGGATCTGAATATGATACATTAAAATATGCCACATTGACTTAAATATTATTTTGAGTTGAAGATAGCTGAGACATAGCAGATGCCAAAAAAAAAAAAAAACCAAAACTAACTCTCTGCCCTCCCCCACATTTGCCTAAAACTAAACTTAGACTCTTCAATCACTGGAGATGCCTTCCAACCTAGAGCCAGCACTGAGAAGAATCTACATGACATGCTTTACCAAAATAACCCTTATCTTCCATTGGTTTCCCCCATATATTTACCTTGGAAGCTTAAAACCCTTTTCCTTTGTCTTATCTCTTCTCAACATATTTACTGTCCTTTGTCAAAAATACTACATGAGCCCAATTCTAACCACCTCTGAGTTACTCATCACTGAGTTTCTCCTGCATTATAAGCTCACCACACATATTAACAAACTGTTTATTTTTCTCTTGTTAATCTGTCTTGTCAGCAGGGCCTCAGCCAAAGAAGCTAGAAGGGCAGAGGAAAAGTGCTTTTCAACTTCAGCTTACTGGACACTTTATCTCAGTCATTATTTATTGACCTGGTAACCACAACTCATTTGAGATGACAAATCAATTCCCTTTGTAGAGGCAGATATACTAGGAAATTAGTAAAATTTATGTTCCAAGGAGCATTGCCCCTTGCGTTATCCCTCCTAAGGCCCTGAGGCTCATTTTGAAATCAAATTTTATATTTCTTTATATTAGGAAGAATCCCCATCTCCAAATTCCATAAGCTTCAAGCTCCACAAAGCCCAGATATGCCCACCAGAGGCTTGTATAGCAGGCTAAGAAATGTGGATATTGTCCCAAATGGAGGATCATGTATGGATGTCAGGCAGGACAGTGATGTGTCCATATTTGCATTTTAGAAAGATTACTCTGGAAACAATGTGAAAGAGGACCCTATTTGCAGGGAAAATATAAGGAAGCTGACATTGTATTCCAAGCAAGAATAAAGACCTTTTTCTTTTTCTTTTGTTAAAAGGACCTGTGTTCCTTTTGAAAGAGCAAGATCCTCTGGGGCATTTCTAATTTTACTTATAAAAGCTCTGGCCTCCCATTTCAGAAGTATTATTCTTCCTTCAAGAAGCTGAGGAGATTCGGATCTTTTGCAGTGTAACAATCCTTCCTGGCCTTCAGAAAGCAAAATATGGAGTTCCCATATTCAACAATGCTAACTTACTAGCATAAGGACAACGGCAAGAATTTATTTTAAAACTACCTGTCAGTTTAAAAATCGAAAATAGAACAAGTTTAAATAGAGTATATGCTATATCCCTGGATGATAAACTTAATGTTACAAAAAATATACTAAGAGTACATATTTTAACATTAAATAAATTTAGAGCTCACCTGGAAGAAGAATGTATCATAAACAAGAAGAGTGAGGGAGTTAGAGGTGGGTTGTTCTACCTGAGAGTAAATTTTAAAGCCACAAAAAAACAGGGCTTTTTCCACAGGCATGAGAATAAGCAAAGAGAAGTCTGTTCAAAGTTTGAACTTTGAAAATGGACCAAGTATAAACATTCCACATTAATAGGGTGAGAATGAGCTGGTAGATGGCTAGTCATCTTTTCGCAGTTCTGTGGGATGAAGGGGAAACAATCAATTTTTCCTCTAGGTAGGAGCTGTAGGGAAGGTCACTCATTCTTCCTGGCGGCTGAGACAACCACACAGTCTATTACCATCATAACTGTTTGTTCTTCCTCCGAAAGTGACTATGACAAATCCATACACTGCCTTGGGGTACTGCTGAGAAGGAAGAAAAGTTTTATACAGAGTTTATGAGTATTCTTCTGCCCTCTATAATTTTTTTGAAATGTACATTGGGGCATGCAGATAAAGCACAAAAACACACTGAAAATGGTAAGATGTTAGAAAGTCACAAAAAGTTTTTAGTTTATGCTCTTGATTCAGGCCTGGGTCAGATGATAAAGACTCTGCCTGCAATGCAGGTGACCCAGGTTCAATCCCTGGGTCAGGAAGATCCCCTGGAGAAGGGCATGGCAACCCACTCCAGTATCCCTGCCTGGAGAATTCCATGGACAGAGGAGCTGGGCAGAGTATAGTCCATAGGGTCACAAAGAGTAGGACACGACTGAGTGACTGACACTTTCATATTGGGGTGAGGGCTTTAGAATGCACTTACACACATTTCAGTTTGAATTCTTAGTGAATTGGACAGAGGTGCATGTTCTTCTTCAGATTGAAAATACCTGACTCTATAGGCAGACCCCTTGCTAAAGTTCCCAAGTAAAAAGAGTCAGGTCAGCCCCTCTGCACCTTTCAGCTAAAGGGCATCAACCCCCACAGACCTCTCCAGGCAAGAGATCTACCTCAATTATATAAATTCTCCTACCAATTTCCCCTAAAACTTCCACTCCTTCAGAGCCTAGGAGAAAAACAGGACTCCAGAGAAAGTATGTACAGAGGAGACACAAGCAACTCTGCCTTGTGGAGAGGTATGACAGAAGTCTGGAGAGCCTTTTTCGAAAATACTCTCTACTTCTCCATATCCTAGACTGCACCTCCCAATTTACACATATATCCCACATGAGCATATGAGCTGTTTGAGCACAGAGGCCAAGCTCCTAAGTCTTTGTATCACCACGCCCAAGCATAGTGCCTAACACATGACACATACTCAAGTATTTGCTGTATAAAAATTTAGAAACTACTCTGTCAAAAGCAAAATTCTGATCTCTAGATCAGTTTGGACTATCGCATTCTTGCCTTCAGAAAGAAAAAATTCTCTTTTTGTCAAAATCTCACTAGATGCAAAAGCAGAATGGATTAGTTGTTCTATTCAGGCACCAAAATATGTAGGTATGGAGTAGGAAATCATTTCCACTAAACACCTAGGAATAAAAATAAGATGTTTGGATTTAATGCTTTAGTATCATGTAATGGTTTGGGCAATGGGTTCCAGAACCTCAGGACAAGGTGCTAATAACTGTTCAACAAACAGCCATCAGAATGGCTGATGTATTGTGTATTGCAATGCAGAGCTGTACTACAGAAATAGAATGGGATCCTATGGTCCTGCATCCCTATATCCTATGTTTGTCTTTGTCTCTGGAAAAACTTTAGCCAGAGAGTAAGTTTAATCAGAGAAGTGAGAAAATGCAGAAACAAAGGTAAACAGTCAAAGAAGACCAAGTAATAATAATGTAAGCATAATCAAGGACCTTTAGTACCTTAAGGGCTACAGATAATATTCTGAGCCATATTCAGTCTTACAGATACTGAGTCCTCCACCAGGTGGTAGAAGTTAACTACATGAAGACTAGACTGTAGCCATGATATAAAGCTGCCACAATTCCAAAAACTCAAAGAAATGGAAACAAACCAATCCTGGAACTGAAGGTTCGTTGTACTTAAAACAATTAAAATAATGCCGGTTAGGCCACTGATGACTACTTTCAAGATGCCAGTCAGGGCTGCTGTGCTGTGTCTGCATGTAACCCCTTTCCTCAGCCTATAAAAACTCTTGCCCATGGTTTGTCAGTGGGGGAGGGGTGGGGGGGCTGGGTAGGCCTTTGGGCAGGCATCTGCCTTCCACCCTCCACCCCTCACCTGTTGCCAGGATCCAAAATAAAGCAAACCTTCCTTTTCACCAAGCCAGCCTCTTTATTAGCTTTTGAGTGGTGAGCAGCCACTTATGGTTACACTATGAAAGTGTGGCATCTAGCAGATTTTGCTTTTATTAGGCTCTAGGGACCCCCGTTAAGAATGATTTTTTTATGACATTTGTTATTTAATCTCCATCTTGAATTTAATTTTTCCTTGAGAGAAAAGATGCTGTCCCAGACTGTAAAATAAATTGAATCATCTCAATCTAGACCTTAAAGAATAAACCTATTTCTATTTAACCTTCAAAACTCTGACAAATCCAATCAATCCTTCTTGTTAGTACCCAATATATATTAAAGTGTTACTAACATATATGATGCAATAGAACGCTATATCAAAAAACCAGAATGAATGTTTCAATATTTGCAGAGTTACTTACCTATTTTCCCACCTAACAATATATACTATAGCTGATCAATCTTTAGCAGACTTTAAAAAAAAAAAAAAAAGCTTCAGACCCTCTTCACTACTTCAGGACCACATAAGAAATTCAGAAATGTTGCATTTTAATGTCAACTATTGCAGCAAAAGTTGCCAGTGCTTGCTCACATCCCTTTTCACCAGATTGATAGTGCATTCCCCAGTTGCTATGAATATTGGGGCTCAGTGTTCACAGCTGCATTCTTTTCCAGAAAATTACCCTTGCCAATAGACGCCACCCCACCCAGAGATGTATGTGGACAGCCTACAGCCAATGAACCAGGGAGGAAAGGGTATAAAGGGCTTCTTGCCCCACAGTGGATACATCCTATGGAGACATTTGTGCCCCAGGGAACATACCATGATGCCCGTTACTACGTTCTGTTGAATCTCCTTCCAAATATTTAACTATCATTTTCTCACTATTCTAATTGCCCCTCATCCCAGTTCAGAACCATCTCTCACCTGACTATTCAAATTGCCAAATCGGTAGTCCCTCCTCTACAATATTGCCTGAATACTCGAAGATGCAAATATAATCATCTTCCACACCCCTCCCACAGCACATGCATATCTACGTGAAACCCTTCAATAAACACCCCCATCATCTACACAGAGGGAGGAAATGGAACTCAGTTCACCATGCACTTCGTTTCTCCTCCAAGAAAATGAAACCAGGGAACAAAATCTTGAAATACACAGAATGTAATTGGATGACATTTATCTATCTTGAAAGCCAAAGTTAGCTGAAACAGTTAATTAATCCTAATTAATAATTAGATTAATAATCTTGGAGTTAGAAGACTTCCTTCCATTTAGTAGAGAACTAAAAAAAATGAAGTAAATCCAGGGAAATGGGTTACAAAACTATTCACTTCTAAGTTAGGGAGTTTGTTACAGCAAGTTAGGACTTGCTGTGTCCTATGGTGTTTGGGGCAAGAATCTCTTGTATCTCTGGCCCAGAAATTGGTACACTGGATGGGAAATTTCACAGGTTCAGGTAGGGATGATTAGTTGCCAAGGGGGTAAGTAATGAAGAGAGTCAAACCTACAGTAGTATAATTACGTTAAATAAAAATACGTGCTTCTTTGATATTTAAGTATCTAATGTTTCAAAGTTTAGCCTGTTAGAGAAACAGACTTGAGATTCTGAGTAACCGATTTAGACTTTTGGTTTACATTGACACCTACCTTTACAAACAGTATTGGAATATTTAATAGAACTTATTTCCCTCCTCTCCCATTTTTTACTTTTAGATTCAGGAGATCTTATAGCATCTGCAATAGTTTGTCAGATAATATCAAAACAATGTAATAAGCTTATGTTTCTTACAGTTTAATACCTCTATAGGAATTTAAGTTGTAAATCCCCTCATTAAACTCTGCTGTAACAAATTTACTGTACTTACAAGTTGAATAAGATTTGAATATCAAAAGAGTAAGGCTTCTCATTGTGAACTTCAATGCATTAATAAATCAAATATATTGAACAACTAACGTAGCCCCTGAAATAATATTTTCTGTGTTAGGTCACAGGATTTTGGATCCTAATGATCCAAAATCATTAGGCTCTCAGTGACATACAAACCCAAGTTCAGATCCTTGTAAAATCATAAAACACAGCAAAATTGAGCTGAATTCCTATATGACAAAAACGTTCCCTCCTTGAGATGGTTTCTGAGTTTTCTAGTTCACTATCGCCATTCCCCATACCACATGTACACGTCACTCAGCCACTCAGTTACCTTTACCCTCCTGGTTTTTATAAAGGCACTAGCTGTTTCAACCCATGTATCCAGAGAAGTGGTTCTCAACCAGGGGCCTACTGTCACCAAGGGGCCAGCAGGCAGTGTCTAGAGATATTTTTGGCTGTTACAGTTATGCATGGGTGCTACTGGCATCCAGTAGGTAGAGGCCAAGGATGCTGTTAAAATCTTACAATGCACAGACTAGCTCCCAACAACAAAGAGCTGTCCAGCCTAAAATGTCAACCATGCTAAGGTCAAGAAATCCAGACCTAAAAGGATACTTCTAAAACTCTCCAACATGGCACAGAGGCCTTACAATGATCTATCATCTTTGTGTGTCCTTGGAACCAATCCACTGACATTAAATAGATCACAAGTTTATCTTTATTGTTTAGAGTCCTCTTTGGTATTTAATTTCTTAAAATTTGAAGAGTTTCTCATTTAAGTTTATTCTTTATTTCCTTCAAAAAAATCCTCCCTTACATTGAAATTATTTTGCTTCCTTCTAACCATCCTACATGGAGAAGGCAATGGCACCCCACTCCAGTACTCTTACATGGACGGAGGAGCCTGGTAGGCTGCAGTCCATGGGGTCGATAAGAGTCGGACACGACTGATCGACTTCACTTTCACTTTTCACTTTCATGCATTGGAGGAGGAAATGGCAACCCACTCCATTGTTCTTACCTGGAGAATCCCATGGACAGAGGAGCCTGGTGGGCTGCAGTCCATGGGGTCCCACAGAGTTGGACACGACTGAAGCGACTTAACAGCAGCAGCAGCAGCAACCATCCTACAAGTATTTCACATTTACATCCTCAATCCATATGGAATTTATATGCTGGAATTCAGAGATGTAATTTTGTTTCCATATAGATAACCCATAGCTTCAACAGCATTTATTGAATAGTTTATCTTTCTCCACTAGTTGGTAAAACCTATCATATACTGAATTTTCATATAAACTCACCTGTTTCCAGGCTATTTTCTATTTATTCCTGAGATGCCATTATTTTAAATTATATATTTTATTAGGGAACTTACTATCTGATTTCTTCCTCACACTTCTTTTACTCTTACATGAGTTTCAGTATCAGCTTTCATGAAATTTTAAGTTGCAACTACACTGAGCTTATGGAATAGGTTAAAGATAACTGATTTTTCTTATTGATGAATATTATATCCCTATTTGGATTTTATAAGCCTTTAACAATTACTCTGTAATTATCATGACAGACTTATTCCTGGGTGCTATATATAGTTTGTTTCTGCGGTTTTTGGTTTAAGTAAATTTTCTGATCTCTAGCACAGTTTTTAAGAGTGGATATCTTCACTTTGGTTTTGACCTAATGCTTCACATTTAAATGTTACTTTTTTCCTTCTAGATTTTTGGCCAATACTTTCTATCAGGTTAAGAAGTTTTATTCAGTTAATGGCTTTCTAAGTTTTTAACATCCCGAATGAGTGGTACTAAGCCATTTATAAAACAAAGCAACTTTGTTCTTTAAGTCTGTTGAATCTTCTTGGAGGACTTCTTATATTCGGAGATGCAGATGGAAAGCATTCCTCCATCTTTGAACCCGCCTCCGTTTCACCCCTAGCTTTGCTCATCTCTCAGGGAAATCCATTTAGCTTAAATCACCTTTGATTGGAATGCTCTTCAGTTTTCAGAGATTAACCCATTCACAGCAATATCTTAAGGGCCTTAAAAATTACCTTCTATCATTTCACAGACAGTTTGCAAGAAATAAAAGTCAAAGTTAGAAGCCTAGCTCTTAATTGTGCTCAAACACATACAATGAAGGATAAATCTCTAAGATTCTTGAAAGTACTCACATGCTGCAACATCCTACTCTTTTCAAGCTCTTATTTAACTCCGCAGTCAGTGAGCAGGTCCTGCCAAAATACTAACACAAATGTACCCCCAAACTTCTGGGTGGTTGAGAAAGCTGGAGGAGGATTTGAGTGTGTATTCTCACACACGTGAAGGGAACTACTTCCATCAGGCAAAAGGCCTCTTGAAGTGTTAAACTATTGTGGGTAAACAAAAATTCAGCAAAAATAATCTCTAGGCCTTATAAAAATGAAATAGTATTTCAGAGTATTCTTTCCTATCTTTTTTTCCCTGTGGGAAAATATGTTCAGCCTTGAACAGTGGTTTTTTCTTTGTTTCATTTTTTTCTGTGACAGTTACTAGTGGACAGTTTATATTTTAATGTCTTTTTTTTATTCTTCACATAATTAAGGGGGAAATAATTCTTCATACTGGTTTCAAGCCAAAGTGTATCAGCATTGTACCTGGGAAGGAAATGGTTAGGTTCTGGGAGAGATTCTCCCCCCCCCCCCCGATCCCCAGCAAATGTCCCCAGTCAAAATACATATGTTGTTGGAGAATTTGTCAGCCAGAAAACAATGTTTGACTGTTTCATTCTGAGTGTTATATATAATTTTCTGAAAATGTCAGAATATCTTATGTAAGCAGTCTGCCTTCAAGTGACTATCTCCTTGATTATAATCAATTTACCTGTAAAGTCTGACACTGTTTTGAGAGTCATCTTAAAAAGCCACAGGTTACTTGCTAATCAAGGACCTCAAAGGATATGTGCTGTGTTTAGTCACTCAAGCATATGACTGAGCTTTAACTCTCTTCTTCCAATCCTAATAGACTATGCATCTATCTTGTTCTCTGAAAGTTACAAAGACATATCATAATATCCCTTACCTACATATGTGGTGATTGCTGTTGGTCTATATCAGGGAGAAACACCGTTCTAAGGAGGAAAAGAAAAACAACAATTTGGCAGCGGGCTTTTGGCAGTGGGTTGGAATCAAATCCAAAGTTCCCACTCATTTTTATTAAAAGCAGCCGTTAATGACCTGCAATAGGCAAACAATGCTATTTATTTTTAAAGTGGTCTCCCCCTTTGAGCTATTTTCTACATAAATCAGTTACTTTATGCATTTACTTTCTTCGGTAAGTAGGTAAAGGTATTTGCCTTTCTGATTTTTCACTCTGATCCTTTATAAATCTCAGAAACAGGTTAGGTCTAGGCTGATATAAAAATGAGAAGTGCTCTTCTGCCCATTTTTCTAACAAAAAGATACTACAAATAAATTTCAAACTTCAGCTCTGTCAAAAAATGGGCCTCTGTATTTTCTAGTAACAGATAAAAGTACAGAGATCAAAAATCACATAAACACATAGTTTCAATCTCTTGCCAAAAGTTTTCATCTCCCAGGAAACCCCCAGCATCTACCACTTACCTGATTTTTCATATAGCTGGTAGGAAAACTGCTTGATACACAAGCTTTTTTTGAGACCTGTAAAGCAGTCAGTTATGCCTCCTTCCTTGTATTGGTATTTTCCAGGTCAACAGCTGCACAGTACAGTGGTGACATTCTGTCTTTAGCCACACTTAGAGCTACAGGGGAGGGGATTCCTCTCAAGATTATCTCCTTTGTTATTTTAACAAGGTACCCCAAAACTTTACACAACATGTAATGGCCTTGAAAGATTAAGCAGCAGGATGTGAGTTTAGAATTTTTGTTTCTGAGGTACAACAAACCCTTTCCTATGCCTCCTTTCTGCTTATCCTCTGCCTTTCTTCTTCCCCTCCCAACCAATAACTTTTCCCATCCCTGGAGTAACAGCAGAGAATTATAATACTTCAAATCTTGCAATATACTGTTAAATCAAATATTGCATTCCAGAATGAGAGACAGATTAAGAAAAATAAGGAAAATTCTCTTTCGAAAACTCCTGAAGTAAAGGGAAACCTATGATATCGACTATCTTTACATCTGTGGAAACTTTCAATTTTGAAAAGAAAAATTAAAAAGATACCAGCGGGCTATGGTAGCCTTCAATACTGCACGCCTCCCTCTCTCTCTAATCTTTTTATCTGCTACCAGCTGACTCAGACGCCGACTCAGAGGCCCTTGATGACCGTTCCAAGCCTCCTAGAGCCTCCTAAGGACCATCAAGAAAGCACAACAGGAACGCCCGCTGACCCTCACTCTTTAAAATGAAGCGGTAGGAGGCGTGGCCCAATGTGACTAGGAGAACGCCACGCCTATGGGGCGGGGCTGCTTCAGCCTCCGCCTCTCCAGAGGCGGGGGAAGGGGCGGGGGAAGGGGCAGGAGCCAGACGTGACGCCCTCAAGGAAGCCCGCCCTGGTTGGAGAAAATTTAGAACGTTGGAGCGGGGGAAGGGGGCGGAGTCTAATTTTCCTGTTGTTGGTGTGCCCGGGTCGCCTGGGTAACCGGCCGCGCTGGTCCTGGCTGCGCCAGCGCAGGCCGCGGAGGTCTCTGGGTCAGAGCTAGCGCTGTGCTCTTTCGGTCTGTTCCGTGATGGCAGCCGCCGCCGCCGTGGTCACCCCGTCGGGTTTGGAGGATGAGGTGTCTCGGTCCCGCGGCGAAGGAGCGGGGGAGATGGTCGTGGAGCGGGGGCCCGGCGCGGCCTACCACATGTTTGTGGTGATGGAGGACCTGGTGGAGAAGCTGAAGTTGCTCCGCTATGAGGAGGATCTCCTCCGGAAGAACAACCTGAAGCCCCCGTCCAGGTGGGTGCCCTCGTCCCCCGAGCGCCTGGATGCGGCTGGGCCCTGGGGAGAAGCCTTCCTCCGACCTTTGGGGAGCGCGGGTTACCAAGCACTTGCCTCTGTCTTCCCACGCAGGAAAGAGCACTTCACCCCAAAGTTGGCGACGGAGGTCCGGATTGCTCACGGAGTTTAGACTTGGTATTTTTGTAGGGAGGGTAAAGTTTTGGAACTTCAGAAAAGGACTGGAAGGCAGCTTGCCTAGAGCACTCACGCAGCTTCATAAAACGCAAACCTTTTTTTTTTCTGATTGTAAATATAATAAAACAACCTCTTGTAAAACTCAGAAAACTTACAATGTGTAAAAAAAGTACTGCAATCACTCATGATCTCATCCTCAAAGACGAATACCATAATCAATTTAGATCTATTTCTAGTTTTTGTTTTCCTTTTCGAGAATTTGTCCCTACAACTTGTAACTTTCGTACCGGACACCTACCTGTGCATTTTATAAGTGGTTAGTAAACTTGTTCACTAATTGCCGTCTTTTAAAAGACTTCTGTCTTTGCAGTAACAGTATTTTTGGAAACTGAGAAGTGAACAAGACAAATGAAGTGACAATGGAATTGTCTCTTTTTCATAGAACCTGAAGTTCTGCTCTGTTCTGTTGGGGGGAAAGTCCATCATATTCTGAAGCCGCGGCTGGTATTGGTTGCTGAAGATGATGGACAGCCAGCACTTTCTCTTTAAATTAGTGTAGCCTAGTGATAGGCCTCATAAACTTTGTAGTTTCCTTCACATTAATACTTATTTTTTTTGTATTAAATTTTTGTGTTTGTTTAATTGTGTAAGAGGCAGTTTAGTTTAAAAGAATCTGTAGTACTTTCTCTAAATGGCTATACCTAGGCTCAAATTATTTTCTTTTTTTTTTTTTCAGAGTTCTAGGACTTTTAATCTGTCCCAAAATTGCTGAAGCAAAAATCATGATAAAACGTCTGCTTTCCTTTACACCCCCCAACACAAAATAAAAAAAACTCCGTAGGAAAAAAATGGTTTTGTACATGGGAAGAAACATTATGAATTCAAAACTTACAGATAAGGGTTAGCTCTATCACTCTTTAAAAAGTTTATACGAATATCCAGTCAACACCAACAGGGTTACCTCCCTTGAAATGGTATCTATACGGATTTCCAAGTAGACCACAGAGCTGTATACTGTCTTGGAATGTCCTCAGAAGGCTCTGTCATTGATCAATTAACAGAGTAAAAACCCCAGAGTCCTTTCAAATGGAAGAGGGAGAGACAGGGATAGAAGAAACTATTCAAACTTCGTCTTTCCTTGTGTTCAAATTATTTACCTTGACAGTTTAAATTTAATTCCTTACTCTCTTCCAGTAACTTCCGTTAGAAGATAATGTTGGCTTCATGTAAGCTGCCCATATTGCTAAGCCAGTCCATAATAGAAAAGTTAGAGGAAGAAATAATGTTGCTTGATCCATGATATAAATTGTAAGATTGGAAGTTATTACTTAAATGAATAGTGTAATATAAACAATCAACATTTTCTGTTAATAAAAATGTGTTTTTTTTCTCCAAGTATATTTTTCAAACAAAAATAAATTGGCTTTAAGATTCTGTTGATAACAATCTCTGTTATTTCCTCAGAAGTTCAGGAGGGTACTTTGAGTCATGGATTTGCATGGAGATATCCTAGTCTACGGAGAAGGCAATGGCACCCCACTCCAGTACTCTTGCCTGGAAAATCCCATGGATGGAGGAGCCTGGTAGGCTGCAGTCCATGGGGTCGCTAAGAGTCAGACACGACTGAGCGATTTCACTTTCACTTTTCACTTTCATGCATTGGAGAAGGAAATGGCAACCCACTCCAGTGTTCTTGCCTGGAGAATCCCAGGGATGGGGGAGCCTGGTGGGCTGCTGTCTGTGGGGTTGCACAGAGTTGGACATGACTGAAGCGACTTAGGAGGAGGAGGAGGAGGATCCTAGTCTAAAGGTTCTCAAAGTATGGTCATCAGATTAGGAACATCAACATCACCTGGGAACTTATTAGAAGTGTAATCCTACAGGCCCTTTCCTGAGTCCAATATATCAGAAATCCTAGAGGGTGAGGCGTAGAAGTCTGCTTTTGCAACAAGCCTTCCAGGTGATTCTGATACCCACTTAAGTTTGAGAACCAAAGGTCTGTCTAGTCAAGGCTATGGTTTTTCCAGTAGTCATGTATGGATGTGAGAGTTGAACTATAAAGAAAGCTGAGTGCCAAAGAATTGATGCTTTTGATCTGTGGTGTTGGAGAAGACTCTTGAGAGCCCCTTGGACTGCAAGGAGATCCAACCAGTCCATCCTAAAGGAGATCAGTCCAGTGTGTTCATTGGAAGGACTGATGTTGAAGCTCCAGTACTTTGGCTACCTAATGTGAAGAACTGACTCATTTGAAAAGACCCTGATGCTGGGAAAGATTGAGGGTGGAAGGAGAAGGGTCTGACAGATGACCAACTCAATGGACATGAGTTTAAGTAAACTCCAGGAGCTGGTGAAGGACTGGGAAGCCTGGGTGTGCTGCAGTCCATCAGGTCGCAAAGAGTCGGGCACGACTGAGCTATTGAACTGAACTGAACTGAACTGTCCTGGGTCTACAGTATCTTTCAGTATCCATTCCTCTGTCCTGGAGCTGTTATCAGCTAATAAGGAAAAAAAAATGAATTATTAGTACTGGGTGAACATATACCTACTTGGAAGGACTTCATGACCTTTTTTCCCTCCCAGCTGTTATTTTCCAGAACACTTAAACTTATCCTGCAAGAAAAAAAATTGGGAAGGAAAAAAAACTGGAAAAAAAATCAAGAAGGAGTAGATTGCTTATGAAAAATAGTTATAGTATCTATAAATCTAAGTATAAACAATAGTAATAGCTTCACATAAAAGCAAAATCAGGTCTTTGATCAAAGTAACAAATGCTGTGGCTTGCAGGTTTTATTCCTTATAAGTTTAGGTGTGAATCATGTTGGTCTTCAGAGGGCTATTTTTAGGAGGCTAGGGCTTTAACCTAAAGTCCACAAATGTTTGTTAGACTGGGATATACACAGGCAGTGGTTCTTAATCCTGGCTGAACCTTAGAACTATCTAGGAAGCTTTTGAAACATATCTACTCCAGACTTCACTCCCAAAAGTTTTGATTTAATTCGTGAGGTAAGAAGCAATGTTTAGTCAGATAGCAGTAGTTTAACAAGCTCTTCAAGTGATTCAGCCAATTGAGAACAGTATATAGTATACAGCCAATTTGAGAACAACTGTCTATAATGGTGAGTAGGTTAGAAACAGTAAATAAAGATTAACAGTTACACTGTATTAAAAAAAAAAAGTAAAAATGCATAGTAAATAATCATTACTATCTTTATTTTAAACTCCAAGAGTCTCTTAAATTTCAAATTACCATTTCAGGAGATATTCTCTTATTAATTATCCTGACACATACATTATTTTGTTCAAAGTTCTGCATTCATCAGTGCATTTTTTGAGTTAAAGTCTTTGAACTAATATTTTGTGTCCAGTAGAAATTGCCCTTATCCTGTTGATTAAAATCTTTACTATAAGAGTGTGGTGGGTTACTAGAAACCTCAGAATGAATTGTGAGTGTCTTTTGATGTTAAAGTCATTGGGACAAAAAATCCTTTGGCAATTTCGGATTTTGTTCATTTAACTACTATGGACTTGTTTGTTATTTCATATTCTGTTCTCCTTTGTTTTGGAACAGACACTATTTTGCACTGCCTACCAATCCTGGGGAACAGTTCTACATGTTTTGCACCCTTGCTGCTTGGTTAATTAACAAGGCAGGACGCCCCTTTGAGCAGCCTCAAGAATATGATGATCCTAATGCAATAATATCTAACATATTATCTGAGCTTCGATCATTTGTAAGTATAAACAACTCCCTTCTTTCTGCATGTTTGCAAGTTAGGACATTTTTAATCTTGATAATTCAGCAACATAAATGCTAGCCTTTTAGAAGAATTCTCTGTGAATAACTATGTGTGTGTGTTCAGTGTGTGTTCATTATTAATGTTGATATGTCTCAGAGATGAATTTATGTATACTTAGTTCACCTTCTAAAAAATGATTAAAAACTAGAAAGCTGAAACACTGTATTTTGAAAAAGAACTTTGATTTAATAGACCATGATAGCAGTGGTGCTTTTCATTTCTGACTTTTCCTGGGGACAAGCAGTAAGAATTTTTGGCACACACATTATTAATTTTTGACAAGTGAATCACTTCATCCTTCACATAGTTGTTTAACAGTGTGATACCAACCTAGTGGTTTTACTGATTTTTCACCCTAATAACATCAGTGATTTGTTCTGCTGTCATGAGGTTATTGTCTTTTAATTTGATACTATTGCCTTTTAATTTGATACTTTTGACAATAAAACATCTTCATTTTCCTTTTGTATATATGTACCAATGGATTTTTAAAAGAAGACTAAAGAGATGGATTTCTGAGAAGCAATGTAATTACAGTTACTTTAAATCATTTGAAGAATCAAGAAGTGATACATTTATTCAACAGTACTTTGCTTAAAATATTTTGACATTGCAATATAAATAACAAATAATACCCAGTTTATCTTTTGTATTTCAGGGAAGAACTGCAGATTTTCCTCCTTCAAAATTAAAGTCGGGTTATGGAGAGCATGTATGCTATGTTCTTGACTGTTTAGCTGAAGAAGCATTAAAATATATTGGTTTCACTTGGAAAAGGTAAAAATTACCCAACCTGGAAATAGTAATTTTATGTGCATAGCCTTTTCTTCTAACTGTTCAAAGCTATTCAACTGAACTGATAGGAAGTATTTCCTCTTGACCGTTAAACTAAAAATGCCACAGGTAATTAGAAAAGTCAGTACGGACAAAATTAAAATATCTAGTATCTTCAAAACTAGATATTCTACTGTTCCCCTTCCCAATTCAAATATATAGTTATTAAAGATTTAACTATAACTATATCCTAGTCAATTGAGTATATTTTTTTGAAATTTCTTTGAATGTATTTATGATACAAACAAAGATAGTATATACACGGGAAGTAACTGATAGCCTACAAATTTAAGGAAAAAATGGAAATTAATAGAGTATTTCAAGTGGGATTTTTTTCCTTTGTTTATAGTGACGAGGCAAGAATAATACTGAAGAAACACTCTGTTAGATATTGTTCATTACTTCTTTCTCTGACCTATGATTTGTTTATATTTCTGTTGCCATATCTTTCCCATGGTATTAAAGTCATTTATGTACAAGTCTTTCTTTCTAGAAATTATGAAATCTTTGTATGGCAGTTAGCATAGCATTTGGTATATCATAGATACCCAGTAAATGTTGACCACATGGATGAGGAAATAAAATATTTAGAAACTGTCAATTTGTATAGGTTATAATTAGAAAATATATAAATTTTGTCTTTTGAAGACTGAGATTATTGATAGGTTAAAAATTGTGGAAGGCATTATTTAGGTAAAAACATGAGCAAACAGTGATTTTGAATTAGAACTAATTTCTTGGAAAGGTATATATATTATTTCTATATTTTAATGTATTAGAGAAGGAAATGGCAACCTACTCCAGTATTCTTGCCTAGGAAATCCCTTGGACAGAGGAGCCTGGCAGGCTACAGTTCATGAGACTGCAAAAGAGTTGGGCACAATTTAGTAACTAAACAACAACAACAGATTTTAATGTATATTCAATTACATTCTCTCAGGAAAACAGTCTACTCTTTATTAATGAATACTTTTAAACACTTACTTGACTTAGCTTATCATCAAGTTGAACCATATGAAATTACAGATAGTCATCTATTTTTTAATTAAAAAAGAGTGGCAATTGCATATGCTCCAACTCAAACATTACGACTTAGTGCAATATGGAGAATGAGTATATATGATCTACATTACTTCCTTATTAGAGTCTATGAAAAGTTATGAGATATCCTACATTTGTAATTTTTAGAAATTTTTAAATTTATTGCCCAGTGGATTCTAAATTCAGGAACTATTAGTATTTCAGCTACTATTTAATTTGGTACTTCCTTTGTTTCTTAGTATATCTTATTCTTGGCCACATATTGTAATTTGGATAATTTATAGGGACCATATATACATGGAGAGAGAAGGAGGAGGGAACATTGAAAATCAGATTAGAAAAACATTGAAAATCAGAATTACATATCAGCTATGTGATATGTAAGTGACAAAGAAGTTACATGTTTGTATATGCTTATTTTGTATATTTAAATATGCTAAAATAAACCCTAGAAAACATAGAAATCCTAGGAAAACATTGCCTTTAAGATATAATCTAATTCTAGTTAGTAATAACAAAAATAGGAAATTTATCCTTTAAGATTAATTTGGTGTGTAGTACTTTCCTTCCGTAATATTAAATGTCAGTTTTTGTTTTTTGTTAACCTTTCTGAGGTATGGATTTTTATAAGTTTCCAGAAATAAATGCAAATACTTCTGAATATTTTTAATATGAGAAATGTGTGTCATTAATCTTTTTTTAAAGCATTAAAAATTTCAGTATTTAATAAGGATTATTTAACTTAATTTCAATATACAGTCATTAAAAGGAAAGAGAAATAGAAACAATAAAGAAGCGTAATAGCACATACATCACCAAATTAGGCCAACCAACATCCAGAACTTAAGCAGCATGGTGGGAAGTTCCAAATAATAGCAGTCTGGAGTCCCGCTTGGGAAAAGTATGTCCACGCCACAAATGAGACTTCAAATTGCAGTTTCAGGGGCTTTTGCTTATAATCCCAAGGTGCAAACTAATATCATCAGTTTGTGTGCAAAAATGAAACTCTGGTTTTATGTTAACACTTTTACAATGCTGTTTGTTTTATCTTACGAGTCATAGGATTCCATTAAACCCTGGGCACAGTTGGCCAGGCCTCCAGGAGCTCAAGAATTCCAGGCCCACTCCCTTTTTTATTTAAAGTGCTGCCTGACTAGTTGTGCTTGCACACAACCATGGAATATAGGCTGTGGCCAGGCACATCAGAAGCAAGGTCAGAGACCTCTCGTGCTTCTGAAGCCTGAACCAAAGCTTCCTCCATTTTAATTTCCATAATAGCCTCAGGATTGTTTATACTTAAGAGCATAGGAATAAGGCAAAATAACATGAACAGTCTTGTTAATTCTGTAGGTCAAATTACAATTCCAAACAGTCAAAAGAAACAAAAAACAAGCAAAGAGTTAAACAATGGAAAAAAACCATTTCTGAGTGATAGGGAATGTAGTAAAGGAAAAGTCCCGCCAGGAATGAGAGGTATGTTTTTGTACATTAACTCCTATATCCATTAACTTATCAGCTATGATAATAGTAAAAACAGTAGTAAACCAGTAAAATATTCTATCAAGATACAATTGTGTTTTCCTATGTTCAGATGGGAAAGAATCCGCCTGCAATGCAGGAGAAGACCTGGGTTCAATCCCTGGGTTGCGAAGATCCCCTGGCGGAAGGCATGGCAGCCTGGAGAATCCCCATGGACAGAGGAGCCTGGTGGGCTATATTCCATGGGGTCGCAAAGAGTCAGACACTACTGAGCGACTAAGCACAGCATATGAAATCTTTTAATACTTTGGTTCCTTGCAAAATCTTATGTAGGGGTTCTAAGGAAAAGCTAATATTAGGAACAGACAAAGTAGGAAATAACATTGAAGTCAGTAACATCTGAATTTTCATGGTATGGGGGGGAAATAATAGGTGGTCCTCTTCCAATATAAAAGATCAATGTATATTAAGCATCCAGAGAAAGGGATTCCTAAGTGATACATTAAGCTAATGTTTACATCATCAGTTATAATACTAATTGAGGAGTGATTTCAAAAAACATACTGTAGGTTTTAGGGGAAACAGTCCATTCACAATAGTTGATGAAGTTCTCCAATATGCAGGGTTCCCCACATGCAAGAAGTTGTTCCACATTACAGTCTATCATTAGCCTTGTCACAATCGATCAGTAAGAAGGTACAACTATTAAAGTAACACATGACATTGGCATATAATCTTTGTGTTCAAGGCTTGAGCTGTATCTTTACCAATGGGATGTGATCTAGCAGACAGATCAGTTTTGTCCATAGAAAGGCAAAGTTAAGAAAGGACAGGCCTTGTTTGCTGAATAAGCGAAGTTATCCGAGTTCAGGTCCAGCTCAGGTTTCTCCAGCTGAAGATTATCCTATAGCTTTCTTCATATTTTTTTTAATCAAGGCATATCCTTGAAGGTTGAGGCGTGGATGACAACCCACAGTACAGTCAAGCTTCCAAGAATAACTTATTCATGAGATTAACAGTGGTTTAAATGGCACATTTTTCTTGTCTGGGGATCATCACTACTGTATTATCCTTCCCCTGAGCAATCACATCAGCAGGTGTGGGAGGACCACTAGGCTGCTTTACTCAGACTTCAGCTCCAACTGCATGTATTTCTTTTTTTTAAGATCATTATATAGTCCAGTTGTTTTTAAATATGACTGCTCATTAGAATCACATCTGGAACTTTGGAGAAAAAACAATAGCTGAGCATTTCTATTTTTTCAAAAAATTCCAAGATAATTCTAATGTGCATCTGGATTTTAAAAAGTGATTATGGGTTTTCCTATTAAATGATAGTTTTAGTGATTTAGAATTCTGTTATTTTCTGTTGACCAATCATGATGCAGTGGTATTAAAAGGGATAATAGTTAAATAATCAAAATCACAATAGTAGATTACTTTTATCAGTTTTCATAATCAATAGCCAGACAAAAAATAAAAGATAATTACAATTGCAATAATTACATACAATCTAGAGAGTTAAGTAGACTGATGATGTAAGTGGAAGTGCATACATGCCCATGTTTTCATCCACCAGCCAGTCTATATATTTTGGTATTTAATCCATTTACATTTAAGACAATTACTGATCTGTATAATCCTGTTACTATTTTCTTAATTGTTTTGGGTTTATTTTTTATAAATCTTTTCTTTCTCTTGTGTTTCCTTCCTAGAGAAGTTCCTTTAGCAGTTGTAGATAAAGCTGGTTTGATGGTGCTGAATTCTCTTCACTTTTTCTTGTCTGTAAAGCTTTTGATTTCTCCATCAAATCTGAAAGAGAATCTTGCTGGGTAGAGTATTCTTGGTTGTAGGTTCTCTTCTGTTTTAGCACTTTAAATATATATGCCAAAAAAAAAAAAAAAAAGCCACTCCTTTCTGTCTTGTAGAGTTTCTGTTTAGAAACCAGCTGATAAACTTATGGGAGTTTTCTTGTAAGTAATTTGTTGCTTTTCCCTTGTTGCTTTTAATATTTTATCTTTGTCTTTAATTTTTTGTCTTTTTAATTACTGTGTGTCTTGGTGTATTCCTCCTTGGGTTTATTGTGCCTGAGACTTTCTGTGCTTGCTTCCTGGACTTGTTTGACTGTTTCCTTTCCCATGTTAGGGAAGTTTTCAGATATTATCTCTTTAAATATTTCCTTGAGTCTTCTCTCTCTCTCTCTTCTCCTTCTGGGACCCCTATAATGTGAATGTTGGTACATTTAATGTTGTCCCTGAAGTCTCTTAGGCTGTCTTCATTTCTTTTCATTCTTTTTTCTATATTCTGTTTTATGGCAGTAATTTCCACCAATCTTTCTTCCAGGTCACTTATCCATTCTTCTGCCTCAGTTATTCTGTTGTTGATTCTTTCTAGTGTATTGTTCATCTCTGTTCATTTGTTCTTTAGTTCTTCTAAGGCTTTGATAAACATTTCTTGCATCTTCCTTCTTTTCTGAGATCTTCCTAGATCATCTTCTCTATCATTACTCTGAATTCATTTTCTGGAAAGTTGCATATCTCTACTTCATTTAGTTGTTTTTATGGGGTTTTATCTTGTCCCTTCATCTGGGACATAACCCTCTGCCTTTCCATTTTGATTAACTTTCTGTTATGTGGTTTTCATCCTGGTAGATGCAGGATTGTAGTTCTTCTTGCTTCTTCTGCTTGCTCTCTGGTGGGTGAGGCTAAGAGGCTTGTGTGAGCTTCCTGATGGGAGGGACTGGCAGTGGGAAAAATTGGGTCTTGCTCTGGTGGACAGGGCCCAGCTCAGTAGAACTTTGATCTGATTGTCTGCTGATGGGTAGGGCTGCATTCCCTCTCTGTTAATTGTTTGGCCTGAGGAAACCCAGGCCTGGGGTCTGTAGGCTCTATTTTAGGGTTAATGGAGATCTCCAAGAAGACTCACCCAAGGGGCACCTCCCATGACTGCTGCTGCCAGTCCCCCTATCCCCACAGTGAGCCACTGCTTACATACGCCTCCAAAGAAGACACTCCAACACTAGCAGATAGGTCTATTTCAGTCTCCATGGGGTTACTACTCCTTTCCCCTGGGTCCTGGTCTGCATAGGATTTTGTTTCTGTTTTCCAACAGTAGAGTCTCTATTTCCCCCGCTCCTGCGAAAGTCCTATAATCAAATTGTGCTGGTCCTCAAAGTCAGATTCCCTGGGGATTCCTAATCCTTTTGCTGGGTCCCCAGGCTGGGAAGCCTACCTTGGGGCTCAGAACTTTCACAAAAGTAGGAGAACTTCTTTGGTATTATTGTTCTTCAGTTTGTGCATTACCCACCCAGCAGTTATAGGATCTTATTTTATCATTATTACACCCCTCCTACCATCTCGTGGTGGCTTCTCCTCTGTCTTTGGACATGGGGTGTCTTTTCTGGTGGGTTCCAGCATTCTGTTGATGGTAGTTTAAGAGCTAGTTCCAATTTTGGTGCCCTCGCAGGATGAGATAACTGCACATCCTGTTACTCTGGCATCTTGATCCAGTGCCCTATGTGTCATTAATCTTGGTAGAGAAATAAGTGTTCAATACTTACTTTTACTTTCCAACACAAGAGATGACTCTACACATGGACATCACCAGGTAGCCAATACCAAACCAGATTGATTATATTCTTTGTAGCCAAAAATGGAGAAGCTCTATACAGTCAGCAAATACAAGACCAGGAGCTGACTGTGGCTCAGATCATGAGCTCCTTATTGCCAAATTCAGACTTAAATTGAAGAAAGTAGGGAAAACCACTAGACCATTCAGTTTTGACCTAAATCAAATCCCTTATGATTATACAGTGAAAGTGACAAATAAATTCAAGGGATTAGATCTGATAGAGTGCCTGAAAAACTATGGATGGAGGTTCATGACATTGTATAGGAGGCAGTGATCGAGACCATCCCCAAGAAAAAGAAATGCAAAAAGGCAAAATGGTTGTCTGAAGAGGCCTTACAAATAGCTGAGAAAAGAAGAGAAGCTAAAGGCAAAGGAGAAAAGGAAAGATACACCTGTCTGAAAGCAGAGTTCCAAAGAGTAGCAAGGAGAGATAAGAAAGCCTTCTTCAGTGATCAGTGCACAGAAATAGAGGAAAAGAATAGAATGGGAAGGACTAGAGATCTCTTTAAGAAAATTAGAGATACCAAGGGAACATTTCATGCAAGATAGGCACAGTAAAGAACAGAAATGGTGTGGACCTAACAGAAGCAGAAGCTATTAAGAAGAGGTGGCAAGAATACACAGAAGAACTATTCAAAAAAGATCTTGATGACTCAGATAAGCATGATGGCATGATCACTCACCTGGAGCCAGACATCCTAGAATGCAAAGTCAAGCGGGCCTTAGGAAGCATCACTACTAACAAAGCTAGTGGAGGTGATGAAATTCCAGTTGAACTATTTCAAATCCTGAAAGATGATGCTGTGAAAGTGCTGCACTCAATATGCCAGCAAATTTGGAAAACTCAACAGTGGCCACAGGACTGGAAAAGGTCAATTTTCATTCCAATCCCAAAGAAAGGAAATGCCAAAGAGTGTTCAAACCACCGCACAATTGCACTCATCTCACACACTAGCAAAGTAACGCTCAAAATCCTCCAAGCCAGGCTTCAACAGTGTGTGAACTGAGAACTTCCAGATGTTCAAGATGGATTTAGAAAAGGCAGAGGAACCAGAGATCAAATTGCCAACATCTGTTGGATCATCAAAAAAGCAAGAGAGTTCCAGAAAAACATCTACTTTTGCTTTATTGACTCCACTAAAGCCTTTGACTGTGTGGATCACAACAACCTGGAAAATTTTAAAGAGATGGGATATCCCATCTCTTTACCAGACCACCTGACCTGCCTCTTGAAAAACCTGTATGCAGGTCAAGAAGCAACAGTGAGACCTGGACATGGAACAACAGACTGGTTAGAAGTACGTCAAGGCTGTATATTGTCACCCTGCTTATTTAATTTACATGCAGAGTACATCATGCGAAATACTGGGCTGGATGAAGCACAAGCTGGAATCAAGATTGCTGAGAGAAATATCAATCACCTCAGATATGCAGATGACACCACCCTTACGGCAGAAAGTGAAAAAGAACTAAAGAGCCTTCTAATGAAAGTGAAAGAGGAAAGTGAAAAAGTTGGCTTAAAACTCATCATTCAGGAAACTAACATCATGGCCTCTGGTCCCATCACTTCATGGCAGATAGACAGGGAAGCAATGGAAACAGTGAGAGACTTTATTTTTGGGGGCTCCAAAATCACTGCAGATGGTGATTGCAGCCATGCAATTGAAAGACATTTGCTCCTTGGAAGAAAAGCTATGACCAACCTAGTCAGCATATTAAAAAGCAGAAACATTACTTTGCCGACAAAGGTCCATCTGCTGCTGCTGCTAAGTCGCTTCAGTCGTCTCCAACTCTGCGACCCCATAGAGGGCAGCCCTCTAGGCTCCCCCATCCCTGGGATTCTCCAGGCAAGAACACTGGAGTGGGTTGCCATTTCCTTCTCCAGTGCATGAAAGTGAAAAGTGAAAGTGAAGTCGCTCAGTCATGTCTGACTCTTGGTGACCCCACGGACTGCAGCCCACCAGGCTCTTCTGTCCATGGGATTTTCCAGGCAAGAGTACTGGAGTGGGGTGCCATCGCCTTCTCCGTCATAGTGAAAGCTATGGTTTTTCCAGTAGGCAAGTATGGATGTGAGGGTTGGAATATAAAGAAAGCGGAGTGCCTAAGAATTGATGCTTTTCAACTCTGGTGTTGGAGAAGACTCTTGAGAGTCCCTTGGACTGCAAGGAGATCCAACCAGTCAATCCTAAAGGAAATCAGTCCTGAATATTCATTGGGAGAACTGATGCTGAAGCTGAAGCTCCGATACTTAGGCCACCAGATGTGAAGAACTTGATCACTAGAAAGACCCTGATGCTGGGAAAGATTGAAGGCGGGAGAAGAGACCAACAGAGGATGAGATGGTTGAATGACATCACCGATTCAGTGGACATGAGTTTGAGCAAGCTCCAGAAGTTGGTGATGGATGTGGAAGCTTGGCTTGCTGCAGTCTATGGGGTTGCAAGGAGTCAGACACGACTGAGTGACTGAACTGAACCAAACTCTGCATATAAGTTAAATAATCAGACACAGATATTTTTCTGGAACTCCTTTGCTTTCTCCATTCTGCACTATCCAGCAAATGTTGGCAATTTTATCCCTCGTTCCTCTGCCTCTTTGAAATCGAGCATATTAGTCTGTAAGTTTTTGATTCACATATTGCTAAAGCCTAGGTTGAAATATTTTGAGCATTGTCTTTCTAGCATGTGAAATGAGTGCAGTTGTATGGTAGTTTGATCACGTACATGTAAAATGAGCATAGTTTTACAGTAGTTGTACGGCACTGCCCTTCTTAGGGAGTGGAATGGAAACTGACCTTGTCCTGTCCTGTCCCCATTGCTGAGTTTTCCAAATTTGTTGATGTGTGAAGTGCAGCACTTTAACAGCATCATGTTTTAGGATTTTAAGTAGCTAACAGGCATTCAGTCACCTCCACCAGCTTTGTTAATAGTAATGCTTTCTAAGATTCACTTGACTTCACACTCAGGATTTGTGGCTCTGGGTGAGTGACCACACCATCCATGGTAACCTGGATCATTAAGACCTTTTTTGTATAGTTCTTCTGTGTATTTTTACCATCTCTTCTTAGTATCTTCTGCTTTTGTTAGGTCCTTACCTTTTCTGTCCTGTATTGCTCCATCCTTTTATGATTTGTTTTCTTGATATCTCCAGTTTTCTTGAAGAGATCTCTAGTCTTATCCATTGTGTAGTTTTCTCCTCTTTCTTTTCATTGTTCACTTAAGAAGGACTTCTTATTTCTCCCTGATATTCTCTGAAACTCTGCATTCAAAAATATACTCTGTTGGGTATATCTTTCCCTTTCTTCCTTGCTTTCACTTCTCTACTTTCCTCAGCTATTTGTAAAGCCTCCTCACCCACTTTGCTTTTTTTCTTTTCTTTTCCTTTGGGATGGTTTTGGTCACTGCCTCCTGCACAGTGTCACAAATTTCCATCCATAGTTCTTCAGGCACTCTGTATATCAGATCTAATCCCTTGAATCTATTTATCACCTCTGCTGTACAAACATAAGGGATTTGATTTAGGTCATATCTGAACGGCCTACTGGTTTTCTGTACTTTCTTCTATTTAAGTCTGACTTTTGCAGTAAGGAGCTCATGATCTGAGCCACAGTCAGCTCCAAGTCTTGTTTTTGCTGACTGTATAGAGCTCCTCCATCTTTGGCTACAAAGAACAACCAGAGTCATCTCTTATATTGTTGAAGAAGGGTGTTTGCTATGACCAGCATATTTTCTTGACAGAACTCTGTTAGCCTTTGTTCTGCTTCATTTTGAACTCCAAGGCCATACTTGCCTATTATTCTGGGTATGTCTTGACTTCCTACTTTGCATTCCAATCCCCTATGATGAATAAGATATCTTTTTTGGTGTTCCAGAAGGTGTTGTAGGTCTTCATAGAGCAGGTCAACTTCTTCAGCATCAGTGGTTGGGGCATAGACTTGGATTACTGTGAATGACTTGCCTTGAAAACAAATCTATAACATTCTGTTGTTTTTGAGTTTGTACCTAAGTGTTGCATTTCGAACTCTTGTTGACTGTAAGGGCTACTCCATTTCTTCTAAAGAATTATTGCCCACAGTGGTAGATATAGTGATCCTCTGTTTTAAAGTCACCTACTCCTGTCCATTTTAGTCTACTGATTCCTGAGATGTAGATGTTCAATCTTGCTGTCTCCTACTTGACCACACAAGATGGTAAGTTGACCATGTCCAATTTACCATGATTCATGACACTAACATTCCAGGTTCCTATCAATATTGTTCTTTACAGCATCAGTCTTTACTTTTACCACCAGACATATCCACAGTTAACATCGTTTTTGCTTTGGCCAAGCCACTTCCCTCTTTTTGGAGCTAATAGGAATTGCCCTCCTTTCTTCTCCAGTAGCATAATGGATACCTTCTCACCTGGGGGCTTCATCTTTCAGTGTCCTATCTTTTTGCCTTTTCACACCGTTCGTGGGGTCTCAAGGCAAGAATACTGGAGTGGTTTGTCATTTCCTCCTCCAGTGGACTGCATCTTCTCAGAACTCTCCATTATGACCTGTCCATCTTGGGTGGCCCTGCACAGCATGATTCATAGCTTCTTTGAGTTATGCAAGCCCCTTTGTCACAGCAAGACTGTGATCCACGAAGGGATGTTAGATATATGATGTGAAAATTAGGATTCATGCAAGAAAACGTTGCAAAGTCTATGTAATAATAATTTTTTTTTTTGTAATAATAATTATAACAGTCCTGAATAGCTAATATTTAGGTAATAAGCTAAGAAAAATATCTTAACAGGGTAAGTGTTAGTTGCTCAGTCGTGCCTGACTCTTTGCGACCCAATGACTGCAGCCCACAAGGTTCCTCTGTCCCTTAGATTTTCCAGGCAAGGATACTGGAGTGGGTTGCCATTTTCTTCTCCAGGGGACCTTCCGAACCCAGGGATCGAACCTGGGTCTTCTGCACTGCAGGCAGATTCTTTACCGACTGAGCTACAAGGGAAGTGCCTAACAGGGTTAGGCAAAGTATTAATTTTCTTAATATACACAAAAGCAGAGGGCATTGATAGGCATTTCACTGAAAAACACATAACCAGTTAAAACATGAAAAGGCATTCAACCACTCTCATGTGAAAGAAATGCAATTAAAATAAGAGTGGGATTTTTTTCCCTTAATGATTGACAAAAATTGAAGCTTATTTACCATATTGGCAAATGTATGGAAAAGGCATCACTGCTGTTGGGAGTTTAAATTAGGGTGACATTTTGGAAGTTGTTTTTAGTAATATTGAACAAAACAACAAAATATACATAGTTGTTGGCCCAGCCGTTATACTTAATGTATAAGGATGAACCTAGATAGCATATTCAAAAGCAGAGACATTACTTTGCCAACAAAGGTTCATCTAGTCAAGGCTATGGTTTTTCCTGTGGTCATGTATGGATGTGAGAATTGGACTGTGAAGAAGGCTGAGCACCGAAGAATTGATGCTTTTGAACTGTGGTGTTGGAGAAGACTCTTGAGAGTCCCTTGGACTGCAAGGAGATCCAGCCAGTCCATTTTGAAGGAGATCAGCCCTGGGATTTCTTTGGAAGGAATGATGCTAAAGTTGACTCATTGGAAAAGTCTCTGATGCTGGGAGGGATTGGGGGCAGGAGGAGAAGGGGACGACAGAGGATGAGATGGCTGGATGGCATCACTGACTCGATGGACATGAGTCTGAGTGAACTCCGGGAGTTGGTGATGGACAGGGAGGCCTGGCGTGCTGCAATTCATGGGGTCGAAAAGAGTCCGACACAACTGAGCGACTGAACTGAACTAGTAAGGAAATGAAAAATAATGTTCATCCATAAGTTGCTAGTTATATTGCTATGGTACTGCTGTTCGATTGAAAACAGTGCAAATATGTTAAGAGAGAGAGCTAGCATGAGGGCAAGAAAAAGAGATGAGGAGGGGGAGAGAGAGATGCACAATTGACCTTTTAACAGTGCATGGGTTAAGGATGTGGAAAATCTACATGTAACTTAGTGTGCTTGTGCTTATACTCAGGTACTCAGTCGTGTCTTTGTGACCCCATGGACTGTAGCCCACCAGTCTTCTCTGTCCTTTGGATTTTTGAAGAATCCTGGAGTGGGTAGGGCTTCCTTATAAGCTGTTCCTCCGTATCCAGAGTTCCACATGTGTAGATTTAACCTACCAAGAATCATGTAATAGTTAGTATTTACTATAGATTAAAAAAAAAATCTCTGTGTTAAATAGACCCACACAGTTCAAACCTATGTTGTTCAAGGGTCAACTGTGCTGCTGCTGCTGCTGCTGCTGCTGCTAAGTCACTTCAGTCGTGTCCGACTCTGTGCAACCCCAGAGACGGCAGCCCACGAGGCTCCCCCGTCCCTGGGATTCTCCAGGCAAGAGCACTGGAGTGGGTTGCCATTTCCTTCTCCAATGCATGAAAGTGAAAAGTGAAAGTGAAGTCGCCCAGTCATGTCCGACTCTTAGTGACCCCATGGACTGCGGCCCACCAGGCTCCTCCATCCATGGAATTTTCCAGGCAAGAGTGCTGGAGTGGGGTGCCATTGCCTTCTCCAAGGGGTCAACTGTATATGTACTTAAATATGGTATGTTAGTAAGTGAAGAAAGTAGGTTGGCTAATAGTATGCATGGTACCATCCCATTCATGTATTACTACTTAAATCATCAAGTTTGGAAATAAACGTTTTTGCTTCTTTACATAGAGAGTTTCAGGAAGGATACATGAAACATTTAACTGATTATGGGAAGAGGGGCAGGTGAAAAAGAACCAGAACTGGCGTAGAGTGGGGAGGATCCTTAATACTCACATTGTACCTTTTTGCTCTGCTGAAATGTTTTGTTTTTCCCTCTCATCTCATGTGCTGCTGCTGCTAAGTCACTTCAGTCGTGTCCGACTCTATGTGACCCCATAGACGGCAGCCCACCAGGCTCCCCCGTCCCTGGGATTCTCCAGGCAAGAACACTGGAGTGGGTTGCCATTTCCTTCTCCAATGCAGGAAAGGGAAAAGTGAAAGTGAAGTTGCTCAGTTGTGTCCAACTCTTAGCGACCCCATGGACTGCAGCCCTCCAGGCTCCTCCGTCCATGGGATTCTCCAGGCAAGAGTACTGGAGTGGGGTGCCACTGCCTTCTCCCTCATCTCATGTAAAGCTTTATTATTTTAGACCAGCATACCCAGTGGAAGAATTAGAAGAAGAAACTGTTGCAGAAGATGATGCAGAATTAACATTGAATAAAGTGGATGAAGAATTTGTGGTATGTGTGTTGCTGAACTTTTTTGTCCATTTTCACCTTTGAATTCATTTCCCTTCTCTGAATTCCCCTAGACTTCCATTATCTGGATTAGTTTATTTCATTGTTTGTAGATTAAAAAAAAAAAAAAGCTTTTGAATAGAGTGCCAAATATCAGTAATTTAAACCTTTGGTTAAATTAATTTTCATGTTCACTAATGATTATGGTGTGAATTTAGCAGAGGTTCTTCAAATATAGACAGAAAATAGTCGACCACTAGTTATATAGGTAAACAGTTAACCATTCATGATCTTAAATAGATCATAAATAATAGAGAATTTAGAAGACAGCGATAGACTTTTGAATTAATACAGTCTGCTTCATAAGAATACCGTTCATTTCTCAGGAACTCCTTTATGCTTCTGAAATTAAGATGATTAGTACCCTACCCTGCAGGAACATTAAAAAATACTTATAAATATCAACATTATTTAAGTTGTTTGGCAACCTCTGGGCATATTCTCATTCTTAAAATTCTATCTATAGTGTGAAATTAAATGATCATATCTTTATAACAGACTGGACTAGGAGAATGGTAGAGAAGAAGAGTTCTTCCTCAGAATCAGAGATGAGTTGACACTAGTATTTTAGAAAGTGTATATATGATTTAAAGTGAAAATGTTGGAGAAGAAAAATGTTGTAGTATATTTTACTGTCATAGACCAATTACATTTTTCAGGTGATTTTTTTTTTTAAATCAATAGATAATACATACAGTCTGTATTTTAACTTAAAAGTAATTTATTATGCTACTGTAGGCTGCAAAGATACTAATCACTGCATTATTTTATAGTGAATGCTGAAAATAACCATTAAATAAATTAGACATATGCATATGGTAGAATGTCATATAGCCATTAAAAGAAATGTTAGTGACATGGGGATGATAACATACTTTATGCACAAACTCAACTATGTAAAATACACAGAAAAACAGTTAACACCAGTATATTAACATTAGTTATGTGTGGGGAGGATTATGGATGATTATTTTCTCTTCATGCTTTCTGTCTTTAAAGTTTTTAATGTATTTTGTCAGTAGTATAAATATTTTAAACCATATGTGTAAAAAAGATGATTGCTATTATAAACAGTGCTGCAGTGAACATTGACGTACACGTGTCTCTTTCAGTTCTGGTTTCCTCAGTGTGTATGCCCAGCAGTGGGATTTCTGGGTCATAAGGCAGTTCTATTTCCAGTTTTTTAAAGAATCTCCACATTTTCCTCCATAGTGGCTGTACTAGTTTGCATTCCCACCAAAAGTGTAAGAGGGTTCCCTTTTCTCCACACCCTCTCCAGCATTTATTGTTTGTGGACTTTTGGATTGCAGCCATTTTGACCAGTGTGAGATGGTACCTCATTGTGGTTCTGATTTGCACTTCTCTGATAATGAGTAATGTTGAGCATCTTTTCATGTGTTTGTTAGCCATTTGTATGTCTTCTTTGGAGAAATGTCTGTTTAGTTCTTTGGCCCATTTTTTGATTGGGTCGCTTATTTTTCTGATTTTGAGCTGCATGAGCTGCTTGTATATTTTTGAGATTAATTTTTTGTCAGTTGCTTCATTTGCTATTATTTTCTCCCATTCTGAAGACTGTCTTTTCACCTTGCTTATAGTTTCCTTCGTTGTGCAAAAGCTTGTAAGTTTAATTAGGTCCCATTTGTTTATTTTTGCTTTTATTTCCATTACTCTGGGAGGTGGGTCATAGAGGATCCTGCTGTGATTCATGTCAGGGAGTGTTTTGCCTATGTTTTCTTCTAGGAGTTTTATAGTTTCTGGTCTTACATTTAGATCTTTAATCCATTTTGAGTTTATTTTTGTGTATCGTGTTAGAAAGTGTTCTAGTTTCATTCTTTTACAGGTGGTTGACCAGTTTTCCCAGCACCACTTGTTAAAGAGATTGACTTTTCTCCATTGTATATTCTTGCCTCCTTTGTCAAGTATAAGGTATCCTTAGGTGTGTGAATCTATCTCTGGGCTTTCTATTTTGTTCCATTGATCTATATTTCTGTCTTTGTGCCAGTACCATACTGTCTTGATGACTGTGGCTTTGTAGTAGAGCCTGAAGTCAGGCAGGTTGATTCCTCCAGTTCCATTCTTCTTTCTCAAGATTGCTTTGGCTATTTGAGGTTTTTTGTATTTCCATACAAATAGGACATGGAGAGGACAATGGCAACCCACTCCAGTACTGTTGCCTGGAGAATCCCATGGACGGAGGAGCCTGGTAGGCTGCAGTCCATGGGGTCGCTAAGAGTCGGACACAACTGAGTGACTTTACTTTCACTTTTCACTCTCATGCATTGGAGAAGGAAATGGCAACCTACTCCAGTGTTCTTGCCTGGCGAATCCCAGGGACAGAGTAGCCTAGTGGGCTGCTGTCTATGGGGTCACACAGAGTCGGACATGACTGAAGTGACTTAGCAGCAGCAGCAGGACGTGGAAGGAACATAGATGTTCATCGGTAGACAAATGGATAAGAAAGTTGTGGTACATAAACACAATGGAATGTTACTCAGCTATTAGAAAGAGTACATTTGAATAAGTTCTAATGAGGTGGATGAAACTGGAGCCTATTATACAGAGTGAAGTAAGTCAGAAAAACACCGATACAGTTTCTTAATGCATATATATGGAATTTAGAAAGATGGTAACAATGACCCTATATGCGAGACAGCAAAAGAGGCACAGATGTAAAGAAAAGACTTTTTGACTCTATGGGAGAAGACGAGGATGGGATGATTTGAGAGAATAGCATTGAAACATGTATATTACCATATGTGAAACAGATGACCAGTCCAGGTTCCATGCGTGAAACAAGGCACTCAAAGCTGGTGCACGGGGACAACCCAGAGGGATGGGAATGGGGAGGGAGGAGGAGGGGGGGGAGTTCGGGTTGAGGGACACATGTATACCCATGGCTGATTCATGTCAATGTATGGCAAAACCCACCAAGTATTATATAGTAATTAGCCTCCAATTAAAATAAATAAATTTTTTTTAAAAAAGATGATTACTATCTATAAAAAGAAAAAGACCATTGTAAAACCAGTTTAAAAGATATCTTTCTTAATGTGATAAATTTTTAAACTTAAGGTAAAAATGTAGTCATTCATGTGTTTATTGAGCACCTGTTATGTAGCAGGCACTGGGCAAGACCCTGGTGGAGCTGCATGTACAAAAACTCAGAGGAAGGAGGGCACTTACCATGATCAAGGAACTGAGGGAAAATCATTGCTGCCAGCTCTCCTGAGTGAGGAGGAGAGTGACTTCAGATTGTGTGTGTTAGTTGCTCAGTCTTGTATGGCTCTTTGCGACCCCATGGACTATAGCCTGCCAGGCTCCTCTGCCCATGGACTTCTCCAGGCAAGAATACTGGAGTGGGTTGCCATTCCCGTCTCCAGGGTTAGCTGGGAAGAAAGACCAGGTCCAGATCATTTTGGTCATTTTAGGGAGTTTAGCCTTTATTCTTTGTGTAATAAATCTTTCCATTCAGTCCCTGTTGTTCATCTCACTTATTTTACTCAGATATTTCCTCATCTTGTTTCTTAGTTACTGTTTATTATTAGTAGTAAATAGTTTATCTACAGATACCTGGTCCTAATGCATCAATATTTAGCTTCAAAGACCTATAACTCAAAACAGCTAGTCAGGGAAAAAAAGTACAAAAACCAACTAATCAGAAGGAAAACTCCATGAGGGCATAAACCAATTTTGCACATTTGTTGTCTCCATTTTATTATGCAATGCCTGGTGCATAGTAGCTGTTCATTAAATATTTGACAAAAAATCATCTGTCACAACATTGCTTGTAACTTTTACAAAATAGAGGGTTTTTTATTTTTTTTTTTCCTGAGAACCATTTAAAGTTCAAAGCAGCATTGCTGTTTGTATAAATTAGAGAAACAAACTAGAAAGCATCCTATTCACACATTTCTTGCCAACTGTGAAGTAAAGACCTTCTGCTGTCATAAGACCAAGCTGAAGCCTTCCTCAAAGGGTTGTGTCTGAGGCTCTTAGTTCCCTTACATCATGTCTCTTGAATTTTTTCCTTTTCCTTCTTCCTTGTTGTTATATTATTCTAAGGAGGCCTCTTACCTCTCCCATTCCTCTTAGTAAGGAGAGCTGGGTCAATGCCAAAAGCCTCTGGATGGTGGGATATTACTTCAATTTGGTGCCAGAGTTTGTGAGATAGCTCACAGATGGCAAAGATCATTTCTGACAAACTAAAGTTCTTCTGTGATCAACAAGAAACTCAAAAGCTTCCATTTTAGACTGGTCAAATCAAGTTAGGACACATTGATAACTGGAAAGTGAGAGAGAGGGATGGAGGGAGGAGAGAGGGAGGGTGGCCGAGAGGGAAGAAGGGAGGATTGGGATCACGACACAGAATGTTCTCAAAGAATGTCCTCACAGAATGTCCTCACAGAATATCCTCACAGTATACAATCATATCCTTAGTGATTGGCAGTAGGAGAATGAAGACACATATTAGGCAAAGAAATGACAGGAAATTGAGTACCTTTTAAATTACTGAGATTAAAATCCTCTTCATTTAAAGCTATTTTTTGAGTCTGTTTATATTCAAATTCATTTTGATTGCTTTCTTAATAATTTTTAATAACTTAAATTCTTTTTCTAGTACCTACTCTTAAAGCTTTTTGCCTAATAGTGTTCAATCGACCACAGTTCAACAAGTACTTATTGATCACCTATGTAAACAGTACTGATTAGGTTATTATAAAAGCATTATAAACTCGTCTCTTCTCCCATCGGCACTGAGTCATTGGCATCTCTATCATTTGCTCTGGTTAAGTACACCATCATTAGTGCAAACACAGGATAGACTGAGCTGTTTCTCAAAGATGTGCTTGTGCATATATGCTTAGGATTTAAGATGTAAACCCATCAGTTTTGTCTACACATCTAGGCCCCACTGCCTCCATCCCTAAAAAAATGAACGTTATTTGATTGTATGTTATCTGCATTTATATTGTTTCATATTTTACTATAATCTTTCTAATTTCTCAAAGACTAACATAGTTCTAATGTCTCAGCTTAGTGGCCCCACCCCTAGGAGTTTCTTTGTAGATCTGGGATGGTTAAATTACATTGTCACAAGCTCCCAGGTGATACTAATGCTGCTGATCTAAGAACCACATTTTGAGAACCACTGTCTTACATACTTCTAAGTGCTTAACGATAAGGGTTATCTTTGAAATCTACGACTGCCGCTTTTGTGCAGCTCTACATGTGAAAGTGTCCACCAAACAACTCTCACTTATTTTTTTTGTTTTTCTTTACAAGACTTTAGAACCAAGCTCTTTTGGCCTCATTATCATGTCTTTAAGCTTTGGATATTCTTGTTAAAATTGCTCCACCCACTTTGTCACTTGTCACCACAAAGACATTTTAATATTTTGTCCTACCTGCTTATACAGCCTGCTCAAACTCTGTATTTACTGTGTATTGGGGAGGAGATTGCTTGTCAAAGGGTCTCTTCTGACCCTGTCCCCCACATCAGTTGGGCTTAGAATCAGGACCAGCTTGGAATCTACCTGAATTATCCTTTTGTTAGATAGTTAATATCTAAGATACAAAGTTAATATCTTACATCCTTATATAGAATTAATATTTAATATCTTTAAACTTAAGCATATAGAAGATGAGATGTCAAAAATATACATTACTGTGATTGGTCCCTGGAGTAGGTGAGAGTATTCCATATCTATCAACCTCTCATTTTTGTCCATTTTAGTCATCTTACTCAAAATTTCCATTAACTGTTGCTTATTCTGTTCTTATGTTTATTTATCCCTAGTTTCACAGCTGGAGAAGGCAATGGCACCCCACTCCAGTACTCTTGCCTGGAAAATCCCACGGACGGAGGAGCCTAGAAGGCTGTAGTCCATGGGGTCGCTGAGGGTCGGACATGACTGAGAGACTTCATTTTCACTTTTCACTTTCATGCATTGGAGAAGGAAATGGAAACCCACTCCAGCGTTCTTGCCTGGAGAATCCCAGGGACAGGGGAGCCTGTTGGGCTGCCATCTATGGGGCCACACAGAATCGGACATGACTGAAGTGACTTAGCAGCAGCAGCAACAGCAGTAGCAGCAGCAGTTTCACAGCTCTTCTTTTTCTTAAGTGATTGTAAAAAAAAGCAGGTCCTATTTTTAAATGGCATCATCAAAACCTCAAAAAACAGATAACATAATGCCCTACTTTATGCACACTACTAGGCTTTAAATGTCCTTTCTTAGTCTTCCTGTTGAGCTTAGCATAAGTGTTTAGAATTGACATGCACACGTTGCTATATTTAAAATATATAACCTACAAGGACCTACTGTAAAAAAAATCTGGAAATATATTTTTTAATTACAACTTCTATAATTATTAACTTTTAAACTCTTTTATTTTCCTAAGGAAGAGGAGACAGACAATGAAGAAAACTTTATTGATCTCAACGTTTTGAAGGCCCAGACCTATCGCTTGGTGAGTTACACAGGATACATGCAGGACCAACAAGCAGTCAGTACATGTATTCTGCTGGGAATGGAAGCAAGTAGAAATCATTGTTCTGGCCATTGTTCTGTGTGTCATTTGAAAAGTAGCTCTTGAAATTATTTTAGCAAATATAAAACTCAGAGGGGCAAGTGAAACAGCCTCTGGTCTATATCATGAAATATCAACTCAGGGTCAGTTTCAAGTTATTTTCCATTATAATGGCCCGTAATAGTCTTCATTATAGGAAAATACTTAAATTGTAGGTAATTCTTTGAAATAAAATGGATTATATTAAGACTGGTATATGAATAGATGGTCAGTTGCTTCAAGTCAGTTTTTGCTTTATTTTAATTAGGAAATAAGCCCAGTCTATAAAAGAGAACCCACTCAATGAAATAATTTCAAAGTACAGTTTGGATTTTTGTCTTTTCCTATATGTATGTTATATTTCAATAAAATGATACTTATCGCATGCCACAAAAATATGTATGAAACAAAATCTTATTTGTACTTTATTTAATTTTTCTTATCTTAATTCTGCAAACAAATTTGGACCTAGTTTTGGGTACATATCATGAAGACTTCCTTGGCCACCTCACCCCAAGGTGGTCTCTTCATTTATCATTCACTGCCATAGTATTGTTAGCATTTGTAACTATTATTAACAATATGGGTGTGTTTTCTGCCCAACTTGAGATGTATGTAATATAATGTGGCTATCTTGCCTGACTGTGTGAGTTGTCTTTGAGACTTTTTAGTACTTACTAGGTGTATGACTTTGAGTAGGTTTCCAATTTTCTTATGCCGTATCTTCATCATCCATAAAATCAGAATAAAACTATTACCTTTAACAAAGATTTTTTAAAGATTAAAAGAGTTACTGCACATAAAGCATTTATACGATGTCTGTCTGGCACATAGAAAGTACTTACAAGTTATTGGCAAAAACCAAAACCACACCTCCCCCTACATTCCTTCTCTTAAATCTGACTTGTATAAGCTCCTTGGTAACAGAAATAACTATCATTTTTTATATTCTCCATAGTGTAATACAAAAGGTACTGACTAAATGCTTCTTAAATCAACAAATAAACTTTTCTTGCCTAATTGAAAATTATTTCAAAATAACCTGTTAACATTTAAAGACAGCCAAGCTTCAGTTATAACAATATACTTGCCAATCACTATAGTTTTCAAAGTACTTTAAAACACATCCTTTCCTGACTTTTTAAGGTATTTGAGAAGATGTTACCTCCGTGTTCAGTTCAGTTCAGTTCAGTTCAGTCGCTCAGTCCTGTCCGACTCGCAGCACGCCAGGCCTCCCTGTCCATCACCAACTCCCGGAGTTCACTCAGACTCACGTCCATCAAGTCATTGATGCCATCCAGCCATCTCATCCTCTGTCGTCCCCATCTCCTCCTGCCCCCAATCCCTCCCAGCATCAGAGTCTTTTCCAATGAATCAACTCTTTGCATGAGGTGGCCAAAGTACTGGAGTTTCAGCTTTAGCATCATTCCTTCCAAAGAAATCCCAGGGTTGATCTCCTTCAGAATGGACTGGTTGGATTTCCTTGCAGTCCAAGGGACTCTCAAGAGTCTTTTCCAACACCACAGTTCAAAAGCATCAATTCTTTGATGCTCAGCTTTCTTTATGGTCCAATTCTCACATCCATACATGACCACAGGAAAAACCATAGCCTTGACTAGACGGACCTTTGTTGGCAAAGTAATGTCTCTGCTTTTGAATATGCTATCTAGGTTGGTCATAACTTTCCTTCCAAGGAGTAAGCGTCTTTTAATTTCATGGCTGCAGTCACCATCTGCAGTGATTTTGGAGCCCCCAAAAAATAAAGTCTGACACTGTTTCCACTGTTTCCCCATCTATTTGCCATGAAGTGATGGGACCAGATGCCATGATCTTCGTTTTCTGAATGTTGAGCTTTAAGCCAACTTTTTCACTCTCCTCTTTTACCTTCATCAAGAGGCTTTTTAGTTCCTCTTCACTTTCTGCCATAAGGGTGGTGTCATCTGCATATCTGAGGTTATTGATATTTCTCCTAGCAATCTTGATTCCAGCTTGTGCTTCTTCCAGCCCGGTGTTTCTCATGATGTACTCTGCATATAAGTTAAATAAGCAGGGTGACAATATACAGCCTTGACATACTCCTTTTCCTATTTGGAACCAGTCTGTTGTTCCATGTCCAGTTCTAACTGTTGCTTCCTGACCTGCATACAAATTTCTCACGAGGCAGGTCAGGGGGTATGGTATTCCCATCTCTTTCAGAATTTTCCACAGTTTATTGTGATCCACACAGTCAAAGGCTTTGGCATAGTCAATAAAGCAGAAATAGATGTTTTTCTGGAACTCTCTTGCTTTTTCGATGATCCAGCAGATGCTGGCAACTTGGTCTCTGGTTCCTCTGCCTTTTACAGATACAAAAACTGAAATTTCTAACCTTGAGACAGTTTAATCTTTTAAAAAGCAAATAAATTGCAGTGCCTTAATTTTAGCTCAGTTTCTTCAAACTCCCAAGTCTATTGCTTTTTCTCCTTTACCTTATAACAAAGAGTTCAATGGCATAGATTCCTAACTTAAGCAAGGATGCTTTGGTGCTTGGTGTTCTTGTGATGAAGATGTGATGACAGAGTTCTAAAGTGTGAGGAAAAAAACAAAAGGAGAGTTGCATACACAGTTATTCTTATAAAGAATTTGTTGTTTGTACTATTCATTCTTATATTGATGGTGTAAATAGAAGCCTGTGCAGGCCACCTGTGATTCTCTCTAGACTACGTGGTTTGAGTATTGGGAAGGAGCAAAGTAATTTAACTTGCCTCTACCATGACTCTAAGTCCTGATTGGTCCTAATTTCAATTTTCCACCTCCATTAAACTGTGTAAGGATGGGTTTTTGCTCTACCAGTGACTTTATAAATGATCTAAGTATTAGCTCCTTTGGTTGATAGTATTCATATATAACCTGTACTTTTTTTGAGCTAAGACTATATGGTTGTGTTTTCACAAGAGGAGAAAGTCTGAACACCAGGTGTTTGTGGATGGTCAGCCATGAAGTACTAATGAGGCAGAAAACCCTTTCATATTTTAAAAAATCTGGCAAGTTTATGATGTTGCCCACTACAGCCATCTGCCTGAGACAGCTGTATCTGACTAGAGCTTTCAGTGGCTCAGGCTGCTCTTTCCCTAAGACAGAGCTGCTGTATAGTTAGTAACACAGATTTAAGATTTTATGTTTCATGAAGCAGGTGGGCTCACAATGCAGAAGAAATATTATGTCACTCAAGTTGATGCAATGAATTCGTCGCTAGAACAAGAATGGTGGATTCTGTCTAGGAAATTGATTTCCTAATGTATACGTGACTGTGCCAGCCCAGCAGCATGTGGCTACAGCAGTCCCCTCTACCTGTGGTTTTGAAACATTAGATGCTTCTCCAGTCATTCTCTGTCTCCTCCCCCAGCTTTATGGTTCTTCACAGGCTCTAGCATCACACTCATCTGATTTGTTTATGGTCTGTCTCAACCAGTAGAACGCAAACTCCTCTAGAGCAGAAACTTTTTAAACTGCTTTTTCACCTACCTGTGCCTGTTGTGTAGAACATGCTTGATATTGAATAATATTGAATGAAAACACATGTGAATGGGTGCTATTTTATATTTATAATTTTATGAGAAAGTATAGTTTAATCTTCATAGAAAAGAGAATCTCTCAGCAATAATTGGGTTCTCTTCTATGTACCATGTAGGATCGTGCAGGGAGAAATCTACTTATATTCCTTTCGTTCATTTAATAAAGCATAGTCTAGACCCTGAGAAGTTTGCTTTTAAGGATGGTGGTAACTCAAGAAGCTGGCTCTACATGAGCATTTTCCTGAGACTTGGGGTAGGAACAAGAGAGAAGGCAAATGAAACAGATATACGCTGTAGATTGTGTTCTCTGGAAGTAGACACTGAGACAGTTTGGGATGCAAGATGTTCATGGTGAAAAGACAGGATGAGAAAGCGGTATTGGGCTGAGGGTGGACGGAACTGTGAGTTAGGCCTGATAAAGCCTTGGCCAGCCTGCTGAGAAGCTGTGGAGAAGTGCTGCCTGCTGGGCTTGGTCTCTGGAGGCAGGCTGCCCTGGGAAGGAGGCAACCCCCAGGATCGGTAGCTCTGCATGTAGGACAGAGCCTGAGGGAGCTGACAGCAGGAAAGCCACTTGCTGCCCAGCTGAGCCCAAGTCCTTCCTTGAAAGAAATCCAAGAGGTTCAGCGTCCTTACTCCCACTAAATAGCTGAAGCCTATAACTGCTAATTTGAAGAAGTTGTAGAGATGCTATATGCCCATTGACTAAACTTTGCAATGTCTGCCTAATCAGAGCATGATGCGGCAGCAGCATTTCATGAACACTGAAATCGGGGTTCTAAGAAAATGGTGCTTCCTATCAATCATGAATGCTTGCGGTGATGGCATTGGCTTGTGTGGAAGCAGGTGTTTTTCAGAATAGTTATCTACTTTGAGGTTTAAAAAATATACTTTGAAGCCATTTTTTGCTGTGATTTCCTCCTCTAGTCTCTTAATGCATTATAGTTTTACCAATAACACAGGTATACCTCATCTTGTGATACTTCACTTTATTGTGCTTTGCAGATACTGCATTTTGCAGATACTGCCTTTTTTTTTTTTTTTAACAAATCAAAGATTTGTGGCAACCCTGCATTGAGCAAGTCTGCTGGTGTTATTTTTCCAGCAGTATTTTCTCACTTGGTCTCTGTGTCATATTTTGATAATTCTAGAAATGTTTCAAGCTTTTCCATAATTATTATATTTGTTATGGCAATTTGTGATCAGTGATCTTTTTTTTTAATCAATGATCTTGATGTTACCGCTATAACTTGCTAAAGGCTCAGATGACAGCATTTTTATTGATAAAATCTTTTTTAATTAAAGCATGTACATTATTTTTTAGACATAATGCTGTTGCACACTTAACAGACTACAGTGTATTGTAAACATATCTCTTATGTGTACTGGGAAACGGAAACAGTTGTGTGATTTGCTTTATTGTGGTATTCACTTTATTGAAGTGGTCTGAAGCCAAACCTGCAACATCGCAGAGGTTTATGCCCATACTGTGCAAGAAAACAATTCCTGAAACTAGTAAGGAATTGCTTTATTTTTCCAGAGTTTGATTTGCAGGCTATTTGTCTAAATTTTGAATTTTTTCTTAGAAAAAAAAATGCTAGCCCCCAAGAGTTCCACATTCTCTTAGTCCCTCTGGTTTCCGAATGTTTTCCAAGTCTGAAATTGAGTTAAAAGCATCTGTGAGATTGGCCATGGAGTGGGGGACACTAGTGGGGAATGAAGCTCTGACAGTTGGTCAGAGCCTGTGAGGGTTAGTGATGTGGTAGAATGTTCAAAGATGTGAGGAGTGGGAGCAGGGAAAGAAGCAAGGTGTTCGGCAGGTGTTCTGGTTATTACCATTTGAAATTTGAGCATGCTGATTGGAAAGTGCCTGCATGTTCATGGTAACTAGGCTGTAATTATGAGTGGTCTCTGAAAAACCTCTCCATTCTATAGCTCAACAGAATCCCAGCAGTAGCGATCTGGCAGCATAATGCAGATGTCTCATTCTTCTCCCCCAGCAAAAAAAAAAAAAAATGGGAGGGAAGCTGCACACTCTCTGAATTCTATTTTTAAATGCCCATCACTTCATTTCAAAACATTTTTTTCAAACGTGCCATAGACACCATTCTTCCTTGAGATGCTAAATTTAAGGTTTTAGAAACCAAATCCTAAGTTATAGAGCACAAAACCAACTCTCTGAAAAGGTTTAAACACAATTGGTTTTTAATTACTTAGCAAAAAATTCATTGTAGCAAGAATGAGAGAATTTTTAGCTTAAAAGGCTAAAGCTGTAAGGAAGTAAAGCTCTGGGCTTAGGATAAAAATCATTTCAGTTGTAGTTTAGGGTGTCACTGTGGCAAGTCTGCAATATTGTAATAAAAAAGGGAAAGAAGATAGATCTACTTTGAGTAATAGCTTAAATACTTTACATTTTCTTCACTTTACATATGGTTTACACTTTACTGTTCAACAAAGTGTCTTTCTGAGTAATACGAGGGAAAATATACCATGCTACAACATGACATGCCCCATAGTTTATCCCTGGTTCTGATTCCTGCTTGAGGAAAATGTTCTTTCTTCTCCTTTCCTAAAACAATGGGGGTGAGTTCTCCTCTCTGTGCTGTGCCTGTGCTCTATCATTGGTACTTCACAGAAGAAACAATTAAAACGCCACATGTTTTGAGTGTGATGGAACGCGTTATGGCTGAGCAAATGCTTTTATTTCTCTGTTAACTAACCTGTACCACCCCAGCAGTTTCACATCTGGAGGTGAATAGGAAATGTAGGTTAGAGAAAAAAGCTGCACCCCTCACTGCTCAGAGGAGACTCAAATGGCAGTTCTTGCTGGGTTTAAAAGAGAGTTTTGCTTGATCTTTAGCGTTGCTTTTGAATCCACATTTGAAATAGGAAAGATCCTCATCTTCATCCTGGTTTTATTGTGAGGAAGCAAGGACTTTTCAAGGTCTTTTCCAACTCTGAGTCCATACCTTTAAGGCCAGTGCTACAGTGGAAAAGCAGCCTTAGATAGAAAATCCTGACCACGTGGCCATGATTTATCCTCTCTCTAACTCAATTTCTTATCTTTAGGTGGGGACATAATTCAACCCAGGGTTGTTTTAAGATTAATAGAACTTGGGGACCACACCTAGCATGGTGCTGGCAGAGAGTGTATGTTTGATGAATTTCTTATTTTGTATAATTTTCACCTCTCTTAGAGATTGTAATTAGTTATAAACATTCTTAGGTGTTATAGGAGAATAGAAAAAAGCCCCAGTCTCACAATACAAATTTCTAGACCACCATGAATATTTTTGAGTAAGAAGCTTATATAGCATGTAAGTTATAAGGAAGATTGCATTTTGATGTAAATTAGGAAGCTCTGGTCATAGCATGGCTTTAATTTTGTTATCTGTCGCTGGATTATTACTGAAGGCCCATTGGACTCAGTCTGCTGTCGCATAGGATCTCCTCTATAGAGATGACTAAGGGGAATCTAATGAAAAGTATTGTAATTTTAGGATCTTTTCTAGGAATCATTTGAAAGCAGTCATTTTATGAATGGATGGGTTTTACTTCCTTAGTCAACACTAATAGCATGTAATTTATTATAAAATTCAGTACATTAGATGTGTACCCGGAATGTTCGCTCTTCTATAAACCTATATTCTTAAAAACCCTCACCTGCACCCATCTACCCCTCAGAGTGTTAGTGCTTTGAATATCTGACAACTGATTATTTTCATCCAGGACATGTAGTTAGTTACTAAGACCTGTAGATGGTGCCTTTGAAATCCCTCTCATATTCACCTTCCCCATCTCCACCCTTTGCTGAAATATTTTTCCTCTTATTCCTCAATCTTTTTTTTTCCCATGTTGTGGGATCGTAGTTCCCTGATCAGGGACTGAACCTGGGCCCTCGACAGTGAAAGCATGGAGTCCTAACCACTGGACCACTAGAATTTCCTCTTACTCTTTGACGTTACTACCCCAAACATGACTTTTGCCAGATCATTCTGAATCCAATAACTTTTGTTGGGTTTTCATTGCCTACAGCTAAGTTTAGACAGATAACAAAGCAATACATTTTTGGTCTGGCTTTCAAAACCCCTAGCAATTTGACAACTGTCCATATAGCCAACTTTATTTTCTTTTGCTGGGATAATTTTTCCAGGTAGACTCATGAGGTTTCAAGGTAACCTCATGAGTATATCTGCTCTTATCTCATCCTCTTTTGTCTCTTACCTAAAATGCCTTCCCGTCATCTGTCTACCTGACCCTTCAATGTTTAAGGTTCAGCTCAAATCCTGCCTCCTTAGTGATACCTTTCCTTATCACCCCAGCTCCATTTAATCCTATGATTCACAGATCTACAAGCTATAAATTTTCATAAAACAAAACTAAAATATTCTTTTATGAGGATTTTTTATCATTTTATTCACTATCCCTGGAGTAGAACAGTACCTGATATTTAGTAGGTAGTAAATAAAGATTTGTTAGATTAAATTATTTTACCTTGTTTGTAACTTTTCTTTGTCCTCTGGCTTAGAGGACAAAATTCACATTCCTCAGCCTGGCCTCTGAGGTCTTCATGATATATTCAATTTTCTTTTGCTTCCCAATATTTAGCTTTTTAATCTCCTAGTCTCTCATCTCATATGATCTTCACAAGCTATGTTCATTCCATATTTCATATTTGGCTTATGATGCTTTCCTGCCTATGTAAATGCTTGACTTGCCTCTTCTGCCTGTTTACATCCCAAACATCCTTGTAAAGTTAAACTTAAATTTCACCATTGCCATTAAAATACACTTCTCTCTGTTATTCAGACTCCTAAAGCATTTACCACCCCTGTACCAGCTAGTGTTTGGAAGTTAATCAAACTTACATTTTTACTTGTTTTTATTGAAAAAACTTTATATTCTTTTTAAAGGTAAAATATATTCCTTGTTTCTTTTAAATGAAAGCCCAAAAGAATACAAAGAAAAAATTAAAAATTTCTTCAGATCTCAGCACCTAGATATAAGCATTGTATCCCTTTACACATAATTGCCCTGACGTCAAGTGAGATGCTAACATTTAGTGAATCTGGATGAGGGGTATATGTGAATTTTTAATGCTATTTGTGTGATTTTTTATAAGTCTGAAAAAAATTATACTGATGCAAAAATAGATTACTGAAGTAGTACAGAGTTAAAAAATAATCCACATATATGGTTATATTAGTATATGAAGAAATGCAAATCAATCAGAGATTCAATTAAATGGTGATGATAACAAGCTGTTCATTTCGAGAAAAAAGATGGATTCCTCCCTCATATCTTACACCCAAATAAACCTCATATGGATCAACAAATTAAAAACTGATGAGGCCTAAGATATGAGTGGCAAGTGTAATATTCATGGGTTGAAATAGGCATGATAAAGCATGGCGAGAAAACTAAAAACCATAAAGGAAGAGTACTGATAAATCTAAATGCATAAAAATTAAAACCTTATATATGGAGGGATGGGAAATACCATAAAGTTAAAAGACAAGTAAGAAACTGGGCAAATATAGTTGCAACTTATATGACAAAGGATTGATAGCCATATAGTAAGGTGCTTCAGAGCTTGTGCTCTAGGGTGACCTTGCCTGGGCCCTGCGACTTACTAATGATGTGACATTGGGAAAATTGCGTAACTACTCTCTACCTCATTTTTCTTATTCAAAAAAATGGGAATAAGGCTCCTTTGATTCATGGTCTTATTACTGGGCATTTAACCTATGTGTAAAAGCGTCTAATACCATGCTTGGCATATAATAATGGTGATGGTAATTATAACTACTAACATATATTGGGGGCTTATTATGTATCAAGTATTATGAAAGCCTTTCAAATGCATCATTTAATTTAATCCCCATAACAACACTTTCAATGTGGAGAGGGTACAATTATTACTTCCATTTTACAGATGGGGACCCTGAGATTTAATGACTAGCAGCTAGTAAGTGATGAAGGTGGAATTTGACCAGAGATGGGATGCCTGACTCATTGTCTTAACATTTACGTCATACTGTGGTGATTCTTAAGACAACTTAATTCCCTGAGTCCTGGGAATATTTAATCTTGACAATTAATTGGATTTTAATATTCCTCTCAGTAGGTTTGAATTGAGCTCTTCAAATGTATTTGAGTGCTGGTATATCCATGTAGTTGCAGTCTCAAAAGAAACCTTATAGAAATTCCTGCCATAAAAAGTTAGACTTATTTTGCATACTCTGCAACACCTAGTATTGGGGCACTGATATATCCATGTTGTTGCCATCTCAAAGAAAAGAAGCCTTACAGATGTTTATGCCATAAAAAGTTAGACTTATTTTACATACTCTGCAACACCAAGTATAATGTCTACATTATTTCCTCCAGACGCACTTCCTGTGTTACTTTCTTTAGTTTTAGTTTGAGAAAACAAAAAGTCTATGGAAATGATTTTATCTTAGCACTTAGTATACCAGTGTAGCTAAAGTAGTTAAAGTAGCAAAGGTAGTTTGATGTGTTAAACAGAAATAATATTGGAGGTTAAATTCTCACTCAAAAACAATTTCAGATCTTTTATTGGAAAATTAAATTTATTTTGTGTTAATTTGGGGAGCTTTCTTTTTACCCTTTTTGGTATATGGGAACAAAATTTGTTCAAGTCTTGGTTCACATTATAACTCAATAAAATTTCTTTTGATAGTCTTAAAATTGAACTTAAAACTTTTGTGAACTTCATATATTTCAAGATGGAGGCTACCATCTATTTCTTTTGATAGATTAGCCAGGGTTTAATTTGGTTATTCAGAGCAAATTTGAAGATACTTTTTGTATGGTATTAAACATTTTTCTTCACAGTAATATAGTGTTAAATCATGTAAAACCTAATTTGGAAAGAAAATAATGAATTAGATTCACATTTTGTGCTTCTTTAATCATGAAGAAGAATTGACTTGTAGCGACATGAATGGTTTTATCTCTGCCTTAAATATAATTTGTTAAAATCATTAGATTTTGAGGAAATACTCTGATTGAAATATCAATAACTTATTTACCCCTTTCTCTAACTTTATTGATAGATGGGAAAGAAGGGCACTAGATACCCTTAGGAGAAACCCTGTTTAATCCATAGTAATACTATATATACTCTATTAGCCTTTTGGCCATCTAGCCTATCTTGGAAATGCGGCAAATGAGGCAGAATTCAAAAAAGACCCCTGAACAACCAAAATAAGAATAAACACTTCATTTAAAATTTTTCTGTGAAGAGTCCTAACCTCACTACCCTTCATCCCTGAATGCTCACTTTTTTCTCTTGTATTCTTGTGCTCAGTCACTCAGTCATGTCCAACTCTGCAACCCCAAGGACTGTAGCCCACCAGGCTCTTCTGTCCATGGGATTTCCCAGGCAAGAATACTGGAGTGGGTTGTCATTTCCTTCTCCAGGGGATCTTCCCGACCCAAGGATCAAACCCAGGTCTCTTGAGTCTTCTGCATTGGCAGGTGGATTCTTTACCACTGCACCACCTGAGAAGCCCAACGTTGCCCAAATTCTAACAAGGTTGGTTAGTAGGTTTCTAAATCCACAGCAGCTTAGGAGAAGGGAGAGGTGCTACAGACAAGCAGGAAGACAGCCACAGGTGACCACTGGCATCATCATAATAAACACAGCTCTAGGAACAATTTAAAAGCAGACATTAGAAAGCAAAACTTACAGTTATCTGGGACTGTTTAGTGTGGGATCAGTCAGTCCAGATTTCTCTGCTTTTAAGGCATTGTTGTATTACAGCATAGTACAATAAGAGACTATGTAACTTAATAGTTACAGCCAGTAAATGTTAGCATTCCCCGTATCTGAAATCGATTCTGACAGTGGTGTCTGATCTTCCTGAGAGGCAGGGATTTGGGCTTGGTAGTTGCCGGAGAAGGCAATGGTGCCCCACTCCAGTACTCTTGCCTGGAAAATCCCATGGATGGAGGAGCCTGGTAGGCTGCAGTCCATGGTGTGGCTGAGGGTTGGACACGACTGAGCGACTTCACTTTCACTTTTCACTTTCACGCATTGGAGAAGGAAATGGAAACCCACTCCAGTGTTCTTGCCTGGAGAATCCCAGGGACGGGGGAGCCTGGTGGGCTGCCATCTATGGGGTAACACAGAGTCAGACCCGACTGAAGTAACTTAGCAGCAGTAGCAGCAGCAGTTGCAGGCTTAAGCACCTCTCCATGCTCTTGTTTCACTACTAGTTATGTGTTGGGATCTTCTAAATCTCCCTTCGTCTCCCATTTTCACCTGCAAGTCGGTGAGTCCAGTTTCTGCCCAGGCCTTCATGATCTAGATCCTCCCAGCAGGCTCCAGTCTGAACTTGTGATCTCTCTGTGGTGTCTGACCTGAGGTATCTGTTATCAGAAATGTGTTCTCATGGGTGCCTGAGCCTCGAGCTTCACTCTCGGGTCTACCCATCCAACAGCTTTATTTACCCTCATGTGATCTCCCTTTCTGATATGCAGGGCCTTTCCTTATTACCTCTCTATCATCATATGACCAAAACCACATCTACTTGTATATATTTGTGTGTGTGTGTACATAAATGCACACACAGAGAACATAGTATTTCTTCAGATGCTAAACTATGCCATTCATATTTCCTGGGCAAAAGGGAGACTACTTTATGGAATAGGATTCAGAGCAGGCTAGTACCATTGCATATTTGATCCTTGAACTGACCTTGGGTGATATGCATCAAGGTTACATTATGGGATGGCTTAGACTGTTATCTTCATTTCTTCCTTTGGCAGTCTTAGGGTCAGTTCTCATCAGTTTCTCTTTCTTAGGACCAATTATTACCTGCATTAACTAGCCTCAGGTGCTTTCTAATAGGCTATGAACTCTTTACAGGCAGGAATTAAATCCTTCTGTCATCCCATACTAAGCACAGTGCCTGGATTCTTACCTTGCATGTTGTAGAAGCTTAACAGATAGCTTATTGGTAAATTAATTAATTATAAATGAGACTTCAGGATAGTCTATGTATTATTGAGCTTCTAATTGTTTCTTCAGCAACATTAACTAGAAAATGCAATTTCCCAAGAGGCATCCTTTATCTTAGTTAATATTGTTTCAGAGAGGGACTTCGTCATGATGATATAAAATTTTGATTAAGTGGAAACAGCAGTTTATTTCTCTTTACTAATAGCTTCACATAAAATACCATTTGTTATCAGAGAAACAATTAGAAAGGAAAGATTTTCTCAAAGTATAACCAAGGCATGGTTAAAATGATTTATACTTCATATGTAGGGCTTGCTCAGTGAATGTATCCACTTATTAGGCATTAGGAAATTTTGAGTGAGGAACAAAGCTATGAAACATATGTGCAAAGATGGAAGTAGAAAGAGACTGTATAGTTTGAATACATTAATGCTACTCTACCAAATCTAATGTGCTTTTTTTTTTTTTTTTTGCCTTTTTTTAATTTAGGAACCTAGGTTATTTCCCCAAGTATATTAACTATAGCCTAGGACTGAGTGAAAACTTTCAAGCTACTACATTAAATCACTTCAGGATATTGGGAGTAGGAGTTAGCAAATCATTGCTTACCAGAACCAAATAATAAGCTAAGAAGGGTAAATGCAGCTTACTGAAGGGCCCAGTGTAAAATAAATAGTAGCTCATGCACTGGACTATCTTGATGTGGTGTTTGATCTTCATGTATTCTGTTAACTCTTGGATTCTGAGTCTGATTCAGACAGGGCCGATGCTAACCCATTTGCCTTTGTGAAAATCAGAAAAATGTGCCCTTCCTTGAGTAAAAATTTTACGTATGTTATGCACGACTTGAATAATCCTATGTTCAGGCCTGAAGAAAGTGGGAATGTGGATGGCTTTGGTGATTCTGGGCTCCACCCTCCTTGTAAGGAAAGGAGGAAGGGGGCATGGGGATGAGAGGATAGTCTTGGGGAGCAATGGCTCGGGTATTTCATCAAGAATACCAATTTCAGTTCACTTAGACAGTGGGTCTGTAAAGCAACTGATTTTTAAATCACTGATTAGAACATCTATTAAGAATCATAGAAAAACTGCTGCTTCAGAGGACATGTCCCTTTTTGACTCAGCCTGGCTCTGCAGGGTTGGGACGTGGGGGCCTCGTAATCCTGGCAGGAGCAAGCCTGTGTATATACCATACACACGCCCCAGATGTCAGGGCTCATATCCCACTGGCAGTGCATCCACCCTCCTACCCTCACCCTCATCCTCATAAGACCTCACCCTGTTTGTTACAGACAATGAGTTGGTCAGAATTGGGCTTCCTAGAGCCAGGGAGGGGAACTGGAATGTGCCAGTAATTGTGCAAGTATATGAATGTTAATGAGTATCTGTGTTGAGTTACATGACTGAGAACATTTCCTGTGGCTTTACATTTCCCCTGAGAGATCCAGTATCTCTTCTCATGCCGTCACATACATCCTTATATAACTTCACACATGTCTGTTTTGTGAATACACCGCCACTCCCCAGTTTTGGTGCTACCTTGGGTTTGGTTTTTACAGATATATAGCATTATATTAGGTGCTCAATATAATACAATGTTTCTATATTTAAATGAGCACTTTAATGTTTAAAATAGGATCTTGAACATTTTTCAGTTAGAGTTTCCACATTTTACTTTTCTTAATGTAATACCTGTATTTTTTCATACTTCCTGGGTTTTTTAAAAATAGAATGTAACTGGATAAATTCAGACCACATATTGTGAAGTGAAAAAGCATATATTAGTTACCCATCCTCTAACTGCATGGTTAGAACTGTATAGCCCCCAGACTTTCTGAACAAAAAGCAGTATATGCTCCTTTTAAGGCTCTTAGCCTATTTCGAACTTGCTGATATGAACTGGGAGGTAGGAGAGGGAGAGAGGCTTTCTCATGTTAGCAGTACCCTAGAGACTCAGTCAGGAGTGAGTTCAAAGCCCCTAAAGACCTCAAGCTCCCCATAAAATCAAATCCCAATATAAGGTTATTCTTATACTTGGTGTTAGACTGGATAAAAATATCTTTTAGTGACATAAATTCACATTGAGTGTAATTTCACCGTGAGGTTGTTTATATAGTCTTGTCTTTTAAATGTTGTATTTTGGGAAATTTCAAACATATACACAATTAGAATGAGATAATGAACCCTTAGGCAGTAGCACCCAGTTTAACAGTTAACATTTGGTTGATTGTGTTTCCTTTGAAGCCCCTGCCTCTTTTTTTCTTTGCCCCATAGTATTTTAAAGTAAATTTCAGACATTACATCAATTCACTTGTTGAATAAAATATTTATTTTAGTACTTATCTCTAATTTATAAGTCTTTTTTAAAACATATCCACCATGCCATTATCATACCTATAAAATTAATAATAATTCCTTAATATAATCTAATACTCCCACATTCCAATTTCCCTGATTGTCTCAAAAACATCCTTTTACAGATTATTTAAATTAGAATCCATAGAAGGTCTATACATTGTATTTGGCTGTTTATGTCCCTCAAGTTTCTTTTTTTCTACATTAACATTTTTCCTTACTTTTAAAATAATTTTTCAAGGGAGCATAAAAGGAAAAATACTACCAAAATTAACATATTAAGCTTTATGTTTTGTTGTTGTTCAGTCACTCAGTCATGTCTGATTTTTTCTGACCCCATGACTTGCAGCATGCCAGGCTTCCCCATCCTTCACCATCTCCCGGAGTTTGCTCTAACTCATGTCCATTGAGTCAGTGATGCCATCCAACTATCTCATCCTCTGTCCCTCCTTCTCCTCCCGCCCTCAGTCTTTCCCAGTATCAGGATCTTTTCCAATAAGTTGGCTCTACACATCAGGTGGCCAAAGTATTGGAGCATCAACTTCAGCATCAGTTCTTCCAATAAATATTCAGAACTAATTTCCTTTTGCATTGACTGATTTGATCTCCTTGCTGTCCAGGGGACTCTCAAGAGTCTTCTCCAACACCACAGTTTGAAAGCATCAATTCTTCAGCGCTCAGCCTTCGTTATGATCCAACTCTCACATCCGTACATGACTACTGGAAAAACCATAGATTTGACTATAAGCTTTATCTTTAAATCATTAGTTTTTATGTTCTATGTTTTCAGATCCATACACACTTAATGCTGAAGTGTATAGGGCTAATAAAATGGGGAGGAAAAGTTTTCCTTTTCTGATTTGAAAACAGGCATGAATGATCTTATTACTCAACAGCAGAAATCGAATGCAGAAAGTTGACCCTATTTGAGTTCAAATAGGTCTGCATTAAATCACATTTTTAAGCTTATTGTGGTTTAACCTAACCAAAATATCACCTTATAAATATAAAATTTGTAAATCAAGTGCCCTTTGCTTCTGGAATTTTATCTTGTTTTTCAGATTTGGGGTTTGTATTTCAGTACAGTGAGTTCAATCTAAGACAGTGTTTTCTTACCAAACATGTGAGTGTTTGTATCTTTTCATCTGTTATTAACATACCTAAATGGCTTGTCCATTTGACAGTATTCCTATTGAGTTCACTCTGATATCTCAGAAGCCTTATTCTTTGTAAAAAAAAATAGTTACATCACAAATTTGCTTCTTTATAATTCTAAATACTTATTTTGCTATTCTACCAGCTTGGTGCATTATCTTCTTTCAACATGGATAGGAGGACAGAAAAGAATTTCTTCTGCTGCTATAATTTTAACACTACCGTGCTTGATATAAATTGTGCAGTGCTGCTAAAATGCCTCAAAATTTTACCATTTCTTTTTATAAACTCTCAATCCTGTGATATCTTTCCTTTCTTAGGATATGAACGAGTCTGCCAAACAAGAAGATATTTTGGAATCTACAACAGATGCTGCGGAATGGAGTCTGGAAGTAGAACGTGTACTACCACAACTGAAAGTCACGATCAGGACTGACAATAAGGTATAGAAGAGAGAACACATTTTGGTCAGATAGATTTTTATATGGCCATTTAGGATCAAAGGTACTCCCACTTATACAAATGATTTAAGAAGGGATTCAGTTTCCAGTGTTTTAGTAGAGATTTAGTAAACTGTTGTTGAATGAATATATAACATTATATGGTCCACAAATCAAGGAATATATCTTTAAAATGATTTGGAATATATCACGTTTCCCTGGGAGTAAGGTGTATTTTCTCAATATATTTTGATATATTTTCTTGGCAGTCATATTTTGTCTAGGTGAATAGTGAATGAAATTGGAATTCTGTGACTGTATACTAACTGAGTAGAGTTAAAAGTGGTTTTAGATCTCTGCTGGATGGCAAAACAGAAGACGTCCTGGAAGTTACCTTACATAATCTACTCAGTACACGTGACTAAAAGTTAAATATTAAGAAAATAGTCAAGAAATCATATGCAAAATATATTTGAAGATAAGGCCAAATGAACCAGCCCATTTAATAAAGTTTCTGCTTTTTTACCTACAATTTATGAGTAAGAACTTCAGAACAAGCTAATAAGTGACTAGACAATCCTATTCTTTAGACAATACTATATAGTAATCTCTAAAAAGAGCTAGAGAGACATCTAGGTTAAAAAAAAAATAAGAAAGGATTTTCATCTTTGGAACCTGAGACAAGCTCCAGAATTATGGAACAAGGTTCCAGGGAAACTTGTCATTCTGCAAATGTGGTTGTGTGTCTATCCTCAAAGTAGAAGCCTTGCAAAGCTGTTCTCAGTTTCTGGGAAGCTAATTCATACTAGATTGTCTGGATTTGGGCTTGTAGAGTTGAATCCTGGAGAAGGTAAGACGGGGCCTAGGGCCAGTCCACTCCTAGGGCAGTCTTAAAATAAGGACCTCAGAGATCTTCCGAGACTGTGAAGGGCTGTGGAACAAGCTTTCTCTAGAGTAGATGGCAAATCCTGCAGCCCTGTTTACCATATATTTACCCAGTCATTATGGAGGACAGTTTTTATTTGCATACATCGGGGGTAAATTCCTGTTTATATATCTTATATATAAATACATATTAATAAGAATTTCTTTCCTGATTTGATCTCTGCTGAAAGTCATAATTTGCAAAAATGTAACTTTTTCTTAAAATGTAATTTCTCATTTTTTAGTTTTGTCAGAACAAATTCTCTTCATAAAATTAAAGATCACTACTATTGTGACTGTAATTAGAACATGTTAAAATAATTGTGTAGTTGGGAGCTCTCAAGCACATTTTAGTTCCATGAGTAAACAAGTTTAATTTGTTTACTTTCAAGGTAAGTAAACTCTTGAAATCAAACATCTCACAATAGGATGTTTGATAGGATAATAATAGGACCACACTAATGGTCTTGATCACCATATAATAGAAGTAATTGAATAAAAAACGAGAGAATATAAATGTAACTGCTAACCTGTATGGTTTTATAAACCAGTATAGCAGTAATCAAAATCCTGGATTCTTACAAAATCGGGGAAGAATTAACTAGTTCAGAGTTAAACTGAGTCTCATGCCATTCATTACCAGCCTTGACCTTACGAGGATATACTGTGTTAAATTATCTATACAATCCCTGTTACAGGCAATACTCAAAAATGTCAGATAAAGTTTTTAGGGGGGTTGGTATTTTTTTTAGAATATGTGAATTATCATTTTGAGTTAGATTTTTGTGGTAAAACATACTGATGTAAAATCATGTTTGATTGCTTTTCCTGAATTCTTCTCTAGATAATTTGGTCTTTGTGTCCAGTAGTTAGTTCATAAACCCTTTTTTTCCCCTAAGTATTTCAGCTGTAGCAAATGGGAATTGCAGCTTTAAGGTCAATTCTTTATTCAGCTCACTTAAGAAAAATAAAATTATACATTGATTTGAGAAAATAAGGTGCTAATGAATAGAGAAATGTTTTTCATGTCTCAAAAGTAAAGTAATCTGGTAATATATGTGGTTTCTCACGGACTCATTATCCTCCTTCTTCAGGAGAGGTTGACTCCAGCATCATGGTAGATCCCCTTCTTCCTCAACTCCTGACTCCACTAAAACCAAAACCTCCCCTTTACTTTTGGACAAAACAATAACCTTTTGCTCATCTGCAGGCTGTTTAGGACCTCTTAAGATTTCAACTTCATGTTTGGCGGTGGGTGGTGAGAAATTAATTACTTTCAGATCAATGTGTTTTACTGATCACTGTTAGATTAAGTTTTAAGTAGCATAGAGATGTAGGAGATAAGTAATGCAGAGTTTCCATTATTTAAAGCCATTATAAATTTCTTTAAAATGACCTGGTGTTATAAGTAAAAAAAGTTGCATATTTATTTGGCACCAGATCAAGCATTTGTTTTGCTTTTTTTCTTACAAGTTCAGTTTATTCCTTGTATGCTTCACAACTGCAAAAAAAGTAAATCTTTTCTGTTCTTTTTGCATATGACAGTCTGTATGCTTGATGAGATCCTGTCATACACCAATATTTTATTTTGTGTATGTGTCATCTTGTAATCAGGTTTTTATTGCAAGGCTAGCTTATCCTTATTTCTGGCACTACTTGTTACTATTGCCAGTTCCCAAAGAAAGCAAATAAATTTTAATATTAGCTTAAACAAATTACAATTGGGAAATAAATATGTTGCCAAAACTACAAATAATATATTCCACAACTGAAGATAAAAGATTTTGTCATATGCTGGCTTGAATGGCCTGTATGAGCGGTTTCCCTTTTTAGAGCTAGATACAGAGACTGCTCCTGGTGATTACTTCTAGAGTAGCTGTATATCCGTCTCAGATCTACCTCAACTTGGAAAAATATGTCTGAAGACACAGTCAGAAGTTCTGCCAAGAGAGTCAATAAATTCAGCCAAATCTGGGTCGTTCAGCCCTAGTTAATGCTTCATTTAGGGCCAAGTGCGTAAGGCTAGGGCATCAGTTCCTTAGAAGGACAGTCTGAGGACACTTAAGCTAGAGTAGATGTTGGTGCCACCTAATAAAATTATCTACAACTATTAGTCTGCAACTCTACATCTTATTGTTCTTTTTTTCCTCTTTATTTCTCTAATCTTTCCTTTCTGCTGTGTTTTTTATTTTTTTATTCTTTATTGGGCTTCTCTGGTAGTTCAGTCGATAAAGAATCTGCCTGCAATGCAGGAGACCCAGGTTCAGTTGCTGGGTCAGGAAGATTCCCTGGAGAAGGAAATGACAACCCATTCCAGTATTCTTGTCTGGAGTATCCCATGGACAGAGGAGCCTAGCAGGCTACAGTCCATGGGGTCACAAGAGTTGGACATGACTTAGCCACTAAGCCACCATTGTTCTTTATTAGATCCAATAATAAGTGCCCACAACTGTTGCACACCTACTTGGATGGAATGTAAAACTTTAAGAGCAAACATCTGTGATTATACTCAGACTAGACTTAAATCTGTAACTGCTCAAGAATTATCCTAATCTCTTGAGTCTTTTTAAAATAAAGTTTTATTTTTAATTATATAAGTAATACAGAAATAATATTTCAGGGGGAGAGGAGGCAAGCAGTGTGCTGTGAATTAGAAGCTAGGGAGAACACATTTAGTCCCACCATCAAATCCTGTTTTATTGAACAAAGTTTCAGAAACTTAATAGAACTGTGGCAGTTATAAAGACCCAGGGACGATGGAGCCTATCTCACACACCTTCCATGGGCACCCGAAATTCATATTTCTACCACTTAATATCTGTGTGATCCAGGGCAAGCTACTGTACCTCTCTGTTCCTCTTTTCCTTATCTCTAAAAAGGGACTAATTATGTTACTCACCTTGTGGAGTTGTTGTAAAGCACCAAGAACAGTATCTGACACATAGTTATTGCCTAATAAATATTGATTATTTTTATGTTACAGCATTGTTTTGTAATATTATTGTGTTCTATCATAGCCCTCTTTGTGTCTGGATCAGTGTTCAGGAGGAGTTTACAAAATTTCTGCACTAATGCTTCCATCATTTAAGGAATATTGATTACTGTCAGCCTTATATTTTTTAATAGGATATAGTTGGATTCATATACATATTATTTTTGTAATAAATCTTTCTAGTTTTTCCCTAGTAAAGGTATATATAATATGATGAAAATAATAGTAGTAAATGATATTTGCTCAGTGTTTGCTTTGTGCCACGTGCTGTTCTTAGCACTTCACATCTGTTAACTCATTTAATCCTGTCCACTGCCCTATGATATGCAGGTACCTTTTAATACAGATGAGGAAACTGAAACAAGGAGAAGTTATTTGCCTCTGCCTAGTAAGTGACAGTGGAGAAGGCAATGGCACCCCACTCCAGTACTCTTGCCTGGAGAATCCTATGGATGGAGGAGCCTGGTGGGCTGCAGTCCATGGGGTTGTGAAGAATTGGATACGACTGAGCAACTTCACTTTCACTTTTCACTTTCATGCACTGGAGAAGGGAATGGCAACCCACTCCAGTGTTCTTGCCTGGAGAATCCCAGGGACAGGGGAGCCTGGTGGGCTGCCGTCTATGGGGTCGCACAGAGTTTGACATGACTGAAGCGACTTAGCAGCAGCAGCAGTAAGTGACAGACACAATATTTGAGCCTCCAACCTGGGTTCTTACCTATTCAATTAATGACTATATAGCACACTGGTTTAAAAGCACAAATTCTGAATCCAGGATGCTTGAATAATAATCTTGACTCTTAACACTTATTAGCGGTTGGACCCTGTGGGTAGGTTACTTAACCACTCTATGCCTCAGTTTCCTCGTCTGTAAAATGGAATTCATTATAAACCCTCTACTACTACTACTAAGTCACTTCAGTCGTGTCCAACTCCACGGGACCCCACAGACAGCAGCCCACCAGGCTCCGCCATCCCTGGGATTCTCCAGGCAAGAACACTGGAGTGGGTTGCCATTTCCTTCTCCAATGCATGAAAGTAAAAAGTGAAAGTAAAGTCACTTAGTCATGTCCGACTCTTCACGACCCCATGGACTGCAGCCTACCAGGCTCCTGTGTCCATGGGATTTTCCAGGCAAGAGTACTGGAGTGGGTTGCCATTGCCTTCTCCGATTATAAACCCTAAGTTATTAAAAGTATTAAGTGAATTAACATATCTAAAGCACTTAGAATGGTGCCAGAAGAATCACTTAATACATGTTGCTGTGTGCTTTTTGTGTATAGTGTTGAAATTATACCTCTTTTTTTCACCTAACATTTCATCATGTATTTCCACATATTCTTAAAAATTATAAAGCATAACTTTAGATGATTGTCTGTAGTGCTAGAAGGTTACCATCACTGTCCAGCTAAGCACCAGGTAGCAAGATGGCTTGGCCAAGTTTAGCAGGTTAGGATCAAACCAGGAGGTCTAAGATCTGGGTGGAGAAATGACAGGGCAGTGTCACACAAGAGCTAGTGGTTAGGGTATGGGCAAGCCTAAGGACCATAAGATCTGAGAACACAATCCACTAGCTGGAAGTGGATTGGCTAGTGAGTCATTTTAGAGAACAAGTGGTTGTTGAATAAGAAAATCCAGTTGAAAGAGAAAACATGGAGAACAGAAAGCCAATGATGATTAAATAGAAAATGAAATTAGAAATCTTACATAATTACTTATTGATGCAAGAATGTACAGTCAGAAAAGCCTATGGGTTGTAACTGCTGTTATCTGTTTTTAACTGTGTGAGGGGCTCTTCTCCAGGTTACTTTATGATGATTATTGAAGGATAATATTTCCTACTTGATCGAAATATTTTAATTTCTATGATAGCAATTTTTAAACTTTTTTTTACAATGTATTTATTTATTTTAATTGGTGGATAATTACTTTACAGTATTGTGATCATTTTTGCCATAGTGAATCAGTTGACAGTTGTTGCGTTGAATAATAAAATAATTGAAGCTGAGATGCCAAAGAATACTGCATGTCCTCTATTTCTGGGAAAATAGAAAATTGCATGCATATTCATATAGATTTCACTTTCTGTATTTTTGATTAATTTTGATTGCTAAGGAAATACTTAATGCCATTTCTTAAGGAGAATTATTCTTTTTTTAGTTTTCTTTTTACTATAGAAAAGCAAGCCTTTATTTGACTTTATGAAAATAAACAGAGCCCACCTAAATGAGAGCAAGTCTATTTATTCAGAGCTTACTATAGCAAGGAATCAGCCACCACCACTTGCATTTGGCAGAGAATTTAAGGCATGCAGGAATATTTAAAAGAATTATAGTACAAAAAAGGAAAGGCTTCAAATGTTCAGATGTGACTGGAAATTTGGAGGCAGGGTCACTAGAAACAGGGCCTCTCGTGATCGGTTAGGGGAGGATATTTGGCTTTGTCTGATTGGGCCTACATTAGAAATGGGGTGGCAGCGGGGGCCAAAAATTGGAGAAGCCGACAGTTATTAAGTGCTGACCATTTTGGTCACTTGTACACAGGTTGTGGCTTGGCTTCCTGAAGTAGTGGCCACAGACTGTGGGTCAGAATTCTATTTTGAGTAATGGTCTGGCTATTATCTGTTGTCCATTTGTATGTTCAGTTTCTCAACTTGAGTCATTGAATCAAAGGGAAGTATCTTCTTAAAATGATCAATCTTATTAATCTTTATCAGGAGAATGATTTTTTTCAAGTCAAGGGTTTTTACGTAGAATCCAAGTAATCATCAATAATATTTATTTCACAAATAAGGAAGAGCAGCAAGTGTGAAATCAGTTTTCAACTAAACCTTACACAGATTCTTTTTTTTCAATTATGCAGTATTTATTCCTAAAAGATTGTATATTAGAATGATTTAATATTAGGTATTTAATGCAGTGAGCAAATGTTCTATCGTGCTTTAATGCCCTATGAATATTGTAATTAGAATTTTGATTAATGACTTAAATAGACTTTTTTCCAAATTATAATTAAATGTTTCCTGCTTTGTTGCTTTAAAAGATAGTTGGCTAGGTACCCCTTCTTTCTACCAAAATGTCTTTAGTCATTATGTAAATCTTCAGGTTCATTACAAGGAATTCAGATAAAGAGATGATTTTTTACTTAAAGCTTAGGTAGTACTGCAGCATGTGTTTCTAATTATTTCAAGCCTTTGATTCACTGAACTGCTTTTTTACATCCTTACTTGTTCTTCAGAGTCAGGCTTTGTCAGGGTGCACTTGTAAAAAGAACCTTAAACTTTAAATTTCAACTCTAAGCAATTGGATTTTGTTTTAATGTAAACAAACCATACAGATGTTGCCTTGGGTAATTCACAGCAAGAAACCTTTTAGGAAGTCTTTGTGCTAAGGGTAGAAGCATTACAATAGTCTTGAGCCCTTGGGCTCTCCAGTCACTGTGCTAGCTAAAACGTAAAAGCAATAGAGAGGCCTGCATTAATCAGGAGGTGGAATTCCATTTAAATGAACCTGAAGGGACCACAGAATTGCTGTATTATTTCTAAGTCTCTTCGTATTATAAGCCAAATCCTGCAGAAGTGTACAATGCTAGGCTTTCTCTTTGTACTCTTGTAGACAAATCTGTACCTGGAAGCAATAGAGGGTACTTTTTCCATTCCAAAGCAGTGGAAGGTCAACTTGCTTTGATCTTCTGCCATCAGTGTGTTGAAGAGTGTTAATAAAATTTAGCTTTCTAAATATTTCTTACCTATACAGATTTATCAGTTATTACAGTTCTGGAATAAAGAGCATTTCTTAAGACTTGTACTCTGGTTGCTGGATAGGCTATATTGATAGGATCCTTGTTCAGTTCAGTTCAGTCATTCAGTCGTGTCCAACTCTTTGCGACCGCATGAATTGCAGCACGCCAGGCCTCCCTGTCCATCACCAACACCTAGAGTCCACCCAAACTCGTGTCCATTGAGTCAGTGATGCCATCCAACCATCTCATCCTCTATCGTCCCCTTCTTCTCCTGCCCTCAATCTTTCCCAGCATCAGGGGCTTCTCAAATGAGTCAGCTCTTGGCATCAGGTGGCCAAGTATTGGAGTATCACCTTCAACATCAGTTCTTCCAATAAACACCCAGGCTGATCTCCTTTATGATGGACTGGTTGGATCTCCTTGCAGTCCAAGGGGCTCTCAAGAGTCTTCTCCAACACCACAGTTCAAAAGCGTCAATTCTTTGATGCTCAGCTTTCTTTATAGTCCAACTCTCACATCCATACATGACCACTGGAAAAACCATAGTCTTGACTAGACGGACCTTTGTGGACAAAATAATGTCTGCTTTTTAATATGCTATCTAGATTGGTTGTAACTTTCCTTCCAAGCAGTAAGCGTCTTTTAATTTCATGGCCGGAATCACCATCTGCAGTGATTTTGGAGATGAAAAAAATAAAGTCAGCCACTGTTTCCACTGTTTCCCCATCTATTTGCCATGAAGTAATGGGACCGGATGCCATGATCTTAGTTTTCTGAATGTTGAGCTTTAAGCCAACTTTTTCAATATCACAGTAATCCAAGTCTATGCTCTGACCAGTAACACTGAAGAAGCTGAAGTTGAACAGTTCTATGAAGACCTACAAGACCTTCTAGAACTAACACCCAAAAATGATGTGCTTTTCATTATAGGGGACTGCAATGCAAAAGTAGGAAGTCAAGAAACACCTTGAGTAACAGGCAAATTTGGCCTTGGAGTACAGAATGAAGCAGGGCAAAGGCTAATAGAGTTCTGCAAAGAGAACGCACTGGTCATAGCAAACACCATCTTCCAACAACACAAGAGAAGACTCTACACATGGACATCATCAGATGGTCAAAACCGAAATCAGATTGATTATATTTTTGCAGATAGAGCTCTATAAAGTCAGCAAAAACAAGACCAGGAGCTGACTGTGGCTCAGATCATGAACTCCTCATTGCCAAATTCAGACATAAATTGAAGAAAGTAGGGAAAACCACTAGACCATTCAGATATGACCTAGATCAAATCCCTTATGACTATACAGTGGAAGTGAGAAATAGATTTAAGGGACTAGATCTGATAGACAGACTGCCTGGTGAACTATGGACAGAGGTTCATGACATTGTACAGGAGACAGGGATCAAGACCATTTCCAACAAAAAGAAATGCAGAAAAGCAAAATGGTCATCTGAGGAGGCCTTACAAATAGCTGTGAAAAAAAGAGAAGCAAAAAGCAAAGGAAAAAAGGAAAGATATACCCATTCGGAAACAGAGTTTCAAAGAATAGCAAGGAGAGATATGAAAGCCTTCTTCAGTGATCAATGCAAATAAATAGAGGAAAACAATAGAATGGGAAAGACTAGAGATCTCTTCAAGAAAATTAGAGATACCAGGGGAATATTTCATGCAAAGATGGACTCGATAAAGGACAGAAATGGTATGGACCTAACAGAAGCAGAAGATATTAAGAAGAGGTGGCAAGAATACACAGAAGAACTGTACAAAAAAGATCTTCATGACCCGGATAATCACAATGGTGTGATCACTCACACTCACCTGGAGCTAGACATCCTGGAATGTGAAGTCAAGTGGGCCTTAGGAAGCATCACTATGAACAAAGCTAGTGGAGGTGATGGAATTCCAGTTGAGCTATTTCAAATCCTGAAAGGTGATGCTGTAAAAGTGCTACACTTAATATGCCAGCAAATTTGGAAAACTCAGCAGTGGCCACAGGACTGAAAAGGTCAGTTTTCATTCCAGTCCCAAAGAAAGGCACTGCCAAAGAATGCTCAAACTACCGCACAATTGCACTCATCTCCCACGCTAGTAAAGTAATGCTCAAAATTCTCCAAGCCAGGCTTCAGCACTACATGAACCATGAACTTCCAGATGTTCAAGCTGGTTTTAAAAAAGGCAGAGGAACCGCAGATCAAATTGCTAACATCCAGTGGATCATCGAAAAAGCAAGAGAGTTCCAGAAAAATACCTATTTCTGCTTATTGACTATGCCAAAGCCTTTGACTGTGTGGATCACCATAAACTGTGGAAAATTCTGAAAGAGATGGGAATACCAGACCACCTGACCTGTCTCTTGAGAAACCTGTATGCCGGTCAGGAAGCAACAGTTAGAACTGGACATGGAACAACAGACTGGTTCCAAATAAGAAAAGGAGTACGTCAAGGCTGTATATTGTCACCCTGCTTATTTAACTTCTATGCAGAGTACATCATGAGAAACACTGGGCTGGAAGAAGCACAAGCTGAAATCAAGTTTGCCGGGAGAAATATGAATAACCTCAGATATGCAGATGACACCACCCTTATGGCAGAAAGTGAAGAACTAAAGAGCCTCTTGATGAAAGTGAAAGAGAGTGAAAAAGTTGGCTTAAAGCTCAACATTTAGAAAGGATCCTTGTAAACATGAGCAAAAATGTATTATATATTCTGTGGGCTCAGCTCAGTCCAGTTCAGTCGCTCAGTCATGTCCGACTCTGCGACCCCATGGACTGCGTAATGCCAGGCTTCTCAAACTTGCTTAAGCTCATGTCCATTGAGTTGGTGATGCCATCCAACCATCTCATCCTCTGTCGGCCCCTTCTCCTGCCTTCAGTCTTTCCCAGCATCACAGTCTTTTCTAAGGAATCAGTTCTTCACATCAGGTGGCCAAAGTATTGGAGTTTTAGCTTCAGCATCAGTCCTTCCAATAAATATTCCAGGCTGATTTCCTTTAGGATTGACTGATTTGATCTCCTTGCAGTCCAAGGGACTCTCAAGAGTTTTCTCCAGCACCACAGTTGAAAAGCATCAATTCCTCGGGGTTTAGCTTTATGGTCCAACTTTCACATCCGTACATGACTACTAGAAAAACCATAGCTTTAACTATACAGACATTTGTCAGCAAAGTAATATCTCTGCTTTTTAATATGCTGTCTAGGTTGGTCATAGCTTTTCTTCCAAGGAGCACACGTCTTTTAATTTCATGGCTGCAGCCACCATCTGCAGTGATTTTGGAGCCCAAGAAAATAAAGTCTGTCACTGTTTACATTGCTTCCCCATCTATTTGCCTCAAATGATGGTACTGGATGCCATCATCTTAGTTTTTTGAATGTTTAGTTTTAAGTCAGCTTTTTCACTCCCCTCTTTCACTTTCAAGAGGCTCCTCAGTTCCTCTTTGCTTTCTGCCAAAAGGACGGTGTCATCTGCATATCTGAGGTTATTGATATTTCTCCTGGAAATTGTGATTCCAGCTTGTGCTTCATCCAGCCTGGCATTTCGCATGATGTACTCTGCATATACATTAAATAAGCAGGGTTACAGTATACAGCCTACTCCTCTCCCAATTTGGAACCAGTCCGTTGTCCCATGTCCGGTTCTGACTGTTGCTTCTTGACCTGCATACAGATTTCTCAGGGGGCAGGTCAGGTGGCCTGGTATTCCCATCTCTTTAAGAATTTCCCACCATTTATTGTTATCCACAGTCAAAGGTTTTAGTGTAATCAATCAATGAAGCAGAAATAGATGTTTTTCTGGAATTCTCTTGCTTTTTCTATGATCCAGGATGTTGGTAGTTTGATCTGATTCCTCTGCGTTTTCTAAATCCATCTTGAACAGTCTGTGAGCTATGATACAGGAATACATTTTACATACATATTTGTCAGAAGATGTGATTCTGCCTGTTATTTGAATAATGGAGAAACTACAGTTGTAATTCTTACAGATTTTCTGGTAGACCTTTTGTTGAAAAATATTCACAAAATTTTTAAAAAATAAGGCACCAAATTTTGCAATTACCAGTAATACATGTAAATACAGGTAGCAATAAGTTGATCTCCATGAGGCTCCATGCAGGAGTAATAGCTCCAATTACTGTCACAAATGTTTGTAATTGTATCTATTGCTGCCAGACAATAAATGCCTTTTAATATAGTAAGGCCATAAATGTACATGCTGCTGTTGTTTAAACAAAATACAATTTTCAGCAAATTTATCCTTGAAACACCTGCTATAATCAAAAAGAGGTGAATGCTATCAAAATAAACGGCCTAAATTAACTAGACACACATACATTTTTAGAGCAGCCAGTGTGATTACTCAACTGCAGGTTGTCTCAGAGAATGAAAGGAAATATTCACTGACGGACTTTTTTACAGGCACACTTTCTTTAAGGGAGACTACACGAAAGAGAGTACTGTTTTGGATTTTTGTATTGTTTTTAAAAAATGGTGTCATTTAGTGGACTTTAAGTTGTATTCTCAAGGTCAGCTGTATTTTTTTTTTTTCTTTGTAGCTTGTGGGTCATGGACAGGGTCGTAGCAAAGTATACTAGGCATAATTATGCATTTGAAAATACTACAAAGGGGCGAAGGAAAATCTAGCCATCCTTAGGCACCTGGAAATGATTTTTAGCTGCTTGTGGCTGAACATTCAGGATATTCTGTGTTTAAACTTGGTTGATGATGCTTTCCTTCCTATTTACCCTGAGTGTGATAAATGTTTCAACTGGGTCCCGAAAGGTTTCCTTTATCACAATTTGAAACAGTTTTTGCTTTAGAGATTACAATCAGCTCTAACTAAAGAACATCAACAGTGGTAGATTTTTAAGTAAATAACCAATAAAAATTACATGTTATGTAAATGCTGTAGAGGAAAGTGATCCATGCCTCATGGCAGATATACCTCAGGTAGACGTTTGTGATTGAGAGTGTGGAGTTAATACACATTGCTTATAACTGGAATTTCTAGACTGCCTAAATATTTCATTATTGCAAAGTATAATTTCATGTTTCCTTTTAATTACTTAATATAAAATATGAATTGAAGCAGAAACCATTTATCATATGGACCTCTCTATGAAATGCACTTTGTAATTGCCTTGCCTCATTTTTCCAGTCAGTAGAGCAGTTCTCACCATCAGAATGTTTTATTACAAATTTCTTAACATTTGTACAGATTGTTACCCCCATAGTCTTTATCCCATTATATGTGGTTGTTTCTTTATGCCATGGTATCGATTTATGTTTCTTAGTTCTTCAAATATGTAGATGACTTCCGTTTTTGTTTTTTGAGTATCAGTATGAGATCAAAGTTTTGATGATTAATTCTTGAGGTTGAGAGGGACTGGCAAGGTCATCCCTTCTGGCCCTCCACCATGGTTCCTCAGCGTCCTGTGAAATAATGACATTCTGAGTCAGCCTGAGAGTGTTCCTGCATTTTAAGAAGAGCCCCTTTCTCTGCCTTGCCAAATCTCTTCTCAAGGCTCATGTCATGACTCTATCTAAAGTTTGGAAGCCGTCATTCAGAAGATTTGGACTTTTAAAAGGGTTGTGGATAGAGTAAGCATGAATAATAAGACTGAGTCAACATATGAAAATGCTTAGTAGCAGATGGTAATCAGTAAAGATAATCTCTGAGCACACATTAGAGATGTTATTTTTTTATCTAACAAGGTATTTTATGGAGAGATTATGGATCTCCAGTTTCAGTTCAATTACAGTCAGGTGTGAGGATCCCAGTGATTGTTATGATAGCCTTTGCTTACCCTTTATGTGCACGTCTTATTTTCTGTACAAGAGGAATATCTAGGAAGCAAGAACTTTCCCAAGGAAATACATATTTCTAGCATGATTCCCACACCCCCTGCAGCATATAGCATACACCGAACATACATACTGAACTCTTCCTAAGTCATATGGTTAGTTCTTTGAACACTTAGAAAAATCCTGCTTCCACACCAAAAAGGTGTACCACAGAAGACTTTAAGCTGCTGACAATTAAAGAAAAATCTCCCATTTAAAAATGCAAGGCAACCACATTCTGCAATTATCCTGCAACCTGGTGGGCATTTTTCATTAAGGAAGTAATTTAATCTCATGAAAAAATTATTTAATTTAATGCACAGTGTCTCTCTTTTTCTCTCTCACTCACATACGCACACGAATACATAAATGTGAGCAGTAATGAAGCTGAAAATTAATGTAACAATTAGGACAGGAAGAAGCGATTGCAAAACTGCTTGTGCAGAGTGCAAAAAGCGAGAATACAGATAATATTTTGTCATTAGAGTAGGGAGTGTTCTGGGTGGAGGAGGGAAATATGCTGCTCATATCCTTGCAAAGAGTATGATAAATTATTGACCTATTCCAAAAATATTTGCTACAGTGAACTTGGCCATATGCAGCTCCTTCTATCAAGCTGTCTTCTCTGCCTCTTTGATTTAACCTGATTTCCTGCTATCAGATTACCAGAGAATTTTGTCATTGACTGTGGATGGGATATTAAACATGTCACAGGAACATCAGTATTCCAGAGTGAAATCTTGAGACTGATCGCTTTGGGACCACAGCTCACCCTTGGCCCTATCTCTGTATGACTGCAACGACAGTTATCACTTTAATAACTAGGTCTGTCTCCCTCTGGTTAAAACACAGATGAGTTGTCCAGGTCCCCTTCCAAGCAAGGCCTTGCTGCCCAATTTCAGAGAGTGCCGTCTGCAGACAACCTCCAGCTGTCAGCTCCTTCAATACAGAGCTGCCTAACCCAAGCTCATGCCCTGCCAGGGTAACCCACATCTGGCTTATGTGAGTTGTTTATAGTTTGTGACTTACATACATAATGCTGATTTGAAAATTCTTGAACATGTCATTTGGGAAACATAAGTACACATTTCTCCTATGGTTTCTACTAAGAATGGAATTGCTGGGTCATAGTGTCTGCATGTGCTCACCTTTAGCAGACCCTGCCAGATAATTGATAGTTTTTGAAAGTAATTATACAAATTTATACTCCTTCCGGCCTTGTCTGAAAGTTCCGGTTGCTCCCCATTTTCTTCAGCATTTAGTATAGTTTTAGTCTCTTTTATTTTAATCACCATGGTGAGTTGCCTGTGATGTCTCATTGTCATTTTAATTTGCTTTTTCCTGATGCCTGATGAAGTTGTGCCCGTTTCCATATGCTTATTTGGCAATTGGGTATTCCCTTTTGTCTTTTGCTGTTGGGTTACCTGCTTTTTCTTTTGATTTAAAGAAGTTTTTTTTATATACCCTGGACATGAGTCCTTTGTCAGATATATTAATATGTATTGTAAATACCTACCTTTTGGCTTTCTTTTCACTCTTATTGGTGTACTGTGATAAAATGGCTTAATTGTAATATACTCAAAATGATGTGTTTTGGAGAGAGTGGCATATGGCTGGTATTTGTGTTTTAATCTTTGTTTCAATAATCTTTATTTAAATCTAGGTTTAAGAATCTTTGCTTCCCAGTGTTACAAAGATAATCTCCTGTTTTCTTCTTGATGCTGTATTGTTTTACCTTTTTCATTGAGATCTGCAGTCCATCTAACATTTATTCTTATATACAGTGTGAGAGTGTAAGGCAGAACTCAAGATTTATTTGGTTTTCATATGTTTATGCAATTGACCCAATTTATTTTTAAAAATTTTCTTTTTACCAGTGCTCTGCTTTGTCATAAAAAGAGAACATATTTTTGTGGGTCTGTATCTGGACATTCTGTTTTATTTCATTGGTCTGTTTGTTTAGGTAGTATCTCTTAGATTTTATTTTCTGTTTATTTGTTGCTGCTATTTAAAAATACATTTATCTGTGTATGTGTGTATTTGTACACATCTCGAGCAAACTTGCTAAACTCACTTATTCATTCTAACTGTAGGCCTGTAGACTCTTTTGCATTTTCTGTGTATACAATTATATTATCTGCAAATAACATCCATCTTGTTTCTTTCTTTATAAGCCTTATCCCTTTTATTTCCTTTATCTTGTCTGAAATATACTGTTTAAGAATCCTAGTCTATGTTGGATATACGTGGCATTAGTAAGGAGAACGCTTTCAATATTTCAGTTTTACCATCAAGGATGATGTTAGCTTTATGACTTTTATAAATATCATAAGATGGGTTAAGGAACTTTGTTTTTTGTTCCTAGTTTGTTGAGTTATTATTATGAATGGATGTTAAATTTTTTCAAGTGATTTTTTTCTTTATTCATCTATTGAAATGACCATTTGATTTCTCTCTTCTTGTTTTCTCTCTTCTTGTTTTCTCTCATGTTATAATGGTTTATTGAGTATTAAACTAACCTTGCATTTTGGAATTAATGTACCTTAATCATGTTATATTATCTTTTTGTATGTTACTGGATTCTGTTGGCTGTTAGGTTTTTATATCTCTACAAAAGATACTGATCTGTATTTTTTTTCTTGTTTTTTAAATATCTTTGTCAGGTTTTCGTGTGATGCTCTGAAGTTCTTATAAAACAAGTTGGCAGTTGCTATCCCTTTTTTTTTCTATATTCTGGTAGGGTTCACATAAGGTTGTTGTTATTTCTTTCTTAGGTGTTTGAGAAAACTCACTGATAATGCCATATAGGTATAGGAATTCCCTGGTTGCCCAGCTTCCACTGCTGAGGGCGCAGAGTCAATTCCTGATTGAGGAACTAAGCTCCCACAGGCCATGCAGCATGGCCAAAAACAAAACGAGACACACAGGCAAAGCATGTAGGTGTGGCTGTTTCTTTGTGAAAAAGTTTTTAATTACATATGTTTATCCTAAAATGTTTCATATTTTTTCATTATACTATTGATATATAAATACATTCTTATAAAAATTCAAATATTAAAGATAAAACTAAAGACTCCTTTAACCATCACCCCATAAAATTTTTAGTTGTGCTTTACTGCATTTCATCAGAGACACGACTTGATATCCTGTGGTGGTCTTCGGAGGTTTAGGCTCTACCCAATTTGCCTGTGCGAGCTTGGGCAGCCTACTTTGAAGTGGCCACATCTCAATATCCTCATGAAGTTTTTAAGAGAATCATATGTGATCATTTTAGAAACAATGTTTAACATAGTGCCTGACACATATAAAGCATTCCTTGAATATTAACATTGAAGTTGCTATTATTAGACTTAAAAAGATCTCAGAATGGATGTAAAGTACATAGGATTTCCTCCCCAGAGTGATTTTTAAAAATTCCCAGAGAAAGTGAATTCAGAGTTGAAACAAAGGTTTAAAAAGAAAAAATGGGTTAGACACTTTTCATGGAGGGAGCCCGTAAAAGCTGTTGTAAATGGTTTTATATTCATTAAAATAAAACTATAAAAACAAAACAATGAATGAAGATTTCATCACTAATTATTCATAACAGAATTGAGGGAGGAACAATAAGAATAGAGGGAAAAGGTGGGACATACAGCAGAAGTAACATTCTGTGATGGAAAGCAGTTCAAGACATCAGGGCCTGCCCCTGCCGTTGGGGGCTGGAGCGAAAGGCGCCCATAGATCAGTCAGCTGTGCCCTGGCATGGACTTTTCCTGAGCCTGTAAGAAAACCATCCCACTACACACGAAGGTGCCTTCCTCAGCTTTTCTATATCAAGAGTCTTTGGCACAATGCCTTTCCACACATAAAGAAGCTCAAACTTGGGTGGAAAAAAAAAAAAAACTGAGAGTTTGACATTTCACAAGTTGTAAATTAGTAGAACTTATACACAGATAAAAGTTTCATTTGCCATCCCTAGCTCATGTTTCAGACTCTCTTTTCCCTGCTATTTCAGAGAGGCGCTTTAAGCACTAAGTTGGGAAAAAACAAAATGTCTCTATGTATGCAAAGGAAATTGTTTAGGTGTTGTTCTGTTGAAGTAAAACCCAAAGATCTGTAGTCTTCCAGTCACCTTAACTTTTGTAACTAGATCTCATGCATTTTGATTTTATGGTATACCGTGAATCACCATCTGCAGAGATGTTATCACAGTTCTCCAGTTTCTGAAAAAAGGAGATATATAATTTGGTACTCAAGAATTTGGAACAGGGAGGAGGATTATAGTTTCAACAATACCTTTGCCATCTACCTCACAAGATTTTGTGTGACAGAACTACACACAAGATTTTGTATGAAAGGATTTGTAAAATAGAAGGAAAGTCTAAAGAAATTATATTCTCTATCATTATTAGTTTTCTCATTTCCATAGAGAGAAGAAATGTGCTAGATTAGATGAAAAGGTCACCTTCAATAGCGATGAGAAATGATGCTTAATAGACACACGTGGAGCACTTTGGAACAGGTGACCAGTAACCTCTCGTAGTCCATGTGATCTCACTTGACACGTAACAAAAAGAAGTCTTGGTTTACCTTAAGTACTCTTTGGTAGTTCATTTTATGACAAAGAAAAGCAGCATGTAGTATGTTAAGAGGCACCAGCATGGAATGCTTTCCACTTTCCAGACATGAAACTTTGGAAAGGTCATTTAACCTGATTCTTTTCTTCCCTATAAATTATGTATATATAGTCAGATTTCTGTATCACAAACCACCCCCAAATCACAGTGGTTTACAACAATAATAACATACATTTATTCTCATTCAAGATATGCATCTGCCAATGTGTGCTCAGCTGTGGCTTTGCTCCATCTGCTTTCCATGTTTCTTATTCTCAGACCTATAAGATAAACCCTTTGTGGGGCTTGCCTATTATCATGGCTGAAAGAAAGGGCAAGTGAGTTGACGATACCCCTTAGATTTTCTGCACAGTCCTGGCGTAGGCCCTGTCCGTCATCATTCCACTGGCCAAAGAGAATCACGTGGGCAAGGCCAGCCCGACTGGAGCAATGAAGTGCACTTCCCCCACAGCCAGCAGCAAGTCACATAACCCTATTACAGGCAAGGAGAGCCGTGAAAAAGAAGGGACAAGGAATATCTACTAGTGCTCTCAAACGTTGTCTCAGACGAGAAAAGTATTTAAAAGTGCCTCATAACCGAATGGAATCTCTCTTATTTAAGAATTGCTGTTATTGTTTAACAGTTCTTCTTACTGCTCCTTATTTGGAGGATTGGATCCTAACATATCATTGAAACCTATATTCTCCATTCTTACCACTAACCTTTCTAAAGTTTTTAACTCTCTCACTTGTAGTTTTTTAAAGCTATGTATTCACGTTTTGGGACCTCCCAGATGGCTCAGTAGTGACGAATCTGCCTACAACTTAGGAGACACAGGTTCGATTCCTCAGTTGGGAAGATCCCCTGGAGAAGAAAATGGCAACCCACTTCAGTATTCTTGCCTGGGAAATCCCAAAGACAGAGGAGCCTGGTGGGCTACGGTCCATGGGGTAAAAGAGTTGGATACAACTTAGCAACTAAACAACAACATTCATGTTTTTTAAATGTTACAAGTACAATTATTTATGTCCTCTATTATAGCTATATTAAACCCCTTTCAGAAATGTCTTTGGGCACCCAGAAAGTTTTTGACATTTTTTCCCTTGATGATTAAAACTGACAAGATTCTCTTATAGGAAATTGGGAAAGTGTTGTTAGAAGAGGAAGAAATTTAAAATACCAATATTCAAATCCTGTTTTAATAAACACATATAAATATACACAGATATTAATTTTTACTACGTGGACAACTAATGAATATACTCTATTGGCAGTGTTTTTTCACCTTACTGTATGCTACATGTGTGAAAAACAGGCTTTTTTTCCTGTGAAATATTTTTGATATGAATTTAACGTTTTAATATACAATATTATATATTGTATATATATGTGTGTGTGTATATATATGTTATATAATTGAATATAAAATCATATGGAATTTTAAAATCCAGTGATGAGCACTTATGAACCCAGTACCCAACCTGAGAGAGAACTGGGCCATTACAATACCCTGGAAGTTGTCCATGTGCTGCCCCGCTGCTGCCCCTCCCCACCCCCACCCTATAGGTAATCACTGTCCTCTGATTTGTGTACTGCCAGTAGCTGCTACTGCCTCTTCTTTTTTTTTTTTTCCTTTTTAGTGTTTTCACATATATGTGTGTCCTTCCCAGGTGGCTCAGTAAAGAATCTACCTACAATATAGGAGACCCAGCTTTGATCCCTGGGTCGGGAAGATTCCCTGGAGAAGGCAATGGCAACCCACTCCAGTATTTTTTTATGGAGAATTCCACGGACAGAGGAGCCTGGTGGGCTACAGTCCATGGGATCACATAGAGTCGGGCATGACTTGGCGACTAACACAACAACATGTGTGTATATCTCCAAATAGTGTATCCTTGACTTTTGCTGTGAGCTTTATAAAAACGTTACCATACGACGTTGTTTTTAGGAATGAAATATATGTTGCAGAATTAGTTTAAATCGTCCTCTACTGTTAAGATATTTAGAGAGTGTTCTACTATTTTACACAGAGCTTATACATTGGCCTTTGTGTGTATCCCAATTATTTCCTTGGGAATAATTTCTAGAGGTGAAATTGCTGGGTTAAAGTATAAGAACACTTTTATAAGGCTTTTATAAAAATAGTTGTATGTCAGGAAATGTGTCCATCTCAAAGATTTTAAGAAAACAAGCATTCAAATTTGCCTGGCAGATAATTATAGATCATTACTAGTTTTCCACTTTAAAAAGCAATAAGAATACACAAATGTCCCATTAGCTTATCAAATTAGAAAGTCCAAAACCAAATTCTTCAGTATTTCTGACCCCCTGAAATCTATTCTGTTCTTGTCACACTGTGATTGTACTATGCTCTCAGTTCCTAAGGCTAGAAACCTTGCAGACATCTGTCTACTTGCCCACATCTGTCTACTTGCCCACCTCCCCTTCAGCCGCCTCACACTTCCCCTGAGTTAGTAATCAACACACTTCCCCTGAGTCAGTAATCAAATACTTGTAGTCTGTCTCTGCAGCGTCCCTGGAATCCACCCCTTCCCTTCCATTCTTACAAGCACTGCTCTGATAAACCCCTGCTAATCTGTCAAGTGGACCATGACACAGCTTCTTAATTGGTCTGCTGCTGCTGCTAAGTCACTTCAGTTGTGTCTGACTCTGTGCGACCCCACAGACGGCAGCCCACCAGGCTCCCCCGTTCCTGGGATTCTCCAGGCAAGAACACTGGAGTGGGTTGCCATTTCCTTCTCCAGTGCATGAAAGTGAAAAGTGAAAGGGAAGTCGCTTAGTCGTGTCCGACTCTTAGTGACCCCATGGACTGCAGCCTACCAGGCTCCTCCATCCATGGGATTTTCCAGGCAAGAGTACTGGAGTGGGTTGCCTTTGCCTTCTCTAATTGGTCTGCTACCTGCCTTCAATCTCAACCTTTCTAATTAGTCGTTCACTCTGTTACTTTCTCAAAACACAGACTTGTCTTTAAAACTGAAACTAAAAATCTTTGATAGCTGTCCATTATCTCTACAAGATAAAATCCACACTCCTTAATTAAAGCCCTTGATCTAATTTAACCTACCATCTCCAGCTTTGTTTCCTTGTGATTCAACCACCCCACCCTAAGAACTTTGTGTGTTATATTCTAGCCAGCCTGGCCTACTGTTCTCTATATATTTTTCTGTTTTCCCTTGTTCTTGTTACTCCCTCAGCCTAAAATACTGTTCCTCTCCCCCTCCTTTTCAGCAAGTTGAAATGCTAGTGCTCATGTTTCAAGGTTCCAATGAAACGCCAGCTCCTCCATGGAGCTTAACATCAATGTAAGTTATCATAGTTATGCACAGATGAGTCAGGCATGTTTGCTTCTCTCAAAATACTTTGAATATCAAAACATGAAAAAAATGCATGTTTTAAACATTTGTTGGATCGAAAACAGTGCTAGGTAGAAAAAAGTAGAACACAAAACTGTTTTAAACACCAGTTACACTAAATTTTAAATGTATGTATAAATATATGTGTATGTTTATACATTTATATATGTAAATATATACACACATATACATATATATCTATTGACAGAGACAGAGACTGATAGGAATACTTGAGCTTGATGTTTATTAAGCTTCTAACATTTTTTTTTTTTAATCAGGCAGGATGAGTACTTCTTTACAAAATTATTATAATGATACTTGTTAGGTTCATTATCTTTCATCAAGATGCTTGCTTGAGCTTAAACAGGTTCCCATTTTAAAACTTAACCACATTAGATCTAGTTGCAGGAGGTCAGCCAGTTGCTTCTCCTTCCTTTTCCTTTGTTGACTGGCTTAGTTGGAGGGGCCTGTTTCCAGGTCACGTCTGTCTAACCATAGTCATAGGTCATGAGCAGTCCAGGCATTGCTATAGATGACTATTAGATGGGTGAATCAATGATCTTCAAGATTCTTTCCACGCTTGTATTCTGAGATACGTTCCACTCATGAGACAGAAAAAATGCTTAAGGACACAGCAAAGTGCTGTTTGTTCTCTGCTCTAGGGTTTCCCTGGTGGCTCAGGCAATAAAGAATCTGTCTGCAATGCAAGAGACCCAGGTTTGATCCCTGGGTCAGGAAGATCTGGAGAAGGGACTGGCTTCCCACTCTAATATCCTTGCCTGAGGAGCCTGGCAGGCTATAGTCCGTGGGGTCGCAGAGTTGGACACAACTGAGCAACAAACACTTCTTTCACTAGCACCTTCACTGATGTCAAGCAACCAGTTTCTCCTTTTATTAACTCTGAACTGCCAAAAGATACTGTGTGGGGATTAGTACACTGGGCTTCTGATCCACATGCACCACTACCTCTGGGGCCTTGGACACGGCCCTTTCTGTCACCGAGCGTCTGTTTGCTCTATCTGTGAAATGATGAAGGTCAGGCTAGATGCTCTTTGAGCTTCTTTGCAGATGTAATGTAATTTCATAATTGATATGTGTGAAATACCCAAGGATTTTTTACCATATAATCACAGACACGTTTCAAAGTTAAGAAATTATTACACTAGAACTATTTACAAAAGAGTTTTTCCTTCATAAAGTGGTGTAGATATAAAATGGGAGCAGGAAGGGAGAAAATGCAGGAAGGTATGTGTGATTGAAGGATAGCCTGGCCCCATCACTTACTTCAACTCACCTTAATATTTTTTCTCTTCTGATGAATATTTCTCAAGTCTTAAAATTGTTACCTTTAGTAATATAAGTCAAAAATTTTGAGAATCTCTTCTAGGAAATTAAAATGTTGGGATAGATTTAAAATATGCACACAAATTTAGATCAGTCTCAAAGTAGTAGAATATATCTCAAATATATGAACTCTAATAATCATTATAGAGATTTCTTAAGAGAGAGACTCTGAAGTCTAAACAAGAGAGCCCCATTTTAATTTCAAGGGACAAACTAATATTTGATATATGATACAAGTTCAAACTACCTTACAATTGTGCTCGTTTCATATGCTAGCAAGGTAATGCTTAAAATCCTTCAAGCTAGGCTTCAGCAGTACATGAACCAAGAACTTCCAGATGTACAAGCTGAATTTAGAAAAGGCAGAGGAACTAGAGGTTAAATTGCCAACATCCATTGGATCATAGAAAAAGCAAGAGAATTCCAGAAAAACATCTGCTTCATTTACTACACTAAACTGTGGAAAATTCTGAAAGAGATGGGAATACCAGACCACCTTACCTGCCTCCTGAGAAACCTGTATGAGGGTCAAGAAGCAACAGTTAGAACCGGACATGGAATAACGGACTGTTTCAAAGGTGGGAAAGGAGTATGTCAAGGCTATATATTGTCACCCTGGTTATTTTAACTTCTATGCAGAGGACATCATGTGAAATGCTGCAATGGATATATCTGTCACAAGCTGGAATCAAGACTGCCGGAAGAAATATCAACAACCTCAGATATATAGATGATACTCCCCTAATGGCAGAAAACAAAGAGGAACTAAAGAGCCTCTTGATGAAGGTGAAAGAGGAGAGTGAGAAAGCTGACTTAAAACTCAACATTAAGAAAACTAAGATCATGCCATCCAGTCCCATCACTTCATGACAAATAGATAGGGAAACAATGGAAACAGTGAGAGGCTATTTTCTTGGGCTTCAAAATCACTGAAGATGGTGATTGCAGCCATGAAATTAGGACACTTCTTCCTTGGAAGAAAAGCTATGACAAACCTAGACAGCATATTAAAAAGCCCAGACATCACTTTGCTGACACAGGTACATCTAGTCAAAGCTGTGATTTTTCCAGTAGTCATGTACAGTTGTGAGAGTTGGACCATGAAGAAAGCTGACTGCCAAAGAATTGGTGCTTTTGAACTGTGCTGTTGGAGAAGACTCTTGAGAGTCCTTGGACTGCAAGGAGATCAAACCAGTCAATCCTAAAGGAAATCAACCCTGAATATTCTTTGGAAGGACTGATGCTGAAGCTGAAGCTCCAATACTTTGGCCACCTGATGTGAAGAGCTAATTAATTGTACAAAACCCTGATGCTGAAAAAGACTGAAGGCAAGAGGAGAAGGGGGCAATAGAGGACAAGATGGTTCCATGGCTTCACCAACTCAATGGACATAAGTTTGAGCAGACTCTGGGAGATGGTGAAGGATGGGGAAGCCTGGCGTGCTGCAGTCCATGGAGTCACAAAAAGTTGGACATGACTTAGCAACTGAAAAAAAACTTGATTCCAGAGTTGCTTCTGTTATACATAATTGTTACTGTTTAAACAAGTATTTCTTTTCTAGTAATTAGTTTTTTTTTTTTTTCTATTTTGATGGGTAGTCATAAATATTAACCACCAGCAGTGCAGGGATGATTTATATTCAAATTGTCAGACATCACTCTGTGAACACATAAAATAATTTAAATTTATTTAGAACCTTTTATCCTGAAGTGCTCTACACATATTTCCTTATAATCTGATTGCAGGCTATATATAGGCCTCTCCTACCTGAAACAGAGCAGCAACCAAAGTAATTAAAATAAAGAATATAGCTTCAAAACTGTAGAAGAAAGAAGGAAATGTATTTTTCACTTGTTTCTCTATGCTCTTATCCCTATAGGATTGGAGAATCCATGTTGACCAAATGCACCAGCACAAAAGTGGGATTGAATCTGCTCTAAAGGAAACCAAGGTATGTGACTTACTTCAGATGAGTCCGTGAGTCCATTTATTCATCTGTGAAGTACCTGTTAAGGGAAGACATGAAAGAAAAGTGGCGCAGTCCTTACCCTTGAGGAGTTTACTGATCAAATATACCATATTATATTTCAGCAGCCCTAAGATTTAAACCAACTAAATAAAGGTAACTATTTAAAAGATGTGGGTGTGTGTGTATATATATATATATATATAGTTTATTGCATACTTTATACAATATATATATATAGTTTATTGCATACTTTATAGTATAGATATAGTTTATTTATATATGTAGGCGTGTTAGAATCATTTCATCATTCTTTCCTCTTTGAATCCCGAAGAATAACAGAGCGCCAGGCCAGCAATGCCTAGGACCTACAGCTTCCAGGCTTGCTGCCCTGCCATGAATAGGGACTTTTGGAGACTACCACAAGGAAGCCAAGCTGGAGTAAGGTTCTGGTTCCCAGACTGGAGCTATAAGTTTGGTTTGGTTTGGTTTGAACGGTATAAGTTTATTTTCCCACAGTTGCAGAGGCTAGAAGACTGATATCAGGATGCCAGCTGACCAGGTTGTAGGGAGGGCTCTCTTCTTGGCCACATGCAGCCACTTACTCACTGTGTCCTCACATGGGGAAAGAGAGCTATGATATCTCTTCCTCATATTATAATAACACCAGTTCTGTGAGCTCCACTCTGATGACCTCATTTAATCAAAATCACCTCCTATAAGGCTCCAATACAGTCACTTGAGGGGAGATGGGGGAAAGGAAGGCATCATCATATTAATTTCGGAAAACACAATTCAATCATAGTAAGATTGCTCATGCCAAAGTATGAATCTGCTATAGAACCCCTTATTCCCTCTGAATACCACTCAAAACTGGCATCCTTTTTGTGTCACCCAATGATGTCACTGCAGACTAGAGCGATAAGTTTAATGATCTACTTCCAGCTGCAATATTCCAGTCATCTTTGAATTGTGCTTATAAGAAAATCATGTTATTCCCTTACCTACTTTGATTGTGAACTTTAAAGCAAATTCCACTCACACACATTTTGGATTTGCATAAGGACAAATAAATCAACTAACACTACCAGGTGCTTTTTAATTTTAACATTCTGCAGAGTGTGACTAAAATAATTCTCCTTGCAGACTTTTTTGTTACTGAAAATTTCAAACTGTTTCATCTTTTTTATTTGTAACTAAGAATTTGTGGGCTGAACAGAGGGAGATTTAACCCATTTAAAACTACTTTGGAAAATCATATTTGTGCATTCTTTGCCTATTAAAATTTCATGAAATTTCTAGGGATTTTTGGACAGACTTCATAATGAAATTAGTAGGACTCTGGAAAAGATTGGCAGCCGAGAAAAGTACATCAACAATCAGCTGGAGCACTTGGTTCAGGAATATCGTGCGGCTCAAGCCCAGCTGAGTGAGGTAACTGAAGAGTGATGCCTGGGGCTCATTCCAGTTCATGACTCTGATCCCTAAACTTGACACAGCACTTCTCTTCTAGAGGGTCATGCAGTACTTTTCACAAACAGCAGCACAGTAATTCTCTGCCCGCATTTGGAAGCAAACGGAACTTGTCATCTCCATTTTACGTGCGATAGAAATGACATCCTAGGAGTCTTTAAAATGCATTTCTTCATCTGATTGAAGTAAAAGAAGTCATATATTCCTTAGAAAAGGAACAGGGTGTCAGGACACCTGGTTTTGTTTCTAAGTCTGCTGTTAATTTACTGTCTGAGTAGGAGGAAGTAGAAGAGTATGCATATACATGTGTCGGGGGAAAAGACAGCCTTGCCATAATGGCTTACAACCACATAATAAGGGATATGAAAGCAAGACACATTCAAAGACAGCAGTTTAATTAATTAAATGAGCACATTTTTTGATCCTGTCAAAGTTTTAGAATTTCAACCAAAAATAAAATAAAAACCTTCATCCTTTGAAAGCAGCCATGCTTTGTTCCAACGGTAGGGATCTAATGACTTTTCTCTGGGATTTATGCTCCCCACTTTCCTGATGTTGAGGAAGACCACTAAGAGCACTTACCAATGTCAGTTGAAGGCAGACAAGGTTAGAAGGAGAAAAGAATGGGAATAAACTGGAGATACTTCTATATTAATACTTTTAGGAGTTCTCAAAGACGAAGCAGAAGCTAACCTTCACATTTTTTATTGTTTGTTTAATTAACTGTTCACACATATACACACGTATTCATGGGTATTTTTATTTTTAAAATGCTGTAAAAAGTCTCTGATTAAAGCCACCCTGTATTTCTCAAACACTGACACTAAATAATTGTTAAATTAGTTCCCAAGAACATTTCTGTATTCTCATACTGCTTGTTAAATCTTACTAATTACTGATTCTGATGTTCTATTGTTTCTGAGAACGAGTTTTCTCTGCGTAGCAGGCAGATTAGATCAACCAAGAGCCATTGTCTAAACTGTTGAGGAATGGCTGAGGACAAATTTTTATTGTGAACTGTGGCCCTGAGTGTTACACAGTCAGTACATGGTGGTTAAGGTAGTTCAGCCTTATATAGTGTTTTCATTAAACACATGGTGCCTGTTAGGAACATTCAAATAGCCGCTGTTAAAATGTCGCTTTTCACAAATGTATTCACAGACAAGGAAGGGGTTGTCATAGAATGATATGCAGAAATTGTAAATACAAAGAGGTCATATTTAAGTAATCTGCTTGTTTTGATTTTGCCATTAAACAAAATATTTTCTCCCTCAGGCAAGGGAGCGTTACCAGCAGGGAAACGGTGGAGTAACTGAAAGGACCAGAATCCTGTCTGAGGTACGCACGGTTCACCCAGATTCTCACCTGGCAGCAGGGCCCTGCTGTTGACAGCCATGGATGGGTTAATACTGCTACAGCCACAGTTGTTTACTTTAGTAATTGCTTCCTGTGGCTCTAAATCCTTTTCTTCAGGAGAAAAATCCCTAAATTTTCTTTTCAATGAATCAGTTAGATATTTATATACCTACTTATTTCCACAAAATGCCTAAAATTGTTTTACTAAATGTAATGTAAAATATGCTGATGATATTAGCACGTTTATAACCTTCCTTAATCTTTTTAAAAACATAATAATTATAATTAATATATAGAAGAGTTAAGTATTTACTTAAATGTCTATAGTAAATTTTAATATTAGTATTTAAGATATAATTTTTTAAATGATTGTTGTTGATAACTTGTATGTGATCCTATTTCTCTGTCCACAAATTGAGACGGGCATTTAACCCTTTCCCTTCTAAAGACTTTTTAGAAGGGATTTTTAGAGTATTTTTAGAATAGTCTAAAAAGAAGACTTTTTACAATGTTTACATACATTGTTGTATTTACTTTCATCATTTTGCAAGAAACAGAAGACCTAATATATATTAGTTATATTAATAATACATGTATTATATTTTATGTATTAGGTCTTACCTTTAAATATTTGTGTGTGTGTGTATATATATATATTAATAATATATACTCCCACTTCTCACTGAAGAGCTGAGAGGAAAAAAGACCTGAAAAGATCAGTAGCCAGTGTGGGACTAAAATCTAAGACTATCTTTGGATATACTCAAGTATAATTGTTACAAACTTTTCTGTATAGTGGGCTTCCTAGGTGGCTCAGTGGTAAAGAATCCACCTGCCAGTGCAGGAGACACAGGAGATGCGTGTTCAATCCCTGGGTCGGGAAGATCCCCTGGAGAAGGAAATGACAACCCACTTCAGGACTCTTGCCTGGAGAATTCCATGGACAGAGGTGGGCTCTAGTCCATGGGGCCACAAAGAGTCTGACATGACTGAGCAAACAGAGCACGCACACACACACACACCCACACACACACACATTTCTATACAGTAGAATTAAGCTTTTTTCCTGGAGATTATTTGAGGAGTAAATAGTTATTTTAAAATAATAAAAATATTACTTTAGAAATACTTAGACTGTAGTCCTGTGGTGCTTCTAGGCAGATAAAACATTATACAGAACTAAAGTGCTCACTTACATTAGGTAAATTAACACTGGAAGGGAGTCCAGGGAACCATTTAGTTCTTTCGGAGTATGTAGTTATCCCCAGTTGTAACATTTCAGATGCCTGAACAAAATTAATTTGCTTTACTTGGATGTGCACTTTATTCCCAAGGAAGTTTTTACTCACCAGTATGATAAAAAATAAAGACTACTAAGTTACAATAATTATGGTTTGGTTCTAAATTGTATCAAAAATTTTTCAGTTTTTTAAAGGTGATACTTTCTACCAATATTAATTCTAGTTTGGAAGTTTGCTAATAACAGAGACTATAGTACAATTTTGAGTATGATGTAGAGTATATATAAGGGCCAGTATAGCAGCACAGTATGCTTCTTGGAGTTCATGGTTTGGATAAAGCAGTTAGAATATTTTTACATATAGCCATATGGCATAAATGTTATTTTTAGTGTCCTATAGTGGAAGAGGTGGCATATTCTCTTACAAAACTATAATATTAAGAAAGATACCTAGTAAATCTTTAGAATTAGCAAAGCTTTTAGGATGTTTATGGTATTTTAATTAATAACTAGTCATTAGAGACTTGCATGGTAGATGCTATGAGATAACTGCAAGGCTTGAGTGCCTAATGCCTAAAAAAAAAACAACTTAGATCTTTTTTATTCTATCATGTTATAATCTGAGAGAGTTAATGAGAAAGTAATTTGGTGATGTCAGTATCAGACTTTATTTTTTGGGGCTCCAAAATTACTGCAGATGGTGATTGCAGCCATGAAATTAAAAGAGGCTTACTCCTTGGAAGGAAAGTTATGACTAACCTAGATAGCATATTCAAAAGCAGAGACATTACTTTGCCAACAAAGGTCCGTCTAGTCAAGGCTATGGTTTTTCCTGTGGTCATGTATGGATGTGAGAGTTAGACTGTGAAGAAAGCTGAGCGCCGTAGAATTGCTGCTTTTGAACTGTGGTGTTGGAGAAGACTCTTGAGTCCCTTGGACTGCAAGGAGATCCAACCAGTCCATTCTAAAGGAGATCAGCCCTGGGATTTCTTTGGAAGGAATGATGCTAAAGCTGAAACTACAGTACTTTGGCCACCTCATGCAAAGAGTTGACTCATTGGAAAAGACTCTGATGCTGGGAGGGATTAGGGGCAGGAGGAGAAGGGGACAACAGAGGATGAGATGTCTGGATGGCATCACCGACTCGATGGACGTGAGTCTGAGTGAACTCCAGGAGTTGGTGATGGACAGGGAGGCCTGGCGTGCTGCAATTCCTGGGGTCGCAAAGAGTCAGACATGACTGAGCGACTGAACTGCACTGAACTGACTGAACAATAGGAGCATGCTTAGAAGATAAAAAGCTTAGCATGTCTGCATACTTTATCTTATTGTTCAAATTGGGAAGCCCAAATTATGTCCAGGATACTGCTAATATCTTTGTATCCCTTTATGTGTGTATTATGTCTGAATTATTTGTCTTAATACGTCATTCAAAAATTTGGAAGTTTCTTTAAAATCCAATGCTCATGAGAACTTTTGTTTTCAATGAAAGGTTACAGAAGAGCTAGAAAAGGTGAAACAAGAAATGGAAGAAAAAGGCAGCAGTATGACCGACGGTGGTAAGTACACACGAATTTTAAGAAGAAAATAAGCAAAAGTGTCTCTCCTTAAGAAATGTATTTTTTAGAAGGTATTAATAAATAGGAAGTCTCCTTTTTAAAATGAATTTGTTTGAAGGAGGGGTACATGGTACAAAAATGATGTCTGATAATCAGTATACTATTTTCCTTATAAATGAGCTGAGAAGAGTCATTTTTACTATCATTCAGGATTTTATTCAAACTATATCTGTTCGGATTCATTTTGATATTTGGCAAAACTAATACAATTATGTAAAGTTTAAAAATAAAATAAAATTTAAAAAAAAAAAGAAAGAAATAGGATATGCCTGTTTAAAAAAAAAAGTAATATTTTGTTCTGTTTTCATCCAGTGAGATTCATCATTCCATTTTATGGTACAAAAACAGTCAGTGTAGGTGGTAATGTGATGACTCCCTTTTTCACTCACCCTCAGTAGGCCTGATAGTCAAGGGTCAGATAGGGAAGAATTAATATTCCGACAGTAATCATCCTCCATTGTGAGCTAGTTACTTTGACATGGCCTGGTGGTGATTGCCCAAAGGCCTTTCTATGTTCTAGAAAGATTTTAGAGTGTTAATGGTACATACTGAGTGATCTTTCAAAAGGTGATGTATAGAGGGTTTGCAGTATGTTTGAATGAGCCCATTAGCTGTGTCTCAAAGTAATTCTTTTTTCCCTTTGCATCCCTTTTTTAATCTCCTTTCTCCCATAGTATCCTTTTTTCCTTAGACAAATATACTAGCCCATTAAAAAATACTGAAGAAATCATTATACACCCCTTTAGCAATTCTTCCTCTAGAAAAGAAGTTCAGCCTCAGTACATCAAATGCTACATCATTTCCCAGCCTAGAAATTTCAGGTGTTTAAAATGCCACAGCAAAACTGTGTGAATGTCAGTAAATTGTTGGCTGTTTTTAACCCTATTTTTGGCTTAAGACAAAGTGAGGAAAATGTCATACCATTCTGTAATAAACTGATACTCCAAATGAAAATTTTTATTCCATGTTATTTTCATTCTGCAGCTCCTCTGGTGAAGATTAAACAGAGCTTAACAAAGCTGAAGCAAGAAACCGTTCAGATGGACATTAGAATCGGTGTTGTGGAACACACATTACTCCAGTCGAAACTGAAGGAAAAGTCCAACATGACAAGAGACATGCATGCCACAATCATTCCAGAATCTGCAATAGGCTCTTATTAAAACATACCATTTATCATGCTTCTGATTATTGGTTTTTTATAGAAAATCATATTTCATGTTGCATAGATTACAAAGCACAGTTATTCCTCTTAAAGCATGTTGATGGGTATTTTTTTACATATATACACACATATTGTATCATGATGATTATGGATGGTCAAAACTTTTAAATTGAATATAATATTTAATAAAGTAATTTAAAATTCTCACTTTCAAAGCAGCTTTCACTAATCATTACATATAGTAAAGCCCTGACCTGGTGGCTCACTGTTCTTATGGTTCCTTGCATTTGAGAGAGAGGAACGTGGTGCAGAGTGGGTAGGACCCATGCTTTCTGCAGGTGCTGCTGCTGCTGTCAGCACGTGGACCTTTGGGACAAGCCAGCCCCTTCCATTTGATACACACACAGTCATCTCAAGTGCTTCTGCTCCCAGACGCAGCCAGCAATGGCTGGGAATTCTTTCCAAAATTCCAAACTACCCTTGCCTCAACTTTATGGTTACCTAAAATTACATTTTTTTAAAAAAAGCATTAGAATAAAACTTCAGTATCTTTATTAACATTTGAAGTTTATTATTTACCATGACCATTTCATGACTAAACTGATTTTATATCTACTATGATCTAAGGTTCCCTGATAAAAAATAAATATTTCAGTCATGTTTGATTATGTTTCTGTAGTGAATTAAAAGGTGTATACATTTCTCAGTTCTACTTTCTTCTGTGGTATCAGATATACTAAAGAATCATTTTGTAGCAGAAGGAAGGATAGCAAGTCATGTCACAATCATCCTCCTGGTACTGGCAGTCTTTACTTACATATCTTACTGAGCAACTTTCTCATCTGGGATTTCTAAGTTGGTGACATAAGCAATATGAGAGTGACCAGACTTGCAACTGGGGGAAACTGATGAGATGTGCTCAAACCAGAAGACAGCCCACACTTATTTTTTGAAAATAAGGGGGAAACAAGGATCTAGTGATAAATTTTTATTAAAATACTATATATATGTGTGTGTGTATGCATATATATGTATATATATATGACAGAAAAAATAAAATCCCCTTATTTTTCATTCGAGTATTTTATTTCCACCCTGCTTTATTTTTAGCCTTTACTTTCCATATATATACCCTCACACACACAAATCATTTTCTTTCAAACTTTCTAGTTTAAGATTACATTTAGATAAATCAGTATGCATAAACTATTCTTTTACTCAAGAGTGAAAGTGAAAGTCCTGTCTGCCTCTTTGTGACGCCATGGACTATACACTCCATGGAATTCTCCAGGCCAGAACACTTTAGTGGGTAGCCTTTCCCTTCTCCAGGGGATCTTCCCAACCCAGGGATCAAACCCAGGTCTCCCATGTTGCAGGTAGATTCTTTACCAGCTGAGCTATCAGGGAAGCCCATTACTCAAGAGGGTGGCAATCAATACAGTGGCAAAGTCAGTTTATTTAATTTGGGATAATAGGTAGTTTGAAATGAAGTCCCACATTTTTCCCGTCCTTTATGGTCATTGGGAGGCACAGAACAGAAAGACCAAAACCTAACATTTGGACCCACAAACTTAACAGCAGTTTCCTTGGAACTTATTTGCATAGGTATTGTCTTGGCTAAATAGTAATGTGACAAATTCAATCAATGCAAAGACCCCTTCTAGATAAATGAGAGCTCTCCATAAAATGTGCTTTTACTCAGAAACAAAGTGCACTCTTTATTTCATGCAAATGCAATAATCTAAGAACTTCCAATAACTAGTGTAAGCAACCTATTTTTACTTCCTTTGAAATAATCCAGTTTACTCAGGTTGGGCCAGGTGGTCCTCCTCTCAGTTCCCATAGAGCCCTGTGAATAACAGAACTTGTACTATATTGTCATTATTTTTTCCTCCATCATCTCTAATAGATTGAGCTACTTGAAGATAAGGAGAAAATCTTTCTTGTTTCTGTGTTCCTAAACAGTGTCAGGCTTTATTTTTGGGGGCTCCAAAATCACTGCAGATGGTGACTGCAGCCATGAAATTAAAAGACGCTTACTCCTTGGAAGAAAAGTTATGACCAACCTAGATAGCATATTCAAAATCAAAGACATTACTTTGCCAACAAAGGTCCATCTAGTCAAGGCTATGGTTTTTCAGTCGTCATGTATGTATGTGAGAGCTGGACTGTGAGGAAAGCTGAGCACCGAAGAATTGCTGCCTTTGAACTGTGGTGTTGGAGAAGACTCTTGAGAGTCCCTTGGACTGCAAGGAGATCCAACCAGTCCATTCTGAAGGAGATCAGCCCTGGGATTTCTTTGGAAGGAATGATGCTAAAGCTGAAACTACAGTACTTTGGCCACCTCATGCGAAGAGTTGACTCATTGGAAAAGACTGATGCTGGGAGGGATTGGGGGCAGGAGGAGAAGGGGATGACAGAGGATGAGATGGCTGGATGGCATCACTGACTCAATGGACTTGAGTCTGAGTGAACTCCAGGAGTTGGTGATGGACAGGGAGGCCTGGCGTGCTGCAATTCCTGGGGTCGCAAAGAGTCAGACATGACTGAGCGACTGAACAGAACTGAACTGAACCAGGTCCTAGCACATAGGGTGTGAGTTAGTAAGTGAATGGGTAGATGTATCGTGCAGTTCCAGAGTATACTGCAGGTCCTATTCTACAGCAGATTAATGTTACCAAGTCTGAGATCTGACCAGTTTCAAGGCAGTAATTATAGGTCCAGGATTGGAATTGGCAGCATTAGTATGAACTCATGGATTTTTCATACATTTAGATTAATTGAAAATATAAATATTTATAGATATAGAAATACAAATACATATATACATGTGTTTACTAGTTCTGTCCTCTAAGAGTGTCTAGAAACAGTCACAGTAGATAGCAATGAGAATACCTAGCACTTAGATCTTGGTTTCTAAATTTTCTACTTAACGAAAAAAAAAATGAAAACAGATTTCTTAGAAAAATTACTAATTCCTGGGCTAGGTCAGGGAAAGCACAGATGAGCCCAGAATTCTTTGCCAGATAGTAAGGACATGTGCAAAGAAATGATGAGGATATGGCTAAAGGACATAGACTGTAGAATATCATACTAGCCAATCTGGGACAACTGAGCATCAAAACAAATAATTATAGTAATAAGTTATAACCCAGAGAATAAAACAACAAACTATGAATCCATATTGCTGTTGCTAAGTTGCTTCAGTTGTGTCCAACTCTATGTGACCCCATAGACGGCAGCCCACCAGGCTCCCCGTCCCCGGGATTCTCCAGGCAAGAACACTGGAGTGGGTTGCCATTTCCTTCTCCAATGCATGAAAGTGAAAAGTGAAAGTGAAGTCATTCAGTCATCTCTGACTCTTAGCAACCCCATGGACTGCAGCCCACAAGGCTCCTCTGTCCATGGGATTTTCCAGGCAAGAATACTGGAGTGGGGTGCCATTGTCTTCTCCGATGAGTCCATACAGGTAGAGATAAATGAATCAATGGCAGAAGAGAAGGGTCCTCCCGGTACAATAACAGCTAAAGTAAAAAAAATATGGCATTTAGAAATCACCATCCGGCAACTGCCATGCAGGTGTATCTCACAGATACTGCAGGTTCAATCCCAGGCTACCACCATAAAGTGAATAACACAATAAAGTATATCACATGAATTTTTTAGTTTCCCAGAGCATGTAAAGGTTATGTTCACAATAAACTGTAGTCTCTATTGTCTGCAATAACATTGTCTTTTAAAACTACATTGTACTATATTGTATATATTTTAATTAAAAAATACTGTATTGCTAAAAACTGCTAACCATCATCTGAGGTTACAAGTCATAGTAATAGAATCAAGGCCCACTCATCAGGTTGTGAACAAGAAGTTTAACTGTGAATAAATTGTGGACTTTCCTGGTGGCTCAGACTGTCTGTCTGCAATGCAGGAGACCCGGATTTGATCCATGTGTTGGGAAGATTCCCTGGAGAAGGAAATGGAAGCCCACTCCAGTATTCTTGCCTGGAAAATCCCATGGACAGCGGAGCCTGGTAGGCTACCGTTCATGGAGTCGCAAAGAGTTGGACACGACTGAGTGACTTCACTTCACTTTTCACTTCCCAGGATGGTTGAGAAAGGATAGACAGGAAGGAGGGGAGAGGAAAGGTCTCCACTTCTGCTGGTACTTTTTAAATAGTCAAGAAGGAAAAGTACTCTTCAAGCAGAAAATTGAGAGACAAATTTGGATAATAGCTAATTATCTTGAGTAGCAAATAAGAAGGAATTTGATGGAGGAAAAAAAGATCACTAATCAGGGAATTTCCTCGTGTTCCAGTGATTAGGCTTCCATGCTTCCTCTGCAGAGGGCATGGGCTTAATGCTTGGTCAAGAACCAAGATTCCAAATGCCACATGGCATGGCCAAAAAGGAAAAAAAAAAGATCACTGATCATATAATAATAATAGTAAACATTTGAAGAATTAACTTTTCTTAATAATTACCCAAATGAAGCACAGAGAATGAAATAAGCATTTCCAAAGCATGTTAGAAAAATGGCACAGTATTACCAGTAATTTGAACTGGCCTCAATTTCCTTCTTTATGTACGTTGTTGTTGTCTCGTTGCTAAGTTGTGTCCGACTCTTTGTGACCCCATGGACTGCAGTCCACCAGGCTCCTCTGCCCATGGAATTTTCCAGGCATGAATACTGGAGTGGGTTGCCATTTCCTGACAAATGCTAAAACTAGTAGGTGAAAGTTTAATGAAAAACTGAGTATCTACATAATCTCAAAGCCCATGAGATATTCTACAGAGAGAAAAATCATAACTTGACAGTGGAGAAACCTGGGATATATCACTTTAAGGGATCAAAATTTAACGTTACTAGCAGCGAAACAAATAGATATCATGTTTCTCCTGAAAAGAGCACACATTTCTGAAAGTGTATGACTTGAATCTGTTAATAGTCATGAGAAAACATCAGACAAATCCAATGGAGGGGTGTTTTACAAAATGGCCTATGTTCTTCAAAAAAGTGTACTTATGGCTGACTCATACTGCTGTATGGCAGAAGCCAGCACAATATGGTGAAGCAATTATCCTCCAATTAAAAATAAATTTTAAAAAAATCAAGAGAAGCTGTGAAATTAAAAAAAAAAAAATTACAAGGTCATGAAAAACAGACTGAGGAATTGCTCCAGATTAAAGGAGGTGAAAGAGACATAATTAAATGCAACAAACAATTCAAGACTGAATACTGGGCAAAAAAAATAAAAAAGCCTTTATTTGTTAGAAAAGGACATTACTGAGACAGGTAAGATTAAGATCTATAGACTGGATAATAGTGTTAAGTCAACATTATCTTTTTTGCTATTTGTACTGGAGTTATATAAAAGGATGTCCTTTGTTTTAGCAATACACACAAGTATTTGGAGGCAAAGAAGCATCATGTCAGCAACTTGCTCTCAAATGGTCCAGGGAAAAGAATGTATACTTGTGTGTGTATTTGTATATTCACACACACATAGAGAAGAAGAATGATTTTTAAAATATGGTTAACATTTTGAGATTTGAGAGAATAATATATAGAAATATATAGAAATCCACTGTGCATTTTTAGAACTTTTCTATAAATCTGAAATTATTTCAAAGTATAAAGCTAAAAAAATGATGGTTCTTGGAAATGATATGCTTCATATAAAGTAAATCTCCCTTTGATTCAAATAGGCAACTTGTGTGAATCGTATGACCTCTCCAATAAAATTATATGGCCCACTGAACATGTCTTAAACTTACATAATCATTTATTCATTGATGAAGTAGGAACAACTTTCTGACACCTCTAAAGAACTATTTCTCTACTGCCCTCTTAATTAACCTAGGTCAGCATTTCCCATGAGTTTAAACATAAGCAAATGTTTCTATAACCAGTAAATTTGAAAAACATTAAACAAGTTTCATTTTCTTCAGGACTTCTCATCTACACTGTGAATCTGCAAGCAGCAAATGTAGTTCCTTTTCTTTTTCACAAATAATGTAACAGCAGACCCTCTTCACTGAGAATGCCCTTTAAGAATGTAGATTTAGGTAAATGGGTATGAAAAATCAGTGTGCAAATCTTAGATTATTTTCCAACCTTTTATTAGAACAGGTGGATCTGTGAAGGAAAATGAGAAAACATGTAATTCTCTGATTCAAAACTCTTCTGCGTGACGTGGATGGGTTTGAATGCTGAGGGTCAGTAGACTTTAAGGATTTAGGAACCTTTGTTGAGAACCTAGGATTAAATGCCCAAATGCTTTTCTTCTTAAAACTCTTTTCTGCCAGGCTGAAATGCTTTTTGTGTTTTCTTCAAAGCAGTCTTCATTATAACAATGTGATTGAAGTAGTTAGAAAGGATCCTCCCTATTTTGTGGTCAAATAGCAAATCATTGTCAAAGCTTTACCTTTTTAAAAACTGAATGTCCCCAACAACCAAGTCATAATTCCTAAAACTTTATATTTGAAAAGGTGGCATGGTCTTTTAAAGGGTAAAATCAATTTTGGATTCACTAGTTTGTTGTCGTTTGACAAATCTTTTTACAAATACGGGGAAGAGGAGGGCAAGAACCATCTTAATGTGTTCATGTTAACATGTTCTAAAGAATACATCTCAAGCATTAGATTTCCGTAATTGGGTGCTTTCAATACAGACATGCAAAGTTCAAACCTGTGATTTGCTGAGTCACCATTAGTACTTTATTTCAGGCCACCTGGTCCACTCCATACTTTGTCCTTGCTCTTTTAAGAACTACAGTGACGCTTTCCAGTTGCTCCTCAATAGTGCCCTAGAGCTCATCATCTGCTTTTTCCCATCCCCTATTTGAGAAACTATTGGATAAAATTTTTGTACATAGCCCCTACTCTATGGGTCAGTAGTCAACAGCAAGTTATCACTTCCTTACCCTACACAGCATTCTCTAGGTTGGAAACCTCTGAAGTTCCTAACTCTAGTATGGAATCAAATAGGCAACTTCTTAAAAAAAAAAAAAAAATCCAATTTCCCAGCCCTCCTCTCCCTCAATTATTGCACAGGTCTTGGGTGGAAACTTGGGTGCTCAGAAATTTTAGACAGCTCCTCAGGTGCCTTTGATGCAGCTAATCTAAGAACTCCTTTAAGGAATTACCACTCTAGAAATGTTTCCTGGCTATGAGTAAACAGATAAACTACCTTAGATCCAAAAGGGTCTTCAAAGAGGATCTAAATTAGTGCTTCTTCTGTGAGCTATCTTAAAATTAACCCCATCTGAAATGATTTTTAATAAAGTACCCTAGATTATTTACCACTAGAGTTTAAGACATACTAATATTAAAAACTGTCTTTAAAAAATAGTAAAACCAAAGCCATAGAAGGTTAAGTGCCCTGCCCATTTAACAAACCAAGATTACAAAGTGCACGGTTTCCTAAGCGATTCTTAACACAGTTTGGAGCAACTCTGAGGGAGCTTCATGTTCACAGCCCGTCACCCATCCTGTCCCATCTATAGCCCAACACACGATTATACAATCAGATTTCCAGTCATAGCCAAAAACTACTTTTTTCTCTACTCCCTGTATAAAGGCTTTGGCATAGAACACTGCATGGGGAGTCCAGACACCTTGATTCCAATCCCAACTTTCCTAGTCATTTTCTGCATGACTTTAAGGATGTTACTTATCTTCAGCATTAATTTTCTTCTTCTGAAATGTTAGGAGTAGGACTAACATATTCTGGATGCTACTAGTCCTAAGACTGAATGATTTTAAATTTTAATAGGCTCACCTCCACTGTTTGTAGTAGCTTGCAATGGTGTACCAGCCCCTAAGAGCTCATTGTCAGATATTCAGAAATTTTGAGAGTGGTTGTTAAACTGTTGTACCTTAAAATCAGCCATTAATGGGAGTATTTACACCATAGAAATAGGAAAACACTAAAAATCATGGCTTTAGAAACAAAAAAACAAGAGGAAAACAAGATGACAGAGGAGTAGGTGGATGTGGAGTACATCTCTCTCCATGGATACATCAAGAATACACCTTCAGACACAGAAGTGCATGCAGAACACCAGCTGAGCACAGACAGGAGGACCTGATCAGTGGAAAAGAATATATAGAACCACGCAAAACTCAGTAGGACAAAGGAACTAGGTGGGAAAAACAGGATTGTTAGTAGGACTGGACTGGCCCTCAGTGGGTGGGGGAACTGAAGCAGGGGTCTGATCCCCAAATCAGGCCAATTGTCTGAGTCAGAGGAGAAACATTTAAGGCTAAAACAGATGATCTGTGGCAGCCTAAATGGAATGAGGATCAGACAGTCCTTGCCACAGCCATACATACCCCAGACAGGAACACTGGCCCCCTGGAATGAGCAGCAGCTGGGAGCTGGAGTTTAGGGATTGTGGAGCAATCCCAGGGCCAGGGCTGCTGTTGACTGCGGAGAGACAGATCAAGGAGATGTTAGGGAGGAGATCATGGTGGGAATTGCCTTTAGAGGAAAGCCAGGCAGCCATGGAAGCAAGGCGAACTACCTGAAAAAGAATTCAGAATAATGACAATACAAATGATCAAAAAACTTGAAAACAAAATGGAGAAAATGCAAGAATCAATTAACAAAGACCTAGAAGAATTAAAGAATAAACCTACAGAGACAAGCAACACAATTACTGAAACTACAAATACTCTAGAAGGAATCAATAGCAGAATATCTGAAGCAGAAGAACAAATCAGTGAGCTGGAAGATAAAATGGTGGAAATAACTTCTGAAGAGCAGAATAAAGTAAAAAGAATGAAAATAACTGAGGAAAGTCTCAGAGATCTCTGGGACTATATCAAATGCACCAACATTCTAATTATAGGGGTCCCAGAAGAAGAAGAGAAAAAGAAAGGGGATGAGAAAATTTTTGAAGAGGTTATAGTTGAAAATTTCCCCAACATGGAAAAGGAAATAGTCAATCAAGTCCAAGAGGCACAAAGAGTCCCATATAGGATAAACCCAAGGAGAAACATGCCAAGACACATACTAATCAAACTAACAAAGACTAAACACAAAGAATATTAAAAGCAGCAAGGAAGAAGCATCAAGTAACATACAAGGGAAACCCCATATGCTTAACAGCTGATCTTTCAGCAGAAACTCTGCAGGCCAGAAGGGGATGGCAGGATATATTTAAAGTACAGAAAGGGGAAAATCTACAACCAAGATAACTGTACCCAACAAGGATCTCATTCAAAATTGATGGAGAAATAAAAAGCTTTTCAGACAAGCAAAAGTTAAGAGAATTCAGTACCACCAAACCAGCTTTACAACAAATGTTAAAGGGTCTTATATAGTCAAGAAATTCAAGAGAAGAAAAAAGATCTACAAAATCAACTGCAAACAATTAAGAAAATGGCAATGGGAACATATATATTAATAATTACTTTAAATGAAAATGGATTAAATACTCCAACCAAAAGACACAGACTGGCTGAATGGATACAAAAACAAGACCCATACATATGCTGTCTACAAGAAACCCACTTCAGATCTCAAGACACATATAGACTGAAAGTGAGAGGATGGAAAAATACATTCCGTGCAAATGGGAAGCAAAAGAAAGCTGGAGTAACAATCCTCATATCAGACAAAATAGACCTTAAAATAAAGTAGATTACAAGAGATAAAGAAGGACACTACATAATGATCAAGGGATCAATCCATGAGGAAGACATAACAGTTGTAAATATCTATACACCCAAGATAGCAGCACCTCAATACATAAGACAAACACTAACAGACATAAAAGGAGAAATTTACAGTAACACAATAATAGTAGGAGACTTTAACACCCCACTCACACTAATGGACAGATCATCAAAAAAGAAAATTAATAAGGAAACACAAGTCTTAAATGATATATTAGATGAGATGGATCTCATTGATATCTTCAGGACATTCCATCCAAATGCAGAAGAGTACACCTTTTTCTCAAGTGCACACAGAATATTCTCTAGGATAGACCACATTTTGGGTCACAAATCAAACCTCAGTAAAATTAAGAAAATTGAAATCATGTCAAGCATCTTCTCCTACCACAATGCTATGAGACTAGATATCAATTATAAGAAAAAACCCATGAGAAACACAAGCACATATAGATTAAACAACATGTTTCTAAATAACCAACAGGTTACTGAAGAAATCAAAAGGGAAATAAAAAAATTTCTAGAAACAAATGATAAAACACAACAACTCAAAACCTATGGGATGCAGCAAAAGCAGTTCTAAGAAGGAAGTTTATAGCTATACAATCCTACCTCAAGAAACAAGAAAAACATCGGACAGACAACCTAACTTTACACCTAAAACTGGAAAAAGAAGAACAAAAAACCTGGAAATTAGTAGAAGAAAAGAAATCATAATGATCTGAGCAGAAAACATAAATAAAAGAAACAATAGTAAAGATTAATAAAACTAAAATCTGGTTCTTTGAGAAGATAAACAAAATTGACAAACCTTTAGCTAGACTCATCAAGAAAAAAAGAGAGAATAATCAAATCAACAAAATTAGAAATGAAAAAGGAGAGGTTACAACAAACAATGCAGAAATACAAAGGATTATAAGAGATTATTATGAACAACTATATGGCAATAAAATGGATAACCTGGAAGAAATGGACAGATTCTTAGAAAAGTTCAATCTTCCAAGACTGAACCAGGAAGAAATAGAATTTATGAACAACCCAATTACAAGCACTGAAATTGAAGCTGTGATCAAAAATCTCCCCCAAAAACAAAAGCCCAGGACCAGATGGCTTCACAGGAGAATTCTATCAAACTTTTAGAGAAGAGCTAATGCCTATCCTTCTAAAACTCTTTCAAAAAAATTGCAGAGGAAGTAACACTTCCAAACTCATTCTACAAGGCCACCATCACCCTGATACCAAAACCAGACAAAGACAGCACAAAAAAAGAAAACTACAGGCCAATATCACTGATGAACATAGATGCAAAATTCTTCAACAAAATTTTAGCAAACAGAATTCAGCAACACATCAAAAAGCTCATGCACCACGATCGAATTGGGTTTATTCCAGGGATACAAGGATTCTTCAATATATGCAAATCAATCAATGTGATACACCATATTAACAAATTGAAAAATAAAAACCATATGATCATCTCAATAGATGCAGAAAAAGCCTTTGACAAAATTCAGCACCTGTTTATGATTAAAACTCTTCAAAAAATGAAGAAGGAACCTACCTCAACATAGTAAAGGCCATATATGATAAGTCTACAGCAAAGATTATTCTCAATGGTGAATAACTGAAAGCATTCCCCCTAAGATCAGGAACAAGACAAGGGTGTCCACTTTTGCCTCTATAATCAACATAGTTCTGGAAGTTCTAGCTACAGCAATCAGAGAAGAAAAAGAAATAAAAGGAATCCAGATTGGAAAAGAAGAAGTAAAGCTTCTGCAGATGCAGATCTGCACTGTCTGCAGATGACATGATACTGTACATAGAAAACCCTAAAGTTAGTATCAGAAAATTACTAGAACTAATCAGTGAATTTAGCAAAGTTGCAGGATACAAAATCAGTACACAGAAATCACTTGCGTTTCTATATACTAACAATGAAAAATCTGAAAGAGAAATTAAGGAATCAATCCCATTCACCATTGCAACAAAAAGAATTAAATATCTAGGAATAAACTTACTTAAGGAGACAAAAGAATGGTACACAGAAAATTATAAGACACTAATAAAAGAAATCAAAGATGATGTAAACAGATGGAGAGATATTCCTTGTTCCTGACTAGGAAGAATCAATATTGTGAAAATGACTATACTACCAAACACAATCTACAGATTCAATGTGATCCCTACCTAATTACCAATGGCATTTTTCACAGAACTAGAACAACACAATTCATATGGAAGCACAAAAGACCCTGAATAGCCAAAGCAGTCTTGAGAAAGAAAAATGGAGCTGGAGGAGACAACCTTCCTGACTTCGGATTATACTACAAAGCTACAGTCATCAAGACAGTATGGTACTGGCACAAAAACAGAAATATAGACCAATGGAACAAGATATAAAGACCAGAAATAAACCATGCATCCTATTTTTAGGGGTACCCTTTTTTTGACAAAGGAGGCAAGAATATACAATGGGGCAAAGACATCCTCTTCAATAAATAGTGCTGGGAAAACTGGACAGCTACATGTAAAAGAATGAAATAGAACGCTTCCTAACACCATACACAAAAATAAAGTCAAAATGGATTAAAGACCTAAATGTAAGACCAGAAACTATAAAACTCTTAGAGGAAAACATAGGCAGAATCCTCGATGACATAATTCAAAGCAAGATCCTCTATGACCCACCTCCTTGAGTAACAGTAATAAAAATAAAAGTAAACAAGTGGGACCTGATTAAACTTAAAAGCTTTTGCACAGCAAAGGAAACTCTAAGCAAGGTGAAAAGACAACCCTCAGAATGGGAGAAAATAATAGCAAATGAAACAACTGACAAAGGATTAATTTCCAAAATATACAAGCCACTCATACAACCCAATACCAGACAAACAAACAACCCAATCAAAAAGTGGGGAAAAGACCTAAACAGACATTTCTCTAATGAAGACATACAGATGGCTAACAAACACATGAAAATATGCTCAACATCATTCATTATTAGAGAAATGCAAATCAAAACTACAATGAGATATCACCTCACACCAGTCAGAATGGCCCTCATCAAAAAGTACAAACAATAAATGCTGAAGAGGGTGTGGAGAAAAGGGAACACTCTTGCACTGTAGGTGGGAATGTAAATTGATACAGCTGCTATGGAAGACAGTATGGAGATTCCTTAAAAAACTAGTAATAAAACCACCATATGACCCAGCAATCCCACTCTTAGGCATATCCCCTGAGGAAACCAAAATTGAAAGAGACACATTTATTCCGTTGTTCATTGGAGCACTATTTACAATAGCTAGAACATGGAAGCAACCTAGATGTCCATCCACAGATGAATGGATAAAGAAGTTGTGGTCCATATACACAATGGAATATTACTCAGCCATAAAAAGGATCACATTTGAGTCAGTTCTAATGAGGTGGATGAACCTAGAACCTATTATACGGAGTGAAGTGAGTTAGAAAGAGAAAGAGAAATACCATATTCTAATGCATATATACCGAATCCAGAAAAGTGGTACTGAAGAACTTATTTACAGGGCAACAATGGAGGAACAGACATAAGAATAAACTTTATGGACATGGGGAGAGGGGAGGAGAGGGTGAAATGTATGGAAATAGTAACGTGGAAACTTACATTACCATTTGTAAAATATATAGTCAACGGGAATTCACCGTATGGCTCAGGAAACTCAAACAGGGGCTCTGTATCAACCTAGAGGGGTAGGACGGGGAGGGAGATGGGAGGGAGGTTCAAAAGGGAGAGGACATGTGTACACCTATGGCTGATTCATATTGAGGTTTGACAGAAAACAGCAAAATTCTGTAAAGCAATTATTCTTCAATAAAAATAAACAGATTTTTTTTAAGTGAAAAAAAAAAAAAAGAAAACAGAACAGAGAGGCAGTTTACCAGCATGCCATGAATAGTAAGTATTGTAATGTTCCATAGACCAGAACCAAATGCACTAAATAGACAACAGAACATTCCACCATATTTGAAGGTATATTATTATAGTACTAACTGAATTAGACCAGATTTGGAAATTGTTCTCAAAAATCACCATCCCCATAAACCTACTAAGCATGTGACATGTGCATCCACTGCACCACTTTATCAATGCTATTTCACTGTCTTCCTAACCAAACTCAGTTCCTTTTACTGCTTCTCAAATCAATAAGCTAAAGCAGTCCAAGCGTCTTCTTACATGATAGACTCAAAGATCACGCTTGTACTACTAAAAATATGTAGACTGCACAACCAGTTCAATTACCTGGCTATAAAAAAACAACTAATTCAGTTCACTGCATCATTGATCCATTTAATTGTAGAGCAGCTTCCTATTGATAACAGGAAATGTCCCTGACCTAATCATGCTGAGACTGAAACTGGCCAGTTTTCCACAAGCATAAATTTCAATAAGGATTATTCATAAAGCACAGGAACTAAGACCACAGCCAGAGTTTATTAGATTTTTTTCTTAGTTTTACTGACTTATTGCCCTTGCATGTGACCCAATTTCTTTTATGCTTCCTGGACTTTGTTGGTCATTATTTATGTTCATCACTGGATATTTTATCTCAGATAGCCCCTGTGATACATTTTAAACCATCTATTCATCTGGTTCTTGGAAACCATTCAGGAACCCACAAGCTTTACAGAAGGTAGTGCTGATTCAGAAGTGCCACCTTCAGTCGTATATCTTACCTCTTGGTTTAGGCAGATGCTTTTTTAGTGTATTTATATAGGACAAATACAACAACAAAAAATGGATAAATTACTCTTCTATTTTGAGCACAGTATTAGGTACTGAGAGAAATAGATAAGAATAAGACATTATCCTTCCCTCCAAGAGTTCACATTCTAATGGGAAAGATAGATGCATATAATTAAAATGCTATAATGCCAAGTTTCCTAAGGGAGAAATAAACAGTGTTATTGAAGCTGGGGGAAAGAGTAATTCTAACTTGGAGGAAACAGAGAATTCATAGAGTTGGTCCCTGATGAATGAGTAAGAGTCCGGTTGTAAAGAAAAATAGGAAAACTTATTCCAGCAGAAGGAAAGACAGTCATGGGAGTGTGTTTGCAATAAACTGTAATAATAAACCTGGGTGCAATGAGACATGATTGAGAAAAGATGACTCCACTGGGAAAAAAGCGTATTTCAGCCAGGTCTCTAGAATTTTGCAAAATGAAAAGGAGGATAATCAGCATTCTAAGACTAACATGAGCAAAGGCACAAAGGGTAGTGATAATGCTGACTGTTGCTCTGTATGCCAGGCACAGTGCTAAGCATTTTATCTATATGATCAGCTTTCATGTTGCAACTGAGGGAGGTATTATTTCCATTTTAGAGATGTGAAGCTGAGATTCAGAGGAGTCACATGCCCAAGGCCCCACAATAGTGTATTTGAGCCCATTATGCTGTGATACATTCAATCTAAATGCAAAGATATACAACATAAGAGGACAGCGGTAAGTCAAGCTGATAATAGTGCAGTACAGTTTTTAAATTATAACAGTCCTTTATGGAACAGCTACTACTCTGAAAGCAATTTAATACATGTACAAACATACCCTTGCAATACTGTGGTTCAGTTCTTAACCACCACAATAAATCAAGTCACAGAAATTTTTTTGGTTTCCCAGTGCATATAAAAGCTGTATTTATACTATACTGTAGTCTATTAAGTGTGCAGTAACATGCCTAAAAAGCAATCTACATATTTTAATTTAAAATATTTTATTGCTGAAATATATTAACCATAATCTGACCCTTCAAAGAGTCATCCTCTTTTTGCCTTGATGTTGATGACTGCTGACTGATCAAGGTGGTGGTTGCTGAAGGTTAGGATGGCTGTGGCCACTTCTTAAAAGAAGACAAAAGTAGTTTGCTGCACTCACTGATTCTTCCTTTCCTGAGTGATTTCCCTGTAGTATGCAAGGTTGTTGGATAGCATTTTACCTGAAGTGGAACTTCTTTAAAAATTGAAGTCAATTCTTTCAAACCCTGCCCCTGCTTTATCAACTAAAGTTTTTGTCATATTCTAAATCCTTTGTTGTCATTTCAACATCATCACAGCATCTTCACTAGTAGTAGATTATCTCAAGAAACCACTTTCTCCGCTCATCTATAAGAAGCAACTCATCTGTTCAAGTTTTATCACGAGATTGCAGGAATTCAGCCACATCTTGAGGCTCCACTTCTAATTTTAGTTCTCTTGCTATTTCCACCACATCTGCAGTTACATCCTCCACAGAAGTCTTGAACCCCTCAAAGTCATCCATAAGGGTTGGAATCAACTTCTTCCAAACTGCTGTTAATGCTGATATTTTGCTCTCTTCCCATGAATCTCAAATGTTCTAAATGGCATCTGGAATGGTGAATTCTTTCCATAAGGTTTTCACTTTTCTTTGCCCAGATTCATAAGAGCAATCACTATCTAAGGCAGTTACATCCTTACGGAATGTATTTCTTTAGTATTTAGATGAGGCCTTACAAATAGCTGAGAAAAGAAGAGAAACTAAAAGCAAAGGAGAAAAGGAAAGATATACCATTTGAATGCAGAGTTCCAAAGAATAGCAAGGAGAGATAAGAAAGCCTTCCTCAGTGATCAATGCAAAGAACTAGAGGAAAACAATGAAACGGGAAAGACTAGAGATCTCTTCAAGAAAATTAGAGATACCAAGGGAACATTTCATGCAAAGATGGGCTCAATAAAGGACAGAAATGGTATGGATCTAACAGAAAGAGAAGATACTAAGAAGAGGTGACAAGAATACACAGAAGAACTGTATAAAAAAGATCTTCTCGACCCAGATAACCACGATGGTGTGACCACTCACCTAGAGCCAGACATCCTGGAATGTGAAGTCAAGTGGACCTTAGAAAGCATCACTACAAACAAAGCTAGTGGAGGTGATGGAATTCCAGTTGAGCTATTTCAAATCCTGGAAGATGATGCTGTGAAAGTGCTGTATTCAATATGCCAGCTAATCTGGAAAACTCAGCAGTGGCCACAGGACTGGAAAAGGTCAGTTTTCATTCCAATCCCAAAGAAAGGCAATGCCAAAGAGTCCTCAAACTACTGCACAATTGCACTCATCTCACAAGCTAGCAAAGTAATGCTCAAAATTCTCCAAGCCAGGCTTCAGCAATATGTGAACCGTGAACTTCCAGATGTTCAAGCTGGATTTAGAAAAGGCAGAGAAATCAGAGATCAAATTGCCAACATCTGTTGGATCATTGAAAAAGCAAGAGAGTTCCAGAAAAACATCTACTTCTGCTTTATTGACTATGCCAAAGCCTTTGATTGTGTGGATCACAACAAACTGTGGAAAAATCTTCAAGAGATGGGAATACCAGACCACCTGACCTGCCCCTTGAGAAATCTGTATGCAGTTCAAGAAGCCACAATTAGAAATGGACACGGAACAACAGACTGGTTCCAAATCAGGAAAAGAGTTCATCAAGGCTGCATATTGTCACCCTGCTTGTTTAACTTATAAGCAAAAGGCAATGGCACCCCATTCCAGTACTCTTGCCTGGAAAATCCCATGGACAGAGGAGCCTGGTAGGCTGCAGTCCATGGGGTCCCGAAGAGTCAGACACGACTGAGCGACTTCACTTTCACTTTTCACTTTCATTTATTGGAGAAGGCAATGGCAACCCACTCCAGTGTTCTTGCCTGGAGAATCCCAGGGATGGGGGAGCCTGGTGGGCTGTGGTCTATGGGGTCGCACAGAGTCAGACATGACTGAAGTGACTTAGCAGCAGCAGCAGAGTACATCATGTGAAATCCCTGGCTGGATGAAGCACAAGCTGGAATCAAGATTGCCAGGAGAAATATCAATAACCTCAGATACGCAGATGACACCACCCTTAAGGTAGAAAGCGAAGAAGAACTAAGGAGCCTCTTAATGAAAATGAAAGAGGAGAGTGAAAAAGTTGCCTGAAAACTCAACATTCAGAAAACTAAGATCATGGCATTGGTCCAATCATGTCATGGCAAATAGATGGGGAAACAATGGAAACAGTGACAGACTTTATTTTTGGGGGCTCCAAAACCACTGCAGATGGTGACCGCAGCAATGAAATGAAAAGATGCTTGCTCCTTGGAAGAAAAGCTATGACCAACCTAGACAGCACATTAAAAAGCAGAGATGTTACTTTGCCAACAAAGATCTGTCTAATCAAAGCTATGGTTTTTCCAGTAGTCATGTATGCATGTGAGAGTTGGACTATAAAAAAAAGCTGAGCACTGAAGAATTGACGATTTTGAACTGTGGTGTTGGAGAAGACTCTTGAGAGTCCCTTGGGCTGCAAGGAGATGAAAGCGGTCAATCCTAAAGGAAATCAGTCCTGAATATTCATTGAAAGGACTGATGCTGAAGCTGAAGCTCCAATACTTTGGCCACTGATGCAAAGAACTGACTCATTGGAAAAGACCCTGATGCTGGAAAAGATTGAAGGCGGGAGGAGAAGGGAATGACAGGGGATGAGATGGTTGGATGGCATCACTGACTCAATGGACTTGAGTTTGAGTAAGCTCCAGGAGCTGGCAATGGATGGGGACGCCTGGCGTGCTGCAGTTCATGGGGTCACAAAGAGTCGGACACAACTTAGCGACTGAACTGAACTGAGGACTTAAAAGTTTAAGTGACTCCTTGATCCATGAGCTACAGAATGGATGTGTTAGCAGGCATGAAAACAAGATGTATCTCCATCAGAGCTCTTGGGTGACCAGGTGCATTGTCAGTAAGTGGTAATATTTTGAAAAGAATCTTGTTTCTGAGCAGTGAATCTCAACAATGGACTTATATTCTGTAAGCCATGTTGTAAAAAGATATGCTGTCATCCAGATTTTGTTGTTTCATTTTTAGAGCACAAGCAGAGTAGATATAGTATAATTCTTAAGGGCCCTAGAATTTTCAGAATTGTAAATGGGCACTGGCTTCGACTTAGAGTCACCAGCTGCATTAGACCCTAACAAGAGAGTCACATTGTCATTTGAGATGTGAAGTGAGGCATTGACTTCTTCTCTCTCACTATGAAAGTTCTAGCTAGCTTCTTCAAATGTAAGACTTTCATCTATTTTGAAAAAAATCTGTTGTTTCATGTAGTCATTTTCATGGATTACCTTAGCTAGATCTCCTGGATAACCTGCACTTGCTGTTTCCCGTTATACTTTGATGTTTCGGAGGCAGCTTTCCTTAAACCTCATGAATCAACCTCTGCTGACTTCAAGCTTTTCTGCTGCTGCTTCCTCATCTCTCTCAGGCTTCATAGAATTTAAGAGAGTCAGGGCCTTTTTTAGGGTTATGGTTTGGTTTAAGGGAATGTTATAGCTGGTTTGATCTTCTATCCAAACCACTAAAACTTTATCCATACCATCAGTAAGGCTGTTTCTCTTTCTTACCATTCATGTGTCCACTGGAGTAGCACTTTGATTTCCTTCAAGAACTTTGCCTTTGCATTCACAACTTGGTCAACTATTTGGAAAAGAGGCCAAGCTTTTGGCCTGTCTCAGCTTTTGACATGCCTTTTTCACTAACCTTGATCATTTCTAGCTTTTGAATTAAAGTGACAGATGTGCAACCCTTCCTTTCATTTAAACACTTAGAAGTCATCATGGGGCTACTAATTGGCCTATTTTCAACTTTATTGTGTTTTAGGGAGTAGAGAGGCCCAAGGAGGGGGAGAGTTGGGGAACAGTCAGTGGAGAAGTCAGAACACACACACTTATCCTTAAGTTTGCTTAGATGGACATGGTTCATGATGCCCCAAAACGAAGAAAGATCACTGATCACAGATCACCATAACAACAATAGTAATAATAATAAAATTCAAAATGTTATGAGAATTACCAGTATGTGACACAGACATGAAGTGAGCAAACTCTGTTCGAAAACTAATGCTGATAGACCTGTTCAGTGCAGGGCTGCCACAAACTTTGAATTTGGAAAAACAAAAAAACAAAATAAAACAAACAAAAAAACGTTATATCTGTGAAGCACAGTAAGGTACCATAAAACAAGGTATGCTTATATTAAATTTCCAGCACAGCTTGAAGAAAAATATTGACCAAGGCACCCCATTAGTGGCAAAGTCACACAAAAACGGCAAAGGGAGATGAGTAGGGGAGGGAGAGAAGACACCTGACTTTCTAGAGAGGTATCAATAGAAAAAAGTGAGGAAGTTGGGGCAGCTATGGATGACAATTATACTATGCTATGCCACATTGCTATGCCACTGACTCTTCTTCCATATGAACATAAAGAAGGATCCAGAGTCATGGTCAGGAGAGACCCTATTTTATTTAAGTCTTGAGGGATCTGAAGCATGTTGAAAACATATATGTGGATACATTCAAATAGACAGCTGCTGATGCTGTCAGTCAGTAGTTGATACTGGAGAGGGTGGAGGAACCTGACTCCAGAGTAAAATGGAGAATGAGAAAATGAACCAAGCTTCTGTTCCTCAGAGGGGACCAGTATGGGAAGACCAACTCTGCCGGGGGATGTCACGATTTAGTCCAGTTTGGAATCAGGAAGTGGCAAATCCTGGAGTTTCAATCCAGGGGCAAGGGTCAGAGCAGAGTGGGTATGACACCATATGCCAAACCAGGTAAGGCCAGATTGTGGAGAATGAGAGGAAGAGCTGGTCTTCCCAGGCCTTGGGGATGGTAGGGAAATAGGATTTGGAGGGATAATGGATGGGTGTCCTGCAATGAACCTACCTGGGAAGGGATCCAAAGTGTCCAGAAAATTTTACGGCCCTAGAAACCCACTCAGCCCTATTATTTCCAGAGGGTGCTGCTGATCCAAGGTGTCCCCTGCAGTCAGATGCCTGACCTCTTGGTTTAAGCAGATGCACTTTGGTCCTACCTTCTCTCACTAGGATTCTGGAAAGGGCTGGAGTAACTCTGTCCCGCCCTCCCCCCAACACATACATATACCCATTACCCATTACCCATAAACAGTTTAGCCCTGCTCATTTATGTGTACAGGGAGCTGGGAGCAAGCAAGGCTGACACACGTCTTGAATTAGGACAGAATTGGGAGTAGAGGTGGGAGTCATCTTCCAGAGGCTATAACTCAAGCCTGGAGTGGATAAGATCTTTCAGAAATAGAAACTGGGATAAGAACCAAAGGTTGGAAGTGCTTCCCTTTAAGGACTGTCCGCTGGGAGGAAAGGAGGAAAGAGTAATCAAGTAAGTTAAAGGCAAGTGAGGAGGAGGCAGCTTCTAATGTTTCTCTTCTTTCCCTCCTCCTCCTCCTTTCCTGTGTATCGCTTTTATTTTTCACTTTGATTTCTAATTAGAACCTTCAAAAAAAAAAAAAAAAAAAAAACTCGTTTCATTATAAAATGAAGGTAAGGATTCCTCCCTCTGGGGAAGCTGTGAATGTTAATGGGGATCATGGACGTGACTGCATTTCTGGGTGTTCAGTGTGTTGATTTTCACCACTTGTGGCACCAGTGCCTGCCCTCCCGCTTCCCTGGGGTTGTCTGCCTCAGCTTATAAATCCCTTGATCTCATCATCAAAATGGAAACAGGTGTGCTTAAATTAGGTATGGCTGATTTCTACATGCAGGCTTAATAGCAAAAGAAAAGAATCAAGCCTTTGGTTTCCAAATGAGCATTCACAGCGTATTGAAAACATGTTCTTTGCTACACCCTTTAATGGGTGAGAAAATTGAAATAATCAGCTGAATAGAAGTACTCTATCCAAATTCATAGTTCTAGTCTGTGCCCTGGCAGATACTTTCTTGCCTGTCACTTAGCACTTGGGAAATTGCAGGGAGTGAAAAGAAGCAAGACAATAAATCATTGGGAAGTACTTACCTTTCCAATTCTGGAGCAAACAATTCCCCAGAATTACTTTACAGGAGATCTGCAGCTTAGCTCTTACGTTTCAGCTCTGCTGTTTTACAAAAGCAAAGGGCAATCATCAGCCTGTTTACCTTTTCCACTTATTAGAAACAGCCAGTGTTTGTGACTATAGGAATGACCAAGTTCCATTTCCTGGACCCACCTTTCCTGTAATATTCAATACAATTGATATTGTTTTCCTTAGGAAACCATAGAGCTGCCAAAGAATAGTGCCATTGTCTGCACATTAATTCTCCTATGGCCAGGGAAATCCATGATCCTGGACAAATAATGGGAAATCTGAACAGTTGTAAAGTAACCTTCCTCAACTGCCAGTCCCTGGAAAGTTGATGATTGCTTCTGCCATGGCCCAGCAGCCTCTCAACCCTTGGAGCTTGGGCTGAGCTCTGGAAGAAAACATGTTATGGTTGTTATAATCATGTCTACTTCTGCCTGACATCATCAACTCCTCTCCATCACCGGAGGGTCCAGGTATCCCCAGGAGACTACCCCAGGTTTTATCACATAATGATCCATGCATGTATATATGAGTATATATGTATACAGATAGAATAAGGTCACAAAAGATTCAGATTTAGGCCTCAACTAAAAATCAGAGGATGCTACAACATGAAGCCTCCATTCCCATCTGGGACTCCAATCAAGAGGAGTGATGCTCTCTGTTGAACAGTAGTCTTCCTGGATATCCTTGAAATGAGGTGCTCAGTTGCAGTTCTGAATATGAAATGTAATGATGCTGGATTAAAAGAATTCTTATATTGGCTGCTTCACTCTTCTGCATTATCTGCTTAGTCCAATATACATTTGAGTGAATTCTTGCTGCCTGCTAGACTCTAATCACCACCATGGGTACCAGCATCACCAGCCTCCAGTTAGCTGTCCACTTTTAAGAAAAACAAAACAAAATCAACAGAGTTCCCCCCGCCCTTTCACTGAGTCCCCAGAGCTCCTGGAATGGAGTCTGTACCAAGCTCCTAAGGGTATTCAAAGGACATGGGCCTGTTCCCAGGTCTGGAATGTGGGCTGGCAGGGCTCTGAGTTTGGCATTGGGTCCCTTTAACATTTCCTGTTTCCTCAAGGAGCAGAAAACTAGCTTCCCTCATAGGCCTGTTTGGTATGAGCTGACTGAAAGAGAAATCCTTTTTCTATTGTTGCTACCATTGAAGTATTGCTTTCCCTATATTTTATATCGATATACGTATATTTGGGGGCTTTCCTAGTAGCTCAGCTGGTAAAGAATCCTTCTGCAATGCAGGAGACCCCAGTTCGATTCCTGGGTTGGGAAGAACCCCTGGAGAAGGTATAGGCTACCCACTCCAGTATTCTTGGGCTTCCCTGGTGGCTCAGATGGTAAAGAATCCACCTGCAATGTGGGAAACCTGAGTTCAATCCCTGGGTTGAGAAGATCCCTTGGAGGAGGGTATGGCAACCTATTCCAGTATTCTTGGCCTGGAGAATCCCTAAGGACAAAGGAACCTGGTGGGCTGAAGTCCATGGGGTCACGAAGAGTCTGACACGACTTAGCGATTGAACAACAAAATGCATATTTTACATAAATTTTGTTTACATATTTTACACATATATAGGCCTATATAATTTTGATATATCAGAGTAGAAACCTTAGATATGTTACTGGTCTATAGTTCAGTTGAGGTTGAGAAGCCCGAGTCTAAAGTGTGTGGCCCTTGTTTCCTGACATCTTCGTTTTCTTTACTAAAGTATGAGTGCCCTGTGTAGACATTAATAGAGTAATCTTTAATGGACCTTCACCCTTATGGCAGAAAGTGAAGAGGAACTTAAAAGCCTCTTGATGAAAGTGAAAGTGGAGAGTGAAAAAGTTGGCTTAAAACTCAACATTCAGAAAACGAAGATCATGGCATCTGGTCCCACCACTTTATGGGAAATAGATGGGGAAACAGTGGAAACAGTGTCAGACTTTATTTTTCTGGGCTCTAAAATCACTACAGATGGTGACTTCAGCCATGAAATTAAAAGACGCTTACTCCTTGGAAGGAAAGTTATGACCAACCTAGATAGCATATTCAAAAGCAGAGACATTACTTTGCCAACAAAGGTCCATCTAGTCAAGGCTATGGTTTTCCTGTGGTCATGTATGGATGTGAGAGTTGGACTGTGAAGAAGGCTGAGCGCCAAAGAATTGATGCTTTTGAACTGTGGTGTTGGAGAAGACTCTTGAGTCCCTTGGACTGCAAGGAGATCCAACCAGTCCATTCTGAAGGAGATCAGCCCTAGGATTTCTTTGGAAGGAATGATGCTAAAGCTGAAACTCCAGTACTTTGGCCACCTCATGCAAAGAGTTGACTCATTGGAAAAGACTCTGATGCTGGGAGGGATTGGGGGCAGGAGGAGAAGGGGACAACAGAGGATAAGATGGCTGGATGGCATCACTGACTCGATGGACGTGAGTCTGAGTGAACTCCGGGAGTTGGTGATGGACAGGGAGGCCTGGCACGCTGTGATTCATGGGGTCGCAAAGAGTCGGACACAAATGAGCGACTGATCTGATCTGATCTGATCCTACTAAATGGGCTTCCCTGGTGGTTCAGCTGTAAAGAACCCGCCTGCCAATAAAGAAGATATGGGTTCAGCCCTTGGGTCAGGAAGATCCCCTGGAGAAGGAAATGGCAACCCACTGTAGTACCCTTGCCTGAGAAATCCTATGGACAGAAGGGCCTGGCAGGCTACAGTCCATGGGATCACAAAAGAGTCAAACCATCTTAGCAACTAAACAACAACAGCATCCTACTAAACTACCTGCCCATCCATTCTCTCTGAGCTTTCCCGTTCATCCACAAAGACACACAGGGCAGCAATCATTACCCTAATTTGATGAAAAGGAAGCTGAGGCTCACGTGAGTGGCTGCCCACAAGCATTTAGGTGGTTGGGGAGGAGTCAGAGAAAAGTCATTTCCCAGCTGGCAGCCCAGGGCTCTTTTTGATACTGAAGGTTACACAGAACCCAGTGAACATTTAAAACATATCTAGGGATTGATTAAGGGCTTCCCGGTAGCTCAGCTGGTAAAGAATCTGCCTGCAATGCACGAGACCCTGGTTCAATTCCTGGGTTGAGAAGTTCCCCTCGAGACTATTCTTGGGCTTCCCTTGTGGCTCAAATGGTAAATAAACCACCTGCAATGCGGGAGACCCGAGTTCGATCCCTAGGTTGGGAAGATCCCCTGGAGGAGGGCATGGCAACCCACTCCAGTATTCTTGCCTGGAGAACCCCCATGGACAGAGGAGCTACAGTTCATGGGGTTGGAAAGAGTTGGACATGACTGAGAGACTAAGCACAGCACAGCATAGCACAGTGACTGACTCAACTACCCACAGTCCCTGGCAGTTAGTAAGTACATAAGAAGATAAAGCCAAATATTAAAAATACATATGCACTGTACTGAAAGTTCTCAGGTATTGTACTGGAGTTCCAGGCTTAAAGCAGTTGTCAGGTATTCTATAATGAAAAATGGTCATGGTTGGAATGTGCTTCTTTATCTCACTAATTCTATAACCAATTTTTATCAAGAACCTCAGGGCTGAAGAGCTCAAACTGAATTTTGAAGCTTATCTTATTAATATTCACCACCACACTCTCAGTGGGTGCAGGGCATGTATCATTATTTTCATGTTTCCTGTGGAAACATGGCAGTGAAAAGAAGCATAGCCATGTGTGTCTGGGTTAAGGATTCAGAAACCGTTTTCTTTTAGCACCATCATCCACGTCCAATGCGGCTCTGCCCTCCCCTGTAAGAAGCAACACTGAGATAAACCAACTGTCATTTCAGCCTGATGGCCCCGGTGTCACAGTCTGACCAAAATAATAAGATCGAAGCCCCAAGGCTATGATGAAAATAAAAGGCTATGATGAAGCGAGATCAGCAGAGAACCCTGGGTACTCAATTGTCCTTAGAAAATAAGTAAAAATATAGATGTGTATTATATGATACAGTGGCAATTAAAACCTATACATCACAGTGAAAACAGCTTAGCCATCCAAGCAATGGCCACACAGAGCTGGGGTTTTTAGATTCGATTCTGCAGTGATGTTTCAGCCTAGTCTTGAGCATCCATGTGAAATTTCATTGCTTCCCAATCCTTCTCACTATTCCTCATTCTGCAAAACTCTCTGGTTTTTTTTAACCAGGCTAAAGACACCTGGCGTCAACAGTGACTACTGAAAAAAACATAATAATGTCATGTACGGCAGGTCAGTGGTCCATTTGATCAAGAATCTTGTCACCATTATCTGAGACATTTGGGGGAGGACATGACTTCTTAAAAACTGGTTTTGCACTTCTGAAAATGCATCCCACAAATACAAGAATCGCGTGAGATTATTCACTGCAGTGATGTTTGTAAAACCAAAAACCTGGAAACCAACTAAGTAGTCATTAATGACATTGGCTGAATAAATTAAGGCACATCCACACGATGGAGTATAACTCAGCTCTGCTGCTCCTGCTGCTGCTAAGTTGCGGCAGTAGTGTCCGACTCTGAGCGACCCCATAGACGGCAGCCCACCAGGCTCCCCCGTCCCTGGGATTCTCCAGGAAAGAATACTGGAGTGGGTTGCCATTTCCTTCTCCAGTTCATGAAAGTGAAAAGTGAATGTGAAGTCACTTAGTCGTGCCCGACTCTTAGCGACCCCATGGACTATAGCCTACCAGGCTCCTCCGTCCACGGGATTTTCCAGGCAAGAGTACTGGAGTGGGTTGCCATTGCCTTCTATAAAAGGATGAAGAAGGTCTTTATGTACACATAAGGAAAGATCTTGAGGACATATTTTCAAATAAATATTTTCAAGCAAGATGCAACAAGCAATTATGTATAGGATGCTGCTATTTGTTTAACACTTTTGGGGGTAAATATATTTGATCACGTAGTATATATTTATTGAATACTTTCAATGTCCCAGGAACTCTTATAGACTCTGAGGATATGACAACAAACAAAACCAACTAAACTCCCTGCCTTCAAAGAATTTATTCTTATTTGTCTACATATGCATTTTTAAAAATAGAAGATACAAGAAGTCCATAATAGTGATTAACTGTTGGGAGATGCAAGGGCTGGGCAAACATAGAACAGCTGCAAGAGAACAAGTTTTCACTGTAGGCCTTTTGTATTTCCTAAATACTTATATAAAAATGAAAAACGGACAAGAAAATCTTAAACATCTTTCATTAATGATATGATATAGATTTGTACTCAGTAATGTCTTCAAATCTGTCTTGAACCTCTTTATGTATTTAGCCTACATATTATACCCTGTTAGCAGAGACTCTTCCATATATTTACTTGTTGAATTAAATGAAATAGAATTCCTTTCATTTATACTATAAACATTTCTTTCTTGGTTGAAAAACCAACCCCTTTCATCTAATATGCCTAGATTAAATAAACGTATTTATGTTTATTGTCCCCAAACCATTCATTAATCTATAAACCTTAATGAAATCTTCCCATTATCTTTTGCCTTTTCTCACTGAAGAGTTCTCATTCCTGCTAATAAATTTCTTAGTTCTCTTCGGTTAATTACATAAATCAGCTTCTCTGCTCATAATTGAAGTGACTGGGACTCCATTTCATCTCCCTGCAGAAGCCACCAGCCACCAGCCTCATCCCTCTCCTGACTATCTTTCACCTTCATTTTCATCCGTGAACTCTTTTCCATCAGAAAACATCCAAATGATTCTTATGGAGCACAGATTATTTTTTAAAATCCCTTCAGTAAATCCATCTCTTCCTGTCCCCCACCTCTGACTCCCGGGTTTCTTGTTCCCTGTCTGACCTCGCCCATGGAGGATGCAGTGCTGTGAGGCCATTGTTGGGTTTCATGTCATACCAGTGTGTTTCTGCTCCTCTTTTTTCACCCATGCCTCTCACTGCCAAAGTAAAAGATATTTCCCCACTCTGATCATCCTCAGCCCTTCTACAGAGTTTGAAACAGTTTGAAATCATTTACAGTCATCATAGCTTACAGGCTCTTATCATTAAGAGGGTTGCTGCTGGTTGACCTCCAGCATCCCTGGTCTCTTACAGAGGTGCCTCTGGAGAGTCCTGTGGGCCCCACTTTCTCCAGTTTAGAGATATCCATAGGCTCTGCCCACATCCCCTAGGATCGCTTTCTAGGGTGGCCAACTAACAGCTTGACTTCCCTAGAACTGAGAAAGTTCCTGAGATGTGGGACTTTCCATTTTGAATGCAGTCCTCGGTAAGCTGGAATGAACAGGTCACTCTCTTTTCTAATTTACACATCTGCTTCTGTGTTGGTCTTCACTCCCGGTGCCTGTGTCTCCTTGCTGAAGAGCTACTTTCACGCTGCTAACCTCCCCTAACCTCCTCCCCACGACCCCCCAGAGAGCCAGAAGTGACTGAGAATTTATCTGTCCCTGGGGCAGCTCTTAACCAATGACTGAAATGTAAAGGAGTTTAGACATGCCGGCATTTTTGACCCTGAAGGGGACAATGCTGCATTAGGACGTTCACTGTCTCCAGTGCTTCTTGCAAGATTAGGTCAAACTTACTCTCCATGGGACTTTGGTGCTACAGCCTTGCCTGGTTGTCTCTCCTTTGCTGTCCCACTTCCTCATTCACCTCTAGTGTTCCCAGGAATACCTCCTAATAAATCACTTCCTTATCTCAAAGTCTACTTCTGAGGAGTCTAAATATTTTAGTTGTCTATTGCTGTGTGTAAAACCATCTCAAAGTGTAGTGGCTAAAACAACCATTTTATTATCTCTCACAGTGCAATGGGAGGACTGGCTCAGGGAGGTGGTTCTTCTAGCCTGTGTAATGACAGAGGGGCCACAGTCATCTGGGGGCTTTACTGGGCTGGACTGTCCAAGGTGCCCCATGCTGTGGAACCTCATGTGTCTGAGGTCCCTTGACAGTTCTGCTTGTCACACCTGGGGTCTCCCATGTCTGTGGTCTGATGGAGGCTGGGGCTAGAGTCACCTGGAGAGCCCACCTGATTACTGGATGCCTGGTCTTTGCTCCCCCTCCACGTCGTTCCAAGGCTGCTTCACTTGTATTCACTTCCTAGGGCTGCTGAAACAAAGTACCACAAATTGCTGGCTTAAAACAACACATACATATTCTCTCACAGTTCTGGTGGCTGGAAGTCAAAGTCAAGGTGTCAGCAGGGCCATGCTCCTTCTGAAGGCTCCAGGGAAGAATCCTTTGTCACTCTTTCTAGCTTCTGGCAGTTGCTCTCAATCTTTAAGGTGCCCTGGCTTGTAGCTATATCATTGTGATCTCTGCCTCTGTCATCACATGGCCTTTGCCCGGTGTGTGTCTATGTACTTACATGACCTTCTTATGTCAGATGGTAAAGAATCTGCCTGCAATGCGGAAGACCTGGTTCAATCCCTGGGTCAGGGAGATCCCCTGGAGAAGGGAATGGTAACTCCCTCCAGTATTTTTGCCTGGAGAATTCCATGGACAGAGAAGCCTAGCAGCCTATAGTACATGGGGTTGCAAAGCGTCAGACAAGACTGGACAACAAACATTTTCACTTTTTCACTTTCTTATGAGCATACCAGCTATTGGCTCTAAGTTTCATCTAATCCATATGATCTCATTTTAATGCAGTTCTGCCTACAAAGACCCTATTTCCAAATAAGGTCTCACCTACAGTTTTCGACTGGGCACACGGTCTCTCTATGTGGCCTCTCTATTAGAGTAGCCAGACTTTTCAGAGGCAGCTCAAGGTTCCCAGAAATGCAGAAATAGAAGCTACCAGGGCTTATTAAGACTTATCAATCATTTGCAGTGTGCCTGGCACTGTTTTAAATGTTAAGGTTACAATAAAGAACAAGATGGGAGAGGTGCCTGTAGTCATACAATCTCCACTGTAGTAGAGAGAACATCACTAACCATTTCTCTTCCCTAGAACTCTTAGAGTTAGCATGTTGCAATAAAATGTGGGAAGAACTAACAAACTACATCTGGACTCTAGCTGAGCTTTGGGTTCCAGACAGAATAAAAGATAAGGGAACCTGTCCCAGGGCTCAATCACATAACATCCCTGGGCCTCCATTGCCTCATCTAAATAATGGGGGTCTGAACCCGATGACCTGACAGCCTATCAGACAACCTACCAGTCTTCCAACTGAGGTCTCCACAATTGATGCCACAGCTTTCTTTTGCTCAGACAAATTTCCAGCCTTCATCTCCTTCATGGGCTTTAGAAGTAGCTAATGCTTTATGGTCAGAGAAGGCAATGGCACCCCACTCCAGTACTCTTGCCTGGAAAATCCCATGGATGGAGGAGCCTGGTAGGCTGCAGTCCATGGGGTTGTGAAGAGTCGGACACAACTGAGTGACTTCACTTTGACTTTTCACTTTCATGCATTGAAGATGGAAATGGCAACCCACTCCAGTGTTCTTGCCTGGAGAATCCCAGGGACGGGGAGCCTGGTAGGCTGCCGTCTGTGGGGTCGCACAGAGTCGGACACGACTGAAGCGACTTAGCAGCAGCAGCAATGCTTTATGGTAAAAAAAAAAAAAAGTAAGGGTGGAATGAGAGCTATAAAGAGGAAGAAAGAAAATGAGGTTCCTGGGCCATTGGTAATCACCTCTCCCACTTTACAAGACAGCCCATCTTCTTGTACTCTTTCCTTTAAATTATGACTCTTCCCTAAATTATTAACACACATCTGCTCAAATTGTGGTTTCCATCTCAACTGACCCATTTGGCAGTAGTAACAGGCTGCAAATTGTGATCTGGGCCAACATCATCTGATTTTTTACCATTGCTATCTTGAGCATACACCTGTTACAGAGAATGCCAGGTGTGCAGCAACAGATGTGCCTGGGATTCACAAAGAAAAACAGGTAGCTGCTCCTCTATGTTTCTAAGCATAAAAACACAGTGATACCCATTACTATATTTAATAGAAGGGACCCGAGGATCAGCCCACTGGTGAAATATAGGTATCTTGTTCCAAGCAAGTCAGCAGAGCTGAGAATATGGGCCTTTTTTGAAAATAAGTGTTAACAGCGCTCTGAATAAAAGGTGACTCTGTGCCAGTGTTGTTTCAAAGTGCAGTACAGGGACCACATGTATCAAAATTACTTGGGCTGCATATAAAAGTGCAGATTTCTGGACCAATTTCAGAGACTCAGCGTTAGTAGATCTGGCACTTAATCATTTCCCCAAAGCACACTGAAAATATTGAATCCTATTAGTATCTCATCCTTTCATGCAGTTCTCATCATTCCGTGTTCTTTCGTCTAGGCTGTTTGGATTCTAGGTCAGATCTTCTCAAATAACCCTCTTGTCAGGGACCTGGAATGAGCCCATCAATACCCCAACTCCTACCCTCTCTTCCTTCTACCCTCAGCTCTGCACTCTCCACTTCTGCTGAAGCTGTAGGGACACAAAATCCAAGGGTGGAGCCAAAAATAGAATCACCCCAACCAAGGGCCAGCCGTAGGCTCTGACCTGAAGGCAGGATAGCTGGGGAACCCAGAAAGTTGGCAATGCAAGGAAGTCTGGTGAGTGTGGTAGAAAGGGGAACAGCCAGGCAGTATCCCAAAGCAGCACGCTCTGACTGCCATACACTACAGTGAGGTCAAGTTTCAAAACCCAGGGGTGGAAAAGGCTAGATTTTGTCATATGTCACTGAGAAAATTAAAAGGATTATACAATGAAATATTCAGAGTGTGGCAAGAAGCTTATACCAGAAGAAGAGACTTTTGAGTCAAAAAATTTTAACTACCTTAAAATTTAATACATTCCCTATCATTCAACAGAGATTTAGTTCCTGCCATTTAATCTGTTGCATTCAAAATTAATTCTGTTGTGTTGTAAAAGTCATTCATCTCATGTTGATTCCATGAATATTTATCAATGCCTGCAGGGGATACAATGGTCAGCAAAAACTAACTTGGTCCTTGCCCTTTGGGAGTTTATATTCTACCAGAGGAAGAAAGTCGTTGAGTAAATAAACACAGAAACAAAGGCATTATGACAAACTGAGCTATTATGACAATGAGGTTCAGAGTGTTATAAAGATATATTACAGGAGACCTGTCCCGGTCTAGTAAGGTGGGGAGTGGAGGAGCAGCAAGAAGGTGTCCCTGAAGAAGTGACATGTGGTCTAAGGGTGAAGAATGAGTAAGTTAACCAAACTTGGGGGGTGGAGGGGAGGAGAGGAGAGCATTTTGGAGCAGTAGGATGAAGATACCCACGTGCAAGCAGGCAAGTAGTCCTGACTACAGACAGCAGAGAGAAGGGGGTCCATATGAGGCTGGATTTTCTAGTCCTGTTAAGTAGGTAGTTCTTTATCTAAGAACAATGAGAGCCATGAAAGCAGGAGATAATATGGTCAGCTTGCATTTTAAAAGGCCTCTTATCCAGCAGTGTCACAAGCAGATGAAGAGGGCCAAGGCTGGAAGTGAGGCCACTACTCAGGGGCCTACGGCAATAGGTCAGATGAGTGATGACAGTGGCTGGGGCAAAGCGTGTGGCCATGGAGATGGGGAGAAGAGGATTTGAGACATATTTCAAAGGCATCAGTGACAGGACTTAATCATCGATTGGATATAGGATTGAAGGAGAGGGGAGGGATGAGTCAGGAATGATGTCCAGGTGTCTGGCTTACACCACCAAATGGAAGACCCTGTCCTTCCCTGACGGAGGAAATACTTAAGAGGATGGGATTTGTGTATGTGTTGGTCGGTGCGGGGTGGTGGTGGATAATTACATAAACTTTTGGGTATGTTTAGTTTGAAGTGTCTTTGAGACATCCCAAATGGAGATCTAGAGGCAGGTACCTGAAGTCCAGGAGTCATCATGCTTGGATGGCAATTGCATTCACAGGTGTGAATGAGGTTACCTAGAGATTCCATACACCCTATGTTAACACAGAGTGGTGGTTGAGGGCAGGAGTCCTGGAATAAAATTGCTTGGATTTGAATCCCAGCTCAGTTACCTCCTAGCTGTGCTACCATGAGAAAATGACTCAAATACTCTAAACCAAATTTTCCTATCTATAATACAGAGACAATAGCACTTCCTATCTTATAGCCCTTTTGGGAATATAAACTGGCAGAAGGTATTTAAAACTCTGAGTGTGGTTCTCAGAATCTAGTATCAATTTTGTTAACTAGTGTGGACTTTCCTTCCTCTAGAGTTAGTAAGTAGGACCCAGGGCTAAGCCTTGTGGAAATCCAATGTTTAATGACTGGATAAAGAAGGATGAAGAAAAACCACATTATGGTCTGAATCTGTGCTGTCCAAATCCACCCACCAGAGAAACTAGGTCAGCAGCTGTATCTGGAGTCTGCTAGGGTGGGTTATCCCTTTTCAGGCAGATAGAAAGGGAGGCAAGAGTTCTTGAAGGGAGCTCCAAATCAAAGGCCTAGTTCAAGGAATAAAGGGAAATAGAGTAGGGCATGATAAAGCAGAGTTCAGGAACAGGCTAGAAATAGCCCAGGAGCAGATCAGAAATGAAAGAGCAAAAGACTGGGAAATGCTTGCTAACTATGGGATTCCCGGAGCATCCTCCTGAAGGTAGGGGGACAAGATGGGAGGAGCCACAGGATTTCATACCATCCTCAGAGAGATCGAGGCCTGCTGCTCAGAACCACTTACCCTAAAAATATTTAAAATGGTTCTATACATAAACAGGGGGTTTCCCAAGTGGCTCAGTGGTAAATAATCTGCCTGCCAATGCAGGAGACTCAGGAGTTGCAGGTTCAATACCTGGGTTGGGAAGACTCCCTGGAGAAGGAAATGGCAACCCATATTCTTTTCTGCAGAATCCCATGGAGAGGAGCCTGGTGGGCTTCAGTCCATAGGGTCACAAAGAGCCAGACACGACAGTGACTGAGCATGCGTGCGTGCATTCATAAATAATGAAATAACACAACTTGGTAGCCCTTCTAGTTTAAGAGATTAAGACCATCCTATGTTATATAATGGAGAAGGCGATGGCACCCCACTCCAGTACTCTTGCCTGGAAAATCCCATGGACAGAGAGCCTGGTAGGCTGCAGTTCATGGGGTCGCTAAGAGTCAGACACGACTGAGCGACTTCACTTTCACTTTTCACTTTTATGCATTGGAGAAGGCAATGGCAACCCACTCCAGTGTTCTTGCCTGGAGAATCCCAGGGACGGGGGAGCCTGGTGGGCTTCCGTCTATGGGGTCGTGCAGAGTCGGACACGACTGAAGCGACTTAGCAGCAGCAGCAGCAGCATGTTATATAAACTTAGGCAGGACACAGTATGAAATTTTGATACATATATATTATGTTAATATGTCACTTTAAAAAGACATTGTCTGCTATTTTCAACTAGTGTTATTGTTTTGGGCTATAATATATCAGACAGGAGTTATTTACTTTATCCAAAAAACAGATTGAGAGCCACATTGAAAATGTTGTAAAAATGCTTATCAAGATGATGATAATGATGATGGTAATAGTGATATCTTCCATGGCATTATCAATGTTGTTCAGAGACAGTGGGATCTGGTCAAATGTGACACCTGTGCTATGAAAAAAATTTTATATATACATATTAATTTGTGTGTGTGTGTGTGGAGAGAGAGAGAGAGGACAAGAGGAGTATGCATGGCAAGAAAACTTAATTAAAAGGAAATTTGGATTGAAACCAAATATATAGCAGTAGAATTTGCATTATTAAAGTATTGATATTGGCTCCTGCTCCCAAAAGTCTATTCTCATTATTAGGATAGCTTCTATTTCTCCCATTAGATTGATGAATTGCTGAAGGAAGCAAAAAGTGAATTCCTCTCAGTAAGTGAAAATCATTTCATTGAGCATGAATTTCTTTTGGTCCAGCCCCAATACTAAAATAGTCACAGGATGAATATCAAGTGGTCTCCAGTCCAATCTATTTTCAGTCCAAGGCAAACATGCAATGCAGTTGAAAGGAAGAAACATTATTACTGGAAATTTAATAGAGACCTTGGGAAATGTTTAAATAGACTAAATCTACCACTCCCCCTTCCGGCACCCCACCCCCTCCACCCTCGCGTAGAAGTGTTGTTCTGAAAGGTCTCCAGTTGACACGGTCTGTTTACTTATTGATTGCATGTTTCCCACTGTGCCGACAGCCTTCTAGTCCCTGGGATCATTTTTGAAAGTAGCTTTTTAGTTTTTTAAATCAGGGCATTGTAATGTATTAAAGACAGGCAGAATGAAAAGCAGCTCTCTCTCCACACACACCCACAGGCATACACGCACCTCCACGACATACTCCCTACCCGTCTCCTTGCTGCCCTCCCTCTCTGCTGGCATCCTCCCGTTTTACTGGAGTTTGGGAGTAAAAGTCACTCATGCAATCCTCACCTTCCGATTCCACGCAGTTAAGAACCTGGCAAAAGAAGCAAGCGGGGTATCAAAGCACGGTATCAGCACTAGCGGCAGTAAAGCTGGATAGAATAAAACGGCGCAGACTTAGCACCGGATCCGATTTCTGTTACCAGCCAGAGAACACTCGGCGTTTGGTTAACCTGTGCGGAAGTACAGCCCGGACCTATTAGTTCTCTGCTCAGTAACTTTATACCTGGGAACCTACTGGACCGTGACTTATTAGCCACCTGCAAGTGGAGAAGCCAGATCGAGTGACTTTGCTGGACTAAGCCTGTCACTGTATCAGTGACAGGCTAACCACTTGGAGACCTGAGACAGGCAAGAGCAGCTCCTAGAAGCACTTGGGTCTAAGTAGCCAGGAGAAAAAGAACCGTGACCTACCAGCACTTAAACTTCGACCAATAAGGAAATGTGTCCCTCCTCGCACCAATCAGAAGACCATCTTCCTTCAAGAGAAGAACAGGGAAAGGTGGAAAGGGCAGTGCCAAAGCAAATTTCCCACCCGGGGCCACTGGCCATTCCAGATACATGTAGAGAAACTGATACTTTTCACTATTTTCCCGATGGAAATAATGCACAAAAATACTTTTTCCTTTCATATCAAGCACTGGTTATTGATGACCCAGAAATACTAGGACAGAAAAAAGTTTATTGAGGTCAAGTTTAATTATTCATGTTCACCATTTTGATGATTATTAACCCCCTTTTTCAACTGGCAGCAAAGGATTTCTGGAGATCAGCTAATTTGGTGTCTCTGAAGAAGCTGATACAGTTTGTTGTTAAATGTGTTTTGCTTCACAGACAATGTGCTGTGATGGAATGGTTTGGCCATGAATCTGCAAATAAATGAATAAATCACACACCTGTTAAATTGTGTGCTGCACATAATGAAGGGGTTGTGATGTGGGTTTTTTTCTTTTTTTTTAAGCAAAAATGTTACTTCTCTCCATTTGCTGCTCCTAAACAATTTCTAAATGTAATGTCTTGTATATCTCCCCTCTTAGTGATACTCAACGGAGAAGGCAACGGCACCCCACTCCAGTACTCTTGCCTGGAAAATCCCATGGACGGAGGAGCCTGGTAGGCTGCAGTCCATGGGGTCACTAAGAGTCAGACAGGACTGAGCGACTTCACTTTCACTTTTCACTTTCATGCACTGGAGAAGGAAATGGCAACCCACTCCGGTGTTCTTGCCTGGAGAATCCCAGGGACGGGGAAGCCTGGTGGGCTGCCGTCTACGGGGTCGCACAGTTGGACACGAATGAAGCGACTTAGCAGCAGCAGCAGTGATACTCAAAGTACTCATGGTGTCAGTATATATGAATTTTAATTCAGAGGCTACAGGAGTGACTTGAGCTCGTCACTCACTTCTTGCACTTGAGCTTTCATGCACTGGTAGAAGTGAATGGATCAACTTCCAGGCTCAGCGGTGAGCAGACTGGAGAATCCCAGGTGAGACTAAAGGGGAAGCCTAGGTTTGGGGTTGACCTTGTCCTGCCTCCCTGGGTGGCCTCGACCACAGGGGACAAACGTAATGAAGCAGAACTGGTAGCAGAAGTCTAGCAGCAAATATGTATCTGCATAGGTTGTCAGTACTATATGATCAAGTTTTTAATCTCTGTAGCTTCTATTCTTCTTACTCATGGTGTCAGTATATATGAATTTTAATTCTATTTATTCTCTCCATCAACTTTGAGAGTTGCAAATATAAGCACTGTGATTTGGCCTATGAGCAAATTAAAATATACCAACATGCTGATCCTGTTCTAGGTCATACTGGAAGGCAAGTAAGGAGAAGTAGGAGTGATAGACGCTGAACTGGTGCCAGAGCATGCCACTCACCTGGCCAGGTGGCCTGTGGAAGGTGGAAGGTGCGCAGAATCCTGGAGGAACTCACCTAAACCTTGGAGCCTCAAGGCAGCCATTCAGGAACATCTGCAATGGATGAGATCAGCATGCCAGGAACGTGGCCGTTTTATCCACTGGCCCAGGCTAAAGGAAGTAAGCAACCATGGAGAAGTTGGGTTGAAAACTTACTCATGGATAGCTTCTGAGTTGTTCAGTAGTTCTGCTGAGTTGTATCTTGCAGCTTTAAAACAATTTCATCTTCAAGAATAGAGAAATGCATTCCCTATGAAAGAGGATATTGCATCTTTATCTAAGCTAAACGATAATTGTAACACTGAATTTGTGCTACTCTGTACCTGTTATCTCCCAAGATAGTCAGGAAAAAGAGTAAAGGCATTGGAGCCAGAAAAGCTTGCTTTAAATTCATGTTCCACGTTTCTAGTTGTCATTGACGGAGTTACTTAAGTTACTGATTTGTTTATTCATCTCAAAATAGGCATTTTTAAGATTCCAAATGAAATAGAATCTAAAAAATACAGCAAACTAGTGAATATAATGAAAATAGAGGCAGATTCACAGATATAAAGAATAAACTAGTGGTGACTAGCAAGGAGAGGGAACAGGAGAGGGACAACATGGCAGGTTAAGATACACAAACTATTAGATATAAAAGAAGTTATAAGAATATGCTGTATACCATGAGGAATATAGCCAATATTTTATAATAACTATAAATGAAGTGCATGCTAAGTTGCTTCACTTGTGTCCAACTCTTTGCAACCCTATGGACAGTAGCCCTCCAGGCCCCTCTGTCCATGGGATTCTCCAGGCAAGAATACTGGAGTGGGTGGCCATTCCCTTCTCCAGGGGATTGTCCCAAACCAGGGATAGAACCCAGGTTTCCTGCATTGCAGGTGGATTCTTTACCAGCTGGGCAACCCATAAATGGAGTATAACCTTTAAAAATTATGTCACTATACTGTTCACCTATAACATATAATATTGTACATCAACTATATTTCAATGGAAAGTTTTTTAAGAGGCAATAAATTATTATACAGTAAGGCTATTGGAGGAATTAAATGAGATTGTATGTGTGTAAAACAGAAACACTCAGATTGAAATAGACATGTAGAAATTAGATGCTTTTACTGTGTTTTGGCTACTTTATGTATTAACTTCTTGGTTCACCTGTTCCATATATATTTATCTATAACAGCATCAAAGAGGTTCTTTAGCTTGAAATATCATAAAGACAAAGGGATGTGAAAGCGGTAGAAAAAAAGAATTTTAAATGATTGAATGCTGTATTACTGACAGCTATATGCAGTTGACTTAGCCGTAATTGTGCTAATAAACTATATGTTCCATATAGTGGAGTTTTGATAAAACTTACAATTCCTCCTTACTGAGAACTGAAGCCTCCCACAGGAAAGACTAATAGTCTCTGACTCGGGGTAAACTTTCCTTTCTTCTTTGTACTATTAGTTCAGCTAAGCCTTTCCTGCCTGCCTTGAGAGGTTGCAGCCTAGTTGGCCAGCTCTTATCACTTCAATGATAAGAAATTATCAATGCAAAGAAATAGAGGAAAACAACAGATTGGGAAAGACTAAAGATCTCTTCTGAAGGAGGCAATGACACCCCACTGCAGTACTCTTGCCTGGAAAATCCCATGGACGGAGGAGCCTAGTGGGCTGCAGTCCATAGGGTCTCTAAGAGTCGGACACGACTGAGCAACTTCACTTTCACTTTTCCCTTTCATGCATTGGAGAAGGAAATGGCAACCCACTCCAGTGTTCTTGCCTGGAGAATCCCAGGGATGGGAGAGCCTGGTGGGCTGCCTTCTATGGGGTCGCACAGAGTCAGACACGACTGAAGCGACTTAGCAGCAGCAGCAGCAGAGATCTCTTCAAGAAAATTAGAGATACCAAGGGAACATTTCATGCAAAGATGGGCTCGATGAAGGACAGAAATGGTACGGACCTAACAGAAGCAGAAGATATTAAGAAGAGGTGGCAAGAATACACAGAAGAACTGTACAAAAAAGATCTTCACGACCAAGATAATCATGATGGTATGATCACTCACCTAGAGCCAGACATCCTGGAATGTGAAGTCAAGTGGGCCTTAAAAAGCATCACTACAAACAAAGCCAGTGGAGGTGATGGAATTCCAGTTGAGCTATTTCAAATCCTGGAAAATGATGCTGTGAAAGTGCTGCACTCAATATGCCAGGAAATTTGGAAAACTCAGCAGCGGCCACAGGACTGGAAAAGGTCAGTTTTCATTCCAATCCCAAAAAAAGGCAATGCCAAAGAATGCTCAAACTACCGCACAATTGCACTCATCTCACATGCTAGTAAAGTAATGCTCAAAATTCTCCAAGCCAAACTTCAGCAGTACGTGAACCGTGAACTTCCAGATGTTCAAGCTGGATTTAGAAAAGGCAGAGGAACCAGAGATCAAATTGCCAACATCTGCTGGATCATGGAAAAAGCAAGAGAGTTCCAGAAAAACACCTATTTCTGCTTTATTGACTATGCCAAAGCCTTTGACTGTGTGGATCACAATAAATTGTGGAAAATTCTTCAAGACGTGGGAATACCAGACCACCTGACCTGCCTCTTGAGAAATTTGTATGCAGGTCAAGAAGCAACAGTTAGAACTGGACATGGAACAACAGACTGGTTCCAAATAAGAAAAGGAGTACGTCAAGGCTGTATATTGTCACCCTGCTTATTTAACTTATATGCAGAGTACATCATGAGAAATGCTGGACTGGAGGAAGCACAAACTGGAATCAAGATTTCCGGGAGAAATATCAATAACCTCAGATATGCAGATGACACCACCCTTATGGCAGAAAGTGAAGAGGAACTCAAAAGCCTCTTGATGAAAGTGAAAGAGGAGAGTGAAAAAGTGGCTTAAATCTCAACATTCTGAAAACTAAGATCATGGCATCTTGTCCCATCACTTCATGGGAAATAGATGGGGAAACAGTGGAAACAGTGTCAGACTTTGTTTTTCTGGGCTCCAAAATCACTGCAGATGGTGATTACAACCATGAAATTAAAAAACGCTTACTCTTTGGAAGAAAAGTTATGACCAACTTAGATACCATATTTAAAAGCAGAGACATTACTTTGCCAACAAAGGTCCGTCTAATCAAGGCTATAGTTTTTCCAGTGGTCATGTATGGATGTGAGAGTTGGACTGTGAAGAAAGCTGAGTGCCGAAGAATTGATGCTTTTAAACTGTGGTGTTGGAGAAGACTCTTGAGAGTCCCTTGGACTGCAAGGAGATCCAACCAGTCCATTCTAAAGGAGATCAGCCCTGGGATTTCTTTGGAGGGAATGATGCTGAAGCTGAAACTCGAGTACTTTGGCCACCTCATGCGAAGAGTTGACTCATTGGAAAAGACTCTGATGCTGGGAGGGATTGGGGGCAGGAGGAGAAGGGGATGACAGAGGATGAGATGGCTGGATGGCATCACCGATTTGATGGACGTGAGTCTGAGTGAACTCTAGGAGATGATGATGAACAGGGAGGCCTGGCGTGCTGTGATTCATGGGGTCGAAAAGAGTCGGACACGACTGAGCGACTGAACTGAACTGAACTGAACTATCACTCCTGATAAGAGTATTCATTAGTATTGATAAGGAAGGTCTCATTCTCTCCAGTGACTGAGTCAAAATGTTAGCCACTGTTTACTTGGGATATTGAAACAGTCCTTTGTATTTTTGTTTCCCTAAAAGCGTCCTTGGCTTTTTTATCTGACTCGAGTAGCCCCCGCCCTTATCCATAAACCATACATTTCAAGACCCTCCGTGGATGCCCAAAAGCACAGATAGTACCAAACCCTATATACATCAATATTAGGTTTTTCCCTATATATACATAGCTATGATAAAGTTTAATTTATAAACTAGGAGATGTAGTTTAATTTATAAACAGTAAGAGATAGACAACAATAATGCATAATAAAATAGGATAATTGTAATGATACACTGTAATAATAGTTATGTGAATATGGTCTCTGTCTCTCTCAAGGTATTTTCTTGTACAGATTTAAAAATTTTTCCATATTAACTGACTACTTAAGCCCCGTATTGAATTTTAATTTCTTTGTCCTTCTTTACAATTTCACAAAAAGAAGATTAATTCTTACCATAGATTTTGGCAACCACAGAGAACCATTTTTTTTTTCTTTTTGTATTAAGTCAAGAACTTTCACCTTTTCACTTAAAGTTGGAAAGCACTTTACAGTTCCTTTTTGGATATCCAAATTGCCAGCATCATTACCTTGAGGCCATCATTAAGTAAAATAAGGGTTACCTGAAAACAAGTTGCCGTGTGATACGGCAACATTTGGTCTGATAACCTAAATGACTACCTGGCGGAATACACTCAACAAAGGGCTGATCCACCTCCTGGGAGAGATGGAGCGAGATTTCATCATGCTTCTCCCAGCAACATGCAGCTTGTATGTCTGTGTGTGTTCAGCTGGTTAGTCATGTCTGACTCTTTGCAACCCCATGGACTGCAACCCGCCAGACTCATCTGTCCATGGGATTCTCCAGGCAAGAATACTGGAGTGAGTTGCCATTTCCTTCTCCACAACACGCAACATAAAATGTTGCATTCAGAAATGTTTATTTCTGAAATTTTCTATTTAATCCTCTCTGACCAAGGTTGACTGTGTTTGATTGAAATCTCAGAAACCAAAACAACTTGTAAGGAGGGTCTTACTGCATTCTATGCCATACTGGAGAGATTTTACTTTCGTTTTTCTTCTCATTTTCTCCTGCTACTGATGGAAAGGGAATTTTTCATGTTGGTTTCAACCTGAACAATGGATTCCCTCATTGAGTAAAACGTGGATGCCACAGTACTTTCTGTGTAATTTTTGCACCTGGACTGTACTGTAAGGCTGTACGCTGTAGTTATTCCTTAACTAACCATTTACAGCTGATGCTGAATGGGCTTCCAAAGCGCATAAAGTGATACTGAAACCTATGTCTGCTATCTTCAAGTGCCATTTTCAGCAGTTTGTCAGCAGGGCCTTCTAGCCTCATAAAATGACTAAGTAGAAGGCATAAGTGAAAACCATCTGGCTTCCAAAATGCTGCTCGTCTCTCTCCTCACTCTTCTATAGCCTCTGAAATTCTTAGCACTGTTCATTCATTCTTCAACCCACAAGTATTTATTGAGGTCCTCCAAGGATTTCATGACAGAACTAGGTGGAAACTCATATAGCAGTATATGTACATCAATATACATGAGGCTGCAGCACACACAGAACTCACAGTGGGCACAGGAGGGGGACAACTAAGCAATTATTACAATAATGGGTGCTCAGTGCCATTGCAGGAAAAGCACAGTCCTCTTGTGAACCTTTCTAGAAACTTTTAGCCTGTGAGGGTGGAGGGAGGCAGGAGACGCTTCCTGGAGGAAGTGGGATTTTAACAGTCCTATGACACCATTCTTCTAAACTAAGGCATTTCTTTTAACCTTTGTTAAACGACTCAGTGATAAAGATTTCACCTGCAATGCAGAGACACAGGAGATACGGGTTCCATCTCTGAGTGGGAAAGATCCCCTGGAGGAGGAAATGGCAACTCACTCCAGCAATCTTGCCTGGACAATCTCATGGACAGAGGAGCCTGGTGGGTTACAGCCCGTGGGATTGCAAGGGATCGGACACAACAGAACTGCTGAGCAAGCACCATCACCATACCAAAATGCAAACCACTTACTTGAAAGAAAAACACTTTTAGATCATAAGAACTATGGGAACTAGTTCAAACTAGTGTTCACAAACTGAGGCCCTGAAGAAATAAATATTTGAATTGTTAAATATTGGATGGTGGCAGAAGGGAAGTTAAGCCTAAGGTGGCGTTGATAAAAGAGCTGGGAGCCACTTTTGTGGAGAATTTTGTGTCTGCAGAGATTTGAGGCACCCGGGTGGGGGTGAGGTAGGAATAGGGCTTGGGGCTCAAAACCCTGAAACAAGATGCAGCTGCAGCAATCATTTCCTCCACATTTAGTTTTGCCTACAGCCTTCTCCACTCTTGAGCTAGTCCTTACAAGTCCCACTCAACGAGGAAAATGCCTCAACTTGGCTTCTAGATAGTGAAAGTGAAGTGTGAGAGGAAAAATATCTTTAAAATATCTGACAATATGTCCAAGGTATCTGAGAGCCAAGACAAGTTTGGCTGGAAAAATCCATCTTGTTTTCCTGTAGGTTATCTCTGTGACCCCTCCTTCTATGTAAATTGTTTATAACTGTGTGATTCTATAACTCAACATAAAAATTGATCATTCATTATTTGGTTACATTATATGAACATGATCTGGCATCTCCATCTTCCTCATTCCTATAACAGTTCAGAAATGCCAATAAGTGAATCTCCTCTTTATTATTTATAAAAACTTTCAGCCAAACATAATTGCAACATAATTTACACAGGTACTCTGGATATAAAAAAAATCCTTCACCTTAATCTCAATTTGTGTCATTTTTGAGTCCACCCAAACCCATGTCCATTGAGTTGGTGATGCCATCCAATCATGTCATCCTCTGTCGTCCCCTTCTCCTCCTGCCCTCAATCTTTTCCAGCATTAGGGTCTTTTCCAATGAGTCAGTTCTTCCCATCAGGTGGTCAAAGTATTGGAGTTTCAGCTTCAACATCAGTCCTGCCAATGAACACCCAGAATTGATCTCCTTTAGGATGGACTGGTTGGATCTCCTTGCAGTCCAAGGGACTCTCAAGAGTCTTCTCCAACACCACAGTTCAAAAGCATCAATTCTTCTGCACTCAGCTTTCTTTATAGTACAACTCTCAGATCCATACATGACCACTGGAAAAACCATAGCCTTGACTAGATGGACCTTTGTTGACAAAGTAACATCTCTGCTTTTTAATATGCTATCTAGGTTGGTCATAACTCTCCTTCTAAGGAGTAAGTGTCTTTTAACTGATGGACAGGGAGCCCTTGCATGCTTCGGTTCATGGGGCCGAAAAGAGTCAGACACGACTGAGCGACTGAACTGAACTGAGTCCAACTCAAAACATTTATCAAATGATTTGCTTTCTTCTATTAAGTGACTCAGTAGTAAAGAATCCACCTGCCAATGCAGGAGACGTGGTTTGATCCCTGGGTTGGTAAGATCCCCTGGAGAAGGAAATAGAAACCCATTCCAGAATTCTTGCCTGGGAAATCCCATAGACAGAGGAGCCTGGTGGGCTACAATCCATGGGGTCACAAAGAGTTGGACACGACTGGGCAACTAAACAACAGCAACATTAAGAAAATAATAGGAATGGTTTTCCTATGAAAATGAAGAGAGTTCACAAGTTATTGTCAACTAGGCAACTGGGAATTTTGTCTCTATTCCTCTTCCTGCTGCGAGAGATGTAAACTCTGAACCAGGAGCCCTACCGCTCCTCCTGATAGCAGGATGTGTGTGTGTGTGTGTGTGGTAAGTTGTTTAATTTATCCGATTTGTTTATTCATGCAAAAATGTCATAAAATTATTATAGAGTTAATAACTGGGGGAATTAAATGAGATTGTGTGTGTATCTGTGTATATGTTTGTAAATAAAACATGTACCACACCCAGGCTGAAATAGGTAGAAGTTAGATATTTTTATTGGGTTTTAGCCACTTTATGCAGAGAAGGCAATGGCACCTCACTCCAGTACTCTTGCCTGGAAAATCCCATGGATGGAGGAGCCTGGCAGGCTGCAGTCCATGGGGTTGCTAAGAGTCGGACACGACTGAGTGACTTCACTTTCACTTTTCACTTTCATGCATTGGAGAAGGAAATGGCAACCCACTCCAGTGTTCTTGCCTGGAGAATCCCAGGGACGGGGGAGCCTGGTGGGCTGCGGTCTATGGGATCGCACAGAGTCAGACACGACTGAAGAGACTTAGCAGCAGCAGCAGCAGCAGCCTGACTCCTGACTCCTCTATTGGTTCTTCTAGTCCATATAGGTATTGATCTATAACAGCATCAACAAGTTTCTTCAATTTGAAATATCATAAAGACAGAGGCAGATAAAAGATACAGAGAAAAAGAGAGAAGAAAGAGAAGAGAAAGGAAAAAAGGAAACTAGACGGCTGCACACACGTTCGTATGTTTGAGGGGCTGCGCGTGGAGTTTCCGCTTTTGCCACGGGGGGAAGATCTGCACCTGGTGTCCCAACATGGAAGTGTGGAAATGGGACACATTTCATGGAAATGATAACAAAGATCTGAATAACATGCCATAGTTTCACTTTCACTTTATTCCAACAACAAACCTGTGAAGAAAGTAGATTAGTTAGTCACTCTTCGTTTGCCGGCTTTCAACCTATGGATGTGCTCAGATAAAAACAAAACTCTCCTGTGAGAACACACTGCATGGTAGCAGCAGATGATGTTGGAATGTGGGATGCTGCCTTTTGGACTCTAAAACCACATTACTTGCCATCAGTGCATTTTGCTGTGTTTGTGTTTATTTTAAGACATTTTCCCAAACATTATTATCCACATCAGGTCCAGTAAGTCCAAGAGCATAAGAGTGTTAGAAGTCTTTGTCAAGATATACAATCACCATGGAAACAGAAGAGATTTTTAAAATTTTACAGTGGTGAAAAAAGGAATATTTCGTGTGAATGTAGAATGAATTATTCAGAGTAGAAATGACTCTGAAGGACAAAGAGCAAGTCATGCCACATAAAAATGCTGTGCATGGTCCAACAGACAATAACATCAAGAGAAAGGAAGAGGGGCACAGTGGAACACTATTTGAGTACGTGGCTAGACATGGGCTGGGTAGGAGCCTTGTGTAATTCTAAGCATTGGAGAAATTTAAGGATTAGCTGATGTGGCCCTACTCCTGAAACGCTTGTCTCTTGCCAAACAGAAAGTCTTTTCCAGTCTGCCTTACATCCACACAAGGGCAAAAATGGTGAGAAGGGGGACTAGCCGCAAAGGGACAGTGCAGGACCTGGGAGATTCCCAAGAAGAGCAGTCATCTGCTTGCACAGACTTCCATTAGACACACACAAGGATGATTTGAAGAAAATACATCATTCACTCATTCAAAATATATTTATTCAATGTATTCTGCATGCCAAGTTCTATTGTCTCAGGTAGACGTTCATGGTAGAGCACATGTATGAACAAGATCAGCCTTAATTAAAAGTTTACAAAACTGATGCATTCTCCTGTTGCTAGCAATGCACTTGGGACTGGAAGTTTAGTCATTTTGAAAATGAAAGAAAGAAAGAAAGTGAAGTCGCTCTGTAGTGTCCAACTCTTTGTGACTCCATGGACTGTAGCCCACCAGGCTCTTCTGTCCATAGGATTTTCCAGGCAAGGGTACTGGAGTGGGTTGCCATTTCCTGCTTCAGGTGATCTTCCCAACCCAGGGATCGAACCCGGGTGTCCCACATTGCAGGCAGACTCTTTACCATCTGAGCCACCAGGGAACTTTCCAATAAATGGATTCACTTACAACTTGATTGTAAGTAGAGTTTCTGTATTAACATGTGGTCTACTGGTGAGGAAAGTAGGGTTTGGAGAAGTTAAGAGATTTGCCCTCAAGTAGTCAGAACTGGAATGAAAATTCAAATCCCAGAGTTGACTTCAAGACAATTCTCTCTTCTGTGCTGTTCTTAGTCACTCAGTCATGTCCAGCTCTTTGCAACTCCATGGACAATAGCCTGCCAGGCTCCTCTGTCCACCCGATTCTCCAGGCAAGAATACTGGAGTGGGTTACCAAGACCTCCTCCAGGGGATCTTCCCAACCCAGGGATTGAACCCAGGTGTCCCACATTGCAGGCAGATTCTTTACTGTCTGAGTTACCAGGGAAGAAGTTCTCTCTTCTACTACATCATGATTCTTTAAAATAGGGTTCAATATATTTTGCAAAACTGGACCGAAATTTAATCCCCCAAATTTCCTTCCTTCAGTTCTTGGAAGGAAATGACATAAGATGCCTTAGACTTTCTTTTTTACATATGATGAGATCTTCTTTTTAATAATCAACAAAGTATGTTACTAAGAATTACTAAAATACAATATTAGAGTTTACCAAGGACTTACTCCTATATTCTACTAAGAAGACTGAATAGCACCAAAAGATTGTCAGTTTTGGCCTATGACCTACTAAAATGCATGGAGATAGTTTGGAACTTCTGCAATTTTGAGTAAATACACTCTACATTTTTAGTGTTGTTATTATGAGTGGACTGGAGATTTCAACTTCTGCCACCATTATCTTTACTTATAACTCATTGCTAATTTAATTTTAGAATTCTCCTAGTTTGCTCTGAGTTGTTAGGTTAATCTTATAGTGAATAGTGAGTTATCAGTAATATTTGGGGTCAAAATTATCTAATGACTAGATTTTAAGACTTAGGTTCTTCGAAGCTCAAAATAAGCATTTATTTTGCTAAAGCACATATATGTAGAATCCACCCTCAGCCAACAAAAGTACTGATACATGGACAGTTCATTTGGAAAGTGGAAATGAATAGAAGAGTGAACAGTATTTTCTACCTGTGCTCAAGAATATCTGAGAGTCACTTTAATCAATGAAGAAGTGAAAGAAAAGTGAAAGTGTAGTCGTTCAGTCCTGTCTGACTCTGTGATCCCAGGAACTGTAGGTGGCCAGGCTCCTCTGTCCATGGAGTTCTCGAGGCAAGAATACTGGAGTGGACTGCCATTCCGTCTCCAGGGAATCTTCCTGACCCAGGGGTTGAATCTGCATTTACCACAATGGCACCCCACTCCAGTACTCTTGCCTGGAAAATCCCATGGACGGAAGAGCCTGGTGGGCTGCCGTCCATGGGGTCTCGAAGAGTCGGACACGACTGAGCGACTTCACTTTCACTTTTCACTTTCATGCATTGGAGAAGGAAATGACAACCCACTCCAGTGTTCTTGCCGGGAGAATCCCAGGGATGGGGGAGCCTGGTGGGCTGCCATCTATGGGGTCGCACAGAGTCAGCCATGACTGAAGCGACTTAGCAGCAGCAGCAGGCAGATTCTTCACCATCTATTACTATCCTCTAGGTGGCACTAGTGGTAAAGAACCCACATGCCAATGCAGGAGACAAGACACACAAGGGCAAATAGGGGTTCGATCCTTGGATGGAGAGGATCCCCTGGAGGCAGAAATGGCAACCCACTCCAATATTCTTGCCTGGAGAATCCCATGGACAGAGGAGCTCGGTGGGCTGCAGTCCATGGGGTCGCAAAAGAGTCAGACAGGACTGAGCAACTGACACACACACACACACAGACACACACACACACACAGACACACACACACAGTGTATCATTTACTACTGGTTAGCTATTCAAGAACTGCTCCCAATCCTTTCTCTCTTTCCACCTCACACTATTGATGTTGGAAAACAAAATCTGTGCTTTCCCCATTTCTCTTGAAGCTAGAGACAAGCTTCTCTGGCCTATGAGATGTAAATGGAAGTGTTTTAGAGGAGGTTTCTTAGCAAGCTTCTTTTTTTCTCCAGTGAATCAGAGCACCCTCACTTCCAAATTTTTCTACCATTGAAAGCAACACCCAGAACAAAAACAACTGTTTTGTAACTATGAGGAAAGCAACAGATTCACAGGGATGCACTGTTAAAACCCTGAGCTTATGCCGGCAGTTGCCTATCTACACATTTCTTATTATGGGAGAAAAAGTAAATCCCTATTCGATAAGGTCAATGAGTTTTGAGTCTTAGGATCCAAAAGCATCTCTATTAATAGTTATGAATGAGAAAATAAGGATTCACGTGCTGACTTTTGTATATCAGCTCAGTTCAGCTCAGTCGCTCAGTCACGCCTGACTCTCTGTGACCCCATGAATCGCAGCACGCCAGGCTGCCCTATCCATCACCAACTCCCAGAGTTCACCCAGACTCACATCCATCGAGTCAGTGATGCCATCCAGCCATCTCATCCTCTGTCGTCCCCTTCTCCTCCTGCCCCCAATCCCTCCCAGCATCAGAGTCTTTTCCAGTGAGTCAATTCTTTGCATGAGGTGGCCAAAGTACTGGAGTTTTAGCTTTAGCATCATTTCTTCCAAAGAAATCCCAGGGCTGATCTCCTTCAGAATGGACTGATTGGATCTCCTTGCAGTCCAAGGGACTCTCAAGAGTCTTCTCCAACACCACAGTTCAAAAGCATCAATTCTTCAGCACTCAGCCTTCTTCACAGTTCAACTCTCACATCCATACATGACTCCTGGAAAAACCATAGCCTTGACTAGATGGACCTTTGTTGGCAGAGTAATGTCTCTGTTTTTGAATATGCTATCTAGGTTGGTCATAACTTTCCTTCCAAGGAGCAAACGTCTTTTAATTTCATGGTTGCAGTCATCATCTGCAGTGATTTTGGAGCCCTCCAAAAATAAAGTCTGACACTGTTTCCACTGTTTCCCCATCTATTTCCCATGAAGTGATGGGACCAGATGTCATAACATTGCTTCCAAGAGGACAAAGTGTCCTGGGTTCCGACTTTGTTTTAAAATGTTTTAAACTCTTTTTAAACTGATGCAACATGGTAAATCAACTGTACTTCAGTGAAAATGTTTTTTCACAAAGTTTTTGAACTTAAGGCCCAAACTGCTAAGCAGGTTCAAGTGTTCATCTTCATTATATCTCTCTCAACTTGCTGTTCTCACCAACCCACACACACATTTGTGCACACACACCTACTCAAAGACCTATATTTGCCCCTATTACCTAGTGCCAGGATGATAAATTGCTTTCATCTCCGGTGCCAACATTGATAGATTGGTAGTGGCTGTCCAGATCACTATGCTGAGAATAATTCTGAGGCAGACAATACAACTCGAGAGGAAGAGTTGATCAATCTGCCAAGGCCGCCATACAATGTGAAAAATGGAGCGGCAGCACCTGTGTTTTTGTAACAGTTGACCTGATCCAGTGTATCAGATTTTAATTGCTCAACCTAGTGTAATTCTTTTCTTCTCTCAACTCTGTAGGTAGGAATTCAGTATTTTGAAACTGGGACGTTTAAGTCCTCAAAGTATCGTAAATAAAACAATATCCAGCTAGCATACTTGAACTGGAATTGCAGAGAAAATATCATATCTTAAGTAACATTCAATATTTGCTGTACTGACCATGGGGTGCACCGCTTGCCTCTCCCCTTGAAGAAGAGCTTGACACTCAGCTACAAGATGGGCAACTAGCTGATAACATCCAGATGCAGAGCCTGCAGAATCCGCTTCAGCTTGCAAGCTGAGGACACATACTTCCTGAGCACTCAGACACTGATTAGAAAGGCGAGGGGTCAAGGCCTCACCATTTCTACCCAATATGCGGCTTCACTACTCTTCGCTCTGAGATTCCCCTTGTATTGGTCAAGACTTCATTAGATCTGTATCATGGTGTGAGGCCCTCAGAGCTTGATTCAGCTTCCTTCTGCCTTTTCTTTCACAGGGGGGAATGCCAGTTCAGCATTGCTGCCACACCCTGCTCCCTCCTTCTTTGTCTTTCACATGTGGTACTCCCTCCTCCTCCAGTACTCCTAACTCCATCGAGTGTTGGCTTCCTGGAGGCCCCAAACAAACACACAGACCTCGTATGGATATGTATGTGCTCAGTTGTTCAGCCGTGTCCGAATCTTTGCAACCCTATGGACTGTAGCCCACCAGGCTCCTCTGTCTATGGAATTTTCAAGGCAAGAATACTGGAGTGAGTTGCCATTTCCTTCTCCAGGGCATCTTCCTGACCCAGGGATCAAACCTGTGTCTCTTTGCATTTCCTGAGTTGGCAGACAGATTCTTTACCACTGAGCCACCTGGGATGATGCTAGTATGCTAGTATGGATATGGCTACTTACATTTACAAGGGCTTCCCTGGTGGCTCTGCAGCAAAGAATCCACTTGCCAATGCAGGACACTCAGGTTTGATCCCTGGGCCAGGAAGATCCCCTGGAGGAAGAAATGGCAACCCACTCTGGTATTCTTGCCTGGAGAGTCCCATAGACAGAGGAGCCTGGCATCCTGCAGTCCATGGGATTGCAAAGAGTCAGACACAACTTAGCAACTAAACAACAACAACTTACATTTACAAGACTTTTACATTAAGTGTACAACATTCCAAAAGAGGCAAAGTGCTGCATTGGCTTCAGCATCTGAGAATATGGATTAAAATCCCAGGCACTTAGCATCAAATGGCATTAAACTGGTGTCCTTATCTTTAAAATGAGGATACTAATGGTGATAACTGCTGGGGCCGTGTGAGGACTGAATGATATAATATCCATGAAATTGATTTCTAAACTATTAAGCCCTACGTTTCCCAACTTCCCTGGTGGCTCAGATGGGAAAGAATCTGCCTGTAATGCAGGAGACCTGGGTTTGATCCCTAGGTGGGAAATATCCCCTGGAGAAGGAAATGGCTACCCACTCCAGTATTCTTGCCTGGAGAATTCCATGGACAGAGAAGCCTAGGCACAGTTCACGGGGTCACAAAGAGTCGGACATGACTGAGTGACTTAAAAAAAATGCTGCATAAATTTTGCTTATCACTAACATGATTACAAACAAAACTAGTGGAGGTGATGGAATTCCAGTTGAGCTACTTAAAATCCTGAAAGATGATGCTGTGAAAGTGCTGCACTCAATATGCCAGCAAATTTGAAAGACTCAGCAGTGGCCACAGGACTGGAAAAGGACAGTTTTCAATCCAATCCCAAAGAAAGGCAATGCCAAAGAATGCTCAAACTATCGCACAATTGCACTCATCTCACATGCCAGTACTCTTGCCTGGAAAATCCCATGGATGGAGGAGCCTGGTAGGCTGCAGTTCATGGGGTCGCTAAGGGCTGGACACGACTGAGCGACTTCACTTTCACTTTTCACTTTCATGCATTGGAGAAGGAAATGGCAACCCACTCCAGTATTCTTGCCTGGAGAATCCCAGGGATGGAGGAGCCTAGTGGGCTGCCATCTATGGGGTTGCACAGAGTCAGACACAACTGACGTGACTGAGCAGCAGCACATGCTAGTAAAGTAATGCTCAAAATTCTCCAAGCCAGGCTTCAGCAATACGTGAACTGTGAACTTCCAGATGTTCAAGCTGGGTTTAGAAAAGGCAGAGGAACCAGAGATCAAATTGCCAACATCTGCTGGATCATCAAAAAAGCAAGAGAGTTCCAGAAAAACATCTATTTCTGCTTTATTGACTATGCCAAAGCCTTTGACTGTGTGGATCACAATAAACTGTGGAAAGTTCTGAAAGAGACGGGAATACCAGACCACCTGACCTGCCTCTTAAGAAATTTGTATGCAGGTCAGGAAGCACCAGTTAGAACTGGACATGGAACAACAGACTGGTTCCAAATAGGAAAAGGAGTATACCAGGGTCCAGCCCAGGTTGGATCCAGGGATTCCCTCAGGATGACGGCGTTGGCGATTAAGGATAGCAAAGCAGAGATTTTAGAGGCTCATTATAACTGGTTTACGTGGAAAATCAATATAACCCGTGACACCAGGTTTTCTCTGACCACAGAGGCCGCAGGCGCTCTCTCGAATCGCTGAAGGTGCCCCACCTTGGGCACCTTCTCGAGTGGGTCTTAGAAGCCCAGGCAAGTAAGTGGTCTCAGAGGACCTCCACGCTCCAATTATTTTGGCCTGAAGGAAGATCAGAAGAGAAAAGGAGGAAAAGGAAACAAGAAAGAATGACACACAGGGAGACCAAGCTTTGAGCAAGGCCCATAGCTTTATTTTCAAAGGGAGCTTATATACCTTAAGTTGTACATAGAGGATAATAGGGGGTGTGAAATCATGCAAAGTCGGCAGTCTTTGATCCTTATCGAGACCAGGCTTTCTTTTCTGCAAACTTATTGTATACAAATGGTTTAGGTGATTTACATCATCTTCTGGCCAGAAGGCCTGTTAACATTTTATGACTCTGATAAAGGTCTGTCAACCATAAGACTTATTTTCTCCAAGAGTAATTATTTTAAAGTGTGGCGCCATCCTCTGAAGGTGTTAGATAAAGCTGCATTCCTATAGGGCAGAGGTGCAGTGGGTTTACAACAAGGAAAGAATTTATTACCTTAAGGGTCTAAAGTTGTTAGCACCAAGGCCACTACTTATTTTTTCTACATACCAACTATATTAATTAATACACTTTCAAGGATACAATACAGGGGATGTGGAAACTTGGCAGCAAGCATTGGCTCAACAATGAAATCTTCTACTAGTTCTAACAATTCTTAACTCTCCGAGAGGCTCTATACTGTTTGAATATCTTAAGCTTCCCGTGCCTCTCGCTGTTGGGAGACTGTAAACAATCGTATGGATAGCTGTAGGAGTCCAGGTAAACCTGTCAGGCAAGTTAGAGAGCCATCTGAGGGGTTTGGATTGAAACACCCCTATTATGCCCAAGAGGCTAATTAGCTAGAGCTCTAAGTTGATTTCCTTCGGAGAAAGGTGATCGGGGATAGCCTCCTGTTAATGTCAGAGGAGTTGGTGAAAGTCGTAAAATAGTAAAACAGACAGATTCTGGTTTTGGGGTAGATGCTCAGGCAGGTCCAGGGGGGCCCCTCGAGTCCTGACTCGCCTTTGCATATTAGGCCTCTCCGCATGACCTTTGTCATGGGTGGGAACTCCCGTGCTGGCTCCCAGCAGGAGTACATCAAGGCTGTATATTGTCACCCTGTTTATTTAACGTCTATGCAGAGTACATCATGAGAAACGCTGGGCTGGAAGAAGCACATGCTGGAATCAAGATTGCTAGGAGAAATATCAATAACCTCAGATATGCAGATGACACCACCCTTATGGCAGAAAGTGAAGAGGAACTCAAAAGCCTCTTGATGAAAGTGAAAGAGGAGAGTGAAAAAGTGGCTTAAAGCTCAACATTCCGAAAACTAAGATCATGGCATCTGGTCCCATCACTTCATGGGAAATAGATGGGGAAACAGTGGAAACAGTGTCAGACTTTATTTTTCTGGGCTCCAAAATCACTGCAGATGGTGACTACAACCATGAAATTAAAAGACACTTACTCCTTGGAAGGAAAGTTATGACCAACCTAGATAGCATATTCAAAAGCAGAGATATTACTTTGCCAACAAAGGTCCGTCTAGTCAAGGCTATGGTTTTTCCAGGAGTCATGTATGGATGTGAGAGTTGGACTATGAAGAAAGATGAGTGCCGAAGAATTGATGCTTTCGAACTGTGGTGTTGGAGAAGACTCTTGAAAGTCCCTTGGACTGCAAGGAGATCCAACCAGTCCATTCTGAAGGAGATCAGCCCTGGGATTTCTTTGGAAGAAATGATGCTAAAGCTAAAACTCCAGTACTTTGGCCACCTCATGCGAAGAGTTGACTCACTGGAAAAGACTCTGATGCTGGGAGGGATTGGGGGCAGGAGGAGAAGGGGAGGACAGAGGATGAGATGGCTGGATGGCATCACTGACTCTGTGGACGTGAGTCTGAGTGAACTCCGGGAGTTGGTGATGGACAGGGAGGCCTGGCGTGCTGCGATTCATGGGGTGGCAAAGAGTCGGACACAACTGAGCAACTGAACTGAACTGAACTATTTATTACTGGGCTTCCCTGATAGCTCATTTGGTAAAGAATCCACCTGCAATGCGGGAGATCCCAGTTCGATTCCTGGGCTGGGAAGATTCCCTGCAGAAGGGATAGGCTACCCACTCCAGTGTTCTTGGACTTCCTTTGTGGCTCCAAGTAATCTTAAAAAACAACTACTGGCAGATCAATTAACATTCCTTTACAAGTATTGATTGTGCCTTTACCAGGATCTAGGAAACAAGGTTAACAAAGTCCCTGCCCTGGTGAAGCTTACATTTTCTACGCTAACGAAGTCAATATGAGTTTCATTTTAAAAATACTAATTAATTAGCAACAGGTCGCTAACAGTGGAGGCTGTATCTCTGGCTTGTGTTCTTAGTCACTCAGTTGTGTCCAACTCTTTGTGACCCCATGGACTGCAGCCCGCCAGGCTCCTCTGTCCATGGGGATTCTCCAGATAAGAATACTGGATTGGGTTGCCATGCCCTCTTCGTCTCTGTCTTGGTTCAAGTGTAATCCCAATTTGTTCTTGTCCCAGGCTTTGTCTTTGTTGATCTTTCCTGCTGAACTGCCTTTTCTTGCTTTTAGTTTCACCATCCTTGATGCTGTGAATCCTGCAGGGGGCTAACAGACTAGAGTGGTAACTTCTTACTACACTGCAGTTCAGCTGGCCTGCTGCTTGCCTCACACACTTTTTTTTTTCTCTTTGCTTTTCTCTCCTTGGTGACCCTACCCCCTCTTTTCCTGAACATTTGCACATCTCACTTCTCTAGCCCCTATTTCCCTGTCTTCACTTTGGCATTTCTTTTTTTGCTGCCACCCTCAGTGGGAGTTGTTCTCTCTGTGTCTTCAGACGGTCTTGTTGTTTTGGCAGGAAAACAACATACTTTCTGGCAGAAAACAACAGAAGACACACATCTCAGGAAATTAGACCTCTGTTTCTAACACTTCTTGGCACATTGTAGCCACAAGAACCAACATGCATGTCTAAGAGGTTTCGTCACTTCAGGTGAACTCAGGCCTCAACAAGATAGAAAGGAATGCAGCCATGCATTACAGACTGTGATCAGGGTCAGCTGGTCACCATTCACCAAGAGGTTGGCTGGGATGAAGTCACTGTATGGAGTATACAGTATCAAATGTCTGCAGAAACCTCTGGTCCAAAATATTTTATCACATTATACACCCAATTTTTAAATTGGCTTTTAAAATTTTTATCCTCATGCCTAGAAGCCAATAGATTAGTGGTTACCAAACTTTTTGACCATACTCTACTGTTAGAAATAAATATGTGTGCAAGTTAAGTCACTTCAGTTGTGTCTGACTCTTTGCAACACTGGACCATAGCCCTCCAGGCTCCTCTGTCCATGGAATTCTCCAGGCAAGAATATTGAAGTGGGCTGCCATTTCCTCCTCCAGGGGATCTTCCTGAACCAGTATCTTTTATGTCTCCTGCCTTAACAGGGAGGTTGAGAGCTGTGCTCAATTTCTGTGTTAGGAAGATTCCCTTGGAGAAGGAAATGGCAACCCACTCCAGTATTCTTGCCAGTTTCTGGCCTGGAGAAACTGTACTGTTTCATAGACTGTAGCCCAACAGGTTTCTCTGTCCATGGAATCACAAAGGGTTGGACATGTCTGAGTGACTAACATTTTCACTTCACTTTCTTTACCACTAGCACCACCTGGGAAGCCCAGAAATAAATATCTATATGTATAAGTACATGCATGTGTTTGTACATATGTGCATTTGTACACATATGTATTTTTATATATCTGAAACTAAAATTTCACAAAACAATATCACCTTTATTATGTGTGAAGCTCAAATTGTTCTTTTTCTTTTTAATCTAGTCTATCAATAATAACTTTTTAAATATATTGGTCTTGATCTTGGGATTTTTAATTTTTTTTTTGGTGCCTTTTCTACTCAATGTGGTAAAACTTATGGATTTCCTTCTTGGACTAATATTTTTAAATACGCAAAACAAAACTCATAGGATTACAAAGAAAATCAACTGTATTGAAATAGTCTTATCTTTGGACCTCTGTGGGGAAAAAGGGCCACATACATGGACCCAAGTTAAGAACCCGTGCTTGACTAAATTGATCTAACAACCGTCTGCAAGCCACAACCTGCAGTATGGAAGCGATGACTGTAGACAAAGGCTCAGAATACTTTGTAGTAATTCAACATTTCAGATGCTTTTTATCTTCTCATGGTTTTGTCATTCTCTTCTCCCTCCCTTTCTCCACGCTTCCTTTCCAGTGACAGCCCCTCCCCTGTGTGTGCACGCATGTGAGAGCACACACACACACACACACACACACACACACACACACAGAGCCAGGTCTTAGGTCACGTATCTGAAGTGAGACAAGACCCTGGACTACTGTGTCTGGCCCCCTTATGTCCTTACTCTCACTCCCAGGCTTTGCCTGGGTCCCAACCCCTCTGACCCCCACCACAGATCTATTTCATTGGCTTATTATCTCTGCAAGCCAGTGCTCGAAACTGTGGTTTTCTTGGTTTCCTACATGGCACTGTGATCTGATAAGTGCATTCTAACCAGAATAATGGTGGAGCCCAGAGTCCTCAAGTATCTCTCAAGTTTCAGTGACCTCTCTGTGACAGGTGTTTCCGTTAGATCTGTGGCTGAGCCTCCACCCCACTGCAGGAAGCCTCTCCCAGTCACTCCCAGGTTGATGTCCCTGATGCCCCAACCTGGCCCCGCGGCCATACAGAGCACACATTCTCCCCAGCAGTGAGCAGCTCAGTGAGGGCCTTCAGGAGGAACTGAAGTCACGGGCCACACTGAACGGCACAGGTGCTTTCTTGAATGGTTTGTGGCTAGGATTTGCCACAAAAAATGTGCGCCCTCCCCTAAACAAAGCAGGAAACAGGAAAAAGAACAGTCTGCTTCCTGTTTGGCCTGAGAATGAGCAGGCAGCTCTCGAATCATTATAATAGGCCAATAGAACTTCCTGGTCTAAAATATGAAACAGTTCAGTTCAGTCACTTAGTCGTGTCAGACTCTTTGCGACCTCATGGACTGCAGCATGCTAGGCCTCCCTGTCCATAACCAAATCCTGGAGTTTACTAAAACTCATGTCAATCAGATCGGGGATGCCATCCAATCATCTCATCTTCTGTCCTCCCCTTCTCCTCCTGCCATTTTCCCCAGCATCAGGGTCTTTTCCAATGAGTCGGTTCTTCGCATTAGGTGGCCAAAATATTGGAGTTTTATCTTCAGTATAAGTCCTTCCAATGAATATTCAGGACTGATTTCCTTTAGGATGGACTGGCTGGATCTCCTTGCAGTCCAAGGGACTCTCAACAGTCTTCTCCAACACCACAGTTCAGAAGCATCAATTCTTCAGTGCTCAGCTTTCTTTACAGTCCAACTCTCACATCCATACATGACCACAGGAAAAACCATAGCTATGACTAGATGGACCTTTATTGGCAAAGTAATGTCTCTGCTTTTTAATATGCTGTTTAGGTTGGTCATAGCTTTTCTTCCAAGGAGCAAGTGTCTTTTAATTTCACGGCTGCAGTCACCATCTGAATGATTTTGGAACCCCAAAAATAAAGTCTGTCACTGTTTCCACTGTTTCCCCATCTATTTGCCATGAAATGATGAGACTGGATGCCATGATCTTAGTTTTCTGAATGTTGAGTTTTAAGCCAACTTTTTCACTCTCTTCTTTCACTTTCATCAAGAAACTGTTTAGTTCTTCTTTACTTTCTGTCATAAGGATGGTGTCATCTGCATATCTGAGGTTATTGATATTTCTCCCAGCAATCTTGATTCCGGTTTGTACTTTCTCCAGCCCAGCATTTCTCATGATATACTCTGCATATAAATTAAATAAGCTTAAGGTGACAATATACAGCCTTGTATAAGGTGACAGTATACAGCCTTGGTATACTCCTTTCCCGATTTGGAACCAGTCAATTGTTCCATGTCCCATTCTAACTGTTGCTTCTTGATCTGCATATAGATTTCTCAGGAGGCAGGTCAGGTGGTCTGGTCTGATTCTCATCTCTTTAAGAATTTTCCAAGCAACACATTAGGAAGGCTTTTTTCTTGCCTTGAGTCACATCCTATTTCTGTTGGTATTGTTCTGTGCTTCTGGGCTCAGGAAAACAAGTCCAGCCTTTCAGATGATAATGGCAGAGCCCAGGGAAAAGGAAGTAACTCAATTCTCCGTGGACTTCACAGTGAAGGGTTTTAGTACAGTGTTGATTTAATCATTACAGTAACTCTCTGAGGTAGGTATTATTAATATTATTACCTAGTGTTATTAGGTTTAGTAAACAAACTAGAGAATGCATAGTTAAATTCAAATTTCAGATAAAAGCAAATAAATTTTAATATAAAGATGCCTCTTCCCCTCTCCCCAAATTGTGACATTAATGTGTGCATAGAGAACAGCTACCAAAGTGTCATATATGTTACTGGCATCCCTATTATTATGTCCATTTTGGAGCTGTGGAAACTATGGTTCAGAGGCTGGCAAGAAGCAGAGCTGGGATCCAAGCCCAGGTCTTTGGTTTTAAAGTTCAGTTGTTTTTTCTTTTCTTCCAACACATGATACAATTACATAGTATCTCCCCCTGACCCACTCCAAGCAAAATGTGGACTTCCTTGGAGGTCCTGTGGTTAAGATTTCCCCTTCCATTGAAAAGGGTGAGGATTCAATCCCTGATAGGGGAGTTAAGATCCCCCATGCCTCATGGTCAAAAAATCAAAACATAAGACAGAAACAATATTGTAATAAATTCAATGTTGTGTTGTTGTCTTCATGGGCTTCTTAGGTGGTGCTAGTGGTAAAAAAACCCATTTGCCAATGCAGGAACTATGAGAGACAGGGTTCTATCCCTGCATCAGAAAGGTCCCCTGGAGAAAGGAATGGCAATCTGCTCCAGTATTCTTGCCTGGAAAATTCCATGGGCAGAAGAGCCTGGAAGCTACAGTCCACAGGATCGCAAAGGGTCAGACACAACTCAAGCGACTGAGCATGCACAGAGAGAGCTACCAAAGCAATTAAAACAAACAAATAAACATCAAGCCAGAAAATAGCAAACAAAGAAATCAAACATATTTTCAACTAAGAGAAAACAACCCAGAGGAAACTATTGCTCTGTTTACTTGTGGGCAGAATTCCTGGTGAGAAACCAGCAAGAGCTTTAGCTTGGCGTGAACACTGGAGGTGTTTGGTGACCCTGAGAACAGAAGAGAACTGTGGACCGGAAGCCCCTTCCATACAGAGCTGTTTCCAGGGCCTCTGGAAAGCACCCTCCTTTATCACGGAAGTGGAGGGAAAGGGGAGATTGGACTGCTGATGCATGCCTTTCCACCTGGTGTCACTGGAACCTGATGTCCTAATCATATTTCCCTGTCACCTCTCAGCACTGATTTACTTTCTCTTCCCATTCTCCATGCGGCAGAACTAATTGCCTGCCTAATTGCCAAAACTAATTGCAGTGACATTCATTGTTCATCTGCTCTCTTCTCTGGCTGGAGCTCAGGCAGGTGGCTCACGCAAAGGCAAGGATGGAATTATTTCTGGGTTGCTTCAGGGACACAGTGCTTCAGAGCAGTGTCCCAGCAATAGCTTCAGTCATGGAGGTGGGTCAAGGAAATAGCTTCCTGGCTGTGGAGAAGACGGTGGTTCCTGGCAGGGGTTCACCTTCTTCTGGCTTGAAATGGGATTGGTTTGACAGATTTTGAGTCCATTAAATTATACTTCTCTGGAGTCCTTTTCTCCCATTTAGAGATTAGAATTAGACTTGTTGATTAAAAAATCGAGAGAGATGTGCCTGCTTCTCTCTGGCCCCATGGTTGGTTAGAGGCAGGGCTTGGATCTGGTACCCTGATGCTCCTTACTGTTACTCTTGCACTAGTTTTCTTTTACATTTCCTTATACATTTTTATTAAAACACTATCAAGTAATTTCCTCATCAGTAGCTAGAATAACAGTTGTTAATATTTACTGAGTTGTTATGAACATGAAGCCCTTTCCATACTTTTAAAATTTAATCCTCAAAAACAGCAGCGTGAGGAGGTGCTATCAGCATCCTTAATTTACAAATGCAAGGAGAGCTTAATAGTTTGCTTTGGTTCAATCCGCTGGCCAATACAAAGTCATGTGCAGGATCCTTATGACCATTTCTGGATTCTGATAGATGGAAGAACTTCCAAAGATGAATTGAAGGTAGTAGTTGGAGCAGTTTAAAACTAATCAGCCAAATTATGCAAATTATTATGTACATTTATTGTTGACCCAGGAGTCATGACATCCTCTTTTCTTCCATATTACTGACACAAACACAAATGGACTGCAATCCTGGTTTGGAGTTTAGCTCAAGGAGTTTCGGAGGACTTCCGGGGACTCACCACACAAAGGACAAAAAGACAGTGTGTTGAGAGTTGGAGGCCCAAGTATCTGCCTCTAGCAAGCTATGCAGGATGACCTGGTCACCTCAGTTTCTTCCGTGAAATGACGGGATTAGACTCCGCGGTCTAGTAGACCAAAATCATCGCCATCCTACGTGTCTTAGATGGCCCGTCCAAGATGGAAGCACACAATGGCAGAGGCCTGTGATAACTTTCAAGACAGCTCTCCAGTTACTGTAAATAAAAGTCTTATTGTTTGGTTCTTGATCTTGTCCCCACTCAGTGACAGGAAGAATAATAAAAGCACTGTCACTATTGTGTGAAATGAGAGATTTCTCATCCAGAAGAGAACTAGGACATATACAATAGCAAACTATGTGGAAGCTGAGAAAATAATTATATAATTGATTAAACAGGGTAGGAAAAATGAATTGTGATAAGGGAAAAAGACTAACAGTTTAAAAAAGTTTTGGAATTTTGTTTGCCGAAAAGGAAGTAGTGTAAGGTGACTAATGTATAGAAAGAAAGAACTATTTCAAAGAATTTTTAAGAGGAAGACCTAAACACAATTAGAAGAAAACCAGGAGAGAAAAAAGAAAAATTTAATTTTATCTGATGGAAAAAAAAGCTGTCTTCATGAAAAACAGAGATTTTGAAATGAAGAATTCTGTCTTCAATTGCCTTTTTAGAATTCCTCTGGGTAGTTTTATGAGGCCCTTGTGATCTTAAAACATCGAAATGCCTGTTTGAGGGAAATATAGTAAGGCATGAATTTAAAAATGAATTTTATAGTAGAACACTCATTAGCAGGATGTTCCTTGGAAACCTGGTAGAAAGATCTCCAGAGAAGAGGGCAGAATTTGAGTTCCTAATCCGATCCTTCTTGCTGTGTGACCTTGGGCAAGTCCCTCCGTCTCTCAGGGCCTCGTGTCCTCCGATTTGCATGAAGTCATTGGATTGAATGCCTCGAAGGCCATATTCTGTATGTTTGCATTGCTCATTGTAGATCATACTTAAAAAACCATTTGGTTAGTCATAGGTCTATAGACCATATGCATTAGGATAAAATCCAGAAAATGTATTTTTAAGATTCACATCTGGGCCGGATGAAACACAAGCTGGAATCAAGATTGCCAGGAGAAATATCAGTAACCTCAGATATGCAGATGACACCACCCTTATGGCAGAAAGTGAAGAGGAACTAAAAAGCCTCTTGAAGGTGAAAGAGGAAAGTGAAAGGACTCCAAAATGGACATAACAATAGGGATGCCAGTAACATATATGACACTTTGGTAGCTGTTCTCTATGCACACATTAATGTCACAATTTGGGGAGAGGGGAAGAGGCATTTTTATATTAAAAATTATTTGCTTTTATCTGAAATTTGAATTTAACTATGCATTCTCTAGTTTGTTTACTAAACCTAATAACACTAGGTAATAATACTAATAATACTACCTCAGAGAGTTAGTGTAATGATTAAGTCAACACTGTACTAAAACCCTTCACTGTGAAGTCCACGGAGAATTGAGTTACTTCCTTTTCCCTGGGCTCTGCCATTATCATCTGAAAGGCTGGACTTGTTTTCCTGAGCCCAGAAGCACAGAGCAATACCAACAGAAATAGGATTTGACTCAAGGCAAGAAAAAAGCCTTCCTAATGTGTTGCTTGGAAAATTCTTAAAGAGATGGGAATCAGACCAGACCACCTGACCTGCCTCCTGAGAAATCTATATGCAAGTCAAGAAGCAACAGTTAGAACGGGACATGGAACAATTGACTGGTTCCAAATCGGGAAAGGAATACATCAAGGCTGTATATTGTCACCCTGCTTATTTAACTTATATGCAGAGTACATCATGAGAAATGCTGGGCTGGAGGAAGCACAAGCCAGAATCAAGATTCCTGGGAGAAATATCAATACCTCAGATATGTAGATGACACCATCCTTATGACAGAAAGTAAAGAAGAACTAAACAGTTTCTTGATGAAAGTGAAAGAGGAGAGTGAAAAAGTTGGCTTAAAACTCAACATTCAGAAAACTAAGATCATGGCATCCGGTCCCATTATTTCATGGCAAATAGATGGGGAAACAGTGAAAACAGTGAAGACTCTATTTTTGGGGTTCCAAAATCACTGCAGATGGTGACTGCAGCCGTGAAATTAAAAGACACTTGCTCCTTGGAAGAAAAGCTATGACCAACCTAAACAGCATATTAAAAAGCAGAGACATTACTTTGCTAACAAAGATCCATCTAGTCAAAGCTATGGTTTTTCCAGTAGTCATGTATGGATGTGAGAGTTGGACCATAAAGAAAGCTGAGCGCTGAAGAATTGATGCTTCTGAACTGTGGTGTTGGAGAAGACTGTTGAGAGTCCCTTGGACTGCAAGGAGATCCAGCCAGTCCATCCTAAAGGAAATCAACCCTGAATATTCATTGGAAGGACTTATATTGAAGCTGAAACTCCAATACTTTGGCCACCTGATGTGAATAACTGAGTCATTGGAGAAGACCCTGATCCTGGGAAAGATTGAAGGCAGGAGGAGAAGGGGATGACAGAGGATGAGATGGTTGGATGACATCACCAACGCGATGGACATGAGTTTTAGTAAACTCTGGGAGTTGGTGATGAATAGGGAGGCCTGGCGTGCTGCAGTCCATGGGGTAACAAAGAGTTGGACACAACTGAGCAACTGAACAGAACTGAGCTGAATGTGTTGCTTCTGGCTATGGGTTGCAGCTCAGGCTCAGAAAGGCTGAAGAGGAGAATGGAACATCAGAAGAGTGACTGAACTTTGCCTTCAGGTAGGTCCCTTCCCTGGGCTTCCCTAGTGCTCCATGGTAAAGAATTTGCCTGCAATTCAGGAGCCACAGGAGACCTGAGTTTTTTCTTTTTTGTTTTTCTTTTTTAATTTTTTAATTATTATTATATTTTTACTTTACAATGTTGTATTGGTTTTGCCATACATCAACATGCATCCACCACGGGTGTACACATGTTCCCCATCCTGAACCCCCCTCCCACCACCCACCCCAAACCATCCCTCTGGGTCATCCCAGTGCACCAGCCCCAAGCTTCCTGTATCCTGCATCGAACCTGGACTGGCGATTCATTTCTTATATGATATTATACACGTTTTAATGCCATTCTCTCAAATCACCGCCCCCCCACAGAGTCCAAAAGACTGTTCTATACATCTGTGAGACCTGAGTTTGATCCCTGGTTTGGGATGATCCCCTGGAGGAGGACATGGCTACCCATTCCAGTATTCTTGCCTGGAGGATTCCATGGATAAAGAAGCCTGGAGTACTACAGCCCGTGGGGTCACAAAAGAGTCAGACATGGCTGAAGCAACTTAGCACGCATGCACAGGTCCCTTCCCTACCCTGAGATTCTGAACTGGTATTTTGAGCTGCTTTTCCCATGAAGAAGAACTGAAAACAGCTTAGGAGGAGACAGGTGGAATCAGGAGTGTGGTGACACAACACAACAGCATTTTCTCAGTGATTTTAGGAAAAGTCAGGGATGGAATCTGGTGGCTGACTTCACACTTGGTGGTCTTCAGTGGACCTTCTGAGGACCCAAGTAATCAAAGGCACCTTCAAAGTTGGTGAGCATGAAGCTTCTATAATTAAGAGAGCCCTCTTTAAGTAAAAAAAAAAAATTGCAGATTTACAAATACAAAATTAGGCAAGGAAGTGAAATATTTACTTCAAATAAGAAAATAGATCATGACAGATTTCAGGATCACTGAAGATTTAGGTCCTTTTCTTCCGAGATCTTGTCAGGCAATTTACCAGAAACACTTCTGATTGTCAAGCTGCTCTTTCCACCTGGATCGCTCTACAGTGCTCAGCAACTCAGACCCCTGTGGGGCCAGATAAGTGAGGGGATCTTCTGTGTATACTTTACTCGGTTCATGATTTATCTTCTCCTGCACCCAACTGAAACTTTTATGTGTGTGTTAGTCACTCAATCGTGTCCGACGCTTTGTGACCTCATGGGCTGTAGCCCGCCAGGCTCCTCTGTCTATGAAATTCTCCAGGCAAGAATACTAGAGTGGGTTGTCATGCCCTCCTCCAGGGGATCTTCCCATCCCAGGGATCAAACCCAGGTCTCCCGCACTGCAGGCAGATTCTTTACCATTTGAGCCACCCAGGATAATAGAATACTTTTATAATTGTACTTATTATATATATAATATATATATATATATATAACTGTACAGTTATAATATATACAAGTGATATTGTAAGAGTGTCAATGGAGAACTAAAAAAAAAAACCAGTGGGGGGAACTTTAATAATCCCACCATCTTAACCAACCATCTTTTTCCTTTGTCCATGTTCCCTTTTCAGTCCATGGGCATAACATGTGTGTTTGAAATCATGGTACAGATACAGTTTCATATTCTTTTTCTCTTAACATGCCATCATTTCCCTATGGTGCTCTATTGTTTCTATCAACTTGGTATTTCTAGGATGCACAGTTATCCAGTCTCCTACCATTATCAGAAATTTATATTATACAAATAAGAATGATGAAGATGAGAATGGAGTTTTACCCTGGCTATGGACAGTTCTAGGCTTCCCAGGTGGCACAGTGATAAACAGTCCGCCTGCCAATGTAGGCGGTAGGAGACTCAAGAGACTTGAGCTCAACTCTTGGGTGGGGAAGATCCCACAGAGGAGGAAATGGCAACCCACTCTAGCGTTCTTGCCTGAGAAATCCCATGGACAGGATCCTGGCAGGCTGAAGTTCATGGAGTCACAAAGAATCAGACTTGACTGAGCGTACACAGACAGCATGGACAGTTCTAACGTGCAAAAAAAAATTTTTTTGAAGAAAGACCCTACTGCTGCTGCTAAGTCACTTCAGTCGTGTCCGACTCTGTGCGACCCCACAGATGGCAGCCCACCAGGCTCCCCCGTCCCTGGGATTCTCCAGGCAAGAACACGAGTGGGTTGCCATTTCCTTCTCCAATACATGAAAGTGAAAAGCGAAAGTGAAGTCACTCAGTTGTGTCCGACCCTCAGCGACCCCATGGACTGCAGCCTTCCGGGCTCCTCCGTCCGTGGGATTTTCCAGGCAAGAGTACTGGAGTGAGCTGCCATTGCCTTCTCTGGAAGAAAGACCCTAGTAACATTTTAATTCACAGAGGCATAAATAATCTGTCATAAGAGAAAAATCAGTCAAAACAATTACTAGGTGTGGGCAAATAAAGAAACCATCAGCAGGTTGGATTTCTACTTTTCAAGTAATTTCTTCAGGTAAGCAATGGAAAATCCAGTGCGAATGACCCTTCTCATGAGGTTATTGAATAGAATAAACAGAGATTGCCATCTGACTGAGTACTACAGGGGACATTATTATTTTCTTAAGGAGCATTTCCTAGTGCAAAGTATTTCTACCAAAGTCACCCCTTGCCAATTCTAGGGAAATAATTTAATTATGCTATTTAGAATAGAAATTATTCCACAGAATAATACTGTGAGGACCCTCTCTCTGAGAAAATCGGAACAAAACGTTTCTGTAGGCTCAGTAGTTCTGCCTTCCTGGGTGGAAATTAGCTGCTGAGCACAGTGATTCAGAACTTCATGGAACAGTTGCTGTGGGTGGACTCATGCCACTCACGTCCCCCTTTACGCCCATGGCTACACCTTCTAACCTTTTACTTTCTCAGCTTCTCAGTGTGGTGCAGCAACCAAACCACCCTGGAGGGGGTTGGCTTTTTAAAATTCCACTATAAAAAAAAACTTGGGTAATGAAGACGTGGCAAAAGAATCAAAAATCTCTTATTCTAAATCCTCTGATGTCAACCGCCAGCAAGATCAGGGTTTGAAACGGTTGTTTATGTGATTTGAAATTGTCTCCACAGTGCAGTCAATTCATAAGTAAAGTGATTACAGCTCCTCACAAGTCACTGACAGCTTTACACCTAAGACGGGTCTAAGCTACTAAAATTATGCCTAAGTCATTTTTGGAATGAACCTAAACCTTAATTGACTTGATTCACTTTATTTGGGAGGTTCCTAATATGTCAAAGGTTGTCGCAAAGGTCCTGTATGAGAATTTAAATCTCATGCGCTCATGTGAAGGGCAGACAGGGGTCTAAGAGTGTCTTAGCAGAGGCCAGGTGTCTATTTCAGCTGAAGATATCATAGAAGTTATGACAGTGTTGAGGCTTAGACCCTCCCCAAACTTCAACCTGTAACCTCTCTTCAAACTTTGTGGCTTTATTGCCTTATAATGAAAGGCAAGATTTGGGGTTAACTACAAAGAACTGGTTTCACAGAATCTCCTAAGGTATTAATCTCCCTTCTGCATCAGTGACTCATTTGATGTCACAGGGATGGCGATGATCAAAGGGTTTCCGCCTGGCAAAGACAAAAATGTGTACATTCCATTTTTTTTTTTAATTTTATAAAAGCCAATGTCTATGTGAACCAAAAACAGGGACTGACATTGTGACCAGCCAATTTTCTCCCTGATGCTTTTGTAAAATGAAATTTTCTTTGCTTCCTATTTTTATTCTGTCTTATAGTGTTGCTGGCATGGGTAACAATCACACTTGGCGCTTCTGTCGTGCTTTTCATCCAAAGATTTCAAAGTGCTCCCCAACAGGATTTCATCTTCACTGCAGGGCAGGGAGGAAGGTCAGCTCTATTTTGCCTAGTGAGCAGATGGAATGCTGAGAGGTGACATGACTTATAAGCCTGCCCTGCAAAGCGGCAGGGGGAGAACCAAGTTAGAGCCCAAGCTTCCCAATTTCTAACTCCATCTGCTGTTCACTTGTCCAAACTGATGTGGCCTCTTCTTCGAAGGGCTTGAACAGTCAAACCCAGCAAGACATGTTACAAACAGCTTGTTAAGTGTTTTCCTTGGAAAGTCACCATGCCAAGGTGAACTGACCTCCAGGAGAAACTAGAAGCCCCAATCCAAAGAGGTTGGATTTGTTTTGAGAACTAGTTTTCAGACTTTAGGAGCTTGGAAAAATATGCCTAAAAAGTGAGTGCAAATCTTCTGAGTGAAAAATGGCTACCAGATTTCAATACTTGAAAATATCAAAGTATTGGCAAGGAAGTCAAGCAACAGGAATCTTATACTCTGCAGTTGGGAATGTAATTAGTACCACCACACAGGAAAACAATTTAGCAGTAGCTTATAAAGTTGAACATGAACATGCACTTCAACCCAGTCATTCCATATCTGTGTATTAATATACACATGTATGTATAGGTATACCTGGGCTTCCCTGGTGGCTCAAAGAATCTGCCTGCAATGTAGGAGATGGGTTAGGAAGATCCTCTGCAGAAGGGAATGGCTACCCTCTCTAGTATTCTTTCCTGGGAAATCCCATGCACAGAGGAGCCTGGGCTTGCAAAAGAGTCAAACATGACTTAGCAACTAAACAACAATAAGTGTGCTGTGCGCTATGCTCAGTTGCTTAGTTGTATCTGACTCTGTGACCTCATGGGCTATAGTCCACAAGTCTCCTCTGTCCATGATATTTTCCAAGCAGGAATATTGGAGTGGATTGCCATCTAAACAACAAAAAATATGTACACATAAGATATATATAATTCATGAGGTGAAATATTATCCGGGGTGAAGATGAATAAATCATATATCCACATAAAATATGGATAAATCTTATCTATAGTACTTAACAGGAAAAAAGCAAGACTGAGTAGATAAGCTAAAAACTGAATCTATTTTTGTAAAGCTCAAAAATATGAGAACTAAACATATGGTCAGAGGCACAAACATATACAGGACAAAACTATTTTTTAAAAAATAAGGGATGATAAAGACAAAAGCAGGTGGTACATCTACATCTTGGGAAAGACAGGAATCTGAGATTGGGGAGCATATAAATCAAGGTTCTCCAGACAATCAGAGCCAATAATATATGTATAGGTAGAGATTCATTATAAGGAATTGGCTCATAAGATTATGGAGGCTGGGAAGTCCCACAACCTGCCATCTGCCAGTTGGAGGCCCTGGAAAGCAGGTGGTACAGTTCTGGTCCAAAGGCCCAAGAGTCAGTGAAGCCTATTGGGGAGATCCCAGTCCAAGGGCAGGAGATGACCAACATCTCAGCTCAACAGGCAGGAAGCAAAAAGGGAAAATTTTTCCTTCTTCTACATTTTTGTTTTATTCAGGCCCTAAACAGGTTGGGTTACTTTGCCAACAAAGGTCCATCTAGTCAAAGCTATGGTTTTTTCAGTAGTCAGGTATGGATGTGAGAGTTGGACTGTAAACAAAGCTGAGCGTCGAAGAATTGATACTTCTGAACTGTGGTGTTGGAGAAGACTCTTGAGAGTCCCTTGGACTGCAAGGAGATCCAGCCAGTCCATCCTAAAGGAGATGAGTCCTGAGTGTTCATTGGAAGGACTGATGTTGAAGCTGAAACTCCAATACTTTGGCCACCTCATGCGAAGAGTTGACTCACTGGAAAAGACCCTAATGCTGGGAAGGATTGGGGGCAGAAGGAGAAGGGGACAACAGAGGATGAGATGGCTGGATGGCATCACCGACTCGATGGACATGGGTTTGGGTAGACTCCAGGAGTTGGTGATGGACAGGGAGGCCTGGCGTGCTGTGATTCATGGGGTCGCAAAGAGTCGGACAGGACTGAGCCACTGAACTGAACTGATCCAATAATTAATCAGGAAAAGTATCTGAAGCAAGTATGACATAAAAAGAGTTATTATAGTTAGTCTATAAAGAGTTCATATAAACTGAGAAGCAAGATATTAAATATAAAATCTGAGAAAGTATATGAACAAACAATTTATAGAAAAATTCACATGACAAGTATATGAAAGAGGTTTAAGCTTTATTCATAAACAAAAAATGCAGATTGGTTAGAGTAACTTTTTAAAAATTTGTAACATTGATGAAGATTGGAAAAATCCTTAGCGCTGGCAGGAGGTCAGTGGAGCAAGCATAAACACTGCTGATGTACATTTTTTTTAAAGCATTTTAGAGATAGAATTCAGTAGCTTTAACTAAGCCCATAATTTTTCACCCAATTCAGTACTCAAAACCTTTCCAAAAGAAATCATTAGACACTGAAAGCAACATGTTCAAAGCAACATTATCTTTAACGGGAAAAAATCTGTGCAAATGCTAAACAATAGGAAAATGGTTAAATAAAGTGTAGCAACCCTCAACAGAAAGCATACAACTATTAGCAATGGTGTTTTTAAAAAAGTATCTACTGATATGGAGGCACACTCATGCTAAATGAAAATCAGATACAGAATTATTTGTACAGCACAATTTAGATTTGTAAAATACATGTACACACACACATTCTCTCTCACACACACACCCAAAGGAAAATGCATGGAAGTTGCCAAAATGTTTAAATCGTGATCACTGCATTATGGATTTGTGTGGTTTTTAGTTTCTCCCATATTTCTTTCCATGGCTTCTAAATTTTCTAGTTTAATAATAAAATATAATATTTTTGAGATAAAAGCATACACAATAAACAGGCATTTCCTGTAACACAATAGTGCTGGGCCATAAAGTGTCTACTGTAGGGTGATGGACTCACATGTTTTAACAAAGAGAATATCACATCCTGGGAGCCCTCTCAGCCCAGGCAAAAGCAGGACAGTTGGTCATCCTATCTTTTGGCTTGAAAAAAATCAGTGGGGTGGAAAGAAATCCCAACTGTGAACTGCAAAAGCAGTCACGATGATTCCTTGAGTCTCCTTATAGATAGAAGTGGCTATTTTGACCTTGCAGATTTTTATCAAGAATTTTAAACAAGTCATGCCTTAAAGAGATTGTTGAAAGCAGGGCAGATTGCATCAGTGCTACATTAAGGCTGGTTAAGCTACATTACACAGGCTCTGAAAGCATACCCAAATAGGTCAGGAAACAACTACCTCTTTCTTGTCTTCAAGAAGAGAAACCTATTTTATTTATCTCTCTTTTCATTTTTGTGCTGAGCATATTCTTTCCTTTTGCAAGAGTGGGAGTGGCCGGTGTAACATGTAACCAGAGGAAAACTGAGCTCAGCTTAGAGGAGCTGAGGGGAGTCAGCTCAGAGGGTGAAGTGAACTCCCAGTTAGGGCTAAAGCCCTCTGGAAGAACAAGGATTCAGGTTAGACTGCCTTTACCTGCCTTTCCTGAACCATCAGGACAAATCCCCTCCCATGCTACATCTACAGGGAGTTTTTCTACATCTTTGCTTAGGAAGCATCTGGAAAAAATGATAGCGTTAACATACTGAGTGTGCCAACAGCCATCACTTATCACAGAGGAGAGCCACTTGTGGCAGACCAGGAAGTGACAGGGCTGTCAATTGTCTGTGTTTGAGTCAAGCCTTGTACCTTTCAGTTCAGTTCAGTTCAGTCGCTCAGTTGTATCCGACTCTTCGCTACCCCATGAATCGCAGCACGCCTGGCCTCCCTGTCTATCACCAACTCCCGGAGTTAACTCAGACTCACGTCCATTGCATCAGTGATGCCATCCAGCCATCTCATCTTCTGTCGTCCCCTTCTCCTCCTGCCCCCAATCCCTCCCAGCATCAGAGTCTTTTCCAATGAGTCAACTCTTCTCAAGAGGTGGCCAAAGTATTGGAGTTTCAGCTTCAACATCAGTCCTTCCAATGAACACCCAGGACTCATCTCCTTTAGGATGGACTGGTTGGATCTCCTTGCAGTCCAAGGGACTCTCAAGAGTCTTCTCCAACACCACAGTTCAAAAGCATCAATTCTTTGATGCTCAGCTTTCATCACAGTCCAACTCTCACATCCATACATAACTACTGGAAAAACCACAGACTTGACTATATGGACCTTTGTTGGCAAAGTAATATCTCTGCTTTTCAATATGCTATCTAGGTTAGTCATAACTTTCCTTCCAAGGAGTAAGTGTCTTTTAATTTGATGGCTACAATCACCATCTGCAGTGATTTTGGAGCCCCCAAAAATAAAGTCTGACACTGTTTCCACTGTTTCCCCATCTATTTCCCATGAGGTGATGGGACCAGATGCCATGATCTTCGTTTTCAGAATGTTGAGATTTAAGCCACTTTTTCACTCTCCACTTTCACTTTCATCAAGAAGGTTTTGAGTTCTTCTTCACTTTCTGCCATAAGGGTGGTGTCATCTGCATATCTGAGGTTATTGATATTTCTCCCGGCAATCTTGATTCCAGTTTGTGCTTCCTCCAGTCCAGCGTTTCTCATGATGTACTCTGCATATAAGTTAAGTAAACAGGGTGACAATTTACAGCCTTGACGTACTCCTTTTCCTATTTGGAACCAGTCTGTTGTTCCATGGTCCAGTTCTAACTGTTGCTTCCTGACCTACATACAGGTTTCTCAAGAGGCAGGTCAGGTGATCTGGTATTCCCGTCTCTTTCAGAATTTTCCACAGTTTATTGTGATCCACACAGTCAAAGGCTTTGGCATAGTCAAGAAAGCAGAAATAGATGTTTTTCTGGAACTCTCTTGCTTTTTCCATGATCCAGCAGATGTTGGCAGTTTGATCTCTGGTTCCTCTGCCTTTTCTAAAACCAGCTTGGACATCAGGAAATTCACGGTTCACGTATTGCTGAAGCCTGGCTTGGAGAATTTAGAGCATTACTTTACTAGTGTGTGAGATGAGTGCAATTGTGCGGTAGTTTGAGCATTCTTTGGCATTGCCTTTCTTTGGGATTGGAATGAAAACTGACCTTTTCCAGTCCTGTGGCCACTGCTGAGTTTTCCAAATTTGCTGGCATATTGAGTGCAGCACTTTTACAGCATCATCCTTCAGGATTTGGAATAGCTCAACTGGAATTTCATCATCTCCACTAGCTTTGTTCGTAGTGATGCTTTCTAAGGCCCACTTGACTTCACATTCCAGGATGTCTGGCTCTAGGTCAGTGATCACACCATCGTGATTATCTGGGTCGTGAAGATCTTTTTTGTATAGTTCTTCTGTGTATTCTTGCCATCTCTTCTTAATATCTTCTGCTTCTGTTAGGTCCATACCATTTCTATCCTTTTTCGAGCCCATCTTTGCATGAAATATTCCTTTGGTATCTCTGATTTTCTTGAAGAGATCCCTAGTCTTTCCCATTCTGTTGTTTTCCTCTATTTCTTTGCATTGATTGCTAGATACAAAAGAAAACAAACAAACAAACACTGGGACAGAATTCTGGTAATTGTTGATCTAGGTAAAATACATTGTATGTATTATTCTTTGAGTTTTTCTGTGGACTTTTACATTTTCAAAACTATAAAGTCAGGGGAAAAGTAAGAAACCTTTTCTTGTTGAAGTGTCTGGCACTTGGCTTCTTATCTGCAAACCTGTTAAAACAGAAAAGATGAACAACATGGCCTGAATGGGAATGAATAAGTCAAGCACTTAAAATACACCCTAATTTTTTATAAGTCAAGCAGGAATTAGTAGAGGGAAATCTCTGGGTTTTAATATAAAGTGAAGTCGCTCAGTTGTGTCCAACTCTTTGAGACCCTTTCGACTGTAGCCTACCAGGCTCCTCTGTCCATGGGATTTTCCAGGCAAGAGTACTGGAGTGGGTTGCCATTTAAACACCACTTAATTCTCAATGAAATTTTAGAGGAATTAAATACATGATGTGTGAGCACTTAGAAAGCACAAGAACAACCCTTAGGAGATGACATATGTTATGAAGAATTTTTGTTGTTCAGCTGCTAAATCATGTACAACTCTTTGTGACCCCATGGACTGCAGCATGGCAGGCTTCCCTGTCCTTCAACATCTCCTGGAGGTTGCTCAGATTCAGTCCATTAAGTCGCTGATGCTATCTAACCATCTCATCCTCTGCCATCTTCTCCTTTTGTAGTCAATCTTGCCCACATTGGGTCCCCCCCCCCCCCCAGTGAGTTGGCTCTTTGCATCAGGTGGCCAAAGTGTTAGAACTTCAGCTTCAACATCAGTCCTTCCAATGAAAATTCAAGGTTGTTTTCCTTTAGCATTTACTGGTTTGATTTCCTTGCAGTCCAAGAGACTCTTAAGAGTCTTCTCCAGCACCATAATTCAAAGGCATCAATTCTTCAGTGCTCAACCTTCTTTGTGATCCAGTTCTCACATCTGTACATGACTACTAGAAAAACCATAGCTTTGACTATATGGACCTTTGTTGGCAAAATGATGTCTTTGCTTTATAATATATTGTCTATGTTTGTTATGAAGAATAGCCATGCAAAACACCTTTCCCAGAGGGGAATCAAAGATACAATTTAATTGCAACAGAGTATTTGAAAAAGTCAATCATATTGGTATTGTGATTAAAATGGAAAATATAAAGTGGGTGATTAGCTGAGTCTTCCTTCCCATTCTTCATTCCTTCATCCCTTCACTCATTCGTTCAGTATTAATCATGTGTTCAGCACTACAGAGACAACCACCCTATTAGAATGAATGAACACATTACTGTCAACTCAGGCTTAAAGGAAATTTCTAAGTTTCTAAAGTGTGCTCTAGGACCAAAGCATCAGGATCACATGTGGTGCTTGTTAGACATGCACATCTGAAGTCCCATCCCACACTTACTGAGTCAAAATTTCCAGAAATGAGACTTGGCAATCTGCATGTTTAACAAATGTTCCAGATAATTCTTTTGTACACTAAAATCTGAGAGCCACACCAAAGTTCTCTGCTCTCTTTTCTGAAATCTTAAATATATTAATCAGTAAGTTAGGTGGATTCCAAGTTGGAGTAAAAATTGATAAACCATATTAAAGAATCAAACTTGAAAAAGACCTTGACAAAGGACAAAGGTGGAATGAAATTAATGATATACAACTTAATAGGGTTAAATGTTAAGTTCTGCATCTAAGTTCAAAGAATCAACTACTTAAATACAAGGTGGAAAAGCTCTGGACTGACAGCAGTTCACTGGAAAAGATATAAAGTTCAGTGAGAGTCAAAAATGTGGTATTATTTTTTTAAAAAACTAACACAAATTTTAGTATGCATTAATAGAAATTGAAATTAAGGAAGGGAGAGGGAGGGTTACACTCATTATATTTTGCATTGGCAAAGCACATCAATTTCAAGATATTTAAACACCTGTTTTTTAAAAAGTCTTTGTCAACCTAGAGTTTGCCCAAGGGAGGGTAACTAGGTTGTAAAGTGTCTTAAGACCACATCAGTGAAGACTCAAGAAGAAGAATGTATCTCATATAGAAAAGTGAAGATTTACTTCTTCATGATAGCTGACTTTGTGGGATTGGAAAACTATCAGTTGAGGAAAGAACTGATTTTTTTTTCTGTATGATTCTACAGAAAAAACCTGGGAACATTGGGGCAAAGTTATAGAAAAGCTATTTTTGGTATAATGTAAGAAAGAATTATCTAAGAGTTGGAGGGCTCTATATACTGTATTAGCTGTTCACTTTAGAGATAGTGAGTTCCCTAAGTAGGTTAAAGCATCTGTCAGAGACATTGTGGAGAGGATTCCAATTAATCAATAAATCAACCAAGGGAGGTCTTGCTCAGACCAATAGTGCTGGTGGGCTGGGAACTAAGGAGTATGGTTAACTCAACCCTCTATAACTAAAATACAAAAAAAAAAAAAAAAGAAAAAAATTTTAATAAATAAGAAAGAATACCTGCATTACCTAGGTGGTCTCTTCAAACAATGTTTCTGTTTTTTAAATTTCTGTATAAGTTTATCCAGAATGTGTCAATGAACAGGCTTCAGACCTTTATCTTGTTTTATCAGCTGTTAATCCTTCCAAAGGCAACCATTTCTGATATCTTTTACGGAACCTGTTTTGGAAAAGGCAAGAGTCAGAATGCCCACGACATACTTCCATGGTCTCCTGCAGAGGAAACCTGACCCTGGTCAACTGACATGCTTTTAATCCATAAACTGTTACTCCCCTGACACAACAACAGACAGCCTCCCCAGAAGTGGGAGCTGAACTCGACGTGTAAGCTGGCTGGTGCTCTATGAGGCAACTTGGCACAAAATCTGTATCAAAATAGGGTTAATATGACAGCAATTAATTGCAGGAATTATGTTCCCTCTTTTGAAGAGTTTCTCATGTAATACACAAATTGGTTTGAGCATTTGGAAGATGGAACAGAAGAGAAGATGCCCTGGAAGAAAATGGACTATAAAGGATATGAAAGACCACTGGACATACTGAAATTATTAGAGAAACCAATAGATACATAAAGGAAAGAAGAAACCAAAAGATATACAAAAGAGAGGAGAGGGTGGCTGGCTGGTGGGAGTAAAGACTGTTGAAGTAGTCCTTCAGAGTTATGCTATGGGCAGAGGATGAAACACTCTACTGCTGAGGTGATGTCAAGATAATTCATTTGCTAGAGCCATCTTGGACTTTTTCTCAGCTCACTCTGTTCTTTGAACAATATTCCAATTTCCAACATAACTGTTGTTCAGTTCTTGAGTTTGTCCTTATTTGTGTGTGAATCCTAAGCAATACTTCTCTGACCTTTCCACTTAACCGAAGAAAAGAAGAGCCTGTGTACTACTAGCAGTCTGGGATGGAGTCCATGCAGCTGATCACAAGTTCAACGTTTCTTTGTGATCTCTTGTTATTTTCTTTTTTTTTTTTTTTAATTTTTATTCAATTTTAATTAAAAAAAAAATTATACATGTGTTCCCCATCCTGAACCCTCCTCCCTCCCCATACCATCCTTGTTATTTTCATCTTTAAAATTTCATGAGAAATTTGCATTCTCCTCCTTAATATATCTGTACTGATTTTTATATAAATATGATGTTCAACCCATTAATTTAAATTAACATCTTAGGGAGAGACACCACATATTTTTTCAGTTGCTTCCCAAATCTCCTGGCCCGTAACTCTTGTAATCCTTGGAGGTGTGGCTACCTCAGCTTGAGAAACATGGTTGCATGACACACTAACGTTACCTGAGGTTATCTGAGTGACTGGTCCCTGAAGATTCTAATATATGCTTTTAGGGAGTTTTTTTTTTAAGTTGACAGTGGAAGTTTGCAATTTACTATTTGAGCTTTGTTGCTAAGGACACTGGTTTGCAACTGGATTTGGTTTGGTTTGATTTTTGCTTTATTTACTTATTTAATTGAAGTAATAGTTGATTTATGGTGGTGCAGGTATACAACAAAATGATTCAGTTATATACATATTATATATAACTATATTATATATATATATATATATATTTATGCCACGTGCTCAGTCATGTCCAGCTCTTTGCAACCCTGTAGACTGTAGACTGCCAGGCTTTTCTGTCTGTGGAATTTTCCAGGCAAGCATACTGGAGTAGGTTGCCATTTCCTCCTTCAGAGGATCCTCCTAACCCAGGGATCAAACCCACATCTCCTGTGTCTCCTGCATTGCAGGCGGAATCTTTACCCACTGAACCATCAGGGAAGCTATACACATACACACACACATATTCTTTTTCGGATTCTTTGCTATTATAGGTTATTAGAAGATAATGAATCTAGTTCCCTGTGTTATAAAGTAGGTCCTTGTTGGTTATCTATTGATATTTTATATACAGTAGTGTGTTTCTATTCGGAGAAGACGATGGCACCCCACTCCAGTACTCTTGCCTGGAAAATCCCATGGACGGAGGAGCCTGGTAGGCTGCAGTCCATGGGGTCTCGAAGAATCAGACACGACTGAGCAACTTCACTTTCACTTTTCCCTTTCATGCATTGGAGAAGGAAATGGCAACCCACTCCAGTGTTCTTGCCTGGAGAATCCCAGGGAAGGGGAGCCTGGTGGGCTGCCATCTGTGGGGTTGCACAGAGTCGGACACGACTGAAGAGACTTAGCAGCAGCAGCAGAAGCAGTGTGTTTCTGTTAGTTAAATGCTTTTAGAGATATTAATATGAAAGTGTGTGTGTGTGTGTGTATGCCTCAAAGCACCAGAACCTCTTCTGAATCACAAAAGCCAGGAAGACAGTATTGTAGGTATTTTAAATACATGTTGATTTATAATAAAATTAACCACAGGCTACAGAAAAATGGAATTTAATGTTTAAACATAAAAATGTTTATTTGTATAAATTTTTATATCTTCCTATATATTAAAATAACTATATATTTTTTTCTTTAGTCATTGTTGTTTTCCCCCGCTTTATTGTAGGCCTGAAGAAAGTCCATCTTCTTTCACATGAACCTTACTGAAGAAATAATAGGGAGAAGAAAGAGAGAGAAAGTTATAGAATGAGCAATACAAAGAGACAAGGATAAGATTAGACCTAAAACTAGTTCAGGTGTAGAGTTGCATATAGAGTACTTTTTCTATTGCTGCTGCTGCTGCTAAGTCGCTTCAGTCGTGTCTGACTCTGTGCAACCCCATAGACCGAAGCCCACCAGGATTCCCCGTCCCTGGGATTCTCCAGGCAAGAACACTGGAGTGGGTTGCCATTTCCTTCTCCAATGCATGAAAGGGAAAAGTGAAAGTGAAGTCACTCAGTCGTGTCCAACTCTATCGACCCCATGGACTGCAGCCTACCAGGCTCCTCTGTCCATGGGACTTTCCAGGCAAGAGTACTGGAGTGGGGTGCCATTGCCTTCTCTGACTTTTTCTATTACATTTTATTAAAAATTAATTATGTTAAAAATTATGTGCTTTATTTGCTAAAATATCATTGACAGTTATTACATGTTATTTATTAAAACCCTTATAAGAATTAAAATTTTAAATTAAATATTGACTCCCAATAAACTAAACTTAATAAGTAAGCCTAATATTAATGGTGAAGGATTACAGGAGAAGAAGACATTCATTAAAAGTTTTATACATAAATAATATGTTCAAAGATAATGATTTTCCAAGCCATTCCCCTCCCCCCCTGCATTTCTAGTGTTTACATTCTCTAGAAACTGGTGTGTTCTTCCCAGGCACTATTATGTCCAGTAACATTTACTGAGAACTCACTAATGACTGTACTCAACAGTTTAGTTCAGAGCCCCTTACTGGATAGTTATATCTACCTGACACAATAACACTAAGACTGACCCTGCCTGCAGGAGCCCACAGTCTGGAAAGAGGGAGGGATGTGAAAACACATCATTGCAGTGAAGCCTGGTACATGCTAGAGGAGAATGTGTACAGGCATCGAGACAGGAGGCTCAGGAAAGTGTCCACAGATACAAGGGTCCCTGGGTAGAATTCTGACATAATACTAGGCAGGACTTTGACAGCGGAATATCCAAGAGGAGGAGTCCAAGCAGAAATATCCAGTGTATGCAGATGTGTGAAGCAGCATGGGGTGTTAAGGAGCAGCCATTATTTAGGTGTGACTGGGAGAGGTTAGAGGAAGAGAATTACAGAGTGAGTAAGAAAGGAAATGGGATCCAGGCTAGATTTGTCGTTCCTTCTCTCTGTGTGACCATAGGCATATGACCTGATCTCTCTCTACAAGCTTCGGTTTTCTCATTTATGATTTTTTTTGTATAAAATCAAATAAGATAAAGCAATTTGAGATGAAGGCGAGGACTGGTTCTGAGCTCTCAAAGTAGACTAGTTGTTCATGGTGTTTGTGGAGATTGATACAACTAAACACAAAAAAGGGAACTCCAGGCCCACGACCTCACAGGGACCACCTTAAACTCACTGCCATCCCAATGTCTGTAAACTGGCAACAACACAAAGACAGGACTGTGGTGTATGTGTGTGTGTGTTCGTATGTGTGTGTGTATGTTGACAGACAAAGACACAAACAGAAAGACAGAGACAGAGATTGACCCTGGGAAGCAGGAATTATAATTCTACCTGTGTCTTCTACAGGCTTCCCTGGTGGTTCAAACAGTAAAGAATCTGCCTGAAATGCAGGAGACCGGGTTCAATCCCTGGGTCGGAAAGATCCCCTGGAGAAGGAAATGGCAACCCACTCCAGTATTCTTGCCTGGAGAATTCTTCTATGGACAGAGGAGCCTGGAAGGCTACAGTCCATGGGACTGTGAAGAGTCTCTGACACCTCCCAGATGATTACAATACTTCATCCACTTTTCATAATGAAATAAATATGTTGTACTGCCCCTTTTCTTCTCATTATCACAGCTGGCCTGGACAACCACGGAGCTTGTAGGAACTGCACATGCTCCTCCTCCACTCCCTGTGTGACAGATGAACTCCTACGAAAGTGATGCCTATTAGAGTGAAATACAATACGCTTCTTTAAAGACCATTTGATTGAGGCATGATTGACATACAAAGAGCTCTATGTAGTTTGTGCATGTATCACTTTATGAGCTGGAGATACGTATATATCCATGAAACCATCACCAAAATCTATGCCATAAATATCAATATATTTATCATCTCCAAAATTTTCTACTGCCTTTTACTATTTTTAATTTTTTGTAATAGCATATAACAGCTACCATCTTAGAAAACTTTGAAGTACGTAAGATAATATCATAAACTATAAGCACTTTGCTTGTAGTAGTAGATCTCTAGGACTTATTTATCTTGTATAACTGAAACTTTGTCAGTTCAGTTCAGCTCAGTCGCTCAGTCTTATCTGACTCTTTGCAACCCCTTAGACACACCAAGCTTCCCTGTCCATCACCAACTCCTGGAGCTTGCTCAAACTCAAGTGCATCGAGTCAGTGATGCCATCCAACCATCTCATCCTCTGTCGTCCCCTTTTTCTCCTGCCTTCAATCTTTCCCAGAATCAGGGTCTTTTTCTAATGAGTCGGTTCTTTGCATCAGGTGGCCAAAGCATTGGAGCTTCAGCTTTAGCATCAGTCCTTCCAATGAATATTCGAGGTTGAGTTCCTTTAGATTGACTGGTTGGATCTCCTTGCAGTCCAAGGGACTCTCTTTGTACCCTTAGACAAATAACTTCCTCATTTCTGCCTCCCCGTAGCCCCAGCAACCACCATTCTACTCTCTGCTCTGTGAGTTTGACTATTTTAGATTCCTCATGTAAATAGGATCATGTGTTGTCCTACTTTGGCTAATTTCACTTAGCATAATATCTTCCTGGTTCATCCATATTGTCACAAATGGCAGGATTCTCTTCTTTTTTAAGGCTGAAAAATGTTCCATTGTACGTATATACCATATTTTCTTTTATCTGTTGATGGAAATTTACATTGTATTTACATTGCACCCATTCCTTGGCTATTGTAAATAACACTGCAATGAGCATGGGAGTGCAGATGTCTCTTTGAGATCCTGATCTTAATTCCTTTGAGAATGTATCCAGAAGTGGGATTGCTGGATCATATAGTATTTTTTTTTCTATTTCTTGAGGAACCTTCAAACTAATTTCCATAGTGGTTATGCAAATTTACATTCCTTTCAACAGTCTACAGGGTTCTTTTTCTCCATGATATACTCAATAAAAGTCCTCACATCGAAGTTCAACTGGACATCTTTCTAGTTTTTGATTGGGAAGACACTTGGAATTCATTTATCTGAAAGTCAGTTTCCCTAAACATTGCCCTCAAACTCGTATATCCTTCTCTGCTCCCAATACTAGTCAATAATAGCATCATTATACACCCAAAGCTCATGCCAGCAGCATGAAAGTCATTCTTGATGCTTCCTGTCTTTTACTCCCTGTGTTCAGTCAGTCATCAAGTCCCAGTAAATCTGACTTCACATCACCAAACCTGTCTTCTTCCTTCCACTTCTGCTTTGGCTTCGTCAGTTCAGGTCCTTATTTTTGTTATGTTCTCATGGGACTTAACTGTGAAAGCCCTTCTCACGACTTCCTACATCCGACAGAGCCGTCACCCATGAAGGCAGAGATGTAACCTTACACAGTTCTGCTTAAAGCCCTTTCAGGGCACTCTACTGTCTACAAAGTGAAGTCAAGACAGGGCGGCCATGGTCCTACCTGATCTGATCCTGCCTCCCTCTTTAATTTATTTCCCACCTCACAACCCTTCACATTTTGTGCTCTGATTATACAAAGTTCCTGATTGTTTCCCAGAAAAACTCTTCGAAGACTTCGTACCTTTGTACCTACAATCTTCTATACTTTGCCACTCAAAATATGCACCATGGACCAGCAGCATCAACATCACCCAAGAGCTTATTACTGAATCAGAATCCATGTTTTAACAAAATCTCCAGGTGATTCTACTCACATTAAAATTTTAGAGTACTGCCTAGAATGCTTTTTCCACCTACTTTGCCCAAGTCATGGGTTCTCACCCTAGAGATGGAATGCCCCCATTTTATATATTTTTAAAAGGTATCCTGCTTTTTACTATCTTGCAACAAATGCTATAGATAAGATATATACACTCATAATTTTTAAAAATCCATAATAATACTTTAACTGTAATAGGAAAAAACGCAAGTAGTATGGAATAAAATGGATGTTTCTGCATGTATATGCTTGGGCACACCTACACTCAAAGACATAACAAATGTTTGCCTAGAACCACAGGGGACTGATAGGTACAGATGAACCAATTCAAGTGTATTGTTTCAGAGACACAAATGCCAAGAGCAATGAGACAGTCAGTGATATGACTTTTCAGGCTGGTGAATGACTCTTGGCAAAATTCCAAAAAGAACAGAACACAATCTTTCTTTGACTCATAAGGGAGTTGTATTCCTAGAAATGCACTTTTTATTAAAACTGGGTAAAGCATACTTTGTGTTTACATGTGACATGAGTTGGATATTAGGCTCAGACAATTGTAACCAAATTTTCACCCAAATGTCTGGTGGAACACTCAAATGTCCTGTTGGATGCAGGATGAGTCTTTGTGAGTAAGATCAAATCATATGTAGCAGAACATCTAGCATTTCTGGCCTTCATCCACTAAATGCCTCCTATCAGTGACCAATGGTAACACCCACTAAGGTTCTCAAACTCTTGGAGGGAGCAATATCTGTTCTGCTAAGAACTTTTAGTCAACTTGACCAACTCTAGAGCTTCCTTCAAGCCTTGATCATTCTCACCACAGTCTCCTTCTCCAACCCTGGTACTTTCTGGCTCTTTCCTTCCACAGTCCTTAGCTCTCCTGAATGTAGTACTGGCCCAACCTCCTGCAGTGTGGGAGGGCAGGTGTATAGGGCAGGATGCCTATTGATCACCTTCATACTTGCCCAGGGAATCACACAATCTGAAATTGAATAAACGTTCAAAAACATTGCTGAATAAATGACTTTAAAAACAAAAAAACAAAAATAAAAAGAACAATAGAGCTCTAAGAGCATGTAGATTGAAGATTAGAGATATAGTCATCCATAACAACCAAGTGTTACCTAATATATCTACTTTACCCTGACATGATAAAAATAACACGCTTCTCAAACAGGCAATTTGAAATTAATATCATAGTTTTTTTTCACACTGATGTATTGAGCATAACACTTGGACCCTCAGGAAATTTACCACTAAAAAATACACTCTTTTATATAGTTCAAATAGTGTATAGAATAGGTCTTAAATATATTCTTACTTTTAGGGTGGGTTGTGGAGATGGTGGTAAAAAATTAAAATGAAAATACTTCTGACAGCTGTAATATTAAGGAATTACAACAGGCATACATCTGCCTGGTTCACTGTCCCAGAATATGCCACAGCTCCTGGCATGTCCAGGCATGTAGTAAGTGCTTGTGGAATGAATTCATGCACGCATACATAAATGCATTAATTTGGTCTCTATTTCCATTTGCTCCAAGGCTTGGAATTTCTATCAAAATTACTCAGCTTTAAGGAAATAAAACATATTAAGGAAAACAACCGAGAAGGGTTTTCCCTCCCATTCTGTAGTGAATGCAGCCTTTGAGGCGCTGAAGACACCCGGTCAGGGAACGCTGTGACCTTTGGAACTTAGCACAAAGGTGGCCTTTTTTGTTTCCCTCCTGTTCATTGGTTTCAGAAGCTGGTGCCAGCTGAGTCTAGATGGTGCGAGCTTTACACTTGAATGAAACACTCCCTGCCCTCCGTTCTGGGAGCTCCACTCTGCTGCCTCCATCTGCTGCTCTGATAAATGCTCGTATTTTAAATATATTACTATCAGCTCACTCTCAAAGTGGTTTGCCAGCTCCCCACACAGCAAACAACCCCACTGGCACCGAGCCACTTCTTGGGTGGAAAGAATTCGGGCAGACAGAGGATATACCTCCCAGGGAGGAGAGAAAAGAGAGAGGAAATTGCCTGCAGAAGCTAGTGGCAAAGACCACGTCTGTGTCCTGAGGGTCCCCAGGGGCCGTCGGGATCAGTGCCCGGCTCCCGGGTGTCTATGCAGAGGGTGAGTGGGTCTGAAGTGTGGCCATTCTGAGAGTGGAGCTGAGGTGAAGTTGAAGAAGATGTTTTGCTTTTTCTCTGAAAACAAATTGAACATTCTTAGCCTGGTCGGCTGACAACCCTCCATTATGAGTAACCTCCAGGAAACTAAGATACACAGGAATTTGCCTCCAGCTCTCAAAGCCTCCTCAGCACGCACACCATTCATGCCGCTCTTCCAAGTGCTCCTGCTAGTTTCGGCTGGCAGTTGCTCCCTTTCAGTGTGCCTGCCTTCCAGCAACTGATCTCTAGCTAGCATACTCACCAATTGCATTTGGGAAAGTGGGGTAAAACAGAGTGGAAGGTCTCTCTGAAGAACACAATTACCATAGAAGCCACTAGGGTAGCTGTTTATTCTCTCACAGTTGTGGAATCATAGAATATGAGGACTGGACAGAGGGTTAGAGGGAACTGAAGGCCCAATTCCTTTATCCTAAAGGCATCTTGCATTTTCATTTCCCAAACGGACTCCTGATACCCTCCTCTCAGTCCTACACTAATCTCCCTGCTGGGTTTTCTCCCTTTATTTCAGTAGTGGTGACTCTGTTTATCCAGTTGCTCAAGCAAAATGCCTTACAGTCATCTTTGGTTTCTCTCGTCACTTTCCTTGGTTTCTCTCACACCCCACATCTGGTCTGACAGCAAGTCCTGAGGGCACTAGCTTCAGAATGTAGCCAATATCTGATCTAACTTCACCACTTCAACCTGGTCCAATCCACCTTCATCTCTCCTGTGCATTATTGCAACAACACAAGGATCAGTAGGGGCCAAATCTGGCCTGCCACCTGTTCTTGTAAATAGAGTTTTATTGAAACACAGCCACACTCACTAGTTTACCTTCTGCTATGGCAGCATCATCAAGGAGTCACAACAGATACATTGTGACCTACTAAAGATAACTATCATCTCTAGGCTTTCCCGGTGGCTCAAAGAATCTGCCTACAGTGCAGGAGACAGGTTCAATGCCTGGGTCGGGAAGATTCCCTGGAGGAGGGCAGGGCAACCCATTTTCCTTGCCTGGAAAATCCCATGGACAGAGGACTCTGGCAGGCTATAGTCCATGGGGTCACAGAGTCAGACCCGAATGAAGCGACTGAGCACAGCACACACCATCTCTAGCCAATCCCAGCAATAGCCTATTAAATTGAAGGTTGGATAATGACACTGTCCCTCAAAACTCTCTCACTCAGAGTAAAGGTTAAGTCTTTTAAGGTTCTGTGTGAACTGGACCTCATCCCCACCCTGCCCCATGATCTTCGGGCCTTATCCCTGCTATTCTTCCCCGTGCTCACTTTTGTCTGACCACACCCCACGCACACACCCCCACCCTTCCTCAAATAAGCCAGACAGATTCCTGATGCAGGATTTTGTATTTTTTACTCTCCCCTCTGCTGGAAATGATTTCCTCATGGACACCTGTGGGGCTTCCTTACTCCTCACTCACTTTTTACTCAAGGGTCACCTCCAGTGAGCCATCTCTGAGCATCTTATTTTAAATGGCGATTGCTCCCCAGCCCCTCACTGCTTTCTTCTTCTCCAGAGCTCCTATCAGCATTTAACCTACCACGCTTCCGTTATGCATTGTGTCTGTTGTCTCTCCCCACACCTCATATCCCTTCTCACTAAAATGCAAGCCCTTTAAGGTCTGTCCCATCTGCTGTTCTCATATACTCACAGTGGCTAGGCATGTATTAGATACTCAATAAATATTTGTGAATAGCTAAATAAATCCCTGGAAATAGTGATGTTACAGCAAATGTGAAATGTACCAGTGTCTCAGCAAGGGTTTCTACACACACACCTGCCTGGGAAAGAATCTCTAGGAGTAGCTGGCCTAAATGATCCATGGACTTGGGGACCCACCTTATTTCGCATGCTCCTTTTTTTCATCTCGTTTCTTACCATGTAACTAATGTCCTTATGCTATTCCTTGAGCCTATGGCTATAGTTTCTGTAGTATTTTCATTCTCACTCTGTCTTCCCTGGTGGCTCAGATAGTAAAGAATTTGCCTGCAATTCAGGAAACCAGGGGTCAATCCCTGGGTTGGGAAGATCCCCTAGAGAAGTGAATGGCAACCCACTCCAGTATTCTTACCTGGAAAATCCCATGGACAGAGGAGCCTGGCGGGCTACAGTCTATGGGGTCACAGAGTTGGACATGACTGAGAGGCTTTCACTTTCACTGTAGTCTTTTCCACCTATTGTTATTAAAACATATCTCTCTGGCTTCTATTACCAAAAGACTCTGGTCTGTTCTTTTCTAAGCTGATAAACTCATTAAAGCCCAAATATTAATGAATAATAATGTCTTTACCACCTAGAAAATAATTTGCATTTAAACAGCTTTCAGTGCCTGAATCCAAAGACACCAGTGATATGGGAATTCCCAGCAGGCAAATGGCCTGGGCCATCTGGGGTCGTCACAGAGAGGGCTCTAGAGCAAAATCAAATCCCAGCCCATGGGCAGCTGTCCACTTACCTCTATAGCGTGAATCCAGCTGTGTATATCCCCATAAAAGTGTGTGTGTATGTGTGTGTGTGTGCATGCGTGCACACACACAGATAGGCAGGGCATCAATTAGATGCACTGAGAATATCTTAACTTGCATGGAAACGAGCCTGTCACTTGTGATATATACCCACACTTACACATATTACTATCGATTCCTTCCCTTCGTGCTTTGATAGCTTTTCATCTAGCTTACAGTTCCACTGGCACAAAGCCACTTCTTGGGGAGGGGAAAGAAGCTGGATAAGCATAGACTTAACTCCCCAAAGAGGGGAGACGGGGAAAGGTAAGATGACTTTTAGAGCACAAACCACAAGCATGTTCAGTTGGCCTTCTGGGGCTGAATTTACCATGCTCCAAAACAGAGTGAGGGCTCTGAGGGTGGAAGGAGGAAGAGCATGAGAAACACAATCACAGAAAAGTCACAAAAAATAAAATTCCTAGTTCACAAGATTTTGTGCTGTGCCAGGAAACCAGCAGAGTTTCTCTGGCTTTCCAGGACTGCCAACAAAATTAAGAGAACCATCCAAACAACTAGAGGGGAACATGAAAGCGAAAGTGAAGTCTCTCAGTCATGTTCGATTTGTTGCGACCCCATGGACTGTAGCCTACCAGGCTCCTCTGTCCATGGGATTTTCCAGGCAATAGTACTGGAGTGGATTGCCATTTTCTTCTCCAGGGGATCTTCCCGACCCAGGGATTGAACCCGGGTCTCCCGCATTGTAGACAGACGCTTTACCATCAGAGCCACCGGGGAACATACCCATTAGCAAATCTGACTGATTCATCTGTCCAGAGCCCTTCTCTTGCCTCCAGAGGCATACCCCCTGGACAAAAATGTCACTTACCCCTTAGTGATAGAGAGGGTTAAGACGCGCCCTGTGCCTTAGTTTACCAGAACCTGCTCCAGGTGGTCTAGCCAGTGTAGCTGTTGAACATGAACACCTCATTTTCTTTTGAATTACGATAGAGTATGATTTTTTTTTCTCTCCTAATTTATATGCTGCCCTGTGGTACCTCTGAATTTGTCATCTGATGTAACGGGTACTGATGCATCCTTCCCCCAGGGAATCCCCCAGTTTTAGTCACTTCATTTTCTAGGCAAAGAAGCACAATTATGTAACCATATGTAAATTTTCTGCATTTTCATCAAAATGGCATCTTGTATGTAGAAACTCAGAAGAGATTAGCATAGATTTCAGGTCCTAAGTACTCTGATGGACACACAGGAAAGGCCATTGGTAAACTACAACAAAACCAGTTTCTAAATTCACTCAATATAGCACTAAAGAGATCCTCAAGCTACTTGGAAGTACACATCTGTTTCTTTCGGAAAGCGGCAGAGTATGAGTTCCTTCACCATGAGATATCAGAGAAAGCCTGCTCCCAAGGTGAGAGACCCTTCTCTTGTGGCTTCTGTGATTCTGTCTTCAGGTCACCACCACAGCCCGGCTACACTTGTGACCTAATGCCTGGAAGCCGGGAGATAACCTGGGGCATTTTGCACTTACTGTAGGCTACCTGCATTAGTAATCTAATAATCTATCTGCAGGGGATTCTCCACTGTACTACATGTGGGACTTCCCACCAAATCAAAGGGGGCAGAGGAGCTGATGATGTTTTTACCAAGATGAATGACCTCCTAGGCAGGCCACCTGACTTCTGAGATCGAGCCCTAAGCTGGTGGCTCTCAGATTCTCACATGTACCAGCACCTCCTTGAAGACTCCCCAAAACACAGATTCCTAGGCCTCAGACCAGAGTTTCTGGGGTAAGGTCCAAGAATTTGCATTTCAACCAGTTCCCAAGTGTTGCAGCAGCTGCTGATCCAGATACCAAGCTTGGAGAACCATCCTTCTAAGCACAGTGTTTTGATAACTTTTTCTTTTTCTCTTGCTATTGGGGTTCATGGAACCTGTGATTGGGGGAAAGCAATAGAAATTTCAGCTGCAGCAGCAGGGGGCATGTGGTGCCTTCAAGTCCAGGCTGCCATTCAAGACACACAGATAAGTCAGAGTAAAAGCACATGGAATTAGTCAACCTTTCTCATGATTCCAAATATATACATCTGTCTTGTCTGGGAGTCTCATCCTAGTTTATCCACTTCACTTTAAAGCTCATCTGATGATAGTTTGAGTCTCTGGTCCATGCCTGTAGCAATTAGGCCAGTATTAGAGAAAAGTAGGTTGGCATAAAAGTAGAACTCATGTAGCATCAATAAGCAAACTTCACGAGGCACAAGAGTCTTGAGTCATTTTGTGTCATGGTCGTAGTAGGGCAGGGAAAAGCACACTGAGGGAGTCCTGGTTTTGGTGGAGAACAAAGGTTCCTCAGCAGACATTCCCAGCTGCTGCAGGTGGGGAACTCTTCTGAAACTGGAGGTGAGACTGTCAGCCTGAAATGTACACAGTTCCTCTGCAGCTAATTTCAAAGAACACCCATGTGCTCTAGCCTTCATTCTTTTTTTTTTTCTTTTCTTTCTAGAAAACTTGCTCCTCTAAGGACACAAAAGGCTGTCTTTAAAATCTTTCTCTTGGGACTTCCCTGGTGGCCCAGTACTTAAAGATACACCTTGCAATGCAGGGGATGTCGTTTCAATCCCTGGTGGGGAACTAAGAACCCATGTGCTTCAGAGCAATTAAGTCTGTGACTACTGAGCTCCAGAGCCTGTGTGCTACAACTAGAGAGTCCATGAGCTGGAATGAAGATTCTGTGTGCCACAACTAAGACACAACACAGCCCAATACATAAATAAAATAGAAGATAAATAAATAAAATATAAGATAAACAAATAAAATATAAAATAAATAAATAAAATAAAACCTTTCTCTTTTTACACCTTGGCCCCCAAAGAGGAAGAATAAGCAGCAAAATGTTGCCAGTGGAGTTGGGACTCACAGAAACAGTGAGCCTGCAAAAGTCCTTTTGGGTAATGCCAGTATTCAGGGTGTTCTTTTTTAGGTAAGGTAGGGAATGGGGGAGCCGCATTAGTTGCTGGAAATATCTGTGAAGGGCTTGACGGTGTCATTAAACCCTTCAGATGTGATCCCTTCTGGAGAGATGACACATTTATTTCTATTCTTATTGTGCTTCCTTTGTAGATCAGCTGGGGCACCACTCTGCTGCATCTTCACTCCGGGACCCAGGCTGAGGGAGGAGCCACTGTCTGGAGGGCTGCTGATTGCCATGGGGGAGGGGAAGAGAGAGTGGCAAATCCCATGCTCAGATCTGACATGCTTTAATGGCTCTAGTGAGTTGACTAGTGCCTGTATGCGTGTTCAATCGTTCAGTCCTGTCTGACTCTTTGGGATCCCATGGTATCCCCTCCCAATTCATGTCCCCTCCCGGTACCTCAGAATGTGCCCTTATTCAGAAGTAAGGCCTTTACATATGTATTCAGTTAAGAATCTGGAGATGACATCATACTAAATTTAGGTTTGGCCCTGAATCTAACAATTGGTGTCCTCATAAGAAGAGAGGACACAGACAGAGCAGAAGACCACATGAGTATGGAAGCAGAGAGTGAAATGTTGCCACCAATAGTGGTAGGGTCTACCAGAAGCTTTCCTGGTATCTCAGCTGGTAAAGAATCTGCCTGCAATGCAGGAGACCCTGGTTCAATTCCTGGGTCAGGAAGTTCCATTGGAGAAAGGAAAGGCTACCCACTCCGGTATTCCAACCTGGAGAATCCCATGGACTGTATAGTCCACGGGGTCACAAAGAGTCAGACACAACTGAGTGACTTTCACTTTCACCAGAAGCTAGGAAGAGGCAAGAGATGATTCTTCTCTGGAGCCATCAGAGGGACTGTGGCTCTGCTGACACCTTGGCTTCAGACTTCTAGAATATATTTCTCTTGTTTTAAGCCCCCTCTTAATGGTAATTTCATAGGGCAGCCCTAGGAAACTAAGACTCTGGGCGAAGTCAGTCTCAGCCAATTTCAGGGGAATGGAGAGGGATAATCCTGCTGTGTTGAATATTCTCTCTCAGACCAACTCTCCACCCTTCCATACTCTGCAGAGCCTGGAAAACGGAACTTCAAGAACTGCCTGCGCAGACCTCTCCCCCTGTGGATTCTGGCTGAGAATTGCCCATGGCAGGAATTCAGAGGATGGGAGTGAAGACTTACTCTGACACCTTTTTCTCTGCCAGGCTGGTAGTGGCTGTGTTCCCCTATCAAAGGCCACCAGCTCTCGCCCAGAAACCCTCCTTCAGTTTCACCTTTCTCTTTCTCATAATCGCTTCCTCCTTTTGCACCTCCAGACCTAGGGACCTGGGAGCAATAACTATTGCTAGCTAAGAGCCCCTCTTCTTTCCTTGTCAGTTTCTTTTAACCCTACCCACATCCTTGTAAACAGTCCTTTAACCAGTCTCTTCTAAATCATTCATTTGAGTGTGCCACCTGTTTTCTGCTGATGCCCAATGGATACACTTCTCTGGGACCCTGGAGAAGAACCGAAAACTTGGTGGACACAATGGTGACTACTTCACTAAGTTGAGAAACAGCACTAGCAAAACAATAGTGGGAACCACAGTGACGGTAACAGATCATACAATTGCTTTGCTTCCACTGTTCCTTTTCCCTAGCAGAGGAAGGGGTGTGAACTCTGAAGCAACATTCAAGCTCCAATTCTACCATCTCTTACCTGTGATATAAACCTCTCTGAGCCTCAGTTTCTACACATACACAATGGGTATAATCATGCTTTCCTTATTGGACTGTGATGAGGATTGAGGGACATAAATAGGAAAGAGCTTGACTGTGATAGGCAGAATAATGCCTCCCAAAGATTTCAGCCCCTAATCGTTGGGAGTCGGAGACTACGTTACTTTACATGGCAAAAGAGACTTTGTGGATGTGATTAAGGTTACAGACCTTAAAATAGGGAGCTTATCCTGGATTACCCGAGGGGCCCAATCTAATCACTTGAGCACTTAAAAGAAGAGGAAGGCAGAAGAGTTAGTCATAGAAATGTGGCAGAAGGTGAGAAGGCAGAAGAAGTATGACAACAGAAGAAGGATTTTGGGTACTGTTGCTAGTTCTGACATGTTTTGAGACTACATGCAACTATTTGCAATGACCCCAAAGAGGTCTAGGTGCTAAAGAGCCCCCCTAAAAGGCAGCAGGCAAAGGACTGTGGACATTAGTCCTATAGCTACTGAATTCTGCCAACCATGGGAGTGATGCTGGAAACGGATTCTCCTCTAGTGCCTCCAGAAGTGAAAGGAGCCCAGTTAACACCTTGATCTTGGCCTTGTGAGACCAGAAGCCAAGAAATCAGCTGAGCCACTGGACTTCTGAACTACAGAACTGTGAGATAATAAATGCGTGTTGTTTTAAGTCCCTACGTTTGTGGTAATTTGTTCTGGCAGCGATAGAATCTGCCTGCAATGCAAGAGGCTCAGAAGATGTGGGTTCAATCCCTGGGTTGATGAGATTCCCTGGAGGAGGAAATGGCAACCCACTCCAGTGTTCTTGCCTGGAGAATCCCATGGATAGAGAAGCCTGGTGGGCTACCGTCCATGGGGTTGCAAAGAGTCGGACACAACTGAGCAGGCCCGCATCACCCTCAATGATAGAAAATGACACACTAGCGTGGAAATGTCTGGTACCTAAGGTGACCCCCTATATATATATTCCCTGCCCTCAAAGAGGAGAGGTAGGCAAGATACAAGGGGCCTTCCCAGCATCCCAAAAGTCATGTGCTCTTCAAGAAATAAGCCTGTGGCAATTTTGCAGCCTAATGTGGAGGCTGTCTTTCTCTAGCACTTTCCAGCTGTTATGAGGATGGGCCTCCTACAGGGGTAACCTCCAGCAGCAGCAGCAGGAAGAGCAGGACACACTGTGCTTCCTTGTGACCCAAGCGAAACAAGCCTGTGCACCTCTGACACCTGCAGGGAAATTCACACCAGAGCAGGCTGTCATCTCTCTGGTAGGATATCTCTTACTGGAAACCTTTAGTCCTGCTACCATCCTCCTCCAGGGAGGCAGCTTCTATTTCCAGTATTCACCTCTAACTGAAACACCAGGGAGGAAGAAGATCATTTCCTGCCTGGTTTCCTTCCATCTCTCTCATCAAATCCATCTCCCCAGCCACACATGGAAATTTTTCAGCTGCCTAACAAACCAAACCCAGAGAACACAGACCCTCATTGCTACTCAGCTTTATTCAATGACCGGGACTCCTATGCTTTCCTGGTGGCTCAGTAGGTAAAGAATCTGCCTGCAAAACAGGAGACTTGGGTTTGATCTCGGGGTTGAGAAGATCCCCTAGAGAAGGAAATGGCAACCCACTCCAGTATTCTTGCCTGGAAAATCCCATGGACAGAGGAGCCTGGTGGGCTACAGTCCATGGGGTCACAAGAGTCGGACATGACTTAGCAACTAAACCACCACCTGTGCTTTAATAACTGGGTCAAATTGAAGTAACATCCTAGGACACTGGGCCCTGAGCTAGGTGAGAGAGACAAGGGTTCCTCAGCATTCAGTCACCAGCACAGTGTGCAGAAGAGCAAGAGGATTAAGGCCTTCCCACTGGGCACAGACATGTGCCTCTAGCTTAAGTCAAAATTGTAGACAGTTCACCAAATACGTTGCTTTTTCAAGGCTCCAGATCAGCGGTTGGGGATCCTTTTGAAATACTTTTCACTGCCCTTCTAGGAGACCCATCTCACTATAAGAAGATTGTAATCCTAAGAGCTGATACTGATTGTGTGATTATTGTGTACACAGCTCTAAGTAGCTATAAAAGTGTTATTAAATTCTCAAGGCAACTTGAAGAGTTAATTTCTATTATTTTTATCAGTTTGTCATCTAACTTTTAAAACGAGGAAAGGAAAAATAAGACTCAGAAAGATTATATAACTTGTCCAAGGTTGGCTGGTGGTACATGGCTGTAACTCAAACTTAGGCTAATGTGTTTCAGTGTGCTATGGGGTGTTTCTGTACACACGAAGCACACTGAGTTCTCTTGATTGATTTAACATACACAGAGCCCTTAGAACTCAACCAGGCACTGTGCCAGACCCTGGAGATACAAATAGACCCAGAAACGTTTCATTTTTTTCATTGATAACATGATAGAAGAGGACAGGTATATAGAAAGAAATATATACTGACACATTTTACTGTGTCATGAACACAACTGTTTCATGCCACAATGTTTATTGAGGCATGAACAAATAGAAGAGGTTATTAGACCTTAAAAGTGGTAGAGAGAGTGAAGAGAAAAGGGAAAAATAGGGTTGAGAAAAGCTACTTAGAGGAGGTAAAATTTGGTCTTAGTCTTGAAGGATGAGTTGGAATTCTTTGGCTTGAAGAGAGAAGGAAAAAAAATGTGGGGGAGGACACATGAGGCAGAGGGAACAGCATGACTGAAACACAGAAGCTTGAAAATAGAATAGTCCCAGCAAGGAAAAGTCCACTGTTACAAGTGTAAAGCACTTGACTGGGGCATGAAAATTAGCTAGGAGCACATTGGCCAGAATTGTTAAAAATACAAGAATCTTCATTACAAATAGCTCCCCCTCTCAAATTATATTCAGAAACACTAAGAGAGATAATATTCATCATGTACTGCAACTAACTTGATGACTGATAAGCCCCAAAATGGAACTTAATGGTGATAAAAGCCTCTGATGTACCAGACAAGCATCAGGGTTAGCTCATTAGTGCAGTTCACGGAGCATCCCCTTTTGATGGGTACTTTGCCAGACAATCATAGAAAATAGAGTTCCTGGCCTTGAGAGGTTATTGATCATTCTTTCATTCATCATTTTAATGATTGATTTTTGATTACCTCTTGTGTGCCAGGCAGTGGGGCTAGCAGAGAGCAAGACTCATGTGGCCTCTCCCCTCATTGGGCTTAGGAAGGAGTCACTATTGAACGGGAAGAAAGCAACAGAAACAGGTATTTTTTAATATAACAAAGTAACTGATATGTACCAAACAACAGAAAATACAGAGAAGGGACCCTGAACTTACAGTGGGGGAATCCTGGGCTTTGGTCTGCTGTGGGATCATTTGATGTAGGTTCACTTACATAAAAAGGTATATCTAGCCCTCCACAAATTATAGGCCTTGCACAGTTAGGCAGGTACAGTTCTGAGCTAACTCTCCAAAGTATCAAGGATCAAGCATGGCACACCAACATGGGAACAAAAAAAAGTTCTAGTTGAATGAAAAATTGTAGTAAGGACACAACTGTATCAACACAAATTTTTAGATAATATCCTAACAATATGGGCCATGTGGTAGGATGTAGGTATAGTTTGGGGAGGAAGATAAAAGTAGATATACTGTTAAGATAGAAAGTGAAAGAAAGGGGAACTGACCGTGAATTGAGAAGGGAAGCTTGTGAACATTTTCGCTGGCCTTGGAGTCAGACTAATCACCATCCCCTCCCTGAGCACAGTTCACCTTTCTTATTTGTAAGGGTAATGATGATGGGATAGGGTAGCAATTGTTTGGGCTTGTGAGTTTATTTACCTACGAAGGGGAAACTATAACATCTTTGATGTTACAGAGTGAAAAGAAAAAGTAGGAAAAAGAAGGCAAGTGAGTTAGACACAAAGGATCATAGACAACGTGCTCATCATCCCTCTTTCCTTTTGCTTCTTTGTCGCTGAAATGAAGATCATAAAACCCATTCCAAGGTCCTTGTGAAGATTTAGGTAATATACCTAATGTGTATTACTTCTGTTCAAAACATTCTATGCATTATTCTTTTGCTTTCTATCCAAGAAAACTCCTTATGTAAAGATAAGATGAGCTCAAAATCCGCCCCCCCACCTCAAAATGCTTGCAAATGTTAAAAGGGAATGTTAAAATGTTAAATATGAGGTGCTTAGATACTTGAGAAAGGAGCCCAAGGTTATCTCAAAAGAAAATCATCAAACTTAGATAGGTTGCTTTGGATCGTCTCTCCCGGAACAGGCCTCCTCATGCCCCACCATCAAAACATATCCTGGTCAGATTCCCAAAGCAGAAGTGGTCACCCAGGTGGCCTCTCATTCACCTGACTTAAGCTATTCCATTTTCTTCACAAACTACCTTAAGCACATGACGTCAGCAGTTCCCACAATAAAACAGAGCATCACTGATCTCCACCTCTGAAGGTTAGGGACAGTCCTCCCCAGTCATTCTTCAGCTTTAGGGGGGTTGGTGGATCTCAGGGACAGCTGACAGCCTTATTTAGCCAACCAGCTGCTCTGTGATACACAATGTCCCGAATGCTCAAAGTCTGATGGATGATTCTTTTGTATCCACAGAAGCAGCAGTTGGAGGAGAATCCACCAGTCCCTTTGGTAGCCTCAGGGTGTCAAAGCTGTCATTCAAATCATTACCATCATAATTATTAACCATTGTTTTAGTAAGATATCTGCCAGGCAATTGTTTTTTCTTTCTTTCATTCTTTTTTTAATCATTAAAAAACAATCAAATTTCACTGGAGCAATGCTTGCCTCAAGTCACATCTACATGTTTATTAAAACCCCTTCTGTTTGCCTAGTTCAACAGGAAGTCTTGGAGAAGGGAATACTTAATATATCCTCTCTGATTGTAAAAAATGGATAATGCTGTGGGGAAGAGATTTACACCCCCCCCACACACACACACACAAAATCAAAGGGAAAGTTATGCAGTATATATAACACAATGCTACAGAAGGTCAGAGAGTGGTAATTTTATTTCCTGGATTTTATTACTATGGGGATGCAATGAAAGAGACACCATGGGTAGAGGATTTGGAGGACTGGAATATTGTGGTGGGAAGATTTTTTGTTTTCCACCAGGTGAGTGAAAAACCACCAAGGGAGCAGTGGATATTGAGAAATGGAATACTTCCTAGCAGGTTGGTACACAAGATGTCACAATCATCAGCGATTGCACCCATCCAGTGTGAGCAGGTGAGCCCTAAGGGAACTTAGGTAGAAGAATACCTGCTATCTAGTAGCCAGCAGACTATAGCCAAACTCTATTATGAGCCCTGGGGAAAGGAAGCTCAAGAGTGAAAACACAGGATGCTGACCCCAGATAGCTATGATGCCTATAAAAGGAATGATTTCAGTGAGCCCAGACTCTTGCATCTTCCCATACACAGTTGTTATGGTTCAGTCACTAAGTTGTGTCTGACTCTTTGCTACCCAACCCCAAGGACTGCAGCCCAGCAGGTTCTTTTGTCCATGGAATTTCCCAGGCAAGAAGACTGGAAACCCGTTGCCATTTCCTTCTCCAGGGGATCTTCCCCATCCACTGATCAAAACTACAGATTGCACTCCAGTCTCCTGCATTGGTAGGAAAATTCTTTACCTCTGAACCACCAGGGAAGTCCCTTCCATACATAGAAAAGTACTAAATTCCTTAACTTGGGATATCTGGTTTTCTTTAATTAACAATAACCTTCTCATGTTCAGACTACCTGCCCTTTGTTGCAAAGCTTCTATGTAACCTGGCTCCTCCCCCCTCGCCCCTTGGAGTTCTCTCAGGGTTACTTGAGAGGTTCCCTCCCTGGCTTACCTTCTAAAAATGTCTGCTGAATAAAACCTAACGCTCAGCATTTAGATTGCATGTAATTTTTAAGTTGACAATATGCACGCCAATACAGTAGTCACCAAGCATGACTTTTCAGCAAGCATTTTCATCATTTAGGGTAAATGTTAAAGGGGGTTCTAAAAGGGAATTTGCTTCTGTATAAATGATGTGGTCTGTGTGATTCAGACAGCTAATCAAAGACCTTGTCCACACTGTGGCTTGGAGACACACTTCGAACCCCTTTTTTAAGCAAGGTAAACTCAAACAGCATAGAAGAGGGACCACTGCGAGGGAACTAACCAGGCCCAATGACTTTGCAGGAAGGGGTATCGTGGATACTTCTGCTAACCGTTGCGACCACCCCTGATGGTTGCTAGGGTTTCAGCATCAGGACTTAGAGACTGAACAACAACAAAGTGTTCACCACCACGAAAGGAACTTGAGTAATCCCCTTCAAAGGTTGAAAACACAACAGAACTAGGCGAGAAAAAGAACGGAGGATCTCAGAGCGGCCGACAAAAACCAAAGCAGACGGGACGCGGAGAACCCCGGAGGGCCCGACAGCCCACGAGCAGCGAGTGGAAGTTCCCAGCGGACACGACCGCCTGCGACCTGTCCTAGGCGTGGTCCCTCCGGGCTCGCTGCAGGCGGGGGAAGCGTTGAGACGCCCCCACGTGGTGTGCGCTCCCACTGCAGGCGGCGGAGCTTTGGGGGAAATGGAGAGGGGTGAGAAGTGTGGAGCCGCGGAGGTCCCATCGCGCGGAAGGACGGTGGATGAAGGGAGAGGCGAGCCACTGTGGGCTCCAGAGGGAAGTGGGCTTCGAGGTAGCGCCTCGGAGGAGCGCCTGGGGAGGGGGTTCCTGAAGCGTGAGGCTGGGCGTGAACGCAGGAGAGGACCAGTTGAGATAAGATAGGGGGTCCCCAGGGACGTAAAAGGGAACAGCAGACAGGGACAGGTCCAGTGAGGTCCCCGGTGAGCGGGAGAACACACACTCAGCCTCCAGCGGGTGGGGGGTGGGGGGCGGTGTGTGGACATTGACGTGAGAGGAGGCGGCCGGGGGCCGCGGGGCGTGACCGGGAAGCGCCGCGCGCGCCACCGCCAGGGAGCAGGCGGGAGCGGGAACTAGAAGCTGCGAGTCTGGAGGGCGCGGCGTCAACAGCCACCGAGGCGGGGCGGAGACGAGGCGAGTGCGCGTGCGCGGCCCGCGCGGGCGGGAGCGCGCGCGCGCGTCCGGCCAGGCAGCCTGGGCAGCGGGTCCTGCCTGTGACAGGAGGTGGCGGCGGGTCCTCTCTGTGTCTGCTGCGGCGCCCGCTCTAGACGCCTGCGGCGGCTGCGGCGACCCAGCGGCGGGCGCGGAGATGTGGCCCCTGGTAGTGGTTCTGCTGCTGGGCTCGGTGCGCTGCGGTGAGTGGTCACTAGCTCTTGGTTCTCTACAGCTTGTGTCTCGGCGCCCCCGCGTGTGTGTGGGCTGCGTCCCGGCTGGCCCGGCGGCTCCCTGGAGAGGGTGGCCGGGGCGCGGGACAAGCGGGCCCTTGCACGGGTGCAAGGCCCGGGGTGCGGAAGCGGGAGGGCCCAGCGGGTATTCGGCACCCCCTTCCTTTCTTCCTTTCCCTCCTCTTCCTCTTACCCCTGGGTGAGAGCGGGGCACATCTTCCCTTGTTTGTCACCACCGAGGAAGACTCCAACCGTGCACCTCGCGCAAAAATTAGCTCTAGAGAGAAGGGGCACGATCGGAGGCGAGGGGTTGGCAGCTGTTAGGGTACCCGTTCCTCCCCGTGCTTTAAACGTTTTGGGGGTTGAAGGAAGGAGAGTAGGAGGGCCCCAGCCTCTTGTGATGCAAGTACGCATTTTGGCAAAGTCTGCTAGAAGGGGTTTCCTCCGTTTGCCCTCCCACACGAACATAGGAGTTAAGAGGACGTAAAGGACACAATTAAGTTTCATTTCCAATCCAGCGTTTAATCAGAAGATTCTCTGGCTTTTTTTTTTTTTTTTAAACCCTAGGAATATAGCTTACTGAGTGGAAACTACCCCCACGCCCCACCACCATCAGCCACTTCAATACAGTCTAAATTGCGCGTTCAAGTTTTCCTACATTATTTAGGGGAACCGTTTTAAAAGTAATCCAGACTTCGCTTCAAGTATGAAGATAGTAACCTCTAGTCAAAACACATTTGCGGTAGAGTGGGATTTGGTGTCTTTCAACACCAAAGGCGTTTTGGCCCCCCAAGCTTTTGGAATCCATTTCGCTTTTTTAGAACGTGTGCTTCGCCTGTAAAAACTGAGGAAGGAATAGGAATTTTCGTGGCTCTATAGTGCCTGTCACGCTTCATATCTATACATTCTGTTGTGAACTTTTTGTAAAATTCAGAATTGAGTTAGAGTAGTAGTATCAAGCAGTTGTTACATTTAATTCTGGAATGCTAAATTAATTAGATTTTAAATGGGTTATTAGCCTCCCTCTACCATTTATGAAGGCTTGTGACTTCAAGCTGTTTACAAAATGCCCTTATGCCCCGACTTAGCTTCTTCCCCTTCTGTGAAACCTCCTGAGATGTTGGAGCTCTTAATAATCAATCTCTGTTATCTAAAGGGTTGATACTAGGTAAGGTAGTGTTTTCTGTTATCATCCTTAACATCTTGTTTCCTGTTACCATCATAGCTCAGATAATACTGCTTTCAGAAACCTGTTGTATGATCGGAAAGCCTTATACTGAACCCGGTAATGAATTTTTAATAAAATATTACTAAATCAGACCAGTGGTCTCAAAGCTAGTTTGAAGCATAAAAAAATGTGAATCATGCACTGTTTTAAAAACAAGGGTCCTATTTTCAAGTAGATTAGAAAGAACTGCTAGAATGGTACTTTTGAGGATAGAAATGGTTAGGCCTTCTTTAGTAATAGGTATGATCACGTATGATTAGCATTCATTTACATACAATATTAATATGCTCAAGTCCCTACAGAGTCTTAGAATTCAGAATTTATGGTCTTTTATTGTAGTTAGTTAATAATGACCTAAAAAAAAAAAACAGAGATATTATACATTTGAGTTGTTAAGTGTTGAATATAAAACAGGAAGGGATAGTGTTTGTCATAAGCTATAATGTATTTTTGTGCATGTGTGTTTAATATGTAGTTTTAAAAGAGCATGTAGGAAGAAATGTTACATTTCAGAACACAAGTAGTTGTAAACCCAAGTATTTGGAAGGCTGAATTTAGATTCTCGAATGAGTAAGGAAGTCATGGGTTTGTATGTTTATTTGTACTCAGGTTTGATTTTGCTTTCGGTTTCATTTATAAGTAATTGCTGGTCAAAGGCTATTTCCTGGTAGCCAGTACAGATTCAGTTGATCTTTATAGTAAAGAAAGTTATTTAAAATGCCCATTCCTTTTAATTATAGGCAAAATACAGTTTTCTGTATTGGTTTACAAGATACAGAATGAATTATTACTATTCTCCTTTCCTCCTCCCTCCCCCATATGTCCAATTATATGTTGTTTGAAAGCACATCATCAGTTTCAGTGATATTCACTAACTGGTAAATAAAAGGTTACTCAGATAATGACACTGATAGGAACCGTCTTTTCAGTGGTTGATTTTTCTTTATTTAAAGTGAGTTTTTAGAATCACAGGTACACATGATTTTAAAGCATTTTTATTGTCTAAGTCTAGTAGTAATTTAGTTGGCTTAAACAAAAATGTTTTCTTTTCTCCTAACAGATACATTACTTTGAACCACAATTTGCCATTTTAAGGAAGTAAATGCCTCTTTAAATGTACTTATTTCCGGGGCCGCCCAGCAGTCTAGAGGCAGGGTGCTAAAGCATCGCACTAAGTGCCTACTATTAGGACACTTGCTCATGCTGTCATCTGTATTTTGGCAGATGTTTTATGTTTGCCACTGAGTTGTTAATGAAGATTTGAAAGGCCAGGTTCTAAAATAGAGAAATAGGTGGTTTCCCCAAAATTGATAAACATTGTAAATCCAAAATGCATTATTAAAACTAAGTTTGCATTCCTTAATATTAAATCAACTCTAGCTAGAATAGGCGTCTTTTTTTTTTAAATACATTCATCTTCTTTTAGAGACATAGTTTTCATGTAACCATTTTACCCCTCTTTTAGCTTATTTTGCCGCCATACCTTTTTATACAAGAAAAAATTTTCTGTATCTTGTGGCTCAGCCTAATATAATGCACTCTTGGGCTGTGAGAAAGCAAATTTCACTCTGTGTACTAGTGCTGATATTTCTTCTATGATAAAAGAACAAGAATGATAGTGTAGGATCAGTTTTGCTGAACACATTGTAGCACTAAAGTGAAAAAAATGTATAGAGCATTCAGGAAATTTGATTGTGGTATACCTAGACTAAGACAGTAGAGTCTGGATTTTCATTCTCTGTGGTTACATGGAGTTGAAACAGGAATTAGAAGCTACACCCTGCTCTGAATATTTTATTCCATCTCCATGATGTGTGTGTGCTCAGTTGCTCATTTGTGTCCTACTCTTTGCAACCCTATGGACTGTAGTCTACCAGGCTCCTCCATCCATGGAGGAGTGCTATTACTGGAGTGGATTGCTATTTCCTCCTCCAGGGCATCTTCCGGACCCAGGGATTGAACCCTCATCTCCTGTCTTCTGCATTGCAGGTCGATTCCTTAACACTGAGCCATCAGAATCTGGTCAATCCCAGGGTTTGAGATTTAAATTCAGATTTAAATTAAGTGCATATTTGAACTTAATGGCTCAATTGGTAAAGAATCTGCCTGCAATGTGGGAGACTTGGGTTCAATCCCTGGTTTGGGAAGATCCCCTGAAGAAGGGAATGGCAGTCCACTCCGGTATTCTTGCCTGGAGAATTACATAGACAGAGGAGCCTGTTGGGGTTGCAAAAAGTCAGACATGACTGAGTGACTAACACACACACACACACACACACACACACAAGTTAAACAGTAAGTCAAGGGATTGGGGAAGTGCAGGGTCTGTCAACATTGCTTATTCTGTTTCAAGTAAGTATGAACCCATGTTATGCTTTAAGCATTTTGCAAGGCCTTCTTGGGCATACAGACAAATTTCAGACTGTACGCCTCTTAATAACTTAAAGTGTAGTTTATAAAGAGAAGGGATTTTTTGTTTTTATACCTCAATAGTACTTAATATATTTTAAGTGCTTGAAAAGGCTATAATTGTGGATGTTACTGCCTTTAAACTGCCCTGGGCCTTATAACTCTAAGTTGACTACTTCTGTTCTTTTGCTATGCTATGCTAAGTCACTTCAGTCGTGTCCGACTCTGTGTGACCCCATAGATGGCAGCCACCAGGCTCCCCGTCCCTGGGATTCTCCAGGCAAGAACACTGGAATGGGTTGCCATTTCCTTCTCCAGTGCATGAAAGTGAAAAGTGAAAGCGAAGTCGCTCAATTGTGTCTGACTCTTAGCGACCCCATGGACTGCAGCCTACTAGGCTCCTCCATCCATGGGATTTTCCAGGCAAGAGTACTGGAGTGGGGTGCTTATAGGGACCATTTAAAACCCCAGTGGGAGATCAGTTTGAGTCAGAACCAAACACCTGTGGACACTTGCCTTTTTAAAAACCTGACTTTGTTTGGTCTCTGTTGAGGAGAGATCTGACTAAATCCTCGCTTTGACCCTAAATTTAACCTGATTCAGTTTGAGACTCCAGTTCTTCATACCAGAACCCAAGCCTGATGGCAGAAATTAGATGGATTCATTTCTAGCAAGTGTCTTGACTCATGAGCTTTGCTTCATTCACCTTAGTGACTGCTGGGGCTTCTTACCCCATTCCTGATCATCCATCCTGAACAAATAATTAACTTCCTACTCTGCTGCAGAAAATAGTGATGTGTGGTGTGGACTCTTTCAACTTCCCACCCACCATTACTAAACTTGTGTGTAATATCTTAGGCAGCATTCATTTCATTCTCCTCCTTCACCAGTGTCGGAAGTGCTCCTATTCACCTTTCCAAGGAAAGACCCCCACTGTCTACAGGTCTTGCACTTCCACCATCTTGGAAACCTGCCTAATCACCTTAATCCTTCAGTCTTGTACCTTAGATCTTTCCCTCTTCATTGATTCCTTCTTCTTAGTTTGAAGACAAGCTCAAGTTTGACTCCATATTAAAAACAAACAAGAAGAGCAGTTCCATGCTCTTTCCATCATTGCCTTGTTTCTCTGCTCTCTTGTGTGTGTTACTCAGTCAGTTGTGTCCGACTCTGCAACCCCACGGACTATAGCCCACCAGGCTCCTCTGTCCATGGGATTCTCCAGGCAAGAATACTGGAGTGGGTTGCCATTCCCTTCTCCAGGGGATCTTCCTGATCTAGGGATAGAACCTGGGTCTCCCACATTGCAGGCAGCATCTGAGCCAGCAGGGAAGCCCACAAAAGTGAAAGTGAAAGTCGTTCACTCCTGTCCGACTCTGCGATGCCATGGACTAAACAGTCCATGGAATTCTCCAGGCCAGAAAACTGGAGTGGGTAGCCTTTTCCTTCTCCAGGGGATCTTTCCAACCCTGGTCTCCCGCATTGCAGGCGGATTCTTTACCAGCTGAGCCACGAAGGAAGCCTGCTTTCTTATACTGCCAAATTTATTCATAGAGAATCATTGCCTCTTCTTTCTCCCCTCCCCTTCACTTCCCAAATGCAGTCTGACTCCAGTCCCTCGTCTGCTGACATCTCTGCAGATAAAGAAGCTAAGAATGAAAATTTAAATCTAGAGGTTTTTTTTTTTTTTACTCACCCTGCTTAACATCTATTTTGCCCATAGTTAAGACCCTTCCATTGTGTCTGCAGTGGTGTTATTTGCTGCCTCACCTACTTCACCTCTTTTCTCACATCCTTAGTTTGTTCCTCTTTAACTATTTGCTCCATAAATATTGATATTCCCCAGCATTTTATTCTCTGGTACCTGCTCTGTTTGCAAGGACTCTCTGAGTGATCTTGTTTATGCTCACAGTTTCAGTTATCAGCTGTATTCTTGGTAATTCCCAAGTCTCTGTAGCCCAGACCTTTCTTCTTAAATCCACATTAACATATCCTGGGATCCACTGGACATCTCCATTTCAGTGTGCCACTGGTACTTTTAATACTCAGACTATTGAATATTGAAAGAATATTTACTGCTGAATCTCTTAAGTATCTTTACTCTATAGTTAATCTACAATCTAACTAGTTATACATACCATTTTAGTTAATAACTGTAATTCTTCTTGCTTCTCCTTTACCTCTCACATCTGACTTAGTCCGTTTGCTTTTTTTGTTCTTTCACTATTATTTTTGGCCTTCTCTTCACTTGTCATTTTCCTGGATTATTGCAGCCATCTCTTAATGAATCTCCTTTCCCAAAGCTCTTCCTGTCCTCAATTCACCCTTCATACTGCTGTTATTGTTATTTTTTTAATGTCATTAAGTCTGAGTGGTTTGCCATTACTTAGGTTATCAGCTCCAGACTTCCCACAATGACATTCAAGGAAGCCTTTACAATAAGTCTTAATCATCTTTTCCAGCCCCTTTTCCTGGAGTTCACTTGAATAATCATTGGCCTTCGGGTATTCTTTCTTTATTCCTCTGTACTTGTTATGGCCTGAAAAGCCCTTCCTTTTCTAGGACATTGCAACTCATCCAGTTTAAACACCGCCCAGTAGGAGAAGCATTCTTAGAGACGTCAAGTGATTTTAAAGGAACTGTTCCATCCAATCTGCATCCAACTTGGTTTAGATTTTTCATTAAAATATGTAGCCTCATGATACTACAATCAGGGCTATAGAAGTAAGAAACAGTGGAGGAGTCTCTTGAAATAAGGAAGAAGAATGAATCTTCCCTGATATGATATTTAGATTTTCTTTTCATGGGATTCATACTTTAAATTTTTACATTCAGGAGGAATGTATTGAGCCCTACTGTCTGGACCCTGAATTAGATCCACAGGATATCAAATGAATACATTGTCCTTGTGTTTCTACCTTTTTATCCTAATGGAGAAATCAGTAGAGTAAAACAGTAGTTAAAAAATTTGGAACTGAGCGACAGCACTTGAATGGGGGGAATAGGAGCAGTAAGGAGGGAAGAATAGAGTTGAGTAGTAGCAACGACAGGGACAGTATTGAACATCTCAGCTGTGCCTTCAGGAAGAGCCAAAGTTAGTGAATTGTAGCTGCCATTTATTGAACATTTGCTGTGTAAGTGAAAGGCATTGCAGTAGGAACTCCATGTTCATTATCTCATTAAATCTCACAAAATCTCTATGAGGTGTACATGATCACTGGTCACATTTTATAGGTGAGGAAACTGAGATACAGAAATTAAGTAACTTGCCTAAGGTTATACACCTAGGAAGTGCTAAGTCTTGAGCCAAGTGTGTGCTCTTACTTGTACCTCCAGTGAAAGGTATGGGCCTCCTTAGGCTGGGTAACAGCTTGTGTGAGTGGGGAAAGGCCTGGAGATGAGAGTACATTTGCATATCCGGGAATTGCTAGGTCATTATGATTGAAGCTTACTTGGGAAATAAGAGAGTGTAAGAGGTGAGGATGGACAGGATCCTGAAGGACCTGGTTTGTATTCCATGATAATGTACTTGAATTTAGCCTGAAATTGGGGAAGGGGTGCTGTTAAAGTATATTAGGCAAAGGAGTGCACATTTGTGTTTGGAACAGTTATTTTGGGAACTGTGCAAAATGTATGACTGGGATGGGGAAACTTTGAGGCTGAAGGCAGGGAGCTAGTTAGGGGTTGCAGCAATAGTTCAAGGCAGAAATGATGAATGTCTAGTTAATTCATATAGCAGACATTGGATTTAGGAACAATTACATAGATTGAGCCTACCCAGAACTCGCCTGGCTGAGGAGAGGGCAGAATCTAGCATGATTCTTATCTAGGTCTGCTTGACTGCTAGATAATAAAAAGTACTTTAGGGAGGTGAGGATTTGGGATGAATGTAGGCAGAAAGTAGATTTTTGTTCATGTTGACTCTGAAGTAACTGTAGTATATCCAAGTGGAAACGCATAGCACATGGTTGTCTTCTTAAGCTCTGCAGCTAAGGAGAAAGGTGGAACCCAGTTAATAAAATGTGTGGGTAGTTAAAACCTGGAGTAAGGGAGAATGCTGGAGTGGGGAGGGATGGGGGTCAGGGCTTGGTAGGAAGTCCTTAGCAACCTAATATGTATTGTGAGTCAAGGAATAGATTTCAGTAAAGCAAGCAAGCTGCGATGAGGTGGAGAAAGCACTAGGAGGAAATTCAGAGATACAGAAGCCAAGAGACAAGAAAGGGGCTCCCCACAGGCTCAAGAACTGTAGAGAAGTCAAGATGGAGAGCGAACCATGTGCATTCCGTTTTCACGGGATGATTGGCGACGTTGGCAAGAGCCATTGTAGTGAAGAAGGCAAGGTGGAGGCCAGGTAGCAGGGATGTAGGAAGTAAGAGATGAAGAAATGCATTTAGATTATCTTTCTAGATGCTAGGAAAGAGAGAGACAAGTACAAGGGATTTTTTTTTCCAGTTGGCTGATATTCAAGTATTTTAAAAAATTTAAAAACCTATTGTAAATGAACTTGGGGGATGTCACAGGATGGTAAACAACTAGGGGAAGTCCTTGATATTGATGAGTGTGGAGACAGAAATGGAAACTAGCTCTCAAGTGAAGGAGTTCATTTCTGAAGTGGAAGAAGTGAGGGGAAGCGAGGTGTGGATAGGTAGGGCAGCAGGAGAATGTCCAGGGGGAAGTATTGGAAGCTTCTGGTTTCTTATCTGGAGGACTCAATTTGAAGTAATCAGGAAGGGAGGGCTCCTTTGGAGAGTATTGGATAAGCTCTTACAAAAGGAGAGTATTTTCAGAGTTGTTCTAAAGGAGAGAAATTTTCCGTGGAACATGTGAAAAGGTAAAAGAATGAAGGATTAAATAAATGGACAGAGTCTATGATAGTCTTCTGTTTTTCCTGTAGTAGCAACAAACATTTTCCTAGAAGTCTAAAGACTAATTACTCTCTTGCCCATCCATAGCACTTTGTTCATATAGGAAAGAAAGCACTTAACGACCTTGGGTTATAAAAAGTATATATCAGTCCCCCAGGGCTTCCCTTGTGGCTCAGCTGGTAAAGAATACGCCTGCAATGTGGGAGACCTAGGTTTGATTCTTGGGTTGGGAAGATCCCCTGGAAAAGGAAACGGCTACCCAGTCCAGTATTCTGGCCTAGAGAATTCCATGGTCTGTATTGGGATCACAAAGAGTGGGACACGACTGAGAGACTTTTACTTTCACTTTCATCAGTCCCCCAGGTGAGAATTCTGTTTTTTAAAGATGATTCCTACATTTTTTTCATTATTGTATTCGCACCTCCTGTTAAGTGTTTCAGATCAGATGAGATGGTTTGACCTAGCAGTTTGTATTCATAGAAGTTGTAAGGTCCAATATTTTTGGCATTTGATATAAGTTAATTTTCCCATTTCATTTGTTAATTTATCTGTAACTCCAGCATCATGGATGGTTATACTTATCAATTTCTATCTGATTAGACTGCTGTAGGCATTTCTTGATTATTCAGAGTTTACTTATTCATGATAATTATCTATATGATCCTTTATTTGCTCTGTATATTTTAGATCCTTTCTTCACTGTGCTGTTTCATCAGAAGGCAGTAGGCAAAATAGAGAAAAACCAAATCAAATAATTCCACTGCTTAATAGCTGTTTAACAAATGTTTGTACAGGATGAAGTTGTAGTTAACAGCTGATGAAGCAACATTTTTGGACTGTATTTATTAATTGTTAGTGCAAGGATTATTCAAATTATAGTTGATCCAGGTCAATTTCACTTTGAATTTTATTGACAGCATTTATTAAACTTAAATTGCTTCAGCTATAAAAATGGCTGTATTGATATTACAACAAATACTGCAGTGGAATCAGTGCTTTCTGTATGCTTTAGAAAATTCATTTCCTAAACACAAGTTATAAAGTCACTGAGTGCTTGCTGACCACTTTGTACTCACTTGCTGCTGCTGCTGCTAAGTCGCTTCAGTCGTGTCCGACTCTGTGCGACCCCATAGAAGGCAGCCCACCAGGCTTCCCCGTCGCTTCTAAAAAACTTTGCTGAGGTAACTTAGCTTTTCACTTGTATCTCTTTAATTAAAGGATAATTTTTAGGAGGTATAGTTTGACTCAAACAAATATGAAATGCTCATGTGTCTAAGTTTTTATTTCACACATTAATTAACAAGCAAACCAACAAGATGGTACAACCATCTTGGTTTTAAAAGAGAATTGGAAGGGACTTCCCTGGCAGTCCAGTGGCTAAGACTCTGCACTCCCAGTGCAGGGGGCCCAGGTTTGATCTCTGGTCAGGGAACTAGATCCCTTATACCACAACTGAGAATTTGCACACGACAATTAAAGATCCTGCATGCAGTGGCTAAGGACCCAATGCAGTCAAATAAATATTAATTTAAAAAAAGAATTGAAAGAATAGACACATGTACATATAGGCAGTCAGGAATGGTGAAATGAATCTGTGGATAGATGCAAAGTTGGTCAGTGTCCTCAGGGCAATAAAATCTTTTTTTTTTCCCATGCTGTGTGGCATGTGGGATCTTAGTTTTCCAACCAGGGATCAAACCCGTGCCCCGTGCAGTGGAAGCACTGTCTTAACCACTGGACTGCCAGGGAAGTCCCTAAAATGTAATTTTTAAAAAAATTCCTCTCTTCCAACAGGTCCAAATCAACTGCAGAACAAAGTTTGTTTGTATCTCTATGGTTATGAATCGTTTGCATTACCATCAGTTTTCTACATCTTACAAAACTGTAAAAACAGCCTAGTCTTGGCAAGAGGCCCAGGCTGCTATAGAGTTATTCCAAACGGATCTGTCCGATAAGGCCCAGCACCCCGTTGAAAGGACTCCTGGTAATCTTTTAGTCTGTTTCAAAATCATTGACCATAGTTTCTGACACTTTCCTTCCTTTCTAATTCCAGCATCATAACCCCTTTCTTCTGTCCTTGTACACTCTATAGTCTCCACCCAGTGCTTATTTCTCAGGGGAAATAATTCATAACTCCAGTGTTTTGAAGAATGCAGTTGGAAGTCCAGGTTTTGTCTAGAGCTTCCTGATATTTAGGTGGCTAGAAACGGAGAGAACTGGGGGAAGGTGAACTGTGGATGACCACAGGGTTGATTTAGACTGCAGTTCCCAGAAATGTAACAGTTTAGACCTGCCAGTCAGAGAAGGTCCAGAGCATTACATTAAGATGCTGGAGTGCCTAGTTTTTATAGTATGACCTTACATATTTATAGCACAGTACAGAGCACTTACCAATGTTTTCTCCATTGATGCTGACCACAATTCTGTGAGGGGCTCCCCAGGTGGCACTAGTAGTAAAGAACCTGCATGCCATTGCAGGAGATGCATGACATGCAGGCTCGATCCCTGAGTCAGGAAGATTCCCTGGAGAAGGGCGTGGCATCCCACTCCAGGATTCTTGCCTGGAGAATCCTGTGGACATAGGAGCCTGGCAAGCTGCAGTCCATAGGGTCACAGAGAGTCGGACATGACTGAAGTGACTTAGCATGCACAATTCTGTGAAGCAGCCCAGTGTTCATTTTTTGATCCTCTTACTTATAGAGAGTAAACCAAGGCATAGAAAGTTAAGCAAATTGCTTAAGGTTTCACCCTGAAAAGTAACAGACAGAGATGGGATTTGTTCTCAGGCTTCTGAGCATTGTTCAGTTCATATTCCATGCTGCAGCCCAGCATTCAATTCAGTGGGCATTTATTGAAGAGTAATTATGTTCCTAGAGTAATAATATCCTGTGCCCCTGATAAAGGAAAATTCTTAAAGATGAACAATTAAAACTAAGGTTTTATTTATATCTGTCAATCCTTTTTTGAAAGGAAACACCAACTCACTGCTTACATGAAAGAAGTCATAAGTGGCTGAAGAATATGGAGAACAAGTACAGTTTGTCCACATTTTTGCACATTCCACATGAAAGGGGACCCATTTCTCAACCTCTCTTTTATAAGGCAACAATCAGTAGTTTATATTATTGAAAAGAGTTGATCTGATACATGCTACTTATTAGTAGTATCCGATCTTGGTTTCAGCTTGCATCTTGTCTTTGTTTTGGGTGGTTTGTGGTTTCTAGAAGAAAGGGACACCTGTAATATATATTTGGAAGTTGTTCCTTAGTTTCAGTGAAATGTGGGAGTGGGAAAATGCCATTCAATTGTGTATAATCCTTTATGATACGTGCATACTGAATGTCTGTGGCTGTCTGTATTTTGCAATGGAAAAATAGCTGTAGAGAATATTTTTTTTTCTTAATCCTTAGCATTCTAAGGCTTACCATCCTAGTGGAAAGATGTGATGTGATTCATGTGATTTACTTTTTATATTTAAGTACAGTGGAGCCTGCTACCTTTTTTGGAAATGCAACCTAGGGATAGAAATAAACTTCCTATCAGTTTAGCAAGTTCTATTTGGAGAAAATGTATAGAAGTTGAGACTGAATATATTATTTGATTTTACTTTCAATTTAAAAATTTTCTCATAGTAAAGTCAGTATTTTTCTTTAAATATCAGAATACACAAGCTTCAGAGTTTCCAAAGCCAGATACTACATCTGCATGTTCTAACACAGTTGCTGAGTTTATTCCCAGGATACATGAGAATGTATATTTTGTGTTAGTGGGAATGAATAAAGAAGAGGTACAGTGTTGTCTATCAGCTGAGCACATTAATATTAAAATAATTTGTTCTTTTCACTTCACCCATCTTCCCTATAGTTGCTTACTTGCTTAAGTGAACAATAGAAGCACTTCTCTTTATCTTAAGAATTTGTAACATACCTAAGATCTCATAGTATTCTGTATGAAATGAAACAATTTTATTTCTCTTTTCCAGGTTCAGCTCAACTAATATTTAATGCAATCAAATCGGTAGAATATACCCTTTGCAATCAAACCGTTGTCATCCCATGTTTTGTTAATAATGTGGAGACGAAGAACATTACTGAATTGTATGTCAGATGGAAATTTAAAGGAGAAAACATTTTCATCTTTGATGGAAGTCAGCGGATGTCCAAGCCCAGCAGTAACTTTTCTAGTGCAGAAATCGCACCATCAGAATTACTGCGTGGCATTGCCTCTTTGAAGATGGCTAAAAGTGATGCCGTCTTAGGAAACTACACCTGCGAAGTAACAGAGTTGAGCAGAGAAGGGGAAACCATCATAGAACTAAAATATCGTGTTGGTAAGACTTCTATAAAGTTTCCCTGTTATTTCTTCTGCAGCAACATGATCCTGTTAAAGGAGGGTAAAATGGGGCTAGGAACTTCTTTGAATCAAAAAGCATACTATTAATACTTAATGTTGGAGTGTTTAGCAGCATTAAGATCATGAGTTTTATCTTATTTGCTCTTCTCCTTTTCTCAATAAATCTCCTTTGTTGGTTGATAATTTGTGCATTGTATGGTCCTCAGACTTTAGGTCTGAGGACTGTGACATTTGCAGGGAGCAGTCCAGGGGTCATGTCCTCTGAGGTTTTGTTTGCTGCCATCAGAAGTATTTTCTTTCATGTGATTTATTTTCAAGCCTTTTTCCCAATTATTTCACCTTTTTGTTTTTTAACCTTACACTTTGATCAAGGGTTGCCAAGTCCCAAACATGCTTCCTCTGGAAAGAACAGATTAGGAGGAGAATAAGAATATTAAAAATCATGTTATCATAGCTGATTCCTTGAGATTTCCTGTGCTTAGCCTTGCTTTGGTGTTGTTCCCCCCTCCCCACCTTGGCTAAGAAGTGGGAGAGCTAGGGATTCAATTTAATATATTTAAATTCAGCTTTGATTATAGTAGCACGATCCTGCCCTTTCTGAGTTGGTGAGTTGCATAAAGCAGTAAAGTTAGCTGAGTAAAAAGTTTTCATTTCTTTCCTATTCCTTGCAGTGCCAGCTAAGTTCTTCAGCCACACAGAGGTACATTTCAGCTTTCTGTTTTGAAATCTCTATTTAGAATTGCTAGCTATATTACTGATCTCAGGATTAGACCATATTTTGAGAACCTGCTCTTTTCGTGGACTCAGATCGGTTCCATTGGATCCACTATTTGCCTCTGTTCTTCTTGCATTTACCATTAATAAATGTCTCTTACCACACTGGGAATGAGGTGCTTGGGTTGATAGAATCCTTTAACATTGCTTAGTATTATGAAATCAGCAGATCCGGGTTATATCCCCTATTCTGCAACCTAACTGTTCACCTTTATGCTGTTGAGCAGTTACTTTGCCAAGTCAAGTTACCTCATCTCTAACATGGGGATGAAGATAGATTCCTGCCTTTATGTCTTATCCTAACAGTCTGATGAGCACCAAATGAGGTCCCTTGTGTACAAGCACTATGTGAACTGAAGTGCTTTATAGGTGTGAATTGTGTTCTTGGGATGTTTGTTTTATAAAGGATGGTGTCAAGCTGTGAAGCTGGCCTGCGGTTGTAAGAGGGATTCTTGCACCATGAGGAGAGGCTGAGAGATGGCTTAGAGTAGGCTAGCAGAATCTGGAAGGCTTTTCTGCTCAGAAATCTCTCTTACATTGTATCTTGTATTAAGTTGTACTAATTTAGGCTGAAGAGCTTTTTTTGTTTTATTTATTTTAAAGTATACCTTTCAACAGGGGGTCGAATCTGGAATTGCATAATCTAATATCTAGTTGAAACTTTTTCTGAAGGAATGTACAGTTTTATTGGAATGAAAAAACAAGACATAGGGATCAATCATTTGGTAGTTGTGTAGGTCACCGAGAGGTAATCTCAAGATATGAGACTCGAAAGGCCAGGAGATGGAATGAAATGAATGGGAAAGGAATACCAGCATCTGAAGATGAAGAGAAAGTGTATAATTTTGTGTGTCTGTGATTGTTTTATTTTTCTTTATTTTCAAAGTACCCTATAAAAATATGAACTATGTTTACTTTGGGACCATTCAAATGAGGAAGTATTATTTGGAGAGAAGTATTCATTGGAGGAAGTATTCATTGAGGAAGTATTCATTGGTGAGAATGTATGAAATTCCACCAGAGGTCTCAGACATTTGGCTTTGCACTCATTGTTTATTTTTTGAAATAACTATAGACTCATAGGAAGTTCACAGAAATAAAAAATTCACAAAAATAAAACAGAACAGTGCTGGGTGCTGTGTACTCTTTTCTAAGTTACCCCTAATGCTTAAATCTTGTGTAACTTTAAAAAAAAACAAAACTGGGAAGTTGACAGTGGTACAATATGTGGGTATTTCTTTGTCATTTTGTGATATGTATATTTGTGTAACTACCACTGCAATCAGGACGTAGAACGATTTCTTTAGCACAAAGCTCTCCCTCACGCTGACCTGGCAAGGACTGATTTGTTCCCCTTGTCCATAGTTTTGTCACGTTAGTGCTGTTATGTAAATGGAATCACACAGTGTGTAATCTTTTGAGACTGGCTTTTTTCGGTCAGCACAGTGCCCTTGAGATGTAACCAAGTTGTTGCCTGTATCAGTTGGTTCTCTTTCTGTGTTTTTGGCTGAGTAATATTCCATGGTATAGGCATATCACAGCTTGTTTAACTGTTCACCTGTTTTAGGACATCTTGAGTGTTTCCAGTTTTTGGCTATTACAATCATGTAGAGGTTTTTTAGGTGGGCACAGTGTTCACCTCTCTGAATAAGTACAGATTATTTGGTTGTTTGCATGTGTATGCTTAGTTTTTAAGGGAACCATCGAACTGGTTTCCAGAGTGGTTGGTCCATTTGACACCCCATCAGCAGCATATGGGTGATCTCATTTCTTCACCTCCTTGCTAGCATCTGCTGTTGTCATATCATTGTTTTGCATCCATTTTTTACTGGGAAAAAAAAAAAAAAAAGAACCTTCTTCCAACAAAAAGTTAACTGGAGCAGGACTGTTACAGTGGAATACAAATGTATTGTGATAATGGAACTTGCCCTCATATGGACATTGGGGATTTAGGCAATAGAAACCAATTTTTTAGGCATAGATGAGGAACTGAAATTGTGTCATAGAGAATTATACTTAGTAGAATGTGGATTAAAGGTGGCCATTCTTTGTGCCATTCTTTTAAGTATTTTAGAACTACTGTCAAATATATAGAAAATCTTTTATATATATATATATTTTATATACCTCTGGTGCCTATGTATAGTATGGTACCATGGACAGAGCACAGGACTCAAATTTAGAAAGCTTTTTATATACATTTTTATTTTCTAGTTCAAGAAAATTTGGATAAGAAACTCAACCTGTCAGGCCCTCTGTTTTTACCCGCTAAATGCAGACCATTTCATCAAAGTCTTTCTCAAAATGTCTTGCTTACTTAACCAGAGATTTATTGAGCACCTACTGTGTGCTGGGCAGTGTCCTGGGCACTGGATTCAGTGATGACTAAGGCGAGATCCCTGATTTCAGGGAAGTGATAGTACAGTACCGCGGTAAAATAATCTTATAAGACCAAGTAGTTTATGTTTATTGTGTCTTTAATTTAAGAACTCTGGGAGTTAGTTATAAGTCTTACCATTTAACACATGAAGTAAGAGATTTTGAGTACTTGTTCAAAATCAGTGTCATAGCCAAGATTTTAACCTAGTTTTGTCTTTCTTTAAAACCAGTATGTTTACTACCACTGCATATGGTTGCTATGAAAACATCTTGTAAACAACCAAATTACTAAATGTAAATAATAATAGTTATATAATGTGTTACTCTTATTTGTATGTATAGTATAGTGATTCAAAAACTTAGAAGCATAAATCTTTACTTTTTTCAGAGTAAGCTCTTAGGGTTTTGTTTTAAAAGGTCTGTTCAAGTTTAGAAAAGTTGCCATTTCCGTTATTATCAACATGAAATGTGTTATGTTCCTAATGTTGACATGAAGGCATTTTGAGATCCTTGTGTTGGTTTTCTAGTGCATGTGCAAACAACCACAAATGTAGCAGCTTTAAACTGCACCCATTTATTAGCTCAGCACTTTGCAGATCACAGTTGTGGTCATGGTATAACTAGGTTCTCCATTCAGTCTTATGAGGCTAAAATCAAGATGTTTGAAGGCTGTGTTCTCATCAGAAGCTCAGGGTATGTTCCAAGCACACATGGTTGTGGAAAAATTAATTTCCTTGTGGTTGTAGAACTGAGGTCCCTGTTTTCTTTGCTGGATGTCTGATGAGGGCTTCGCTTAGTTCCTAGAGGTTGCTCCATTCTTGCTCCAGAACCTCTTCCATATTTAAAGTCAGCTAAGAATAATCTTCTTCTTATTGATTCCTTTGCACATGTTGATTTTTTATTTTTTTGGCTAGAACAATCCAGATCCTTTTAAGGTCTTATTAGGTTTGCCTCCTCTCCCTCAAGAATAATCACTCTTTTTCAAAGTCAGCTGATTGGGGACCTTAATTTACAGTCAGCAAAATCCCTTTGCCATGTGACACAACATAATCATGGGAATGAAATCCATCATGTTCACAGGCCCCATCCCTCAAGGGGAAGGAGTTTTTTTAAAAAAAAAAAAAAGGCTTGCAGGGGACAGGGTTTGGGAACTACCTTAGAATTCTGGCTTTGATTAAATAACTAGGGATTATATCTTAGCCAAGTCAATGCATCAGAAAAACCCCTTCACAATCCTAAAGCATCACTAAAAATGTGGCTTGAATTTATTGTGATCTTCTTTTATGGAAATGTGTTCTTTGTGCATGGAGGTGTACCTTGTATATATTTGAAGGAGTTGTTGTTGTTTAGTCACTAAGTTGTGTCCAACTCTTTTGCAACCCCATGGACTGTAGCCTTCCAGGCTCCTCTGTCCATAGGATTTCCCAGGTAAGAATACTGGAGTGGGTTGCCATTTCCTTCAGATCCAGGGATGGAACTCACATCTCCTGCATTGACAGGTGGATTCTTTACCACTGAGCAACCAGGAAAGTGATCATATACATGAGTTCAGTTCAGTTCAGTTGCTCAGGTGTCCGACTCTTTGCGATCCCATGAACCACAGCATGCCAGGTTTCCCTATCCATCACCAACTCCCGGAGTTCACCCAGATTCATGTCCATTGAGTCGGTGATGCCATCCAGCCATCTCATCCTCTGTCGTCTGCCGGGGTCCAGCCCTGGCTGGATCCAGGGATTCCCTCGGGAGGATGGCATTGGTGAAAGGATAGATAAAAAGAGAAAAAGATAAGGAAAGAATTTTGTAGTTAAGAAAATAGAGGAGAGAAAAGAGGCTGATATTTCTTGGTTTGCGCAGAAAGCCAATAAAGCCCCAGCACAGGACTTGCTCTGTTCACGTAGGCCACAGGCACCCTCTCAAATAGCTGAAGGTGCCCCACCTTAGGCACCTTCTCAAGTGGGTCTTAGAAGCCCAGGCAGGAAAGTGAACGCAGAGGGCCCCTCCGCTCCAGGAGATCAGCCTGAAAAGGAAAAGGAAAGAGAAAGAATGACATGGGGAGACCAAGCTTCGGTGAGCAAGGCCCGCACTTTATTTTCCAAAGTAGTTTTTATACCTTAAGTTGTGCATAAAGGATAATGGGGGAAGGGGTAGAGTCATGCAAGGTCAGCAGTCCTTGATCCTTATGGAAGCCAGGCTTTCTTTCTGCAAACTTATCATATGCAAAAGTTTTAGGTGATTTACATCATCTGGCCAGGAGGCCTGTTAACTTTTCTTGAGAAAACTTATTTTTCTCTAAAGGTGATTATTCTAAAGTCAGGCGCCACCCTCCAAAAGCATTAGATAAAGTTGCATTCCTACAGGGAAAAAGTGTGGTGGGCTATAACAAGAAAAGAATTAACTCAAGGGTCCAAGGTTACAAACATTAAAGCTACTACTTACATTTCTATACACCAACTATATTAATCAATACACTCCTAGGGACACAGTAGGTAAGGGATATGGAAACTTGGCAGCAAGCATTAGCTCAACAAAGAAATCCTCTACTAGTTCTATTTTAACGATTTTAACTCTCTGAGAAGCTCTGCATTGTTAGAATATCTTAAGCTTCCCGTGCCTTTCATGGTTGGGAGGCTGTGAATCTGAACAAACCTGTCAGGCAAGCTAGAAAGTCATCAGAGGGGTTTGAATTGAAACACTCCTATTATGCCCAGGAGACTTATTAATTAGAGTTTCAAGTTGATTTTCTTACAGAGAAAGGTGGTCGGGGATAGCCCCCCGTTAATGTCAGAAGAGTTGGTGAAAGTCATAAAATAGTAAAACAGACAGATTTTGGTTTTGGGGTAGATGCTCAGGCAGGTCCGGAGGGCAGACCCCCTCGAGCTCTGACTCGCCTTGCCCATCAGAGCTCTCCTGCATGACCTTGTCATGGGTGGGGACTCCCGTGCTGGCTCCCGGCAGTCATCCCCTTCTCCTCCTGCCCCCAATCCCCCCCAGCATCAGAGTCTTCTCCAATGAATCAACTCTTCACATGAGGTGGCCAAAGTATTGGAGTTTCAGCTTCAACATCAGTCCTTCCAATGAACACCCAGGACTGATCTCCTTTAGGATGGACTGGTTGGATCTCCTTGCAGTCCAAGAGACTCTCAAGAGTCTTAAACACCACAGTTCAAAAGCATCAATTCTTCGGTGCTCAGCTTTCCTTATAGTTCAACTCTCACATCCATACATGACTGCCGGAAAAACCATAGCCTTGACTAGATGGACCTTTGTTAACAAAGTAATGTTTCTGCTTTTTAATATGCTATCTAGATTGGTCATAACTTTCCTCCCAAGGAGTAAGTGTCTTTTAATTTCATGGCTGCAATCACCATCTGCAGTGATTCTGGAGCCCCCAAAAGTAAAGTCTGACACTGTTTCCCCTGTTTCCCCATCTATTTCCCATGAAGTGATGGGACCAGATGCCATGATCTTAGTTTTCTGAATGTTGAGCTTTAAGCCAACTTTTTCTCTCTCCTCTTTCAGTTTCATCAAGCGGCTCTTTAGTTCCTCTTCACTTTCTGCCATAAGAGTGGTGTCATCTGCATATCTGAGGTTATTGATATTTCTCCTAGCAATCTTGATTCCAGCTTGTGCTTCTTCCAGCCCAGCATTTCGCATAATGTACTCTGTATAGAAGTTAAGTAAGCAGGGTGACAATATACAGCCTTGATGTACTCCTTTTCCAATTTGGAACCAGTCTGTTGTTCCATGTCCAGTTCTAACTGGTGCTTCCTGACCTGCATATAGATTTCTCAAGAGGCAGGTCAGGTGGTCTGATATGCCCATCTCTTTCAGAATTTTCCACAGTTTATTGTGATCCACACAGTCAAAGGCTTTGGCATAGTCAATAAAGCAGAAATAGATGGTTTTCTGGAACTCTCTTGCTTTTTTGATGATCCAGCAGATGTTGGCAATTTGATCTCTGGTTCCTCTGCCTTTTCTTAAAACCAGCTTGAACATCTGGAAGTTCACAGTTCACGTGTTGCTGAAGCCTGGCTTGGAGAATGTTGAGCATTACTTTACTAGCATGTGAGATGAGTGCAACTGTGCGGTAGTTTGAGCATTCTTTGGCATTGCCTTTCTTTGGGATTGGAGTGAAAACTGACCTTTTCCAGTCCTGTGGCCACTGCTGAGTTTTCCAAATTTGCGGGTGTATTGAGTGCAGCACTTTCACAGCATCATCTTTTAGGTCATATACATAATTTTATATAAAACATTGGTTTTACCCTAGAATCTCATTTTATATTTGAATATCCAATTCAGTGATCATCATACTTTTCCCATCTTACCAGTTAGAGGTACCATGTTTATGTCAATGAGAGAAGATAAATTACAGTAGTGATTTTAAACTGAGTAAGTTGTGGACACCCACCCCCTACCCCCATAGCCACACACACACAATTGTTGGAGTAAAAGCTGAGAGGGCAGTGTATGTAAAGTGAAGTGAAACAAAAGTCACTCAGTCATGTCCAACTCTTTATGACCCCATGGACTGTATAGTCCATGGAATTCTCCAGGCCAGAATACTGGAGTGGGTAGCCTTTTCCTTCTCCAGGGGATCTTCCCAACCCAGGGATCAAACCCAGGTCTCCTGCATTGCAGGTGGGTTCTTTACCAGCTGAGCCACAAGGGAAGCCCAGGAATACTGGAGTGGGTAGCCTATCCCTTCTCCAGTGATCTTCCCAACCCAGGAATGGAAACGGGGTCTCCTGCATTGCAGGCAGATTCTTTACTAACTGAGCTATGAGGGAAGCCCTGGAGAGTATGTGATGTTTGGATAAACCCCAGGTGGTTTTGATAAGTTTCAGTTAAGAATCACTTAGTCAATAATGTTATTTATTCATAATCCTACCCCACATCTTTGAAATAGCTCTTATACGTGTTATTTCTGCCTAGAGGTATAGAGTCAGCTGTTAGTCATCTAGTCTGTTTCCCCATCTAATTCATGATTTCCTTCTATCATACCGTAAGTAGTTGGTCATTCAGACTTTTTACATAAATGTTTGACATGAGGAAGCTGTTACTTCCCAAAGGATTTTAGTCTATTATTAGGCAGTTCTAATTCTTCCTGAAATCAAACTAAAGCTTGCAACCCTTCAATTTCTCACTCACTAGGAGGGCTGTGGTATTTCTCACCCAAGTTTCTTCTCTAAGGTAAAAATCCCCAGTTCTTTCAATCATTGCTCATAGTTTCAGCATCCCCATTCTAGTCACTTTCCTTTGTAACAGTTCCCTATTATGACTTTAAATTTGATGAGTAAACTGAACACAAGACTGGACTGCATTTGTCAAACACATCCTACCTTTGTGCTACTACCTGACTGCTGCATTAACTTTCTGATAAGTCCTGTTTCTCTGTAATCCATTCTCCTCATGGCTACCAAGGAAGATTTTAAGTAAATCATTTTTCTGTTTGACGCTTTCCAATAACTTTTCATTGTAGAATAAAATCCAAACTTTCTAAACAAGCTAATAAGACCCAGCATGATGTTAATCCCAGCAAACTCTTTCCATCTCATCGTGTATCATTAAATTTTAGTCACACTGGCCATCATTTAGTTGCTCAAACTTGCTGTTCCTTTGGTGTATCTTCTCCCCTGTCTGGAAATGGCAGGCTATTTCCAGTCCAAGGTTTGGGGCCAGTTCCTCTCCCCAGAGGCCTTTCCTTACTACCCACAAGAGTCTTGTCCCTCAGCCCCTCCCCCTCCTCAAGGCTTGGCTTCACCTAGCTTGTTCACTGCTGAATCTCAGATACCTAGAAGAAATCCTATCCATGCATGCATTCTCACTTGCTCAGTTGTGTCCAACCCTTTGTGACAATATGGACTGTAGCCTGCCAGACTCCTCCCTCCATTGGATTTTCCTGGCAAGAATACTGGAGTGGGTTACCATTCCCTTCTCCAGGAGATCTTCCCAATCAAGGGAACTGAACCACATCTCCTTTATCTCCTGCATTGCAGGCAGATTGTTTAACCACTGAGCTGCTGGGGAAACCCACCCTACCCATGGTGGGCTTTTAATAAATTTTGTGTAATAAATGAAAAATGAGTGGTCAGACCAAGTCAAACATACTTCTTATTTTCACTGGTAGATTTCTGTTAATAAATGCCAAGAATGTTGAATATCATTCTGTTGTGTAGGCAGGGAGGCCTGTGAAATAACATTTCCTTCTCAGCCCATCTTGAACATGAGATCAAATACTGGCTGTATCTTGAAAGCAGCAACCACAGGATTTACTGTCAGACCAGAAGTAGGGTGTGAGAGAAACCATGGAGTCAAGGATGATTCCAAGGCTTTTAGCTTGAGCAACTGGAGAAATGGGGTCACCACTACTGAAATGGGGAAACTGAGAGGGTAGGTTTGGTGAAGGAGTAGGGGGAACTTGTGTCAGAAGTCAGTTGCTTAATTATCTAGACCTTAGTTTCCCATATGATAAGGAGGGGTTAATTAATCCTCCTGTAATAATTGTGAGGATTTGGGGAGTTAATGATATACACAACTCAAAACAAAATAATAAAGGAAGTAGAGAAAAATAAGTCAATTAAGAATAATCATTAAATCATAGAGCTTTTACTAAATCCTTTGGGCATTTAGATGTGAAAACCTAGGGATAATTCATAAAGGTTTCTCTTGGTAGGATTTTAGACTGAATTGAAATGGATTTTTCTTGGTAAAGGAAGATGCTCAGTAATTGTTGGAAATTAAGGTATTAATTCAGAAGACATCTGTCTCTTGGTAGAGACCTGCAACCATGAGAGCATCCACCCCTCACCCAAAAAAGCTGTCTTTCATTCACTCACTATTTTTTGACTGTTGGGACCTTCAGCAACAAACCAATTGAATCTCTGCATGTGTAGGGCAAAATGTTAGATTATGGAAAGCAAATATCTGTGAGATAGAGTTTATAACATTATTATATTCTGTGGATTATTGTTAACATCTACCAGAGCTTAACATTATAAGCTAAGGTGGGAAATGCATAGTTAGCCTTACTGTATGAAAGCCAGATAGTTTCCTTACTTGCTGATAAAGAGGCAGAACAGTGGAAGATTTGAAAGAGTTAATTTTAGAAGAACATGAGTGCTTGCTTTGGATAAAATTAGGATTTCCCTCTATACAGACAAACTCTGAAATGCTTTCAGTGCATTTACTTTGCTTTATTGTTAGAGAAGAAATTTCACAGGTAAAATTATGGTCTTAAGATGCAACTAAACTTAATTTTTTTAAAGTACTCAACAAACCTTCTTTGAAGACTTAACATCACAATTTCTTTTATATAGAATGTATCATTTTATAATATCATTCTCTAGGTAACTTGTAACACACTTAATTGTTGTTGTTGTTCGGTCACCAAGTCGTATCCGACTCTTTGTGATCCCATGGACTGCAGCATGCCAGCCTTCCCTGTCTTCTACTATCTCCCACAGTTTGCTCAAGTTCATGTCCATTGAGTCGGTAATGCTGTCTAACCATCTCATCCTCTGCTGTCCTCTTCTTTTGTCTTAATCTTTCCCAGCATCAGGGTCTTTTTTAATGAGTCGGCTCTTTGCACAATTAATAGAAGCTTCCTTAATAGCTTAGTTGGTAAAGAATCCGCCTACAATGCAGGAAACCCATGGTCGATTCCTGGGTCAGGAAGATCCGCTGAAGAAGGGATAAGCTAACCCACTCTGGTATTCTTGGGCTTCCCTTGTGGCTCAGCTGGTAAAGAATCCGCCTGCAATGCGGGAGACCTGGGTTTGATCCGTGGGTTGGGAAAATCCCCTGGAGAAGGTAAAGGCTACCCACTCCAGTATTCTGGCCTGGAGAATTCCATGGACTGTAAAGTCCATGGGGTTGCAAAGAGTCAGACACGACTGAGTGACTTTCACTTCACTTCACTTAATACCTAAAGCCCCTCATGTTACTTTACACGTAAACAATCATTTGAGGCCTAATTATTCATAAATGCATCTTCTAATCTAGAGTAAGTTTGAGAAAAGCTAGGGCTCACATCTGTCCGGTTTTAGTCAGAGAAAGGTGAAGGTACCCAGTAGTACAACTTCCTCACTTTGATACCCTGAGTCAGTCTTTACAGAAAGGCGTCACTGTTAGCTTAAGATAAATTCTTGGCATTTACATGTAACAGGTATTCATTGTAGCAGTGCATAATTATAATTGTAGTTAATGTTTACTGAGCACTTGGTAAGTGCCAAGGTTTTTTTATGTATTAACTTTGTTAGCAGTCACAGTAGTCCAGTGTAACAATGAGGACACTGAAGAACAAGAGGGGTTAAGACTTTGTTCAAGGTCACAGAGATTGTAAATTAGCGTTGCGTTTCTACTGTGGCTGTAGAACCTTGTTCTTAATTCCTGTGCCGTACCACCTCCTTCTAGAAGTCATAGGTTAGGGAAAATGTGGTGAAAAGCACTTACATAAATAATTTTTTGTTTCATAAGTAAAATTTGTTGTATAAGTAAATTATATGTATAGTTTGTTTATTTTAAAGGTGAACTTTTAATTCAATTATTTTTATTTTCCATCTCCACAATAATATACATTGTTGACTAGTCACAGTTAGGATTTATAAAGTGATTATAGTAAGTGTTAATTGTGATTTTTGTTTTCTTTCTTCCCAGTTTCATGGTTCTCTCCAAATGAAAATATCCTCATTGTTATTTTCCCAGTTTTGGCTATACTTCTGTTCTGGGGACAGTTTGGTATTGTGAGTAAGTATTTATTTCTATTTTTCATTTATGTTTTACTGGTTAAATTGTTGTTTCTGGGAGGCAGTGTTGGCAAAATGTTTAATTTAGCAGAACTGTATTAGCAAGTATGATATTGTGATAAGTAAGAATGTGCAATCAATATTAATATTCTCCTTGAAGTCTATATTGTCCTTCATAGTTTACTTTGGTTCACTTTTAATTCCACAGAAGGTTTTCATTTTTTAACTTCTTAAGAATTAGCATTGTGAATCCTGATAATAACAGTACCTTGACTCAGCTGGTTTTAATGTTTACAGAACATATATAAAAATATTATTTTCTTTGGTAAAGATATGGTTACAGTCTTCATTGGTGATAAGATAGGATGTTGTAGAAGAAGGAATCAAGATGGCAGCATATGAACACCCTGCGCTTACAACCTCCCCTGGCACATCAAAGTTATAATACAACTGTTTTCAGAGCAGCTGTCTCTGAGAATGACCCAAAGACTGATAGAGAATATATTCTACAACTGTAAAGAGGAAACCACAACCAGATGAGTAGGAGGGGCAGAGATGTGGTCTGGTCAGAACCCACACTTGGGGTCCTTAAGTGGGAGGAAAATCACAGCAGTGGAGTCCTCCCTGAGGGGTCAAGCCCCACATCTGGCTCCCCATCCTGGAGGTCCTAAACCAAGTGTGTGTGTGTGTGTGTGTGTGTGTGTGTGTGTGCGTGCACGCGTGCATGCATGCGTGCATGCATGCACACACACACATGCATTCAGTCATGTCTGACTCTTTGTGACCCCATGGACTGTAGCCCACCAGGCTTCTCTGTCCATAAAATTTTCCAGGCAAGAACAGTGCAGTTCAAGTGCCCAAAGTATCTGACCTTAAATACTGGTGGGACTTAGGTTTGGGAGAACCAGTGACTGTGGTATACCAAGACTTTGCTCTTAAAGGGTGTGTCCAAAAGCATATTTGCTTCAAGTCCCAGCACAGAGGTAGCACTTGACAGCTGTCTGGGTCAGACCCAGTGACTTTTCATGGAGAGCCTTGCTAGGAGACCATAGGCAGCTGGGATTACCCCCCAGAACTGAGATGCTGGTGGCAGCCATTTTTGTGATCTTGTAGTACCCCTCTTGATGCCTGAGCTGGTGGGCACCATGTTGGAATTGTCTCTCTCACATATTAGCACCTGGGGCTGGCACAGCCCACCAGCAGTCATGAGACTGGTAATAGTCATAGACTGACAGGTTGCACAGCCAGCAGTGTTGGGAAGTCTATCATGCCTACCAGTGTGCCTGCAGGAGTCAGCCTCACCACAATAGAAGAGCACACACAGGAGATACTTCTGGTGCATCTGGCTCTGGTGGCCATAGAGAACCTTGACGCTGGGCCCCATAAGACATCTCCCACATAAGGCCACTTATCTAAGATTAGGAGGTGTAATGGACCTACCTAATATCTAGAAATAAACAGAGAATTAGGCAATATGAGGAGACAGAGGAATATGTTTCAAATGAAAAAACAAGAGAAACTCTCAGAAAAAGAGCCAAATGAAACAGATAAGCAATTTTCTTGATAAAGTGTTTAAGGTAATAATCATAAAGATGCTTACTAGTCTGGAGAAGAATGGATGAAAACAGTGAAAACTTCAACAAGGAGTTAGAGAATAGAAGAAAAGAATCCATCAGAACTGATGAATACAATAACTGAAGTCAAAAGTACGGTCAGTTCAGTCTTTCAATCATGTCCATCTCTTTGTGATCCCCTGGACTGCAGCACACCAGCCTTCCCTGTACCATCTCCTGGAGCTTTCTCAAACTCATGCCCATCGAGTCAGTGATGCCATCTATCTTGTCCTAGGTCATCCTCAAAGGACAAAGGATTGTCACTTAAAAAGTGAAGGTTAAATGACAAAAAATAATTTTTGTAAAATCAAATGTAACTATATACAGTGAGTGTTATTTGTGTGTACAGAATAGAAAGATATAAATATGACATCAAAAACATAAAACATGGTTTTAGAGTAGGGAGGAGTAAAAACAGTTTCAGAATGTATTTGAACTTCAGTGACTATCAGCTTAAAATAATCTGCTGATAGATCAATATATGTAAACTTCATGATAACCACAAACCAAAAGCCTATAATATATACACAAAAAGTAAAGGAGAAGGAGTCCAAACACAAAACTAAAAATCATCAAACCATGAGGGAAGAAACTAAAAGAAGAAAGAAACAGAAAAGAACTACAAAAGCAACCAGAAAATAATTAACAAAATGGCAATAAAAGTGCATACCTATCAGTAATCACTTTAAATGTAAATGGATTAAATGCTCCAACCAAGAGACACAGGATGGCTGATTGGACACAAAAACAAGATCCATCTATGTGCTGCCTACAAAAAACTCACTTCAAACCCAAAGACATACATGGTCTGGAAATAAAAGGCTGGGAAAATATGTTGATGCAAATGGAAACAAACAGAAAGCTGAACAGCTGTACTCATATCAACCAAAATAGACTTTAAAACAAAGACTTTAATAGAAGACAAAAAAAGAGAAGGTGTTACATAAGGACAAATGGCTCAATCCAAGAAGAGGATATAACATTCAAAAGTATTTATGTATCCAACAAAGGAGCACCTAATGTATATAAAGCAAGTATTAACAAATAATAGGAAAATTGACAGTAATACAGTAGTTGGTTACTTTGATACTCCACTTACATCAGTGAATAGATCATCTGCACAGAAAATTACTTGTCAGGCTTCATGTAACTTATATATACATACAGATGACTCTTGAGAGTCCCTTGGACTGCAAGGAGATCAACCAGTCCATTCTAAAGGAGATCAGTCCTGGGTGTTCATTGGAAGGACTGATACTGAAGCTGAAACTCCAATACTTTGGCCACCTCATGCGAAGAGTTGATTCATTGGAAAAGACCCTGATGCTGGGAGGGATTGGGGGCAGGAGAAGAAGGGGATAACAGAGAATGAGATGGCTGGATGGCATCACTGACTCGATGGACATGAGTTTGAGTGAACTCTGGGAGTTGGTGGTGGACAGGGAGACCTGGCGTGCTGTGATTAATGGAGTTGCAAAGAGTCAGACACGACTGAGTGACTGAACTGAACTGAACAGATACACACACACACACACACATATGAGCACACACACACACATATATATATGAGCATACACACATATATAGGATATTCCATTCAAAACCAACATAGTACACACTCTTTTCAAGTGCACAGGGAATATGCTCCAAGATAGATAATGTGCTGGGCCACAAAACAGTCTCAATAAATTTTATAAGATTTACAGACAAGCAAAAGCTGAGACAATTCAGCACCACCAAACCAACTCGTCAACAAATGCTAAAGGATCTTCTTTGGATAGGGAACACAGAAAAAGTTTATAAAAATGAACACAAAACAACAAAGTAAATGGCAAAGGATCATACTTATAAATACTTTAAATGTAAATGGGTTAAATGCCCCAATCAAAAGACAAAGACTGGCCGAATGGATATAAAAACAAGACCCCTGTATATGCTGTCTACAAGAGACCCACTTCAAATCTAGGGACACATACAGACAGAAAGTGAGGGGCTGGAAAAAGATATTTTAGGCAAATGGAGACCAAAAGAAAGCAGGAGTAGCAATACTCATATCAGAAAATAGACTTTGAAATAAAGACCGTAATAAGAGACAAAGAAGGACAGTATATAGTGATCAATGGCTCAATCCAAGAAGAAGATATAACAATTATATATGTGCCCAGCATAGGAGCAACTCAATACATAAGGCAAATGCTAATAAGTATGAGAGGGGAAATTAACAGCAACACAATAATAGTGGGGGCCTTTAGTACCCCACTCACACCTATGGATAGATCAACCAAATAGAAAATTAGCAAGGAAACACAAGCTTTAAATGATACAGAGGACCAGTTAAACCTAATTGATATCTGCATTTCACCCAAAAACAATGGATTTCAACCTTTTCTCAAGTGCACATGGAACAGATAGATCACATCCTGGGTCATATATCTAGCCTTGGTAAATTTTATAAAATTGAAATAATTTCAAGCATCTTTTCTGATCACAATGCAGTAAGATTAGATGTCAGCAACAGCAAAAAAAGGAAAAATACTATTAAAAACACAAACATATGGAGGCTAAACAACACACTTCTGAATAACCAACAGATCACCATGGACGAAATTGAAAAGGAAATCAAAAGAAACAAGTGAAAATGAAAACATGACAACCCAAAATCTATGGGATTCAGTAAAAGCAGTGCTTAGAGGGAGATTCGTAGCAATACAAGCCTATTTTAGAAACAAGAGAAACCTCAAATAAACAACCTAACTTTATACCGAAAGCAACATAGAAAAAGAGCAGTAGAACCCCAAAGTTAGTAGGACAGAAATCATAAAAATAAAAAAAAAAAAAAGAAATAATAAAAATCAGAGCAGAAATAAATGAAAAAGAAAGGAAGGAGACTGTAGCAAAAATCAATGAAAACTAAAAGCTGGTTCTTTGAGAAGATAAAATAGACAAACCATTAGCTGGACTCATTAAGGGAAAAAGGGAGAACAATCAAATCAGCAAAATTAGAAATGAAAATGGAGAAATCACAACAGACAACACAGAAATACAAAAGGTCATAAAAAACTACTATGAGCAATTATATGCCAATAAAACGGACAACTTGGAAGAAACAAATTCTTTGAAAAGTATAGCCCTCCAAAACTTAACCAGGAAGAAATAGAAAATCTGAACAGACCCATCACAAGCACGGAAATTGAAACTGTATTTAAAAATCTTCCAACAAACAAAAAAGTCCAGGACCAGATGGCTTCACAAGTGAATTCTACCAAAAATTTAGAGAAGATCTAACACCTGTCCTACTCAAACTCTTCCAGAAAATTGCAGAGGAAGGTAAACTCCCAAACTCATTCTATGAGACCACCATCACTCTAATACCAAAACCAGACAAAGATGCCACACAAAAAAGAAAACTACAGGCCAATATCACTGATGAACATAGATGCAAAAATCCTCAACAAAATTCTAGCAAACTGAATCCAACAGTATATTAAAAAGATCATGCATCATGACAAGTGGACTTTATCCCAGGGATGCAAGGATTCTTCAGTATTCACAAGTCAGTCAATGTGATACACCATATTAACAAATTTAAAGATAAAAACCATATAATTATCTCAATAGATGTGGAGAAAACTTTTGACAAAATTCGCTTTTGTCAACACCCATTTATGATAAAAAAAAAAACTTCTCCACAAAGCAGGCATATAAGGAACATACCTCAACATAATAAAAGGCGTATGCAACACACCCACAGCAAACATCCTCAATGGTAAAAAATTGAAAGTATTTCCCCTAAAATCAGCAACCAGACAAGGGTGCCCACTCTTACCACTACTATTCAACATAGTTTTGGAAGTCCTAGCCACAGCAGTCAGAGAAGAAAAAGAAATAAAATGAATCCAGATTGGAAAAGAAGAAGTAAAACTCCCACTATTTGCAGATGACATGATCTTCTATATAGAAAACCCTAAAGATACCACCAGAAAATTACTAGAGCTAATCAATTAATATAGTAAAATTGCAGTATATAAAACTAGCACACTGAAATCCCTTGCATTCCTATACACTAACAGTGAAAAAACAGAAATTAAGGAAACAATCCCATTCACCATTGCAACAAAAAGAATAAAATACTTAGGAATAAATTTACCCTCATGCGAAGAGTTGACTCGATGGAAAAGACTCTGATGCTGGGAGGGATTGGGGACAGGAGGAGAAGGGGATGACAGAGGATGAGATGGCTGGATGGCATCACTGACTCGATGGACGTGAGTCTGAGTGAACTCCGGGAGTTGGTGATGGACAGGGAGGTCTGGTGTGCTGCGATTCATGGGGTCACAAAGAGTCGGACACAACTGAGCAACTGAACTGAACAGAAACAAAAGACCTATATATGGAAAACTATAAAACACTGATGAAAGAAATCAAAGATGACACACATAGATGGAAAAATATACCATGTTTGTGGATTGGAAGAATCAATATAGTGAAAATGAGTACACCAATCAAAGCAATCTGTAGATTCAACACAATCCCTATCAAGCTACCCATGGTATTTTTCATGGAACTAGAACAAATAACTTCACAATTTGTATGGAAACACAAAAGACCTTGAATAGCCAGAGCAATCTTGAGAAAGAAGAATGAAACTGGAGGAATCAATCTGCCTGACTCCAGATGACACTTGATGACTACAGTCATCAAGATAGTATGGTACTGGCAAAAAGACAGATATACTGATCACTGGAACAAAATAGAAAGCCCAGAGATAAATCCACACATCTATGGACTCCTTATCTTTGACAAAGGAGGCAAAAATATACAATGGAGAAAAGATAATCTCTTTAACAAGTGGTGCTGGGAAAACTGGTCAACCACCTGTAAAAGAATAAAACTAGAACACTTTCTAACACCATACACAAAAATAAACAAAATGGATTAAAGGTCTAAATGTAAGACTAGAAACTGTCAACCTCTTAGAGGAAAACATAGGTAGAACACTCTCTGACATAAATCATAGCAAGATCCTTTATGACCCGCCTCCCAGAATAATGGAAATAAAAACAAAAATAAACAAATGGGACCTAATTAAACTTAAAAGCTTTTGCACAATGAAGGAAACTATAAGCAAGGTGAAAAGGCAGGCTTCAGATTGGGAGAAACTAATAGCAAATGAAACAACTGACAAGGTATTAATCTCCAAAATATACAAGCAGCTCATGAAGCTCAATGCCAGAAAAATGAACAATCCAATCAAAAAGCGGGCCAAAGAACTAAACAGACATTTCTCCAAAGAAGACATACAGTTGGTTAACAAACACATAAAAAGATGCTCAACATCACTTATTATCAGAAAACACAAATCAAAACCACAGTGAGGTACCCATCTTACGCCGGTCAGAATGGCTGCCATCAAAAAGTCTACAAACAATAAGTGCTGGAGAGGGTGTAGAGAAAAGGGAACCCTCTAACACTGTTGTTGGGAATGCAAACTAGTACAGCCACTATGGAGAACAGTGTGGAGATTCCGTAAAAAAACTGGATATAGAACTGTCATACCACCCAGCAATCCCAGTGCTGGGCATACGCACTGAAGAAATCAAAATTGAAAGAGACACATGTATCCCAGTGTTCATTGTAGCACTGTTTACAGTAGCTAGGACATGGAAACAACCTCAGTGTCCATCAGCAGATGAATGGATAAGGAAGTTTTGGTACATATATACAATGGAATAATACTCAGCTATAAAAAAAAGAACACATTTGAGTCAGTTCTCATGAGGTGGATGAAACTGGAGCTTGTTATACAGGGTGAAGTAAGTCGGAAAGAGAAACACCAATACTGTATATTAAACCATATGTATGGAATTTAGAGACATGGTAACAATAACCCTATATGCAAGATAGCAAAAGAGACACAGATGTAAAGAACAGACTTTTGGACTATGTGGGAGAAGTTGAGGGTGGGGTGATTTGAGAGAACAGCATTGAAACATGTATATTACCATATGTAAAATAGATGACCACTGCAAGTTCGATGTATGAAGCAGGGCACTCAAAGCTGATGCTCTGGGACAACTCAGAGGCATAGTGTGGGGAGGAAAGTGGCAGGGGATGTGGGGATTCATGTACACCCATGGCTGATTCATGTTGATATATGGCAAAAACCACCACAATATTGTAAAGTAATTAGCCCCCATTAAAATAATTAATTAAAATAAAAGATTTAAATCATAATGAGCATTTTTTTCCTATTACAACAGTATGAAACTAGAAATCAGTTACAAGAAGAAAAATGGAAAAAATACAAATAAGTGGAGGCTAAACAGCTTGCTACTAAACAAATATTGGGTCACTTGAAGAAATCAGAGAGGAAATTTTAAAATACCTCGGGACAAATGAAAATGGAAACACAATGATCTAAAATCTTTGCATTGCAGCAAAAGCAGTTCTGAGAGGGAATTTTGTGGTGATACAGACATATGTCAAGAAGTAAGAAAAATCTCAAACAATATAACCTTATATCTAAAGGAACTGGAAAAGAGGAATCAGCAAGGCTCAAAATTAGTAGAAAGAAGAAAATAGTAAAGATCAGAGCAAAAATAAATGAAAAAGAGACTTAAAAAACAATAAAAAAAGATAAGTGAAACTAAGAGCTAGTTTTTTTTAAAGATAAAATTTATGAACCTTTAAGCCAGACTCATTAAGAAAAAGAGAAAGGACCCAAATATAATAAGAAATGAAAGAGGAGAAGTTATAACTGATACCACAAGAATACAAAGGACCGTAAGAGATTACTAAGAACAATTATACACCAGCAAATTAAACAACTTAGAAGAGATACATAAATTCTTAAAAACATACAATCTCCTAAGACTGGATTAAGAAAAAAAAATAGAAAATCTGAGCAGTCCAATTACTAGAAATGTAATTGAATTGTATGCTAAGTCGTTTCAGTCATGTCCAACTCTTTGTGACCCCATGGACCATAGCTCACCAGGCTCCTCTGTCCATGGGGTTCTCCAGGCAGGAATACTGAAGTGGGTTGCCATGCCCTTTTCTAGGGGATCTTCCTGACCCAGGGATTGAACCTGGGTCTCTCACATTGCAGGCAGATTTTTTTTTTTTTTTTTTTTACCATCTGAGCCACCAGGGAAAAAAAAAACTCTGAACAGAAAAAAGTCTAGGAGCAGATAGCTTCACAGGTAACTCTACTAACATTTAAAGTAGAGTTATTAGGTATCCTTCTCAAAAAATTCCAAAAAATTGAAGAGAGAACACCCTCAAATTTGTTCTATGAAACTATATTTAATCCTGATACTAAAACCAGGCAAACACACTAGAAGAAAAGAAAATTACAAGCCAATATCCCTGATGAATATAGATGCAAAAATCCTTAACAAAATGGTAGCAAAATAAGTTCAACAATACATTAAAAGGATCATGTACCATGATCACATGGAATTTACCCCAGAAATGAAAGGACAGTTTAGTATCCACAAATTAATTTAATATGATATACCACATTAGTAGGAGGAAAGATACAAATCATTTGATCATCTCAATTGATGCAGAAAGAGCAGTTGACAAAATCCAATATCCAGTTATGATAAACACTCAACAAAGTGGGTATATCCAACATAATAAAGGCTATGTATAACAAACCCACAGCTATTAATAACATCATATTCAGTGAAGAACTGAAGACTTTTCCTTAAAGATCAGAAATAAGACAGGATGCTCACTCTTACAACTTTTATTCAACATTGTATTGGAATGACTGCCACAGCAGTCAGACAGGAAGAGGAGATAAAAGGCATCCAAACTGAAGAGGAAAAAGTAAAACTGTCATATTTACAGATAACATGATACTGCATTTAGAAAACTGAAGAGGAAAAAGTAAAACTGTCATATTTACAGATAACATGATACGGCATTTAGAAAACCCTAAAGACAAAGACATTGGTGAAAGAAATTGAAAACAACACAGAACCCTGAATTTTCATTGGAAGGACTAATGCTGAAGCTGAAGCTCCAATACTTTGGCCACCTGATGCGAAGAGCTGACTCATTTGAAAAGACCCTGATGCTGGGAAAGATTGAGGGCAGGAGGAGAAGGGAGATAGAAGATGAGATGGTTGGATGGCATCACCAACTCGATGGACATGAGTTTGAGCTAACTCTGGGAGATAGTGAAAGACAGGGAAGCCAGTCCGTGGGGTTGCAAAGAGTTGGACACAACTAAGCGACTGAGCAACAGCAACAAAATGGAAAGATATTCTGTGCTTATATATTGAAAGAATTAATATTTTTAAATGTCCATATTGCCCAGAGCAATCTTCAGATGTAATGAATCTCTATCAAAGTATCAGTGACATTTTTTACAGAACTGGAACAAATAATCCTAAAATTTGCATGGAAACATAAAAGACTCTGAATATACAATCTTAAGAACAAATATACCATATGGTTTCAATATCCATGGAATCTAGAAAACAAAACAAATGAACAAACAAAACAAAATAGAAACAGACTCATAGATACAGTAGTCATCAGAAGGGGGGGGTCTGAGGGGAATGGGCAAAATGGGTGAAGGGGATTTAGGAGTATAGTCTTTCAGTTAGAAAATAAATAAGTCATGGGGGGTGTGATGTGCAGCATGGAAAATATAGTCTAACTTTGTGTGGTAACATGTTTACTAGATTTACAGTGATCAATTTGTAGTGTATATAAATGTTCATTCCCTATATTGTACACTGAAATGAATATAATGTGTCAACTATACTTCAGGATGTTGTTCTTTTAAGTATTAATTATTTCCCTCTCTTAATTTTTCCCAGTTTGAACTTCCCAGGAAAATACATGTGCTTGGAAAAGCCCAATTTAAGCCATATTTTGTCATCCTTTCTATATAGTTCTGCAGCCTCTAAGAAAGTAGCCATAGAAAGTGATGTTATTGGATTATATTTTACTATGATAATCATGTGACTGAACTTCTCAGGGAAAATCTTTCTGTATCAGATTTAGCATCAGCAATGTAGAATTGTCATTAGTAGTTAAAAAATGGTATTTTGCATTTTGGTTGATGTTTATATTCAGCTGTATTTCTGGACCAGTTTGGTAAAGGAAATTTACTAAATTAGTAAAATTCTGAGATGATAGTCTAAACTTTTAAACTTTAAGATTTCTTTCCCATCTCCTTATAACACAATGAAATAAGTTAGTCATTGAAGGCCACTAAAGAAAGGAAAGGGGAAAAGTATATTTAAATAAGGCAAGGAGTAACTAATGGGTGGTTTCATTTACTTATTTTATTCTGCAGCCTTTATAAAAAGAAAGCTAGTAAAATATTGTAGCAGATTAGCTATTATGGGATTCCCTGATGGCTCAGATGGTAAAGAGTCTGTTTGTAATGTGGGAGACCCAGGTTTGATCCCTGCGTCAGGAAGATCCCCTAGAGAAGGGAATGGCAACCCACTCCAGTATTCTTGCCTGCAAAATGCCATGGATGGAGGAGCCTGAAAGGCTACAGTCTGTGGGGTCACAAAGAGTTGGACACGACTGAGCAACTTCACTTTCCTTTTTTTTCAGTCATGTGTATCTAGAGTGATACATAAAAGTAGAAGTGAGATGACTGATTATATATTCTAAAGACTCTTTTCAATGTAGAGCACCCTGGAAATGCTTTGTGATTTCAAAGCTGTTCTCAGCTTTTGTCTAAAAGGCAAAAAAGACAAAGAAAGGGCTAAGAAAGACAACTGTCAAGACATTGCACAACTTTTTCAAAACAATGTCTGAAATTCTTATGGCAATTTCTTAGAGTTTCAGTAAGCTTTTTATATTAAGAAAATAACTAGTATAGCATCAAGACCTTGTCCACTGACATTAGGGGAAGGCTTTAATCCTATTGGCAGACTCAGGTGTTAAGGCCTATGTCTTGTGATTTAGGTGGGAAGTAACCTTTTTCTAAGATCATGAACTCACTTAACAGAAGTGTGACTTGTTGCATGTGGATTGATTGAACTGTGCTGATCATGGCATTATCATTAGTGAACTGAACCAGGAGTATGTTCACTATCAGCCATATTTTTACAAAAGTAAGTTTTACCATTGTTTTTCTGAATTAAAAAAGTAATACATACCACTTTAGAATACCTTATGCAACATAGGAAGTGTAAAGAAAAGACAAATATCATCTAGAGTCTCAGAACCTAGAAATAAACTATTGAGGTATTCTGGGGAATTTCCCACTTCTCTGTCTTTTTTTTCTTAAAAAAGGAAAACCCATAAATGGATTCATATAGCTTATATACTTGTGAATGCTGATTTTCCTCCTGTGTTTTCAGAAATCTTTTTATAGTTGCCTGTGCTCTACTTTTATGGCTGTACTGTAATTTACTTAACTCTCATCTTGATGGATATTAGGATGTTTCCAAATTTTCTTGATGTTACGAAAGTAAGTGTGCTAAAGATATGTAACACTTGAAATGGCAGAGAAGGTATTTTAAGGCTCATGATATTAATACATATTGCCAACATGTTTTCTAGCACCATTTTATCAATTATTACTGCAGGTGAGAACACCCATCTTCCACCTCACAAACTTGACATCATTATAATTCTAAAATCTTTGGCAATTCAATGATTGAAAAAAAATCATCTTAATTTTCATTTTTGTGTTAGTGAGGGTAATTCTTTTTTATACTTATTCTGTTGGTCATATTTTTTTTTTTTTTGACCATGCCTTGTGGGATCTTAGTTACCTAACCAGGGACCAAACCCCTGCCCCCGGCAGTCAAAGCACAGGGTCTTAACCACTGGACTACCAGGGAATTCCCTTTTGTTAGTCATATTTTAACAAATGTGATCATAAACCTAAAAAAAAAAATTGTGGCAATGTTTATTTAGACTCATCTTAGAACAGGTAAATGTGTGTGTGTATAGTGTTAGTTGCTTGGTCATGTCCAGCTCTTTGCGACCCCAGGGGAATCTTCCCAACTCAGGGATCAAACCCAGGTCTCCTGTATTGCAGGAGAATGCTTTACTGTCTGACCCACCATGGAAGCCCATTTGTGTGCGTGCGTGCTTGTGTGTGTGTGTGTGTTTAGGAGGAACCAATATACTTGATTCACCCAGCCTGCACTCACATTTAAAGTGTTTGTGATAATAGCACCTAAGCTTTGTGTGACAGCACTATGCAAAGTACTCTACATCTGAAATCACATCTGCTTCTTTCGGGAACTCTGTAGGGATAGATACTGGGGTTCTCATTCTCATTTTGTAGATGAGAAATAGAGGCACAGATAGACTAGGCAATTTTCCTACAGTCACCCAGCCATTTCTTGATGGTACTGGGATTTGATACAGTGCTGTTTACCACTACATTATACTGCTTCCTTGTCTTGAAATTATTTTAAGAGTGTGCTTTTTTTTTCCCACAAAGGGTGAACCTGTATCTGGGTATACACACTGAGTAAGTGAAGCCGTTATTGATAGAATAGAATGTGGACCCACTTTTTTAAATAAATGTCTTTTGACAGGGTACATACTGATTCTTAGCCACTGGGCTGTGTGCTCGAGATGTGGAAATGAAATGTTCATTGCCCCTGGCTTTATAGCATTCCCGTTTCTGTTGTGATATGTAAGTGTACATGCTCTGTGCCTTCTGTCACATCTTCATGATAGACATGAATCTAAAATCCACTTTTCTCTCGGTTCTCTTTGTGGGAGACATTCTGTTTCTGGCCTGGGGATTCCACCCAAGGAAAACCCCTTTGTTTTGCACTCGCTGCTTGGTTATGCATTTTTTAGAGTGCAGAATCTTATAGCCTCTACAGTATTAATGGTAACTCAGACCCATGTCTCTCCCTTTCTAGATTTTCAGTTCCTTTTAACTTTTCCTGATTATCATTTATAGTCTTTCATTTATATCATTTATACACAGGGAATTTCTCTCTGATTTATTTGGCTCTGTGTGTCATTCTTTTGGTCACCCAAAATAAAACCTACACTTTTCATCAGCTAAACATCCAGTAAAGACATCAGATTACACTTTCACTTTGAGGAGAAAGTTTCTTTATACCAGAACTGTATTTTGAACTCTGTCTCAGGATGCCATTGATCTCACTGAGAAAAAAGCTTTGAGACCTCTAAACTCTGGAAGCCAAGCCAAGGACTCCCAAATATGGTGAGCCCTAGCCCATGTTTCGACCACAAAGGTCCCTCACAGGGAAATACCTTTGCCTTTAGCTTTAACTTACAAAAGTCTGAACAGAATCTTATGGTAAACCAACTGCTCAGAGAATCCTAGAATCAAACACCGAGCCTTCTGCTAACCGAGTTACTTTGGCTAACAAATTATGGATTTGCTGGCTGAAATAACGAATCTCTAATAGGATTTTGTTTCAGGTATTTTGTTTTTGTTCTGAAAACTGTACCAACTCAGTTTCCCACTGCACTGGCAATTATGTTCCTGACTGATTTTCAGGATTGTTCTTCCTTACTCGTTGTCAATATGACAGGTATTTTCCATCATTTAGCTGTGTAATGAATGATTTCAAGTGCTTCTCACTAGGATATCCAGTTTTTATAGGATTAATGTTTAACTCCATGTTGAGAACTGGATAACATGTTGAAATTCTTTGTGATATGATTGCTTGTTCTTATTTTTTCTTTTTTAGAACTTTTGTTATATTCAGTGAATCCCTGCTTTACACAGAACTGCAGGACTATAAACATGACCATGTAAGCTGAAACTCTGCAAAGCAATCTAATAATAAATGCCAAAACTACTGTTGTTCCATGACCTTTAAATTTTTGTCAAAACATTAAAACCTCTTATTGTCAATAATAAATGTATTAGGAAGTGAAAAAAGAGTAAATTTAATATTTAGTACATGATAAAACATTGAGAATTGGTGAATTTTATCAAGAGCAGGTTGAAAATGCTTGCCTTTTCTTGTTATATAACTTTGAATACAGAGCATGCATCTTGTCTACACCTTGGTGAATTGTCATACTCCTTTCTAAGCTCTAATCAGCTCCCAGCACTTTCATGTCTTGAACTATCCTTTATGCATATATTGTCATGAACTGTCTCCAAGAGTTGCTTTCATATGAAGTTTTTTTTGCCAGTCACTTCTGGGACATCTTTGTTTTTGTCACAGCCACCTCATTGTCCTCATGTATGCCAATAAGTTCACTTTTACTGAGTTCTTCTAACTGTATATCTAGAGATTCTTGAATGGCAATAGTATTTACATTCCACAGTTAGCTATTCTATAATGCCAGTTACTGTCTATTGGAATTTCGCTTCCAGCATTATCACATCTCGTTTCTTTGCTCCTTCATCTTTATTGCCCGGTTTCCTTTTTTGATTATCCATTGTAAAATGTCACCATGGTTTATGACTGGGAGACAGGAGGTAGCACAACATATGTTTTGCTGTCTGTGTGTGAATTGAATAACAGATGTGCAGTGAGCAGTCACCAACAGTCTTTGAAAAGGATGACATGAGTGGTCACTGATGGTGATGCACATCTCTTATTTATATAGTGACTTGTGGATTGAAGAGATAACAGTGAAGTTTACACTTTATTCAATTACTCAGTTATTATATTGGGATGGTGGAAATTTAAACTGTGTTTTGGGAGGACTTGTGTTATTTAACTAAATGATGGTAACTGAAATTGATGCATATCAGAACCAGAGAAAGAGAGGGACAGCTGTAATTTCAAATTTGTTCATTGTAGGCATCTTTCATTTTGTTTTCTAACTTTCTAGTCCTTGCTCAATATTATTCCACAATGATTTTGGTTACTGCTCAGAGGTTTTTTGACTGGAGGCCTCTACTGAAATCAGTTAGAAAATTCAAAGGAAAAATTTCTCCATCACAACACCCTTGAGATCCTGCTAAGTTCTTGAGTCCAATCTTGAGTACTAGCTTGATTTTGAAAGTGATTAGGCCATGAAACCACATTTAAAAGAAGTAACGGAACAGAATTTCTTTGTAGATTAGAAAAATCATTCTGAAGAAATAAAGACATATATGGGCTTCCCAGGCAGCACTACAGGTAAAGAATCCACCTGCCAGTGCAGGAGACACAAGAGACTTGGGTTCCATCCTCGGGTTGGGAAGATCCCCTGGAGAATGAAATGGCAACCTGCTCCAGTATTCTTGCCTGGGAAATTCTGTGGACAGAGGAACCTGGCAGGTTATAGTCCGTGGGACTGCAAAGAGTAGACATGACTGAGCAACTAAGCACACATGCACACACACAAAGACATACTAACTGTCTAGGAAACTTCCATCCAGGAAGGCAAAACATCATCATAGTAAATGTTATTACTAAGATTCTGTTACATAATCTTGAACTCCCATTGCTTTTCCTTGGTCCTGTCCACATAATTATCCAATTCTGCTTATTAAAACATGTTTTTATATACTGGTTTTATTGTGGAAGGAACTGAACAAACCTACAACTTAGCAATATACTCTTTTGTAGAAATATAGTTGCTGTTACTTTGACTCTTTCCAAATTCAAACGTGCCACCTTCCTACATCTATTCTGAAGGGGTGGCATGGTCCATAAGACCAGGAATGTTTGGAACTAAAGAAAAGAAGTTAGTATGTTAGGTGTTGCCTTCTTTTATCTTTTATAGTCAAAGTACTTCAAAGCCCAGACTTCATGAAACTTGAACTCTTTTATTTCTCTGTCCTGTAGACTAGGAATGTGATTTCTCATCCGTCTTCATTTTGACAAAATTGTTTCATCAAAGAAAGTTGGATAGTGCATGGTGTTCATTATAAAATTATTTTACTCGCCTTCTGGCAAGTAATCAGTTTGTTATTGGCATTCTTGTTCATTTTTATCTAGTACAGTTTCACAAAGCCTTCTTTTTTTAATGTGTGTTAAATATTTTTAAAATAGTAATTTTAATATAATTAAATACAAATTTTGAAGTTGTAATCTTTTTTAAAACTTACCAGATGTGCTTTATCCTTCATCAGGTAGAGTACCAATGTGCAGCTCAGTTCAGTTCAGTTCAGTCGCTCAGTCGTGTCCAACTCTTTGCGACCCCATGAATCGCAGCACGCCAGGCCTCCCTGTCCATCACCAACTCCTGGAGTTCACTCAGACTCACGTCCATCGAGTCAGTGATGCCATCCAGCCATCTCATCCTCTGTTGTACCCTTCTCCTCCTGCCCCCAATCCCTCCCAGCATCAGAGTCTTTTCCATCGAGTCAACTCTTCGCATGAGGTGACCAAAGTACTGGAGTTTCAGCTTTAGCATCATTCCTTCCAAAGAAATCCCAGGGTTGATCTCCTTCAGAATGGACTGGTTGGATCTCCTTGCAGTCCAAGGGACTCTCAAGAGTCTTATCCAACACCACAGTTTAAAAGCATCAATTCTTTGGCACTCAGCTTTCTTCACAGTCCAACTCTCACATCCATACATGACCACAGGAAAAACCATAGCCTTGACTAGACGGACCTTTATTGGCAAAGTAACGTCTCTGCTTTTCAATATGCTATCTAGATTGGTCATAACTTTTATTCCAAGGAGTAAGCGTCTTTTAATTTCATGACTGCAGTCACCATCTGCAGTGATTTTGGAGCCCAAAAATATAAAGTCTGATACTGTTTCCACTGTTTCCCCATCTATTTCCCATGAAGTGATGGGACCAGATGCCATGATCTTCGTTTTCTGAATGTTGAGCTTTAAGCCAACTTTTTCACTCTCCTCTTTCACTTTCATCAAGAGGCTTTTGAGTTCCTCTTCACTTTCTGCCATAAGGGTGATGTCATCTCCATATCTGAGGTTATTGATATTTCTCCCGGCAATCTTGATTCCAGCTTGTGCTTCTTCCAGCCCAGCATTTCTCATGATGTACTCTTCATATAAGTTAAACAAGCAGAGTGACAATATACAGCCTTGACATACTCCTTTTCCTATTTGGAACCAGTCTGTTGTTCCATGTCCAGTTCTAACTGTTGCTTCCTGACCTGCATACAGATTTCTCAAGAGGCAGGTCAGGTGGTCTGGTATTCCCATCTCTTTCAGAATTTTCCACAGTTCATTGTGATCCACACCAAAAACATCCTAAAATTACTTTCTGAGAGTTATCAGAAGATAGCACTGTAATAATAAAATCAAGCATATGTCTTCTCTTCATGATTTATTCTTTATTTGATGTGTCTTTTACCTCACTGGTTAACCTTCCTGTCTCACTACTAAACTCACTAATCACTTAGGGATCATTTAATTGTCATGCAGTTAGAACAGGCATTGAATTCATGAATTTTGGGGTTTTGTTAGCTGGACTTCAGCCTGTGGTGGATCTATATGGGCTTATTGAATCCCATCTTTGGGATGTCATGAAAACTAAAATGATAGTTTTATTTGATCTCCAGGTTGAACCTGGTAATTTCACAAGACTTCTTCAATGACAGCCTGCATTGTTGTATATGTCCTTTACATCAGTGACGAAGACACAAAAAAGCCTTAATGGAGTATCTATCAATAGTATTAGCTACGTTTCTTCAGGTGGCTAGAGGGACATGTCGTGTCTCTGTTCACATGAATTTGAAAGCTTAAATACGTAATAAGCCTTGCTTAGGCTAGACCCACATCTTTTACTTAACTGGAGGAGAATATCTGGGAGTAACACTTCCTATCACTCATTCCCCACCACCAACACACACACACACACACACATTCATTCATACATTAGAATATAAGGAGCATTGAGGCAGAATTATTGGTTCACTGCCCGCACTTAGAATAGTGATTGTCACTTAGTAGGTGTGTGATCAATTATTATTATTGAATAAAGTAACTTCTACTTGTGCCTCAATTTGGTTGATGTGACTTGGGCTAATAAATGGGCCCAGTACATGGTAGGCACACAGTAAAGATAGAACAAATGAATGAACTACCCATCTCATCTCTGAGAAGTAGCTGGCTAGATTTAATTATTTTATAGAATGTATAAAAGGGAAACTTGGAATTCCTAATTTGTTGAAAAAAACTTGACATTGTCTCCCTGTATATTTGGTATTCCTGTGTCAGGCAGCACTAAGTTTATAGGTTTTTCTTAAAAACATAAGTTTTGACCACACCAAATGTTGGTCAGTGTGTGGAGCAAAAAGAACTTTCATTCACTGCTGGTGGGAATGCAAAATGGTACGGGTACTTTGGAATACAGTTTGGTGGTTTCATATAAAGCTAAATATACTCTTATCATATTTTCCAGTAATAGTTGTTGTTTAGTTTCTAAGTTGTGTCCGACTCTTATGCAACCCCATGGACTGTAGCCCACCAGGCTCCTCTGTCCATGAGATTTCCCAAGCAGGAATACTGGAAGTGGGTTGCCATTTCCTTCTTCCCACCTCAGGGACCAAACCGTCATTTCCTGCATTGCAGGTGAATTCTTTACCACTGAGCCACCAGGGAAGCCCTACTCCTTGGTATTTACCCAGATGGAGTTGAAAACTGAAGTCCACACAGAAAACTACACATGGATGTTTATAGCAGCTTTGTTCATCATTGCAAAAATTTGGAAGCAACCAAGATATTCTTCAGTAGGAGAATGGATAAACTGTGGTACATCCAGACCATGGAATATTACTCAGCACTAAAAACAAATGAGCTGTCAATCGTTAAACGATATGCTGCTGCTGCAGGAACCTTAAATATATATTCCTAAGTGAAAGAAGTCAATCTGAGAAGGCTACATGCTATGTGATTCCAACTGTAAAACAACCGACCCTAACAACAAGATACTCTGCAGACTTGCTATGGGACCTGCTAAAACATGGCCATTGTGAGCAAAGAAAATGAGTCAAAAGAAACCCTTTTTAAGGTTCACTAAAGAAAACATGGACATAATCTTTCATTGCCTGTGATTACTAAAGTAGACTCCACTAATATATTTATTGGAAATTGCTGCTTAAATTTGAGGAATAGTTTAGGTAGCCTTGAAAATTAGTAGTTGAACCAATCAGCAGAAATGAAAGCTACATCCAAAAGTTTTTAAAAAGACCATTCTATGGTAAAACACTGTCAGTAATAGCATTTTGTGGCATTTTATTTTTGTTTCTGTTGTTGACATTATTTTTCTCCTGTAGCTCTGCTAAGCATGAAGAGATTGAATTTTATATGAGGTTCAAACTCTTATTTTTCTTAAGAATGGTATAAATCAGCCATTTTGCATGTACTTATACTAGACTCTTGGAGAAGGCAATGGCACCCCATTCCAATACTCTTGCCTGGAAAATCCCATGGACAGAGGAGCCTGGTAGGCTGCAGTCCATGGGGTCGCGAAGAGTCGTACATGACTGAGAGACTTTACTTTCACTTTTCACTTTCATGTATTGGAGAAGGAAATGGCAACCCATTGCAGTGTTCTTGCCTGGAGAATCCCAGGGACGGGGGAGCCTGGTGGGCTGCCGTCTATGGGGTTGCACAGAGTCGGACACGACTGAAGGGACTTAGCGGCAGCATACTAGACTCTGGGCTTCCTTTGTGGCTCAGCTGGTAAAGAATCCACCTGCAATGTCGGAGACCTGGGTTCAGTCCCTGGGTTGGGGAGATCCTCTAGAGAAGGGAAAGGCTACCCACTCCAGTATTCTGGCCTGGAGGATACAATCCATGGAATCTCAAAGAGTCAGACATGACTGAGCAACTTTCACACACTGGACTCAGGTGAAGTCTTGCTGCTTGATCTTTGTAGCTCTTTTATGTGCTGAGTTAAACCTAGGGGTGTATCTTATGAATATTTGTTTGATTGTGAGGTAATTTGAAACAGCTTCTATTTTAGAAGCCTTTTGCAGAAATTTCAAACTCTTTTTAGTTAATAGTATACATGGGATTGGGGCTTCCCAGGTGGCACAGCGGTAAAGAATCTGCCTGCCGATATAGGAGACGTGGGTTTGACCCCTGGGTTGGGGAGATCCCCTGGAGGAGGGCATGGCAACCCACTCCAATATTCTTGCCTGGGAAATCCCGTGGACAGAGGAGCCTGGCAGGTTACAGACTGTGGGGTCGCAGAGAATTAGACACAACTGAGTGGCTGAGCACACATACATGGGATTAAAATGAAAACCTTGCCTTATGTCCAATATTATAAAGCATTTATCCTCCAATTAAAAGTAAATTTTGAAAAAAAAATTAAAAAGAGAAGGTTTCTTTTTCTGTCTTTATCTGTGCCTTTTGTAACATATGCACTGAATTTTTATCATCATAGCCAGTGTTTGAGACTAGAAAGTAGGCTTATAGGAAAAAATCTGTGCCCTATAAGAAGGCAGGGACATGACTGAGTCATAGTCACATAAGTTCCAAGTCTGGATAGATCAAATGAAGGCTTGGCAAGCTTATTGTTTCTTACTTTTTTCTGATTAATGTGAATTTCACTTTTCAGCTTCAGGATTAATTACGATTAGCCCTCCATCCCCCTAAAGAGGACAAAGTTGAGGTTACAAAGTATGAGTAGAGATTTTAAAAGGTAATTATACCTTTTAAATGCTTAGCCATAGGTTATAATCTAACTCTAGGTTATAATACCTTAAACATGGACTTATCATGTTCATTTAGGAGTTTATTAGTTGTTCTTACTGTAATTTATCTGTTTGTCATTTTACTAGATGAAAATTAAATGCTAAATATAAAATTATTGAAAAAATTCTCCTCAAGACAACTGCCCATTGGTAAATAACATGGAGAGAATCATGTACGGATGGAACAGCTGAATTTCAATCACACACTCTTTCTCTCAGCTATTCAGTGTGCTTTTAGGTTACTCTTAGCAACTTTCTCGGTGAAACACTAATTTTAATCTTAACCAGAACAAAACTGGAAGGGTAAATACATGATTAAAAAAATAACATTTTTAGGTTTATGCATTATATCACTCTTTTACGGAAGCTGGATGCTTGACAACAGAGCCAGCATCAAAAGTGTAACATATATATTAAAACCTGTGGAGTATTTGTAGTTTATTTGTATGAAAGTATTTTAATTGAACAATGTAAGCACTTCCCCCCACCTCAGGATTTCAAGAGGGTGGGATTTGTCCAATGTATACTTTTTCAAAACAAAATATCTGGATTTCCAGACGTTCTACTAATTTTATAGAAGGTATTACAAATTTCTCTTTTTCTCAATATAACTGATGAGTCAGTTATTTCTCCTCAGTAGTGTGTCTATCAGTCATAAATAGACACAGCAGTTCTGTTCCTCAGGGAACAATGTCTGGAGATATTTTTAACTGACACCGTTTGGGGGTTATTACTGGTATGAGATGTGCAGAGGTCAGGTATGGTACTAAACATTCTGTTGTGTGTGGAGCAGTGCCTAACAGCAGCAACTTACCTGACCTAAAGTATTAATAATGCTATGATTAAGAAAGCCTGATATATATAACTTCATTTTAGGGGAATAAAGTATCACCTATAAAGTCAGCATCCATATTTATATTGCCGTGATACCATTTAGCCATTGACTCATTATGAAAGAGATTTGAGGTGGCTTGACATGATGTGGAGTTTTGTTTCTCAAAGGTTATTCAATTATAGTAAGTTACCAGTTTAATCTTTGTACCTTGTAAGTTACATAAATGGCTTTATTTCTTGTGATTGAGTTCATGTAATTCTTTGTGTTTTTTTAAGCGCTTAAATATAAATCCAATTATACGAAGGAGAAAGCCATTTTTCTATTAGTTGCTGGACTACTGCTCACTGTCCTTGTCATTGTTGGAGCCTTTCTTTTCATCCCAGGTAAGATATACAGTTATTATGAGGGAAAGGAGGATTGATAAGGTTGAGGACATTTCTGGAGAGGTGCATGTTAGTTTCCTAGGGCTGTTGTTAACAAATTACCACAAACTGGGTATCTTAAGACAATAGAAATTCTCTCACCGTTCTGGAGGTCATAAATCTGAAATAAAGATGTTATCTTACACCCTCCTGACCCATTCAGGAGGGGAGAATCCATTCCATGCTCTCCTAGCTTCTGGTGTTTGCTGGCCATCTGTGCATCTCCTTGGCTTGTGGTAACGTAGCTCCCAGCTTCCTCCATGGTCACGTGGTCTCCTCCCCTCTGTGTCTCCACTTAATTTCCTGCTGCTTCTCTGTTACAAAGCTACCTGTCACTGGATTCAGGACCCACCTGGGAAATCCAGGGGACATTCCTTCTTTCAGATCCTTAACTTCTTCATGTATTTTACTATATACGTTAATATTTACAGATTTTGGAGTATCTGGGAGGTGGACATATCTTTAGGACAGCCATTAGGCCACTACAGAGGCACACTTTATTAGCCAAGACTTGGTAGCGGGAATGAACTTGGGAACCCAGATGGGTCTGAAATTGCAGTTGCCCATGAAGGATGGCAGTATGAGTTGGGGGGAAGGGTCTGCATCACATGAAAAGAGCAGCAGAGACAGGCTGGGACTCACAAGTGCAAACTGGAAGAAGCCTTGTTTTTTGAGCAGAATACAGTATAAGCATAATGTTTAGGAATATCAACATGGTAGCTCTTTTTGCCATTGGAGTTAGTAAAGACGGGAAGTTCAGCTCAGTTCAGTTCAGTCACTCACTCGGGTCCAACTCTGTGACACCATGGACTGCAGCACGCCAGGCTTCCCTGTCTATCACCAACTCCTGGAACTTACTCAAACTCATGTCCATTAAGCCAGTGATGCCATCCAACCATCTCATCCTCTGTTGTACCCTTCTCCTCTCACCTTCAATCTTTCCCAGCATCATGGTCTTTTCCAGTGAGTCAGTTCTTTGCATCAGGTGGCCAAAGTATTGGAATTTCAGCTTCAACATCAGTCCTTCCAATGAACACCCAGGACTGATCTCCTTTAGGATGGACTGGTTGTATCTCTTTGCAGTCCAAGGGACTCTCAAGAGTCTTCTCCAACACCACAGTTCAAAAGCATCAATTCTTCGGCATTCAGCTTTCTTTATAGTCCAACTCTCACATCCATACGTGACTACTGGAAAAACCATAGCTTTGACTAGATAGACCTTTGTTGGTGAAGTAATATCTCTGCTTTTTAATATGCTGTCTAGATTGGTCATAACTTTTCTTCCAAGGAGCAAGCATCATTTAACTTCACGGCTACAGTCACCATCTGCAATGATTTTGGAACCCCCCAAAAATAAAATCTGTCACTGTTTCCATTGTTTCTCCATCTATTTGCCATGAAGTGATGGGGCCAGATGCCATGATCTTAGTTTTCTGAATGTTGAATTTTAAGTCAGCTTTTTCACTCTCCTCTTTCACTTTCTTCAAGAGGTTCTTCAGTTCCTCTTCGCTTTCTTCCATAAGGATGGTGTCATCTGCATATCTAAGGTTATTGATATTTCTCCCGGCAATCTTGATTCCAGCTTGTGCTCCAAGACAAACCATTCAGTATCACAGTAATCCAAGTCTATCCCCTGACCAGAAATGCTGAAGAAACTGAAGTTGAACACTACTATAAAGATCTACAAAACCTTTTAAAACTAACACCCCCCAAAAGATGTCTTTTTCATTATAGGGGACTGGAATGCAAAAGTAGGAAGTTAAGAAACACCTGGAGTAACAGGCAAATTGGGCCTTGGAGTACAGAATGAAGCAGGGCAAAGGCTAATAGAATTTTACCAAGAGAACGCACTGGTCATAGCAAACACCTTCTTGCAACAACACAAGAGCAGACTCTACACAGGGACATCACCAGATGGCCAATGCCCAAATCAGATTGATTATATTCTTTGCAGCCAAAAATGGAGAAGCTCTATAGTCAGCAAAAACAAGACCGGGGGCTGACTGTGGCTCAGATCATGAACTCCTCACTGCCAAATTCAGACTTAAATTGAAGAAAGTAGGGAACACCACTAGACTATTCAGGTATGACCTAAATCAAATCCCTTACGATTATACTTTAGAAGTAAGAAATAGATTTAAGGGACTAAATCTGATAGACAGAGTGCCTGAAGAACTATGGACGAAAGTTCATGACATTGTACAGGAGACAGGGATCAAGACCATTTCCAACAAAAAGAAATCAAAAAAGAAAAATGGCTCTCTGAGGCAGCCTTACAAATAGCTGTGAAAAGAAGAGAAGCGAAAAGCAAAAGAGAAAAGGAAAGATATACCCATTTGAATGCAGAGTTCCAAAGAATAGCAAAGAGAGATAAGAAAGCCTTCTTCAATGATCAGTGCAAAGAAATAGAGGAAAACAATAGAACAGGAAAGACTAGAGAGCTCTTCAAGAAAATTAGAGATATCAAGGGAACATTTTCATGCAAAGATGGGCTCAATAAAGGACAGAAATGGTGTGGATGGACCCAACAGAAGCAGAAAATATTAAGAAGAGGTGCCAAGAATACACAGAACTGTACAAAAAAGATCTTCACGACCCAGATGGTGTGATCACTGACCTAGAGCCAGACATTCTGTAATGTGAAGTCAAGTGGGCCTTAGGAAGCATCACTGTGAACAAAGCTAGTGGAGGTGATGGAATTCTTGTTGGGCTATTTCAAATCCTAAAAGAGGATGCTGTGAAAATGCTGCACTCAATATGCCAGCATTTTTGGAAAACCCAGCAGAGACCATAGGACTGGAAAAGGTCAGTTTTCATTCCAGTCCCAAAGAAAGGCACTGCCAAAGAATGCTCAAACTACCGCACAGTTGTACTCATCTCACATGCTAGTAAAGTAATGCTCTAAATTCTCCAAGCCAGGCTTCAACAATATGTGAACCATGAACTTCCAGATGTTTAAGCTGGTTTTAGAAAAGGCAGAGGAACCAGAAATCAAATTGCCAACATCTGCTGGATCATCACAAAAGCAAGAGAGTTCCAGAAAAATATCTATTTCTGCTTTATTGACTATGCCAAAGCCTTTGACTGTGTGGATCACCACAAACTGTGGAAAGTTCTGAATGAGATGGGAATACCAGATCACCTGACCTGTCTCTTGAGAAATCTGTATGCAGGTCAGGAAGCACCAGTTAGAACTGGACATGGAACAACAGACTGGTTCCAAATAGGAAAAGGAGTATGTCTAGCCTGTATATTGTCACCCTGCTTATTTAACTTCTATGCAGAGTACATCATGCAAAATGCTGGGCTAGAAGAAGCACAAGCTGGAATGAAGATTGCCGGGAGAAATATCAATAACCTCAGATAAGCAGATGACACCACCCTTATGGAAGAAAGCGAAGAAGAACTAAAAAACCTCTTGATGAAAGTGAAAGAGGAGAGTGAAAAAGTTGGCTTAAAGCTCAACATTCAGAAAACTAAGATCATGGCATCCTTTCCCATTACTTCATGGCAAATAGATGGGAAACAGTGGAAATAGTGGCTGACTTTATTTTTGGGGGCTCCAAAATTACTGCAGATGGTGATCATGAAATTAAAAGACCCTTATTCCTCGGAAGGAAAGTTATGACCAACCTAGATAGCATATTAAAAAGCAGAGACATTACTTCACCAACAAAGGTCCATCTCATCAAGATCATGGTTTTTCCAGTAGTCATGTATGGATGTGAGAGTTGGACTATAAAGAAAGCTGAGTGTCAAAGAATTGATGCTTTTGAACTATGGTGTTGGAGAAGACTCTTGAGAGTCCCTTGGACTGCAAGGAGATCCAGCCAGTCCATCCTAAAGGAGATCAGTCCTGAGTGTTCATTGGAAGGACTGATGTTGAAGCTGAAACTCCAATACTTTGGCCACCTGATGTGAAGAACTGACTCATTGGAAAGGACCCTGATGCTGGGAAAGATTGAAGGCGAAAGGAGAAGGGTACAACAGAGGATGAGATGGTTGGATGGCATCACTGGCTCAATGGATATGAGTTTCAGTAAACTCCAGGGGTTGGTGATGGACAGGGAGGCCTGGCGTGCTGCAGTCCATGGGATCACGAAGAGTCTGACATAACTGAGTGACTGAACTGAACTGTGCATATAAGTTAAATAATCAGGGTGACAAGATTTAGCCTTGACATAATCTTTTCCCAATTTGGAACCAGGCTGTTGTTCATGTCCAGTTAAATGTTGCTTCTTGATCTACCTACAGATTTCTCTGGAGGCAGGTCAGATGGTCTGGTATTCCCATTTCTTTAAGAATTTTCCACAGTTTATTGTGATCCACACAAAGACTTAGGTGTAATCACTAAAGCAGCAGTATATGTTTTTCTGCAACTCTTTTGCTTTTTTGATGATCCAACAGATGTTGGTAATTTGTTCTCTGGTTCCTCTGGCTTTTCTAAATCCAGCTTAAACCTCTGAAAGTTTGTGGTTCACGTACTGTTGAAGCCTGACTTGTAGAATTTTGAGCACTACTTTAACAGGGGGAGGAAGGAGATTAATTCAGAAGACAACTTGAAAGAACAATTGCTTTGACTTTGGACAGGTTGAGTATAGCAAGGGAAGGGAATGGTAAGAGATCTGAGTTTCTCGTTATAATTATGTGAAGTAGTTAAGAAGGAGGCAGAGCCAACTCAAGGGTTGACGTCTTCAGACTTATGTGCTGACATTTACATGTCTTAAATTTGGTCTAGAATAATAAAAAAAAATAGTCATTTATTTTGTGTGAAGTTTTGGGGGAAATATTTTTAAACCTTTTGTAGTTTATAAGAGTGGTATAGAGATTAATACATTTAATAAATTAAGTAATCTTTTGTAAGAGTAGGAGGTTTGTAGGAAAATATTAATTATTATGTTTAATTATTAACAGGTGAATATTCAACAAAGAATGCTTCGGGACTTGGTTTAATTGTACTTCCTACAATAATATTAATATTACTTCATTACTGTGTATTTATGATAGGTGAGTATTTGTTGTGATGGAATGATTTTTCCCACCTTTTTCATTTAAAGAACAGCATTTTTGGTTAAAATATTCTTGTATTTTTTTTTAACTACTCAGTAGAAGTTGCTTTATTAAAAGATTTCCCAGGCTATTCTTAGTGATATTTTATCCATATGGAATTATTTTAAAGTTGGCTTGGGTTTTCAAGGCATTCAGTTATCTTGTAAAAAATTATTTTTATGTATATTTGATATCAGTGTATTTTTAAAGTTATGCTATATAATTTCCTAATGATTATTATCATATTTTTATTTCAGGTTTTAACTATTCTACAAAATAGAATTATAAATAAGAAAGAGTAGCTTTTTTTTTTCAGTTATGGCAAATCTTAACATGTAGATATCCAACCTGTAATTGGTGTCATTTTAACTGCATTTTAGGAGTAAATCACTAGCATTTTTGTTAATATTAGAATCTATTTTTTTCTAGTTACCCATGTGACTCTCAGCCTTAGAGCCTATCTCTGGCCTGCTGTACATTGGAAAAGTATTGATTTGTTATAAAATTACAGATCTAGACATAGAAGATAGGTCACTGGGAAAGAATTTACCATCTGACAAGAACTCCAGAGGTGGTCTTTGGTCATAGGCTATTATTCTTGATTGCAGAAAATACAAGCAGAAGTGATTGCTTTTTAAATACTCTCAACCCGCTTTTCCTCCGTCCAGCTATGGGGATGTCCTCCTTCACCATCAGCATACTGATCCTTCAGTTACTGGGCTATGTGCTCTCTGTGGTTGGATTCAGCCTCTGTGTCTCAGGTAAGAGTCCCAGTCTTCTCTAGTCTCACCTTGTCTTAGCAGGGCTTTCTCTTGGACGGAGTTCTCTTTTGTTCTCTTCTTGCTTTTTTTTTGTAGGCTTCATTTTTTTTTAGAGCAGTTTCAGGTTCACAGCAAACTTGAGTAGAAAGTACTGAGTTCCTATGTACCCCCATAGCAACCTCTTCCACTATCAACATCCCCCACCAGAGTGGTAAATGTGTTATAGTCATTGAACCAACACTGACATATTATCACCCCAAATGCATAGTTCACATGAGGGTTCATTCTTAGTGTTGTATATGCTATGATTTTGATTAATGTATAATGATATGGATCATAGTCATGGATATGATATCATTCAGTTCAGTTTCACTGCCCTAAAAATCCTCTCTTCTGCCTGTTTATCTTCCCTCTCCCTAATTACCCCAGCAGCCACCAGTGTTTTTAATGTGTCCATAGTATGTTGCCTTTTCAAATTAGCTTCTTTTACTTAGTAATATTCATTTAAGATTTCTCTGTCTTTTTGTGGCTTGATAGCTCATTTCTTTTTAGCACTGAATAACATTCCATTGTATTCTATACTACAGTTTGTTTAAGCATTCCCTTATTGAAGGACATTTGGTTGCTTCCAGTTTGGGGCAACTAAGAATAAAGTTGCTCTAAACATCCATGTGCAGGTCTTTGTGTGGACGTAACTTTCTCCTCCAGTGGAGTGCAGTTGTTGGGTTGTATGTTAAGAACATATTTAGTTTTTCAGCACACTGCCACACTGTCTTCCAAGGTGCCTATACCATTTTGCATTACCACCGGCAATGGATGAAAGTTCCTGTTGCTCCACATCCTTGCCGGCATTTAGTGTCGTGTGCTCCCCACACTGAGGATAGTGCTTTCCACATTGCCGTGTGTATACTGGCTGTATATGGCTTGTGGGTTGATTCTTTCAGCAGCCAGACTGCTCTGCCTATATCTGTGAGAGAGCTTTTAAAATAACTAGGCTCCATCCAGTGGGTTGGGGCCTTCGGCTTTACACACTATTTCCCATTAGTCTTGATGTGATAAGGTACATATTATACAGACAAAGGATTTTTTTCTTTTAATAATTTGAAGTCATTTCATTGACTGACTTAATAGTGATGAACAAATGTAGATAATTTTTGTTTCTTAATAAAAGGGTGATTTCTTAAAACTCAATATTATTACTGTCATTGCTAGTTCTTTTAAAAAATCAATTATTGCATATGAATTTCTAATATAGAACTTCATTTGTTTTTGCAGAATGTATCCCAGTGCATGGTCCTCTTCTGATTTCAGGTTTGGGTATTATAGCTCTAGCAGAATTACTTGGATTAGTTTATATGAAATGTGTTGGTAAGTCAGCCTTATTTTTGTTAGCCTATGCCAGGAATTTCAAATATATAATCTGGATAATGCTTTTGGTTGATTCTTACTGTCTAGGACCAAAGAAACGCATGAGTAATTCCAAAAATGAGAAAACACAGCAAATGCCACTCTATTTTTTAAATAATTAATTTGAAATCGTTTGTGCTGTGCCTTGTGCTTAGTTGCTCAGTTGTGTCCAACTCTTTGTGATCTTGTGGACTGTAGTCCTCCAGGTTCCTCTGTCCATGGGCATTCTCCAGGCAAGAATATTGGAGTGGGTTGTCATTTCCTTTTCCAGGGGATCTTCCTGACCCAGGGATCGAGCCAGTGTCTCCTGCATTGGCAGGCGGGTGCTTTACCACTGAGCCACTAGGGAAGTCCCTGGTTTATATTAGTCTCCCTTTAAGCTTCCCTGTGGAGAAGGCAATGGCACCCCACTCCAGTACTTTTGCCTAGAAAATCCCATGGAGGAGCCTGGTAGGCTGCAGTCCATAGGGTTGCTAGAGTCGGACATGACTGAGCGACTTCACTTTCACTTTTCACTTTCATGCATTGGAGAAGGAAATGGCAACCCACTCCTGTGTTCTTGTCTGGAGAATCCCAGGGACGGGAAGCCTGGTGGGCTGCCGTCTATGGGGTCACACAGAGTTGGACATGACTAAAGCGGTGTAGCAGCAGCAGCAGCAAGCTTCCCTGGTGTCTCATAGAGTAAAGTGTCTGCCTACAAGGTGGAAGACCTGGGTTTGATCCCTGAGACCTGGGTTTGACTTTTTAATCACCATTTGTCTGGTTCTTGAAGATGACTCTGCTAATGATGTTGCTCCCTATTAATACTTGAGAATAGTATGTGACCTGCAGTATCCATGCAGCTGATGTAGTATTAGGTGTCTTTGACTGGTGGTCAGCTCTGTTCTTTTTTTCCCCTCATTATCTGTATTTCCCTCCCTTTTATTCCCATGCTCTCTCTTGCCTTCCCTGTCTGACGACCAGCAGGTCTGGAGATACTGACTCAGTGGAAATAGGCATCTTCTAGCTGCTGCCCCCTTGATGTTGCTCTCTCCCTTTTCCCACCACTACACCCCTGAGAAGCCTGTGAAACCATTATCATTACAAACGTATTATTCTCACATCAAATTCAAAGTGAAACTGAATTCCTAGCAAGTTCCTCAAACTGTTTTTTCTTTATGGTAGTTTTATAAGTATATGTAAGTGAAGAATTAAGTTAGGTTTTATTTACATTTTGAGACTTTTCTAAATTAACTTTTCAAATCAACTTATCTGATACTAGAGTTCAGAGAAATGCCTTCGGTCAGTTGAAGGACAAGAAGAGAAAAGGTACAGGGAAGTAGCTCTTTAGATAATGTGGTAGACTAGAAAAGTTGATGTATTTTTCATATATAACTGAATATGTAAATATAAGTATATATAACATTTAAGGTTGCAAATTTGAGCATTTATATTAAGAAGTAAAAATTGTAAATGCTTTCAGTGTAACTTTTACTTGTTGCTGATGTTCTATTTTGGAAAAGTCTAAAGAATGTGTCTTGACTTTTAAATCCAAGCTGTTTATGTCCCTGTGAGAGATTTAACTTTCATTATTTTCATTATTTCCCAATTTAAATTTGTAGCCTTAAATATTACTTAAAGAGTAGGATTTTAAATTTCATTTTCTGTGTTATTTTTTAACTGTGTTGGAGTTTGTTTACTGAAACATTTGTTTCATAAAATGAAATCAAGGGTTGAGAACAATAACAATATGAGAAAATATAGAAGATTAAAAAGAACTAACTAAACTCAGCAGTGAAGTTGGGTATATTACCTATGTAGGGTGCTAATGTTCATTCTTCATAAGAGTCATTACTTATTAATTTTCTTAAGCCATTACTATTTAATTCTGTATAAGTGAATATAGTAATGTTTTGATACAAATCAACCACCTAACAGTCAGGAACCATATTGACCACATCTCACATGTTTTAGAAAGACACAGAATAGATATGTAAAATTCAGTGAAATTTTCTTGCCCATTGTTGGGGAGAGGTGAATATGGTATCAAAAGATAAAGTTGTCCCTGAAAATTCAAAACCTGGAAATATATTTAGTCCTTGTGTCAAGTGTTTTTGGTAGAGAAGAAGCTTTGCAAGTGAGCTTACATGAAATGCTTAAGGCTTGTGATTTATACACACACCCACACTCACATACATACATACATGGCTGTCATGCCTTAGGCCCATAGCAACAGCAGACAAATCACAATCATTCTTTAGTCACATAGGTCATATGCCTATTAGAGAGGATTAACTCAAGCTAAATTCACTTCTGCATTGTTTGGTCTTACATTAGAGGGGTCACAGCTGACTGGTGCCCTTTGAATCAATGTTCTTTATAGAGCTCTTTGTTTCAGAATGGGCTAGCCAAATATGATGCTCCTTGGACCTGAGAATTAGAACTCAGAAACTTCTTCACACTTTTTTAAGACTGTTAAAAGAGTTGCTTGGCAGTTCTTAATACTAATTCTAACAATTTATGAGGTCAAAAATATAGCTTTAAAATCTTACCTCTGACCCTTCACATTACATGGCTGTTAAGTTCTATTTTCCTGGATAGAACATGGACACGGGGCATGGTTTAGTTGAAGTAAGTTGTATATACATATAACTACCATAATTGTCCCAAATAAAGTTCTATAATTCTGCTTGGTTTATTTCAGAGGTTGCTAATTGTGATTACCCATATTCCCAACACATTTTATTCCATAGTACTTTAAAAAGACATTTCTTCTTGTTTGGTCTCAAGGACCAAACCACTTTCAAATGCCTCCAGTAAAGGAGATTTACTTTGACACCACACATGGCACTAACAGAGATCGGAATCTCATGAAAGCAGATACATAACTGATCCTCACAGAGAGTGGAACAACTAAGTGGTTTAGGAATTGGAAGAATCCAACACATGTCTATGAGTCATGATTTGCCCTCTCAGTAGCAAGAGCTAGCGGATGCCCTCCTGCCAGTGTACTTACTTCCTCTCTCTCTCTCTTTGGTTCTTTGCCTGCTAGCCAGATAGCTCATCCTCTCCTTAATGTTTTGTTTTTGTTTTTTTTGATCCTATTCATGTCTTCTCACTGGTCTATTTTCTTACCTTTGGCTCTAACCTTTGAGCTTCTCCTTGCTTACTTTCTATCTCCTTTTCACCTTTCTTTCCCTTCACCAGCTTTCTCATCTTCTTTCTTCTCTCCAGGTTCCAGTGGGAAAGAAACTTTTCAGGCCAGTCAGTTGCCATTTTCCCTTTTTCTTACCAAGCTTCTGACTTGTCTGTAGATTGGCTTTCCATGGCTCAGGTCTTACCCCCATTTCCCATCAGCTTTGGAAGCTTGATAGAGAAGGCATGGAGAAGTGGTAGGAAATACTGAGCACAGAAGACCAGAGCAGTTCTAGGGGCCTGCCTCAGTCTGCTCATAAATAAATCCAGTGCCATCATCCAATCCAGAGATCAGTGGAATTGACCATCCAGTAGCATCCTCTTCCTATAGAATGACCCGCAGGGTGTTGCCCCTTGACGCTTTTGTATCTGTAGGACTCTGATTCTGTATTTAAGACCAGTTTTAGCTGCTCCTGGACCTTCTCACTTGGTTTTTATAAGGAGCGTTTCTCTTCTTCCCTGTGCAACTAGAGCCATTCTTGTGTCACTTTCTTCATGCCCTTATTTCTTCATCTTCATTAACCAATCCAGTGAGAGGCAGTGAAGAGTAATTTGAAAAGCTAGGAAAAAAAAAAAAAAGAAAAGCTAGGAAGGAATACAGACAGAGAAGGGCTTGATTGTAGCTAAAACTAGCTGGCCTCAAATAATTCTCTAAACTCAGAGGGATCTGATATTTTCTTTAGTTTGTAAGCTAGCTGGAGCTTTGAAAACTGGAAAGATGGAAGGAGAAAAAAAAAGGATGGGCTGCAGGAACAACAGCAGGGAGCTAAGGGTGGGCAATTCCACATTCCAGCTGGGTTGAGTAGGGAGGGGTGTAAAGCCTACTGCGGGGGTGAGTAGATGACTGTTTTTCCACCACGAAGTGTAACAAGTGACTGATTTTGAGGGACATATGGCATGTACAAATGAGAGTGTGTGTGTGTTTATTATTTGATTGGGGTGGATTGTTTGCATATTTTTTTGTGTCAGTGTATATGATTGAGTGTTCTGTACCTTTAGTCTATCAAAGCCAAACTCTTGCAGTGGAGTTTCTGACATGTTTAGTTTTAGCCCTAAATGTTTTATCTTAAAATTAAACATAATATTGCCTTAATTTCTTTCATTTATTAAATTAATTTTCTTATTTTTTTAATATGATCAGCTTCCAATCACAGGACTATACAACCTCCTAAGGTAAGTTAAAATTTCTTAAATAAATTGGGTGTGATACTTGATGGTTTAGTCTGAGGAATGGTAATTGAGATATTGAACCCCATTACTCACTGTTCACCATGACATCAAATTAAGAGAACACTGAAGTTATTTCAGGGTTTCCCAGGTTGCACTGGTGGTAAAGAACCCACCTGCCAATGAACGAGACATAAGAGAGGCAGGTTTGATCCCTGGGTCAGGAGGATCCCCTGGAAGAGGGCATGACAAGCCACTCTAGTATTCTTGCCTGGAGAATCCCATGGACAGAGGAGCCTGGCAGGCTACAGTCCACAGGGTTGCAAATAGTCAGACACAACTGAAGCAACTTAGCACACATGTATGAAGTCATTTATGACCTTTGCATGGATAGATCTAATCTATTTTAAAACTTGGTCATTTACTAGCAATGGGTTAGAATAAATGATTCCTTAAGATTGTGCTGTTTTCTCATGCCCAGAACTGGAAAGTTTGTGTGTAAGAATAATGGTCATTATCTACTGAAAGAATCTGATTCCAATATATTGCCTCACCTGTTGGACACATTTGAAGTGCATATACAGAATGATATTTCAGGCTTAAAAATGAGGAAAGAAGTTCATATTAAATTTATTTCATTAAAAACAATAATCTATAAAATAAATGGAACTATGGCCAAAAACTAGCTGTTCTGAATTGATTCATTTCCCTCTTTCTCCCATTTTATAAGCATTTTTCTTCCTCCAAATTGCACTGTAGTTTTTCTGTATCATAAGCTACCTGATAAAATTCCAAGAAAAGGAGCAATTTAGAAGGTAAACTGAAAGGGATAAATGATGGGGGATGAAAAAAGCCATTTTTTCATCATGGTGACAGGGACAGGAACTACTTTATGGAAATAAGATCTGGAAAGGGCTATATTGTATTCATCTTCCTAAAAAGGATTAAGGATTAGTAATAGCTCTGTCTGGGATGCCAAAAGTGAGACTCTGTCCTGTCTGTGGCAGGAAGGGGTGATTACACATGCCCGTAAAGCTGATAAGCCTCCACAGACATTCCGGAAAGGTGAGGGACGTGGGGGTCACCTTACCCCACGTGTTCATTCTAAAAAGATTGATACCATAGCTACACAGGTCCCAAACAGCTAGAAGTTTTAAAAGTGCCTCTGTTAAAGATAATTCTGCCATTAGACCCTTCAGTCCTAACACCTGTCTTTCCTGTTACCAAGTTCAGTTTGCATGACTTGAAAATGATTGCTCTCATATCTGGCTTAACTGTATTGCTTATTATGTTACTATCTGTGTTTGTGTTCTGTAGTTAGGATTTCTTGAACATAGAGAGGTAGGGTAGGGTGGGAAGTTCTGCACAGAAAGTATTAAGAGAATGATTCTGTTATTAATCAAACTATTAGCTAAACTTGGCAAGCTCTGTCTTCCTAACCTTTATTGCCTTACTTTGTCTTTTGGCTGTAGGATTCACTGTTTATATACAGTTTAAATGTTAGCATATATAAATTATAGTATGAAAGAACATGAAATAAATTCTCTTTTATGTAAATATATTTTAAATATTTTCCAGAAAGCTGTAGAGGAACCTCTTAATGGTATGTGGTTATTACAAATTTATATGTTCTTCTTGATCCATTACCAGATCATAATAAATTGAGTTAGCCCCCAAAGCAGTTTGAATGCTCTCTGTGCCTTGAGAAGAATCTAGTTTTGTTTTTTTTTTTTTAATTGCCTAACCTCTCTTTTCTTGATTATTCATCAAGAATTAAGAGTATTGCTTTTGTAGTGTTGTCACCTCTGAGAGAAAAATGCACTGTTCTGTGTCTCTCGAGCCAAGTGATTTTGGGTGGGGGCACTCTCTTGCCTTTTTAATTGGCCAAGATGAAATGTAACACCCCCAGTAGAGAAGGATCTCAGTTAGTTTCAATTTTGTATTATAAATTTCAGATCCAGTCTGTCATCATGGAGTGAGACCAGAGTATCTCACTTCTCCCTAAATCTAGATCTGTATTCCCAACGGCTTTGTGTCCTTCGTGGAGCCTGTGGGTGTGACCCACAGGAAGGCTTTCGTAACTAAATAGTAATCTTAACATTAACTGGGCATGATATTACTGCATATTTGTTTGCCTAGAAATGATTTCTAATTGTGGAATCTTACTAACTGCTTGGCTTGTTACTAATTCTTAGCATTTAAAGAATCAAAAGGGATGATGAATGATGGTAAGTATAAAATCCACCTGCAATTATAGCTTGGTTAAAATATGGACGTTGAAAAGAAGTAAAATTGCTTCTTGAAAGTGTGGTGTTTTTTTTTAAGGGACACTGTCAAATCATAAAGGCCCACATTTCTCAGTTTATAAAACTTATGTACTGTGTTACAAGTTGCAAAACTAATAATATAAAAGCTGTAGGGTATCACTAATCAGACTCTCCAGTCATATTGCTCATAACAAAGAAAAATAACTGCTTTAAAAAATAAACATTTTTCAGATGCAGTGTGTGATGACTGAAACTTTAAATGCTCTTTGTAAGACACTTAGATAATTTGGCACAAATCTTTATCATCTTGACAGGGTTTCTTTTGTGCTCATGTTTGGTGATTTTTGTTGCATTTAGCCTGTGAAGACTTAATATCTCTGCTTTTCCAAGCAAGAATTGGGTTCTAACCTTTTGGGAGAGGATTGAAAAAGAGATATTTAGTCACTCCAGCTTTTTGAAGAGGGGACTCTAGGCTAATAATTTTTAATTTTTAATGACTGTTTCAAAGACCTATATTTATTAGTTCTTAAAGCTAATTTAGTATGAGATATTGAGTACTGTAAGCATTCATTTTAATTTTACCTTATCATATTCTGATATTTGAGTTCTGTTAACATTTGAATAATTATGTTTTCATTTTATTGAAACTTTCTTCATACCTTTGATATTTATAGTCATTCCTTGATCATGTAAATAGTCTGCTTTCAGTATTACTGTTCTAAAGTCTGTGACCTATGTGCTCCCCTCTACAGCAAAATGCAGCATTTAACTCAAGAGGCTATATTCCCCTGAGTGCAATTAATTTTTGCATAAGATTAAAAACATGCCAGTTGTGTTTGGTGAACTCAGTTTAAAACGGTGCCTGGACTGTGTTCAGTAAGCAGTCACAGAATGATCCCACTTTTGTAAATTTGTGTCACAGCCTTTATTACAAAAAATGCATGCTCTGCTAACCACTGCACTCCTAAAAAAACAGGATTAGAAGGAAAATATTAAATGACATTTTAAAAAGAACTGATACCTGAAAGTGTGGCATGGTTTGTCTGTGTTTGCATTCTCGTGTTCTGTTGTTGGTTTTTTGTTTTTGTTTTTCTAAATTTCATTGTTTTTCTCCTTTTCCTACTGTGGTGTCAATCTTCTGTAGTCGTATGAAGAAACTGAACTCTTCCCCATTTTCAGAAAACCAGTAGAAGAGCCTTGAGTGCCTCTTCCTTTATTAATTTCCCTTAAGATATGACTTTTTGGGCATCATTGTATAGACAGCAGATTTTGTATTTTCATAGCACGTGATAACTATAGCAACCTTTGAAATTCCCTTAATTTTGTTAATTTTAGCTGTTCAGAATTTGTTGGGTTTTTTCCAAATGTCTGTGTGGTGGGCTCTTCCTACTGACAGGTCACAATGCCCATGGTGTATCTGCCTTTTTGGTGAGTGAGGTACCAGGTGCCCCCTTGGGACCACAGTCCCATTTCCTCTTTCACTTAACACCTGATCACATATTTAATTTTCTTACATTAAATGAATGGTGTCAATCTAAAATGAAAGTGATAGCATATTATTCTAGGATCAGTGTCTTTTGCTTTGGAAAAATCATCCTCTCTTGATTTCTTCTCAGCTAACCCAGCAAACTGAGGTTATCAGATTTTGTTGATTTACATTTCCATTTGGCATTGGCCTTTTGGTTACTGCAGCTAAAGAGGCTAATGGATTGTCTAGTTTATGTCTGTGACCTTTGCAAATCTAAGATTAAATAATTTTTCCTTATTTTTAGATACTGTATATCTGAAATAATTTTCAATTTTTAAAATACATCAACTTGTTAAGGCATAGAAAATAGACATGCATAGCAATTATATATTCATTTTTCAATTTTCCAGAGTAACTGAAGTGGAGTGATGGACTCTGATTTGGAGAGTAGTATGACATGAAAGAAATACACTTGTATTTAAGCACCATGGCCTTGATTCATTGTCCTGGAGAAGAAAACAAGAAAAGTAACTGGTTTCCATCTGTGGGAGAAAGTAAATAATTGACCTTTAAATGATTGTTACAGTTAAGTTTTTATTCAAAGCATTTTAAAATTTAATTAATAAATGAATTATGATCTGTGTTGTGTGCCCAATTGATAATCCAGGTTTTTGTTGTTATTTTTATTCAATTAGGGGCAAAAGTAGAGTGGGCAACTTCCAAGAATGATGCCTTCCAGATCCTGAGGCCTCTTAACTCTAGGTCACCAACTTAAATTGGTTCAAGGTGAAAATTTCCTGGCACTACCCTGGTTACCCAGAGCAATCTATGAAAACAGAGGCTTCCATCAAACCTTAGCAAACTTTGGCACCGCCACTTTGGCTGTTATGGTGTTAACTGAATAATGTCTGCCTCTTCTGGGTCAGGGGCATAATATTAAGTACAGACGAGAAATTCATTTAGGAACATCTTGTCGGCTGCTTACATGGGGTATGATACTGCTGAGGATCATGGTCTTCATTCTTGGGGGTTGCCACTCACACGTTATCCCCTCAACATACAGTGTACCAGACCCTTTCCAGATTGAGGGTAATTTTGTTGATGGATGTTTTCTTCCCTTTTTTTTTCACATGACCCTTTACATGCTGTCTTGTCCTCCTGTTATTTGCTTCTGCTGTATGAGATGTAGCGCTTTTTCTCCTCTTTGAACATGGTCCAGTGACACAGTAGCATCACTTCAGAAAGGAGCCAGACTTATTCTCAAAGAACTATGTTCACACTTTTCAGCAGAAATAGCGATGGTTGTAACATATGTATCCCCTCCCTCGGATTTGAAGGCACAATCTACAGTGTTTCTTCGCTTCTTTTCTGATCTGGGGCATGAAAAACCAAGATTGAGATTTGAACTATGAGTCTCCTGCATGGCAACATAATGTGTGTCACCGTCAGGCCAACAGGCCAGCCCTGAACGGGTGGTTTTATTACTGTTGTATCTGTGTTGCATGATAAACACTCATCATCTCCTCCTGTAGTCCTGCCTCATATTCACTTACCCTAAGATTGAAAAGTAAAACAAACCCGCCCCCCACGTTTCCTACCCCCCATTAGAAGATTAACATTCTGACAGTTGTGATCACCTGGAGTACTTTTAGATTATTAGGTTTTCTTCCCTTGCAGGTGTGTGTTTGTGTGTGCACATGTGTAAGATAGGCACGTACCTCTTCTGTATGGACAACAGTGAGGTACCTACGGGAGAGCAAATGTTAATTTCATGCTTCTAGCGAGAACATTTAAAAACAAAGATCTTTATTGGGTGGACTTCTATTTCATGTGAATAGTCGATCACTTAAAACGTTTAAAAAGTTCTAGGTAATTTGCCAAGCTTTTTGACTGCTCACCAGTGCCCTCTAAAAATACTGGTTTTTTTTCCTGTTTGTGTAATAAGACATTGCTATTTGTAGTTGCATTATTAATAGTTATTTCTTAGTCCACTGAATGTTCCCATGTACCTCATTTATGCCAAATAACTTGTCATATTTTACGTTGGGACCAAGTGGTTTGCCCATGGCAAACCAAAATTTATGACCTGCTGATGCCTCTTAGAAAAGTGAACATACTATGAAAACAGTTCTTTTTGAAAAAAAGAAAAATAAATGTTCTTCCCTAATTGTGTTCCTGTCCAAAGTATTAACATGTAGAGGGAGCTCTATTCCTTTATACAAATTTGATGGCTCCCATTGCTCTTCTTCCTTCAGAAAACATTTGTATTTTACTAATGTAGTTTGTTAATTTAGAAATCAATTCTGATGAAAGGAGGAAAAAAGCAGATGGACTTGAAAAAGATCCAAACTCCTGTTCTCTATATGAAATCTTATAATAAACTTTTTTGTGAACCAGAGTTGTACCTTTTAATATGTAGTCAGCTCTCATTTATTTGGGGCTCAGTCTTGGGAACTTATCCATCCTTTGTGTTCTCTTTAACACTACCTGTCTTTGGAGGCAGTCCCTGCCCTAGACAGCACACAGAGGTGGCAGGAGAAAGGCCAGGTATGTTACTGTTACCCTTGCTGTTACTTGTCAACTTCTCTGGAAGAGGGACCGCAGCAGCAGGCGCCGTCTTACTTGGGCATCGTTGGGCCAGTTCATTCTCTTTAAATTAGACTTCTAATGACAGTAAGTGTTCTGTCACACCAAATTAAAGTTGTCAGCTGTTTTGAGTATCAATATTATCTGTTACCCCATAATATGCTTTTTTAATCAGTGATCCCAATTTCTGCCGTCGACTTCAGTTTTATTTACTGTATGTTCTCAGAGTGACAACATTTGTCATTTTGGCAACAAATCAAATTCTCCTTCAAAACATTATCCCCCCACCTTTCCTCCCCTTCTGGCTCTCCTTTGAGGTCTGTGCCTATCTGGCTGCCTCTCATCTCTTACTTACCTTTCCTAGTACTTTGCGTGTCTCTGCTTAGCTCTGTTGGGTTTTTGTCTTGCTCCTCTCATTCAGTTTTAAAAATTCCACCATAAAACAAAAGTCTTTTTTCCCTTTCCTTTCTCTTCCTGCAGTGTTTGCATACATTAGATGCTCACTCTGTAAATTTGATGATTGAGTAGGCTGTATTTCAGTTTCCCTATATTGTTAATAGAGTGAGCCAGAAATTTTTCTTTTTAGACAAATTTCACATGCTCTGAAAACCTTCAAAGGTGATAGTTTTTTCACCTGAAAACCCTAGGTCCAATCTGTTAATTTTCTGAGAACGTCAGAATGAAAATAATGGGGTTATCCCATACTTGAGAGTATTGTTCTTTTCAGGATGTTGTAGTTACTTTAGTAAGTGACCAACCAAATTGTGATTTGACTTATAATAAAGCTGAAAAAGTTGTGAGTTTATGCTTTCTTCTCGTTAATAAGAATTAAGCTCTGTATCACCTAGATTTCTCTTGTCCTAACATGGGTATTCAAAAACAGACATCTGTAGTGTATGTATGGAATGGCACACCCCTTGTCTACCTGTTATTGGAAACTAGAGAAGTGATTGTTGGGCAACGCTTTATCGTTACATTGTGTTTAATTTGATGAAGATTCTGTGTAGAAACAGTCTTTCACGTGTCATGTTTTCAGCCACTAACTGCCATCACCCACTGGGGTCCTTTGTTAAGTCATCTTCCATGGCTAATAGGGATAATCCAGGTAACTTTTCAGAGATGAGCAGTGAACAGGAAGCTTTCCTGCCTTTGGCTTTTGACAGCCCTTCCTTAATATTTAAGAACAGCTTTCCCATAAATTTAGCCTTTTGAAAAGAAGAGAGCATCTGTAGTGAACTTCTCTGTAAGGCAATATCAGTGGAATCTTAAATGTTGTTATCAGGGTTGGTGAGAGACGGAAGCATTTTTGTTTTTATTAAACAGAGCATTATTTACAAAGAGCCATTGTTGAGAATTAGATTCCACACCGTATAAATATCCATTAACGATTCTAAATAAAGGAAACTCTGGTGTTGCTATGCGTGAGATCCTCTCCTGGGGGCTTTTTTCCATAGCAATTAAAGGTGTGCTATTTGTCAGTAGCCATTTTTTGCAGTGATTTAAAGACCAAAGTTGTTTTACAGCTGTGTTACTGTTAAAGGTTTTCTTTTTATATGTATTAAATCAATTTATCACTGTTTGAAGCTTTGAATATCTGCAATCTTTGCCAAGATACTTTTTTATTTAAAAAACATAACTTTGTAAATATTACCCTGTAATATTATATATACTTAATAAAACATTTTAAGCTATTTTTGTTGGGCTTATTTCTATTGCTGCCTCAGCAGGCGACAAGTGCATTACTGAGAAGTTTTAGTTTATCAATGTATTTTCAGGTCCATATCCTATGTACCAATGCAAATGATGACTTAAAATATTAATTTGTAAGTTCTTTTTTTTAAAGTATAACAATATCCAAAAAGTAAATGTTTGATCAGAGCAGAGTTTTAATTGAAAGTTCCAAGTAAGTCCAATGCATTAGTTTTCCCCATGGTAGAGTGAATACTTCACTTTTCTAGTCCTGGGTGTACATACTCCGGACTAGCAGAGGACCTCAGCAAGCCAACTTACCTGCCTCTGTGTCCCCCCTTATCTGTAGAATCAGATCAGCCTCTTTAAGACTGAAATGCAAATTGAAATGGTTCTCCATGTTAATTGGTTATCAGCTAGGTCTAGTTTGATTGCAAGTGAAAGTAAAACTAAATATAAGAAAAGTGGGATTTATTGGCTCCTATAACTGAAAATTCACCTGTCCAGCCGGAGAGGGCCTCCCAGCAGTGTCCTCAGGATCAGAGTCTTCAACTTTCAGCTTCAGTCTCCTTCCTGTTGCCTTCTTCAGAGCCTGTGTGTGATGGCAGAATGGCTGACTGCAATCCAGTACCCACCTTCTCCTGAGTTCAGGGAGGGGAGAGGGGAGAAAAAAAGAGTGTCTCTCCCTTTCTGAATAGTCCTATCCACCCAAGATTGCAGCTCGGAGCTCGGCCTGGGCCAGGGGCCTCTCAGTCAGTGGGGCCCAGTATCTCTGACACCCAGTTTGGGCCAGCCTGAACCTCATGTCTGTCTGTCCTGGAGGGAATGGAGCTGTGGACTCCATCTGGGATAGGGGTGGGGGACAGAGGGAGTTAACTGAAGCAAAATCATGATTGTAACCAAATTAAGATGGCATTAGATTTTAGGCCTGTTTCTTGCAGGTATATACTGTGATTCTGCATTGTATGTGTGATTGTAAACCATTTGAATGGAAAATAATATTTGGCAGCAAAGTACCATCTCATTCCTTACCTCATAGGCAATTTAATTTTTATGCATTTATGAGGACTTTTTTCACTCAGCAGGAGTAACTAATGGAGTTCAGAAAGCATTTAATAGCCTACCTCCTGTACAGAAAGCTGTTCTGTGCAGCTCATAACAGCGCCCAACTTCTTTCAAACTCCCACGGAGGTGTAGGCTTCCAGATGCATCTGGATTTCGTTTTTGTGTGGCAACCCTTCCAGCTCAAGGCCTCAAGTCTGACAGCTTTAGAAAACAATGTATTATGGTAACACCATCCATGTAGGACATGATTTCACCAGTAGCTCAGAGATTTCTGCACAATTGACAGAGTTGGGTGTTTGAAGTGAGACTGTGCTGGGACTCAACCCCTGGTGTTTATTTTGAGAATTTAAGTTTCATGCTCAAGTACCCATCCATCAGATCAGAGGGAAATGAAGTATTTAAGTTATGGATAATTGGATTGATTATTTAATGCCAAAGACAGCACTGCAGACTACATAGAAGTGATCGTAGATTAAATGATTAGAGCTCCACTTATTCAGCATTTATTTAGTCATTTGGTGATAAGACAGCAGCTTTTCAATTCTGTTCATAGTCACTTGTGGAAGACCAGGTATGTCGTCCCAGTTTGGAGAATGAGAAATGTTTGGTAAAGAGTCTGGTTTGGAGAGAAATGATTTATATGTCGGAAGACCCATCCGATGTCAATCTGGAGGCCAGATAGCAGGCAAATCTGGCGGATTCATGAACCTGCTGCTGCTTTTCCCTTACAGATGTTGCAACTGCATGCACTATACCGGGCGCCCAGATCCCTCTCTTAAAATGACCTTATTTAATCATAGACTTGTCTTCCAAAAAAAGAACCACTATCGTTTGCTTCCTAATTTTCTTTGAATTGCCTGCTACATTCTTCAAGGTCAAACTGACAACGTAAAATCTGGTAGACTTCCATTCTAAACAAATGTGGTTTTCAGAGTTAAAGCGTATTTGTTTAAAACGTGGATTATATCTTCCCTGGATATACTCTCTACTTATTAATTTCTTAAATGATAATTAATCTTTTTAAGCCAGTCCATAAAGGCCTTCTGAGTCATTTTTATTTAAAAAGTGTTTGTTTTGGGGGTGCTGTGGTTAGGTTGCATTATGGGTGAAGTTTTGGGGTACATAGCAATCACTGTGTAAATTCTGTGGGGTAATTTTTCCCTCATGCACTCATACTGAGGGCAACCAGAAAGCACTGAAAACTGCTACATCTCTTTCTCCAACAGTTGTAGCAGTAGCTGCCCCACCGCCTTCGTGTAAGCCCTGTGTTGGAATGACTTACCCACCCTCCCAGGTAAGTCATTCTAGGAATGCTGCTCACTCTCCAGGGAGTCTCCACCCCTAGCTCCACCAGACATTTTTAGAATGTAATGTTCATAAACCTCTTTGCAAGTTAGAGGATGCATATATTTGGTTACCCCAAGAAACGTTTCTTTATTGCAGTGTTAACAGTCATTTAATTCTTGCAGTTAAATTGGTAGGCATATATGTTGGTTTTTTAAAGTTTTATTATCCTTGATTCAATAGAACTCATGCCTCCTCATATCTTGAACTATATGCCTAACTATCAACTGAGGTTGTTGCTTAACAACTATCACTATGTGGAATAGAAAATACTACTCTGGGTCCTGGGCAGGGATGTATTTGAAAGCATCAACAAATATCAGTTGTTCTCACCCCTATTCAAGGGAAGTTGTTTAAAAAAATTATAGAATCTTTATTCTTTAAGCTGATTGACAGACTGTGGTTTATTTATTAATGGCTTAAAATCATTGTGCTTGAAATTACACAAAACATTTTTTCAACTTTTTCAAAAGCAACAAGTTTGGTAAAATTAAACACTCATATTATTTTATGCCTCTGAAAAAGTCATTGATGCAATCTCCCGGAAAACATTTGATGGAAATGTTTGGCTGGAATATTTACCAAATCTCATCCTTGGGCCTTCTGGCTGGAATCGTTTACTTTACTGTGTGAATAGACTAGACTTAGTAAAAAGAGACCAGCCAGCTCTTTGTCCTTCCTCTAAGGCACCAGGGATTCTCCAAAGGAGTCATAATATAAAGTGATAAGACAGTCTCAGAACAGATTTCTCCTGAGTGACTGGGTCCCGAGAGGCCACTCAGTGGCTTTAACACATGTTAATAAGGCCCATGATCCCCCACCTGAGCCAGCTTCATATTTGTGTGGCTTTTCTTGCTCCTCAAAGGATTTAGAGTGCCCCATTTGGGTCAGATAGCTGCTTTCCATGATCACAACCACTCAAGCGTGGTTGTAAATCAGCGTGGGTGTGAAGGAGAGCAGTGCAGCATTGGGTAAACAGCAAAGCCTAAACGCCTTGCTCAAAGCGACCTCGCATGAGGCTAAGAGATTCGTTTGTTCATATAAAAAGCAGTTTTATATTTTCCCCCCTGAGGAGCAAAGCCACCACCATAATTTTCACATATATGTAGAAAATTTATATTTAAAACATTCCAATAGCCTGGATGCAATCCAAGTGAGCCTCTCAAAGACACAGGTGCTGATGGAAACGACATTCGATGACGCTAACTTCTCTGGTCTTCCTGGGGATCTTTGGTCTTCAAATTGGAGATAAAAATAAGATTTGATCTCTCAAGGTGAGGAGAGAGACGGTAGTGTGTGTTCTTCAAAAGACTCAAATAGATAATAGATTTTTTTTAAAGCTGTGGCTGAGTGTAACTTATAGCTTCAAAGGGCTTTTTTAAAATGAAATCTTTACAAGCAATAGTAAAGAAATCTAGAACCCCCTGGGGTGGTGGTTAGAGTCCTGTCAGGGATTTAGATCTAATTATTAGCCTGAAAGTAAAGAAGAGAAAGAACCAGCCAAGTGTCAGCCTGGAAAACAATAATAGCTCATGGAGTTCAGCAGCCCAGTCATTAGCGCCTTAAAGGAGAATTCAGCAAATTTATTCTTATCCTGGAAGGAAGGCCACAGCGGTTGCAGTGTTTTCTGACAACAGTTCCTTTTTCTTTGGAGTAGAGATGCTGCCTACGCTTTAGATTTCATCTCTTCCTATCACCTAGTAAACCTTAGAGCCGGCTCCCCATGCAGGTGCTTAAAGGAGAGGCAGTATGCACGGAGTCAGAGTGCCTTCATCAGCTGTGTGGCCCTGTGCAAGTAACCTAACTTCTTTGGGCCCTCTGCATCTCCCTTTTACACATGAAGATGAAATAAGATAATGCATGTGAAATATTTAGCACAGTACCTGGCCCATGGTAGGTACTCAGGAACTGTCAACTATTTATCTTTTTCCCCTTCTTATTAAACTTTGGCTGGGGAGGAAAAAACTTAGCATGATAGTCTAGAGATGAGCACAACATATACTGGAATTCATACTTACCTATGTTGGGTTACTGCCAAAGAAGCAAATCAAACATAAACTGACTTGGCATATAAAGTGATACGACAAGCACTGCTACGCTGCAGACCTGATCCATCCAAACACGATGTTCTTGTTAGGTGTACCCTCTGGTTCCCTCAGGGCTTCCCAGGTAGCCCTAGTGGTAAAGAACTTGCCTGCCAATGCAGGAGAGGTAAGAACCACAGGTTTGATTCCTGGGTTGGGAAGATCCCCTGGAGGAGGAGCATGGCAACCATTCCAGTATACTTGCCTGGAGAATCCCATGGAAAGAGGAGCCTGGAGGGCTACAGTCCATAGGGTTGCAGAGAGTTGAATACAACCGAAGCAACTTAGCACACACGTACGTGTGCTGGTTCCTTCAGTGAAACCAGAGGATGGCAAGTGAGAGAGAGGCATCGGAAGATCTGATTCGCCCTTTCCTGGAGAGACAGGAGCTTGTCCTCATAAACATGTGGAGGGTCTTTAGAAACCACTTTGCCTGCCAGCAATACTCAACTCACCCATTTATTCATTCATATCAGAGGCTGATGCTCAAGACTCTAAAAGTGTGCTAAGAGCAGGCCCTTAAATCACTATAGATTCATGGGAGAACTCAGAGCTGCCTTTAGGCTAATAACTAGCAAAGACTAAAGCCAAGTATTGATACATGGGAGTGGAGGTGCTTGTTGAAAATATAGAGGCCTGGTAAATATTATTTCACCGATGGAAGTATTTCAGTCGGGGGTTTTAATAAGGCTTAGGTGATATGTAATCAGCTCACTCTCTTCTCTGAAATGATGAGCGTCTCTGCTCTACCAGTGCTCCTGGGTGTCTGCAGAGAGCAAAAAAGGCAGCTGAAGACATGCTGTGAATTGGAAGTGACTTCTATTTACTTCTTCTCTGCCTACTCATATGGCCACGGATGATGCCCAGTTCAAGGGGGAATCAAAAGCCAAGTGGGGCTGTCTGGCTGCAGTCCTTTGAGTGGAGTACAAAACGTGCTTCAGAGAGTGCTTGATTAAAGGCCCCCAGTTCGTTTGAAGGCTTGGTTTTCTATTAAGCCTTGGATGCTTAGACTGTTGGGTACTTTCCACAGAGACAGAATCTGAGCTGTCCTCGTACGTTGTTTCAGCTCCTGACTCCCGACTTGGCCAGATGTGTGTTGTGAATCAATATGTCACAATCTGTTAAGGTGTTTTACTGTTTATGTTTGTTGGGTGTTTCGAGATGCAGTAACTATAGGAGTCTTTTCTTAGTCTGTCATCTGCATCTGAAGAAAAAGAGAGTAATGCAGAAAGCCAATCACAGCACCATAATTATATCCAAAAGTAGGCACTTGTGTCCTTCATCAGGGACATTTCCAATCCATGCTACCCAATGAAACATCTTTTATAGACACCTCTCTCTCATTTCTTCCTCCAAACTGATTCCTCACTTTCTTCCACCCAAATTAAAGTATACTGTGAGTCACAGCATTATTGATGAATGTTCAGTAGGGAGGATGTTAGGAGCAGTGAAAAATATAAATAATTGGTTCTACACTGGATAATAATTGGTTCTACACTGGAATTAATGGTGAAGCCAGGAAGATAAATACAGCACAATTAATTGCATTCAAGCAAGATTAACAAGAGTATTGTTCTATGGAAAGAAAAAAATCAACAGCGTTAATGAAAATTCAGCAATATCTTAGTGGAACTAGTAAATAAATAAATATATCTCTATATGTTTAATTAAAAGCAAGACTCAATTATGTCTCGTTTCTTACTGAGCTGCTTAATTCAAGAAATGTTAATGTTAAACGAGAAAATCAACTCAGGACACCTTTTCATCTGCATTTAATTAAGACTTCTGTGTCTCAGACAAGCTTTTGAGACAGGTAGTGGCAAGTGTGTACTTAAGAATCTCGAATGAACTCGCTTCAGCTTCCAGTTTACAGGTCTTTAGATTTCCTGTTTGGGTACAGAACTCTCCTAATAGTATTGCAACTGTAAAGCCCCTTCCTCTATTACCTTCATTTTGTCATTTTGATAAAAAGATACCATTTCAGACTTAATAAAGCAAAGCTTAAAGCTATAGCTAAAATTATTAGTACGTTCTTTTTTTTCTAATAATAAAAGCAACACAGAAATGTTCAGCACTGCGTTTACATGAGGTTTTGCTTTAGTTCAACTCAATTTCCTGCAATGTTTTAGGTCTTACAGAAAGCATTACAGATCAGATTTGGGGAAGAAAATCTGGGAGGTCATTTCTCATCTGTGTTGTTCCCAGTCTCTGGGATGTAAGGCCAGGTAATCTGAGAGGGAGCCTGATGTAATAATGATAGAAGCAACGTGTACAATGAATGCAGTGTGCTTGAATCATTCCAAAGATCAGTCCCCCACCCCCGCCCAGCCCATGGAAAAATTGTCTCCCACAAAACTGGTCCCTGCTGCCAAAAAGTTGGAGACTGCTGGTAAACACTTCTCTACAATCAATTCTTCTAAGTCGTTTTTTCTGTACCTGCTAAGAGTCCAAGGTGAATTCGAGTTATTCCTCTTTGCTGAGGTCATCTCCAAGGTGATGGAATGGAATAGGGGGCAGAAGTCCCTCTCCGCAGAGGTACTGAAGAGGGGGTGCCCTGAAGGTTCCAGTGGGGCCGGAAGGCAGGCACACAGAGCAGGAAGTAACTGTGTCTGCCCCGGGGCTCTGTGTGTGGCCCTTTCTAAATCCTTCCGTGTTTCATGTCCTCTCACTTGGCAAGAGTATTGCCAGGACTGGTGAAGAGACAGTGAGATAACTGTCCAATACCTCAAAATCCTTGGAAGAAAGATGCAGTGGTATAAATCAAAGTCATTTCTTATTTCAGTATTAATTATGCAAACCTCTTTCTTTTCTTCATCCTACAAGGTCTCTTTTCATCTTTCCTGAAGGTCTCATTGCTCACCGGTTTCCACAGGGGAAATAACATTATTGGCAACTCTTCTGAGCACTTATTCCCAGCCAGGCACCATGCAAAGGCCTAAGGATACAGCTGCAATGACAGACACAATCCTCCAAGCTGGGCTGTATATTTAGGAAGTTTCTCACTTTCTCTGAGCCGTGATTCCCTTTATTTGTAACATAGAAAAAAAAAATTTTTTTTAAATAGGTATCATGCCTTCCAGAAATGTTTTGAGGATTATTTGAGATAATGTATATAAAATTGTCTAGTGGAATATAACTAAGAGTTTAATCATGTTACTTCCCCCACCCCCATCATAAGCAAGAAAAGGAAAAAAAACTAAATTCACACATTTCCCCATTTCTTAACAATTTTTTTAAAAAATTGATTGTTGTTTAATAGAAAGTTTAAGGTCTTCATTTAAAAGAATACGTCATTTAGGATGAAACAGCAGATCACAGGTTAGAGATCACAGGACCAGAATCTTCAAGCCACTCTTTCCCTCCCCAGGATACATTCTATCAGAAAAAGCAAATCATTCGCCTGAGTCAGAAGTGTGTAGTTTTTCATCTCAAGATAGTGGAAACCCCTGAGCCGAAAGGATGGAGGGAGAGACCTTGGGAGGTTGAGCCAGAGTCTCTGCAGAGCCAGTGCCCAGCTCCTTGGCTGACCTGGGGGAGCAGCTCTGTGAACTGGGGAGACCAGCTCTGCCAGGGTGGCCTGCAAGATCTGGCCACACTGGTTCCCATGCCCACCCCCCAACAAAGGGCTCAGTGGCACAACTCCTGGGTTTCCATAAGGTGCAATGTGATCCTGTAGTTTAGAATTTGTTTGTACTAGAGGAATAATTTCCCTGTGATCACAAATTCACAAAAAGTGAGAAAACAAAACATATACACAGAGAACCACTTGTTTTACCAGCAAGTAGAGAAAGCATCATTGTGAAAGTGGGAGAGGTAGTTAATGCTTACTATGCAGACCCCAAGCATACTCCATTCATTTCCACTACCTGCCTAACTCACAAAAACACTGAATTTCTTCTCCTCTCCCTGGAAAACCTGGAAGATGGAAATCTGCAGACAGTCTGCAGCTTTCTTCCAGACCTTCCTCTTCCAGAGGTATGTAAGGTCATGGTGGGGTGGGCTTGGCACCTAACCTTGGCAGGAGTCCTCTTATCTTAAGACCTTGCTTTGTCATCAGCAGCAGCAAACTTGACAAGTCTCATCCATCAGCCTTTGGGCAGGTAGGAATCTAGGAAATTAATCCATAGTTCATTTGCTTGATACTAATAACAGGGCTTTCTCTGATGACTTTCTCCATCTTTCACACAAATGAGGAAATTTAGGCTCAGACAGGTAAGTATCATACCCCAAGGGTGGCATCCCAGTATCAGCTGGTCTAGAAAGGGGATTGAGAAGGGAACTTTTCCTTGCCCTTTCTCTGGGGACAGTGAGATGCCCTTCCAACCCAGCCCTTCCTTGTTCTCCCAGCTCAAAGGCAACATGAACATACACATATTGTAAGGCTGTAAGCTGGCCAGCTCCTCCCATCCTCTCCTGGTGTCACCCTCACTGAGCAGATGGGGTGGTGCCGGGAGAGGAGCCAGCTGGTCTCTGCATGCTGTGGACCTGCTGCCCATGGGATGGCCACTGCCAGCTACCACCACCTGAGGCTGACTGCTGAGAGCCAGGAGCTGGAGCCCTCAGCAGGCGTGGACAAGGATAGGCCACAAGCTCACCCAGGTTTCTAGGTAAGGCTGCTTGGTGCTGCCTGGACCCCAGTCTAGAGGGCATTGGGAAGGGAGTAAATACTCATCCCAGCTCTGAAATAGAACTGAGAGCAGAAGCCAAATCCATGCAGTCATGATGCACAGAGGGTATATAAATGTCCTAGCAAAAGAGCAACCCAGTAGCACTGGTGTGGGTGCAGCAACATTATAGCCCCAGATGTGGACTCTGGGTGGCCTTGCCTCAGTGGTAGTCATCTACTCAATCCTTATCTGATGAGTGCCTACTCTGTGCTAGGTACCCAGAAAATACACAGTCCTCAGCATCCCTGGATGAGGCCACAGGAGCCACAGAGGAGCTTGTTTGTTGACCATGGGCCAGATCTGAAGAAAGTTCCAAGGCTTCTATGTCTGAAGTTCCAAGTCAGTGTGGAAGCAGCTGATTCACTTCCTATGGACTGAACGTGTCTCCCCAAAATTTGTATGTTGAAGCCTTGATCCCCCTATAATGGTATTTGGAGGTGGGGCCTTGGGAGGCAGCTAGAGTTAGATTAGATAACGAGGATGGGGCCCTCATGATGGGATTAGTGCCTTCAAAAAAGGGGAAGGTCAGTGTAGGCCTCAGCAAACCAGGAAGCTGGGTCTCACCAGACATCAGATCTGGGAAATCTGGTGGACCCCAGATCTTGGACTTCACAGGATATCCAGAACCGTGAGAAGCAGATGTTTGTTATTTAAACTACCCAGTTGTGGTATTTTTGTTATGGCAGCCTGAGCTAAGATACCTCCCAAATTGAATTCTTCAGCAACAAGCACCAGTCAGAAGGCTGGGCTAACATCTTCCATCCAGAGTATACAGGGGCCTGACCAGGAAAATGGTCAGAACTTGAGTTTCTAACTTCTAATACTGCATAGGTGTTCTTCTGTATGTTGTTATTCTATTTACTTCCAGAACTCAACAGTAGTTTCTCCAGACATATTTTATTCCTGAGGCATGTGAGGGTCGGAGAGGGTAAGAAACAACCCAAGGTCACTCAGTCACTAACTGATCCACCCAGGATCAGTTCCTTCTGGTCATAGCTTCCTCTGTTCTCTGCAGCTGTGCCTGCAAAGACGGTGCTGTGGAAACATTTTTTGGTCTCATACTGTTGAATTCGCCTTGAATTCTTGGAAGAGTTTTAAACCAACTGCAAACACAATTTCTAAAGAATGTCCCCATACTTCCTTCTTGTGCTGATATCTTCTTCCAGATGACTGAGACATGTCTGCTAAGACCAGATTAACCTATTTCAACTTGATGGCTGGATTCTGACACACTGAGGGGAAGGAAATATATAAAGGACAAAAACCTACAGTTACACTGAACACAGTAACATTTCCTCTTAGGAAACCTTCAGGTTGTACAAACAAATATTTCCTTAGAACTGAAAGAAAATAAGAATCACCATCCTTCCTTGATTCCAAGATAGGTAGTTTGGAAAGTCTGAAAGCTGGGTGTCTCAAAGTCAATATGTCATTTAATGGGGCTGTCTTTTCTCCTCCCCACCCCAAGTGGGCTTTGACCTTAAATCAAGAGATATCAAAAGCTGCAGTAAAAATAATTGTGTGTTTTAAAACCAATGGTATCTTAGAAATAGGAAATATGAAATGATGACAAGTCTAGCCAGAACACTAATTTGTTTCTATATCCCCAATATATAGCGGGCAGTATGATTTCAATATGTTTATGAGAAGGACGAATATCTCAACAAAATAGACACTGACTTTTTTTTTAATTAGAAAAAGTTTCAAACGTATACCTAAAGTAGATAGTGTATTGTGGTGAACTCCCATCACCCAATGTCAGGATTTTCAACTCAGGTGATTTTGTTTTCTCTTCCACTCCCTCCCCAACCCAGGTCATTTTGAAGAAAATCACAGATGTCAGGGCATTTCACTGATAAATGTATCTGTATATATTTATAAACAACCAAGACGTATGCTTTTAAAAAACAATGATGACAGGATCATCACACTTCCTGAAATCACTAACAATTCCTGAATATCATCTCATATCCATTTAGTATCTACAGTTCCCCGTTGTTGTTGCTTAGTCACTAAGTCGTGTCCTACTCTTTGTGACCCCATGGACTGTAGCCCGCTAGGCTCCTCTGTCCATGGGATTTCCCAGGCAAGAATACTGGAGCAGGTTGCCAGGCAAGAATACTGGAGCAGGTTGCCATTTCCTAGTCCAGGGGATATTCCCAAGCCAGGGATTGAATCTATGTCTTCTGCATTGCAGGCAAATTTTTAATGCTAAGAGTTCCTCTCCCTTTTCCTTTTGTGGTAGTTTGTTTGCCCCAGGATCCAAACAAGGTTTATACTTTTTTCTGTTGGTTGTGTTGTTATTGTTGAAGAACCCAGGTCTTTTGTCTGGTTGAATTCCCCACAGTTTGGCTCTGCGGGTGGCATGCCCGTGATGTTGTTAATAAGCTTCCTTTTCTCCCCGATTTCTTATAAAATGGTGTTCAGAGTTGGAGGTTTGTGCAGACTTAGTTTGGGGTTTGTAGTATTTCCATCATGAGGTTCATCATACCTGACTGTCTCTATCTTTGGATGCCATGAGCTATGATGATAATTGCATAGGTCATATCATCACTTTTGAGATGACTTTCTCATTTACTAGAACTACCCCCAAAAATATACATCAAAAATCAAGAATCTGAAACACTGGATATGTTACTATTGAGTCGAAGATCCTGTCGGTTACTATTCAGAGTGATTCCCTTGGCTTGGCCCAAATAACAGGGGCTCCAGGACAGCTGTCTACAAGGATATGAGAGCTGTGTACCTGGGCAACCTTACCTTAACAAAAACAGCGTCATACAAACTTGTATTTTTACAAAAGAGAGAGAGGAGGAATGGGGGCTGTGGTCGTCATTGTTGTTCAGTCGCTAGGTCGTGTCCCACTTTCTGTGACTCCCATGGACTGCAGCATGCCAGGCCTTCCTGTCCTTCACCAGCTCCCAGATAGCATCACCAATTCAATGGACATGAACTTGGGTGAACTCCAAGGGTTGTAGGAATTGCTATAAAATAATCATTGCTATAGTTTTATGTGTGCTGCTAGAATACTTAAATGTACACATAAACATGCAGTGTGAGAGTCCCTCTAGCTCTTGCTCAAGGATCACGTGTTATGTGCTCAACAGGGCAGCATTTCTTATGCATTTCCATTACTTGGAGCAGCACAAAGAGTGGTGACCTCAAGCAGCAGGTCTTTCCCTCTGCCCCAGCAAGCTACTTTTATACTGGGTGTAAGCTCATTTCCCCTAGTTAATCAATCATATTAAGTCCCGTTTGCTATTTGAAAACTCACTCTGTGTGCACACAGAGCAACAGGGGAAACTGGGCTCTCGCAGGCACCCGGCACCCTGGTAAAGAGCCCGGTGGGTGAGTAGACCTCCTGGAAACGTCGACAGGGTCAAGGGCAGCTGCCCAGACCAGAGCAGTCACAATCGGCATGCGTGCCTCTGCACCATCAGTTCTTTCTAGCTCTGTCCATTTCTCTTTCCCAGTGTAGACTAGCTTTGTTATGCTAGTAGATGCTCTACCCTGCATCTCTCTGTGGGTGAAATAGGCATTCAAATGTCTAACACAGTCAGCAAATGCTTTCAAACCTTTTTGGCCACTGTTTAATAGATTTTCATTATAACTAAGTACACACAAACATGCAGATGTGGAGGTGAATGTACATGCTGTAATATAGATATATAGTTAGACGCACACAACTCATCTTTCAAACTAAATGTCATCTAACTAAACTAAACACCATCATCTTACTTTGTGTGATATGCTTTGATATTCTCTTTTCTATTCTTTTATTTTACAAAAAAATCCTGGTTATAATCCACTAATGGCTTCCCAGGTAGCATTGAGTGGTAAAGAACCCACTTGACAATGCAGGAAACTGAGAGACTTGGGTTCGATCCTTGAGTCAGGAAGATCCCCTGGAGAAGGGCATGGCAATCTTCCTGGGCACAGAAGCAGGCTACAGTCAGTCCATAGGGTCACAAAGAGTGGGACATGACTGAAGCAGTTTAGCATGCACACGTGCAATACACTAAATTTATTTCAAAACCTGTTGATGGGTCATAACTTTCATCCATAACCATCCCCTACAGTGAAGGTAGAGATCAAAGGCATCAGAGTAAAGTTCTCGGGAGCTTGACTGATTTATTATTACACTGTGAATTAAATCAGAAATTAGAACCTGTTTATATTTGTCACATAATAGCACATTACAAGCTCCACCTTAGGTGACCAGACAGCCCTTTGGCTGTACTTTGTGATTAGGTTAATCTGGGGAGTGAATTTATCAGGGAGAGAGAAGCCCTGCAGGCCTGCGAGCTGCCGGGAAGCCCTGCCTCTCCCATTGTTACCGTGATGGATCTGCACTTCCAAACAGTAATCACCCATCACATGAACCCAGTTCTATTTTTCTAGCTCAACAGGGCTCAGTGTGCTCTCTGAAGCTACAAAGGGGAGAAAATACTCCCTCCAATCTTTCTGCATGATGAATTCTTCCACCTCTACATAAAGCCATGCTTACAGGCCTGTCTTATGGGCTTTTTGAATGTCCCAACAATGACAAAAAAGGAAAGAAAAGAAAAAAAAAAAAACTGGGTAGGAGAACAATAATGCTGTGCTGCAGCCAGGTCATATTGCCTTATATTTTTCACCTCTTTCCTTATAAGAGCTCTCAGCTCTAGGGGCAAAAAAAAGATAAGAGGAAAGAAAAACCTACACAATATCAATAAGTTTACCCTTGAGAATAAGTCACTTTCTCAGATGGTGTTTTCACAACATAAATGTTTTATGCATTTGTGCTTAGATTTTAAGATATTAGATAAGAAATCAAATTTCCCTCCAGCTTTTATTCAGCACCATCCCCTCACATACAAACTCACACATACACACATGGAAACTGATTCCTAATGTCAGAGTTAATTTCTCATTTACCAGGAGCATGGAGCTTTTTCTACAGAGTATGATCAACCTAGAGGTATTGTCGTGTGAGTTTAATAATATTTTTGATAACTAGAAAGGAGGAAATTAACCCATGAGTCATGAAAAACCTGAAAAGATTATTCTGATGTTTGTTTATCTTGAACTAAATTTGCAAGGAAATAAAATTACTCTGGTAGCTAAGACTGCATACTCACATTCTTTTGTTTGAATTAATTATACTTAACTGCTCTATAATGTCCTGATTAATTATTTCCTGTTCCAGTCAATTGATTGTGCATTTTTGATATGAAACTTGCATCATGATGAGAATCTTGGACCTATTTCTCATCTTGCTTGAGGGCTCCCATAGAGCTTATCTGAAGAACTAGCTTCAAAGGAAGCTCCACCAGCAACCTAGGAGGGTTGTGTCACAGCACAAGCAGTGACAGGGCAACTGCATTTTCAGATTTGCAACTGCAATTCCAGAGCATGGAATCAACACTTATGTATGGGCAGCAGTAAACTAGAGCTTTAAATGCTGCACCATTTGTGAGAAGCGTAACCCCCACTCTGCGCAGGCACTGCGTGTCTAGTCTCCCATCAGCAGACTTTCCAGAGTGAGGGGCTCTACACAGGAGGGTGGACAAGACTAGGTAGGTCCTGGAGACAGGAGAAGCTGAATGTATCATTTTCTTATCACATCTGTAACAGATTACCACCAGCTTAGTGATGTCATAGCACACAAACTTATTATCTTAGAGTTCTCTGTTTTAGAAACCCTATGTCAGGATGGGAGTAGGGCTGCATTTCTTCTAAGTGCTCTAGGGCACAGTCCATTGTTTTGCTCTCTCCAGTTTCTAGAGGCTCCTGTCTCCTCCCTCCCAGAAAAGCCAGCAGAGATGCATCTTCCAATCTCTTTCTCTGACCTCTTGCTTCTGTCATTTTAACTCTTTCTCTCACTTTCCTGCCTCTCTGCTTTTCTTCTAAGAAGCTTTGTGATTATATTGGGTTCAGATAATCCCCAAAAATCTTCCATCTCAAGATTCTTAACCACATCAGTCCCTTGGTACATAGTCACAGGTTCAGAGATTAGGACGTGGACTTCTTTTGGGGGGACACTCTTCTACCTTTTGCACGAAGTATCCAGACCAAAAAAAAGCCAGTGTAGGTCAGGCCTGAGCCGCCCCAGTGTCAGGGCATGTTTAACTAGTCCTGCACCAGGCGCCAGGGAGAGGGGCTAGAGCAGAAGTCAGGAGGTGTGAGTTCTAATCTTGGTAAGAGGACTTAAAGTATATACCAAGACCTGCCTTGCTTTTTACCTTGGTTAAAAGTTGATTTGCATTCATCGTGCCCTAAAACCATGTAGCAATTACTACAATGGTCCAAGATACCAAATTAGCTTGTACACATGCACTAAAGACAGCAGAGAGGTGACACAGAGGACCTGAACACTGGGAGTGCCCCTGGCATGAAACGCTAACATCAACAGCATAGTCGACTGAACAAAGGGATGCAGTAAGCAGTTAATCCCAAGCTATAGTTAACATTCACACATTTCAAGGAAGACTGTCAGAGTGGGGAAGGTTAATAAGCTTTGGAGTGGAGAGGTGCAAAGAGGTCAGGGTGGGCCGGGCCCTCACCACTTCTCTTTCCCCCGACAAATCCACTGAGCTCGTCCTGACGAGAGATGGATACATCAGACACATAGCCTGAGGTCCTGAAGTCCTCAGGTCATGTAACTAACTGCTCTTTCCTCTGATTCCAGGCCTGCCATGAAACCCTGGGATAACTGGGCTCCCCAGGGAGGCCCCCATGCAGGGAGAGGGACGAGATGTCAATCTTTGGTCCACTTGACAGATCGACTGTGTTTCTCCTAGAAAATTAACAAACCGGAGTACGGACTTGCATATATTAATGCCTTGAGAGTTTAGTTGGCATGAGTCAGCACCTCAAAGCTGTCAATCTCTGGTCTGTGTGAAAGATATATACTCTAATTTCTCATGAAAATTAGCAAACAGCTATGCTGGTTTGTATTTATTAATGCCTTAGGAGTTTCTTTAGGATGAGTCAGTGTCTAAACACTGATCAGATCTGAGGTACCACCCCTCTCTGTCCCCCACCCCCAGCACATGTCCCAACCCTCATTCTGGGCCACGTCCTCACACATCTCCTCTAATTCACACAGAGCACACCATGCAAGGTGACTTTGGAGCTGGACAGCCCTGCAGCATTGCCCCGGGTCACCCCCAAGCATTCTTCAGGGTGTCGCTTAAATGCTGCTTCTTTTAAAAGCCTTTTGTAACCCTTCAGCATTCTTCAGACATCCCTGCTTTTTGTTTGAAGAATCCTGCATTTTCCTCTCTTCACCCTCATTTGGCATCTTTCCCACCACAAGAGGAACCAGGGGAGTTTTACTCATTTTTAGATGCCCAGTGCCTAGCATAATAACTGGCACAAAGTAGGTACTCAATGAATATTTATTGAACAAATGAGTAAATGGACACTCTCCTGATCACCCCTGATGCTTCTTTTCATCCACTAGAGAGTGGAAAACAGATGCCAGCACACCAAAAGATTCAAGAGTAGATAGTATAAATTAAAAGAAAGGTCACATTCAATATAGCAGAGATGCCTTTGTGGAGCTAACAGGAGGCTGTCTTCCCAGGAGCCTTGGAGAGACAGCCCATGAGGGTGACAGCCCAGCAGTGACAGGACAAGACTGCTGCAGTGACACGGCAGCAATAAGGCGTCCCTAACAAACAGTCAGACATTTCTATCTGAATGTCCTGACAATACCCAACTCTACAGGTCCCAGAGCAAGCTCACAGTCTTTTTTAATCTCTATGACCTCCAAGTGTTCTTATTTCTGGGTGTTCCCCAGAATCCTAACTTTGGAGTTAAGATTTCTCTGTCTTAAGTTCTACCAGCTGATAAAGCAAACACTGAGATGGGTTTCTCATGTTACTGCTGCCTGAATTCCAATCACATCAAGTCCCCAACCTGGGTGACTGCAAAAAGTGTCTTGAGTTACCTTCCAGTTTCTGGCCTCTCACTTTTCCTTACCTAGGCGTGCGTGCGCCCAGTTGCTTCAGTCATATCCAATTCTTTGTGACGCCATGAACTATAGCCTGCCAGTCTCCTCTGTCCATGAGATTCTCCAGGCAAGAATACTGGAGTGGGTTGCCATTCCCTACTCAGGGGATCTTCTCTACCCAGGGATTGAATCCACATCTCCTGTGTCTCCTGCCTTGTAGGCAGATTTTTTACTGCTGAGCAGCAGGGGAAGCCCTTTTCTTGTCTATACTGAATCTCAAACACTTTTCTTCAAAAACAAATACCCGGGCTCCTGGAGGTACAGTGGTTAAGATTTCCAGCTTCTAATGCAGGGAACGTGGGTTTGATCTTTGGTCAGGGAACTAAGATCCCACATGCTCGCCACATAGTGCAGCTTAAAAAAAAAGAAAACACCCAAATACCACTTATTATTATTTTGGCCACACCAAGTGGCATGAAGGATCTTAGTTCCCCACCAGGGATCAAATCTTTGCTCCCTGCAGTGGAAGCTCAGAATCTTAACCACTGGACCGCCAGGCAAGTCCCAGTACCACTTTTATAATCTCATCTCCTTCCTTTTCTGAAACCCTTCCAGCACACTGTCAGCAGAGGGTCCTGGAGCCCCGCACCTCGGCCCTGTCTCATCCACCCTGTCTCCTTCAGCTTCACATCCAACTCCTGACATTGGCCTCTCCCAGGCCATTTCTCCTCCTCCTCCAGGGGAGGCAAATCCCACCCTCTCCTTCCAGATGCCCAGGCCCTCCAGCCTCTTGTTCAGGCTGGACTGTCTTCCCTTCTCTTTCTCCTGTTTGACCTCTTCTATACGTCACAGGTCAGCTTAAGTTTCAAGGCTTTCGTAAAAATCCCTTAATTATCTCAGCACACAGAGCAGACTGGGTGTTGAAAGAACTTGGACTTCAGAACGCGGCCCTCTTTGCAGCTCAGGAAAATGCGGCTGATGGCCAGAGACCCAGCTCCCTTTCTGAAGCTGTCACTTTTCCTTAACGGTTTGTCATGGTGCTTAGTGATTATCCCACCTGTGTTCTCACTGCTTCCCGTCTTCCCGACCAAGCAGCCTGGCTCCAAGAGGACAAGGATATCTATGAGGCTTCTTCTGTCACAACTTCAACTTCTCACTCTGTGGCAGGTTTCAAAGGTTCTCAGTAAATGACTCCTATTGAAAGAAACCCAGAGAAAGTAGGTCACAGCGAGTGTAAGGTAATGAAAGTACAGGAGAAAGAATGTGACTGCGGGTCTTTCCAATCACTGCCAGGTAACAAATGGCCTAATTTTCAGTGACCCATCCCAACTTGCAACCATCAGGCAACCTGGTCTAACACAACACTCCTACAGGCTGGTTCCTTGGCACCTGAAGGAGCTGACAGCCAGAGGCTATTCGCTTAGCACACTCCCCATAGCTAGACAGTGGAACACGGGGGAATAATGGTCCCACAAAGTAAGAATGTCCACCTCCTAAACCCATCAGTTCAGTTCAGTCACTCAGTCATGTCCGACTCTTTGTGACCCCATGAATCGCGGCATGCCAGGCCTCCCTGTCCATCACTAACTCCTAGAGTTCACTCAGACTCATATCCATCGAGTCAGTAATGCCATCCAGCCTTCTCATCCTCTGTCGTCCCCTTCTCCTCCTGCCCCCAGTACCTCCCAGCATCAGAGTCTTTTCCAATGAGTCAGCTCTTTTCATGAGGTGGCCAAAGTACCACCTGAAGCTGGAGTTTCAGCTTCAGCATCATTCCCTCCAAAGAAATTCCAGGGCTGATCTCCTTCAGAATGGACTGGTTGGATCTCCTTGCAGTCCAAGGGACTCTCAAGAGTCTTCTCCAACACCACAGTTCAAAAGCATCAATTCTTTGGCACTCAGCCTTCTTCACAGTCCAACTCTCACATCCATACATGACCACAGGAAAAACCACAGCCTTGACTAGACGGACCTTTGTTGGCAAAGTAATGTCTCTGCTTTTGAATATGCTATCTAGGTTGGTCATAACTTTCCTTCCAAGGAGTAAGTGTCTTTTAATTTCATGGCTGCAGTCACCATCTGCAGTGATTTTGGAGCCTAAAAAAATAAAGTCTGACACTATTTCCACTGTTTCCCCATCTATTTCCTGTGAAGTGATGGGACCGGATGCCATGATCTTCGTTTTCTGAATGTTGAGCTTTAAGCCAACTTTTTCACTCTCCACTTTCACTTTCATCAAGAGGCTTTTTAGTTCCTCTTCACTTATGACTTTTTTCAGAAAAAGGGTATCACAGATGTAATTAAGGATCATGATATGAGATCATCCTGGATTATGCAGATTGATCTTAAATCTGATGACATGTCCATATAAGGGCAGAAGAGCAGACAAGACAGAGATGAGAAGGCCACTTGAAGATAAACACACAGATTGGAGTTATGCAGACACAAGCCTGGAGCCAACAGCAGCTGGAAGAGGCCTGGATGGATTCCACCTAGAGCCTTCAGAGGGCACGTTGTCCTCCTGACACCTTGATTTCAGACTTCCGGCCTCCAGAACTGTGAGAGAATACATTCCTATTGAATTAAGTTACCTAGTTCCTGGGACTTTATTTCAGCAGCCTTAGGACAGCCTTACAAACAGCAAGTGCTTCCTGAAAGAAAGACCTGGGAAGCCCATCTGTCTCCTTCCGCACTGTCCACAAAGACCTTTGTGGAGCCATCAAGCATTAACAGGTCCGCGTAACCTGATAGTCTGGGTGTTGGGAGAGTATTCCCAGGATGCAGGGTATACCCAGAGGAGAAACTCGTCCAGTCAGTGTCAGAATGAGGGTGGGGGCAAGAGGAAAGCGGCAAAGAGAAGCAAGGGAGGAGTTCAGGGAAGGTTTCTGGGGGGACAAGACTGCAGTGAGCAGTCAGCTGGGTGAGGGGTTGGAAGAGCTGTCACACAGGTGGCAGAGCACAGCAGTCACTGTTAACAGAGAACCAAGTGTGTGGTAAGGAGGCCAGGAGTCTAGGTACGGGTTGGGTCTCTGGGGGCTTTGCAGACCATGGTAAGAAATACAGAGTTTTTTCTTAGAGGAGATTGTCAGCTGGGGAAGTAGCAGCACATGTCTGGGTATCTGTGTTTGCATTTCTTGGTTGTCACTGTAAACGAGAACGACTCTTTCTTTCTTCCCTTCTAGGTTCTTTCGTTGGCCTAATAGTTAAATTGACATACGATAGATCAACAGGAGTAAAACCTAATTGCACATATGTATAGAAACTCATAAAAATATGAGACTCAAAGAACTGACCAAAGCAGGCAGCTTTTATACCATTTAGACAAAGAAACAATAAATTTGTGAGGAGCTGACAAGGCAAAGGGATTTGGGCTTAGGATCAATTCAGTTTAGTTCAGATCCTCAGTCACGTCCTACTCTTTGCAACCCACTCCTTCCAGTGAATATTCAGGATTGATTTCCTTTAGGATTGACTGGTTGGATCTCCTTGCAGTCCAAGGGACTCTCCATAGTCTTCTTCAAAACCAAGTTCAAAAGCATCAATTCTTTGGCACTCAGCTTTCTTTACAGTCCAACTCTCACATCCATACATGACCACTGGAAAAACTAGAGCATTGACTAGATGGACTTTTGTTGGTAAAGTAATGTCTCTGCTTTTTAATATGCTGTCTAAGTTTGTCAAAGCTTATCTTCCAAGGAGCAAGTGTCTTTTAATTTCTTGGCTGCAATCACCATCTGCAGTGATTTTGGAGCCCTAGAAAAAGTTTGTCACTGTTTCCATTGTTTCCCCATCTATTTGCCATGAAGTGATGGGACCAGGTGCCTTGATCTTAGTTTCTTGAATGTTGACTTTTAAGCCAACTTTTCATTCTCCTCTTTCACTTTCATCAAGAGGCTCTTTAGTTCCTCTTCACTTTCTGCCATAACAGTAGTATCACCTGCATATCTGAGGTTATTGTTCTTTGTCCCGGGAGGCTTGATTTCAGTCTGTGCTTCATCCAACCCAGCATTTGGCATGATGTACTCTGCATATACAGTGGAAGTGAGAAATAGATTCAAGAGGTTAGATCTGATAGACAGAGTGCCTGAAGAACTATGGATGGAGGTTCATGACATTGTACAGGAGACAGAGATCAAGACAATCCCCAAGCAAAAGAAATGCAAAAAAGCAAAATGGCTGTCTGAGGAAATAGCTTTGAAAAGAAGAGAAATGAAAGGCAAAGGAGAAAAGGAAGGATAAACCCATTTGAATGCAGAGTTCCAAAGAATAGCAAGGAGAGATAAGATAGCCTTCCTCAGCAATCAATGCAAAGAAAATGAGGAAAATAATAGAATAGTAAAGACTAGAGATCTCTTCCAGAGAAGGCAATGGCAACCCACTCCAGTACTCTTGCCTAGAAAATCCCATGGATGGAGGAGCCTGGTAGGCTGCAGTCCATGGGGTCTCTAAGAGTTGGACATGACTGAGAGACTTCACTTTCACTTTTCACTTTCATGCATTGGAGAAGGAAATGGCAACCCACTCCAGTGTTCTTGCCTTGAGAATCCCAGGGACGGGGGAGCCTGGTGGGCTGCTGTCTATGGGGTCGCACAGAGTTGGACACGACTGAAGCGACTTACCAACAGCAGCAGAGATCTCTTCAAGAAAATTATAGATACCAAGGGAACATTTCATGCAAAGATGGGCTAAATAAAGGACAGAAATGGTATGGACCTAACAGAAGCAGAAGATATTTAGGAGAGGTGGCAAGAATATACAGAAGAACTATACAAAAAAGATCTTCATGACCCAGATGATCACAATGGTGTGATCACTCACTTAGAGCCAGACATTCTAGAATGTGAAGTCAAGTGGGCCTTAGGAAGCATCACTACAAATAAAGCTAGTGAAGGTGGTGGAATTCCAGTTGAGCCATTTCAAATCCTGAAAGATGATGCTGTGAAAGTGCTGCACTCAATATGCCAGCAAATTTGGAAAACTCAGCAGTGGCTACAGGACTGGAAAAGGTCAGTTTTCATTCCAATCCCAAAGAAAGACAACGCCAAAGAATGCTCAAATGGCACAATTGCACTCATCTCACATGCTAGCAAACTAATGCTCAAAATTCTCCAAGCCAGCCTTCAACAGGACATGAACCGTGAACTTCCAGATGTTCAGACTGCATTTAGAAAAGGCAGAGGAACCAGAAATCAAATTTCCAACATCCGCTGGATCATCAAAAAAGCAGGAGTTCCAGGAAAGCATCTATTTCTGCTTTACTGACTATGCCAAAGACTTTGACTGTGTGGATCACAATAAACTGTGGAAAATTCTGAAAGAGATGGGAATACCAGACCACCTGACCTGCCTCTTGAGAAACCTATATGCAGGTCAGGAAGCAACAGTTAGAACTGGACATGGAACACAGACTGGTTCCAAATAAGAAAAGGAGTACGTCAAGGCTGTATATTGTCACTCTGCTTATTTAACTTATATGCAGAGTACATCATGAGAAGCACTGGGCTGGAGGAAGCACAAGCTGGAATGAAGATTGCCAGGAGAAATGTCAATCCCCTCAGGTATGCACATGACACCACCCTTATGGCAGAAAGTGAAGAAGAACTAAAGAGCCTGTTGATGAAAGTGAAAGAGGAGACTGAAAAAGTTGGCTTAAAGCCCAACATTCAGAAATCTAAGATCATGCCATCCGGTCCCATCACTTCATGGCGAATAGATGGGGAAACAGGGGAAACAGTGGCTGACCTTATTTTTTTGGCCTCCAAAATCACTGCAGATATTGAATGCAGCCATGAAATTAAAAGACGCTTGCTCCTTGGAAGAAAAGCTATGACCAACCTAGACAGCATATTAAAAAGCAGAGACATTACTCTACCAATAAAGGTCCACCTATTCAAGGCTATGATTTTTCCAGTGGTCATGTATGGATGTGAGTGTTGGACTGTGAAGAAAGCTGAGTGTCAAAGAATTGATGCTTTTGAACTGTGGTGTTGGAAAAGACTCTTTAGAGTTCCTTGAACTGCAAGGACATCCAACCAATCAATCCTAAAGGAAATCAGTCCTGAATATTCATTGGAAGGACTGATGCTGGAGCTGAAACTCCAATACTTTGGCCACCTGTTGTGAAGAACTGACTCTTTGGAAAAGATCCTAATGCTGGGAAAGATTGAAGATGGGAGGAGAAGGGGATGACAGAGGATGAGATGGTTGGATGGCATCACCGACTCAATGCACATGAGTTTGAGTAGGCTCTGGGAGTTGGTGACGGACAGGGAAGCCTGGAGTGCTGCAATCCATGGGGTCTCAAAGCGTCAGACAAGACTGAGCGACTGAACTGAACTCTGTGTATTCTTGCCACCTCCTGTTAATATCTCCTGCTTCTGTTAGGTCCATACCATTTTCGTCCTATATTGTGCCCATCTTTGCATGAAAGGTTCCCTTGGTATCCCTAGTTTTCTTGAAGAGATCTCTAGTCTTTCCCATTTTAATGTTTTCCTCTATTTCTTTGCATTGATCACTGAGGAAGGCTTTCTTATCTCTCCTTGCTATTCTTTAGAACTCTGCATTCAAATGGATATATCTTTTCTTTTCTCCTTTGCCTTTCATTTCTCTTTTCTCAGCTATTTGTAAGTCTTCCTCAGACAACCATTTTGTCTTTTTGCATTTCTTTTTCTTGAGGATGATTTTGATCATCACCTCCTGTACAATGTTACGATCTTCCGTCCATAGTTCTTCAGCACTTTGTCTATCAGATCTAGTTCATTGAATTTATTTTTCACTTCCACTGTATAATCATAAGGGATTTGATTTAGGTCATACCTGAATGGTCTAGTGGTTTTCCCTACTTCCTTCAATTTAAGTCTGTATTTGGCAATAAGGAGTTCATGATCTGAGCCACAGTCATCTCCTGGTCTTTTTTTTTTCCTGACTGTACAGAGCTTCTCCATCTTCGGTTGCAAAGAATGTAATCAATCTGATTTCAGTATTGACCATCTGGTGATGTCTATGTGTAGAGTCATCTCTTGGGTTGTTGGAAGAGAGTGTTTGCTATGACCTGTGTGTTCTCTTGGCAAAAAACTTTGTTAGCCTTTGTCCTACTTCCATTTTGTACTCCAAGCCCAAATTTGCCTGTTACTCCAAGCATCTCTTGACTTCCTACTTTTGCATTCCATTCTCCTGTGATGAAAAGGACATCTTTTTTTTTTGGTGTTAGTTCTAGAAAGTTTTGTAGGTCATCATAGAGCCGTTCAACTTCATCTTCTTTGGCATTAGTGGTTGCAGCATAGATTTGTCATATTGAATGGCTTGCCTTAGAAACAGAAATCATTCTGTTGTTTTTGAGATTGTACACCAGTAATGCATTTCAGCTTCTTTTGTCACCTATGAGGTCTACTGCTGATGGGCTGCTGTCTATGGAGTTGCACAGAGTCAGACACGACTGAAGTGACTTAGCAGCAGCAGCAGCATTTCTTCTAAAGGATTCCTGCCCATAATAATTGACATAATGGTCATCTGAATTAAATTTGCCCATTCCAGTCCATTTAAGTTTACTGATTCCTAAAATGTCAATGTTCACTCTTGCCATCTCCTGTTTGACCACTTCCAATTTACCCTGAGTCATGGACCTAATATTCCAGGTTCCTATGCAATATTGCTTTTTACAGCACAGGGCTTTACTTTCATCACCAGTCACATTCACAGCTGTGTGTTGTTTTCACTTGGCTCAGCCTCTTCATTTTTTCTGGAGCTATTTCTCCACTCTTCTCCAGTAGTGTATTGGGCACCTACCGACAGGGGAATTTCATCTTTCAGTGTCATATCTTTTTGCTTTTCATACTGCTCATGGGATTCTCAAGGCAAGAATATTAAAATGGTTTGCCATTCCCTCTTCCAGTGGACCACGTTTTGTGATCCAAACATGGATTGTAAACTGATAAATAAATGAGAAGTTTTGTTTATATAGCTTTCTTGGCCCTAAACTTCCTCTGTCTGGTATAAAGATAACTTTCTTCCTCCTGATCCAGGGAGGGTCCATTTTATTTCCTGTTTTCAGGAGAACAAAAGAGGGTCAGAATGTCCTTCCTGCACTGGTGTTTACAAAACAAATTTAATTCAATTAATCAATGTGCCAAAATGGTGTATTGTGTGGTGATGCATCCTGCCCCCTCCTTAAACGGAGCAGAACCCTGTGGGGCCCTGCAGTTACAAATTCCCTCTGTGTGCCCCACTTCTTGTTTGTAGGAAACACACTCCATTCAGCCTCCTTGGTCTTCCCTGAGTTTCACAGGGCAGATTCAAAGGGTTGCTTATCAGGGAAGAGAGAGAATACAGAAACTAAGGAGGAGCAGTCAAGAAACAATAATGCTGCCCAGGGATAGGACCCTGGCTCCTCCTCAAGAAATATATGTATTTATTATGTATATATATGTATATAATATACATATTATAATATATAATGTGTATATGTGTGTGTGTGTATAATATAAAACCTTTGATGAAGGGTGGTAATTCCAGGCTGAGCACAAGATTTCTGGAGCACCACCCTGTTACCTCACCACCGACCAATCAGAAGAAAGTCTGTATACCGTGTAAGATAAAGAAGATGCTGACCTCCTCCCTAAATGATCCTCTCTTTAAAAACTTTTATGGTTGATCAAAATCTTTGGAGTTGGTTTTTGAACACAAGTCTGCCATCTCCCTGTGTCACTGGCCTTCAGAATAAAGCAACCATTCCATTCCCACCAGCACTTACCTCTTGAGCATTGGCTTTCATACTTGAGCAGCTGAATTACAGTTCAGTAACACTACCACACAATTGCACTCATCTCACATGCTAGTAAAGTAATGCTCAAAATTCTCCAAGCCAGGCTTCAGCAATATGTGAACCGTGAACTTCCTGATGTTCAAGCTGGTTTTAGAAAAGGCAGAGGAACCACAGATCAAATTGCCAACATCCACTGGATCATGGAAAAAGCAAGAGAGTTCCAGAAAAACATCTATTTCTGCTTTATTGACTATGCCAAAGCCTTTGACTGTGTGGATCACAATAAACTGTGGAAAATTCTTCAAGAGATGGGAATACCAGACCACCTGATCTGCCTCTTGAGAAATTTGTATGAAGGTCAGGAAGCAACAGTTAGAACTGGACATGGAGCAACAGACTGGTTCCAAATAAGAAAAGGAGGACGTCAGGGCTGTATATTGTCACCCTGTTTATTTAACTTATATTCAGAGTACATCATGAGAAACGCTGGACTGGAAGAAACACAAGCTAGAATCAAGACTGCGAGGAGAAATATCAATAACCTCAGATATGCAGATGACACCACCCTTATGGCAGAAAGTGAAGAGGAACTAAAAAGCCTCTTGATGAAAGTGAAAGTGGAGAGTGAAAAAGTTGGCTTAAAGCTCAACATTCAGAAAATGAAGATCATGGCATCCAGTCCCATCACATCATGGGAAATAGATGGGGAAACAGTGGAAACAGTGGCTGACTTTATTTTTCTGGGCTCCAAAACCACTGCAGATGGTGACTGCAGCCATGAAATTAAAAGACACTTACTCCTTGGAAGGAAAGTTATGACCAACCTAAATAGCAAATTCAAAAGCAGAGACATTACTTTGCCAACAAAGGTCCATCTAGTCAAGGCTATGGTTTTTCCTGTGGTCATGTATGGATGTGAGAGTTGGACTGTGAAGAAGGCTGAGTGCCAAAGAATTGATGCTTTTGAACTGTGGTGTTGGAGAAGACTCTTGAGAGTCCCTTGGACTGCAAGGAGATCCAACCAGTCCATTCTGAAGGAGATCAGCCCTGGGATTTCTTTGGAGGGAATGATGCTAAAGCTGAAACTCCAGTACTTTGGCCACCTCATGCGAAGAGTTGATTAATTGGAAAAGACTCTGATGCTGGGAGGGATTGGGGGCAGGAGGAGAAGCTGACTTCATGGCATCACTGACTCGATGGACGTGAGTCTGAGTGAACTCCAGGAGTTGGTGATGGACAGGGAGGCCTGGCGTGCTGCGATCCATGAGGTCACAAAGAGTCGGACATGACTGAGTGACTGATCTGATCTGATCTGATCTGAACACTCCTCAGCACAATGAGATTTTCTATCAGCATATAGCAGCATGCTTACAGAGATGCTTAATGTCCTGCAATGTGAAGAGACAATCCAGCACAATGAAGACCTTCTTGTCCCTCCCAAACTTTCAAAAGAGCCCTACCCAGTTGAGAAAACTGCTGGCAATAATAGAAAACCCCCAAAGGGGTTTAAACATGGAACTGACAAAATTGGGAGCTGCAGACAGATGGCTATGGTACAATGGGAGTGTAAGATTCAGAAAGACAGAGGTACAATGTTAAGAAAAATTAGGAGGGCACAGTTCAAGTACAGAAAGTGTGAAAAAGATGAAAACTTGAGCCAGCTGGGAAGGAAGGATGTCAGGAGAAAGAGTGGGGGAGGGGATTGGGAGGCAAATTCAGCAGATATATAGGTTAAAAATGCATGAATTTGCATTTGAATAAGAGATTGCATCTCAAATTTCTAGTACAGAGTTGTCACTAACAGATATAAAGAAGGAAAAAGGAGTTATCAGATCATAATTCAATTTGGGGATTGTTGATATGTCTATGAGATAGCTAAACAGAAATGCCCATTAGGCAGTGAAAGTGAAGTCGCTCAGTCGTGTCCGACTCCTAGCGACCCCATAGACTGCAGCCCACCAGGCTCCTCCGTCCATGGGACTTTCCAGGCAAGAGTACTGGAGTGGGGTGCCATTGACTTCTCCGAGTTGAAATCTACTAACATTTAAAGGACAGTGTTCATGCATTGGAGAAGGAAATGGCAACCCACTCCAGTGTTCTTGTCTGAGAATCCCAGGGACGGGGAGCCTGGTGGGCTGCCGTCTATGGGGTCACACAGAGTCGGACACGACTGAAGCGACTCAGCAGCAGCAGCAGCAGCAGCAGTGAACACTGTAATCTCTAAGGAGAGTATTTTCAAGCGACCAGCAGAAGATGTTTTCCTTAAATGGACAATTTGAAGCCTGGAAAATAATGGATTGGGTGCTTATAATTTAGTGTAAACCATAGACTGGTTGAAACCAGAAGGCAGATGGTTGAGATTCCTGGAATTTCACCCTGTTACCTCATCACCAGCCAATCACACACCTTGCAGTCCTCCCCCCAGTTTTGCCTTTAAAAATTCTTCCTGGAAGACTATGAGGGAGTTTGGGTGTTTGGGTAATAAGCCATCCATTTACTCTGTGGTTTCTTTAAATAAAAGATGGAAGAAACTCTTGAACTTTAAAAGAAGGACTTTGTTTGCACTCAGATTAGTTTACAAAGCAAGATAAGGGCTCAGGTGCTCAGGGTTCTGCCTCTTGACTAATAAGGAACTAGACTGTTCTTATGAAACAGTCAGAGAAACACAAAGCATTGGAGTATTTAGACAACTAAGACTGGAATAAAGATCGACTCTTGGGCTTCAAAAGAAGAATCTAGCCCAAAGAAGATAGTATTTCATTTTCAAAATATTTTTCTTCACTCTACTTATACCCAGAGTACTTGAGATATTTCTATTATCTTATCCTTGATTGTAAAAATATCTTCAGTATTTTGCTTCAGTTTAGTGGGGCTAAATTTTCTCATACTGTTCATTTTCTTTAACTGTTTCCCATCTATGAAAGATCCCCAAAGTTCTAAGAACTTGTTCTTACTTCTTAATTTGGTAACTTTATGTAAAACCCATGGAGATAAAGATCAAATCTGCCTGGTTCACACTGAATCCCCAGTAGCCAGCACATTCTCATGCATGTAGTAGGCATGAAAATGCACAGGACCCTGTGGGGCCCTCCCCTGTACAAAAGCCTTTCTGTGTCCCTCATTTCTTGTTTCTAGGAAAAAGGCTTCAGTCCCACACCTTCCCTGAATTAAATAGTTACTAATTAGGGAAGTGAGGAGTGCAAAGACAAAGGAAAAGCACTCAAGAAATAATAGCACAGCAGTAAAAAAGTTCTAACTCCTGCTCAAGGGATAAACACAGCAATCTGACACATATCTCTGAGTTTTACAGGAACTAAGGCACCTACCCAGGATGGGTAACTTCCACCTGAGAACAAGCACATTGGAAACCCCAAACTGGTTGAAACCAGAAGGTTGATGGCTGAGATTCCTGGAATTTCACGCTGTTTCCTCATCAACAGCCTATAGCCCTCCCTGCATGTTTCACCTTTAAACTCTTCCTTGAAGACTATGAGGGAGCTTGGGTATTTTTGGCACAAATCACACATTCACCTTCCTTGGCTTTCATAATAAATTTTTCTCTCTCCAACCTCCTATGTTTTGATTTATTTGACCTCTGTGTATTTAGCACAGGAACTTGACTTTGACAACAGGCACCCAATAAGAGTTCCAAACAATAGCAAGGAGAGATAAAAAAGCCTTCCTCAGCGATCAATGCAAAGAAATAGAGGAAAACAACAGAATGGGAAAGACTAGAGATCTCTTGAAGAAAATTAGAGATATCAAGGAAATATTTCATGCAAAGATGGGCTCAATAAAGGACAGAAATTGTAGGGACCTAACAGAAGCAGAAGATATTAGAAGATATAGCAAGAATACACAGAAGAACTGTACAAAACAGATCTTCACGGCCCAGATAATCACGATGGTGTGATCACTCATCTAAAGCCAGACATCCTGGAATGTGAAGTCAAGTGGGCCTTAGGAAGCATCACTATGAACAAAGCTAGTGGAGGTGATGGAATTCCAGTTGAGCTATTTCAAATCCTGAAAGTTGATGCTGTGAAAGTGCTGCACTCAATATGCCAGCAAATTTGGAAAACTCAGCAGTGGCCAAAGGACTGGAAAAAGTCAGTTTTCATTCCAATCCCAAAGAAAGGCAATGCCAAAGAATGCTCAAACTACTGCACATTTGCACTCATCTCACATGCTAGTAAGGTGATGCTTAAAATTCTTCAAGCCAGGCTTCAGCAATATGTGAACCATGAACTTTCAGATGTTCAAACTGGATTTAGAAAAGGCAGAGGAACCAGAAATCAAATTGCCAACATCCACTGGATCATGGAAAAAGCAAGAGAGTTCCAGAAAAACATCAATTTCTGCTTTATTGACTATGCCAAAGCCTTTGACTATGTGGATCACAATAAACTGTGGAAAATTCTTCAAGAGATGGTAATACCTGCCTCTTGAGAAACCTGCTTGCAGGTCAGGAAGCAACAGTTAGAACTGGACATGGAACAACAGACTGGTTCCAAATAGGAAAAGGAGTACGTCAAGGCTGTGTACTGTCACCCTGCTTATTTAACTTATATGCAGAGTACATCATGAGAAACGTTGGGCTGGAGGAAGCATAAGCTGGAATGAAGATTGCCAGGAGAAATATCAATCCCCTCAGATATGCAGATGACACCACCCTTATGGCAAAAAGTGAAGAACTAAAGAGCCTCTTGATGAAAGTGAAAGTGGAGAGTGAAAAAGTTGGCTTAAAGCTCAACATTCAGAAAACTAAGATCATGCCATCCAGTACCATCACTTCATGGCAAATAGATGGGGAAACAGGGGAAACAGTGGCTGACTTTATTTTTCTGGGCTCCAAAATCACTGCAGATGGTGATTGTAGCCATGAAATTAAAAGACTTTTACTTCATGGGAGGAAAGTTATGACCAACCTAAACAGCATATTGAAAAGCAGAGACGTTACTTTGTCAACAGAGGTCCGCCTAGTCAAGGCTATGGTTTTTCCAGTAATCATGTATGGATGTGAGAGTTGGACTATAAAGAAAGCTGAGCACCGAAGAATTGATGCTTTTGAACTATGGTGTTGGAGAAGACTCTTGAGAGTCCCTTGGACTGCAAGGAGATCCAGCCAGTCCATCCTGAAGGAGATTAGTCCTAGCTGTTTATTGGAAGGACTGATGTTGGAGATAAAACTCCAATACTTTGGCCACCTGATGCGAAGAGCTGACTCGTTGGAAAAGACCCTGATGCTGGGAAAGATTGAGGGCAGGAGGAGAAGGGGTCGACAGAGAGTAAGATGGTTGGATGGCATCACTGACTCAATGGACATGGGTTTGGGTGGACTCCGGGATTTGCTGATGGACAGGGAGGCCTGGCGTGCTGAGGTTCATGTGGTCACAGTGAGTTGGACACAACTGAGTGACTGAACTGAACTGAACCCAATAAGAAAATGATTTCCAAAAAACACTTTCATTCCAGTAAGTGAGAGAGATGGGTGTTAAACAACTAACTACAGCAGTAAACCCTGAATTGCTTTTTGATGAAGTCTTCCAAGGGGAGGTTGCTATGAGAAGGGACATCCTATAGGATTGATCTTTTCTGGGGAGAGTAAGGCTTAGGAAGAATCATTTGAACTGAAATCTAAAAGCTAAAATGAATAGCTGTTAAGACAGGAAGCAGGAGGACAGAGGCAGTGGTAGGTAAGGGTTATGAGGGATGGTACAGATGTGTGATGTAAATAGGAGATTAGGAAAGAGAAAGAGGCTTGACTCTGTCAGCCTCAATTTTATGAGCTGTAAAGAGGAGCTGCAGTCTGAGATCTAAGCTCTTTGACTATGTGGGATTGAAATAATCAAGAGAAGCTGTATGAAGGCCTTGGACTGAGTCTGCGTTGTGAAAATAATAGATGAGGCTTAAAAGGAAAGAGGGGATGAGAGGAGGGAAGACTTACTTAGGTGGAGACACTCTGAGCAAAGTTACAGGAGCAGGAAGGAGCATGGACCTTCTGGAGAGAGAGGGATACGATTTGCCTCTTCAGCAAGGGGAGGAGAAATTTAGGAATAACGGAAGACAAAGATATATGGTAGAAGTTATTAGGCCAAATCATTTACTGAGCCAGGAATAGGTGATCTCATACAATATCACAAAACTCTCTGAGACCAGGACTGTACTCTTATGGTCCTAATTTTACAACTGAGAACATTGAGGCACAAAGAAATGTCCAAAGACATATGACAATCGAGTGATGGGGCCAGGAATGCCATGTGGGTGATCCCACTCCCCAGAAACCCCTGGAGCAGGGGGCACTCAAAACCTATGTGGTGTATTTCTTATCACAGTCCTCAACAAGTACTTCCCAACATGACCAAGACTTTAAGCTCCCTTCTCCCCAGTAAGAGAGAAGCCCTCTGAGCATAAGAAGAAAGATCCCATCAAGTTTCTTATAATTTATTATAGTTGTAAAGCCTGGACAAGGACTCAACCCTAAATTTTTTATTGGAGAGAAGTCTAGAAATCTGTCCCTTCCCTATGAAGTGAAACCAAGCAGGATTCTCTGGGGCTCCTGGACACAGAAGCCTTTCTGTGTCACCTGAGAAATCTGTATGCAAGTCAAGAAGCAACAGTTAGAACTGGACATGGAACAACAGACTGCTTCCAAATTGGAAACGAGTACATCAAGGCTGCATACTGTCCCATCACCCTGCTTATTTAACTTATATGCAGAGCACATCATTCAAAATGCCAGGCTGTGGATGAAGCAAAAGCTGGAATCAAGATTACCGGGAGAAATATCAATAACCTCAGATACGCAGATGACACCACCCTTATGGCAGAATGTGAAGAAGAACTAAAGAGCCTCTTGATGAAAGAGAAAGAAGAGACTGAAAAGGTTGGCTTAAAACTCAACATTCAGAAAACTAAGATCATGCCATCCAGTCCCAACATTTCATGGCAAACAGGTGGGCAAACAATGGAAACAGCGAGAGACTTTATTTTGGGGGGCTCCAAAATCACTGCAGATGGTGATTGCAGCCAAGAAATTAAAAGACGCTTGCTCCTTGGAAGAAAAGTTATGACCAACCTAGACAGCATATTAAAAAGCAGAGACATTACTTTGCCAATAAAGGTCCATCTAGTCAAAGCTATGGTTTTTCCAGTGGTCATGTATGGATGTGAGAGTTGGACTATAAAGAAAGCTGAGTGCAGAAGTATTGATGCTTTTGAACTGTGGTGTTGGAGAAGACTCTTGAGAGTCCCTTGGACTGCAAAAAGATCCAACCAGTTAATCCTAAAGGAAATCAGTCCTGAATATTCATTGGAAGGACTGATGCTGAAGCTGAAACTTCAGTACTTTGGCCACCTGATGCCAAGAACTGACTCATTTGAAAAGATCCTGATGCTGGGAGAGATTGAGGGCAGGAGGAGAAGGGGATGACAGAAGATGAGATGGTTGGATGGCATCACCAACTCAATGGACATGAGTTTGAGTAGGCTCTGGGAGTTGGTGATGAACAGGGAACCCTGGCATGCTGCAGTCCAGGGGGTCTCAAAGAGTCGGACATGACTGAATGACTGAACTGAACTGAACTATACAGTGCATGGAGTTTTCCAGGCCAGAATACTGAAAAGGAAGTTCCAAAGGCCAGGTTCAAACAGTTGCTTTTCAGGAAAGGGAGGAGAAGCAGAGACAAAGGGGGAACAGTGAAGAAACAGTAGTACAGCCTTGGGACAGGATCCTGGTTCCCTCTCAAGGGAAACATGCACTTAACAATATCATTGATCACTTCTGCAGAATTAAAACTCCCAATGAATGGATGATGTTAACTACTTGAGGAAGCTTTCTTCAATCCAGAGAGCAGGTCACAGTTTGATAAATTTGAAAACCACTTTTTTTTTTGATAAATTTGAAAACTCCTCAGGAGAACACCTGGGTCCAGAGTAAAGGCTCTGCAGGCCCTGCACACACCCTGGTGCTTATCAGCAGCCCCACCTTTAAACTATTTCTTTGTAACTCCTTATCAGATCCCTTGTGGGTTGGGATAAATAGTTTTGGCAGTTACAATCTCACTGTATCCCCATTTGCCTGGCAAAGCAATAAAACTATTCTTTTTCAACTTCACCGGAAACTATCTTAAAGGCATTTAGGCACCAGTGCGCAGAGGCTACAAGACCCCCTTCTGCTCATGTGCCCCTGCCAGCCTGGCGAGAAGTGGACACCTGAGTCAGGGTCAGCCTATGACCTTGAGACTAATTATTGATGGGGTTCTTCCTAACAAAAATGATCTCTGTTAGACGGTATCCATGTCAATATTACCAGACTCTGTCGTGTGTAGGGTCTGAAAATGAGATATTCAGAAAAAATCATCAGTCAGCAGCAAGACAGAGGCCAAATGACATTCAGAAAGAAGGCAGTAAGCAGAAACTGTAAATCAGAAAAAGAGAATAGAGTCAAATATTTAACCAAATATTTGACTGAAAAGTCAAATAAGGAGATGATGAAGCAGGGATAACTGAGTCAGCTGGTGGAATATGCTGGGACAGAGATGGTGTGGCTTCTGGCAGGATGCGTTTTGTGGATGTGTGACCCATGTAGTCTCTCAGTCCTGAGCTCCAAGAACCTCCCACAGGCTATCATCACCTTAAACTTTCTGATAACTTTTAAAAGAAGGGCTCCACACTTTCATTTAGTACAGGGCCCTGCAAATTATAATAACAAAAGTGATTACAATGACAACAGTGATTACTATTAAAAAAAAAAAACAAAACAAAACAGAGCTGAGGACTTGGGCAGACTTGAAAACTGAGGAATGTCAATATTGTCTTCTCCATCCATCCCCTCCATCCTCAGTTCTCCAGACCCACCAGTCGAGGCCCAGGTAGGACTCTGTCCATTGCCTCCAGCATAGTCTGCTTAGAACACAGGCCACACCACTCCATTTAAAACCCTCCAGTGGCTCCCAATGCCCTTAGGTAAATACCACAAATGATCACGAACTTGACACTCTCCAATTCATCTATCCTTGTCTCAGAGACAAGTTAAAGACCAGCTTGAAGCAATTCCATTGGAGAAACCTCTGTGAGAGACAGCAAAATACAACCTGGAGCCAAACGCTCACCAGAGAGGGAGGGGCTTTGTGTATCCATATGGCTGACTCACGTTGCTGAACAGTAGAAACGGAGGCAACGTTATAAAGCAACTATTATTGGCATTGTCGTTCAGTCGTCCAGTCATGTCCAGCTCTTTGCTGGCCCCATGGACTGCAGCACACCAGGCCTCCCTGTCCCTCACCATCTCCCGAAGTTTGCCCAAGTTCATGTCCAGAGCAACTATACTCCAATTGAAAAAACAAACAACACACACAGAGAGAAGTATCTGCTCAGGGATTACTACAAGGAAATGACAACCTACTCCAGTATTCTTGCCTGGAGAATCCCATGGACAGAGGAGTCTGGCAGGCTACAGTCCATGGGGTCACAAGAGTTGAACACGACTTAGCGACTAAACCGCCACCATAGAGCTTAAGACCTTTGGGAGTGGGAGCAGGGAAATCATGACTCTCAAGAGTGGCAAGGAGAGGATGAGACTACCCAAAGGGGATACTGTAGGAAAAAGAGCTGATGGCTAGAATGAGATCTGAGGTCGGTTGAGAGGTACAGTATGAAGATGGAAGAGCCTCGTTAACCACAGAACCTCTGCTTGGCTGAGTTGTCTGTGAAGCCTGAGGTCAGAGCTAAATTAGGATTGTGAAATAAATGAGCACAGCTTCCTCTTCTGCCTTTTTCCCAGGCAGCACTCAGCCTCTCATGTAAATAAATGTTGAGTAAATGTTTAAAGAACAAAGCTTTAAAGGGTGCCAAGTTATTGAACTACAAAACTGGGCATGTCTCAGGCCAGTCATGCATACCCCTCGCTCCTCCTTCTCTGTTGACTGGCTGTCTCTCTCTCTTTCTCTGCACACCTTCCTTTTCTGAGTCCCTGGAAAAAGCTACCACAGGGACTTCTCAGAGGCTCTTTTCTTCTGCCTAGAAAGTGCATTTTCCTTCAGCTTTTGCGGTCCAGTCAGCTGTGGACACAATGGCAGGTTCAGGTGGACAGAAAGAGTTGTAGGGGTGGCAGGTATAAGGCAGGATAAATTTCTCTCCAGAACTACAGAGAAGTATAAAAAATATGGTGGAGTCTGGGTTCTTGCTCTGGGACATCTACATGGACCGTGTGCTTCTAAGTGGTGGAGATGGGATCTCCAGGTTCTCTCCCTGCCCTCCCATTCCCAGCAGTGGCCAACTGCACAGACTGAAGCACTGATCTCCCTGTTGGATTCCTGGCCTCACCACTCAACATTTACGTAGCCCTGGGCACGGATCTGTTTCTGTTTCTTTTTAAAAACTTCATCCCTGTGCCTGGCTTCTCATCCATAAAGTTAGGATAACAGTAGTACAATACCAACATTAGAGCTGATAATATTAAATGAGATAATCCAGCACCATACTTGCATAAACATTTTAATTATTAATACAATGCCTAACACCTGCTAGTCCTTTGAATCACTCAACTCAATAAGTACCTCGTAGATGTTCCTTGCATTGAATTGGATTGAATGCTGAGTCCCAAAAGGCTCCTTTCACTGTGTCCTCACATCTCTCTAATTTCATCCCTTCCCTCGCCAGAACTACCTGAAGTCAAGATAAGAACGCAAGGAATAATCCAACTTCTCCATTCTTAGATCCCATAAGATATTTTGAATTACAAACAGAAGCAGAATGTCTTCTGATGAAATAGTCTATTATATTATTCTGAAAGGTTCTGTAGCAGTAAAAAGGAAAAAATAAAAAGAGAGAGAGAGGGAAATGAGGGTTTTGGTTTTTTTTTCCCTTTTCTGAGGACAAGGAAGATAAAGAGAAGAGTGACCAGGCCTGATCATTCCTAGCTTTTTTATTTTATTCCTAACTCTACATGTCTGTAACTAAGTTTGCTTTTCTGCCCCCTTGACTCTGCAGGAGCTACACTTTGCACCTATTTTTCAATGACTCTATGTTAAATACATCCCGTATCTGGTGTTTGCCCTTACAAGACTCTTCCACTTATAGTTCTTCTTTTTTTTTAAATCAAAAAGAAGGCCACAGAGCCACCAAACTGCCAGACTCAATTACTGGGTTACTGATGCCAGCCTATGACTGTCTTTGAAACAAAGTTAGAGGAAGAAATCAAGATCCTAACACCTTTGATCATCATTAGTGACTCCTGACTTCAAGCCTTCATCTTATATAAGCCCCAAGGCTCCTCATAAAGAGAGGGCGTGGAAAGGTATTCCCCTTTCTACCAGCTGACAATTAAAGCCACCTTTCTGTTACCTCCAAACTCTGTCTCTGTACTTTTTATTCGGCTTCAGTGGGCAGAGAAAGCCAAGGTTTTGGCCAGCAATAGGTCTGAAAATATTCATCCACCACCATACTTAGTAAAAGAGGTCCAGTTTGCAAAGCAGGTAAAAGATACTATGAAGCTCTCTGTTAAGCAGAAGAGCATCAGTTTGTGGGAATGTATCATGTGCAGTTCACGAGGCCCCAGGGCCGTGATGTTGCCATTTAAACATTTGCAGGAATAGCAGGGAGAGCAAAGTTGACATCTGAAAGAATGAGTGGCCCCAGTGCTGCCTTTTTGTTTGCCTGGAAAGATCACAGCATATGAATCAGAGCTTCTCCTAATTCTTCCTCAGCGGCTGCCACAACTCTCTGAATACACCAGCCTTTCGCCCTCTGGATGGTTTATATAGTGATAATGGAGTGAATTTTAATAGGGTCCCTCCTTCCTTCCTGGGCTTCCCTGGTGGCTCAGCTGTTAAAGAATCCACCTGCAATCTGGGAGACCTGAATTCCATCCCTGGGTTGGGAAGATCCTCTGGAAAAGGGAAAGGTTACCCACTCCAGTATTCTGGCCTGGAGAATTCCACAGACTGTATAGTCCATGGGATTGCAAAGAGTCAGACACAACTGAATGACTTTCACTTTCCTTCCTACCTCCCCTCCCTCCTCTCTTTTCCCCTCCCTTCCTTTCCCCTTTCCTTTATTTGTTTACTCAAGAATATGCAAGCCCTTGCTTCCCTCAGTTGGTAAAGTATCTGCCTGTAATGCAGGAGATACTGGTTTGATTCCTGGGTTGGAAAGATCCGCTGGAGAAGTGATGGCCTACACACTGCAGTATTCTTGGGCTTCCCTTGTGGCTCAGCTGGTAAAGAATCTGCTTGCAACGCGGGAGACCTGGATTCGATCCCTGGGTTGGGAAGATCCCCCTGGAGAAGGGAAAGGCTACCCACTCCAGTATTCTGGCCTGGAGAATTCCATGGACTCTATAATCCATGAGGTCGAAAACAGTCTGACATGACTGAGCAACTTTCACTTTCATGCAAGCCCATCAATCAAGAGCCAGGCTGTAATTTGATCTGATACCCTCCTGGCACTTACAGTCTAGCAAGGAATGTAGGCATTGAGTGCTAGTGAACTAGAAATGGCCTTGACAGTGAGAAGATATTGAACCTAACCCGGTGAGAGAAAGCCTCCTGGAAAAAATAATTTTCCTCTGAAATTCAAAAGTTGACCAACCAGAAGAAACAACTGGGGAAGGTGGGGAGTGGGGGTCAGTAGGGTAGTGGGAGAGGACCATGGGCCCTGCTGAGCTAGAGAGCATGAGGTCCCCACGGCCTAAAATGCAGCTGCCCCGGGGACGCTCACGGCCCCTCCCTCCTCTGCGTCTGTGCTGGGAATGACTTTGCTGTCAGGTGAAATCAGCCCTCCTGGTGTGATGTGAAGGGACACTACCCTCCTCTCCATCTCGGCAAGGGTCGGTGATCACCTCCAGCTTGCACAGGCATCTCCAAGAAGCAGAGAAACTTGCTCCAGGCTCATTGCTCTTGTGTCGCAGTTACTGAAGCCCGCCTGCCCTAGAGTCTGGGCTCCGCAACAACAGAAGCCACTGCAGTGAGAAGCCCTTGAACCGCATGGAAAACCCAGTGTAGCCAAAATAAATAATAAATAAATAATTAAAAAACAAAATCAGAAGGCTGAGCTGGAGTTGAAGCTCAGGACTGCTTGGTGTCTTTGAAATATGTGCCCAGAGGGAGGCTCAAGAGGGCGGGGATATATATATATAATTATGACTGATTCACATTCTTGTATAGCAGAAACCAACACAACACTGTAAAACAATTATCATCTGATTACAAAATAAAATAAATAAAATATGTGCCCATTCCACAATAATAAGACAACTCCCAGACCTTCCTGGGTCAGTCCCCACCACCCCCCAAAATAAATACCATCTGCAATTCCTCCACCAGAAAGGAGTTAATACCTTAGAAACAAAAGACTGCTTCTTTCCTCATGTCCCTCTTTTATAAACAAACACTGAGCAAGCTTTGGAATGTTGAAAAATGCTCATGACAAAGAAAAGGGGACCAGACACCTCTTATTTTGTCTTCACCATTTAAATCATGAATACTTCCATATCTTGAGTTCTTTTATACCTTAAACAAATACATAATAAAAATTTTAAAATTCTGCAGGGCTTCCCTGGTGGTCCAGTGGCTAAAAGTCTGCACTCTCAATGCAGGTCCGATCTCCAGTCAGAGAACTAGATCCCAAGTGCTGCAACTCAGAGCTTGTACGCTACAACTAACAAAAGCAATGAAAATCGAAGATCCTGCATGTCGCAACTAAACCAAAAAAAATTTTTTTAATTTAAAAAAGCAGATACTCCTTGGTAGAGGTCACCTATGAAATCAGTAATACTTGCTGCTGCTAAGTCGCTTCAGTGGTGTCCGACTCTGTGCAACCCCATAGACGGCGGCCCACCAGGCTCCCCCGTCCCTGGAATTCTCCAGGCAAGAACACTGGAGTGGGTTGCCATTTCCTTCTCCAATGCATGAAAGTGAAAAGTGAAAGTGAAGTCGCTCAGTCGTGTCCGACTCTTAGCGACCCCATGGACTGCAGCCTACCAGGCTCCTCCATCCATGGGATTTTCCAGGCAAGAGTACTGGAGTGGGGTGCCATTGCCTTCTCCGAGTAATACTTAGGAGTGTATATATTTATCAGGAGATTTTCATTCGAACAAGAGAAATGAGGGCAGCACATAAATTATGGGCGCCCACCAAAGTTTGAGATACAGAGGCAGAGCTTATAGTACTAAATATAATTGTCATGGTCTTCAGGATTTCACCTTGTGCCAACTCTTCTAAGTTATTATAAAATACTCTTCTCTCCCCAAGCCTAGCTCACATTTCTGCTGGACATTAGCTCCAAGTCTTCCCTTTGGGTGGAATATCCTCTAACCTTTTGATACAGATTTTACCTCCCTGGGGGAAACTGTGTAGATCTCTTAAGTCGGAAATCACCTATACCCTTTATTTTTCTCATACCATGTGGTGATGTCTCTACTATTAAGCCCTTATTGCATTAGTATTTGTCCTAAAGTTAATTAGGCATTCACTTGACTCCCCTTCTAAGTTGGGAATACTCAGGAATCACAGCTCATTAATCTGTGCATTTCCCATGATGTCCTGCTTAATACTGTGTACATAGTAGGGGCTTAATACATCTTTAAAGACTTGAAAGAAAAATACGTTCTTTCTGGCTTGAGTAAAACTTTAGTAGGAATTTCTCCATAAATATCCATAATGAAGAGTTTTTCAGCTTGAGACATTTGTAGGATTGCTTTGGCCTTGATAAATTTTCTTTGATAGAAAAAAAAAGTAACCTGAATACTCTTTCCTGTGATAAGAGTTATAATTTCGAGAGACAGAGCTGTTCAGAGGAAAACATTTTTTGAATTCTGTACTATGTTCTGAGCCAATTAGAAGCAATTGGGTTTATGAATTTTTTATTTTCCTGATTGATTTTCTATTTAGTTTCTTCTGAATAAGTACTTAAAAATCTTTCCATAACATTCACCCTTTCCGTTGATTTCTAGCCTTACAGAACTTACCTTTCAGCAATTATATAGGCCCTTCACACATTTTTTCTTTTTTGCATTCCACTTCTTTTAAAGTAGTTTATTGAAATCCTCTCCAGATAAAAACCTTGAAATCATTAAGCAGATCACTGTTCAGAACCACATTAATTCTTCTATTTTTCTCCTTAAAGGAGATGACTGGTGGACAGCTCAGAATAGCAATGAGGAATGGTATTTATCTATAATACCTCTCCCATGATGAATAACTAATTTATTCAAAATCCCATTACTCGGAACACTTCAATCATGGTAGAATGAGGTCTCTGATTTGGGTTCTGGTTAGTTTAGAAATGGCCTCCTTCCCTGGGGACATTGAGAGATGCTAAGGCCAGCTGGTGATACAGACTGAATGTGAACACTGCAACGCTGGGAATTTGAGCAACATCTTCCTAATTCCTGGCTCAGAATAGCCTGCGAGGTCTGGGGCCTTGCCCACCTCCATTTCCTCCAGGAATTTCAGCCCTCATTGCAAGGATCATCTCCCTGCCCTAAACACTGCCACAGCTGTCCTGATGGCCTTGCTATCTACAGGGATTGGACTTTGTCAGCACTCAGAACTACTGAAGTATGAAGCACTCAGACTTCAGGTACCCCCTCCCAGACCACAGCCTCGAAGGTCCAAGAAGCTGTGTTCTTAAAACTTATCATAGCATCTACCACTGCTTCCTAACTCACAGAGGAAGAGCCATGGGTCCTAGTGGTGGCCATGGCCCTTGGAGAACAGCCCACTCAGGGATTTTAGCTCAGGATCCTTTTCCTCAAATGAAATCATATGTGGACACCCCATAAGAAAGAAGAAACAGAGCCACTCAGGCTGAAATGGAAGTGTAGACCACAGCCACTCATTCTGTCTTGTGCTGTGATTTTATTACAGAGTGGATGTCTACATGGCTGCTGCTACTGCTAAGTCACTTCAGTCGTGTCTGACTCTCTGCAACCCCATGGACCGCAGCCTACCAGGCTCCTCCGTCCATGGGATTTTCCAGACAAGAGTACTGGAGTGGGGTGCCATTGCCTTCTCCTAAATACATGGCATTTTGATTGAATTATGCGTGTAGCCTAGGCTTTAATTCTTATCTGTGACATGGAGCCTCAGCACCCAGCAAATCCCCCTTTATAGGCACCCCTTCCCCTGATACTTTTGGAAGGCTCCAGAGAGTTTCTCTGAGTAGCTCATGAGTGAAATCATTCAGTTCCCCACACGGGTCTTGTGTGTGGTCTCCACTCTGTTTCCCCCTCTCTCTACCCTTGCTGCCCTTCTGACTCCATGCAGGATGCTCCCAAATCCCGCAGGCTCTGCTGCTGCCTTTGCTGGGCACAGCTGCCACCCCTTGCAGGCACAGCTCAGCTAGTGCAGTAAACATGGGGGGACCCTGACATTGACCAGTCTCCTTTATGCATTCCTTCTGCTCAAAGGATACCAATGCAAGCTCTTTTCTGAGAGAATCATTCATGAAAATAGCCCTGTTATGTTTGCTTACAGACTTCTTTCTCTCAGGACCTGAAAATTGAGTCAATATAAGGTTGGGAGCTGAGCACCAAAGAAGTGATGCTTTTGAACTGTGGTGTTGGAGAAGACTCTTGAGAGTCCCTTGGACTGCAAGGAGATCCAACCAGTCCGTCCTAAAGGAGATCAGTCCTGGGTGTTTATTGGAAGGACTGATGTTGAAGCTGAAACTCCAATACTTTGGCCACCTGATGTGAAGAGCTGACTCATTGGAAAAGACCCTGATGCTGGGAAAGATTGAGGGCAGGAGGAGAAGGGAACGACAGTGGATGAGATGGTTGGATGGCATCACCGACTCAATGGACATGGGTTTGGGTGGACTCCAGGAGTTGGTGATGGACAGGGAGGCCTGGTGTGCTGCAGTTCATGCGGTCACAAAGAGTTGGACACGACTGAGCGACTGAACTGAACCGAACTGAAGGTTGGGATAAAGACCCATCTTTACTGAGAACTGAAGATTTAGACTTGGGTCTGGTGAGTCAGCTGTGCTATGCCCTCTGTGAGGAGTTCCCATCTTCCAGCTCTTCAGTTTCTCAGACAAATCGTTTCTTCTGGCAGTCTGCTAGGTGATAGCCTCCAGCGGCGGTGCAGACATAAGCAGAGCCGTCTCCTTGGCCTGATCCTGGACTCACCCGAAATCACTTCTGTCTTTAAACACACTGTAGAGAAAAAGGTTGTAAGACTCAATTTAAATGGATTGATTTTTACCAAAATGAGAGAGCAGGGTATTTTGAGAAAATACAAGTTTCTATTGGCAAAAATAATGAAAATTGTATTGATCATAACTGTGCATCAGTGAGAACTGATACTTGAGCAATTAATTTAAAATTTTGATAAAGCAAACCAATAATCATGTAGGATCTGAAGAGAGCACAAGGATAAAGCTAGTCACTAAGAAATGTGGGAACCACACACACACACACACAGCTGTGCACACACACACACACTTCCCTAAACCAGAGAGAAAAGGAGGGATCTTTCCCACTCCCATTTTCTCCCTTTAGAATTGGCTTAAAGCTTGGCAACTTGTGAAATAGCAAGAAATTTATACATTGGTCTCTGCCCCACCCCACCCCCCGCCCTCCCAACTCCACCCCCATCGCAGTTCCCAACATGGAGCTCCTGAAACTCATAAATGCTTAAGTGATAGGAGCATTAGGAGCATCTTTGTTCTAATGAGGAGACTGAGTGGGCTCCCCAAAGGACACTGGTCACCGGAAAGACCCAGTCACAACTAGAAGCTTGAAATCTTCAGCCCCACCTTCCCATCTCCAGAGAGAGGAAGGGGCTGGAAATGGAGTTAATAACTGATTATGCCAATGTGATAAAGTTTCCATAAGAAGCCCCAAAATATAGGATTCAGGGAGCTTCCAGGTTGGTGAACATATCCACATATGCAGGGGGTGGGTGGGTGATGCACCTCAACTCCATGTGGACAGAAGTGCCTTTACCCGGGACCCTCCTGCACACCTCACCCTATGTATCTCTTCATCTGACTGTTCATATGCATTCTTTATCATATCTTTTGAAAAACTGGTAAATATAAGTAAAGTCTTCCCAGGGGGCACAGTGGTAAAGAATCCACCTGCTAATGCAGAACACTCAGGTTCAATACCTGAGGAAGATCCTTGGAGAAGGAAATGGCAACTCAACTCTAATATTCTTGCCTGGGAAATCTAATGGACAGAGGATCCTGGTGGGCTACAGTCCATGGGGTCGCAAAGAGCCAGACACGACTGAGTGACTGAGCGCACACACACACACACACACACGCATAAGTGTTTCTCTCAGTTCTATGAGCTATTTGCAAAAACATTGAATCCAAGGTGAAGGAGCTCATGGGAACCTTCAATTTGTAGACCAGTTGGACAGAAGATGTGGGTAACCTGGAGACCTGCCACTTGTGATCCAAATCCAGAGTTGGGGCAGGAGGGCCGTCTCGTGGAACTGGGCTCTTAACCTGGTGGGGGCCTGATGCTATGTGCTGGTTGATAGTGTCAGAATTCTGCTGAATCGTAGGACACCTAGCTGGTGTCACAGAGTTGCTTGGTGTGGGGTAAACTCACACATCTGATGTCAGAAATGTTTTGAGTGTGCTAGGAGTGTAAGGGTAAAGGAGAAACATAGGAGGAGGACTGGAGGTTGTTTCAACATACAGTTCAAAATTCCACCCACAGACCAGCCACACACCAGCATGACCTGGGAGCGTATGAGAGATGTAGAATCTTAGCCCCATTCCAGGGCCGCTGATCCAAACTCTGCAACTTAGCACTGTGGGAGATGCACACACACTTGAACTCTGTGAGGCACTCTTCTGTGCTGCCCTGAGTGTCACTCAGTCGTGTCCCACTCTTTTCCACGGCATGGACTGTAGCCCACCAGGCTCCTCTGTCCTTGGGGTTCTCCAGGCCAGAATACTGGAGTGGGTTGCTGTGCCCTTCTCCAAAGTGCTCTTCTACATATTATCAACCACTTACATGTACAGAATATATGTCTCAGAGCTCACATGTGGCTGCAGTACAGGAAGAAAGAAGTGTCTGAGAACTCAGCGAGGACTAAAGACAAAAGTGTTTAAGAGGAATACTGGGAATATTCTAGGGGGGGAAAAAAGCTTCAAACTTCTCTGCTTTGCCAAAGATTGGCTCTGGGCACCAGCCTTTATAGTCGAAGCCAAGAGAAACATCATCCAAGTGTAAAATTTGAATAGGAGCTGCAAGGTTTCCTCCAACTCCAGAGCTAGGCAGAGATCAGGAGCAGACCAGGACCCCAGCTTTCCTGTTCCTGACTGATTACAGTCCTAGAAGAATTTTTTAAGAAATGGATAACCAGCTTGGCAAAAACAAGACATATTCACTGTTGCATTCCCCTTGAATGGAGTCAGTGAATGCTCTGCCTCAAGATTAATTTCCAGCCCCTGACAGCAATGCTTAAGACATGCAGATGGGGTGAGCAAATCCTAACTCTAAGTAGGGAACAGGGATACAATGCAAGTTTCTTTCTGTTTAAAGCTCCTCATGCTGAGGTGGTTGGAGAGCTGCAGAATAGGAGGAAATTGCATGGCTCCCAAAACAATGCTTTCTCATTTGCAGAAAACAGTTGAAGGTCAGCAGAACGTCTCAAAGTGACACACATCTCTCTTCTGGGTGCTTCTGGCGTGCTGTCCTGATGATGAATTTCTCCCTGGGAAAGCACCAGACAGTGGCATTGCAGAAAGTGGGGGGTGGGGTGAGACCTGCACAGGTGGGCCTTGTCTGTGCTCTGCTTGTCCCGTCAGAGAGAGAAGCACAGCCACACCTGCTCCTTGGGCTCACACCCTGCTCTGGGTATGTGCCATTGCCCTGGCTTTCTTCCCTTTTCCACTCAGAGAATCGGGTTTGGTGACCCAGGAAATCCAGAGCTTGCAGCCAGACTCTGCGCTGTGAACACCGTGCCTCTGCTTGGCCAAACAGCTGCCTGTAACAACACAGAATTCAAAGTGGAGCTGGGGCGATCCGTCACTCGCCACTCTCAGACAGGCTGCTATTAATCACGCCGGCCACATCCATCAGGTTCTTCTCTTTTGGCCACGGCTCATAGTCACAGAAGCGCAGCCAGGGTCTCCTGATAAATCAAACCCAACAGTTCTATGATAAGGATGACACAGGTGAATGGGGGACAAAAGTGTACAGTCTTAGCCATGTATCCACAAAATTTAAAAAGTGGAGGACAGAGATGACTGCTGACTGCCAAGAGCCAGAGACTGACTTTCTTCTTTCTTTTCTTCGTTCTTTCTTTCTTCCTTCCTTCGTCTCTCTCTCTCTCTTTCTATTTATAACCTTCTTAAACCTCCATCATGTGTGGGAGTTAGTATTACCACTGTGCTCAGCTGAAGAAATCAAAGCTCAGAGAGGTTGAGAAATGTGCACAAGATCACAAAGTTTGTAGTAGCAAAGCTAGTATTGAAGTTCAGGTCTAGGTGAGTGGCAGAAATAGTTAGAATAGCGAGGAAGATAAGTAGTAAGGAGCTGAGTCAGGGGCATAGAGAAGATGAAAAGAGACAGAAAAGAAAAGAATAAGAGGAAAAGTCCAGGAGCAGAAAGCAAACTGCCTTCACAACCAAGTTCCTCTGCTGGACTCTCAGCTTTGCCACATGCAGCCTGGTGACTCAGGACAATCCTATCACCACAGCCTCTTCGTCTGTGCAAGGCGACCAGGGCCAGCCAGCCAGCTGTGACACTGGTTTGTTTTCAGGATCAAAAGACGCTGTGTGGGAAGTTCTACATCACTGGGCATGCTGTACACATGGAAGCTCTTCAGCTGGTGTTTAGAGGATGGATGAGACTCAGAAGGGCAGACCCCAGGATATAGGGAATGAGAACATCCACCAAATGGTGAACAGAGCTGTGAGGAACCCCTGCCTAGGATGCGGAGCCAACTTGGATAACCATCTGCAGGTCTGCTTCACCCAGAATCGACCCAACAGTGGAGGTGAGTCTACTGACCCAGGCACTTACCCCAGGTAGAGACAGCAGCTCATTGAGGTTTTAGAAAAAAGGAAACCCCTTCTCCCAAATCTGTACCAGAATCGAGAGGGATCACTCCCTTTCTTTCTGGACCAGGAGCATGTCGTTGAGTCATCATCACTAATAGCTGCTGGGGAAGACAGTCAGAAATGAAAATGTGGTGAATATTGGGTGGAGAGGGGATGGGTGGAGATGTGGGAGGAAGGAAGCTGGGAGTTTGGCCAATCCCACATGAAGGGTTCATGTGACTCGATTCAGCAATCAAGGAGGGGGTACTGATGAGGCTTTTTAGTGAAATAAATCTAGAGAGAAGAAACCAGAGGGCAGGAAGTTAGTTGGAGAACCTTCTCTTCCTTTTCTGTGCAGAGCAGAAGGCCAGAAAGGAGAAAGGCTGATGTGAGCAGTTTCTTTGAGGTGAGAACCATAAAGGAATTTTTGACTCCCGAGGCTGGGAGCTCCAGAGAGTGCTACCTGGCCTGAGCTGGAAATACGAAGGCCTGGCTGAGTCTATTCATGGTGCTCAACTCCCAAGACCGCAAGGTTGTGTCTGTGAGTATCCTCCTGTTTGGGATGTGCCTCCAGGTTTCTGCCTCTTCTGTAGCTTGGCCCAGAAGGTGGAGGAAGATGCTGCAGAATGAGGGAGCAAGGCCCAGATCCCAGGATGTGCTCCCAAGAGGAGGAGTCACAAAGCTCCTCTGTGCTTCATCCTGCCTCCCCTGGGAGGGAGGTGAGGTGGGCTGAATGGTGCCCCCAAAGATACGACCACGTCCTAATGCATGGAACCTGTGAATATTACCTGAGGCAGGAAATGGGTCCTTGTGAAGAGGGCTAAGTGAAGGGCCTTGAGATGAGGAGAGCATCCTGGATCATCAGAGTGGGACCTAAACGCCATCACAGGTCACCTGGAAAGAGTGAGACGGAGGGAGAGTGAAAGGACACTCAGAAGAGCAGTCAGTGTGAAGACAGAGGCGGAGCTTAGAGCCACGTGGCCTTACGAGAAACAAGGTCTGGAGCTGCCAAAACCTGTAAGAGGTGAGGATGGATTCACCCCAGAGCCTCTGTGGGAAGCTCGGCCCTCCCAACACCTCGATTTCAGACTTCTGCCCTCCCAACCTGTGGGAGAATGCATTTCCTTTGGTTTCCTTTGTTTGTTTTTTTGACTGTGCCACACAGGATCTTAGTTCCCAGATCTGGGATAGACCCAGGCCCATGGCAGTCAAAGCACAGAATCCTAACCACTGGACCGCCAGGGAATTCCCATACATTTCCATTGTTTTCGGCCATCATTGGAAACTAATGCAGGCTGCAATGGAAAAGTTGCCCAGAGGCAGAAACACCTCCTAGTCTTCTGACTTCCCTCTTCGGGGAAAGTTCAGGACAGGGTTCATTTGCCAGAACAGGACAGAGGTGGAATTGACCAGCCCCCATTCTGTGTACACCCATCGTGCAGAGTTTCAAAGGGAGGCCGACCACACAGGCATGCTTGCCACAGGGGATAAGGGCTGAAGCAGAAGACCAGAGGTGTATGTCCAGGGTCTCGGCAAATCTCCAGCAGTCCTGTGAGATGGAAATGGAAGCTCAGCATTCAGCCCAAGAGAAGAGTCACTCAGATTTGGGTTTGAATTCCAGCTCCCCCATTCAGTGACCAGGTGACCTGACACCCATCCTCCCACCCCCACCCCCAACTCTAGCCTTTAATCTGTGAAACTGAAATTATGACACCTACCTACAGGCTTGTTGCTGTGAGGTTTAAAGCCCTTCACAGAGCTCTCTGCTTCCTGAACGACCTGGTAAATAGTTCTTGCTATTATGGCCCAGGATCCCAGAGCAGTCAGACAGGCCTGACTGATGTGGGAGCCTGAGGCAGACTCACACTGCAGGGCAGCCTATCTATGTGGAGGAGCTCATTTCAACTCCCCCACAACACTGGTCTGCGTGGGTGTTGCCTGCTGTGCTCAGCACCAACCTCTCGGTGCTCCCCAAACCACAAGGGCTAGAGGCCTGAAAACTATGTCTCTCAGATGCCCCCTGCCAGCAAGGTTCCAGTTTAGACTCTGCCTTTGGAAGGCTTTTGCACCAGAGCAGGAGGCAGAGAGGGAAACTGTTTCTCTGGCTCCAGACTGGGAGGCAGCCTAGCCCTCCTGCAGAGACAGAGCTAGCAGCAGCGGAACCCTGCAGGACAGTGGCTGGTTCCTGCTGGCCTGAGAAGAACTGCAAGGCTATTTGAGTCCTGTGGGCTCAAGTAGGTTCCTACAGAGTTACAGCGACTGACTGCAGAGCTGGATCTCTGGGTAGCATCACTGTCACCATCTGTAGTTTTGCTCCTTCCCTTCCAACAACTAGGAAACTTCACTCCCTATATTAAATTTCACTGTGTTTGAAATACCTATAGTGACTTTCGTTTTCCCAACTGAATCCATGACCAGTCCATCAGTCCTCTGAGGTGCAGGGGCCAAGGTATACAGATCGTAGGGGGCTCAGAGGGCCATCTTCGCCAGGAAATATGACCTTATATTTCCCATTAGAGATAACCCTTATAATGAAAATACACCATGTCTGCTAAGTCACTTTAGTTGTGTCTGATTCTTTGTGACCCCCTGAACTATAGCCCGCCAGGCTGCTCTGTCCATGGGATTCTCCAGGCAAGAATACAGGAGTGAGTCACCATGACCTCCTCCCGGTGATCTTCCTGACCCAGGGATCAAATCCACATCTCTTAAGTCTCCTGCTTTTTCATGCAGGTTCTTTACTGATGAGCCACCAGACCAGGGAAAGCTATAATACTGGCTCAAATGCTACCTATAGGGAGTCATTGACCATCTCACAGTCTGTCTTTAGTGAAATTTTTGTAAATGAGGAAGAGTGCTAAATACAGTAGAGCAGAGAGGAAGCTGGGATGAAAAAGGGGAAAAGAAAATCCCTCAAAGGGAGGAAAAATATCAGAGAGATGTTACAGAGAGAAATACAGATTTGCCCAGGCAGCAGCATATTGCTTGACTTCTTTATTTTTAATATTGTGGTAAAATATACCCAGGAAAGAATTTACCATTTTAATTATTTTTAAATGTACAGTTCAGTGGCATTAAGTACATGCACATTGTTATATAACCATCACCACCATCCAGAACTTCTACATCTTTCCAAACTGAAACTCCATTTCATTGCACAGTAACTCTCCACTTCCCCCTCCCCCAGCCTGTAGGTATCATCATTTTACTGTGTCTGTGAATCTGGCTACTCTAGGTACCTTAGGTAAGTGGAATCACACAGTTATTTGTTCTTCTGTGTCCGGCTTATGCCACTCGGCTTAATGTCTTCAAGGCTCATCTGTGTTGTAGCATGTGTGTGAGAATGCTATTCCTTTTTAAGGCTGACTTGTATTCCACTGAATGTACATACATACCACTTTTTAAAAAATTCATCTGTGTTGAATTTAAAACTTCAACTTGTGTTGCTTATACATTTCGGCTATGGCAAATAATGCTACTGTGAACATTGGTGTATGAATGGTTGTTCAACCCCTGCTTTCAGTTCTTTGGGGTAGAAAAATTCTACCTAGAAGTAGAATCATTGAATGACATAGTGATTTTAGGTTTAATTTTTTGAAGAAACTCCATGTTGTTTTTCACACTGCCTGTATCATTTTACATTCCCATCAACAGTGCACAAAGGTTCCAATTACTCTACATCCTCTCTAATACCTGTTATTTTCTTTTTTTCAATAATAGCCATCCTATTGGGGATGAGGTGGCATCTCATTTTGATTTGTGATTCCCTAATGATTAGTGATGAACATCTGTTCATGTGCTTATTAGCCATTTGTGTATCTTCTTTGGGTAATGTAATGACTTTTTACAGGAATCTTTAAAACAAAGAGACTTAAGTCGGTAGGAAGAAAAAAATATGACTCCCTATCCCTCCTCATATAAGCTTCAGAGAGTTTGAAAAAAATTTTTTTGAATGTATTGGGTCACATTTTTTATGTATATTGGGTTCAAATGGATGCAGAATGCGATTTTTCTGCCTAGTCAAATAAACTTATTCAGAAGGCTGATTCAATATAATTCAAAAAAGTTATGAAATAAAATGTATTAAAACACATCAATTTCTACTGAAGGATGCATTAAAAAAAATAAAACTCCCCCTGTCATTCAAATTATAATTGGTAAGTATCTGGGCTCAGGAGATGAGAAGCTGCACTTTAGGGTCATGGAGTAGGGAGGGAGGGATGGAAGGGGGGAGCGCAAATTTAGAATAGCAATTCAGTGAGAAGAATAAAAAGAACTGCTTCCTGGCTTCTCTCTTTCACACCCCACTTGAGGCCCACACAAGTGATACTCTAAACTGTAGAGGTGGGGGATGTTTTTTGCAAGCCGGGGAAGGAGGATTTCCTGCTCACATTTGTTGAAGCTATTTGTCTGAAATGGGTGTGTGAGAGAGGGTCTGCTTCAAACCTAGACACAAAAGGGATCTTATTTGCTTTCATGATTCTTTTTCCCCTCCCTCCCTCCTCAGATTTTTACTCAAAAGTGTGTGCACATTTTTTCAAACATCTGGGACCTGATTCACCATCAATCTCTCTATAGCTTTTTTTTTTTTTTTAAGTTTTGTATCATTTACAAAAGAATAGCAATGATGTTAGTTAATGGCCAAATTAGTTGAAATCTTTATTTCATAAGATTTCTCTCTCAATGTTTTTAGCAAAAGAAAAAAAACAAAAAAATTGCACCAACACTAACTGAATGGAGTGGCTGATACATAGCAAGATGCTCAATATATGTGAAGGAATGAACACTTGAAAACCTGAGTCCCCATCATTTCTTCCGTGAACTGTTATCACTGCTTTCTAATCGCTCTCTTTTGCATCCCACATTGTTGCCGTCCACCAGATCAAGTAAGTGGGAGTCACCCTGAACTCCCCTTTTCTCACTCTCCACTAGTCATCCACAATCAGAGACTGTTGTATAGAAAACTAAATCCGCACCATTTCTGCTCCTTTCCAAGCTCCCTGACACAGTTTAGTTGGGCCCCTGATCAGTTATCACCTGGATATTTTAATAGTCTTCTAACTGTCCTCTTTTCCAATAAACCCTCTACATTCTAATACTTCCAGTAGAATTCCAACACAATGATCTTCCTTTCCAAATTGAATGATACCAGGAATACTGTTTCTAGATGCTTACACAGCAGAAACTGGAAGCCTATGTCACAAAACAATAGGCATGAATACATGGAGAATACATGATATTCTTTGCATCATAATTTATAATACCAAAAATTGCAAACAAACCAAATATCACTTTGTACAGGAATGATTAAAGAAATTGTTTGTCTACAAATGGAAGACCGTGTAACTGTGATAAAGAAGTAGACCTACATGAACTGGCATGGAGAGATATCCATGATAGTATTATCTTCAAAAACTGCATACAGGCAACAGCAGAATATATATAAACAGAGCATGTTGTACAAAATATATACGTTATGTGAACAGTGTAGGAAAGCTAATTCAGCAGGCCCAACTGTAATCCTTTGAAAATCCTACTTAAAAGGTTGGCTCTTGGTGGGTATCTAGGAACTTGGACTTCAGGAGAGTTCACACCATTTCTGATACAAAAGATGGGTCACCATTCCTACACTCTTTGTTAAAACAAAATGGTTTGTGCTAAGCACTTGTTTTCCTTCTGGGAGTCTGAAATTTTAGGATATACCTTCTCAGTTCAGTCGCTCAGTCGTGTCCGACTTTTTACGACCCCATGAATCGCGACATGCCAGGCCTCTCTGTCCATCACCAACTCCCGGAGTTCACTCAGACTCACGTCCATCGAGTCAGTGATGCCATCCAGCCATCTCATCCTCTGTCCTCCCCTTCTCCTCCTGCCCCCAATCCCTCCCAGCATCAGAGTCTTTTCCAATGAGTCAACTCTTAGCATGAGGTGGCCAAAGTACTGGAGTTTCAGCTTTAGCATCATTCCTTCCAAAGAAATCCCAGGGCTGATCTCCTTCAGAATGGACTGGTTGGATCTCCTTGAAGTCCAAGGGACTCTCAAGAGTCTTCTCCAACACCACAGTTCAAAAGCATCAATTCTTCGGGCTACCTATGTAACCAGCCCCCAGTAAAAACCCTGGATGATGAATGTCTGAAGAGCTCCACTAGTGGACAACATTTCACAACTCCTTGCAGGGGAATTAGGCAGGGACTGTGTGATTGTACTAGGAGAGGACCCTAGAAGCTTGTGCCTGGTTGCTCCCAGACTTTGTACCATGAACCTTCTGCCTTTGTTGATCCTGTTCTATACCTTTCCACTGAAATAAATTTTAGCCATGAGTACGACAATCTGCTGAGTCCTGGGAGTTCTCCTAGCAAACTGTAGAAATTTGGGATGGTCTTAGGGTCTTGTGAATACATAGCTTTACTTATATTGTTGATTAGTCACTAAGTTATGCGTCACTCTTTTGTGACCCCATGGACTATATATATAGCCCACCAGGCAGGCTTCTCTTTCCATGGGATTTCTCAGGCAAGAATACTGGAGTGGGTTTCCATTTCCTTCTCCAGGGGATCTTCCCAGCCCAGGGATGGACCATGTGAAAAGTGTGGAATCACTGAGAATTTTTAATTCTTAGTAGTGTGTTGAAATTGTCATTTTACCTCTCACTATAGAATATTTTTAAACTATGGGAATAAAATAAAATTGTAATTTCATGAGTCTTCAGTGACTTTAGTGACTTACTATGTTGCAATGATTGCTTACCTGTACACCCCCACATTATGATGAGTCCCTCTCGGGCGGCGGGGACAGAGGGGAGTCCTGTCTTATTTTTCAACATCTACCGTGATTAACATAGGCCTGGGACATACTGGGTGACAGAAATGATGATGCTAACTGAATTTGAAAGAAAACTAAGCAAAGGGGCATAGAGATGATTTCAAAATAAACTGAAAGGTAGTATTTCCATGCCAGATCTCCTTTTCTTTCGAGTTTCAGATTTTTAGTACCCCTGACTTCTCAGCTTACTTCAAGCCTCTCCCATGTTCATCCCTCTTTAGAAGAAGATAGGGAAAAGCCAAAAACGTAGAACAACAACAAAAAAGAGGTGAGATAGAATTAGATGAGGTTAGAAAAACAACTACAGTTTAAACTTCCTCTCTTCTCAGCTTAGTCAGAGGCAAGCAGTTGGCCCTTTCATTTAACATAGTTTATCCTAAAGAGGATGGTATGTGTTCTTTCTCAAACAAATCTCTGTTGGCAGCATGACTGCTATATCAAAGGATGTCTGATGTGTAGTAGGAAGGGTATAAAACAAATGCAAAAAGCTTTAAAATTTTCTTCCTTTTTAAGGTGCAGCTTTGTAAGACTGATTAAATACCTGAGTAACTACAGGGCACCACTAAGTGAAGATAAGCTAAATCAGGTGTTTATTCACTGCTTTAGGTTATACAAACACACAGCAGTTGGGTGTTTGTTTTTGTTTTTGTTTTTTCCATTTTACCTGATACATAAAAATAAGCCATCATAAATTCAAATTCTAGCACCAAATTCTGAAGACCTGTCAGAGCACAGATTTTGAGGCGATGTAAGTAATTGAAGAAACATATACAAACCCCCAACTACTAGGTAAAAAATAGGTTTGCTCCAAAACAATTTGAGTTTTAAACTCTGCCTTAGCTTAGCATCTGTAATTCAAGCTGGCACCAAGTCAGTGTTTTCTAAATTTCTTCTTGCTTAATCATAGATGGATCATGTATTATATAGACAGTCACAAGTTGAGATGGCACAGAAATACATACCTGACATATGTATATGAATTTTTTTAAATTTCCATGTTGCAGCCAACTGGCAAAATATTCCTACTTGAAAATTAACATATTCAAATAGTCAGGCTAGCCCTACCCAGGTTCAGAGAATAATTTAGAAGCATCCAAATCATTCTTTAATATCCATTAAATTCTTCCCTGAGCTACTGCTACAAGGGCTTCCAGCCAGAGAGACTTGAATAGATTTTTATCCCGGTGAAAGATCAGAACCTGTTTTACATGCTGAAGCTTTGTGAAAAGGTGAATCCATCTAACTCTGGTTGCAGAAAGTCAGAGTTTGCTTGACATTTTCATTACTAACAGCTATTTTTCAAAGTAAATTCACACTTCACTTGGTTCTCAGGAGTCATAAATGGTTGTCAGAACTTGCCCTGGGTTCATCTAGATATTCCTTTGGGATAGACTTATTAGTGAGTGGATAGATTTTTTTCATATGCCATAAGATATAGCCCACATGTGGCCAAATACAAAATAGCATCTATGTGTGTGTGTGTGTGTGTGTGCATTATTGTGTCATATCTTAATGAAAAATTCTCCAAAGAAGACATACAGATGGCTAACAAACACATGAAAAGATGCTCAACATCACTCATTATCAGAGAAATGCAAATCAAAACCACAATGAGGTACCTTGTCATGCTAGTCAGAATGGCTGCAATCCAAAAGTCTACAAGCAATAAATGCTGGAGAGGGTGTGGAGAAAAGGGAACCCTCTTACACTGTTGGTGGGATGCCAACTAGTACAGCCACTATGGAGAACAGTGTGGAGATTCCTTGAAAAACTGGAAATATAACTGCCATACGACCCAGCAATCCCACTGCTGGGCATACACACCAAGGAAACCAGAATTGAAAGAGACACGTGTACCCCAATGTTCATTGCAGCACTGTTTATAATAGCCAGGACATGGAAGCAACCTAGATGTCCAACAGCAGACAAATGGATAAGAAAGCTGTGGTACATATACATAATGGAGTATTACTCAGCCATTAAAAAGAATGCATTTGAATCAGTTCTAATGAGGTGGATGAAACTGGAGCCTATTATACAGAGTGAAGTAAGTCAGAAAGAAAAACACCAATACAGTATATTAATGCATATATATGGAATTTAGAAAGATGGTAACAATAACCCTATATGCGAGACAGCAAGAGACATAAAGAACAGACTTTTGGACTCTGTGGGAGAAGGCGAGGGTACGATGATTTGACAGAATAGCGTTGAAACATGTATATTACCATATGTGAAATAGATCACTAGTCCAAGTTTGATGCATGAAACAGGGCACTCAAAGCACCTGGGACAACTGTGAGGGATGGGATGGGGAGGGAGGTGGGAAGGGGGTTCAGGATGGGGGACACATGTACACCCATGGCTGATTTATGTCAATGTATGGCAAAAACCACTACAACATTGTAAAGTAATTAGCCTCCGATTAAAATAAATAAATTACATGAATATATTAAAAAAAAGGCGGGGGGAACTGTCTGTGCGGATTTGGGCCAATTTCCCCCTTTTACATATAGGTTTAACTCATGAATGAGAAACAAAGTTTTAAAGTCAAATACCTGGATTTAGAATTCAATGCAATGCACAGCAACTGAACAATTAACTGTTTGAGCAAAGCCCAAAGGCTTTGAGCTCTGTGTGTATTTGGGAGAAGAGTGTTCCAGGCAAAGGAAGAAACAAGCAAAAGGCCCTGGGGCTGGAGTGGAATGGGTCACAGGAAAGGCGCAGATAGTCGTTCAGAGAAACCCCAGGTCACCTATTCCACAGGGCCTTGCAGCCATTGTAAAGACCGATTTTACTCTCAGCGAAGTTGCATAACCACAGTGCCTGCATGCTAAATCACTTCAGTCATGTTCAACTCTTTGCAGCCCTGTGGACTGCAGCCCACCAGGCTCCTTTGTCCTTGGGATTCTCCAGGCAAGAATACTGGAGCGGGTTGCCATTTCCTCCTCCAGGGGATCTTCTTGACCCAGGGATCACAGAGTCTGTTACATCTCCTGCATTGTCAGATGGGTTCTTTACCACTAGCACCAGCTGGGAAGCCAACCAGACCCAAACTGGCCTTATCCTGTTTCTAACAAGATACTGAGTTTCTTTTCAGAGACACCGGATCAAAAGCACAAGTCATGCAGGTGAGGCACGCACAGAGGAGATAATATTAATCTCCACAGCCAGAACCAAAGTTTCTTCCCCTTCACAGAACTGGTACCTGAACATGGGAACCCTTTCAGAAGCAAAGGGTCTGTTGTCCAGGAAGACCCCTTTACCATCCTCACTGTGAAAGGCCAGGTTCCAAAACCCTCCTACCACACCTGCTCTGCTAGTGCTTCAGCATCCCAGTCCTCGTCCCCTAACTCACAGAGGTGTGAGCGAACCCCAGATCAGGGAGACGGATTTGAGTCCTGCCTCCTGTCTCCTAGCTCACTGACCTTGCAATAAAACACTCTCTTTTCTCAAAAGCCAGTGCCATAGCATTGGCTTCTATGCACATCACGTGGGGCAGGGAGCCCTTTGCTTGGTAAGAGTGGAAAACCATTGGAGGGAAAGTTCTAAGCAGAGGAATAACACATCTGATCTGCTTTTGGCAGCATCACTTTGCTGCACAGATTAGACCACAGAGCAGCAAAGGTGGAAGAAGGGAGGTGTCAGGAGCTTTGAAAGAGACAATGGTGTTGGAGTAGAGTGGAAGCAGTATAGGTGGCAAGAAACGGTCAGACTCTGCCTGTGTTTTAAAGGTAGAACCCTCAGGATTTGCAGGCTGGTAGACTAAGGGACAGGGAAGCCTGGTGGGCTTCCATCTATGGGGTCGCACAGAGTCGGACACGACTGACGCTACTTAGCAGCAGCAGCAGCAGACTAAGGGATGGGAGAGGAGGCAGAGACAACGCCAAAGTTTCAGTCAGAGCAGCTGGAAGAATGAAGCTGGCGTTACTAAGTCTTCTCCATCTAATTTCATCCTTCAGTAAACTTTTCAGCCCTCCATTTTGCTGGAGTGATGAAGATACAGCCTCAGTGAACAGATGGGCTGACAGCCCCTCTCAGTCACAGGCAATTCCTGGGGTGTGTCTGGGGACCGGGCTGGGCACACCCAAGCTGCAGTCAGTCCAAGCCCAGGCTTGTGCTGCAGGGAGGCAACCTGGAGGGGGAGAGGCCAAGAGTCTGTTTATTTGAGGAACTGATGCGTTTCCCAGAAGGGAACACTCTCAAGGAAAGAGAAAGTGAGAGTCATCAGACCAGTGACAGAGGTGGAGTAGAATTTCAGAAGCGGAATAGAAAACAGAAGCAACAGAAGTGGAGGAGAATTTCCAGAATCACTGTGTACCACTGATGCCAGGTTCTTCCCCAGCCCAGGCCTCCACTGACTTCCCTCTGCATCCCAGAGAGAGTGAGAGCAAGAACGAGAGCAAGAGAGAAAAAAAAAAGAGAGATGAGAATAATGCCTGAAAGAGAGCAGCTCTCACTGAAATCTCTGAAGGACGCCTGGGCTGAGCCGTACCCACTTGGGGCCCTAGAGCAGAGGCTCTCCTCTTCCTCACCACCCCACAGGGCTGGCCCGTAGTCACCCAGTAGAAGAAAAATAAATTAGCAGGGGATCATTGCAAGTGAATGCAGGGCACTCCTGGGCACTCCCAGAAACAGATGGTGGGAACCAGTGGGGCCAAAGTGACTCATTTGGGGTTAAGGATTATACCAGTGAAGCACAGACTGTGTGAGTCTTCAGTGAAGTGGTGATTTCTTAGGCGACAAAAGGCCAGCACACTATACAAAGGTTTCTGGAGAGCCTGCCCTCCCACTCAGACCTCGGCAGGGGCTTGGCAGCCCACCTTCAGCTGGGATAGCCCCAGGGGAGAAATGTTAGGACCACGGGGAGAGTGGACACACACCAAAGATGTGTGTCTGTGTGTCTGTGTGCTCAGTCATGTCTGACTATTTGTGACCCATGGACTGTAGCCCTTCAGGCTCCTCTGTCCATGGGATTTCCCAGGCAAGGATACTGGAGTGGTTTGCCATTTCCTTCTCCAGGGGATCTTCCCGACCCAGGGATTGAACCCACATCTGCTGCATTGGCAGGTGGATTCCTTAACACTAGCGCCAAAAACAGGAACCTTCAAAGGGATAAAACGCTGAGATCCAAAGGTTTCTACCTTTTTTATGAAATTGAAATGAAAGATTTTTTTTACCTCTTTAGTGAGGATTAAGTTGCAAAGTGATAGCAGCTAGGATGTGGGAGGGAGATGAGAGGATCACAGCTCAGGAGCACACATTACCATGGGCTTGGGGCACACTTAGCCTCTGCTCTGGTCCAGCTCCAGGACCCCAGCCCTTGGGATCACTTGGGCCAAGTGACCTTGGCCTTCTGCACAAATGCAGGCAGGAGAGTTAGGCAGGGCTCCCACTCCCTCTAACCTCCAAAATGCTTCTACCTGTCTCCAGGGTCCTAAAATGCTTCTTGTATGCTGATTGTCCTTCTACAAATAAGTAAAAGCTTCCATTGCTCCCAGGACTCATCTATCTGGAGGAGTTATGATGGAATGGCTCCAACTGGGTGCTGGAATGATCAGATAATTGTCAGCAAAAGGAGGAGGTGTAACAGGAGTAAATTGGGGTCAACTCTTTTAAATCCCAACCTCACTCCTCAACTTCTGTGGATCTTAGTCAAAATATTCCATCCAGTGCCGTGGATCTCAACTTTGACTACAATAAATTCACCTGGTGAAACTTTTAAAAATCTCAGTGCCCCTGGATGCAAGGGTTTTGGGAGAAAGAAGGAAGGGCTGACTAGGCAAACCACAGGGGATTCTTAGGGCACTATTCTATTAGAATAGAGTTTTAGGAAACTATGCTGTGTGACACTATAATGGTGGATTCATAATCGTATGCATTCACCAAAACCATGGACCTACACATGAAGTTCAGTTTAGTTCAGTCGCTCAGTCATGTCCGACTCTTTGTGACCCTAGGGACTGCAGCACCCCAGACCTCCCTGTCCGTCACCAACTCCCAGAGTTTACCCAAACTCATGTCCATTGAGTCAGTGATGCCATCCAGCCATCTCATCCTCTGTCGGCCCTTTCTCCTCCCACCTTCAATCTTTCCCAGCATCAAGGTCTTTCCCAATGAGTCAGTTCTTCACATCAGGTGGCCAAAGTATTGGAATTTCAGCTTCAACATCAGTCCTTCCAATGAATACTCAGGACTGATCTCCTTTAGGATGGACTGGTTGGATCTCCTTGCAGTCCAAGGGACTCTCAAGAGTCTTCTCCAACACCACAGTTCAAAAGCACCAATTCTTTGGCACTCAGCTTTCTTTGTAGTCCAACTCTCACATCCATACATGACTACTGGAAAAACTATAGCCTTGACTAGACAAACTTTTGGTGACAAAGTAATGTCTCTGCTTTTTAATATGCTGTCTAGGTTGGTCATAATTTTCCTTCCAAGGAGTAAGCATCTTTTAATTTCTTGGCTGCAGTCACCATCTGCAGTTATTTTGGAGCCCCCCAAAAATAAAGCCAGCTACTGTTTCCACTGTTTCCCCATCTATTTGCCATGAAGTGATGGGACCAGATGCCATGATCTTAGTTTTCGGAATGTTGAGTTTTAAGCCAACTATTTCACTCTCTTCTTTCACTTTCATCAGGAGGCTCTTTAGTTCTTCACTTTCTGCCTTAGGGTTGGTGTCATCTGCATATCTGAGGTTATTGATATGTCTCCTGAGAATGCACTGGTCATAGCAAACACCCATTTCCAACAACACAAGAGAAGACTATACATGGACATCATCAGATGGTCAACACTGAAATCAGATTGATTATATTCTTTGTAGCCAAAGATGGAGAAGCTCTATACAGTCCGCAAAAACAAGACTGGGAGCTGACTGTGGCTCAGATCATGAACTCCTTATTGCCAAATACAGACTTAAATTGAAGAAAGCAGGGAAAACCACTAGACCATTCAGGTATAACCTAAATCAAATCCCCTATGACTATGTGGTGAAAGTGGGAAATAGATTTAAGGGACTAGATCTGATAGAGTGCCTGATGAACTATGGATGGAGGTTCATTACATTGTACATGAGACAGGGATCAAGACCATTCCCAAGCAAAAGAAATACAAAAAAGCAAAATGGCTGTCTGAGGAGGCCTTACGAATAGCTGTGAAAAGAAGAGAAGCGAAAAACAAAGGAGAAAGGGAAAGATATACCCATTTGAATGGAGAGTTCCAAAGAATAGCAAGGAGAGATTAAAAAAGCCTTCCTCAGTGATCAATGCAAAGAAATAGAGAAAAACCACTGAATGGGAAAGACTAGAGATCTCTTCAAGAAAATTAGAGCTATCAAGGGAACATTTCATGCAAAGATGGGCTCAATAAAGGACAGAAACGGTATGGACCTAACAGAAGCAGAAGATATTAAGAAGAGGTGGCAAGAATACACAGAAGAACTGTACAAAAAAGATCTTCATGACCCAGATGATCACAATGGTGTGATCACTCACCTAAAGCCAGACATCCTGGAATGCGAAGTCAAGTGGGCCTTAGGAAGCATTACTACAAACAAAGCTAGTAGAGGTTATGGAATTCCAGTTGAGCCATTTCAAATCCTAAAAGATGATGCTGTGAAAGTGCTGTACTCAATATGCCAGCTAATTTGGAAAACTCAGTAGTGGCCACAGGATTGGAAAAATGTCAGTGTTCATTCCAATCCCAAAGAAGGGCAATGCCAAAGAATGCTCAAACTACTACACAGTTGTACTCATCTCACATGCTAGTAAAGTAATGCTCAACATTCTGCAAGCCAGGCTTCAGCAATATGTGAACCATGAACTTCCAGATGTTCAAGCTGGTTTTAAGAAAAGGCAGAGGAACCAGAGATCAAATTGCCAACATCTGCTGGATCATCAAAAAAGCAAGAGAGTTCCAGAAAACCATTTATTTCTGCTTTATTGACTATGCCAAAGCCTTTGACTGTGTGGATCACAATAAACTGTGGAAAATTCTGAAAGAGATGGGAATACCAGACCACCTGACCTGCCTCTTGAGAAATCTGTATGCAAGTCAGGAAGCAACAGTTAGAACTGGTCATGGAACAACAGATTGGTTCCAAATAGGAAAAGGAGTATGTCAAGGCTGTATATTGTCACTGTGCTTATTTAACTTATATGCAAAGTACATCATGAGAAACGCTGGGCTGGATGAAGCACAGGCTGGAATCAAGATTGCTGGGAGAAATATCAATAACCTCAGATATACACATGAAGAGTGAACCCTAATATAAACTATGACTTTAGTTAGTACTCATGCTTCCCTACTGGTTCATCACCGTAATAACTACCACACTAATGCAAGATGTGACTAATCGAGGAATCTGTGTGTACGGAAAAGGGGGAATTTGGGAATCCACTATATTTTCTGTGAAGTTTTCTTAAGACTGTGTTAAAAAATGATGTCTGTTAAAAAAAAAAAAAAAAAGCCTCAGGGAAAAAAAAAATTCCAGTGCCCTAGGCATCATGTCAGACGAACCAAATCAGTATATATTTACAGCTCTCCATTTGATTTCCATGCACAGCCACCATTAAGAGCCATTAGTTGTCCTGGTCCACTTTCAGGCAACTGAAACAATCTCCGTGGGAGGCCACATTTTAGAAAAAACTCCTATGTGCTTATCATATGCAGTTAGGGCTGACAACCAACCATAGCCTCTCTTGTTAATAAGAAGGTGATCACACTTAACTCATATAGACTGTCATCAGGATTAAGCAGGATAATATATGAAATGAACTAAACATAGTGGTTGGTTCTTAATAAGCATTTAATAAATGGTAGGGTTTTTTATAAAATTATTATTGTTGTTATTATTATTATCCACAAGAGGACAAAGGGATACAAGGAGAGAGTTTAAAGATTATAAACACAAACCTAGGGCTTCCCTGGTGGCTCAGATGGTAAAGAATCTGCCTGCAATGTGAGAGACTGGAGTTCGACCCCTGAGTTGGGAAGATCCCCTGAAGAAGGAAATGGCTACCCACTGCAATATTGTTGCCTGGAGAAGTCCATGAACAGAGGAGCCTGGTGGGCTACAGTCCATGGTGTTGCAAAGGGTAACACTTGCACAGAGGCATTCTAGGGAGGACAAACCTCACTCCACCAACCTCTGTGTTGGGCTTAGGAAAGCCCAGTGAAACCCCAGAACTCTGACTTGGCAGCTTGTCCAGAAACATCTCAGTCTCCGGGGCAAAACCTTGATCTCTGACTACAGCCATCACCCCCGTTTGGTGCTCCATTGGCCTGGTTCCAGAGGAAGAGGTCAGGGGAGGGAACAGCGCCCAGGGTTGGGTCCTGAAGAAGAAAGGGAAGTTTGAAAAGAGGCACCAGTCAGACTGACTACTGATGGCTTCGCAAAGACACATCCAACTAGCTTCTGGGTGCTACACGGGACTGAACCAGAAGAGACAGATCATTTGTAAAAGGCTGAGGTGGCTGTGACAGCAGGCTGTCTCTGGTGCTGAAAGTGTCCCCTGGGCAGGATGTGTAAAAGGGCGAGAGAACAGAGGTCACTTGGGACCTCCTCCCAGCACCTGGGAAGGACCTAGGGATGATTCTGGATTTTGCTTTCTGTCCCTCTCATCAGTGTGATGTTTTCCTAAATGTCTCCTTGAAATCAGACAGAACTACCACCTCCCAGCTATTGTTTGCTTGGGACAGAGACACAACCTCTCTGCACCTCAGATACTTTATCCTAAGAGCAGGCCTAAAATACTTTGAAGTTGGCTTTATGAATGAGGGACTCCATCGAAGATTGAATGAAAGTCAATGAAATGAGGCAAGACAGCACCCAGCACATGGTAGGAACTCCCAAAGCTCTGACCTCCTGTGGGGCTGGACTGCCTTCAGCAGACCAGCTTCGTTGTTTCCATGACAGAAGAGGGTCGTCAGAGGAAAGCGACTTCAGAGTTGGCTTTAATTAGAAGAAACTCTTAAGGAAGGAATTGATTTGTCCTGCTCTGTTTGGTGCCCCCCTACCAATACAGCCTTTCTACGGTGAAGACAGCGGCTTGGACTCAAGGTGTTCGTTTATTTTTTTTTAATTTTCCTCTTTGTTTGTTTGTATGTTTTTAGTTGTGGCAAACAGAAGCTAGTCTCTAGTTGTGGTGTGGGGACTTCTCATTGTGGTGGCTTCTTTTGTTGCGGAACACAGGCTCTAGAGCATGGGCTGAGTAGTTGCAATGCACAGGCTTAATTGCCCTGAGGCATGTGGAATCTTCCCAAACCAGGGATCAGATCCATGTCCCCTGCATTGGTAGATGGATTCTTAACCACTGGACCACTAGAGAAGTTCTAGGCCTTCATTTCCTGACTTCATGAGCTCAAAATGCAGCATGAGAGTCAAAAGCTACTGCTCTTTGAAAGGCCCATCCCACCTGTCCCATCCCACTGACCCCAGGCTTGCAAATCATGGGAAAGAATCCCTTTATGCCATTGTGTGCATCCTAAGTCATTTCAGTCATGTCTGACTCTTTGTGACCCACTGGACTGTGGCCCGCCAGGCTCCTCTGTCCATGGGGATTCTCCACACAAGAACACTGGAGTGGGTTGCCATGCCTGCCTCCATGGGATCTTCCCCACCCAGGGATCAAACATGTATCTCTTACGTTTCCTGCATTAGCAGGCAGGTTCTTTACCTTTAGCGCCACCTGGGAAGACTCACTAGGCAATTACTAGGAATTAATCCAGGACAGAAGATAGTCAACAGCAGCCCACCGAGAGTGGGCCATTAAGGAACGACTGCTCTTCTCTTCAGGTGTGATAAATAGTGCATTTAAAGTATTCAATACTATAATAAAGGTTGTAATTAAGTGAGGCAACTTGGCATCTTAATAACTGCATGCTTGAAAAGATTTAAACTTCAGACTGAGACACAGACCAACATTCATAATCCCTCAAATGGGTTTCCTTTCTAGAGGCAAGAAAATAAAGTCTGCCTCATTTCCTGAGAAGCTGACAGGGCGGGTGTGTTCCCAGATCTTCATGGAGTTAAAAGTAAGAGGTGACTTTGAGCTCCTGCTGCTGCCTTTTTTGTTTTCTCTCAGTGTTTTCCTGCTAGCTTAATTATTAACATCCTCCTAGTGGGAAAAAGGGAGAAGAAAGGCCTAGGGAACGCAGTGCAGGGACCTGGTAGCCCCAGCGATATGCAGATCACTTAGCAATATGTAAATGACTCCAAGGAAGTACAGTAAGCCTTCCTGGATCAAATTGTCTCCATTTCTGTGACTTATTATTATGAAAAGAGAGTCACTTTTTGCCATCACTTGTCCTTTGCCCTCCCCGGTCCTTTCCAGAGTTTGCACCCACGCATGCCCACACTCACATGCACACACAGATTCATTTTAAAATCCAATTTTCCCTTTCCCTGTAAGTTCCGAGAGAGGACGTGCTTTTGTCAACACTAGAAAGGACTTTCAGAAAGATTTTGTAAAATACTGTGTTGAAGAAGAAGAAAAGACTGCAGAGATGCATAAAATGAAATCTACAACCCAGGCGAATCGGATGAGTGTCAATGCTATAGAGATTGAAACACTCAGAAAAACAGTTGAGGACTATTTGAAATGCAAATTTCAAATACATGTTATAATTACACGTTCAGCTCAGCAGTTTACAAAACAGAGGCACTTTGTTCATTTTCATCCCATCCAGGAGATGTGTATCAACTGTCAACGGCTGGACATTTGAAAACGGTTTCTGACATCATTCATAGAAGATTTCCCTAAGGCCTAGGATCGTGAGTCTGAGAAGAGATTCGACAAAGGAAAGGAAGAGAATGCTTTCACTCCCACACATCTTTGTTTAAGTGCACACTGCCTTTGATCATAATCTACTGACAGTGTTTATGGAAAAATGATGTTAATCAGATACTTTTATCCTGGGAAACATTTCAGCCCTATAGACAAAGAATGAGCCTGTCAGAGAACAGCTGAGCTCTGTCTCTGTCATCCATCCCCACTCAATCCCTGTGTGTCCCCCAATCACTATTATTTCAAATTCGGAATATTCTAATTAATTCTGATCTCTACCTCTAGTAGAGATCACAGATTTCAAGAGTGAAACAATGCTTGTGGAGACCATTAGGGAAGCTTTTAAGCTTAAGACTGTTACTAAAGTTTCAGTTTAATGTTAGGTGACAATCTCTTGCTTCATGCTCTGGTGAGAGGACGTTTATATTTGTAGGGGGCACAGCTCTCTTTCTCCACTCAGTGAACAGTGCTGCCCAAGACGCAGAGGGGAGAGGAAGTTTCTCAGATCTTCTCTGGGCTCTTCCCGCTCCTCTGGGACAAGCCTGGAAGAAGAAAGTTCCAGCAGCCCCATTGACTTCCCACACAAGGGCAGACACGAGCAGAGAAAGTCCTGCACTTTACACAAAGCCCAAGTCCTGCACTTCTGTATAACATGCAGTGACTGAGCAGCGTACAAAGGATAGTGAGCTCTGTAAACAGAAAGGACATTTCTGGCAGGGCTTGTTGTTGCTGTTTAGTTCTCTCGGACTCTTAGCAACCCCATGGACTGTAGCCCACCAGGCTTCTCTGTCCATGGGATTCTCCACACAAGAATGCTGGAGTGGGTTTCTATTTCCTTCTCCAAGAGATCTTTCCGACCCAGGGATCAAACCCTCATTTCCTGCATTGACAGGTGGATTCTTTACCACTGAGTCACCAGGGAAGCCCCTCTGGTAGGACTGCCCTCTGTGCAAAGTATCAAAGTATTAAAAGTTTACTTCTCTGGGTCATGGCTTGGCCTACCTACACCCCACACCCTCCACACCCCAAATTGCCCTTTCCTCCTGGTGGGAAAATCCCCCACCAGGCAGGTTCACTGCTGGTAAGGGCGACTAGGGTGTGGTTCAGACCTCACTCGTCCCCTGGGCCTGGTGCCCAGGTGGTGGTTCTGACTTGCTGATTTGCATTGGGATTGGGTTGAGAGTATCCAGTGCAGTGAGGGTGAGCAGTGTGAGTGGAGTCACAGTTGGTCAGTCACAGGGTGGAGAAGTGAGAGGCAGACTTCGAAACCCTGGGCCCACCCAGAATTTCTGCAGATAGAGCCAGGAAGGCATAGAGCTGCGTAGAGGATGTGTCGCTCTGTCCATCTCAGAATATGCAGTTGTAGCTCAGAAGGTTTTAGGGATAGAATATTGCAAATGCCGCAGCCTCAGCTGTCAGAGAGGGTCCAGACAATGATCACAGGTGCCTGAAGTATTCTTCTGCCTTAGAGGTAAGAGCAGCTCGGGAAGCTTGCCCAGTCGCACCTTGGCAGGCTTCCTTGCTGCCACTGTCTAGCAGCTAAGAACCCAAGCCCCTGGTGCCCTTTTTCACTTGTTCGGCAAATACTTAGTGAATGCATAGAATGTGCCAGGCACTGTGTTAGGTGCTGGGGAGATAGTGCTAAGTAAGGAAGAAATCTACCCTGTCCTTCTGGAGTTTAATGTCTACCAAGGGAGACAGATGTGAAATAAATAATTCTAGTGAAAGTGAAGTTGCTCAGTCATGTCTGACTCTTTGTGACCCCATGGACTGTAGCCTACTGGGTTCCTCCGTCCATGGGATTTTCCAGGCAAGAATACTGGAGTGGGTTGCCATTTCCTTCTCCAGGAGATCTTCCCGACCCAGGGATTAAACCTGGGTCTCCTGCATTGTAGGCAGATACTTTACCGTCTGAGTCACCAGAGTTAATAATTCTAGTAGTTCCTTTTAATTGAGAAATGAGCTTTAGTGCAAGGCTGTCATCCTCTAAGGGCTTGGCCAAGCACAGGGCTCTTGACAAGCTTTTTAAGAAATTCAGACTTAGTTTGGAGAATTGCAAAAGAACATGTAAAGTCAGAAAGACTGGGAAAACCATTTGGTAACCCCACCCTTCGTGTACAGATGGGTGATTCACATACATAGTCAAAGGGAAATTTGCCCATGTCGCAAGGCTTCTTGAGCCACAAATTAGAAATTGAGAATACGTAGTAAACCACATATGAAAGAATATGAGTGTGGACCCCAGCATAGCCTTCAGAATTATTTTAGTAGATGACAAGGAGTTGTGGGGGTAGAAAGTCCCATATCACAGTGACCCTGGCTTTGATTTTAGAAATCGTTTATATATAACATTGGCATATACGTGCAGCTGAAGTCCTGGGAGTTCCCTCCAAAAAAATGGTGAAACTGCATGATAATGAGCTGACTCACAAGTTGCAGGAAGCTGTCCAGTATCTCCACCCACACTCTTGCTCAACTCCTCTGTTAAAGCCACATCTTCTGGGAAAGCACATTTCTTGGTGTCACAATGGTAGATCTCCTCTTTGCCCCCTCTTTATAGGAGACACAAAACTCTCACTCAGGAAAGAATGTCTTGTTTCAATCAGGCTAGATTCTAACTGATTTAGAGAAAAATATTACCAGTGAGTATCCAATTCAGTCACTCAGTCGTGTCTGACTCTGTGACCCTGTGGACTGCAGCACGCCAGGCTTCCCTTTCCATCACCAACTCCTGGAGCTTACTCAAATTCGTGTCCATCAAGTCAGTGATGCCATCCATCTCATCCTCTGTCATTCCCTTCTCCTCCCACCTTCAATCTTTCCCAGCATCAGGGTCTTTTCCAATGAGTCAGTTATTCGCATCAGGTAGCCAAAGTATTGGAGTTTTAGCTTCAGCATCAGGTCCTTGCAATGATAATTCAGGACTGATTTCCTTTAGGATGGACTGGTTGGATCTCCTTACAGTCCAAGGAACTCTCAAGAGTCTTCTCCAACACCACAGTTCAAAAGCATCAATTCTTTGGCACTCATCTTTCTTTGTAGTCCAACTCTCATACCCATACATGACTACTGGAAAAACCATAGCTTTGACTAGACGGACCTTTGTTGGCAAAGTAATGTCTCTGCTTTTGAATATGCTGTCTAGGTTGGTCATAGCTTTTCCTCCAAGGAGCAAGCATCTTTTCATTTCATGGCTGCAGTCACCATCTGCAGTGATTTTGGAGCCCCCCAAAATAAAGTCTGTCTCTTGTTTCCATTGTTTCCCCATCTATTTGCCATGAAGTGATGGGACCGGATGTCATGATCTTAGTTTTTAGAATGTTGAGTTTTAAGCCAACTTTTTCACTCTCCTCTTTCACTTTCATCAAGAGGCTCTTTAGTTCTTCTTCACATTCTGCCATAAGGGCGGTGTCATCTGCATATCTGAGATTATTGGTTTTTCTCCCAGCAATCTTGATTCCAGCTTTTGGTTCATCCACAGCCCAGCATTTTGCATGATATACTCTCCATATAAGTTAAATAAGCACGTGACAATATACAGTCTTGACATACTCCTTACCCAATTTGGAACCAGTCTAACTGTTGTTTCTTGACCTGCATACAAATTTCTCAGGAAACGGGTAAGATGGTCTGATCTGGGTGAGTATCCAGGGTGTCTCTGAAACAAATATCTGCTTTGTGAGGACTCTGCACCATCCAAGGGGTCTGGGAAATCCCAGGCAGCCTGGGAAATCCCCTTGTGGGCTGGTTTGCTGCAGCTAATGGGAAACTATGCAAGCTTGCTCCCTTGATGGTTTCCAGAGACCATTCATTAGGCTGAGTAGTTATGTGAGTGCAGTATTTTCAAGAGAGGATTTAAGTTGAACACTGGTAGGACTGTTTGAAAACACTTTTAATGTAGTGGTTAAAATTAGATGATGTTACAATCCCAGTGAAACTTATGCTGGCAGGAATGATTTAAATATTTTAAGTATTTAAATTGTTTAGGCTGTAAAGATTGTGTATTGAAATGGTGTGAATTTGGTCCATCTTGCCCTGCAGTCACCCTCTGGCTCAGTCTCATAGGTGACCTGGGTGTCACAGTTTCACTCCAGCAAAGGAGATCCTAACCCAGGGCTGTTGAAAGAAAAGGATCTGAAGGAAGATGGTTCACATTTCTGGTCTCCTGTGTTCTCTGGGACCCAGCAGACCACTCAGATACTTTGATGCCATTGAGGGAACTCAACCAAAGAGCCAACCCCTTCTTCTGTCTTCTCTCCAGTCACCCATGAACCTGTTCATGATCTAATGAGTTGGTGGCAATAAACTTTTGCGTGAGGATGGCTTTCCCGTTGGGAATTTTATATTCCTTTCCTGCATGGACTTTGCTTAATGGCACAGCTAGAGTGAAAAGAATCACGAAGCTAATGCAGGGGCACACAGACTCCAATTAGAAACGTGAATGATTTTAAAATAGGCAATAAAGATTACTGGAGATTACTCCAGTCAAGGCCTCAGCTCCATCTTTCATCATCTTTGAGCTATTTTACAATTATGTAAGTTGCAGAAAACTGATGAAAATGCAAATGATTTGTATCCAGAGAAACACAGACAAATTGTGTCTACTTGAATGCAATTGATTATTGCTGATGGATCATCATCAGTTTTTCAACTATTCATTTCAGTATTTCTGTTTGTATATCTATATGTCTAAATATAGATATCTGCTCTGAATTCTCCTTTGAACCAATTGTATCATCTTATTGACTTTCTCATTAATTAATGAGTTAAATAAAATCTTTGGCATGTGTTCACTTTATATTTGTATGAGCATCACAATTAATCTATCCAAAAACATTAGCCTTTAAAATAAAGGTAAGCTCTGTCTCATGCAGTATAGTTGTAGAAATATTTCTTAATGTTGACCATGATGATTAAAAGGGAGGAAAGGATAACAAGTTCACCTCTATAAACTACCTAAGATTGCTGCCAAAACTCAGCCTCTATGCAGTGGTGCTGAATTGAATCTTGGAGATGGAGTTTTGGGTAAAGTAGAAAAGAATAACTTTACAGTAATTCCCTTGCATATGAACCTTCAACCTTCAAACTTTCAAAGATGTGAATGTGCATTCACATGTGCACTCACATAAGTTAGTTCCCATGTCTGGCATCACTCGCCTGCAGCCTCTGCACGTGGTTGTGCTTTTAGGTGCTTCGCAGTACTGTGTAGAGCACAGTAGTACAGTATCTTTATTTCAAGCCCAAGATGTCCGGAAGCAAGCATAAAAATAGCAGTGATGTAACTGGTACTGCTCAGATTTGAGAAGCAATAATGATGGAAACAAAAGTGTAAACTGAGAGAGTGGAGCAAGGCAAAAAGTTGTAGGCATCACTTGTTCTTATAACATGAATCATTCAACCATCAGCACAATTCTAAAGAGCAGGGACAAGACGATGGAACATGTGAAGTCTGCTGTGTCAGTGATGTCAAAGATAATATCGAAGAAGCATGGAAAAAGTGATGGAGAGATGGAGAAACTTCTCAGGGTGTACATGCAGGATCAGCATCAGTGTTGTGTCCCACTCAGCTTAATGCTGGTTTAAAAGAAAGCTATGAAGACATGAAGAAGAAGCACAGTGAAGAACCAGAGGGTGCATCTTTTAATGCCACCCATGACTGGTTTCATTGGTTGGAGGTTAGAGCCAAATTTCACAATGTAAAATTGGGGAGGCAGCGAATACAGATACAGTAGCTACCCAGGAATTTTCTGAAATGCTTCAAGAAATTATTGATGAAGGTGTGTCTTTACCCAAGCAGATTTTTAATGTGGCTGAGACAGGACCGTAGTGGAAGAAGATGTCAGACCAAAGTTACATCAGTGAGGAGGAAAAGTTGATGCCGGGCTATAAAGCAACAAAGGACGCGTTAACTCTGATGTTTGGTGGCAATTCTTCCAGCAGCTGAAGCCTCTCTTTGTTTACCATTTGGAGAACCCAAGAGCCCTAAAGAACATAGCCAAGGGGTCTCTTCATTTTGTGTCAAAGAGCAACCCCAAAACCTGGGTTAACAGGCCACTTTTCAGAACTAGTTTTTCTACCACTTTATCCCAGAGATACGGAAGTATTGCTTGAAGAGGGGTGTCCCATCAACATTCTTTCACTGCTCAACAATGCTTCAGGCCACCCCCCATTCATGGGTGACTTTCGTTCCAACATCAAAATAGTGCGTCTGCCACTGAATACTACATCACACATCCAACTTATGGGCCAGGAGTTATAGTGCCTTTCAAGAAATATTATTTACGTCACACTTTTTGTCAGGCAGCAAAGGCAAGTGACAAATCAGGAACAACCTTTTGACCATTTTGGAAGGACTATAACATCTACAGTGGCCTTGTAAATGTTATAGTCCTTCCAAAAACATTGACTTTGCTTGGTGGAGGTGGTAGCCATCACCATGAATGGGGTTTGGAAGAACGTTTGCCCACAGTTTGTTCATGATTTCTATGGATTTGAGAAGATGGATGAGGAGTCTGAAGAGGTCTTCAACAGCATAGTGATCCTCAGCGAGAAGCTAGAGCTAGATCTGTAAGAGGACAGCTTCACTGAACTCCTTGCTGTACAACACAAGGAGCTTGGTAATGAAGATCTGATGGAACTGGAGACACAGGAAAAGGACAGAGACAAGAGGCAGAAGATGTAACTGAAGAACCAAAGAGATTCACGATATAGGAAATGGCAAGATTTTCTTTATGTGAGAAAGCACTGTTAGGGTTTTGAGGCACAGGACCCAGAGAATGGTACACAAAATTTGCAGCAGCCATTCAGAATGCAATCCAGTGCTACCATGTTATTTATGATGATAGAAAAAGAGTTACCACTCAGCAGTCCATGGGGTCGCAAAGAGAAGGACACGACTTAGCAACTGAGCAGTACAACAACCCAGACACCACTGGATCATTTTTTTCCAGAGGGTAGATAGAATTGAATCCAGCCGGGACCCAGAACCTGTGGCATCAATGTCAGGCATGAGTGAAATTGCAGCTTGCCCTCAATCTCTCATTGCTCTACCATCCTTTAGCTCTACCATCTCCCTCTTCCAGTCAGTAACTCTTCTTGCTGTTCACTTGATGCCAGCCCCTGTAGGCCAGCTGTTACACTGTACTATTGTACTTTTCAAGGTAATGTACTGTAAAATTTAAAATGTTTTCTTTATTTTTTGTGTTGTTTTATGTATTATTTGTGTGAAAAGTATTATTAACCTACTACAGTACAGTGTTATATACCCAGCTGAGCGACTGAACTGAACTGAGGCTAACCTTGTTGGATTACAAACAAATTGGACTTATGAACACACACTCAGAATGTAACCCGTTTGTATGTAGGGGACACACTGTATTGCTTTGCCAGGCAAATGGGGACACAGGGGCTCATGACCTCAAAACCTGAGTGTCCTAAAAGGGAGAGATTTGGTAATGAGTTTTATAGCAGTGGTTCAAAGGCAGAGTTGCTGATAATGATCAGTTAGTGTGTAGGGCCTGAATCCCTTTAGCATGACCTGATGAGCTTTTGTGGTTCTTGAGGTTATAAAACTGTGACCTTCTCTCTGGAATGAAGACTGCTTCATCAGTTAGTTAACCTCTTCCATTTGTTGGGGTTTCATCTTTCAGTATCATATCTTTTTGCCTTTTCGTACTGTTCATGGGGTTCTCAAGGCAAGAACACTGAAGTGGTTTGCCATTCCCTTCTCCAGTGGACCATGTTTTGTCAGAAGTCTCCACCATGACCCATCTGTTTTGGGTGGCCCTACAAAGCATGGCTCACAGTTTCATTGAGTTAGACAAGGCTGTGGTCCATGTGATCAGTTTGATTTCTGTTTTGTTGTTTTCATTCTGTCTGCCCTCTGAGAGATAAGGATAAGAGCCTTACAGAAGCTTCCTGATGGGAGAGACTAACCATGGGGGAAAATGGGTCTTGTTCTGATGGGCGGGCATGTTCAGTAAATCTTTAATCCAATTTTCTGTTGATGGGTGAAGCTGTGTTCCCTCCATGTTGTTTGACTTAAGACCAAATTATGGTGGAGGTAATGAAGATAATGTCCACCTCCTTCAAAAGGTCCTACGCACACACTGCTGCACTCAGTGCCCCCGACACTGTAGCAGGCCACTGCTGACCCACGCCTCCACTGGAGGCTTCTGGACACTCACAGGCAAGTCTGAGTCCGTCCCTTGTGGGGTTATTGCTCCTTTCTCCTGGGTCCTGGTGCACACAAGGTTTTGTTTGTGCCCCCCAAGAGTCTGTTTCCCCAGTCCTGAGTAAGTTCTCTAATCAAATCCCACTGGCCTACAAAGTCAAATTCCCTGGGGGTTCTCAGTCCCTCTGTCAGATCCCCAGGTTGGGAAATCTCTTGTGGGTCCTAGAACTTTCTTAACAATGTGATAATTTATTTGGTATAATTGCTCTTTAGTTTGTGGGTTGTCTGCTTGGCGATTCTATGGTGGGGTTAATGATGACCTCCTCCAGGAGGGCTTATATCACATGCTTTATGACCCAGGTCTGCTACACCCTGAGCCCCTGTCCCTGCAGCAGGCCACTGCTAACCTATACCTCCACAGGAGACACTCAAACACTCAAAGGCAGGTCTGGCTCAGACTCTGTGGGATCTCAGGGTCCTGATGCACACAAGCTTTTGTTTGAGCCCTCTGAGCATCTCTGGCAGGTATGGGGTGTGATTCTAAACATGATTTCACTCCTCCTAACATCTTGCTGGGGCTTCTCCTGCTTGGACATGGGGTATATTTTTTTGGTGGGATCCAACATTCTCCTGTCAAATGTTGTTCAGAAGCAAGTTGTACTTTTAGAGTTTTCACAGAAGAGGATGAGCGCACATCCTTCTACTCTGCCATCTTGAGTGCTGACCTTCAAAACTTTCTTGAACTAACCAAAAAAGATGTCCTTTTCATTATAGGGGACTGGAATGCAAAAGTAGGAAGTCAAGAAACACCTGGAGTAACAGGCAGATTTGGCCTTGGAATACGGAATGAAGCAGGGCAAAGACTGATAGAGTTTTGCCAAGAAAATGCACTGGTCATAGCAAACACCCTCTTCCAACAACACAAGAGAAGACTCTACATGTGGACATCACCAGATAGTCAATACCAAAATCAGATTGATTATATTCTTTGCAGTCAAAGATGGAGAAGCTCTATACAGTCAGCAAAAACAAGAGCAGGAGATGACTATGGGTCAGATCATGAACTCCTTATTGCCAGATTCAGACTTAAATTGAAGAAAGTAGGGAAAACCACTAGACCATTCAGGTATGACCTAAATCAAATCCCTTACGATTATACAGTGGAAGTGACAAATAGATTCGAGGGATTAGGTCTCATAGAGTGCATAAAGAACTACCATCAGAGGTTTGTGACATTGTATAGGAAGCAGTGGTCAAGACCATCCCCAAGAAAAAGAAATGCAAAAAGGCAAAATGGTTGTCTGAGGAGGCCTTATAAATAGTTGAGAAAAGAAGAGAAGCTAAAGGCAAAAAGAAAAGGAAACATATACTCATTTGAATGCAGAGTTCCAAAGAATAGCAAGGAGAGATAAGAAAGCCTTCCTCAGTGATCACTGCAAAGAAATAGAGGAAAACAAAAGAATAGGAAAGACTAGAGATCTCTTCAAGAAAATTAGAGATACCAAGGGAACATTTCGTGGAAAGATGGGCACAATAAAGGACAGAAATGGTATGGATCTAACAGAAGTAAAAGATATTAAGAAGAGGTGGCAAGATAACACAGAAGAACTATCAGTTCAGTTCAGTTTAGTTGCTCAGTCGTGTCTGACTCTTTGCGACCCCATGAATCACAGCATGCCAGGCCTCCCTGTCCATCACCAACTCCTGGAGTTCACCCAGACTCATGTCCATTGAGTCAGTGATGCCATCCATCCATCTCATTCTCTGTCATCCCCTTCTCCTCCTGCCCCCAATCCCTCTCAGTATCAGAGTCTTTTCCAATGAGTCAACTCTTCGCATGAGGTGGCCAAAGTACTGGGGTTTCAGCTTTAGCATCATTCCTTCCAAAGAAATCCCAGGGCTGATCTCCTTCAGAATGGACTGGTTGCATCTCCTTGCAGTCCAAGGGACTCTCAAGAGTCTTCTCCAACACCACAGTTCAAAAGCATCAATTCTTCGGCGCTCAGCCTTCTTCACAGTCCAACTCTCACATCCATACATGACCACAGGAAAAACCATAGCCTTGACTAGATGGACTTTTGTTGGCAAAATAATGTCTCTACTTTTCAATATGCTATCTAGGTTGGTCATAACTTTCCTTCCAAGGAGTAAGCGTCTTTTAATTTCATGACTGCAATCACTATCTGCAGTGATTTTAGAGCCCCCCAAAATAAAGTCTGACACTATTTCCACTGTTTCCCCATCTATTTCCCATGAAGTGATGGGACCAGGTGCCATGATCTTCGTTTTCTGAATGTTGAGCTTTAAGCCAACTTTTTCACTCTCCACTTTCACTTTCATCAAGAGGCTTTTTACATTCTCTTCACTTTCTGCCATAAGGGTGGTGTCATCTGCATATCTAAGGTTATTGATATTTCTCCTGGCAATCTTGATTCCAGCTTGTGCTTCATCCAGCCCAGCATTTCTTATTTCTCTGCATATAAATTAAATAAACAGGGTGACAATATACAGCTTTGACGAACTCCTTTCCCTATTTGGAACCAGTCTGTTGTTCCATGTCCAGTTCTAACTGGTGCTTCCTGACCTGCATACAGATTTCTCAAGAGGCAGGTCAGGTGGTCTGATATGCCCATCTCTTTCAAAATTTTCCAGTTTATTGTGATCCACACTGTCAAAGGCTTTGGCATAGTCAATAAAGCAGAAATCGATGTTTTTCTGGAACTCTCTTGCTTTTTCCATGAGCCAGTGGATGTTGGCAATTTGATCTCTGGTTCCTCTGCCTTTTCTAAAACCAGCTTGAACACCAGGAAGTTCACGGTTCACATATTGCTGAAGCCTGGCTTGGAGAATTTTGAGCATTACTTTACTAGCATGTGAGATGAGTGCAATTGTGAAGTAGTTTGAGCATTCTTTGGCATTGCCTTTCTTTGGGATTGGAATGAAAACTGCCCTTTTCCAGTCCTGTGGCCACTGCTGAGTTTTCCAAATTTGCTGGCATATTGAGTGCAGCACTTTCACAGCATCATCTTTCAGGATTTGGAATAGCTCAACTGGAATTCTGTCACCTCCACTAGCTTTGTTTATAGTGATGCTTTCTAAGGCCCACTTGACTTCACATTCCAGGATGTCTGGCTCTAGGTCAGTGATCACACCATCATGATTATCTTGGTCTTGAAGATCTTTTTTGTATAGTTCTTCTGTGTATTCTTGCCATCTCTTCTTAATATCTTCTGCTTCTGTTAGGTCCATACCATTTCTGTCCTTTATCGAGCCCATCTTTGAATGAAATGTTCCCTTGGTATCTCTAATTTTCTTGAAAAGATCTCTAGTCTTTCCCATTCTGTTGTTTTCCTCTATTTCTTTGCATTGATCACTGAGGAAGGCTGTCTTATCTCTTCTTGCTATTCTTTGGAACTCTGCATTCAGATGCTTATATCTTTCCTTTTCTCCTTTGTTCTTTTTTTTTCACAGCTATTTGTAAGGCCTCTCCAGATAGCCATTTAGCTTTTTTGCATTTCTTTTCCATCGGGATGGTTTTGATCCCTGTCTCCTGTACAATGTCACAAACCTCATTCCATAGTTCATCAGGCACTCTATTTCTCACTTCCACTGTATAATCATAAGGGATTTGATTTAGGTCATACCTGAATGGTCTAGTGGTTTTCCCTACTTTCTTCAATTTAAGTCTGAATTTGGCAATAAGGAGTTCATGGTCTGAGCCACAGTCAGCTCCTGGTCTTGTTTTTGTTGACTGTATAGAGCTTCTCCATCTTTGGCTACAAAGAATATAATCAGTCTGATTTTGGTATTGACCATCTGGTGATGTCCACGTGTAGAGTCTTCTCTTGTGTTGTTGGAAGAGGGTGTTTGCTATGACCAGTGCATTTTCTTGGCAAAACTCTATCAGTCTTTGCCCTGCTTCATTCCGTATTCCAAGGCCAAATCTGCCTGTTACTCCAGGTGTTTCTTGACTTCCTACTTTTGCATTCCAGTCCCCTATAATGAAAAGGACATCTTTTTTGGGTGTTAGTTCTAAAAGGTCTTGTAGGTCTTCATAGAACCATTCAACTTCAGCTTCTTCAGCATCACTGGTTGGGGCATAGACTTGGATTCCTGTGATATTGAATGGTTTGCCTTGGAAACGAACAGAGATCATTCTGTCATTTTTGAGATTGCATCCAAGGACTGCATTTTGGACTCCTTTGTTGACCATGAGGGCTACTCCATTTCTTCTGAGGGATTCCTGCCCACAGTAGTAGATATAATGGTCATCTGAGTTAAATTCACCCGTTCCAGTCCATTTTAGTCTGCTGATTCCTAGAATGTCAACGTTCACTCTTGCCGTCTCTTGTTTGACCACTTCCAATTTGCCTTGATTCATGGACCTGACATTCCAGGTTCCTATGCAATATTGCTCTTTACAGCATCGGACCTTGCTTCTATCACCAGTCACATCCACAGCTGGGTATTGTTTTTGCTTTGGCTCCATCCCTTCATTCTTTCTGGAGTTATTTCTCCACTGATCTCCAGTAGCATATTGGAGACACCCACTTAAGTGTTTGCAAATCAAAGTAGGACCCTCCAACAGGAGGCAACTTTATGGGCCACTTCTCATAGCAGAATTATGTTACCATTAACTGTTGCCTGCCCAAGAATCCCAAGCTACATAAGACTTGTCATGTTACTCAGAAGAGGCTCCTTCCTTGAGAAAAATAACTGGCTCAGGATGCAGTTTCAAGGGAGACAGCATGATCACCTGATCAGACATAAGTTCCTTTATTCTCTGCCTTCTCATCTTTACTTTTGTTTATCTAAACTAGAAAAACAAGAAAAAGAATTAGTGTGACAAGCACACAACTTGAGCTATAAGCTATTGCATTTATTCTTGGTTTGCTCTCACCTGACTTCAGGAAAAATTAAGACTTTCCATTCTGATGTTCAAATCCAAGGCAGACATTACTTGTGCTACGAAAGAAAAAGGATTACCAAATTGTAAAATTCCATTTCCATTTAAACAGATCTTTTAAATGTCTGGAAGTATATATGCAAAAAAATAGATATCTGTGGTGAATTACAGGTAGTTTTTATTGACTTTCATTTATTTATTAATTTTTATAAATCTAAATTTTCTATAATAAATCTGAATTTATACTATGAGAAAAATTTATAATAGATATATTGAATTTAATTCTAAAGTCTATTAGGCAGACTTTTTAATTCACAGGAAAGAAACTTACACCAGTCACCTACAGTGATGAGTGCTTTTTTTGCCCCACAAATAGAAGGACATCCCATCAAGTTGTCTCATCTGAACCCAGAATTTCAAAGACTGGAACACAGAGCATGTCTCCCTGAGAATTAGTTCAGTGAAACAGCAAAATCCTCAGAGAGCTGCAGCCAAGGGAAATGATTGATGTTATGACTCAGAATTTATTATAGATCTATAATTTTTGAACAGTAGGGAAATACAGGTTGTGTTCAGGCTTGCCAATTGCTCTTTGCTGGCCAACAAAGGAGGAAGTTTCAAAATCTTCCGTATATTGGGATTTTGAACAGAGTTGAAGCTCAGAGACAGAGAGACTGAGAATTTTTTTTTAATTAACATGGAAAATCCACGGACTGAGGAAATGACCATTTGAGACAAACTGCTGAGTGAAAACATAAGCAGCCTGGCAGAAAACAGAGAGACAATCCCAAAGAAAAACAGGGACAGAGATATTTCACTATTTCTCAGGAGGAATCATTGGATTTTAACATCAGAACCTCACTGTGAATGGTCCTTATCTAGGCCCCCAGTATGGGTTCAAGTTCTACACAAGCTGAAACTTTCAGGATGCCTAGTGGGCCTGTGCGTAAACTTTAAGCAGTTGTTGACATGGGGGACCAAGGAACTTCACAGCATGGAAAACTGACTGGAAATTATGAAGATGAACTCTGGATCTTAAAAACCTCTAAGCCAGAGGAAAACAAAGATTATCTTTGAACACTCCTCTCATTTAGCCCCAGCCGTTTTCAGGATGGGGCAAAGTTCTTTCCAAGCAGAAGCAGGAGAGTGGCCGTTAGAACTTCCTGTGGCTGGTGACATACCAGCCCCGGCTAGACCGGTTATGTAAGTTACAGGGAACAAAGAGCAAATGATAATGTCAATAATAAGAAGGAAACACTTCTGGGCATATACTGAGAGAAAACCATAATCCAAAAAGATACATGTACCCCAATGCTTATCGCAGCACTATTTATAATATCCAGGACATGAAAGATCCTAAATGTCCATCAACAGAGGGTTGAATAAAGAAACGGCAGTTCATATAGACAACAGAATATTATTCAGCCATAAAGAGGACAAAACTGGGTCATTTGTAGAGATGTGGATGGACTTGGAGACTGTCATACAGAGTGAAGTCAGAAAGAGGAAAACAAATATTGTATATTAACACACATATGTGAAATCCAAAAAAATAGTATAGATGATCTCATTTGCAAAAACAGAAATAGAGACACAGCCATAGAGAACAAATGTATGGACACCAAGAGGAAAAGGGGGGATGGGTGGCAGAAACTGGGAGACTGGGATTAACATGTATGCACATGTTATACTAGGTATGAAATAGATAACTAGTGAGAACCTACTGTACGGCACAGGGAACTCTACCCAATGCTCTGAGGTGGTGTAAATAGAAAGGAAATCCTAAAAAGAGAGGATACATGTATATGTATAGCTGATTCACTTTGCTGTACAGTAAAAACTAACACAACATTATAAAGCAACTATACTCCAATAAAACAGTAATAAGAAGGAAGCACACAAATGAAAAATCTAAGAGCTCAAGACAGCACAGTTATGAAACCTAAAAGTATCTTTTAGAGGGATATTTTTCCCCTTTCACTTCAAAAGAGATGTTTGGAATGAGAAGGATAAAAGGCGATAGTGATGCATTGGAGACCCAGAGAGAATTTGTAAGGAAGCGGGTGGAGGAGGAAAATGGTGCACCACAGGCTCTGCGAGAGCTTCGGAGGCAGAGCTGAGGGACGTCCTCGTCTGGCTGGTACTATGCTCGGCAGTAGTGCAGGACGTGTCCCTTCTGTCACCTGTGTGACATGCTGCAGGTCCGCTCTGCAACGAAGCTTGGGGGGTTAGAGAGAGATGAAGATCCTGGAACTGTATCAGGGGACAAACAAGAGATTTACTCTTTTATTTCTCTTTAGAAAGAGAAATGAATTGTGTCACCTGGGCAAACACGTTTTCAGCCAGTGGCTTTGATATTCTTAAATGGTATATTCTATTGACACACAAATTACACAATAAAATGAGTCCTTCGTGTATTGTTAGACATCTTGGCTAGGTGTAATTGAAACGTTCTGTGAGCTTTCTAGAGCCTACTTTCAAATTGGGGTGTTGGGAAGATAAAGTAGCATCATCTTTAGGAAAGCAATCTAACAATATGCAACTTATAAATTTTAAAGGTACTTCTACTCTGTCCAGTTATTCCATTTTTGGAAACATCCAAAAGAGATTTAATTAATGCAAATATCCTTGGGTGAAGATGTTTATCATCTTACAAAAGTCAAAAAACTTCTTTCAGTCTAAGTGTTTAAAAATTAGAAATTGGTTAAATAAATTATGAAGATCTTCACTATGGATGTAATGGAAATACTAAAATGATGGCTATAAAGTGTTTTATGTCAATAGGCTGTGTCTAAGACATAATTTTAAGAGGGAAAAAGCAAGCTAGTAAACTTTAATATGCAATATAAACTCTAGCTATATAAAATATGCATTATGCATAGAAATAGGAAATAGATGAAAAATTATCTCTGAGTGATAAGATTACATTTAAGTTTTATTTCTTCTCCTTTCCCATATTTAGATTTTACATTCCAAGTTTCCATATAAGCAAATAATTAATTTATAATCTAAAGAAAAGAAATGAATATGTGTGTGTGAGCATAAATGTACGTACATTCCTATGTGTTCATGTGCAGGCACACATACACTTGGTACTTTGACAAGGAAGCAGCTTCATCTTGCACAATGGTTGTCACTTGTGTTACAAACTCATATTCTTATTGCTTTTCCTTTTCTAGCTTGACTAATAGTTGCAGAATTGCACACATGTGCAATATATGCCCTGAAGGAGGGCACAGCTACCCACTCTAGTACCGTTGCCTGGAGACTCCCCATGGACAGAGGAGCCTGGCAGGCTACAGTGTATGGAGTCGCCAAGAGTCGGGCACAACAGAAGCAACTGAGCACACATGCACACACCATATAAGCAGGGACTTCCCAGGTGGCTCAGAGGAAAAGATCACCTGCCAAGCAGGAGACGAGATCCCTGGGTCAGGAAGACACCCCTAGAGAAGGAAACAGCAACCCACTCCAGTATTCTTGCCTGGGAAATCCCATGGACAGAGGGGCCTGATGGGCTACACTCAAAGGGGCTGCAAAAGAGCTGGACACAACCTAGTGACTAAACAACAACCACGTGTGCGACACACGTGAACACAAACACATTCACACACTTGACTAAAGTCTTCGTGAACAGGGACCTGAGATCAAACAGGATGAAGTAGATAAAACTCCCTGTCCAAAAATTTTCTCTCTGTCTTCCTCTCCCTTCCTTCCTTTTTTATTTTCCTCCTGATCATCACTCTTCCACTCCATGATGCCTGAGGAGAGAATGAGAAAGGCAGGCATCAGGGAGGGGACAGTGAGCCCAGCAGATTGCCTTGGCAGGATTTCAGTGTAGTCGTATTCTCAAGCAATGAGCCAAAAACACTGCTGCGATGGGGGTCCAGGCTGCGCTGGAGAAGGGCCTGGGAGGCAGAGAGCTTGGATTCCATGCGACGGGACATTTGGAGCCCCAGTAGGCTCCCCAGCGGGGAACACCCATATTCCAGAGAAGACAGAGAGCCGAGGTGCAGGCCCAGCTTCCAGCCCGACCTCATCTCTGGAGCACAAGAAAACTCAGGGTTGGCTCAGAGTTGTTCTCTTTCTGTGGGTCAAGGGGCCTATTTCCCCTCTTCTTTCCCAATATACCAGCTTCATGTTAAACCGAGGTCACAGACCTCAGGATTGGGCTGTTATGTAAGTGAGGCAGATGAAGTGTGATGAAATACAGAACGACAGGGATCGCAGCCTACTGGGAACGGTGCTCTCCAAAGTGGTCCTGCATACCTTGTGCCAGCATTTTTGCTCATTGGGTATGAGGCCAAGAGTTGCAGGTCTTCCAGTTTTTCAAAGGAAGCTGAAAATCCAAAGGAGCTTGGAATTCTAGGGGTGTATGTGCGTGTGTGTGTAAGAGCTCTCCATTTTTTAAAATGTTGGCTCAATTAAAAAACAAACAATGACAGTCTGTAGACCAAATAAAACATGTCTCCTGGCTGGATTTAATATGTGGGCCTTAGGTTGGGGAATTTCTGAAATAAAACTACATAAAGCTTCCCCCATTTCTTGCCTTATGGCTAGTAAGAAACATGGTGTCTCTTGTAAAGAGATAAATATTTAATTCTTACGATGTGCACAACACACCCTATCTACTCTAAGAGACACATAAGAAATGCTGAGTTGTTCTCTGCCTTCTAGAAACTTAAAATACTGTTGAGGCAATAAGCTATTCACTCAGGAAAGTCAGATAACGGTGCTATGCAGAATTCTGGTATCAAGGCCTAAACAGATTCAGATTAAATATACCAAAGTCACCTTAAAAAAGAAAGAATGGCTCTTAGATCTTTATCAAAACCTGACTGTAGTAAAGCCAGTGGTGTGGAAGTATCTAGGGTATTGTTCACTTTTATATTCCTAGCATTTCATACATAGTAAATGATGTTCAACAAACATTTCTCAAATAAGAGGATCACATTAATGAGTTATAGAGGGAAAAACTAAACCTTGTGACCTTAGAAAAGTTGGAGGGGGGTGGGAAGAGAAAAGCAGATGTTTTCACTGTTGATGACAATGTCCAATGGAGAGACACTGAAATTGGAGACCAGAGCATTTGGTTAGTGGAGTCCTCATTCCTGCTAGTGAGGAGAAAGGAATGTAGCCAGTTCTCGCTGTTGTTGTTTAGTTGTTAAGTCATATCTGATTCTTTGTGACCCCATGGACTGTAACCCACCAGGCTCGTCTGACCATGGAATTTCCTAGGCAAGAATAACAGAGTGGGTTTCTATGCCCTTCTCCAGGGGATCTTCCCGACCCAGGGATCAAGATGACATCTCTTGCATTGGCAGGCGGATTCTTCACCACCTGAGCCACCAGGGAAGCAGTTCTCACTGTAACCCATGTTAAATAGTTCACAAGAATATTTTCCTTCTTTGCTGAAATGTCTAGTCAACCTCCTGATGACTAATTAAGCTTCTCTGACATCTTGATGGAGGAAGAAAGGAGCCCATGAATTCTGCTGTGAATGGCTTGCATTTTTTTACAGTGAGAATTCTGACTTACACACAAGTGCTGGGAGAGTCAGGTTAGCGGTACTCCATCTCCCAAAGCCAGATACCATTCTTCAGGATCCTGTCTTGGTAACTGCAACTGACCTTCCTCTCTGGTGCCTCTTATCCTTCATCTCTTTACTCCTAGCACTGCCCTCATGGAATAATGGCCTCAGCAGGCAAAGCAGACAGAACATGCACAGTTGTAGATCAAAGAAGGAAGCAATCATTGTGTTTTGAGTAGTCAAGAGAAAGCTCAGAACAGAGGGGCCAGGGATAGCTCTTTAAAAATGAATCCGTTTTGGAAAGTGGAGAGTGGGGAACAGATGGCATGAAGGCTGGTGGTAAAGCTTACCTGCTCTGTCAGAAAGTTTGTTTTGAGTTAGGTCAGCCCAGAAGTCAGGCTGAAGAATCTGAACTTTATCGAACAGACTCACAGGGGATAAGTTCCAAGGAGACAAATGATAGGATGAAATTGATGTTTACTTGGATCTTTTGGAATGAATAGAAAAGGCTTCATTACATTCTCATTATTGTTCAGAATTAGTGAATCAATCCTAAAGGGCTTTGTGGGAGTCAAAGAGGGCCGTCTCCCAGTATGTGAGCTGATTGCAGATACCTGATGCTTGGTCTCCCAGAGACTCGTGGACAGTCTGAGAACACAATGGGCCTTGGATTCCTGGATCAAGTGCAGCCATGAAGACAGCACTGTGAGAAAACAACACAATGAACTCGGATCTGTTGCTATTAACAGCTCCTCTCCGCTAATTCTGATGCAGGCAAAGCTCACAGTCTGGTTGTCATCATGGAGAACATTTCCAACACAGCCATTTACAACCCCTTGGAAACAACCTTAACCTCTGGCAATTCTAGGAATTCAAAGTCCCAGCCACGTTACTCCCGAAAAATTAAAACTTCCAATGGGATGAGCAGAGACAAGTGCTCTTAGGGCCCCTTATATTAGCGGGGGGACTTGTACAGGTCCCAGCAATCTGGGGCCGTGGTTTTCAATCTGTTTCATTTCAGTGTCAAAACCCACTGTTGAAAACTCATTTAAGATTCCAACTCATGAAATGGGTGGACTTGTGAAGGTCCCTATAGGGAATCCTTTCTGATGGGCCTTTGCCCATGCTGTTTCCACAGCTAACACACCTCCACCTCTGGGGTCCCTGAGTCACCCCTGCTATGCCCAGTGCTCCTTAGAACATGGTGTGAAAGCTTCTGGGCTGGACTGCAAACCTGGAAAATGAAAACTCTGTTTCTCAGTGGGCCAAGGTAATAACAGCAATTGTAATCATACTTTTATGTAACATTTACTTTGTACTTGTTATGGGCCAAAAATTGTTGTAAGCACTTTCCATGTGTTAATTCACTGGATTTCCCGCCCCCCAAATAACCCACATTTTATGGATGAGGAAGCTGAGGTTCAGGGAAATTCAGCGTCTTGCCCAAGCTAGTGTTGTAAGTAGTAAAGCCAGGATTGGATTCCAGAAAATCTAATGACAGAACCAGCTCTCTGAATACTTCAGTCTCACTGGTTCTGCCTCATTACCTCAGGAAATTTATTAAACCTGTAGGGTTTCTGTGCAAGTGTTCAGTTTTAGTTTTTTTTTTTCCTTTTCTCTAAAATGAGAGGAATTGTCAGAGGAGCCAATCAAGGTTCACAGGGGCCTGGACTCCAGGCCAGGTTTCTTCCACCCCTCTTTGCTATACTAAAAGACAAATGATTCCTCCAACAACATCAGAGAAATCTGACACCACTGTTCTGTGTTTCACAAGAGGAGGGATTGTAGCATTGATATTATAGCTATAAATATTGGCGTTAATGAAGGAGGACTCCTGGAGACCTAAATGAATCCATTTTATCCATTTGTCATACATCAGGTTAATATGATTCTGGCAAATAATTATATTGAAAACTGGACAGAGATCAGATATGTTGCTACTCCTTGTGAATGTTACAGCAGAGCCTTTGGCCCATTAAAGGGTGATGACGCCAACACTGAAGTGCAGAGCTAAACTATAACAATTTGTGGCATTTAGACAAAGGAGCTCACAGCTCTGCACCCGCTCGGGCTCAGGCAACAGGATTGTCATTGTCTGATTCCTTAATGAGTAGAGCAGCTCCTTCATATAGATTACTGAATTGTCAGATCTAGTATGGATACAGGAAGACAGGGTAGAGACAGAATGGAATACTAATATAGCTTTTCTTTCCTTTTCTTTTTTTTAAAACATCGTCTTTAAGAATGTTCACACAGAAGGATACATACATTGGGTGAGCCCTGAAAATGGGATTTCTGTTTGAATATGTCAATCATGATGGCAGCTTCTTGTTTGACTAGAAGGATGGCTTATTCTCTCTTGGGTTAATTACAGTGGCCTCTGAGGGGAAAAGGGCTTCTTACAGAAGACGGTGGAGGGGAAGGAATTATGTGGCTGTGACATTTGCCATCGTCCACTTGAGTTGTCTCAAGTCCTGGCTCTGTGGTCCAGGCTAGAGGGCTGGGACTCCCAGGAAGACTGACCTCAGGGAAGACAGTCAAGTTCAGGGGCCTTTCCGCAGCCACAGGGGCTTTTCTTTCGCCCTGTGGGTTGTCTGGTGCACTATCCCAGGGGGTGCAGAGAGATAAAGTTCAGCCCTTGCTCTGCTCACCCAGTCTTACTGCCATTCTTTATCTTGAACAAAGTTTACATGAGGGTCAGTAGTGGCCCTTGGCTCACCCAGCGTGGGCAAGGAGCCACTGTCTGGGCTGTTACAGCACCATAAAGGGACAGCTTTACTTTGCTTTCTAGTGCTCCCAAGCAAATTCCCTCTGTATTCTCCTGTCTTATCACGCTCAACCTCCTCTCAGGTGGCATAAAAACAGTGAGGAAAAAATGAACTCGTAGTTACAGAGAACAGATAGGTGGTTGCCAGAGGTAGGGTGTTGGGGGTACGGGTAGGGGAAATGTGAGAGGGGGGTCAAAAGGTACAAACTTCCAGTTATAAGATAAACAAGTGCTAAGATGTAATAGCATAGAGCATGGCAACCATAGTTAACAATACTGTATTGTGTATTTGAAAGCTTCTAAGAAAGCAAATCTTTAAAGTTCTCATCACAAGAAAATAAAAGTTTGACTATGTGTGTTGATGGATGTTAATTAAACTTATTGTATTGAACATTTTGCAACATACATGAGTTTTGTATCCCTGGGTTCACCAATTGCAGATCAAAAACTTAAATAAAAAAAAAATTCTGGAAAGTTCCAAAAAGCAAAACTTGAATTTGCCACACAACTATTTACAGAGTTTACATTGTATTAGGTACCATATATAATCAAGAGATGATTTAAGGTATACAGGAGGATGTGTTTAGGTTGTATGCAAATACTACATCACTTTACAGAAGGGACTTGATCTTCCATGGATTTTGGTATCCAAGAGGGTTCCCACAGATACTGAGAGACAACTATATATATATATACTGCTTAGTCACTTCAGTTGTGTCTGACTCTTTGTGACTTTATGGACTGCAGCCTGCCAGGATGCTTTGTCCTTGGGATTCTGCAGGCAAGAATACTGGACTGGGTTGCCATGTCCTTCTCCAGGGGATCTTCCTGACTCAGGGATCGAATCTGCACCTCTTACATCTCCTGCACTGGCAGGCGGGTTCTTTACCACTAGCGCCACCTGGGAAGCCCATATAGATAGAGATATCTATATAGATATACAGATATAAAATCATTACGTTGCACACCTAAAACTAATATAATGTTACATGTCAATAAAAAATTTACAAATTGATTAATAAGTTAGTTAATATTTAAAAAGAGAAAGTGAGAAGTTATGGCTACACTAAGAAGGAAATCCCATTTGGCTCTGACTCTGTTAGCACTATTTCTCTCACTAGTAAGTACTATGTGAGTAAGAGTACTATGAATCTCGCTTTTCCTCTGCAACTCTCTCCTTCCCAGTAGCTTTTCAGCCAGGAATTGCCAGTGAGATGTTTCTTCAAATGCCCACACCAAGGCTGTCCTCCCCTTTGTACAAATTGAAACTTAAGGAAACTGCTTTAGTAAGAAGGCAACCTAGAAACTGTCTCCCACCAATCAATCAACACTAAACATGGAGACTTCAACATGGTGTTTTTCTTCATAACATCCTGCAAAGCTGTTCTGTGTTAAATTGTTTAGCAAAATTCTCATTAAGATAACTGGTGACTTCCATGAAAATGTATGCCAGAATATTGCTATGCGGAAAAGCCTCAGTTTTGAGGACAGCTGCTCTTTTCTACCATTCAAAAAGTTGCCCAAAGTGTGGGCTCCACTCCAGGCCACTGAGCGCTGTCCCAAGGACCCTCTGTCAGGGTCCCTCCAGGCTCCATGTGGTCCTGCCACCAACCAGTCTGAGCAGGCAGGCTTTGGTTTGAGTGGTGCATCTCCAAAAACAGAGAAAAGCCTAACTCTGAAAGCAACTCGGACCTTCAACCCAGTAATTGGAGGATATGTCTTCCTTTTTTCTCCCGCAATCTCAAGAAAGAATAATGCCATGTATTTTTCTAAAGAGAAGACACACAGCATAAGATAAAATCATTTTTTCTCCAGCTAAGACTCCCGCTGGGTTCCCCAGCCAACTTTCTGCAGCTCATAAAATAAACCCAATTCCCATTCATCCCCCTCAGCTCCAGATCCATCATTACTTGGCTGTGGACAAATGGGCAGGTGGTACTGCACAACAGGGCTTGGATGAGCTCTTTTTTCCTTCCTGGGCGGAAGATGGAGGATTAGCATAAAGTCTTTTCTGTTAGTGAATGACAGGGCAGACAACTGGGAGGATCATCTGAATTTCATCTTGGAGGAATGTGCAGAGGTGATTATCAGAACAGTTTTGCTGTCTCCATAAAGGCAGCTCTGGAATTCGCCATACTGGCCACCATCTCAACGCACAGTCCACTGTCTTCACTGGATTGAGATGAACATCTATGTGGTGGGGAGGGGAGGCAGGGGCGGGGGAGAAATAACGTGTGTGAGGGAAAAGTGGATTCTTTTTTTTTTGAAAAGTGGATTCTTGATAAACATGCAGCCCTACTGCAAAGCTTTACCTGCCTTTGGTTTCCTTTTAAATTTTGATAATTGGGGGAACTTCCATGAAGTAGCCTCAGGAAAGGGAAGGCATATACCGATCTAGATTTTTCTGTAAAGTTTTTAGAGCCTAAGTGTCCTCATTTACTTGGGCCTCGAGGAGAGCTGAGAGATGCTGGGAGCTGTAGAATGTTCTAGGTGGGGAGAGGAAGGCAGGTTGCAGCTAGGAAGTACTTCTGGATAAGCACACACTAATTTCATAGCTGCTAATGCTTTTCTGTGTGGGCACACACACAAAGCTGCCAGATCTTTGTGTAGCTGAAAGGTGGCTATTAGAGGTGTTGCCTGAGGAAGAGTCCCTCCTTTTAACATCTGCAGGCCCCAAGGCCAGGTCTGGAAGCTGGAAGAGGAACAGAGAGTTTCTGAAGGTGCTCGAGGTAGACGGCAAATGTTCAGACTCCTGTGGGGTGTGAGCCTTGCAGGGTTAGTGGTGTGAGCAGGAAACAGGATATCCTCCTCAGGAAGATCTGGGGCTTTCTGTCACTGATATCAGTGATTGGCCTAAGGCCTATTACCTGTGAAAGTGTAATATGTTTGATCCAGTGATTTTATATTGGTGACCTGGAATAGTGAGGAGGCAATGCATATTTATAGGAGCCCACTAGCTACTGAAAATAATGCTGAACATGGTGTCACCAAACTCAGGTTTGGCTACTTACTGCTTGAAACCCCACAGAGAGATGAGTCTTGGTTAGAAAAAGGAACTGTTGCTTTATTCAGCAACCTGGAGAGATGCAGATCTGTGTCCCAGAACCAACTCCCAAGATTGTGCTCAGCCATGAAAGTTTTTAAAGGGAAAAAGGAGAAGTGAGTCACAATTAATCAGTTAGGGACGGGGTTAGAATCTTGGTTGTTGTTCACCGAGTGCAGACTTGCTGAACACTTGTGATCTTTCTTTAGACGCTGTTTTGTTCATGCAGTTTGCTCATAGGATTACTAGAGAGGAAGAGGGGGAAAGAGTGTGCGTGCTCAGCTGTGTCCGACTCTTTGTGACTCCATGGACTGTAGCCCACAGGCTCCTCTGTCCATGGAATTGTCCAGGCAAGACTTTTGCCATTTCCTCCTCCAGGGGATCTTCTCAAACCCACGTCTCCTGCGTTTGCCACATTGACATGTGGATTCTTTACTTCTGAGCCACGTGGGAAGCCGAGGGAAAAAAGCTAGTCATCCATTAATAACTTGTTCCTCATTCCTACTTCTTTAAGAAAAGAATCAACATGTTAGGCAAGGCATTGTGTGATCAAAAGATTTGACAGGTGTGCTTGGGCTGGAGGTTACTGAAGCATGGGGGCACCTGGTGTAAAGGTAAATTTAAAATACAGCTTTGTTCAGGTAACAAGACAAACTGCCTTCTGCAAAGAGCTACGTACAATGGGGGAACATACATCTTTTCAAATTAGTGTTTCCATTTCCTTCAGATAAATACCCCAGAATGGAATTGGTGGATCAAATATTCTTAATTCAGCTATAAATGTCTTTGCTTAGAGGGATCCACACAGTTCAGAAATGCGCAATGTTTGTGGAGAATTGTCTTTCAACAAAAGCATGTAGGTAAAGTAAAAATCCTCTTTCCTCAGTAAAAATCCCTTTAGTTATACACATCCCTTCAAGAACATTTTATATAACTGTACCACTTTATATAGAAGCATTTTGGAGGGTAGAAGTAAGGGCAGTAAAGGAAAGTGTGACTGACTTCCATGTTTATTCCTCTATATTGACCACACGTGGAAAGCAACATTCTATTAAAGAACACTGGAGTCTGGATATTCCAGACTGTGACCATCAATAACATGAATGGCGGTCACAGTAATGGCAATAACATGCAATGTAAAAGTACATCTGTTCAGTGAATGACAGTGGAGGCATGAGATAAACTCATTTTTCAAGGGATGATGGAGACTTACACTTGAACTACAAGGGTACTCTATCTGCTCCAAGGTGAGCTGGCTTCTTACCTTGGCCTAGAGAGAGGCTGGACCATCCCCAATTAGAGGAAGCCCAGCTTGAAAATCTTGGCTCTTCACCCACCCTCTTCAGACTAAAAAGCTTTTGACTTATCTGCAGATGGCTCTTTCACTAACAACTGTCTCCCTGGGCTTCACTAAAAGGATGACGAAAGGTTTGTTTCTTCCAAAGGTGTGTAGGAATTCCGTCCCAAGAATACATCCCTCCTTGGCAGTTCAGCCAAGCAGTTCATCAGCACTCACCTGCCTTGGTGTCAGCTGAACTTCTCCAGTGCTGGTTGACCCTGGTGAGGTCATCAGATTGTCAAACTACAGTTTGAGTTTTCCAGTCTCTGTCCAACAGCTCACTGTATCCACACAGGAGATCGATTATTCAAACTCTATGGTGGTGGCATTTTGGGTTCTGAACCCAATATTCAACGTGTGTGGTGAGGGGGTTTCCCTCCAAACCAGCAGGCAATACTCAGGACACCAGCTAAGTATCCTGCAAGTCAACACATAATCTACCAGAAGACAGCATTAGATCCACAAGACCCTGACTTCTAGTCCAAGTTGTTACCTCTGTTTCTGACTGACTGGCTATAAATCTGAGATTCTCCACAACCCCCTCATTGGGTTTAATCAATTTTCTAGAGCAGCTCACAGAACTCAGGGAACCCATTTACTCACTAGATTACCGGTTTATTACAAAGAATATTAAAGGATGTGAATCAAAAGCCAGATGAAGAGATACACAGGCAAGGTCTGGAACAAAGGAGCTCTGTCCTCGCGAAGTTGGAGCTGGTACAGTGGCAGGTGGAAACACTCTGATTCCCCAACCTGGAAGCTCTCCAAACCCTCTCTTTTTGGGTTTTTATGGAGGTTTCATCACATAGGCATGCCTGATTGAATCATTGGCCATTGGTGATTGAACGCAATCTCCAGCCCCTCTCCCCTCCCTGGAAATCAGGGGGCGAATTGAAAGCGCCTCTATTCATGGTTGGTTCCCCTAGCAACAAGCTCCCATCCTTAGGTGCTTTCCTAAAGGCACCTCATTAACATAAACCCAGTTGTAGTGGAAAGGAGCTTATTATGAATAACAAGAAACCGATTTCACCTTTATGGCTGTGAAGGGATTTCAGGAACTGAAAGCAAGAGACCAAATATTATATGACAAAAGATATTCCCATTGCTCATATTGCTCAGGATATTTCAAGGGTTTGGAGATCTGTGAGCTAGAAATCATGGGCAAAGGCCACATGTATATAAGAAATACATTTTGATCATCTAAAGGGCCAAATACATATTTCTTACAAATTGCAGTATTGCAGAGGATGAAAAATTCTCATGAGGTATAAAGATGGGTCTGCTTTTCGTTTGAACCATATGAAATTTTTTTCTTGACGGTAGAGAAACAGTTCAATACTGGCAATTTCATGTGATTCATCTAATGGTTGTTCCTTCCTCAAGAGGTGATACAGGGTATACTTCAACTGCCCAAGTCAACTAGACTCATTCAATTTCCATGATTTCAACTACAGCCCACACATGGATGACTCAAGCGTGTATCTCCAACTTCTCTCCTGAACTATCTGACATCCCCATTTGGATGTCACAAATAGAGCACAAATTTGCCAGTATATCCAGATTGAATCACTCTTCCTTCCTCTTCTCAGATATACTCAGTCTATATTCTTAATGCACATGGCTCCAGTGTCTACCCAAGGTCACCAAAGTTCACCCAGGAGACTTCTTGGCTGCCTTATCCTTAATCTTCCCCTTCACTTGATAGACACATATAATAATAGTATCTCCTTCAGTTGAGTTCAGTTCAGTCACTCAGTCGTGTCCGACTCTTTGCGATCCCATGAGTCACGACACGCCAGGCCTCCCTGTCCATCACCAACTCCCAGAGTTCACTCAGACTCACGTCCATCGAGTCAGTGATGCCATCCAGCCATCTTATCCTCTGTCATCCCCTTCTCCTCCTGCCCCCAATCCCTCCCAGCATCAGAGTCTTTTCCAATGAGTCAACTCTTCGCATGAGGTGGCCAAAGTACTGGAGTTTCAGCTTAGTGGTGGTCAATCTATGTCCTAGTTCCCCACTGCCGTCTTTTGAGCCTTCAGAATTTCTTACTTGTATTTTAGCAACAACCTCCTAATTGTTTTCCCAGCATCCAGTTTTCTCACACCTCCAAATTACAGAGAGTTCTTCAGAGAAATAGTTCTGAAATGGAAATCTGATTGCTTTTCCTCTTCACGTCTCCTATTGCCTTTATGACAAAGTCTTCATGGCCCACAAGACTTTGTATCTCATGGTTCTCAAAGGAAGACGGGATCTAGCAATATCATTCATTTAGAGTTATTTGGGGTTTCTCAGTGTCCAGGATGTTACTGTCATTTAGTGGGCAAGGAACAGTGATGCTGAATATCCTGAATGAGAGATACAGTTCTGTCCGAAGAACTGTCGCATCCAAAGACCAACAGCTCTTGAGTTGAAGTACACTGCTTGTCTCCTGCCCACTTCTCCAGTCTGATTTCCAGCTACTCAAACTTTTTAGCTTTGAACTAGAATTGTCTTAAATTTCCCAGTTCTTGGAAGTATCTGTTATCTAAAGCCTCTCTCTTTATCTCTCCCTCCCTGACCCACCAGATCCATGCACCAGCTTCTTAGTTTGCCAACTCCTTCCTACTTATCCTTTTGGAACTCAGCTCAGATGTTATAATTCTGGGATTCCATAGTAGTGGAGCTCCCTGTGCTCCAAAGCCTCTCACATCTCTCTCTTTACTACTGTGTTGATAGTGTGTCTTCATTTTTAGGTATCTCCCAATTCTCCTGTGAGCCCTGAAGGACCAGTTTCTGTATTCCTAGCATAGAACTAATTTACTGTAGTATCCCAAAGAACTTACAAATAGCAAAGCATAGAACTACTTTACTCAAAGAACTTGTAAAACTACAAAATATCTTCCACTTTCTGCCAAGAATTTTTTTTTTAATCTGAAAATTGATACAACTGCTTAGTAAAAAATTCAAACAGTATAGGAAGGGAGACCATGTAGCATAATGGATAGGCTCACCTGAGTTTGAATCCAGGCTTCACTGTTCTTTCCTGGCTCTCCATTTCCACATCTGGAGGGTGGAGGTAATTATAGCAGCACTATTGTATAATGATAAAGTGCAAGTGGTAAGCAGAATGATCTCAAGTTCCAGCTCTGCCCACCTACTATCTCTGTGACCTTGGGCAAGTAACTTGACATTTCCATGCCTCCGTTTATACTTCCCAGGTGGCTCAGTGGTTAAGAATCTGCCTGCAATGAAGGAGACGCAGGAGATGCGGATTCAATCCCTGGTTTAGGAAGATCCCCTGGAGGAGGATGTGACAACCCACTCCAGTATTCTTTCCTGGAGAATCCCACAGACAGAGGAGCCTGGAAGGCTAAGGTCACAAACAGTCAGACATGACTGAGGTGACTTAGCACACTTGCACAAACTAGAGATAATAAAATCTATCCTACAGGTATTCGGATAATTAAAGGAGATGATACATTCTTAGTACTTAGAACACAGCCTGGCATAGGGCAAGCACTCAATAAATATTAACATTCAGTTGAGTTCAGTTCAGTCACTCAGTCGTGTCCGACTCTTTGTGACCTCATGAATCGCAGCACGCCAGGCCTCCTTGTCCATCACCAACTCCCGGAGTTCACTTAGACTCACGTCCATTGAGTCAGTGATGCCATCCAGCCATCTCATCCTCTGTCGTCCCCTTCTCCTCCTGCCCCCCATCCCTCCCAGCATCAGAGTCTTCCAATGAGTCAACTCTTCTCATGAGGTGGCCAAAGTACTGGAGTTTCAGCTTTAGCATCATTCCTTCCAAAGAAATCCCAGGGCTGATCTCCTTCAGAATGGACTGGTTGCATCTCCTTGCAGTCCAAGGGACTCTCAAGAGTCTTCTCCAACACCACAGTTCAAAAGCATCAATTCTTCAGTGCTCAGCCTTCTTCACAGTCCAACTCTCACATCCATACATGACCACAGAAAAAACCATAGCCTTGACTAGACGGACCTTTTTTGGCAAAGTAATGTCTCTGCTCTTGAATATGCTATCTAGGTTGGTCATAACATTATAATATTATTATTAATAATAGCAAAAATATTATAAAGGTATGCAGAAGATGTAAGATCCCTGAGTTTTGATGTAAGATCCGGTTTTGATCCCTGAGTCAGGAAGATCCCCTGGAGGAGGCATGACAACCCACTCTAATATTCTTGCCTGGAGAATCCCATGGACAGAAGAGCCTGGCAGGCTACACAGTCCATAGGGTTGCAGAGTTGGACATGAATGAATCAACTTAGCATGCACACATATGTTGGGGGCCAGAGTGAGGTACTCCACCCGTGACAAAGGTCATGAGGAAGGAGGCTCGACATACGCAAAGGGGGGATCGAGCCTCAGGAGTTCCAGGGGGACTACCCTGGAGCATCTACCCCCATAACCAGAGCCTGCCTACTTTACTACTTTGTGCTCACCTACACCTCTGACTTTACAGGGGGCTGTTCCCCACCACCTCTTTCGGAGAAGGAGTTAACTTAGAGCTCCAGTTAATAATAATTCCTGGGCGTGATAAGAGTGTTTTAACCTACAAACTCCTCTGAAGGTTCTCTAGCTTGCCTGACAGGCTTGTCTGGCCACATGTGATTGCTCACAGCCTCCCAACTGTGAGAGGCACGAGATGCTTTAAATCTTCTAAAAACAGGTTCTTTAGAGAAGTTAGAAAACTATAAGTATAGTGGGCTGATTAGAAATTGTATTGGTGAAGGGTTTTTCATTTGTTGAGCCAATGTTTGTTGCTAAGTCTCCACATCCCCTGCCCTTACACACATTAATGAATATATAGAAGAAATAAGTATTAACCTTTGATATTAATCATGTTTAGACCTTAGGCTAAGTAAATTCTTTCCTTAACTAAAACCCACTACGCCCTCACCCTATAGGAATGTAACTTTATTTGGGTAGTGTCTGTTTTAAGAATAATCACCCCTGGAGAAATAAGTGTCCTGGTTGACTGACCGATGTCACAAGGAGAGGGTCGTAATTGTCAGCAGGCCCCCCTGGCCAGAAGATGATGTAACACACCCCTAAGACCTCTGTATGCATTTGTGTGAAGCACCTGACTTTGATAAAAGTCAGGACTGCTGTCCCCATGTGACTTTTGTATAACATCTCAGTGTATAAAAACAGACTCTGGAAAATAAAGAATTGGGATCAGTTTCTCGAAATACTGGTCTCCCCATGTCTCTCTCTCTTTCACTCTGGCTGAGTCTCCATCTGGAGCGCGGAACCGACCATGCTTACTAATTATGCCTGGGCTTCTAAGATCCGACCGGGGAGGCCTCAGTGTCTCCTCTCCTTCGGGAGAATGGAAGGACGCCTGTGGCCTACGTAAGTGGAGCAAACTTCTTGTCTTGAAGTTTTATTGGTCTGCCGCGTAAACCAAGCTACTCAGCCTCTTTTCTCCACTGAATTTTCCTACTGAGCTATCCTTATTCTATTACTCTTTATATCTTTAATTAATATCTAATTGAAGCTATTGTATCCTGACCCTCGCCGACGCCGTCCCCGCTTCGAACTCCCTGGATCAGCCGGGGCTGGACCCCGGCACACATATATTGAAGACACCAGTGTCTCTTACCAATAACAACATTTATTAATATTTTATGCATTACTCCAGAAATTTTATGTGGATATCTAGTGATATATTTATAGAGTTTCAAAAACAAATAGGAGTAAATTATGCATTTCTTATTTTTCCCCATTTGCAATATGCTTAGAGACCTTTGCCTGAAAGCACATGTAGTTCTGATTATTTTCATGGCTTCATTGTATGGCAGTTCATGTTTTATTTACTAGCTCCATAATTTTTTTTTACCAGCTCTCTCCACTATTGATGATTATTTCCAGTTGCTAGTTATTGCGATAAAAGTTTGCTGTTGAGTAATTACATTCATCACAAATAATTCCCTCTCTCTTAATAGAAGGTAGTCTCAATTACTCTCCAAAATATCAAGGCTTTTGGACTCCCAACTTACTCAGTGATCTGCTCCACTGTCCCGTGCAAATGTCCTGGCCATCTAGTCTCCAACTTGACTCTCTTTACAAGGCCTCTTACCAGACTGTCCTCCACCCCTGCAGGCCTTGTAGTCTTTGGGATCCATATAACCTGAGTTTTCATCAGTTAATACTTACAAGTAATTGATTACTACTTTTAAAAATGACCAAAGGAGACAATTTAGGTGATACAAGCAAACTTTATTTAACACTTCATGAAATGAACAGTTTCCTTTTGGAGAATTTTAAATTGGGGTGGATGGGAGGCAGGAAGTTTTATAGGCTAAAGAGGAGCAAGGAAGGAAGGAGAGAATCCAGAGTTGGCTTCATGTTTGGGAAACTGCCTTTCTGGTCAAGTGGAGCATTTCCCAGGGACAAAAAGGCTGTCTAAATATTGACTTGCTGACATGGCACCCTGTGCAGAAGCAGCTTCATCTTGGGTCAAGAAACTTATTTTTATTTCAACCCTACACAGGAAGAACAATGTGAAACTATGTTCACAGATGGTGGCAGCTGGGAAGGAGGGGGAAACATGGCCCTTCATCTTTCTACCAGGGGAAATGATTTATAACTGTCAGAAATCTGATAAAAACGTTAGAAGTACATAAAATCCATTATATAAATTATAAAACGTAAGTCATGATTCTATTTGTTTGGTGACAACTTTTAAAATGACTAATTTTCATCAATATAGAAAATCAATATGAATCACTACAACATCCAAGTGGTTGTCCCCACTTCCTCCCTCCCCTGCAAACATTATGCTCACCCTGTGCCTGTGGATGGAGTTCAGTACTAGAAGGGGAGGAGGCTGGAGGGAGTGGAGGGCAGGCGGAGAGGATCCAGATGGAAGAGATGGGAAAATGTCAGAGAGAAATTTCCCTCGTGTCCCTGCTTCCCCCAAGAGCTGTGTCTGCCTGGGGCTTTACAGTGAAAACGGTTCAGAAAAGAAGCCCAATAGAGGGAAAAAAACACTCTTTTGTGACGCTTTCCAGGCATGGACATGTCTGAAAAGCTCAGTTGTGCAGGTCTACAATCATGCCAGCACAAAGACTGAGACGGTAAACCTCCTTCACAGAAATTTCTGGAACCCAGGCATCTTTTCAGAGACAAAAGTCACGAGAAACATACAGTTTCTCTCTGTTCATCGCAGCCTCATGTTTTACTCACTGTCAGTTGGAGAAGCAAAGACAGGAGTCAGCGCCACATCCTGGGATCTATCTTCTGGGGATTTCAGGAGACACCAGTGAGCTATGGGGAAACTTCCCACGTTTGCCCAGGAGGAGCAGTTCATCTTGTTACTGTATTTTGTACAGAACGAACCATTTTTCAATCAGACAGAGGTTTTCCCACTTTTATTCCTACTGGTAGAACTTTTTTGCACCATCCATCAGGTTGGCTGAGCAGAAAGACTAGCCGGTTCATCCCAGTATCTGGAAATGCCAGGTGTACTTCTTTTAAATCCTGGACTGCTTTTCACAGAACGAGGCCAAGCCTCCATCCAGAAGGTTCTGCCTGGCAAGTAAGCCAGGTGCTGCACCTGAGCTGTGGCAAGTTGGGCTGCGAGCAGTCAGAAACTCCTGTTGGGCTGTGAGAGCTGGAGCTTCCCCATTCACGTCCACCGTGAGGTGAGCCGGGGTCGAGCAGTGGAAGAGCACGGGGTTTACAGTTTCTAGCTACATTCCTTACTAGTACTGTGCTTCTTTCTCATAGTTAGCGCTCAAGTCATCATTAGCTGGTATCATGGACAAGTGTTAGTGGTCAAATGCCACCATAGCTAAAGCACTGTTTTCTTCTTGTCCCTTGCTACTCACGGTGCATTCATATACCAGGTTCATCTTCATCTGGAAGCTTATTAGAAATGCAGGTTCTCAAGCCCCAGTCCAGAACAATGGAGTCAGATTCTACATTTTCCCAAGGTCCCAGGAAGTTCCCATATGCACAGTCTGAGAGGCCCTGCAGTCTAGTAGTCAAACCTGCCTCCGTGCAAGGGCCAACCCACTCACTCTGCTTTATTCAGAAGGACAGTCTCTCCAAGCGTTCTCCTTGTGGTGAACACTCTTCCTACAACCTAAATCTGGACAGATGGTCAAATCAAATGGGAACTGACTTAATGAGAGCAGTGGGACAGAATGTTTGACATTGAGATTGACCTTCACCATATTTAAGTCTTTTCATAGCCATTTTGCTTTCTTCTTTCTGAAAAGGATAGAGCATGATTTCAAAACAGTCCACCTCCTCAGTGGAGTCATGGATGAGGCTGTATGGTAGTTTTTATAACATTTTCTGTCAAAATGTTTCTTTTAAGGAAAAAAACAGTCCCTACCAGACACACGATAGGAAAATGGCCCTTTCCCACACAACATCCAGAGGTCAGTTGCTGCACTGACGGAGCTGGTCTATGTGGCCACTGTACCTCCCCCTTCGGTGAATGTTACAGGCCTATTAAGTGCCCTTTTATTACGTCTGCACAAGCAGGACACTGGGCCATTTGCAATGGCAGTTTTTGAAGGTGAACTACAATGCATTCTTACAGCAACTCTTCGTCAGGACCCACCAAATCAGAGGCAGAGGCAGATGCAGCTCCTAAGACCCTGAGTTCCTGATCTGAGGCCTCTGCTGACCATCAGTGACACCATGGAGACTCTGTTTAGAATCAGCAATGCTGCCTGAACTATGAATTGTGACTCGGAGGCTGTGAGCAAATAGAGATTTCATTCAAGTTTGGTTTAAGTTTCCAATTTTTCCCATTTTCTATCTGAAAAAAATGTCTATGTCCACTGAGTAAAAACTGCAGCAGGAGTGACCTTCATCACATACCCTTGACCAAGAGCTGGAGAGTTCATGGGCAGCATAGGAATTGCTCTGAGACCAGTGGAATCTTGGGAATTGCTCTGAGATCGCTGGAATCATGGGACTTGCCCTGAGACCAGTGGAATCAAGGCAGGGGTTGGCTCTGGGCTCTGAAGGCAGAAAGACATGTCAACTGGGAGCTGATCACTTGCAGGTACTAGAAATATAGCTAACACCAGCTCAGGTTAGCTTAGTAACTGGGAAGAGTGCTGAGTGGCTCAAAAGTAGAAGAGAGAGTTGAGAACCAGGGTATTGGGAGACCTAATGCTTCCAGGCATTTTTTCTTTCCTTGTCGTGTGTGTGTGTGTGTGTACTCAGGCTGGCATCCTCTTTGCTGCTAGAGATGATTGCTGCAAGGTGTTCTTTGACTTGTTTTTCCCTTGCATGATGCTAAAGGGTCAGCAAATTACTGGCCTGGTGGCCTGTTTTTGCATGCCCCCAACTCCACACATGGCAGACTAGAAATGGTTTTGAATTTTTAAAGAGTTACAGCAAATAAAGAAGGCTATGAGACAGGATGTTCTGTGAGTTGCAAAGCCTAAAATATTATGAATATTTACTATTTGGCCCTTCTCAGAAATGTTCTGACTCCTGAAGGGAAAGAGTTTCTCCCGGCCTCCACCAATTACAGCAGAAGGGGCCCCGAGAGACACATGAATTCCTGAGGCAGTCACTGTGGCCACTGTAGGTCTGTGCAGGACTAAGAGGTCTGGGAGCCGAGGAGGGGCTCTGATTGACCAGGTTCATATGGCTTCTGGGTGCTGGAGGGCAGGATAGTTCTTCCAGGAAAAAGCAGGTTGCAGCCCCCAAAAGAAAAAGGGAGAATTGGACAAGTCAACCAACAGGTAGTGGTAGGAAACAGACGACTCTCTTATTTAAAAAAGGGCTATTTCCAAAGGTTTGGACAGTGACAAGGGAGGGAAGAGAAGGCTGGAACAAGGCACGGGGAGGGCCTTTAAGGTGCAGGGAGGGAATCTTTAGCTAAATCTACAGAAGCTGTGACCCTGAGATCATCACCAGACTGGAGAGAGAGGAGAACACAAAGGCTGAACTGCCACCTGATCTGCTGCGGAGAGGAAGCGCACACCTTCTCACCCTCGGGCCGCCCTCCAGCCTCCCACCCTGCCCCCGCACCCGCCACACCAACCAGAAGCCTCGGACAGCCTAGAAGTCAGCCTCCTGAGCACGAAGCCCATTAACAAGTGTCCGGAGTGGGTTGGGAGGGGCAGATGGAGACAATGCAGACAGTCCACTGAGAGAGCGAGCTTCTACTGGACTCTAGGCTGGGCCGCCCTCCCAGGCTGTTGGCCTGTGCTGTCAGGGGACCTGGGCTAGACGGACTCCACACTTGGTTCAGTGCTCTGCCACCACCATCTCAAAGTTCTTAATTTTTTAACAAGGGTCCCCATGTTTTCATTTTGCACTCAGCCCTGCAAATTGCACAGCCAGGCCTCACTCTATTCTTATGACTGTGTGATGTCTACAAGTCCTTTCATCTCTTCTGCCATAGGTTTCCCGATCTGTAAAGTGATCTGAGAGACATTTTCCTCTCAGGGATGAAGGGCAAAAGAGGTGTGTGTGTGAAGGGCCTGCTGGAGAGGGTGAGCAGCCAGCTGGGAAGTTCTTCCCCTCCCACGGTGGTTCTTCCCCTGTGTTCCTCAGACATGGATCTTGACAGCTCCAGGCAACTCCAGCAAGAGGAAAGTGAAAAGTGAAAGTGAAGTCGCTCAGTTGTGTCTGACTCTTTGCGACCCCATGGACTGTAGCCTATGAGGTTCCTCTATCCATGGAATTTTCCAGGCAAGAGTACTGTAGTGGGTTGCCATTTCCTTCTCCAAGGGATCTTCCCGACCCAAGGATCGAATCTGGGTCTTCCGCATTGCAAACAGATGCTTTTACCGTCTGAGCCACCGGGCAATGCAGGCAAGAAGAAGGGACCTTAAAATGCAACTCAGCTAGAATGATTCCTAGTCTTATCTCAGGCCTAGAGCTGACCAGGAGGGAAGAAGTGTGAGAGAAGGGGAGGACTGGTTGGCTGTTTAGCTACTAGTCATTCAGAGACCATTGGAAATAACCCTAACAATCCCCTGGTTCCTTTGTCTGACATGAGGAAACGCGTCCATAAATACCCCAAACCTTGCCCAAGTCACAGATGTAGTGAATAGCAGAGCTTGGGGCCAAGTCCAGGAAGCTCTTAACTCCCTGCTGTTAACAAGGAGGCCCTTAGACTGTGGGGGCTCTGATGTCCCCACCCATGTAAGCAAACCCAGTTCTAAGCATGGAAATGTCTTGGGTTACCAAATCAAAACTCAAAGGATAATTGGTCACAAAGAAGCAAGTCAGCTTTAGGCTACAACCAGTCAGGACTTTCTTGCGGTTCACTGGTTAAGACTCTGCCTGTCCACTGAAGGGGCACAGGTTTGATCCCTGGTTGGGGAACTAAGATCCCCACATGCCCCTCTGATTGGCTAAAATTTTTTAAATAAACAAATAAAATAAGGTGCAGCCAATCAATCATTTCCTTTATTTGCTTCCTCACTTTCCCTATATAAGTCTTTCCCCCTGACCTCTTTAGGTTTGGCACTGTCCTATTACAAAGGCTAAATGCTCAAATAAACTCTTAAAATGTTTAATATACCTCAGTTTATCTTTTAACAGAATGCATTTATACCCGCACAAGAAACTGGGCATGATTTGATTTCAAGTTCATTGATAATCTAACTTTTTTCCTCTCTTCCTTCCCCAAGAAATCCCCTCCTTTCTTCCTCTGCACTTCCAACTGGAAAACTCTGGCTTTTATTTCCTTGAGGGTGTGTACTAGCACCATGGGCCTTGAACCAAAGAGCCTCAGTACTCTAATGACGCCTCTGGCAGGAGGCCCTGAATATGTCTCAGCGCTGAATGGAATCTGGATGAAAATTTCATTTTGTCCACGTCAGGTCTGGGCTCCAAATGGTCAATGTTTTTGTGAGTCTCTTTAAGGTGAAATAATTCTAATCTTACTGGCTCAGATTTTCTGCCTGCTTATATACCTAAAGGTTTTTCCAATTCTCGTCAAGTAGTTTTTTATGCAAAATTGTCTTATATCCCACAGCAAGCTTTAATCTGGTGAGGACAGTCTGTTTCTCCTGGCAACGTTGAGGATACTAGATGAATGGGGGTCAGCTGGATAGCTTGAAGAGAAGCCTTGGTAATCTGTTCAACAAAGCTGGGAATTTTCCGAAGAATGTTTAGCAAAGATACTACAGTTGGAAATGAATAGGAAGGGTTTTGTTCGCAAGCTCTGCCTCACTGTTGGATTCGAAGAGTGTTCAGCCCCAGAAAAGAACATCAATGTCTTACTTGGAAATTAAACACACACACACAAAAGGCTTCTTTTCTGCCCACATTGAGCTTTGCTTAACTCTAGAAAAGTTTGTCATGCCTGAAAATATGTATCTTTGCCTTCAAGCCAAAGCAAATGCTATAGAGAAACAAAAATACCATATCTTTTGTCTTTGGGAAAATGAATTGTTGAGGATTGTGCTTCAGAAAGATCATCAAAAGACCAAAATGACTCTGCAGAATGAGTTCTGGGAGTTTGGACTGTGGAATGGGAGTCAGGGCCCTCTGTTTCTGACTTTAGGGAGGCATTTAAGCTCTTTGTACCTTTATTCCTCTATTTGAAAATCGAGGATAATACCTGCTGCCTACTTAACCTTGGAGGGATATGTGAGGATTAGTCAATTAAAGTTTGCCAAATGCTTGGAAACCAATGGAGGGGGAAATCTGTATGAACATAAAGCATTATTAACATCCCCCTCTTCCTCTTCTCTCTTCCTAAGGATTGCAGTCCTGGGAGATGCGGTGAACATTACTGTGGTTTTGCTTCTCGTTGCTTTTGTGGAAAGGGGATTTTTCACTTTATCAGCCACTTATTAAATGGTTTGTTTGAAAGTTGTCCTTTCTGTATCATTAAGGGAAGGTTTCTAAACATCTTAGACTGATGGCCAGTATGCCACACCTGGCAAAGCTTCTATTGTGTTTATCTTTAGAATGCAATCGAGAGGCAAAAACAACCATTTTCAGGTAAAATAGTAAGTATAATTTGGAAAAATTTGCCATTAGTAATGCAAAGTTAGTGAAGTACAAAAATAAAGTCAGTTTAGAGCTTTTAATACAATCCTTAAAGAAATTCCCCGTTTTAACTAAAATAGTGATAATACTTTATATTTGTAAACATTGCCCCTCTGGTTCTTACAGCTACCTATAAAATGAGTATAACACAAACTGATCATATTACACTCACTTTACAGATTAAAAAATTGAAATGCAAAGAGGCTAAGTGATTTTTCCCAAAATAATTTAGTTAAGAAATGGCAAAGCCAGAACTAGACTCTATATTTATATAAGAGTTTATAATATAAGATTCTATATATTCTGGTTCCTAGGGCAGCAGATTTTCCCTGGCCGTTATTTTTTCACTATAGACCAAATGATGCCAAGTGATGTTAAAAGTCCAAATATTGTTGCTTTGGTTCTGCGCCACCAAACAGCTAGGTTCTGACACCACCGACCTGGAGATAGCATCAGAGCTCACAAGTTGTGTTGTCCTATAAGACTGCACCTGCTCCCCCTACTTCAGAGGCCAGTCAAAAGTCCAGGTTGTCACCCATGCTCATGCTTGGAGATTCCAATGACCCCCTCCTCAGTTCAGTTCAGTTCAGTTAGTTGCTCAGTTGTGTCCAACTCTTGGCGATCCCATGGACTGCAGCACACCAGGCCTCCCTGTCCATCACCAATTCCCGGCTTTCACTCAAACTCATGTCCATCGAGTTGGTGATGCCATCCAGCCATCTCATCCTCTGTCCTCCCCTTCTCCTCCTGCCCCCAATCCCTCCCAGCATCAGAGTCTTTTCCAATGAGTCAACTCCTCACATGAGGTGGACAAAGTACTGGAGTTTCAGCTTTAGCATCATTCCTTCCAAAGAACACCCAGGGCTGATCTCCTTTAGAATGGACTGGTTGGATCTCCTTGCAGTCCAAGGGACTCTCAAGAGTCTTCTCCAACACCACAGTTCAAAAGCATCAATTCTTCAGCACTCAGCTTTCTTTATAGTCCAACTCTCACATCCATACATGACTGCTGGAAAAACCATAGCTTTGACTAGATGGAAATTTCTTGCCAAGTAATGTCTCTGCTTTTTAATATGCAAGAGAGTTCCAGAAAAACATCTATTTCTGCTTTATTGACTATGCCAAAGCCTTTGACTGTGTGGATCACAATAAACTGTGGAAAATTCTGAAAGAGATGGGAATACCAGACCACCTGATCTGCCTCTTGAGAAACCTATATGCAGGTCAGGAAGCAACAGTTAGAACTGGACATGGAACAATAGACTGGTTCCAAATAGGGAAAGGAGTACGTCAAGACTGTATATTGTCACCATGCTTATTTAACTTATATGGAGAGTACATCATGAGAAACGCTGGGCTGGAAGAAGCACAAGCTGGAATTAAGATTGCCGGGAGAAATATCAATAACTTCAGATATGCAGATGACACCACCCTTATGGCAGAAAGTGAAGAGAAACTAAAAAGCCTCTTGATGAAAGTGAAAGAGGAGAGTGAAAAAGTTGGCTTAAAGCTAAACATTCAGAAAACTAAGATCATGGCATCCTGTCCCACCACTTCATGGGAAATAGATGGGGAAACAGTGGAAACAGTGTCAGATTTTATTTTTGGGGCTCCAAAATCACTGCAGATAGTGACTGCAGCCATGAAATTGAAAGACACTTACTCCTTGGAAGAAAAGGTATGACCAACCTAGACAGCATATTTGAAAGCAGATAGCATATTCAAAGCAGACTTTGCCAACGAAGGTCCATCTAGTCAAGGCTATGGTTTTTCCAGCAGTCATGTATGGATGTGAGAGTTGGACTGTGAAGAAAGCTGAGCACTGAAGAATTGATGCTTTTGAACTGTGGTGTTGGAGAAGACTCTTGAGAGTCCCTTGGACTGCAAGGAGATCCATCCAGTCCATTCTAAAGGAGATCAGCCCTAGGTGTTCTTTGGAAGGAATGATGCTAAAGCTGAAACTCCAGTACTTTGTCCACCTCATGTGAGGAGTTGACTCATTGGAAAAGACTCTGATGCTGGGAGGGATTGGGGGCAGGAGGAGAAGGGGAGGACAGAGGATGAGATGGCTGGATGGCATCACCAACTCTATGGACATGAGTTTGAGTGAAAGCTGGGAGTTGGTGATGGACAGGGAGGCCTGGTGTGCTGCAATCCATGGGGTCACAAAGAGTCGGACATGACTGAGCAACTGAACTGAACTGAACTGCATTGGTCATAACTTTTCTTCCAAGGAGCAAAAGTCTTTTAATTTCTTGGCTGCACTCACCATCTGCAGCGGTTTTGGAGCCCCCCAAAACAAAGTGTGTCACTGTTTCCACTGTTTCTCCATCTATTTGTCAGTAAGTGGTGGGACAGGATGCCATGATCTTAGTTTTCTGAATGTTGAACTTTAAGCCAACTGTTTTCACTCTCCTCTTTCACTTTCATCAAGAGGCTCTTTAGTTCTTCTTCACTTTCTGCCATAAGGGTGGTATCATCTGCATATCTGAGGTTATTGATATTTCTCCCGGCAATCTTGATTCCAGCTTGTGCTTCATCCAGCCCAGCATTTCTCATGACGTACTCTGCATACAAGTTAAATAAGCAGGGTGACAATATACAGCCTTGACGTACTCCTTTCCAGTTTAGCAGCAGTCTGTTGTTACATGTCCAGTTTGCTTCTTGACCTGTATACAGATTTCTCAGGAGGCAGTTCAGGAGGTCTGGTATTCCCATCTCTTTAAAAATGTTCCACAGTTTGTTTTGATCCACACAGTCAAAGGCTTTGGCATAGTCAATAAAGCAGAAGTAGATGTTTTGCTGGAACTCTCTTGCTTTTTCGATGATCCAGCAGATGTTGGCAATTTGATCTCTGGTTCCTCTGCCATTTCTAAATCCAGCTTGAACATCTGGAAGTTCATGGTTCACATACTGTTGAAGCCTGGCTTGGAGAATTTTGAGCATTACTTTGCTAGCTTGTGAGATGAGTGCAATCGTGCAGTAGTTTGAGCATTCTTTGGCATTGCCTTTCTTTGGGATTGGAATGAAAACTGACCTTTCCCAGTCCTGTGGCCCCTGTTGAGTTGTCCAAATTTGCTGGCATATTGAGTGCAGCACTTTCACAGCACCATCTTTGAGGATTTGAAATAGCTCAACTGGAATTCCATCACTTCCACTAGCTTTGTTCATAGTGATCCATGCATTAGAGAATGGCAATGAAGGCAGTTAACCATCAATATATGCAAACTATGAAAGCCAGGTGGGGGCCTCTTTAGCAGTAGTTAAAGGGATGCTCATCTCCTGCAGCATGAAGGCAAAAAAATCAGAGGATTGGGGCCAGGATTTAAGTATAGAATCCATGGCAGAACTCCATGCTCATGAGTTGGAGTTATTAAAATTAAATAACTCAAAGCAAGTTATTTAACTTATATGCAGAGTATGTCATGAGAAACGGAGGTTGATGCTTCACTTATAGTTCACCTACACGAAGTTCGTGGCCCTGTTTGGGAAGGAGTGGGACCCTGAGAGTTAAGATGAAGAATCTAAATCTTCATATTCTACTAGACTCTGGGCCAAGGAAAAAGGCCCATCCCATCTTGTTAAGGATAGTTCTTCCTCCTTACCTGAAGATGAGACAGAGGGTTCTACCTTGCAAAGCAGTGTGTACCCATCCCTATAATCTACCCCACCTCCCCTTGTAATCACCAGAACAATAATTTAGAGTCTAGACACACCACAACCCAGCAGGGGAAGTGAAGCAATTGAAAAGCAAGAAAAGGGATTATACTCCGAAGGAACTGAAAGACATAACCAACATTTATTGTCAAGAGCCAGCAGAATGAAAACGGACTGGATTCTTGGACATGCTCGCTGAAAGGAAATGGAATATAAAGTTGGATAAAGGACAGTTTATAGATATCGGAGCACTAACCCTTGATGCAGGATTAAAGATGATGGCAAGAATCTTGGGAGGCATGCCAAAATTATTGGGGGAAATGACGAAGGAAAGAATTGAAAGGCTGGGAAATTGGGCATATTGAAGTGGCTACATTATGCAGTGTCAAAAACCCTGTTGACTTATTATGATCCGTGAGAGAGTTCAGAGGACATTCCATTTACCAAGGAACATGGGGTGTGCAGGGGACGCCAGCATTGTTAAGAGTCTCGGCGGTGGTTGACCTCTGTAGAATAGGACTGATTTTGGAGGATGCTGTTGCAAAACTGACTCTCGAATAGCACAGTGCTGGTAGACTTCTGAAAAAAATAGAGTCCAGGTGGTAGCGCTTAACTGTCAAAAGCAAAGTGAGCTCAATTATTGTAAAGAGTGGCAAGGTTGGCAGGCGGGGAGTGGCATGACTCATGTAGTGCCATGATGGTAGTTAATGGAACACAGCATCTCCAGGGTCAAGACTGAGCAGGCAACAAAGTTATTTCTCAATCTGTGTAACAAAAGGAAACAAAGGTTCAGAACTACTGCTACAATAAAATGATACAATCCCTTGCTAAGTTTCTGGACCTGATTCAGTTTTTAACCCCAAAACCACTGACTGAAATCAAGGCTGGTTTTCGTGAGTGAAGGACAATGCAAGATCACAGCAAATGCTATCATAATGATTCTCCTTGTCCTCTGGAGGGATCTACAGTCACCTACTTGAGGAACCATGTACTGGGGAAAGGAGACTACTCAAATGTTCAAAAACTGTGTGTTGAGATAAGTACCTGGCTCATCATGGTCAGCTAAGTGTATGGACCCAATCAGTGGTTATTTCTCCAGTCTCTGACTGTGTATTTGGATTATGAAGTTGACAGAATCTCTAAATTGGTTCCTTGGCCTGTGAGTTAAGAATTCTCATAATGAGAAAGGCCAAGTGGAAACCTCTGATACTGTCCCTCCTACCATGGACAAGGTATTAAATTGAAACCAACATTGCGTCCTTGGGAAATAGACTACTGTCAGGCTGGAGGACCTAAAAGATTGGCAGAGTCGGCAGTTTCTGCCCTACCCACATTTAATTCGCCAATGTGGCACCTACAGAAGCCAGATGGACCCTGTGGTATGATAGTGGTTTACTACAAACACAGTCAAGTAGTGGTCCTAATTGTAGTTGTGGTACCAAAAGTGGTTTCTTTCCTGGAGCAGATTAACATGGTATATAACACACTGTATGCAGTCCTGGATCTCGGTGGGATAAATAACAGTACAGACTTATGATCTTGCCCCATGGCCATGTTAACTCTCTCCCTCTGATAATACAGTGACATGACTGGGCATTCCAGAGAGCCACACATTCCTTTACTTGACTGATGGCATCATGTTAATCAGGTCAGATAAGCAAGAAATGCCAAGAATTTTTGGAGGCTTTGGTAAAAGACATGAACTCCAGAAAGTGGGAAATATCTCTAATGGAGATTCAAGGACCTACATATCAATGAAGTTTTCCGGAGTCCAGTGGTTTGGGGCCTGCCAGGACACCCCCTTCAAGGTAAAGAACAAAGAATCATAAGTTGCCCCTTCCACTACGGAGGAAGTATGATGGCTGGTAGGTCTCTCAGGTTCTGGATGTAGCCTCTTACACATTTGGCAATAATGCTGTAACCAAATGTTCATTGTTATGTTCAAAACTTAATTATTTATAAGCTGTTGTGTGTTCAGCCGCTAAGTTGTGTCTGACTCTGCGATCCCATGGACTGTAGCCCACCAGGCTCCTCAGTCCATGGGATTCTCCAGGCAAGAATATGGAGTGGGTTGCCACTCCCTTCCCCAGGGGACCTTCCCAACCCAGGGACTGAACCCAGGTCTCCCACCTTGCAGGCAATGCTTTACTGTCTGAGTTACCAGGGAATTTATTTATACAAACAGTAATTATTTTATTCATAGTTTTGTGGGGCAGGAATCCAGAAAGTGCTCAGCTGGGTGGGTCTCATTTGGGTGTCTCATGTGCTGCAGTCAAACAGTGGTTGAAATTATTATAGAATAGCTGGGGGCAGGGGAGTGGAAGGGAGGGTTGTTAAAAAGCAGTGAGACAGAGCAAATCTGAAACAGCTTGAAGTTGACAATGCCTATTTCTCTCTCTCTCATCTCAGGATCTTTCCAGAGACTCCCTCCATGTTGACCAGCTTGGATTTCCTCATAGCATGGCAGATGGGTTCCAAGAGCATTTTCAGAAAACTAAATAGAAGTTGTACAGTCTTTCCTAAACCAGTCTCAAAAATCATGCAGCATTACTTCTGCTACTCTTCTTTGGTTGGAACTGTCAGAAGTTCCCACTCAGCTTCAATAGCAGGGGACAGACACCACCTCTTTACGGAAGGAGTGTCAAAGGATTTGGGAGTATGTTTTTTAAATGCTAAAGTGTGATAAACTGACTTCAGCACCGATTTTAGAAAAGTCTGGGCAGGATTTTGACTCAACCACTTCCTACTTGCAGGTCTGTGAGCTGTAATACAATCCATCTTCTCAGGAAAGGACTTTTGCTTTCTCTTTGTGCTTTAGCGTGCTCAATAGCATCATGGAAGATAACAATGCTTTTCAGTCAAATTCCTTTGGATGCAAGGAACAAAGACTCACTCATGCTAGTAAAGGTTTCTGGGAAAACAAACCAAGAGTAGCAAAAGCAGCTGCCCTGGAACAGGAGGTGAAGATTCAGCAGCAGGTGACCTCAGCAGCAGGAGGTCATGCTTCTTTCATTTATCTCATTTGGCTCTTCTCTACCTTTCAGTTTCCCCCTCCTATTCCCTGCTCACCTTCTACTGTCTCTGTGTCTTTTCTTTCCCTTTCACTTCTGATAATGAATTGATTTTGCTCTCTTAGAACCTCAGTTAGTACCATGGCCTCTCCAGCTTCTTCCCACATCAGGGCATTTCTACATCAGTTCTCACCACTGTCATATTCTTTAGGAATTTCCCAGTTCAAATTCCCAGGAAATTTTCAGGGGTCAAAGTGGATTGTCTCTGTTTGGGTAACATCATGTTCTTGTTCACTGATTGACCACTTGTATGAGGAAAGGCTCAGCTCTTAGCAACTGACATTGGAAGGAAAAGGCAGCCATGATTGGCACAGCTATATCTTCACCAGTAGAGTCCAGTGTAGATGTCGACCTCCAAAGAACCGTGGTGTGGATCAATTAAAACAGGAAAAGTCAAAAGTATTGTAAAATATTAAGTTATCTAAGAAGATGTGATATTATGTTTTAAACATACAGAGTACCCGTATATTCACTTTCTAAATACCAATATATCAAGTTAGGGTTTCTCAGATGGTGCTAGTGGTAAAGAACCTGCCTGCCAGTGTAAGAGACATTCAATTCCCGCCTCGGGAAGATCCCTTGGAGGAGGGCATAGCAACCCACTCCAGTATTCTTGCCTGGAGAATCCCATGGACAGATGAACCTGGCAGACTATAGTCCATAGGGTCACAAAAAGTTGGACGTGACTGAAGCAACTTAGCATGCATGCATGCGTATCAAGTTCACATCCTTGCTAATTAATCTAGCAAACTGGTATTTGCTGATTAATGTTTTGTTTCCATGAACGATTATTGTGACTGCTCTTCCCTGACATCCAGCTACATGCTAGCTTTGTTAGGTCCTCTAAGCATTGAGACTGACTCAAATGTCAAGCAATTAGATGTTCAAATCATGCCATGCTAACTAATATATAGATTATAGCATTATATTTTCTTGGATTCTGTTTAAAAAGGGGGAAACTCAAATTATTCTTAGATCAATAATAAAGTCTTGAAAGGCATCTGTTTCTAACTGCATGTTGTATGTACTTAAATCTGTATTGAAAAATTACACTGTAAATGTTTTGTAGGCTTTTTCTTTTTCAGTCATTTCAGTCTCTCACTGTCTCTCACTTCTTAATCAATTCCTCTTTTCTCAAAACAGACTGCCTTGCCATCGAGCTATCAACTAATAATTTTCTAGAGCTCAAAATGAAAAGAAAAACCTAATCAAACAAATAAACAAAGTAAAGCTTCAGGAACCTTTGTACCTGAACAATTATGCTAAGGCATCCAGCTAGCCCTCTGCACACGGTGGGTTGAATTCAAATGGGCACCTGAGATGGTGATTTTTTTTTCTAACTTAAGAGTTTTTTAAAAATCCAAAATGAATTTCCTTTTCCTTGTCTTCAGGAAAGCCTGCAAATACCAAATCCACTATGAGAGAGATTTAATTTCCCTTTTGGTCTATGACACAGCACAATTATCTGTGGATGTTTAAAGAAAATTCATAAAGCAGAATGAGCTTAGTTCACACCAGATAAAGCCCCTATGAAATGATGCCATGGTTGGCGTCATCTGTTGACGTTCATGCATGATTCAGCACCTCTAGACAACAATTTGGAGGAAATCTGCTTCTCCATTACAAGCCAGGCTCTGCCCTTTTGCTGGAAATTGAAAGGATCAAAATTCTCAGCTTTTAAGGCTGACTACCTCCTGTGACATCTAGCACCCAGGAGCAATCCAGAGCCTCTTTCTGGTGTTTTCTCTACATGCCATTCAGTGCATAGTAGACAGGAGGCATCCAGGTGATTGACAGACATCTCGCTTGTCCTCTGGCTGCTTTTGCATCTGTTGATACAGCCCCTGTGTTTATATGTGTGATTAGGCTGAGGCTTTCTGGGTCAGCCACCCACGGATTGTATCAAAAATAATCAATCTTATTTGACTGTCTTAACATTTTGGCTATTTTAGTTGTTAAGGCAACCAGATCTGATGAAGTATTCACTCATCAATTTGATGTTCAGCAATCGTCTGTCATGGTTCTGAAGCTGGAGGGAAAATAAAAATAAAAATCAACTGTCAAAACAGTCAATCCAAAACAATCAATCCAATCATGAATTTCTCCCTGACACCAGAGACCATTGTTTCCCCTTTCCCTTATTTTTCCTCCTCCTTTGCCTCCTCCTCTTCTCCTGAGATCTGTGCCTCCCACAGTTTCTTTCCTCTAGTGAAGCTGATGAACAGCAGAGAAGGGAGATATTTTAGGTTCACAAAGGCTTACATTTTCCTAAAAGGTTTCCCTTTACTTTGTTTTGATGTTTGATAATTTTTGGCTAAATTATCCTAAAAGGTCCTAAAAGGATGGATACATAAAATGTATGGCAAATGTTACTCTGAATGGAGAATTTCAGGAGCAATGTCCTTTGCTTTCTCTTTCAAGATGAATTTCCCTTTTTGGGGAGTGCAGCTCCAAAGTCAGCCACAGGCAGCTGGCTTGCACAGTCCCTTCCTGTCCCCTGAGTCTGTTCCAACCTCCTTGGAACAGAAGAGCTCCGAGTCTGGCCCTGGTGTGGGATGTGGCTGGCTTTCCAAGTTGGAAAATGTGTTAGTAATTACTTTTTACTGCTGTCTCCGTTTGAATTTCCAGACTTCTGCCCCCTCTCCCAGCCTGCGTTTCTCCACCCAGCTTCCTACCTCATTCTGACTGCTAATTTAACCCTGGCTCCCTTCCTCCAGAAACATTTGACCTTGTGCAAGAACTTGGCATCAATTTCTCTCCTCTGCTGGACTAGGGCAATTAGCATCAGCAGGCAACCCTGCCAGACCGCCTGCCTGTTGTCCTCTGGGCTCTGCCTGGTACAATAGCAGGCCTCTGTTTCCAGGCAAAAGGGCAGTGGCCACTAGTTGCATTTGCCAGGAGACCTTTTCCAACATTTTGCTTCAAGATGTTGTTACCAGGGATGTGGACTAAACCCAATTAGCTTGCTTAGTGAAGTAACCTATGGGGAAAAAATGTAGAAGCATCGAAATCTCCTTACCTCACATATTCCTGCTTTAGATTTGAAAGAATTCTCTTGGTTTCTCCTATCAAGAAAGGTTATTCTATGTTGATTGATAACCTGGAAAAGGCTATAAAGAAAGTAAGAGTTGTTTTACTTGCTTAAGAGAACAAACTTCGCAATCACTTAAGAAATGCCCATTTCTTCCTTTTGTTGATAAGTTGATTGCATACCATTTTAATCTTCCCATTAATTAGTCCCCAAGAACAATTACAGGGTAGAGTTTCATAACTGAAATAAGAACATATAGGTACTTGAGAATAATGCCACTTCAGTTTCTTAAAAATCGTCCACAATTCCATATTCTCACTAATTCCTTATTCTCACTAACATGAATGAGTGGGTTTCATGTTATATGTGTGTGAATGTATATCCTTAAAGTTTATAGACTAGAACTGTCTTTGTAAAATACCTTGGGTTATAGAGATTCATTTTAGAGCTAGAAATTGGTTGAGGAGAGATTGGGATAGAAATTACAAATGGAAACATGGACTCTACTCATTATGATACATATTCTATATCACTCAGACTATGAAATGCAAAATACATAGTACAAATATGCATACACATACCTACATGTGTATGTATACATATAACACACATGTATAAAATGCATAGTATGGAATGAAACTCTGAGTAAGCCAGTCTATCTATTTATTGTGCAGGAGGAAGTATCAAACGTAGGGATCTAAATGACAAGACCTCTATGTCTTAGGAGATGCACGTCCAGAAACGGGTATCCTCCATATTGTTTCCACTTCCCAGAGGAAGGAAAACTGAGACTGTTTTTCTCACAGTGTCCTTTTCCCTGCCCCCACATCAGAGGACTAGTACCTTAATTAAGTTCGAGTGTTCAGTAATGACGTTCACTACTACTACTACTAAGTCACTTCAGTCGTGTCTGACTCTGTGCGACCCCATAGACGGCAGCCCACCAGGCTCCCCGTCCCTGGGATTCTCCAGGCAAGAACACTGGACCGGGTTGCCATTTCCTTCTCCAATGCATGAAAGTGAAAAATGAAAGTGAAATCGCTCAGTCGGGTCCTACTCTTAGCCACCCCATGGACTGCAGCCTACCAGGCTCCTCCTTCCATGGGATTTTCCAGGCAAGAGTACTGGAGTGGGGTGCCATTGACATTCACTACATATATCCAAAAAGAGTTTGTGAGAGCAAGAACACATGCTCTGAAACCAAAGCCTTGGCCTTAGCTGTGAAACTGTCAAAGTATGACAGTATAAGGTAAAAACTTGACTCTTGTGCAAACATACAAAGAGCACATGTCAAAATTCATTTAATTTATTAATGAGGGAAGCATTAGGATTATAATACTGGTTCAAAAATTGGAAAGATTGAATGCATACCTATAGATAGACAGATGGGAAGGAAGGAAGGATAGAAGGAGGGGAGGAAGAAATGTGTCTCCATGGAATTATATTCTCTACTGGACAAAAGTCATTTGCATTGTTATCAGACAAAAATCTACAAGTTAACCTAGAGTTTCACAGAGTTTAGGACTAATCAATAGTAAGTAGTAAGTCAAACAAAGGTACATTCTGTAAGAGAATTAACAATCTGTAGGCTCGAATTAGGTAAAGCTCTAGTATAATGTTGAAAGGATATATAAGATTCTTTTTGCCTTATTTTCACATTTAGGATAATTTTTCTTAACAAGATGTAGGGCATATTACCTCAAATCTCTCTGAACTTCAATGCTTTTATTTGAAAAGGGGGACTAACAATATCTACCTTATGGGGTTGTTGTAGGATTTAAATGAAATTGTATATATAAGGCACCTCCCACAACACGTCATACAAGGTAATTACCTTCCCTCCAAGTAGTCCTTTAATTCATATTATATGACATCATGCCGTCCAGATCTCTTTAAATTGGCACCTCCTTGTATTACCAGGGATCAAGACCATCCCCATGGAAAAGAAATACACAAAAGCAAAATGGCTGTCTGGGGAGGCCTTACAAATAGCTGTGAAAAGAAGAGAAGTGAAAAGCAAAGGAGAAAAGAAAAGATATAAACATCTGAATGCAGAGTTCCAAAGAATAACAAGAAGAGATAAGAAAGTCTTCTTCAGCGATCAATGCAAAGAAATAGAGGCAAACAACAGAATGGGAAAGACTAGGGATCTCTTCAAGAAAATCAGAGATATCAAAGGAACATTTCATGCAAAGATGGGCTCGATAAAGGACAGAAATGGTATGGACCTAACAGAAGCAGAAGATATTAAGAAGAGATGGCAAGAATACACAGAAGAACTGTACAAAAAAGATCTTCACGACCCAGATAATCATGATGGTGTGATCACTGACCTAGAGCCAGACATCCTGGAATGTGAAGTCAAGTGGGCCTTAGAAAGCATCACTATAAACAAAGCTAGTGGAGGTGACAGAATTCCAGTTGAGCTATTCCAAATCCTGAAAGATGATGCTGTGAAAGTGCTGCACTCAATATGCCAGCAAATCTGGAAAACTCAGCAGTGGCCACAGGACTGGAAAAGATCAGTTTTCATTCCAATCCCAAAGAAAGGCAATGCCAAAGAATGCTCAAACTACCGCACAATTGCACTCATCTCACACGCTAGTAAAGTAATGCTCAAAATTCTCCAAGGCAGGCTTCAGCAATATGTGAACCGTGAACTTCCTGATGTTCAAGCTGGTTTCAGAAAAGGCAGAGGAACCAGAGATCAAATTGCCAACATCTGCTGGCTCATGGAAAAAGCAAGAGAGTTCCAGAAAAACATCTATTTCTGCTTTATTGACTATGCCAAAGCCTTTGACTGTGTGGATCACAATAAACTGTGGGAAATTCTGAAAGAGATGGGAATACCAGACTACTTGATCTGCCTCTTGAGAAATTTGTATGCAGGTCAGGAAGCAGTAGTTAGAACTGGACATGGAACAACAGACTGGTTCCAAATAGGGAAAGGAGTACGTAAAGGCTGTATATCGTCACCCTGTTTATTTAACCTATATGCAGAGTACATCATGAGAAACGCTGGACTAGAAGAAACACAAGCTGGAATGAAGATTGCCGGGAGAAATATCAATAACCTCAGATATGCAGATGACACCACCCTTATGGCGAAAGTGAAGAGGAACTAAAAAGCCTCTTGATGAAAGTGAAAGTGGAGAGTGAAAAAGTTGGCTTAGAGCTCAACATTCAGAAAACGAAGATCATGGCATCTGGTCCCATCACTTCATGGGAAATAGATGGGGAAACAGATGGGGAAACAGTGGAAAGAGTGTCAGACTTTATTTTTCTGGGCTCCAAAATCACTGCAGATGGTGACTGCAGCCATGAAATTAAAAGACGCTTACTCCTTGGAAGGAAAGTTATGACCAACCTGGATAGCATATTCAAAAGCAGAGACATTACTTTGCCAACAAAGGTCCATCTAGTCAAGGCTATGGTTTTTCCTGTGGTCATGTATGGATGTGAGAGTTGGACTGTGAAGAAGACTGAGCGCCAAACAATTGATGCTTTTGAACTGTGGTGTTGGAGAAAACTCTTGAGAGTCCCTTGGACTGCAAGGAGATCGAGCCAGTCCATTCTGAAGGAGATCAGCCCTGGGATTTCTTTGGAAGGAATGATGCTAAAGCTGAAACTCCAGTACTTTGGCCACCTCATGGGAAGAGTTGACTCATTGGAAAAGACTCTGATGCTGGGAGGGATTGGGGGCAGGAGGAGAAGGGGACGACAGAGGATGAGATGGCTGGATGGCATCACTGACTCAATGGACGTGAGTCTAAGTGAACTCTGGGAGTTGGTGATGGACAGGGAGGCCTGGCGTGCTGCGATTCATGGGGTCGCAAAGAGTCAGACACGACTGAGCAACTGATCTGATCTGATCTGATCTGTATTACCAAAATATTGGTAATTGATGGTTATAATGATGATCTTGAGACTCTTTGCAGGCTTCTATACCATTAGAGATAAAATTATGTGCTCAGCATAGTATTAATGTTAACTGCAATTTATTATGTTTCACTTTATAAAGTCATTATCCATAGAATCCAACTCCATTAGAACAAAATAACCAGTTAACCAAAGCTATATTTTCCAGATTATTAAGCATAAAGAAAAATTTTACCAATTATTTTTACTTGGAATAATAATTTGAATCCAGAGGTGCCTGTGTTAAGTGGTAGCTTTGAACAAACACCTTCTAAATTTTCTTCCAACTCTGAGATTTTATAATAAGTTGAAAAGTATATTTGAGAAAAAACACACAGAAGGAGAAAGTTTGTATATTTTAGTTCTTAGAAAAAAAGAACACAATTGTATCCTAAAAATAATGACTTCAGGGATGCATTTTTATTTCTTTTAAAACATGTAATTATAGGCAATTTCGAATAAAGAGAAAATAACAAAATGCTCAGGTCAATGTTTAACACAATATATAACACATATTAATAATAGTCAATATTTAACACATCTTAATATTTATCCATGTCTCCTTGAGACTGAAAAAAGTAAGCTATAACTAGATTTCTCTTTCATCCTCACCTTTCTCCCTTCCCCCATCTTCCATCCCCCAAATGACACTGTTAGACTAAAGTTGATCTATATCCGTATGGTAATGTTATGCATTGAAAACACTTGATGGCATTATTTTGTGAAAGTTTAGGCTTTACTCAAATGATATCATATGCTATATGACAATTTTCAACATCTTTTGTCCACTCACCATTAGGTTCTTTATCTGTGCAGATATATCTAGCCTATTTTACTTTGTATTCCAAAATGTAATTATTCTGTAATTTGTTGAACCACTTTTTTACTGAGTTATTATCTCCAATTTTTTGCTAGAACAACTCTGCAAAGCTGTCTTTGTATACACAAAGAATGCCCTATAGGAAAGGTGCACCTTTTACTGTGGTAAGTATGGCCAAATTGCCCTCTGAAGGAATAATACTGATTTATATGTTGGCTAGCATGAAGGGGATGACAGAGGATGAGATGGCTGGATGGCATCACTGACTCGATGGACGTGAGTCTGAGTGAACTCCGGGAGTTGGTGATGGACAGGGAGGCCTGGCATGCTGCGATTCATGGGGTCGCAAAGAGTCGGACATGACTGAGTGACTGATCTGATCTAGCATGAAATTTTCATATGATTACGGTCATTTGCTTTTCCTTTCCAGTAAAGTGCCTGTTCATAATCTGTGCCCATTTTCTAATAGAGTGCTTCTTTTTCCATACTGATTGTGTAAGTGTGCTCTGTATGTGTACGTGTGTGTTTGCATGTTTTATAATCCTTTGAGGTTATATGCATTAAAAATATTTCCTCCTAGTACTGGTTTGTATTTTCAATTAATTTATGTAATATATATTCTTTTCACTTGAATGTAGTCCATTTTCCACTCTTAAGAGGTAGTGTATAGAGCAGTGACTCTAGCATAGATCTTGAATATCTAGGATCATCTCACACCTCTGCCGCTTACCACACAGGTTAAGGAAGTGAACAGTCTCTTCAGGCCTTGGTCTTTTATGAAGATCATAATAATAATGGCCCTTGATCTTCATAAAAGACTGAGGGCTGGAGAGACTGTTCACTTCCTTAACCTGTGTGGTAAGTGGCAGAAGTGTAACCTAGGGTTTTCATGAGGTTTACACAAATTAGCATATATAAGGTACTCAAAATATTGTATACAAATAGAATAACAAAATAAATATTGGCTTATTGTTATTATATTACTTTATGGTGTGCATTTTTATGTCTCATTTAAGAAATATTTTTCTGCCCTGATAGAAAAAATATCTTAAATTTTTCATTCAAAGTTTTTAAATGTTGCTTCTATGCTGATATATCTGGAATTTTTTTTAAAGCATGGGATGGGTAGGCAATGTATTTTTTCTCACAAAAATAGCCATTTTCAAGCAGTATTTATGGATAGCTTATCTTTTTCTCATAATGCTACCTCTGTCATGTATATCTCAAATATTTATGGCCAGACAATGGGTTCTTAATTTGTTTCAATTCTATGCTGTTTCAATGACTATAGTTTTATAAAACACCTGCAAAAAAGTTAGTATGGGTCTTCCCTCCTTATTCTTTTTCAAAATTGTCTTGACTCTTACTGACTTTTTGCCCTTCCACATGAATTTTAGAGTCAGGTTGTCAAATTCTACGAAAAATCCAACTAGTTCAATTTGGTTTTGAAGAAGGTTCAATTACAAGAGTAGATTTCATCCTAAGAAAGTTCATTTGTACTACACGTTGGCAGCACATTATGTGAAAAAAGCCCTGGATGAAGATTTGAAGATTTGGGTATGAACTCTTTGGGACAAACCTATTCATAACTATAGGCTTCAGTTTCTTCATCTGTAGAAGAGGCTGGACCATGCTCATAGAACCTAAAACAGTACTCCTCAAAAAGTAAGCCCTAAAAGAGCAGCATCAGCATCCCTTGGCAAAAGGATAGCAAATTAGAATCAGAAATCTGAAGGCAGAGTCCAGGAATCTATGTTTGACAAGCATTTCAGGTGATTCATACTTATGGCATGAATGCTAATTTTGTGTCAACATGACTAGTCTATGGTTTCCGATCAAGCAGTGTTCTAGACGTTTCTTCAGAGAAATTTTTTTAGATGAGATTACATTTAAATCAATGAAATTTGAATAAAGCAGATTACCCAGCATAATGAGTAAATGAGTGAGTCCCACCCAATCAGTTGATGGCTTTAATAGAAAACGGACTGACCTACCCTCCTGGGAAGAGAGAATTATAACATCAGACCACCTCTGGACTCAAACGGCAGCTCTTCCCTGGGTGTCCAATCTATTGGCTTATGCTGTAGATTTTGAACCCGCCAAGCCTCTGTAATCACATGAGTGAATTTCTTAAAAAAAAAAAAAAATCTATCTATCTATCTATCTATATATATATATATACACACACTATATTTACAAATTTTATATACTCTCCTCTTATTGGTTCTGTTTCTCGGAAAACCCAGACTAATACACACAGTAAAGTTTGAGAAGCTCATCTTCCAATGCACCTGGCATAGCTCCATTTTTTATGTATGACTTGTCCAGATTCATTCATTTGTGGAAGAGCTATGGCTAGAATCTAGGTCATAAGACACCCAGTTTGATGTGTTTTCTGCTGTGCTCTGCTTGTTAGGGAAAATCCCCTATAAGGAAAATAAACTGTTTATGTTGAGTGGGTGGGTAAAAGAGTAGAAATTTTATTTCCACAATGAATTAATTTGAGTTCCATTTAAATAAGAAGTTCACCTGGTAATTCATTTATAAATTTCTATAAGCTTGACAGAAAAAGCAGCAGCAGGGGGCTGAAATATTAGGGCTAAATACCCATTTAAAGCTGAATCATAAATGAAAATAAAGTATCTCTGAAATGAAAACATGAGACAATATAAGCTTCTTTTAGCAAAAATATTTTATTTCCCTACGCAATGTGTATGTGTCAATAGAGCCGTAGACAAAGTGTGGACTTAAGTTCGGTGTGCTCATCCACTTGGGCCTAGAAAGCATTTAGTGGGAGAAATTACTCACTCAGGCTCCAGGAATGTGAGAGCCTAATAAGGGAGAAAGAGTAAATGCAACACCAGGCTTCATCCACTTCCTAGGAACATCCCTAGATGTGGGCAGAAGAGTTAACACAGAAGGATCTAGTTTTTGGTCCCTAGACAGTCAGAAAAATGTCCACAGTGTAAGCATTTTGTCACTGTGGGATGTACTCTCCAGGAGCTGATCTGAACTCCTACCCAGCAAGTCGATGACCCTGTGGGTCCCCAGGGCCTACACTTTGTTTCTGAATGTATGAACTGATCACTATCAGAGAGATTTTGCTGACTTGCACTCCATGGTGGATTAGGCCTTATCGAGTAATCAGTGGATTTAGAAAAAGGGAAATAAAAAAGAGCATCTTCCAGTCAGGCAGATCTCTTTTCTCACCATGTGAAGCTCAAAACACACAGAACCGTGACTATTTTTAACAACCGGGAGACTTTGCAGAGAGAGGAAGTTAATCCTCTCGTGTGGAATATAAGCTTGGACACACAGACATTTATAACCCTTTATCTTGACTGGAAAGTCTAGTGTTTTCAAATGACTCTAGGTTGTCTGAGGCTGACCCAGGGCCTTATTAGAATTTAGCATCTCCTCTGGCACCACTCTCTCACCAGGGTAGAGAGCCTTCACTGAGTCAGTCAGGGAGGCACTGGGAACACTGCATGAATATTTATAAGTGAAATGTATTAATAGAGCTTAGAGAACCTCTATCCCCAAACCTCCAAGAGACAAAAGAAACATCCAAGGGAGATCACTGACTAGAATTTTTTAAGCTACTGATATTTTAAAATCTATTATTTTTAAATGGCACCTCTCTTTCCAGCATCTGAATGGGGAATTTCAAATACACACTGCCCATTCCGAGCCTTTATCACTTGTCCTCTTAGGAACTCTATTGGGAAACTTTCTTTTGAGTTTATCAGACCTGACTCTCCAAAGAGAAAGCAACAAAGCCAGTGGGTTTCACAAATGCATATGCTCTCGTTAAAATAGCTGTCCCTTCTCTCAGAGAGCCTCCTGTAAAAGCATTTTAATTCCCCAACTAAAATGTAGTTCAGCCTTTATTCCACTAAGCCAATTTGTTTATGTTTCCAAGTTCAATCACAATCTATTTGTAAAACCTATTTAGAATCAGAGTCACATAGCCAGAAATGATCATGCTCTAATTTCCTTATTAGAGAGATTCTTGTTGCAGCTGGCAGCCTGATTTGACTGCTCCCAGAGTCTGGAGCGACATGTTCTTTCCCTCGTTTTCCGATTTTATTCTTCATTCCTTTTGTTCCCTAACACCACCCCCTCCCCAACATACAAATATCAAGCCAGAATGAACAATTGCTGATGTTGTTGATTAGGTGGAAGTGAAATAAGAAACTGTCACCTTTTTGCCTGCAAAAGAGAAAGGAAGGAAATGTTCACAAAATGCACCATAAAAAGGAGGCTTTAGGATTCAGATAAAAGGTCAATTATTTCAAAGGACTTTGGGAGAATGACGTTTTCTGGATAATTGAATGAGAATTAAAGTAGAAAATCAATGCAACATTTGAGAAGACTTATTTCATCTACTTTTTCTTACAATTTTTTTTCTTTATAAAACAGGTGAGTTGATCTTTCTGATATAGCAAGATGTCTTTTCAAGGTAATTTAACAATTCTCTAACAAAGCAGAGGCTTGAAGTGTCTGTGTCTGCATGAGTTAGTGAAATCTTACTCATCCTTTAAGGTCTGGTTCAAATGTTATTCTGTAGAGATTCCACCAGCGTTTCACTATTGTCCTAATGTAATAAAGTCATTCGTTTTATATAGTATTAAAAATTCCACTAGTCCAAGCAGAAGAGTCTATGAAATCTGCTAAGGTGCTTCCATTTGGTTTATGAAAGTGAAAGAGTTAGTCAGTCAGTCGTGTCTGACTCTGTGACTCTGTGGATTGTAGCCCATTTTGTTCCTCCCCTGTCCATGGGATTCTCCAGGCAGGAATACTGAAGTGGGTAGCTATTCCCTTCTCCAGGGGAATCTTCCCAACCCAGGGATCAAACTTGGGTCTCCTGCATTGCAGGCAGATTCTTTACCATCTGAGCCATCAGGGAAGCCCCATTTGCTTGAATGGTGGCAAAATTAATATCATATCATAAGGTTCACCTGTAAGAGATTATCAATTGCCCAGAGACTCTATGTGCTATGTCTTTCAAGTTAAATTAGACTGAGAAACAACACTGCCTACTAATAAATAAATGTCAAATATTAATAAATATGTAACACCTGTCATTCAGCACTAAGCTTGTTCTCCAGAAGAGTCTGGGGAACAGAGAATCAGGCATGTTCCAGATCTAAAATATGGAGGTTTACTTTGAATTGGGTGATCTGACCCCACTTGAGGTCATATATTAGTTTGTGTAAACAGCCAACCTCATACAACCTCGTCACTCATGCTTCCAAATCTCTTTGGGATTCCTCCACCACTCACTCAGACTTTCTGTCTTCCTTTCATCCACTGCTGAAATACCACCTTCTCCATAATTGACTTCTTTGGTGGCTCAGATGGTAAAACGTCTGCCTGCAATGCGGGAGACCCGGTTTCAATCCCTGGGTTGGGAAGATATCCTGGAGAAGGAAATGGCAACCCACTCCAGTACTCTTGCCTGGAAAATTCCATGGACAGAGGAGCCTGGTAGCCTACAGTCCATGGGGTTGCAAAGATTTGGACATGACTGAGCGACTTCACTTCATTTCACGTCCATAATTGACTTAAGACACACACTGCTTATTGCCCACCCAGTATTCATTCATTTTTAACAATTTTCCTTAACAACTGAACCTTGAATTTATCCAAGGTGTATGCATCCAGTTTTCCAGATTCTCAGTGATCAGGAAACCCATATGACCAAGTTCTGACCAAGGAGATGAAAAAGGAATTCATTGGGTGCAACTCACAGGCACTTTTTTGGAGACAACTTCAGTTGGCATGCTCCTGGGTTCTTTAACCTTTATCTTGCCCTTTCTCTCCTTCTCACCTGCCACCTGCACTTAGTGTCTGAAAGAACAGCAGCCGTTTTATAATGTTAAGAATGGTGAAACAGTGAGATGAATGGAATCTGGACTCTTGGTGACATCGCTGACTCATGCTAGCCTTGGACTACCTAACTCTGACTTTCCATGGCATGAGACCAGTAAACTCCTTTCCTGTCTCAGCTATCTTTTATTGGGTTTTGTTACCTGCAGCTGGGAAACAATCCCGACAGATACACTCTTCTGAACCAGTTGAGAGGCCTAGAGTGAATCTGCCTGGGACAGGGAAAGTCACTACCCTACAATCTCCTTTTACAATAATGCTTAACAGGAATTTCAGAGAAACTGGCAATCTACACCAGTGGAATCCCCAGAGGTCATCAAGCCCTCTTATTTTTAACTGTTTTTAGAATTTCCAGATAAAATATTTTCATTTGTTAAATCTAGGAATTTTACCCTTTTTTGGCAGGGGGAACTGTGTCAAATGTTTTATAGGCTTTCCAAAACATCTTGAACGTTTTGTAACTTTATTACTTTCTACATGTTCTGTGATTACTACATTGTGGTTTCTATACAATGCTCTTTATTGATGTTTACCCATGTGTTTACCCTATATTAAGTGCTTCCAATCTGCGAAGTTTTATAGATGTGTATACACACACACACATTTTTCCCTTCTTGTCAACTGGCTCTGCGTTACTGTCAGAAAGCTGTCTATAGCATTTTGATCTCAATTCAGTTCATTTCAGTCACTCAGTCCTTTCTGACTCTTTGCAACCCCATGGACTGCAGCACTCCAGGCTTTTCTGTCCATCACCAACTCCTGGAGCTTGCTCAAACTCATGTCCATCAAGTTGGTGATGCCATCCAGTCATCTCATCCTCTGTTGTCCCTCCCCTTCTCCTCCTGCCCTCAATCTTTCCCAGCATCAGGGTTTTTACAATGAGTCAGTTCTTTGCATCAGGTGGCCAAAGTATTGGAGTTTCAGCTTCAACATCAGTCCTTCCAATGAATATTCAGGGTGATTTCCTTTAGGATGGATTGATTGGATCTCCTTGCAGTCCAAGGGACTCTCAAGAGTCTTTTGCAACACCACAGTTCAGAAGCATCAATACTTCAGTGCTCAGGTTTCTTTTTGCTCCAACACTAATATCCATACATGACTACTGGAAAAATCATAGCTTTGACTAGATGGACCTTTGTTGGTAAAGTAATGTCTCTGTTTTTTAATATGCTATCTAGGTTGGTCATAGCTTTTCTTCCAAGGAGCAAGCATCTTTTCATTTCATGGTTGCAGAGACCATCTGCAGTGATTTTGGAGCCCCCCAAAATAAAGTCTGTCACTGTTTCTATTGTTTCCCCATCTATTTCCCATGAAGTGATGGGACCGGATGGCATGATCTTAGTTTTCTGAATGTTGAGTTTTAAGTCAACTTTTTCACTCTCCTCGTTCACATTCATCAAGAGGCTCTTCAGTTCCTCTTCGCTTTCTGCCATAAGGGTGGAGTCATCTGTGTATCTGAGGTTATTGTTATTTCTCCCAGCAATCTTGATTCCAGTTTGTGCTTCATCCAGCCTGGTATTTCTCATGATGTATTCAACATATAAGTTAATACGCAGAGTGACAATATACAGCCTTGACGTATTCCTTTCCCAATTTGGAGTCAGTCCATTGTTCCATGTCCGGTTCTAACTATTTCTTCTTGACCTGCATACAGATTTGTCAGGAGGCAAGTAAGGTGGTCTGATATTCCCGTCTCTTTAAGAATATTCCATAGTTTGTTGTGATCCACATAGTCAAAGGCTTTAACTTTTTGTAATCAATGAAGCAGAAGTAGATATTCTTTTGGAATTCTCTTGCTTTTTCTATGATCCAACAGATGTTGGCAATTTGATTTCTGGTTCCTCTGCCTTTTCTAAATCTAGCTTGAACATCTGGAAGTTCTCAGTTCATGTACTCTCGGAACCTGTCTCGGAGAATTTTGAGCATTACTTTGCTAGCAAAATCTACATTTTAAGAAGACTCCCAGGTAATTCCTATGCACATTGATGTTTAAGAAGCACTGATCTAAAACAACAGTTTTCTGACTTAGTGTATATCAGAATCACCTGTGGGGCTGAATAAAATACAGATTTCTGAGCCCCACTTCCAGTATTTCAGATTCAGTAGGTCTGGGAGTGCTGAGAATTTGCTTTCCTAACAAGTTCTCAGATGGTGCTGATTTGGCTGTCTTCGGACCACACTTCGGAAAACCACTGCTCTAAAGAAAACAAAGTGGCAGAATTGGCAAAAATTCAGTGGCTTAATAACCAGAAGCTTTGCATATTCGCTTTTATTCCTCAAGTAGCTAGCCGTGTGACCTTGAGAGGGCCTTTGCGCTCTCTACGGCTCTTTTCCTCACTGGTAAACACAATGATCTGAGGATCAGCTCAAGCACAGCACTTGTCTTCTCAATTCTGTGTACATGTCTCCGCTCTGCACTGTCAGCTCCTGAAACCAGGAACCATATTTTAATTATCATTTTATCCCCAGTGAGACCCTCGAAGTCTCTTGGTTGTATGAGTGCATAAATGAGCAAATAAAGAAATGAATCCAAGACATAATATCCTGGTTGTGAAAGCATTTTAAAAATGAAAGAGGAGCTGCCCTGGTGACCCAGTGGCTAAGACGCCAGGCTCCCTGGGCAGGGGGCCTGAGTTCAATCCCTGGTTGGGGAACTAAAGATCCCACATGCCACAGCAAGATCTGGTGCAGCCAAATAAATAAAAATAAGTATTAAAAAGAAAGATATTTTTATGACTGTTGTATATGGTACCTAGTTCTTCAAAACTGTTGATTAAACACAAGAGTTTCAAGGACACAGATGATCATGAAAACAACAGCATCAAGAACTAATTAATATTCATCGTGATAATATCAGACTAAATGCAAAAGATAATCATAATTGATGAAGAAGACATATTCCAGATATTGAATCCAGTAGGCATGGAAACTATAAGACACCAGGAAGTGTGATCTGATGTGTCACGAGGGAGATGAAGATTGGAGCAATTAAACCAGACTCAGGGCCAGCCAAAAATTCTAGCAAACTGGCAGCCAACTTCTGCTTTAAGGGTGAGTCAGAGGATTTCTGGGAAGAGGACTCTGCAGTTTCAAGTCTGGCAATTCAGCACTCTCTTTCATGGTGTTTGGAGTGGAGAGCGAGCAGGGTACAGGTTTGTCTGCATTCCAGCCCCTCTCAGCACACAGTCCCTCTAGGATCCCTGCATGACCTCAAAAGAGCAGTTCAAACCTCCAAGCCAGATCTAGGCTCTAACTCTCATTTTATAGGTCCTGCTGCTTGCAAGGGACTCAAACTGGCTTAGAATTCTTCTGCTCCCAATGGACCAGGGTGTGACACTAAGAAAGCGTACAACTTCCTTGTTACTTTAGAAACTGTTCAAGTTCCCCTGCGGGCTACCTGCCTTACCTTGTCTAATGGCAATAAAAGCAAGAACCAAATATTTCTGCCTGTGTCAAGAGAATAATGTTGAAAGAAAGGAAAATTGGATCAACAGTTCTATATATAAGAAGATGAGCAGCTGAATGTGATCAGGGGCTAGAATATTTTATTAAGAGGGAGTAGATGTCCTTGGTACGTGAAAACTCAAATTTGTTTCCTCAAGAAGTTTTCATTTTCCTCTGCTATGTACCTCTGTCATCTACTTGCTTGCATTAATTTTTGTTTTTTTAGAATAAAATGCAGCATACAACTAGGCAATGATGTAACGGGGTTTAATTAACGTTTGGGAAGTATTTTGAGTTTCTTCGATGAACCATGTCGGCTGCCACTCAGAGACTAATGGCACAATATTCCTGCTGGTTGTTAAGATTTTACAGCAAAAAAAATTCCACTGGATCTAAAACACTGCTGATGGGTGAGGTTTTATTTAATAAGCTAAAAGAAAATAGCACATTACAATCACCTATGCACATGAATGTCTGTAAGGTTGCTAAGCTATAACCAAATGTATCTGCAGCAGGAAAAAAAAAAAGGTAGCAAAGCCCAGGAAAGTCAGTATTAGATTCCTACCAACAGATAATTGTAATGCTAGTGTGGGTTGCTAGAGGAAACACCAATAAAATTACCAGGCATCAGACCCTGGTGTTTTAGGCAATTTACAGGGAAAAGTTGAGCTCAGCAAGGAACAGAACATTTAAGCAGAGCCAAATGTGGGTGCAGCAGACATAAACATCTATGTATTTATGTATGCAAATTAGTATAAACATTTGATAGGCTTCAAATTATTTTCAACGGCTTTTCCTTCTCTGTGATGACACTGAAATGTCACCATCTCCAAGCATCAACACTTCTTTGAGTGCAGCTCAGCGACTTCCGTGTTTATGCTTACTCTTATTTGAAGCACAATTCTATTAATAACAGGTTTGGTTAGCTGATTTCTGGACCCATGGCATATTAGAGGCAAGAAATAAGGTAAGAGAAGAGGGCTGCTAAGAAGAATGCTCTGATATCACCAAATAGTGACCCAGACACTCTTGCCAGTATTTCATCCAGCAGTCATTTTAGGCTGTGCAATGCTCACTTGTATACAATATCTGCCCAGGTTGGTCAGGTAGCTGGGGAGCAATCTACCCAATGAGTCAGCAGTTCCCGGTCATCCACTCATGTCCTGTGTGAGGTGCTGTCCTGTCATTCCAGTGACATTTCTAGCTGTCTGGATTTGTGCCCTGTTAGTAAACCTATTCCCCTTCATGGATCACAGGCTTGTCAGGATGAAGGGGTTTGCATAACTCAATAAAACTATGAGCCATACCACATGGGCTCACCCAAGATGGTCAGGTCAGAGTGAAGAGTTCTGACAAAACATGGTCCACTGGAGGAGGAAGTGACAACACACTCCAGTATTCTTGCCACAAGAACCCCATGGACCATATGAGAAGGCAAAAATATATGAAGCTGGAAGATGAGCCCTCCAGGTTGGAAGGTGTGCAGTATGCTACTGGGGAAGAGTGGAAGGCAAGTACTAATAGCTCCAGAAAGAATGAAGTGGCTGAGCAAAAGAAGAAATGAAGCTCAGTTGTGGATGTGTCTGGTGGTGGAAGTAAAGTCCAATGCTGTAAAGAACAATATCACATAGGAACCTGGAATGTTAGGTCCATAATTCAAGGTAAATTCAAAGTGGTCAAGTAGGAGACGGCAAGAGTAAACATTGACATCTTAGGAATCAGTGAACTAAAATGGACAGGAATGGGTGAATTTAATCCAGATGACTATTATATCTATTACTACAGACAAGAATCCCTTAAAAGAAATGGAGTAACCCTCATAGTCAACAAAAAGAGTCTGAAATGTAGTGCTTGGGTGCAACCTCAAAAATGACAGAATGATCTTGGTTCACTTCCAAGGAAAATCATTCAACATCACAGTAATCCAAGCCTATCCCCCAACCACTGATACCAAAGAAGCTGAAGTTGACCAGTTTTGTGAAGACCTACAAGACCTTCTACAACTAATAACAAATAAAAGATGTCATTTTCATCATAGGGGGTTGGAATGCAAAAGTAGGAAGTCAAGAGATATCTGGAATAACAGGCAAGTTTGGCCTTGGAGTACAAAATGAAGGAGGGTAAAGGCTAACAGAATTTTGTCAGGAGAACACATTGGTCATAGCAAACACTCCTTTCCAACAACCCAAGAGATGACTCTACACGTGGACATCACCAGATGGTCAATACTGAAATCAGATTGATTATATTCTTTGCAGCCAAAGAAGGAGAAGTTCTATACAGTCAGTAGAAACAAGACCTGAAGCTGACTGTGGCTCAGATCATGAGCTCCTTATTGCAAATCAGCCTTAAATTTAAGAAAGTAGAGAAAATGACTAGGACATTCAGGTATGACCTAAATAAAATCCATTATGATTATACAGTGGAGATGACAAATAGATTCAAGAGATTGTATCTAATAGAATATCAGAAGAACTATGGATGGAGGTTCATAACATTGTACAGGAGGCAGTGACCAAAACCATCCCAAAGAAAAAGAAATGCAAGAAGGCAAAATAGTTGTCTAAGGAGGCTTTACAAATAGCTCAGGAAAGAAGAGAGGTGAAAGGCGAGGGAGGAAGAGAAAGATATACCCAACTGAATACAGAGTTCCAGAGAATAGCAAAGGGAGATTACGAAAGCCTTCTTAAATGAACATGTAAAGGAATAGAGGAAAACAATAGAATGGGAAAGACTAGAGATCTCTTCAAGAAAATTGGAGATATTAAGGGAACATTTCATACAAGAAGGTTCACAATAAAAGACAGAAATGGTAAGGACCTAACAGAAGCAGAATCTATTAAGAAGAGGTGGCAAGAATACACAGAAGAATATGCAAAAAGAAGTCTTAATGATCCAGATAATGACGATGGTGTGCTCACTCACCTAAGGCCAGACATCCTGAGTGTGAAGAAGTCAAGTGGCCTTAAGAAGCATTACTACAAACAAAGCTAGTGGATGTAATGGAATTCCAACTAAGTTATTTAAAATCCTAAAAGATGATGCTGTTAAAGTGCTGCACTCAATATGTCAGTAAATTTGGAAAACTCAGTAATGGTCACAGGATTAGAAAAGGTCAGTTTTCATTCCAATCCATAGAAGGGCAATGCCAAACTACCATACAATTTCTTCCAGTTCATATGCTAGCAAAGTACTGCTCAAAATTCTTCAAGCTAGGCTTCAACAATATATGAACTGAGAACTTCTAGATGTACAAACTGGGTTTCAAAGAAGCACAGGAACTAGGGCTCAAATTGCCAACATCCATTGGATCCTGGAAGAAGCAAGGGAATTTGAGAAAAACATCTACTGCTACTTCATTGACTACTAAAGCCTTTGACTGTGTGGATCACAACAAACTATGGAAAATTCTTAAAGAGATGGGACTATGAGGCCACTTTACCTGTCTCCTGAGAAACTTGTGTGCAGGTCAAGAAGCAAGAACTGTCCAGTTCTAACTGGACATGGAATGACAGATTGGTTCAAAATTTGGCAAAGGAGTATGTCAAGGCTATATATTATCACTCTGTTTATTTAACTCATATGCAGAGTATCATGTGAAATGTGTACATGGATGAATGTACAGCTTGGATGAATCACAAGCTGGAATCAAGATTGCCAGGAAAAGTATCAATAACCTCAGGTATGCAGATGACACCATCCTAATGGCAAAAAGTGAAGAGAAACTAAAGAGCCTGTTGATGAGGATGAAAGAGAAGAGTGAAAAAGCTGACTTGAAACTCAAAAAAAAAAAAAAACCCTAACATTAAAGCATCTGTTCCCATTACTTCATGGCAAATAGAATGGGGGAAAGTGGAAATGGTGATAGACTTTATTTTCTTGGGCTCCAAAATCACTGTACATGGTGACTGCAGCCATGAAATTTAAAGATACTTGCTCCTTGCAAGGAAAGCTATGACAAACCTAGACAGTGTATTAAAAAGCACAGACATCCATGTAAAGTCCAGGTAGTCAAACCTATGGTTTTCCAATAGTCATGTATGGGTGTGAGAGTTGAACCATAAAGAAGGCTAAGCACCAAAGAATTGATAGTTTTGAATTGTGGTGCTGGAGAAGACTCTTGAGAGTCCCTTGGACTGAAAGGAGATCAAACAGTCAATTCTAAAGGAAATCAACCCTGAATACTCATTGGAAAAACTGATGCTGAAGCTGAAGCGCCAATACTTTGGCCACTTATGTGAAGAGCCAACTCACTGGAAAAGATCCTGATTCTGGGGAGGGATGAAGGCAAAAGGAGAAGGGTTTGTCAGAGGATGAGATGGTTAGATAGCATCACTGACTTGATGGATATGAATTTGAGCAAATTCTGGGAGACAATGGAGGACAGAGGAGCCTGGTGTGCTGCAGTCCATGGGGTCTCAGAGTCAGACACTACTTAGCAACTGAATAACAACAAAAGTAAGCCTACTGGGAAGGACACATTCCACCCATCATAGTATGGGCAGTGCATGGTTGAGGGCATTGAGGGTTACTGCTGCACGGCCATTATAAAAGGATCTATCGTGTGTATCTCTGAGCCCTGCCATTCAGGGTACTCATATTATGTGTAGACTCTGGGTTCAAATCTTCATTTCCTAGCCAACTGATAGTTAAATATCTCTGACCAGTTACTCATTCTTCCTGAGTTTCAGTTTTCTCATCTGTATATTTAGACCTGACTCAAAGGGTTATGAAGAGGATCATATGAGGCAACATAAGGAAACTCCTTAGCACCTTTATCAAGACTGATATAGGAGACACTTAGAGCTGGAAGAGACCCTGGCAGTCAACTTATCATCATATCTCATTTTAAAAATGAGGAAAACAAGTTCCAAAGAGGTTAAGTTCAACAGCTAGATACTGGCAGAACAGGAAACTTGATGGAAGAAAAGAAAAACAATTGCATACCTAGTCTATACCAGGAACATCACATCTACTATCATTTTTGATCCTCAGAAAGTTCTATGAGGTATTTTTATATCTGCTTCATTGAAGAAGAAAGCTCAGAGAGGTTCGGTAAGTGGTCAAAGGCCACACAGTGTGTACTAGAACTGCAATACAAATTCAGCTGTGCTTGACTTCAAAGTCCATGTCCATTCCTCTTTACTCTGGCTCAACATAGGAGGTAGGATTCCTGTTTTTTCGGTAACCTGCTTGAAACAAATCAGAACACTCCTGAGCTGTTATAAGACTGGGGTGGATTTAATTGTATCCTCAGTTCAGTCCAGTTCAGTTCAGTTGCTCAGTCATGTCTGACTCCCTGCGACCCCATGGACTGCTGCAAGCCAGGCTTCCCTGTCCATCACCAACTCCTGGAGCTTACTCAAACTCATACCCATGGAGTCGGTGATGCCATCCAACCATCTCATCCTCTGTCATCCCCTTCTCCTCCTGCCTTCAATCTTTCCTGGCATCAGGATCTTTTCAAATGAGTCGGTTCTTCACATCAGGTGGCCAAGTATTGTAGCTTCAGCTTCAGAATCAGTCCTTCCAATGATTATTCAGTATTGATTTCCTTTAGGACTGACAGGTTTGATCTCCTTGCAGTCCAAAGGACTCTCAAGAGTCTCCTCCAACACCACAGTTCAAAAGCATCAATTCTTCGGTGCTCAGCTTTATTTATAGTCCAACTCTCACATTCATACATGACTACTGGAAAAACCATGGCTTTGACTAGATGGGCTTTGTTGGTAAAGTAATGTCTCTGCTTTTTAATATGCTGTCTAGGTATCCTACAGGTGCTCAATGGGACATTCACTTTTTAGCTGAAAATCCCAATACCAAAATGCTTCTGCCTAGCAAAGGTAGAGAAACATGGCTCTTTTCACAGCTTAATGTGGCCGAGAATGCTAATAGAGGCGAGGAACACAGACAGGGCATGGAGGGCACGGTGGGAGCAGACAGAGCCACAGTGCCATGTAAACAAACCCAGAGAGAGGCATTCCTTGACAATTAGAGGTAGATATGTCCGAGAAAGTATTGAGGGAGCCAATCTCCATAGATACCAACAGACAAAGACTGTACTTAAAGGGAAAGATGAGAAATTACATGAGCAGAGATGGAGAACCATCTCTAGGCAGTAGGTGAGCCCCCGCGAGGAGCCAACACCATTCCCACACAGGCTGCCTGTAGCAAAAACGGTGCGGGGGCCGCAGGAAGGATCAGTGGAATTTGAGAGCAAAGAAGTCCTGACCATATGTAAGCAGCCACTATTCCCTTCATCACAGAAGGGACTGGAAGTTTCACTGGTCCCTCATGCATCTTTTGCAGAGATGCTTATCACATGGGATTTGAAATCAGACTGCTGTGTTTGAATCCCAACTTCATCACCTGCCAGCTGCACGACCTTGGACACGTTATCTAACCTTTCTGTGTACCCAGCTTCCTCATTTATAAAATGGGCCCCAAACTGCCCCCATGTCCTGAGGCTATTAGGAGGATTAAATAAGTTAGTACACAGATGACACTTGGAACTATTCCTGGCACATAATGAGAGCTCAGTAAATCCTAGCTTTTATTTTTACCTCATAGGGTTGCTCAGAGGATGAGGTAGGCTTCATGCCTGGCATGTGGTAAATAATCAGTGTTCACCTTTATTATGTATTTGTATAAGTCGCTTCAGTCATGTCCGACTCTGTGCGACCCCATAGACGTCTGGCAGCCCACCAGGCTCCCCCGTCCCTGGAATTCTCCAGGCAAGAACACTGGAGTGGGTTGCCATTTCCTTCTCCAGTGCATGAAAGTGAAAAGTGAAAGTGAAGTCACTCAGTCGTGTCCGACTTTTAGCGACCCCATGGACTGCAGCCTACCAGGCTCCTCCATCCATGGGATTTTCGAGGCAAGAGTACTGGAGTGGGGTGCCATTGCCTTCTCTGATATATTATTTATTGTTCACAGGCCTAGTGAATGTTTACTGTTGAATTCATAAGGTCCCAGGCTGACCCATTTGGTTGAGTTGTAGATAGATATCTGTCCTGGGTAAACCCTACCACCAAGATCTTAATACACAGAGAAGGCAACTGGGAAAGTACCACTGCCCTCTGCCACGCACCATGGAGAAGATGTTTAAACAGAGATTTCTATCTGAATGCCTACAACGTGATCCACTGATGGGAGATTATGGTGTGGTTTCTTTTCCTGATGATGTTAGTAACTAAAGGACACCAACCATAAAGCAGCCTTCAGAATTCTCAGCCAAGGGATCATCTGGATTAAAAGCTATCACAGATCCTCTTCCTTAAACATCTTTCAAAATTCTCCCCAAGCCAGAGAGCATTGACCTGCTGTTTTATTGGAGAGAGAGGGGAACTCTTCATAATACCAATGAACAGCACTTTATTTTAAAGGGTCATAACTGATCCTAACGGGTAAAAGCTGTAAAAAGTGAGATTCATTAAAGTAGCAGGAAAATATACCGAGTGTCTTTGCATCAGTCAACTGAGATTCAGAACAAGGTTCACCCAAAAACAACCCTCCAACTGGTGATTCACATGGTCTGAGTTAAATAATAGAGCTGTCACTGGGAAACTCACTGAAAAGAAAATTTCTTCCTCTGCTGCTTTACTGGGTAGTGGAGAGTGAAGTTATGTGACCCCCAGAGAAAGAAGGCAAATGTGGGGTGCAGGTTGAAGGGGTCAGAGAGTAAAATCAGGCAAAAATGGTTTTGTCTTAATCTGAGAGGTCTTAAAGTTATGAAGAAACAAAGGAAGGCTTGGCACGCTGAGATCCATGATAAATAAAGCAATATGCAACCCCATGAAGAATAAGATGGCAGCAGAAAGAGTGTTGTTTCTGACCAGCTCTTTAAACCTACTGAAAAGCAAAGCACTTGCCATACTAAATAAGCCAGACATAAAATGTCTAGTGCAGTGTGGAGTATATTTTATTTTAAAAGAAGCAGCTCTGTACTCTCAGGCTGTGTTTATGTCTATGCCATTGCTCTGGCCATGGCAAGAGACATGACCAGCAGATGCAACTGAAGCAGATCAGTGAAGAGATCACCTTGGTGAAACTTCCCTTGGAGTTGGGATGCACACGGCTCTCAGAACCTTCACACTGTAGAGACAGCACATGGCCAGCCAGCCTGTCAGCCTGTTCACCCAGGCAATCTACAAATCCCTCTAGAAGATTCCACAGGGCACAGTCTGGCTTTAGTGGAAACCTAATTTAAAGTGATTCCCAGATGACCAGCCTGGAGCCATCCTCTCCTGAATGCAGAGAACCCTGCGGTATGGGGTTGCGGGGGCAAGGGGGCGGTGGGGGGGTTGCATGTCTTCAGTCTGACATGAATATCAGCCACTTTGATTCCTCCTGGCAGGAAAAGCAGCCTTCAAATTTGTGCATATCTTCCTTTCAATATAATGAAGCATTCCATAAACTGAGCATCCCAGGACTCAATTATAAAGGCCAAATTGCTATTTTACTCACTAAGATAAATAGCTCTAGTCTCATCAATCTTGCCCTTTGTAATTTACCTTATCTGGTGGACTCTTCACAATAACCCTATGAGGAAAGCATTTGTTCTAGTCAGGGATCTGTTGGTCACAGGTAACAAAAGCTCAATTCAACCCAAGACAACAGGAAGGAATAGAGGTTGGGGGGATTGTTGCAAGGTTGTGGTGCAGTAGTGCAGTCTCACAGGAATCTAGGAAACACTGAACAATCAGGCCTTGGGACTCGCAAAATTGAGGTGGCTTTGTGAATTGTCACTCTCTACTTCCACCCCTTGCATCCAGTGACCCCCTGGTCTGTAGACTTCTTCTGGAGTAGGATCATGTGCTGAGAGCGCCACAAAGCCTGATTATCAGGGGCTAAGGTGACAGGCAGGCTTCCTGCCTGCAATGCAGGAGACACAGTTTCAATGCCTTGGTGGGGAAGAGCCCCTGAAGAAGGAAACAGCAACCCACACCAGTATTCTTACCTGAGAAATCCCATGGACAGAGAAGCCTGGTGGGCTACAGTCCATGGGGTTAGAGAGTCAGACATGAGGCTAAAGAACAACAAGGTGAGAGGCAGATTGCCAGACCAGAAGGCACAGGCAAAGAGTTACCCCCAAGCGATTCTAGTGCACCACTATTAGCTCCTTTCATCACATAGGGAAACTGAGGTACATGAAAGTTAGGAGGGCTCAGTCCTATAGCGAGCAAGTGGCTCTCAGCTATCTGAGGGCTTGGGTGTTGTATTCAGACAGACCTAAATTGAAATCCTATAGTTTGCTTGCTGTTGGGTCCTAAACAGGTTACTTAATCTCTTTGCTTTTCAATTTCCTCTCTATCAAAATGGGCTTATGTCAAAGGCTCATTTTTAGGATTAAATTAAATGAGTATAATTGATGTAACCCATATAATTTAGTACCTGGAATAGAAGAGCAGGCAAAAAAAAAAAAAAAAGATACTAGCCTTTCCATCATCTATGGAACCCATGACCTAGGCTGCACCACAGTTTACCACTGAGTGTGATGGGTTCTGGGCTTCCTCAGTGGCTCAGCAGTAAAGAATCTGCCTGCAATGCCAAAGACACATGTTTGATCCTTAGATCAGAAAGATCCTTTGGAGAAGAGCATGGCTACACACTCCAGCATTCTTCCCAGGAAAATCCCATGATCAGAGGAGCCAGTCAGGCTACGGGTCCGTGGAGTCACAAAGAGTCAGCTACAGCTGAGCACACATGTACCCGTGGTACGGGTTCTTCCTTCAAGTGTCTGTGTTGCCACTCTGACTTCCAGCTCCATGGAGGCAGTGTCTCATTCCTTTCGCATCACACCCTGGGCTGGCTAAGCACATGGGCAGTCCCTTCAAATTCTTGTAGAATTAAACCAGCTGAATCATTTCACAAGTCACTCTAGTCCCACAATCCCCTAAGGACGCCACGCCACCACTGTTTCATTGCCATTGGCATCTCTGGGGTCACCAGCCTGGTGTTTTTCTCTTTTCCCGTCTTTCTGTCTTTCACGCAGCTCCACCTGGAGGCCAACGGCCTGAGTTTGTCATGAAGTCAAATTTATCACAAGAGAAAAATGTCCCCCAGTAAAGCAGGGCTGTTCAACTTCACATGACTACAGACAAAGAAAAGAAATCCTGGATTCTACTTGCTGGGAATGTTATTAGGGCATTTCTTTGTTGGGGTGAAGGGGGAGGGAGGGCGGGAAATCTTTATGTCAAGTGGGGATTTGGGGTAACATTTAAAGTAAAGGACTACACGAAAAGCAAGTCCAGTTAACCCTTGAACAGCATGCATTCGAACTGTGCAGATCCACTTATATACACATTTCTTTTTCAATAAATTTATTGGAAAAAAATTTGGAGATCTGCAGCAATTTGAACAAACTCACAGACAAACCACATAACCTAAAAAAAATTGAAAAAAAAGTAAGAAAAAGTAAGGTATGACATGAATGCATAAAATATAGAGAGACATACACATAACATACAAAATATAGGTAAATCAGCTACATTATCAGTAAGGTTTTTGGTCAAGAGTAGGTTATTAATAGTCAAATTTTGGGGGAGTCAAAAGTTATACATGGATTTTCCATTATGTGAGGATCGCTGACCTTCCCCTGTGTTCAAGAGTCAACCATATTAGAATTATGAAGACAAAATAAGAAGTGAAGAATTGCTTGCCTAAGGGTGACCTCACAATCCTCCTCCAGTTATTTGCAAAGTGAATACCAGCAGTGTGTTCCAAAAATCTCTTATGAGAGTGAAAGTGAAAGTGTTAGTCATGTTGGACTCTTTGTGACTCCATGGACTGTAGCCTGCCAGTCCATGGGATTTTCCAGGCAAGAACACTGGAGTGGGTTGCCATTTCCTTTTCCAGAGGATCTTCCCAACCCAGGCATTGCAGACAGACTCTTTACCATCTGAGCCACCAGGTAAGCCCTAAAAAATCTCCTAGACAAGGTGTTCACATTGAAGAGAGATATTCCACAAGGATGCATTAATGATAAGACGAGCTAGGGGAAGGGAACTTCTATTTGACAAATACTATCATGTGTCTGCACTGACCTATGCCCTTATAGTACTTCATTATTGTCCCTTCCCAACCTTGCAACATCAATGATGTTCCAGTATTACAGGTAAGGAAAACCAAAGGTAATACCCTCAGGCTATGCAATAAGTAAAGGATGTGCTGGAGCCCAGCCAGGGGGCTGCTGCAGACAAGATACCAGGTCAGTCTTGCTTCCCCAAATTGCTCATTTCTCTTTTTTGTGCTTCAGGCAACTCAGCTTGACTACCACTATCTGAGAGAGAAAACTGGTCCCTAACAGGACCAACATAGAGTAGAAGAAAGAATGGAGTTGTTGTTTAGGAACCAGCCACAATTGACAAACACTCATAAAGAAAGATTTGCACCACTAAGTTTTAAGGAGCTATTGAAAGATCGTTCTGTTAAGTATAAAATTATTAGCACATGGGCTTTTGGGTCAGACTGAACTGACCTGCCCCTCTACTATGTGTCCTTGAGCAAGTTACTCAACCTTGCTAAGTCTCAAATTCCTTAGTTTTAAAGGAGAATAATAGTTATACCTACCTAATGCTGCTGCTAAGTCACTTCAGATGTGTCTGACTCTGTGCGACCCCATAGACAGCCTCCTACCAGGCTACCCCCATCCCTAGGATTCTCCAGGTAAGAACACTGGAGTGGGTTGCCATTTCCTTCTCCAGTGAATGAAAGTGAAAAGTGAAAGGGAAGTCGCTCAGTCGTGTCCGACTCTTAACGACCCCACGGACTGCAGCCCACCAGGCTCCTCCGTCCACGGGATTTTCCAGGCAAGAGTACTGGAGTGGGGTGCCATTGCCTTCTCCATACCTACCTCATAGACGTACTGTAAAGATGAAATGCAATAGACTTACAGAAAGTGTTCCTTGCTTAGGAAAATGCCTTGTGCATAGCAAGTACTCAAGAAATGCTAGCTATCATTAACAGTGGATAATTTTAAAGAAATGGGGATTGGTCACAGAAATTGTTACAAGACATCTATTTCTGCTTTATTGACTATGCCCAAGCCTTTGACTGTGTGGATCACAATAAACTTCTGAACAATAATATTCTGAAAGAGATGGGAATACCAGACCACCTGACCTGCCTCTTGAGAAACCTGTATGCAGGTCAGGAAGCAACAGTTAGAATTGGACATGGAACAACAGTCCGGTTCCAAATAGGAAAAGGAGTACGTCAAGGCTGTATATTATCACCCTGCTTATTTAACTTATATGCAGAGTACATCATGAGAAACGCTGGGCTGGAGGAAGCACAAGCTGGAGTCAAGATTGCCAGGAGACAGATCAATAACCTCAGATATGCAGATGACACCACCCTTATGGCAGAAAGTGAAGAACTAAAGAGCCTCTTGATGAAAGTGAAAGTGGAGAGTGAAAAAGTTGGCTTAAAGCTCAACATTCAGAAAACTAAGGTTATGGCATCCGGTCCCACCACTCCACGGCAAATAGATGGGGAAATAGTGGAAACAGTGTCAGACTTTATTTTGGGGGGCTCCAAAATCACTGCAGATGGTGATTGCAGCCATGAAATTAAAAGACGCTTACTCCTTGGAAGGAACGTTATGACCAACCTAGACAGCATATTAAAAAACAGAGATATTACCTTGTCAACAAAGGTCCGTCTAGTCAAGGCTATGGTTTTTCCAGTAGTCATGTATGGATGTGAGAGTTGGACTATAAAGAAAGCTGAGCATCAAAGAATTGATGCTTTTGAACTGTGGTGATGGAGAAGACTCTTGAGAGTCTCTTGGACTGCAAGGAGATCCAACCAGTCCATCCTAAAGGAGATCAGTCCTGGGTGTTCATTGGAAGGACTGATGTTGAAGCTGAAATTCCAATACTTTGGCCACCTGATGGGAACAACAGATTCATTTGAAAAGATCCTGATGCTGGGAAAGAATGAGGGCGGGAGGAGAAGGGGACGACAGAGGATGAGATGGTTGGATGGCATCACTGACTCGATGGACGTGAGTCTGAGTGAACTCCGGGAGTTGGTGTTGGACAGGGAGGCCTGGCGTGCTGCGGTTCCTGGGGTCACAATGAGTCGGACACGACTGAGTGACTGAAGTGAACTGAACTGAACGAAGAGATGTGAATCATTTATAAATAGTACACATTTGCATGTAGACAGTAATGAGATAATATCCTTAAATACAGTGTGTTTCTCTAAGAAGTCTGAACATATTACTTCCCACTGATCCTGAACCCCACCGTGTTATTTATTTATATTGCTAAATTGCTTAGCAACTCCCATTCTAGGCTTGAGTAGAGACATAAAATTTCAATCAAGAATAGGACAAAATACCACAAATGTTAAATAAACATGCAACTATCATATTAAATGTCAAACATAAAAATCACATTTATTTTAAAGTATCTTCCCAGGATTTGACTCTCTGTAAATTCAAATGGTTCTTCCTATGTTACGTGTGAGGTGAGGGCTTGATGTATTGGTAGAAATGTGGGGAGCACCTCAGGAAGGGTGTTTTGCTCCTTTTTTTAAGCACGTAAGGGATTTATATATATATATATATTTTTTTGGGGGGGGCGCATTTCTCTGCTTGTGGAATCTTAGTTTCCCCACCAGAGATCAAACCTGTGACCCCTGTAGTGGAAGCACAGAGTCTGAACCACTGAAGTCCCAAGTAAGGAATTTAATTGTCTCATACAACAAGTTAGAAGCCTGGGGAGGCCAATTCAGGTCTGGAATGGGCAGCTAAACTTGTCTGCCAGCTCTGTCATCCTTATTGAGAAGATTTTGTGTCCCTGGCACCTGTAGGCATTGCTCCAGGAAAAAGGAAGGAAATGAAAGGCCAAAATGGCTTACAAGTCCAATTTTTCTAGATGCTCTGCCCAAGAAGTCTTCCCAGAAGCTCTTTAGTTAGGATTGGGTCCAAGGGAATCTGTCTCCCCCTGAATCTTGCAGCTGGGGTGTGTGTGTGTCTGTGTGTATACATCTTAGGAAGGAATGAATTGCTCTGCTCCAGGTTCCAGAATCTGGTCTCATTAATCCTACACTCTCTTTCCTTCCTTTCAAACTTTGATTAACTCAACAATGATAGAGGGGAGAAAGATGACAGTGATAAACTCTCCCTTCAGAAAGAAATAGAAAGATTTACTTATTATGTTTTTGAGGACATGAATCCAGTCTTTGTCTCAGTTATTCTATTGAGCAGAGTAATTCATGAGCCTCCAACATCCACAACACCCTGAAATTTCATCTGCTACCAATATCCTTCTGCCAAGGATAATGTTCTCAGCTTTCTGATAACAGCCTTTCCCACTCTTCACATATCCTTCCTATTTGCCCCATCTGTAACCTTCTCTGGAGGAGCTCTTATTGGCATGCCATTTTAAATCCTGTTTTCAAACAAGGTAGGAAAAGCAGAAATAAGCAAATGTTAGATTTTATGATTGACTTAGAAGGCATTAGTTAGGTTTTCCAACATGAATTTTTGAAGGCTGATCATTTGAATGACTATAGCAAAGACTCCAATATTGCTCTCTTTTTCAGGTGGAGACCTTTCCATGGTATATTCTTTTTATCTCTGTCTCTTTTTCTCCTTCTTGTCCCCCTGAATGCAGAACTTAGCATCAGGAGGCCCACTTCAAAGCTTTTCTCAGGTCTAATTTCTAGCATGATTAGTTTGGAGTCTAGGATAAAACACTTTACCATTCTTGGTATCTATTTTTCTATATATCCAGTGAAGTATCTGTATTAGGTAAATGCCAAAGTCCTTTCCAACTCCAAAATTTCTCACCCTTTATGCATCTGAGAGGGACTTTTACCTGTGGATAAACTGTAAAAGGTCACAGCAGCCTAACATCTACACCATAGCAAAAGGAAAAAAAAAAGAAAAAGTACATTTCAAATATCATTAAAGATACTGAAGAGCTATGGATGCAAAGAGAATTAAATAAACTAAAATTTCTAAGTGAGCTTACATTATCAACTGTTTGCTTCCCAAGGAGCATTTGTCCATTTTGGGTACAAACTTAAGACTGGATTTAGGCCAAGAAGAAGGACTCTATTGGGAAAAAGAGCATACAGCAGAACACTTGGTGAAGGTATGAGACTGAAATAATGAATTAGAGAACTGTAAGACTCACTCCCGTCTGCTCAGAGGTGGTAGGGAAAATTTATGTGAGCTGAACCAGAAAGAGAAATTAAAAACTCTTACAGTCTGCAGTGCGTAGGAGACACAGTCCCACTAGAAATAATGGGTTTGAAATGAATGCACAACAGCTCTTCCTCTCAAATCATTTGCCAGACTTTGAACCTGTGTGAAGCAGAAATCTAAGCTATAAACCTGAGACCTCTGATGACCAGGACTTTTAGAGCTGAAGAGACAGGGAGCTGTTAGGTTTCCAATTGAAAATCCAAAAGAACTCTCTGCAAAGAACAGGGACAAACCAGAGGTGAACTGGACACAAAATACTGCAATTCAAACTCATATCCAACTCAATTTTTACCTATCTGCCTATCAGAGAAAAGGAAGAACCCTTGCTAGTAAAAGATTTCAGCCAGGCATTCTCCGATTTTTTTGTTTTGTGTTGTTTTTAATACTCAAAGTTTATGCTACAAGTTAAAATTACTAACATGAGAAGAGAATGGAAGATGTGATTGATAATCAAGAGGAAAAAAATTAAACAATAGAACCATATCCACAGATAATTCAAATATGGTAATTAGCAGAAAAGAATTTTAAATAATTAAGATTATTATACTAAAGAAAATAAAGGAGAAACTGATTAAAAGATTAAACATTTCAACAAAACTGACATGCTAAAAAAATCAAATGAGCATTCTGAAGTTGAAAAATACAATAATACATTATCTAAACCATAGAATTCACTAGATGAGTTTAATAGCATGTGGAACACTGTATATTTTATTCAAAGACAAGATTAGTTTAAAAAAAAAGAAAGAAAGAAAAGGAAGAAAACCCAAACTGAAACACCAAAGTGTGGGGAAAGAGTGAGAAAAACAGAATGAAACATAAAAGACATGTGGAACATAGTCAAAAGATCCAATGCATGTATAATTGAAATCCTAGAGGGAGAAGAGACTAGAGATCTCTTCAAGAAAATTAGAGATACCAAGGGAATATTTCATGCAAAGATGGGCTCAATAAAGGACAGAAATGGTATGTCCCTAACAGAAGCAGAACATATTAAGAAGAGGTGGCAAGAATACACAGAAGAACTATACAAAAAAGATCTTCACAACCCAGGTAACCATGATGGTGTGATCACTCACCTAGAGCCAGACATCTTGGTATGCAAAGTAAAGTGGGCCTTAGGAATCATCACTACAAACAAAGCTGGTGGAGGTTACGGAATTCCAGTTGAGCTATTTCAAATCCTAAAAGATGATGCTGTGAAAGTGCTGCACTGAATATGCCAGCAAATCTGGAAAACTCAGCAGTGGCCACAGGACTGAGTCCATTTTCATTCCAGTTCCAAAGAAAGGCAATGCCAAAGAATATTCAACTACTACTACTAAGAGATGGGAATACCAGAACACCTGGTCTGCCTCTTGAGAAATTTGTATGCAGGTCAGGGAGCAACAGTTAGAACTGGACATGGAACAACAGACTGGTTCCAAATAGGAAAAGGAGTTTGTCAAGGCTGTATATTGTCACCCTGTTTATTAAACATATGCAGAGTACATCATGAGAAACGCTGGACTGGAAGAAACACAAGCTGGAATCAAGATTGCCGGGAGAAATATCAATAACCTCAGATATGCAGATGACACCACCCTTATGGCAGAAAGTGAAGAGGAACTAAAAAGCCTCTTGATGAAAGTGAAAGTGGAGAGTGAAAAAGTTGGCTTAAAGGTCAACATTCAGAAAACGAAGATCATGGCATCCGGTTCCACCACTTCATGGGAAATAGATGGGGAAACAGTGGAAACAGTGTCAAACTTTATTTTTCTGGGCTCCAAAATCACTACAGATGGTGACTGCAGCCATGAAATTAAAAGACGCTTACTCCTTGGAAGGAAAGTTATGACCAACCTAGATAGCATATTCAAAAGCAGAGACATTACTTTGCCAACAAAGGTTTGTCCAGTCAAGGCTATGGTTTTTCCTGTGGTCATGTATGGATGTGAGAGTTAGACTGTGAAGAAGGCTGAGCGCCGAAGAATTGATGCTTTTGAACTGTGGTGTTGGGACTCTCAAGACTCTTGAGAGTCCCTTGGACTGCAAGGAGATCCAACCGGTCCATTCTGAAGGAGATCAGCCCTGGGATTTCTTTGGAAGGAATGATGCTAAAGCTGAACTCCAGTACTTTGGCCACCTCATGCGAAGAGTTGACTCATTGGAAAAGACTCTGATGCTGGGAGGGATTGGGGGCAGGAGGAGAAGGGGACAACAGAGGATGAGATGGCTGGATGGCATCATTGACTAGATGGACATGAATCTGGGTTAACTCTGGGTGTTGGTGATGGACAGGGAGGCCTGGCGTGCTGCGATTCATGGGGTCGCAAAGAGTCAGACACGACTGAGGGACTGATCTGATCTGATCTGATCTGACTACTAAGTCGCTTCAGTTGTGTCCGACTCTGTGAGACCCCAGACACGGCAGCCCACCAGGCTCCACCATCCCTGGGATTCTCCAGGCAAGAACTCTGGAGTGGGTTGCCATTTCCTTCTCCAATGCATGAAAGTGAAAAGTGAAAGTGAAGTTGCTCAGTCGGGTCCAACTCTTCGAGATCCCATAGACTGCAGCCTACCAGGCTCCTCTGTCCATGGGATTTTCCAGGCAAGAGTACTGGAGTGGGTTGCCATTGCCTTCTCCAAAGAATATTCAAACTACCATATAATTGCATTCATCTTACACACTAGCAAAGTAATGTTCAAAATCCTTCCAACCAGGCTTCAACAGTACATGAACTATGACATTCTAGATGTTCAAGCTGGATTTAGAAAAGGCAGAGGAACCAGAGATCATATTGCCAACATTTGTTGGATCAAATTGCCCACTTTCATCGGATCATCAAAAAAGCAAGAGAGTTCCAGAAAACCATCTACTTCTGCTTTACTGACTATGTCAAAGTTTTTGTCGGTGTGGATCACAACAAATTGTGGAAAATTCTTAAAGAGATGGAAATACCAGACCACCTGACCTGCCTCCTGAGAGATCTGTATGCAGGTCAAGAAGAAACAGTTAGAACTAGACATGGAACAACAGACTGGTTCCAAATCAGGAAAGGAGTATGTCTAGCCTGTATATCGTCATCCTGCTTATTTAACTTATATGCAGAGTACAACATACAGGCTGGATAAGCACAAGCTGGAATAAAGATTGCTGGGAGAAATATCAATTAACCTCAAATATGCAGATGACACCACCATTATGGCAGAAAGTGGAGAAGAACTAAAGAGCCTCTTGATGAAAGTGAAAGAGGAGAGTGAAAAAGTTGGCTTGAAGCTCAACATTCAGAAAACTAAGATCATGGCATCTGATCCCATCACTCATGGCAAATAGATGGGGAAACAGGGGAAACAGTGACAGACTTTATTTTGGGGGGCTCCAAAATCACTGCAGATGGTGACTGCAGCCATGAAATTAAAAGACACTTACTCCTTGGAAGTAAAGCTATGACCAACCTAGACAGCATATTAAAAAGTAGAGACATTACTTTGCCAACAAAGGTCCATCTAGTCAAAGCCATGGTTTTTCCAGTAGTTATGTATGGATGAGAGTTGGACTATAAAGAAAGCTGAGCACCAAAGAATTGATGCTTTTGAACTGTGGTGTTGGAGAAGACTCTTGAGAGTCCCTTGGACTTCAAGGAGATCCAACCAGTCCATTCTGAAGGAGATCAGCCCTGAATATTCACTGGAAGGACTGATGCTGAAGCTGAAGCTCCAATACTCTGGCCACCTGATGTGAAGTACTAACACATTGGAAAAGACCCTGATGCTGGGAAAGATTGAAGACAGGAGGAGAAGGGGTTGACAGAGGATGAGATGGTTGGATTGCATCACCAACTCAATGGGCATGAGTTTGAGTAAGCTCTGGGAGTTGGTGATGGACAGGGAAGACTGGTGTCCCGCAGTCCATAGGGTCACTAAGAGTCAGACACAACTGAGTGACTGAATTGACTAAGAGGGAGAAGAGAAGGGGAGTAGAAAAGAGCAATCATTGTAGTGATCAGTCAGTTCAGTTCCCAAGATTGGTCAAAGATATCAACCCACAGATCCAAGAACAAGGAACACTAAGAAGAATAAAAACAATGAAAACTACATCTAGGAGTATTATATTCAAAATGATGAAAGGTAAATACACAGAGAAAAAGATCCAAGGGAAAACAAAACAAAATACACTGCTTTCCAAGTGACAACATCAAGACTGAGAGCCGACTTTTCAGTAGAAACTATGGAAGCAGGAAGATAGTGTTTTAACATCTTTTAAGAGCTGAAAGAAAAATATTATATCAAGTGAAAAGATACTTCAAAAATTAAGCCAAAATAAAAATATTTTCCAACAAATAAACCTTGATGACTTTGTCTCCAGAGAATGCAACTATAAGATTTACTAAAAGAAAATTTTCAGACCAAAGGAAAATAATCCCACAGAGAAATATTGGACTTTGGGAAGGAATAAAGAACACTGTGAGTGAGTGAGTGAAAGTCGCCCAGTCGTGTCCGACTCTTTGAGACCCATGGAAACTGTAGCCCACCAAGATCCTCTGTCCATGCAGATTCTCCAGGCAAGAATACTGAAGTGGGTTGCCGTTCTCTTCTCCAGGGGATCTTCCTGACCCAGGGATCAAACCCAGGTCTCCCGCATTACAGGCAGATTCTTTACCATCTGAGCCACCAGGGAAGACTAAAGAACACTATAGCAGATAAGTATATGTATAAATATTTGAAAATATTGACTTTATGAAACAAAAGTAAAGAAATACTTATGACAGCATAACAAAGGAGTAAAATTATAAATAATATCACAGAGAACTTGAGGACCTAAATGAAGTTAAACTGTTACGAAGTTCTTAAATTACTTGTGAAGTGGCAAAAATACTAACTTAGGATATATATTGAGAAGCTAGAAAGACATACTGATTCTCTAGGTGGAAAGCTATAAGAAAATCAAAAATTATAATAAAAAGCTAATAAAAGAGAAAACGGAATGTACATACTTAATTCAATTGCAGGTAGGAAAGGAGAAACAGAAAATAGTGTAAACCAACTATTTCAATAATTACATAAATAAATGGGATAAACATTCCAATCAAAAAAAAGAATGAATTTTTTAGAGTACATGATTCAATTATAGGTTCTTTTTTCTGGCTCTGCTGGGTCTTCACTGGCGTGTGAGGGTCTTCTCTGGTTGCAGTGTGAGGGTTTCTCACTGCAGTGGCTTCCTGTGTGTGGAGCACTGGCTCTGGGCACTTGGGTTTCGAGAGTCGGCAGCACGTGAGCTCGGTAGTTGTGGCACATGGGACCAGCTATCCTGTGGCATGTGAGATCCTAGTTCCTGGATCAGGGATCGAACCCACGTTCTCTGCACTGGCAGGCAGATTCCTAACCACCAAACCACCAGGGAATCTCTAAAGGTTCTCTGTAACAAAAATATTTAAAACCTTGATGTACTTATCTCGTAGTCAACAAGGCCTAGGAGATGAAGTGCCCTGGGTTTGAATTCTAACTTCTAATTATAAACTGTTTGAACATAGATTAGTTATGTTCACTGACTAACTGAATCTCTCTCTCCTTATCTATATTAAAGGGGAAATAGGGCCTATCTGCTAGCATTTGTGTGAGAATGAAATAAAATTAACAATAAAAGCTAGGACAGAAGACCCTCAGTGAATGATAGGTGTTACTGTTTTATAATCACCATCACCTACCAGCCCAGTCTCTAATACTGTGGTTAACGACTTAGGTGCTAAAATTACAATTCTTAGCTTTTAATTTCTGCTCTGCCTGTTATTTAGCATGTGATCTCGAGTAAGTACTTAAACCTAAACTCCATACATCTTGATTTCCTCACCTGTAAAATGGGTACTTTAAGATTTGTGAAGTTAAAATGAACTCACCTATTAAGATATCACACATTGCCGTTGTGTGTGAAAGGTAGGTGCTCTCTACCCAGCAACCAAAGTGACTATTAAAATGTGTGATAATGTCAATCATTTGCTCAAAAGCTTCCAGTGTCTTCTCATTGCACTTAGAATAAAAGCTAAAATCTTTACAGTCACTTCCGAGGTCCCTTAAAGTCCATTCCTCCTCTGAACTCATCTACTAGTTACCCCTCGCTTACTCTGCTCACTTCAGACACACTGGCCTCCTTGTACTTCCTCAAACAAGTCAATAACACTGTTGTCTCATGGTCCTTGCACTCTCAGAGTCTTCCTCTTGGAGAGCTCTTCCTTCTACAGTCACCCACCGACTTCTCAGACTGCTCTCCCCCGCGCCACTTGCTCCTTCACTGCTGCTGGGTCTTCTTCAAATATATTAGTCAGGGAAGGCAGATGGAACAATACTATGTAAAATAGCACTTTGCTACCCACTTCACCCCACCTCCCTAGCTTACTGCCTTAGTTTGCTTTTCTTTTTTGCAGAAATCACCATGTTACATTCCTTTCTATTATAATTCTTTATTAATTTATCATATGCCTTCCCTCATTACAACATAGGTCCATGAGGGCAGGGATTTTTGTCTTTGACCAATGCTGTAACCCCAACACCTAGACAGCCACCTGACACATAGTAGGCACTCAAGAATATTTATTAAATAAGAGAGTTTTAAAAGTTACTCATTATATTCTTATTACTAGTATTATTGGATTGGCCAAAAAGTTCATTCAGGTTTTCTGCACCATCTTACAGAAAACACAAACAAACTTTTTGGCCAATCCAATATTTACTTATTTGATTATTTCTTCCTCTTCTTCCTTCTTTAGTAACTATTGGAGGCATGGAGCTATCCCTGAACTCAAGACATAGCTCAGCTTAGTCACTACTTCCTCAAGGAATTCTCTTGAATTCCCTGTCATTTCTCATGTTCTGCCTTCTTACAACACTGATCTCTGTTGTGTGATTCTTCAGTTTGAGCCTATCTTTTCTACTAGAGTTGTATCGCTAGGGACCTCATCAATTTTGCTCACCTCTGTATTCCCAGTACTGAGTACAGAGCTTGGCATGTAAAATAAACTCAATAAATAATGAACGAATAGTCAGAATAGGCTCTTGAATTATTTTGCCTACTGTAAAACTAATTTTGCACATTACTTGACCATTCTGGCTGTGCTTTGTTTAGGGTATGTTCATGATTGATAAGCCTTGGCATTTACTATGCCATTTCCTCGTTGATGTTGAACTGTATAACTTAAGCCAACCTGTGTTCTGACAGATATTCACAAATGTTTTTCTTTGGTTTGTATGCAGAGTAGAAGATGAAAGAGCAGTAGGTTGCCAGTTAGCAAAAATCCATTTGCTCCTGCTCAGATCTGTGAAAGTATCCAATTAATATGATGCATTAATATTTCACAATAAAGAGGAACTTGGAAATCAGTCTAGTAATAAAAAGAACAAGTGAAGATAGACACATTCTTCTTTATTGGGATGGAGGAATTATGGCAACCATAGCGCAGGTAAGAAAGAATGGTCATTTATTTGGAGCCTGTCATATGCCAAACTCCATTCAAGATACTTTGCATTTATGATCCCATTGGATCCATATCCAATGGATATGTGGTTGAGAAGGGAAGATGTTGGCAAATGCGGACATATCTGTGTAAACTTTTATGTGTACATATATGTGGGTGTTTGAAATAAGCAGTCTCTAGCCCTGTCTTTGCTTCATATTCGTTGTGCAAGCTTAAGCAAGTCAGTTAATGCCCCTGAGCTTCAGTTCCTACATTTGTAAAGTGTGGATCAAAAGACCCATCTCACAGAGCTGGTATTAAGATCAAATAAAATAATGAATATGAATGTTCTTTGAAAATAAGTGTTGGGGTGGGGGCGTAGGGTGTTACAAGGATCAAAGCAACAATCTACTCCTTTGGATAGCATGATGTTTTTGCATTTTCCCTGATGAAAACTAGACCTGGGGTAAAGTCATATTATATCAGGCTATTACCTATTCATTTATTGCATTTCAATCTAATAAATATTTTAAATATCTGTTATGTGCCAGACTCCATAAGGCCATGGAGAATAAAAGGGATGAAACACGATCCTGCTTCCAGGAGTTCACACTTCAGAAGAGGAAGCATATGTGTATAAAAATAACTATACAGTTCAAGGGAGAATACGTGCAATGCTATGCATGTAGATATCAGGAAATCACATCAAATAATTTATACAATAACTGTATCCTGAATACCAGCTGTGGACCAGGTACTGTTCTACAACCCAAAGAGACAGGAGTGAACAAGAAAGATAGGGAGCCTGTTTTCCTGGGGCCAACTTCTGATACATGAAAAAGGATAAACAGTCCAATTCCAGTTAACTGCTGTGTTGAACAGAAAACAAGGTGATGTGATCCTGAGTTCTGGAGGAGCAGAGGGCGGTCAGTTAAGGTCTCTGATATCTCTGATATCTGAGCTGAAACTGGAGCTGTGCCAACAGGGCAGCTTTGAGAAGATCTTCTGAAAGGGAGTTCTGCACAGAGAGAAAAGCAAGTGCTAGGAGCTCGTGGGTTTAAGGCTCTGACAGAAAGTGAGAAGCTCTGGTGAGATGACAAGGGGCCAGTGCGGGTGGAGCGGCCCGCTCACACACTGCATTTTGGCTGTGGTGAAGACTTTGGGGTCTAATCCATTACAATGGGCAGCCAGGGAAGGTTTTACAAAGAGCAGAGATACAATCTGAGATCTGATTTATGCTTTAAAAGAGCACTCTTGTTGCTAAGTGGAGCAAGTTGACTGCAGTGGGGAGAAAGAAAATCCAGGAAGCCTAGACAAGATGCTATTTTATCCAGGTGAAGGATAACGAATGGCAACTTGTAACTAAACTAGAAGCAGTCTAGATGGGGAGGAAGGGACAGATGTAGAATATGTTTTGGAGTGGAGCCAACAAGAATGTGAGGAAGAAAAAGGTTGTTTCTAAATGAAGAATGCTTCAGCTTCTATCTTTACTTCAAAATCCTTTAATGTCAAACAACAAATATGTCTAATGTATATTGAAGCTAATATTAAAATACTCTGGCTGTTTAAAGTTTCTCTATGATAAATATGGTTATTCAAGAAAGTTGTTAAAAATAATAGAAAAAATTAAGAAAAATACATAAATACATCATATAAAACATGCTGTGCACACATCTAAGACTAGAATGCTTAAATTTTTACCCCCAGAACTATGACTTGATCTTGTGCTTCTGAGGAGGCAGTGCTGTATCAGATTTTGCCTCTGTCTATAGCATCTGTCAACAACCGAAAATAGTTCGACAACTTAAACACAAGAGCTAGGTGTGAGCATTTCTTTATATCAGAGAAGGCAATGGCACCCCACTCCAGTACTCTTGCTTGGAAAATCCCATGGACGGAGGAGCCTGGTAGGCTGCAGTCCATGGGGTCGCTAAGAGTCGGGCACGACTGAGTGATTTTACTTTCCCTTTTCACTTTCATGCATTGGAGAAGGAAATGGCAACCCACTCCAGTGTTCTTGCCTGAAGAATCCCAGGGACGGGGAGCCTGGTGGGCTTCCGTCTACGGGGTCGCACAGAGTCGGACACGACTGAAGTGACTTAGCGTAGCATAGCATTTCTTTATATACTGGAGATGACTTCCACCGATTGGGGAAAGTGGGAATGTCCAGTATCCCAGTATGTCAGGGACTGGATGGAGCACCTGGACATTTCACCAAGGCCTTAAATATTATACATGCAATCACACAGATTGCTGTAAATGCGGGAGAAGGGAGTTTGTAGCTATTTGCAGCAACTGTCTGAGCGAGGCCTGAGTAACACAGTCACTTAGGGAAGCTAGGTTAGAAACCTTAGTCCACAGGCAGTCAAGCTCTGGATGGTTAGAAGCGGCCAGTGCCTCTCTGCATCTACAGGAGGCCCCCCCGCCCCCATGATGGTTCTGCCTTTCGGGTCCTGTCGATTTAAACAGACGTAGGATTCCATAGAGGTTAAGGAGTGGGCGGAGTGAGTCCTTGGGGGGTCCCCCAGGGGAATGAGTTCTGCAGAGCTCAGTGCTGCCACCAACTGCAGGAGTGTATCCTCCCACTGCTCACCCCACGCGGATCTGAGGCCGGAAGAAGCCGGGACCAGCCAGCGAGGTTGTACTGTGGCGTGCATCATCTCCTTGCAGCATCCTCTCCCCTGCCGCGGCTGTAATGGATCTCTGCGTCCTAAAAGAGGAAGATAATACTGGGTTTAGCTTATAAATAGATGGTTGTACGCTCTCCCTGCAATGCACTGATTGAGAGAGCCAAGCTGACTATTGATCTAATTTTAACTTACGTTTTAGCTCACAGCCTCTCCGCCTCCCTGTCGCAGTTTGGTGGAGTGCAGGGCTCGACTGCCTCAGGCGACCGCCAGGGGGCGGGCCGCTCGTGTTCCTGCCACCCTACCCGTCTGGCCTCTGTTTACGCAGGATACAATGCCGGCCTTTATTGGGTTTGAAAAATAGGAGTTTGATTTTCCTGCGCCGGGATGACCTCATCACTCATGAAAGTCAGAGGGAAGTGGGGAATTGGATGACAAGCAGTCGGGAAAATAAAGCTTGCATTTCACCTCCTCCCACTCCACCACCTACACAGAGTAATCCGGTGTGCTTCTCATTTTAAAACCACGTTGCTGAGGCCGGGACGTGGGGGAGGGCGGTAGGAGTGGAATGTTAAGTAACCAGACGTTGTGTGTTTTGTTTAAAAGGTTAGTATCACCTCCTCTCTGCCTACTAGGGTTCTCTATGGAGCTGTCACCAAATGCCAGTGCATCAACACTCTCTAGGAAAGAGTGACTTGACTTTAAAATTTTTAGTTATTCCTAAACTCGATTAATCTTGCCAGTTTAAATAATGGTCATCCGCAATTTTATACTGCTACCTTGTACATTTCAGATCTGCTTACAGCTTCAGTTGAACAGGATCGACAATTAAGATCTATCACATTTTTGTTGCCACCTTTGGGGACCACGAAGTATAGGGTAGGTAGACTATAATGTAATGGGAAGGGAGATAGAAAAAGAAAAAAGCCTCCTCAGAAATTCCCCAGTCCTGGACCTTGGTATTTGAACTCTCCTCCTGAGGTTAAGTGAAACATAACAATAGGAGCTAGTATTTGTTGACTTAAAAAAAATGCTCAAGGTGAGAGATGAGAATTTTTTACTTTGGGCAATATGAGGACTGCAGCCCAGCACCTCAGATAGCGCTGAGAAACTGTTCCAAAGAGGTAGGAGGGAAGGACAGTATATATGTGATTTTGGTAATGGGAGTACTTGCAATCAAGCGCATATTTTTTTGTAGAAAAGTTTCTGCTGACCTCATGAAACTTCAGATAGTCACGAGAAACAGTTGCACCATGAAGGATTTTAGTGTTTTTCTAAATATGAGAAGACATAAGAATCAGGCTCATAAAATCAGCTCCTGGGAATATCTATCCGGGACCTATCCTGCTAGTTTCCTGGAGCACAGAGTGCCTCATTTCCACCTCTCCAACCTGAACTCCTTTCATGGAGTGGTTGGTCAGCAGCTGCAGCAGCACATACTTTAATCCCTGTGAAGGTAGATGGCAAACCAATTGTATTTATCAGACACTTGCTATGTGTCTGGCACTGTACCAGCCATTTCACCTTTGCTACGTCCTTAAATTCTAAAGACAACCTACCAGTTAAGTTCTGTCATTATCCCCATTTTAGGATTGAAGAGATTGAGGCTAAATTACTTCCCCAGAGTCAGATTAGCTAGGAAGGGGCAGAGACAAGGTTCAAGGTTCAGTACTGAGTGACAAGTCAAGAGCTTGAGCTCTTGATCACCATGTTACAGCTCTTGAAAGCCTGCCTACCCTTGGCAAACTCGAAAAGTTTCTGCATCCCTAAGCAAAGGAGGATACGTGTAACAAGAGGGTGACAACCTTCAGATAAGACCTGCCAAGGCCAAAACCAAAAGATTCTTCATAGGTAGGGCTCTTGAGAAAGTGAGAAATGTACAGAGAGGTTATCATCTTCAGCATCACTCATGCCAAAGCTTATAAGAGGGAAATAGAGTGACAACAAGAAGGGATGTTCGTTTGGTCAGTCATTCAACAAATATTTGCTCATGGTGGACTGGTCTTTGTGGTGAGCACTGGTATATCATGGTGAAGACGACAGACACGGTCCATCCTTTCCTGGAAATTCTTGAGGGAGAGGTTTATAAATAGGAAAACAAGGAAATACATAATTATAATTGGTGATGACTGTGAAAAGAACATGAGTTATTTGGGGAGAGGGAGATGAGGCAGGCCTGTCAGGGGAAATGACATTCCAGCTACAACATGAGTAGGAATTAGCCGAGTGAATGACAGGTATGAGTGTATTGTGGACAGACATGGGGAGGCTTTAAGGAGGATATGGTGTTGGGAACACAGTGATCAAGAGGGGGGGGACTGTGAGAAGAGCCTGGAGCGCTCACATAAGGTCTTTTGCTCCAGAGTGAGGATTTTGAACATCATCTTAAGTGCAATGGGAAGACCCCTTGAAGAGTTTTAAGCATGAGGGTGAAGTGATTTACTATAGAATGATTACTTTGTGATGGGAGAATGGAAGGCAGATAGGATAAGGTATTGGGCATAGGGAGATCATTAGGAACTCAGTGCGGTAGCTCAGGTGGGAGATGATGGAGCTTTCACAAGGTCTGGCATGATGGAAGAGGAGGGAAGTGGATCGACTAGTTGGGGGTTTGGTGATGGGTAGAAGAGTTGAGGGAGAGAGAGAGGTCACAGATCTCTCCCAGTTTCTGGCTTGAGGCACAGGATTGAATGAGGCATCGTGTATAAATCCAGTAGACATGCAAAGAGGAGCAAACCAGGGCAACAATTGGTTTGGGCCTTTCTTATTTGAAGAACAAAGGCTGCTGACCACCAGACAGAAAGAAGACTTCAAAGGGAAGCTTTGAGTGAAGTCATTTCTTTATGGAAATGACCTTGTTGTTGTGGCCTTCACACTTGACAGGTAAGCTTTAAAACTGTTGTGAGTAAGATGGTATAAGAAAGCAATGAGGTGGTGGTATATGTATTTGCTTCTATTATGAAACTTGGAATCTGTGAGCTTCAAAAGAAACTGAGGAAAACAACCAGCAGCAACTCTTGACTTATAGGATTCTCGAGACTAGGCAATGGCTCTGCGGTTTACAGCCCCGCATGGGAGGAGCATTACCAGTATCAGAGTTGGAAAGGGTCACATTACCCCCAGTAGGAAACTAAATACCTACAGAGATGAATGATCCTGTCCAAGATCTTGCAGCAAATCTGTAAGTGAACAGAGGAAGAGAACAAACAAACAAACAGGGCTTCTGCTTCTTTCCCATGCCGCTCTGCCTCTCAGAGGTTAAGGTATTTTTCTGGGCACACAAATCTTCTGGTTCATCAAGGGAGGTTGCTGGGCTGCTAAAATACTGGGCATACACTTTGATCCAAATTCTGTGAGAAATGCAAGCCTCTGGAATCTCCCCAGCATCCTGCAATTCTTCCAGACAAGAACCAAAACTTCCCTTACCATTTCTTGGCACTTGATCAAGCTGCTTGAGGTACCCAGCTCCTGGCAACAGATCGTTCTTTCCTGAGTCAGAAGAGAGGATGGATTATTTCCTTCCCTCAGAGATTGTAGGATGCATTCTTGCCCTTGTGGGAGGCTCCCAATTATGAAGGAAGAGTTGATCACCTGCTATGCACCAGAATCTTTGCCTGCGGTGCTCTTCTGAGTTAAACACAAGCTGCTCCTCTCCTTAATTCCCACTCTACTTCCGTGCCTTTTTTCCTTTGGAAATTTTAGAACAGGACTGAAACTGGAAATCATTTTCCTATGCTTTCGTATCCTATTCTGCTTTAGAATTATGGAAATGTCTCTTTCTTTTTCCTAAGTTATGTGAATACCTGAGATGTGATCAATTGTCTGACAAATTTGACTTGTTTAAGAGTAGAAACATGATCAAAATTTGCTGCTTTCAAGGTGAAGCAAGAAAGGTGAAAGTGGTTTAAATCCATTTATCTATCACATAATTTTGAAATAAAGTTTTTCTCAACTATGATTAGTGGTGATATTTAATAACTATTGATCTTAGGTGTTAGACATAAACAGTCCTGTTTGCTAAAATGCACTCGTTTCTTTCAGTCTGTTCAAGTGGTAAATGTTTGTGTGTACATATAAATTTTTTCCACTTTTGTTGAGATCTAATTAATACATAGCCCTATATACCTTTAAGGAGTATAGCATAATGATTTCAATTGGTAAATGTTATTATCCTTATTTATACAAGTTTCTTCTGAAATATTTAATCTCCAGAATTATCAGTCTCTGCTGTTATCAGTCTCTGCTGTAAAATTTAACGGCAGTAGTTTTTTAAAGAAAGATACATTCTAAAGTATGATTTATAGGAAAGCAACTGATGGTATTTCTCAGCAGAGATGTACATTTATGAAACAAGAAACAGTCATAATGATGCTTTAACTAAACAACTAGGTGAAAACAATGGCATGAGGAGAGGCTTACGAATCATTCCTATAGCATAGACTTTAATCAGAAGACTGTTCATCATTTAATCAAGTCATCTAAATGCTGAAGGATGCTTCATCATTTAGCCTTAGTTTCTTTTTTAAAATCTTTTCCACATTGACTAAAGGAGGCTTAATTTTTTAATTTGTACTTTTCTGCATTTTATTATTTCTAAAATGCATATATGTGACTTTTACTAAGAGAAAAAACAAAAGCATTAAAGATAATTTATCCCACATATAGATAAATAGGTTAGATAAAATCTCAAAATCAGAGGATTGTTGCATAGTGGGAGGATGCTTCTTTGGTATTAATCTCCAGCAAAAGTGATTCGAGGGAAAAAGTACCTGTCAGAGCAGAGAGATCGTATGAGCAACAGGAAGAGTTTTGGAGCTGAAAATTCTGCCCTTCAATAGAAAAGTGTTTATTCTTTAATATCAGAGCATAGGGGCTTCCCCAATGGCTCAGCAGGTAAAGAATCTACCTTCTATGCAGGAGACACAGGAGACGTGGGTTCGATCTCTGGGTTGGGAAGATCACCAGGAGCAGAAATGGCAAGCCACTCTACTATTCTTCCCTGGGAAATCCCACAGACAGAGAGGCCTGGCAGGCTACAGTCCATGGGGTCACAAGGAGTCGGACATGACCGAGCACCATGGCACATCAGAACATAATGACAGTGATTTGTGATTCATACAAGATGTACACTGAAATGACATTGCTTTGAATTCTTTCTCCAGTGGAGGCTGGGCCTGTGCTGGCCCTGAACATACCCATTAAAAAGAAGGATTAGTCTACCTGGGATTAGGCGTCCAGTTCGTGACTATGCAATACAACAAGCTAACTATCCTAATTAGAATATCCATGCCCTTGACCTCATTAACAGAGAGTGACCCTAACTGTTTACCAGCAAGCCAAAACACTGATAACCTAAGCTGCACAGATTAATGAAGGAAAAGGACTCACTGCTCTGTGGGAGCAGACCTTTCCCAGACAGACAGTGGGTGAGCAATGGCAGTCTCCTTCTGGATATTATAAGCAAATGAATTATTAAGAACAACTGAACAAACAAATAGAAGCTTCTTTTCTCTGCTTTTCATGCTGCTTATCTAGTGTTGGCAATCTGCTCACTGATGAGAAAATATTTTTTCGCAACAAAGTTTTGGGAGGTCCCATTATTTTCATGGCCATCTTGATAGCCTTTAACGTGTTCAAGCACAAGAACAGTGCTTGAAACCTCTCTGCCTGCTATGCACCTGTGTCTTGTCCCTTTTTCTGTTGTTGTTGGGGAACTGAATTTGACTTCTTGATGCTAATTAAGGAAGAAGATTGAGAGTGAAAATGCTTTAAAATTCCTTCCTGTTTTATTATTGTGTCCAGGCAAAACCACCTTTTGCATACATATATATGTATAACTGAGTCCCTTTGCTTTCCACTTGAAGTTGTCACAACATTGCTAATTGGCAGATTCAATCCCTGGGGCGAGAAGGTCCCTGTGTGTACTCCAGTATTCTTGCCTGGGAAATCCCATGGACAGAGGACCCGGTGTGCTACAGTTCATGAGTCGGACTCGACTGAGCGACTGAGCACACGCACACACACACACACATACGCACGCACCATCGGCTATACTCCAATGTAAAATAAAAAGTTTTTTTTAAAAAGTCTTTTCTACTTTTCAATCATTTTAACTCTCCCCTCTCTGCCTTTTATTCTTTTTGTTTGGAGCTGTGATTCCCAGAGCTTTTTCTGCAGAAATCACATAGGCATATGCCACTTTCTCTAGGAGAATAGAGGTAAGATGGGCAGCAGGATATTTGCCGTCCTCCTCCTCACCTGCTCTGCCCCACACTGAAAGCCTGTGGGAATGTGTGGGAATGAGAGTGACCTTACCACAAAGATCATCTTACAGCCACTGCAATTTTCATGAAAAGCACCCTATTTGCAAACGTCATAACTTTATTACGTATAACAAATTGCCTGTGGCAAACTCCACGGCTGACTGGGCAGCCTGTCCCAACACTGCACTTGGGAATTAGAGCAGGAATATATTGCCATTTTTAAGATGAAGACAGGGACAGAGTCTGTAGGATCTTGCCACAGAGGCAGGCCTCATCAAGCATAGTATCTCCTATTTAGAGCAGATGTTTCTCCATGAGGTAGTGTTCAACCTGTAAGAGAGAAAATTAACTCCGATCTGATACAAAAGAAAATAAATACAATGTGCAGACATACTGAAACAATCCGGCTTATGATAGCACATATTCATACAGGGGGGCTTCCCTGGTGCTTCAGCGGTAAAGAATCCACCTGCGATGCAGGAGCCACGGGAGACACTGGTTCAATCCCTGGGTCAGGAAGATCCCTGGAGGAGGGCATGGCAACCCATTCCAGTATTCTTGCCTAGAGAATCCCATGGACAGAGGAGCCTGGCAGGCCACAGTCTATGGAGTCTCAAAGAGTTGGACATGTTGGAGCAACTTAGCATGCGTGCATTCACACAGAGAAACAGCATCAATCCAGCATCTTATCTTTTAATGATGTGGTTTCCTCTTTACAATGAAGGCAATAATAGTACTTACCTCATAGGACAGTTAATACCTGTGAAGCAGTGCAAATGCTGCCTATCATATAATAATCTCTCAGTAAAGGTTCATTCCATCATTAATATTATCATGACATGGACACAGCCATTTTTGAAATTAAACTGAGGATAAACTCTAACATTGCTAGTACTGCTAATTTTACCGGCACTAGGACATCATGGACTGTAATCTGCCTCTGTTCATTGAATTCTCTGGGCAAGCATACTGGAGTGGGTTGCCATTCCCTTCTCCAGGGGATCTTCCCAATCCAGGAATCGAACCTGCATCTCCTGCGTTGCAGGCAGATTCTTTACCATCTGAGCCACTGATAGTTTACGGTGAATGATGTTGGATTCATGATCACTGAAAAAGAAGACTTAGCTTCAGAACAAGGGACCAGGCTTGAACACTCGAGAGCTTTTGTGTAGCAGAGTTTTATTAAAGTAAAAAAGGACAGAGAAACCTCCTGACACAGACATCAGAAGGGGGATGGAGAGTGCCTCACCCTCGCCAGTTTTATCAAGGCCTTACATACTTTTACCAGACCCACTCCCACGACACACATCTTAAATTAGCAAGATTAGAACTAACAATTGAAAGGTCTTACCAGACTCACTCCCACAACATATGTTTTAAGATAACAAGATTAGTCAGAAGGTTCTTGTTAAAAAAGAGAAACATGTCCTGAGCAAGATACATTGTTGTTGTATAATCCTTAGTACAGAGTTTAAGATGAGTTGTTTTTTTGTGTGATCATTAGCTCTGGGCTTAAAGAAAATATGTGACTAAGAGAAAGCAATGTAGGGGAAAAAAAAGTTTGTCCTTTTCTCCTCCTTGAGAGCACCAGACCCCTCTCTCCTCCTCGATGGTTCTGGACCCCTTCCTCCTTGAGGGCCCCAGACTCCTTATCAACCTATGTAAGCATTAGCTATCTCACCATTAGGGAAGCTCAAATTCACCCTGAAAGTGAAGTCGCTCAGTCGTGTCCGACTCTTCAAGACCCCATGAACTGGGGCCTACCAGGCTCCTCTGTCCATGGGATTTTCCAGTCAAGAGTACTGGAGTGGGTTTCCATTTTCTTCTCCAAGGGATCTTCCCGACCCAGGTATCGAACCCATGTCTCCTGCATTGTAGGCAAATGCTTTACCATCTGAGCCACCAGGGAAGTCCAAATTCACCCTAACTATGACATAATACTGAAAGGGAGGTGGATTTAAGGCCATCCTTTTAACCAGTTCAGATAATTGCTGAGCCTGAATAGAGGTTTAGTTGAATAGAAAATTAACCTTTAAAAATTGTTCATTTCTAGTGGGAAACATACATTGGCACAAACCTTCTGAAGAGCATTAAAAAACTTAAAATTTGAATACTCTATATCTCAGCCATCTCTTAACTGTGAATTTATCTTATGAAAAGAATTAGAGATGTGTGAAAAGATGTACATCTAAGATGCTTTATCAAATTTATTTATAGTACTGAAAACCTGGAAGAGCCTTAATGTCCAACAATGAGCTACTAGTTAAGTAAAATATGTACATTTAAATGATAGAAAGCTGTGCATACATTAAAAATTATGTCATGGAAGACTGTATAGTGACATGGACAAATGTTTCCAACGTAGCCCAGTGAAAAGAGCAAATTGCAACACAGTATATTATAAAAATACTATTTGCATATAAATATAACAGACTGAGGTGTACCAATGCAAATTTTTTTTAATGAAGCTTGTTGCTATATTCTCAAAACTTTAATTTTCCAATCTACCAATCCAATGTGTATACCATTATGCAGGGTATACATATTTTTGGCCTATTCTTTGTTAAATCTTAGTCTGGTCCCCTGATCTTTATAATCCAATCTGGTTATTAGAGTCCTAGGCTCTCTTGTTGACTTTTTTTTCAAAGTACAATATTATTAGCTGTCACTATTCATAATTTCAAGCTTTCTCTCTCTGAACCAACACTGTCTACTCCATCTTCACCCACTCCAAGCAGAGCAGAGGAGAGAAATCCTCTTTTTGTTTTTGCCTGAGAGCACAGTAGTGGGAGACTTGGTTCGGACCTGGGGCCACCTTAAAGTATTTTCACAGCTCCTGCTGCTCTGGAGTTTCAGTATGAGCCAGATGCATGTTTTCCTGAGACCATATTGCGTTCCACAATAGCCCCTTCACAGAACACTCCTTCACCATGTAGGGACAGCTGTGAGTCCTTTTGCTCCACACTCCGGAAGCTCTACACTTCCTACCTGTCCGTTAATCTCTGTGCTCCCGTAAGACCGTGGGATCTTCTTCCATGTTCTCCTCATGGAGAACTGGGAAAGGTATATCTCCTTTGTCCTCTCTCTTCCAGGAACACTCCAAGATCTGTCTGAGTTCTACTAGCATTGATCATCTCATCACCTGATTTCCTGAGTAGGAGCCCTCATCTTTAAGGGTCACATGTCAAATAGCTACCTTGCCCCCTGGGGATGGGATGGGATGGGATGGTGGAAGGGCCATGGAGCCAGGAAGACAATTTCTCATCCCTGAAGGATCTCAGAGAATCATCCTCAGAACTCCAGTCAAGCGTTCTCAATTAAAAAAAAAGTTTCAGGTATATTTACATAAGATAAAATGCTCCACTGTAAATGTAGAGTTTGATGAGTATTACCAAATGCAAACACCCATGTAATAACCACAGTCAAGCTACAGAATATTTCATAGATCCAAAAAGTCCTCTCTTCCCTCTTCAAAGTCAATTGCTGCTCCCTTGTCTTAGGAAACTGCGGATCTGCTTTCTATCCCTTGAGATTTGCTAGAATTTCATGTAAGTGCTATAATACAACATGTACTTCTTTGGCTAAGCAAAGTGTTTCTGAGACTCATCACATTTTTGTTGTAATTTGTTTCTTTTCATTGGCAATATTTCGTTATGTGGATATATCATAATTTGCTCCTCTATTCACTTGTTGATGTATATTTGGGTTGTTTCCAGTTTGGGGCTATTTCAAATAAAGCTGCAATAAACATTCATGTACAAGTCTTTGTGTGGATATCTGTGCTCATCTCTCTTGGGTAAATACCTAGGAGTGGAATGATTTGGTCAAAGGATAGTGTATGTGTAAATTTCTAAAACTGCCCAACTGTTTTCCAAAGTAGTTGTACCATTTTTTTCATTCTTATTAAAAGTGCATAAAAATTCCAATTTCTCTACATCATTTTCAGTACTTCTTTTTGTCAGTCTTTATAATTTCAGCCTTTCTAGCAAATGTATAGTGGTATCCCATTGTGGTTTTAATTTTCATTTTCTGATGACTAGTGATGTTGAACATCATTTTGTGTGTTTATTAGCCATTTGTGTGTCTTCTTTGGTGAAGTACCTGTTCAAATCTGTTGCCTATTTTTTTAATAGAATTTTTATTTTATAATAGCTTTTTTATCTATAGAAAAGTTAAAAAGATAGAGCAAAAGAGTTCCTATATTCCACACACCTAGTTTCCTCTACTGCTAACAACTTATCAATCAATGTTTCATTTGCTACAACTAAGCCAATATTGGTATATTATTGTTTACTAAAGTTCATATTACATTCCGATTCCCTTTCTTTTCACTTAATGTCCTTTATCCTCCCAGGATCCCACCTATGATACTACATTAAGCGTAGTTGTCATGTTTACCTGGGCTCCTCTAGACTGTTCATTCCTCAGGCTTTCCTTGCTTTTGAAGATCTTAACAGTTTGGGGGAATATTGGCTAGCTTTTTTACAGGAGGTCCTTGACTAGAGTTTAGCTGGTATCTTTCACATGATTAGACTGGGGTTGTGAGTTTTTTGGGAAAAGACCACAGAGTGGAAGCACCATTCTCATCTTGTCAATCATGTCAGGGGTGCGTGCGTGCTCGTGGTCAGTTGCTTCAGTCATGTTTGACTCTTTGTGGCCCTAAGGACTGTAGCCTGCCAGGCTCCTCTTTCCATGGAATTCTCCAGACAGGAGTACTAGAGTGGGTTGCATGCCCTTCTCCAGGGGATCTTCCCCACCCAGGGATCAAACCCAGGTCTCCTGCATTGCAGGTGCATTCTTTACTGCTGAGCCACCAGGGAAGCCCCCATGTCAAGGGTACATGCTACCAACATAACTGATCTCTCTTGATGTCAACCTTGAACACATGGCCAAGGATATGTCAGCCTTTTCCATTGTACAGTTATTTTTTTTTCTCTGCCTCCCATAAGACATTTTGTGGGAAGAAGTCACTATGCACAAACCACACTTAAGGGATGGGAAATAATACTGCACCTCCCTGAGGTAAATTATCTGAATAAATCATTTGGAATACTTCTGTATGGGAGACTTGCCATTTATTTACTCATTCAAGCATTTATTCATATCAGTATAAACTCACAGGCATGTATTTTCAACTTTGGATTATATTCCAATACTACATTATTCATTTTGTTGCCCAAATTGTTTTATCAGTAATCTTCCAGTTAGCTCCTGTGTCCATCTGGTATACCGCCATCACTGTGTTTTTTTCAAGCACTTCTTTTCTGCAATGACAAGGTATATCTGAAGAAAAGATTTGGTGTATTAGTTAATTTGCCTTTTCTCCTACCCAAGTGCTGGCAAGACTCAGATCTTCCCACACTTGGTCACTGTTGGATCCTTTATGTGTGTTCCCCCCTCCCCACAGACGCCATCTTTTGTTTGGAGAACATAGGGCAAGATGTGTAGAGAAACATTTCTTTACATGCCTGAAGGGTGCTTGAGTGGTGTATATAGGGAAAGAGGTTACGGTAATTGGTAGCCCCGTGACAACACTGAGTATAAGATTCTGCAGGTGCAGGCACCAATGTGTCCTGTAGGAACTACACAGTGTGTGTGGTATGAAATACCCTCTAAAGCAAAGTTTGAACAGTGGTACCAAGTGGAGGGATGTATGTAGGTCAACACAAACAAGTGACTGTCCATTCTGTTTAAAAACCTGCAATGGAACACCTCAGTCAACCATTCCAATGTTTAAATAACTTCTTCCTCTGGTTGCAATGTATCAGTGGTCACAAAACTAGAGCCCACAGGCCAAACTCAACCCACTGACTACTTTTGTAAATAAAGTTTTATTGGCACACAGCCATTCACTCATCTGTGCATTGTTTATGTCTACTCTCATTCAAATGGCAGAGGTGAGTAGGTGCAAAGCTTAAAGAAATACTTCTCTGACCCTTTACAGAAAAGGTTTCCTGACCACTGCTCTATTTCATGACTAGCCTAAGTTTTACACAAGAATAAAGGGTCATGTTTGTGCATTACAGCCTACAGAGGGACAGAGAACCATCTGTCAGTGCCATCTCTTCAAGTAACCTTCATATGAGAAGTCTGAAGTACTCACTTGTAAAATGAAAACTCTGCTTGTCTAATCCCCTTGCTTTGACCTTCTCTATCTCATCTAAAACCAAAATTCACAATTATGCTTAATTGCTAAACAGGCTCACGGGTTAGGAATACATATGCAGAAGCCTAAAATGTTGATCAAATACCTTTCAGAAATTTACAAGGGAGAAAACTTTCTGCTTAACCAGAAGCTGTCAGGCATTTAAAAAAGGGAAGAGCACCTAGGTATCTTGTGGGACTTGGATCTTTTCCACTTTTCTGCTTTTCTAAATTCAGGCCTTTGTACTGATCTACAGAAAGGCTTTGGGCAATGGGTGTGGAGAGGTGGAACGCAGGGCAACACAGGTGTAACAAAGGCTTGCAAAATAAGATGCAAATTGTGTTTTAATAGAGTGCAACTATTGCAAAACCATGAAGAGATCAGGAAATGTTTTGCTCTACCTGCTTGACCTGGGAGAGTTTTATCTTATTTACTTGATTTTCTTCTATGTACACAGATCTTTTTTAAGAAATGCAGAGACTACTGAGAATGGTTATGAGAGCTCTGAAGGAAGATGAACTGGGAGACTGTGATTGACATATATACATAACTATGTATAAAACAGATAACGAATGAGAACCTACTATATAGCATAGAGAGCTCGTACTCTGTGGTGACCTAAATGGGAAGGAAAACCAAAAGAAGAAGGGATATATACACACACACACACACACACACAGGACTTCCCTGGTGGCTCAAACGGTAAAGAATCTGCCTGCAATGCAGGAGACCCAGGTTCGATCCTTGGGTTGGGAAGATCCCCTGGATAAGAAAATAGCAACCCACTGCAGTATTCTTGCCTAGAGAATTTCATGGACAGAGGAGCCCAGCAGGCTAGAGTCCACAATATCCCCGAGTCGGACATGACTGAGTGACTCACTTTCACTTTCATGTATACGACGTATAACTGATTCAATTTGCTTAACAGTAGAACTAATACAACTTTGTAAAGCAACTACACACCAATAAAAATTAATTTTTCTTAAACAAAAGGGCTAAGCAGCTGGGTAGCTGTTCTAACTTAAGGACAAAGTGGCTGCCTGAGAACTCTGTTGCTCAAGCTTGGCTGAAAGTGTGTTTGTAAACAGGTGGTGTTGTCTCGTGGGAAGATACCCTGTCTGGCCTTGGCTTCTGGTTCAGCCACCCTTGGTTTTGTGACTTGAACAAATTCTGTAGTCTCTCTGAGCCTAATCTGTAAAACAGGGATTGCATGTGCCTCACAGAGTTATTATGAGGATATGGAATAATAGATGTATGTACAGTGTATCAGTTCAGCTCAGTTCAGTCGCTCAGTCATGTCTGACTCTTTGCGACTCCATGGACTGCAGCATGCCAGGCCTCCCTGTTCATCACCAGCCCCGCGAGCTTGCTCAAGCTCATGTCCATCGGTGTATGGTACTTGATAAATAATAGTTTTAATGACTTATTATTTCCAGGACACTGTACTGCTACATACACCAAGAGTAAGGGTGTCAGACAGTAAAGTGAGATGAGACAGACCACAGGCATTCTGGAATAATCACAGTGATCATCTTGGCTCCAAGAACCCCTTTCATGTTTATAGTTTTCTTGGACCTGGAGAAGGTTAAGGAGAGCCCTGCTATAATCTCGATCCTACTCCCTTTTCATTCCTCCTTCTGCCTGCACAGAAATTCAGGGACAATCATGACAAGCTGCAGACATCCTTGGAGGAAAAGCAGACTCCATCATAACAGAGACTCAGAGCACAGGGAGTCTGCAAGCATGTGATACCCTGGCTGCGCCCAGCCTCTCATCCCAAAGTCCATTTTCTCTAGCTCCAGGGAAACGATCTAGGATCAAACTCAGAGTTTTCTTTGACTTCTCTTCTGATTTTCTTCATAACAGATGGGCCCTTGGTTTAATCCTGAAGATGCCCAGGCAGGTCCACATTGTGTTTATCTGTCTCTGAATGGTCAGGAGGCCCCTGAGGTCATGAACTCCAGGTTCCACAAGAGGCCAGACCAGGGAATGAGGCAGCAACAAAGATGTGCGGCAGAGTTGAGTCACCAGCGGGGCTGGAGTCAGGCAGGGGTGGAGGAGGTGGCTGCCTGCACCTTGTGATTGGGGTGAGGATGGTCAAGGAGCCTATGTTCACTTGCTAGGGCTGCCATTACAAACGGGGCGGCTTCAAACAGCAGACTCTTATTGCATCACAGTTCTGGAGACTAGAAGTTCCAAATCAAGGTGTTGGCATGATCCTGTTCCCTCTGCAGCCTGAAGAGGAGCATCCTTCCCTGTCTCTTCTGTGCTGTGCTGAGTCACGTCCAACCCTTTGTGACCCTATGGACTGTAGCCAGCCAGGCTCCTCTGTCCATGGGGATTCTCTAGGCAAGAATACTGGAGTGGGTTGCCATGCTTTCCTCCAGGGGATCTTCCCAACCCAGGGATCAAACCCAGGTCTGTCTCTTCTAGCTTCTGGCATTTGTCAGTGGTCCTTGGTATTTCTTTGGGCTTTCCAGGTGGCACAGTGGTAAAGAATCTGCCTGACAAAGCAAGAGACTCATGTTCCTTTCTTGGGTTAGGACAATCCCCTGGAGGAGGAAATGGTAACCCACTCCAGTATTCTTACCTGGAAAATTCCATGGACAGAGGAGCCTGGTGGGCTACAGTCCAGGGGGTCATAAAGAGTCGGACACGACTGAGCGACTGCGTAAGCACGCACCACACTTGGTATTCCTGTATAGCCATGTTCCATTCCCTGCCCCCGTGGTTACCTGCCACTACTCTCCCTGTTCACCTTCATCATCTCCCTGAAACCAAGGACACTGCGAGGCTCCTGGGCCCAGAAGACTTTCTGTATCCCCTCTTTCTTATTTTCAGGGAATAGGCTTCAGCCTCCATGATCTTCCCTGAGTTCCAAAGGGTAGGTTCAAATAGTTGCTAATCAGAGCAAGGAAGGGGTGTGCACAATCTGATCCTTATCAGAAACCCCACCTTGAACCACTGCTATAAAACTCCTCACCAAATCCCCCCAGGTTGGGACACACAGTTTTGAGGACATGAGCTGCTGTGTCCCCCTTTGCTTGGCAAAGCAATAAAGTTATACTTTCATACTTCACCCAAAACTCTGTCTCCAAGATTCAATTCGGCACCAGTGCACAGAGGCCAAGCTTCGTCGTCATTCCCTCTGTGTCTGTCCCTCCATCTCTTCTCTTAAGGACAAGCCTTGCAGCACCAGGGATCACTCTGCTCCACCATGATCTCACCTTGGGGTTTGGGTCTTTGATTACATCTAGAAAAAAAGTGAAAGTGTTAGTCGCTCAGTCATGTCTGACTCTTTGTGACGCCATGGACTGTAGCCCACCCCCAGTCTCCTAATCCATAGAATTCTCCAGGCAAGAATACTGGAGTACATTGCCATTCCTTTCTCCACGGGATCTTCCTGACCCAGGAATCAAACCTGGATTGCCTGCATTGCAGGCAGATTTTTTACTGTCTGACCTAACAGGGATGCCCTTGATTACATGTGCAAAGATCCAGTTCCTCAATAAGGTCACATTCACAGGTTTAGGGGGTTAGGGCTTTAACTTATCTTTGGGGGATAAGTTTGCAACAGTGGGGTGTGAGGGAAGAAGCAGACCAGTTCCTTCCAAACCAATTACTTCTCCCAGCAGGAAAACCTGTAGAGCTTCATACCTTTGACCTCCAGCCAGATTTTTCCAACTGTGGCAAGCAGCACTGCAAACCCCTGTGGGCTCTTGCTCACAGTAGAGATTCTTGGCGTAGTGATGTACAGTCAGAAGATCTGCAACCTTAGAACTGACATTTTTTTAGCCAACCTGAGAATCACAGCCCTCAGTAAAAAACAAAGCAAAAACTAAAACCAGGAGGTTTGCTCTATTACCAGCTACTTTCACTATATGGTGAAGAGATTTCAGATTCTTTGGATAAAGCAAAGGAAAAAGAGGTTTGAGGAACTTGGTAAAGAGAAAAGAAGATTGAAAGAAGAATGCTGGGTATCTTAGGAGGAAAAAACTTCCCTCTACTCTGTTTTGGTAACACTTGGCCCTGGACACCAGCCTTCACATGCGAAAGCCAAGAGAATCATCACTGAGCCATGTAATTTCAATCACGTCTGCATTGTTGCTTCTATCCCCTTGCCTGTTGGGGGTGGTTGGTCCTTCAGGCCAGGGCCTGGGTTCCCCATTCCTTCCAGACTCACAGGGCACAAATTGATCCTCAGTCAGAATACCACCACCTGAATAGACCCTGCTTATTTCTTTTTTTCAGGACAGTCCTCTTCAACCCTTGAGAGGAGGGTTCCAGTCCTAGCACAGATGGGGGGCATTCAATTGGGAATGAGCCTTATTTAGAAACCCCTCCAAGAGAAGAGTTGCTGCAGCTTGTCCTCTGCCCTCTCTGGGCACCAGAATTGTCATTCAAACAACAGGAGGTGGGAGGCAGTGGGGGGGCTGGGGAGTGTGGTCAAACCAGCTCAACACCTCTCCTTTGTAATGTCTGAAGATACTGTTTTCCCTGGAACTTGATGAAAGCAATAAAAAGGGAAAACGAGAGTTACTGAACCAGAATAATGAAATGGATTATTAACCATTCACTAAATATGCAACATGCTATAAATAACACAGAGTTATATCCTTAGTATACCTCTGATGCTCCCTGTTAGAAAGGTCCTGGCCTCCCAAATATTTGAAGGAGCCCCTAAGTCCCTCTTCTTCAGCCTTCATAGGAATTTAGCTTCCTGGAAGGCTAGTGGCTCTAGGCTAGAGGAGAAATGTATAGGAATGTATTCAGGAAATGAATCATTGGTCTTGAGCAAAGTAGAGAAAAGATGTCCCAGGAAGGGACATTTAAAACAGGACCAATAGATTTTACATTCCCAGGAGGAACAGTAATAGTCACGTTCTGTACAAATGAACAAAGGAAATGTGGAAAAGAATTCCATGACCACTCACAGGAGGGGTTGGACTAGGAGTAAATTTGTCTGTGTCCATCAGGGAAGGAGACTTTTAGGGAGGAAGAGAAACAACTTTTATGTTTCTATGTTTTAGGCCTAGAACACTGGGATATGGCTCTGTTTTCCACAGTTGACAAATTGATACTTGATATACTTGAACAAAGCTGAACTTGAGCAAAGGGAGTTATGAAACTCTGGGCTCCCTTTGTCTTTAAGCCAGCCAATGGTGGTGGGATTTCTTCAGTTGGAAGTGCTCTTTCATTGTAAAAAAAAGTGTCCACAGACGTCAGTGCCCCAAATTGTTACTGTTTTAAAGAGTTTGTGTTCATCTGTACTTCATATACACTGTGATTTGCTGGGGGCATGAGGCTCTATCTACCTCCAAACATCACCTGTTTTGTGCTTAGTCTCTCAGTTGTGTCTGACTCTTTGCAACCCCATAGACTGTAGACTCCCAGGCTCCTCTGTCCATGGGGATTCTCCAGGCAAGAATACTGGAGTGGGTTGCCATGCCCGGCTCCAGAGGGTCTTTCCAACCCAGGGATCAAACCCAGGTCTCCGGCAGTGCAGGTGGATTCTTTACCATCTGAGCCACCAAGGAAGCCTTGTTTTAGTTTCCTCCAAAGTCAAATCTCCATCCTCAAACTGCTTCCTCCCATTTAAGACATGTTCTTCTCAAGACTCCTGTAAAATGCAAATATCTTCCTAAGAAAGGTAACTCACTGGCAACATTCCATAGTTCGTCAGATTCCCATCAATACAGTTCAGTAGCAAGGTCGCAAGAGCACTAAATTAGTCTGTAAAAGTGAGAGAGGTATGATGTGATAAGGAGAAAAGTCCTTCTCCCCAGCAGGCTCCATCCGTGCAGGCATGCGAGCTGCAGAGAGGCTGGCCATGGGTGTCTCTACAGTGCTGGGACCCTGGCAGTGGGGGGCCATCAGATGAGGGCCGGTGGCAGACCATCCCAAAGGGTGGTCTTGGGAAACACCAAAGACACAATCAATTTAATGGCACAGGGCCCTTCATGAGAAATACTGTTTGGTTTGAATTTCTAAAGGCATACTTTGTGTTTTAGGTACTTTCTAATTTTTTACAATATGGAAGAACATGTTTTCCTTAAGCAACACTATACCAAAGACGACATTGCTCAGGCTGTTAAAGTTGATGTGCAGACATTGTACTTGAAAAGAATATACTTCAGTTCCTTTGCTTACTTTAAGAAGCCTGGGACTTCCCTGGTGGCTCAGTGGTTAAGACTGTGCTTCTACTGCAGGGGGTGCTTATTTGAACCCCGGTCAGGAAAGTAAGATTCCACATGTCCCATGGCGTAGTCAAAAAATAAACAACAGCAACAATGACAACAAATGAAGCCCTGAGATGGGTACTGCAGGTCTCCTGGGTTTCCTTTCTTTCCAGGTGTGATTCTTTCCTCCTTGTTGATGCACCCCCAGCCCTGGGGCTCTTCTCCCTTCTGCGCAGAGCACCCCTAAACACTTGGTTCCCTATATCTTTTCTAAATAAGACTGTTTAACTTGAAATTTTACTGTGCATTTTAAATTCTACTTTTTTAAAAGAATGAAGCTAATGACAAAATAGCTACTTCATAGGGCTAATATGAAATGCACATAGAGCATAGAATAATGAAACAAACACAATACAGTCCCTTTTAAAATTGTCTTTAAGTTTTTGCAGATCTCTGCTTCAGGATAAGTTGAGAAGTTCTTTTCTTTTCTGTGTAAAAGAATAAAGCAGGGCAAGACTGGGAAATTCATGAACTTTGGACCTAGACAGACAAGAATTTGAACCAACTCTGCCTTTTGTAAAGTGTGGTCAGACAAGTTTCTTGTAAGTCCTCTCTGAGCTGTACCCATTAAGCATGGATAGAAATTGCTATGCTGTAGAGCTGTAAGGATTAGAAGTAATTCTTATATCCTAAAGGCTGTTTCGAGGACTAAATAAGTTAATGTATGCCAAGTAATTGGCACTTAGCAAAAACTCTATAAATGCCATGTAGTCTTACTAAGTTATTAAAAAAATAAGATATACGTAAGAAAACTAGAGATGACAAATCAAGTCAGACAATGGAATATTATTCAGTACTATAGAGAAATACATTTTATCAAGCCATGAAAAGACATGGAGGAAACCTAAATGCAAATTACTAAGTGAAAGAAGTAAAAAGGCTAATTAATATATCCCAACTACATTCTGGAAAAGGCAAAGTCATGGAGACAGTAAAAAGACCAATGGTTGCTAAGGGTTTGGTGTGAGGGCAGTGGAGGGAAAATAGGAAAACACAAAGGGTTTTTAAGGCAGTGACAATACTCTGTATGATACCATAATGATGGATATATGTCACTATACCTTTATCCAAGCACGTAGAATGTATAATACCAAGAATGAACCTTAGGATGAACCATGGACTTTGGATGATAATGATGTGTCAGTGTAGGTTCATCCACTGTAACAAATGGACCACTCTGATAGGGATGTTGATAAGAGGGAGGCTATGCATGAATGGGTCAGGAGGTATATGGGAAACCTCTGTACTTCTATCTCAATTTTGCTGTGAATTGCTCTAAAACTGCTCTAAAAAATAAAGTCTAAAAAATTTAGCCAGACTAGGAAGAGAGAAGAAACACTGAGCAGTGAGACATAAGGTTGCATTCTTTCCCTCTGAGTTAAGGCCCTGACTTTTAAGCTCTGTAAATCCAACAGTGGAAGAAAGATGAGGGCCACTGGAGGAGGGAAGATGCAACCTGAAGGAAGATGACAGGAAAGGAAGGGAACACACAGGCTTTCAGGCAGCTACAGTCTCACAGCATTTGGTAATAGCTTGAAAATGCGAGATGCCATTATCATAAAAGCATACAAACAAGGAAGTGGAGAAGTACTCATTGTTTTAAAGTCACTTAGTCAATAACATTTATTTTTTTGTCTGATTTTGAAAATAGTGTATGTTCGTATTGAAAAATTAGAATAAAGAGAAAAACACAAAGACAAAAATGAAACTAATCTGTAACAGAGAGAAGACTATCCATCACTTAGGGTCAGTCCTTGCAGTCTTTAATATACATGTTTCTTCCTTCTACAAATTCAGGCTTATTTTATAAAAGTAGCATATCTAACTTTTCAGTTAATGATATAATGTGAACATTGTCTCATGTCATTAAATAATTTTCTAGTGCATTTTTGAAAAATGTACTATTAAAATTTTTAAATATGTATTTTATGTTTATTGCTTACAAAAATAGCACAAAAGCAGATTTATGTTAGATATTAGAAGCCTAAGCCAACCAATAAACAAAACAAACCTAATATATTTACTGGCTCCAATCAAAGCATGAATACTCAATTACCAAGCAAAGAATAATTTGACATATGAAAATACAGAGTTCAGAATAATGACCTACATCTATTCCTCACTCTGATACAACAATTAACAACTCATAACCAGTTTTCTTTTATCCATATACTGTCCACTTCTTCCATCCAACCCTTTGATTTTCCTGAGGCAAATTCCATGTAACATGGAATTTCATATATAAATATTTTAGTATGTATGTCTCTCTAGAAGACAGAGGTATTCTTTTAGAAATATAATTGTGATAATATTATCACATCTAAAAATAGTAATAATTCCTTAATATCATCAAATTATATTCAATGTTTACTATTTCCTGGTTGTCATATTTTAACTGAATCACAATCAGACTTGGGTATGTGAGATACTGTAAGAACTCTGAGTTTAAATTTGAAGTATTGATATGAACTCACATGTATTTTTATTTAAAATCAAAACACATTTTAAAAAATTCTGTACATCAAAAAGGCCTAGAAACAATGACTAATCCAGTAGCAAAGAACACTTCCAGTGCCAAGATTATAGGCTCTAAATACCATTTTCCATTAAGAAAAACTAGTTTCTTGGAGAAATGTCAGATTCCAAGTCTGGGGCAGAAAATGAACAAGATCTTACCCCAAAAAGCAAAGAAAGTGTGCACACAGCCCAGAGTCATGTCCAAAGGACTCAGGAACTAGAACAGCACTGCCCCCCATGAATCAATGATGTGATCATTTAATAAGGATAACATTAAAAGTACTCACAGGTCACTTTGAAAGATAGTAGGAAACAAACTGTATTTTGGTACTAAGCAAATTCAAGAGAAAGCATCAAATATTCACTTTCCTTCTCAGTGACTCAGATAGTAAAAATCTGCCTGCAATGCAGGAGATCCAGGTTCAATTCCTGGGTCTGGAAGATCCCCCTGGAGAAGGCAATGGCTACCCACTCAAGTTCTCTTGCCATGGATAGAGTAGCCTGAGGTCACAAAAAGTCGGACACGACTGACTGACTTTCACCTTTCTTTACAAATGATACCTTAAGATAAATGGTTAATGAGGAGAAGTTTCTTTTTATATTAAATTCCAACTCCAGATTTTAAAAAAATGTAGGATTAGAATAGCACCATTTTGTAGACTTTTTATTTAAGGTTTCTAACATCACCAATAAAAAAACAAGCAAAACAAACTACTTAACTTCTATTTGTTTGTAATCATTCATCTCTCCAAGCTTATGCTGATCTCATAGCTGTTGGGAGCCGCGTTAGGCATCACTGAAAAAATGGAGGCATGGCCCCAGCCTGCTCTCCTCATTCTGCAGGCACAGACCCGGGATGGAGTTAGCTCTTGTGATTCTGACTTGTTTCTTCCTTTCTTCGGTTGAGTTGGCTGGAAAGAATGTTAAGGTGCTTATTGTTCTTGAGAGAAGCCTGAGAAAGCACAAAGCCTTCTGCAGTTGTGCCCAGAAAATAATCTATAAAGTAACCACTGACATTTGTTCAAGGATTTTTAAAAAGAATGTCCCAGGATGAGCACATAGGCCACAGCTTGAGGCCATGGGAAAGATTGTTATCTGAGACCTGTTTGTGAGGGAAATGTTTATGGCAAAAGAAATTTGCTGAGTTTAGGGTTTAGGAATAATTAAGAATTGTTAGAAGCCTTTTTAGGAGATAGTGAGCTTAAGATACTAGGGGCAAGCAGGATTTAGAAAGATAAGAAATAAACTGAGGAATGTGGTATGCAGCCCAGACATAAGCATAAGCTACAATGTAATCACAAGTAAAAAGGATTCTGAGAGAATCTCTGAAGCAGGAACTCTGTTTGAAGGGCAACAATGAGACAATAATTTGGGTGAAGGGGAACTGAAAATGTCAAACCTAACCTAGTCTCAGTGAACTCCGGGAGTTGGTAATGGACAGGGAGGCCTGGCGTGCTGCAATTCATGGGGTCGCAAAGAGTCGGACATGACTGAGCAACTGATCTGATCTGATCTGAACCTAATGCTTTTGAAAAGTATAAAAGAGAACCTGATGCTTGAAATAAACATGTAGTCCCATACCTCACCTCGAGTCAGAGGCTACATCATTTCCCGCCGACACCGCTCATCCCTTCAGGCTGATCCCCTGGCTGCTGGAGCTGGACTCCGGCACATAGCACGCCCCAGTGACATTGACCTTGGTCATGAGACTGGCTTTGAATAAGAGGATGTGAGCAAACCTGACACAGGCCACCTCCACACAGAAGCAAGTGCAACTGCATGGTTCGGCTCTTCTTCCCCTGAGTTTCTGTCCTCAGTCATGGAAATGGCCAGCACAAGGGGGTGCCTGCTTCCTCACTCTGAGTGCCAGAATAAGAATTCACAGAGAGAAGAAGCGCTGACGGGCAAAACCTGTGAGCAAGACATAGTATCAGCTCGAGCAAGCCGCTGAGATGTGAGGAGTTTGCTAGTGGAGTTATTTTGCCAAAAGCATCAAACTTGACTCTGAGCAAGTTACCATCCTCAGCAATGACAGGACACACACAGGACGGAGCCACACGTTAAATGACTTCATGGGATTCACTCAGCTAAAGCCAGACTGAGAAAACCTACATGATAAAAATTCCAGTTTCTTGGGGAAAAAAAAAAAGAAGGAATAAAAAGGAGATAGAATGAAAAGAGACTTAAAGACATGCATGTATTCTGTAACTTTAACCTAATAAATATCTTTAATGGGACACCCCTAGATCCAAGAGTGGTCAAGGGGTGACCACTTACAGGTGGAGGCTGGAGGGTTATGGACATAACTTGATTGTACCCTATACCTCCTTGGCCCTTTGTGGTGGGATATATTGAGTAGAGAAAGCAGGTGAACCAGAGATTTTATCTGTACTCTTATTCCAGTGCTACAAATATTAGCAAGTAACCGCCCTAAAGAGGATGGATTGCTAGGGGTGAGAAGGGAAGCAAGCAGCTCAGTTGAGAGGCTCCTGCAATAACATAAACAAAAAAAGATGTGTGGAACTTCCCTGGTGGCCCAGGGGCTAAGACCCTGTGCTCCCGATGCAGGGGGCTTGGGGTCCATCCCTGGTCAGGGAACTGGGTCCCACATGCCACAGCTAGGAGTTCACCCACAACAACTAAAGATGCCGTATGCCACAACCAAGATTGAAGACTCCGCATGCCGCTAAGACCCGGTACAGCCAAATAATTTTTTTTTTTTTAAAGCGATATGTCAGTCAGGATGGGATGGAATGAGAAATATGAGAAAAAATTCAGGCACCATTACATTGCATGCTGACAGAATCTCCACTTCTGAAAAATTACAGTATTGCTCAAACATTCCCAGGTCATGAGATGATGCTAGTAACTATATTCAAGAATCAAAATTTAAATGTTGAATTCTGTACCTACTTATGGCTTCAAAGGAGGGAAGTTGGGCAGAAGTGAAAGTGTTGAATCAGGAGAGAACCCAGTGTGACAGCTGCAATAAAGAGTGCCTTACCAGCTGGGTATACACATTGGTAAGAGAAAGCTAACCGTGAAATTATGGTGATGGGGAAAAGGGAATTTTCAGCAAAGGAGATGGAAGGCAGATGGGGGTACTGTGAAATTAAAGAAGGAGGCAGGGTAGTTATTCATAGCTATTCTTCTGTTATACCTCTTAAATATGTGTGCTTCAAGAGTGAATAGAAAGTAATTTGATTTGAAATAGAAAAGCATTAAAGCTTGGAAATATGAAAACATGAGAAATGACCTCAAATTAAATGTGTTTAAAATGGTTTTTAGGGCTTTCTTTGGTCCATATAAGTCACCTTAACAAAACATTTTAATAAAGCACTTTGAAATGGTGGACTTTTTGGAAGAATATGTCCCCATTGATTCAAGGTAAATTGTATGGCTAAAATTTATGAAAATTATTGCAGAGCTCCAAAAGCCAGCTCTTTTCCCAGGGTGGATGCTGATTTTTACTCTATGGAGGGAGTCCATGTGATCAGCACCAGAGGTTCCTCCCTGTCCCTAGGCAGGTCTCCTTGGTGCAGCTCCTGAAATGAGTGATGCCACTGAATGCACTTCTCTGGATAAATGGATTGCCATGGTCGCCGGCCAACACTGCAGCCCCTGGGGAAAAGTGTGCCAGCTGGGAGGACAGGTCTTGGGGGGCATTGAGACCCCCCAAGACAGCACCTAATCACCTTCCACCCAGAGACCCATCAGATAGCAACAAATGTACACTTTCATCAAAATCAAAACTGAAAGACAGTGAGGCAGCTCAATGCAGAGAATCCCTTTGATGGAGGCGGCACACTCAGACAAAAGTTTGCCTTTCACCCAAGTTGTGAGACTTGGGGCAAATCACTCAGCCTTCCCAAGCTTGTTTCTCCATTCATAAGACTGGGAAAAAATTTAAATGCCAATTCTGAGTCCTAGTAGAAAATAAATATGATATACATAGAATATATTTACATATGATATACTAGTGAATCACATATTCTTTTTTTATATTAATAGAAAAAATTCTGGAATGCTGTCCTCTAAGGCTACCTGTAAGTGATGGGTGAGGGCCGTTGTCATACAGAGAAGCATAACTGGTTGCAAAGAGCACAGACCTTGGAATCAGGCTACTCTGGGACTTGAGGAAAGCTGTTTAACCTCCTTGTGCCTCAGTTTCCCTATCACTAGAATGGGGCTAAATAAAAACCTACCTCAGAAGGTTTCTTTGAGAATTAATTGACCTAACCTATGAAATCATCTCAAACAGTGCCTAGTATGCTATAAGGGTAATAAAACTGTTAGCTATTTATATTGTTTTATTTGGTTTATTCCTGTTTTCTAATTTTTCTACAGTGATTAAATATTGTTTTTACAATATGAAAAATGTATAAAGCCTAAAAGAAAGGTTCTTTGTGATATATTGAATATGAACTGTTACTGACAAACATTTTAATTAATTTGTATTCTAAATGAAACTAAAATAATGAACACTACTCAAGTGATATATCAAACAGAGAACCAGGGCCATAAGCTTTTTACTGCTCCATTCCAGGAAGTAAAGCCTCTTAGGAGCGAGGTTTATATATTTGCGTGAGTATTTGCCACTGTTTTCTTTATCTTGCCCTTTGCACAGCAGCACGCACCTCAAGTCCTGTGTTGTGTACTGCTTTGTTCACAGCCAACTCTATGTATATGCAACATCAGTATTTCCCCATCAGTGGTGGGGGTAACCTTGCTTAGTTGTCCAAGCTGTGCATAGCTGTTTCTTTTTTAAATGAAAAGGCAACAGCAGCTGTCTCACTTACCGGAGACAAACGCATACAAAATGGCGGACTCATCAGTAGCTCCCGACAGACTCTAAGCCCTGTGGACAGCAAAGCTCTCCAGAGGCCAGACACCTCGGTCACAGCCTCCTTTTGTTAGGGTCACATGCAAACTCAGCACGATCTCCACATTCAGGGCGTCTCTTGCCCGAGGGGTGGGTTCAGGACAACCAACTGCTGTTTTATTGAAAATATTCAGCTGGCTGAGCCAGACCAATATTGAAGAAATTTATTATTTGAATTGTTCAATTCCCTGAGAATTTTCCTCTTACTGTTCAGGAAGAATGAGGAAATGGCAGTGTCACACACACACACACACACACACACACACACACACGTGCGCTTTAGGTCAAATTATCATCAAGAAGCCAGTAGGATACCTCTTCAAATGCGCTGCTGCAATCACGCTTTCAATCCGGCCAGCACACTTTGCAGGTAATTGCAAGCCAGGGGCAAGCCACAAATACCATTAAATACAGACATTACCGTTCCTGACGCCCCTGAGCACCATCACCACAATGAACTACCAGCACACTAGGACTCCAGATCACATGGACTATACATTTCACAAGAATCTCTTAAAGTCCAGACTAAGGGAGGAATTCTCCAGGCTATAAAATTTCTTTGGAGACAACATGAATTCAGAAGGAGAAAGTTAATTGAGGTAAAGCAAAAATAGTGATGGATTTTTTTCTAAATTTAGAAAGCAGAAAGGTTTCTCTTTTTTGGTTCAACTCTTTTCTTTTGAAGTTTCTTTCTGTCTTTCTCCAGTGAGTCTATTAGCATGACTCTCTAGACCTAATTGGCAAACAGGAATAAATGAATCACAGGCACACACCCAAGCATTTTGAGGGAATTTATAGCTGGAGTGTGTACATATGGATCAAAATGGGCATCCTGCCATTGTTGATAAGGACCTTGGCAGACAGACCTCAGAAAACTGAGCAAAATTATAATACCATAAACTGTAGAATCACTGAACATTTCAGCATGTATCACAAATAAAGCAATACAGTTTCTATCAGAGGAAATTATTCCTGATAGAGCTGCCAGCCTGTTTTGGGGTACTGGGCATGAAAATATGAGATGCTAGGCAACTTGCTTTATTTCCATATTTTTAAAACCTTCAGCAAGGTTTTATTTCAAAGATAATGTAAAACAGCACACCCTGTGTTGGGTGGGGACACACCAAGGGGAATTTTTTTAAGAAATACCAATTTTGAGACAGAAATCAAAATTTAGAGGCAAACAAGTGCTTCTCTGGTTAAAGAAACATAAGTAGCAGAGTCTCTAGGAGAGAGTGCCATTTAACCTATTTTATAAATGCTCAAGAAGTGGGAATACAAAAGCAAGTACTTTCAGGGACATAAACACATTACAGAGTTCCCTCATAGCTCAGTCAGTAAAGAATCTGCCTGCTATGCAGGAGACCTGGGTTTGATTCCTGGGTTGGTAAGATCCCCTGGAGAAGGAGATAGCAATTCACTCCAGTGTTCTTGCCTGGAAAATCCCATGGCCAGAGGAGCCTGGCAGGCTACAGTCCATGGGGTCGCAAGAGTCGGACGCAACTTAGCGACTAAACACTTTTTTTTTTCTTGATAGTTTAGTGGTAGACTAAAGGACACGATTGATTCTGTATGGGACAGGATATGATGTTTGAGCACCAGAATAGGTAAATCAAGAGGAAATATCTTCAAGATAAATGAGAACAAAAATTACTTGTAAAATTATGACCTGTCCAAATAGGGAATATTCAATGTCTTTTTTGTGCATAGTACATGTATGGTAATTCTAGAGAATAAGACAGCTGCATGGTCAAGTTTTCCATGGTTGTGGGACCAATGCATGGCTGGAAAATAAGCTCTAGGTGTCATTAGAATGAGAATTAGAAACAAAATAAAAAGTACTCTTCAACCTTTGTGGAAGTCCTGTTGAACTTGAACCTGAAAATTGCTTCAATATTGGACATGAAGAAACGCAGTGAAGCCACTGAGGAGAGAAAATCTACTGCGGGGACAAAAGACCTGATTCATGTATAAGGAGAGACATACATCTTGAATATTTGGATAAAAGGAACTGGATACTCATTCAACGAAATTCTGAGAGATATTGAAACGCTCCATGTGGGCTTAATCCCTATCCTTCCTTTCTGGTTCAAACTTCTTAATTATATATATATATATATATATATTTTATATTTCAAATTTTTATTTTCTCACCTCTATTTCAGTCTTCAATCATTTAATCAAACATCTGTACTCATTACTCCAGATAAACAACTCCTTCTAAAGGAATTAAAAATTCCATAATTCCAGATCTAATAGAGAATTTCTTCTCATTGACTTGATCTTTCTTCCCTGGTCATATCTTTATTGAAACTCTCTCCTCCCACTGCTCCTATAATGCCGCCTCCCTGGTTTCCTTTCTGCCTCTCTATTTCTCGTCACTCCACCAGCTTCATTCTCTCTATCTGTACCTTCAATTAGGTTGTCCTTGCCTCTTCTCAAGCTGCATGCACACCCATGATCTTCACCGTGCCCAGATTTCAATTACAACCTATTCTTGAGTTATTTCCCAAATTCTCCTCTGTCCCCATTGTCTCTCCCCCTGAATTCTTGATCCATATTTTCAATTGTCCACTGGACAACCCAGATGAATGTCCTTCACAAATACAAAGATAACATGCCTAACATCAAACTCAAGAGTTCTCCCTGCACTCCTAACCCACTCCTCCTCAATCTCAGTCCCACAGGCAGAGTCCTTACATTGGGTCTTGGGGAGATTACAAAAGGCATCCTTCCCTAGGCTAATTCAGCCCTATGCCAGACTGGACCCTGGCACTCAGGGGAGACTTGAGCACTTACACCTCCTCTGCAGACAGTTCTTGGTGGAAAGTACAGCCTGCACGACTGTTTGAAGTAGGTAGTCTGTGTCAGGGAGGGAAATTTTCCCTCTACCTCTCCTGATTCTTTTGACATGTCTTATAGTTCAGTTCAGTCACTCAGTCATGTCCGACTCTTTGCGACCCATGGACTGCAGCACACCAGGCCTCCCTGTCCAGCACCAACTCCCGGAGTCCACCCAAACCCATGTCCATTGAGTCGGTGATGCCATCCAACCATCTTATCTTCTGTCGGCCCCATCTCCTCCTACCCTCAATCTTTCCCAGCATCAGGGTCTTTTCTAATGAGTCAGCTCTTCACATCAGGTGGCCAAAGTATTGGAGTTTCAGCTTCAACATCAGTCCTTCCAATGAACACCCAGGACTGATCTCCTTTAGGATGGACTGGTTGGATCTCCTTGCGGTCCAAGGGACTCTCAAGAGTCTTCTCCAACACCACAGTTCAGAAACATCAATTCTTCGGCGCTCAGCTTTCTTTATAGTCCAACTCTCACATCCATACACGACCACTGGAAAAACCATAGGCTTGACTAGATGGACCTTTGTTGACAAAATAATGTCTCTGTTTTTTAATATACTGTCTAGGTTGGTCATAACTTTCCTTCCAAGGAGTAAGTGTTTTTTAATTTCATGGCTGCAGTCACCATCTGCAGTGATTTTAAGTTGACACAAAACAGAGTAACAGGAGGGGAAAAAATTGATTTTGTATGCATGGAGGTCTTATAAATATAGGACTCAAAGAAATCATCAAAGCAGGCAGTTTTATATGTTTTAGACAAAAAAATGATACATTCATGAAGAATTGATAGACAGCACAGTTTGGGCTTGAGGTAGTAACTAGTGAAGAAGTAACAAGGTTTGTTTATACAGCCTTCTCAGCCCTAATTTCCCTGTCTTTCGTGGTAAGGATGTCTCTCTACCTCCTGGTACAGGGAGGGTTCCTTTCCTATGAGAGATTTATTTCCTGCTTTCAGAGGGACAAAGGAGGGTCAGAGTGTCCTTTTTGTACTGGCTGTTTCCTATGTAACTTTAATTCAAAATAATCAATATGTCAAAGTGATATAATTGGGAGCAGCCTGCCCTGAACCCCATCACCTTCCATCTTCTTATCACTCAAAGTTAGAATTTCAGAGTTATCATTTTTATAACTATTCAGGCATCAAATTCTGTCCATTTCATCTTAGAAATAGCTCTACTATATAAGAAATATTTTTATCTAATATACTTGCTGTCACCAGGGCTTCCCTGGTACCTCAGATGGTAAAGAATCTGCCTGCAGTGCAGGGGACCTAGGTTTGATCTCTGGGTTGGGAAGATCCACTGGAGAAGGGAATGGCAACCCACTCCAGTATTCTTGCCTGGGAAATCCCATGGACAGAGGAGTCTGGTGGGCTACAGTCTACAGGGTTGCAAAGAGTTGGACATGACTGAGCAACCAACATTTGCTCTCAGTTCATATAGTGTATATTAGCAAGGCTTAATTTCTTATTTATTAAAATATTAATAAATAAACATCAACAGAAATTCTAACATTTTGTTTTAGTCTATCTAGATTGCTATAACAGAATACCACAGACAGGGTGGCTTAAAAAACAAACATTTATTTCTTCCAGCTCTGGAGGTTGGAGATCTGAAATCAAGGTATCAACATGGACAGGTTCTTGGTAAGGGCCCTCTTCTGGGTTGCTAATTGCCAATTTCTCACTGTATCCTTACATGGCAGAAAGACAGCAGAAGCAAGTTTTCTCATGACTCTTATAAGTGCACCAATCCCATTCATTAGGGCTCTACCCTCATGACCTCTTCTAATCCTAATTACTTTCCTAAGACCTCACCTCCTACTACTACTCTGTTGGGGGTAGAGCTTCAACATATGAATCTGGGGGAACACAAACATTCAGTCCATAACATCTTTCTTTGTTGTTTTTTTTTTTTTTAAGAATTTATTTATTTATTTTTGGCTGCACTGGGTCTTTGTTGAGGCACATGAACTCTGTTGTTGCCCTGTAGCACGTGGGATCTTAGTTTTCCAACCAGGCATCAAACCCACATTCCCTGCATTGAAAAGCAGATTCTTAACCACTGGACTACCAGGGTAGTCCCTGTAACATCTTTCTTTTCTCAGTGCAGTCGATAACTCACTAGGGTAGATTTATTCCACTTTGGAGATTATGTTTGTAAAGATTAAACTGCATAGCATACGTACAAGATCTTTTTTAATATTAATTTTTATTGGAGTATAGTTGCTTCGCACTGTGTTAGTTTCTGCTGTACAGCAAAGTCAATCAGCTATATGATTGATTCTTTTTTAGGTTTCCTTCCCATTCATGTCACCACAGAGCATTGAGTAGAGTTCCCTGTGCTATACAATAGGTTCTCATTAGTTATCTATTTTATACATAATATCAATAGTAATGTACAAAACCTTTAACAACCAGCCACAAAATGTGTTTTCAGCCCTGTGTTTTATTCCTCCATTCTTGCTCCACTCAGATAGAAGTACTTGGTATTTCTTGAATGAATCCACATGGCTTCCTGCCTCTGTACATTTATACATTCCCTGGTTCTTTCTGGAATTGCCTCACCTCTTCTTTTCCGAATGTACTCTTCTTCATCTTTCAAATTTTAACTCAAAGGTTACTTTTTCCATCAAACTTCCTCCAATCCTTATTCCACCCTCTTCTACTCCAACATTCATATGTTAAAACTCTACCCCCAGTACAGTAGTACTAGGAGGTGAGGTCTTAGGGAAGCAATTAGGATTAGAAGAGGTCATGAGGGTGGAGCCCTAATGAATGGGATTGGTGCACTTATAAGAGTCATGAGAAAGCTTGCTTCCACTGTCTTTCTGCCATGTAAGGAAGAGTTATCACCTCCCCCTGCAGTGACACCATAGCTCCTTCTACATGAATTATGTACTGCAACCCTCTCGTGCTAGTTGGTTTTTTTTTATATGACTTTCTCCACCATTAGATTTTACTCTCTCCGAAGTAGAAATCATGTCTTATTCATTTTATATACTAAAGGCTTAGGATTGTTTGACATATTGTAGGTGCTTTGTGAAGGTTGAATGACTGAATAAACAAAAGGGATGAATATTTTAAATTGAAGTTCCCTTACCCTGTGTCCAAGCAGAGGCTGGTAGAAGGAATTTAAATATTGACTAGTTGCATAGTCAAGATAAACTTTAACACACGTAAACAACATGTGAGTTTCCTGAGCCATACAGCAAGTTCCCGTTGGCTATCTATTTTACATATGGTAATATAAGTCCCCATGTTACTCTTTCCATGCATCTCACCCTCTCCTCCCCTCTCCCATGTCTGTAAGTCTATTCTCTATGTCTGTTTCTCCATTGCTGCCCTGTAAATAAATTCTTCAGTACCATTTTTCTAGGTTTGTATATATACGTTAGAATACAACATTTAACTTTCTCCTTGTGACTCACTTCAAACTCAAACAGGGGCTCTGTATCAATCTAGAGGGGTGGGATGGGGTGGGTGATGGAAAGGAGGTTCAAAAAGGAAGGGATATATGTCTACCTATTGCTGATTCATGCTGAGGTTTGACAGAAAACAACACAATTCTGTAAAGCAATTATCCTTCAATAAAAAAATAGATTAAAAAGAAAAAAAATGTGTGTGACAGCAAGCCCCTTCTAACTTCAGAATGTCATGTTACACACCCCTCCTCCTCAGCAGGACACCTTCAGTGTCTGCAGAAAGAATTGAGATTCTGTAAATCTGAATTTATTTTCACCAGGCACTAAATGTGCTAAAACATATTTCTGTCTCCTAATTCTATTGTTCATTGTAGTGATTTTACAACATGTACACAAATTTTTGCTACTCTTTTCTTAAAAGGTGAGCCTAATCCTCCTCTCCTTGAATGTGGGCTGGACTTTCAGGTCCCTTTCCAAGAAATAAAATCAAGAGGGGGTGGGGTGGTGGTGTGAGACATCAGAGTTTAGAATTTTAGATCACAAAAGGCACTTCAGCTTTCCACTCCCTCGCTTGCAGTCTGTTGGACTGCTTACTCTGGGGGAGCCAGCAGACATGTGAGGACATTCAGGTTCCATGCAGAGAACACCCTGTGGTGTGGAACCCCAGAATGCTGCCACCAGTCATGTGAGGAGCCATCTTGGAAGCAAACTCTCCAGTCAAGCCCTCGGATGACGGCATCCCTGGAACTTCTCAACTGCACCTTGAGAGACCCTGAGCCAAAACCACACCTCAGAAACCTTGTGTGACAATGAATGCTTGTTTTGTTAAACTGTTAAACTGAGATAATTTATTAGACAGCCAAAGTTAACTAATACATGCATAGACTATCTTTGTTTTGAACAATTCCCAGAATATTAGAAATAGGCTCTCCTGCTGCTGCTGCTAAGTCGCTTCAGTCATGTCCAACTCTGTGCAACCCCATAGACAGCAGCCCACTAGGCTCCTCTGTCCCTGGGATTCTCTGGGCAAGAATACTGGAGTGGGTTGCCATTTCCTTTTCCAATGCATGAAAGTGAAAATTGAAAGTAAAATCACTCAGTCGTGCCGGACTCCTAGCGACCCCGTGGACTGCAGCCCACCAGGCTCCTCCGTCCATGGGATTTTCCAGGCAAGAGTACTGGAGTGGGGTGCCATTGCCTTCTCCGTAGGCTCTCCTACCTCTCTGCAATCCTCTGGAAAAAATAACTGTAAGGGGAAAAAAAAAAAAAGGAACTAGTGTCTGCCAAGGCCCAAAGTAAATTTATGGAACCCACTAACCCATGAGTTGTAATAGCTTGGATGTATTTCTAGGTTCAAGAAGGGCTTAGCTACACTTATGAATGATATTCATTTACTCATTCATTCATAAGTCACTTAAAAGCACCTGTTCCGTGTTAGTCACTGGGCCTGATGATGGTAGGATCCTACTTGGTTATCAAGGAAAATGACTTATGTTGGGGGGAGGTGTTTGGCCCTCTGAGGTTAAGGGAGACATCCACACCCTCCTTCAAAGGGCACCAGAGTCACCCTGAGGGAGAGGAAGTGAGCCATGAAGCACAGACCAAGAAGAGGATTATTTACGCCCTCGTAGTTTCCGAGTTGATCACTCACTGACTTCTACGTGACAAACCCATGGTTTTCATCTCCACAGCATCCAGTGAAGTTCTCATTTTCAGAGCCTGAGCGCCCCTCTGCACACAGTGCTACGGACATGAAATGGAAAGGCTGCCCAGCATAGAACATCAGCAGAGCCCCAGACCTACAGCCACGCTTTTCCCAGCCAGAAATTTTTAGACACTTCAACAGGAAACTTGTGGCACAGATGGAAAATAAATCGCATCTGTTAAGCAGAGTAAATGGGAGGGGGGGAGCTTCAAAGATCAAAAAGCTGTGTAAGAGATACTCTGAGGACCCAGATTATATAAATGCTTGTAAGCTATGAGTGTTTTCATACAGTGCTATTAAGAAACCTGCAATTAAGGTGTTGGAGGTTTTTCTTAAACACACACGCACACATACCCTCGCAGGGAAATCAATCCCCTCTCATAAAAGAACAGTGGTAGGTGTGCGGAGCGGTTTCCGTGCCCCGGGCAGGCACAGCGCCTGGAGACGAGTCAGTCTAACCTGTGGGAAGATACCATTTGATGTACCACCAAGAGCTAGAAGACAGCAGCGCCTCCCTGGGAGCCTGCCACTTCTCCTACAAACCTCAAACCAGGGTGTATGGAAGACCCTGCCCCTAGAGGGGGGCAGGAGGGGAATGAGGGCTGGGGGAGATGTGCTTTCTTCTCCAGAGCCAGGCAGGGCATTTGTGAGACTGTCCTGCCGGCTCCTAACCAGGTAGGCACGCAGGCCTCACACCTGCAGCGTCTGGAATCGAGCCGTCCTGCTTCTGCTCAGCCGGGTTCCATAAAGGGCACAGATGGAACCTGACATTTTAGCGCGGCCAATGCCATCACCGGTGCTCTTTTCTCAGGGCTGACTCACAGTTAAAGTGTTTGAATAATTTAGACCCACTGCCATCTGAAAAACAAAAAACAAAACAAAACAAAAAAAAAAAAACGGTCCAGGCTATTTAACTTCAGTAATGAGACCCAACCAGAAAAACTGTGGTGTGGGTAGAACCAGGTGAAACCAGGAAGTCTTTTCTTTAGGAAATGACGCTCAGGTGTGGTCGCTGGAATTGCAGCATTGCTATCACCTGGAACTGGTTAGAAATGAAAGTTCTCAGGCCTCATCCAGACTTCCTGAAGTGAGACTCCAGGAAGGGAGCCTAACCATGTGTGTGCTAACACAGCTTCCAGGGGTCTTGGTGACACGAAAGTTTGAAAACCACTGTCTCAGAGGGGTAAGTCATGATCTCATTCTGTTTATTTATAGAATCATACAAATGGTAGAGGAGAATGGATTGGGTTGCATTCGGGTGAGAATTTCTGGCTTCTTGTCTTTCCTGACTTGTCTCAGGAGCCACGGTGAAAAATCCAAGGATACTTCCTTCCACGTGTTAGGCTGATCGCTGCTGTGCAGTTTGGGAGAGCTACATCAGCGGGTCTTACACTCTCTCAAGGTGCATTACAACCAAGTCTAGTTTATCCTGTTTCATATTGCAGTAATGTTTTCCTAAAAAAGCAGACAAATGCTGTGTACGTTGATACCAGGTAACTGTGTTTGGGCTGTGAAAGTACACAAAGGCCCACATAGAGAAAAAGTTTGGCTAGCAATGAACAACTACTGCTGAACATCACAGAATCACGCTGGATTCAGGGCAGGGGCAGGCAGAAGATGGAGACGTTATGACAACATTCTCTTCTGTCACTCAAACTTCATTTAGAAAACGTAGGCCTCCTTCAGAATTAAAAGGGGGGAGGATCCATAACTTCCACTGAAATAAAATAGCCCCTCTATTTAAGGCTCTCATAGTTATTAAACTAATGTTAGTACAGTACTTCTGGACTCACCAGTGTAAGAAGCTAAATAACTGCATGTGTACTATGATTATCAGCAACTGGAAGCAAGTGTCAGGGCATGCAGGAGCCACAAATCAAATATCTCATTGTTCTCTCCTTGACAGGCTTCCTCTGTTCCACAGATGTCATTAGTCCCAGGAAGCTGACCTGCAATTTCTCTAATCATAACTATCCAGTATTAGAGCTCCAAGAGTGAGATGTTTTTCTCCTAACGTTTAGTGAAAGAGATTTTTACAACCATGTTTCTTATGCATGGCAGTCAGAAAATGATAAAATGCTGTTCTGAGGTATTTTGAGATGCCATATAATTTAATACATAACTGTCATCATGTTTTTCATTGGGTTATTTTTCCAAGAGAAGATTCCAGAATTTCTTGTAGGGGGTAATTATGAGCATACAGGGTATCTGTTGAGCAGCTCTGTAAAGGTGAGGAAGTGGGAGAGAGTTGTAGACTATAATAGAATAAACTCCCGGGGAAATTTTCAGCCCTAGTTCTCGACCTCATGAAAGATATTACCATCTCACTATCCCTAGAACAGGCCTGGAAGACAAAACAGAATTTAAAATTCTGATCTGACTCTCCCAGCAACATTTGATTTCTGTAAATGCTGCACTATAATTTCCCAAACTTTAGGCATCAATAAATCCTCTACTTAAGCCCCTATGTCTGATGTGGTAGATCATGTGTCAAATAGCTTCCCAAAGCATTTCAATCTCTGTCCTGTTCTCATGTAGAGGGTACAAGATCATGCGTGCGTGCTGAGTCGTTTCAATTGTGTCCAACTCTTCACAACCATAGCCCGCCAGGCTTCTCTGTCCATGGGATTCTCTAGGCAAAAGTACTGGAGTGGGTTGCCTTGCCCTCCTCCAGGGGATCTTCACAACCCAGAGATCAAACCCTCATCTCTCGTGTCTCCTGCATTGGCAGGTGTGTTCTTTACCACTAGTGCCGCCTGGGAAGCCCATGAGATCATAGAAAACATATATGTTGGTCTCTGCCCCTGGTTCCTGGCATAGAGTTTCTGAAACCCTTGTAACAACCTGGATGATAGGGGAGCGTTTTGCTCTGATGAGATGACTCTGGTTGGGCTCGTGGATGTGGATGGGTCACTGGAAAGGCCAAGACATGATTAGGAACTTGAAATCTTCAGCCCTGCCCCTCATTCTCTTGAGAAGGGAGAAGGGCTGAAAATGGAGTTTATGATTGGTCATGCCTACATGATGAAGCCTCCATAAAATTCTAAAAGGAAGGAGCGCTGGAGAGTTTTCAGGTTGGTGAACAGGTGGAACTTCTAGGAGAGTGGCATGCCCAGAAAGGTCATGGATGCTCTGCATCCCTTCCCATATTCATCACCATATGTGTCTTCTCATCTGGCTGTTCATCTGTTATCTTTCACTGCATCATTTGGTAAACTGGTAAGCAGATGTAAGTTCTTCCTTGAGTTCTGTAAGCTCTTTGAGCTAAATTAATCAAAGCCAAGGAAAGGGTGGTGGAACCCTCCTTTGTAAGAAAAGTCAAACAGAAGTCTGACTAGTGACCCGCTATGTGCAATTAGCTCTGAGGTAGGGTGGGGACAGTCTTATGGGACTGTATCAGATGACCCAAATACTGGAGTTTCAGCTTTGGCATCAGTCCTTCCAGTGAATATTCAGGGTTGATCTCCCTTAATACTGACTAGCTTGATTTCCTTGCTGTCCAAGGGACTTTCCAGGAGTCTTCTCCAGCACCACAGTTCAAAGGCATCAGTTCTTTGGTGTTCTGCCTTCTTTATGGTCCAGCTCTCACAACCTTACGTGATCACTGGGAAGACCACAGACTTGACTGTGTGGACCTTTGTCAGCTGAGTAATGTCTCTGCTTTTCAACACACTGTCTAAGTTTGCCATCACTTTCCTGCCAGGAAGCAACTGTCTTCTGATTTCATGGCTGCAGTCACCATCTGCAGTGATTTTGGAGCCCAAGAAGAGGAAATCTGTCACTACTTCCACATTTTAGCCTTCTGTTTGCCATGCAGTAATGGGGCTAGGTGCCATGATCTTGGGTTTTTTTTTCATATTTATTCTTAAGCTAGCTCTTTTACTCTCCTCCTTCTCCCTCATCAAGAGGCTCTTTAGTTCCTCTTCACTTTCTGCCCTTAGAGTGGTATCATCTGCATATCTGAGGTTGTTGATGTCTCTCCTACCTATCTTGATTTCAGCTTGTAACTCATCAACCCTGGCATTTCTAATGATGTGCTCAGTATATGGATTAAGCAAACAGGGTGACAGCAGACGGCCCTGTCGTACTCCTTTCTCAATCTTAAACCAATCAGTTGTTCCATACAGGGTTTTAACTGTTGCTTCTTGACCCACATACAGGTTTCTCAGGAGACAGGTAAGATGGTCTGGTATCTTGGCTTATAAAGCATCATAAAAATTCTTGGCTTATAAAGCATCAATTTACCATGGCTAATCAATAAGTCACATCAAAGTTTCCTTTGGAAAAGCCTCCTCGTATGTTACTCTCCCTGTTGTTAGGGACTGAATGTTTGTGTCCCCCCACCAAGCTTATATGCTAAAGTCCCAACCTCCAATGTATGAGTATTTGAAGTTGGGGCTTTTGGGGAGTAATCAGGATTAGGTGAGGTTGTGAGAGTAGAGCCTTGGTCCCATGAGATAAGTGTCCTCATAAGAAGAGATGCCAGGGAACTTGGTTTCTCTCCTTTCACTGTGTAAGGGCACAGTGAGAAGGCAGTCTTTTGTAAGCCAAGAAGAGAGCCCTCACCAGAAACCAACCAGCCTGGCACCTTCATCTCAGACTTCTAGCCTCCAGAACTGTAAGAAATAAATTTTTGTTTAAGCCACCTAGTCTATGGTGTTGTGTTAATATACATGCTTTGGCCTAAGAATCTTTTTATTAGAAAATTTAGTATTAATGTATTTTTTGGCTTTGCTGTGCATCTTGCAGATTGTTAATTCCCCAACCATGGATTGAAGCTGAGCCCTTGGCAGTGAAAGTGCAGAGCCCTAACCACTGGACCACCAGGGAATTCCCAAGTATTAATTTTTATTTTGAAGACATTACAAATAACAAATGAAAAAAAAATACTTATTGATCAATTTGTATATATCAGAAGCTGAAATAACAACAATTATTATTATCAATAATATTATTATTACAAATGAAGAAGCTGAAGTCTAGAAATGTTAAGTAATAATAGGTCCAAGATCACTTAAATAAGAATCAGTCAGGATAAACCCCATGACTTGTCTTCTGGGAATGACTATGCTCTTTCCTTCTCATCCAAATCCTCTTTCTCCTGTATTCTAAGAGAACTTGGTCTGTTCCATTCATGAAACTCTTTATATATTGTCTTTCAATACAGGTATTTGTAAGAAAAGTATATATATATATATAGTCATTGAATATAATAAATACATGGTCAAAATATTATTTTTTACATACCTTTCATTTTTTTACAAGTTGAGACCTTGAGGCCATTAACTGCAGACCTGAGAAATTATGTCTCTATACAGAGTACCAACAGTTTGAATATTTGTTACTTGATGAGGAACTTAATTTCTGCTTTGAAAAGCTTAAGTTTATAATCATTACTCTGAGTTAAGCTTTTTATAACAAAGACTACATTAAAATAAGAATTATAGAACTTTTCATTTTAAAAATTATGAAATAAAACCTTAGTGGAAAACTAAGGTAAACAGTTGGGAATGAGATATTTTGCGAAATTGAGTTTTTTTTCTCACCATTAAGAATGATGGGATATAGAATATCCAATATGTTCTTGAATAAAGCGTATTGAATAACATCAATATGTTCTATGAGTGGAGATTTGCCATGTTGGAGATTCTATAAAACTCTTGGTGTACTGAGGACATTTCACAGATGTTGATTGTTATCGCATTAAAAATACCAGTGATGAGGTAATTAGACATACTGTCCAATCTAAATCCTAGTTAAAAAGAAAATTAATGTAAAATGTACCTCAAAATTATGTCATTTGCTAAGGTAATTAGAAGGCTTAATGTATATTTAAATATATATATTTATTTAAATATATTTATACACATAATAACAATTGAGCTAAAAAAAATAAAAATTCAAACTCTCATTTCTTTAGAAACCATTGGTATCATTTTAGGTGGATGAACACAGAGTGAAAAATAAAACCTTCAGCTTGAACACTCTGGTACTTCATAAAAAACCACCTATCCTTTGTTCTGACTGCCAAAAAATAAAAATGATTTAGGGGCAAGAAGGTTTGAAATAATCTTTAAGTCAAGTAGTATATAAAAGCAATTATGAGGAGTGACATGTTCTATGCTATGCGGGAAAAAGTATATAAAAATGTCAAAATAGTAGCAATAAAAAGACTATAAACTTCATCCTCGTGTCCAGTCAGGAAATGAAAGATCTTTGTAACAGGCCGTGTTTTGAAAAAGTTAAAGTACTCTGGAGTTAAACATATTGTAGGACCTGTAGGGCCCGGTCGCCACTAGTTCCCAGGAAGGATAAGGGGGAGAACGTACACATGATGTAAAAGTGGTTGTTTTAGAACTTTCTTTCCTTTTCTTTGTACATGAGGGAAATAAAAGGCAGACAGTTTGCTGCCATGTTTCTTCCCGCCCAGAAAAGCTCTGGATAAAATACGGGTGCGGCCACACGCCCGCCCCCTCCGTCACATTCCTGCGCTTCTTCCCCGCGCTGTGCGTCCCTCCCTATGCGTGCTTCAAGGCCGCTCCAGAGTTGCCCTCCGCGGACCCCACCTCGACCAGCAGTTATCCGCCCTGAACGCCATTCTCCAGAGCTTTGCTAGGTGTTGCCAACTAGATAAACAATATAAGCTAAAATCTTTCTCGCTGATAAATGGTAGAGTATGTTATCCAGACTGAAACACATTTCATTTTAATGCCTCCTGCCAGGAGGAAAACAGCGTAGACATTTCTGCTAAGGTCAATAGAGAAAAACTCTGGGCCTTTGACTTTTCTCCCAGATAAAGCATTTCACCACATTTTTAAGATCTCCCTGCAGTCCGCCAAGTTGCAGCCTTCCAGTCTCACTGCCTACTTTCATCAGGAACGTCCCCCAAATACCCTCTTATATCCTAAGACCTCCTTATGTTAAAGATGCCTACACACACACACACACACACACACACACACACACACACACACATAAAGAATTTAATAAATTGAGTCTTTGAGCATGAGTAGAACTTTTATCTATGCAATTGTGTTAGCTTTCATGGCTGCATAACAAATAGCAGGAAGAGAGTAAAGCATCATCCATTTATTAGCTCCCAGTTCTGTGGATCAGAGTCTGGGTAGGCTCACCTCAGTACTCTGCTTGGGTTCTCACAAGGCTGAAACCCAGGCATCAGTCCAACTGAGTTCTTAATTGGAGCCTCTCCTCAAGCATTCAGATTCTTGGAGAATTCAGTTACTTGCAGGGCTGAGGTACCCACTTCCTTCGTGGTGGTCACTTAGGACTATGATCAGTTTCTAGAGTCCACTCTCAGGTCCTGGCTCTGAAACTCCTTCTGTCCCAACAACAGCTTCCTTCTCATTCATCCCTACTCAGGCTTTTGATCTTCCTGTCTCTCCTTCTGCCACCAGCCAGAGAAAACTCTCTACTTTTAAAGGGCTCTTGTGATGAGGTTAGTCTATATGGATAACCTATCTATGGTCAATTGATTGATAACCTTATTTACAAGTGGAAAACTTTTCTTTTATCATGTTGTTGTTCAATCGCCAAGTCGTGTCTGACTCTTTATGACCCAATGAACTGCAGCATGCCAGGTTTCCTGCCCTTCACTATCTCCCAGAGTTTTCTCAAACTCATGTTGATTAAGTCAGTGAGGCCATCCCACTATCTCATCCTGTCGTCCCCTTCCCCTCCTGCCTTCAATCTTTCCCAACATCAGGGTCTTTTTCAAAGACTTGGCTCTTTGCATCAGGTGGCCAAAGTATTGGAGCCTCAGCATCAGTCCTTCCATTGAATATTCAGGGTTGATTTCCTTTAGGATTGACTGGTTTAATCTCCTTGATGTCCAAAGGACTCTCAAGAGTCTTCTTCAGCACCACAGTTTGAAAGCATCAATTCTTCAGTGCTCAGCCTTCTTTGGGTAACATAACAGCAGGAGTAATGCTGAGAGCAATATTCATAGGGGCCATTTTAGAATTCTGTCAGCTACAGGGATCTCATAGATATTTGCTTATAAAGTTTTTATAGCAGTCTTTATTTTTGCCCATTTTATGGGTGACTTCTGTAGATGCTTTAGCTGTCTCCAACAGAAAAATAACTCTTTAGAGCAGAGATGTTTTCTTTCTCAGTAAATTACTGTGGAAGAGAGACAATTGAGGCAAAGAAAAAGCAAAATATAAAAGGGTGCCATATTTGTTATGTCTAATCAGACTATAAGGAGATAAGCTGCAGTTTAGGTAAGGGATTCAGAATTATGTATATGGAAATCAAATAATAAAAATTTGTAAATTTGGGTCAGGATGAAACTCAAAAGGCACAAAAAGACATATGTGATACACTGGATTATGAAACTAAATTTTATCCCAGCTGAAAATTACAAGCTGGGAGTCTTCCAGGGTTAAAGCTGCTAAAACCAGATTGTAAGAAGGGACTCAGAGGATGTGGCTCAGGTAGCAGCACCCTTGAAGAGGTGCCTGGGTGCTGTGCCCAGTCCACGTTCCTTACCTGAACCTGCATCAGTACCCTTCCTGTGGTTCTAAGTTGTTACCCAGCAAACACAACATGCTTTCTCTCTCTCTTTTTTTTCCCAGTTTTACAATTGACAGACAAAATTGTATCTATTTAGAGTGTACAGTGTCCCTGGACTGGAAAAAGTCAGTTTTCATTCCAATCCCAAAGAAAGGCAATGCCAAAGAATGCTCAAACTACTGCACAAGTGAGTTCATCTCACATGCTAGTAAAGTAATGCTCAAAATTCTCCAAGCCAGGCTTCAACAGTATGTGAACAGTGAACTTCCAGATGTTCCAGCTGGTTTTAGAAAAGGCAGAGGAACCAGAGATCAAATTGCCAACATCTGTTGGATCATCGATAAAGCAAGAGAGTTCCAGAAAAACATCTATTTCTACTTCACTGACTATGCCAAAGCCTTTGACTGTGTGGATCACAATAAACTGTGGAAAATTCTGAAAAAGATGGGAATACCAGACCACCTGACCTGCCTCTTGAGAAACCTGCTTGCGGGTCAGAAATTAGAACTGGACGTGGAGCAACAGACTGGTTCCAAACAGGAAAAGGAGGATGTCAAAGCTGTATATTGTCACCCTGCTTATTTAACTTATATGCAGAATACATCATGAGAAACGCTGGGCTGGAGGAAGCACAAGCTGGAATTAAGATTGCTGGGAGAAGTATCAATAACCTCAGATATGCAGATGACACCACCCTTATGGCAGAAAGTGAAGAAGAACTAAAGAGCCTCTTGATGAAAGTGAAAGAAGAGAGTGAAGAAATTGGCTTAAAGCTCAGCATTCAGAAAAATAATGGCATCCGGTCCCATCACTTCGTGCGAAATAGATGGAAAAACAGTGGAAACAGTGGCTGACTTTATTTTGGGGGGCTCCAAAATCCCTGCAGATGGTGATTGCAGCCATGAAATTAAAAGACAGTTACTCCTTGGAAGAAAAGCTATGACCACCTATACAGCATATTCAAAAGCAGAGACATTACTTTGCCAACAAAGGTCTGTCTTGTCAAGGCTATGGTTTTCCCTGTAGTCATGTATGGATATGAGAGTTAGACTATAAAGAAAGCTGAGCGCCGAAGAATTGATGCTTTTGAACTGTGGTGTTAGAGAAGACTCTTGAGAGTCCCTTGGACTGCAAGGAGATCCCACCAGTCCATCCTAAAGGAGATCAGTCCTGAATATTCATTGGAAGAACTGATGTGGAAGCTGAAACTCCAATACTTTGGCCACCTGATACAAAGAGCTGACTCACTTGAAAAGACCCTGATGCTGGGAAAGATTGAAGGCAGGAGGAGAAGGGGCTGACAAAGGATAATATGGTTGGATGGCATCACTGACTCAATGGTCATGAGTTTGAGTAAACTCCAGGAGTTGATGCTGGACAGGGAGGCCTGGCGTGCTGCAGTCCATGGGGGTCGCAAAGAGTCGGACACGACTGAGCAACTGAACTGAACGAAACTGTCCCTGGAAAAGAAAGTGTCAGCCCTCTCCAGTATTCTTGCCTGAGAAATCCCATGAACAGAGGAGCCTGGCAGGCTACTGTCCATGGGGTCACAAAGAGTCGGCCACAGCTTAGCAGCTAAGCAATAGAGTGCACAGTGTAATGATTTGATATGCATGTACTTTGTGGAATGACTACCACAGTCAGATTAACAAACACATCCATAAGCTCACATAGTTACCTTTGTGTGTGTGTGTGCACTTAAAATCTATTCTTTTAGCCAACTTCAAGTATACAATACAGCACTATAAACCTTGGCCACTAAACTGTACATTAGATCCTCAAATTTATTCATGTTATAACTGAAGGCTTCTACCCACTGACCAGCATGCCTCCCCTGTTATTCCCACCCCCAGACCCTGGCAACCACCCTTCTATTCTGTTTCTGAAAGTTTGGCTTTGTGAACATTTTTTAAGATTCCACATATGCATGAGATCATACAGTATTTGTCTTTCTCTGTCACACACAGCAGGCTCTTGATGGTGATCTGTACCTTTTAGTTGGGTGATTGAGTGCTCTACTGCAGAAAAGGATAAATTCAATAGAGTTCACCTCTTTGTGTAAGCTGTTCTGTAGTTATTATGCTGCTTTATAAGTGCTTTATCTGTTGTAAGATGTTTCAAGTGGATATGAGCATCTAATTTATTGAACTTATAAATCTGATTTACTAAATTTATTTTTTTTTTTTTACTTTTTTTTTTTTTTAGGATTTATTTATTTATTTATTTTTTTATTCTTCCAATTTAAATCTGATTTACTAAATTTAGAAGAGTTTTATAAAGATTACAGGTATCTTACATGTTAGATTTGTAAGTTTGCCTTATCAGGTGAAATATTTGAGAGAATCAGTTCATCAAATTGGCAATAAAAGAGTGAAATATCTAAGAAAATCTAGTTCATAAATGTTCTAAGTGATGTTAACATTTAAAGCATTTAATCCCTCAAATCTATAAGGTAATTGGGCATTAATTAAATAACAAATTGTGTTTAAAATTATAACACAATAACATTTGTAAATATATTAACAAGATTTGTGAGTTAAAAGTGAAGGCTTATATAAACTAGGCTATAAAATTTATACTTTTTATAAATTGAATATTTGCACAAGCATATAGGGAACTATAACTATGATCTTCTGCACCAAAAAAAAGCAGCTTTGGGTACTACAAACTCAATTACCATTATTAAACATTGATGAGTAATATAACTGTAGGGGATATCAATCACAGTAGTTACCATTTATTACCTCCAACTACATATCAGTTCTGTGATATACATCAAGTTTATTCATTTATTTTTTGTTTTGTTTTTGCTCTTTAAGTGTGCTGACAATCTTTTAATGAGCTCACAATCTTTTAAAGTCTAAAAATATAGTTGGAATTCCTTTGGTCACAAGTAACAGAAAAGAACTGAAGTCAAATTGTTTTAATAATAATAATGATAATAATAATAATAATGATAACAGCAGTAACAGCAATAAGAAGACAGGGATTTGGTGGGTCAAGTAACTTAAGAAGTCCAAAGGTAGAGAAGTTACACCATGTGGATCTTCTTTCCAAAAAGGATGGACTGTCAACTGTGAGGAGTGGAGGTAACTCAGCCACCAGCCACTGGGCATTGGGGTTCCCACAGTCTTGATCTGGGACCACACTCTTTCTGGGCAGCCCTGGTCAGTAAGCACAGGTGGATTACCAGGGCCTGGGCATTTCTGCCAGTGTGAGAATCCTCTAATAAACATGTCTTACTCTAAATCTCCCTGTTGGGCTGGCCAATAGTTTGTAAAATCTGCATCACAATCTGGGCTCCCCTTGCCCAATCCTGAGTTCTTCCCCTTTGCTTTCACAGATGTCACTGTCCAGCATGCTTCTTCCACTTTTTTCTTCCACTGGCATTACCCCTAATAAATCGTGGTCACTGGGCAGCCATCTCCAAGCTGCTTACTGAAGGGCATGAATAGCCTCTTAGGCCAGTAGTTTAGTGATGCCACAGGGCCCACTTTGTATCTGACTCTCTACTCTGCCTTGCTGAGTGCAGAACTGCCCTAAAGCTGTCAGTCTTCATGACAGTACCATGCCACAAGAACCAGCTGGAGCTAACTGCTTCCCTTTCACAGCCAGTGGGAGAAGGGAGCATCTTTTGGTAACATTCACATGAGAGAGAATAATTTTATTCTCCAGATGTTCTTCATCAAACATCTCCTTTATGGCCCTTTGACACAGCTTGAATCTTCCTATCCGACCACTGAGACTGTGGTCCACTTCTTCAGCTCCTGTGAGATCAATTCCAACCAATCTGCAAAGCTGGGAAGCTCTAGGTCCCATTAGAAAGGAGACAGAAAGAATGAATGCTGGGGAGGCAAAAATGCATTTCCTTGAGAGGTTTGTTTTAATGTAATTTCTTCTAGGACAATGAAGCAATTCATATCACCCAGGAAAGTAAAATTCTGAAACTGATTCTTACTGTCATCCACAGATCCATTGCAATTAACCTAATGTGAGACCACCATCAAAGGTGGCTGCACAAAATACTCCTGTAAACATCTGTGCAGGTGTTAGGCAGAACACTTATTTTACTATTACTGAGGGAATGACACTCTTGCACTATTAACAGTCTCTGCTTTTGTTTCACAGACACTGAGCCTCAGGTCATCATAGTTCTCCTATTTTCCTCTGGAGTAAGCAGTATGCCCCAATTTTATTGTGCAAGATTCCTTTTGTGATTCAGCTATTTGCAGCTTGTTTTATTTTTTTTTTTTTTTTCCAATGGTGCTGTATCAGTTAAGTTTTTCAGTTCCGGAATCAAAGGATAAGCATTCTTGAACACTACCCAATATCATACCACAGAATTATTCCCGTGAGAGCACTGCTGCTACTAGCCATGAGCATAAGCTCTACAGTATACACTGCTAATAATGCAGGCACACAAGCCAGATGCTGCCACTGGAACTCTGACCACTGCAGTTTCTGGAAGCTGGATGTCCTGGTGCCTCTGCCCACAGACTTGCCAGAGTGAATTCTATGGAGTTCTTCCTTCTCCAGATCACTGGGTTCCCCTTCAAACAGGGGCCAGAGCACCTGATGAGTAGAGCCCACATCCTGAGCCTTGGCTGTAAGGGAACAGCAGGTGGACAGTTTCTACCAATTTCAACTTCTAGAATGGGAGATGAGCTCTGCCTCCCAAGGTAGAAGATTCCATATGCTGGATTCCTTGCATTTACTTTTGTTCTTCTAAAGTCTCCAGTGAGTAATCCTCAAAAGGATTTTATAAGTTTTCCTTAGTAGTTAAAGCCTATGAGAAAAGAATACACTGGTATTCAAATGTCTTATGAGCCAAGTGCCAGTCATAATTGTCAACAACCCCATTAAGCTTGGACTTCCTGGGGAAGCTGGTTACAGCATTCAAAATACATTTGTATTCCATTTTTGTTTTGTTAGTAAGATGAGAATATATTGCCTTTATTAATGCTAAACCCATAGACTTTACAAAGAGTACTTGTCACTATTATCTCACCATTCCTATAAACATTCATCTTGGAAAGATTAAATTCAACTCGGCAGATGTTTATTCAGCTCATAATAAATGCAAGACTTTGTGCTAGGGACTGGGGGATGACAAATTTGCCTTAAACTGTCACTGTGGTGACTACTTATTTTAATTCCTTCATCATATAAAAATTGAGTATTAACCATTCATGATCTACTTTTATATTTTACTGTCAACTTTCTATTGTTTCCAATTCTACAGAAAAGCTCAAAAATCTCCACAATACATTTTTAGAGGTTAATCTTCATTACAATTTATCTCTTGTTCATATTATGAATACAATTTTGAAATCCAAGCAATATATATTTGAAGATAAAATGCAATTGATAAAGATGTTATTATTCATATACTTAAGTTATTCCTATCATTATTGTGCAAAAAGAACATTAGAAATTCACAAATGTGAGTGTGTGTTTGAGGAGACATATTGTTTACACTTGCTTGTGTGCTAACATATTTAGTAGGTGTTATCAGCAGAGGAGCCTTATGAGAAGACATTGATCAGAGTTCTGTTTCAGTGATGGAGGTTGGCACAATCCTATAGTATTTGAACTGGATAAAAAGGTAAAGGTCACGACTCATCTCTGAATTGAGTTTTGAATTGAGCCTCACTGTCACCTTCATATTTCTGTTGCTTTATGATCCACTCCTTCAGTTTCTGCAATCAAACAAGCCTGAGTTTCTCCCCACAGACCACATGAAAAGTGCAAGTGTTAGTCTCGCAGTCGAGTCCAACTCTTCATGACCACATGGGCTATAGCCCACCCGGCTCCTCTGTCCATGGAATTCTCCAGGCAAGAATACTGGAGTGGGTTGCCATTCCCTTCTTCAGGGGATCTTCCTAAACCCAGGATCGAACCCGGGTCTCCTGCATTACAGGCAGATTCTTTACCATCTGAGCCACCAGGGAAGCCTCACAGACCACATACTTTTAGGCAATTATATAACCTCTGTCTATCTTAGTTTTCATGTCTAAAGAGGAACTGAAAACAATGCTTTCACAAATGGCTGCTGGTGAGAATTAAATGACACACTGTATTTAAAACCTTAGTCATATCACCCAGTAATCCCGATCCTAGATATTTACTGAAAAAAAATAAAGACACATGCCACCCCAAACCTATACAGGATGACCGTTACAAATAGCAATGTTGTTGATCAGATGTGAATTGGATACGTAAAGTGTTGTGGGCAGTGCCAGCTCTGAGGGAGGCCTTTGAGGAGTTATTAGGGTCCTTTCCATTGGTTAGAATTGCACATTGAGGAAATCAATATTTATCAGTTTACTATGAGATAACAGGTTACAGGAGACTGATTTACTTTAACTAGTCTCGTAACCCATTGAAGTATAAAGGCAATAGAACCTGTCAACAGAATTCGTAGGGTCAGCACGATCCTGTGCCCTGGTCCTGCCATCACAATTTCTCCTTGTGGGCAGGAGATACATATCAGGGCAGCCTTATACATATCAGCTTCCTGGGTGGGCAGGGGGTCAGCACAGGGAGAGAAGTTAGTTCAAAATGTCATACGAACCAGGTCATAAGAAGAGCTCTGTCAATAATTCCTGTTTTCATCATTCACCAGAATCCATATCTTTGTTGAATAGTGTGGGATAAAAACCCATAACATCTTGTTGGCAGCTCTCCGTGCTCCTGCTACTCAGTCTTCAGGTCTGGTACATCACCCTTGACAGAAGCAACTTTCAGCTGCTCTTTCCTCTGAGATGTTATGCTTATTAAATTTGGTGTTCCCAGGTTGCCTTCACCTCACGAGAGCTAGTATCTAATATACCCTCAGCAAGTAGTTAATGCCGTCCTTTGAGGGATTGCTTTTGCTAGTTTCACAATGAAAGCACAATTAAAACTTTGGTTATCTATTGCTCCATAACAAACCAACCCAAGGATTAGTGGTGTAGAACAATGGCAATCATCTTATTATTAACTCTCCTGGTTTGGGGTGTTGAGTGGGCTCAGTCAGGTGGTTTCCCTCAGGGTGTCTCCTGTAGTTACAGTCAGCCAATGGACAGTGCTGGAGTACTCTGAATGACATGAGAGATTAATAGGAAAAAAAATTTTTATTTAACATATGTATATTGGGACTCTATAAGATATGGTAAGTTCTTTTAGAACTAATACCCCCAAAAGATGTCCTTTTCATTATACGGGACTGGAATGCAAAAGTAGGAAATCAAGAAACACCTGGAGTAACAGGCAAATTTGGCCTTGGAGTACGGAATGAAGCAGGACAAAAGCTAATAGAATTTTGCCAACAGAACGCATTGGTCATAGCAAACACCCTCTTCCAACAACACAAGAGAAGACTCTACACATGGACATCACCAGATGGTCAACACCAAAATCAGATTGATTATATTCTTTGCAGCCAAAGATGGAGAAGCTCTATACAGTCAGCAAAAATAAGACCGGGAGCTGACTGTGGCTCAGATCATGAACTCCTTATTGCCAAATTCAGACTTAAATTGACAAAAGTAGGGAAAACCACTCGAACATTCAGGTATGACCTAAATCAAATCCCTTACGATTATACAGTGGAAGTGAGAAATAGATTTTAAAAACTAGATCTGATAGACAGAGTGCCTGATGAACTATGGATGGAGGTTCATGACATTGTACAGGAGACAGGGATCAAGAGCATCCCCAAGAAAAAGAAATCAAAAAAGCAAAATGGCTGTCTGAGGAGGCCTTACAAATAGCTGTGAAAAGAAGAGAAGCAAAAAGCAAAGGAGAAAAGGAAAGATATATCCATTTAAATGCAGAGTTCCAAAGAATAACAAGGAGAGATAAGAAAGCCTTCCTCGGTGATCAATGCAAAGAAATAAAGGAAAACAACCAAATGGGAAAGACTAGAGATCTGGTCAAGAAAATCAGAGATACCAAGGGAACATTTCATGCAAAGATGGACTCAATAAAGGACAGAAATAGTATGAACCTAACAGAAGCAGAAGATATTAAGAAAAGGTGGCAAGATACACAGAAGAACTGTACAAAAGAGATCTTCACGACCCAGATAATCATGATGGTGTGATCACTGACCTAGAGCCAGACATCGTGGAATGTGAAGTCAAGTGGGCCTTAGGAAGCATCACTACAAACAAAGCTAGTAGAGGTGATAGAATTCCAGTTGAGCTATTTCAAATCCTGAAAGATGATGCTGTGAAATTGTTGCACTCAACATGCCAGCAAATTTGGAAAACACAGCAATGGCCACAGGACTGGAAAAGGTCCGTTTTCATTCCAAACCCAAATAAAGGCAATGACAAACACAATTGCACAATTGCAGTCATCTCACACGCTAGTAAAGTAATGCTCAAAATTCTCCAAGCCAGGCTTCAGCAATATGTGAACTGTGAACTTCCAGATACTCAAGCTGGTTTTAAAAAAGGCAAAGGAACAAGAAACAAGAAACAATAAACAAAAAACTTACCAACATCTGCTGGATCATTGAAAAAGCAAGAGATTCCAGAAAAACATCTATTTCTGCTTTATTGACTATGCCAAAGCCTTTGACTGTGTGGATGATCACAAACTGTGGAAAATTCTGAAAGAGATGGGAATACCAGACCACATGACCTGCCTCTTGAGAAATCTGTATGCAGGTCAGAAGCAACAGTTAAAACTGGACATGGAACAACAGACTGATTCCAAATAGGAAAAGGAGTACGTCAAGACTGTATATCGTCACCCTGCTTATTTAACTTATATGCAGAGCACATCATGAGAAACGCTGGGCTGGATGAAGCACAAGTTGGAATTAGATTGCTGGGAGAAATATGAATCACCTCAGCTATGCAGATGACACCACTCTTATGGCAGAAAGTGAAGAAGAACTAAAGAGCCTCTTGATGAAAGTGAAAGAGAAGAGTGAAAAAGTGGGCTTGAAAACTCAACATTCAGAAAACTAAGATCATGGCATCCCCATCACTTCATGGCAAATAGATGGGGAAACAGTGGAAACAGTGACAGACTTTATTTTTGGCGGCTCCAAAATCACTGCAGATGGTGACTGCAGCCATAAAATTAAAAGACACTTACTCCTTGGAAGGAAAGTTATGACCAACCTAGACAGCATATTAAAAAGCAGAGACATTATTTTGCCAACAAAGGTCCATCTAGTCAAGGCTATGGTTTTTCCAGTGGTCATGTATGGATGTGAGAGTTGGGCTATAAAGAAAGCTGAGCACCAAAGAATTGATGCTTTTGAATTGTGGTATTGGTAAAGATTCTTGCGAGTCCCTTGGACTGCAAGGAGATCCAGCCAGTCCATCCTAAAGGAGATCAGTCCTGAGTGTTCATTGGAAGGACTGATGCTGAAGCTGAAACTCCAATACTTTGGCCACCTGATGCGAAGAGCTGACTCCTTGGAAAAGACCCTGATGCTGGGAAAGATTGAAGGCAGGAATGGAAGGGGCTGACAGAGGATGAGATGGTTGTATGGCATCACCAATTCAATGGACATGTTTGAGAAAACTCCAGGAGTTGGTGACGGCCAGGGAGACCCTGAGTGCTGCAGTCCATGGTGTTGCAAAGAGTCGGACACGACTGAACGACTGAACGACTGAACTGGTAAGATATGAAGCCCAAGGAGAAGTTAGGAAATTGAGGTTTATATGTTATCTGAGAAAAGGGGAAGGTGGTAACAGTTTAGGTCTTCAAAGGGAAGGAAGACCCTCACAAAAGAAGATGAAAAACAAGCAAAATTTAGTAAACAAACATTTGCTGGGCCATATAGATATCATGGGATGCTGAGAGAAATTTTCACAAACAGACTTTCTCAGTTCCTCCCTGGCTACCAAACCAATTCACATTCTAGTTTACATTATATTGTGGTTATCCATGATGATAGCTCCCGTTCTAGAACAAGTTATATGTAAATTCTTTTAGGCAGGATAATGGGCAAGGACAAAGCTTCTTCTGTGTCTTTTTAGCTGGAAATGATTGTTTTTAGCTCAAAATAATCCCCATGCTAAAGAGACACATTTTGGGGTGGCAAGTTTTGCTTCCATACAATTCCATTAATCCACAAAGATTCAAGTTGAAGACAGTGAAATTCCCCAGGCTGCATGATTCAATCTACATCTTATCATTTATGGGAACTATTTGCTATTTGTACTAGAAAAGGCTTTCCTAGTGTCTCAGACAGTAAAGAATCCACCTGCAGTGAGAGACCCAGGTTCAATCTCTGGATAAGGAAGATCCCCTGGAGAAGGGAATGGCAACTGACCGAAGTGTTCTTTCCAGGAGAATATTGTGGGCAGAGGAGCCTGGTGGGCTACAGTCCATGGGATCACAAAGAGTTGGATACAACTGAGTGACTAACACTTTCACTTTACTTTTTCACTTTGTACTAGAAACCATGGTTCAGAAATGGAGAGTTTTACCACATTGATGTCAGTGAGCAAAATCACATCATTTGCACTGCGCACCCCCACACACACACCCACCCCCTTCAGGCCTACATTTGAGGCTTGGTAGGAAACCAACAGATTTAAAATCTTTACATATGGTCACTAAATTTTCTTTAATCTTTGAAACTAAACCATGGAACACTTGTCAGCCTCACTCTAGAAAGAGTTTTCACACAGGCTGCGAATATGAGCTGCAGACATGTGGTGACCTGACCCACATTCTCCTCCTCTAATCTAATGTAACTACATCTCCTAGTGTCCAAGATAACTATTAGTAGGGCTGTAGCAACAACCACTGCTTGATAAGTCCTAAAACAGAGCCTGCATGGGATGTTCAGTGAATTCCCTTGATTATACATCACAGAGGAGACCACAGGAGTAAGTGAAAATTTGCTAAACTGACAAGGCCCGTCCTCTGTTGATGCTGTGCTAAAATGTAAGCTGCCCTCCAGGAAATTACATGGACTTGCAGTCAGGAAAGACTGTTTTTTGTTTCTTTGAAATTTTATTTATTTTTTAATTATAGTTGCTTTACAATGTTGTGTTAGTTTCTACTGTACAGCAAAGTGAATCAGCTCTGTGTATACATATATCCGGAGAAGGCAATGGCACCCCACTCCAGTACTCTTGCCTGGAGAATCCCATGGATGGAGGAGCCTGGTAGGCTGCAGTCCATGGGGTCGCTAAGAGTCGGACACAACTGAGCGACTTCACTTTCACTTTCCACTTTCATGCATTGGAGAAGGAAATGGCAACCCACTCCAGTGTTCTTGCCTGGAGAATCCCAGGGACGGGGGAGCCTGATGGGCCGCCGTCTACGGGGTCGCACAGAGTCGGACACTGTGCGACTGAAGTGACTTAGCAGCAGCAGCAGCAGAAGCATACATATATCCCCTCTTTTTTGGTTTTCTTTGTAGCAGTTCTTCAAGAACAAAGCTGGTTCCTGAATATATTACCTTACCTCTTAGCAACACTTAGTTTTTTCCTCTTAGCTCACTTCTCCTCACCCGCTCTGAACCAGGGATGCCCAGACCAGATACTGTAATGTGGCCAACTCGATCAAAGAGCAGAGTCTCATGGCAGAGAGTGGAGTCACTGGTGAACTCATACAACAAGCAGTAACTGCACTTTAATTGGTCTCCATTGTCTAACTCCACAATTACTTTTGATTAGGGTATGTTTACAGCAAGAAGAGAGTCTAAGCAATTCCACCAAGGTATATATTATTCACATGGGTCTGAAAAATTAAATATACCCTCAGAATTATTCACAACCAACAAAGCTAATTGTCCCCAGAATGGTAATCAGCAATTACATTACAAAGACAGGAAAGGAAACATCCACATTATAGCTTTGCTTCAATGACTTAGAAATTTTCTCACAGGTAACATTTATATACATTCTCATTTAACCCTACTTTATGGCTCATTAAATATTTAAGAAGAAAATTAAAAAGGAAAGAACAGAAAATTTTTTTTCCATAAAAATTAGAGAGACTGTCACTTCTAGAAGCCAAATTTACAGAGAAAATGCTCTTATTTCCTTTACTTATATATTAATTTATTCAAAACACATTTGTTAAACTCTCACACACTACTGGGAGTAAAATGTGGTACAACCATTTTGGAAAACTGGTGATTTTTATTGTAAAAAAATTAATAAACAGAAACCTCAGTTAAGAAGTCAGGAAACCAGAAGGGGGAGGTTTCATGCCCTATAATGATAGCAGAGCCCAACAGGGAGAAGGAAGACTTCTTTCCAGGCAAGGACTCAGCCAACGAAAAGTCATGGATTCTTGGTTTACTACAATCCTCCCGGCTTCCTTTTTCTTCTATAGAAGTGTCCTCTTTCCCTTGTGTGAGGACTTGCTTGTGATTCACCGTGGTTATAGACGCCAAACTGAAAATTCTCTGCTGGTCCCAAATAAACGTATCTTTGCTGGAGGAATATTTGGTGGTCTATTTGTTTCAGGTCAACACCAAGAAAGGTGAAAATATGCAAAACTTATGATTCATCGCTTTTTCTCTTAGAAGTGCAAATACACATGCACCAAAACACACGTATGAGAATGTTCACATCAGCACTGTTCTTAACAGCCCCAAACTGGAGACTTAAATGCCCAGGAGTGGACCAAATAAATAAATTATGGTATCCTTACACAATGGAATATTATCAAGCTAGGAAAATAAGTTAACTAGAGCTGTACATATAACAATACTTGGAAGAATCTTCTGTACAGGAGGAAAAATGATTTTCCCTCTACCCTTCTGTGTTCTTGACCGAGACCCCTTGTAATAAAAGACATGGTCACAACAGGAAAAAAAAAAAGTTAATTTATATGTATACTTCATGTATATGCGAGAGATACCCAGGAAAAACGAGCTACTTTCCAAGATGGTGCAAACTACCACATCGACTACCATCTTCAGCTAAAGACAAAAGAAGCGGGGCGTGGGGGGCATTTATGAGAAATTATCAGGAAAAGCATGATGAACAAGGATATTTTATGTGGATTTAGGTCTTGCCTTCTCCATTGATAACAGTTTCTCATGAGTCATCTTTCTCTTCTGTACAGAGTAGGAGATACCCTTACAGATAGAGATTTCCTTAACAAAAGTAAATTTCCTTTACAAAAGGCTAACTTCCCTATTTTCAGAGCTTCTTTGTGTCTGTTGTTTTTCAAAATAATCCTTAAACCAAAGAGGAATATTTTGGGGTGGCATATTCCACAGCTTCAAGCTTATATGGGATAGGTTGTTGTTGCTTAGTTGGTAAGTTGTGTCTGATTCTTTTGCAACCCCACGGACTGTAGCCCGCTGTCTCCTCTGTCCATGGGATTTCCCAGGCAAGAATAATGGAGTGAGTTGCCATTTCCTTCTCCAGGGGATCTTCCCGTCCCAGGGATAGATTGCATCCCCTGTGCATCTCCTGCATTGCGGAAGATTCTTTACCACTGAGCCACCTGGACAGTTGGACTATAAAGAAAGCTGAGCACTGAAGAATTGATGCTTTTGAACTGTGGTGTTGGAGAAGACTCTTGAGGGTCCCTTGGACTGCAAGGAGATCCAGCCAGCCAATCAGTCAGTCAATCCTAAAGGAAATCACTCCTGAATATTCACTGGAAGGACTGATGCTGAAGCTGAAACTCCAATACTTTGGCCATCTGATGCAAAGAGCTGACTCCTTGGAAAAGACCCTGATGCTGGGAAAGATTGAAGGCAGGAGGAGAAGGGGATGATAGAGGATGAGATGGCTGGATGGCATCACCAACTCAATGGACATGAGTTTGAGTAAACTCTGGGAGTTGGCAATGGACAGGGAGTCCTGGCGTGCTGCAGTCCATGGGGTCACAAAGAGTCGGACCCGACTGAGGGACTGAACTGAACTGAACAGAACCGGACCTGGGAAAGTCCATATGGGATAGAGCTTTTTAAAACTTTAATTATTACATTTTAAATTAATATTTTAATTTTTAATTAATATTAAAATTAATAATTTTAAAATATTTAAAACACAATATTTAAAAGTTCTCTCCTTGTCCTACTGTTAAAGTAACCAGGTTAGGCCTGATTCGGTAAAAGTCTTAGTTTCTCAGTCAAGTCCAACTCTTCGTGACCCCATGGACTATAGTCCACCAGGCTCCTCTGTCCGTGGAATTCTCCAGGTCAGAATACTGGAGTGGGTAGCCTTTCCCTTCTGCACGGGATCTTCCTAACCCAGTGATTGAACCCAGGTCTCCCACATTGCAAGCGGATTCTTTACCAGCTGAGCCACCAAGGAAGCCCCAAAGAAAGTGAAAGTCACTCTAGGCAAGGGGGAGATGAAAGGAATAAAGTCCTAATTTCATTGAAGTGTACCTTTCTACAAGTTAGTTCTGGGAAAAGTCTGTTTGGTCAACAAAGAGCTGAAGTCCAGCTGCCAGCACAAAAGAAAAGTCCCCGCTATAGCTCATTGCTAGGGACTGGAGATGCTTGTTTTGAAGGGCAAGATCATCTTCTCAGGGCCACTCCACAGTTTTCACCACTGCTGACACCACTGCGAACAAAGTGTCACTTTGCCCAAGGAGGAGCTAATGTATCAAGATCTTCGAGAGCTATTTACCTGAGCAAAGGTTCAGTTCACCTCAGTCGCTCAGTCTTGTCTGACTCTTTGCGATCCCATGGACTGCAGCACGCCAGGCTTCCCTGTCCATCACCAACTCCAGGAGCTTACTCAAACTCATGTCCCTCAAGTTGGACATGAGCAAAGGTTAGCCCTGCCCAGACTCAACATTCCCAAGCTGCAGGTCAAACCTCTTGGTATTTAAAGCTGAAACATCCCTTAGTCATAGTCTCTTCTGCATATTCTTATTGATAAGTCCCCAACAGTGCTCATCAATAGCTATGCTACTGAGTGCTGATCGACAACCTCAGATGTTGATGACAACATCCTGGTGCAGCTTCCTCAGTGTAAACAACATCACCCTTAGGACAAAACAGCTTCATTCTTAGATTAAAAAAGAAAAAACAAAAACCTGGATTTGAAATCATATCAAATCAGTACACAACACATTTGTTTGCTCCAAACAAAGAAAGTAACCCTGCCTCAACCAATCAGCAAATGCCATGTACGACTTCCTCGTTCCTCATCACAAAAGTTCTCTGACCTTGTTGAATTCTTCTGAGCTCCTCTCTGTCTACTAGGTTGGATGCTGCTCCATTTGTGGATCACTGAACAAAAGCCTCCTAGATCAGTAAGTTGGAAAATATTCTGTGGAAAATGGTAGCTGTGATGAATTATTGGAGGCTGAGTGTGAAATAACATGAGGATAAGAAACTCCTGGAAGACACACTTTTGGGAGGGAGGGGCACAGTTTCATGGTCTTTACCTCCAGGATCTCTACCAGACTCTAATGGTGAAGAGTCAAGAGAGATCCCCTTTATTCTGGCAGGGGGAGAGAAAGAGTAATTATTGTGAAATATATCTCTAGACCTCCTTTCCTGGGGAAGAGACTTGGCCAGAGCCTTATCCCAACTTGGAAAAGTGCATTCTCCTCTTTCTATCTCACATAACTGGGGGGACAGTGTAGTCAACAGAGGTCAAGGTCTTAAGAAAATAGATTGGGAACACAACATCCAGGGAGAAGATTTTGGGATGGGGGAAAAGCTATGCCACTGGAGAAATATTTCTGAAGGTGACTCAAGTCACAAGCTCACTAGGGGACTGAGATTTGATTGGAAGATTATAGAATGTTTTCTGTCTCGCATACCTTAGCACCACATCAGAGGGCTCAAGTAAAACAGTGGATACTGCAGAAAGATTTGCCAAACGTATACGCTCTCTGAGGAGGAATACAAAGAAGTCAAGAGAGGAGACGAAAACAAGGAATTTGGAGCCTCTGGCACCTGAAGCTACAAAAAAGATTTAACACAACACAACTCTTAGCCACATAAACAGAAATCTTCATATAGATTCATTTTCTGTATGAATAATTTCTATCATCCAATATAACATGTCCAGCTTTCAACAAAAGATTATAAGGAATATCAAAAGACATAAAAACACAATTGAAAGAGATGACATAATCATCAGAACCACACTTAAATATGAAACAATGTTGGAATTATAAAATAGGAAACTTAAAATAACTATCACTGGGACTTCCCTGGTGGTCCAGTGGTTAAGACTCCACACTTCTGCTGCAGGATTTGATCCCTGATCAGGGAACTAAGATCCCGCATGTCTCACTGTGCATCCAAGAAAAGAAAGAACATAGCTATGGCTAATATTTAAGGCTCTAATGGAAAGAGTAGACAACACACAAGAACTATCACGTGTAAAATAGCCAGTGGGAAGCTGCTATAGAACACAGGGAGCCCAGCCTGGTGCAAAGTGGGAGGGAGGCTCAAGAAGGAGGAGATAGTTGTGACTGATTTGCATTGTTGCAGAAACAAACACAACATTGTAAAGCAATTATCCTCCAATCAAAAAATTAAAAAAGAACTAACTTAAAACTACCATACAATAAATTTTCATACAGTAATTTTAAAATAAAGTATATTCATATAATTTATCCTCTTCCCAGATTAAAAAAGAAAACCATACAATCTGTCAGTAGATGTGAATAAAAGCACATGATAAAATTTAGTGTATTTTTATTGTAAAAACTTGGCAAAATAAGAAAACTTTCTAAATCTCACAGAAGGTATCTATGACAAGAACTCACAAAAATGAACAGTTGGCATAATTCTTAAAGCATTAGAAGCATTCCCTTTATTGTCAGAAAGAAGCCAAGAACTTCCATTACCCTGGATTTTATTAAACATTATACTGGAGGTCCTAAACAATGCAGTAAGACAAAAAAAAAAAAAAAAGGTTGCAAAACATAAATATCAGAAAGAAAATAAAATACTGTCACTATTTACAAGTACTGTCAAAATTAAATCTAAACGAATCTACACAAGCTCTCTTAGAGCTAACAAGAAAATTTGGCAAGGTTGTTGGACACAAAGTCAACCACTAAAATTGATTTTCTTCTTATGGATCAGCAACAAATTAGCTTTGGCCCTGGCTGCAAGTTAAAATCCTCTAGGGAAATTTTTCTAAATGTTAATGTACCCGGCAAATTCATTGAGTCAGAGACTCCATGGGGGTGGAATCTGGCATCTAGTGGGGAACTACAGGACTCAAGTGAAGAGAAATTTTAGAAATACCTAATTTGGTAATTTTAAAAATAATTATTTTTAAGTTGTTGGAGCCTTTTTTCAAAGTCCAGTTAAAGCAAACTTATGTATATACAATGTGGACTGTGCTGGCTTAGTTAAGGTGGGGAGGACAATGTTGGGGCTGGGAAGATGGTGTCCACAGTCCTGCCTGCTCACACACCCTGTCCTGCTCTCTGCCCTCCCAGATCCCAAGTGGTTCTGGACTCCTTGGAGCCAAGTTTAAAAACTTCTCATCTGAAAGTTTCAAATGTTTTATTTGGCAGATTCAGAAGTGAAGACCCAGATGCTGCTCATTAGTGCCTATGAATAGATTAATAGCCTTTTCAGATGTCTAGAGAGAAAAAAATATCACCAACAGAGTGCAGGCCTGAAAATGTTTACAAAATCTCTTGTAAAGAGCTTTATAATGAGAGGTCATTTGTCCACAGTGATTTAAATACAAAGTCAGTAAAATGGAGATGAACTCACATGATTCCATTTTCAGATCTGCTGTTCTACCCATCAGCTGTTTAGCCAACTTTTTTCCATCAGAGGAGCACTAAGGTTACTGTTAAAAAAAAATTCTTCTCTTAATATATTAGCTTAAGCTGTTAATTACTGTTGCTGTTTAATGATTCATTTATGATAATTAATGTATTAATGCTTTGTACTTGTACCCTCAAGCAATTCTGTGCAGGAGGCAAGTTTAAAAATTCAACAAATGTAAATAACAAGCAGTAACTGTCCAAGCAGTATCATTTAAGCGTTATTTCATGAATTATAATATTTCAATTCCATTAAGTTAAAAGGATTAGCTTCCAAGGTATTGTTGTCCTCTGATCCTATTTCATGTTAATTACTCTTGCAATACCAATAACATTTGCACAGCATCTTTCTTTCATGGGATCTTTATTCATAGTGATAGCAAGAGTGTAAAAAAGAGAGATACTGAATACTCCAATTCAATTAAATGCAACAACTATTTATAGAATGCCTACTATGTGCTGGACTCTGAGACAGCTACAAAGATAGGTGAGTTATGGTCTGTTTTTATCTCCCTGACAACGGTGCAGTTCAGTTCAGTTCAGTTCACTCAGTCGTGTCTGACTCTGCGACTCCATGAACCACAACATGCCAGGCCTCCCTGTCCATCACCAACTCCCAAAGTCCACCCAAAAACATGGCATCAGTGATGCCATCCAACCATCTCATCATCTGTCGTCCCCTTCTTCTCCTGCCCTCAATCTTTCCCAGGGTCTTTTCCAATGAGTCAGCTCTTTGCATGAGGTGGCCAAAGTATTGGCGTTTCAGCTTCAACATCAGTCCCTCCAAAGAACACCCAGGACTGATCTCCTTTAGGTTGGATTGGTTGGATCTTGCAGTCCAAGGGACTCTCAAGAGTCTTCTCCAACACCACAGTTCAAAAGCATCAATTCTTCGGCGCTCAGCCTTCTTCACAGTCCAACTCTTACATTCATACATGACCACTGGAAAAACCATAGCCTTGACTAGACAGACCTTTGTTGGCAAAGTAATGTCTCTGCTTTTCAATATGCTGTTTAGGTTGGTCATAACTTTCCTTCTAAGGAGTAAGCGTCTTTTAATTTCATGGCTGCAATCACCATCTGCAGTGATTTTGGAGCCGCCAAAAATAAAGTCAGCCACTGTTTCCACTGTTTCCCCATCTATTTCCCATGAAGTGATGGGACCGGATGCCATGATTTTCATTTTCTGAATGTTGAGTTTTAAGCCAACTTTTTCACTCTCCTCTTTCACTTTCATCAAGAGGCTCTTTAGTTCTTCTTCACTTTCTGCCATAAGGGTGGTGTCATCTGCATAGCTGAGGTTATTGATATTTCCCCTGGCAATCTTAATCCAGCTTGTGCTTCATCCAGTACATTTCTCATGATGTACTCTGCATAGAAGTTAAATAAGCAGGGTGACAATATACAGCCTTGACATACTCCTTTTCCTATTTGGAACCAGTCTGTTGTTTCATGTCCAGTTCTAATTGTTGCTTCCTGACCTGAATACAGATTTCTCAAGAGGCAGGTCATGTGGTCTGGTATTCTCATCTCTTGAAGAATTTTTGACAGTTTGTGATCATCCACACAGTCAAAGGCTTTAGCATAGTCAATAAAGCAGAAATAAATGTTTTTCTGGAATTCCCTTGCTTTTTCGATGATCCAGTGGATGTTGGCAATTTGGTCTCTGGTTCCTCTGCCTTTTCTAAAACCAGCTTGAACATCTGGAAGTTCACAGTTCATGTATTGCTGAAGTCTGGCTTGGAGAATTTTAAGCATTACTTTACTAGTGTGTGAGATGAGTGCATTTGTGTGGCAGTTTGAGCATTCTTAGGCATTGCCTTTCTTTGGGATTAGAATGAAAACTGACCTTTTCCAGTCCTATGGCCACTGCTGGGTTTTCCAAATTTGCTGGCATATTGAGTGCAGCACTTTCATAGCATCATCTTTCAGGATTTGAAATAGCTCAACTGGAATTCTATCACCTCCACTAGCTTTGTTTGTAGTGATGCTTCCTAAGGCCTACTTGACTTCACATTCCAGGATGTCTGGCTCTAGGTGAGTGATCACACCATTGGTGCAGGGTAGAATATATAGTCTCTATTCTGATAATGAAAGGTAAAGAGTTAAATGACATACTCACAGCCACACAGCTAGTAGTGGTAGAGCCAGCATTTGAACCCAAGAATGACTTGCTGGAAAATCTGCATTTTCCTAGTAGAACTCATAATCAGGAGACTCCAGCCAAAATGTTGAAGTAGCCAATGCTTGCCTTTGGTCTTCCTGCCACTCCCCATTTTGTGTGATCTCATTTTTCAATTGGAGTCCATGCACTCTTCCATGCCTTTTCTAGTACTTTCTTTGTTGCTCTTTGTATTCTAAGCACAACATAGAAACAGTCCACTGAAATATCCTCTCTCCATTAAGTCCTCTTTACTGTCCAATGAAAGACCAGAGATGCCCAATAAAACTTTTAGCAATAATAGAAGTATTCTATATCTGCACTATCCGATATGGTAGCCACATGTGGTTTTTTAGCACTTGAAATGTAGCTGCTGCTACTGCTAAGTCACTTCAGTCGTGTCCGACTCTGTGTGACCCCATAGACGGCCGCCCACCAGGCTCCCCCGTCCCTGGGATTCTCCAGGCAAGAACACTGGAGTGCATAACATGACTAAATGACTGAATTATTTATTTCATTTTAATTGATTTAAATTTGAATTTAAGTTTAAGAATCCACACTTGGCTAGTGTCCATTGAATTGGACAACACAGCTCTAAAACATTCTCAACTCACTTTTATTTAAAATATTTTCCCATGTTTGATTTTCCAAAGCCTGTTCAGCTAGGACACAGTATCACTGCATTTAGTACATTGATGGTAATTAATTTGCATGTGTATCTCCCAGAAAAAAATGTTGCATTTGAACAAGGGTATTATGGACATAAAAATGCAAATTTTCAGATGCTATGATAAGACACCTGGGAATATTTTTTTTATCACAAAGATCTTTGAATCTCATTAATCCTATAATGTGGACAGCCAGATGCTGGTGCTGCACAATATTTTTTGTCACATTCACCTTTTACAATAATCAAGCAATTTGTATTACATATCTCAATACAGAGCTCATTTCAGTTCAGTTCAGTCACTCAGTCGTGTCCGACTTTTTGTGACCCCATGAACTGCAGCACGCCAGGCCTCCCTGTCCGTCACCAACTCCCGGAGTTCATGCAAACTCATGTCCATCGAGTCAGTGATGCCATCCAGCCATCTCATCCTCTGTCGTCCCCTTCTCCTCCTGCCCCCAATCCCTCCCAGCATCAGAGTCTTTTCCAATGAGTCAGCTCTTCGCATGAGGTGGCCAAAGTACTGGAGTTTCAGCTTTAGCATCAGTCCTTCCAAAGAACACCCAGGACTGATCTCCTTTAGGATGGACTGATTGGATCTCCTTGCAGTCCAAGGGACTCTCAAGAGTCTTCTCCAACACCACAGTTCAAAAGCATCAGTTCTTCAGCACTCAGCTTTCTTCACAGTCCAACTTTCACATCCATACATGACCACTGGAAAAACCATAGCCTTGACTAGATGGACCTTTGTTGGCAAAGTAATGTCTCTGCTTTTTAATATGCTATCTAGGTTGGGCATAACTGTCCTTCCAAGGAATACAGAGCTCAGATGTTTTCAAACATTTCCAAAGTACTCTTCCCAGTGAAGATTTTATTCTGTTTTCTGATTTCTTTCTATTTCAGAGCCCAGAAACATAACACCAACTGGTGAACCCAATTTCATGAAAAATATTGCTGCCAGGAGCCCAAAGGCAGCAGCCTCAACCTGTCCCACACTTGGAACAGGTGTCTAGGAGGTGCTAAGGAGGTGACAAGTGACTCTCCATTCCAGAGATACCACATTCGCGGCCCTCCCCACCACCAGAGTTACAAAATTGAAAGCTTTCAGAGTTACAAAATTGAAGGCTTTCAGAATACAAAATTGAGGAGGAGCAAAGTGTATAGCAGAAACACCAGCAGACAATAGAAGCTTACCTCATCCAATCAAGGGGCTTTGGGGAAAAAAAATGATGCAGAGGGCTGGAGGACTGTAGATCAGGGATCAAAGTGGAAGCTGAAATCCAAGGACCAAGTAAGACAACTCTAAATCATTCCCCAGGTGAGAGGGACCAGGCTCAGTGGAGCCTAGAAAACAATGCAAGTTCTTCAAGGTCCATGGATCTGAGAGTGCCTTAGCTTTCCTGGGGGTTTTCCATGTGACAACCAGGTGGTCACCTGGCCTTACCTAGTCTTAAAGCAGCCTGACAGGAGGTTGTGTGAGGAACTGTCTTGCCCTAATGCAGCTGTCTAGTCAAGGCTATGGTTTTTCCTGTGGTCATGTATGGATGTGAAAGTTGGACTGTGAAGAAGGCTGAATGCTGAAGAATTGATGCTTTTGAACTGTGGTGTTGGAGAAGACTCTTGAGAGTCCCTTGGACTGCAAGGAGATCCAACCAGTCCATTCTGAAGGAGATCAGCCCTGGGATTTCTTTGGAAGGAATGATGCTAAAGCTGAAACTCCAGTACTTTGGCCACCTCATGCAAAGAGCTGACTCATTGGAAAAGACTCTGATGCTGGGAGGGATTGGGGGCAGGAGGAGAAGGGGACGACAGAGGATGAGATGGCTGGATGGCATCACTGACTCAATGGACGTGAGTCTCAGTGAACTCTGGGAGTTGGTGATGGACAGGGAGGCCTGGCGTGCTGCGATTCATGGGGTCTCAAAGAGTCAGACACGACTGAGCAACTGATCTGATTTGATCTGAATGCAGCTGTGAGGGCGCAGGAGGGCCTAGAGGAGCTATTCTACATTCAAGGTCAGGAGGGGTGGCAGTGAGGAGATACCCCTCATCCAAGGTAAGGAGCAGCGGCTGCTCTTTGCTGGAACAGCCGTGAAGAGATACCCCACATCCAAGGTAAGAGAAACCTGTAAGACGGTAGGTGTTGCAAGAGGGCATCAGGGGGCAGACACACTGAAACCGTACTCACAGAAAACTAGTCAGTCTAATCACACTAGGACCACAGCCTTGTCTAACTCAATGAAACTAAGCCATTCCCGTGGGGCCACCCAAGACGGGTGGGTCACGGTGGAGAGGGCTGACAGAATGTGGTCCACTGGAGAAGGGAATGGAAAACCACTTCAGTATTCTTGCCTTGAGAACCCCATGGACAGTATGAAAAGGCAAAATGATAGGATACTGAAAGAGGAACTCCCTAGGTCAGTAGGGGCCCAATATGCTACTGGAGATCAGTAGAGAAATAACTCCAGAAAGAATGAAGGGATGGAGCTAAAGCAAAAACAATACCCAGCTGTGGATGTGACTGGTGATAGAAGCAAGGTCCGATGCTGTAAAGAGCAATATTGCGTAGGAACCTGGAATGTCAGGTCCATGAATCAAGGCAAATTGGAAGTGGTCAAACAAGAGATGGCAAGAGTGAACGTGGACATTCTAGGAATCAGCGAACTCAAATGGACTGGAATGGGTGAACTGAACTCAGATGACTATTATATCTACTACTGCGGGCAGGAATCCCTCAAAAGAAATGGAGTAGCCATCATGGTCAACAAAAGAGTTCAAAATGCAGTATTTGGATGCAATCTCAAAAACGACAGAATGATCTCTGTTCGTTTCCAAGGCAAACCATTCAGTATCACAGGAATCCAAGTCTATGCCCCAACTAGTGATGCTGAAGAAGCTGAAGTTGAATGGTTCTATGAAGACCTACAAGACCTTTTAGAACTAACACCCAAAAAAGATGTCCTTTTCATTACAGGGGACTGGAATGCAAAAGTAGGAAGTCAAGAAACACCTGGAGTAAAAGGCAAATTTGGCCTTGGAATACGGAATGAAGCAGGGCAAAGACTAATAGAGTTTTGCCAAGGAAATGCACTGGTCAGAGCAAACACCCTCTTCCAACAACACAAGAGAAGACTCTACACATGGACATCACCAGATGGTCAACACCAAAATCAGATTGATTATATTCTTTGCAACCAAAGATGGAGAAGCTCTATACAGTCAACAAAAACAAGACCAGGAGCTGACTGTGGCTCAGATCATGAACTCCTTATTGCTAAATTCAGACTTAAATTGAAGAGAGTAGGGAAAATCACTAGACCATTCAGGTATGACCAAATCAAATCCCTTATGATTATACAGTGGAAGTGAGAAATAGATTTAAGGGACTAGATCTGATAGATAGAGTGCCTGATGAACTATGGACGGAGGTTCATGACATTGTACAGGAGACAGGGATCAAGACCATCCCCTTGGAAAAGAAATGCAAAAAAGCAAAATGGCTGTCTGAGGAGGGCTTACAAATAGCTGTGAAAAGAAGAGAAGCAAAAAGCAAAGGAGAAAAGGAAAGATATAAACATCTGAATGCAGAGTTCCAAAGAATAGCAAGAAGAGATAAGAAAGCCTTCCTCAGCGATCAAGCAAAGAAATAGAGGAAAACAACAGAATGGGAAAGACTAGAGATCTCTTCAAGAAAATTAGAGATACCAAGAGTACATCATGAGAAATGCTGGACTGGAAGAAACACAAGCTGGAATCAAGATTGCTGGGAGAAATATCAATAACCTCAGATATGCAGATGACACCACCCTTATGGCAGAAAGTGAAGAGGAACTAAAATGCCTCTTGATGAAAGTGAAAGTGGAGAGTGAAAAAGTTGGCTTAAATCTCAACATTCAGAAAACGAAGATCATGGCATCCGGTCCCATCACTTCATGGCAAATAGATAGGGAAACAGTGGAAATAGTGTCAGACTTTATTTTTCTGGGATCCAAAATCACTACAGATGGTGACTGCAGCCATGAAATTAAAAGACACTTACTCCTTGAAAGGAAAGTTATGACCAACCTAGATAGCATATTGAAAAGCAGAGACATTACTTTGCCAACAAAGATCTGTCTAGTCAAGGCTATGGTTTTTCCTGTGGTCATGTATGGATGTGAGAGTTGGACTGTGAAGAAGGCTGAGCACCGAAGAATTGATGCTTTTGAACTGTGGTGTTGGAGAAGACTCTGAGAGTCTCTTGGACTGCAAGGAGATCCAACCAGTCCATTCTGAAGGAGATCAGCCCTGGGATTTCTTTGAAAGGAATGATGCTAAAGCTGAAACTCCAGTACTTTGGCCACCTCACGTGAAGAGTTGACTCATTGGAAAAGACTCTGATGCTGGGAGGGATTGGGGGCAAGAGAAGAAGGGGACGACAGAGGATAAGATGGTTGGATGGCATCACTGGCTCAATGGATGTGAGTCTGAGTGAACTCCAGGAGTTGGTGATGGACAGGGAGGTCTGGCGTGCTGCGATTCATGGGGTCGCAAAGAGTCGGACACGACTGAGCGACTGAACTGATCTGATCTGAATGCAGCCTTTCTCTCTTGCACACAAGTGTAGTGCAGATCCCTAGATGGGCTATATCCTGTTGGCCTTTAACTTTAGGTAGATGTGAAATAATAAGAAATATACACTGGTCTTTACTCCTGGTTCCTGCTAATACTTGGTCTTTGACCTCACTTCTTGACACAGAGCTTGTAAATCCTTTGGAATTTCCCAGATGACCAGAGTGTCTTTTGTTCAAATGAGGTGGCTCTGGCTGGGCTGCTGGATGTGGCTTGGTCACCAGAAAAATCAAGCCATGATTAGAAGCTTGGAATCAAGATTGCTGGAAGAAATATCAGCAACCTCAGATATGCAGATGAGATGGTTAGATGGCATCATCATGAACTCAAAGGACTTGAATTTGAATAACTCTGGGAGATAGTGATGGACAGGGAAGCCTGGCATGCTGCAGTCCATGGGGTCACAAAGAGTTGGACATGACTTAGTGACTGAAGAACAACAGAAGCTCGAAACTTTCAGCCCCATCCTCCATCCTCCATCCTCCAGAGAGGAGAGAGGGGCTGGAGGCTGAGGTGATGATCCATCATGCCCCCATGATGCAGCCTCCAGAAAAATCTATAGAGTACCTCAAGTACAGGATATGTTGCTGAACACAAACACATCCTGGAAGGGAGGTGTACTGTAACTCCTCAGGGACAGAACTCCGGCACTTAAGACCCTTCCAGACCTGGCTTTAGGTATCTTTTAGTTATCCGACTGTTAATCTGTATCTGTTATTATATTCTTTATAATAGACCAGTAAATGTATTTCCTTCAGTTCTGAGAGCCTTTCTAGCAAACTATCCAATCCAAGAAGAGGGTCATGGGAAGCCAGTTTATAGCCAGTTGGTCAGAAGTACAGGCACCAATCTGGGATTTGCAGTTGTTGTCTCAAGTGGGGGCACTCTTGAGTCTCACCCCTTAACCTGTAAGATCCACATGAACTTCAGGTAAACAAAGTCAGAAATGAATTATAGGACATCCTGCTGGTGTCAGAGTATTGGTCAGTGGGGGGGGGGAAAAAAAAAAAAACACCTCAAATCCGGTGGCAGAAGTGGGAGAGTAAAGGCAAACACAGGAGCTAGGTGACATGGAAAGAAGGCGGGAATCCACAGAAAACAACCAAATACCTCCAAATTTTCACTCAAAAGCAAGTCAGGGAAAACCACCCTTGTCAATGTTTATTCTCGGAGATGTGTTAACTCTTTCATTCACAATCGGTTTGCCTTTACTCTGGGCTCTTCATGTAGAATCACCATGTTGCTCAGCTTTCATTGGAATGAGAGGGCTGCCCTCTGGGAAAAGCATTGAAAGGCATTACAATTTGTATTTCTATCCATTAGAGATGGCTCTTCAGGTACCCAGAGCCTCTCCCTTGAGGGACACAGCATCACAGCATTAAGTTAGCAGATGTGAAGTACCATGATTTCCAATGAAAATAATAGTAATTTGGCTAAGTAAAATAAAACATCTTTTTAGGGAGCTCACAACCATTCATCTTCTGTCTCTTGAAGATGACTTTCCTCAGTCTTTTAGGCAGATGGCACATTCTTTGGATTCAACACCAGGGCTGAGAAGAGCGAGCAGTCTCTATTCCAAGGCTGTTTCTTGTAACAGGGCCTCACTGAGCCTTTGGGAAAGGTGACTCTATTGTGTTCACCACATGAACTCTTCAGGTTTTTCTGCATACATATTAAAAAGAGCTTATTCTCCCTGACAGAGCCTTTCTGATTTGACAGAACTGTGTAAGATATGCTCACTCAAGTGAGAAAAAAAGGAAATTGAAGTCTGTTTGTATTTCCTTTAGGCCATAAGTTTCCTAAGCTGAGACATTCACATTTTTGCTCGTTAGTGGACTGTAACGATAGCATGATTTTCTGCATCTAATTAGTCATTTCATTGATTTTATTGGAGCCATGATGTTGACCACCAGGCTAATTCGAAAGAATCACCCTTGGCTTCTAGGCTTAAAGAGAAGCCCTTGTAGTGGAGAGGGAGAAGATGCACTTGACAAACAAATAAAAATAAAAATAATTGTGCACTGCCGTCACTGCTGTCTTTGCTTTGCATTTCTCATTTCCTTCAGTCTCTGTCTGCCGAGGCCCTGCCTGAGAAGTGTTGGCAAGCGGGGTGCTCACAACCCCTCACAGGAGCGGGAGGGGACCTGGGTTCCACTATGCTGTGATTTGTGGTTGCTGGGTATTGGGTGAGAGCTTTATTAATGAATTATTGCTTTTAAGTTAAATGTACACATTTTAAAATTATAATTTGAATATATGTATTGTGTATGTATAACTGTACATTATACATATATGTGTCTGTGTGTAACTATATATATTTTATTTAAAAGACATTACTCTTAAAAAGGATCACAACTACTTAAGAACTTTTACCAGATTTATAATCTACATAATGGTGAATATTCAAACTACTTACCTAACAGAAGCAGAAGATATTAAGAAGAGGTGGCAAGAATACACAGAAGAACTATATAAAAAAGACCTTCACGACCCAGATAATCATGATGCTGTGATCATCCACCTAGAGCCAGATATCCTGGAATGTGAAGTCAAGTGCGCCTTAGGAAGCATCACTACGAACAAAGCTAGTGGAGGTGATAGAATTCCAGTTGAGCTATTTCAAATCCTAAAAGACGATGCTGTGAAACTGCTGCACTCAATATGTCAGCAAATTTGGAAAACTCAGCAGTGGCCACAGGACTGGAAAAGGTCAGTTTTCATTCCAGTCCCAAAGAAAGGCAATGCCTAAGAATGCTCGAACTACTGCACTGCTGCTGCTGCTGCTGCTAAGGCGCTTCAGTCGTGTCCGACTCTGTGCGACCCCATAGACAGCAGCCCACCAGGCTCCGCCGTGCCTGGGATTCTCCAAGCAAGAACACTGGAGTGGGTTGCCATTTCCTTCTCCAATGCGTGAAAGTGAAAAGTGAAAGTGAAGCTGCTCAGTCGTGTCCAACTCTTCTCAACCTCATGGACTGCAGCCTACCAGGCTCCTCGGTCCATGGGATTTTCCAGGCAAGAGTACTGGAGTGGGTGCCATTGCCTTCTCACACGCTAGCAAAGTAATGCTCAAAATTCTCCAAGCCAGGCTTCAATAATACATGAACTGTGAACTTTCAGATGCTCAAGCTGGATTTAGAAAAGGCAGAGAAACCAGAGATCAAATTGCCAGCATCCACTGGATCATCAAAAAAACAAGAAAGTTCCAGAAAAACTTCTGCTTTATTGACTACACTAAAGCCTTTGATTGGGTGGATCACAACAAACTGTGGAACATTCTTCAAGAGATGGAATACCAGACCACCTGACCTGCCTCTTGAGAAATCTATATGCAGGTCAAGAAGCAACATGGAACAGTTAGAACCAGACATGGAACAACAGACTGGTTCCAAATAGGGAAAGGAGTGCGTCACCCTGCTTATTTAACTTATAGGCAGAGTACATCACGCAAAATGCTGGACTGAATAAAGCACAAGCTGGAATCAAGATTGCTGGGAGAAATATCAATAACCTCAGATATGCAGAGACACCACCCTTACAGTAGAAAGTGCAGAAGAACTAAAGAGCCTCTTGATGAAAGTAAAAGAGGAAAGAGAAAAAGTTGGCTTAAAACTCAACATTCAGAAAACTAAGATCATGCCATCTGGTCCCATCCCTTCATGGCAAATAGATGGGGAAACAATGGAAACAGTGGCTGACTTTATTTTGGGGGACTCAAAAATCACTACAGATGGTGACTACAGCCATGAAATTAAAAGACTCTTGCTCCTTGGAAGGAAAGGAGCCTAGACAGCATATTAAAAAGCAGACACATTACTTTGCCAACAAAGATCCATCTAGTCAAGGCTATGGTTTTTTCCAGTAGTCATGCGTGGACCATAAATAAAATGGCCACTGAAGAATTGATGCTTTTGTATTGTGGTGTTGGAGAAGACCCTTGAGAGTCCCTTGGAGTCCCAGTCCATCCTAAAGGAAATCAGTCCTGAATATTCGTTGGAAGGACTGAGGTTGAAGCTGAAACTCCAATACTTTGGCCACCTGATGCGAAGAACTGACTCATTTGAAAAGACCCTGATGCTGGCCAAGATTGAGGCCAGAAGGAGAAGGGGATGACAGAGGATGAGATGGTTGGATGGCATCACCAACTCGATGGATATGAGTTTGAGCAAGTTCCAGGAGCTGATGATGGACAGAGGAGCCTGGTGTGCTGCAGTCCATGGGGTCACAAAGAGTCAGACACGACTGAGCAACTGAACTGAACTGACTCTCCAAACACATTTTAATTTTTCAAGCTCTTTTAAGCTCTCATGATAGGCATCTGCCTACACCTGGGGAACTTTTCCTATTGTATCCAGTCCATCCCAATTCCGGGGCTATGAATAGAAGGAGATTTCATTTTCATACCTCAGAGAGTTTATTTTTCCTGACAGAGTTTATTTTCAGAAGCCAGCTCCCACCCCCAGTTTTCTCTAACAATTCATTATAAAAAGCCGACTTAAGGAACAAATGGTTAAGCAGGAAGATTTAGTTGTCCTCATGTTTGCAGTTTTATACTCCCTGTTTAAATTTTCTGGTGAAAGCACAATTAACATTTGAGTCTGCCTAACCATGAAAAAACAGTGATTACTGTTTTTACTGAAAATAATTCCTTTTGGTGTCTTTTCACATCCTGGTTGCCTAATCCTTCTAAGGTTCCTCTTCTCCATGACAACCCATCCAGCACAGCTTTCTTCCTGCCCTGGTGTTTTATTTACTACGTGTAAGTGAAGACTCCTTTACGTGCTGCTTGGTATATTTTTGCCAAAAGGAAAAAAAAAATTGTTGAGGACAGGAACTGGATTATATGCAGTATTTCTTTAGAAGCCCATTCAGAATCTAAGACAATCCTTGGTACATATAGGACCCTCCATAAATATTTGCTAAAATGAAACTAGAAACAAATGTTAAGTCAAGCTCAAATCCATGAATCACTGTGGCTATTAATCATCTTTTAGGAAGAATTTGAATAATTTCTCAGCTGTTGCCTTAAATCACTGAGAAACCATTTTTCTGACTTTTCCCTTTGTCATTCAACCACATATTTCTCAAATAGATTTTTACCCAAACCTAAAAGTCTGGACTTGGAAGGAAATCTTAGATTATACTTCTAGGCATGTTCAGCAGCAGGAAATTCTTTTCAATGAAAATGTCCAAATTTTCCCTATTTGAAAGCAATGAGATATTCTCCAGCTCACAAATTCATTTGTGACCATACAGTAAAATGGATGCCTGCTGACTGATCGTCCTGGAAGAGAAAACTGCCATTTTGCTGTCTTGTATAGTGGCAGTCTCCTGGTCAAATCAATAGCCTTCTCCTGGTGCCATCTTCTGCCTTCTGTACTGCGACCAAGAGAAAGTACCCTCGAGGTTTACCATCATCATGTGCTTAGTCACTCAGTTGTGTCCAACTCTGCAACCTCATGGACTGTAGCCCACCAGGCTCCTCTGTCCATGGGGATTCTCCAGGCAAGAGGTGGGTTGCCATTCCCTTCTCCGGGGGATCTTCCCAACCCAGAATCGAACCAGGGTCTCGTGCATTGCAGGCAGATTCTTTACCAGCTGAGCTACCAGGGAAGCCACACATTAAACCCCAAATACACCAGGCAACATGGCCCTTCTTAAAGCCAAGGATGATGTCTCTTTCACCCTGGTGTTTCAGGGCAATATTATTTCAGGTGCTTTCTCTCAGTTTTCACCACAGTCCAACTGGTAGTCATGCTTATATCCCTTTTAGAGATGAAATATCTTTTGAATTGGAAATGTAATACCTAGATTCAAAGATTTTAAAATATGTAAACATGAAGATGAATAATTTTGCTTGCCTCATCTCCCACCTACTCAGTTCTCTTTCTCCCAGCCCATACCCTGCTTGTTGTTGGTTTCCGCGAATCCTTCCAGAGTTCACTGATGCATAAAAAGTAAAAAGTGAACATATAATCTTATCTCCTTTGTTTACTAAAAAGAAATGTTGGTATGCTACCATATAGCTTGTGCCCTCATAGTAGAAATTTTAATCCAATCCTACTGGGCTTCAAAGCTCAAAGTTTCTATACACTGAGAAACTGCTTTTCTTAAGTACAGAGAAGCTGGAAAAACATTTTGGATCTTGGTCCACATTCCTACCCGGACAGCCTCCCTGTCTCAGCTATTTGAAGTCTTCAACTCTCTCTAGGACTGATGATGAGCTGAGAAGTGCTGAGAGGATCATATGAAATTAACAAAACTTTTAGCTTTGCTGGTTTCAAGGTTTGCATCAGGCATGGTGAAGGCAGGAGAAGAAAAAGAAATGATCAATGATCCAGAATATTTTCTGACCATGATACTTCTATTCAGCTTGCACTCCAATTCAAGATCTGTCTTTTCATATCAAAAGTAGCGTGTTTTACTGGTGGTAGGATGTCTAGGGTGAGTAATACAGAACCAACCCAGGTTGGTCATGGAAGCCAGGATGAGGGAGTAGGAGAGAAAGGGAATTTAACTCTTACTAAACCTGGAATCAAGATTGCCGGGAGAAATATAAATAACCTCAGATATGCAGATGACACCACCCTTATGGCAGAAAGTGAAGAAGAACTAAAGAGCCTCTTGATGAAAGTGGAAGAGGAGAGTGAAAAAGTTGGCTTAAAGCTCAACATTCAGAAAAATAAGATTATGGCATCCGGTCCCATCACTTCATGGGAAATAGATGGGGAAACAGTGGAAACAGTGTCAGACTTTATTTTTCTGGGCTCCAAAATCACTGCAGATGGTGATTGCAGCCATGAAATTAAAAGACGCTTACTCCTTGGAAGGAAAGTTATGACCAACCTAGATAGCATATTCAAAAGCAGAGACATTACTTTGCCAACAAAGGTCCATCTAGTCAAAGCTATGGTTTTTCCAGTGGTCATGTATGGATGTGAGAGTTGGACTGTGAAGAAGGCTGAGCGCCGAAGAATTAATGGTTTTAAACTGGGGTGTTGGAGAAGACTCTTGAGAGTCCCTTGGACTGCAAGGAGACCCAACCAGTCCATCCTAAAGGAGATCAGTCCTGGGTGTTCATTGGAAGGACTGATGCTGAAGCTGAAACTCCAAAACTTTGGCCACCTCATGCAAAGAGCTGACTCATTGGAAAAGATCCTGATGCTGGGAGGGTTTGGGGGCAGGAAGAGAAGGGGACAACAGAGGATGTGATGGCTGGATTGCATCACCGACTCGATAGACATGAATTTGGGTGAACTGTGGGAGTTGGTAATGGACAGGGAGGCCTGGCGTGCTGCAGTTCATGGGGTCACAGAGAGTCAGACACAACTAAGTGACTGAACTGAACTGAAACTCCCTGTGGACAAGGAGCCCAAAGGGAATCATTTTAAAATGCAAATGGTTGCAGCAACATGGATGGAACTAGAGATTAGCATATTAAGTGAAATAAGCCAGAAAAAGACAAATATCATTTGATATTGCTTATACGTGGAATCTTAAAAAATGATACAAATGAACATTTACAAAATAGAAATAGAGTCACAGACATAGAAAACAAGCTTATGGTTACTGAAGGAGTGGGAGGGAGAAGGGATATTTTAGGAGTTTGGGATTAAATTATACACACTACTGTATATAAAATAGATAACCAATAAGAACCTACTGTATAGCAGAGGGAAATATACTCAATATCTTTTAATACCCTATAATGAAAGAAGAATGTGAAAAAATAATATAAATTTTTATATATTTCCAACAATCACTTTGCTGTATAACTGAAACTAACACAGCATTGTAAATAAACTATATTTCAATAAAAATAAAAAGAAACAATTTCTTTCTTGTTGAAAAAAAGTAAAGAATAAAATGCAAATTGTATCCTATCACTCCGTCTTAAAATCAATCAACAGCTCCCATTATCTTTAGATGAAAAGTCTAAACTGGTTCTAGTCACAGTACCCAAGGCCCTTGATTTCTTTCGGGCCTCCTGTGTCCTGACACACATCTCTCTGCTGCTAAGTCACTTCAGTCATGTCCCACTCTGTGCGACCCCATAGACGGCAGCCCACGAGGCTCCCCCGTCCCTGGGATTCTCCAGGCAAGATCACTGGAGTGGGTTGCCATTTCCTTCTCCAATGCATGAAAGTGAAAAGTGAAAGTGAAGTCGCTCAGTCGTGCCCGACTCTTAGCGACCCCATGGACTGCAGCCTACCAGGCTCCTCCGTCCATGGGATTTTCCAGGCAAGAGTACTGGAGTGGGGTGCCATTGCCTTCTCCTGGGTCTGGCCATGCTTAAAGTTCAAGGTGTACTCTTGGCTTCCAATGCCCTTCCACGCCCTTTCCTAGTTAATTCACATTTGTTTTTCAAGAAGCAGATCTGACTTCAACTTCTCCAGAAAACCGTTCCAGACATCCTTATTCTGGATTTGTTGCCCTTCCTATGTGTACCTGCTGAAAGTTTGCTTATCTAATAATAATACCACCCATCAGATCATATCCTCATTCTGTTTCCCCTACCAACTGGGAGGTCAGTCCTACATTTAACAGGGGCTTTTTATAAAGTTTTATAGCCCAGGAACAAGATTTCCTGAGTTTGTACTTCATCTCTGCCACTCGTGGGGCTTTGAGAGGTTGTGTAGAGTGATTTACCCTCTCTGCCCTTCATTTTCCTCATTTGTAACATTAAATGAATAGTAGTACCCACATGGGTTGTTCTGATAATTAAATGATATGGTGTAATTAAGTGCTTAGCACAGTGTAGAAAGAGAGTCATTAGCTTGTTCATTTATTTGTTTACTTTTCATTGTTTTTTCTTTCCTCTCTGGAATGCAAACTCCAGGAGCACAAGGAGCTTATCTGGTTTGTTCACTGCTATATTCTCAGCACCAAGAACAATCCCCAGGAGCCCAGTGCATAATTATAGACTATGTGTTGAATGGATGTATTGATGAATGACGTGTGAGTTAGTCATGGTATGTTTAAGCTTGCAGGCCATTCACTTTCCTCCTAGCATGATCCCTGGACATATTAGCTGCTCAACAAATATCCGGGCCTTGTCCTTCATGTTGCCAGCCACAATTTCTTACATGAGAATGAGACCTTTTGGCAATATCTGCGTGGAGTTTGGTGACAGTGACAAATATAAGTACAGATATCAGCAATCGCAATCTCTCTTTCAGACGTGCACATATGTGCCCTTGCTGATAATAACGACAAGTCATTACAACTGTTTCAAAACAACTCAGGAAGAGCAACTTCCTTGTTATCACTCGTATCTCTACAGATATTGGAATCCAAGTCTTTGTAGAGTTTATATCGTTAACCAGAAGTTCATATTTTGTAGTCACTGACATCACCATTTAACAAACAGGAACTCGACATTTTCAGTATAAGAAATGTATTTGTGACTCCCTTTTCTCTGTAGAAGAAATTTTTTAAGCATCTGAAAGTAAGGACAGAATCATAAATAAAAACTTTGGGGAGGCTGAGGGCTATTTTTTATAAATAGAGTTTCAGAGACAGCATTAAATTCATCAAAATTTATACTTTTTTGTTCAAGCTAGCTGGCAATGCAGTCTACAGTGAATAAAGAAACCAGTCTTTATTTACTATAGACCAGGCTACTCAATGTGCACATATGTGCCTGTGTCATCTTGAATAATCACTCTATTTCTTACTGTACATGCAGGAGAGTTGAACAGGTGATCTCCAAAATCCTCCTAGTCCTATCTTTCTGGGTGTCTTCAGCTGACATAGTCCTAACAGCTCTACATCGGATGAAACAATCGTGGAATGACTCCCTGCTTTGACTCTGTGCAAAAACATAGGAAAGAATGTATAAGTCTCTGAAAGCTTACCAAGTCAATAATATTTAAGAACAATGGGACAGGTGGGACAGACGTTGAAAGCAAAGCAATTCTCTGTCCCATTGCTTTGCTTTTCTTTTAAATACATACATTAATTTGTTTTAAAATATTATTTTTAAAAAAACCATGCTAAAGAAGTCGTGAAATTTTTTTGTGGTTATCATAGGGAAAGTGAAGAGGAACTAAAAAGCCTCTTGATGAAAGTGAAAGAGGAGAGTGAAAAAATTGGCTTAAAGCTCAACATTCAGAAAACTGAGATCATGGCATCTAGTCCCATTACTTCATGGGAAATAGATGGGGAAACAATGGAAACAGTGTCAGACTTTATTTTGGGGGGCTCTAAAATCACTGCAGATGGTGATTGTAGCCATGAAATTAAAAGACACTTATTCCTTGGAAGGAAAGTTATGACCAACCTAGATAGCATATTCAAAAGCAGAGACATTACTTTGCCAACAAAGGTCCATCTAGTCAGGGCTATGGTTTTTCCAGTGGTCATGCATGGATGTGAGAGTTGGACTGTGAAGAAAGCTGAGCACCCAAGAATTGATGCTTTTGAACTGTGGTGTTGGAGAAGACTCTTGAGAGTCCCTTGGACTGCAAGGAGATCCAACCAGTCCATTCTAAAGGAGATCAGTCCTGGGTGTTCTTTGGAAGGACTGATACTGAAGCTGAAATTCCAATACTTTGGCCACCTCATGCGAAGAGCTGACTCATTGGAAAAGACTCTGATGCTGGGAGGGATTGGGGGCAGGAGGAGAAAGGGACAACAGAGGATGAGATGGCTGGACGGCACCACCGACTTAATGGACGTGAGTTTGAGTAAACTCCGGGAGTTGGTGATGGACAGGGAGGCCTGGCGGTCTGCAATTCATGGGGTCACAAAGAGTCGGACTCGACTGAGCGACTGAACTGAACTGAACTAGGGAGTGGATAGAAAAAGTGGTGGGTGGGTCAAGGGAGAGGATGGTAGAGGGATGGATCGAAAGGACTGATAAGCACTGGTCCAGTGAACAGGATATAGGTATCAGCTATGAGGTGTTGGACACATTCCTTGTCTCTCACCCCAGTTTCCAGCAGCCTCATCTATGACATGCGATAACACCCTTCCTGCCTACCTCCCACACTTCTGGGGAAGATTCCATTTCTCACAAGTTCATGGAAATGCTTTGACATGGTAAAATCTACAATGTACATTTAATCATTCTAATACCGACAGAGGAGGCTAGGGATAAGTAACACTGTAGGACATGAACCTTCTGCATAATTCAAATGTACAAAAACATAGCTGATGTTCTCCCACTAAATTCAATGTTTGTTTCAAGCCTAAACACCTTGGCCTTGTGACAAAACCTTGGTCACTCTTACACTCAGAGTGGAGTGTGAACCCTGGGGTCTGGAGGAGCACAGGTGAGTATGAGGGTGGGGGTGCCAGGCTTCCAGTGCCCCACAGATGCCTGTGGGGGCCTCTGGGCATCCTCGCTGTTGCCCCATCAGTTGCCAGTGACCTATCCTTTCTTTCTGTCTGACTGGCACCTTAGACCCTATACCCCTCGCCACTGTGTCCACACATCCTTGGAGATATGGGGGTTTCCTGAGAGGCTGTGTAAGGACCCTCTTCCTCTATTTATCAACTTCTCTCTCTGGGGTCTTCAGATAATAATGGGAGCCCATCTGTCGCCCAGTTCTAAGACTGTCTCCCAGGTTCCTATTTACTAACAGGAAGGAAACATCTGTCCATACTTGCTGGTCTCCTTACTGGTGCTGGGGAAATGCCTTCCATGCCCGGAGGAGTCTTCTTCCCTTATAATTCCTTGTGACAGTCTCCTTCCCAGACTCAGCTTTTTCCCAAAGGCTCCATCATTCCTGGAGTCCTTGGGTTTATTTTGCCCATGATTCCTTCCCTCTCTTCCTCCTTCAAGATAATGAGCACAGAATTGCCAGTTGACATGAAGCAATGGAGACAGGAGTGGAAAATACCGACATGAACATAGAATGTTCAGTTAACATTTTATACAACAAAATATCTTATACAAGTTTATATCCCACTACTGCTACCAACATAATCATGAGTGAGTGAGTGAAGTTGCTCAGTCGTGTCCGACTCTTTGCGACCCCATGGACTGTAGCCTACCAGGCTCCTCCCTCCATGGGATTCTCCAGGCAAGAGTACTGGAGTGGGTTGCCATTTCCTTCTCCAGGGGATCTTCCCGACCCAGGGATCAAACCCAGGTCTCCCGCATTCCAGGCAGACGCTTTAACCTCTGAGCCACCAGGGAAGCCCATGGGTGTGCGTAAATAGAACCAAGTAAGTTGAGTTTGAGACAGTCCACCCAGCCAAAAAAAAAAAAAAATGGGGTAGAGGTTTCAGATAATGAAGAAAAGAGAAAATAACATAAGGTCTTTGCAACATGGTTCCTTTTTTTTTTTTTAAGCAGGTCAGTGCTGTGTGTGGGATCTTAGTTTCCGGACCAGGGATCAAACCCACAGCCCCTGCATTGAAGGTGAGGATTCTTAACCATTGGATCACCAGAGAAGTCCCTCATGATCACTTTTGAACTTACTGGATTCATGGTGAGCAGCATCGTTTTGTCACGTGATTCTCCTGCCTCTCTCCTGAGTCCAAGCCCTTCCCTGAGGCCAGTCTGTAGTCAGAAGGACACACCTGTTTTATGTCCTCAGGTGTTCAGGCGGCCCCAGGTCTGTGACCTGAAAGCTAGCATTCACTGTACCCCACAGGCGTAAGGAACAAGCTTCACCCTCCTCCCCACTCCATCCTCACACACCCACTCCAGCCTGTCACTCCTGCGAACCTGTCAGGCTGCGTTTTCAATTACTATCTTTGAAAAATGTCCAGGTGGACCCATTAAATCAATGAATGCAATGAGCTCAACACAAGAGAACAGCAATTCTGTGGCCTTCCTTGGGATAATTGGTGATACCAGGGGTGTTAAAAATCTAAGCCTGAAAATCATTGCTTTGAAGGAAGGAAGGACAACTGAGCCATTTTTTTCTATTAAAATGCATGAAATTTAAATAATGTCCCCTTTCTTCTGGGTGCCCATCAACCTTCCATTTTTTATGCACTGAAAAGTCTAAATATTTATTAACTTCAATTTATAGAATTTATTATAGCTGTCTTCAGCCAGGGCATGTATGTGTTTTAAAAATACATGGCACTTTAAAATTAGCATCATTTATAAGTAATTAGGAAATAATTGTGTTTTATTTTAAAGATACAAGATACTTAGCTCAATGAAGTAACAGAAAAAAAAGTGGTTCTTGCTGGCTGACCCCTAGTCAACAGGCTTCTGTTTCCTGAACCAGCTGGATACAGCTGGCATCGTAGACAACCAGAGTTGGTGGCATTTGAGGAAGTGCTGGCTGGCCCGCTTTGACTGATCCACTGTCAGAGGGAGCCGAGAAAGTCTCTCCAGAAAGTTTGCTTGTAGCCACACTCCGGGCTATCTGGTTGTGCCCTTCTGTGAATTCAGAAAGCTGGTTTTGTGCTCTTGTGGAGGCAGATGAGATCTCATCCTTAGGAGGATCACCTTTTCAGGTGGCCACACTGCAAAGATTGGGGGCTGTGGGGAAGGGGAAACTTTGGCCATAATCTCTATAATCACCCTCCTCAGTTTTTGACCCAGAGAGAGTTGGAATTGATACCGTCCCTGTCTTATTTGGAAGGCTCTGACAGCTTCAGCCTGCTCCTCCCAGCAGATACCTATTAAGATGTTCTGAAATTGCCTGTGTGTGTTTCTTAATGGCCATTTCCCACAAAAACCGCAAGTGATGAAGAGGACGCTATGTCTTTCCTCCCTGTCCCCTTCATCACCATGCTTTGTTATCAACTAACACAGTTTTTGGAGATAATATTAAGGGGAAAAAGCCAACAAAGGAATGTAATTTGAAATTCCACCGTGCAGAGAAAACCACTTTTCCTAGGAAATATAGACCGCTTTCAATTTATGCAATCATCTAGTTTTCAAAGGTCTGGAGTAAATCACATTTCGTAAACATTGAAATGCTTGAGATTTGCTTCCACTACTTTTGTATCAGCACCAGCAGTGTTACCATTCCCTTTTAAAATGATTTTTTTTACAGAAAAAGACAAGATCTTTAGAACTATTGAACCACCTGTGACTAGCCACAAACTTTGTACGAAGGACGAAGTATTTTTTTTTCCTTTTATGCCTTCAAATAGACTGCTGGCCTCTGCCTTATCACCACTGTGCAGCTGCAATTAGAATGCAGGAAAGGCAAATGGCACAAACAACAGGGGCCAAGCGGTCGACTCCTAGGATCCCACAGCAGCGGGACCAGGTGCGGTGGCTGCTGTGGGCTCACTGGCACTCCCCACAGTTTGTCTGTGCGCTGGGCTACTTCGTGTTGCACCCTGGGTGTGAGAGTGTCCAGTCTCTAACATTAAATTTCGTCTCTTTTGGAGTAATTTGCATGAAACAATTTTGTGTCCATTCCATGTCCCACAACCTGGTTTAACATGTGTATACTTAACAGTTTTCTTTAAAAAAAAAAGAAATGCATAGCATATATACCACTTGGTAACTCACTTTTTTGTTGCCAAACATCTCTTTACATCCATAAATAAGCACAGACATCATTAAAAAATATTCCATTGTATGAATCTACGACAATTTGTTTAAACAGCCTCTAATTACTTGGGCGTTTGGGTGTTTACACTTTGGGCTGTAGTGATGTCTCTGGTTCCCAGGGTCATGTTCCTCGATGGACCTACCTCTGGTTGCAGCCACAACTGCAGTGGTGAAGTGTCAGGGGAGCGCAGACTCGCCGGGAGCTGATAGCCAAGCCCAAGGCAGCATGGGCTTTCCAGTGCTGAAGGAGCCCAGAAGCAGAGGAGAGGGCACTGTGCCCCTGCCCGCAGGCACCCTTCAGCCAGTGGAGAACTGAGCTGGTGAATAAATGCTCCAACTGCCTGTCCTTCAAGAGGAAAATTCCAGAGGCCCATGAGGGTACAATGCAGGAGACCAGAACTCAATCCCTCGGTTAGGAAGAGCCCCTGGAGAAGGAAATGGGAACCCACTCCAGGATTCTTGCAGGGAGAATTCCATGGACAGGCAGGATGCAGTCCATGGCAGGATACAGACCCATGGCAGGATACAGTCCATGGGTCGCAGAGGTGGGCACCACTGAGAGACTAACATTTTCAGCTTCAAGAGGGTAGAGTGGAGTCTAGCCCCAGGAACCCAAAAGCATTATATTTGTTTTTCCTTCTTTCCTACTCTGTCTCTCCTGCTTTTAGGATCATCTTGGAAATAAACTACCTGTATCCAGGTAAGTCCTGCTCTCGGGCTCAGAATCAAAATAGAGACTATGATAAGTAGTGACACATAAAATGTCCTTAAACGTACATCTTGGCCATTGACTTATCCTTAGAATAAATTCCTAGAAATGTACACTACTGAATCAAATGGCAAGAACTTTTAAACCCAAGTTCAAACTAGTGCTCTGTGTAATGGGGCTCCTAAGTGTGAGGGAATTGATTTTATTTGCCTGTGCCTATTCAATCCCAGAGCTATCATGAAGCCGACTCTTCCCTCAAGAAGTGAAGCATTGATACTAACTTCCTGAAGTCTTTTAAGCCACCCTCCCTGGAGGCCCTGCAAATCCCCTGCCTTATGCTACCCTAAAATCATGATGAATGGAGTAATTGGAATGCACACCCACTGTCTCCCAAACAGACATCTCACTTTATTGCTTGGTAGTTATTAAGAATGAGTAGTAATTTTGCTGCTGAAAAGACTACTTATGGGGAAAGTAAGAAATAAGAAAAACATTCACTCATAATTTAAGCCACAAGGAAATAAAACCAACCACAAGATAAAATATCTGTTTCCCAATCTTTATATCATGGTGGCAGCAAAAGTCTTAATTATAGGTAGTGAAGTCTCTGGATTTTATTTCTTACCCAGCATCAGTGGTAAGAAAAGTATAAAAGTAACTGCTTGGCGTCGTGCAGAAGGAGCTCTATATGCAGGCACTTACATGGGGGGGACAGCAGAATCCTGTCGCTAGAGAGAGGACCATGGAAAGACAGTGTCAGCGCCAAATTGGATAAGCAACAGCCTTTCCATGAGGAGAACTGCTGAGCATATGTTTGCATGTATAATTTATATAAACACATATGTGACTATTTTTAAAAATAAATGAACTATTCATACATCATTTAAAGAGGCAATGCACCTTTCTGACATCTTTCAGGAAGTCTATTTTATTCTACTTTTGTATTTTTTGGACAGAGAGAAGTTCTATTTGACTTTTGAAGGCAAGTAGTACCCAGCATACCAGATCTAATGTACACTCCCTGCCTTCTTTTTTCCCCATCTGCATTGTGAAATCTCAGCTCCTCATGAAGTCTATTTTAAAAGGGTATGTAAAATCTTTCTCTTGGCAAACACTTGCAGGTTCCGCCCTCTTGAATGGTTTCCTTAAAAAGAAAAAGAAAAAAATAAAAAGCTTCCCTTGGCCATGTTTGCCATCAACATCAATAACCGAGGCAAGGCATTCTGACTGCTATTTATTCTGTCATAATTACTATCACGAAACTTCCATGATTACAGCGCTAGTAATTCTGTTGATTATAAATAGCACTAATGCTGTAATACATCAGCAAAGACTGGCAGCATTGTGGAGACGTGGTCCATACGCACATGGATAGTTGGACCTTGGAGGATTATAATTGAAACATTTCCCAGAAAGCGTTATCCCCACATGGCCTTTCTTTCCAATGGCTCCAATAAACGCTTCCTTTCAACATTACTACCCTGCTCCCTGCTCAGTGTCTCTGCTGCTGCTGCTAAGTCGCTTCAGTCGTGTCGGACTCTGTGCGACCCCATAGACAGCAGCCCACCAGGCTCCCCCGTCCCTGGGATTCTCCAGGCAAGAACACTGGAGTGGGTTGCCATTGCCTTCTCCAATGCATGAAAGTGAAAAGTGAAAGTGAAGTCGCTCATTCTTGTCCGACTCTTAGCGACCCCATGGACTGCAGCCTACCGGGCTCCTCCATCCATGGGATTTTCCAGGTGAGATTACTGGAGTGGGGTGTCATTGCCTTCTCCGGCTCAGTGTCTCTGGCCTTCTCCAACGTCCTTCATGCAGTCTGGGCTGTGCTTTGTATTCAAAAGGTAATCCCTTGATAGTATATGGGCCTAGTAATGTCTTGGTTTCCTGCATTTGCTAAAAGCAAGGGCAGTGGATTGTGAAAGCACACTAGACCCAGCTCTATTTCTGTTTTTAACAGTGATGTATCTTCCTTTTGGCAAGAGGTTTATTGAGTGAATTCTTGTAGCATTAGACCCTTTTCTGTTGTGAGGTTCATTTGGTTTTTGTTTGAGGGAGGAAGGCAAAGGGTACAATTAGACTTTTACTCAAAATACCCACGTGTTGCAGAGAGACTCTGCATTTACTATACAATTTCAGGTTTCAGAGTCTTTGCAAAGGGTCACCTGGGCGAAGAGAATTCTCCTGTGGAATGATGTGTTTCCAGCTTTCGTGAAGCGTACTCCTCTCTGAGGAATGATGCTTTCATTTAAAATGGTGTGTACCGAATAAAGCTGACAAATTTCCTGTTTTCAGCTGTCTACCTAGTTCTTCAGGGCACTTTTTTTTTTAACATAAATCTTTCTTTATTGATTCAAAACTATAAAAATGTAAAATGCAGCAGTAACATTTATTAACAAACGAAGTATGTTTTTGGAAATTCTCTAGTTCATGGCGTGAATGTGTATGAGTCTGTGTATATAAAAACTCCTTTGATTCATCTTAAGGTGAGTTTAAAAAAACAGAACTATATAAATTAGTATGCTGGTAATCAAGGCTACAGTTTGATATTTTATGAGGTCATTTTCTGCTCATATTTGGATTCAGTGGCCTTATATCTAGAAGTTTTCAAGGATAATAAAAATTCCAAATATTCTGTCCTGTTATTAGATCATTTGTCCTGATTTGAAGGTACAGAAAAGATGCCACCTTAGGTAAGAACTGAAGACAAGATAATTGTAAAACATGATAAAAAATATACAGACTGTAGGAACTCTTATCCCAACCTTTCTTTCAAAATATGTGTTTGTTCTACTTGAAAGAGTTTTGAAGCAAATAAATCTTTTGTCTCCTAAGTTTATTTCAAATTAAATTTATATTCTGCCTAAACGTCTAAACAGGTATATGTAGACCCCAAATAGATGCAAATACTGAAGTATATTGACAACTAGCTGTCATATGCAGACCCAACTTAAACAAAAAGTGGTAGGTTTTCAGTCTGTAATTCTATTTTGAAAGGAAGCCAATCCCATTGTGCTTAGTGCTCACAAATAAGTCCTAGCTTATTTGTAGCATAAATTTATCATCTTAACAAATAAAATCAATCTTCCTACCTTACCTGACAGTTCCCCAAGCAGAATCGAGGCCCTCCGGCAACATTACTGAACATTTTCTAAATAGCCACAGACTTCAGATTCTTGCATTAATTTCTACAAATGTCAGGTAGAGAGATTCTGATTTGCCTTTTTCTTAGTCCTACTATAACTATGAAAAGGCTTTTGATGAAGCTCAGAAATTTGGATGAAAAGTAGAGTAGAATATATCCAATGACTCCAGTGGCTGCTTGGGTCCCCAGGCCAAGGCAATGAGTTGGTTTTTATTTCATATTTGCTCTGAGTGAGGATCGCATGACTTAAAAGAAGGATGTATTATATTGATTCTAATGCTTCCAGAATATTTGTATGTCCCTAGAGAAAAGAGGAAGAAAAAGGGCCTTTCTTGAGAGTCACTTGGTGCTCACATTTGTTTTCAATTTGAGGAGTGCTTGCTCTGTGTAGGGCTCATCTTCAAATCTGAATGACCATGAGGAGATTTGATTACAAATTTAAACACTCCAGAAGGCACAGCCTGCCCAGAAGGTAGGCAGGTCAGGCTGTTTTTTTTTCCCCCCACACTGGTTTGACTCAATCCTCTGGTGGCTCAGATACAACTTAAGCATGATTAAACTTTAGGACAAGATGCCAAGAGGATTGTGAAATCTTCATCCCTAAAATCAGGAGTGACATCACTTGCCTCAGACGGTTTATGAAGACAAGATTTGAGCTGGATTATTTCTAAATGCTGGTCCCTGTCCCCATGCCGGACCACTATGAGAACACCATTCCTCAGCAAAATGAGGAAAATGAATAATATATCATGTTTTTCCATAAGTTAAATTTGTTCCTTTTTAATTATAGATTTTATCTGTAATAGAACTCACTTTGTTTGTAACATCACATTGTTGCTGGTAGCTGGAAATTAATTTTCCCATGCCTTAGCTTAGAAAAATAAAAAATAATCAGCTCCATATCAATTCCAATTTCCTTTTAAATGTTTTAATGGGCCTTGAAATCCAAAATTCTGCTAACCACTGGTCTAGATAATCTTCATTCAACAAATGTTCCTTCATCTGCCTGCTCTTATGTCATACAAAGGAAAAATAATAACTTTGTCCCATAGGAGAATGAAAATAATAAAATCAACTAACACTCATTGTACATGACACCATGATAAGTGCTCTAGGTAAATTATTTTATTTAATTTTTGCAATATTCTGCAGACAAAGATACTCAAACAAAAGCAGTGGAAGTGGGATTAGCACCAGTCACCTCTGGCATAGGATCCCATAACTGACCTGTTTTTGTTCTTATCCTCCTAAGAAAAGAAACTATTAAGGGTACTTGCAAGAAGGTATCATGTTACCAGAGAAACACTGGAAAGTTTTAAATATATTGCTTTTTATGAAACCAAAGCTTGAGCAGTGAGGTAGGTAAAAACAAAAGAAAAGGGTGGATATTATAAAAATTAGTAGAATGCTTTGATGTAGGGAACCCTTTCAATCAGTCAGTTTTCAATAATCAGAGACCATGTGTCCAGAAGGCCTGATCTTCCAATCTCAGCTTCATGTGGCATCTGCTTTCATCTCTTAGATTCATGTGAGCACTTCTGCATATGCCGAAGCACTAAACGAGATATGAACAGGAATTGGCTTCTAGCTCATTGTGAAGATCAATTATAGAACAGAAAAATAGTAATTTTCTTTTGATCAAGCCACTTTAACATTAATTCCAAATTCAAGATCAAGAACAGGAAGGCAGGTATATGCCAAAGCCATTTGAAACTGCTAATACACCCAATCCATAAGTCACAAAGCCCTAAACTGGATGGGTTAAGTCATCATTTTCACGCTACTTTTCATATGTAGAGTGAGATGCCATAGGTAGGGTCTATGACCCCTAGAAGATAATCAGGTAGCTGTTACTATCGACAGGTAGTATTGCGTCTCTCTCACCTGAAAATCATGTACTGGAGCTCTAAACCCCAGTGTGACAATATTTGGAGGTATAGACTTTGGGAAGTAATCAGATTTAGATGAGTTCATGAGAGTGGGGCCCATGTGGTGGGATTAAGAGAAACCCAAGTAAGATGGTAGGTGTTGCAAGAGGGCATCAGAGGGCAGACACACTGAAGCCATACTCACAGAAAACTAGTCAATCTAATCACACTAGGACCACAGCCTTGTCTAACTCAATGAAACTAAGCCATGCCCATGGGGTCACCCAAGACGGGCGGGTCATGGTGGAGAGGGCTGACAGAATGTGGCCTGCTGGAGGAGAGAATGGCAAACCACTTCAGTATTCTTGCCTTGAGAACCCCATGAACAGTATGAAAAGGCAAAATGATAGGATACTGAAAGAGGAACTCCCCAGGTCAGTAGGTGCCCAATATGCTACTGGAGATCAGTGGAGAAATAACTCCAGAAAGAATGAAGGGATGGAGCCAAAGCAAAAACAATACCCAGCTGTGGATGTGACTGGTGATAGAAGCAAGGTCCGATGCTGTAAAGAGCAATATTGCATAGGAACCTGGAATGTCAGGTCCATGAATCAAGGCAAATTGGAAGTGGTCAAACAAGAGATGGCAAGAGTGAATGTCAACATTCTGGGAATCAGGGAACTCAAATGGACTGGAATGGGTGAATTTAACTCAGATGACTGTTATATCTACTACTGTGGGCAGGAATCCCTCAGAAGAAATGGAGTAGCCATCATGGTCAACAAAAGAGTTCAAAATGCAGTACTTGGATGCAATCTCAAAAATGACAGAATGATCTCTGTTCTTTTCCAAGGCAAACCATTCAATATCACAGTAATCCAAGTCTATGCCCCAACCAGTAATGCTGAAGAAGCTGAAGTTGAATGGTTCTATGAAGACCTACAAGACCTTTTAGAACTAACACCCAAAAAAGATGTCCTTTTCATTATAGGGGACTGGAATGCAAAAGTAGGAAGTCAAGAAACACCTGGAATAACAGGCAAATTTGGCCTTGGAATACGGAATGAAGTCGGGCAAAGACTAATAGAGTTTTGCCAAGGAAATGCACTGGTCATGGTAAACACCCTCTCCCAACAACACAAGAGAAGACTCTACACATGGACATCACCAGATGGTCAACACCAAAATCAGATTGATTATATTCTTTGCAACCAAAGATGGAGAAGCTCTATACAGTCAACAAAAACAAGACCAGGAGCTGACTGTGGCTCAGATCATGAACTCCTTTTTGCCAAATTCAGACATAAATTGAAGAAAGTAGGGAAAACCACTAGACCATTCAGGTATGACCTAAATCAAATCCCTCATGATTATACAGTGGAAGTGAGAAATAGATTTAAGGGACTAGATCTGATAGATAGAGTGCCTGATGAGCTATGGAATGAGGTTTGTGACATTGTACAGGAGACAGGGATCAAGACCATCCCCTTGGAAAAGAAATCAAAAAAGCAAAATGGCTGTCTGGGGAGGCCTTACAAATAGCTGTGAAAAGAAGAGAAGCAAAAAGCAAAGGAGAAAAGGAAAGATATAAGCATCTGAATGCAGAGTTCCAAAGAATAGCAAGAAGATATAAGAAAGCCTTCCTCAGTGATCAACACAAAGAAATAGAGGAAAACAACAGAATGGGAAAGACTAGAGATCTCTTCAAGAAAATTAGAGATACCAAGGGAACATTTCATGCAAAGATGAGCTCGATAAAGAACAGAAATGGTATGGACCTAATAGAAGCAGAAGATATTAAGAAGAGGTGGCAAGAATACACAGAAGAACTGTACAAAAAGATCTTCACAACCAAGATAATCACAATGGTGTGATCACTCATCTAGAGCCAGACATCCTGGAATGTGAAGTCAAGTGCGCCTTAGAAAGCATCACTACAAACAAAGCTAGTGGAGGTGATGGAATTCCAGTTGAGCTCTTTCAAATCCTGAAAGATGATGCTGTGAAAGTGCTACACTCAATATGCCAGCAAATTTGAAAAACTCAGCAGTGGCCACAGGACTGGAAAAGCTCAGTTTTCATTCCAATCCCAAAGAAAGGCAATGCCAAAGAATGCTCAAACTACCACACAATTGCACTCATCTCACACACTAGTAAAGTAATGCTCAAAATTTTCCAAGCGAGGCTTTAGCAATACGTGAACCGTGAACTTCCAGATGTTCAAGCTGGTTTTAGAATAGGCAGAGGAACCAGAGAACAAACAGCCAACATCCACTGGATCATGGAAAAAGCAAGAGTTCCAGAAAAACATCTATTTCTGCTTTATTGACTATGCCAAAGCCTTTGACTGTGTGGATCACAATAAACTGTGGAAAATTCTGAAAGAGATGGGAATACCAGACCACCTGACCTGCCTCTTGAGAAATTTGTATGCAGGTCAGGAAGCACCAGTTAGAACTGGACATGGAACAACAGACTGGTTCCAAATAGGAAAAGGAGTACATCAAGGCTGTATATTGTCACCCTGCTTATTTAACTTCTATGCAGAGTACATCAAGAGAAACGCTGGGCTGGAAGAAACACAAGCTGGAATAAAGATTGCCGGGAGAAATATCAATCCCCTCAGATATGCAGAAAGTGAAGAGGAACTCAAAAGCCTCTTGTTGAAAGTGAAAGAGAGTGAAAAAGTTGGCCTAAAACTCAACATTCAGAGAACGAAGATCATGGCATCTGGTCCCATCACTTCATGGGAAATAGATGGAGAAACAGTGTCAGACTTTATTTTGGGGGGCTCCAAAATCACTGCAGATGGTGACTGCAGCCAAGAAATTAAAAGACACTTACTCCTTGGAAGAAAAGTTATGACCAACATAGATAGCATATTCAAAAGCAGAGACATTACTTTGCCAACAAAGGTCCATCTAGTCAAGGCTATGGTTTTTCCAGTGGTCACATATGGATGTGAGAGTTGGACTGTGAAGAAAGCTGAATGCTGAAGAATTGATGCTTTTGAGCTGTGGTGTTGGAGAAGACTCTTGAGAGTCCCTTGGACTGCAAGGAGATCCAACCAGTCCATTCTGCAGGAGATCAGCCCTGGGATTTCTTTGGAAGGAATGATGCTAAAGCTGAAACTCCAGTACTTTGGCCACCTCACGCGAAGAGTTGACTCATTGGAAAAGACTCTGATGGTGGGAGGGATTTGGGGCAGGAGGAGAAGGGGACAACAGAGGATGAGATGGCTGGATGGCATCACTGACTCGATGGACGTGAGTCTGAGTGAACTCTGGGAGTTAGTGATGGACAGGGAGGCCTGGTGTGCTGTGATTCATGGGGTTGCAAAAAGTCGGACACGACTGAGTGACTGAACTGAACTGAACTGAAGAAGGAAACACAAAAGCACTCTCTTCACTATGTGAAGACATAGCAAGAATGTGACTTTTTGCAAACCAGAAAGAGAGGTCTCACCACAACCCAGCATGGTGCCCTGATCAGACCTCCAGAACCATGAGAAAATAAATCTCTGTTAAGTCACCCAGCCTATAGCATTTTGTAGGCAGCAGAGCTAAGTGCTGTCCTTAGAACTGTGAGGAGATAAGTCAACTGCAGTGGAAAGAAGTAATCAGCACTTTTGACTGAGATTTGAAAAAGTAAAAGCAACCTAATCCCAAGATACCTGAGTCTTTGGGGAAGAGAGGGAAGAAGGGTCTGTATCCATCAGGGACAGATGTCTGGCAGGATTCTGACACAGTTCTGACCTAGAGAGCTGTGATGCCAGCAAGCAAGCAAGGAGTGTTGTCTGTGATCATCTCTGACACAGAGATTGTCTGGGCCATCCCAGAGAGCAGAGACCACGCCAGTGCTGGCTCAGTCTGTTGTGATGCTGTGATGGCTCGGCCTGGGGCCAGTTTCCAGGAGAGCCAATGGGCAATAACAGAATACAGTGGCAGGAATGGTGGCAGAGAACTTTACTCCCTCTTCCATGATTCCATGTAGCTAACTCCTCATATGTCATGTGCAGCCTGTAGCCTCAGTGGAAGAGGAACACTCAAAAGGGAGATAACAGATTTGTTGACCATCTGGCATAGGGAAACCTAAGCTTGTTTGTATTTTTAATGGGAGAAATAGAGGCTTGTGTATGTGCATGTATATATACATGTGGTGCTAGTGGTAAAGAACACTAGCCAATGCAGGAGACATAAAGAGACACAGGTTCAATCCCTGGGTCAGGAAGGTCCACTGGAGAAGGGCATGGCAACCCACTCCAGTGTTCTTGCCTGGAGAAGTCCGTGAAAAGAGGAGCCTGGAGGGTTACAGTATAAAGGGGTCATGAAGTCAGACTCGACTGAAGCGACGGCATGCACACACGCACACATTCTATATTGGTACCCTTTGTTTATTGAGCTGTTATAATATAAATAAAGGAAATGTTTAGAAATAATAAAAATATTTTGAAATAATAGAAATAAAGGGAAAAAATGGCTTTTTAAAGGCCAGTCATCAACTCTGACTCTGAAAGTTCCAGAGGGGCAGTACAATGTGGTACTTCAGAGCCTGGGCCTGCACCAAGTCCCCTGGGTTGGAACCCCAGCCCTGCCGATTCACTAGCTGTGTAACATGAAGCTAATTCCTTTATCTCCATGTGCCTCATCTGTCACGTGGATATGATGCTAATGCCTTCCTTCAGGAGTCACAGTGAGTGTTAAGCGTTAAGTATTCAAAACTACACCACCGACAAAATTCATTCTTAATATTATTGTCAAAACTAGTATTTTATGGAACAAGTTGCCAGAAATAAATCCCAGAGATCACTAAAGCAATTTAGTGTCATTACTATCAGCAGCATGTTAGGGTGACCACCCACCCAACTTTCCCAGGACTATCTTGATTTTAGCATTAAAAGTCCTGTATTCTGAGCAAAGTTGGATATTTGGTCACTCTGCTGTGATGAGGAGAAAGTCGCCTGGAGAGGGATCAGCTGAAGAAGGTCCTAACCATTGGAGAGATTTTCTTTTGGAAGGGAGCAACATCACCACTGAAGCTGTAACTCCAAATCTGAGTGCCTGGTGTGAGACTCTGATAACAGTTAAGAAAGCATCTGTTGAGTTGTGTGTGACCATACAAAGCAAAGCTTAATATTGTGTTAGTCTGGTGGTCAGGAATTTTCCGGACAGGCTTTCTATCCTCTGAGTGACTTCTAGCCATGCTCATGTGGTCTGGGTCTCATAAGCTGAAGTTCTGTCCTGATATTTACAGAATGGAATTCTGAATAATAATCTAAGATTGCATTTGTAGAATATTTATCTCCAAGGAGCTCGGTGTTCTTGGCAGTCATTATTTAATTAATCCTTACCCTGTCTCTGTGCGACATAGAGCAGGCAGGTGTAATTATCTCTGTTTTGCAGATTACGTGACTTGGAGTCATGCCTGATTATAAGGTGCCTTGGAAAGAGATGTTCCACTCTGATACCAGGTTTGATTTGGTTCCCAATCTTTTTAGGGAGACTGAGACTTGATGTGACTCTAGGGAACCCTACATGAACACCATAAATGTATTCCATCTCTCTGTGCTTGTCACACGCTTTGTTTGGTGACTGTGTTGGACAGCTTGTGCCCCACCGGCAAGACATTCAGCCTCTAGAGATCAGTCAACTCAGTCCATTCCCCGCATGAAAGACGTTCATGCTATCCTTTTGTGTGAAATTGCGAGATCTTTACTGACTGATTAAATAATGGATTAATAATTGAGAAATGCCGTATAACTCAGCCCACACCTTTGCCTCGGGAGCAGTCAGTCCAAACAGGAAGGGAATCTGTGAGGGCAGGAATTGATTTCCCCATCAGAGGAGCTGGACTCACAAAGGTGGTGCTAAGAGTAACAAAACGAAATAACTGTCAACATGCACTGAATTCTTAAGGCACACCAAGCACTGTATATGTATCGGTGCTATGGGCTCAGTGTTTGTGCCCCGCTACCTCCCAAATTCATACGTGGGAACCTAATCCCCAGTGTGACAGTATCAGGAGGTGGGGACTCTGGGAGGTGATTGGGGTGAGTGCCCTGATAAAGGATGCCCCAGTTTGCTCCCTTGCCCCTCGAATGTGAGGTCACAGAAGACGGATGTCTATGAAGCAGGCTGCAGGTCTTTACCATATGTCGAATCTTCCATCAACTTGATTTTGGACTTCCCAGTCTTGGGAAATGTGAGAAAGAAATGTTGGTCAAGTCACCCAATCTGTGGTAGTTTGTGATAGCAGTCTAAACGGACTCAGATAACCAATGCATTTAATCCTCACCAACAAGGCAGGGGCTACTTTTCAGATAAGAAAACTGAGGCACAGAGAAATAAAATAATTTGTGAAAGGTTACAGTGCTAGCAGGTGTCAGCGCTGGGATCTGAACCCAGGCACGCTGCCCTCAGAGACCTCAGAGGAACTACCATGCTTAGTGAGAGCAGAGATCAAACAGTTCAAAGATAATTTTCTCCTGATTAAACGAAACTCATGTCCTGCCTAAAGGATAAACCCAGCGGCCACACGTCTGAGGGACCTTCACCTCCTCTGACTAGTGGGGGGAGGGTGTGACCAGCGAGGAGAAAGTTTTATCTTTCTAACCTGAGCTCAGAAGGGGTGACAGTAATAGGCAGAGCAGCAAGTTTGCCAGTATCGAAGGCCTTTCTTGGTTTAACTAGTTTTCCGAACTTGTCACTCAGGCTAATCGGAAATCAACATAATTATTCTATGCCCCGCGCCTCCACATTTATCATGGTTTGCTCCAGGGGCACCAGCTCATCATTTATTGTGATGTCAGCTACAGCACCTTCGTTTGTCCTTGTGCAAATCGGGGAAGGTGGGGTGGGGAATCCAGAGAGAGGAAAGATTTTGGAGGTGCTCAGATAGGAAGGCGAAGGCTGTTTCATTTTGGAATATTTTGCACTAGTTCCAAAAAACCAGAATTGTCACCATGGGTCCAAGACACACCCCAGGGTCAAGTAGCCTCTATGAGCATTTGTGGCCATGGGTACAGGGTCTCATAAGCACAAAGCATTTACAATAATGAGAAGTGCATCGATAAAAGCTAGTTTTATGACAATTCTAAAGCCTTGGACATCATCAGCAAGATCTTAAATCAGGCCTCAGAGGCAATTTCCTTCCATAGTTGCTTTTTTTGAGGTTGCCACTAATCTGCTTGGATGAGAACAATGGGAAAAACTGGTTTCCATTTCCTTTTCATCTTCAAGCCTCTATAAACTGGCATATCACTTGCCAATTTGGCATTGCTAGTGGCTCAGCTGGTAAAGAATCCACCTGCAATGCAGGAGACAGGTTTGATTCTTGGGTGGGAAAGATCCCGTAGAGGAGGAAATGGCAACCCACTCCAGTATTCTTGTCTGGAAAATCCCATGGACAGAGTACCCTGGTGGGCTGCATTCATGGGGTCACAAAGAGTTGGACACGACCTAGCGACTGAACGACTCAGACAATCAAAAATACCTGAGAGTCGGCAATGGCATATCTTACTAAAGCTGCCTCCGCCTGCTTCAGATTCACCAGTGATTCTCCCGCCAACATGTTCCGTCCAGTCTCCCAGTATCCAGTCAGCTGGAGGCAGGTAACAGATGAAGGTGAGGAGCATAAACACTGATCTGGCCTCACCACAAATCTCTTCCTCAACACCAGCTTCCTCATTCTCTGACACAGAACTGCTTTTTTTCTGAGTCAGACTCCCAAACCTCATGTAAAGGACTGAGTTCCTCCCCAGCTCTGCCTGGATCCCTGTGAGCCCAGTGATTCCTCTGAGGCCCTGGAACCCTTACCTTCCCACGCCCTGGTTTTCTCCAGGCTTGTAGCATGGACTGATGGGCTACGGGAACTGGGGATGGTGCCAGAGCGAGATAGACTAAGCCCTGGGCTCTTACGAGCAAAAGGAGATGAGCAGCAAACAAAAAATAAGTATTGAAATTTCAGGACAAGAAGACTGCTCTAAAGTGTCAAGCAGGGTGAAGAGGTAAGTGTGATGGAGACTGTGGAATGGAATGCAGTTTTGCCCCAAGCCCCAATCTGCTGCCTGGGGCCCCGTCAACTGAAAGAAACATCACACTCCCCTATCTTGACAGGGCCCCATGTCACAGCTCAGGGAAAAAGGAAAATGCCAGCACCTTGTTTAAAAAGTATTGAGTTTCAAGATGAGAGCAGAGAATTAAACCAAGCTCAGCGCCCTGCACATCTACACAGGCCACCAACCACCACACCTCCGTGCCTTGGAGGGACCCCGCCCCATTCCTGTTGGGCTCAGTTCAGCCATCAGAATGTCCCTCTGCTTCTATTGCCATGAGAGGCATTGCCTGTTTGCCTCTATGTGGCTGAGGGTTGCCAGACCTCTCGAGCCCAGATCCTATACTCCCACACTGCCCGCCAGCCCCCACCCTGGCCTCCGGGAACCTGCCCAGCGTGAGCTGTGCCATAGAAGCCGGTCCATTTCCAGGTTATTTCGGATTATCCTTCCTCCCTCCCCTAGGCTCTTCTCATTTCCCATTCTCCACTCCTTCGCACCTGCTGCTCCTCAGTCTTGCAGCTGGCAACAGGATTGGGTCAGTGGACACCACTGATGTTAGTATTTGGCTTTGCTTTCAGGACCTCTGGGCATAATCCTCCCAGCACCCCCGAAGGCAAGAGTTCAGGGGGTCGCCCACATTGAAAATACGGCTGTAAGGAACCAGCCAGCCTGTCCACTTGAGAAACACTGTCCTGAAGATGCTGCTGTGGGAATATTCACTGGGCTCTTTAAAGGCATTTCAGCACCCAGGTTTCAATGCCATGTTCATCCCTTCTCTGCTCCTGCTACTGGTGAGATGAAGGGGAGGGTATAACTGAGTATGTTTGTTGAATCAGCTTCTGTGACAAGAGAGATAACAAATGTGAGTCAGAAAGTGAAAGGAACAGACCTTTCAGGAAGCAGCAGCAGCATCCTTTTTTACTGGCAAGGAACTTGCAGCTGAGTCACGTGGGGAGGATCGGGCTGGGTAAGCTTCTTTAGTATATAGGAAGAAGGATGATAAGGGCTCCTGCCAGGGACTCACTATTGTACAGGTAGGAAGAAGGGAACTGATACCCTTTCTAGTTTAGTAATAAAGAGGATTAAAAATGTGCTTTCAGAACTCTGTGAGCTCTTTTTTATATTCTATAGCAATAGCAAGGCATATAGATTAACCTGGTTCCATCTTCCCACCACAGAATACCTATGAAAAAAAAAAAGATGTCTTAATTTTATGAGTTGATATGACTTAAGCATATTCAGATAATCTGAGATAATGGCCTATTATTTTGGCAAAAAATATACATATATTAAAGCCTGCAATTGATTCCTGCTGAAAAGGAATTTATCCAAGGCACGATTTCATTCCTAAAATGGAGACAAAGGCCTGTGGAAAAGTGCAAACTTGAAACTATGACTTTGACTCTCTCTCCAAGCCGAGGAAGATGCTGGGCACGATGTCAGGATGAAGGCCGGGGGAGGAAATGCCCAGCGGGGAAGTGGCCACACCTGGTCTGACCCCCAGTGCCTGAGAGTTCCCTGTGCCCACATGCCCGCCATGCCTTTACACTATGTTCTCCCCTTCTCTCAATCCTCCTGTTTCGCTTTATCTTGACCCATTTCCGGCTATACTGTCCTTGATCTTTTTGTTTTGTTTATTGTTTATTGGAGTATAATTGCTTTACAATGTTGTGTTAGTTTCTGCTGTACAACACCATGAGTCGGCCATATGTATACATGTATCCCCTGCCTCTTGAGCCTCTTCTCCCATTTGCCTATTCCACCCCTCTAGGTCATCACAGGGCACCGAGCTAAGCACCTTGATCTTGAAACCCACTCAAGTGTCCGCTTTCATCTGTCTGGCTTTAGACTCCTTTCTGGTGAATGGCTCTTGGCCCAGGTCGTCTGCAACCTCCAGACCCACCCAGGTGTGGAGCTGAGCATTCTTGGATGCTTCACCTAGGGCAGGGGACTCCCACCTATCCCTTGCCTTCCAAACAGCGCCATCTCTTAACCCGCACCCTCTCTCCTGGCCCTGAGCCAAGCTTGCGGCTTTCCCCTCCACCTCCAGCTCAGCTTGTACCAAATATTTCTGTCTTGTTGCTGTTTAGTCCAGACAGAAGTCATGTCCAACTCTTTGTGACCCCATGGACTGTAGCCCGCTAGACTCATCTGTCCATGGGATCTCCCAGGCAAGAATACTGGAGTGGGTTGCCATTTCTATCTCCAGGGGATCTTCCTGACCCAGGGAATCGAACTGCATCTCCTTCATTGCATGTGGATTCTTTACTGCTGAGCGACCAGGGAAGAACCATATATACATAGTTCATGGATAAATATCATTGAACAAGAGCAGGCAAATTATTTTCTACTTCTCTTTCTTGGGATAGTTTTCCCAAAAAGTAATATTTTTTTATTAAGCCCAGATCCTGTGAGTAATATATACACAAGTGCTCTGAAAACTGTAAAGTGCTGTGTAAACATCAGTTATTATGTTTCATCTGAAAGAATATCTCTGTAATGGCAAGTAGAAATAAAGCCCTCACAAGAGACATATCTACTCACTTTAGCTTTTTGTTTTAGTTTTCTAAAAACATTCATCAGATTTCAAACACCATTTAATATTTGAAAGTTCCCCTTATCCATATTTTTAACCATCTTGATCTTAAGGAATTCCTTTCAGCACATATGCCTATTGTACGAGATTACAAACTGGTTACATCAGAGTCTGCATGATCCCAGACAGGCAGGCTACAGGCCAAATAGAGTGTTTCAGCTTTCTGGTAAAAACCTCCCTAGGATAATTTCCACCGCAATCTTTGTTATAACTAAAGTAAGCTCTGATGTAGGGTTCCCAGGACGTGTATGTAAAGAAATACACCCATGGACATTTTAAGATAACCGCTCAGTACTCTGTTTCAATGATTTGCCAATTAAAAATTTTTCCCAAATTACTTTTGCTCATTCCGTTTTTATTGATCCAGAATGATACATGATAACAGCACAAGATTTAATTCTAAACCAAGGTTTTATAATCTCTTTACTGTTGGCATTAATTGAAATGAGCCTATTCCATCTAAAATGATTTCTATTGCTCCCACGTCATTGTCAATAACACATTTGTTTGTTTAGATTCTCCATGTTTGTTTAACACTCTGTTGGCTCCTTCTACGGCCTTATGAGGTCTGAGTAGAACACACTGAAACATGTTTGGGACTGTAATTTAGTGAGCCTGTTGTTGTTTTTTTTAAGTATGCAGTGAGAATTATTTTAAGAAGATATTCATAGCGTTACACGTACTGTATGTGCTAACAGCTAGAGCCTTTATGGTGTAATAGTTAAGTCAATAAGGGCATTTAAATTGGGTCACACTCAACTTCCAGCAGTTGATATTATGCTACCTTGGTATTTTGCATCTCGTTTTCACATCACATGTAACTTGATAAAATTAATAAACTTAATAAAATTTTTAAAGTATATGTTTCCATGAAAGAAGTCCATCAGATTTAATAAGTAGTTCTTAAGCCTAATTGCCCATTAGAATCACCTGGGGAATTTTTGAAATTATGCACGCCCAGGTCCCATCTGTGTGTGTGTATGTCTGTGCGCTCGGTCACTCAGTCGTGTCCAACTCTTTGCGACCCCAAGGACTATAGCCCGCCGGGCTCCTCTGTCCATGGAATTCTCCAGGCAAGAATACTAGAGTGGATAGCCATTTCCTCCTCCAGGGCATCTTTCCAATTCAGGGAGCTAACCCGTATCTCTTGCATCTCCTGATTGGCAGGCAGGTTCTTCACCATTGAGCTTCCCTGGTGGCCAAGTGGTAAAAGAATCTGCTGTCCTTGCCTGGGAAATCCCATGGACAGAGGAACCTGGCGGGCTACAGCTCATGGGGTCGCTGAAGAGTTGGACACAGCTGAGTAACTAAACAACAACAGGACCAGACCCCATCTAAGACCAGTTAATTCCAGATCTCTAGGTCTTGATTCTCAAAGTGTGGTTCCCAGACAAGAACTTCAGCATCACCTGGGAACTTGTGAGGAATGCAGATTTTTCAGGCCCACCCCGGACGTACTGAATCATTACACTGGGGCGAAGGGCAGGCCTGAGGTCCAGCCATCTGTGCTTTGCAAGCTCCCCAGGTTACTCAGATGCTCAAGTTCAAGAACCACTGCTTTAGGTACCAAGTTACCTTTTTCAAAAAGCTTCCAGAGATTAGAATAGACATCCAGGGTTGAGAATTACCAGGATGGTAGTGCTGTAGGACTTCAGAGGCATAAAAAAAGGAAGAAATTGCTGGAACAGAAAAACACATCAAACTTCTATTTATAGGGGAGCTGCCTCCTACACCCCAAATGCAGTGCTGAGGAGAAAAGCAGTCAGTGTAGCTTGCTGAGGTCATGCTCAGTGACTGGAAGAGAGGGTCCATGGCCTGGGATGGGATACTACCCACGCCTCCCCCACCACCGCCCCCATCCAGACCAGCTCCTTCCGGTCAGGATACAGAGAGAGCAATGAGCACAACTGGCCAAGGGACTCAGGACTCACCTACAGCATCAGACAGCATACAGCGCCGCCTGGAGAGAGTATTTCAGACCAGATGGTTAAATCTGGGAATTCAACTACATAATATTTTATTTGAACTTATTCCTAGTAAGTTTGATTGAAGTAAATATTCCAAGTGATTGTCTCAAAGAACATTCAGATAAATACATAATTATGACAAGCCAACAAATGCTTCCACTTGATCAAGCATTCAGATTGAATACAATAAATCATTTTCAACAATTCTTTTGAAACTTTTCTAGGAGCAGCTCTTTAAGAGACTGATAACAGGCATGTGGAAAAATACAGACAGAATCAATTTATACCTTAAGTTGTCTGCAATTAATTCCTCTTACTAAATTATTGGTAATGAAATATATTAAAAATAAAATATCTATTTAATTTCTGGAGTACGTCAAAGCTGTATATTGTCACCCTGCTTATTTAACTTCTATGCAGAGTACATCATGAGAAACGCTGGGCTGGAAGAAACTCAAGCTGGAATCAAGATTGCTGTAGAAATATCAATAACCTCAGATATGCAGGTGACACCACCTTTACAGCAGAAAGTGAAGAGGAACTAAAAAGCCTCTTGATGAAAGTGAAAATGGAGAGTGAAAAAGTTGGCTTAAAGCTCAACATTCAGAAAATGAAGATCATGGCATCTGGTCCCATCACTTCATGGGAAATAGATGGGGAAACAGTGGAAACAGACTTTATTTTGGGGGCTCCAAAATCACTGCAGATGGTGACTGCAGCCATGAAATTAAAAGATGCTTACTCCTTGGAAGGAAAGTTATGACCAACCTAGATAGCATATTCAAAAGCAGAGACATTACTTTGCCAACAAAGGTCCATCTAGTCAAGGCTATGGTTTTTCCTGTGGGCATATATGGATGTGAGAGTTGGACTGTGAAGAAAGCTGAGCACCGAAGAATTGATGCTTTTGAACTGTGGTGTTGGAAAAGACCCTTGAGAGTCACTTGGACTGCAAGGAGATCCAACCAGTCCATTCTGAAGGAGATCAGCCCTGGGATTTCTTTGGAAGGAATGATGCTAAAGCTGAAACTCCAGTACTTTGGCCACCTCACGCGAAGAGTTGACTCATTGGAAAAGACTCTGATGCTGGGAGGGATTGGGGGCAGGAGGAGAAGGGGACGACAGAGGACGAGATGGCTGTATGGCATCACTGACTCGATGGATATGAGTCTGAGTGAACTCTAGGAGTTGGTGATGGACAGGGAGGCCTGGTGTGCTGTGATTCATGGGGTCGCAAGGAGTCAGACACGACTGAGCGACTGAACTGAACTGAACTGATAGTGTATACATATTTACTAGATATCAATAAAAATTCTACTTTTACTTAGGATTTTTAAGTTTATCGTTGCCAGAATTTTTAAGCTTACCTTTGTCAGGCACTTTAGGGTTAAGTAATTTTTCATTGAAATCACTTCTTTCAAAAAGAAAGGAAGCCTTGTATTTAGACCCTGTATTTTAAAATGTAAAATACATTTTAAGAATTATTTAAAATAGAATTACCTTAGAAAAGAGGAAGAAAATAGGTATTAGATTCAAAGTCAGCTCACTGTGGTAAAAACCTAAATTGAAACCTTCTCATTAGTCTTCAACCAGAAGGCCACCTCCTCCTTCTACTCTGGTTGCATGTTGATGAGATTTTATTTAGGGCCACTTTAAATTCGACTTTGTATCTGGAAAAGATACCATCTGATGTCTGAATCATCTCTGCTGTGTCCCTCTCTAAACACCTCTAGTGACATGAAATCCACCCCTCCTGATATAGAGGAAGTATCCTATTTTTGTTTTGAAGGTAGAAGATTACTTTTCCATGCTGACCCTCCCTTTATCTGTCTTTCTCTCATCCACATCTGTCCTGCTTCTGGCCTCTGGTCTCATAAACCCTGTCTAATTCCTCCACAAGTATACTAAACCTTCACATATTGCAAAATTGCTACCAAGAAAAATTTGACTGAGATAAAAGTAAAGGTTTCTACAGAGACCTAAGGAATAAGCTGTAAAAATACAAGATTGGAATAGCGTGAGTCAACAGCCCACATATTTTAGCTCCATTGTACGGAGAAGGAAGTTGAGGCTGAAAACCGTGAATGAGCTTGCAGCTCAAGTGCTAGTCACTGGAGGGACTGAGACTTGAGCCCAGACAGTCGTATGTGAACTTCTGTCCTCTTCCCACCTCTCCATGATGCCACACTCTACTCTTTCACAGTCTTTTTGAATTTCCAATTTAGTCCAGTTTATTATCTCCCCACGCCTGCACTCTCGGTATGGTGAACTGTTTACTTGGCTTCTCAAAGCCTCTCCTGTTAGAGAATGATATAGTTTTTAATGACAGACATCATGTCTTTAATTTAGTCTAATATTCCCATAGTATCTTCCACATTAGGCTTCCCTGGTAGCTCAATCGGTAAAGAATCTGCCTACAATGCAGGAGACTCGGGTTCGATCCCTAGGTCAGAAAGATCCCCTGGAGAAGGAAATGGCAACCCCCTCCAGTATTCTTGCCTGGAGAATCCCATGGACAGAGGAGCCTGGTGGGCTACAATATAAGGGGTCGTAAAAGAGTCGGATACGACTTAGTGACTAAACAACAGCAGCCACAATCACCCACATTGACATGTGCAAAATGTATTTATTGATAGTCAATGAAAAATCAAATCTTTATTTTGACAATTTAGTCTCTGTGAAGCAACAGAAGGAAAAAGAAAATTATCCCAACCTAGAAATGTAAATTCGTTTTTTCTTTTTTTTTTTTTAAACTGTTGTCTTACATTACATGTAGTTACTGATGCCAAAGATATGTCTTGGTTAAAAACTTGGTACATTTTTTCCCCTAAAGAAACGAATGCTTAAGTACAACACTAACAAATGCCTAAATATTTTGCAGTTTTTCATTTATTTGATTAAACACACTGCTGATCTTAAGCATGTTTCTCTCTTCCAGTCTTTCTTTCCTCCAGATCTGTATATAAATTCCTTCCATACACTTTCTCCGTAATAACACGAGTCTCCTGGCCTCCAGAGTCAGTTACATACTCCTCGGCACAGTTCAGGGCTGCACGATCCTGCTCATTTATCTCTCTCTGCTCCTCTTGCAAGGACCGTGAGCTCCCCGCCACACAGATCCAGGTGCCCTTCTCCAGGTCCATGACAAGTTCTCCTGCCCTGATCTGGCTGTATTTTTTCTGCTTTCCTGTAAAACTCTGGAATAGGAGCAGTTTCTTTACTTTCTGTTCTATTCCAAACTATTAAAAAATTTCGAAAAGAAAACCTTCAAACCATAGATTAATCCATTTCTTAATACGACTATGAACACTAAAAAGAACATATTTCAATTCCTGGTTATTCCTTCCATAGGGAGAGTGCTGACAATGGAACTGTCTGTCATCGAATTATTTTAGGCTGAGCCTTATTGGCCAGGTGTGATGGTTAATATTATGTGTCAACCTGACTTGGCAAAGGGATGCCCAGATAGCTGGTAAAACATTATTTCTAGACATGTCTGTGAGGGTGATTCTGCAAGAGATTAGCGTTTGACTCAGTAGACTGAGGAAAGTAGATAGCCCTCAGGAATGCCTTGACAGCTTGAATAGAACAAAAAGACAGAGGAAGAGAAAAGCTAGCTGTTTTCTCTTGAGCTGGGTCATCTATCTTCTCTTGCCCTTGGACATCTGTGCTCTGGTTCTCGGGCCTTCAGACTCAGACTGAATTACACCTCCAGCCTTCCTGGATCTCCAGCTTTCAGATCGTGGGAACTCTCAGCCCCTATAATCACATAAACCAATTTGGGGGGTTGTTCAGTTGCTAAGTTGTATGTGACTCTTTGGACCCTGTGGACTGCAGCATGCCAGGCTATATCTATATCTATATATATACACACACATACGGGCTTCCCTGGTGGTTCAGACAGTAAAGAATCTGCCTGCAATTCAGGAGACCTGAGTTCAATCCCTGGATCCAGAAGATCCCCTGGAGAAGGGCATGGCTACCCATTCCAGTATTCTTGCCTGGAGAATTCCATGGACAGAGCAGCCTGCTGGGCTACAGTCCGTAGGGTCGCAAAGAGTCGGACACGACTGAGCAACGATCATTTTTCATACACACACACACACACACACACATTGGTTCTGGTTTTCTGGAGAATTCTGAAAATGTACTAGGAAAAGTCTACTGAAAAGGCTTCTTATGAATATTCTGTTCTATCCTTCCACCAAGTGGTGATATTGAAGAGAATGAGGAAAATAGTGATAGTTAACTCTTACTGAGGGCTTACTCTTTGCTACTATATGCCATGAGTCTAAGCTCTTACTTGTGAGGTTGGTGCCGGCTTTACAAGAAGACAGGCTCAGAGAGGTGACGTAGCTTACCCAGAGTCACAGAGCTAGAGGGGACAGAACTGCACCTAAATCCACATAGCCTGATACAGAGCTCTGGCTTGTAGCCACCATGAAGCACTGTCTTCCCAGCTTCAAGGGTCTGTGAGCACCCACTTTGGGTAGGTGGGCTCATGCTTTATTTTCTGTATCAGATCTGCCCTCGGGTCCCTGGGATTCTGGGATGACTCCCCACATTGATGTGCACAGAAGTGAAGCAGGTGCTCAGATGTCACTGTGGTTTCACCTGTCTGTCCATGGGAACCACCTCATGGGCCCTTTCAGACCCCAGATCCCCTTCCCAGAGATCCTAAGTTAATCTGCAATGAGGCAGCCATGCCCATAGTTTTTAAAAGCTGGAGATTCTAATGAGAACCAATGTGGGTCCAGGTTGTCACAAATAAATGAACGAAGACTTTAACTTCATTGAAGAGGAGCCCAGCTTCACTCCTCCCCGTGCCGACAGTCCTCCGGAAGGGACCAAGCCCACTGGGACCGCCATTCTCAATCTCCAGGCACATTTAACACTTGGGGTTAACTCCACACCAGAGCCCACTTGCTGGCCCAGAGGAGGGAAGAGATACACGCAGGGATGGCCGAGAGCTCTCAGCCAGGGTCCGAGTCCCTGCTGCACCCCTGACCTGGTGAGGGCCCAACACGCAGGTGTAATCAGAATTTCTTGGGGGATATTCAGAGCAGATCCCACAGCAGGCACAGCTTCTAAATTTGTCCTCAAGAATGATTAATCTGTTTAAGCAAATTCCTGGAGCATAATTAAGAAGCTCTAATCAAGGAAGGAGATTGTTATGCTTCAGCCTCGGGTGCTGATTTGGCGGTAGGCACTCGTGACCAAAAGACCCGAATAACCTAGAGGAGCCGGTGAAGGTGATGGAGCCAGCTCCGCCAGGCAGGTAGGAGGAATGGATGGCTGGAGGCCTCTGTGTGGAAGGGGAGAAGGCAGAGGGCTCAGCTGACAGAACCACGCTGAAGGTCAAGGGCCATGAGCCTCAAGGCCACACCCCCTGATGGGGAGACCCAGGTCAGCTTTGGGAACAGCAGCTGTGTTTGTGATGTTCTCAGGGGAGGGGAGTATGGGCTACTTAGTCCCTGTGAGCTTCCAAGGTTGGGAGAGCGAGGCCAGGGACCCTCAGGGAGTGTTAAGGAAAGGGGTGCTGGGGGCTAGGCTGATTCTCCAGCCTGCGTCTCTCTGTAGGTCTTGTCTCTGGGACCCAGGAAGTGGCAGTGACAGAGCCCTCCCCAAGAACCCTCCAAGGCCTAGCATCACAGAGGGATTCGTCCTCCTGTCTGCGCTGGGCAGGAGGGCTACTGCTACCATGCACAGAGTCTTTTTTCCTTAATTTATTTACTTTTAATTCAGAGATAATTACAATATTGTGTTGGTTTCTGTCATACATCAATATGGATCAGCCATAAGTATACATATGTCCCCTCCCTTTTGAGCCTCCCTCCCACGCCACCCCACCCCTCTAGGTTGTCACAGAGCCCCGGTTTGAGTTCCCTGAGTCATACAGCAAATTCCCACTGGCTCTCTATCTTACATATGGTAGTGTGTATATTTCCACGTTACTCTCTCCGTGGATCCCACCCTCTCCTTCCTACCCCTCAGTCCGCTGTGTCCATAACTCTGTTCTCTATGCAATACATGTACAGAATCCTAAAGAGACCTTCTTGCCGGTCCCAGGTCTCTGACTACAATGACAGGTAGATTTTCCTCTCTCCTGTCCCCTCCCTTGCACAGAAGAGTGCGATCCACTCTCAGGTGCTGGAAGATGCCTGGGGGACAGTGGGGAAGGCAAAGGGAGAGAATCTTCGGGAAAGGCAGGAAAGGGCAGAAGGGGGTTTAATATTTCTACTCTCATCTCTGTCCCTGGCTTGATCTGCCCCCACCACACATCCTCCCTACCTTCCATTCAGTCGTGCTGTGCCACCCCCAGCCTCTGGATAACACACATCACATCTCCCCTGTCCCCTTCTTGAAGCCAGCTGCCCCAGGCCGGGCCCACGTTGCTGATGAAAACGTACAGTCTCGGTTGGTTGGCGCTCTAATTTCCTCTTAACCTGCATGAGGCCCATGAGATTAAGCACTCGTGACACCCAGGCTCTCAAAAGAGAAATGGCTTGGAGGGCTGCATGGTCAGCGTAGGAAAGATGGTTGGGTGTTTGTCCAACCCCTTCCCTGCTTCTGGGGGCTGGAGCTCTCTCACCTAGACCTCAGCTAGCCCGTGGAGTCCCTGCAGCTTAAACAAGGGGGAGGACATGGGGACACTACAGATAAAATGATAAGTATCTTACAGATGTATTATGGATAAGATGATGGTACCAGCTGAGGCACCTCAATCATCTCCAGCACCTGCTCAATGGCTCGGCTCCCCCTAGTGAATTGTTGTTTAGTCACTTAGTCGTGTCCAACTCTTTGCAACCCCATGGACTGCAGCTCCCAGGCTCCTCTGTCCATGGAATTCTCCGGCCAGGAATACTGGAGTGGGTTGCCATTTTCTTCTCCAGGGGATCTTCCAAACTCAGGGATCAAACCTGTGTCTCCTGAATTGGTAGGTGGATTCTTTACTGCGGAGCCAACTGGGAAGCCCCACTGGTGAATTATATTCCCTTTCAGGGCACAGGGACATAGTTTCTGAATTTAGAGGCCAGGAGAGAGAGAAGTGGAGTCAATGCGTGAGGCCAGTGTCAACAGGCTGGAGACATGTTTTCTAGGAATTCCAGGGAGATACTTGACTGGACGGGAAGGAGAACGCTTCCCTCTGAAGCAGAACCACGTCTCTCTCTCGAGGTGCAGCCTCTGTCCAAGGACATGGCCCTCTGCGATGAAATGAGCAAGAACAGCAGCCTGAATATCCCTGAGACTGGGGCCTTCCTTCCCACCTCTAGCGCTGGAGTTCATCTTCCCCATTTGCTAATTCAAGGGCCCTTTTGAGGAGCTGACACAGTCCTGATTCCTATTCAAATGTTTTCTAAGGCTTGTTGACTAATATTGAAGACAGATTCCAACTCCCTAAAGAGTGTGGCTACCGGACAATGTCAACAGCATTAATGCTCAACAAACACAAGATATGTTTAACTCAAATATTTAAATATAAATGCTCTGTTTTGGTACTGCGCACAGATGAAAATGCTCTGCTGCATCTAACTGAGGCGATCCAGTGAGAGACATCAATGCTATTAAATAACCACAAACGTTTGCCTGGAAAAATCCACTGGGCTGTCATGTACTGATGCTGATTTTTTTTTTTTCCCCACATTGGTTGTGGGGGACAACTTGCCTCCTGAATGACGTGTCTCTCCACTCCTACTGGCCCTGAAGTGTGCCCACCAGACAGACACACAGAGCCGCTGGCGTTGCACACGTGGGCTGGCCTCATGAGCAGGTTAGGCCCTGCCCTGCCCTTCAGACTGACAGCCCAGCGCCTCTCAAGGTCAGAGCCCAGGGAACTCAGCTGAGCAAAACATATGGTCCTGCCTCCAGAGTCTTTGATGTTCTTGGCCGGAGCTCACTGAAAACTACCAAGATATAACCCCCTGACTTTCCAGGTCAGATGTTCCCAAGGGGAAGGGTCAACTGAGAATTTTAGAGAGGCCTGGAGCTTGAAAAAAATTGTGGCTGCTCTTTTTACCATATGTTTCAAAATAATATACTAAGATACAAGAGAAGTCGAGACATTTCAGGTGCCATCAACGACACATAAATATCCTCTGCCAGGTATCTCCCCTTTGCCGCCCCATTCCACTGTCCACCTCTCTCTGTCTGGCTCTGTGTCCTGGGAGTCTACGCAGATGGACTGTTCCAACAGGTTCTCTTGCTCTTGGCTTCCAGTGGGGTTTGACCATTGGGAAACAGGGCAGGAGATGAGAGGGTGGGAGGAGAGGGAAGTCGTGTCACTGTGAGCTGACTGTGGCTCCATCACCTGCCCTCCCCACCCAGCTCTGTGTATCTCCAGGTACAGGTCACCCTTCCAGGACTAGACTCTTCATGCCTGGAAGAGACGGGGGTTACAGGGCCCACTGTTACTAGCTTGAGGACCATGATACATTTTTTGTGGTTTCCCTATTCCTTGTTCAATAATTTTCTTACAAAACTCAAATTTGCCTGATGCAATTGTGTCATTTATTTCCAGCTTATGTATGGGGTGTGTGTGTGTGTGTGTGTGAGCACGTGTGCATGTTTAGTCACTCAGTCATGTTTGACACTCTGCAACTTCATGGACTATAGCACGCCAGCTCTTCTGTCCTTGGGATTTTCCAGGCAAGAATACTGGAGTGGATTGCCATTTCCTCCTCCAGGGAATCTTCCTAACCCAGGGACTGAACCCACATCTCTTACATCTATAGCATCAAATGTCAAATTATTTCAAAACCATTTCCTTTGGTGCCCCATCTTTGTTAATGCCTTAAGAATATCCTGAGTTTTTTCTTGGGTAACCCAGCACCTCAAACGAGGGCCAGTTTTTAATGTATACAACTCGCCCCTGTATTGGGTCTACCCCTAAACCATTACACCAGGGCAGATGCACTAAAGTGCAGCCAGCCATGGGCAACCAGTGTTGAAGAACAGGATGGAATAGTCAAAGGCAAAAGAATCAGTACTTTTCTTACAAAAATCTGGAGTGATTATGATTTCTAATTTAGTATTGCTAAAGATCATAAATAATTTAATTGCAAACATCTACTTAAATAAAAATGATTTGGACTTCAGTTATTGTCAGCTGAAACACTGTAAAAAGCCTAAAACCTGGGGAAGAAAATAGGAGTAAATTATCAAATTTTGTAACATTTGTGCTCACTAGGAAATCCTCCATGCCTTCTCTCTCTCCTGATGCCACGGTTTGCTTCCCACAGAAATGAAACAGAAGCGAGCCCTCACTCCACAGTCCAGGATGTGCCAGCCTGCTATTTATTACCTTTGATTTCCTGGGTCAGGGATAGAGATCAGATGACTCATCCTGATTCCAGGCTTAGTTTAGTTATCTCCCCTGGGAAGCCATCCTGGCTCCTTCCACTGTGCTCCTCAGGCTTTAAAAGGATTAGTAATTTTATATCATAATTCTCAGATTTCTGTCTTTCTGGCTTCCCTGCAGGTTGTGATTTTGCTGACAGCAGAAATGAGGTCTATCCCCCTATTATCTCCCTCATACACCTCAAGTCCCCCTCCTCAGTTATTTGCTGAGAGGATGGATAAATGAACTTGTGTGAGAGAGAAGGTCTATCATTTAGCAAGATAGATTCATTCTCCGATTTTTTTTTCCAGATCCTAATAAATGTCACATTCCCAAACCTGATATACAACAGTGGTGCAGTTTGGAAGTAATTTTTTCCAAATCTAAAATACTGAAGTGGTCTAGTCAAACAGGACAAGACCCCACCACCTCTCCTTTGAGGAGCATCAGGATTCTCTGGTGATTATACATTTTAAAGCACTCTTTTATATTTGATAGCAAGCAGGAGAATGCATGTAAAATGAGGTAGGTATCCTCCTCAGAGGAGAACTCTGTTTATTTTTATTTACATGCAGTGTTTGCCAATCGTTTTGTATCTGGGCCCATTCAGGAAAAGGAAAAATGTACCAAAGACTTACTTTTTCCATTCAAAATAGGAAAAAAAAAATGTCCCCAAAGAAGGGAAATCATGGGATTTTTCTTCCACACAGATACTTACTTTATTAAACAGAAAAAAGCCAATGAAAAAATTAACATGACTTTTTAGCCACTAACCTGTTCCATTTTGGAGACATTTGAGAAGTAGACACACAAAGGGGATGTTCTAATTTTTATTTAATTAATAGACTTTATTATCTGTACTGGTCTTAGGTTTATAGAAAAACAGAGCAGAAAGTACAACTGTTGCTGCTGCTGCTTCTAAGTCGCTTCAGTCGTGTCCGACTCTGTGCGACCCCATAGACGGCAGCCCACTAGGCTCCTCTGTCCCTGGGAGTCTCCAGGCAAGAATACTGGAGTGGGTTGCCATTTCCTTCTCCAATGCATGAAAGTGAAAAGGGAAAGTGAAGTCGCTCAGTTGTGTCTTGACTCTTAGCGACCCCATGGACTGCAGCCTACCAGGCTCCTCCATCCATGGGATTTTCCAGGCAAGAGTACTGGAGTGGGGTGCCATTGCCTTCTCCTCAGAAAGTACAGAGAAACCTATAAATCCTCTCACTCTTCCAGCCCTTCTGCATTCCCCGGCCCCAGTTCCCCCATCATTAACTTCTTGCGTTGGTATGGTGACTTTATGATTTGTGACATGGTCCACTAAAATTCATTGTTTACATAAGAGTTCCCTTTCTGTGATGCACATTCCATGGGTTCTAACGAATTCACAGTGTCATGTACCCATCATTACAGGATCTTACAGAAGAATTTCATGACCTAAATAGTGCCTGTGCTTCACCTATATACCCTTCCTCAACCACTGATCTTTCACCGTCTCCATAGATTTGCCTTTTCTATAATGTCACATAGTTGGAATCATACAGTATGTATGTAACCTTTTCAGATTGGCTTCTTTCACTTAACAATACACGTTTAAGTTCATCCATATCTTTTCGTGCCTTGATGACTCATCTCTTACTCTTGAATAATATTCCATTATATAAGTGTACCACAATTTATCTATTTCCAATCAAAGGACAGTTTTGGGCAATAATTTGTTTGTTGCTTTCAGTTTTGGGCAATAATTTGTTTGTTTGTTTAGCTTCTATAAACATTCATGTGCAGGTTTTTGCAGGACTATATGTTTTCAAATCCTTTGGGGAACAATTGTTGGATCATGTAGTAAGCCTCTGTTTCACTGTGTAAGTGACTGCAAACTGTTTCAAAGTATCTGTACCCATTTTGCATCCCCACCAGCAATGAAAGAGAGTTCGAGTTGCTCCACACTCTTGTTAGCATTGGTGTTGTCGTCTTTTGGATTTTGGTTATTCTGATAGGAATATGGTGGTATCTCGTGTTAATCTGCAAGTCCCTAATGACATCAGATACTAAGCATCTTTTCCTGTGCTAATTTGCCATGTGTGTATATTCTCTGCCACCTCTATGTGTTATCTGTTCAGATCTCTTACCCACTTTTTAACTGGGCTGTTTTCTTATTATTGAGTTTTAAGAGTTTTTTTTGTATAGTTTGAATACAAATCCTTTATCAGATATGTTTACAAATATTTTCTCACGTTCTATGGCTAGTCTTTTAACACACTTAAACTTTTCTAATTTTTTTTTTTTTGCAGGTGCAGTCTTTACATTTTATTAACCATAGAAGATACTTTTTTAATGAGTCTAATAGAGACATTAACTGTGCAAAAGCTGATGAGATATACAGTCTTAAATACAAGCACCAACACAGAAAGGATATTGTGTCAGTTCAGTTCAGTTCAGTCACTCAGTCGTGTCCGACTCTTTGTGACCCCATGAATCGCAGCACACCAGGCCTCCCTGTCCATCACCAACTCTCGGAGTTCAACCAAACTCTCTAATTTTTAAAGTATAATAGAATTTTAGAATTTGCAAAACTTGTTCAAATGTTGTATCTCATTGCATCCACAAAATTATTCTTGGATGTAGATGTTACAATGCCCTCATTAAAGATATAGACACAAAGAGGTGAGGTGATTTGATTCTGGTCACATAGGAGTTCAGGGTAGAGAGTAGAGAAGAGGGGAAAGATTTGCTTCGATCACTGGGATTTGGGGGCTGCCTGTGGTGTGCCGGCCCTGTGCTCGCTAGGGGCTACAGGGCTGTACAAAGTAACTTCCTCTACTCCCAGCTTGGCTGTCTGACTCCTGGGGATGTCAGCTCTCTGCTTGCGGTGATTCTGGTTTTCAGAGATCTCACATCTAGCATCCTCATCCCACATCTCTCAATGAGTGATGGGATTCAGGACAAGGCAGCCCAAATCATGCCACTTTGGCATATTGATTGTTTCAAATTAAAGTTAGGACAGCCAGTACAAGAAGGACACTCTGACCCTCCTTTGTTCTCCTGAAAGCAGGAAATAAATCTCTTATGTGAAAGGTAGCCTCCCTGCACAGGAGGAAGAGACGTCCTTCCCACCAGAGACAGGAATTTGAGACCCAGAAGGCTATGTAAACAAAACTTGAGACCCAGAAGGCTGTGTAAACAAGACTTGTAACTTCTTCACCAATTCACTACCCCAAGTCCACACTTCTTTATCTTGCCAATTCTTCACAAATGTATTGTTTATACATTTTATGCCTGTCTAAAATGTATAAAAGCTGCCTGCTTTGGTCACTTCTTTGAGTTTCATATTTTTTAATGAGCTCTCATATGTACTGAATTAAATTTGGTTTTCCCCTGTTAATCTGTCCTATGTCAATTTAATTAGTAGGTCAGTCAGAGAACATAGACGGAAGGAGGGAATTTTCCCCCCATCCATGGGGTAACTCTCTCCACCAAGACAGCCCGGGGTGTCTGTGGTCTGGATCCCATTGGTGTGAAGCTACTTTGAGACAAAAGGGTTCAAATTTTTTTTCCAGAGTCCAAGGTGATTCCCCTTGAAACACCCTCTCCTCCTTTGGCAAAATGAACAAACAAGCAAACCACAGCAAACAATACCAAAGCGAAACGGTGAGCCCTCTCCCTGGGAGCTGACATTACTGCATTTTGGCTCATGTGTGAGTGAGCACATCTTCTAGGGGGTGTTGATCTCCATCTCACTCCAGTCTCAGTCCTTCCAGAGATGGGAACCACACTTTGAGAGTCATGGCACATGGGGTGTGTGTGTGTGTGCTCAGTCCTGTCCAACTCTTTGCTGACTGTAGCCCGCCAGGCTCCTCTGTCCGTGGAATTTCCCGGGCAAGAATACTGTAGTGGGTTGCTATTTTCTACTCCAGGGGATCTTTCCGACCCTGGGATCGAACCAGTGTCTCTTGTGTCTCCTGCACTGGCAGGCGAATTCTTTAACCCTGCACCAGCTGGGAAGTTCCATGGCACATTAGGAAGCTGCCTAAACTCAGTGTATCACTAGCGTAGTAAAGGAACCATGATATACAGACGATACCTCTGTACTATAGAGAATCCCAATGAACAACACCCATGTACAGGGACCCCATGCCAACTTCTGCCCACCAGGATGCTCAGGTCCAGCCTAAGGCAGCGTCAGGGTCTCCAGGCTTGCATCTTTCCCAAGTCTAGAGATTTTAAGTTCCCTTTTTTCTTGCTCTTGCTGAATCAGATTAAATAAAGACAGCATTAGCAGCACAAAGAATTTAATGAAGTGGTTAATGGTGTGGGTGATGTCAACAGGAATTTGGCAGCATCTGTGAGGATAATCTGAGAGAAATAATCAAGAGTTGACAACCCTTCTTTCAGAAAGCAAAATTGCCTGGTTCTGGTTATACCAGTAGTTATTGGCTTCCCTGCCTGCAAAAATGTCACAGTAATACCAATGGGGTTGTTTACACAAGTGGAAAAAAATCTGACTCCTTGATAACATGTTTCAGTTGCAACCCCTTTAATGACACTCAGAGGCCTTCCAGTAAGACAGAAATTTCCTCCAAACTAAGGGAGCAGTTGTCCGGAAACAGTGCCCTTCCTCACTAGGGTTATTTATGTTCATTGGGCTAATGGTTTTTGTCCAGTAATACATTTAAATTGCTTTTCATTTTACAGTTATGCTTTGCTATCACATTTCAGAAAGTGGCTTCTCTTCCTCTGTATAGCTGGCAATTTCCTCAAGTACACGATGACAGCATTGTCCTTTTGAAGTCATTTGAAATAGACTCGGTCTCAGCCATCTCTCAGGAGAATATTCTCTGGCTGATCATCATAGCCAAGTGGAAAGTACAAATGAACTCGGGCTGTCTGGTCCTCTCTCTCTCTGGTTCCCTGGAGGCCCTGCAGCAGGTGATGGCGAGCCTGTTGATCTGGGATGGAGCCCAACTTTCAGAACTCTGACGTTATTTGAGAAATAGGCCCCCAGCTCGAGTGTGAGAAGTGCAAGGATGGAGAGGAGACACTGCAAATGATTTATAAACTGAGTCACACTTGGTATGGATGACAAAGAAGAGAGGGCTCTGTAGAAACGAACACAATTAGGTTTGTAGCAGAGATTGTTCAGTTCAACTGACAGCTCATGGGGCAGTTGGGGAAAAAAAGTCGTCTTTAAAATCTAGGGGGAAAATGGTGGATCAGGCTGTGAAATAAATCTGAAGCACATATATAATTATATTCAAATATATGGGGTAGTAACTGTGATATAAGTGCTATATTAGCTTTATTTAAAAAAAACAGAAGTAAAAATTTACATGAAGATGGATCACACTTTTGCCTGATTTTCAATCTGAGAACTATGTGTATATTGTAAGTTTTGAAGGTACAGGCATACCTCACTTTATTGCATGCCACATATAATGCAATTTTTTATTTTTTTAACAAATTGAAGGTTTATGGCAACCCTGGGTCAAACAAGTGATTTTTCTCCAATAGCATTTGCTCACTTTGTGTCCCTGTCTCAGGTTTTGAAAGTTCTTGAAATAGTTTAAACATTTTCTTTATTGTTACATTTGTTACCATGATCTGTGATCAGTGACCTTTGATGTTACTACAATTCCCTGACAGCTCAGTTGATAATTAGCATTTTTTAGCAATGAAGTATTTTAAAATTAAGATATGTATATTTTTTAGACATAATGCCATTGCACATTTAATAAACTACAGTATAGTGTAACTGTAACTTTTACATGCACGGAGAAGCTGGAAAACTCATGTGGACTCACTTCATTGCAGTGGTCTGGAACTGAATCCACAATATCTCCGAGGTATACCTGTAATGGTTTAAGTTAATATGAGGTTAACATTCAAGTTTAAAAGTTTTAACCTTACTGTGGAGTTGACTGGGAAGCAAAGAAAAGGGACCAAGAATGTAAACGGCATTGCTCATCGGTAGCAGTTTCATTTCAGAAACCTTGGCTCTGCTCCAAGACGCGGAGGACTGTGGTGGCAGCCATTGCTCCTCGGCAGGGAAAGGTGAGCCCTTGGGGAAAATCTGCTCCCTGCTCCGTGAGGCGGGCATCTTCCAAGGCCCGGCCCGCTGTGCGATCTTGCCACTTGGTTGGCTCTACCTTGTCTGTGACTGTAGGAGAGGGCCTGCTCTTCCCCAGGAGTACTATTCATCAGCTAATTCATGACTCCGTTCATCTTGCCACCACCAATTACTGACGTTGCTCTCTGCAGTCGGCTCAAAAGCTGGGACAGACTCTGTCTAAAATAGATAGTTGGCTGAGGAGCAGGTGGTGGTGGTCGTGGCAGGCAAGAATGTCACACCAAGGCAACTCGGAAGGGAGAAGTGCACACCCGGACCAGACAACCATTTGTTTTTTAAAAGAAGGCATATGGAATATTGGATGTGTGGGTAGGAGTGAAAGAGGAACCCTAAAATAGTAATTCACATGGATAAATGCCCAAACACAGAAGAAAAAGATCTTGGTCTGATTCCAGTTTGAGTGGTGTTCCTAGGGAGGACTGTGGCATGCTTTAGAGACAACCCCTCTGCATTCTCTTTCAAACTTCATTGCCCATCTGGTGGGCTGGTGCAGGTGTTTGAAGACCCTTGTCTGTTGTTGCTTCAATCACAGTCCTCAGCACACAAGTGCTGCTCAGGAAATGTTGCTTCATATGTGACCCATTCCTTTGAAGTCAGATCTTTGGGATGTAGGGCTTCCCTGGTGGCTTAGATAGTAAAGAACCTGCCTGGGGTGCAGGAGACCCAGGTTTGATCCCTGGGTAAGGAAGATCCCCTGGAGAAGGGAATGGCTACCCACTCCAGCAATCGTGCCTGGAAAGTTCCATGAACAGAGGAGCCTGGCAGGTTACAATCCACAGGGTTGCAGAGTCGGACATGACTGAGCGACTAAAACATGTACACGATACTTTGGGATGTGGGGAGAGGAAGACCAATGAAGACTTTTAGCAACACAGATCCCACTGACTTGAGTATTTGGGGGTCACAGAGAGACAGCTGATGAACTTTAATTAAACTCTTTAAACTTCCGAATTCAGACACTAATTACAGGGCAGTTTCCATATCTAAGAGACAATTTAATTCCTAAAGTAGATGATTTGGAGTTAAAGGATTCTTTTAACTATTAATCCCTAAAATGGGAATACTGATTTGGGTGTGCTGAGGTAAATGTTTAGTTTGCAAAGGAAAGGCACAGCTTTCAGTACATAGGAAGTAATCCTGAAGGATCCTAGATAAGAATAGGTTCTTCCTGTAGTGAAGTTCTCTTGAATGGCTGAGGACCAGCAAAAGATTCACTTGCCCAATTGAGATCCAAATTGAAATGGTGGCAGAACACATTAAAAACGAGAATTTTTTCCCAATAGACCCATGGAGAAAGGCATTTGTTCAGTCACTCACCCAGCCATAAAAACCTTAAAGATATTCTCAGTGGGGAAGAAAGAAGGGGAAAAGAGAAAACAGCTTTTGTGAGTGGACAGTGTGGAAGTGGGAAGATGTGCTGTTTTAGCAAGATGCAAGAGCAGGGACTCAGGTGGGAAAAAGATACACAGCCCAGCAAGAAGGAAAAGAAAGTGAGGGAACCCTACTATCTGGCTCCAGGATCACTTCTCTAACCCTAAAGCAATCAGTTCTCCAACCCTAAGGACTGCAAGGAGATCCAACCACTCCATCCTAGAGGAGACCAGTCCTGGGTGTTCACTGGAAGCACTGATGCTGAAGCTGAAACTCCAATACTTTGGCCACCTCATGTGAAGAGTCAACTGATTGGAAAAGACCCTGATGCTGGGAGGGATTGGGGGCAGGAGGAGAAGGGGACGACAGAGGATGAGATGGCTGGATGGCATCACCGACTCGATGGACATGAGTTTGGGTGAACTCCGGGAGTTGGTGATGGACAGGGAGGCCTGGCGTGCTGCGATTCATGGGGTCGCAGAGTTGGACACGACTGAGCAACTGAACTGAACTGAAGGCTGACTGCTTAAACTGTGCTTCTCGACCCTACGATTTCTGATATCCTTAGGTCATTGTGCCAAGGCTGTTTATGTGCTTTCTAACTGCACATTAGTTCTGGAATCAGTGTAGCTGGGAGGTTCCATACCCTGGGACATACATTATATGCTGTAACATGAATCTTCCTCAGAGATCTGATAAATTAAAAGAATTTTATTCTTTCAAAGTAGAACAGGGAATTCCCTGCTGGTCCAGTGGTTGAATCTGTGCTTCCACTGCAGGGGCAGTTTCAAACCTTGGTGGGGAAACTAAGATCCCACATGCCATTAAAAAAAAAAAACAAAACAGTACCACACACCCATTTTCTTAGTCTTCAGAATGCAGATTATGAAGTTCCCAGGTGGCTCAGATTGTAAAGAATCTGTCTGCAACGTAGGAGACCCAGATTTGCAAAATCCCTGGGTTGGGAAGATCCCCTGGAGAAGGGAATGGCTACGCACTCCAGTATTCCTGCCTGGAGAATCCCAAGGACAGAGGAGCCTGGCGGGCAATGGGCATGAGTTCGCAGAGTCAGACACAACTGAGTGACTAACACTCACTCTCCAGTGGTTAAGACTGTGATTCCACTGCAGGGGGCACAGTTTCAATCCCTGGTGGGGAACTAAGATCCCACATGCCATTAAAAAAAAAAAAAGTAGAACAGCATCAAACACCCATTTTCTTTCTTAGTCTTCAAAATGCAGATAATCAAGTTTCGCATGAATTTGTATGTAACTTCTTGCTGTTTGTTGTCCATGCCCAAGTTCATTTGTATTGCATTTCAGTGGACCAATTCTAACCCCAGTAGACCACACACCCTCAAGCCTTGTTGGTGCTTAGCAGCTCCAACAGCAGGCATCCATCACAGAACTGAGGAATGACTGGATTGTTGGAGAGCATGACAGCAATTTAATGGACATACCATATGGGTAGAAAACTCTTTTGGAGCTAAAACAAGTCAGGTGAACTAATTTTTATGGGTTTTGAAACAGAGAAGTAGATGAAGCACTGCTTTTATTGTATTTATTTTTATAAATAAAAATTGCACATTGTATGTGCACATTGTATGTGCACATTGTATGTAATTTTTGTATGTATACTGTATACTGTTTGTAATTCTATTGTATTTATTCTAACAACACAGTTTTGATTTTGACTGACATGCAATACAGTTTTAATGTAGGTGAGGCTGGGCTTCCATGTGTTAAATACTTCATATTCTACTTACAAGAAGGGTTCAGTTTTTGAGAACTTGTCAAAAATATCTTTTATTTTTAATACACAGCTATAAATACCTAAGCCAAGATACAGCAATGGGAGAAGTAAAAATTTTAAGTTATTTTATAAAAGGTCATCTAAATTTCTCCAGTATTCATCTCAAAGATTGTATCTTTGAGGGAAAAAATTTCAAATTATATCAGTATTGCTTTTCTATTCAATATATTTCAAACAAATGCTTCATATTAGATCGCAAATTATTAGCTATTTTTGCATCTACTAAGTATACTGCTTTTAATGTATTTTCAGTGCCTTCATATTTTATTTCTGGAAGATAAGAATTTTTATGTTTAATATGTCTTTCATAAGCACAACAGATATGATGTCCAATAGTAGAAAAAAATCAAGACATACTCAAGTATATTTCTTGGGAGTATTTCCACTCTGGCATTAAAACCATTTTGATTTTGGCTTTAAAACCACTTTTAGACACTGAACGTTTAAAGACCTGTTCGTATGAGCTTTCCCTCTCTCCCTTTCATTCTCCATCGTTCTCAAGAAACTTTCAATCCCCATTTTTTCGTCTGACTCTGCAATACACAATCCAGAGACAAAATGACCTTTTGTGAAATTCTCTAGGGTAAGGAATCTCCAAGTAGCTGAGCCTTAAAGTAGGAATTATCATTTTATCTCTTCCAGCAAAGGATTTCACTTTATGCTTTAATTTCTGGCCTGTTGACCCAGGATTGCAGATTTTTTAAGTCTTTGGGAACCTGCCTTCTAAAGTTGATCGAAAATTTTGTCTCTACTTTTCCCTTACAAGTCTGGGAGAGAAAATGTAGTGGGGATAGGGTTGCAGAGAAATGTAAAGGACATAGCAAGTTAATAAAAGTTTTATATGGTTGTAAGTTTTAGCATTTGGGCCTTTTTTGACATTAACTAGAAAAAAAATCATAGAAAGCATGACCTAAATAAATAACATGTTATGAAAAGCCATCTTTGATTACTAAAATCTGCTTAGAGAGTGTAAATTTACAAAGGTCAAGTACAGAGGTACCCAGTGTTTTTTAAATTTCAAATGACCTTCACTTCAGCACCGCGTGGGTCATGGATTTCTTTTGCTTTGGACAAAAAACATACTTTTTGAATTGTGAGGTGATACATAGAATGAATATTTGTGTATATCAAAATATTTGCTTTTAAAGACTGTATCTGAAGTATTTATACATGAAATCACACTTCTGGGATATGCATATCTCAGTTGGGGAATGAAATGGTGGAAAATGGGTGAAATACAGATGAAATAGGAACTGAGGACATACCGGTACTTGATGCAGGGTGATGGGCACATGGAATTCAATATGCTAACTTCTCTGCCTTTGCATCTATTTGAAAATTTCCGTATTTCAAAAAGGTGAGGTTTCTGATACATTGTGATTAACAATTTTACCTTCATTCAGTTTGCATGAAATGTAGTATTAGTTTTAGCTTTTACTGGTAAGAACCATGTTACTGTTCCTTTCAACAAATTTCACGTTCTACGCAAAAGGACAGATGTAATTATATACGTAGGATCATAAAACCACACACGTGGGTATATTGTCATCCTTTTTTCTAACTCAACTTATATTCTTTGGCATGGTATTCCCCCTAATATACTTTATTCTCGATAATGCAAAGGAAGTGCACTGAGTATTAGAAAATATAATTCATTAGGCAGACTGATCTTATAGAAAAATCTTAACAGTACTACATACACAAGTATGAATTAGCTATGTGAAATTAACCTATTATTATGTGAAATCTCCTGAAACACCTTACCCCAAGGTTATCAGGGCCTTAGAAGTTCATTTTGAAGATTAAGTTATACTTAGCATCTCCTTTGAATACACCAACATATCAACGTTCAAGTTGGAATAAATATAGGTAACTATTACCACTTAATGGGCATTTCTGTTACAATGCCCCACACCAACATATTCATATATATTGCCTTTTTATCCCAGTAGTGGTGTTAAGAAGGTATTATTACCATCATTTAGGTAAGTGAAGTGTGATTCAGGGAGGTTAAGAAACCTAGTGGTAAATGGGTGGACCCACACTTTGGAGCCCAATCTGTCTGAATGCAAACAGCTGTGACATAATCATACTATATATGGATTTGGGTTGGCCAAAAAGTCTATTTGGGTTTTTCCATGTTATAGAAAAACAGAAATGAACCATTTGGCCAACCCAATATTTATACCGTTTGTGCTCATGTGGACTCATGTGCCATTCCAAAGGGTTAAAAAAAACACAACCCAGGATATCCAAGGTTTTAGGTCTCAGGAACATCCTATTCAGCAAAGTTGAGGTCTGTGTTTATACTACTGTCTTAATGGTACTATTCCAATCATTATACTGGTTCGGGGAAAGACAGTGTGCTTAGGTCACACTTTCCAAGGCGGCTCTTCTGCACGTGGACTGAAGCGTTCTTCCTTCTGTAGGGATGACCTCTGCTCTGCATGTTAGGGAAAGCAACCAAGGCTGCTCAGACAGTGGTGGATCTCAGGTAGAGTTTCGAGGAGACCGTCATATGACATTCTAAAATAGCTGAGAGGTCTTAACTTGTATTAAAGTATTTTCCTTACTAGTTTTTAGTGGAAATGGTATACTGAAGGCATATACATGATGGTCAGTAGTTTGAACCAAAAAAAAAAAATATATATATATATATTTAAATAATATCTTTAAAATATTTCAAATTTTTATTAAATATTTTTATTCAGTTTTAAGATCACAGTTAAAGTACTTTAGCATGTTATACACATGACTTACATGTGCAATTTTTAGAAATATCAAATTAAGTATAAGATTTTGAAGAAAGAAATTATATAAATGTGTATATTGACTCTTACTACACATACATCTAAGAAAGCAATAATTCTGTTGTACCATTAAGTGGAAATCATTTATTACATGGCATGTTTACACCAACTCTAAAGAGAACCAAGCCAATTTCTGAAAGCAAAAAAATGAGCGATTCGGTCATGCTGAAAACTGTCAACAGACTTAAGATCCGGTGGTCAAATGAAGCTGTGGTTAATTTTTGACAGGTAAGTAAGCAATTCAAACCTGTAAGAAAAGTTCATAATCTGGTATGTGGAATCTCAGGTGGTTTTTATTCCTTTCTGACAAATTCCTGAGAGCAAGACTTGTTTAGTGCTAATGAAATGAGAAAAATGTTGCCAAGCATATGCTGAGCTCCAGATCACAAACCTCCCCTCCCCCAGTTCTGCTGCTAGGAGCTGAGGCACTAACGTGAGGTGGCAGGGGACGTGACCACCCCTCCGGGGCGGCAAAGGAAGGTCACTGTTCGTCTGTGAAACATGCGCCTCTGTGATTTAGGTTAGAGCTTGTGAGGTAAGACTTGCTGTGCGGAGGGAGGGCATGGAGGCATTGAATTAGGTCTGTGTTACTCGGTAACCACTTCTGGCCCAAGTTATTAGAAAATCTTTGGAAAAGAGTAGTAATGTTCACAATAACTAGGTTCTGTGCATAAAAATCAATTTAAGGGCAGGATCAATTTTGACCACTGGCTGCAACAAGAAAACAGTGGCCAGCAAAGTTCTAAGCACAAGGTTTCTTTTCAATTATTAGTATAAATCATACCACCACAAATACAATTTGGCCATGAGAGGAAGCTTTTTTGTGTGTGTGAAGAAAATGTATATTTATGCATTTTTAAGGAACGCATGGATGAAGGTGTGTGAGGGGAATCAAGCGGATCTGCCTTGTTTACTCTTTTGTTGCTTCTTTTTCTATCATGTGAGGAAGATGATGTCACCAGTGAAAAGGACAGGATTATGTAATATGGGGTGTACTAAACTTCACTATCGTTTCCAAAATGAAAGTAAAGCAGTTCATCAAATCCTGACTACTTCACCAGACAGATCTGTTAAGATGAACTGAAAACTGTTTCTTTTTTTTATATTGTAAGTATGATGTTAGTCGATCTAAATAAGATACTTTAAAAAAAAAAATCCCCAAACTCCAATAAAAACAAAATCCAAATCTAATTCTTTGGGAATACTTGTATAAATAAAAGCAACACCTAATTAACAATTAGTACACTCTTTACAAGGTGCAAAAACAAGGTCCTATGTGGGGAAGGCTAAATTTTAATTCCCACCTAGCAGTCACTCTGAATACTTTGTAGGTCAAATGTAAAAGCATTGGCTTCTGCTGCCCATTTTCAGCAACACATTGTTCTCTCTGGAGAAGGTGGTTTGCGAGTCTAAACACTGCAGTGGAAAATAGTGGCACTGAAGGTGGAAGCAAAAAAAAGACAAACTTTGGAAACAGGACTTACTGAAATTAACTGTTAAAGCCGAGGTAGCCCATTAGGGTTGGCCTTATCTGAGGGCTCTGTGGAGCACTGCAATCAAAGGTGAGCCTCCTCACAGCATTGCGCACACCCCGACTCTCCCTTTACAAATGATGACTCCAGGCCTTGCATGAATTCCTTTTCCCCGGTGAAGTGGCGCTGTTTCCCCTTTGCTGTATGGATGCCGGCCTCCAGCTGCTGGTCTTCAGGACACAGAGGATTCGTACAGTAGTTAGCAGGCAGCATGGTCCCACTGCTTCACATTAATGCCAAACGCCAAACTTGGAACAGACTTCCTTGATAACCCCCAGCCCTCACCCCGTGCTGCATAAACAAAACATGTCATTCGGTTTTCAGCTTACTCCTAGTGCTGTTATCGATTTACAATTTGCTTGAGATTTTACATAGGTGCAAACATTTCCATATGATGAGCCAAAGACTACAGAGTGCAAACAAAATTTTCTAGGACTCAGTCAGGGTAGCATCTGACTTGATAAGAGAACGACGGGGATTAAACAAGTTGGATTCTGAATAAACAGACTAGTTCAAATGCTCCTTTTTGTTCATAGTGTTCCATCACTTTTTTCCTCTGCAGCAGTTTTAATGGCAGGAACTAGAATAACAGTGATAACATGGGGATGAGTTCAACATGGGTTTGAGGGGGCATTGGTAGAAAGCTCATCTGATGGAATTAAATAAATATATTTCCAATACTTGAGGGGAAAAGACTGTCAGGATTATGAGAGTATGACATATCCTTTATAAAAAAGGGGGCTTTAATTAATTAGCAACTTTGATCTAAAATCTGGGAACTAACTTAATTTGGGGTTAAGAACCTGTATCTTCAATGTAGCTGTAGGACATTTTTCTTTTTCCTTATCTCAGTATAGTTATCCAAACAAATAAAAACTTAAAAAGGATGTCTTACAGTATTTTCTTTCTTTCCACCCAGCTTCTTGGAGCTGTAGCTTCAGTTACTATTATATACTCTACACACTTCAAAATTACATAGGAAAATACCCAGAATAACTAAATAAATAAAAGGCTAAAGAAAACTGGAACAGTACTGCGTCTCCATCTGAGACTGATCATCCACTTCCAGCATTACAGAGAAGGGCTAGGACAATTTTTTTTTGTTTTTCAAAAGATTTATATACAGGTTTGAATCCAGAAATTAAGGTTAAAAGCATAAATATTGATAATTTCAACTAGATTCAGAATGGTTTCAGAAAGATATGATACAACAATTTAGAATAAAACAAAGCAGAAGAGCATCATATTTTGGTTTGCTTGAGATATACATAAGGTGCAACAACTTTTTCTCGAGGATGCTTGTGGGACAAATGTTAGTGTAGATGGTGTTTGCTGGCAGATTAAGGTACACACCATAGCAATATGATTTTCCAAAATAAAAAAGAATGCAAGAAGTGAAATGAAAATGATAAATGGGGGGAGGGTTACTACATGTTGGTCTGAAATACTTGTGCTAACAAATGTTATTACCTGAAAACACCAACACCCTTCTCCAGTGGATTCAGGGCATGAGAAAAGCACTATTATTGAAATCAAGACTTTGCTCAGAGAAACAACAAGGCGAGTGTCTAGAGGACTATAAAGCTTTGCAGGATTTCTGCTACTCTCAGTGCCTAACCGCTTAAAAATTAAGCATTTCTACAAAAAGTTTTTTTTTTAAAGTATCTGAAAACAGTCATATCCAGTAGGTTGCCCTCCACCCCCACCCCTGCCTAAGGGAAAAGCCACTGAGGTTTAGGAAAAGCAGATCAAGTAAGATATATTAATCACATAGAAAAAAGTAATCATTTGTTTCGCTTCTTTTTAAAAAAAGGTCCCATGAATATACAGCAATCTCTTAAGGAACTCTAGTGAAATGTAATCGGAGGACTGGAAGGAAGGAGGGGGCTCTGGCAAAAATAGATCTATTCTAACGTGTTCTAGAGAATAATAAGTTAGTACCATTGTCAAGGTGCATGTTCTGCACCAAAAATTTTTTGATTTTTAATTGTTTTTGGATTTTAGCTAATAATTTTTACATCACTGCTAGCAAGTGGGCCAAAGACTCCAACAGCCACCAACACTAGGACCCAGCAATTTTTAAACATTTACTTTGTGTTTTGAAATTTAGAAAATATTAATAAAACAGCATCATAGTAAAAACATTATGCTAAAATCTGGGGCTGCTCACCTGATTTATGTCTATGTGAATGGGGTTAAGTTTTTAATCTCTGATTAACCTTACTTACTACTTCCATCTCCCTCCATGTTCACAAAGAATATGTATTTTTGAGGACACCATTCCAAAGTTCTGCTGCCCTCTTTAACTGCTTTAAAGAAAAACCCCCATTCTCTCTATCCTTTTTCAATTCTGTTAGTATGGTGTACATATTTTCCAGCACCGAAACTGAAGTAGTATCTACAACCGTGAAAAGCTAAACCTAGTCAGTACTAATAGAGTCATTTTTTGTATGGCTATTAGGTCAAATTACGATTAGAAAAAAAAGTCTTCATTACAATTCAGTCAAGTATAAATAAGAAAGCTAGATAAAACCTTGTAAACGGTCACCATTTAGAGAGCTAATTCAAAAGCTTCAAACTCGAACTAACACTATCAAAATTCCGCCAGTTTGAAAACCAATAAAAATTATTGCTGGAATCCAATAATTAAAATTTGGTAGTTTGTGCTGTGATGCAAGAGTGGGGAAATACTTTGTGCTATGGAACAAATACCCTGTAAAATGTGTAGCCGCCGACTAATTCTGATTTATCACTTTGCATCTGTTGCTAAGAAACAAGACACTGTGAACGTCAGGCGGTGGAGTCAATATGCTGGATGTTCTAAGCCAGTTAATCCACTTGGCACTGGCATATGTATGGTTGGTTTTCTGTTCAAAAGCAACAAAACACAAAAAAGAAGCAGGAAACTTGCAGGTGGATCTATGACTGCGAGTCCCACTGTGGTCAGGCACACCTCCCTCACCATTTAACTCAATACCTCCGTAATCACAAAAACTCAAAATGGCTCTAAAAACCTGCTGTGCCAATTAGGCTGTGCATAGCAATTGCTACCCGTCCAGTCTGTCTGGGATGGATGTAAAAGGTCTGTAGCTCAAAGTCCACATGAGGTGAGTGTCTTCAATGTGTTCAGAATAGTGAAGTTAATACTAAGGTCACTTCTGAATAATAGTTTTTTTTTTTGTTTGTCTGTATGAACGATCCATTGGTTACTCAGACCCCTGTGTAGAAAATAAAAAGAATCCTCAAGGCATGAAAACATTTGTAATCTGCAGGACTTTTCCCCTGTCTGGGAAAATATTTGCCACAATTTGCCCCAAGCAAATTCTTCTTGGTCACTCAAGGCTAAGAAAAAAAAAAAAATTCAGCTTGCAAGAATTGTAATTTTTTTTTCCTCTCTTTCTCTTTTTGCCAGCAAACTACCACTCTGGTGGCAAATATAAAAGTGCAGGATATAGGGACCACGAGGCCGAGCATACACCGCTAACAATGGTACATCTGCCTGCCCCTGCTGCTTGGGAGTCTTTGAACAGGCATTTTAATATTATTCTACAATATAAATGTAGGTATAACCTATTATATAAACCATCTTAGAACTTAAATCTCCATGTACAAAAAAGACTAGGAATATCTAATAATAACTAGTGCAGTGCGTCAGTTTTTGCTTTTTTTGTTGTTTTTTTGTTTTTGTTTTGAAAGAATAACTAGGTAATATATGAAACTAGTTTCACACTCTCTGGTTGGTAAAAGAGATGCTGGATGAGCTACAGTAAAGGCAGCCTTTTACCAAGTTACCACCTGTTACCATCAAAAGCCTTCAATAGAAAGCAAAGCTCTAGATCATCCTGTTTCTGCTCAGTATCAGACAGATCACATCACCCTCAAAGATTCTGGGTTCTGAGAGAACAAAACTGGCCCAGGGTGCCAACTTCTGCTTCAAGTGAATCTGGGCCATGGAGGGCAACAAGCACTTGTTTGCAGTCTATTTTCCACCACATGGACTCACTAGCATCCCTCGGTAAAGACAAGGCTAGGGTAGTAGGTAAAGCACAATGTTTTACAATTAAAGGGCGCTTCACTGGTCAGCGCAGGAAATAAGTACAGGAGCCTGTGGCATTTCTTTTGGCTGTCCATCATGGGTGAGTGGAGTTGACCTCTGACCTCTGTAAAACAAGAGGAAAAGAGAGAAATCACTTATTGAGAGTATGTTATTAGAAATAAGAGAGGATGATGAATGACCAACAAACGCTTTCCAATATATCTTGTTTAACAGATGCTACTGCCATACTACTTACGCCTTTTAATTAAAACTGCTTTAAAGCATCTTTATGTTTCTTTTTTAAGGGTTTCTTATCTCAGTTCCTCTCACACAACTCAACAACACTCTCTGCCCTCAAACAAGCACCTCCGCTATGTAGAGATAAAACCCGAGGCACCAACAAATTTGGGGAAATTACCTAAGAAGTAGAAAACTTTCAGTCAAGGGTGATGGTTTCAGGATGGCAATGTTCCTTTGGATCTTCTTATACTAAAAAAGAACACATTCCTTTCCTTGACTTGACCAAGGGGGAGGCTATCCTATACTAACTGATAACCTTCAGACTCATTTCTTGATATACAATAATAGGCCCAATTTCAAAATTTAAGGCCAATAAAAGGGTCAGCCTCTGCAAAGAGAGGTGAACTGTGACTGAAAAATGAATGAAAAGAAAACAGTGATGCTCTCCTCATGAAAGAGAAGTCTCAAAGGCATATGGAGGGAGAGTGTACAGGGAAGAAGGGGAGGACCAACTCTGAATTTCAGTGTGTGAGAAAATTCAGTCATCTTGAGCCAAAATCTACACATATGGAGAAAGAACTCTAGACAAGACGTTAAAAATTCATGGAAATGCTTATCATTTGGATTGGATCTACATCAAATAGTTTATTTTTATTTTTTTTAATGAGTAGGAAGAAAAATGCCACTTGCTTCATGGTTATAAGAACATTTCTTGGTAGAGTCTACAGAGCCTCTCATTCTAAAAAGACAGGATGGGGCACATCTGTGACATTTCCTAACAGGCTTCTCGAGCCTCAGTAAGGCAGATGCACCGCTGAAAATACGGGGGCATGCAGCAATGTCTTCACTGGATTGACCACTTTAATACAGTATCTTTAGATTATGCGAAATAAGAGGAGCAATTTTAAAATTCAAACTGTGTCTCTCCATAACTATATCCAAGTTTCTTTCTCTTGGTGCACAAAAAAGAAAATTAATATAGATATCTATAAATGCAACATTTTGGGATTTCAGAATCTAATGATCAGTTATCTTAAGATATAGGAATTTTTTAGAAAAACAAAACGTGTTATAATCAAACCTCTGGATTAATCTGTTTATTCATGTGGGGATGCTTAAGAACCAACTGTTCAATATGTCCAACTCTTTGTTCAAGAAAGATGAAATTAAAATGGTATTTACTTTTAAGATTGAATATGTAACAATATTACAAAAGCCAAAAATATTTTAATAAGTATTGGAAAAGGCAACATACAAAGAAAAAAAGTGAAAGATGAAGAGTACAGTAAAAAAAAAAAAAGACATCAAGGGGGAGAGAGAAATTGGGTTGATAGCCCAGCTTGTGTGTGCACGTGCACGCTCAGTCGCTCAGTCATGTCCGATTCTTTGTGACCCCATGGACTATAGATTCCCAGGCTCCTCTGTACATGGAATATTCCAGGCAAGAATACTGGAGTGGGTTGCCATTTCCTACTCCAGGGCATCTTCCTGACCCAGGGATCAAACCCACATCTCCCCCATCTCCTGCATGGGCAAGCAGATTCTTGACTAGTGAGCCCAAGTAGAGGTATGATGTGGCTGCCACCAAGAGGTGGCTCCAGTTCCCAGGGGCAGGTCAAGTGACATTCCTCAGGACTCTCTAGGACAGGACGGATGCTTGCATAAGCAGCATTCTTGAGCAAATGCTAAGACACAGGGGTTCAAAGACTTGGATTCAGATCCTGACTTGGTTTAGCTGTGTGCTGTTGGCGAGTTAATTAACTGCCTGTACCATCATTCAAATGTAACTAAAAAAGATGCACCTGGCAGAGCTAATTTTAAGAATAAATTTAATGAGCTTCTGTTCTTATAAAATTTCTAGTAAATAAATAGGCTCTCAACAAAGGTTAATTTCAATTTCCTACTTCCTGTGGTTTATAAAACTGTTTGTCTATGTTGGGTTTCTGAACCCAATATTAAGATTTCTTGTGACAAGAATGCAAGTAATATATATTTACCCCTAACTCTGTGGACCACCTTTTAAATTATGAACTAGGTGATCCTGAAGCAATAATTAATTAATGTGCAACCCAGGTACAATTACGTTAAGCCTGTCCATGGAGGGAAGGCTGGTAACTCTGCTTTAACAGGTAAGGGCTAGAGTTACAACTAACATTCCCCAGGAGGAGCTAGCTGTCTTTCTGGATGTTAAGAACACTAACCATTTATGTTGATAGTGAAAACTCTAATAAGCAATATTATTCTTTCCAATGGGATGTGTTAAACAAAAAAGAAGAACTTCTACTCAAATCATTTTTTCCTGTGCCTCTTAGATAACTTGGGTAGTCACTCATTCATTTGACCATATGTCCAGTCATTCCTGATGTAACAGGAACTAAGGAAGTTGTGTACATGGAGAATAAAACTGGTGCTTTGCTTTCAAAGTGCAATGGAAGGAAGCAGACATCAAACAATAACTACAGCCCTGAGTGGCAACTGATCTAAGAGGGGTGTGTACAGAGATTGTGCAGGACTTCAGAGGAAGACTGAGATGAGGACAAAGGACAGACAGACTGAAGGAGGAGCAGCAGTTCACTGGGAAGGAGGATGTGCAAAGGCAAGAAGTGGGCTTATGTGGATGGGAGTAAGCAATTGCACATGAACACAGGGCAGCAAGGGAGGTAGAGGTGGGAGTGGAAAGGCTGCCGCTTTCTGCTGCACCGCAAGCCACGGGGGCAGGGGTGGGGGTGTGTAGGTTAACAGTGCAGAGGTGTGACCTGTCATGGCCCAGCAAGGGTGACTGTGTGGTCGCTCTTGCTGAGCTCTGAATTATGACCCCCCCGCCACTGAATTCTTATATGACCTCTTATTTCCACAATTTATGAGGGCACTTAATAACACGCAGGCACATATTTAATTCTTTGTGCATGCATTATGAGTTTGTCCTCTGTGCTCGACTGTGAAACGCCACAAGCAGAGAAATGTCTGTGTGTTATCCCCCTCAGAGACCTGAGCAGATTTTAACAATGCCTGTCACCATTCACTTGCTATTAGGCACTTGCAGTGTACACATGAAAAGGAATTTGACTTCTTGGAAATGTCTAGAGGCTATTTGTGAGGAAGTACTAGAACTGTAATATGATAGGTAAGAGCAAGACACAAAGAAAACTTTCATCAGGGCCTCCTAAACCTGCAGAATCCACCTGCAATGCAGGAGATTGATTCCTGGGTTGGGAAGATCCACTGGAGAAGGGAAAGGTTACCCACTCCAGTATTCTGGCCTGGAGAATTCCATGGACTATATGGGGTCGCAAAGAGTTGGACATGACTGAGCAACTTTCCTAAACCTGGATATGAAAGATGAAAGAGAATGGTGCCTGACCATTGTGGGTGGGTAAAGAAGTTGGGCTGGATTTCAAGCACTTCTGGGATGAAGACTGAAAACCTAAGAAAGGAACTCATCTGCGGGTAATCCATTTTGAATAAAAATATGAAATACCTGAATTTACAAAAGACTTTCTTACCTTCCCAAATGTTCCATTAAATAGCAGAACACTCAATTATATACTTAGAACTTGATAACTTTCTGTGGGGCTTTACTGAGTTCAGAAGGCTTTCACATCTGATCTCGTCTGATTCCTTACAACTGTGTGATTCTTTGGGGATATCATTATGCTAAATGGAGGATGAGAAAACTGAGGCCCAGAGAAATGAATGACTAATAAACACAGGTTGCTTAAGATAAATTCAGGCCTTGTGCCTGCCATGAGTCAGATGGTGAGATGCTCTTTTTCCCAAACCACACATTTCTCTTCCGCTGGAACCACTGACGCCATCCTCAGTGGGGGTGTTGCCATATGCTAGGCCTGGGACACTAGATTTATTCTATAGTACATCTCTATGAAAGGAGAACCACTTACAGCCATTGCACAGAAGAAAAAACAGAGGACAGAGAAGTGAATGCTCTTGCTCAAGGTCTTCCTTACAGTTTTCAGCTGACAGACGCTGCACTCAAACCCAGGTCTGAGACTTGCCTCTAAAACTCCAATGATTAGATAATACTGCTGCTCTCTGCTCTCTCAGGACTCTTCAGAAATGAAGCTTAGTCACAGAATAAACTATATTCAAAGTAAAATTCTTGGCTGGCGTACTCCCTTATATTTTCCCGCACGGCTAAATAGAAACACGTGGTAAACAATAGTCATTGTGGAAAGTATCACCAATCACATCAGAAGGGATGAGCTGGGTTTGCATGTTATGGTCTCCACCCATGTTCTGTGAAAGGGGTAAAGCTGAACGGGACCCCCAGGCCTCAGGGCAGCGAGGCTTCCCACCGCTAACCTGTGCACGTTCTCCATGGCGGCCACTTCGGCCAGTGCGGCAAGGCTGAAGAAGGCGGACACGGCCGGCATCTCTGGGGTGCTGCTCCGCGTCTCTGCGGCCTCCCTATTGTGTGAGCATTCATCACTGCAGCCTGTCTCAGTCACCTTAGGGAGACTCCTCTGCAGTTGTTCCCTTGGTTTGTCATCTGCATCGGAAGGGAAATTCATCATGAGAGAGGATCGCTCTGTTTTCTTCGGAGAAGGGACACAGAAAACTCAGTGCCAGACAATGTGAAATGAGCTAATATGCTTTCCTGCTCACTTCTGTCATCCATGGAATATTAAGGCTGTTACAGAATCTCTTCTTCCATGGGAATAAAACTTTTATTGAGCTCAGCTGCAACCACAAGCAGCATTATGCCCTGAAGCCGAGCAGAGGAGCTGTGTTTTATCCAAGGTCAAAGAATAGGTCAGTCTTGGACAGAGAGGGGAAAAATGGGCCTTGGTCAGAGTAAAACCCAAGGGACTTCTGCACAGGGGCCAAGGAATGCTGTAAAATGGCCCTGCAAAACTCAACTGACCAAATACTCTGATGACGCCACAGCACACCTACTACGCATGCTGAGTTACCAATACTTAGAATGGCCTAACTAATCCCAGTGAGATCCTACACTGTTTGTTTGTTTTGAAGACCTTCTGCAAGGGAGACAAAGGGCCTTCTGGTATTTGTGAAGAGGTGGCCGAAATGCTATACCAATACACGGGCTGGAAATGATTGCACTTCATTATGCAGCCCTTACAGATGAGGAGGAGGGGGAGGAATCCTCATCATTTTTCAAAAAACAGCTTACCTACAGAAAGTAACTGATAAAGGCTGTAAATGTCATATATTAGAACATGACAGTGCTATATGCTTTTCCACATAAAAGGGAATGTTTTCTAAAAACCTTTCACTCCTCCTACAAGCAAAACAGAAGCTATAACAACTTAAACAATATGAAAATGACAGAACAGAATCCAGAATGGATAAGGAAGGAGAGCAGAGCTTCTAGGCTAATTATCAGGAAAACTAGATTCTAGTCCTTACTCTACACTTAGTAGTTCAATATATTCTGAAACAAAATTCAACCTCTGTGAGCTTCACTTCCTATATAACAGTAGAACTAGGGGTCTTTAACATGCTTTAAGGTTTAACAATCTACATATGTAAAACACAAGTGCACAAAATCCACTAAGTGACTTCTAATTTCTATCTTACCATACAATGAGTCCACCAACTGGATTAACCTAAATCAGATATTTATAAATATCACCCTCAAAGATCATTCACTTAAAATTTTTTTTTAAGTGAATTTTTTTTTAAGGTCCATTCCTATGGGCCTTTGACCTTTTTCTGGAAACTGGATCTGGGGAGAGGAGGGAACACCTCCTTCAGCACTGATAGAATGAGATGCTGGAGGCACTGAAAGGCAGAAAGGCAACGGCTAACACCACTAATGCTCTGCTGGTGGAGCACCCCAAGACGTGAGGGGGAAGCACAGTGTCACTCTCCACACCATTCCTTAACCTGGGTCCCTCGAGGCAATTCCCACAGAGGCCGCCACACGGCAAACAGACCACAGGCCACAAATGAAAATGGAGAAACTCACTGTAAGTTAATATCTGGTTACCGAGTAGCCTAGAGAACCAAGAAATCGAGAAGCATTCTCAGGCTCCTTTCGTGGTCTGAATCAGCTGTATAGGATGTGTGGGATACTTGCTTTCTTAATTCGGGGGTTTACATACCTCATGATCTGGCTTGTAATGACTTAAATAGTGAACCAGGGACTAAGATTCATCCAGTACTTTTAAAAGTCTCAGATCTTTGGGAATTTACATAAGAATCTGTGGTTGTGCAAGCTGAGAAAGACAGGGCAGCTAACAGTACTAAAAGCTACCTTTTCTTCCTAGGAACTCTGGATGTGCTCTTGGGAAAAGACCTATGATTTTAACAGAGAGACCAGAACATGTATGTTTAGAAGTCTGCAGGAAACCAGTTCTCAAGGAGACCCGGAGAGAGAACCCACAGAGCAGACCTACTTTTCGGGGAGGACCCACAGTTGGCTTAGAGTCACTTTCTGGCCACTGAGGCCATGGTGGCCCCTTGCTTGCTCCGGTCCTTTCTGTCTAAGCACTTCCTTTTCTTACCCAAAGTGCCTCCTGCTGGTGACACCCGGCCATCTGCTGTCCTGACAAGGTGTGTGATCTTGGTTTTCCTTGCTTTTCTCTTTTGGCTGCCCACCAAGGGTTCTTGAGTTGTTGTTGGCTCTGGAGTGTTGGGAATGGATAGGGCATTTTTAACCTTATAAGCAGGCTCTGTGGTGTTTTTGTCTTCTGAAAATATGGCTGCAACAGGACAAACCATATACAGTTACACACAAAAACACAAGTGTTACTTGTAGAAGGAAACATTTCTAAATGTGCGACCTATTTGAACGAGAACTTAAAGTTTTCAAAGTACTGAGGGAAAAAAGAAATATTGACCATAATTTTAAACAAATATTTCTTTAAATATTAAGTACAGAATAGGATACCCTCTGTACCCCCAACAGAATACTGTACTAAGAGGCTAGTGGAGTAACATTTTCTAAGTGTTTGGATCTTGCAGGTTGTGGGGTGGATAAGTGTGTGTAAATATGAATAAACTGTGTCCCAACAGACAAGTCGCACACATGACCACGATCCCTATTTGAGATCCTTTTGACCAGCTAGTCTGGAGACTAGTCTACCAGATAAAAGAAGTTTCTTTCCTTCTGCGGATACTGAGGTTAAGTACGTGCTTCTTAAATTTACACTTTTATTTGTTTTCAACCTCCAGGTTGGACTGATGAGAAAAGAAATTGTCTGTGAGACCTGATCTTCTTTTATGCATACTGAGTGCATAATAGAAGGACCTGGCAAACACTGATGAAGCTAGCTCGTAATGAAACTCTCCCATTGGCAGAATTCAAGGACAAGATAATGTGCTTTAGGGAGATAATTTAATAAAGTACATGTCAGCGGAATTCCCTGAAATGTTAGTTTCAGGTTTTCTAATTGTAACATCAGCAAATCACTTAATAGCACGCACTTGTATCTTATTAGTCACTGTGTCAAGAGTAAGGAACACATTTGCCACCAAAGACCTTGCTCCCAGTTCAAATGGGTCAAGAATGCTGTGTCTCTTCGTTATTTATTTCCTTAGGAGTCTGTCCCTCTCCCTCCCCCTTTAATTTAAATTAAGACAGGAAGATGCAGATATGAGTACAAAAAGCATTTAGGAGTATTTCTTTGTAGTCAAGTTTCCTGACTGGGAGAAAGAGGCATCTTTCCATTTTTAACTGTCCAATCTCTTAAGACAGTTCTAGAAACTGTTTTTGACAAAAAGAAGGGGAGTGTGGGTCAGGAAATCAACTTGGAGGGCATCTGCAGGTGCTTATTAAAAGGTGGATAAGAAGGCAGACATTGGAAATAACACAGTATATGTAATGTAGAAAGACAAGCTAAAATAAAAGGAACACAGCACAAGAAATAACTCAAGGTGTGAAAAAATGCACTTATTGATATAAATACTTATATAGGCTTCATTTAAAAATTTTAATGTAGCCCCCTAATGGGTTTAGGTGCAGCCTTGAGAAAGGAGGCTACCAATCAGTAACAATTTTGCCCTTAAGCATTTGAAACCAGGCTTCCTATTCCAAACAAGTGGGATATCATTTCAATCACATCAAGAGAAACAATGTAAAAAGCAGAAATCATATCATGATTTGTGGCTTGGTCTTGCTATATTATTGCATAATAGACATCTGTGTGTGGACAGGCTTAAGATAACAGTTACTTAAAAACAAACAAACAAACAAAAACTATTTGGCAATGCTCCCAAACATATTTTCAAGCAAGTAATTAAAAATTAGGAAGAAGGATCCTTTTAAATTATAGATCTGATCAGGTCAGTTGTGGAATATTGATACTTTGCAGTTAGCTTCACATAGGCCAGTGGTGGTATATATGCATTAAAAAAAATTTTTTTTTAGTTTAAACTTCAATGAAAGCTACCAGCAAAATAAAAAGATAATTTGGTTAGAAACACTCCAAAAGTGTTTCATGACTCTGCATTAGCCCTGAAATTCAAGCCTCCTATATAAAGAAGCCAAAATCTGAGTTTACAATAACGTCATTGGATATTCATAAGCTTCAAAGTCTAGTTTCTTATCTAGGCCAATCAGTTGTCCCTTCTGACTACAAGGGGAAACTTGTGATCTCTGGTATGATCACTGGATTACAGATAGACCTTCCAGACAAAGCATTAACCTCTGCTCTCTTTTTCTTCCTCTTCCCAGAAAAATCTAGAACTTGTGGAGATAAGGGTGTAGCAGGATTCCAAAGATGAAGGGTGCATTAAATCCAAATTACTGCTTGTGTAAGAAAAGAATCAAAAAGGTCAGAGAAAAGGCATGGACACCAGAAAAGGGCTAAGAGGGTTGGGAAAGATGACCTGGTTTCTATGGCAACAATAGGGAGCTAATGGAAATATCAGTCCCTGAAGATTCTATTCTTGACTTTTTAATTTACTAACTGTGGGACCAGGGGTCTCAGTTTCCTCATGTAAAGATGGAAGCTGGATGAGACTACCTCTCATCCAGCCTGAAACTTCTTTTCATTTTGCCACACAGCCTAGAATCAAGGTCCTGGCGGTGTTTTCTCCAGTCAGCTCCGGTGTCTCAAGGCTGTGGGAGAGCCTTGACTATGGGACTCCCTTGACTGTCAGCTTTTTGTTTTCAGTGAGACTTCAGATATTTTAACTTCTTTCCAGTGGTTACTCATTTTCCTATATGTTTCCAGAAGAAGCCAAGGGTATGGGTGCAAAGGGTTTGCAAATGGGAGGTGAATCAGGCCTTAAAGGCAATGGGACCGGGGGACGCTCAGACACCAGCAGCCAAGGAGCCGCGCGGTCAAAGGCAGGTGGCCAACAAGATACCAGTAGACCACGGGGTCACAGGGATTGGGAGGCTGGGAAATAGTAAAGGAATGAATCAGGCTGTAGGCAAGTGAAAGATGAAAAAAAGGAGAACGCCCTAGAAGTTCTCATAAATCACTGCAAAGGAGGCAATGCCACCTCTCCAGACGCTGTCTTCTCTAAACCACTGTCAGATCGAAAAGTAATCACAGGGCCTGTAGACCATCCACACTGGAAAAAGGCATCTGGGACTTCCCTGGTGGTCCAGTGGTTAAGAATCTGCCCTCTAATGCAAGGGATGTGGGTTCTATCCCCGGTCGGGAACTAGATCCTACAGGCCATGGGGCAACTAAGTCCATGTGCTGCAACTTGAGAGGCCCAAGGGCTGCAATGAAGAGCTCACAGGCCAGTTAAGACCCAACACAGGCAAATTAGAAAATTTTTTTAAAAAAGAAAAAACTTCAATATAAAAAAAAAAGGCATGTAATGTGATCTTCCTGTAGCTAAGAGGAAAAGGGCAGAGTGAGTCTGTCCCATGCTCTGACCCATGGGTGACCCCTAGAACATCTTGTCTTATCTGGTGGCCTAGACCGATGACAGTCTTCAGGGTCAGTGCTCAGGGAGAACCCTTTCCTAACACAGAAGAATTGGGGAAAGCAGGTAAAGCTAAGTCAAAGACGTACAGCTGAACTTTGAACAACACAAGTTTGAAATACACAGGTCCTCTTGTAAGTGGATATTTTTACATTAATACATACTACAGTACTATGTAGCCCACGGCTGGTTTAATCTGCAGATGCAAAACTGCTTATACGCAGGGCCTAGAGGGCTAGCTGTAAAGTTACACATGAATTTCTGACTGAAGGGGTGAAGTGGGGGGTGAAATGACTGTTCAAGAGTCAACTACAGCTGTTTGAGACAGAACAGTAGATCTGAGTCCAGCAACATTAACAAAGAGAAACTATTTTTATCATCCTCTCCAACTAGCTGGTTAAAGGATCTCAGGCAGGAACCCTGAACACATGTAGAAATTGTGGTCTACTGGGACACAATTTATCTAGATTTACATACACTGTCCTCCCCACCAACCTGCAAGATTCAAAACAAAGGCTTAGTGGTGCAAGAAAATTAATCAACAGAAACCTCAATTAAACAGTCAAGAGACCAGAAGGGGGAGCTCTCAAGCCTTGTGATGATAGTAGAGCCCAACAGGAAGAAAGACCTTTCTTCTTTCCTGGCTGGGACTCATACAATGAAAAGCCACACACTTGATTTACCATAGCCCTCCCAATCCCAGTTTCTTTCCCCCTCTATAAACTCTCCTTCCTTTGACATATCGGGGCTTGCACACCATGGTTGCACACCCCAAAGTTAAATTCTCTGCTGATCCAGAATATACTCATCTTTGCTGCAGAAATAACTGGCAGTCTGTTAGTTTCAGGTCAACAGTGGTGAGAAACAGGAAATGAAAAAAGCTTAGGGGAACAGCCCAAAGACCTGTACCAAGACAGCAAGATTGCTCCTTTCCCCTGCCCCTCCCCCTGCGCTAAACTAATGGAAATGTGAGAAAAGGAAGGTTTTGTCCTCTAAAAACAAATTAGTCATTTTCTCTTTGGGCTTGTAACTGAACACACAAACCTACCCAAGCACTGCAAAACAAGTCCACAGAGCTGCTTTTTATACTCCATAATAATCATAATACACTTTGAGCATATCATGTGAGAGTGATAATGTGAGCTGATTCCTGGAGTAACATTAGGAATGTGGCAATAAGAGACTGTCTTGTTTTCCAAACTCTGCTCCCAAAATGTAGAGTCAGTTTTTTGGTGAAGGAGCATCGCACTTGTACTGTTACCCCAGGAGGCCATTAAAATGCTCCAGAGTCATTAATTCACATGCCAATTACAGGAGTCACACTTGCACTGAAATTATTATAGCCAAATCTGGACTCTCACGGCCATGGGTTAATCTCCCATGAGCTGAAAATGCAGTCAAAAGCTAAATGGAACACAGGAGTCAAATGAATGAGCCTTATCTAAGACCCTGGGGGACTCTGCTGAAGTTAGAAAGCAACTACTCTGAACTTACGAAGACAGATCAAGTTAGCCTGACTGTGTGGATATTTCAAAAATCTAACTGTAAACTAGACTTTTCTTCCCTGTAATTACATTTATATAGTGCAAAGAAACTAATTTTATGGACATACATAGTCTGAGATTTCTTTTTTTTTCTTATAAAAGATAATACTTATAATTCCAGCAAATGAGGGCTACCCAGATATGCCTGAAAAATGTAAAATGTAGCGGTCACTGTGCTTTGGTGCCGGTTTCTTCCCTTCCTGTTTACATTGGCCAGGCTTCAATTCCTTATCAGGTATTTGAAGCTGATAAGGTCTCCTTAAATTGACTGGAGCTGCTGTTAAGATTCATTTATGCAAAAAGTAAACGTGAGAACCCCCTGGAAACATAAAACAATATTAAGTAGTAATCATCCCCATCAATATTATTACAATTAGAAACCTCTAGCTTAAGCATGAACTTATGACACTGTAACTTGGTGGAAAGAAAACACAGTGGCAGAGGGAGGTCACCTTGGTTTTTCTGAAAATTTTACCTTGAATTCTAGCCTATAAGGCAATCTTTTTTTTTTTTAAATGATTTGCAAGTTTAAGAAGTGGTTCAGCAATTTGGAATTTTAAAAGCATGGGGGAAATGCTTATAAATTATAAGCTTAGCATTTAAACCTCAGATGTGACTACTAAACCCCTGAAAATTTCTAATATTTTAGGGGAGAAAATTCACAGTCAATTGTACTCAGGATAGTGTAAGTAAAGGATAGTGAACTTTAAGTCATCTAACAGAGTCAGAAGCAGCTAACAGCTGCATATGTAGCCTCAGTGGAATCAATACTTCATTTATAGGCATCTGTTACAAACTTCTAACGTCTGTCTAACCTTTGCCCAGGATAGCCTACACATGCTACACTGTCCTGATTACGGTTTCCTTTTTCTGTCCTCATAATAATCTCCTAGATGAAGTTTTAACAAGGAATGACGTGGACACATATCACATAGTCACCACCTGAACAATAAAATGGAGGGGATGTTATAAAAATAAACAACAAAAAGTCACTTTAAATTACTGGTTAATTCCCAGGGCTCAATCTGATTCCTTTTTGTCTGGCTATGTAAAATGAATTTGCACTCTATGCTAAAAGATATGCAATTTTCAGTGCCTATTCGCCAAAGTTTCATTCCATACACATTAATAATAAATATAATTAAATATCAAAGATAATAAATATTTCCAACTAAACCCTTTTGATGCCTAGAAGATTAAAAATTAATTTACATTTCTGCCCTCCAAATGGCAGAAATTTAGGGCTTCAGAATATGGTATTTTCAGCATTATACCACTCACTAAAGTTATCACAGTAATAAAATCATCAAAGTGTTAGAGAGGAAATGAAATGTACAGTTCATGTATTACTGTGCCTTCTCATTTATTTCACCCCTAAACAAACATATTCTACAATAGAGAACAAATGTGGAGAGTGAATCCTATGAGGTTAAAGGGTCTGTCCTACCAGAAACCACGCATTAGTGGTAGGTCTGGGATTAGGAATCAGATCCCCTAATTCTTACTTACTCGCTCTTTTACCACCCTGCACATGTTGTGATACCTCCTTTTAGATGAGGTAGGGTTTTCACTGTTTTAAAATTAAAATATTTAGAACAGCATCATTTCAAGAAAAGAGTAATATTGTCTTAAATGCCTCTTTCAGATTCCTCTGATAGTGCATCAGTGCCTTACGTTTATCAAATCTGTGCAGAAGATATTTTTAAAATACACAAGTGTGAATGTATATCAATTTAGGGATGTAGGATTTAATACTGAGAGTGGCACAACAATTCACATGTTGTTTGCCAGCAAAGTGCAGAAATGATACTCTATAGAGGCTGTGAATGTGAAATAATAAGTCAGAAAGGAGACATATTGCTGGCATTTTCTCTAAAAGCAAAATGACATAAAAGCAGACATGCAGTTCATGTGAACTGTACCAACCAAACAATGAAAGTTCACGTTAATGATGAACTCAAATTTGAATATTTTTGACAAATATATTTAAAAATGAGTGTTTTTTTAATAAAACGTGTACAAAATACACACGTTTAGGCCACGTGTGTATTTTAATTTTTTCTCTTTCAACAAAGGAATGAGAGTATATTCCTTGATTCCTTTGGGAATCAAGAGACATGGACTTGTTCATCAAGTTCCCCTTTGTAGCCATAAGTAAATAAACCAAAGGGGTAAATCACAAAGATCATCATGAAAATCTCTCCTAATTTTCAAATGAAGTGACTCCTCATGACATGTTGGAAAAATGTTCAGCTTTTTAAAAATATCTAAATGGAAAAGAGTATCAGTGGGAAGAATGGACGTATGGCTTTTTACCCACCGCAAAATCTTCATTTACCTGTAGTTCAATACTTAGGAGGAATTATATAAAGTCACAAATATGACTGTGGGAAATTTGAAATAAAATCTGCACTTCTAACATTTACCAGTCAATATGGGGCTTTTCTTTGGCTACCAAAAGCCTCAGGGACATTCCCTTTGATCACAGTCAAGAGGAACTGGGCAGTGGGTTGGGGAGGAAGGCCAGGTCAGGAATCACTTCTGCAGGGCTCCCACCTCCAGGAGAGCCCTGCGCTGCTCCATTGGACTTCCCAAGAGCATCCTCTTGCAATGTGAGCTGCAATACTGAATATTTCCAGTTTTGAAACCTCTAATTTGGGACTTCCCTGGTGGCCCAGTGGTTAAGAATCTGCCTTGCAATACAAGGGACACAGGTTCAATCCCTGGTTGGGGAACTAAGATCCCACATGCCACGGAGCAACTAAACCCGCACAGTACCACATGCCACAACTAAAAACCCAAGGCAGCAAAGTTAAAAACAAAAAAACCCCTCTAATTTCTGGTTATTGTGGTTAAAAATCCCCCTTTCACAAATTAAACTCCACAGCCTGACCATTAGTAAGATAAAAATTTTGTCACTTTTGAATTGGTTCATAGTGCTTTTCAGATCTAATATATCCTACTTTTCTATCTATTCATTCAATTAATTTTTAAGAGTTTGATATTGAAACTCCAACTGAGTCTTAATTTATCTACTTAAAAAATAATTGTTAATACCTAATGGAACTGTATGTAATTTTGTTTTGTTTTTTCCAAGTCTCTGGTAAAAGTGTTATCATATTTTAATAATTTAAAAAACTTAAAAAAGCAAAAAAACTATCAATTTTGATTTGAAAATTAAAAATAACTCAAAATTAAAAAATAACAGGTCTAATGCTGTTGCTTAATTCTGTATAAATTGGTGTCTTTTTAAATCTACAAAAACTATGCCATTTCCAGCATAGTCTACCTGAAACGATACAATGAATGTTGCTTCTTTTACCTTCTGTAGGGTGAATGGCATCCAAGAAGAGTTGCTTGCTTGACCATTTATCCCCACTTCCTAAAAGCAGTAACAGAAAAGGAAAATGAACCTCTACTCCTAGTACAGACACATACACTATAAAAATAAGACAATCCACAAAACCACCTCAATAAAAAAGCGTTATAACACAAATGAAACAGAATTTTACTTCAACTATTTAACTCTCAAAACCATATTTGCCAACTAATTAGGCCGTATCAGAAATGCATTAAAAGTAAACAAATTTGCATTTTATAAAAACATTGTTGGATAATTTCTATGACTTTAATCGAGATTAACCTCGAGATTGGTTAAAAGTTAAAGATAAAAGCTGACATTTTACCTAGAGAGAGTTCTCCACTGAAAGCAGAGAATAAATACCAACATATAAAACAAAACTAAGAGGCTGAAATGCAGGTGAAAATAAAACTCAATAAGTAAAAGGTCACACACAGGAACACTCAGGCATGTATGTCTACACACGGAAGACAGCTGCATTTAAAGCCTCATTCCATAAACACGAAGGACTCCACATCTGGCCATGCAAGTAGGATGCAAATGGGCATCGGATGAGCAGGCTCATGGCAGTCACGACACTGACATGCAGGAGATGCTCGAGAAAGACTGACTTCCAGGACACGTGGCTGTACTGAACCAGACGGGGAAATTTATCTTCTGTGTGAGAGAACAGAGGCCTGAACTGTAGAGAGGGAAATCTTTAGATAAGCCCTGAAGAGGTTCAAGGGCCCATCCAGATCATGACAATGACACCGATGCTCAGAGTAAAGGGAGGGTAGAGTGCGTATGTCTCTCATGCCCTCTGGAAATAATGGTTATGTGACTGAAGGAGGTGGGAAAAGCCTGACAAAGCTAAGTATATAGATAGAAAAAGAGAGAAAGACAGGTTACGACGTAGGAGTGGAATCCCCCTTGACAAGGATCCTCAAGTGTCAGAGAAAGTATAGAAACTGTGGGACTTTCATATGAATATGAAACTGGGAAGATTTCAGGAAGCAGGAAATGTGGTCCTGCTTTGACGGCTGCCAAACATGAGAAAAACGAGAACAGTCAAATGAAAATAAGTGGAGAAGAGCTCATGAAGACTAAATTTAAAAATGTACCAAATACAAATAAAAAAAAGCAGTTTTAGGATTCATATGGAACTCTGAAACTAGAGACAAATAAGGGATTTGAGTACAGAAGTGGAAAAGATTCCTCTTTGCAATTAGCTGCAGAGTCTAGAAATAATGAATGTGCCTGCGTCAGAGCTGATGACATTGAAGCAAGCAGAGGGGAGGTAAAGGCGAAGACGGTGCAGTGAAGCGTCACTCAAAGATGAATCCACAATGGAGGTGGCTGGGAAGTCTTAATGGAGCATGGAAGGCACCAATACCTTTTTCCGGAACATTAGGCTTCTCCTTTTTGTGCTTATATTTGCTGACAATTTTGTGGAATAAGTTCTTTTTCTGAGACTGGAAAGGACCTACAGACAATATTAATATAAATATATTTAAAATTTACAATGCTTCATAAAAAAAAACTCCGTGTTTCTAAACAATTACACCCTCCCCCAACTTGTAGAATAAGCAAACTGATTCACAGGAAATGTCATCTTGCATCTTTTCTCATCCAACTCGTGCTTAGCTCCCTTCCCTAGATTTACTGAAAAACCAGTGAGATTTTCCTTAGAAATATATCTGACAGAAGTCTCCATTAGGGCTGGGACGCCCTCAGCAGAAACTGCAGATGTAGTGGCTAGAGCAGACCACAGCCAGTAAGGGCAGTACAGAGGTAGTCTGTAATAAACAGAAGATTTTACTTTAAGATTCCTAAATATCACGAAGGCAAGGATGACATGGACATTTTGTTTCTCCTAAGTAACTGCTCTTCACAAGGACAGAACTTTGAGGATGACTTTCAGGTTGGCCTGATAGCATTAGATAGCTTTCCATCCTATTCTGAGGATATTCTAGGAAGAAAAGATTGATTTAAAAATAGAAAAACACTTGTCAAGACCTTTTTGTGGAGGGTGGCAGGGGGACGGGAGTAGGGAATGGGCAGAAATCTCAAGCTGCATCTTAGTTTGCTCAGATAAAGAAAAGAGACTTGGGATTTTTCAGTCACCATCAGAAATGGCAACAGCAGCACTGACCTCCCCAAAGCAGGTTGCTTTCTATACTTTGAGGATATTCCTATGTGAAACTGACAATCATCTTACATAACTTCTGTTTCCTCATGTGTAAATGGGGATAATAATAGTGCCTAACTCACAGGGTTGAAGTGAGGATTTTAAAAATTAGAAGCTCTCTAAGCTGCTCCTGCTGCATCTACCCACCTACCAGGATCTGCACCCACGTGCCCTGTCTTCCTGCCAGAGGCAACTATCTGTGCTCCTGTCTAAAGTATACCATCAAATGGTTTTCATGTTCCCAAATATTTGCAGCCGTCATCAATTTGAGGACATTTTCACCACCTCAAAAATAAACCTCATATCCTTTTAGCTACTATACTCCTCCCTACATCTATAGTCTCTGTATCCCAAACTGCCCTGTCTAGAACCTCCACTACAATGTTGAATAGAAATGGTGAGAGTGGACATCCTTGTCTTATTCCCTATCTTAGGGGGAAAGCACTCAATCTTTCACCATTAAGCATAATGCTGGTTGCAAAGTTTTTTTTTTTAAGTCTTTTATCAGATTTTTAAGTTCCCTTCTGAGTTTGTTGGCTGTTATCATGAAAAAGATGCTGGATTTTGTCAAATGTTCTTTCGACATCTACTGAGATGATCCTGTGGATTTTTCTTTGTCCTTGTCCTACTGCTATGGTATATTACAGCAACTGGATTTTTGGATGTTAAACCAACCTTGCATTCCTGGGGTAAAACACCAGTTGATTACAGTATATAATTCTTACATGGATTCAGTCTGTTAGCATTTTGTTAAGGATTTCTGTGCCTACATGTGTTAGAGAGAGTGGTCTGCAGTTTTGGATTTTCTTGTCTGTGTGATATGTTTGTCGAGTTTTGACATGAAGGTAATACTGGCTTCTTAGAATGAGTTGTGAAGTGTTCCCTCCTCTTTTAATGTTATGAGCAAGCTTATGAAAAACTGGTATTAATTATTTAAACATTTGGAAGAATTCAGTAGTAAAGCCATCTGGGTCTGGTACTTTTTTGCTTACTAAGTTCAATCTTCATACTAGTTACAGGTCTATTTACATTGTCTATTTCTTAAGTCAGTTTCAGTAGTTTGTGTTTTTCCAGTAACTGCCCATTTCATGGAGGTGGTCTAACTTATCAGCATACAATTATTCATAGTATTCCTTTTCAATCCTTTCCATTTTTGTGAGGTTGGTAATAATGATTCCTATTTCACTTCTGAATTTGTTTTCTTTCTTTCTTGGTCAGTCTAGTTAAATGTTTATCAAGTTTGTTTTTCTTTTCAAAGAATTAGCTTTTGGTTTTAATGACTTTTCTCCATTATTTTCCTCAGTTCAGTTCAGTTCAGTCGCTCAGTCGTGTCCGACTCTTTGCAACCCCATGAATCGCAGCATGCCAGGCCTCCCTGTCCATCACCAACTCCCGGAGTTCACTCAGACTCAAGTCCATCGAATCAGTGATGCCATCCAGCCATCTCATCCTCTGTCGTCCCCTTCTCCTCCCGCCCCCAATCCTTCCCAGCATCAGAGTCTTTTCCAATGAGTCAACTCTTTGCATGAGGTGGCCAAAGTACCGGAGTTTCAGCTTTAGCATCATACCTTCCAAAGAAATCCCAGGACTGATCTCCTTCAGAATGGACTGGTTGGATCTCCTTGTAGTCCAAGAGACTCTCAAGAGTCTTCTCCAACACCATGTTCAAAAGCATCAATTCTTCGGTGCTCAGCTTTCTTCACAGTCCAACTCTCACATCCATACATGACTATTTTCCTATTCTTTAATTAATTTCATTTCATTAATCCCCTCTCTAATCTTTATTATTTCCTTTCTTTTACTTTTTTAAGTTTAGTTTGTTCTGCTAACAGTGTCTCAAGAAAGGTTAGGTTATTGATTTGGTATCTTTCTTCTATTTTAATATATGAATTTATACCTATAAACTTCCTTATAAGTTATGCTTTAGCTGTACCTATAAATTTCAGCATGCTATACTTTCATTTTGCTCATCTCAAAGTATTTTCATATTTCCCTACTGATTTCTTCTTTGACTCACTGGTTATTTAGAGTGTGTTGTTTAATTTCCACTTACTTTTGAGTTTTCTGAATTTTCTCCTGCGGTTAATTTTTACTTTCATTCCACTGTGGTCAGAAAACATAATTTTAATCATTTCAGTCCTTTTTGTTAAATGTTCCAGCATACTGTGTGTTCTGGAGACTGTCCCATGTGTACCTGAGAAGAGTGTATATGATGCTGTTGTTGCGTGGAGCATTCTATATATGTCTGTTAGGTCTAGCTGTTATACAGTGTTCAAGTCTTCTCCTTTGTTAATCTTTGACCTAGTTCTATCAAACCTATTCTTTTTCCATATTACTGCTCACCTTCTGAAACATTATTGTTTAGGCTTATTTACTGTCTGGTACTCCCAGACAGTATATGTAACCTCCATGGCAGCAGGGTTCTTTGTTTTCATTCAGATACATTCTACATGCCTAGAATGGTGCTTAACACATGAATGATTTTCAACAATATTGTTGCATGAATAAAGCTCTTAAAACACTGGATGGCATAAATAAAGAGTTCAAGAAATGACAGTTGTTGCTATTATTACTGATAACATAAAGGTTTACAAGTGATTTTTGAGGACTATACCAAGTCATCCTTCTAAATAACCAATAACAAATATTCTGAATTGGGTGGTAGTGGTTTGAAATGGAAACAGAAAACACTTCTTATTTGTTTTTTGGGGTTGGAGGGAAGTGAATGAAAAGGGAAAGAAAATAAATTTAACAGATACAAAGACAGTATATCATGTGGATGATATACACTAATACTACAGAGGTTCCTTATAGCCCATTTGCCATCATTCATATGTATTTTATACAATCCAGGAAGCTGTAAGGCTGGTGCACATGAATGACAGATGCATGGGCAATCATGGAAAACAGAAGCAGAAGAAAGCAGAAAGCAGAGAAACAATTCTGAGACTTCTCTGGATCATAAGGATCCTAGTGATTTACCAAGGGAAGATAATCTAATGATAACAAGGCACTGGCTCACAGGGAGAATGCTTTTGTTCATCACTGTGAACGAGGACAATGGGATCAGGAAATGGCTCACAGAAACAAACTGGTTTGATGTATGGAATGGGTTAAGAAAGAAGAAAAGAATACGTATTTTCAGACCCAACCATACTCGGAGAAACCTAAAAAGTATAATTTAAGGACAAAACTTAATATAGAGCTTGTCAATTTTAACATAAAAAGAGAACATCCAGGGAGGTTTAGTACCCAGAAGAGCTTCCGTAAAGTTATATTTTTAAACAGCCTTGCTGCTAGCCATCCCGAACTATAAAACAAATCTAAGCAAACGACAAGTTCAAATAACTTGAAGGAGTTTGATATGAGGATAAGATACAAGGATATTCACTGAAAAGCAGTAACTTTAGTCAAGAAGTGAACGATTTGACTCCTGTCCACCAGTATGGTATACATGTTTGATATTTTGTTCAAGGAAAATAAAGTCAAATTTGTAATAAATAGCACATATACTACTATTTTTCCTTAATTATAATTAACATAGAAATGTCCAAGGAGGGAAAAGAAGGTAGGAAGTCAAAAACAGAGAAAAGAAGTTGAGAAGGAATCTTTCAGAAAGCAAACAGATGGCAACTGTCTTTCCATGAACCACCATCTCAAGTTTCCATGCCATCTCATTCTCCCATCTTCCTACCAAACCTCTTGAAAGACTGTTGGTACCAGTTTCCACTTCCTTATGACAGAAATCACCATTGCTGGCATACAAACTAGCTTAGGACTTCACCAACATTTTTGGGCAGGATGGCCTGTATTTTGAAGATATCAATTTTTTTTGCATCCCAACTTCACAGCTGGGTAAAAAATAGCAAAGACAAACTGTAATCTGGGACGGTCGGAGGCGTGCCACAGAGACACGGATAACAACTTTTTCAAAACATTAATGTTGTTCATGGTTTGCTGAAAAATGGACATGTTTTAGCTAAGAAGTATAGTGACACAGAGCCCTTTTAGTATTAGTATGGTATGAAAATTTTTCAAGGTCAGCAGGTGAGGTGAATTAAGAGAAGCTTGGTTTGGAGAACTGCAGTAGGAAACAAGTGTTAGGCGTAACTTGAATGGTGGTGCCAATGTCCAGCTTCTATAGTTTCATGTTTTTAAGCTATAAGAAGAGCAGAGGTTTTACCCTAAGACTAGGCTGTCATTTCGGTAATGAACACGTAAGTAATGAAGGGCCAATGAAACAGTAAATTCCTTTGTAATAATTTATAGCAAAGTGGCTGCTGAACATATGAATCTGTGGGCTGGAATAAGTTTAAGTAAATGAACCACAATCAAGTTAGGATTCATTGAGGAGGAGCCACCTTATTGGGCTAGACATGCATGTCTTGTTAAAAAACTCAGGATTATATTAGGCATACCTTTTATACCTGTAAATGTGTTGTCACCATGCTTAAGAAAATGTCTAGGGACAGTGAAGACTCTCAAATAGCTACAGGGCAAGAAACAGAGTTCTGCCCAACCTGGAAGCAATCACTTCCTGACGGGAAAGGGATGGCCTGATTTTCATCACATCTCAGCTCTTAAACATTATTAATATAGTCAGGTAAGCTCAATCCCAAACAGGGGATTCTGTCCTCAGTCTTTAACATTGTAAACCTGCTTCTTTTATTTCCATTGTGATTTTCAAAAATTTCAAATTCTTTAACCGTGGAAATTTGAATCTTGCAGAGTAAGCGTAAATTGGAAAAACATGAGAAAGATGAACAGTATGTTTGTTAATAGGCTAAAAAACAATGTGAAAAGATAAAAGAGATAAGGAAGGAGAAATTGAGTCAAGGGTCAAGCTTGGGCATAATTTAAACACTCCAAATTGAGCTCAATTAACTTTTTCTTCATGACCCTACTTGCTTGAAAATTACTATTTTACAGAGCACTCTGACTTCTGATACTTTTTTAAAAAGTGCTTCACACATTAACAGTATACTTAAAATAATTTGTCAAAACAAATCTCTTAAGTTACAATTAAATTCAGATTTATAATTCAAAGTTTTCATTTGAATATATACAAGTAACTGTGTGAGATAAACCAGAAAACACGATAGAAATGGGCTACTGCAGCTGACCTGCATTATGAATGAGAGATAACTTTCTGGATAATCTTAGAAGCAAAGGGAGAGTCTATGCCTAAATCATCTATATACTAAGCCTACTATAATGTAGCCTGGACCTTGTTAGAGGAAGGTAGACCCATTATATACACTTAAGGAACAGGGCAGAGACAGTAGAGGGGATGATGGAAAAGGGAAAGATTACTTGGAAATACAGATACAAATAAGATGACCACTGGAAAAATACAAGTATAAACCCAACTAGGTCCTATGATCTTGAGGTATATAACTATATAAATGCATACATAAATATTTCTTCTAGAAATTACATTTCATAAAAATTCTATACATTTTATATAAACTGGAGTAGCTTAAAAAAAAAAAGAAATACCTAGTATAAGGCAGGGAAAAATACAATAATAAATGTTGAATAACAAATACAGGAGAAAATAAAATACAGACAAATGTTGTTGGAGAAAAAATGAGGTTTCCTATGAAAACATGCTTCTTTACTAAAGAATTACTGATCTCACTCACAATGTTTGCTTTGAACAATTCATTATGCAAAAATGCAAAGGGTCTAGACTCTAAGAAAACAATCTCCTCTATCCTCTAAAGATCAGGCAATTACAGCACAGCTGGTATGATAATTTCATTAATAACTTGTAGGATAGTACACGGGCACTGCTAATGCCAAATTATAATCAAATACAAATACTACTTCTTCAGTTTGCTAAATAGAGAATATATTATTTAATTTCTGTTTTATTTTAATTGCATTTTGCTCCACAAGTTGGAATGAGCAAAATCTAAGGTCTTGACAGCCTTCCTATTTATGCAATTACTGGTACACTGTGTAAGAACCAGGGACTTTGTGGCTTGAGAGGCAAAACAGAAGAGTTAAGATGATATTGTATGAAGTATAATCCAAAGCTCCAAAAAAGCTATTTCACATCGAAAGAAATACTGTTAATCTCAGCTGGGAGAGGAAAAACATATAACAGACAACCAAGACCCAAGAGAAGGTCTCATGAAAATAGATCCTAACTTCAGGGTTTTATAGCTTTACAAAAATAAATCTATTGTTACAGTCCCTGATAGATAATTCAGCCAACTTCAGAGCTCTAAAATGATGTCTCCAACTGCAAGGAGTGGAGGAGGAGCATATGTCCTGCACATCAATCAATTAAGTTCCATTTTATTAGTTTGTCATGTATTTATCAGCAACTTTAAAAATCCAAGAATTATGGGGGCTCATGATACCTGGCATCTTTGGGCTCATGGACTGCTTTGCCTATTCCTAAGTATCTCCAGGGCACAAGGACTGTCATTTCACTCAGTAATCCATTATGGTGCTCAGCTACCTACCTGTCAACAGGCTGCTTTATTTCTTTCCTACCTATCTTGGAAAATCTCAGAACAACGTTATTTTATTTTCTCAGATGAGCAAACTTGGTGATGCAATATTTCTTTTTCAGTTCTTTATTCACCAGACTTGTTTTTATTAACCACAGCAGAAAACTGAGCTAATTCTAAAATCACTTTTACATTCCTTCCCACCTTTTATCACAAAGGGGGGATTTTCTTCACCTTTTCAGATTCACCCTGAGATACAGGTCTCCTTGTTGTTTCAGTTTCAGTGTAAAGTGGGTGTTTTAGATCTAGACAGAGAAAGGTTTAGGTTTCTTCATAGATATAATTTTTCCCTAGATATATACATTATGGACTCCCCCAAATCTGTGAAATTATATATAGTCATTACTATTTATCTTTGATCATTATCCATGATCGCTAGATTTTGGCAAGATTTTTGCAAAGATATATATCATTTTCTATCTACCCATTCATCTATGCATTCAGCTAAATACACACAAAAAGGGAAGTATTTTGATTTGCCATAGAGCAAGCAACAGGTTGCCTCTTTTACAGGGTAATTATGAGAACTCTGCCATCAAATCCTGCTCAGAATTTGATCCTGGGAACAACAAACCCCCACACTAGTTCTTCATCTCTCATTCACTACCTCTAGAGGAGAGCTATCAAATGAAGTTTTCCACCTCTGTGTGGAAAAATAAAGGTATACTTACTTGCCTACCAACTTCCAGACCTAAAGTAAACTCAGAAGAGAAGTTCTGCATGGGGAGCAATACTGTGGCTTTGTGTAGGACAGTTCTTCATTGTACTTGAATGTCCTGCGCTGGTTAGGATGTTTAGAACTCTAGCCTCTGCCATACTAATGTGCCAGGGGTTGTGACCACTGAAAATGCACACCCCACTCTTTAAAACCCCTCTAATGAACCGTAGTGTTGCCCCTCATGAGTGCTGAGACTCCCCAAATCCCCAGGCCACGCTGACAATTTAAAAAACTTCCTTGATATACACAGAGGAGAATCTGATATTCTTGAAAAAGAATATGTACATAGCACTTCTCTAAATTTAATAAAACCAATAAAAATTATATTGCCAAAGTATTACGGGGAGTTTTCTCTTCATTTGGTTCAATTGACAGTTAAGAATGGAATCTCCTGACTAGGTGAATGGAAGGATTTCACTGCCCCAGAGTCCAACCTGTTGCAGACACACAGAGAAACAGATGAACTGGGTTTAGCCAACTGTTCCTGCTCAAGAAAAGCTCAACATTCTCAGTCTGAATTCTGGACACAAGAAGGTCGAAGACCGTGTATAATTAAGACCTGAATATGGGCAAATGCATAGGTTGAGATGCCCAAGGACAAAGGTTGAAGAGACTTAGGAAGAAGACGAGAGAGAAAAGAGTAAGGCAGGAACCAAGATAACCCTGGAAAGCAACTGAAATTCCAACTCGCTATTGCTTCAACTGCAAAGGGAGCCGCAGACAGTCAGAAGAAGCTTCAGTTAGAGTCTGACCATGATGCAGGAAGGCACAGCACCCATCTAACCTTTGCTGGTTTTCGTCGGTTCTGCGGACATATTTCCAGTCTTTTTCTTTTTCCTTGGGACAGGTACACATTTCCGGTCAAATGTAACAGGACTATACTGAGGGAGGCTGTTGAATTTCTTTTCAAATTCTTCATCCAGCTTTGTTGAGCTAATGAAAGAGGGGAGGGGAGAGACTCAATCAGCACATGATGTAAATATTTAAAAAGAAAACAGTCTAAGATATATTTTAAGATATTCCATTTGAAAATGGGGTTCCTTAAGAATTAGGACATCGCTAAATTCTGTGCAAGGACATACAATATCTTTTTAGAAATGCTTGAGATTATACCAACACAGTTTTCTTAATAAACTCACATGACAGGTTATGTTATTACCTTAGAAAGTAGAAACATTATATAAAATAGCAGGGTATTATTGAAGTGGAGAATTTGCTGTTTTTTCCATTGGCACAGGAATTTTTTATTAAGTTCAATACAAAGCATATTCCATCCAAGTTTTTCATTCTAAAGATTCTCATGTATAGGCAAGTTTATTTATAGAAATTAGTAATTTATATTGATAACTTCGTAAACTTAATTAAAAAAAAATTACTGACTAGTTTGTGTGCATGCTAAGTTGCTCAGTCGTGTCTGACCCTATAGACCATAGCCTGTTAGGCTCTTCTGTCCATGGGATTCTCCAGGCAAGAATATTAGAGTGGGTTGCCGTGCCCTCCTCCAGGGAATCTTTCTGAACCAGGGATAGAACCCTCATCTCTTATTGTCATCTGCATTGGCAAGTGAGGTCTTTATCACTAGTGCCATGCAGGAAGCCCAGTGACTAGTTTAGGACTTGATTAAAACACACATTTATCTGGAGAGTCCTGTGGACTGAGGAGCCTGGTGGGCTACAGTCCATGGGGTCACAAAGAGTTGAACACGACTGAGCAACTAACACACAAAGAAGATATAAACAAATATTCTGAAGACTAGAAAAAAATTCTGGACAGTTGACCAGGATGAAGACAAAACATTCAAAGAGAAAAGTAAAGCCAGTTTTCCAAGTACACACCAGCAGAGAAGCAACATGACTTTAACGCAAACCACAAATGACTCCAGAAATGCCACCAGCAAAGTTGGGAAATCCTTGGACTGCTGCTGACTGTCTCTACGTAGCCCCACAGCAATGGCAGTGTGCCTGCTGGAAGTGAGGCTGGTTGCTGGCTTTCGTTTATAGTGAGATTTATTAGCTAAGATGCAACCCAAACAGATGGGAGAAGCTGCAGGGGAACTGTTGTGCTTGGGAGATGGAAAATGGAAGGCATACTGGGAAGAGGGCAGCTTGGAGTACTCACTTGGCAGAAGTTAACACGTTAGGCTGCTACCTGAGAAATGTACTTGAGGTGTGTTCACCTAAGACTCTTTTCTCAGTCTTGGAGGAATGTACAAGAATGGGGAGCACAAATAGGACAGTCAGATGATCATCAGAAAGGCCCCCCTGAAAAAGGCCATTACTAAGTTCTAACAAAGCAGTTAAAGGTGATGGCTTGTGGGTGATGTTCCTCCCTTAGTAAAATTTTCTTTTCTCATTTGAGTTAATAAATTATAGTACTGGAAAATCAGATAATATCTGATACTAATCAGTTGCTGTCAGAAAGCTATCTATAAGACGTGAATTTTTTAGATACTCTGGATAACCAAAAGAGAAATATGAAAATGTAAGCTGTAACTCCTTAGGTCCCTTGGGACTTTCCCCTGCCTTTTTTCACCTAGAATAATTACCTATGTTTTTCTTAAAGAAGTCTATAAAAGTAGAACTGCCAATACAGAGTGAATTTTCCTTGGCCACAGGTAACTAAACAGCACATTTTCTGTGATAAAAAGGTTTAAAATACTCATTTAGAAATCTCAGAGAAGATTGACAGATGTGGCATTTTTCACTGCTCATGAACTATGTTGGCATGTTCCAAATAAAGCAAGCCCAGACAATCTGATTCTGACAGGCCAATATTTAAAGAAGGGAGAGGGGGAAAGACCAGAGTTGTACCACTGATTTAGCCTGCAGAAAATCACACCCCCAGTTAAACACATGTGGCTTCCTAAGAAACGATTAAAACAAAAACACCCCAATCTCTTTTCAGGAACAGATTTGCAAAAGACTGTTTCACTTTTCTTGTTCCTCAGAGAAGACTGGTAAAAACATTCAGGAGTTTCTAATAGAAGCACCAGAGAACTTTCTGCTGGGGAGCCTTCAGGCCTGCATTATTTATTCCCTTGGGCTTTCACACTGGCTGCCATAAGACCTATACCTCTCTCAGTGTGTAGACCTACAGGACAGTGGTAATTCCAGAAGATGGAGAGCACTGGCTCTAATGCTCAATTGTCACTTTTTAAGAAAATCCTGCAAATACTTCTGTGCTTGACAATGACAAATGTGAGGCTTTTCATGTCACTGTTTAAGCATAATGTCGGCAAAATAATCTGAACTTTGGACTTTAAAAAATATTAGAACAAAATATATAGTTATAAATATATCATCTCAATATAAATAATACTGAGGAATCATCCTCATGAGAAATACTTTCCACCCTCCCACTGTGTAATGAAGGCCTTAAGATTAACCAGACCTGAAAGCATTGCAATGTCCAGTTGACAAAGTACATTATCCCACAAAAAGAAATGCAAATATTTATGGATAAAACAAATGTAATACTCCTAATGCATAAAATCTGCATACCTTTAACATACTTATGGAAAATACATTAAAATGTACTCATTTCTATTCACTGTATTCTTTTCAAATTCGGCTAATGAGAAAGCCAAAGGACAGTACGACTGAATATACAGATGCTTTCTTTTTTCACCAATATAAAGTATTGCATTGCCTATCAAAATGCTTTATGTTAAGCTTAGTATTAGGAGTCTGTCTTATATAATAAAAAAGAAAAGAATTCTTAATTATTTTACCTCAGTGTATGCTCCTTCTTGATACTGCATTTTAATACATAATTAATTGCTGAAATTTCTCTGTATTGAAAGAATATGCAATCTAATATTTTTACCTTAGAGCATTAGAACATGGTTTAAACAAAACAAGATTAGAGGTAGGAACATAATTTTATGCACATTCTCAGCTGCCATTATTTTATAAATGTGTACATAACCTTTATAAATATTATATGAAGTACATAGAGTATATAAAATTAGCAAAGTATAAACATGTGATATTCATCATAAACTTCAGATTAGAACTATATCTTGGTGATATGAAAGGATTTACAATGTCACACCACTAATAATACAAGGTGGACTTCAACTGAAACTCAGGCCTAAGTCTACAATCTACACATTTTGTACCATAATTAAAACATGAAAGACACTATTACTCACACACCATGCTAACAGCAGGAATCACAAGATGATCTGTATTTCTTCATGAGTTTACTAAGACCACAGTAAGTACTGACTGAATACTCAAAGAATAAGCTGTCAGTGATTTGTTTACCTTGAAAACTTAATACTACTGCACGTGTGGTCTGTGCTGCACGGCTGACTGTGCCCACAGGCACTTACCCAAGGACAGAGTCTTCCTTTGGCTTTGTCTTCTTGAACTTCTTGCTTCCACTGGTCCCACTCTGGCTGAATGTCCAGCTTTCTTCATTCCAACACCCCTCGTGATCAGACGAGTTTCCTTTTCCTGAGCTTCGTTTCCCTAAGGAAATTCAAAAGAGTGTGGTTAGCATATTGGGGTGGAAAGGAAATCATCTTAATTGCTTCATAAGTGACCTCTTGACCCCTTAGGCACTATTTGCATGATGCTATTTAACTATTTCAGAGAACTCAGGACCACCTTCAATAACAGAATGTGTAAAAAGTAACTTACAGACTGAGATCCACAGTCTCATAACTCAACAGGTGCTACTTGATGCATGAGAAAAACTACTATTTACTTTTCCATTACAGAATCAGCCTGAGGTGTGGGAGCCCTTTACTGCTGCACATTATTAATTCTAATTTCCCCAACACTTAGTGGAATGACCTCCCTGGAGCAATATGTACCCTTAAGGATCTCCATTCAGGATTTGTGAGACTTATTTTCATACACATCTATGGTTGGAATTTAGTTTGGCAAGAGGTAGTCCCCCAGTCAGATACTATATTTTACAATAGATAAATGTACATGAAACCCTCTATGAAATAAAGGTATACACATTAACTAGTTTCTGGAACTGTTATGTATTAAAGAGCTATTCACTTCAATTACAGTTCTGATTATCTAGCAGGGAGGGCTAGATACATTTCTTGTTTCTAGAGTCTACAGGTCAAGAGTCTGTCAACCATACCTGCGTGATTCTGAAAAGTATTTCCATCAGTTAAAAACCAGACTAAGAGCTCTACACATGCAATACTGATCCTTCAAAACAAAAAGTCGGCTGACACCAGTGAAAAGGAAAAAGACTGGAGTAACTTAGAACACTTACATTCTGAGAATTATGTCTAAAATGAATAGAAACGTTCCTCTGTGGTGCTAAAACATATGGTAAAATGACAAATGTATATATTCTATAAACCACAAAGACTCATACAAGTCTAAGATACTATTTTGATACTAATGTTCTTTACTGTAGTCTTAATTGCTTCTCAATACCTCTAAAGGAGGAATTCTGCTAGGTTTTCATGTTCTTTCCAGATTTTGAGAAGTCACTTACCTCTGTCAACATTAGCTCGCAGAGAGGTGAGCATGCCCTCAGACACCAGGGTTTTATAAAGAGCACCTTTGCAAGACCTCTCCGATTTCCGGGAGCCACAAGTCTCTATCTTTCTGTGACAGTCACTGTCCTCAGGCTTGGCCTGTCCTGACAGGGTGGGTGGTAGCGCATCCTCCGTGGGGGTCAATGGTTCTGCTTTTATACCCTCTGGCACCTCACCAGAAATGTTCTTGCTGGCAGAAATGCTGATAAAATCTGGAGGTCTTGACTCTTTGGTGGGGTCTGAGGATTTCTCCTTTGACATTTTCTTCTCTCTAGATTTCACTTTTTTCTTTGGTGGCTTGGCATCCAAAATACTCCCCTTTCCACTGGAGGATGGGCGGACCTTCTTGCGAGGGGTATCTCCAAGCTTCTCGATGCCCCAGTCTCCCTTGGCCACAGCCTCAATGGTGTACATGACACTCTCGATATCTGACTCCGAGGACTGCCTCTTCTTGCAGGCCTTCTTGGGTGTGGATTTATCATTTCCGTGTCGATCCATTTTGTTTTTCTTCTTTTTCTTTTTTAGCTTCTCTGGTTTGCTTAGTGCTGTGGGATCCTCGATGATCATGATTCCATGAGGATGGCATATGTGGTCCTTTCTACTGGGAACATCGCTTATTATTATCTTGCTACTGGCAGAGTAGGAAAAATCAGGGAAGTGACCACATTTTTGATCTTCCTCTAATTCTTCCTTTTTAATTTCTTTGGGAGCTTCCATTTTTATACCTATTATATCATCCATTCGCAGCTCCTCAAAATTTCTTATTTCCTTAGAATCTCTTACATTTTCCTTAGCTGATTTTTCAAATTCTGCTTCTTTCTGTAACCCGGCTTCATCCGTTTTCTCCATTTTTGTGTCTCTTTCTTCCTTTCCCTTCTCCAATTCTTTAATTCTTCCACCATCTAATTCTTTTGCTCTTATTAGCTTTGATTCTTCCATTTTCACCCCCTCTGATGCCAGGCACATCTAAACAGTTAAACACAATGAGAACAAAACACATTATTGCATACCTGAAATTACCTTAAACTTTTAAATTGCATCCTTAAAAAAAAATTCAAAACAAACTTCAAACTTTACAATAACAAGTCCACTTCTGAAAAACTAACATTCAAATTAATAAAAGTTTCATAATATATTCATTCAGCTCTGGAGGAACACACACTCAAATTGTCATCTTCCAGTTTCTGATGAAGCTTTTCATATGAAAATGAGATTTGGTAAAAGGAGGGGGGAAGCCAGTTTGTAAGACCTGGGCTTGAGTCCCAATTTTGCTCCTTGCTAACTCTGTATCTACAATGAGTCATTTCAGCCCTCAGTCCTCTGCTGCCTTTGTGAGATAAAAACGATGATGATAGTTATCTCAGAGGATCCTGTGAGGTGTAAGTGAGATGATGCGTGCATGGCAGTGCTTAGTAAATCATCCCCAAACTCTATTCAGATATTTACCTTTTCTTTTTTTCTTGGGGAAACATGAGGGAAATAGCAACAATTTCTACCTAATCACTTGAAATTAGAAATTATAAGATGAAAGCTCTGAAACATAAGTAGTAGGCTGCTTTCTTTAAAAAACTTGTTAGCAAACTTGATCTGATCCGAACTTACATGACTGTAAATTCTGACCAGAACTATAATGAAAATGCTTTGCATTGCTAATTTATCTCAGCGTGACTATACATATTTTGGCTATCAAATCTCCATGAATTTGAATATATACTGGAGGAATGAATGGCATACTGTAAGATACATATACTATATCACTTTCCCTAAAATATGAAAATTTTTGAGTATCAAAACAGATCTGGCAGCAATTTGGTTAGTTTTTAAACTCCCCAAATTTCACATATAGGACATTAAAGGAGACTGTTGCCATCTTCCTCTGCAGCAGCTCTAGGTACTTTGAAACTGCAATCTGAAGCTATTTTCAAAAAAGGAAATTATAGTTCATTGTAAAATTCATCTTCAATACCTAGGTTTTCACTCAGAAACACTCCCTGTAAGGTGCCCAGGTGCCAGACCCACTAAAGGTATAAGGATCAGTAATGCCCATCCCACGCTGTCCTGATAGCCTCCACCCCAGCCCCCCAGCACCTCTGAGGAATTCATCACAGTGACAAGGCTGATGAGACCAATGGCAGCACAGGAATTCTTAGCCATTACTCATTTTATCTACTTTGCACTGACTGTCAATTTAGAGGAAAAAGACTATTAGGGCATGCTGAGCCCCCAACATTAAGTACATGAGTAGGAAACTGAACTGTTTTAAAAGAAAAATCACCATTTTATGGAATGGCAAGTTGCCAGAGATTGTTAACAGCTATAAAGATTTCATTTTTTAAAGTATCCATTTTAAAATGGATAATACATTGAATTAAACATCAGATACTATTTCACCTCATTATTTCCCTTAGTAATTTCAGGGCATCTCAAATCCTTCCATAAGAATTATAGTATGATTAATTAATCTGGGAAGAAACTGGTGAAAGGCTGGGGGAAGGCAGGCAGTGTGAGGTTTCTTTAAAGAAATGAAGGTGACGAGAGTACCCAGTCCTTTAGGATCATTCACAGGAAACATCTGAAATACTACAAATTTACAACAGAGCTGTCTTTTTCAGGAGATCAGTTAACTTTTAGGCCTCAGCAAACAGTTATGAAGACTGAGAAGTTCCCTTTATTAAACCCAACCAGAAAAAAAAAAAAAAAAATCAAAGCAAAATGTAATTCTGAAATACTGATACATTCATCTTCCCTGTGTGCTTTACTCTCAGGGGAGATCTGCTGTTTTTGTCTTAATTTTGAAATAATTTTTATTTTCCTTTCTCAAATATACTAGTCCTTCATGAATCTAACTGTCCCAAATGGGGAGAGACACTATGCTAGTTCTGGCAAGAAGGCTAGAAAGGCATCATCAAGGTAAATTTTATAGTTTCCAAGCACTATCACTCTGGTGGCCTTTAATAAGTCATTTCAGGGACCTTTGCCACACAGGCCTTGATTTTCACAGTGGTGAACCAATGGTTTGCATTTGCACAGGTTCATCTTAGCAAACCCAATAACACTTTGCAAACTCTATTCTCAGCTTCAATATATTTCAGAATGATGCTCCTCATCACCCCTGATAGGATTCTATAGCTAGGAATGAAATGGAACAAATGCAGACATTCACTCTGGGGACATATTCCAGGAAATAGCATAATATTTCTTGGGAAGGTAATTACACTGAGCGTAGTCAAGCTTTCCTTCCTTGTTTCAGGCTCTTAAAAGTTCTTTCATAAATAGAGCATGCTAATTTTAAATTACAAGGAAAACAATTATATGGCTGGAAGTTAAATTATAACAATAAAACAAATAACTACAAATCACAAATCTCACTAACCAAAACCCAAAACACACAGAAATCAGACTCTCAGAGTTGAGTGTTGCTCTAGACTTATCTAATTATCTAATGTTATCTAATTTAACATTCTTCCTAGTATAGAAATTCATTTTAATAAAATACTAAAATACTTTGGCCACCTCATGCGAAGAGTTGACTCATTGGAAAAGACTCTGATGCTGGGAGGGATTGGGGGCAGGAGTAGAAGGGGATGACAGAGGATGAGATGGCTGGATGGCATCACTGACTCGATGGACGTGAGTCTCAGTGAACTCCGGGAGTTGGTGATGGACAGGGAGGCCAAAAATCTAAGGTAACCCTATTAGTCCTGGTTGTTCCCTGAAGCCACTTAAATCAATTCACTCATTCTCTTATGTGACAGACTTCCAAATTCTAGAAGACAGACTTTATGCTCCTATGAGTCTCTCCCCCGGGCAAACTGCTCATAATATGTAAAGGCTTCCTGGCCTTTTAAAAGTTGGGTCCCTTTTATCTAGATGCAGTATGGTCATCCTGAACTGAGAATGGACTTGATTGAAATAAAGTGGGTTCCTGTGCGAGCACTGTACTTGCCCAAGGCCACACAGTGAGCCTCGGAGCTTATACTTAAATCCATATGAGGATATAAAGGCTGAGAAATGGCAACAGTACATCCTCTAGTGAGTTGTTATGAGGCAAAAATAAATGAATGTGTGCAAACAAAACTCGCAAATGACGGTAAGTCTGGAAAACACTCATTTTTCTTAGATTAAGTTCCTAGCTATCCTGTAATACTCCAGGTGAAAAGTGAAACTATTTGTCAGTTGATATCAACCTTAATCTTCTAATGGGGACCAAAGATGAACTTGCCCCACTGTTTTTTTTTTTTTTTTTTTTTTAATTTAAAAAAACAGGTCAAATTTCTGGCTTGGATTAGGTTTGTAGTCAATTAAAATTCTGGACTACCCACATGCTATGCTGGGGAGCTTGGTCTCTGCCATTCAATATGTTTATATTTTTTGTACCTAGATGTAAGATTTTTCACTTTTCCTTACAAAGTACATCCTTTCAAAATCTGAATTAAATTACCTTCCAGTTTGGTCTTATACACATATTTGATAAAGTTGTTTTTTGTGTTTTGGTCCAAATCTTTGGTAATAATGTTGAGTAGGACATGGCCAAAGACACAGCCTTCTGACAAACCTTTAGAGCCCTTCCAATCAGATTGATTTTGAACATTAGTAAACTTTAGCAACCTAAGAATGTTTAATAATCCACTCTAAATTCCTCCCATTCTGCTTACAAGAACATCGTTTAAGATGACCTGTCAGAAGTTTTGCTGAAATCTGGACTCAGTATGCCAACAGCATTCTCTCAGCCTATTTTTAAGCTTAGGAAATAGAAAATGAGGGTGGCTTGTGCAGTAGTCAGGGACTAAGTACACAAACAGAAACAACGGAAGGCATATCTAGCTAAGGGAATTTATGGCTTGGAATGAATTGATTACACAGGTTATGAAGAACTGGAAAACCCAAACAGGAGGTGGTGAGGTAACCCAGGGATCAGCCACAGCAGGGAGCCATGGCAGGACAAATGGGGGAAGGAGTGCTATGAAGCCAGGAGCTAGGTCCTTGGTGGAAGATGGACCCATGGTGGGCCAAGCTCCTGGGCGCTGGATACATGAAAGAGATGTTGTCTTTGCTTACCCCTATCCCTTCTCACCCCTTCCTGCACAATCCCAGATTCTTTCTTCCTCCCATCCCGCAATTTTTCTGCCAGAGTCTCCCACTGGCTGAATCCAGGTGGAAATCAGGGGACACGGGTAACCAGGAAAGGGAGTCTGGGGCCACTTGAGATATAAGCCAGCATACAGGACACAGAGATCCTGGGGACACACATTAGACAGTAACTGTGGGGGTGGAGCGGGGAGACTTCCAATAATCCCGTTTTCATCTTCTTTTTTATGAGTTCAAATATGATTAGAAGTGATTTTCAAAAGTTTCTAGGAGATAGCAGTCTATATTTTCACATGACATCAACAGAACCCGGGAACAGCTATGGATTTAGTACCTCTTAGAAGATGTAAAAGAGTTGGACATGCCTTAGTGACTCAACAACAAACAAAAAACCAAAGAACATGCCATCACTCCTGCTGCTACTGCTGCTGAGTCACTTCAGTCATGTTCGACTCTGTGTGACCCCATAGACGACAGCCCACCAGGCTCCCCCGTCCCTGGGATTCTCCAGGCAAGAACACTGGAGTGGGTTGCCATTTCCTTCTCCAATGCACGCAAGTGAAAAGTGAAAGTGAAGTCGCTCAGTCGTGTCCGACCCTCAGTGACCCCATGGACTGCAGCCTTCCAGGCTCCTCCATCCATGGGATTTTCCAGGCAAGAGTACTGGAGTAGGGGTGCCATCGCCTTCTCCGGCCATCACTCCTAGATGTGAGCAAATTCTGTTACTGAGAGGCAGTTTCAAAAGGCAGGGATTCTAGAGCCAGACTGTCCATGACCAAGGATTGGCTCTGCCACCAATTAGTTCCTTTTTTCTAAACCTTTTTGTGCCTCAATTTCCCAATCTCTAGAATGTGGATATTAATACAGTGCTTGCCTTAGGAATATTGAGGGGTTCAGCAAATTGCACATGTATAGCACTTAAGTTGGTATCCAGCACTGAGCAAGAATAATGCACTGTGACAACCACCCCTTTGGGGGCTAATGCCATGTAGGATAAATGCTGGCTATTATTTAGTAGTAATATTCGTACTGGTATCATTAATAGAACATCATGGCCCTCGCAGATCAACTGCTCCAATTTTTCATTCTAGGGCTGAACGACTCTACACCATGGGGAAAACCATATCCAACAACATTAGATTCAGGAAGATCTTAAATCAATTATCTTTCAAGAAGCATCTCTTACTAAAGATATAATCAAGCTCAGTTCCCCTTTTGGGTACAAGCATCGTTTAGTGACATCTACTTTTGGGTGTATATGTAACACTTCAGTGGGACTCAGGAAAGTGCAAACCAACGACATTATATACACGTATGCAAGGATGCACACATAGTGGAGGACACAGAAGAACATAAATCAATGTGAACTCAAGTGAATAAAACCGTACAGGATTAATGTCTGTTATTAATTAGCTCATCTGCCCTTAGTAGAGGGTTGGTTGTTAATCAGGACTTGAAACAGAACATGCCTTAGTAAATGACGATTTATTCTTCTATTATTATTTTAAATAGAACAATAACCTTCTTTAAAAGTGAGAATGGAAAATCATCTGTAGGACACCTGCTGGATGGCACTCCCACAGCTGTACTCAAAGAAGTTAAAATGTTAATGTTTTAAATCAAATGCTGGGCATAAATATTTGATATCTACTGTCTATTCCCTCAGGTATTATTCTATTTTTAATAACTGTAACTTGGAGTGGGGGGCACAAAATATATCCTGTTCACCTTTGTATTCTCCTCCAAGAATATCCTAGTAGCTTTCAAAATGAAGGCATTCAAAAGATAATTGTGTTGGATTGAATGGTTCATTAGTTCCGAGGTAAATGATGAATCTAAAATGTATTCTGATTAATACCAGGAAAGAGTTACGAGTCTATAAAAAACAACGCTAATTATGACCATGCTGTGGCTTGGCTCAGACCACAATCATACTGTCCTTAGTTATGGTTCCCAGGAGCACCCGTGAAAATCACTCACCAATATTTTAATTTTACCTCTGACAACTGGAAACACACTGAGATTTATTACTATTTCGTGTAGTCAGAGTGGCCTGATAGTGATGTGCTAGAAGAAATGGAACTCACTCCCCCCAACAAACAAAAATTATCATGCTGAAACCTAGATCCTTTGAATGTACATGCTGGACAGACACATAAAAAACTATCCTTTTCAAAAATGATTGCAGAGAAAAAAATAAAGATATTGAAATCTTTATAAAGATAAAATGGAGGGTTTTTTTTTTTTTTTTTGTATTCCTGAGTTCAGAGAGTCTGTCATTTTCAATTCACGTAAGACCACACCTTAGGCTCGGGGTTTGTTATTGGGGAGTTGCTTTAAAGGCATAACTAATCTGTGCTACAACAAATGTTTATCTCCTCAAATCAAAGACGTTTCAAAATGCATTCCTTTCAACAAATGTTAAGATAGATTCATTTATTAAAGTGTCCTGCTTTAAAAGACTGAGTGAAATAACCAGTGAAAAATAATTAATCATGTGCACTAGATAAGAAGTAATACCATAGAAGAAGATGCCCTGAACTAGTACAAAGAAATGGGTATGTAGTTCCAAAATATACCATATTATTTCAGTCTTAATTATATTTTGTCTTTCATTGTCTGTTATCAAGGAGCCAGCTCAATTAAAAACAAGGCAGTGTGAAAACAGACCCACTGACACTAATCAAGAAGTTTCAATTTCAAAATTTCCGCTTTTTAGTACAAAACAAATGTTTTACAGCCAAGGTATGTTTACAGTGATTTTGTACTGGCTTATTATTTGCCAAAACAGTGTAGACATAACCCCAGGATGACGTTCAGCAGTGTTCTTCCAAGATGTGCATCTCTCCCATAATTACATAGAATCAGGATGTTTTTGCCATAAAAATATACTGGCTGATGGTTTCACAGAATAAAGAATAGCATCACTGCTAAGAAAATTCAATTTTCTTTATTATAAAAGATAACTGGTCACACAACAGTGGTCTAAGTGTCTCTCAACACTAAAATCTGTGCATCTTAAATAGCTTACTATTTGCTTTGCTGTAACAACTGGGCCAGGTGGAATGGTGGTTTAAATGTTTATATGCTATTTCTTCAGGAACTATACCATTTTTAAAGACATTAGATGGGGTTGGGATGGCCTTTGTTTCAAGAGGCCGTCTACTGAAGTCTCCTTCAATGGTATTAAAGGAAGTCATTAGGTGTGTTGCTATATTTCAGTCCCTACAAAAGTAAATTGGTGTAATTAGAAATACAATGAAAAGTTTTAGCATAAGGGTTTTCTAAAAATGACTTGTAACTGCACAAAAAGGAAAGAAATGCACCACTTCAAATAAAAGGCCCCTTCAAATACATAGTAATTATATATAGACTTCTGTTTTGTGATAAGGGTGTAGGTGAGGCCGGGAACGACATGTTGAGGTTCTGGGCTTCAGGGGGCTGCGGCAGGATGAAGGGAGAACAAGGACACAGCAGAACACAGAAACAGAGTCACATCTAAATACCACTGATGACTGCCGGTGGTGGGGCTGGAATGCTAACACGAGGGATGAGACTTCCTACTTTTATCAATATAGTATATAATTTCTGTAATTTTAACATAATTCAGCTTTTCTTAAAGTGAGCCATAATTTTCCATAAGATTTAATTTTTATAGTTACTGTAGTAAATTCATTGTTACCCATCCATTTGATTTTCATCATATGTGGTTTTTGCAAGTTAGAATGTAAGAAAAACTAGGGTGTTGAGGCCTCTGAAAACATCTCCTTTTTTTCAATAAGTAGGGTTAATGAAAACTTTTGCAATTCCCTGGGACCCACCATACCCCAAATCTTGCTTATTACATCTATGAAGAGTGTATCTGGAGAGGTCCAGCATTCTCTTTCTTCAGCTGCACCATAGCAGGTGATTTGAAGCCAGCAATCCTGTGGTGACTGATTTTCACCTTTCCTCCTATGCTCAGAGGAACATGGGTTTCTGCTTTCCAAACTCAACCATTTACCTAGCTAGCCATTTCCTCATATAGACTCTGAGTACTGGATGTCCTCAGTTATCTCTTCTCCCTCAGCATGCTTTTCTACTTTGGGGCTCCCCACCAGGTTTACAAACATCCAGCTTTCTTGAAGTCAGGCTCCAAGATCAATCAGGGCAAACTTCTGGAAGCCCTTCTCCTACACACTCAAGTTCAGGGCTGGAGTGGTTGCTGACTCCCTTCCTTTCCCTCTGATACAGACTCAGTTGTCACAACCAACTGGATCCCTTGCAGTCTGCCACCCCCACAGCCAGCAAGCGAATCTCTTCAAAGGCTGCTCTCACCACTGCACTCCCCTGCTCCAAATCTTCGATCACCCTTCATTATTTTCAAGTACAAGTATCTCTGCTTCACACTAAACACCCTCCCAATTCTGACTTGCAGCGACACTCTACCTTCACCTTGCATAAATCTCCCAGCACAGCCCTGCACTCACGCTCGGCTGATTTACTTGTTGTCATCTACCTATTTCATGTCTGCCTGCCTTTATCTCTTCGCTGTATCTCCCCCATCTCTCCGTTTAATTATGCATAAATCACCATCTCCAGTGTGTATGGCTGGTTAGGTAGAAAAGGCAGGGGGCGGGGAGGGGAGGAATGCAAATGCAAACAAGTGCAAATGGATACTGGCAATGACTGCTGGACTCAGAGTCTGGACTCAGTAGGGAAAGGAGAGGACAGTGACATTTGTACCACAAACACCTCTCCAAGGGGGCAGCCACTTATCAGCTCTGACCACCCCGTTCTCATGCAGAGGCTGGTCCAGTGTCTCCAGGCCCTCTATGCTTTCAAGAGAAGTCAAAAGTACGCATTTACTTGAAATCTATAATTTTAAAGTATTAGCCACTAATTCAAATGTAAGATATAACACAGGTCAACAAATTGTGGGCCAAACAGAGCATCTCTTAAAGGTGGGTGTGGCCCAAAGGCTGCTAGTTTCAACCTCTGTTCCCCAAGAACTCCTTCAAAGAACCATCTATCTTCATGCTTCCTCCTCGGTGCTGAGTCCCCAGAGCACTCCAGCTGAATCCACTGCTCCGTTTACTAATTTTACACATTCACTTTGGGTATCACTCAAATTGAGCTTCCTCATCTCATTGCATGATTTCCTGTGAAACCACTTGCACCATTAATTTATTTCTTATCCCTTAACTTTTTACATATTATCTCCTTACAACCAGAGAACAGGTTCCTAGAGGACAGGAGGTGTACACTATAATTTCCTATAGTCCTCACAGTATCTCCCAAAGTATATTCACAAACAGGCACTTATTTAAGGGTGTAAGATGTATCTCGGCAGTTGCAAAAGTAGAATCACTTTTTAAAAAGGAAATATCAGCTCCATTTCTTTGACAGCAGTCTTGAACAATCTGTCATCCTATTCAGCCATACACATATGTGTAGGAGTAAGCTGTCTTCCATAGAGCCTTCTATAACGTGCAAACTCCTGTAACAACTAACTTGCACAGTCTTTTATATTTATCTAAAACAAGTGACAGAATAGCACAGTGTTGAAGATCCCAGGCTGTGGAGAGACTGCCTAGATTTCTAGCAATGCTCTAACACTTCCTATCCATGTGACCTTAGGTGAATCACGAAACTTCTCTGTCCTTTTTTTACTGTGTAAAAGAGGAATGATGATAATACTGGCCTCAAAGGACAGGTGTAAGAATTCAATGACTACATTATAAAGTACGTGAAAGAGTACCTAACACACTGTAGATAACAGACATTGGTCATTTTTATCTTATGATAGATAATAAAAATTACTTGCAGATAAAAAAATTAGAAGTAAAATAGTAATACTTTTAGGCTTATGCTCCAGCCCCTTAATGCATTCCAAACACCAAACCTGGATCTGGAGTTAAGGTCTTCCAATAGCACTGACGTCAAAAGAAAGCTCACAGGTTATCTCACTGTACATCCCTATGCAGGTGGCGTCAGCTGCCTCACTGTTAACAGCATGGAATAGGCTCTCAGAAACAACTGTTTTCCAGAATAAATGAATAAACTGCTCCACTTGCTGTACTGAGCAATTTTAGTAACAGATATCTTTAAGTGTAGCATTTTCTTTGCGAAAATGCACAGATAAAGACGTCTCTGTGAGTCTCCTCTGCTGTTCTTTATGTGACCTGACCTAATTAATTGCAAAAGGAAAGGAAACACAATACATTATAGTACCTGCACCAATTAACTGATTAACTGAACAGTATGAACCTCATGGAGGTTCAAATATAAAAGACTGTATTTTTCACAATTCCCTGACCTTAGCAGCACAGTGCCAAATCTCCCTTCCTAGCTGGAGTAGATTCCTGAAAAATAACTGGAATAGATCCCAGAATTTTCAGGTCTCTTTCAGCTATTAAAAATCCACCCAATTTAAAATGCCAATCAAATGCCTAAAGAGCCTTCTGCTGGAGGATCTCCCAGCTTGGGTGCTGGGAAATGGGGAGGGGTCCTCACAAGGAGAGTGCAGGCCAATCTAAGACCCTCTCTATCTGCTGCCAGCCTCTTCCAATTTTCTTTTTGCCTGTTAAAGTGGGTGTAAGCACAGCAACAAATATGTGCCTACCATATTTCTTGCTTTTCTCCAAGAGAAGAGTTTTCTTGTAAGAAACAGCCTGTCTTTGGGAGGGCTGCTCAACCACTCCCCCCGTGCCCAGCTGCAGGAATGAAGCTGGGAAGGGTGAGTGGTTACATCTTGGGTTGGTTCCTGGCCCTTCCTTCACAAGACATAAAGCCACTGGTTGAAAGGACAGAAGAAGGGATGGTGGAGGTAAAAACAACTAGCCCTGGTTATGTTTTTGTTCCTACTAACTCCATGTAAGACTGAACGACCTTGGTAGGGATGTCAAGGACAAAGATGATATACAAAATATTGAACAGGCAGAGTGCTAAGCAACCAGAAGGGATGTGGTGTCAGGGCTGGAACAGGGTGTTGCAGGCCCCCTGCTGCGCCCCCTAGTTGCTAGGAGAGTCGCTGCAAAGGTCCTCAGGGGGCAGGGTCCCAGTCTTTTAACCAACAATAAGAGGTGTTTTGGTATTTTAGTACTGGGACAGCTGTTCTGGTGCAAACCAGCTGAACAACACTCCTGCAGTGGGAGTTCCTCAGACTGTCAAATGAGAGATCAGACAGTCCCAGGCCAGCCCTCTCCCCATGACTGGCCCACAGCCTCTTGCCTGATTAAGTCGAACTACCTTCTACTTGTTCATTTGCCCCTGGAAAACAAATGCGTTTTTGCAATGCCAGGAGAGAGAGCGCAGCAAGCTGTTCTAAGTCTCTGCCTGCTGTTGATTTCCTCTGGTTCTCTTTTTGCTTGGTCAGAGAGGAGAAGGCAGCAGCAATAAATCAATATCTAAAACGCTGCTTGCTTCTTGCCAAACCATGAGAAGACACTTCTTCACTCAGTCCTTAACAGGGCTTCTCTCAAAGCTGTCTTCGCTGTGTTTGACAGAGGCCAGAGGTGAAGAAGAGGAAGTACTTCTCTGCTTTCCTCCACATGACAAGGAGAAAAGCCATGATACTCCAGTGACTGCCCAGCCTGTGACACCCCACCCCTGGGGTTAGGGTGGGGACAAGAAGGGAAACCCTTAGTGGTCGATCGGATGGCAGCTCGGTTAGGCTGTCTCTTTATAAATCCTGAGAGAAGATCTGGCCCAAACTGAAGGTGGCTTGTTGGGGGCTTTCCCTTTGGAATGTGTGAATTTAAAGCTATTCTTTAGGATTTCTGACAACAGCAACAATTTGGGCCACAGGAAAAATTCTCTTCAATACCCTGTCATGCTTATCTAAAGAGGTACCTGAAATAATTAAATATTATATTCTGTTCAAGAAAAGATGAACATCAACTACACAAGGAAGAAAAAATAACTGAGGAAGCATATTTCCACTGGTGATTATTTGGAGATGCTGATTAATCCATTGTGCATATATTTATGTTTAATTACAAACTGGGAAGGCTTTAGGATATTACTCTAAAACACGCTCTATTAGCATTATGGCATCATATTCATGTGGTGCAAATAATAATGTGAGATTTTCTCAGTAAATAATTTTTCACCGACCCTGTTTTATCAAAAGCATATATTTTTACTCAGATGTTATATGAAGCTAAATCTGAGTATAAGCTGATTTGCTATATAATTGGAATAGGCTTATTGCAGTCATTTTACCCCTTTAAATTACGACACCAGCACTGAAACATCTGTTAGACCATAGCATCTGTTTCATATTTGGGATGCATCCCTACAAATTAGAAGAGTGTTCTTTTTAATGAGCTCTGATTTAATGGGGAATCCTTTTTTTTTTTAATGACTGTTGTGCCAAAGAAAGAAAATGAAAAGACGAATTTTCATTGCTCTAGCACCCCCCACAGCAAAGCACCTCTAAGGCCCATACGTTTCCAATACAAAACTATCTAATAAATATATATTTACGTTGAAACTTAGTTTGTTTTATAGATTGAAAGTTGAAAGTGTTAGTCGTTCAGTTGTGTCCGACTCTTTGACCCCAGGGACTGTAGCCCACCAGGCCCCTCTGTCCATGGAATTCTCTAGGGAATGGGAAATCATTCTTTCTCCACGGGATCTTCCCAACCCAGGGATGGAACCCAAGTCTCCGGCATTGCAGACAGATTCTTTACTATCTGAGCCACCAAGGACAGATTAGTGTTGTTTAATATTTAAAAGATCATATGTATAAGTTTGTGCGTATATATATATATAAACACAATCCTCCCCTCCAGGAAGAGCCAAAATGGCTATACATTCATATAATTTAAGAAAAATAGTTATTTCTTTCAAATAAATTATTTTGACCAACTATATAGTCTTAGATACTTGACAAATGTATGACCTATAGTCTCCCTGCTTACGAAGACATGGTTACAACTCTAAAGGCACACTCATTGCCAGATCTTTACCACTTTAGTTCTACCAGAAATAGTACCTTGCTACTGACTTACCCAGTTCTTTCAAAAACTACTCCCTGTGGTCTCCCTAAGTTTTCTAGTTATTCCCAGCCCTCTATTTTGAGTCTGAGTTTGTCTTATACAAGAAGCATGTATAAGCATGTCAGCTTCATGTCAGATACAACTGGGTTAGTTTGTCCCACTGTTTACATACTTTACTGTTTATGCTTCTAATTTGGATCTGGCTGGACTTAGATAGTTAAAATTCCTAAATTTTAATGACACAAGCTACCATAAAATTTAGAAAATGACTGGCTGTCCCATTAAGTTCAATAAACTCAAAATAATTTATCACACACACACACACACTCAGAAGAAACTGAAACTGACTGGAAGGAAGACAGAAAACAAGAGAGAAAGTTTAACGGAGATATTTGGTTACCCATTTTGTACCTCCTAATTTGTTTCACTGAAAGAGAAAACCGCTACAACAGTGTCTGGTGCTAAAGACATTTGTCCTACACGTTCCCTTTAAGGCAGAGTGGTCACAATTTGGCAAAGGAAGTCCCTCTCCTGCCCGCCCCAGTAACAATCACTTCCGGCATCTTCCTCCCTGCCTGTTCCCATCAAGTGAGAGTTCTGTCCTTCACAGGCTTTACAAAAACATCTTTTTTACTCAACCAAAGGAATAGTAGCATTTTATATCCATGTCATATCAAATGCACAGCTGAGAGATGCTATAAAACCAGACTTCAGAACATGTCATTTGAGTTCTTCACTAAAAAAGCCCCCCAAATTAAAACATCAACTACCTGATTTAAAAGTAGTGCTTTCCAGAGATTTATAGATGTTATTAATATAAGAGAATCAGAGAAGGAGAAAATTACCTAGACCATTTTTCTGGGTTTAGCATGGACTTACTTTATCAATTCGAGAGAGACAAAAACTGACCTTATTTTAAAATACTATCTGTGAAAGGATTTTGCTATTTCCCTGGATAACCTTTTTCAATGCTTGATGACTTTTAGTAGCAAAAGTCCACTTTCCTTAAATTAAAGATGAACCCCCCTCATTGTTGAAAATTATATACAACACACATTATGGTCACAGGTGAGATAGCTCAGTTTAGGCAACACTGTTATGATTAACTTTTTTGTGACTTCAACCACTGCAGATCTATCATAATGTATTCTTAGAAACTTGCCTCAGCCAGTTGAAAGAGTGCAGACTTTCCACAGCGTTTTACAGGTTCAGCACCACCCAAGTGTGAAGTGTTTGAAGAAATCTATATGGAAAACAATTCATATAAAGAATATTAATTGTGATATCAGAATTTTTGCTCTCCATTCACACCCATTCAGGAACTTTCCTTAGTTTATAAGAATATCATTGCTTTCAAGTGTCAAATAACTTAAATGCGTTAGGTTTGGGATTATAATTTCGAAATCAGTATCAGTAAATAACCTCAAAAATAGCAACAAAAAAACCAGTGTGACTTGGGTGGCTGTTGAACTATACCAAGTATGAGTATTCCAGGCTTTAAATTTAACTCTATAACCTTAAAACAAGTTATACATTTCCACTTCCATATAAACACCAACTCAGCAACTGGTCATATAGAAAAGAGATTTAGTATCATTTAACAAAAAGCAATTAGATAATTTTTTGTTGAAATATTATTTGGGATCCCTGTGAAAAGATAGCAACAAGGCAGTCAACAAATATTTTTTTGAGAATTGAACAGAAATGTGTTTGGCAATATGACAAGTGTTAGCCAATATTATAAATAGCTGTGAAAAGAAGAGGTGAAAAGCAAAGGAGAAAAGGAAAGATATAAGCATCTGAATGCAGAGTTCCAAAGAATAGCAAGAAGAGATAAGAAAGCCTTCCTCAGTGATCAATGCAAAGAAGTAGAGGAAAACAACAGAATGGGAAAGACTAGAGATCTCTTCAAGAAAATCAGAGATACCAGGGGAACATTTCATCCAAAGATGGGCTCAATAAAGGACAGAAATGGTATGGACCTAACAGAAGCAGAAGATATTAAGAAGAGGTGGCAAGAATACACAGAAGAACTGTACAAAAAAGATCTTCACGACCCAGATAATCACGATGGTATGATCACTCACCTAGAGCCAGACATCCTGGAATGTGAAGTCAAGTGCGCCTTAGAAAGCATCACTACGAACAAAGCTAGTGGAGGTGATGGAATTCCAGTTGAGCTCTTTCAAATCCTGAAAGATGATGCTGTGAAAGTGCTACACTCAATATGCCAGCAAATTTGGAAAACTCAGCAGTGGCCACAGGACTGGAAAAGGTCAGTTTTCATTCCAATCCCAAAGAAAGGCAATGCCAAAGAATGCTCAAACTGCCACACAATTGCACTCATCTCCCACGCTAGTAAAGTAATGCTCAAAATTCTCCAGGCCAGGCTTCAGCAATATGTCAACTGTGAACTTCCAGACGTTCAAGCTGGTTTTAGAAAAGGCAGAGGAACCAGAGATCAAATTGCCAACATCCATTGGATCATGGAAAAAGCAAGAGAGTTCCAGAAAAACATCTATTTCTGCTTTATTGACTATGCCAAAGCCTTTGACTGTGTGGACCACAATAAACTGTGGAAAATTCTTCAAGAGATGGGAATACCAGACCGTCTGACCTGCCTCTTGAGAAACCTATATGCAGGTGAGGAAGCAACAGTTAGGACTGGACATGGAACAACAGACTGGTTCCAAATAGGAAAAGGAGTATGTCAAGGCTGTATATTGTCACCCTGCTTATTTAACTTCTATGCAGAGTACATCATGAGAAATGCTGGGCTGGAAGAAGCACAAGCTGGAATCAAGATTGCCAGGAGAAATATCAATAACTTCAGATATGCAGATGACACCACCCTTATGGCAGAAAGTGAAGAGGAACTAAAAAGCCTCTTGATGAAAGTGAAAGGAGAGTGAAAAAGTTGGCTTAAAGCTCAACACTCAGAAAACGAAGATCATGGCATCTGGTCCCATCACTTCATGGGAAATAGATGGGGAAACAGTGGAAACAGTGTCAGACTTTCTTTTTGGGGGCTCCAAAATCACTGCAGATGGTGACTGCAGCTATGAAATTAAAAGACGCTTACTCCTTGGAAGGAAAGTTATGACCAACCTAGATAGCATATTCAAAAGCAGAGACATTACTTTGCCAACAAAGGTCCGTCTAGTCAAGGCTATGGTTCTTCCAGTGGTCATGTATGGATGTGAGAGTTGGACTGTGAAGAAGGCTAAGCACCTAAGAATTGATGCTTTTGAAGTGTGGTGTTGGAGAAGACTCTTGAGAGTCCCTTGGACTACAAGGAGATCCAACCAGTCCATTCTGAAGGAGATCAGCCCTGGGATTTCTTTGGAAGGAATGATGCTAAAGCTGAAACTCCAGTACTTTGGCCACCTCATGTGAAGAGTTGACTCTTTGGAAAAGACTCTGACGCTGGGAGGGATTGGGGGCAGGAGGAAAAGGGGACAACAGAGGATGAGATGATGGATGGCATCACCAACTCGATGGACCTGAGTTTGAGTGAACTCCAGGAGATGGTGATGGACAGGGAGGCCCGGCGTGCTATAATTCATGGGGTTGCAAAGAGTCGGACACGACTGAGTGACTGAACTGAACTGAACCGAATATAACAAGAGCTGGTGAAGCTAAGTCTTATATAAAACACTGGCAGTGGCACTTAAGAGTGTGTACAAAGATTAACTGTGAAGACCACAAATCTCAGTAAGCACATCAATATACACACACCATTACATGGTGACTGCATGCTCTTCTTCAAATTTTGTAAAGCTGCAACTGGGCACAGTTGCAACAGTGAACAGCACTGTCCTATCTCATTTTTATAGGAAGACTTAATTTCCAATTTTGAGCTTAACTCAGTAAAGAGTTGAGGACATATATTCTTAAGGATCTTTACAAAGAAGTCTTCTCCTAGAGAAGTTCTGTCATCATTAGAGCAGCTAGCAATAGTTTATGCTGTTAATATTCCTCCTGATTAGGAATTCTTTCTCAGTTTAAGACAGGTATTTCTCAGTTCAGTTTAGGAGGCAAACCTGCCTTGTGATGATATCCTTACAGGTGACCCCAGGCCCAACAGAGAATATCATGGAGCTGTCCCTCCAGGAGAGACTGGGGGCTTCATTACTGCTAGAGAAAATTCTCCCTAGAACACCTGCTGAATAAGAGGCTTTTGTTGAGGCAATATCTAATAAGCCACCCGGATCATTTAGAAAGGGCTATTAATTTAAGTTTTAGGGGAGATTTCTCCTCCTGGTGCCATCATTTTTGACAGTCCTTCCCTATTCATCCCAATCACTTCCTTTTTCTTTAGAAGACCAATTTAGGGGCTGAAGCTTTCTAAAGATTTTCCTCTGGCTGAATTTTCTCTGATATATGTCACTTCTACTTTTTCTAGACAAGGTGAATTCAATTACTAACCTTATCATTAGACTAAGAAAACAAACACATTTAATACAATTACTAACTTGGAGTAACTTGACCAGTCACGTGAACCCACACTGTATTAATAGAAAGGATATGGCTTTTGTGTCAGACAAACATGCCTTCATTACTTTTTGTGGTGTGGACTGAAGGAAATAATTAAGACCACATCTTCACCTTCAAAACAGAAACACTATCTGCCCCGTATTCCTTTTGTGAAGATGACATGTTATGTTAGTAAAGAGTCTGGCCTGGTGCTCAGCCCATATTATGCCCTCAATCAACGGTACAATTATTAGTTATAAGGATTTATCATTATTAACACTAATAAACTCTGTTAATACAATCCCCCCAAATTAGCTACAGATTGAAACTAGAGTAAAGTGAAAAATTGCAACCTCAGAGGTTAATTATTAAATTTAATAATCTGTAGAATATTAAATTTGTCACATAATCATATAATACCCTCAAGAGCACAACAAGCTCGGTGATGCTGTAATACACAGCTTGACAGTCTTCTAGCTCTTCACTGGCTCCCTCTGCTGTTGCTTTTGTTGCTGTAGGTTTATATTCCCTGACGCTGTGTGTGTGGGTGTGTGTTCAATACCACAAAGCCCGTGTGTGTGTGTAGGTTCACTACCACAAAGCCTGTGCCAAATGCCTGCATGGCACACCCAGAGGCTCAGTGAAGAACTTCTGACCTCACAGATGCATTGCCTGTCAGCTGAGTTAACATGCAGTGTTCTGCATAGAGGCTTGAGAATGATTCCTTGCCCTGCAGAAGAAACCACCACCTAATGTTTAGTAAGAACTATTTTTCCTCATTATCTAAAAGTATTTTTTACCTATCTATAGGTACAGGGGAGTATTTTAAATACTCAATGTTGCTGTAAGCCTGATTTCCAAAGGATCATGCTGGTAGGGGGTGTATCAATGTATTTTAGCAGCCCAACGTTTCTAGAATCACCTAACAATTAAATTTTCATGGAATGACTCAACAGTAAGATATACTTTCTATAAAAATGCCTTTTGGCTTAACTGGGGGAAAGGGTTGGAACTTACGTTACTGTCTGCAGCACTGGGCATGGCTGACCTTTGTCTTGAGAGTCTTCTCTGGATTTCCAATACTGCAGACTCTCTCTAAGGTCTCTCCTTGCTGTTCTTTCTTGGTTCTCCCCTTCTACAGTGAGCCCTTAAATGTTCTCCCTCAGGGTTCTCTCTTAGAGCCCTCTCTTTCTTCATACTTTTTCTCTCAGTAATCTCACCTGCTTCTAACATAAACATAGCTTGTATAATGCTAATTTGTTATACTATTGTTCATTTCCTTGTATTTTTTCCCCCCCTATTTACAGGACATACACATCCTTTCAAGTAAGAATAAGCTAAAACCTGTCTTTCAGTGACAGGTCTGCCAGTGGAGGGAAGTGCATGTTATGTTCCCCTCCTGGGTAGGGGGCAGTAGTGGGCCATACTGCACAGTAAGTTGGTGGCTATGTTTTTTTATTTTCCTCACATTGGATGGAGCTTGCCAATCTGTTAATTCCACTGTAGTCTCTCCTCTATTAAATAATGTTCTGATAAACAGGGTGGGTATTAAAAGTATGTAACGTACAGCAAAACTGCCAAGAAAAATGATCACCCTCGTTGTTAAACTGCTAATTTTATAGCTGCCTGAGGTAGGGGAGCACATCAAGGAAAGAGGTGGCAAAGATAAAAAGCAAATTAGGCAGAAGCCTTCTGGAGTTATAACAGGTATCATGAACACTGTAGTCTGGGAGGAAATGACCAACAATTGTTGAATGAATAAATGAATCAAAGAACAAACAAACAATATGAGATAATTGGTCTTCCTTATCTTAAAAGAAATATTAATTCTTCCAATAAAACATGGAAAACGTTCACACCGATGAGCTGCAGTGTGAGCATACGGAATCTGTGTCAAGTATAACATTCCGTAACATATTGGGCACGCCATCATAAAAATGAATGCTTTAAAACCGCACTAATTGCTTATATCTAACAGTGACAATACCTTGGAGAGATTACAGTTATATTTACATTAGCAAAGTAAAAATCTTCTAAGGGAAGTTTTAGTGTTCAAATGTATCTGTCTAAATGGTCCAGACTAGCTCCCTGTCTTCAAAGTGAACATGCAATTTTTCAACATAAAGGTATACTCCAGGTATAAGAGTCAGCCACTCAGCAGAGAAGAGGATACGTGGACTGGTCATGGCTTTCAGAATTGTTAAATAATGGATGACAACAATTCCCTTCTGGCATTACGTTTGGTCATTAGTCTTCAGTAAATGAGATCTAAACAGAGACAGATGTGTCAGTCTACATGTAAACAACAAAAAAATGCAGATAGGAAACTCATTTTGACCAACTTAATGGATCAGAGTCTGGAAACAGTGATGGCTCTTCAGATGGGCCAAGTGGAATCTTGATGAATTACAACCATCAATATGGAATGGGAGACAGGCTGAAATGTGAGGAAAACAGGTTCTATACTCTGTATTTCTTTCTAGATCTTGTAAAGCAGATATATCTTTCTCCCTTCAAATGTACACATTTATGAAGAACCTACAAACAAAATGTTCTTTATTTAGTTTCATGGTTCCATGCAGGTTACTTTAATGGGTTTTAAAACGATCAGATTTGGTTCAGAAGGAAAAGATATCCTTCTCAGCTTGTGAGACAGAGACCCAAGACTTGACATACAAGAAAAAATATATTCATTTAAAGAAATGCCCTGAGTTTACTGTTTTTTAAAAAGTGTGTTTCTAGGATAATTGTATTACACAATAAATGACCAACCTCTTCCTGGAGTTATGAACACTTGAAATTAACACTAAGGGTCTCAAGAATTTTGCAAGCCTGATCTTAAGGGCATTTACAAAGCTAAACATTCTTCAAGAGAAAACTGTTGCCTAAATGATATAAACATTTTTCTCTAAGTGTATGTAATAGGACCAAGAATCTCTCAGAAAAGGGATGAGGGTTATAATGTGGCCCCTTGGGCAAATTTCTATTATCTGCCCATTTCCTCCTCACTTAATCCTTTCCCTGTAAGTTCCTAGAGATACCAGAAGTGCCTTAACAATGCTGATTTAATAACTTGTGGTAAAAATTACCACCTATAGAGCAGTGATCTCAAACTGCAGTTCCCTAAGAGGAAACCTGTTGAAAATGCAAATTATCAGTCCCACTGCAGACTTATTAAATAAGAAACTTTGGGGGTGGGGTTCAGCAATCTGTGTTTGAACAAGTCTTTGAGGGAACTCTGATGTGTTTCAAAGTTGGAGAGCCTCTGGTAAAGACTAATTAGAACAAGAATTTCAAGAGCCTTTGTGTTTTCTCAAAGGTGATGGGTGTTTTATGAAATAATTATAAAAGTTTTAGGGATACGATCACAGTAATTATAGGCTATTCTATTTCTACCGTAATAAATATACTCATAGCAGATCTTAGTAGATAATTTAATCAGTCCATCTAGTTAGTATAGTTTAGATTTGAATAAACCAGTGCAATACTCGGCTGACAATATGGTCAGATCATAACATGAGAGAGACTGAAACTTAAGAGTTCTCTTGGGTCAGCTGGGGAAAGTGACTGGAAGTTATATATATCCTTAGAGAACCCTGTATTTTAGTATACTGCTCTTATATAATCATATATAGCATTTACAGTTAAATAGCTAAGTATGTAATAATTTAATCTGCTTAGGAATTGTAAGGGCTCTTAATTATCAACCTACACAAAATAAAACCAGGAAAAATAATACACAGAGTTTAGATGGGAACTGTATTTGATTCCAAAGCAGAACATTTTATTTTGGTTTTCCATCGTGCATGCCTTCCTCTGTTAAGGCCTTGAAACAAGTCCTAAGGAGTTTTCAAATTAATTTTTTTAAAGCTTCCTAAATCTTATACATGCATGGTCAGAAATCCTCAGAAGACAAATGCCATTGAGTATAGAGAATTGACATCTGGAAATGTCTTCCTGCACAATTCCTAAGGAAAGAGAGGTTCTTTACTAGGAAAAAAAAAAACAAAACTTTCTTTTTGAGGAGTGACTGTACAGAACAAATTAATTCAAAAGAGGCACGCGATCTCATTCTCCAGAGTCATGAGACAGTGGCTGCTTCACCTTCACGCTGCTCCCTAGGGCTGCCCAGGGCTTTGGGACACCTGATAAATCTGATGTTGCTATCACTTAAATAAGAACCGCACTCTGAGTGACAGGACCTGTTAGAAATGCATCAGCTGAGATATGCTATACAAGCATTTTTAATTAAATTGAAAACTCCTGGTAAATAACGCATACGTAAATATCAGATGTGTCAAAGACAAGCCATAACCTTTCTAATATTCATGAGTATAGAATTTAAATATATGGCAAATAAATTGTGTTTGGAAGGAAATGTTTCTAAAAAGTCTGATGGGACCAATCAGGTGCCAACACTAAAAACATTTATAGTCATGTCAAAATTCTTTTTTATCTTTGAAAAAATTATTAGTATCAAGTAAATGGATATCAATGACTAGAGGAGAGCAAGGAAATATAAAACAAAACTATTCCCGACAGTGAAAATACCAGCCTGTTTATCATAATGAAAAATTATGATAAAATCTTAATTTATTCAGATTCATCAAGCAAATTGTTCTTAGTGAAATGATGCCATTATATGATATTCTGATTACCACTTTTATAGAATAGCCCTCAACAACTATAGCAGCAGCACTATGGCAGAGAAGTCTTACAGATAAGCAAGCCAACTGGTAGGCTCGAGTTGTGCCGGTTGACGCAAGTGTCCCAAGAAGAAGCAGCATTTAAAAAAAAACTGCTAGAGCTAAAAGTAATTTTTTCTCATTTTCAAAGTAAGATGCTGGGTTTTCTCCTGCCAAAAGGATATCATTTTACATTTCATTTATGAAGCACTCTTTATGCAAATGAATCAAAGTGATTCAATACATCAATATTAAACAGAACAGTCCTGCTTGTCATTTTCTCTCAACCCTATAAAAAATTGTTTAGTTTATGATATGCATTTTTGGTTGAAATTAATAAAAAGGAAAATGGGGAAAAACCTAAAGGAGATGGTATCTTACTTTTGCAAAAGGGATATATTTTATTATTTGTCTTATAGTGCTTATTAGAAATGAGCATATGATTGAGGCCAGGGCTTTTGTGGCAAAATAAAGAATATCAGATTGCCTTCTCATCATACCAACCAAGAAAATGCTCTCCAGGGTGTGCTCTCTCTCTCTGGCTGACAATCCAGAGAAATCTGAGATCCTGCAAGAGCTGACCCGACCTAAGCCTGGGATTAAATGCTAATATAAATACTGGCTGAAGTTACATCACAGTGTAATCTAACAGGTCGTATTCACCCTGCATTCACTGTGAGACGCATTCATCAACAATAGCATCTAATTTCGCTACTGGAAAAATTTAATAAATAAATTGGAATACTATGGGCTCCATGTTGACAATTTTCCTAAGCTTTTAAAGCAAGTTAAAAACAAGGCAAAATGAAATAAATGAAAAACTGTTATTCTGGATGAACTCTTTAGTCAATGTTTATAAAATCTGGAGGTGATCTATGATTACAGAAAAGTAGCAGAAAGCAATAAACAGTCTGCCATGTATATTCTGTCAGTAATGGCAAGAGGCATGCCTGAAGTTCTCTATAGGTGACAAAATTCTATTCCAATACTTTCTGCACTCAGTACATTTTCTGAACCCAATATATATATTAAAAAAAAAGCCATACCTCTGCAAACTGAAACAAGGCTGATGCTTGACACTGTTTTGAGGGAGCATCAGGGTGGGATGTACTTGAAGATATCTGAAAGGAAACATGTAATTTTTAAAGCACAAGCACATTTTTTCCATAACAGACTAATAGATCTGCCATATATTTTCCCTGTAGACACTGATAAAGACTAAGACATGAGTCATCACCCTCAATCCCTTTTAGAAAAACAGCATCAATGATAAATGAAGACAAAGGCCATGTTTCTAAAAACAGACGTGGAAAGAAGAAAAAAGACTGAGTTTGGCTCATTTGCTATGTCTCTTGTACGGGTATCAGATGTGTACCAAACAGCAGCTGAGAAGACCTACAGAGATAGACTTATTTCAGTGATTTTTAAAAATATAATATTAAATGTTGGAAGCTGAAAGTAAAATCTCTCTCTTACAGCACACCCTTTAAGCTGTTCTCTGCTTAGAGGCAGCTCTGAGACTGTGTTGGGGACACAAACCATGCGGGTCAGAGTATCTGGATTGAATCTCAGCTCTGCTACTCATCAGCTACAAGACCTTGGGCAGCTCAACTAATCTCTTGAGACTTATTTTACCCCATTGTAAATTGATGGTGATGATAATCCCCATTTTATAGGATTATGGTGAGAAGAAAACAAGTCACAGAAAACACTGCCTAGTATGGAACCAGAGTTCAATAAACTGTTCACTGAATATGAATAGCGGTTTTTTCCTTTATAACACCATGCATCTTCCCATCCACCACCGCCCCCTGCACCCACCCACACACAACCCTCAGATCTCTGACAGTAGATAGGGGATTCTGTCATACCATCCTTGATTCAACTCGGAGAACTTTTGTTCCTACCTAATAGTGCTTATTCAAACTTCATTAAAGGTTTCCTCTGAGGGCCAAGTATTTCTAAAGGAAATACTTTTCAAGGATGTTTTGAAGACAAGTCAGTTACTAATTTTGGTTTCAAAGTGAACAAACCTTCTATCCAGCTACAAAATTGGGTGAAAATGAGTCACAAGAGCAGAAAGTGTAGGCACTATAAATTCAGCCCATTCCCAGTCCCCCAAAAGTTTCTTCAATTAACTGTGCTCACTGACTCCATCAAAGGCAACTTACTAAGCAATACATGAACCTGGACCATAACTCTTCATAAGAATTCATAGGAATCATTTCTTCATATTAATCAAATTAAGTTGGTTAGAAAGACAATGGAGCCAGTTCGTGACACAACATTGAAGCCACTTTTAGAGATAAGGAATAATTAGAAGAGAGAACTGATTGAATTACTGACTCTATTTACAGCTGAAGGCACTAGGAAAATTTTCATTTCACTGTATTTTTTTAATCAAGCATTTTTAGAATAAATCTAAGTAAAAAAGAAAAAAAAGAAAGAAAGAAAAAAGATATCCCATATCCTATTTAACAAACTAGATATACACAAATGGTCATAAATGGCTAAGATAAAACCAAGTACTCTGAAGACACTTGAGGATAAATTTGTAGAACTCTTCTTGGTCCAATCATGAAACCTATCATTTCAAAAGACCTCCATGTGACAGCTGTGACAGACTGCAGATATGAATCCATAAAGATGTCCTGGGAATTACAGACCTACAGTCTATCATTTAAACTTATAAAAGTCATGTCTTATTTCAGACATGACTTCTCACTCCTACCAACCCTCCATAAAAGTTAAAGAAAACAAATAGTTTGTGTAAGGGGAAATACATGCCTTTCAAAGCTTAAGTCAGAGAGTAAACCAAATAGAACCAGTGGCATAAACCATCTAGATTTCCGAAAAGCACTTCACAAGTTTTTAAATAAAAGGAAGTGTCTACAAATTAATACTGAGTAGAGGAGATTCTGACATGAATAGCGAGCTCCTGAAGAAATGGCAGATTAGGGTCCAAGGATATCTCTGGACTCTTTAGTTTGCTATACTAACCAAAAAAAGTGCACATGTGTCAAAATACCAAAAATTTCATATGAAATCTGAGAGATTTCACTAGATCTTCAGGGGCTCAGGGATCACTAGTTAAGAATCTCTGCTTTCAAAGCCGGCACTAACATTATTTAATATGTATAAAACTATGTTTAAAAGGGAGTGCAGACTGAACACTCTACTATATTAAATTCTTGAGGACACAATATACAAGAAAATTAGAATTCATGGCACACCTCACAGAGAGCAGACAGGAAAATGATAGATAAGGAGCATTATGTGAGCAAATATATAACATAATATTCTGGTGATATCAGCAGGACATTTAGGCATATTACCAACAATGTCATAAAAGGAATGACCTAATATGCCAGTGTGAAAAGTAATTCTGTCAATGAAATGTCGAGAACCACCAGGAAAGGACACTAGAGGAGAAAAAAGTCTGAAACTAAAAATATTTTCTCCTTGTACAAAACTGTACCACAAGGGGCAAACATTAGGAGGGATGACAGTTTGAGAGAAGGTCTAGTGAAAGACAATTCACATGATCAAGGGAGGACCATGTGGTTTAACGTTGAGAAAAAAATTAATCAATGATGGCTCCATATTGAGTTCCAGGGTAAATGCAGACATTTGGGGAAGTAGTCTTAACCTTTAGACTTGATATCAAGGATAATGTGCTTTCTACATCATCTGTATGTTAGTGACATACTGAGCCAAACAGGTCTAACATTAAGACATAAGACTTCGAAAACTACCAACTGCATGCTAAAGTTTCAATTAGGAGAAAAGTATATTGAAAATAAATGAAAAGGAATGCACAGCCAATAACCATGAGACAATTCTATCTTCTAATTCAATACCTGTCAAATTAACACCTGATAAATAAGTTCTAACAATAATTCAATTATATTCTTAACTTTCCTACCCCTGAATAAAAATTAGTGATGAGGTTTAAGGGAAATAACATTTAGTATGAGTTAATAACATGTTTCTAGAAATATATTTATTCCTTAATTAAGAGACTCTAGAGTTTCAAAATTTAGTTTATTTTCCCATTTATGATCAAATAGATCTAAGAACGAAGAGTTTGTCATTGCTTTAAGTTACTGTCATCAGCCAAAATTGAAGCTCACTTTACAATTTCATTAAGTATAGACTGCATCATGTATATTACCTCAGCAAACTGAAATAATGGTGACTTCTGACGCAATTCAGAGGATTCTGGAACATCAGGCCTGCAAGTGCCAGAGGAGATCTACAACAAAGAAAGGTGGCGTGAGGCATCACACAAATAGCTCCTGGACGACAACAGAGGACAGATGTCACCTAAAACATTCCCATTTAAGGAAGGAACAGTTTTCATTCCCAAATTTGAGGCAGTACTGTGAAAAAAAGATAGTTATATTCTGCAAAGTCTTATACATGGTTTTATAAAGTTTTATATATTCATTCATTTGCAAAATATAATGCCATAAATAGTAGGACATAGACAAGGCTATGCATTTCATGATGATTAACCAGTGAAATTTCTACAATGACACTCGTTTGATCTCTTGGCTATCTACAACCAAAACCAACGAATATCTACTTTTTCCACATTCTGCATTTTCCCAATATTTCATATCACTTGACTATATGAAAACACAAATGAGTTTTGATCATTATAAACCTTTTGGGAAAATAAACCTCAGGTCAAATTTTTGTGTTCCAGGGTTTTCCTGAATTTACATACAAGTCTCAATCTTAGAAAAGTTAGTATTATTTTCCTAAGAGAAATTTCTTTTATAATATATTCTTGTATATTATTCACTATATTGGGTAAACATTTAACACTCTAAAATCTTTACTTGTGATTTTCATTATTAACAAAAGTTATAGAAACACTACTGACTTTTTAAAAAAAAATTCTTGCTATTAATCAAGTACTATTCTCAGGATACATATTTCCTTTTTTACAGAATGTTAAAATTGACTACATTTGGGTGAAATAATCACCTTGGTAGCCCGTAATTCAAAAGTCATAGGAGTCATAGCATGTTGCTGCTGCTGCTGCTCAGTCACTTCAGTCGTGTCCGAATCTGTGTGACCCCATAGACGGCAGCCCACCAGGCTCCCCTGTCCCTGGGATTCTTCCAAGGCAAGAACACTGGAGTGGGTTGCCATTACCTTCTCCAATGCATGAAAGTGAAAAGGGAAAGTGAAGTCACTCAGTCGTGTCCGACCCTCAGCGACCCCATGGACTGCAGCCTACCAGGCTCCTCCGTCCATGGGATTTTCCAGGCAGGAGTACTGGAGTGGGGTGCCATTGGGGAAGAATTTCAGTATCCCCCTGATCTGCCCCCTTTTACAGATAAAGGACATAGGACGAGAGAGGTAAACAACACCTCTACTCCCCAACAATCAACAATCACTGACCACCACAAGACATAAGAATGTGTTTATGCTCCAGCTTCTCCCAGAGGTTTTGTTTAATGCAGAATCCTCAACATTGTCTGGGTGCAATGTAGATACTCAAGTACTTGTTGAATTAACTAAATTAAAATTGATAACATGTCTTTTATTTATTTTTATTTATTTATTTTTTTAAAATTTTATTTTATTTTTAAACTTTACATAATTGTATTAGTTTTGCCAAATATCAAAATGAATCCGCCACAGGTATACATGCGTTCCCCATCCTGAACCCTGTCTTTTAAATACCAAATCAGTGTGCCCCCTCTCTTTTCTTCCCTGAATGGCAAAGTTAAGAGAATCTGAGGGAACAAGTTATTTTTTACTCTAGGAGAAAAATGAAAGTTAAAAATACTTTTTAGAAACCTGTTTCTGAAAACAAAATAATCCAAGATCACTGTTTAAAATCTGGGAAAAAAAATACAGAAGAAAACTCTACATCTACAATGTTATCTCCCAAAGATAAGCACTGTTAGAATTCCATGTATATTCTTGAAGTTGTATGTAGAGATAATGTTTTCAACAGAAATGGGATGTTGTACTAGTTACAAAATGTTTGCTTTTAACAGTACATTGATTTTCTTGTGTTACTAAACCTTTCCCTATGTAATTTTAATAACTGCATGTGATTAGATGGTTGAATCTATGGGAAGAGCTAGCAGTGACCCAGGTTATATTCCTAAAACCACAGTTTCACACTGAAGATATATTTTCTAACAACATCACAGACCATTGGACAGAAGCAAGTATTTAAAATTTTAATTGTCACCTTTGGATTTGAAAGAGTATTGGCCACCTTCTTCCAGTGATAAGCTCCACAGAAAAGGTGCAGAAACTTTAATTAATTTGCCACCTGTGGTTTGGCTGCCAAAGCCTGATTCCCTTGCTGTCTGTAACTATTTGACAACCAGTGTGCCAAAAAGTCCAGTAGTTTTTATTTGCTTTCTAAATGTATGATCCAAGGAGACACAAAATGTACTTTAAAAAGGCCAGCAAATCCTGACATTACTAGCCACAAAAAATTCCTTTCTTTTTAAATAAAACTCCATATAGTTTCTGAACAATGAAAAAAATCAATACTGTTCTGGTTTATAAGGAATCTAGGGGTGTTTAGCCCCTAGATACCTTGGTAAATAATCAAAATTTTATTTTATTTTGATTTCCCTGGGAATTCCCAGGCAGTCCAATGGTTAAGGATTTGGCACTTTCACTGCTGTGGCCTGCTTTCAATCCCTGGCCCAGGAACTATGATCCCACAAGCTTCATGACCAAAAATATAAATTAATTAAAAAAAAATTGAGCCCAGGACTAAATGAAAATAAGGTGACTTGATATGTAGATGGCACACACGAAAAATCTATAGAAATATTTAGAATTAAGTATATTATCATATATGGGAGCTACCCTATATAAAGTCTACACAATACACACACACATATTTTTATTTCTGATCCAATGATGCATAAGACAGTTATCATTTATGGGATTAGTTTCCTCATGGCTCAGTTAGAGTTCATATTAACCATAAGAAGAAAAGTCAACTTTCTTTTAAGTGCCATTGTAGATAATTTGGCCATGCCTATAGCAACGCAGTAGCAGCAGCAGCAGCAGCATATACAGCCATAAAAGTTTAAAGTTAAATTAAGACCCCCTGCAAATCATTACGATAGGTGGTCTTAAGTAAAACTTTCTGCTTATATGAAGAATTCAAATGTGAGTAATTATCAAGATGTTTATAACCCTATTTCCCTCCCCCACTCAAGTTTTGTCTGACTCTTTGTGACCCCAGGCTCCTCTGTTGATGGAATTCTCCAGGCAAGAATACTGGAATGGGTAGCCATTATCTTCTTCAGAGGATCTTCCTGACCCAGGGATGAGTCTGGGTCTCCTGCATTGCAGGTGGATTCTTTACCATCTAAGCCATGAGGGAAGCCCCTATAGCCCTACACATGTCAACTGTACTACACAATCAGAGAAGTTTATATGAGCGAGTTTGTGCTCCCCATGGACTAGATGCATACTAAACACACAGGGAATACCTGTTGACTGACTTGATTCTCCATGTTTATAAAAATGAAGAATCTCAATGACCTGGCCAGGAATCACACAACAAAGACTGCTCAATGGTTAGAACAGCTATTACAGCCACTGAGGCTATGCATTTTACTGCAGTGGATAACGTCTTCTTTTAAAATCTAGTCACTCTTACTTTAAAGCACTGTAGATTTAGCCTTTATCTTCAGTGTAGTATAATGGAAACAGCACAAAGTTAGGAGCCAGAAGAACTGGCTTACTACTAAACTACGTGGTTACTTAACTTTCTAGTTCATAGAAGAACAGAAGGAGCAAATCAGAAGGGGCCAAGAGTTGGGATAAGAAAAAGGAAGAGTGTTGAAAAAGAAACAATGTCACCAGCAACAAGACACAGAAGGAAAAGGCAGAAAAACTGTAGACACAATATGTTTTAAATTTTACTGAAGTATAGTTGACTTACTTTACTTAACCAAAATATTGGGTTTATGATAGACTTAAGGGTATACTGTATAATACAGGGAATATAGCCAATACTTTGAAATAACTCTAAATGGAAAGTAACCTTCCAAAATTGTATTACAATTTAAAAAAATCTCAGTTACTTAGAAAAGTGGGCTATCACACACACACACACACAAAACAACAACACAAAAGTAGATCAAGTGGTCCTAAAGTTTCTCCTGAGTGTAGTAAATTAGTATTTATAACTATGATTCTAAGTTGTCAAGATAAGGATAATTATAAAATGTATTCTTTATTTTAAAAAGGCAGAAATAAATGTGTGTGATACATGCTAGACCTGCTGCTGCTGCTGCTGCTAAGTCGCTCAGTTGTGTCCGACTCTGTGCGACCCCATAGACAGCAGCCCACCAGGCTCCCCCGTCCCTGGGATTCTCCAGGCAAGAATACTGGAGTGGGTTGCCGTTTCCTTCTCCAATGCGTGAAAATGAAAAGTGAAAGTGAAGTCGCTCAGTCGTGTCCGACTCTTAGTGACCCCATGGACTGCAGCCCACCAGGCTCCTGTCCATGGGATTTTCCAGGCAAGAGTACTGAAGTGGGGTGCCATTGCCTTCTCCGACATGCTAGACCTACTTCCACCTAAAAACTCAAAATGTAAAAACGGCTCAATGACATGGAAAATGTACTGAGGTAGAATTCATTCTTGCGTGTCTGATAAATGAGGCATCCAGTGCAACTGTACATATTTGTGCATACATGTGAATGTTTGATAAAGAAATCTGGCATTATACCCACATGGAAGGAAGAGGTTATTTCCGACAAAAGGCTCCTATTTAAGAAATGTTATTAGAGGGGCCTAGACCTTGGGGTAGGAGAAGGCAATGGCACCCCACTCCAGTACTCTCACCTAGAAAATCCCATTGATGGAGGAGCCTGGTGGGCTGCAGTCCATGGGGTCGCTAGGTGTCAGACACGACTGAGCGACATCACTTTCACTTTTCCTTTCATGCATTGGAGAAGGAAATGGCAACCCACTCCAGTGTTCTTGCCTGGAGAATCCCAGGGACGGGGGAGCCTGGTGGGCTGCCGTCTATGGGGTCGCACAGAGTCGGACACAACTGAAGCAACTTAGCAGCAGCAGCAGACCTTGGGGTGCAGAAGGCAATGGCACCCGACTCCAGTACTCTCGCCTGGAAAATCCCATGGACAGGAGCCTGGTGCGCTGCAGACCATGGGGTCGCTAGGAGTTGGACACGACTGAGCGACTTCACTTTCACTTTTCCCTTTCATGCATTGGAGAAGGAAATGGCAACCCACTCCAGTGTTCTTGCCTGGAGAATCCAGGGGGAGCCTGGTGGGCTGCAGTCTATGGGGTCGCACAGAGTCGGACACGACTGAAGCGACTTAGCAGCAGCAGCAGACCTTGGGGTATCACTTTGCTGTTTGTATTTACAGTATTCTTAATTACTTATTAAGTGGGATATGGCTAAATATAACAAAATATAGAGATTAAAGGTATTTGTCCATTAATTAAGAAGGAAGAAAAATCCCAAATGAGCAGACAGTCAGTAAAGGGAGAAAGAAACTCAAGGAGCTGTTTCTAGAAGTAGTTTCTGAAGTAATCCCTAAAGCCACTAGGTGTTGCTATACACCCAATAAAGAGAACTGCTAAAGGGCTTTTAAACGCGGCTTTGTTAGCCACATACGTGTTCAACTTCCCTTAAATCCAATCTTCCCTTTAAATTAGCTATAATTCTCAATAACCAAGGAAGGGGAATGATTAGTATAATTAAGAATTATGACGAGGTAGTATTTTTCCCACAGGCAAAATGTACATCGTAATAATGAGAGACATAGAAACATGACCTGGTCCCTTTATATAAAACAAAATCAAGCCAGTCAGATGCACTGTAAGTGGTCTGGAAAGCTAGGTTTTATTAAGCCCATTCCTACTTCTCAAGGCACAAAACCAGTCACAGAGCTGGACTGTGATGAATACACAGTCAACCAAAGCTATGAAGTGCACTGGTCATATCTGAGCTCCACATCCCTGCCCTTGCTAATTCAAACATTTATTGATTACTCATTCCTTCAACAAATATTCAATAAACACCTAATATGTGCCAGAACAAAGACCGCTGCTCTCTTTTAAGAAGCCTACATCCCACCTGTGTGCCTTACATGTCAGGGAATAAAATAACCCTAAGAGGATGAGTCTGGCCCTTAAGGTGCTTGTGGCTCAAGTGCAGGAGACAGCTACACATTAAGAATAGATGTGCCTCCTGGTGGAATATTATAAGGTCTATGGGAGGACAGAGAAGCAGCCTTCATTCTATCTGGGGGTGGACAGAAGAAGTAAGGCAAGTAGCATCTGAGATACCCCTAGAAGGAACATCAGAATTGTGGAAATGATGTGGTAACAATAGGGGGCAAAGTACGGCTTACGTGCCCTGTGTACGTGAGCATCAGCGATCTTCCCAGTATGGCTGAAGACTGAGATGTCTGGGAATGCAGTACGAGATGAACTGAACCGAGAGGAACTTGAACGCTACTTTAGTAAGTGTGATGATTAGGCTGAAGGCAATGGGGAGTCACCCAAGGTTTATAGTCAGAGGAGCGGCATGATGAGAGATGTGTAGTCAGAGAGTGCTTTCAGTGGAGTGCAGGATGACCCTGGCTGGAGAGTGACTGGAGGCAGGAGACTAATTAGAAGGTTAAGGAAATAAACCAGCTAAGATGTGGGGCCCCAATTCAATCAGAGATGGCATTTGCCAGGCCTCAGTAACTACTGGGAAGGGTATCAAGGCTGAGGGAGAGGGGCCAGTAAGTGCCAGTGTTTCTAAGGTAAGTTTGTCTTCTTCGGGAGGAGAGGGGTTGTGAGTAGAGGAGTCCCTGTCAGAGTTCAAGTGTAAAGATCTGGGTGACTCTGAGGCCCATGCACTGACTCTTACCCTCGCTCAACCTGGCCCAGGCTTTCCCACAGTTGGCACTTTTTACCAAGGATCCTTCTATACCAGCATCTGGGTGATCACTTAATTTGCATTTAATATGAGATGTTAAATGGACTTGAGCTTTCAAACACAGGTGAACTCAATATAAGTATATTATATCCAAGTAAGTCCTTCAAAATCTACTTAAGGACTAAAATGGAGCCACTCTTAATTAAACCTAAATGAGGTTAAGGAGTACCTGAGGACTAAAGAAGTGCACTTGACTGACAGACGCCAGGGCTGGGGTGCAGCCGAAAGAGAACTGGGCCACCCTGGGGATCACACCAAATAGTACCACACAGAATTGAGAATTCCTTGAAACTAGAATGCAAATCAAGTCAACTCATCATGGGCTGAGAAGAAGGATAAGTCCGTGGTTTCCCTTGGGGCACCAGGGCCACCAGAATGACAAGTTCCCTGTCATTCTAAGCCATGTGGCAGAGCGCTAGGATGGAAGTTCAGGTCAGACTCCAGGCCACTTCTGTAAAGTGCAACAGACACTGAGAAAAACCAGAGCATCTTCCCACCTCAGTTTCCTCATTTGATAAAACAGGTAACAACGCTACCGACTTCTTCACCGGACACAGTGAAGACAGAATGCAGTTGTGCATATAAATACACTGTCGACAACAATGCAGCAGCACATCCCACCCTTCTTGTTCACCCACTTGTTCATTCCCCTCTTTCCCCACTCACTTGCTGCCCACCTTTCCCATTCCCCCTTTCCACCACCTCTGGGAACGGAGGGGCTCCTCTGAGCTCGTCAGCATCTTGAGCAATGAGGCCCGGGGACTCATGAGGACAGGTGCCTGTCTGGCTTTGAGCCCCACTGTTAAGAGATGGAAGATGCTGGGCTGGATGGGCAGTGAGCAGTGGCATATTATAAAAAGGAAGGGTCTCTACCCAGAACTGAGAAAGTTCAAGGAGCCCACTTAATGTGAATTTAAATATAAATATAGTATTTCCTCACTATGTTTAAAAGCTATAAAACTATGAGAAGGGAATTAAAAGCTTTGAAAAGTGAAAGTGAAGTCACTCAGTCGTGTCCAACTCTTTGCGACCCCATGGACTGTAGCCTACCAGGCTCTTCTGTCCATGGGATTTTCCAGGCAAGAGTACTGGAGTGGGTTGCCATTTGCTTCTCCAGCGGATCTTCCCAACCCAGGAATCAAACCTGGGTCTCCTTCATTGTAGGCAGATGTTTTTACCATCTGAGCCACCAGGGAAGCCCATATATTAAAAGCTTTGGTGGGGGACAAAAGTTGTGAAGGGGGCAAGAGTTGGGGGTGAGGTTGGAATTCAGTAGATTTTAGCATCCTGAAGTGGTCAAATATAGCAGCCTAAGAGAGGCAGAAGTCACAGTAGCTCAATGTTACCAACAGGTAGTAAAAATAACTGTCCCACTTCACTGATATGAGAAATTGTAAGAAAGGGGAAATTTTTCAATTTTACCAAAATCTGTATTTGTTTTAAATTTAAAACTCACAGTGGGATGCTTGGGGCTGGTGCACTGGGACGACCCAGAGGGAGGGTATGGGGAGAGAGGAGGGAGGAGGGTTCAGGATGGGGAACACAGGTATACCTGTGGCAGATTCATTTCGACATTTGGCAAAACTAATACAATATTGTAAAGTTTAAAAATAAAATAAAATTAAAAAAAATAAAACTCACAGTGTTTTAAATATGGACATATTCATTAATTTAACAAATACTGGTATTACCACCTTTTCTTTATCTCATTTCACCCATCCCATTACTTAACGGAACATACACAGGTTTAAATGCTAGTATAATGACTTTCTTGCTCTAAGACGTTAGAGAAGTTATTTAACCTCTCTAGCCTAGTTTCCTCATTTATGAAATGGGAAATAATAAACCAATCTCTTAAGGCTCATGGAAAGATGAAATGAGATAACCAGTGTAAGTGCTTAGTATAGGGCTTGGTCCCCAGAAAGTACTCATGAAATGCCTGTGCATAAAGCTGCAGCTCAGAACACCGCTGGAGAAGTGGCAGGGGCTGAGGTGAGGTGGGCAGGGACTGAATCACTAGTGGGCTACTGGAAGACTGAAGTTAGTCCCTCTGGGCTCAAATCCTAGTTCTGTCACGTCATAGCCACACAATCTTGAGCAGGTTATTTGCTCAACGTGAGTATGCTGCTGGTAAAGCATACTATAGCCTGTAGGAGTAATAGCTTGACATTTCAAGTACGAAATGGCTAGAATAAATTATAGTAATAATACTAAGTACCAATACTAGAATGCTTTTCAGGAGAGGTAAAAATGTCTTTTTTTAAATTAATCTTCATAGAAGTCTTGGGAGTTAGAGGCAAGCGAGTATTATTAGCTCCATTTTACACGATGGAAGGAAAACAAAAATGTGACTTGATCTTAACTTTACCACCATATTTCTTAATGCCAACAAAACAACGAGGCATCCGAAAATCACAAATTCAGGTCTAATACACTTTCCAAATGTCTAAAGCTTTGTCTTCATTTATTCAACTAAATAGATATTGATACCATCAAACCTTTTTATCAGTTATGATTACTCTGCCTAATTTTTCTTATTTTCTATTATTCCTCAAATCATCTCTTCCGTTTCTAGGCAAGATGACTTCTGTGCTCACCTAGATCTAATACTGACCTTTCCAATATTATTCCAAGCTGTTCTATATATTATGTGTTGAATAATCTCCCTTTTCATCTCTGAAATTTATTTCTTCCTGCCTTTATTTTTAAATTTTAATTTAGCTTTATATTTTTATGTTTTATTTTTTAAAGTTAAAAATATAAGACTACAGATTTTCAGTCCTGGAGATTACTTACAGAAATTCTAGTTATAAGAAATTCTACTTATACTTATACTTTATTTATTGCATTTATTGCATTTCCATCTTCAGAATATAACTCACTGATATGAAACATAACGGCTTAACTCAATGTAATAACTTCCTTCTCCTTAGCTCTTCCCAGAGTTTGTGAACATTATTACTTTGCTTAAATTTTTAATAATATTACTTTTAATTCTACTTTTTCTTTCTTGTTCCTTAAAAGTAAAAAAGAGGAGATATGTTCACTAAAGCTGCTGGACACTGTTCAACAGACCGGGTCTCTGATGTTCCCTGATTAGTATACTTTAAGCTTATATCATATTTTCTCAATTAAAAAGTGTCATTTGCTTTTTGATTTATGTAAGTTTACTAAAATCTCATATTCTCTGGAAACATTCCATTTCCTTCACTATTATGGGGTTATTTCCTAACAAGACTTCTATACTTACATTTCACTGGGTCTCAGTAGAGACAAGCTTAACATGCCATTTTGAGTGTGTGTGTGTGGTGGGGGTGGGGGGCGGTAGTCACTCCCTAATGGCTGTCTTGCTCAATACAGACACACCTTAAGAGATATCACGGGTACAGCTGCAGGCCACTACCATCAAAAGCGAATACTGCACTAAAGCTAGTCACACAAAGTTTTGGTTTTCCAGAGTACATAAAAGTTATGTTTATACTATAAATAGTCTATTAAGTGTACAAGGGCTTCCCAAGTGGCACTAGTAGTAAAGAACCCACCTACCAATGTAAGAGAGGTAAAAATCACAGGTTCAATCCTGGTTCGGGAAGATCCCCTGGAGGAGAGTATGACAACCCACTCCGGTATTCTGGCCTGGAGAAGCCCATGGACAGAGGAGCCTGGGGGCTATAGTTCACAGGGTTGCACACAGTTGGACATGACTGAAGTGACTTAGTGCACACACCCATGCAAGTGTACAGTAACTTTATACCTAAAAAATATACACACCTTAACTTAAATGCCTTATTGCTCAAAAACGCTAACTATCATGAGCCTTCAGTGGGTTGTAATCTTTTTTCTGATGGAGGGGCTTGCATTGACATTGATGGATGACTGATCAGTGTGGTGGCTGCTGAAGGTCCGAGCGGCTGTGGCAATTTCTTAACTTAAGACAGCAATAAAGTTTGTCATATTGATGGACACTACCTTCCAGAATGACTTCTCTGCAGCCTGCAATGTTCTTTGATAGCATTTTACCCAAAGTAGAAGTTCTTTCAAAAACTGTAGCCAATCCTTTCAAACCCTGCCACTGCTTTATCAACTAAATTTATGTCACATTGTAAATCCTTTCTTGGCATTTCAACAATCTTCATAGCATTTTCACCAAGAGGATATCCCACCTCAAGAAGCTACTTCCTTTGCTCCATTAGAAGCAACTCCTCATCCATTCAAGTTTTATCATGAGATTGAAGCAATTCAAGTTTTATCTTTAGCTCCTAATTCTAGTTCTCTTGCTATTTCCAGCACATCTGCAGTTACTTCTTCCAGTGAAGTCTGGAACCCCTCAAAGTCATCCAGGAGGGTTGGAATCAACTTTTCCCCATATCCTATTAATCCTGATTATTATTTTTTTCTTTCTGGTCATGCCGCATGGCTTGCTGGATAGCCTCGGGTCCCAACCACTGAACTGCCAGGGAATTTTCTTAATGTTGATATTTTGATTTCTTCCCATGAAATGCAAACATTCTTAGTGGCATCGAGAATGGTGAATCCTTTCCAGAAGGTTTTCAACTAAATGACTTTGCCCAGATCCATTAGAGGAATCACCATCTATGGCAGCTACAGCCTTACAAAATGCATTTCTTAAATAAGAAGACTTAAAAGTCAAAATGACCCCTTAATCCATGGGCCGCAGAACAGATGTGTGGAATAGTATGAAAACATTAGTCTTGCTGGGCACCTACGTCAGAGCTCTTGAATGGCCAGGTGCACCGTCAATGAGCAGTAGTATTATAAATAAATATAATATTTATAGGACTCTTCATTTCTGAGTAGTAGGTCTCAACAGTGGGTTTGAAATATTCAGTTAACTATGTTATAAACAGACATGCTGTCACCCAGGTGGAGCAGTCAGAATACACACAACATTTATCAACTAAGTTCACTGTTTTATATGGATATGATTTGTAGCACCCCCTACTCACCAGCTCAGATTACAATAGTAACATTAAAGGTCACTGATCATAGACTGCCATAACAAATATAATAATAATGAAGTTTGAAATTCTGCAAGAATTGACAAAATGTGACAGAGAGATACAAAGTGAGTAAATATGGTTGGAAAAATGGTGCCAACTGACCTGCTGGACGCAGGGTTGCCAAAAGCCCTCAATTTGTAAAAATTGCAGTATCTGCAAAGCACAATAAAATGAGGGATGCCTATACATTTATTTTGTTTCTTTAATTCATATACTCTTAACAACAAACACTGCTTTTAAAAATTTGTCTCAAATATGAAATATATTTCAGTGTATTCTGGGTATAAAGAAAATACAGGACTAACCATTTATGTGAAAAAGAGTCAAACAAACTGTAAATGCAATTCTTACCCCATTTCACTCATCAGAGACACAAATAGTAGCATATAAAAATGCTGCCCTAATAATGCCAAACATACTGTGGCAAACTTAGAGTTAATCAAAAGACTAAGGAGAAAGCAAAAACTCAGACATCCTGCTTGTTATTATTTGCTCACTGCTATATCAAGAACCTATAATTTCTCTCTAAAAACCCTAAGAGCACATCATATGTAGATCTACGAAATGTATAAACCAAAGAAACTTTAACCTAGAGTTTTATTGTTCCTGTAACAGTAAGCCTGTCTACCTTCTGTTAATACAATTGTTTTAAAAAATAAAACTATTACCTATATTAAATTTTTCATATTTAAAAAAAAAATAGGCTTTTGAGGACTTTTTCTATGTGATTAGGTTTCAGGCTGACAAATAAAGGAAAATCTCCTTTTCAATAAGCCATTTCAGAGTAAGAATTTTCTCATGGCATTTTAAAAATTCATTACAATTAGACCTCCTCTGTGGAAGAATTTTTGTAAAATGTCACTTTATTCGACTGGTCCTACCCAACAGTTTAAACAGACTTCATGGTAATTGTTCCAAATCTAAGAAGTATCAAATTTCTGTACTTCTTTCCTTATCTCATTATCTTTACAATTTTCTTTTAAAAATATAAGTATGTATTCATTGTATTTGTCATCTGCCAATGTACATAAGCCCCTAAAGTTCTATGAAAATGTCTACATATTTGGAATGCGACTTTGCATAGAAATTAGGTATTAAATGAAATCTACTGACAGCTATGAAAAAAACTCTCAAACTAATTATATTTAGAGATGGCATTATGTTATACAAACTTTGCCCCTTTATTGTTTCAATAGCTCAAGACCATTTTCAATAATGCCTAAATATATCTGGGACAAGAAGGAGGAATTATGAAGAAAGACTTGTATTCTTAGAAGTGGTCCTTAAAAACCTAAGTGCTGGCAACTTCCTTAGTATGAAATTCTTTCTCCTGTACGGTTCATTTCTTTCGGCCATTTAATTTTCTCTGTTTCTTTAGCTTGAGAATTTTCAAAATGGTTCCCCCTTCATCAGAAATGGAAGGTTGACCACTGCATGATTTAAACTGCTTGTGTCAAACTCTGCTGTCCTCATAAGTGGGGAGAAGAGCTATTCACTAAAAAGAGCCCAAAAGACAAATTTTAATTCAAAGAAAAAAAAAGTATTCCTTTTTCTGACTAGCATTTTCATCCATCTGTAAGTTCTATACATGTTTATTTGTTTACATTTTTTCCTGAAAATTAGAAGGAATGCTAATAGATGTTTGGAAGAAAATTTCATTATTATCTAATCTATCAGAGAAGATGATACTGACTTTCACAATACAGTGCATTCTTGAGAATCATGAGTCAGACTGTGCTGAAAGGTCAAATGCGCATTATTATTCCAACCTTCACCTTTGGGAACATGCTTGGGATGCTCTACGCTCTAGTCAGAGTTAATCTGATTGCTTTTAATGTGTCATAAAGTCAAATGATGCCAGTGAAGGCTATCATGTGAGGAAATACAAACCTGCTGAATGATGAGTATGCAAAAGTACAAAGTTTCCTTTTTCAGCTAAAGATAAGTACAATGTAAATAAGTACGGGTCCACCAAATTGACACATTTATTGTGATTCTAAATTGAACAGAACTAACAAGTTAAATCCGAAGGCGATGGCACCCCACTCTAGTATTCTTGCCTGGAAAATGCCACGGATGGAGGAACCTGGTAGGCTGCAGTCCATGGGATCGCTAAGAGTTGGACACGACTGAGCGACTTCACTTTCACTTTTCACTTTCATGCATTGGAGAAGGAAATGGCAACCCACTCCAGTGTTCTTGCCTGGAGAATCCCAGGGACAGGGAAGTCTGGTAGGCTGCCGTCTATGGGGTCGCACAGAGTTGGGCATGACTGAAGTGACTTAGCAGCAGCAGCAGCAGCAACAAGTTAAATCAAATTGAATATCTGGTCAACTACTAAGGATCCCAAACATAAACTATAAATAATAAAAGAGTGTTGTGATGTAAATATGTGGTATCTTCTAAAACAACTATTTGAATATGGTTTAACTGTAATTCATAAGGCATGCATACAACTTAAGAAAGGAAGGAAGGAATATATATATGTGTATGTGTGTGTTAGTTGCGCAGTCGTGTCAGACTCTCTGCGATCCCATGGACTGTAGGCTGCCAGGCTCCCCTGTCCATGGAATTCTCCAGGCAAGAATACTGGAGAGGGTTGACATTCCCTTCTCCAGGGGATTTTTCCCGACCCAGGGATCGAACCCTGGTCTCAAGCGTTGCAGGCAGATTCTTTACCATCTGAGGCACCAGGGAGGCCCATACATATATATGTATGTACATACATACGTTATGTATGTATGTATATGCAATAAAATTGCCATTTTGGGTCCTAAGTAGTAATGCTGGTTGGGGATTGAAAAATTTCCACCTCAAGGACTTCAGTGTATAAAATAATGTGACCAGTAGCAGGTCAATGCATCTGGCCTCTGCTAAATGGGTTTGGAAAATAGAGAAATTCCACAAATGCAAACTATGCATGGCTATTGACTACTACCTGCCTGTCAAGACTATATCTAAGAGTTATTTAGCAAACACAACCCAATAACTATACAAGGGAATAAAACAAGACCAAGGTCATTAGGAGGGTCTGGGTCCATTTTCATTTTCCGTTTTAAAGAATAAGCAATCCTAAAATGCCACGTTTTCTGATTTTCAAAAGCAGGAGTTTGGATTTATTCAGGTACCAGAGAGACCAACAGTCTCATGCTTTTTTTTTAAACTCTCACCTTTTCACTAACAAGTCTAAATGAGAACATCACAAAAGCAGACACTGTTATAAACAGAATGAATGACTCACAGGATCCACCATCTGAACTCCATTACAAAGCCATGGCAAATGCTAATTATCTGTATGTCCTAAGTCTTACGCCTGTGCTCAGAGAATCTCAAAATCTGCACCCAATCTCTGTTTGTGTCCTTTTGGGTTCATGTAACCCAGTCTGTTACTTTCAAGGCATAATACCATGCACACAGAAACCTTAATGAAAATTAAGGTTTAAAATTGAAAGCATGAAAATTAAAAGCATAGTTTGTTCATGAGCTGTTAACAGTGAAACTGTAGAATAAACACTGTGAACAGAACACAAGTGTCCATGTTATCAACTTCTAGCAGGAGTGGAACAGAGAGGGATAGGGACTACTTACCTCTGGTGTCCCAAGAGCATGTTCTCCAGCTAAAAGCAGCATGCTCAGGCCTCCCATTTGAGTAGGATCTAAATAAGCCAAAAGTAAGTAAATTATCAATTCACAACAATGGAGAACATATAATCCAAAATACTCACAAAGACTAACAATCAGAAATCCAACAGAACCACACATAACTTATTACAGAAAACTTTTGAACTTTATGAAGCAGTAACCTGGCATATATATGCTTAGTACTCACACTTCTGTGAGCTTTAAGAATACCACTGTTGTCCACCATTCCAACAAAATACTTTATTCAGTACCACAGCTGTTTAGAACATGAATTATCTCCTAGTGCAATGCTTCTTTCCTTACTGCATGGGGAGTTTGGATGAAAAAAACAATAGAGTGCTTATGCTTTTTTCTAAGAAATTTGAGACTGTTATTCCCAAATTGTTATTTTTCCCACATGAAATCAGGGCTGATAAAAAGAAACAGGTCATTGGAGGAACATGAGAACAGAAAGACATTTTACAAATGAGCCACCAAAAATTTAGTGGGCTTTGTTCAAATATTCTTTCTTTAAAACTTTCAAAAACAAATCTAAGTTCAACAGTTAAGTATTTCTGACATCTTAAATCTTAGGGATAAGGTTAGGGCCTTCCTCAAAATATCTTTTAGCACTCAAAATGAACCCTTTTTATACTACTGAAGGTCTTTGTTTTCATTCCTTCAATAATCAACAGAAGTAGAAACAGAAACTGGTTGATCTATGACCCAGGATTATATCCAAACAAAGAAAATACAGACAATAAGAAACCTATATCCTTTAAGGTTGTCTTAAATGAGTTACATTTCAGAACTTCAATAAAATAACATATGTGAAAATGCCTAAGTCAATGCTTAACCTAGTGCTTCCTGGTCCTCAATAAACACAATTTTTTTTATTTTAGTAATCTCTCTACAATTAAAAATGAGGATCAGGCATAGTGTTGCCTGAAGACATTCAGGTGCTTCTTTTCTTCTTTTTTGATTTTGTTTAAAGATATGTCCTTAAATCCATCTTTCAATACAAATCTGTCTCAAGAACTCATGAAGCAACTCTGACCACATCTTACAAATGGTCCAACTTTAAAAAAAGAAAAGAATCTGCGGGAGATTTTTTAAAAAAAAGAAAGAGCTTAGTAGAGGTAAAATATGTCACCAAATGATCAGGTGGTCACAAAACAGCTCCATGTTGGAAGACCGCCTTATAGGAAGAGATGTAGGAACACAGACCGATTTGCTAAAACAAGGCTCTTCATTGTTGAGATTCAATCCTTAATTAAACGTTAAGTTTATGAACTATTGTGGCTGCTAAAACTGACACTTAAATCTATTGGCAAATAAAAATTAGGAGAAATGAACTGGGTGGAAAGTAAAAGTGAACTTCAGTTCTCAGGGCAGCCAAATACTTTTGGAACTGCCATTCTAGAGATAAGAAGGATTGAATAATTGCTTTCTAATAAAGATAAAAATGCGTTAGTTCAAATTACTAAGTAAAATACGAACATACTTCCATGATAATCTATTTACGTTATACACAAATATGACTTTGCTGTATAGACACTAAAACACAGACAAGAAATTACCATCATCCTTTATGTTAATTTATACTTATATAATGTTATTTGGATATATCAAAACTATACTTATATAAATAGCATGCATTCCCTTCACTCAGAGGACCTGCACTAAGTTAAATTCTACACAGCTTTTCCTTCTTGGATATCACACACTTGACTGCTTTGGGGTTATTAAAAAATGCAAAATGTCATGTGACAAGGACTACAGGGGAAACAAAATAAAATGAAATTCCATGTAAGCTTAAACTGGCCTCTAAAAGCCCTACAGCTTCTTCCTCTAGATTTAAACACTAAGAACCATGTTTTAATTAACAGCAAATTAGTTTGCTATCGTTGTGCTAAAAAGGAACATCAGACCAATGTTATCAGCTGTATATAGCTTAACAAGGGCTGTGATCATGGATTTCCAACATCCATCACAGGCCCTTATATAATGTGAGAAAGTTCTTTTCCTTCTTTTCTGTATTTTTTTAAAAAGAATGCTGTCCTTAAAAACTGACCTGTAAATATCTTGGTTGAAACCTAGGTCCCAATTTGAATTTGTAGGTATAACAAGTAGACTAATAAACTGACAGAAATAATGCTATAGATAGACATCTTTTATAGCTTTCTGCAGTATTTCTGGTTTGTGAATAGCCACTGTATGCAAAACAAAACAAAACACAACCTAGAAAGACTGATCTAGACTTAGAAGTGGTAGAAAAAGCAATGGAAGACACATGCTAATCGAAGGAATTCATTCAGAAGCCAGTCAAAGATATACTCTGAGTTGGTCCTGATGATAAGTTCAGATGATTAAGTATTTTATAAAAACTCTTACTGACACAATCTGTGGATTCTAGAAGCAGCAAGCAGGTTGAAGCTGAAACTGTACAAAGTAACAGCTGAAACAAAGACAGATCTCTATTCTGATTCCTCTGAGATATGCAAAGTATCACTTTGTAAGCTCACCTAGAACTATACCACAGATATTTACATAACAATCACCTGAAGACTTTGTTCCCCAAGAATGGCCAGATGGCATTTCTTAGATTTACATGTGACACCACCACATTGTTAGATGCCACAAGTCACACATTGAACTGTTAAATCTCACTAGGCCTCCTGGCAATTAAAAAGTGAAGCCTCATCACAATACAGCTAAACTTTCATTCCCAAGCTTTCTATTTTGCAAACTGTTCAGAGCTCCCATTTTGAAGAAAATTTGTTTGTACTAATGACATGGGAACCCTCTAGCTCCACATCAGTTTCAATGCTTCCATCTTGCCCAGTCTCCCTAATTCATCCTGGAAACTTCTCTTGATTATGGTATTATAACAGCTAGGAAGACAGAACCATTTGCAAGGTGAATATAAATACTTTATTTTGTGGTAATAAATGCTGTAACGTTCCTTACCACCCAAAGAATATTAAAGGCTCAGAACAAATGGGACCATCTGGAATGTTCAATTTGCCGGGCCCGTAAAAGGATTGGGATGGCAATTCCCTCTAAAAAACAGTTGTCAGATCCATCCTAGATTTGTGATGGAGTTGTTCATCCCCCTGTCCTCGATGTTTCATATCCTCAAATGATCTACATAACTGTGGCTTGTTAGGTGTGCAACACAACTAAGGTGCTTACAGTGTGTGCTAGTTGCTCGGTCATGTCCGACTCTTTGCGACCCCATGAACTGTAGCCCGCCAGGATACTCTGTCCATGGGATTCTCCAGGCAAGAAAACTGGAGTGGATTGCCATTCCCTTCTCCAGAGAAGGTGCTTACGCGGAACAACTTAATAGTGGGCACGAGTGTGTAAGCTGTTTTGTTACATTACAAAATCCCTGAGTTCCTGACAGTCTCCACATTGTTGTCTGCTTTTCCATATCAATGTCAGGAATCCACAGATATTTACAATGGCTCCACCACTTGGTCTAACCCTCCTTTCTTTAATTATATATACATTCTAAAGCATGTCATACTCCAAAGCTTTAAGCTACGGTACATATTTGCCATTACTTCCTATTGGTCATAAATTTTGCTTTTCTCTCCCTCTCTATTATCTATTAAAAATACTGCCTACATGAACTGCCCCAGTCTTACAGAACAGGGAAAATTAGTGTTTAAACTCACCGGCCATTCCAAAGTTAAGCTGAGGCATTTCTTCAGTCTTTGTTTTCTTGGGGCTTGGCAAGTCTCTTGAAGAGTCAGATGGGAAGGCCCATAGTTTCTTTCGTGGATTGACAGTGGTGGGTGCTGGGGATTTCACAGGCTTGTTTGTGGTAGGACACCATTTGTAGCCAGGATTTGCCTTCATAAACGCATCTTTATACTATAAATAAAGAACAGACAACATATTTTAATTAACACATAGATTGAAAAGGTTCTAATAGCCTTCACCTTACTCCTCTATTAAGATACTGAATTAAAAAAAACAACACTTCTGTGTCTTCCGTTGTAGAAGAATGACAGCCTCAGTATGGGGCTTTAGAGCTAGGACATGAATTTATCTACTAGAAAGTTCATTTGTGGGATGAGGGTTCAGAGGCAACAAATTTTGTATCTTTCAACTCTCATTATTCTTTTTCCTTTCCAGTATCCAAATTCAGATCTCCGCCTGGTCTTGGTGGAGAAAGGGAGTTATCTGCCATGTTATTTGTCATGTGTATATATTTCTAAGTAGGTATCAGATGCACATTACAAATGTGAGCGAACACCAGAGTCAGTAACTAGATTCTGCTCACTGCTTAATTTGGTAAGTTAAAAATTAAAACATGCTTTACTGCACAGGCAAATACAGGCAAATCTTACAGAGCAATGTAATCAATTGTAGGATAAATGAACCAAGATCAAGAATGGCAAGAGAATGGCGCAGGGCAAACTGATGAACTTTTCAGTTATTTGCAGGGGCATGTAGAAGAAACAGTACTGGATACAGAGTCTAATTATCTGGGTTCAAAACCCACCTCTGCTGTTAGTCAGTGGTGGACATTAAGCAAGTTGTACAACCTTTCTCAGCCTCAATTCCTCCTCAAAACTACACAGTGTAACTTCACCTGATCACATCCTAGGGGTTTGCAATGAACACATGTGATCACTAAAGTGAACATACAGAGAGCTGTGATGTGTGAGGTTGCAATTAATCCATCACAACATGGAGGTTTTCAGCCTTTGGTATCAATATTTTCTTTTCTCCTTTATTTTTCTATGGTTTTCTCCCTCTTTCCCAACTCTGCCATTCCCTTTACCGACAATAAAATTAAATAAAATATATGTACGCTATTCATGTTCTATTACCAAAATTATGTCATTTGATAAAATATATTTTTATGTATTCTTCAATGATTTTATTACTGCTAGATACCTTATTTAATTAATATGATTTGTTCAATCCTATAAAGCTTGCTTTTCAAAATGAACACTGTGTGTAAAATTAATTTAGTATAAGATTGAAACAGCTTTTTAACCCATTTGAAAAAGAAGTTCCTTTACCCTTAGTGTAAAAACAGTATATCTGATCAAACTAATAAACACCACTTCACTTTAAATCATATAAATGAAAATTGTACTGTAGACAATATAATGCAAACTTACTAGTCAATTGTTTAGTATTACCCCCCAGAATTACCCTTAATTCAAATTTTCTGAATAATCTTTTTGCTGTTAAACTAAAAGCTGTACATCTGCATATTGATATATAGGTACATGCAGAAGGAAGATACAGTAAGGTAAGTTCTACTCTTACAAAAATAATTAAAACAGGATACAAAGGCCAGATCCAGACTAGAATTTATCATCACATAGCAGAATAAATTTGAGGGTATCAATGTCACATTCACATGCATGAGGGGGATTTACAGGTTTGTTAAGCTGAGGCAGACAAACAGCTTTACTTGCTGTCTGGAGGTGGAAAGTGACAAATGAAAGGGTGAGATGAAAATCAAAGTAGCAGGCACCATGCATCATCATTTTGTCCCAGCAAAAGGAACACGAGCTGCAACAGTAGGATGAACAGTCATCTGAATAAAAGTCACCACTCTATAAAGTAACAAAGGACTATCAGAGTAACATATCTGTCACAAGACATTTAAAAGAAAGTTTTTGATACTTTTGGTGGTGTTTTTTTTGTTTTTTTAAGAAAAAGTCCCAACTGTGAAAGATCCTAGATGGATGGATGTCACTAGATTTCAGATTTCCTCTGTTTCTAGGTGTCACCTTCTTGCCTTCCTATGTTGTCAATCTGCTAGATAATATAGTTCTTTCTCAGTAAATATTACATCCTTTTCTAAGAATCACTTAGCAATTTGCTTAGATGAAAATCTGCATGTGTGATGAAAACAATAATACTGTCATTCTTATGAATGATTTATTACCAGCGTTGACTATTCTTAAAAGCACTGATGGTATTAATAAGGGCTAGTTTAAACTAACTTATGATATGCAGCTGTGCTGAAGACAACGTAAAGCAGTGACAATCACTGACCATAAACATCTCTTTCTCTTGTACTTATTCTACCCACTCAGTCACTGACTAGATGACCGACACTGGTTAAACACGGGGCATGAGAAGAGCATGAATTAGTCTGGTTTTAAATTGATTACAATCCACAATTAGCCATTCAAACATATTACTTCTTTTAATACACAGTCCACACACCTTTCCCTGGCTCCAGCATGGTAACTGTTTTTTAGTGGGTCTGTGAGAAGTGGTCCATAAAGAAGGCTGAGTGCCAATGAATTGATGCGTTTGAATTGTGGTGTTAGAGAAGACTCCTGAGAGTACCTTGGACTGCAAGGAGATCAAACCAGTCAATTCTAAAGGAAATCAACCCTGAATATTCATTGAAAGGACTGATAGTGAAGCTGAAGTTCCAGTACTTTGGCCACCTGATGTGCAGAGCCAACTCACTGGAAAATTTCCTAATGCTGGGAAAGACTGAGGGTGAGATGGTTGGATGGCATCACAGACTCAATGGACGTGAGTTTGAACAAACTCCTGGAGATAGTGAAGGACAAGGAAGCCTGGTGTGCTGTAGTGTATGGGGTTGCAAAGAGTCAGACACGACTTAGCAACTGAACAACAACTACTGAAGCTACCTGTGTGTAGGACAAATGGCAGAAGACAGGCCTGGAGTATGTGGGGTTTCATGGAAAACAGAAACTGAGAGTTCACTATGAGGATCAATACTATGTAAATTAACCACAATATTAATCTTTCATATTCTTAAACTCAATGTAAAACAGCAGAGCAAAGGGTTAAGAATGAAGGATATAAGAGAAAAGAATAACAAACAGCCCTTGTCCTTAAGGAGTTTAAAGCTTAGATGGAGATGTCATAAATTCATGAAAAGACAGACAGGTCAACACAGGCAGTGTATGAACATCCAGTGAGGGAGAAGGCAGGAGGAGCCTCAGGGCATGAGGATGTCTGTCCTTGGAACCGAGCACACACACCATCAGTCACTGGCTCTGATTCAGCTATAAGAGACAACAGAAAGGCTTAATCATTTGTTGTGATGAGGTTATTAGGAAAGGGATCACAGAGAAAGCTGAGTAAGGGAGAAATCAGAAGCGGCTATATATAGTCTGAAGCAAATAGCTGAGTGAAACTATTAGCACGTTGGCCAACCATGTGGGCAAAAATCCATCAGCACAGATTGAAGGGACCAAAGAGACAGGCCCACTCATCTGGATCCCCAGGGGAGGGCTTTCCTGCTGGGGGTAGAGGGCGAAGCTCAGTTATCCTTCACAAACATCAATCACAGGCTATTGGTCCTATCCTCGAGGTAACTAACCTCTTGCTAAAATACTTATTTTCAAAAATCTCCCATTAAAGTAAAAATTCCCTTACTAAATTCTTTTTTGTTTTGCAAATTTCTAACTGATTAGATAACCTAAGTGAATCTACTTTATAGCCACAGTTCCTGACTTACAGAAGGTGCTTATTAGTAAATGTTGGCCCTCCTCTATCCAATCTCAATCACCACCAGACTTCATTAGCAATGATAATACACCACTGCTTTTCGGTAATGGTATTAAATACATACCCTTGACACAGTATTTGGTCTACTTTATATATGACAACGGCATTATTATAAACCAAAAGACAGTATTACGTTAATCTTTAAAAAACTGGTTCTCAAAATTACTTTCACAGATCACTTATAAGAATGGGAAATTTGATCTTAAAAAGCACCTTAAGGAGAGATGTCCTTATTAATTGTTCTCCAAGTGTTTGTTCTTAATTGGAGGTGGGGCGGGAGGGTTGGATCAAAAAATCCGGCAGTATTTCTAGCTATTATTGCAGTCTAGCTCTTCTCAGCAGAGTGAGAGAGAATAATAACCCTGTTGAGGTAAAGTAATAAGGGACCCTGGGAATATCTATATAAATAAAGAGAGCTGATACAGGTGCAAAAATGTGAAATATCACCATGATAAAAAAAAAATCTACCACAACTATGAGATTATTCAGTAATTATCTTGTTTTCAAAAAAAGGCATAATACAATTTAAATTCTGTAACTTTGCAGGGGCTAAGTGAATCTTTAGCATAATAAATTTTGAAATGGCTAATGAATTTGGAGACAACTGTACCTCCTCATATTGGCAGGCAGAAATCACATTATACAGGGTGGAAGACGAGAGTAAGATATTTGAGAAGTGGTACTAATTAGTACTTTCTTAGTTCTAGGAACCTTTCCTCATAAAAATGTTAAAACTTATAGGTCTGAATTATTCTTACTAGACATTTTAACAGGAAGAAAATGAATCAGACTTTTATATGACAGGATGATGAATTAAGTTTATGTATCTGATAGAAAAGATGTATTTTAAATTATACACTAACCTATGAAACTTTCGTGATAAAGCCACTCCAGTAAAAACCACACATTTCAAAAAGTGACTTGAATAAGTGACCAGGGAGTTATTTGGTTCTCTTGCAGAAAAGTCATAAAGGAAAAACTGAGTTGGCTATAGATATGGTTGCCTAAATTCCCTGTAAGGATTACTGTGGAGACAGTAGTTCATTTCCACATATAACCTTTTTTAAAGGACAATATTCCTCCCTAATTTGGGTTAAGAAGGAGAAAGTCTATTTAATCAGTTAGCACTAATTAAAAATAAAAATTTCAGAATTTCTTTTAAGATGTAATTTTGGCACTTTATAAAAGGATGGTAGGGGTCTGGGTAAGTAAACATTATCTGCATTTCTGGAAATGCATTAACAGATAATTCATGTACAAGCTAGCTGGATTTAGAAAAGGCAGAGGAACCAGAGATCAAACTGCCAACATCCACTGGATCATAGAAAAAGCAAGAGAATCACAGAAAAACAATCAGCAAATTAGAAAAAAACCTAACACTTAGTAAATGGACTGATATTTCTGAAATCAAGTAGTTAGCTCACTTAGTGGAACATCTATTTTGTTAGGAATCATTAATCACATTGGACAGTGTCTGCCAAGATGGGCAAATGATACTTTTAGTTTTGTTGATTCTTATGTTTCAAAGATTAATTGTGTTTTTTAGTAGCACTTCAGTGTGTTAACAGGTTCTAATAAAAACAGTAAAAAAATTATTAGGTAAAGAAGTATGAAACACAAACATAAGCTTATCAGGAACAACTAATATTTCATGGCATTTTAAACTTCATGCCTGTGCGCACAGTGCCTTACTTGCATCTTAACCTCAACCCTGTGAGGACAGGTATCTTCACTGACAATTACAAATGTGTAAACTCAGAAGGTCTGAAAAAGGAGAAGGCTACCCAAACTCTACTGCTAGTAATTTGCTGCCTTGGATAAGTCACTTAACTCCTCTGGGCTGCAGTGTCCTCATCTTTAGCTTTCAGAAAATGGTATCTACTTCATAGGATTATTTTTAGGATTAAATGAGTCAGAACCCTAGAGAGAATAAAGAAATATTCAAAAATTGGTATTATTTCAAAAAAATAAACACAAGTATTTTTTTTTATAATAAGAAAGTCCCAACATCCAGAACACAGGAATGGGAAAGGCCTCGGAAACAAGAAATTTGAGAACCATGAAGCCCAAATCTTTGGTTTTACTACCCACCTCTCCTTAAAGTGCTGGGGCTCCAGTTAAGTCATACTCAGAAAAACCCACACAGAGTAAGTTATTTCATTAGAGGTAGCAGAAAGTGTCTGATAGAGGAAGGAAATGTCAATTGACAGCTATGGCTTCACTCAAAAGAAAGGTTCTTGGAAAACCAAAGCAGAAGTTCCAAAGAACAGAAGGGTTAAGAATCATTTAATAAACAGATGAAAATGTGACTATAACTTAATTGTTCACAAAACTCTCACCAAATTACAGATTATAAAATAATTCTTGTACGGAAATAACAAATGTAACACTTGTTTCTCAAGAATGTGGGGATCAGTGAGGTGCTGCTCTAGCTCAGTAGTATGCAAGATGCCACATCAAGCTAGTACAAAGACAAATTCTGTCGAGCGTGACACATGACTGTTAACAGAAGTTGTACAGAGTGATAATACCTAAGAAAATGACATCAAATTTTCTATGGAGAAGAATCCATTTCTGATAAAACCAAAGAAAGGGCATGAATACATTAATTTTCTCTTGAAGAAATATCGAGGAAGAACTGGTCACGAAACCCCATGGAGATTTACAGTGATAATCTTTCCTAGACTCCAGACCACAATAGACCCCAACATTTACAAGAGGCTATTACAGTTTACTTTAAAACTGTATTTTACTGCATTTGATTCCATTGCTCTTTTATTAACGTACAACTGAGCTTCCAACTTTTCAGGCCAATTTCTCAAGATGTTCACCTTTATATCATCATTTCCTGTTACTCACCTACAAACAGCTCAGGCTTCAAGTAAAACTTTCTCATTCCTGAAGTTGTTCTTATTTTTCCCTGTCTGCTCGTATCTTTGCCTTTCTTCTGAATCCTGTGCCAAGGGACATACCAAATTCTACTAACAACTTCATTAAGCCTTTTCTGAAATACCCTAACCCCAGCACAAGCAGACTATTCCCATGAGACCATGATATTTTATAGTTACCATTTTCCACTTCTTACTCAAATCTCTTGTCTCTCAGTCATCTAAAGTGAGCAACATATACTACAAGGATGCTAGAAGCACATAGGAAAGACTATTCCAGGGTCCACAACTGTATGACTGGTCAAGATACTAACTCCAAAGAGCCTTCAGTCCCTGCTCTGAAGAACAGGAATACTCAAGGCTGTCGTTTAGTTGCGTCTAACTCTTTGCAACCCCACAGACTGTAGCCTGTCAGGCTCCTCTGTCCATGGGATTTCCCAGGCAAGAATAGTGGAGTGGGTTGCCATTTCCTTCTCCGGGTGATCTTCCCAACCCAGGGATCGAACCCAGGGATCCCGACCAAAGGATCTCTTGCATTGGCAGGTGGATTCTTTACCTCTGAGCCACCAGGGAAGCCCCACGGAACAATCATAACTGACTTTAAGTATTTATGCATATGCAAGACATCCACTCTGGAATGAACTAACTAGTCAATAAATGCATGTATTCTGTCCCATGCCTAGGCTACAAAAACCAAAGCGGGTATGAAAAAGGTCATTCAAAATTGTCTTAACTTACCAGATTCTCCCCTCTCTTTGGCACTGACTCTATCTGAATAACATGTGTGATCCTCTATATTGACTGTCCATTAATTAATTATGATTATTAGTTTAAGTGACAAGTATAAGTTTCCAGAAATGTCCTAGTCAAAAATGCAGACATATATTTGTACATTTGTACAATGTATACATAAAGATGTTAAAAGAACAATAATATGGTGTGAGACTACTAACAGGCAGCTGCAGAAGCTAGAGGCTATGAATGCCCACAACACTGCACCATAAGGCATGCTGCTGAATTTAAGAAAGGAATCCAGGTTATATCCTTAGGACAGTTTAAAACCCTCGGAAAACAGGAAACCCTCATTAAACTTTTTTTTTTCAACAATACAAATCAGCCCTGGGAAACAATTTAAAAAACTGAAAAATTTCCAAACAGGTACTTCGCCTCACCAGATGCACTAACAGAAAATAATCAGACAGCAAGTAATGAGTAAGGGAAAAAGTGACATTTCAACTAAGGCTGTAATATGCACACAAAAAAACACCAGCACAATTACCTGCACTCTTTTGTAATTTCAAAACCATTTGGTAAGTAGGTAGAAACAAGTATCACTTACGACTAGAAACCAATTATATAAGGATTTTGAAAGTAGCTGAACCTTCCATGCATGGCACTGGAAGTGAGACATTTCATAAGAGCAACTATAAACAAGACAAGTTGTTGGGTGGAAGAGCCAGTTACTGTCGCCATTGGAGTAGCTTGGAGGTTGGGGGGGGGGGGCGGCACACCTTATGAGATTTAGATTTCATTACTTACCACAATGGCAAATATTGTGAAGCTAATTAAGTAACTAGTAAAGGAATTCCTATATGAAAATAAGACTTCCTTCCTCTTAAAAGTGGCCACCTGTTGGGTTTATCAATTAGCAGTATTTGAGAAAGTAAACAATTATGGGACAGGCTGCATGTTACCCAAAAACAGTAATCCAAAAATAAACTCAAGAGTTTAATTATAGGAGGCTTATGCAACTCCCTATGAGGTTTCAGATTAATTGTTTTATCTTAGAAGCATGACTATGAAAGGATCTAAAGCTACTTAATGGGAATCTTTTACTATTAATTACTGTTATGAGAATGAAGATCTCCAGTAGCATTTAAAATCATGTAGATTACTGGAATTGATTTTAAATTTGCAAGATAAGATGCTCTACATAGCTAAAATTCTGTCTTTAACAATACAGTTAATTCCTGAAGCCTTATGTGATCATTAATTACACAATAACTATGCTAATTATTTATTCTGGATTCAAATTTCCCTGAAGACTAAGAAATTTTTATGTTCCATGTTAGCCTGTTAAGCAACTCAATAAAACCACAGCAATTGAAAGAATTATTTTTCTACATACTGAGATGTCTAATAAAATATCTCACTTGAAACTCTGTATTTGTCACCTGCTGGTCCATCTTATCATAGAACTTAACCAAATGTTTGGGTGGCTGGGGTTTTGCATGAATCAATATTATTTGCAAGCTGTAACTCTAAAGAAATATAGTTAGAATTATTCCTTTCAAGTTAACCACAATGATATTGCTTTGCTTTCCCCTTACTTGCTAAATCCATTACACAATACATTTTAAATGTACAATGAACTCACACTAATTTAAGGTTACTTTAGAAACAGATCAGTATACAATTTTTGAATAAATTAAGTCACATTTTGGAACATACACTCCAGTCCTCTGGAAAGCATTCCTGTATGGAAATACTTCTCACCAACTGCTGCTCACAGTGTTTACACGCACGCACACATCACAGTACATCCTGTTCCACTGCCATTCGTTCCTCTACTGGCTTTGAATACTCATGCCGTACTTACTACCTACAGAAAGAAGTCAAAGCATATCTTTTGATAACTGTGTATATTACAAAATTTTTTTAAAAATTAGTGCTGGAAGGGATGCAAATTTTGTTCCAACTTTCTCTTTCTCATAACATCGTTTTTAAAAAAGGAAAAAAAAAAAACCCACAAAAAACTGAGACCCAGAAATTAACTCAGATATGGTTACAAAGCTGTTTAGCTTTAGAACTAGATCAAGAGTGTCATCTTCACCATGGGCATTCTCTGACAGCAGAAGCTGGGCTCCTAGAAAAACTAAAAACAAAAGTCATTCATAATAAATAAATCACCATTCATAAAAATCCATCCCTCATGTCATCAGTGCAATACAAACAAGTGAGAAAAAACTTCTTGGCAATAGGTTTCTTTTGGCACCTCACCAGTATTTGCAAGGTGGACTTGGAACTCAGGAATAGGAACAAAGCTTCAATGTCTTCGTTTAACACTTGATTTGGGATTCACCTTCATGCTGCTGCTAGACATTTTGCATGGACTCTACTAACTGGGGGTTGCAGGATTGGTTGTTCACAGTTACCACAAAGCCTCCTCACTGTAACTCACCTCCTTGGCCATGTCTGTGTATTTCTGCTTTTCCTTTGGATCGAGAACAGCCCACCAATCAGCTAGTATCTTGGTAGCACCTCGGTTATCAAGCCTGGGGTGTTCCTGACGGACAAGAGAGCGATGACGTTTGCAAAATAAAAGAAATGCATTCATTGGTCTCCGGGCTCGCTGTTCTGGTGATTCATCATCTTCAGTTTCACCAACATCTTGCTCTAGGCCATCGGCCCCAAGAAGTTGAACCTATTAGCAACAAAACAAGAGCCAAAATGTTTAACACATCCTGGATAACTCTGTTTTTAACAATTAGTGTTGGTTTTTAAATTGTATTTTTCCTTAGCTCTGTTTAAACAATTTACAAATGGGGGGAGGAAGGGTTTTTAAAAATTATCAACCACTATTTGTGGCTGGTAACCAACTTAAAATGTTTTCTTTTGCTGAGTTTCTGTAGCAACCTGTGCATGTCTCTATTACAGCATATATTACATTGTTGTTATAATTGCTTGCATTTTTTTCTCTCACCAACAGTGAACTCTTTGAGGACAAAACCTCTCTTATTTCCCTCATACACAGTGCTTAGTTTAATGTCTTGTACAATATTAGTACCTAACTAACTGCTGGATAAAGGATTAAACCCATTCCATAGTATATGGGTCTCAAAGTTAACAATATCCTCATAAAGATACATGAATATTGGTTCTGTCTTTCTCCTTTTTAGAAAGTGCTTTTGTACAACTAATAATGTGAAAATGAATAAAAATCTAATACAGACTAATGTTTCTGTGTACATCAAAGTGAAGCCTCCAACCGTAAAAATCAAAACAGACATTTGACGTTATTTGAAGGAAGAACTACAAAAGTAAATTTTCAAGTCTACAGATAATCACACATTCTTGTCTACTGAAATTCTATGGTGATAGGGCTTACACTTTCAAAACTGCTTTTGAATCCTTCATTTCCCTAAGCATCTCATTCAAGATCTTCAAGGACTTCTGCAAGGCTCTGATCCTGTCCATCTGTGTAATCCTCACTGCTGCTGTCCTAGTAGCACTCTGGCCTATGGCTTCATCTTCCTGCTTTTACTCCCTTATAATACTTCCTATACATGGCTGCAGGTTTAATTTCTTAAAGCACATCTCTGACCACAGAATCTTAGAATAGCACTGTTAAGTATCTTCTGAGGCTAAAATATGATTCCATGGTATCTCTTGGAAACACTGCAACCAAGAACAGAAGTCCAGAATGCTTACTAAAACCATTCCTTTAATGCTGCTTTATAGCTAAAATCAAGAAGGATCAAAGATGCTGTCAGACTGCATTATACTGCTGCTGCTAAGTCACTTTAGTCGTGTCCGACTCTGTGCGACCGCACAGATGGCAGCCCACCAGGCTTCCCTGTCCCTGGGATTCTCCAGGCAAGAACACTGGAGTGGGTTGCCATTTCCTTCTCCGATGCATGAAAGTGAAAAGTGAAAGTGAAGTCGTTCAGTCGTGTCTGACTCTTAGCAACCCCAAGGATTGCAGCCCACCAGGTTCCTCTGTCCATGGGATTTTCCAGGCAAGAGTACTGGAGTGGGGTGCCATTGCCATCTCCGATACAATAGGGCAGTAGTTCTCAAATGTAAGTGGGCATAGGAATCCCTGGAGGTCTTGTTAAAACACAGATTGTTAAGTCCCATTGCCAGAATTTTGTATTCTGTATGTCTGGAGTAGGCTTTGAGGATTTGTATTTCTAACAAGTTGTGCAGTTACGCTGCTGGTCTAAGGATCACGCTCTGAGGCCATTACTATAATAAGGCAATCAGTTTCTTTTATATCATGTTTATTGGGCAACTGTTACAGACACTCTAAGACAAATCACTAATTTAATCCAACTAAATGTTTTTTAAAAGTCTTTTAAATTTAAATTAAGCATTGTATATGCATTTAATTAACCATCAATTGTCTTCAGACACAAATAGTACAGAACAATCTCAAAGTCAGAGCTACCTGATCTGGAAGTACATTAGGGATTATTACTGGGAACGAAGGCTACAGATTTATCTTCCTTGTTATGGGTATAATCATTAACAATGACTTGCGTTTTCAAGGAATATTTATCTATCATTCTGAAACTGACTAAGAAGTTACAGAGAAATGAGGCGTAAAAATATGTATTACGTAAGTTGAGGAAGTAATTTTATTTTCCCTTCAGAAAAAATAACTTTGATCCAGTGACTAAATTATAGAACTCAAGACAAGAGTTGGAAAAAGAGATAAATAAGACAAGATCCTGGCCCCAGGAGCTCACTGTTTTGGTAGAGGAGAAAGACATATAAGCGAATAAATTAAAAAGCAGGATGATGACTACAAGAAATCAGTGTGATAATGAAACACTAGTGGATTGGTAGAACAACAGAAAAGTCTCCCTAGAAAAGCGTCGTCTGGGCTAAACTTTGAAAGACAAATCAGAGTATATAAGGTAGTCAGTGGGAGGTCGTGGGGAACTAACAAAGATTAAGGCTCAATGGTTTATTCACTTATATGCAGTTCAATAGAATCAGTATACAAAAGATTAGAATGGAGAACTAGAGTTGTTGTAGAAGAAGGTATGGGCCGCTTCATGAACAATGTGCTTTGTCATTTTTTTGAAAAATGCGAAAGAAAAATAAGGGCATTTAATCCTGTAAATGAGTGGTTTCAGATTGTATGACTCAAAAAAACCCCTTGAAGGGGACCAACACAGACTGAAACTTTTTGTTCTGTCAAGTATGAACACTAAAAACATTTTTTTTAACTTCTAATATAATTATTTCATTAAATTAACTAACTGAAAAGTGAGTAAACAAACAAGTGCATGGTATATAAATTAAATTGAAATAAAAAATTATCTGGACCTTTTTTTTCTTTCACCAGAGGCCAAGCAAGTAACACTCTGCAACAAGACAACACTAGCACCAGACCAGAATCTGGAGACCGCTGCTAGGAGCAATGGAGAGCCATGAGTGGTTTTAGCAGGGGAAAGACACTGTCAGATCTGTACTGCAGGATAACTCCCGTCATTAGTGTAGAGCACGAATTACAGTAGCCAAACTAGCAGCAAACAAGACTAGAGGAATGAATTAAAAGTTTATGCCAGCAGTCCACGCAAGAACCAGGACAGGGCTAAATCAAGGCAGTATTCATGCGAACGGAGAATTGGGAACAGAGACAACACTCACTAATGAGGTAGAAACAAGAGCGACTGGTGTCTTAACTGAATGTAAAGGTTGAAAAAGGAAGAATGTTTCCAACTTTGGCAGCCAGATTCCTTCATACACAACTGAGAACACTTTTTCTCAAATGAAGGGAAGTTATATCCAGTGGGGAGTAGAAAGATTAGTACTGGGTAGACAGAATGTGAAGAGGCTCTTGGCAGAGAAGGCCGAGTTGGGATAATGAACTAATGTACCAACAAAAAGAAGTAAGACCAACAGTATGGGTGAGATCTCTTGATTGTAGACTAAAAAGAGAAGAGGACTCAATGACTTCATTCTTTTACTAAATAACTGTTTACTGGGCATGTGATACGGAGCAGCCACCGTTTCAGGTGATACCGACAGAGCAGTGACCATACAGAATCCCCATCCTCATGAAGCTGAAAAGTAGCACAATCAACCTGTCACTCTGGAAGGATCTCTCTGGCTGCTTTATTGAGAACAGACTTTAGAAGGGCAAGAACTAGGGAGAGAGAGGCAGAATATAGCAATCTGCACCAGCGCTGGTGGTAGCTTGGAGCAAGGTGGTAGCAGTGACACTGCTAAAGAAGGGTCAACTAGTGAAGACCTTTTGAAAGCACAGTTGAAAAGCTGCTGATGGACAGACCAGAGACTTGAGCAAAAGAAAACAAACAAGGTGTCAGGTCTGACCAATCCGACACAGCTGGAATTGCCATTTACTGAGAAAGGAAAGAAAGATGCCGGAGGATGGGGTTTGGAGAAGAACAGTGAAAGCTTCATTTTGAACACATTTAATCTGAGATTCTGACTCGATATTTAAAGTGGATATGTCAAGTAAATAGTCAGAAATACAAGTCCAGAATTTAGGGGAAAGGTCCAGGATGCAGACAGAAATTAAGATAAGAGGCTCAGAGAACATCAATATTTGAGGGTTAAATAATGGATGGACAACAAATGGAGGAAACCAGAAAGGTATAGTTGGGAAGGTAGGAACAGAAATAACAGTGAGTGCTGTCGTGGACATAGGAGACAGCTTCAAGAACCAAGTCATCAAATGCATGAGAAAGATCAAATTAGGCATGAGCATACACTTGGCAATTTCCTCAAATAGGAAGAGTGACACCATTTCTCTGAAAAAGGAAAGGAAAAGATGGATAAGGACCGAGATAAGAGTAAGCTGAGTGGAGAAAGCTGAAGGAGGCATTTTTGGTGGCCTCTATTTTCTCTGTGAAAGACAAGGAAAGTGCAGCAGTGAGGAGACCATAAACAGTATCCAGAGAAGATGTCTGCACAACAGGAAAAATGTTTGTAATTCCTGATAAACAGAGCAAAGAAGGGAGTTGACCCAAGCCTAGGACAAAAGACTGAGTGGATATTGAAGAATGTTTATAATATTTGTAGTGACACAAAATATGTACTCATTTATTCTTCCACTGACCATGAAAGGTGAAAGTGAAGGTCGCTCAATCATGTCCAACTCTTTACGACCCCATGGACTGTAGCCCACCAGGCTCCTCTGTCCATGGGGATTCTCCAGGCAAGAAAACTGGAGTAGGTTGCCATGCCCTCCCCCAGGGGATCTTCCCAACCCAGGGATCAAACCCAGGTCTCCTTCATGCAGGCAGATTCTTAAACATCTGAGCCACCAGGGAAGCCCAATGAGCTGTTCAAAATCTACTCTGCACCAATCACCATTCTGGGCTTTAAGGAAGGAGAAGACAACAGGAAGGGGAAGACCCCTGCTCTACCAAAGTTATACACTAGTCTGGGAAGACAGACATAAACAAGTATACATAGCAAACAAAAAGAAGTTCAAGGGGACAAATTCCTCAGACGGGGAAGACTTGGGTGTGAGGGACATCCCTGGGGAGGTAAAAGATGAGGAAGCAGTCATGCCAAGATCTGAAGGAATGTGTGGCTTTCTAGTCACCTGCATCATTGTGTAACTTTCTAAGCAAGAGCTGGCTGCTCCAGTGTGAGACCAGAGGAGGGGGACTGAGAGGGGTGGCAGCACCCAGATGCTCTGAGGGCCTTAAGGATGAGGGCCTGAACAGCTCTGAACCTGCCTGTAGTGGCACAGCTGGGCTGGGCAGGAGGAAAGAGAGGCCAGAGGAGCAACAGGTGGGTGCAAGGTGAACATATCAAATTTTATGAACTCACTTCATTTGACTATTGCCTGCAAATCATTAGTTAATTGAGAGAAATACTAATTAAGAAGGATCTGCTTCAGTCTAAATTATTAGGAAGTATAGATACTTTAAGAGTCATCAACATTTGGGATGAAACTGTAGATAAAGTAGTTAAGTAGAATTCAAGTTATACAGACTCCTAGAAACACATTCACTGTACCACACGTGTTCACTGCAGTTTCTGAATGAATGTTCAAACTTAAAACTACTACAATAAACAGAGAAATTACCTTATCAATATCCTCCTCTTCGTCTTCCTCTTCTTCCTCTTCTGAAAAGTCAAGGAGTTTCTTTGCTAGCAATGGATGCCACTGAAGACACTTTCGCTTTGGTCGTTTTCCAGTCCCTTCTCCTTCTGCTGAATGATCTTTATTTCTATTACTGCCTTTCATTACTGTGACCTGTGGTAGTCAAAAGAAAAAGAGAAAGAGAAATCAAAGTAAATTTGATTAAAACTAGTTTATTTAGCTTCCTTAACTTTAACTGGATTATAGTTTTAATGATTAAAATATCTACCAGCTCAGGCATTTACTGGATTCAGTAAGAACTCTAAGTTAACATAATCAAACATTCATTTTAGTGGGCTAAATTGCTAATAAAATTTGCCTTTTCCTTTTCTGAAATCTTCTTCCTTCCACTTTATAATTTCAGAACTCAAAACCCAAATAAAGTGTTAAGATGATGATAAGTTATTGTCACCTGTTCATATTTACTAGGATAGTGTTTCTCAGAGTCTTCCACTAGAGTAATGTGAAAGATTCCTCCCAGGAGAGTAGAGATCCTCCCAGATGTAGGTCTCTCTACATTCTCTGATAGCTCCTATTTTTTCATAATAATTTATATGAATTTCACATTCTATACTATGATAAATCTTAGAAGTATTAAGTAAAACGAATGCTTTGTAAGAATCAAATGTGTTAGATTTAAAATAAAACTATTTCATAAGATGACATACACTTTTCAAAAACTAACTGCATGCAGCCTCCAAGGATCCCGTCCATAGATGAAGTCACTCAGTGGGATGAGCACTCACTTGTGATACAAGTCACCAATCTCCGTGCCTCTCCCTATTACATATGCACTGCAAACCTGTAGTAAGTTTCACTCTCTAGACTTCTTTCCCCTAATAGATGATTGTCTGAAATAACTATGAATCTGACAAAATCTTTCAGAAACCTAAATTCTAAAATATTTTTCAATGACTTAAAAAAATTTTTTTTCTGAGTGAAACAACTACATATTCATATTGTAAAGGTGAAAATAGCAAAAAAAAAAAAGTACCTTCTCCATTATGCCCAGCCCAAAGTTAAACTACACAGTTTCTTACATGCTTTCCCATAATTATTTAATATTTCTCATTCATTCATTTGAAATAATATTGATAAATAAATTACTCTTTATACATACTGATGTGAAAATTCACATAATACAGTTAAATACCATCAGTTTAAATGGTTCATGCTGATGACTACAAACTTAAATGTAGTTGCCAAAAATCACACAGTGGTGGCCTTTCTGGTCAGTTTAAATTTGCATTGATCCAAATGCTTGCAGAGTGTTATCAATAAACTTTTAATGCTAAGTTGCTAACATTAGGATCCATGAACATACAGTTTCAAGATTCATCTAGTTCTCAAGTCTTCAAAACAATACGATATAGGCAATTTTTTATCTTCCTTCCTTAATTGTTTTTGGGTTTGAGGGTCATATTTAGGTCTTCACTTCAAAATCAAAAAACATTCACTAATGTTTCCTTCTAGAACTTACAAGACTTCATTATTTTAAAAAATGTAAATAACTAATCAATCTGGAATTCATTCTGACAAAGGAGTGAGGTGGGGATTGAGCTTATTTTTTCTCCCCAAAATACCTAACCAACTATTTCAAACCATTTATTAAATCCTCCTGCTTTCCCCCATTCCATGTATGTAAGTCCATTTCTGGTCTGTCTTCTGTTAATAATCTTCCCCTTTGTTTTCCCATCCTTTGACCAATTCTAATATCTTAATGGATAATATCATTCTGTACCTTCCTCTAAATACAAATATAATAGTAAACACAGCCACTTAAAGCGTCTAAGCTGAAAATTTCTTGCTTTAAGTTTGATCATCCTCATTTTTAATAACCATATACTATTTCAAAATAAGAATGTATTGAAATTTTCTCAATTATTTCATGATTGATAGGCATTAAGATTACGTATCAATAAAATCTTCATTTTAATAATTTTTTAATCTTCATTCAGACAAAATCTTATTATTAAAAGCTGTGTCTAGTCAAAAAAAAAAGGGGGGAGGGGTGAGGAGGGGAGAAGAACATGTTCCCGTGGTTTCCTTAGCAAGAAACTTCTGCTGAGCATCTGAAGCAATTACATGATTCATGTGGCTGCCTCAAGAGTAGAAGTGATTGAGAACTCTAAATGCAATTAGTTATCTGCTATGTTTTTAATAAAGGAACAACAATTTCTTTGAATTGATAGACCAGTTAACAATTCCCAGTCAATCTACAAAAAAAACTTGGCATAGGCAACCCAATTTCCAAAAATATCAGTGCTGTACAGAGAGAATAGGAAACAGTTATTTTTGTGGCTTACTAATCACTTCAGGATGAGATGCTTGAGTAGTAATTAAACCCATACTGGGTTTTAATACCCAATATTTTATGATATAACACGTTTTTTAAATAAGTAAAAGAAATCAGCAGGAAATTTTAAGTCAGGCAAGCTGTTATCAACTGGAGAGGTCAAAGTGATTGCCAGTGACTAGAGAAAAATATATCATTTAGATTCAATGATTTTGATTATGCTATTTAATTATGCATGAATGTGTTTTAGAGTATGTGCCTTTGTATATATTTATGTGTAATTTCAATTTCAAACAGAATACAAAATGTCAAGAATCAAATGAATGGAAGGTATACGTGGCTTTGGGGTTCAAAATAACCACATTAACCTCCTCCCACCACTGCTCCGCTTCTTTCCACAAGGCTGCCAGGCCACTATGATACCGTATCTCCTCTCTGATGCTCCCCACATTAATCTCTCCACCCCCATGAAAACAATAAAAAGATCCTATATTGCTAATGACACCAACCACATTTTCTCTTGAATTACAATTATGTGGGTACATCCTACCTTCATCACTAAGCCTTCTCCTTGATGATCCAAGACTAGTTAACTTTATACACCCAGAAGCATCTGGCTTATCAGAACATCAAGATCGGTTAGTTGTGAGGGCTGCTGTAAGCAACCATATGAAACTCCATGCTAAATTATGGTGATAATTCACTATTTATACACTAGAATGGCTTCAAAATTAGCACCTTCTCTTTCATTCCTGTGAATTCAGATATTCTTTCTTGAGTGAAAAAAAAGGAGGTCTGATAACTACATATAACAGTAAATGCAGGCCTAGGTGGCAATGTTCTGTTAGGAGAACCATCGACTGACTACCTGGGCTGTGGGGGAAAAAAGAGTGACAACTAGCACAAAGTCTAGAACAAAACAGGAGGAAGATAGATATTTTTAGCATGAATAAAATAAGTGAACTGAAGACAGCAAACTTGGGACAAAATAGTCAAGAAAAGTATGTCTGATCTAATGACCATGAAATACCCCAACTATAAATTGGACACTTTAATAACTTATAGTTATCTATTACTTTTTAAATCACCATGGATCTATTTTCAAACTGTTGAAAGAAGGCAAACGTGTCCACAATGGGTAGGGGTGGGGGTGCTCCTGATTATCATTCAGAAGTAATGAGAAAGAGAAGAAAGAAAAGGTGAAGAAAAACATCTGAGAAAAAATAAGGGCAAAGAAGGCATAATTTGGAGACTTAAGCATATTACTTATTTCAACAGACAGGAGGAGGGAAAATCGTTACTTTTTGACAGTAACAGAGACCTACCTTCGTAACTATTTTGCCACTAAAAACCCCACACATTATAAAGTTTGGTTTCTTGTTCTGGTAAAAGAGCAAATTAAGCTAGCAATCTACAGGTAATGAATGAAGCAACTGGGGGACTTTATTCAAAAGGGGTCCTTCTTCCTTTCTACATGGCAATTCTAGAATAACTGAAGTCAGGTTATTTTTACTATCAGTGGACTCTGTACTTGAAAGAATCAATATCATAAAATTAGGCTGCTGAGATCAAATGATGGAGGCTGAAGGTCCCTATCCAAAATACAGTTGGGTTTTGAACAACTCAGGTTTGAACTGAGAATGTCCACTTACACGTGAAACTTTTTCAGTAAAAACAGACTATATTACTACATGATCAATTGCTGGTTGAATCTACTGATCAGAGAGCCATGGATACAGGTAGGTGACTGTATAGTTATATAACCCCAGCATTCAAAAGTGGACTGTACTGAATAATATTTATCTTATAAATATAAACCAACCCATGTGTACCCTTTTCTTTGCCAGGAAGAGTTGCCCTAGATACTAATAAGACTAAACCAAATGTAAATCAACTTGGTGATACATTAGGAAAAACTTCATTGAACTATGTTTTTCAAATGCAGCAAGGCCATTCATAGAAGACCTTTACTGAGATCAAACTTCATGAGAAATTTAAGGAATAAATATCATAAAAGAAACAGTATAGAGTGAACACCACATTTAACAAGAGAAAACCATGGACACTGACACCTAAAGGCCTCATTCAGAATCCTGCCTATACCACTAACTGCTCACTGTAAAGCTGTTTATCTTGCTAGTCTCTCCTCACATTAAAACTATGTTAACAGCTCTACTGTGAGAACACTTTTCATGTAACACCCAGCACACAGCCTGGCACCAAGACAGTTCCCACTCCACAGTGGTAAACCCTCCTGACATCCACAGGCTTTTTAGAGTATGGGTTCAACAGACAGTAAGGGCTTGCTGTAACGCAGCCTAAGATGCTGTTGGAGAGAGAACACAGAGGACTCCCATTCAACAGTGGTCCATGGTCTTTCATCTCCAGCCTCAGAAACTGAAAAAGAAAGATGGTAAGTTTCTGTTCTTTTGTATGAGTGATATACAGTCAGAAACAGACCCTTGGCACAGTCATAAATTCTATAAGATCCTCTAGTCTTTCTATCCTTTTGTCTCTCTACTTGGGCAATCAGTAAATTTTGGCTTTCAAAACACCGTGTAAATGTAACTGTGTCACAGGGGTATTTTAGAGTTTAAACTGTTTCCTGAATGTCCAATAAAACTCCATTCAAATCATATTAATGGAAATTCAGACCAAATTAGATAGGGGAAGGTGAGGGAGGCCTATGAAATCTCATTGTTGGACAGCCACACATTCTATTTATAAGTAAACACTCTCCTGGGTCTAGCTGAGCCTGCAAAGCTTCAGAGCCATCTCGGGCCTACAGAGAAAATCAGCCCCAAGAAATAGTGATAAAGCAGTAGTTCTAGCGCTTCCCCATGAGTTAGGGTGACCTGCTTAAACAACTCTTCCGAGAGTGTTGCTCCTTTCAAAATGCTCCTTGCCTCCATTCTTTCAGGGATCCACCTGACACAGACACTGGCAGACATCCCAACTTGGAAGCCGTGCTCACTTCCTAAAATTCTTCCATTTTCTGACTTGTGCTTCTACCAAGGCCCAGGTCACATTCACTTCCCTTCTAAAGCTTTCTGTGAAAACCTTAAGTCAAAATTCATTGCTCTTTGCTCTTGAGCTGTGATTGTACTTGACTTTTTTGGTCAAGCACTTATCATGGTATTTCAGTTATCTCCACCCTCCCCCCAGTTGGTTGTGAATTTCTAATGGGAAGGTGTCTTGGTTTCTTCCTTTTTTGTCCCTGGGCCTCAAACTGAGGCTGGTATTAGCAGTTTCTGAAAAGGGTATTAATGGCTTGTAATTTCCTCACCTGACAACCACATAAAACAATTTATGGGGAGCACGTGTATACCTGAAATTTAAAAAAAAAAAAAAAAAGGCAAAAAAAAAAAAAAAAATATTTTTAAAAAAAAAAAAAAAGATATGATCCCATAACATTCCCATACACTGATGCAAGTGAAAAAAAAAAAAAAAAAAAACAATTTCCCAAAATGAAGTGTTCCTAAGGATAACTTTTAAAATAATACTAATATACAACTAATATTTATTAATACTATTTGCTTCATACTTGATATTCACTATCTCATTTAATCTTTGTAAGAACCATTCAGGCAAGTACTAACCACTATGCAATCCAGTTGAAAAAGCTGAGGGTTAAGCCATTTGTCTAGGGTCACACAGTTGGCAGCAGAGGAGCTGGCTCGAGAACGAGGAAGCTTAACTCAAGAGCCCAAACACTTACCTAGGACAAAGCTCCAATATAAACCCTTCCATCTGTTGACTCACTGGGCATTTTCTATAGGACAAATAGCTTATGAGCCATGGAACTACCTAAAGGGCACTCTAGGGGGTGGAAGGTACATACTTTCAAGGTTCAGAGCAGAAGAGCAAGCTTACATCTCTGATAACTACAAGTGACAGTTACATTAGACTAACTTTAAAACTCTTTGAAGATTAAAGTTCTACAAGTGCTAATCATTATTGTAATTCTAATGGCAATTCTAAACTGTAGACAGATTAAATGAAAACTAACTCATTCAATAAAGTAATACTCTCATTGTAGAAGCAATTCGGTCACTCTATTCATGCAAAGAGTGTCTTTCAATGCACTCCTTATTGAAAAGCAGTAGCTCTTCAAGTTGAAACTTTAACTCTGTCAAGATGTTATCTACATGCTCTTCATGAATACTAATAAGACACCAACTATTCAAATAATGGCTTAGCTACACTGGCAGTTCTGGTTCCTGACCCCCCTCTTCGTGAAGGAATATGTGTTCTAAGATCTTTAATACTTACACTTCATGACATTTATAGCCTTAGGAGAGCTTAACATGGTTCTCAAAATGCATGCTGCTCTAGGCTACAGATAGAGACAACAGCTACCTTGAAAGAGATAAGGCACCAAAAGAAGCAGCTGAGGGAAGAAAAGCGATTTACACAGAGAATTCAGTAACAGGCTTGAACGTGTTTCCCATCACACTGCCCTCTCCGCCAAAGCCCAACTTTCTGCTTTCCTGTGGCATTTACGTTCTTCACCATAAAATCACCAAATTCCTAGTCTTCAACAGGTCTAGCATAACACATTTGCCCTTTTTAGTTTCTAAATGAACATGGGTGTTTTTTTTAATCCATTTATTACATGGTCAGGGCATAATTATCACATTGACAAGAATCTGATGTACAAAACAAAGCCAATGGGAGCCTCTTCCTCATTTATTCTCCACACAGCTAAACATGTATTTATTGATCACATGCTGAGCTATGCACTGTGGCAGTTAGGTGCCCAGCCTTACCTCTCATTTCATCACCATCTCTGCTGCCTCCATTCCGCTGGCAGGCAGGTGTCGTCCTGTCTCCCCACACCTGCCCTGTGCTTCCTCAGCTCTCCCAGGCCTGCACACTGTACCCCACACACCCATTCTCACTTCCTATGCAAGTCCCTCTGAACTCTCATTTCTAAGGAGCTATTGTTATTTGCTCAGCTCCTGTCTCTCTCCTTCCTGAGCACCATTTTTGACCACTCACATTTAATGTCTGTGCCATATTTTTTGAAACTTGACTGTAAAACAACCATCATTTTCCCATATAATACATGTATAATGACTCCATATGAATTCCTCCCAGAGACCCTGGAGGGTAAAAAACATGCCAGATGCCTTTTTTCAGGATCTGTCAGAGCAAACGTCCCTGTGCTAGACAGGAGTACCTGAGGAAGTGAACACAGAAACAATACCCTTCTGCTTTCACATTATGCTTTTTCTTTGCATTGTTTTGCTAAGAGGCATAAGAGACACAAGGCTTGAAAGGAAAACATGCAGAGAAGGAAAAATAAGAACCCAGAGGGTTGCTCAGGAGGAGAGGGAAGAGAGAAGAGAAACAGAAAACTGACAAGGAGATGTAATAAAATGAAATCCAAGTCACTTCCAAACAGCTGTCAACACTGAAGACATTTTTTTCGTAGCTTTATCCCATTCTCTGGTCAATGACTATCATTATGCTCTCAAAACAATATCATAGCACCTTCCCCTCACTAGTACTCTTTTCCTTTCATACCTGGTCTGCTAATTAACCTCAATTCTGAACTGATCCAATCATTTTTCTTTCCCAGTCTATCCCCAGGTTGCTGGCTATTCCCAGGGTCTGACACTACTACAAAAAGTTTCCAGTCTCAGGTTGATCCTCAGTGCTCATTCATAATCTTTACTTGTCTTAGTCTTATCCAATCCCACAGGGCCCACAGATTAATAAATTATTGGTTCCTTCCCAAACTACATTGATAATGAGGAGAATAGTTATTTATATATATATATACACGCATAAAACATTTACATATATATAAAATGCTTGTATATATTTTGCTTCCTATGTGCCAGAACATCATGTGAAATGCCAGGCTGGATGAACCACAAGTAGGAATCAAGATTGCTGGGAGAAGCATCAACAACCTCAGATACGCAGATGATAGCACTCTAATGGCATAAAGTAAAGAGGAACTAAAAGATCTTCTTGATAACAGTGAAAGCTTAAAACTCAACATTCAGAAAACTAAGATCATGGCATCCAGTCCCACCACTTTATGGCAAACAGAAGGGGAAAAAGTGGAAACAGTGACAGACTTTTATTTTCTTGGGCTCCAAAATAACTGTGGATGGTGACTACAGCCATGAAATTTAAAGATGCCTGCTCCTTGGAAGGAAAGCTATGACAAACCTAGATAGTGTATTGAAAAGCAGAGATAGCATTTTGCTGAAAAAGGCCCACACAATCAAAGCTACGGTTTCTCCAGTGGTCATGTATGGATGTGAGAGTTGGACCATAAAGAAAGCTGAGTGCTAAAGAATTGATGCTTTTGAACTACAGTGTTGGAGAAGACTCTTGAGAGTCCCTTGGACTGCAAGGAGATCAAACCAGTCAATCCTAAAGGAAATCAGTCCTGAATATTCATTGGAAGGACCGATGCTGAAGCTGAAACTCCAATACTTTGGCTACCTGATGCGAAGAATTGACTCCTTAGAAAAGACCCTGATGTTGAAAAAGGTTGAAGGCAGGAGGAGAAGGGCATGACAGAGGATGAGATGGTTGGCTGGCATCACTGACTTGATAGACATGAATTTGAGAAAGCTCTGGGAGTTAGTAATGGACAGGGAAGCCTGGCATGCTGCAGTCCATGGGGCTGCAAGGAGCTGGACATGACTGAGCAACTAAACAACCGCTAAACACTTTATATGAATTAATTTCTGTAACATTCCATATACCTCTTGGAGAAAGAACTATAATGGTCACATTTTATATAGGGAGCAACTGGGAATGACAAAGCTTAAACAACATGTCCAAGGCCATTCTGCCAGCATGTGGCAGAGCCAGGATTTAAGCATAGGGCTTCTGTCCTCAGAGCCCAAGCTTCTCCATACGGTCCTTCCCAGCAAAATCCTAGTCATTCTAAGAAATGCCTTTGCCTCCTGGTTAACAGGAAGGCATGTGTGGACCCTCCCAAAGTTCCACCCTGCCTACCAATTTCAAAACTTCTTTTCTTCTACTTTTTCTCAAAGGCAGAATTTCAAGGCCGGCTCCTTCTCTCCCTCCCAGCCTGTGCTTCTCATCTTTCCTGCTCCCCTGGACCATTAGATGTTCAGTTTGATGAAGTACTGATGAACTATCACCAGTTGCTCCCAGTAAAAACCTTCTCTTTTGGCCTGGACACAATTTCAAGTCTAAAGCCCTCTCTGAATCCTCCTCCTTTAGCTAGTCCTCTGTTATGGTACAAACTGCCCTCCAGCCGTCAGGCCAGGAGACTGCCTAACCACAAGCCACGGAACTAGCAGCCAAGAAGAACTGGCCCTAGGTACTAACGTTGTTCACAGGCTCCACCTTGCACTTCATTTACTGACTTGTTTCCTAATCTTCTCGGTTCTAAAATCCAGGATTAATTTCCTAGAAAGCACTCACAGCTGATTCCAACTGTGCCACAGGCTCTGGCTTCCTTCTCCACCTCACTATGATTCACGCTTGCATATTTAATTTCTAGACTCTCAGAGAAAACACATTGTCTCCATTATATCCATGGGGGACTTGCCAGAGCCCGCATGGTGCACAGAAACTGGACATTCCTTCTTTTCACAGAAACATCTGGAAAATATGCACATCTTTTCTACTTCCTCACCAATTCCAATCACTGCAACTGGCTTCTAGCGCCAATACCTAATCTCTCACCATGTTCTGTCCCTTCTACCGCCTAATATATAGTCTGCTCCTCTCCATTCCCCACGCTGGCTCAGCAGTCTGGTCTTCCTATTTATGGTTGTGCTGACTTGAATTCTCCACACTACAAATACGTGCTCATGCCCTTCTCCTGCCTATGAAATCTCTTCAGCAGTCCCTCAATGTACTCACGGAGAAGGCAATGGCACCCCACTCCAGTACTCTTGCCTGGAAAATCCCATGGATGGAGGAGCCTGGTGGGCTGCAGTCCATGGGGTCGCTAGAGTTGGATACAACTGAGTGACTTCACTTTCACGCATTGGAGAAGGAAATGGCAACCCACTCCAGTGTTCTTGCCTGGAGAATCCCAGGGACAGGGAAGCCTGGTGGGCTGCCGTCTATGGGGTCGCACAGAGTCGGACATGACTGAAGCGACTTAGCAGCAGCAGCAGCAATGTACTAAGGAAGACATGCAAACCTCTGCCTTCATACAGCACATAAGATTCTTCCTGACTTCACCCCTACTTAGTTTTAAGGCTCATGTTTCTTTGCTCCATTCTCACTCTTAAATTTCTACCTACACTGAGCAACATGCTATCACCTGGAACTCACCTCTTAGCATCTGCACGACTGCTCCCTGCCATGAGGCTAGTAGGCCTGCTTCAGGCCAGAGCCTGGATCTCACATCAGCTCCCATTGGCCCTTACCAGTCTGAGAGAGAGGTGCTTCTTAGTTGTCCCACAACACCCTACACTCAATATCCCCCAGTGAAACGGCGTATTTCCCTTGTTATATCCCTCCTGGCTTTGACAGTCATGGTATGAACTTGAGCCCACTCGTTCAGTGCAGAGTCTCAGGTTTGCTCCCTGAAGTCTCTTCCTGTCACCTTTATTGCTTCTCATCTGCCCCTGCTTCTTTTCCGCTCCTTCCCCACCATACCTGGCTCTTCCTTCCTGCCTTGTGACCCTCCATCTCAAGAGATTCCTTACACCAAGCTCAAATAGCATTCTCAAACTCCCAAATCAGAACAGCTGACAATTTTACTTGTTTGGAAATACTAGCTTCTAGGCAGCAAATGTTAAAATGACTCAATGAACAATTCTGACCTCATAAGAGAAATAATTACTATTCCCTTTTCTGTGTACCCATCACTGAACACTAATCTTACATGAACCAGTTTAAATACAGCTCTTTAAATAGTAAGAATGATCATGCATATTTTTACAAATATTTTTAAATATTTATATTAAAATTCTATCAGGACTTCCCTGATAGCTCAGTTGGTAAAGAATCTGCCTACAATGCAGAAGAAGGGATAGGCGGCTACTCACTCCAGTATTTTTGGGCTTACCTGTGGCTCAGATGGTAAAGAATCTGCCTGCAATGCAGGAGACCTGGGTTCCATCCCTGGGTTGGGAAGATCCCCTGGAGAAGGGAAAGACTACCCACTCCAGTATTCTGGCTTGGAGAATTCCATGAATTCCATGAACCGTATAGTCCATGGGGCCGAAACTAGTCGACACGACTGAGCGACTTTCGCTTTCACAATAACGAAAGTTAAAAAAATTTTTTCAGTTATATTAACTTAAAAAAATTCTAAACTAATCCAGACCTTTTTATTAGTCTGGATGTCTTTCACCATCCTGATCTCTACTTACAACTTAAAAAACAAAACCAGAAACAATGGTTCCTGTTAAGAATCAACAATCTACGATACCTCTAGACAGAAATCTCTTTTTCCTAAGCTATTATTCTTTACTCTTAAGTGATGGCAAATAATTTTAAGTTACATTTAAATTTAGTTCACTCAATAAAGCAAAATTTCTCCATCTTAATGGTTACAAAACAAAACTATTTTCCCATAACATTAAAAAGAAAGAAATCGCTCTTATTTTAGTAGTTGTAGTGTTTACTGAAGCAGCTTATCCTAGCTTCTGCAACACCCATCTGCTTTACACTTTGGCACACTAGAACTGAGTTAATTTGTCATTTTCCAGATTACATACTGTAAGAAGGTAGGATGTTGTTTATCTTTATATTCCCAAATGCTTGGAATACTGCCTTGACTATATTATGCAATTAATAAAAAGTGCTTGAAAATGCATTAACTAAATGATTTTGTATCAGATTGTGCATTTGCCAAGGAAATTAATTAGAATACACAGGGAGTTATGATACATTTATAGTTTCTGTTTAACTAGAATTAAGCAGAAAAACCATTTGTTTTATACCTGGTTCACACTTGGTGAGATTTTTTTCTTTAAATATTTTCTGACTTAATACACATGATATCAAAGTGCTTATTTGCAGCTTTGGAGTCATAATAGTGCCCTATTCAAAACATTAAACATTCCATCTATATTTTTATTGGGTGTTACAGTCCTTCTGTGTGCTCGGTCTGATTGCTTTGACTTCAGTGCCAAGTACTGAACGCTCTTTTCCTTTATTCATGAAATGTATTAAATCCATGGTATTTGTTTTAAAAAGTTCTTCAGATCATAGAATTAACAACATAAGTTTCTATTTCTATACCATTTGCCTATTTATTCCCCCTCTTTGGAAAACTACCAAAGAGAGAATATAAATAGCTAGACATTTTAGGATGACCCGAAATTCATTCTTCCTTCCATTTTTCTTTCAATGCACAGTATGCAAATGGGCATTACCCACAAGAGGGTTCCAGAAAAACATCTATTTCTGCTTTATTGACTATGCCAAAGCCTTTGACTGTGTGGATCACAATCAACTGTGGAAAATTCTGAAAGAGATGGGAATACCAGACCACCTGACCTGCCTCTTGAGAAACCTGTATACAGGTCAGGAAGCAATAGTCAGAACTGGACATGGAACAACAGACTGGTTGCAAATAGGAAAAGGAGTGTGTCAAGGCTGTATATTGTCATCCTGCTTATTTAACTTATATGCAGAGTACATCATGAGAAACGCTGAGCTGGAAGAAGCACAAGCTGAAATCAAGATTACCAGGAGAACTATCAATAACCTCAGATATGCAGATGACACCACCCTTATGGCAGCAAGTGAAGAGGAACTAAAAAGCCTCTTGATGAAAGTTAAAGTGGAGAGTGAAAAAGTTGGCTTAAAGCTCAACATTCAAAAAACTAAGATCATGGCATCCGGTCCCATCACTTCACGGCAGATAGATGGGGAAACAGAGGAAACAGTGGCTTGCCGGGAGCCAGCGTGAGGACCTCCACCCGTGGCAAAGGTCATGAGGAAGGAGGCTCAACATACGCAAAGGCGGGATGAAGCCTCAGGAGTCCCCTGGAAATTCTCGAGCATCTACCCCCAAAACCAGAGCCTGCCTACTTCACTACTTTGTGCTCTCACCTACACCTCTGACTTTATGGGGGGCTGTCCCCCACCACCTCTTTCAGAGAAGGAGTTAACTTAGAGCTCCAGTTAATAATAATTCCTGGGCATGATAGGAGTGTTTCAATCTACAAACTCCTCTGAAGGTTCTCTAGCCTGCCTGACAGCCTTGTTCAGCCACATGTGATTGCTCACAGCCTCCCAACCGTGAGAGGCACGAGATGCTTTAACTCTTCTAAAAAACAGGTTCCTTAGAGAAGTTAGAAAACTATTAGTATAAGTATAGTGGGCTGATTAGAAACTGTATTGGTGAAGGGTTTTTCATTTGTTGAGCCAATGTTTGCTGCTAAGTTTCCACATCCCCTGCCCTTATACACATTAATGAATATATAGAAGAAATAAGTATTAACCTTTGATATTAATCACGTTAGACCTTAGGCTAAGCAAATTCTTTCCTTAAGTAAAACCCACTACACCCTCACCCTATAGGAATGTAACTTTATCTGGTACCTTCAGAAGGTGGCGTCTGTTTCAAAAATAATCACCCCTGGAGAAATAAGCGTTCTGGTTGACTGACCGCCGTCACAAGGAGAGGGTCATAAATTGTCAGCAGGCCCCCCTGGCCAGAAGATGATGTAACACCCCTAAGACCTCTGTATACATTTGTATGAAGCACCTGACTTTAATAAAAGTCAGGACAGCTGTCCCCGCATGACTTTTGTATAACATCTCAGTGTATAAAAACAGACCCTGGAAAATAAAGAATGGGATCAGTTCCTCGAAAGACTGGTCTCCCCATGTCTCTCTCTCAAACTCTGACTGAGTTTCCATCTGGAGCGCAGAGCCCGCCAAGCTTATTAATTTTGCCTAGGCTTCGAAGATCCGACCGGGGAGGCCTCAGTGTCTCCTCTCCTTCAGGAGAACGGAAGGATGCCTGCGGCCTACGTAAGTGGTGCAAGCTTCTTGTCTTGAAGTTTTATTGGTTTCCCACGTAAACCAAGCTACTCAGCCTATTTTCTCCACTGAATTTTCCTACTGAGCTATCCTTATTCTATTACTCTTTATATCTCTAATTAATATCTAATTAAAGCCAGTGTATTCGCCGACGCCGTCTCTCCTTCGAATTTCCCTTGATCCACCGGGGCTGGACCCCGGCGGTGGCTGACTTTATTTTTCTGGGCTCCAAAATCACTGCAGATGGTGACTGCATCCATGAAATTAAAAGACACTTACTCCTTGGAAGAAAAGTTATGACCAACCTAGACAGCATATTAAAAAGCAGAGACATTACTTTGCCAACAAAGATCCGTCTAGTCAAAGCTATGGTTTTTCCAGTGGTCATGTATTGATGTGAGAGTTGGACTGTAAAGAATGCTGAGCGCTGAAGAACTGATGCTTTTGAACTGTGGTGTTGGAGAAGACTCTTGAGAGTCCCTTGGACTGCAAGGAGATCCAACCAGTCCATCCTAAAGGAGAACAGTCCGGGGTGTTCATTGGACGGACTGATGTTGAAGCTGAAATTCCAATACTTTGGCCACCTGATGCAAAGAGCTGACTCATCTGAAAAGACCCTGATGCTGAGAAAGATAGAGGGCAGGAGAAGAAGGGGACGACAGAGGATGAGATGGTTGGATGGCATCACCAACTCTGTGGACGTGGGTTTGGGTAGCCTCCGGGAGTTGGTGACTCCATGCTGCGGTTCATGGGGTCTCAGAGTTGGACACGACTGAGCAACTGAACTGAACTGATTACCCACAAGATACGTGGTTTACTAAGGCATCCTGGAATATTTTTCTTTCTTTTTTTAAATTTTATTTTATTTTTAAACTTTACAATATTGTATTAATTTTGCCAAATATCGAAATGAATCTGCCACAGGTATACCCGCGTTCCCCATCCTGAACCCTCCTCCCTCCCCTACCCTCCCTCTGGGTCATCCCGGTGCACCAGCCCCAAGCATCCAGTTACCGTGCATCGAACCTGGACTGGCGACTTGTTTCATACATGTTATTATACATGTTTCAATGCTATTCTCCCAAATCTCCCCACCCTCTCCCTCTCCCACAGAGTCCATAAGACTGATCTATACATCGGTGTCTCTTTTGCAGTCTCGTACACAGGGTTATTGTTACCATCTTTCTAAATTCCATATATATGCGTTAGTATACTGTATTGGTGTTTTACAACCTAATTTTCATATAAGTTTGCTCCCTCTGCTGGTCGAAGTTTTATCCTCTAGCATCCTATTTAAATACAAAAGTCAATGTTTTATACTATAAAGAAATTAAAAACTCCTCTATAAAAAATTATAAATAAAATTCCAAATAAACCTGGAAAGTCTCTTAAGAAGCTCTTCTATATCAAGGCATGGCATTAGCTGACTTTAGGGAGAAGCAGTCTTCCCAGTATTGAATTAAGGGCAGGGATTTTCCAATTTAGTTATAATCGAAGCAAGATCCTTACCTCTACCAAGACAATTTCTCCACAGTACTTTGCAATAAGTGTCTAACCAAATCTTTCCATGTTTACACAGACAGCATTATGGAGAGAGGGCAGGCAGGAAGGTGCACTCTCACTCACACATATAGTGATTTGTCACGGCAGCAACAGTTATTGGCCGAACACATAATCAACACGGGGCTACAGGGCTACTCATATGCCTGCACTGTTTTTTCCTTTCACCTTCTTTTTTTCAAAGATGAAAGCTAGTTTGCTGACATATCTAAAAACATTGTTTTGATTTTGATAATAAAGCTCTTTATAATAAGAAATTGGAGGTACATTTCACTAATAAGTTGTAAATACATTTTCTAATAAGAAAATTCAGTACTGCTCTAAAAACTTCCGGGTTACTTTAACTGCTACTTCGCAATCATGAAAGACATTGTGACTTACAGATTGTATCTGTTTATCTGATATGACACAGTCCTGTGAAGTGGGTACAAGTAAGCCCATTTCACAGCTGAGGAAGAGGAGCCTCGCAGAGATTTACATAATCTCCCCAAAGTCACGGAGGGGCAAAAGAGGGGCACAGCCTAAAGGCTTGGGCTTTAATCTCTAAGCATAAGTTCTTTCTTTCACATGACTGCATCACTGATTTTAGTTTTAAATCAATACATTTATTTTGAGAGGAAAAGTAATGCCACTTTATAAGCCTTTTTGAGCGTTTGTTTAGTGTCTTAGCATTTACTTAGCTAGAGAATTCCTAAATTTCCATTTATATTTCAAAACAGTTCTTTGTATGGATTTAGACATACTCTATACACTGGGGGAAGGGAGGGACTCGGAGTAAGAAAGCATATGTATCTGTGAATACTCAGTATACTTTTCTTCACTTTGCATTTTGTAAATATTGATGTTGCAGCTCCCAGAGTGCTCTCATAAGTAGTTATGACTGACAGTCCATGAGTGCTGTGTCTCTCAAAACAAATATGCTTTACTGACAGAGAGCACGTGTACCTCCATCTAATTATTCTGAGAGGCAGGGTGGAACAAACAACATAATTCCTCAGCTCAGTTTGGCATTCTCCACTGAACACGATAGGCAGGTTACAGTTTAACACATACTATGCTGCTGCTGCTGCTGCTAAGTCGCTTCAGTCATGTCCAACTCTATGCGACCCCATGGACGGCAGCCTACCAGGCTCCCCTGTCCCTGGGATTCTCCAAGCAAGAACATTGGAGTGGGTTGCCATTTCCTTCTCCAATGCATGAAAGTGAAAGTGAAGTCGCTCAGTCGTGTCCGACTCTTAGCAACCCCATGGACTGCAGCCCACCAGGCTCCTCCGTACATAGGATTTTCCAGGCAAGAGTACTGGAGTGGGGTGCCACTGCCTTCTCCAACACATACCATGAAAACTTGTCATTTCCATGGGCAACGTAACAGATCTACCATGTAATCCTAGAGCAGAGTACCTCTTCCTATGGTTCTTGCAAATATTTTTAAGAGTAAATGAAAATTCACTGCATATTTAATACAAAAAAAAGGCCTTTACATAATGTCCAAATATTTACTGGATTTTAAAATATGTGATAATGTGCAGTTTGGGAATAAAAGTAAGTTGGGTGAGTGTTTGAAAAAGAACCAACCAGAGTAAATAAAATATGCTTGATCACCCTGATTTTAGGGGAAAAATAAACCTGTCACTGTCTGTTGTGTACCCAAAACCACCATCTAAGAGTTAACATCACATTTGTTACTGTTGCTCAGTCGCTTAGTCCTGTTCTACTCTTTGCGACCCCATGGACTGCAGCATGGCAGACTTCCCTGTCCTTCACCATCTCTCAATGTAAATATCACATTATTTATATTCTATTAAGCATTTCTCAAACTGGAAAGTAAACCTCATCAAGCAGTCACAGAATTTTGCTTGCAGCACTCTCCCAGCTCTCCGGATTTGTGGACTACCAATCTGTTCTTGGGGCTTCCCTCGTAGCTCAGTCGGTAAAGAATCTGCCTGCAATGCAGGAGACTCATATTCGATGCCTGGGTTGAAAAGGTCCCCTGGAAAAGGAAATGGCAACCCACTCCAGTATTCTTGCCTGAAGAATCCCATGGATAGAGAAGCCTGGCGGGCTACAGTCCATGGGGTCGCAAGAGTTGGACACAACTTAGCAACTAAACCACCGCCACCACTAATCTGTTTTTGAGAGATAGGCAAATTCCTCCTACAGCTTGTATGAAGCTCCTCTTGGGAGATCTCCTGATTCCAAGTCAACATTTGCCAATGCAGGGAATATAAGAGATGTGGGTTTGATCCCTGAGTTGGGAAGATCCCCTGGAGAAGGAAATGGCAACACACTCCAGAATTCTTACCTGGAGAATTCCATAGACAGAGGAGACTGGCGGGGTACCGTCCTTAGGGTCTCAAAGAGCTGGACACAGTGACTTAGCATGCACACACGAACACAGGGCTTAAGGGAACACAGAACTGGATGGAACTTTGTTGGCATTCACACAGAAACTGGTCAATGACAACCTCAGACACGTGTAAAGTGCAGTAACATTTTATGTTTCTCACATCCATTTTTTTCTTGTTTGTAGAGTTTTTGCATAGAGAAGATATGGGACCAATAATAGTACAGGATTAAGAATAAGGATGCCGAACATCTAGCCCTGGTTTTCACCTCACCAAAAGAGAAAGATTCAATATCAGACCTGTTTAAGGACAAAACTAGCAACTGATTAAGTAGGAAAACTGTAGAAGTTCTTCATGCATCAAAAGCTTGGTCTAGATGACCCTGCAGGCACATCAGTACCTCTCTCTGCTATAATTTTGACCTTGATGTCTCCAGTGGAGACCAGACCGTACTGCAGAGTTTCCCCTCTCCTATACAAAGGCCTTCATTCCCCTCTCTCACCTCCTACCAGGAAGATAAAGACATAATAAAGCAGCTTTCACAACCCCTAACATAGCCTTTACACTGGTGACAATTTCTTACCTGTCGAGCTCAGTCTTTTCAAAACTGCCAACAGTGATTTTGTATAATTCTTCCCACATTGCTTTTCTTATAGTCTATGCCCACCCCTCTTACCATTAATTAACACTGCACTCTATAATTTGAAAATTGAACCCAATTTTGAATTTTGTGTATCTTCATTGTTTTTAATTACTGACATTTTAAACACTTTCCATGTGCTTTGTTAGAATTCCATATTAAGGAAAAATAACTTTTCCAACACTTACATAAGACTTACCAACATCTTTTTAGGGAATGCGTAAGGAATTTTTTTTTTTTCCCTTAAAAGTCAATTTCTAATAGCTTCAAATCCAGGCCATGGAAACCCTTAGTATTTTTTTTTTTTACTTTATAAATAATTGAATGTATGTTTTTTTATACTTCCCAGGTGGCACAGAGGTAAAGAACCCAACTGCCAGTCAGGAGATGCAAGAGACTTGGGTTTGATCCCTGGGTCGGGAAGATCCTGTGGAGTAGGAAATGGCAACCCATTCAAGTATTCTTGCCTGGAAAATTCCATGAACAGAGGACCTGGTGGGCTCCAAACCATGGGGTCACAAAGAGAGGGAAACGGGTGTGCACACACACACACACGTAACCTTCTTATGGAGATGTTCAACTCTCAGATACCAGGAGACTCAGATCGCTAACAAGGGTTAGGATTAAACCACCTCTGATCTACTTTCACATTTATTAAGAGTAACAGAATCCTGGAGAATGTGAAGTAAAACGCTATGACTCTGGAAAACCTGAAGACCACAATATACAGCTCAGACAGGTAATAGATGTGGCCAAATCTGGGACTTTAAATCCTGGGTCTCTTCACATAAATCCAAACCATTCATGGGCCAAGAGGGGAACTATCTGCAACACTGAAGAGCTCCCTGGTGATGGAAAGATTAATGGGAATTAGAGGTGCCTGAAACCTTAACAGTAGACAAACAGGGCTGTCCTTGACACCTGAAAGTATTAAATTGTTAACTGTGCCAAGCGCAGGCAATTACTGCCACTAGTCGTCCAACACCTCTCTTCCAGACCGTTTACAACATTTACTTTCTACCTAAAACTTACCACAGGTTTATAGCCATAGAAATCCAGTCATCATATATTCACTTAAATATTTTTACCTAATATTTAGAATTTACAAAGTCAAAGAGAATGCTGTGTAACAGAAACAATGTGCCTGTGTGCCTGCTCAGTGGCTTCAGTCGTGTCCAACTCTCTTTGCACTCCTGTGGACTCTAGCCCACCAGGCTCCTCTGTCCATGGGATTCTCCAGGCAGGAATCCTGGAGTGGGTTGCCATGCCCGCCTCCAGGGGATCTTCCCAACCCAGGCATGGAACCTGCATCTCTCAGGTCTCCTGCATTTGCAGGTGGATTCGTTACAACTAGCGCCACCTGGGAGGGCTTCATTGGTGGCTCAGTCAGCAAAGACTCAGCCTGTGATGCAAGAGACCCAGGTTTGACCCGAGTCAGGAAGATTCCTTGAGGAAGGAAATGGTGAGCCACTCCAGTATTGTTGCCTGGGAAATCCCATGGACAGAGTGGCCTGGCAGGCTATATAGTCCATGGGGACTCGAAGAGTCAGACACAACTTAGCAACTAAACCACTAAACCCACTACCTGCCAAGTCCAAAAACAATAATGACACTTTCAATTCAGAAATTTACTTTCAACTTCATAAAGTACATTTTTATTGTAAATAAAAGAAGACTTGTAGTTTAAAACTGAAAACAGAATTTTCATGCATACAGTGTGCTTTTTTTCCTTTCTGAATTTAATCACAGACCAGGATACTATTCTAACTACAATCGTTAGTTCACCTAGTCCTCAAAACAACTCTATGAAAAAGGAAGCATAATTATCCACATTTTACAGAGAAAGCAACTGAGCTTGGAGGGAAACCTTCCCAGGGTAACAGATAGAAAAGTGGTGCATTGAACACCAGGATTCAGACTCAAGCGGTCCAGCTGCCAAGCTACATTGCTATTCAAAATGTCTTATCCATTAGAATTTGGGAAAATGATAAATACTGCCGTGGTAAAACATTTTTAAAAGTGGGATTAAACTAAAAAGTCTCCTTTTGAGTCCTCTGAAGGTCAACAGAGGCTCAGAAGTAAAACATGATGATTATCTTTGTCACCTTTTAACCTGTAATTTTCTTTTTCAAGTGACATGCATCATGTACTACTAAAGTGACTTAGTATAGTTTAACCTTGCTGTAATTAGCACTATGTGTCTGCATTAAAATTAAATCATTGCCTTACCTGGGTAGTTTATAAGGGTTGTATTATTAAATGTCCTTGAGTTCATTTAAAACAGAATCCAGACAAATACTTTGTTGGGTGATTCCCCCCGACCCCAACTGTTAGTTGTGTATTTCCTAAGAAAAACTTGCTTTACTTAGTATTTCCCAAATATACTTGAGCCCATATATTATGCCAACCTTCAAAATCTCTTGAGAGTCATCTAAGAGGAGTTTGTGGAATGCTAAATCTTAATTTCTCCTCTATTACTACAAATTTCAAATACAGGGTAGGATAAAGCAAAGTATGTGGAGGGCAGTGGGCAACAGGTGCAGGAGCTGTAACTACTTCATTCATAAAGACAACAGGATTTGAAGCACAACCACTAATGAGTTTCTGGAATTCTGTAACTGTAAATCCCAAGTCCTATCTGGAATGCTCCCTAAAAATACGGTGGTCAGAAATAAAAGGTCAGGTATCTATCACCAAAAAAGATGAAATTCTTCTAAGCACATTGAAAAAGGGACAGGGGTGGGGAAAGAAAGGACATTCTCATACAAAAGTTGGATTCTACTACTGCTAAAATAGAGAGAGGCAAACCAGATTTATCATGGTTGTTTCTAGATACTGGTTTCTACGAGATACAAATTTGGATTTGCTAATAAAACTGCGCAACATTAGAATCAAAAGGGACCTTAGAAATCACAGATCAACCCCCCAAAATTTTAAAGATCTTGAAAAGTAAGTTCATAGAGGTTAGGTTTGAAATTAAATAGTCTTATTCTCTGATTTGCTATAAAATTCGGGTTCCTTTTGAGAAAATTATTATCATTACTATTAGGGGGTTTTGTTTGTTTGTTTGTTTTTTCTTTTACTGAATTATAAACCTGAGATTGCTTTATGGTTGTATTATTAGTAAGACTAATGAGTAAACTGCCATTTAAAAAATTCAGAAATTGCCAGGTTTATTTACAATAAAATAACAGAAAGAGCTCTTGGTTTCTTTCTCTTGTTCCACTTTCAGCCTATGAAATGAACTGGATCAATATAGGAAAAGCTTCTAAAGGGCAATCTTATTCTATTATCAATAAAAGAAGTTGCTGCAGAATGGAACCAGCCAAGAAATGATCCGTTTTTAGGGCAACTTACAATTCTCCAGGTCCTTGCTATCTGAAAGAATAAAACAGCTCAAAGAAAAACTACACACCAACAAAAAACCTAGTAAGCACAAAATGTAGGAGAGCAAAATCCTACACTGAGAGTTTTAACTGAAAATCAATCAATACAGAGAAAAATGAGGAAAGCTGAATGAAGGATTCCATGGTTTAGGGGGACTTGTGCTCAAAACAGTATTAGTCAAAATGCTCTAAGACACAGGGAGTATTTCTGTAAGGCATTACTTACAGCAGATAGCAAGCAACCAAAAAAGTGGAAATCAGGGTCCATTACTCATGGCAGGATAACCTGCATTATCCTCTTACAGAGGCATCACTAACAAGAGCTGCTGCTGCTGCTGCTAAGTCACTTCAGTCGTGTCCGACTCTGTGTGACCCCATAGATGGCAGCCCACCAGGCTCCCTTGTCCCTGGGATTCTCCAGGCAAAAACACTGGAGTGGGTTGCCATTTCCTTTTCCAATGCATGAAAGTGAAAAGTGAAAGAGAAGTCGCTCAGTCGTGTCAGACTCTTAGCGACCCCATGGACTGCAGCCTACCAGGCTCCTCTGTCCATGGGATTTTCCAGGCAAGAGAAGAAAAATGAAGGCTGAGAAAGAAAGGGAATGGTGTTTCTTTTACATGTAATTTCCAGCAAACTCGGATGAGTTGCAATCCTGAATGAGTTTTCCTCCCTCTCCTTCTTTCAATTTCATTTAGAAAAATCATCTAGGTTAGGTTCTTCAAGTGTGACTTTGTAACTAGCCTAATGTGGTCCCAAATTATCACCTTCAACATTCCTTGGAGGAAGCACTTGATTAAATACCCTCTGGTAAAGCAGATCAAGGTGGCTTTATGCCTATTCCAAGAACAAGAAGCTGTCAAGCTGACAAATTGGTATCTTTACCCTGTTGGATACCATCTCCTGTCAGGAGGGTTTCTTATTTCTTTAAACTTGCTTCTCCACTTTGGCAGCCTTCTAACAATCTATTTAAGGGTCTGGCTCCTAAAGCTTGTAAATTCTATTTTCCATTCTCCCATTTCTCTACAGATTACACCGTTGACCTCTGCTACTGATCTTGAAGGAAGTTATCTGGAAGCCACCTGCTGTGACCCTAGCACAGAATTAGAACTGCACTTCTATGAGAGCCAATTTCTAAAATACCTAAATCAGTTGCACATGTTTTAAAACAACTCATAAAAAAGGATCACCACTACCATGGTGCTACTCTTTCCCCAACCCTTTGTCCAGAGTCAGAAAAAAAGATGAAAGGCAGGAAGTAGCCTAACTATCAACAAGTGGTTCTCCTTTGAAGAAAGATAACAAAATACTGGAGTTAAAAGTATATTTGTAATTGCAAAGTTACTCTTCTTAAACAGATTCCAAGTACAATATCTGCCTTTGATCTTGGAAAAGTATTTTTCTCACTGTTCACAGCTGACACAGCTGATAGTTCAGTTAGGCACCCCAACTCCCAACTATGGGAAAAATGTTCCCTGAAATTCAATCATGTGAGTTATTAGCTTCTAGTTGTCAGCCTAGAAGTAGCTGCTTTTATGCTCTGCCACTGCTACTGCCTGTGACAGTTCTGCCTGTTCTGATGATGTGACAAGCTGTCATAGTAACAGCATCCATCTGACCACCTGGCAGACCCTCAATTCCCTCTGTGTGATGCTGGACTGTTGTACAGAGTCATTCAGCATCTTCTTGGACAAGGACCATTATCAGTGAAACATATGTTGCAACTAAGAGAAAAAGTCTAAGGACCTTAAACCTAAACAGAGTCTAGGTTTCAGATTTTCAAATGAAATCTATTCTCAACCTTCTACATTTTCTATTTTGGCAAGAGTCTAATGGTAATATATGGCTCCAATAATGCAACAAGTGTATTTTAAAACAATAAAAATATTCCTAGCGTCCCTACAGTCCATTTTAAACAATTAGGGGACATAAATACCATACTATGGTATAATTTATTCAAAAATATTTTCTTTACTTTAACAGCTACTGGTTGTGGATCTTTTAATACAAGAAGGAAACAGACAGTAAGATGCTAAAATTATGGGGTTAAGCTCTTATCTTTAGTAATTAATAGCCCTTAAAGTTCAGTTAGTAGAGAAAAACAGTAGTATCTAACTGAACCCTAAGGAAGATATGTATTCCTAGGTTAAAAGAACCCTTTACAACAATAGGACTTTGGAGGCAATGGTGAACATCTTTCATGGAGAAGAATTATGCTTTTAAAGTTCACACATACATGTGATGAGTACATGCACACACACACGCACACACATATACATATACTCTGAAAGTGTAGAACTGATAATACTGATAGATACTAGAGACTGCTATCTGAACTTGGATAGTAAAGTATCCCATACTTTCATAAAATGTTTTCTTTGAACACGATCCCAAAGGCCAAAAGTCTCTAACTTTTGAGACTCATCTATAAAGTCAGCATTCAGTATATTGCTGACTGGTAGGCTGAGCACTGAAGAACTGATGCTTTTGAATTGTGGTGCTGCAGAAGACTCTTGAGAGTCCCTTGGACTGCAAGGAGATCAAACCAGTCAATCCTAAAGGAAATCAGTCCTGAATACTGACTGGAAGGGCTGATGCTGAAGCTGAAGCTCCAATACTTTGGCCACCTGATGCGAAGAGCTGACTCACTGGAAAAGACCCAGAAGCTGGGAAAGATTGGGGGCAGGAGGAGAAGAGGGTGGCAGAGGATGAGACAGTTAGATAGCACCATTGACTCAGTGGACATGGATTTGAGCAAACTCTGGGAGATAGTGAGGGACAGGACAGCCTGGTGTGCTGTGGACTATGTGGTCATAAAAAGTCAGACTTGACTTAGCAACTGAACAACAACAGTAAAGCTGATAGCTAAGCTTTGAAAGTAACATTAATCACCTAAGCATGGTGTAACTCACAGTCCCTGCAATAACATCCCAGGAAACAGAATTAAGCAATGATAATCAAGTGTCACTCTGCCGTCAGCATCGGGCAAATGTTGTCATTAATAAATCCTTACAATATCCTAGCAAAATAGCTACTTTCTTTTGCCTGAAAAAGCAAACTGTGACTCCCATCCTTATCAAACGGCAGTGATTTTACAGATACACAGGGAACACATACAGAAAAACATAGATTTCTACACTGTACAGCTCCACAGCCCATCAAACTGTGAATCCCACCATCTTTCTGAAATATAAAGTAAAACACTAAGCAGAAAGAAAACCCTTAACAATAAAGGGCATAGGAATTAGATAATTAAATCAAGAATTAAAAAAAAAAAACCCACCTTCACTTAAATGCATTTATAGTGACACCCTCCGTGATTTCAGTTTAGAAGAAAACAAACTGTAAAGATGTATCTATACCTACAAAAAACACTGGAAGGAGAAATATCAAATTGCTTTGTTCAAATGGATATGGAGTAGGATATGTACTGAGGGTGATTTCCATTTTTGTCTTCATGCTTTTCAGTGTTTTTGACATGTATTAAAAGCAAAAAAGAAAGTCAATAAAGTATTTTAAAATCAAATATTTTAAATGTAATTTAACAGAGAACAAAGTAGCAGGCTTTTGAGGTACAAAATCAATATACTGCAGTGGAAAGTCATTTTCTTTCTGATCCTGCCTGTGACCATGTGACATCTTTTTACACTTGCTCAAAATTAACTGCTTCACTACATAATGACTGCAACTACAGCAATGGACCTTTTTGTAGGTAATTCAATTACTGTAGAAGATTTTACAGTTTGAATATTAAGAAGTGAAGCATACATTTGACTATATACAGAGAAATAAAGCAGATGCTCAACATACCATATGCTATCTATTTATCTATCCCAGAGGCATCCTAGCTTATTAGCCATTGCTCTGGGTCTAGCTGGGAGGGCAGTGTTCTGTCTCATTTCCAGGTAACATAAGGGATTTCCATACTATGATCAAAGGCCAGAACTGGTTTGTTAGAATGCATTCCCTAAGCCCCACAGTATTTTATTCACAGCTCTGTGACATTATCAGCTTGGAGAGTAATCTTCGCATCTTCCACACTTGACTGATGTATACAGACTACCAAGAATGCATCCAGTAGATGATAAATGAATGAATGAGCTGTCCTATACAAATAACTAAACTTGGAGACAAATGTCAGAACTGGCTCAAGAAATCATAGTGAACCATCTGTAAACTCAACAACATAAAACACTGAAAGAAAGCCGGCACATGTTCCTTCCTTATGAAAAGTTACTAGCAACTTAAAGCTTCTTTCTTTCCTTCAGTCCCTGCTCACCTCATCCATGTTCCTAACATCGTCATGAATGAATGTATTCAACATCTGCTTCTAAAAAGAAAGGGATGAATTATTTTTATCTGTAGTATTGCTTATAAAACCTGAGTTTTTTCCTCACTAACTATAAATTATCTTTTAGGTACCATTACACTGCACTGTTATGAAGAATGTTGAATGCATGTCATTTTATTTTGCATTTGATTACATTATCAGTAGTGGCTAAGAACATGTTTTCAGTGCAGCCTCCTCCATGATCTAGATTGACCTGTATAGCAGGAGATGTTAGATTTGGGTAATTTATATCTACAGCACTCCTGTTGCTAGCTTTACTCTGAGACTAAGAGATAAAAGTTTACCCTCAGTTAAGTCACTGAGTAAAACTATCCACAAGATAATTTAATGAAATAGGAACTGTAGAAATCTCCAGAATTTCTACGGGATTTCTAGTACCATCCTTATTCTTTATGCATGTGGTGTGCGGCCTCAGAATCTGAAGAGCAGAAATGTCCAATTACTTACCTGGTTCTGCTCAACTTACAGGAATATCCTTTACTACAAATCAGCATTTCTTAGTGAGGATGCTTTTGGTATTTTGGGTGGGAAAGTTCTCTACTAGGCAAAACTATTCCACTGTTTGCTGAGTCAACATACATCATAGCTCCCTTCCTATTGGTTCATCCCCACCCTCAATCTCAGTAGTAGAATTCCCTAATCACAGAGACAAACAATGTCCCACAGCTTTCCAAACAGTCCCAAGGTGAGGGGTGGAGGGGAGTAGTATGAACCACGCCCCCCTCAATTAAGAATCATTGCTCTAAATAAACCCAATACATAAAAATTCACAGTGGATACAAATCCGCCTGCCAATGCAAGGGACGCGGGTCCGATGCCTGGTCTGGGAAGATTCCACATGCTGTGCAGGAACTAAGTTCCTGTGCCACAACTACTGAGCCCGTTGCTGCGACTACTGAAGCCTTCGCACTCACAGCCTGTGCTCTGCAACAAGAGAAACCACCACAATGAGAAGCCCATGCACTGCAACGAAGAGTCGCCCCCACTAGTCACGATTAGAGAAAGCCTGCACACAGCAATGAAGACACAGTGCAATCAAAAAGCAATAAAAATAAAATTAAAAAAAATCCACATTTTAAAAATAATTGTTGATGCTGTTTAGTTGCTAAGTCACAGCTGACTCTGTGAGACCCCATGGACTGCAGCACGTCAGGCCTCCGTCCTTCACTGTCTCCAGAGTTTGCTGAAACTCATGTCCATTGAGTCAGTGATGCCACCCAACCATCTGTTGCCCTTCTCCTTCTCCTCCTGCCCGCAATGTTTCCCAGCATCAGGGCCTTTCCCAGTGAGTCAGTTATTTTTATCAGGTGACCCAAGTATTGGAGTTTCAGCCTCAGCATGAGTCCTTCCAATGAATATTCAGGGTTGATTTCCTTTGGGACTGACTGATTTGATCTCCTTGCAATCCAAGGGAATCTCAAAAGTCTTCTCCAGCACCACAATTTGAAAGCATCAAAAAACACCCTAAAAATCAAGCCTCAGAGGGCTTTCCCCACAGTGACTATTCATTAACACCTGCATCACATCAAGCCCACTCCTCACATTTTCAGGAATATGCAAGGCTCACATACACCACACTTAAAAGCAACAAAAACAAAACTTTGTATTGGGCCGATTAACAATGTTCAGGTGAACAGCGAAGGGACTCAGCCTTACATATACATGTATCCATTATCCTCCAAACTCCCCTCCCATCCAGGACGCCACATAATACTGAGCAGAATTCTATCTGCTATAGAGTAGGTCCTTGTTGGTCATCCATTTTAAATATAGCAAACCTACACTATACTCTTAAGGCATCATTTATCAGCTTGAATATTTTCTATGTGACCTCTGATCATTAATTCTTATGTCATAAAACTTCTGTGTGAGTTAATATTTCTATGTCTATTGTGCTGATTACATATGAGCTATCTAAATTGATTTACCCTTGTCAGAACAGGTTTCCTATAAATATTACAATGGCCTCCTATAAATATTTCATTAAATAGTTGTTTTTGTGACTTCCATTTGAAAACCCAGTCTCCTTCATGTATGCAAGTCCTGCTGCTGCTAAGTCACTTCAATCGTGTCCGACTCTGTGTGACCCCATAGACGGCAGCCCACCAGGCTCTCCCGTCCCTGGGATTCTCCAGGCAAGAACACTGGAGTGGGTTGCCATTTCCTTCTCCAATGCGTGAAACTGAAGTTGCTCAGTCGTGTCCGACTCTTAGCGATCCCATGGACTGCAGCCCACCAGGCTCCACTGTCCATGGGATTTTCCAGGCAAAAGTACTGGAGTGGGGTGCCATTGCCTTCTCCGACGCAAGTCCTAAAACTTGGTAAATGAATCTGCCCTGGCATGGTGTGGTGTGTGTGTCCGACTCTGTGATCCAACCCCATGGACTGCAGTCTGCCAGGTTCCTCTGTCCATGGCCTTTTCCAGGCAAGAATACTTAAGTGGGCTGCTATTTCCTCCTTCAGGGGAATCCTCTGGATACAGGGATCAAACGCACATCCCTTGCATCTCCTAAGCACTGGCAGGTGAATTGTTTACTGCTGCACCACCTGGGAAGCCCCTGCTTAGGGGAAGCTCTAGTTAATGGAAAGCCAGCCCATTTATGTCATGCTCAACTCTGCTCTGCAAACAACTTTTCTCAGAACCAAACAGTCCCATGTGGCCAACGATCAAGTCTGGCCTTTTTGGCTGTACACTATCCGAAAATAGGGCTCCCTTGTCAGTGACTGACCGCCTTCTGGAAACAGTAACACTGAGGGGCAGGAAGTACCTGAAATCTTAAACTACACTCTGCTTTACACTTGCTCTCCCAGCCTTTCTTGATTCCTGGAACTCAGGTCCGACTCTCTTACTGATGCTGTTCATTGCTACCAGACTATCCACTTTAAATGCCTGCCCTGCATCAAAGCCCAGAAATTTTTATGAGCCTAAATTCTGGGTAATACACATCAAATTATTACCATGGCCTATCCATTTGAAACAAGTTAAAAATTATGTATCTTTGTGTCATCATCACAAAATATTTGCTGTTAGCATATTTCTTGTCTACATTTTAGAATAATAAAAGTTCTGGGCTTCCGAGGTTCTGCTAGTGGTAAAGAAACTGCCTGCCAGTGCAGGAGATGTGGGTTTGATCCCTGGGTCAAGAAGATCCTCTGGAAGAAGGCACAGCAACCACATCAGTATTCTTAGCTAGAGAATCCCATGAAGAGAGGAGCCTGGAGGGCTACAGCCCATAGGGTTGCAAAGAGTTGGAGTTGACTGAAGCGACTTAGCATGCACAATGTCCAATAATGAATTCAGTCAAGAAAATCTGATGATATTGATATCAATATTAAAGGAACCACATATATTTCTAGTCTTTTTTTTTTTTTTTAAATAAAACCCTGTAACCAACTTTGAAAGAAAACCCAGACCACCCTGCCTAATTCTGTTTTGCCTTCATCTAGTGCATCGTGTGACTTGGCAGAAGGTTAACAGTGTGGATGCTTATTTTTTCCTGGATTCATAAACCTGGATCAACAAATAATTAACTCTGTTACCTGGTTCAAGTAACCTCTCTATGCCTTGGCATCCTCATCTACAAAAAGGGGAACAACAGTCCTACCACACTGTGAGGATTAAACAAATATGTTTGTATGTGTTTGTGTATAAACTACTTAAGAGTATTGCCTTAAATAAGTGTATATGTATGAACCTTGCATAGAGTAAGTATATATGAGAATTTGCTATTATGATTATATCATCATCACTATAATTAATCACAGAATATAAACATTCAAATCATCTTTATTTCATTAACCTCATATAGTCATAACACCTTGACTATTTAACTTATATGCAGAGTACATCATGTGGAATGCCAGGCTGAATGAAGCACAAGCTGGTATCAAGATTGCTGGGAGAAATATCAGTAACCTCAGATATGCAGATTACACCACCCTTACGGCAAAGAACGGAAAAGAACTAAAGAGGCTCTTAATGAAAGTGAAAAAGTTGGCTTAAAACTCAACATTCAGAAAAGTAAGATCATGGCATCTGGTCTCATCACTTCATGGCAAATAGATGAGGAAACAATGGAAACAGTGAGAGACTATTTTTTTTGGCTCCAAAATCACTGCAGATGCTGACTGCAGCCATGAAATTAAAAGATGTTTACTCCTTGGAAGGAAAGTTATGATCAACCTAGACAGCATATTGAAAAGCAGAGACATTACTTTGCCAACAAAGGTCCATCTAATCAAAGCTATGGTTTTTCCAGTAGTCATATATGGATGTGAAAGAGGGACTAGAAAGAAAGCTGAGCACCGAAGAATTCATGCTTTTGAACTGTGGTGTTGGAGAAGACCCTTGAGAGTCCCTTGGACTGCAAGGAGATCCAACCAGTCAATCCTAAAGGAAACAGGTCCTGAATATTCATTGGAAGGATTGATGTTGAAGCTGAAACTCCAGTACTTTGGCCACCTGATCCGAAGAACTGACTCATTTGAAAAGACCCTGATGCTGGGAAAGATTCGGAGAAGTCAATGGCAACCCACTCCAGTACTCTTGCCTGGAAAATCCCATGGATGGAGGAGCCTGGTAGGCTACAGTCCATGGGGTCACGAAGAGTCGGACACGACTGAGCGACTTCACTTTCACTTTTCACTTTCATGCACTGGAGAAGGAAATGGCAACCCACTCCAGTACTCTTGCCTGAGAATCCCATGGATGGAGGAGCCTGGTAGGCTACAGTCCATGGGGTCACGAAGAGTCAGACACTACTGAGCGACTTCACTTTCACTTTTCACTTTCATGCACTGGAGAAGGAAATGGCAACCCACTCCAGTACTCTTGCCTGGAGAATCCCAGGGACGGGGGAGCCTGGTGGGCTGCCATCTATGGAGTCGCACAGAGTTGGACACTGAAGCGACTTAGCAGCAGCAGCTGGGAAAGATGGAAGGCGGGAGAAGAAGGGGCCGACAAAGGATGAGATGCTTGGATGGCATCACTGACTCGATGGACATGAGTTTGAATAAGCTCCAGGAGTTGGTGATGGACAGGGAAGCCTGGTGTGCTGCAGTCCATGGGGTTGCAAAGAGTCGCACGACTGAGCAACTGAACAGACTGAACCAATTTATTCAATACTGAGAACTTATCAGTAGATGCTGTGCTAGGCTGACTCATGCTGCTTTAATCTCATGCTCTTATTAGTAAATATTTTCAGTAAAGGAATCCCTCTGCATTTCAAAATTCCACGGGTAGAAAAATCCAGGGGAAAACAAAAATATAAGCAGTGGGAAATTAGTTTAAAAGGAGTAATATGAAAATTCTTTTATTGACATGAGCTAAGAGATAAACTGTTAAATGAAAAAAGAAGGAACAGGTTCATAAGATAAGAAGATTGTAATTTATTTTATAAAAATATGACTTAATATATATGGTTATATATGTATAGACCAAAAAAAAAAAAAGAATCCTGGAAAAATAAACACTAAATTGTTCACAATATTATCTCTATATAACAGGACTGAGTTTTTCTTCCTTTGTTAAGTTTTTGCCACGTAAAAATAATTCAAAAACCAAAAGTAAGAAAAGATGGGGTATCCTGTGGCTAAACAGAGATTAATCAGATCATTCATAAATTTGTATGCAAAATGCAGAATAGGATTATTAGTATATTTATAATTAACTATTTGAAAACTAAACTCAAATATTATATATTTTCCACAGGATCAGTCCAGTGCTTCTTAAAACCTTATCTTAAAAAGAACTTTGGAACCACACCAGATATATAATTTGAATCTGTTTTAAGCACAATGTCCTACATCTGGCAAAAAACATACAATATTTTCTAACTGATGGCTATTCTAACAGAGGACCACTTTTTTCTATTTTTTTTTAATAAAATTAAGAACTTAATATGGTTAGGAAAGCAGTCTTCCCCCTTTTACTAGTACAGGATACCAAAGTCATGTGTTTGAAAACATGTCAGGGATGATGCAGAAACTTTACTTACAATGAGTTGGCAACAAGACAAAATCACTGATAAAGCTTTTCACTTTAGAATTACTTTAAAGTTCTTCTGAGTCCAGATATTCATATCCAGCCTTCAGAGAAAGATATTTTCTGTTTCAATTATACCCTCTAGTCAAGAGAGCTGCAGGGCTGATTCTTAACACAAACAGAAAGTGCCATCTAGTGGATGCTTTTATCAAGAGTCTCTGCTTACACTTACATGCTGTGAAGTAATCTTCAGAAAAGCTACTTGGGTGGTAGGAAGGTACAAACTTCCAGTTATAAAATAAGTAAGTCCTGGGGATATAATGTACAGCCTGGTAACTATAGTTAATAATACTAAATTACATATTTAAAAGTTTCTAAGAGAGTAAGTCTTAAAAGTTCTCATCACAAGAATACTATGTGTGGCAATGAATGTTAACTAGACTACTGCAGTAAGCATTTTACTATACATATATACACACACATATACTGAATCATTATGTTGTACACCTGAAACTAATATAATGTTACATCTCAACAAAAATAGCTACACTGTATGAGGAAATTGCTATCCCTTACAGTCCTTCCTCACCAGTTACTGAACTGAGCTGGTTTATAACGTATCATTTTTTAAAAAACACAACTCTTGACTGATAATATGGATTATATATCTTAAGATGAACCTCTGCCATTGCCCAGAGAAAAAAAAGTCCAATTATCTTCTAAGTGTTCCAGAATCTATTAAGGATACCATACATAAAGCTAGAAAGGAGATCCAATTTAATATTATTTTATCATTCATTTCAGTTGATAATAATAAGATATTAGCATTACTAATATTTCAGTTGATAAAAATAAAATATTAGCATTACTAGTATTACTATAACTTCTGCTCTACACTATATGAAAACAAATTCACTTGGTCTAAATAAGCTATATCTGGTATTTAGAAATCAGCAGCGTTTCCAGCAAAGCATTTGTACAAGCTGCAGAGACCCTTGTTTGCCATCAGCGATGGCAGCAACACAAGTTATCACCAATTAAAATGAAATTAATGAAAAGAATTAAAGTGAAACAGATACACAATAGAAGTAAAGTAAAAGGCTGAGGTATCTAAGTGTTTACAGTTTTAGTATGTGATAATTCAGATGAAAGTTTAGGGCTAGACTTACACAGATGAAATCCACTTATTTAAAATATCCATGAAAATAATCTATCTAAATTTTCCTATAGACTCAATATTTTGCCTTCGGAAGCAGTCTATAAATATTTTTAAAAGCTTCTAATTGTCTAAATATTTTCAGATTCCCATACTGTAAAACAGAAATGATCAATTTATTTGGAGACCATTATACTCACTGATGAAATGGAAAGCTCTGACTCAAAAAAGAGTTATTCACAACCAGTTATAACTAACATCTTCAGGAAAATTTTGCATGTTTTACTATTGTTCCTGGGTATCATATTTATGGGATAATTTACAGGATAATTTCTGTCTAAGGAGTTACTCTTCTAAAAATTAGATGCTTTATTTTATACAATGATAGGGACTTCAAATTCATAATCAAACCTGAGAGATCACTGCATCCTCCAATCTACAGATGAGGAAAACCAAGATCCACAAAGGTCAAAGGCTAGCTCAAGTTCACTAAATGAATTAATGGTAGAGTGAGGATCCAGCCCTCTTAATCAGAAAATTAGAACCCTTTCCACTATAACGCTCAGACGGTAAAGCATCTGCCTACAATGCAGGAGACCCTGGTTTGATCCCAGGGTGGAGAAGATCCCCTGGAGAAGAAACGGCAAGTTACTCCTGTATTCTTGCCTAGGAAATTCCATGGACAGAGGAGCCTGGCGGGCTACAGTCCATGAGGTCATAAAGAGTTGGACACGACTGAGCGACTAACACTTCTTCACTGCTTCTTCCACTATATTGCACTGCCTTTTTATTTTTCTTCAAACAGAAATGGAGTGTTTCCATTAAATTCTTAAGTACTACAGTTTCATTTTCAGTCTAAAAGGTCCACACGGTAACTGCTGCTGAGATGTGCATGTAGGGCAAAGAGGAGTGTTGAAACTGTGAGTTTCTTCAGTATCATCAAAGAAAATACAGTGGGGTCGGTGCAATGCAGTTTCTATGGAGAGATTTACATCAGCAATTTCGAGAAGGGGATCAAGAGAAGAGGGAACAGACCCAGCAGTTACTGAAGTGGGAGCCATTACTGTTTATTGAGAAGGTAGGGGAGCTGTTTCTTGCTCCTACCAGCATGGTCCTTAAGCATTTGATAGCTAGGGAGACACCATCTCTTCAACAGGTGCTCCGAAGTGAGATCCGGGAGTTCCCGGGATAAACAGAAGTACAGGGACTAACTTACTTAAGAATAAAGTTCCAATTCCTCTCAAAACTGTTATTTTTACCTCTCATATCTCAAAGAGTAAGCATATACACACCACACAATCTTTCAGCTCTGAATCAGTTGCAATTTCCAGAATCTGAATGAAACTTTTATCTGCGGTCTTTCTGTCATATTTGGAGCAATTGATGCTTCTGACTTTTAATCTACGGTTAAGAATGTCCTTTTTTTTTTTTTTTTTTTTTACTACTTTGCTATTTACCTTACTATGCATAGGGCCATATTTCTGACGCAGTAAACACACAGTAAGTTAAAGTCTGAAATCGTGGACACAAATACTGAGTCTAAGCTGGAGCATGCCTCGGCTAAGTCACCTAACCTCTGAATCTCCATCGTCTCCATCTGGTTCCGAAGAGGCCTGTCTAGCTCTAAAATTTTTCTAAGGCTCTATTTCTTGAAAACATTCTACAATAGACTTCAACACAACAAAACCTATCCGGCCTGTCTTTCACATTGCATCTTCAGCAAAGGCGTTCAACAAAAGTCTGTGGAGTGTAGTGATAGGACCAGATCTTTTTAAAAGAGGTTCTTTGTAGTTTACAAGTGAATTGCTTTTGAGAAAGTCTCTGTGGACATCTTACTTTGGCTCCTCCTCTATACAAACTGCTGTGGGAGCCTAAGAAAAGCAGCTTTCAAATGTGCAAGTGCATAGATTTGGTGTTGCTGCCGCCAGGCTGCCACGGCTGCCAGGGGACCGGAGTGAGTCAAAGCAATTCTACACAGTGCAGGCCTCAAGGTCTTCCCTTTACTTGGCAGCTATACACTGGGATCAGTCATCCAGCTAAATGTCAAGTGTCCCAAAGTCATTACTGGTGCAACCGGTTCCAGTCTGAAACTTTCAAAATGATATAACTTTCAAATCATTACAAAGGAGATCTTTTTATGTTAACATTGTAAATGTGGACTAATTTGTGAAAAATTAAAAGGGTAATGAGACCATGACTCGGGAATTACACAATGTAACTGTTTAGAAAAACATTCACATGCACCTTTTCTGGATCAAAGGCATTACTGGTACTTATTAAAACAATCAAATAGAATCAACAGGAACTATTTTTAAGGCCACTTACACAGTCTGAGAATTCGCAAAGATATTTACATCTGAATGCCTCATTTTCGGGCTCCTGTAACACTTGTTTCCAACTTTTAAGGCAATTACATATGATTTACTTACAGGCTTTTTTCCCTTGAAAAATGTATCTTCATAAGTATTATTAATGGTTTTGTTCAAAATACATCACAGGTAAGCTTGAATGCATTTTATTTTTCAAAAAGGAGAAGAATTTACTTTTGTGGTCACACCCCTCTGTAAAAAGCAGTTTATTTCTGCCTCTAGCATAAATGAAATACTTGAGAACTGTCACTGAAGACAGGTGCTCCTTCACAGACACTGTTCTGTTACTCTTTTAGATGAAAAGAAACTATCAGATTAAAAAAAGGTACATATTTGGGTATCAGGAAATGTATTTTATCACATAGGCTTCTTGATTTTGAAAATAATTCTGCATATAATATGTAACACTAATTTTTGAAACAGTTCATAGCAGACTAACATTTCAGTATTTCTAAGAAAAAATTTTGAATTTTTTTTTTTAGGTCTTACTATTAATTTATTCTCTTATCAAGAGCAATTTGTAAAAAGGAAAATTTTATTGTGAAGACACATTTTGGTCTAAAATGGCATTATTTTTATTCTCCAACAGCCTGACAATTTTTAAACTTTTGGCTATGCTTGTAGCTTTGTGTGGAGATTATATTACCCAGTCAAAGAGTAAATGAATAATACACCTCTTATGCTTTGGAGGGGTGGGGTGTGGTGTGGGTGGTTAACGAAGCTAATACCCCAGGGATTTAAAAGAAATATAGAATAAAAGTTTAGTATAAACAGATTTTAAATGACCATTTTATCAGAAATTGAACTTTTTGACACAGAACATAAAAATTATCCAGCTTACTTATTTGTTGGAATCAAACAAATCTCACTGTCACTGCATCCCACACAAAGCTGTGTTACTATGCAACTCCTTGCATCACTTCTAGAAAGAATGTTTTCTCTACCAACTTATTCTCTTTTCTTCCTCATCAAAATTCTGCTAAAACATCATAAATGTGGAAGTCCTCCTCTTATTAACCTCAATAACTTGATTTAGTAATACTCATATTTATTTTGAACTTCCACTTTATTCTCATTCAAAATCACAGATTTACAGAGTTAGAACAAACTTTAAAGATCCAGTTTAAACGTCTCATTGAAAGCATAGGAAATTCAGGTCCAAATGAAGAAATCTGCTCAGGAACTTGCACAAGGTGTAACAAAGTCATTCCTGGGGTTAATTTTTCATTCTAGATTGAGAAAGTCTAAAAGTTAACATTTAATAATAACTAAAGTTTATTCATTTAATATTTTTTAAAACAAGAAAGCAAATCACTGACACTTTCAAAGTGTAAAAGTTTCATTAAAATTCATGTCATTAAATTTGCTTCATCAAAAAGACCAGTAGTCACTCAACATTCAAAACAAATATACTGAAAATCCATTGCTTTGCCAAGCACCTTGGTGAAAAAGACAAATCAATATGTAAGAACTAAGAAGGAATTCAGACCTATGAGAAAATTCATTATAAGATCATTATACTATCCTAGAAAGGTTTAATCAACTCAACATATCATATTCCAATAGACTACAGAAACAAGTTTAAAAAAAAGAAAACAATAGTCTATATTCTTCATCTGTTGCAGGTACTTTTTTATACTGGCTCCTACTTCAACTTCTAAATAATTTACACCTTACACTGAGGGTGTATCCTGTATCTCAAGAAACTAGTAACAGTACAGCATATCACAAATACAAAAACACAGCAAGCGTTCCATAAAGTTTCTACCTGAACTACAAAACATTTTCAACCTAGGTTCTTTCTACAAAATGCCACATTCAACAAAGCTTGAAAACTTCAGTCATGTAATCCTAGATCTTCTTTAACTTAAAATATCATTTTGCATCACATGTCTCTATAAAGTAGCTAGCACTTGTCTACTAACTAATAGGTCAAAATGGCTGTCTGGGGAGGCCTTACAAATAGCTGTGAAAAGAAGAGAAGCGAAAAGCAAAGGAGAAAAGGAAAGATATAAGCATCTGAAAGCAGAGTTCCAAAGAATAGCAAGGAGAGATAAGAAAGCCTTCCTCAGAGAACAATGCAAAGAAATAGAGGAAAACAACAGAATGGGAAAGACTAGAGATCTCTTCAAGAAACTTAGAGATACCAAGGGAACATTTCATGCAAAGATGGGCTCGATAAAGGACAGAAATGGTATGGACCTAAAAGAAGCAGAAGATACTAAGAAGAGGTGGCAAGAATACACAGAAGAACTGTACAAAAAAGATCTTCAGAACCCAGATAATCACGATGGTGTAATCACTCAACTAGAGCCAGACTTCCTGGAATGTGAAGTCAAGTGGGCCTTAGAAAGCATCACTATGAACAAAGCTAGTGAAGGTGATGGAATTCCAGTTGAGCTCTTTCAAATCCTGAAAGATGATGCTGTGAAAGTGCTACACTCAATATGCCAGCAAATTTGGAAAACTCAGCAGTGGCCACAGGACTGGAAAAGGTCAGTTTTCATTCCAATTCCAGAGAAAGGCAATGCTGAAGAATGCTCAAACTACCGCAAAATTGCACTCATCTCATACACTGGTAAAGTAATGCTCAAAATTCTCCAAGCCAGGCTTCAGCAATACGTGAACCGTGAACTTCCAGATGTTCAAGCTGGTTTTAGAAAAGGCAGAGGAACCAGAGATCAAATTGCCAACATCCGCTGGATCATGGAAAAAGCAAGAGAGTTCCAGAAAAACATCTATTTCTGCTTTACTGACTATGCCAAAGCCTTTGACTGTGTGGATCACAATAAACTGTGGAAAATTCTGAAAGAGATAGGAATATCAGACCACCTGACCTGCCTCTTGAGAAACCTATATGCAGGTCAGGAAGCAACAGTTAGAACTGGACATGGAACAACAGACTGGTTCCAAATAGGAAAAGGAGTACGTCAAGGCTGTATACTGTCACCCGGCTTATTTAACTTCTATGCAGAGTACATCATGAGAAACGCTGGACTGGAAGAAACACAAGCTGGAATCAAGGTTGCCGGGAGAAATATCAATAACCTCAGATATGCAGATGACACCACCCTTATGGCAGAAAGTGAAGAGGAACTAAAAAGCCTCTTGATGAAAGTGAAAGTGGAGAGTGAAAAAGTTGGCTTAAAGCTCAACATTCAGAAAACAAAGATCATGGCATCTGGTCCCATCACTTCATGGGAAATAGATGGGAAAACAGTGGAAACAGTGTCAGACTTTATTTTTGGGGGCTCCAAAATCACTGCAGATGGTGATTGCATCCATGAAATTAAAAGACGCTTACTCCTTGGAAGGAAAGTTATGACCAACCTAGATAGCATATTCAAAAGCAGAGACATTACTTTGCCAACAAAGGTCCGTCTAGTCAAGGATATGGTTTTCCCAGTAATCATGTATGGATGTGAAAGTTGGACTGTGAAGAAGGCTGAGCGCCAAAGAATTGATGCTTTTGAACTGTGATGTTGGAGAAGACTCTTGAGAGTACCTTGCAAGGAGATCCAACCAGTCCATTCTGAAGGAGATCAGTCCTGGGTGTTCATTGGAAGGACTGATGCTAAAGCTGAAACTTAATACTTTGGCCACCTCATGTGAAGAGTTGACTCACTGGAAGGCTCTGATGCTGGGAGGGATTGGCGGCAGGAAGAGAAGGGGATGACAGAGGATGAGATGGCAGGCTGATATCACCGACTCGATGGACATGGGTTTGGGTGAAGTCTGGGAGTTGGTGATGGACAGGGAGGCCTGGCGTGCTGCAATTCATGGGGTCACAAAGAGTCGGACACGACTGAGTGACTGAACTGAACTGAACTGAATAGGTCAAATCTTCCCAATACTTACTTTTCAAATTGTAGCCCCAGAATAAGAACAATCTTTCTCAAAGAACCTGAGCGAAGAATTATGTAAGAAAACATAAAATACTTAGTGCACTTATTCTACACTTGGGGAGCTAAGGTGAAGAGATCCTTAAGGTTTCACGTAAGTGACTCTAAAATATCTGCTCTACTTCTCAATTCAACATTCCAGACATAAAATTAATTTCATCTAAAAGTAATCAGGCAGGAGGCTGTATTTCCAATTTGCCAAGTTTTAATTATGAGTTTTGTCAACGGTCATAATTTGGTGTTTAGGACTTTTCTCAACCATTATTAATTTTTCAGTACCCATCAGGGATAAAGAGTCACATGTGAAAACTTCTGAAGGTATATGATTTTCATGAAAACAGTCTCAAAAACAACAACAACAAAAACAACAAAACAGAATACTAAAAGTAACCTGGATTTCTAACTGAGATACAATTTACTCTTTTAATATACTTGTCCACGGTGAATATATTTAGTCATGCCAGAGACTTATCAACACTTTCTTTCTTCCTAAATATTTACAGCAACAGTCTCTCAAGGAGACAATCAGTTTGCAGTCCTACATGGATCTAATAAAATGTGTGAATAGTTTTATATCACTGTACTCAACTTTACAGTTCCTAAAAGTCTTTTGGGACATCATTCTCAACATGCTTCTGGCTTTGTCCATTTCATTCTCTGGACTGATTTTCTTTAGTGAACTAAAGCATTCATCACTTCTTACCAAATAGCACACACATAAAATTACAATTTTTTTTTTTCCATCTTGTGAAGAGTATTGAGATACATCCCTTGTCACGTCAATCTTGAGGTGATGATTCAGTGTTTTCCTTTGAGGATTCAGGAGAAAAACAGGAAGCAAATTATCACTTAAGATTAGTTATTAACAGCCACATTGGTGTTTAGGCTCAAATCTGTCTAAATTTCAACATAAGATTGCACTATATATGAACTCAAGACTTCAAGTTACAGACAGAAGTTCTTATACAGCAGCCAAAACCTAATCTGAAAGCTTATTTTTATTTCCTTACACTACTCAAATCAAATAACTTTTGTTGGGCAACTGCAGACAGTCAGCTGAGTCAATGAACATATTTCAGACAGCTGCTTCTTGTTTGTGAAATTGAAAATGTTTTTGCTGAAGGAAATGCAGGTTATACAAAGAGAAATAAAAATTAAGATTAAAAAGAAAGGCCTCCACTTGGCACAGTTGGAGGATGAAACAGAAAAATCTCATTTATACATATGTAAATACATATGTAAATCTCATTTAACCAGGAAGCAACTAACCAAAATTCCTCCATTAACCATGTGTGTGTGTGTTGGGGGGAGAGGGGGTGTCAGGAGGAACTTGTTTTAGAAAAAATCACAAATTATAAAAACAAGCTACTTTGTTTAAATGACTTCAAAAAACAAAAACAAAAAAAACCCACAACAACTTTCCAGAACATTTTAGGCAGGAGGTGAAGAGTTTGTTAGTGTTGCTGCTACTGCTGCTGCTGCTAAATTGCTTCAGTCGTGTCTGACTCTGTGCAACCCCATAGACGGCCTCCTACCAGGCTCCTCTGTCCCTGGGATTCTCCAGGCAAGAACACTGGAGTGGGTTGCCATTTCCTTCTCCAATGCATGAAAGTGAAAAGTGAAAGTGAAGTCGCTCAGTTGTGTCCGACTCCTAGCGACCCCATGGACTGCAGCCCACCAGGCTCCTCCGTCTATGGGATTTTCCAGGCAACAGTACTGGAGTGGGGTACCATTTGTGGGCAATTCATTGGATGTCTGTATCTTCTTCAAATTTCCCACCTCTTCTATATACTGTGTGTTTTTTAAACAGTAAAATAAGTGTTAATCATTAGAGTGATGACTCCAAGATCATTTTCCTTAAAAAAAAAAAAAAGTTTCACTAATTATTGCTAAGAAATTCAGTTGTATACTAACATTTCTAGACTGATTTACAAACTTTTCTAGCTACTTTCAATCAGTAAGAAAAATTAACCAAAACATTCTTTCCTAAACAACTGTTCCGGTTTATGCTATAATTGTATTCTAGGAAACTGGAACACTCATTTCATTTGCTATATACCAAAATTACTACTTGATAGGAAATATCTCTTCATATTTATTCTAAAGTAATATAAAATATCATTGACCCAAATTCTGTCAATTATTATTATCCTCTAAATTATCAGAAAGGAGCCATTTTCCCAAATGCTGTGATTGAGAAATAGCTAAATCCAACATATAACATCTTTATCAAACTCAAACTCAGGTGTACTGACATACATATGATTAATAAGAATATGCACGAATATCATCCTAATTTGGATCCATTTAATAATTCCTAAGAAAAGAGTCTATGACAAATCAAATCAGGAATAAAAAGTTCATCTGTTCTCAATTTCATGCTTCATGAGTCAGAGCAAAGTAGGAAAGGCTGGACTTGGCATTCAGATACGCCAAGCCAATTTCATAGGCTATGAAACTTTACCACTATTAGTTATCAAATTCAAGGTCTTCTCTGTTCACTCATCTATAAAAGTAGGCTGGTATTTTCTTCATAGGATGGTAAGAATGGAAACAGATGATATGTAAAATCCCTTCTAGAATGTCTCACATATGTTGACTTATATATTTCCTTTAAAAAAAAAAAAGCATGAATGAATGTATTTTTTCTACAAGTTCTTTGGCACCACCTCACCCCAAGAGATGCTTACAGTAACTTCTAAATGATATCTCCATTTCCAAACTCATCTCTATCAGTGATTTATTCAGAGTGGAACTTGAAGCCTTTCATTCTGTGAATTCAAACTCCTCAGTGGCACTTTTCAGTCTCATTTCAGAATTGAATTCCTCAGACAGGCATTCCACACCTTTTGTGTGCCCTCCCTGCCTCATTCCTAATGCTCCCTAATTCTTCCCACAAAACACATAAAACCTGGCCCTAAACTTCCACTGACTTTCTCTATATCCAATATCCCAGAAGATACACTCAAGCCCCAGCTTCCTGCATTTGAGTACTTCCTTTCCTTCTTTCATTTGCTCAGGGATCCCTTATTTTAAACTGCTCCTTTTCTCTTCCTCTCTATGCAGGTGAAAATAACATTCTCTTCCTCCAAATTTCTTAATTCCCTACAACATGAGCCAATTTCCTTGTGACCTTCTGTTACTGTCTTGAATGATTATTTAAATCTGCCACTCAGCCTCTTATTGTTTTTACCTTCACTACAGACATCCACGACACCATCATCAGCCTGTTAACCACCGATGGTGAGTCTTACACAGAAAGTCCCTCGCTGAAAATGATAGGCTTAAATCCTGTAAGTTAAACTTCCTCAGGTTCATCCTCTCCCTAACTGTTAAGTCACCAGAAAAATGCAAAGGAATAAACAGGAGAACACAGTCCCATCACAATTTCACTCATCCTTACTATAATAAGTACAAAGAGTAAAAGAGCCAGAACCTCTCAATGAAAACTGTCTTGGAAATTATTTAAATGCAAATAATTTTAAACAGATGACCAAAAAAAGAAAAATCTCTGGTATGTTTTTTAAAGTTTGAAGGAAAAAGAAACAATCCTTGAATAAATTCCAGTAAGAGCTGAAGAAAAGCTGTGTTGATGAGCTTTAATCCCGACAGAACAGCTGACTGGATGATTCCATTCAGTGAAAATCACACTGGCTCACTCTTGAGCTGGCACTGAGATCTAGATGTTCTCTGACTCACGTGTTCCAGAGCACCCATTTCCCAAGGTCCAGAGTGGTTCTACACAGTTGAAAGATATTAACTGATGAATATACAAATCCTGTGTTTACAGGGCAGCTTGAAACTCACAGAAAGTAATACTGCCATCTACCCAGTGTAGGGCTTCCCTGGTGGCTCAATGGTAAAGAATCTGCCTGCAATTCAGGAGATGCAGGTTCGATCCCTGGGTTGGGAAGATCTTCTGGAGACGGAAATGGCAATTCACTCTAGTATTACTAACTGGTGAATCCCATGGACAGAGGAGCCTGGCAGGCTACAGTCCATAGGACTGCAAAAGAGTCAGACACAAGTTAAGAAACAAAACACCACCCAGGGTATGGGCTAAGTTAAGTAACAGCAAATAACTATAAATGGATGAAAACAGCAGCCAAGATTCCTCTAAGCTCAAAACAGACCTTACATTTTGCTGTACAGCAGAAACTATAAACAACACTTTAAAGCTAATATACTCCAAAAAACAAAAAATCACACACACACAATAAACCTTATAACCTAAGGGCAATGATGCCATCATTCAAATGAGACACGGTGCTTGGCTAGCACAGGGAAAGGGAGTAAGGTATCCACTGCTAAGCTGCTAAGTCACGTCTGTGCAACCCCATAGATGGCAGCCCACCAGGCTCCTCCATCCCTGGGATTCTCCAGGCAAGAATACTGGAGTGGGCCCACTGGGGAATCACAATAGCGATGTACAGAATCTAAGAAAGATTTTTGTGGGAGAAACAGTTTGGCACCAAGACAGAAGAATATTATACTTAGTGATCTTTAACAATATGATGATGCCTAGGGGAGCTTCCTGGGAGTCCCGAGCCCTCAAAACAATTATCAATATTAAGGTGCTGCTGCTCTACTTTATGTTCTATTGGTTAAACAAAAAAAGACTCAGTGATTTATTTTTCGAATTTAGTAACACCCAGTGTTCTAGAAATGTGGATTCTGCAACTAAGATAATGAATGGAAATTAACTTCAGGAAAACAGATTCATTTCTCATTTTGTCCCCCCAAATTACAGACCCATTGAACATTTCACTGTTTTTTTACCTGGATATAAACTCCCACACAAAATATTGCTATTCCAGCAACACCTAAATTTAAATGTAGTCATTGAATTTAAAACTATTTTAATAAGATGCTTTTTAGTAATATAGATAAATCTGTATTTTGTATAATTATATGAGTAATTACATAAAGCTCTAAGTTGAGCTTACTTTGATATGTATTACTAAATTTGCTGTATGATAGATATAAAATGAGTAAAAATACAGTTTAAAATTTATTTAATTAAGCATTTAAAAATTCTTCTTCCAAGACCATTCAGTCTGAAATCTGTACTAAATACATTTCCTAGTTTCCACCCAAGGAAAATTCTGTATCATTTGTTTATATACATTTATAAATTTTCTACAGTATTTAAATATGATCCACCTTTCCAACTTATTAACACAACAGTATATATTTTTAATATTTGCTGCAATGTAATCATTATAGAATGTATAGTTCTTTCTCAAAAGACATTAAAATACTAAATGAGTGCTGTAGGTTTTCAGAAGCACTTTCAAGCCCGTCTATATTAATAAGATATCCTAAGTGAATTAGTATTACAAAAGAAACTTACCACTAAGTTAAAATATTAATGTGAATACTTATTAGGTCAAGCCTTTTACATTAATCTGAGACAATATAAGAGTGGTTAGAGTAAGCATTCTCCTATCAGTGAAGTTTTCATGTCAGATATTTTCTCTCATTTTCCTCTTATAAAAGCACAAAAGGATGTTTCTCTCCTTCTATTTCTGAGGAACAAAAATAATCTGTTCTTCCAGAGATAGGATGGTAGTCACCCTTCCTTCCAGAATACAGCATTTGGCATAATATGTTTTTGTAGAGTTTTGTTAAGTAAGCAGTTAGGAGGGGTGACTTATCACAGGTAGCATGGTTTCTGGTTCCTCATGGCAGGGATGTATGCCCATGCAAAGTCATGCCCAACTCTTTGCGACCCTATGGGCTGTAGCCCCCCAGGCTCCTCTGTCCACGGGATTCTCCAGGCAAGAATACTGGAGTGGGTTGCCATTTCCTCCTCCAGGGGATCTTCCCAACCTAGGGATTGAATCCATGTCTTTTAGGTCTTCTGCATTGGCAGACAGGTTCTTTACCACTAGTGCTACCTGGGAAATCTAAAGTGTTGTATATGTGTTGAGGCTGGAGGTAAGACTGAAAGTTAGCAACTTCGATCAATGTCTTTCAATGAGTTTTTAACATAAAAAAAAAAGACTATTTATTTATTCGATTTAGAATTAAGTTAGTTATTAAAAATAAATCCTCATTTAAAAATCTTTTCCCTCTTCATTTTTTTAGTTAGAAAACTTTTCTCTTGCCTAACTCTCTTTTTATCCTAAAATCTGCCTGATTCACATGAGATTTTTCACAAAGCAGATCTGTAAAATCATGACAAAATTAGATTTTTTACAAGATTAAAGTCTCCTTAACCTTGATTAATAGTCAAATAGCTCTCTGGCCAAGATCCTCTGGAGTGACTGGGCAGCATTTACAATTCACAGAAAGTTAAGACAGTTTGTGCCCGTTGCCCCATGTAGTCTGCTCTCTGCCTCTGATCCACACAGTTCAGTGGTACTCACAAAACGGAACTCTGGACAACTAACAGATGCAGGAAACAGCAATCATGTGAAAATCTGAAGAGTCAGATAATTCCTTAAAAGGGGTCTGAGCACAAATGCATCTTAGAGTGAGAGTCCCTTCAACAACTATGGGAAGATGGACCAAAGGCAACGAGGGAGGGACTCCAGGTCTCACTCCCATTAACTTTGGTTGAGAAGTTCCTAGCAAAGAAATCACGGGAGAAAGGAACAGGCAACTAGCCGCCAACATCAGGTGAATACAGGTCCATCGACATCAAGGAAGGATCCGACAGTTAAAACCAACACTGACTCAAAGATGGCAGCTGGCGTTATGAGAAAACACGTGAGGTTAAATTGTAATATCAAGTAACAGAAGATACGAGAGGACACTCTGCTCAGTCACAGCTATGGGGCTAGGGGAAGAGGAGGAGAAGCAAGAGGCCAGGACTCAAAACTTTGCACTGAACACCTGGGCTGTCTGGTAAAAGAAAGTGGGAAGCCAAAGGCATTCATTACACTTTCTCACAGAAAGATAAATGTAATCTTTCTCTGGGACAAATCAAACCAAACAAGAAGGGAAGTTTGATGTATGCCCCACTTGCTATGGTTACCAGAGACAGTAACTGGCAGGTTGCTATACACAGGTGAGTCTAATGCCTGGTAAGGTAGGTGGATTCAGGCTTTGGTAGTGGTATCCAGAAATCCCAAGAGAAACTATCAATGTATTTCATTTCAGTTGGAGACAGAATACAAAAAGTTTAGAGTCAAAAGGATTCTTACAGATCACTGTTCTACCACTCTCATTTTGCAAAAACAGAAAAACAGAGTGAAGCTCAAGAAGAAATGACTACCTATGGTTTACAAAGCTATCCATATGCAGATCTGTTAACAGTATGCATGATTTTTGCCCATTGCTTTTAGGGTAATTATTACTGCTGAGCAGAGAAAAGGCATTTCAGTCCTTACTCCATTTACATTTTTCCTTTCTTCATTCAATAAACATCTGTTGAATAACAAGAACTAGGCACTAGACTGGAACCTGGGAATGTCCCCTGGAAAACCTTGGGAAATAAATGTAGCAGATCACAGTACCAAGCTTGACAATAGGCAAAACAGTGAAGTCAGTCAAACTAAAATCATGGACCACCAAGCACAAAACTAGGAGGAACTATGATATGAAAATTGGAATGGACTGTGCAAGTATAATCAGATACCAAAAGATCCAATGGCTGAGAACTACAGAAGTAGGTAAAGGAGAGAAAGAGGGAAAGATTAGCAAATGCAAGTTGTCACTTACTCAAGCTTTTGGGACTTTTGCAACACAGAACAAATCACAGGTTGTGAACAGTCCTCCATGGGTCATTCTTTTTCTATCTCAACTCAAATTAAGGAAAAAATAATCAGTAAAAGATGTGTACATTTCCCTGCTGAAGCTATTTTTAAAAATTTTGGTCAGAAATAACTGGTAATTTTCATCTAATATAAAAGAACATTACATTATTTTGACATAGCTTTCCTGGGAGAAAGAACTTAGCTGGTAAACACATCCAGCTATTTCAGGATGTCAGGACTTAACTGGGTTTGAGAAAAGGTGTAAGTGACAATTGGAAAACTAAGAGAAATAAAAGCAGCTGATGCAGAGGATAAAACTAATTTTTTTAAAAGTCATCAGGATTACTGTTAAAATGGTGTTCTGGACAAGTTACAAAATTCTTTAAACAAAAATTTAGTGATTTTAAAGAACTATATAGGAGATATGGACTTCCCTGGTGGCTCAGTGGTAAAGAATCTGCCTGCAATGCAGGAGAAGTGAGATCGATCTTTGGGCCGTGAGATGGATCTTTGGGCTGGGACAATACCCTGTAGAAGGAAACGGCAATCCACTCCAGTACTCTTGCCTGGGAAATTCCATGGACAGAGGAGCCTGATAGGCTACAGTCCATGGGTTGCGAAGTCAGACAGGACTCAGTGACTAAACAACAGCAATATAGGAAATATACAATGAAAACACTTAAACTCAGCTACAGGGAGGATAAAATGTAATAAGTTCTGTAGAAATCCATTTGCCACCATCCTATAGAGTTTCAGGGTGGGTTGATTCTGCATTTATAGCTATGAACATATATCCTAGAGAAATATGTGTGTTAAGAAGCAAAAACAGGACTCTCAAGACTTTTTCATTTGCAATTTTTTCTCTCATAACATAAACTGGAAACAATCTAAGTAGCCATCAAAAGAAAGTGGATAAATAATGGAATTGTTATTATGGAATAAACACTAGATAAGTAATAAAAATGTGGAACTTTCATACAACAAAATACAACTGTGATCATAAATGAATTACAAGTATAAGAAGGGTGATTCTCTCAAACATGTTGAGTGGCAAGATAGGTATTGCAAAAGAAAACATATATTATTTAATATAAATTTCAAAAAGAAGCAGAACAATATAGGGGATATATAAATTATGAAAAAAACTATACAGAAAAATAAGGAAGTAAGAAACTCAACACTCAGCACTGTGGTGGTGGTTAAAGAGAGTTGACGGAATCTGGGCCAGGCATAGCTCTGTTTCCTAAGTCAGTGGTAAGTACTCAGTTATTCAAGGTAATGTTATTTGTATCTTATTCACATGTAATAAATAACCCTTGCATGTATAGCACTTTCTAAATACTATGGAGTTAGTCCTATTTTTAAAAAGCGCTCAGAAAATTAATACTATATTTAACAAACTATCTTAAAAGGTACTTTTTAAGAAGCTGCAAGTACCTAGCACATATTCAGGACTTTAAAAAATTACCTCTTTTAACTCACACAACAACTCTCAGGTAAATATTTTACCCTTAGTTAACATAGAAGGAAACTGAGATTTCTGTTTCATAGATTGCCCAACATTAAACAGCGAGCAGAGGCGAGATTCAAACCGTAAACTGTGAAAGCCAGGGTGTCTGCACGTAGGACTATCTAAAATACAACAGCACAAATAAATTTCCAACACAAACACGAAACTGTCTTGTTACACTGTAGTTTACTATTTTTATACAATTTAGCATTTATAATGCATCCCTAGACCATATTCTAATAGTTTGTATTAACTTTATGTCATAGTACCTCATTATTACTTCATAATCACAATTTACCATTAAACTCTCTAAATTCTAAAGCTGGTAACAGATACCACATATGTTTATGGAAAGTCCCAATTTAGCCGTACTTCTTTTCATACCCTGACTTCTCTACGACTGGAAGTTTAAGGAAAGTTAGCTGTCAGTAGGCTGAAACTCCTTTCACTACCCTTGGGACTCACTCAACAGGCAAGGAAACAGGCTTGCCAAGTCCCACAGAAATTACTCACTTCTACCCTCTTTTTCCTCAATCTTTTTTACAATAATATTTCAAAACCTAATTTTAAACTCATGCAGGAAACCTGATTGATACCACCTGGTTTTCTAACAACACAACTCACTTATATAATTATTTGTCAGCTTTTTACTTCATTGTTGTTTTTATTTGCATGTATCTAGCTTGCAAGAGCCACTGAGAAGTGTTTACAAGATTATGTCCTCAGAGCTATGCCCTAACTCATTCTTCTTTGCCCAAAGCACCATCAACTGTGCTCTGTAAACAGTAGTCACTTAATAAATGCTGATTGACTTACTACAGTGGAACAATTCGCCTCTGGTATGTCTCAAAAAGCCAGTGAATCCTCCACATCTACAAACATGCTGGAGATGATACCAGGTACTGTTAGAGGCTTGGGGTCTTCCTGAGGGTGCCTGGGATAAGAAAAACACAGAGAGAGACCAAAGACAGTCAGGAGAAACACAGAGAGAGGGAACATGGAAATAAACAAGAGGATAGAACAGAGTGAGAGGAGCCACATAGTCAGCAGTTATGGAAAGATTAAGCAGTCAGACATACTCAGAGACAGGGCGGAGGTCAGTAATTTGAACTTGGGTTTCAAGTTGGAAACCACATTTTTTGTTTCATTTACTCCTGTAGTAAGCGCCTTTATGTTACTAAATTTGTGATATAACTGACCACTTCAAAGTTATTTCTAAGCTTTTTCTGAGCTTATTTATTTTTATTTATTAAAATTCATCCTTACACAGTAGCATCTTTGGAGACACATCTACACAGATAAAAACACAATTCTCAAATTAACCTAGCAGTAAATATGGAAATATTTTTCCAATTCTTCAACTTAGACAATGGTTACTTCAGAGAGGTAATGTGACTTGCCCAAGGCCACAGGCAAGAACATGATAATTGGGGCCACAAATCTTCTAATGCCAAACGCTAGGACTTTTACTGACATCCTATATTCTCTACTACAAATGAATCATTTATAAATCCAAACTGTTTTTACAGAATAAAATTCAAACTACACACTTTTAAGATAAAACTATGCGTTCAGACAATGAACCGCTGAGGTTGCTCACTAGAATAATTTTAGAGCTTGAATTATTTAAAAAGTCTATCAGAAAAAATAAAGCAAAATGCAACTATATCAGAACAACAGAAATTGTCAAACAGAAATAAAACTATGTGAACAGGCACTGACAAAATTTTAACATTTTAAAAAAGGGGCTAGAATTAGTTCATTGCTTTTACAACTATAATTTCAAAATCTTAATTATTCAACACATTGCAGCTGAAAGATCAAAAGTCCTATATTTCAATGAGTTCTTAAACCTAAATACTAGTAAATGTCTCAAACATGTTCTCTCATGATGCCACACCTAAAAGTCTATATGGCAACTCTACTTCAGAGTACTACATATAATAGAAATAATTTAATGCACCTCTTGGTAAGCATTGCATTTTCTCTTGAGATATACTGACGCTCTCCTAAATAATGATGCCTTTTTGCAAGCAATCAATTGTAATCAATTTTCTGTAATTATCAGCAAAGCTCCTTTGATTCAAGTGAAATAAGTATGTTAATGGATTTCACAGCAAGACATAAAAATAAAAGAGACTTCTATTCAATCGTACATCAACATTTTCCCATGTTCAGCAATTTTTTGAATTGTCAAATCAAGTATAGTACTGTTCTGCCCTCTAGTGACAGGCTAGGTTTTGTTAACTACATGTTTTCTGGTTTTTTGACTTTGCTTTATGAACAATACTTAGGATTTTTAAAAATATATATGACAGTACTTTTTCATAATTGAATAAAGGAACAAAAGAAACTGGTCAATTTTAATATATGGCTTCTGATATGAACACAATTCAGGAAAAATATAATTTCTTCTCATAGGAATAGTACACCTAAGAACTACAAAAAATAAGTATCATTTATTTCACAATTTATGCATATTTTTATGAAATTTGGAAAGACCAAAGAATTCCATTCAGTTTCTTTGCTAAAGGCTTTACAAATTTCATAACTATAAATCCCAAATTGGTTAATTCTATTATTTGAGCCTGAGACATCAAGGCAAATGGCACTACATACACCATACACGGATGAACAATTTTCTAATTATCATAGTAGAGCAAAAATATGCTTAATACAAAAATGCACTGAACATTATTTACCTTTAACTGTCCAAGTGGCAGTTTAGGATTTTCCTGAACCTCAGTGTCGTCATTAACAGACTGTCACTTTATACCTGGAAACATCAGTCAAGGATGCCGGCTGAGACACAATCATTACACAGAGATTCACCATGGTATTTTGACGAAGGTTCTTCTTTCCTTCTTAGTTTCTCTTGCCATATATACTCTTGCAAGGATGTAAGGCATTTCCAGAACAGCATTTCTACTCTCACTAATCCCAAACATACTACTTCTGTGTCTACACTCTTATGTTATAAATTAATACGACATTTGTACATGGGAATGTAAAAGGATACCTGGACATGTGCAGACTGAGGGTGCTGTCAGGAGTGCAAACCCTAAAAGCAGATTCCCAGAGCCTGAATTCCAGCTCTATTTCAATTAGCAGTGTGACCTCAGGCAGATTATTTAATTTCACTGTGTTTCAGTTTCCTCAGGCACAAAATGGGAATAAAGAGAGACACCTATCAGTAGTAATATTTTATGTCTTCAAAGGTATATGAGTTACACAGTTAAGTATATGAGTTTATCAAATCCAGAAAATGTATATTTAAGATTTATGCATTTCAGTGAATGTAAATTTTACATCAAAAGAAAAAAGTTGTACATAAATGCTGAAGTATAGTCAATAATATACATACTGAAGTATTTAGGATATTTGCAGTGATGTCTTTACTTTTTAAATGCATCAAAAATGAACTTATAGATACACAGATTATAGATAATGTAAAAAATAATAAGTAAAATGTTAATGGCAGAATCTAGGTGGTGAATACAAACATATGCTATTTGTCTCAAGTTTCAAAATAAAATGTTGAAGGAGAAATATAACTGATGTGAAGAATAAATAAGGGAATTAAATATGCAGAAGATTGCCTGACAATCAGCAGTATAGAATGATAACACGTTTAAGCAAATGAAAATTATCTAGTCATCCCAAGTTGGAAGAAAAAAGGAAGAAAGTAATGAGGCACTGGGCACCCAAATTGGAGTGAGTTGTTGCCACCAAGGATGTTAAAACTCAAATTTCAAATACATCTGTAAACTGCACAGGCCATGTAGAGAACATGGTCTTTGAAAGTCAGAAAGAGCTGACCTGAATCCTGGCTCTATTTTCAATTGGTTAAAAAGCTCACACAATTTATTTAAATGTTCTGAGCATCAGTTCTCTCATAAATGGTAAGAGAGTAAAGATATCTGCATCTATGGGGCCACTGTGATGATTAAACACACACACTTCTACATAAAAAGAGAAATTAGTGCATAAAATGCAAAGAATAACTACTACAGTTCTTTAAAATTATAATCATTGTTACTGCTCTTAGGTTGAGTCTTTTATATCCTTACAACTATTCTCTGCAGATGGAAACAAAAGTTAACTATGTATTTGATTCTCACCTAGAAATCCCATATGCAGGTGGCCCTACTAATCCAAAAAGCTTTCTATGAGATCTTTATAAAAACAGAAAGCTTTTTTAAAAGTAAAACTGTACTTCTTGTAAAAGAAGAACTGGCAATGACAAGGAATTCATTTATCATCCTTCTATAATTCCAATTACATAATAAATGTAAGCCCCTAACGGTGAGGCATTTAGGAAGTATGTTTGATGATGATATATTAAAGAAAGTAACAGTGTATCTGAGGAATGATATTAGCATCTGATTTGAAGTATTTTAGGTAACACATTTAAAGAAAAGAATATTAAAACTATATTTATAGAAGATGAGCTCTATGTTCCCAGGGAGTGGCTCTGTAAGTCAGTTTAGATCCTTCCATGAAGACTGGCTCAACATAGAGTTTCATCTAAAAATCAAAGCAAGAAAGTGGAAATGAGAGGGGGAATATTTGAAACATATATAAATACTTTCTGCCTTGACTACTCTGCAAAAACTGCTTCCCCAAATTTAAATCAAAACCACGTGAGAATGGCTATCACCAAAAAAGTCCACAAATAACAAATGTTGGCGAGGATATAGAGAAAAGGGAACCCTAGTACACTGTTAGTGGGAGTGTAAATTGGTGCAGCCACTACAGGGAACAGCATGAAGGTTCCTCAAAAAACTAAAAATAGAATGACTGTATGTCCCAGCAATTCCTCTTCTGAGTACACATCTCCCCCAAATAAAAACACTACTTTGAAAAGATACTTGCACCCAATATTCATAGCAGCATTATTTACAAGAGCTAAGATAACAAAGCAACCCAAGTATCCATGACCAGACGAAATGAATGAAGATGAGGTATATATAGTATGTGTGCAAACACACATACACACACACGGAATATTATTCAGCCATAAAAAAAGAATGAAATTCTGCCAATAATAATAATATAGATGGACCTAGACAGTAGAATGCTTAGTGAAATAAATCAGAGAAAGATAAATATTATTATCACTTATGTGGAATCTAAAAAATAAAGCAAACGAATGAATGTAATAAAACAGAAACATAGATATAGAAAACTAGCAGTTACCACGGAGAAGGCAATGGCACCCTACTCCAGTACTCTTGCCTGGAAAATCCCATGGACCGAGGAGCCTGGTGGGCTGCAGTCCATGGGGTCGCTAAGAGTCGGACACGACTGAGCAACTTCACTTTACCTTTTCACTTTCCTGCATTGGAGAAGGAAATGGCAACCCGCTCTAGTGTTCTTGCCTGGAGAATCCCAGGGACGGGGGAGCCTGGTGGGCTGCTGTCTACGGAGTAGCACAGAGTCGGACACGACTGAAGCGACTTACCAAGAGCAGCAGTTACCAACAGGGAGAGGGAAACGGGAAATGGCGAGAAAGGTAGGTACAAATATCATGTATAAAATAAATAAGCTACAGTAATATATTGTACAGCACCGAGGACATAGCCAATATTTTAAAGCACCGAGGACATAGCCAATATTTTAAGAAAAATTCAAATGGAGCATAATCTATAAAATGTGTGCATGTGCTCTAAGTCGTGTCTGCCTCTTCGCAATCCCATGGACTGCCAGGCTCTTCTGTCCATGGAATTTTCCAGGCAAGAATACTGGATAAGGTTGCCACTTCCTTCTTTAGTGGATCTACCCAGACACAGGGATCAAACTCAAGTCTCTTGAGTCTCCTGGACTGGCAAGTGGGTTCTTTACCAGCTGAACCACTGGGGAAGCCCAATGTAAAAAAATATTAAATCATTCACTGTATAATAAACGCTGTGAATCAACTATACTTTAATAATAAAATTAATTTTAAAACTTTCCCCAAAGGACCCATGGAACACCTAACCCAAACACCTTTTTTTTTTTTTTGACAGGAAATAGCATTTATTGCGGAGAAGGCAATAAATGCATCAAAAATGAGCCTGATGGGCTGCAGCCCATGGGGTCGCTAGGAGTCGGACACGACTGAGCGACTTTACTTTCACTTTTCACTTTCATGCATTGGAGAAGGAAACGGCAACCCGATCCAGTGTTCTTGCCTGGAGAATCCCAGGGACGGGGGAGCCTGGTGGGCTGCCGTCTATGGGGTCGCACAAAGTCGGACACGACTGAAGCGACTTAGCAGCAGCAGCAGCAGCAGCATTTCTTTCTTGAAAACTCCCATCTTCTTTAGCACTACACTCTATTGCTTTTCCCACCACAGGCCTGATTGTTTTTCTTTCCTTTATACTATTCTTAACAAGTAAGTAGGTGTTTTCAAAGGATCTGTCTTAGCCTTATTTTCTACTTTCACCAGTTTTCAAAGTTTCAGCTTTACGACCTTTCTCTTAAGTTATACCTATCTTCAGCTGGAATCTCTTCCAAACTCATAACAAACTCATAAACACATCCTATACATAATCACAGATATTCTCTTTGTGTTTCAAATCCATTCCATCCCAGCCCCTCCCTATCTCTGACCTCCTTTTCAACAAGCCCCACTGCTTTCCTTCCCTCTTATGACTCCTCTACACCCCAAGTTCCATCTGGTGCTTAATTCTGCACATTAGTAGTTTGGTTCAAGTGACAAGACAGGGTTTGTATTCTTTGAGAAATTGTTAGAGTGAAAACTAAATTTATAGTCACTAAAAACAGACAGAAACACACACATACATCAATAGTGGCAGGCATCAGACATTTGAGAAAATCTTCATTAAAGCAATCATTAAAAGTGAGTATCTATTAATTTTTGCTTGCAAAATGGGAAAAGACTTATTTGATTTGGTGAGTTGGATACCTCAATCCAAAATATTTTAAGACACATCAAGACAGGGTATAAACCTTCATGTCTCCTACAATGATGCTATTTACAACTCTCAAACTCTATTAGAAAAACAAATTTCTTTTTGCCTGGGATATGCTAAAGCCCCTCAAACCAAACTTTCCAATGCCTATTTCTTTTCCCTTTCAATCCATCTCATTTATATTGTCTGTTCAAAATTTTTCAGTGGTTTATCTGCCTTAAGAAAAAGAAAAGAAAAAAAGTAAATTCACCCTGACATTCAAGACCCTCTTACATCTAGCTCTGGATGAAAATTTCCCATTTTACCCTTACAAACATTCCATTCAAATAGCAAAAGGTATCTAGGCATACCTTGAAGATACTGTGGATTTGGATCCAGTCTACCTGAATACAGAAAATGTTATAATAAAGCAAGTTGCACAAATTCTTTGGTTTCCCAGTGCATATAAAAGTATGTTTACACTATAGTATAGTCTAGTAAGTGTGCAATAGCATTATCCCTAAAAAAGGTACATGCCTTAATTAAAAAATACTTTATTGCTTAAAAATGCTAACCAATCTCTGAGCGTTCAGCAAGACATAATTTTCTGTAATAGTAACATTAAAGATCACTGATCATTATGAATACAATAATAATGGAAAAGTTTAAAACATTGCAAGAATTACCAAAATGTGACAGACAGACATAAAGTGACAGCTGTTGGAAAAAAAAAGATGGTGATAACGTTACTCAACACAAGGCTGTCTCACCTTCAATTTGCAAAAAATGCAGTATCTGAAAACTACAATAAACTGAGGTATGCCTGCATTCCCCTTCTCCAGATTCTATATTTATTCCTCTGAGTAGTCTTCCCTGATATCCTACCTGGAATTTAAGATCTTCCTCAGAACTCTTGCTGCTGCTGCTAAGTCACTTCAGTTGTGTCTGACTCTGTGCGACCCCATAGATGGCAGCCCACCAGGCTCCCCCGTCCCTGGGATTCTCCAGGCAAGAACACTGGATCGGGTTGCCATTTCCTTCTCCAATGCATGAAAGTGAAAAGTGAAAGGAAGTCACTCATTCGTGTCCGACTCTTAGCGATCCCATGGACTGCAGCCCACCAAGCTCCTCTGTCCATGGGATTTTCCAGGCAAGAGTACTGGAGTGGGTGCCATTGCCTTCTCCACTCAGAACTCTCAGTGAGGTTTATTTATCTATCTATATTGTACCTAATTAGTTTGCCTTCTATTATCATAATGTGACCTTGACAATGTCTAACACTTGGAACCCAGTAGTTCCAGTAAGTATTTATCAGATAAATAAGAGGAACAGAAAGTATGCTACTTTTACCTTTTAAGTAAAACAATTTTTCCAGTGAGATTACTATAGGCAGTTCAGGTTCTAAAAAAGGAATACAAGAGCTAGAAAAAGAGTGCAAACACTCTTCACTCATATGGGAGCCAGAAAAGTTTAGAATGATATATAGTATACTAATAGTTGAAAAAGTACATAATTCAAGTCTATAAAATCCATAGTTATGTTTAGAAAATGCACCTATTTGACTAGGAAAGGGTAAAATTGCTATAAAAAAAGACCCCACAAATATCCTAATACAAACATGTTAACTTACAGAGAAGCTTTTTGAAGGAACCAAGGTATTTTCATAGATAGTCCTAAATTATCTTCAAAATCAGTTGAGATATACTAATTATAGAGATAATAAAAATAAATAAATAAAAGTTACTAGGGACAAAGAACAAAACTGTAATGCTTCACGCTCATGAAAATTACTAGAAATAAAAATACTTTCTTGTCTTGGATCAATTAATTGTGAAATGCTAAGCCAATGACCTAAAATGAAGGAGAATCTTGCTTCTCTAGTTTATGGATAAACTAGTAGAATAAGGTCATAATAAAGTCACAGCTGTTTAGAATTTTTTTAATTTTTTAGCTAGGTTGCAATAATCAATTTACAAAAATAGCTCTCATACTTTAAATTTCATTAAGAATTCATAATACAGCTCTTTGTTTTATTAAAATAATTATAATCTTTGAAGAAAATTGTGTAGATTATAAAAATGTACTTTTACACTTAAATAATTTACTTTTTGTTTAAGGTGATAATTTTGTTAAAACCAACACTGCATGAGGCGATAATATTCTTAAAATAACTATACCTCACTGAATGATAGATGACTTATCTCCTAATACTTTCATATACTTGAGCTTTGATTACACTTTAATAAAACTGCAAAATTAAATTGGGCAAAGTATAAATAAACATCTATTATGATGGTATAGGAAATATTTTAAGGTATTTAACAATATAAAGAGTAAATGTTACTCTCTAATGACTTAAAACCAATCCTGTACTCAATAAAGACTTCATATAATAAAGTGCAACACAGTGAAGACATTTCTCTCGCTGTGAATAGAGATAATAACATGCTTGAAATTCCATTTCAAAGAACAGTTAGAGCAGTAAAAAAAAGTCAAATACCACTTTGACCTACTGTCCATTGTGAGAACAAACACATTTTCTTAGCAGCCCTGCCCTGTTCTGGGGTTGGCAGTGTAACCTCCAGCACTTTTAATCTTCGTAAGAACCTTACACGGACCATATTCAACCCGTTTCACAGATGAAGAAAAGTAACTTTCCCACAGTATAATCAGTAATCAACTGAGTTGAATTTAGTCTTGTGTACAGTCCATCTGACTCCAGATCCAGAGCCCATGCTTCTGAGATCAAATTACAGCTGAAAAAAGTGATCCATTGAAATTTGTCTTCTATAAGGAAATCTTTAAGTTTCTACCTATCTACCGAAGCAAGGATGAGTATTAGGCAGTTGACAACCTAGTAGCAAGAATGGGAAGTAAATTGGGAAGTAAAAGTTCTAAAATATTTTTTTTCCACAGGCACATTATAAATTCTAATGCATGAAATATTTTATTATAAAAGGAATAATGGGTTAAAAAATTCTATAACTGATGATTAGTTCAAAATTAATAAAGAGAAACATAACTGGCACACCTTTACCATCAACAAGATAGATTTGTTATGTCAGCAATAAAGAAAACCAATACCCATTATGTTAACAGGAAAAACTTTCAAACCTGAAAACTATCATCCCTTTAAGTATTTATGTTACTAAATGGACTGAAAGATGAGCTGTGCGTGTATGAGTGCTAAGTCGCTTTAGTTATGTCTGGCTCTTTGCAACCCCATGGACTGTAGTAGGCCAGGCTCCTCTGTCCACGGGATTCTCCAGGCAAGAATACTGGAGTGGGTACTGGGTTGCCATTCCCTCCTCCAGGGGATCTTCCCAGCCCAGGGATAGAAGCCGCACTGCAGGCTGATTCTATACTGCGGAGACACCAGGGAAGCCCAAGAGATGAGCTGTAAGTGTCAGCAAATGGCAGAACAAAATGACTGACAGAGGAAGAAGTTTGTATTTAAACAGGGGATGGACACTGGCTGCTAATCTCACACTTTCCTCTATTGTCTCTTTATATAATACACCTATTTGATGAACAGGCATCTCTAACAATAATGAAAGCACAGCAGGTATTCACAAACTATATTAAGCGCATGATTCAGAGAATCAGTTCGGGCCATCTGGGTGGTGCCTGAGGGCTTACCCTTCTCTGCACATGGATACATCTCACGTTTTGTGGGTTTCATTCTCTCTAATTTAGTAATTAGTATGGCATAACTGGAGAAAGCAATGGCATCCCACTCCAGTATTCTTGCCTGGAAAATCCCATGAACGGAGAAGCCTGGTAGGCTGCAGTCCATGGGGTTGCTAAGAGTCTGACACGACTGAGCAACTTCACTTTCACTTTTCACTTTCATGCATTGGAGAAGGAAATGGCAACCCGCTCCAGTGTTCTTGCCTGGAGAATCCCAGGGACAGGAGAGCCTGGTGGGCTGTTGTCTATGGGGTCGCAAAGAGTCGGACACGACTGAAGCAACTTAGCAGCAGTAGCAGTATGGCATAACTGAAAATGCTTGGGACTGTGTTCACCAGTTAAATGGTATCTTATTATTTAAGCCTTGTTCAGAAGCCAGTTCCTCCCCATCTAATTGACCTTTCCAGAAACCTGTACACTGTTTATGCCTGTGGTAACTCAACAGCTTAAAACATTACATTCCTGAAGTGGAATACTTTTGCCTCAAAGAGACACTTGATAATAAATGGCCTTACAATAAATGTTAAGGAAACATTAAAATAACTACATAACTCATCTGCTTTTTAAGAATAGCAATATAACAATGTCAGAGGCAGAACTGAAAATCAAGCAGATTACAAAAGTTTATAAAATCAAAACACATACACACACAAACCAAAACACAATGTTCTTCTCTAACATCTTTATAAATTTGAATATAGAAATATCCTAAAAATAGTACCCCCCCAAGAATAAAACATCTAAATGTGGACTTAAGTCAACCTTTCTATTACGTATTAACTAAATACAAGTACCATACAGCATCTCTCGTGACCCCACCTGAACCAATTTGCCTTTCTTGTATCTCAGAACCTTCACATGCACTCCACTCAGAAGGTCACTGGTAAAGTGTTAGGAAAGTACTTGGCAGAAGGCTTACAAGTCTTAATAAACTCTTGCTGACTCAATGTACCCTATGAACAATACAACAGGTACCCAGAAATTATTTTGCTGCTCATTTTAAGTTCTTAAGCTCACTAACATTTATTGATTATAGGACTAACTGCAACTTAAAGACTTATTTATGAGGAACACTCCTCCCCCTGAACTAACACTTGGAAGAATAACTATCTCCAAGTAGACCTGGGGATGCTTATTAATATCAATATCAATGGAATATACAATTAATAAAATGTGAACTCTTGTATTACTAATTCACCAAATATTCACTAAGCAAGTTCCATGTGCTGGAAACCATTCGTAGGTTTGGGGGATACAGCCCAAACAAAACAGACCCTCTAATGTAAACTTAAGGCTTTAGGTTTCCTGAAGAAGTTACCTGAAAAAATTACATGTATTCACTCATGTATATTTACACTTATCTGTGTACGCGCAGAATACTCAGTAAATATAGTATGTATTCTACATTAATATGCATGGAAATTCTGAGAGCAATGTTATGAGAAATTTCACCCCATTAGATCCATTTAGATCCAGAAAAACATGACTACACTAAAACCTTTAGACAGTATGCATTACAACAAACTGTGGAAAATTCTTAAAAGAGACAGGAATACCAGACTACCTGACTTGCTGTCTGAGAAACCTGTATGCAGGTCAAGAAGCAACAGTTAGAACTGGACCTGGACCAACAGACTGGTTCAAAATTCAGAAAGGAGTTCATCAGGCTACATATTGTCACCCTGCTTACTTAACTTATATGCAGAGTACATCATGCAAAATTCTAGTCTGGATGAATCACAAGCTGGAATCAAGATTGCCAGGAGAAATATCAATAACCTTAGACATGCAGATGACATCATTCTAATGGCAGAAAGCCAAGAGAACGAAAGAGTCTCTTGATCAAGGTGACAGAGAGTGAAAAAGCTGGCTTAAAACTCAACATTCAAAAAACTAAGATCATGGCATCTGGCCCCATCACTTCATGGCAAATAGATGGGGAAAAAGTGGAAACAGTGATAGACTTTATTTTCTTGGGCTCCAAAATCACTGCAGATGGTGACTGCAGCCATGAAATTAAAAGATGCTTTCTCCTTGGAAGAAAAGCTATGATAAACTAGACAGTGTATTAAAAAGTAGAGACATTACTTTGCCAACAAAGGTCTGTCTAGTCAAAGCTATGGTTTTTCCAGTAGTCACACAGGATGTAAGAGCTGGACCATTAAGAAGGCTGAGCGCCAAAGAGATGATGCTTTTGAACTGAAGTGCTGGAGAAGACTCGTGAGAGTCCCTTGGACAGCAAGGAGATCAAACCAGTCAATCCTAAAGGAAATCAACCCTGAATATTTATTAGAAGGAGTGTTGCTGAAGCTGAAGCTCCAATACTTTGGCCATCTGATGTGAAGCGCCAACTCCCGGGAAAAGACCCTGATGCTGGGAAAGACTGAAGGCAGGAGAAGGGGACCACAGAGGATGCAATGAGTCGGACGTGACTGAGCAACTGAACAACAACAAGATTCATTTATTTTCCTGGAGAAACACAATTCTCTGTAATAGAGATCAAAGGCAATATAGACTTCAGTATAAAAATAATTTATCTACCTTTCAGAGTAGTAAAATGGATGAAGTGGTCATGTCTCAATTTATTTGTATTGTCCTTAACTAGTAAATTTAATAATCAGTAGACTGAGCCTATGCAAAAGAAATACAGTGCTAAAATTTATTACATATAAGGCTTAAGTTTGAGTCATCTGTAAATAGCTTTAGAGGGAAATCAAAATCAAAAGTAAATAAAAGGTAAAATAATAACTTTCAACCAATTAACTGCAATCCACAAAAGTAGATCAGTCCTGAAGAGCTTATCTTCTAGTCTGTAAACACACAAGGTGAATCAATTTAAAGTTATTATTATACAAAGAGAGTCTCAAAGGTTTGTTTCCTTATGGTATATTTTCTCTTTTCAGATAGGCATCAAATCATAAGACACTCAAATTATTCTAGTGACACAGAGCACTCCTTTTTTTTTAAGTTCAAAAGTAGAACTAAGAGTTAAATTGAGCCTTCATCAATACGATTACTAATCCCAAACACTCATCAACTGAAAGTTCCTCCTATGTACTAGAAAAAGGTACTACAGAGATGTTCAAAGAATTGCATTTAGACTATTACTTGAGAAATTCAATGATTACCTAACCTAAGAGTAATATCAGAGGAAAGGAGGAAAAGGAAGAGGATGAAAAAAGGAGATTAAAAAAAAGAAAGAGAGGGAGGCAGGATAATTAACAGGGAGAATAGGAGATTTAGGACTCTGTTGTGGCTTTTGCTGGCTTTATTTCAAATGCATAATATTTTCTTTCTGTTTTCCAGAACCTTTAAGACTATGCTATTTTCCTGCTAAATAAAGTAAAAGAATATAGCCATGAAAAATATGAATTGGCTTGATTATAGTCAGCAGAAACATGTATCTCAAAAAGTTAAATGTCTTCTTCTTTGACCTAATTTTCAAATACATTCCATATCAAGTCAACAATGAATACACATGGAAATCAATTTTTACAATGATGCTATTCCTCCATCATACAAAACACTCTGATTTTCAAGTTCTTTGATTTGATTCCTTCCCTTGAAAGACATTCTTTTTTAATGCACTGTGACTTCAAAGTGGAAGAAATATGAATTCAGTAATTTCAAATGTCTCCCATTCCAAAGATTCAAAGATAATTTTTAGAATCTTAGATGATACAGTAAACCGGATCTTCTTGTTTATAGATTAAATAACATAGAATTTTTTTTTTTTAACATTCTCTTCTCTCTTTGGCACAGAAAAAACAAATACCTCTGGTATGAACTGAATTGGCTGCCCTCAAATTTGTATAATGAAACCTCAAAACCCAGTGCAATTGTACTTGGAGACAGACCCTAGAAGAAGGTAAAAATTAAGTAAGGTCACTAGGGTGGGGCCATTATCTGATAGAACTGGTGTCCTTATAAGAAGGGGGAAGAGGCCAGAGCACACTTTCTCCACAGACACAGAGAAAAGGTCACGTGAGAGCACAGCAAGAAGGCAACTGTCCAAAAGCCAGGAAGAGAAACCACACCAGAAACAGAATTTGTCAACACCTTGACCATGGACCATAAGCCTTCAGAACTGTAAAAAGAAATCTATTGTTTAAGTTGCCCAGTCTGTGGTATTTTGTTATGGCTGCCCAGACTATATAGTCTCTAAAAATGAAAATATTCTATTTTTGAAATAGTTTCACTCTATCAATGATCCAGCTGGTAGTTGTTACAATGATGATTCATTTATAAAGAGAAAGACTTGGGACAATTTGAAAAATAATTTACCCCAAATTACTTATATGTATCTCTGTGTTATTCCAAATTAAATTATCATTTAGAAATAACATAAAGCTTTGAACCCTAAGAGATATCCTCTGCTGTCCTGATTCTGAGTGTGAGGGGACAATGCCAACAGAGAAGTCATCGAAGGAATTTAAATAATCTCAGCTTCACTGGGAAACAGCAGCATAGAAATCTTGAAGTAGAAATGCTGACTCTTTTGAAACCAAACAGCATTTGCTCTACATGCTGAAGAAAATTTCTGTGGCACTCTCTTTTGTTCTTGTACCCTGTGAGATTATAAAAAATTGTTTTTCTTTGATGCCAACCTTAAAATTCAGAGGCGAGGCCATACATCCACAATTGGCAATCACTCTGTTAGGACTTCTATGTTCTCAGTGGCAAGAACTGATTTATTAGTTCACAGGGTGACTAGTACTTCCACAGGATTCACCTTTTCAGATGAGGATAAAGCCACTTTTATTTTTCAGTAAATCTGTAGGATACTTATACCTTAAGGACAATTTTTTAAAACTCTTGGAAGTGTGTGTTTAAATATAAATATGCAAACATAGTTTATACATACATATACTGTAATAACAGTATATTACAGTGCACCCAAGATTATTGAACTGCGATCACATTTCTTAACTACCATTTCTTGAGAGCATCCCATGTGCCAGGCACTCAACTTAATTCCCTCATTTCATTACCAGCACTCCATGAGGTAGAGATCATTATCCAATATTAAGATGAGAAAACAAAATTTGACAGAGGTTAAATAATCACCCAAATTCTTTCAACTTAAAAGTTCCAGAACTAGGATTTATGCCTAAGTTTCTCTGAATTCACAGATTTCTAAATGTTCCTTTTCCCCAATCTTAAGGAACTAGAAACTTACAAACAAAGCACTGCTTATAGTATAATCCTCAATATTTAAATCATCTTAATCCACACACATGTGGTCACAACATTTTATAAAACTTGTGGGATTAATCATAACACTAGCTGAGGAGTTCATTATGACTATCAATTTTCTACAAAGGATAGGACAGAATAATGCAATCACTGTATAGTGAATACGACCTCGGGGTACATTAGAAAACTCGTGTACATTAGAAAACCTTATAGTATGTGTATTCTTTCTCTCCAGAATCATTCCTGAAATTGACTTTAAGTAGAAGCACTTGATTACCATTACATGGTAAAATAATTATGCTACTACTGGTAAAAAAAAAAACCCTACCCATTCTCTTATGCTCTTCCTCTACACCCAATTGGATATCTGTCAAAATTCCTGAAATCCAGTAAATATAGGGAAGAATTTATTATGAGGATCATTATTTCCCTTCTCAAACTCTGTATTCAAACCACCGAGGGTCCAGTCTGAAGTAATTTTCTTTCATTTTAAAGCCAACTTATAAAACAAGAATGTAAGCTTAATATAGGGTGTATTTCCACTTATTGCATAGTGTAAAAGTGATAATGTTCAAAACTTAGGGAAACTCTTGGAATGAATGAACTCCTCATTCCCTAAAACTTGTTCACAGATAGGTTTCAAAGTTCAATATGTTCCATGTATCACACAGAAGTTTCACAAATAATTTTCCACGTTAAACAGATTAATTTTTACAGGACTTCTGGAAGCTTAACATACAAGGTGCATTCTGTCTGTCTAGAAAAGCCCGAGATAGGATTATCCAAATATTACCCTTAAAATAGGCATTGTGCTTCCCTATCAGCCCCTACACCACTCCTCTTAAGAAGCCACTCCTATCCCATGACATGAGCTGGCCATGTGACATGCTTTAGCCAATGAAATGTTAAGAGGTAGTGACATACATGGCCTCTTAAAGAACCCAGAATGCCTGACTCCTTCTGCCACAAGACTTGTGCATCCCAGAGAGGCTGTCCTTCAGCTCTGGTCCAGGAATGAAGAGGACATGGAGCAGAGTGGCAACAGATTCATCAGGAATACGAACATGAGTGATAAAGAAACTCTTATTGGTATAAAACACTAAGATTTAGGGACTCTGTTTAATTAAACAAAGCTTTGCCTAAGCTGACTAAAACAGCATTATTTCCCAGATTTACTGAACCCTGGGAACCATTTTGCTAGGTAACATTTTCCAAGATTTATTTCCTAAATTACTCTTGATTTTGAATGGCATATTTTCTACTAGTTAATACTGTACTTATGATGAACATAAATGTATACTAGAAGTATAAAGTGTCAGTTTTCTTAAATTTTATCAGCATTTTCTGTCAGTATCTGTTTACAGTCAATAAAAATACTTTACTGATGTAATCTAATTAACATTCAGAGATCAAAGATCAGATGGCTACTTAAGTCAAGACTGCCATACAATGGCATATTAATGATTTAGTTCTCTGAATAGGTAATATAAAAGGTCCTGCTTTATTTTCTATATATATATTCATATTTAGAAAACTCAGAATATTGCCACAAATTTAATTTTCTTTAAATCTCACTATTAGAATTAGTAATTGAGAACATATTTGAAATTACAGTATAGATATTCAAATTTTCTGTAGTCTATTCTGCTGACCCAGTAAAACCACAGTCAATGGTATCCTGCCATTCATAAATCCAGAATTTGTATTTCTGACTTATTATGCCTTAAAGGATAATACAGAAAGGAGGAGAAATAACTAAATCTCAGTCTTCTCACTGGCAATAAGATTTTGTTGGTGTTTCAATATCCAAGTAAACACACTTACAAGTTAATGGCATTTATTTTTACAATGCAAACAATCCTAGACTGTAACACTCAGAAGAATGGTTCAGAGGCCTTATCACATCATAAAATCATAAAAGCAACATTCAGTCATATATTTACTGAAACAAAAACACACACACAAATTTTCTAGACAGACGTAACAGGCTATCAAAAATACTTAAGAGAAAAAAGATTTAAGTTTACCATGAATCGAAAATTTGAAGAATAAGTGCATGTCCTGAAAATTGCAACTAAGCAATATTTACTATTTTTGTTCATTTTATGTCACATTCCTTGGTCTTATAAATCATCAGTTCACCATAAAGTATTCAAACACCAGTAAATCAATCACACGTTTTTATTCCCAGACTGAGAAAACTCTATGCATTTAAGTAATCATTATTAAAATTAATCCTAAAATATTCCAAAGGAAGCAGTTTTGAATACAACTTATGAACAAAAGGACAGAATTATACTATGTGAGTTTCAAAGTTTGATATAATTTGCCACATGTATATATTTTAAAATCTCAACTTTTTCTTCACTGTGTGGTTTTTCATATTCAAAATAATTTTATGGTACTGCTACACCTGCTTCTATTATTTTTAATAGTCTTTTTTAAGCTCCCATAATGCTTTTTGATACTGATTCACTTTTCATTTAATGCCAAAGGAAATACAAAAAGCTTTGAGGGAACAAACCAATGTAATATTTACTAAGACATGTATTCTCTAGATAACTGGGGACTTCAATAAATTGACTTTTTACCAATAGCCCATTACATTGGAGAAACAAGCCAGGGATTCTGAAATAGTTAATTTTTAAAAATTAATTACTTTAAAGGAAAATTTAACATTCTTGATAATAGAGACTACATGTCACTTTTAAAATACTAATAAAATTGACAAGTAAAATACACAATTATCACACTTCCCTGATCAATACGGAAGGTGAATCTATCAGATGCGAAAAAGTTGAGACCAGCTCTGATACCACATAGCTCTTGACTGCTTCATTGCTTCCAGGTAAGTAAGTAAGATGCACCATGGGGCTGCTCTTACCGGTCAAGTCAAGACTTTCCATTGTGATGCCAATGGAACATCAGAACTTCCAACTTCTGTGATGCAGCAGGATTCTGTGGAGGACCCATAGCAAAGTGATTAAAATGGTGAGTCAGGAAGCCCTTTCCAACTATATTGACACTTAAGTCTCCTTTAGCAAAATCATCCCTAAATAAGATGTATTAACAGCCAACCAATCAAAATCAGGAAAATGATTAAACATCCCTGGACTAACACTACTGAGGAAAAAAAGACCGAAAGTATTTACTGTCAACTTTAATTTAACAAAAAGATGATTACTAAAATTACTCAATGGGAATTCTGAGGCCAAAGTTACAGAGACAAAGAATTACAGGCCATTACTTCTTAGTTTGCTGACTAAATTCAGGTATAGAGTTACAGGTAAATCCTCTGGAAAAACATGGAATTAAAATGACATCCTGACTAAAGTCAAGTTATTTGAAATGACTGGTTCAACCAAACCAGTTAAAGCTTAACCACAATTAAGCTATGGTTCAGATACTTATATTTTATCTTTTAAAGATGAGTGAAGCCCAGATAGTTCTTCTATTAAAGGGTGGGGGAACACATACAAATAGAGAAAAGCTGTTATAAATTACTTTCTAGCTACACATGATGAAATAAAAGAGGATTGAAATCAAGTGTACAAAGTAAACAAAACTTTATATTAAGACTGCAAATATAGACATATACCTAAATTATAATTGCTTGTGAATTTTTTTTATTTTTAATGTTTCCAATTTATTTATTTTTTAATTAGTTTATTTATTTTAATTGGAGGCTAATTACTTTACAATATTGTAGTGGTTTCTGCCATACATTGACATGAATCAGCCATGGGAATACATGTGTTCCCCATCCTGAAACCCCCTCCCACCTCTCTCCCCATCCCATCTCTCAGGGTCATCCCAGTGCTATGGCCCTGAGTGCCCTGTCTCATCCATCAAACTTGGGCTGGCGATCTATTTCACATATAGTACTATACAATAGCAATGTTTCAATGCTATTCTCTCAAATCCTCCCACCCTCACCTTCTCCCACAGAGTCCAAAAGCCTGTGTCTCTTTTGCTGTCTCGCATATAGGGTCATCATTAATACAGACATATATCTAAATTATAATTTTTTTAAATTAAGCTATTTCAGTTTCTATGTGAGACACATTCATTTAGTTTCTCAAGTGCTTCATATGGTAATACTAAATCACACTCAACTAAGAGATAATTTCCTACTCTCTTGTGTATTATGACAATATATTTCTTTACAATCAGCAGGCTACAACATACTTCAGAAACTGGGTATCACTTACTAGCTTACTGCTTGATCAATATTGTTAGTCATTTTATGTGTTAGCTAAAGTGTTTTTTCAGCTACTACAATATGGAAGAACTCGCTCTTATACATTAAATATCAAAAATGTATAATGATTCATTTGAGTAATCCTAACTAGATGTAGATAATTCAGTTGTCACCCAATGCTACAGAAGAAAACAATAACCAGAAAGAATAAAATATTAAATGGTCTTACAAGGCTTCTCACAAGATACTACTCATTTATCCACATTTTTTAGAACAAGGGTATGGATGAAAGAAGAAAGATCTCTGAAGAAAATTAATGGGACACGTGAATACTTTCAAATTAAATGCTTATGTTGCTACAAAAGAAGCATACAATTCCAAAAACTGATTAAATAAATGGTATAAAAGTCTCTCCTTAGAAACACAAGCTGGAATCAAGATTGCTGGGAGAAATATCAATAACCTCAGATATGCAGATGACACCACCCTTATGGCAGAAAGTGAAGAGGAACTAAAAAGCCTCTTGATGAAAGTGAAAGTGGAGAGTGAAAAAGTTGGCTTAAAGCTCAACATTCAGAAAACAAAGATCATGGCACCTGGTCCCATCACTTGATGGGAAATAGATGGGGAAACAGTGGAAACAGTGTCAGACTTTATTTTTTGGGCTCCAAAATCACTGCAGATAGTGACTGCAGCCATGAAATTAAAAGACGCTTACTCCTTGGAAGGGAAGTTATGACCAACCTAGACAGCATATTCAAAAGCAGAGACATTACTTTGCCAACAAAGGTTCGTCTAGTCAAGGCTATGGTTTTTCCTGTGGTCATGTATGGATGTGAGAGTTGGACTGTGAAGAAGGCTGAGCACCGAAGAATTGATGCTTTTGAACTGTGGTGTTGAAGAAGACTCTTGAGAGTCCCTTGGACTACAAGGAGATCCAACCAGTCCATTCTGAAGGAGATCAGCCCTGGGATTTCTTTGGAAGGAATGATGTTGAAGCTGAAACTCCAGTATTTTGGCTACCTCATGCAAAGAGTTGACTCATTGGAAAAGACTCTGATGGTGGGAGGGATTGCGGGCAGGAGGAGAAGGGGATGACAGAGGATGAGATGGCTGGATGGCATCACTGACTCGATGGATGTGAGTCTGGGTGAACTCCGGGAGTTGGTGATGGACAGGGAGGCCTGGTGTGCTGAGATTCATGGGGTCGCAGAGAGTCAGACACAACTGAGCGACTGAACTGAACTGAACTGAGACAGCTAACATTAAAACTGCTGTTTTAAGAAAATGACATACACTATCTCATATATTTATGTCCATGCTTTTTCTTCATATAAATTTATAAAAGCAACTATCAAGAACCATTAAAAGAAAAATTATGAAATAGGTAAAAATCATGAATATAAATAACTATCAAGTAAATAAACTGGTATAAACTTTAAAAAAATGAATTTAATTTATACTGCCACAGTTGGGAGAGATGACACCACTCTTATGGCAGAAAGCGAAGAACTAAAGAGCCTCTTGATGAAAGTGAAAGAGGAGAGTGAAAAAGCTGACTTAAAACTCAACATTCAAAAAAACTAAGATCATGGCATCCAGCCCCATCACTTCATGGCAAATAGATGGGCAAACAATGGAAACAGTGACAGACTTTATTTTCTTGGGCTCCAAAATCACTGCAGTTGGTAATTAAAAGACGCTTGCTCCTTAGAAAAAAACCTATGACAGACTTAGGCAGCACATTAAAAAGCAGAGACATCACTTTGCTGACAAAGGTTCATATAGTCAAAGCTATGGTTTTTCTAGTAGTCATGAACGGACGTGAGAGTTGGACCATAAAGAAAGCTGAGCGCTGAAGAATTGATGCTTTTGAACTGTGGCATTGGAGAAGATTCTTGAGAGTGAGTCCCTTGGACTGCACAGAGATCAAACCAGTCAATCCTAAAGGAAAATCAATCCTGAATATTCATTGGAAGGACTGAGGCTTAAGCTGAAGCTCCAATACTTTAGCCACCTGATGCGAAGAACTGACTCCTTAGAAAAGACCCTGATGCTGGGAAAGATTGAAGCTGAAAGAAGAAGGGGACGACAGAGGATGAATGGTTGGATGGCATCACCGACTCAATGGACATGTGTTTGAGTGAGCTCCGGGAGTTAGTGACGGACAGGGAAACCTGGCGTGCAGCAGTCCTGGAGTTGCAGAGTCGGACATGGCTGAGCAACTGAACTGATACTGCCACAACTGGGAGAGAAGGGTCCAAAATTAACTTTGATAGTGTGGGTTTAATTCTTGGCGTGCTACAGTCCATGGGGTCCCAAAGACTGGGACACGACTCAGCAACTGAACAACAACAAATTTTTATTTTAGTTTGGAGATTTGCTTACCTTTTAGTTTAAGAAGTGAGTGCAGGCTATCTGAGAAATAAAGTATGTTCTATCCTATGTACAGAAAGATGTTCTGTTAGGAGCTCAAAAACAAACTATCACTAATCTTAAGGTACATTTACTGATTTGTTTCTATAATCAAATATATACCCCCCAAATAGAACAAATCTATACTTTGCTTTGATTATTGTTCAATAATTTATCACATGGGATGTAAATATCTATGGATAAAGTAGGCAGGGAGAGGAAGGAGGTTGATTATGCTGTAACCAATAAGGATTTTAAAACTCAGGATAAAAAAGAAATCATGCTGGACTTAACTAACTTAGGACAGGGCAGCCAAAGAATCAGCCAGGGAATAAGCCACAGAACAGAGGTCAATTCCAAAGCTGAAGATCCTGCCTGAGACAGACTCTCTTTGAGTTCTGAGCCACACTGAGAGACTCCAGATTTTATCTGGCTATTACAAATGCCCACACGGTAACTTCAGAAAAGCAGTTTCAGCACAAGCTGTTCTGTCTGCATTTAAGTTACAAGGCGACTTCATAAAATGTTCTGATTTGATGGAAATGGGCAGCTGTGTGAGGTGTCAGAAGGACAGGTGGGCAAGAAGGGGAAATGTCTAAGGGGGTGAATACAATCCCGCAGAATGGTGACTTGTGTGTGTATGCCCTTAGACCAAAGGCAGGGGAGGTTTTCAACTGAGCCACCCATGCCTGTCTATGTTCTCTGGGTCACACGGTGCTTCCTCTCAGCCCTCCCTTCCACCCAAACAGGGCCTTGGATTCCCAACTCCCAAGGACTTCAGTCCCACTAGCTCATTAAGAACCTGCTCCTTTCCCAAGGCCCATTTCCCACCCATGAAACTGCCTCCCACAGGATGAACATGAAGCCAGGCCTGAACTGCCACAGCTCAGAATTCCCTGAGAAACTATCATGGCAGGTGGGAGTGCTAACTTTAAATTATCTATTGTTCACCTCTTAGCCACAAATAGGACATCTAACTTGGCATCTGCAAAACCCTTCATAAAGACCTGGCCTAAGCAACCATTGAAATATCCCAAAGCAACTGGCTTCTTGATGGTTTACACATTGCCCCTTGGGGTACTATGTTTTGAAAGCTTATTATACTAAAAAAAATGAGATGCCACTTTTTACAATGTGATAGGCTCCCTCATTAGTGTTAATGTCCAATGTAATATTCAAGGCATATCATGGCAAAATCCCGTTCTAGGCCAACATTGTATGTTTTGCACCCTGATGTCACTACAACCTAGTCAGTGCAGAAGAGAATCCAGGCAACCATGCTGCCCACTTACATGGAAGAATATTTAATCCCCATGAATGACTGCTTTTCTGATGTTTTCATCAATTCTCTAGGTAATAGATTAAGCTTTAACTAACTCATTTTCATACATAACCCTAATTCAATCAAGCTCAATAAAAGTCATTCTGAACTGCAATTATTTGCTAAGGAACAATTTCAAATGAAAAAAAAAAAACAAAGCAAAACAAAAACTTGCTGGGCATGATACAATGCATGGTACAGACTGCCTCTCAATTTATGGAGCCAGAAACAACAACAAAATTAGCCAAACGGTTAGAGAAGGAAATAATATTTTTCCTCATCTTCCTGAAAATAGAATATTCATGCTTTTACACTGGAAGAAAAGCAAAATGGAGACCCAAGAAAGCAGATTTTAAATTATTATTTTCAATTATGTTTGTGTTCTGAAAGAGGCTGCATGTCTAATCTAAGACTCAGTATGACCTCTGAAAGTCAGAACTAGTCCAGGTCACAAATAACAGTCTTAACATCCGCTCTTTCACTCAGTCTTCTACCGGCTTTCTCCATTTGCCCAATAATATGTACTCCAATCTCCACTTTACAAAGTAGGTGTTCTCTGCAAGATTTTTCTATCTTGAAGCTACTTCCTCAATTCACCGTTTTATAAACTATATGTTTACAAGTAAAATGTAAATGTTGTTTATAAATAAAAGCTAAATACAAATGCCAAGCTCTTACTTCTATGTAAATGTATCATATTTGTAGTCCAAAAAAAACTCATTAACTAAAGCTTTCCCAGCCTTGTGTGTACATAAGCCCCCTACTCACCCCCAAAGTATTTAATGTTCTTTTCATCTCCTCAGTAGTAGTACCAGGCACACTGCAAAATAATATAGTACTGAAATGCATACCGGCTGTTATGCAATTTTGGTCAATCAATTCCACACCTCAGGTCACTGTGATATAGCAGAGGACAAAGGATGTTTTTTTCTAAAAATGATAAGCTCCGGTTAAATCATTTGCTGAAATAAATTACCTTTATGCAGACAAAGATAAATGCTTGGAAATATATAATACATATGCTTGTTTTAAAAAAGAGTTGTCTTTTTTCATAATTCTTATTGTCACTGTCTTCATTTTATTATTTTATTTCATTAAGGTATGAAAAAAGGCAACACTTTTGTTAAAATCACCCACCTTGCCTGTCTTTACAGCTGAAGCTTATTTCATAGGCATTCCTGCTCAGGCACCAATCCTTAACAGAAATTACAAGTGTCAGCTACACTGAAAATGGAAATTTCTAAAAAGAAAATGCAAATCTGAAGTATCTTTGTTATCACCTTCCCATCCCCACTCTTGCATTTCCTCATGACCCAGAGTCTTTCACAGTTAACAAATCTTAAACATAGTTAAAAAAAAAAAAAAAGCAAAACAAGCCTTAAGAGTTCACTAGATAGTAACAGTAAAGCAAAGTAACTATTAATACAAGTCATTATCATCTGTCCATCTGCTTGAAATTCCCAAAAAAGTGTAGAAAAACACCAGCAGGCAGAGATAGAAAACTCTAGCATTCATTGTTAGACCTCCTAAAATAACACGATGAAAGATCTGGAAATCCTCTCCCCTTCAGTAGTCACTATTGACCAGTTATAAAACTATGCTTTAAAAACTGCCTTCCACCTATCCACATGCCAAGAGTACAAAGATGCCAATGAGATTGCTGTTTTCTGGAAGCTAATGATCCAGACAGGTAATCACACTCACTCACACACACACACACACACACACACACACACACAGTTACACACACACACACACACACACATAGTTACATACACACACACACACAGAGTTACACAGTAACAGAAAGAAATGTGTAATGTCAAAATGTTAAGCAGAGAATTTCCCCAAAGTTAGATTGCACATGGAAATCTTTATAAAGGAAATCTTTACATAGGAAATGAAGAGGATGGAGAAGGGTGTCATGGGCACAGGCCCAGACAGGGCCCAAGTTCATTATGCAGGAAGGGGAAGGAGGCAGATCTGGGCTCACATCAGACAGTGGAACATGAAATGTAGGCAAATGAGAGTAATGCAACTTGCTCTTCTTTTTTTCTCTCTCCATAGTCTCATAAACAGCAGAGCACAGTTAGCAGCATGCCGTTCTGCAAAGCATACTGGCCTTAGGGCCAAACCTGTATCCCTCATTCACTTACTCCCCTGCCACTGTGAGCCAATTCCTGAGATTCTGAGCCTCTACTCCTCAAGGACAGAAGGATAACAATTCCTACACCTCAACAGGTTGCCTTAAATTATTAGAAGATGTTATAAATACAAAGGGTTTGGTACATAGGAAGTGCTCAATAAATGTTAGTGAGCACACTAGAGTTAAAAACTAGGTGGGAGAAAAGCAATAAAAAAAGTAACATTGTGAATATGCTGAAGTTTGCTTTGAATATTCTCAGTATTTGAATACTAAGTAAATTGCTGCTGCTGCTGCTGCTGCTGCTAAGTCGCTTCATTGCGTCCGACTCTGTGTGACCCCATAGATGGCAGCCCACCAGGCTACACCATCCCTGGGATTCTCTAGGCAAGAACAGTGTTTCAAAAAGGTAGATTTTGTTTTTATTTAGGTAGTTTTAACATGTTTAATTTTGACAGTCTGAACAACCACTTTTTACTCCTACCAATTTCAAGCTACATTAACTGATTTGATAATGTGGACATTTTATTTTAATGTTCCTTTGCCATTAAGACTTGTTTCAGGGACCATGGTGCACCTATGAATTTCTGCAGTTTCCATAAGTAGAGGTGGAAAATGAGCTGGTATTAGTCTAGTCAGATGGCTTGGCAAGGAGGCCCTGAATGCCTCTTTTATACTCTTGTGAACTATGTAAATGTGCCTTTGACCTTCTCAGGCAGGGGAAATTGCACATTTAAGGCAGAAAGAGTTTCACTTCCAGGAAGAGTATAAAAACGTGCTTGCCAGCAGCTATATGAGGCACACTGACAGGGAAACCCCAGGTACTTTGGGAAGATTCATTAGCTCTATCAAGTCACTAAGCTGGAAAATAAAAGGTTAAGATAATCCCAGCCCTGTGGGATATCGCATATCCACATTACTGTGGCTTGGTCCAAGTAAACCTTGGCCTACACACCTGAGGAAGTAGCCTGTATCTTCAAGGAGGGGTTCTGTGAATTAAACTCCCTGGAGGAATCTCAGGACTACCTTGTCCTTTGAGGTAAGAAAGGATTCCTTTAATCAGCATTCACAATAGACAGAAAATCATACTCTTAACTTAGTCCAAAGTCAGTTGATAAAAAAAGGAAGTGAGTTGTGAGCAATTTATATCATTTTAAATGGAAACAATCAAAAAACATTCTGTTCCAAGAAGTAAAGGACACTGATCTTTCCCTTTTTGCCTGTATTACTTAAATTGCACAAAGACAATTTAAAGAAAACTAACGTACAATTCTGTCATTTAAAAATCACATCTCTATTAATAACATTATGTTATTAAAAAACCATACTATCCAAAAAGAGTTCTTGTCCCTTTCAGGTGTGCCTAAAGGATATCTAGCAAGTAGTTTTGAAGCAGAAAGACTCTAGTTCCAGATATGTTGATTCCAAGAACATTTCTGATCAGTCAGTCAGTCAGTTCAGTTGGCTCAGTTATGTTTGACTCTGTGACCCCATGGACTGCAGGATGCCAGGCCTCCCTGTCCACCATCAACTCCCGGAGTTTACTCACTCACGTCCATTGAGCCGGTGATGCCATCCAACCATCTCATCCTCTGTCATCCCCTTCTCCTCCCATCTTCCATTTTTCCCAGCATTAGCGTCTTTTCCAATGAGTCAGTTCTTCGCCTCAGGTGGACAAAGTATTGGAGTTTCAGCTTCAGCATCAGTCCTTTCAATGAATATATGCAGGACTTATTTCCTTTAGGATGGACTGGTTGGATCTCCTTACTGTTGGACTGGTTGAATCTCCTTGCTGCCCAAGGGACTCTCAAGAGTCTTCTCCAACACCACACTTCAAAAGCATCAATTCTTTGGCCTTCAGCTTTCTTTGTAGTCCAGCTCTCATACCCATACATGACCACTGGAAAAACAATAGCTTTGACTAGATGGACCTCTATTGGCAAAGTGATGTCTCTGCTTTTTAATATGCTGTCTATGTTCGTCATAACTTTTCTTCCAAGGAGCAAGTGTCTTTTAATTTCATAGCTGCAGTCACCAAATGTAGTGATTTTGGAGCCCAAAAAAATAAAGTCTGTCACTGTTTCCACTGTTTCCCCATCGATTTGCCATGAAGTGATGGGGCCAGATGCCATGATCTTCATTTTCTGAATGTTGAGTTTCAAGCCAACTTTTTCACTCTCCTCTTTCACCTTCAAGAGGTTCTTTAGTTCTTCTTCACTTTCTGCCATAAAAGGGTGGTGTCATCTGCACATCTGAGGTTACTGATATTTCTCCTGGCAATCTTGATTCCAGTTTTTGCTTCATCCATTCCAACATTTCTCATGATGTACTCTGCATGTAAGTTAAATAAGCAGGGTGACAATATACAGCCTTGACATACTCCTTTCCCAATTTGGAACTAGTCTGTTGTTCCATGTGCAATTCTCACTGTTGCTTCTTGACCTGAGTACAGATTTCTCAGGAGGCAGGTCAGGTGGTCTGGTATTCCCATCTCTTTCAGAATTTTCCACAGTTTATTGTGATACACATAGTCAAAGGCTTTGGTGTAGTCACAAGGCAGAAATAGATGTTTTTCTGGAACTCTCTCACTTTTTCATGATCCAACAGATGTTGGCAATTTGATCTCTGGTTCCTCTGCCTTTTCTAAAACCAGCTGGAACATCGGAAGTTCACAGTTTATGTTCTGTTGAAGCCTGGCCTGGAGAATTTTGAGCATTACTTTATTAGCATGTGAGATGAATGCAAATTGTGTGGCAGTTTGAGCATTCTTTGGCATTGCCTTTCTTTGGGATTGGAATGAAAATGGACCTTTTCCAGTCCTGTGGCCACTGCTGAGTCTTCCAAATTTGCTGGCATATTGAGTGCAGCACTTTCACAGCATCATCTTTCAGGATTTGAAAGAGCTCAACTGGAATTCCATCACCTCCACTAGCTTTGTTCATAATGATGGTTCCTAAGACCCACCTGACTTCACATTCCAGGATGTCTGGCTCTAGGTGAGTGATCACACCATCGTGATTATCTGGGTCGTAAAGATCCTTTTTGTACAGTTCTTCTGTGTATTCTTGCCACCTCTGCTTAGTATTTTCTACTTCTGTCAGGTCCATGCCATTTCTGTCCTTTATTGTGCCCATCTTTGCATGAAATGTTCCCTTGGTATCTCTAATTTTCTTGAAGAGATCTCTACTCTCTTCCATTCTACTGTATTCCTCTATTCCTTTGCATTGATCACTGAGGAAGGCTTTCTCATCTCTTCTTGCTATTCTTTGGAACTATGCATTCAAATGGGTGTATCTTTCCTTTTCTCCTTTGCCTTTTGCATCTCTTCTTTTCAGAGCTATTTGTAAGGTTCCTCAGATAACCATTTTGCCTTTCTTTTTCTTGGGGATGGTCTTGATCACTGCCTCCTGTCCAACGTCATGGACCTCTGTCCATAGTTGTTCAGGCACTCTAACAGATCTAATCCCTTGAATCTATTTGTCACTTCCACTGTATAATCATAAGGGATTTGATTTAGGTCATCCTGATATGATGACACAAAGGAATCTGTTCAAAAACAGTGAAGTGTTACTACACTCCCTTTCGAAGTTATTTATTCACAAAGCAGTTACTCCTAGAACTGCTGCTGCTACTGCTGCTAAGTTGCTTCAGTCGTGTCCAAGTCTGTGCGACCCCATAGACAGCAGCCCACCAGGCTTCCCCGTCCCTGGGATTCTCCAGGCAAGAACACTGGAGTGGGTTGCCAGTTCCTTCTCCAATGCATGAAAGTGAAAAGTGAAAGTGAAGTCGCTCAGTCGTGTCCGACTCTAGCAACTCCATGGACTTCAGCCTGCCAGGCTCCTCTGTCCATGGGATTTTCAAGGCAAAAGTACTGGAGTGGGGTGCCATGAACAAATAATACTATATAATAATTAGCTACGTTAAACCAGAAAGAGCCAAGAAACTGCCCTTAGAGGAAAACAGAGAAGTCAATTACAACCTTTCCACAGCTGAAACCAAGAGGTTAAGTGACTGGACAGAAGGCATTCAACTAGTGTGTGGCCAAGCTGGACAACACTCTGTGATTCCACACTGCTTGCTGCCCCTGTAGGATATGATGTTAGCCCTGACTCGAGACCCCATTCCATCGTGGAATCCCAGAAAGCTGAAGGGAGTCAGTCTTCACTCAGTTAAACCACACAGCAAGCTAGACGCAGAGCTAGCCAGAACCAAGGGCTCCTGCTATTGGTCCGTGCACTGTCCCTGGGCACAATGCTCCCTTCTGAGCTGTCGTCAGTCAGTTTGATCTGAAGGCAGGTGGCTCCAGATCAGATGATGTTAGATCCCTACTCTTCCTCTGTTCTTCCACTGTAGCAACATTTCAGGGCTGTCAGAGAAGGCTTCTTGGCTCCAGAACACTTTCCCCTTTCTAGTCTGAACACATCTTCTAGTTGCAAAAGTAAGCACACAAAAAATTTGTGTTTCTAAATACTCTTATAAATACCTAGGAGTGGGCTTCCCTGGTGGTAAAGTGGTTAAGAATCCAACCGCCAATGCAGCAACACAGGTTCAATCTCTGCCCTGGGAAGGTGCCACAGGCCACATGTGTTCCACAACTATTGAGCCTGTGCTCTAGAGCCCCAGAGTCACAGCTACTGAAGCCCGCGTGCATAGAGCCTGTGCTCTGTAACAAGAGAAGCCACCACGATAAGAAGCCCATGCTCCCAGCAACTAGAGAAAAGTCCACGCAGCAATGCAGACCCTGCACAAAAATAAATAAATCTTAAAAAAAATTTTTAATTTAAAAAATATATACCTTGGAGTAAAAAGTTAATGTTTGTTTATGTGGGGGGAGGGGGAGCATATAGAAACTCTGTACTCTCCAAGCAGTTTTGCTGTGAACCCAAAACTTCCCTAAAAAGTAAAGTTTATTATTTTTTTAAAGCTGTCAATTTACTTCATTCTAACAATTTTAAAATTATATGCACACTAGTGAACGACAAGGAGAAGGCCCTGGCACCCCAATCCAGTACTCTTGCCTGGAAACTCCCATGGATGGAGGAGCCTGGTAGGCTGCAGTCCATGGGGTCGCTAAGAGTCGGACACGACTGAGCGACTTCACTTCCCCTTTTCCCTTTCATGTATTGGAGAAGGAACTGGCAATGCACTCCAGTGATCTTGCCTGGAGAGTCCCAGGGACGGGGCAGCCTGGTGGGCTGCCGTCTATGGGGTCGCACAGACCTGGACACGACTGAAGTGACTTAGCAGCTTAGCAGTGAACGACAGGCCAATAGCAGTTAAGAATTTATGAACAGTAATTCTCCCTTTAAATGCTCACGTCCACCAGAAACACCTACTAACAATTAAATTTATGTCCTCCATTAAACCTAACCCCATGCCCTACAACATCAACCTCTGTACAGTATACGTGCTTCACTGATCACTAATCCTCATTAAATGTCTCTGCTCCTACAGCAGTCATTTCAAGTAATGTGCAATATTTGGGCTCAAACTAAGCCAATTCAAAAATCAAAAAAAATTCAAAGGAAATATTCTCCTAGTACTCCCATTGATTTGACAGAAAAAAGATTTATCCTTTGTGGCTAATTCCAGCATAATAGTGACCCTCAGAACTCAGTGTTATACAACCACAGAGGCCACTAATCACACAGGTCTCAAGGTGAATGGTGACATGTATATATGCCTTGCAAACATCTGTACTAGTCATGGCTCTGAACCCTACTAGTAAGTATTTTGAAATTTTAGCTTTTTTTTTTTTTATAATTAATAAAGTCAGATTTTGTCATTTCAAGTTAAAAAGCAAATTCCCTGTAGACGCCTTACTTAAACGGGAGAATAATCAGCCACAGAAGTGTGTTTTTCTATACTGGCTCTTCTTAAGCAGAAATTACAGACATACATGTTTTTGCCTGCAAGGTATAAGTGTATCTCCCATTTTCTGGAAACAGAACATTGACTTTTAGGAAAATACTCCACTTTCTCAAGGTCCATGCCTGGAGTGGGACTGACCTAATTCTTCTCAAGCTACAGGGATAGACGTATAACCCAGGCTTGGCCCATCAGCTTATTTCATTTTCTGGAATGAGAAACGGGTGTGAAACCTGGATCAGGACACAGCACGCAAAATAACAGGTATGTGCAGGTACATTATTACTACTGTCTGAAATGAGAGGAGAAAAGAAAGTACGATGGCTTGCACTTCTGTTTTCATAAGAGGAAAAGAACATAGAAGTAGTGGACCACACATAAACCTCCTGAAAAAGAAAATGAAAGGGAGTAATGATATACTTTACTTTATTTGAAATCCTAATTTCAATCAATTTATTTTAAAAATCTGGCACATCATAACATTCAGTAAGTCAAGATGTTTAAATTTTCAATCTGTACTTCTATAGCACCAATTTTCCTTCAGTTTATATTTCCTATAAAGAGAAGTTTCAAGTTTCAACAAAAACACTGAAAAACTAGATAATGTGACTTCTAAAACCAATTCTAAGGGCATTTCGATTATGTATGCCATTATACTTAAGTGGATATTGGCACACAATTCATTCTCCATACCTGAAATTATTTTTATCCTCATATTTAGGAAAAAGAAAAAAAACATGGAATAGTTAGGAATAGAGTGATTTGCTTTAGTGAGTTACCATACTTTTTTCTGGAAAAAATAACCAATTTTTAAAGAACAAAAGTAAAATATAATGACACGAAAGCTATTCTGAATATAATTTTTAAATCTGTTCTGTCTATGATTCTGCTTTATTATTTTATTTTTTAGATTCTACATATAAGCAAAATCATACAGTATTTGTCTCTGACCTATTTCACTTAGCATAATACCCTATAGGTATCCATGTTGTAATGAATGACAAATTAAATGAATGAATTTCACATTGGTTTTTAGGGATACGTAGCATTCCAGTGTATGCACGCATGGTGGTGGGGGGAGGGTGTTGAGATCTCTTCTTCATATATTCATCCACTGATGGACATATAAGTTGTTTCATACCTTGGCTACTGTACACAATGCTGCAATGAATGCAGAGGTGCATATATCTCTTTGAATTAGTGTTTTTGTATCCAGATAAATATCTAGAAGTAGAATAACTGGATCATATGACGGTTCTGTTCTTAATTTTTAAAGGAAATCCCTATGCGGTTTTCCAAGTGGTTGCACCAATTTATATTCCTACCAACAGCATGTAAGGGTTCCTTTTCTTCACATTCTCTCCAACACTTATTATTGCTTATTTTTTTGATAATAACCTAAATACAAAATTTAAAAAGAACCTTCTCTGCAAAATAAGTTACTTTTATGAAATGGCAGCCCACTCCAGTACTATTGCCTGGAAAATCCCATGGATAGAGGAGCCTGGTAGGCTACAGTCGGTGGGATCGCAAAGAGTCAGACACAACTGAGCGACTCCACTTTCTTTCTTTATAGATAGAAATAGTCACAAAAAACAGAGAGTTGGGTATCACACAGTATATTAGAAATTATTTTCTTCGTAAATCCTTCATATAATTTTTACTTGACTCATACCATTCATAAATATATGCAATGTGTTCACATACGAGCAAATATATACATATGACCAAATCTCAACTCCCAAGTGCTGAATTCTACTGCAAGTCACATTCCAGAAGGTACTTGCTATAATTTAAAAGCAATAACACAAGCACTTGTTTCCTACTTTGGAGTAAGATGGAAACAAAGAAAGAAATATCATTTAAATGTAAATTAAGATCTAGGATATACTTCCAAACATGCTATACCAAGGAGGCTTTTATAGTATTCTGTAAATGTCAAACTCTGCTTCAACAACACAATTAAAACTGAACTTCAATTACTCTACTTGGGGTAACAGTGCCTGGAAGAAGAGTAATTACATCTTCTGGAATGTGGTTCACAGTCTTCAATGAATCTAGTCACCATCAAGGGCTTCATATAAGGAATTTCTGAGAATCCTCAAAATATAGTCTAAGATACAGACTTGAATAGAAGTCTATTTATCTACAATGAAATCTGCAATACAATTCAACACTGTAGCTAACAAGACAGTCTTAAATAATCAATAGTTTCCCTCTGTCCCATACTCCACTCCCATTCTCCTTTCTCCCTTCATTTTACTGACATTTTTTTCTTCCAGTTTTACTGAAATATAATCGAGACATGGCACTGTATAAGTTTAAGGTGTACAGCACAATGGTTTGCCTTACATACATCATGAAATGATTACCACAATCAGTTTAAGGAACATCCATCATCTCACACAGATACGAAATAGAAGTAGAAAAAAACTTTTTCTTGAGAATTCTTAATATTTGTTCTGTTAACTTCCATATGTAACATAAAGCAGTGTTAATTATATTTAGTATATTGTACACTATATCCCTAGCACTAACTTACCTTACAGTGGGGAACTTGTACCTTTTGACTACTTTCCTCCAATCCCTCCTCCTCCCACCTGTGGTAACCACAAATCTGATTTTGTTTCCTATGAGTTTGTTTCTTCGTTTTGAAGTACATAATTGACCTATACTACGTTATGTCTACTCATTTCAAAATAATCACTATGCCAAGTCAAGTTACTAAATATCCCCATGCAGGGATATTAGTTACTGACTATACTCCCCATTCTGTACATTTCATAACGCATGACTCATTTATTTTGCAACTGAAAGTTTGTACTCCTCATCTCCCTCACCGATTTCATGCCTCTCCTCAACCCCCTTCCCTCTGGCAACCACCTCCTTGTTCTCTGTACCTGTAACTCTGTTTCTGTTTTGTTATGTTCATTTATTTATTTTTTAGATTCCACATATAAGTAAAATCACATGATATTTGTCTTTCTCTGTCTGACATATTTCACTTAGCATAATACCCTCTTGGTCCATCCATGTTACTGCAAATGTCAGGATTTCATTCCTTTTTATGACTAATACTCCACTCAGCTACTCTTATGTTTTTAGACTGGAGTATACAGTCCATTTGTGTTTAATGTAGTTATTAATAAGTGTACTTACTGTCATTTCATTAACTGTTTTGGGATTGTTTTTGTAGTTGTTTTTGTTCCTTTCTTCTTTTGCTCTTTTCTCTTGTGATGTGACTAACTTTAGGATCATGTTTGGACTTTTTTTTTTGGTATGTGTATCTAGATTTTTGGTTTGTGATTACCATGAGATTTATGTATAGCATTCTATCTATATTTGTGATTAAGTTGCTGATTTCTTAAGTTCATATATGTTTTCATTGCATTTTCACTGCCCCCCCCACAATGTTTACTGTTTCTTACACACTTCACATTTCCTGTTTTTGTATGCCTTAACTAAGTACTGTAGATACACATGAGTTTACTCCTTTTGCTGTTTAATCTTCTAAACTAGCTTTGTACATGGTTGATTTACTACCTTTACCCTATACTTGCTTTACCAACGAGATTTTTCCTTGTAATCTGCATGTTTCTGGTTGCGGCCATTTCTTTTATGATAACAGAAGTCCCTTTAACATTTCTTGTATAGCTGGTTTGGTGGTGCTGAACTCCGTTGGCTCTTGCTTATCTGTAAAACTTGATCTCTTGATCAAATCTAAATAAAAGCCTTGCCGGGTAAAGTATCCTTGGTTGGAGGTTTTTCCCTTTCATTACTTTACTTAAATATATTGTTTCACTCCCTTATGGCCGGCAGAGTTTCTGCTGAAAAATCAGGTGACAGTCTTATGGAAGCTCCTTTGTATGAACCTGTTGCTTTTCTCTTGCAGCTTTTAATATTCTCTCTTTAATTTTTGCTATCTTAATTGCTGTGTATCTTGGTGTGATCCTCTTTGGCTGGTCTTGTTTGGGACTCTCTGTGCTTTCTGGACCTGGATACCTGTTCCTTTCCCAGGTTACGGAAGTTTTCAGTTATTATATCTACAAATACACCCCGTTCTCTCTCCTCCTTCAGGGACCCCTATAACGTGAATGTTAGTATGCTCCTTGTCCCAGTGGTCTCTTTAAACTATCCTCATTTCTTTTCATTCTTTTTCTGATCAGCTTCAGTGATTTCCACTACTGTATCTTCCAACTCACTCATCTGTTTCTATCATTTAGTCTACTGTTGATACCATCTAGTTTATTTTTCATTTCTAGATTCTTCCTGTTTGGTGGTTCTTTATATATTCTCTTTTTTAAACACCTCTAACTTCTCTCTCTACACAGCCATTCTTCTCCCTAGTTCTTTGATCATCCCTATGATCACTACCCTGAACTCTTTCTTGAATAGACTGCCTGTCTGTACTTCACCTGGTCCTTCTTCTGGGGCTTTAGCTTTTTCCTTTGTTTTGAACATATTCCTCTGTCACCTCATTTTGGCCTAATATGCTATTTTCATTTCTATGTATTTAGTAAGCTGATTTATATTTCCTGATCTCGGAGAAGCAGTTTTTTATAGTAGACACCCTATGTGTTGCAGCAGCACATTCCCCTCCGGTCACCAGAGGTATATGCTCTAGGGGTACCCCCTAAGTGGGCTGCAGGGTCCTTCCCTTCTGATTGTGTGACTATGTGGGCAGTCTGGTAGGTATGGCTGGCCCCAGCTAACTTGGCTGCCAAGATTTGCCTTATTTAGAGGATGCCAGTCATTGGTGGGCAGGGCCAGGTCTCAGGGAGTTCCCAGGGTTACTGCTGGTCCACTGGTGGGCAGAGCCAGGTTCCAGGGTGGGTGACTGGAGGGTCAGGAGACATAGATGTAGTGTTGCTTGCTGGTGGGCAAGGCTGGTTCCTGACACTTTTGGCTATGGGGTCCAGGGTTTCCCAAAGCTGGTGCAAGCCCACCAGTAACCGAGGCAAGATCCCAGTGAGGCTGACTGAGGGGTCCAGGGTATCTCAGAGCTAATAGCTTGCTCGTGTACAGGACTGGGGCTGGGAGGTCCATGGCTGGTGCTAACTTACTGGCGGATGGGGGCTGTGGTGATCATGGGGTTGGTGCCCATCCACTGGTGGGGGAGACTGGTCCTGAGCTACTGCTGGCCCACTCGTGGGAAGAGGCAGGCCTGTGGGTCTCTGGCTGCAAGGCCCTGGAGGTTGCGGAGCTAGTACTGGCCCACTGATAGGTAGGGCTGAAATTCAGGGATCCCAGGGGTTACTGCCTGCCCATTGGTGGGTGAGGGTGGTCCCTGCATTAGTGCTAGCCCTGCCATGGGCTCAAGGGTTTTAAGGTAGCTATGCTGGTGTTGCTGGTGTTCAGTTGCTCAGTCATGTTCGACTCTTAAGACTCCACAGACTGCAGCACACCAGGCTTCCCTGTCCTTCACTATCTACCAGAGTTTGCTCAAACTCATGTCCATTGAGTCAATGATACGGTCCAACCATCTCAACCTCTGGCACCTCCTTCTCCTCCTGCCCTGAATCTTTCCCAGTGTCAGGATCTTTTTCAACGAGTTGGCTCTTCCCATCAGGTGACCAAAATATTGGAGCTTCAGCCTCAGTCCTTCCAATGAATATTCAAGAATGATTTCTTTTAGGATTGACTGGTTTGATCGCCTTGCTGTCCAAGGGACTCTCAAGAATCTTCTCCAGCATCACAGTTCAAAAGCATCAATTCTTCAGTGCTCAAACTTCTTTATGGTTCAACTCTCATATCTGTACACGGCTACTGGAAAAACCATAGCTTTGACTATCCCGATCTTTATTGGCAAAGTGATGCCTCTGCTGTTCAATATGTTATTTAGGTTTGTCATAGCTTTTCTTCCAAGGAGCAATATGTTCCTGTTTAACTAGTACCTTGCCCTGAGATGTCTGAGAACTGGAGCCTGGAGCAGGCTGGTGAGAGGGCTGGTGCCAGTGCTAATAAACCAGAGAAAAAGATTCCAAAATAGTGCTTCCCAGATCCAATATCCTTGTAGTACAAGGAGGTCCCCAAAATGGCTGCTGCCAGTGTCTATGTCCCAGGGTAAGTTCTAGTTCCCTCCTGCCTCTCTGGGATGCAGTCTGTGATCAGCAAGTGAGAATGACCCAGACTCCTTTTGAATTACCACTTCTGCCCTGGGATTTTGGAGTATGTGAGATTTTATGTGCACGCTTTAAGAGTGGAATCTGTGTTTCTACAGCCCACTGGGTCTGCCGAAAGTAAGCCCTACTTGGCCTTCAAAGCCAGTGTTCTGGGAGTGTTGTCTTCCTGGCTGGGGATCCTGATGTGGGGCTTGAACCCCTGGTTCCTCGGGAAGAAGCTCTGCAATCGGAATTATCTTTCTGTTTGCAAGTCACCCCTACCTCCTACCCCAGGGACATGGGTCTTGAATATTGCATCTTAGCCCATCCTGTCTCATTATGGTTCCTTCTTTATATCTCTAGTTGTAGAAGATCTTCTCTTCTAGTCTTCCAATCTTTCTCATCAACAGTTGCTCTGCAGATAGCTGTAATCTTAGTGTGCCCATAGGAGAAGGTAAGCTCATGGTCTTCCTCGTCTGTCATATGCCACTCCTCCAAAGCCATCACTTTAATGCACTTACTATTTTGAATACATGTTAATTTTGCACAGAACTGAGAATGGTACACCAGATAAACAGAGGTACAGGAATGCACAGATGCAAAAAATCTCTTTTGAGTTTCTAATATGAGAAGTCAAATAATATATTTCTTTTATTTATTTCCTGAGCTATGTTTTTGTTTTGCTGTTCTCAGAGCAAAACACAGTTGAAGATCCAACTCTCTGCTCACTTCATCCTCACCACTACCTTAAACTTGGGTCACCCAACATTTGGTAAAGAGGATGGTGAGAAGTTGAGCAGGAAGAGAGAAAGGGTTAATATGGCTAATGTAAACCTGGCAATTCCCAACATACCGTAAGATATATTTTTCAGAGACTACAAAGCAGCTGCAAGCTATCTAAATCTCAAGGTATAAGGTTCCAAAAACTAGCACAGTTTCTGTCTGAAGATTCAACTACACAGCAAAGAATCTAACAAACACACAGAATTGTCTGTTTATGTGTGACATAAAGATTTAAGATTAACAGAAGAAAAGTACTATAAAACTGGTCCTAAGGAAAATTAAAGCTGAGGTTTGCTGCCCTCAAACTTTCTTCACAAATATTCCCACCTCCCCCAAAGACTTCTCATGCCACCACAGGTAGCAACAAGTTTCACTCCATCATCCTCTACATCAAAACCTACTTTTACATCAGTGACTAAGTATATGTACCAAGTAGTAAAATTTGCAGGGTAACAAGCATTCAACGTTAACATCAATGCATGTGCATACTCCGATATGTCTGACTCTTTATGACTCTATGGACTGTAGCCCCGCAGGCTTCTCTGTCCATGGGATTCTCCAGGCAAGAATACTGGAGCCGATTGCCATTTCCTCCTCCAGGGGATCTTCCTGACCCAGGGATCAAACCCACGTCTCTTGCATTGCTGGTGAATTCTCTACCCCTTAAGTCATTGGGGAAGCCCTCCAAAAATTTTTTAAAAAGACCCAAAGGCAGACAAGTAACCCCCCAGGGGTCTTTAAACCTTCTCACTGGGATGTGCTAGGTACACAGATTATGTCCCAGTATTAAAATCTCCAACTGTGGAGTAATAAGAGTAGGTAACATGAAAGCACACCCACAGATTTATAAGTAACCATCATCATCTTCTCTTTATCTGCTTTTATATCACTGAAATGGAACACAGTCTGAGCTGAGTAGCATCAATGGAACAAATAATAAAAGTCTGAAAGAACTCAACAGGGGATTCCTATCTTACATGAAAAGCATGTAAAATGACATATTGCAGTATGAGTCAACAGAAGCACTCAAAAGGAAATCAAGTTTAGTAGAACTATACAGTCCAGCAAGAGGGAATGAGAGCTCACTCTATCTGGTGCTGTCTGTCTAAATAATGTGAGGACAGGAAGAGTTAAAGTGCCTCTAGACAAGATCACTGAGAGATTATAGCCAGAAGCTAAGCAACTGTGTTAGGGGCAAAATGGTTGAAGGCAATGAAAATGTTACTCTGGAAAAGAAGTGCTGTTTTCATATCTTTGGGGCGGGGAGGGGTGGGGTAGGGGGTGTCTTATAAAGAAGAGGCATCAAAGACATAATTTTATATAGTGGTTTCAGAGTTTAAAATTGGAATCAATTAACAGATGTTTCTTTGAGGCTGTTTGAGACATTCAGAAAGAGCACATTCTTCTAACCATGAGATCTATCCAAAATCAGTGAGTTTCTCTGGGATATTTATCTATCAATTGAGATGTTCAAACAGAAACTTCAGGAGTTACTGTATGGGCACTGAGGGCTGATCACTAAGCCATAGAGTCTAAGGTCCAAACATTTCAGGATTCTTTAGCTTTCTGAAATCAAAGCAGATAAAAGCTGGAAAGCCATGAGGCTTGAAATCCATCATACCCAGCAGTCATGGCACCCAGCAACCACAGCTCTACACCCCTGATCTAAATGCCAAATGTCCAGTAACATATCAAAGAAAAGTTTAGGCTGTATGCACTTTAAATCACACCAAATGTCAGTTATGAGTCAAACTGTTTAAGGAACTGGAATTGATCAGATACTAGTTTCTAATTAAAAGTCTATACATATCTTTTCATATAATCAAAAGGTTTAAAATTAATACAATTATCACCTACTAAGTTTATGTCCATATTGTTACACTGAATTTAAACCGGTTTAATAAAAGTAATTAAAAATAAATATGAAGTGTTATTAGTTTCATAAAACTGTTCTTTGGAATCCAAAATACTTTTTAGACATTCAAAATCTATAAAAAAAATTATAGTGATTTTTTTTCATTTTATATACTAAGAAGACACAGTCACCAACAGTACAGTTATACTCATCAACTTCACAAATATGAAAATAATTTTCAGATTAAAAATTATCAGATGGGTACATCATTTAACAATATACCTTCTCAATGCCTTTTATAAAAATCATTATTTTACAAATATACCAAAAGACCAGGCTACTAATTTTAAGAGAGTAAAGAATCTGTCAGACATTTATATTCTGCTAGGGGTTTTATTTCTTAATTTGCATTTTACAGACTTAGGTCCATATTTTTATTTCATTATCTTATGAAATTTGCCTTTCAGCATATTTTTAGCTGAATTTGCAGGGCAGGGAATGCACCTTGGAATTGAAGATCACGAGGTTAATATTTTGGTAGGATTACCATATCTTATAAGTGACTTTCTTTTTTTTTTTAATTTTATTTTATTTTTAAATATAAGTGACTTTCTAAGGGACTGTGCCATTGTTTCCCTGACAGAAGACAAACCCTTTCATAAAATTCTCCTGGACAAATAACTACTTTGATAGTTTTTTTGTAATCATTCATTTTTATTGTGGGAACCCTTTTCTGAAAGTTATACCAAACATCAAAGTCAAAAACAAACTTCCACAACCTCAACTTTAGAAATCATATTTCCTCAATAAAAATGAACTTTAAATTACTAGTAGATACACATGTTTGTTGTTGTTTAGTTGCTTAGTCGTGTCCAACTTGCTCCTCTGCCCATGGGATTTCCCTGGAGGATTTCCTCCTCTAGGGGACCTTCCTGATCAGGGATTCAACCCAACCCAGGGATCCAACCAGAGTCTCCTGCATTGGCAGGTAGATTCTTTAACACTGAGCCACCAGGGAAGCCCAGAAAAATGTATTAACACTTCCAAAAAGTGAAAAGCACTAACAAACAAGCATTTCTAAGACCCACAGAAGGTTATCACTAGGATCTGTAATTGGGACACTCTAGGAAGCTCTTGATTGCCAAGGCTTGTGGAAGGGAACTAGATTTAAGTATTCTGAAAACCATTTTAAATTCACTTTGGAATACTCTGTCTTCCCATAAATGAATTTTCTTTAAGTATTAAAATATATACACAAGTAATTTGAATTTTTCGAATATATAAAATTTTAAATAAGTACTAGTGCTATTTTTGGCAGCTAAAATTAAAATCAATTTTACGTTTCTTAAATACAGGTCAGAAAGAGCAATTAGGAGTTCAGCAATCTTTGGTAGCTAAGGAAAACTGATGTGACTGAAATGTCACCAGGTTGCTATGGATAATCCACAAATAGCAAGAAGAATACATGCACTGGGAATATTTATATGCAAGAGACCTCCTACTAAAAAAGACAATGTCTTTAAAAACAAACCAGAACCTCCAAACTTATCTTAAATGGTTAGTTTTTCCTTTTTCTTTTGTTAAGCCAATTACTTCTAAGCAAAAAGATAAGTTCCAGCCCAAACAAGCAAGGATAAAACTTAAACTATATGTCAAACACAATGCTTAATTAAAATCTTCTAGATATCCTAAACCAAGAGACTTATTGAGATTTTGACCTTTCTCCTAACATTTTACTTTTTCCCACTGCACTGATATTTTATGGTGATTTTCTTCTTCCTCTTCACCTAAATGCAGTTTAGGTGAAACTACATTTTCACCCTTTCATCCAAGTAGTTTATTATCATGACTGCCTGCAGGGGGCACATTAGGAGGCAGATGTGATCAGGCAACAGCCAGAGGTGCTGAGAGAAATGGGGGAAGAGCCCAAGGGCTTAGAGGCCTGGGCAGAGTGACAAGGTGATACTACCCTATTGTCCTGGAAAAGCAGATGTTTGTGCGGTTCAGACTGAGGCAGTACCAAAAATGTCTGCTCTAGTTGATAGAGATACAGTCTGTGATCGCTTTTACATGGAGTGTTACATGGCATGAACCATAAAAATGTTGAGCAGGCCACAGGATGTGTGAGTCATCCCAACACACACAGGATAAACCTATGGTTGAGCGACGTCAGCCAGTGTCCTCATGTAGGAAGCACAGGGAGAACAAGGGCCTTACGACCGAATTCTCAGGGAACCTTCACAGCCCGCCTTTTGACAGCTCCTTCACTGTGAGAAGAGTTAGGAAAGAAGCAAAGGGGATCATTACCATGACTGACATCACTGAATATTTTCAAAAGTTGGTGTGACCTGTTGTTGGGATCTGCTGATCCTGAAGTACCCGCTCCTTATAGCACCCTACAGCCTGCCTGTAGCATATATTGTTCTTCCACACTTTCCTTATGTGTACAATCTCTAAATACTGCAAAAAACCCCTACACACTGAAGCACATTTCACTCACAGAATTACCTGCTCCCCTGGCCAGGATTCTCTGGTGGCTCAGACAGTAAAGAATCTGCCTGCAATGTGGGAGACCAGAGTTCAATCCCTGGGTTGGGAAAATCCCGTGGAAAAGGGAATGGCAACCCAATTCAGTATTCTTACCTGGAGAATTCCATGGAAGAGCCTGGAAGGCTAAAGTTCACGGACTTGGAAAGAGTTGGACACAACTGAGCAACTAACACACATATACTGGCCAGACCATATTGCACTTTCTGTTAGAACTGGTTTAAAAGTGAAAACATGAACCAACTGCTTTAATGCATAACAGATATGGCAAACTCATCATGATGGGGCAAATCCTATCTGGGAATCTAGTATCACTTTCCCCAGTCCTCATCCCAGAAATTTCAGTGGTTCAATTCAAATTAATGGAGGCCATACTGGCAACCAAAATAATATTAAGTTTCCTTTTTTTCTTTGGCAGTAAGTTGAGGGTGAGGAGAGAACATATTTAAATATAAAGAGTAGCTGTATTTACTGAGACATTGTGTAACTAATCAGAACTCGGAGGGCCCTCAAAAAGGTTCGAAGATGCAGCTTCCTTTTGAGTCTATCACTCTCAACCCAGACAACCAAACACAATCACATGACTGGCTTTTAAAGATCCAGAGGCCAAGGCACATCCTACCCTGAAACCACTAAAAAGATAATAAAACCACTTAAATGAGAATGATCTGTGAGGATGCCTGAGGGAGTTTAAAAAAAAAATCATTCTATACAGTGACTCAACATCACTTGTGCAAAACTAGTACTTACTTCAGGAATACTACCTTGCATGATTTTTTGGTGTCTTTATCCCTATATTAATAGTTAGTCCTTATATGTTGAAATAAGTAGGGACTTATACATTCATGAAGAAATAGGACCAGATGCCATGATCTTAGTTTTCTGAATGTTGAGCTTTAAGCCTATGTTTTCACTCTTCTCTTTCACTTTCATCAAGAGGCTCTTTAGTTCTTCACTTTCTGCCATAAGGGTGGTGCCATCTGCATATCTGAGGTTATTGATATTTCTCCCGGCAATCCTGATTTCAGCTTGTGCTTCATCAAGCCCAGGGTTTCTCATGATGTACTCTGCATACAAGTTAAATAAGCAGGGTGACAATATACAGCCTTGACATATCCCTTTTCCTATTTGGAACCAGTCTGTTGTTCCATGTCCAGTTCTAACTGTTGCTTCCTGATCTGCATACAGGTTTCTCAAGAGGCAGGTCAGGTAGTCAGGTATTCCCATCTCTTTCAGAATTTTCCACTCTTTATTGTGATCCACACAGTCAAAGGCTTTGGCATAGTCAAAAAAGCAGAAATAGATGTTTTTCTGGAACTCTCTTGCTTTTTCCATGATCCAGTGGATGTTGGCAATTTGATCTCTGGTTCCTCTGCCTTTTCTAAATCCAGCTGGAACACCTGGAAGTTCACGGTTCACGTATTGCTGAAGCCTGTCTTGGAAAATTTTGAGCATTACTTTACTAGCATATGAGATGAGTGCAATTGTGCGGTAGTTTGAGCATTCTTTGGCATTGCCTTTCTCTGGGATTGGAATGAAAACTGACCTTTTCCAGTCCTGTGGCCACTGCTGAGTTTTCCAAATTTGCTGACTTATTGAGTGCAGCAGTTTCACAGCATCTTTTAGGATGTGAAATAGCTCAACTGGAATTCCATCACCTCCACTAGCTTTGTTCATAGTGATACTTCCTAAGGCCCACTTGACTTCACATTCCAGGATGCTGGCTCTAGGTGAGTGATCACATCATTGTGCTTATCTGGGTTGTGAAGATCTTTCTTGTATAGTTTTTCTGTATAGGTATATAGTTCTTCTTGCCGCCTCTTCTTAATATCTTCTGCTTCTGTTAGGTCCATACCATTTCTGTCCTTTATTGAGCCCATCTTTGCATGAAATATTCCCTTGGTATCTCTAATTTTCTTGAAGAGATCTCTAGTCCTTCCCATTGGGTTGTTTTTCTTCTCTTTCTTTGCACTGATCACTGAGGAAGGCTTTCTTATCTCTCCTTGCTACTCTTTGGAACTCTGCATTTAAATGGGTATATCTTTCCTTTTCTCCTTTGCTTTTCACTGCTCTTTTCACAGCTATTTGTAAGGATACCTCAGACAGCCATTTTGCTTTCTTGCATTTCTTTTTCTTGGGGGATTATCTTGATCCCTGTCTCCTGTACAATGTCACGAACCTCTGTCCACAGTTCATCAGGCACTCTGTCTAGCAGATCTAGTCCCTTAAATCTATTTCTCACTTTCACTGTATAATCGTAAGGGATTTGATTTAGGTCATACCTGAATGGTCTAGTGGTTTTCCCTACTTTCTTCAATTTAAGTCTGAATTTGACAATAAAGAGTTCATAATCTGAGCCACAGTCAGCTCCCGGTCTTGTTTTTGCTGACTGTATAGAGCTTCTCCATTTTTGGCTGCAAAGAATATAATCAATCTGATTTCAGTGTTGACCATCTGGTGATGTCCATGTGCAGAGTCTTCTCTTGTGTTGTTGGAAGAGGGTGTTGACTATGACCAGTGCGTTCTCTTGACAAAACTCTGTAAGCCCCTGTCCTGCTTCATTCGTATTCCAAGGCCAAATTTGCCTGTTACTCCAGGTATTTCTTGACTTCCTGTTTTTGCATTCCATTCCCCTATAATGAATGGGGAAACAACAGAAACAGTGGCTGACTTTATTTTTCTGGGCTCCAAAATCACTGCAGATGGTGACTGCGGCAATGAAATTAAAAGATGCTTACTCCTTGGAAGGAAGTTATGACCAACCTAAACAGCATATTAAAAAGCAGAGACAGTACTTTGTCAACAAAGTCCATCTAGTCAAGGCTATGGTTTTTCCAGTAGTCATGTATGGATATGAGAGTTCGACTATAAAGAAAGCTGAGCGCCGAAGAATTGATGCTTTTGAACTGTGATGTTGGAGAACACTCTTGAGAGTCCCTTGGACTGCAAGGAGATCCAGTCAGTCCATCCTAAAGGAAATCAGTCCTGGGTGTTCATTGGAAGGACTGATGTTGAAGCTGAAACTCCAATACTCTGTCCATGTGATGCGAAGAGTTGACTCATTGGAAAAGACCCTGATGTTGGGAAAGATTGGAGGCAGGAGGAGAAGGGGACGACAGAGGATGAGATGGTTGGCTGGCATCACCGACTCAATGGACATGAGTTTGGGTAAACTCCGGGAGTTGGTGATGGACAGGGAGGCCTGGCGTGCTGTGGTTCATGGGGTCACAAAGTCAGACACGACTGAGCAACTGAACTGAACTGAAATGAACTATCCATTCATAGACCCTGGATAGTCTTCAAATGAACAGGTTTAGAAGTTGTTTGTTTTTTACTTTGTTTCACTTTGGTTTGGGTTTGTTTCACCCTCATTAGCAATTAATCTGCATTACAGCTTCCTTTATGAAGAGGAGGTGCTAAGGGACAAAGCTACTGAATAACTGGGTAGCTTAGCTACTTAGATCACTCAAAACATACAACCTCAGCTCTCCAAGCTCAGTACAAAGAGACTCACATCCTATTAGGGGGAAAAAATTGCTTAACTACCCTAGATATTGAAAACTTCCCTAAGTTCTGATCAAACATTTAAAAAATAAATATTTCACAATTATAAAGAAATCAAAAGACTTCTTTCAAGTTGGAAAGATTAAGGAAGCAAAAATGCTGTTTTTGCGGAACACAGTAGTTTCCCATCTAGAATTTTTCTAGACCAAAAGATTCTTCCTTCAGGTAGAATCTGATACCTGTTAAAAGAATGTCTAATTTCTCAAAAAAAAAAAAAAGAATTTCTAATTTCTTCATTTTTTTAAGTTCCCCTTTTACTTTTATACTGGTAAGTAAGCCCCGAAGCTCAGATTTCAGTGTATAACAAAGTAAATTACACATCTGGATCAAAGAAATGCTAATATCACGTACAAAAAGACTAAAAATCGTTGACTGCCAATTATTTGATGCCACATCTACTTCTGTTTTTGGTTCAATTACACAATGTCTCCTAATGTTCTGTGAACTTCGTTAATTATGTCACACCATTCACTGAGGTAATTGCAAGTTCATTAAACCAAAAAGAAATAACCTCAATGAACCCTAAAATAAGATGCTTCCTCATATAAAAATAGTACACACAGGAAAGACAGAGGAGAAAAAAATTATTTAATCTATTTCAATCTCTTTACTACTGAGGGGCTCTCAAGTGACTAGTTTTATATTTTGATATGAGAGTTGGGAGATATGTTATTTATAAAGAAATTGTGTAATATGATTTATTTTCATTCCAATATAAGAAACAAACATCTTTTAAATATACTTTATTTGCACATGCACAATTTTCATTTATAACCAGAAAGTGTTTAATTCAGTATCTTTACTAAAAAATAAGGAGCCCTTTAAATGTACTGTACTGTACTGCTTAAACTTGTTGCAGTGAGCAGTTTTATCTTTAATATAATTTCTTAAAATATGGAGCCCTCCAGTGGCCAAATATTGCAACATTTATGTTACCACTGAAAGAAAACCATTAAATAAGAGTTCTCTTCATGCTTTCTTTTTTGCAACAAACAGAAGTAACTATTGTAAATTCTATAATTTTCTAAATAATTTAGTAAGTGTCCTCTTCAAAATAAGTATTACTTATATCATTATCAAGAGTATGATATAGTATACTAAAAAAGAAAAACATTTTTAATCTGTTTAAACCTTAGAGAAAGCAGAAGAATTTCAGTAATATTCAATCACATACAAAAATGCATACCTTAGATTTAAAATATACTATTCTTCCTCAGTGATCATGTACTAGGTGATAAGAAAATTAAATGAGTTCATTGTGTGTCAAAATTGTTATTTAAATATTTATCAATATTAAAATATACAATTCTTCCTCAGTGATCATGTACTAGGTGATAAGAAAATTAAATGAGTTCATTGTGCGTCAAAATTCTTATTTCGTTGTGTGTCAAAATTCTTATTTAAGTATTTATCAATGTTCTTGCTTTAAACTCTAACCAACCTAGCTTCTAAACAAATTAACAACTGAAAGAACAATTTGAAGACTTTCCTCATCAGTATTCAGCTCTTCCATAAAGTCACTTTAAGCTTCCTTTACTTTTGGGAAACAACTAGAAACTGACTTCTATTGATCAAGATCATCAATGAAAAACACTAATCAAACAGGTATTGTACAGGGCTTCTAGTAGCTTTCAGAAGCTTCACTAGAGTAACCTCATTTAATAGTTAAAATAACCCTGTAAGATAAGCTTCCCTGGTGGCGCAGATGGTAAAGAATCTGCCTGCAATGCAAGAGACCTGGGATCGGATCTTTGGGTTGGAAAGATCCCCTGGAGAAGGGGATGGCTACCCACTCCAGTATTCTTGCCTGGGAAATCCCATGGACGGAGGAGCCTAATGGAAGGCTACAGTACAATGGGGTCACAAAGAGTCAGACACAACTGAGTGAACAGTTTCACTTTCTTTTCCGTAAGGTTAAGTGTTAAACAGTCTCTGAGATGCTGCCCACCACCCCGACCAGAGTTCCTTTTCACACTGAATAGGGACCACCTTCAATGGCACCCCACTCCAGTACTCTTGCCTGGAAAATCCCATGGATGGAGGAGCCTGGTGGGCTGCAGTCTATGGAGTCACTAGGAGTCGGACACGACTGAGCAACTTCACTTTCACTTTTCAGTTTCATGCATTGAAGGAGGAAATGGCAACCCACTCCAATGTTCTTGCCTGGAGAATCCCAGGGACGGGGAGCCCGGTGGGCTGCCGTCTATGGGGTCGCACAGAGTTGGACACGACTGAAGCAACTTAACCTTAACCTTGTAACCAACAGGGTTACTGCAGAAATCAAAGAGAATTTTGAGGCTAGCTCACACAGAAGACATTATGACTTCTGCCTTGATTGCTCTATAACTCCTTGCTCTAGGGAATGCAAAATCATGAGAACACTCAAGAAGGCCTAAGGAAAGGTCCATGTGGCTGGGAAGCTCATGAACTCTTCCACCAGTCAGTCACAAGCTAGCCAGGCATGTGAATGAAACCACCTTAAAGTGATCCATACTATTTCTGTCCTTTATTTTGCCCATCTTTGAATGAAATGTTCCCTTGGTATCTCTAATTTTCTTGAAGAGATCTCTAGTCCTTCCCATTGAGTTGTTTTTCCTCTCTTTCTTTGCACTGATCACTGAGGAACGATTTCTTATCTCTCCTTGCTATTCTTTGGAACTCTGCATTCAAATGGGTATACCTTTCCTTTTCTCCTTTGCCTTTAGCTTCTCTTCTTTTCTCAGCCATTTGTAAGATTTCCTCAGACAACCATTTTGCCTTTTTGCATTTCTTTTTCTTGGGGATGGTCTTGATCCATGCCTCCCGTACAATGTCACAAACTCCGTCCACAGTTCTTCAGTCACTCTGTCTATCAGATCTAATTCCCTGAGTCTATTTCTCACTTCCACTGTAAAATCGTAAGGGATTTGATTTAGGTCATACCTGAATGGTCTAGTGGTTTTCCCTACTTTCTTGAATTTAAGTCTGAATTTGGCAATAAGGAGTTCATGATCTGAGCCACAGTCAGCTCCTGGTCTTGTTACTGCTGACTGTATAGAGCTTTTCCATCTTTAGCTGCAAAGAATATAATCAATCTGATTTCAGTATTGACCATCTGGTGATGTCCACGGGTAGAGTCTTTTCTTGTGTTGTAGGGAGAGGGTGTTTGCTATGACCAGTGCATTCTCTTGGCAAAATTCTATAAGCCTTTGCCCCGCTTCATTCTGTACTCCAAGGCCAAATTTGCCTGTTACTCCAGGTATTTCTTGACTTCCTATTTTTGCATTCCAGTTACACTTTAATAGTTAACTAATACAGACTGATGCTTCTACTGTCTCCATTTTACAGAGGAGCCTGGGAGTGTTTAAAACTTTAAATATATCTAAGAAAATAAATATTTTTCTTTCTGTTGAACTTGTCTACCTCTGTGTTATTATTTGCCATTTCCCCAAGACATTTAACCGGTAATTGCCTGGATTTTCAAATCACTCATATTGAACTTTTCTTCTAGCTTTGTTTGTTAAATAGGTTGACATCCAAAATTTAAAAAAAGAAATTTTAAATTCTGTACAGAAAATAAAGATATTATTGACTATATAATATGTAGCCTAATTCACTAATTATTATATCTCAGCTTTTATTCTAAATCTGTAATACAACCTATGTATAAATAAAAAAATTCCCTTTTCTTATAATTTGCCTTTGTAGGTCAAGAAGTAAGGCTGCTAACACAGCACATATAATTTGAATAAATTTATCTAAATGTACAGTTGTATATGATAGATAAAAATGCACTTATTATTGGCCAGAAGCTATTCTGAATGCTACTAAATATTTACCATTTAATTCTCACATCAATCTATGAGGTAGGTACTATTATCCCCATTTTACAGACATATAGAGGTAAGGACAATGTCAGAGCCACAGCTGAATCCTGGCAGCATTCTGGCTTCTGATCCTATGCTCTTAACCATGAGCCTATACTAGTTCTCTTAATCTCTTACTTATTTCACAAAGTATTATGGGTAGGAGAAAGACCATGTGCTTTGGAATAGAGTTATTAAGCCTCTTATATCTGTATGATTTAACCACTCTAAATCTGTTTTTTTCATGTGTCTGATGGGCATAAAATAGGTTGTGTTTTTTATTTTTATGAATATTAAAAACATGAATAAGAAACACCCTGTATAATGTCTGACCCATAATCAATATTTATTCATGTTTTGTCTTTTCCCTAAAGGTAGGTTTTTACTAAAGCCAATGAAGCCTAAGCTCCTGCATTCTCCACTTTCACAGCCCTACCCAAGAACAATGTGCCTATGTGTCATATTCATAACTTGTCTTCCTTTGCTTAGATGGCCTCCAAATTGTACAACCTTCGGACTTCACAAAACCAGAATCCTTCTGCCTTTTCATTAATTATTTCAACATTAAAGCAAGCCCAGTGGGCTCCAGTCTGGATAAGAGGGAGTAAATATACTCCACCTTTTCTGTTCCACCAAATGTAGCTACAAAACCTGGAAATAATATATGTCACAGCTATTAAGGTAGCAGGAAAATGAAGAACAACAAATTTTGAAGTACCATTTTCTTCTTTCTCTCATGTGCTTGGACTTCAGGCATTTCTGTGGTAGCAAAAGCAGGCAGCAAAAACAGGAATCCACAGGAACCAAAAATCTGAGTAAGGGGAACCTTCATCTCTAATTAGAGAAACACAGGTTCCAAGAAGGTAGGGCAAACCCATCTCTTTATCCTTTCATGGCTTATTCCCAGACACAGGTACAATCATAGGGCGTGCACAGTAGAGCATAGTAACTAAAGCCCCAGCTTTCCAATCACAGAATCAAAATCAAAGTCGAAATGGTAAAGAGGAACTCTTTATGAACTCCTGGTCTCATCCCAAGCTACACATGCAGGGAACTGATCCTCAGCAGTACACATGGACAGTGACAATTGTTTGATAGAGCACTGCTCATTCTCAGATTGGCCACTGGGTGGCAAATAAGAGGACAAATCTAAATAACACTGAAAAGGCTTTAAACAGAACTGACTAGGAAGCAATTCATACTTGCCACTTACAGCTGTTCCATGTTGTTGTACAGCAGAAACTAACACACTGTAAAGCAATTATCCTCCAATGAAAAATAAATAAAATTAAAACAGAAAAAATTTACAGATGTCTGGTTGGAACCTGAATCCTGAACTTATCTGAATCAATGTCCTACTAAAACTAAAATATCACTATTTCCCACAGACTTTGTAAAAGCCTCAGAGTCTCATAATAATCAGAATGTCCAGGACAAAACTCCAAATTAGTCAGCATATGAAGAAATAAGAAAAATCTCAGCTTGCATAGGAAATGATAATCAACAGCCCACAATTATGAAACAATGCAGGGGTCAAAATTATTTGACAGTGATTTTTAAATGCTCCAGCAAGTAAAGGCTGCTACTCCTGAAGATGATGCAAAAAAAAAAAAAAAAGTGGTTCAATACTCTGGAAAAGTTTGGATATTCCTCATATAAATATGTGCAGTCTTATTCCTAGGTATTAACCCAGGAGAAATCAATGCTTACGTTCGCACAAAAATCTCTACATCAACATTTACAGTAGCTTTATTCGTAATTGCCATACGCTGAAAACAACCTGATAACTGAAGGAATAACAGCAGAAAATGATAACAGGCTCCTGACGCAACAACTTGGGTGAACCTCAGGCATTACAGCAAGTGAAAAAAGCCAATCTCAAAAGATTATATACTATATGATTCAATTTATACTGCATGCTCCAAAAGACAAAACTATTGTAATGTAGATAAAAACAGTGTTGCCAGGAGTTGGGGTTGGGAGAAAGGTAAGACTACATGCAACATAAGAAAAGTTGGAATGGCGAGGCAGGGCAGGGAATATAACTTTATAAATGTGAACACTGAGCACTATATAAAATCTATTTGTGTTTTAAAATAAACAGAACTCTATACATCAAAAGCCAATTTTATTGTCAGTTAATCTAAAAACTTAAAAAAAGTTTAAGACCAAAATTTTAAAAAGCAAAAAAATAAATTGTTGGAATATTTATTAGAACATCTGTAAGAGATGGTGGAAGAAGCACAAACTAGAATCAAGACTGCTGGAAGAAATATCAATAACTTCAGATATGCAGATGACACCACCTTTATGGCAGAAAGTGAAGAGGAACTAAAAAGCCTCTTGATGAAAGTGAAAGAGGATAGTGAAAAAGTTGGCTTAAAGTTCAACATTCAGAAAACGAAGATCATGGCACCTGGTCCCATCACTTCATGGGAAATAGATGGGGAAACAGTGAAAACAGTGTCAGACTTTATTTTTGGGGGATCCAGAATCACTGCAGATGGTGACTGCAGCCATGAAATTAAAAGACACTTACTCCTTGGAAGAAAAGTTTTGATCAACCTAGATAGCATATTGAAAAGCAGAGACATTACTTTGCCAACAAAATCCGTCTAGTCAAGGCTATGGTTTTTCCAGTGGTCATGTATGGATGTGAGAGTTGGACTGTGAAGAAAGCTGAGCGCCAAAGAATTGACGCTTTTGAACTGCAGTGTTGGAGAAGACTCTTGATAGTCCCTTGGACTGCAAGGAGATCCAACCAGTCCATTCTAAAGGAGATCAGCCCTGGGATTTCTTTGGAGGGAATGATGCTGAAGCTAAAACTCCAGTACTTTGGCCACCTCATGTGAAGAGTTGACTCATTGGAAAAGACTCTGATGCTGGGAGGGATTGGGGGCAGGAGGAAAAGGGGACGACAGAGGATGAGACGGCTGGATGGCATCACTGACTCGATGCACATGAGTTTGGGTGAACTCCGGGAGATGGTGATGGACAGGGAGGCCTGGCGTGCTGCAATTCATGGGGTCGCAAAGAGTCGGACATGACTGAGTGACTGAACTGAAGTGAAGAGATGGTAGTATCAATTTACTGACTGAAAGGACATTTGGCCCATTATACTAAAATCCAGGGGAATCAACTAAACAGCATAAGAGCTGAAAATGACTTACAAAGGTATAATCTTACCCAAAATGCTTCTTGTTCTACTATACATACAAAATCAAGACCAAAATAGCATATGAAAAGAAAATTCAAACACTGTGTCACTGTCAGTCACCAGCCAGCAACTCAGGTCTTCTGAGGATACATAGGAAGCTGAAGGATTATCTAAATTACCTCAGCTAACAATCTGTCTCTGAAAGTCCCATTCCAATGTTAATAATTCCATCTGGAAATTTCAAGCTATGCTCTCTGTAATACTATCTATGCAGTGTTTTCATCTTCTCTGTCACCATTAAAAAAAAGGTGAGGGAATTTTATTTCCAGAAAGGTGGTACAAACATACTTATCCCTACTGCTCTCACTGTGTGCTCAGTTGCTTCAGTCCTGTCTTTGCTACTCCATGGACTGTAGCTCGTCAGGCTCCTCTATCTATGGTATTTTCCCAGCAAGAACACTGAAGAGGGTTGCCATTCCCTCCCCTCCAGGGTATCTTCCCTACTCAGGGATGGAACCCATGTCTCCTTCATTGCAGACAGATTCTTTACTGCTGAGCTACTGGGGAAGCCCAACTAAAAACACTGGACATTATATAAGAAAACTCTGAAAGGAAGAAATAAAGGCAAGCTAGTTTGGGACTTCAAGACCCAAGGAACAGCACAGTGTTGAGTTCCCTGGATCTTCTTTTCACCCTATACATCCTAGACTTGAAACTGATGAAGCCAGCAACAAAGAAATGCCAATGAGGTGCAGACAAAAAAGTCCCAACAAAAGCCAGGTCTAAAGGACCAGGAAAGCCTACAGAGAGCAAATTTTTACAAAGTAACTGCACTGCATGAGATAAACATGACAGAAAAAACTATGGCCCCTGACCACCGCAATGGAGCGGTGTCAGAGAAGTACAAGGAGGGTGCTGGGATTTTCACTCAGTCAGACAGTAACAAGTTCAAGTCCTCCCTCTCCTCCTACAAATACAGAGTCAATGACGATCATGTGCAGACAGATAACTTCCATTATCCCCCTAGTGGTAACAGGGTTTGTCTCTTTCTCCCCACTTGGGTGGTTTCAGAAGAGGCCCAGTGAAGACACATCAGGACTTTGACTACCACCCAGTAGCAAAGAGCCCACCCCAACCCTGCTCCTTGGTCCAGAGGAGGCCATGTGTAAAGCAGTAATGAAACTCTCCTAACCCTTCTAGTGGCAGTGGCACCTTCAGAGCTGAGTGAGGGATGGGACCCCCCAGCTCAGCCTGGGAAGTATTCAGATTCCTTCTCTACCTTGGATGTCAATGGCAGCCGAGTGGGGAACACTAGATTTCTCTTCCTTTCTGGCAGTAATAAGAAGGTATCATCCCTCACCTCTGATAGAACAGTGTCAGAGGAAGTTAGCTAAACCAGGAAATTTATGTAAGATCCAAAGATTCACAACTTAATGCCCAAAATATCCAGGTTTCAACTGAAAGTCATTTCACATACTAAAACTAAGACTGCCTCAACTTGAATAAAAATAAACACATGACAAATTAAAGATGAGATGTTAAAATTATGCAACAAACATTTTAAAGCAATTATTATTTTTAAAAAAAGTTTCAATGAACAGCTGCAAACATACTTGAAACAGAAGAAAACATAAAATGCCTCAGAAAATAAATAGAAAAATATCAAAAAGAACCAACTGGAAACTTTGGAACTGAGAGAAACAATAACCAAAATAAAACTTAATGAATGGGGTCAAAAGCAGAGTGGATGGGACAGAGGAAAGAAATCAGTGAATTAGAAAAGAGAGTAATAGATATTATGCAAGTGGAACAAAAGAAAGAAAAAAGTCTGAAAATTCTCAACAGAGCCTTAGGATAAATGTTTAAAATCCATGTGACTATAATCCAGGGAGGAAGGAGAAAAAAAGGGCAAGTTTGGGAAGGTACTCAAACAAATAATGGCTAAAAACTTGTCAAATCTGGCAAGCAACATATACCAAGACACATGGTAGTCAAATTAGAAACCATGGAGATGAGAAGGCAGAGGCAATTTTTCAAGAGCTAAAAAATAAAAGAACTGTCAACCTAGGATCCTATACCCTGTGAAAATATCCTTCAAGAAGGAAATGAAAATAAAGACATGATCAGAGGAAGAAAAAATGAGAGAACTTTCACCAACAGACCTTACCAAAAAGAGCAGCTAGAGAATGCTAATGAGCATAAAGGAAAAAAATAAAAGAAGGAACCTCAAAATATAAGGAAGAAAAAAGAACATGCTAAGCAAAAATATGGGTAAATACAATATGCTTTCCTTCTTGACTTTTCTAAATTAATTTGATGGTTTTAACAAATCCTAACAGTATCTAATACAGTTCTAAATGTACGTCAAGTATTTAAGAAAACTGTATTCTAAATGCAGGAAGTAAAGGACATAAAGAAAAGTAGACGTAAATGCACTAACTAAAAACCAGATTAGCAGTCAGTTAAAAAACACGATCTAACTATATACTACAAAAAACTCACTTCAAATACAATAGCATAGGTAGGTTGAAAGTAAAAGAATGGAAATGGTGTATCCTGCAAACATTAATCAAAATGAAGAAAGAGTGCTATATTAATCAGAAAAGAAGACTTCAGAGCAAAATCACCAGACACAGACAGGGACATTAAGGGCCTCATGATAAAAGGGCCATACCACCAAGATAATAGAGCAATCCTAAATGTGTATATACTAATAATGGATCTATGAAAAGTGAAAGTGAAAGTGAAGTCGCTCAGTCATGTCTGACTCTTTGCGACCCCAAGGACTGTAGCCTACCAGGCTCCTCTGTCCATGGGATTTTCCAGGCAATAGTCCTGGAGTGGATTGCCATTTCCTTCTCCAGGGGATCTTCCCAACCCAGGGATAGAACCTGGGTCTCCTGCATTGTAGACAGACACTTTACTGTCTGAGCCACCAGGGAAGTCCATGGATCTATAGAATATGTAAAAATCAAAACCTATAGAACTGATATGAGACACAGATAAATTCAGAGTGTGAGACATCGACAAACCTCTCTCAGAATGACTGGAGAAAAAATAAGAATATACAAGATCTCAACAACATCAAACAACAGGATCTAACCAGCATTTATAGAACACCTGACCCAACAACAGTAAATGACATTCTTTTTCAAGTGCCCAGGGAATACATACCAAGAAAGATGATATGCTAGACTATAAAACAGCTCATCAACAAACTTAAAGTAAAATCTTCGGCTTCCCTGGTGGCTCAGTGGTAAAGAATCCACCTGCCAATGCAGAAGACACAGGTTTGATCCCTGGTCCAGGAAAATCCCACATGCCGTGGAGCAACTAAGCCAGTTCACCACAACTACTGAGCCTGTGCTCTAGAGCCCAGGAACCCCAGCTCTTGAGCTCATGTGCCACAACTACTCAAGTCCGCGGACCTAGAGCCCGTATTCCACAATAAGAGAAGCCACTGCCATGAGAAGTCCGCACACTGCAACCAGAGAGTAGTCCCCACTCTCTGAAACTAGAGAAAGCCCACGTAGCAACGAAGATCCAACACAGGCAAAAATACATATATACATACATAAATAAATAAAATTTTTTAAAAAAGAGATTAAAATCTTAAGGGTATGTTCTCTGATCACAACAGAATCAAATTAGAAATCATTAGCAGAAAGATTAACAGGAATACTCCTTAACACTTGAAAACTAACAATATAAATAAACCATGAATCAAAAGTCTCAAGGAAAATTTTTTGAAAAACACACTGAACTGAATGAAGATGAAAGTATAATCTATCAAGATTTGTGGGAACTAGCAAAAGCAGTGCTGAGAGGGGAATCAGTAGAACTAAATGCTTTTATTTTTGGAAAAGGAAATCTTTCAAATCAGTAATTCAAGCTCCCACCTTAAGAATCTTGAGAAAGATCCAAATAAATCCAAATAAGCAGAAATTAAGGAAACAATAAAGAGAAGAAATCAGTGAAATTAAAAATAGAAAAATGATTTTGGTATTACCTTGATACTGCTGCTGCTGCTGCTAAGTCGCTTCAGTTGTGTCCGACTCTGTGCGACCCTATAGACGGCAGCCAATCAGGCTCCCCCGTCCCCGGGATTCTCCAGGCAAGAACACTGGAGTGGGTTGCCATTTCCTTCTCCAATGCATGAAAGTGAAAAGTGAAAGTGAAGTCGCTTCAGTCGTGTTTGACTCTTCGCAACCCCATGGACTGCAGCCTTCCAGGCTCCTCTGTCTATGGGATTTTCCAGGCAAGAGTACTGGAGTGGGGTGCATCAGACAAAGATAGTACCAAAAACTAAAACTACACATCAATATCCCTCATTAGCACAGATGCAAGAATCCTCAACAAAATACTAGCAAACAGAATTCAACAATATATAAAAAGAATTCTATAACATAACCAGAGAGTTATTTAAGGAATGCAAGGATAGTTCAATATTCAAAAATCAATTAATACAATCCACTATATTAACAGGTAAAAAAAGAAAAATCATATCATCATATCCATTGATTCAGAAAAAATATTCAACAAAATTCAACACCCATTCATGATTAAAAAAAATAAACCTTCAGTAAAAAGAATCAAGGAGAATTTCTTCGTTTGATGAAGAGAATCTAAAAAGAACCTACAGCTAACATTACAACACCAATGTATTAAATCCCTTTTTCCCTAAGATCAGCAACAAGGCAAAAATATCCACTTTCACCATTACTCTTATTATATAGAGCTCTAAGTTCTGCCAGCACAGTAAATCAAGGAAAGGAAATAAAAGGTATATGCTGTGTTTAGTCACTCAGTCATGCCTGACTCTTTGTGACTGGTGGCTATAGCCCACCAGGCTCCTCTGTCCATAGGGATTCTCCCAGCAAGAATACTGGAATGCGTCGCTCTGCCCTCCTCCAAGGGAGCTTTTCAACCCAGGGATAGGACTCAGGTCTCCTGCATTGCAGGTCGATTCTTTACCAGATGAGCTACCCAGGAAGCTCTTAAAAATAATATAGTTCTGAAAAAAGAAATAAAACTATCCCTATCTGCAGACGATATAATTGTCTATATGGAAAATCCCAAGGAATCTACAAAAACAATTCCTAAAATGAATACATGAATTTATAAGGTCAAAAGATACAAGTTCAACATACAAAAATCAATTATATTTTTATTTATGAACAATGAACATATGGACATCAAAATTAACATTTTTAGATACTAGAAATAAATATACAGACAACATAATTAAAAATATTATACCATTTACAATTGTTTTTAAAATGAGACAAGTGAAAGTGTTAGTCACTCAGTCACGCGTGACTCTTTGAGACCCCATGGCTCTGCCCAACAGGCTCTGCCCACAGAATTCTCCAGGTAAGAATACTGGAGTGGGTTGCTGAGCCCTTCTCCAGGGGATCTTCCTGACCCAGGTCTTCCTGACCAGGGATCGAACCCAGGTCTCCTGTATCTCAGGCAGATTTCTTACCACCTGAGCCACCAAATCGTTTTTAAAATGAAGTAATTAATTATAAACCTAATAAAACCATATCCAATGCAGGTATGCTGAAAAGTACAAAATGCTGATAAAAAAAAAAAAAAAGATCTAAATAAATGAAGAGATACACTGTGTTCAAGAAACGGAATATTAAACATAATACAAAATGTAAATTCTGCCCAAACTGATATGCAGATTTAACACAATCCCTTAAAAATAAATTCTCAGCAAGACTTTTGAAAATGCAGTAGAGACAAAATTAGTCTAGACTTTATACAGAAAGTCTAGAACTTTCTGTATAAAGTCTATTCTAGTTCTTTCAGACCCAGAATAAATTGTTTTAGATTAGTTAAAATAATTTCAAAAAAGAAGAATGAAGTGTGAAAAATCAGTCTACCTGATTTTAAGACTTTATGTGTAGCTACAGTAATTATCAAGAATGTATGATATTGCTGGAGAAGCAGACACAATAGATCAGTGAAACAGAATGGAGAACCAGAAACAGATCCACTTAAATACACCTATCTTTTTTTGACCAAGGCACAAAAAAAGCAATTCAACAGATGAAGGTTAGCCTTTCTAAACCAATGTTGCTGGAGCAACTGGACATCCATAGCAAAGAAAGGACCTCAACCTAAGAAACATACTTTATACAAAAATTAACTCACAATGAATCATGAACTTAAATGTAAAACACAAAACCATAAAGCTCTTAGAGAAGAAAATTAGAAAGGCTTCAGAATATAGGGGCTAGGTAAACAGTCCTTGGACTTGACAACAAAAACACAGTCCATAAAAGGAAAAACTGATAAACTGAACTCCAACAAACTTCAAAACTTTTGCTTTGCCAAAAACCCTATAAAGAAGATGAAAATATAAGGTACAGACTGGGACGAAATACACGCCAACCACATATTTGACAACTATTAACTGGAATATATAAAGAACTCCCAGAACACAGCAGGAAAAAGGCAAAAAATCCAATTAGAAAACGGATGAAATTCATGAAAAGACATGTTTACCAAAGTGTATATACAGTTTACCCTTAAACAATGCAGGTGTTAGGGGGTGCTCACCCCTCTTCCCCCCAGAACAATTAAAAATTGTGCGTAACTTTACAGTCAACCCTTCGTGGTTTCAACCAACCATAGATTATTATGTAGTACTGCAAAAAAAGTTTACTGGAAAAAAAATCCATGTTTCAGTGGACCTGTGCAGTTCAAACCCATATTGTTAACTGTACTGATGCACTCACAACTTGCATTTATCTCCAGAGAATTATGCTGCATGAAAAAAACTACTTACTATATGACCTTATTACTATGAACATGCTAAAGTAACAAAGTTACACAAATGGGGAGCAGATTAGCAATTGCAATCAATTATAAAGGGGGAGAGAGCAACAGCAAAGTAGATGTGACAATACAAAAAGCAACATAGAGATCCTTGAGGAGATGGAAATGTTCTAAATGTTGGCTGTATATATCTTGATACTCTGGCTGTGATATTTTATCAGTTTTGCAAAATGTTATCACTAGGGGAACATGAATAAAAGGTTCATGGGATCTCCTCATATAATTTCCAGTAACTGCACATGAATTGACAATTATCTTGAAATAAAAAGTTTACCTAAAAAACTGTATAGCAATAACAAACACAAAGCAGGTGAGCAGTATGAACTTCCTCGTGTTCTCAGTCCTTGGGTGATGAGTCTCCTTGCAAGGCCTTGGACTAGGGTTACCAAGCCAACTTCTACTCTCTTGCTACACTCCTCCTCGGCCAACATCATTCATTCTGGAGGCAATTACCTTATGCCAATGACTGCCAAATGTGTATTTCAAGCCAATTCGTCTCTTCTGAAGTCCAGCCAAGAGATCTGCTTCCCTTGGGGCTGTCCCTGTCTCAGTAGTTGTCACCGTATCATGCAATGAATGCACCGGATGCTACTGTTAATGTGTGGTTTCCTCTGTCTCACTCTCACACATCTAGTCAATCATAAACACTGTTAATTCAAGTTCCCAAACACAACGCAAAATCAGTCCACTTCTCATCTTCACTGCTCCACCTGGTCTAAACTACTACTAAGCCACTGATCCCTTGACTGACTTTTGAATCTCTGTTTGTGCCCCTCTCAAAAGCACCCTTTCTGCAGCAACCACACTGATCTGGACAAAAAGTAAGTATGAATGAACAGCTCACTCTCTAGCTTAAAACCTTTCAATTTTACCCACTGGGCTTGGGATATAATCTCAAAGCACACAAAAATCTCACATATTCTAATTTCTATCCGAATGATTCTACCTTTTTTGCTCTTTTCTAAAATCCAGTTATAATGTTCTTCTAGTTTCTCCTAGACATCCTGCTCTTTCTCACCTCAGCCTGTCGGGTCTTATCCATTACTTCTTACAAGACGGGTTTTCCTGAATCTTCAGATAAGGATAGGTCCCTTATTGAATAATTAAAGAGATACCTATACAACTTGAAATAAATCTAATTAAAGTGTTCTAATATTAAAAAATCAAATAATTCTAAGATTCATGCAAAGATAATATCTAAGGTATAAATAACACAGTTCAATACACAAGTCATATATATTTGCTTTGGTGGATTATTTAATTTAGACCTAGACACAGAAACACTTTTACATTCATTTTCTTTGGAACTTTCTAAATATGAAATACAGTAATAATAATGCTCTTAGTAAGAAGCTTTGTCATTCATAGTCAAACTATGACTGTGATCTCAGGTTTCTGGTCTGCGGAACTGTGAGAAATAAATGTTTGTTGTTTATAGGCCACTCAGTCTGTGATATTCTGTCACAGTACCTTGACTAAGATGGAAAATTGGTACTGACAGTGTGGTACTGCTATAACAAATACCTAAAAATGTGAAGTGGCTTTGGAACGGAGAGTAATAGGTAGAGGCTGGAAGAGTTTTGAAGTGCAGGCTAGAAAAAGCCTACATGACAGTGAACAGACCACTAAAAGCTATTCAGGTGAGGGCTCAGAAGGAGAAGAGAAGAGCCGCAGAGAAAGCCTCAATCTTCCTAGAGAACTCCGAAGTGGTCTTGAACAGAATGCTGGTGGAAAGATGGACAGTAAAGGCCATTCTGATGAGAACGGAAATGAGGAACCTGTTATTGGAAACTGAAGGCAAGGCAATCCTTGTTAAAAAGTAGGAAAGAACGTGGCTAAATTGTGCTCATGTCTGAGTATTTTATGGAGATAGAACTCATGGTTCTATCCTGTGGAAGACAGACATATCCAACAAAGCTGGCTATTTGGCTGAAATTTCTTTCTAAGCAAAATACTGAAGGTACCATTGGCTCCCTGGAATATTACAGTAAAACATGAAGAAGAAAGAATGACAAAGACAGAATTTGTAATCAAAAAAGAAGCAGAAATTTAAAATTTGGAAAACTCGCAGCTTATTCATTTTATAAAACATGACTAAGCATGTTTGAGAGACCACTAAGGGTGGGGCCAAGAAACTTTCTGATGAGAAGATGAGTATGTATATGAACCAGAGATTTAATCAGCCACTCAGCAACTGCTATTTGAATCCAAGGGGAAAGAGATAGGAACAAATAAAGACTGGTTGTCAGACTTCTTGAAATTCATAGGAGGGAACCATAGCACCATTCTGCTTCAAACGTGTGATAGTCAAGACAAGATAAGGACTTCCCTAGTGGAGCAGTGGGTGCAGACATCGGCAGTGTCTCCAATTGCCAATGCAGGAGACACAGGTTCAATCCCTGGTCCAGGAAGATTCTACATAATGAAGAGCAATTAAGCCCGTATGCCACAACTACTGAGTCTGAGTGCTGCTGCTGCTGCTGCTGCTAAGTCGCTTCAGTCGTGTCTGACTCTGTGTGACCCCATAGACGGCAGCCCACCAGGCTCCCCCGTCCCTGGGATTCTCCAGGCAAGAACACTGGAGTGGGTTGCCATTTCCTTCTCCAATGTATGAAAGTGAAAAGTGAAAGTGAAGTCGCTCAGTCATGTCCGACCCTCAGCGACCCCAAGGACTGTAGCCTTCCAGGCTCTAGGACCCCTGAACTACAACTAATTACCCTGGGCCGCAACTACTGAAGCCCGTGCAGCTAGAGCCTCTGCTCCCTCACCACACTGAGAAGCCCATGCACCACAACTAGACAGGAGCCCCCAACTCTCTGAAACTAGAGAAAGCTTATGTGCAGGAACAAAGACCCAGCCCGCCAAAAAGAAATTAATTTTTTTTTAAACAGACAAGGTGATTCACAGATCATCAGTTTCAAAAGTGGGAAAGGCATTACCTAGGGTTTCAGCAAGCCAGAAGACTCCCAGCCAAAGCCATGGGAGCCAGACCCCTCCCCAGCAGAGCTGTTGGGAAGCAGCTATCTTCATCAAGATTTCCAAGAACGGAGCCATTTGGTGCTACAGGCACAAGACCCAAGCAAAGGGCACAGCAAAGACAAGGCCAACACAGAGACCTCCACTGGAGCAACACTCAGCAAAGCGGTGGGGGAAGGGCTGCAAGTTCCCTCAACTCTAAATCAGCAGAGCCACAGGTGTACTATTCCTGCCTGAGAGAGATGCTGCGGGGATGCACTCAGCAAAGCCATGGAGGCAGGGACATTCTTTTGTGTGTCCAGTAAGAGGGCCCATAGTAAGTGGGCCTGGCAAGCAGAGCATCAAGTTTAAGAAGATTATTCTTGAGACTTAAGATTTGAGGCTGTTTGCCCTGTTGGGTTCTGATGGTTTTCTTTCTTGCTTACGGTTTTCTTTCCTATTGCTCCTTCTTAGAATGGGAGTGTTTAACTCTATGCCCATCCCACCATTGCTGGTGAAGCACATAATTTGTTTGATTTCACAGGCTCACAACTAAAGGTGTATTTGCCCCAGATGACTCACTCCTTGAATCTTACTCATACTTGATGGAGATCATATTTAGATGAGACTTTGGAATTTAGACTGTTTAGTCAATGCTGGGACTGGTGAAGATGCTGGGACTACTGGGATGGTATGAATGCATTCTGCACCTAAGAAGTTGATGAATTTTGGGGATGCAGCAGTTGAATGCTGTGATCTAAATGTTTGTGTTTTCCCCCACCCCAAATAGATGTGCTGAAATCCTAGTACCCAGAGTGATAGTATTAGGAGGTGGGGCCTTTGGAAGGTAACAAGTCATGAGGGTTGAGTCCTCATGAATGGAATTAGTGCCCTTTAATTGGCCATTTGGGGCTTCCTAGGTGGCTCAGTGGGTAAGAATCTACCCGCAGTGCAGGAGACATAGATGCAGGTTCAATCCCTGGGTCAGGAAGGTCCCCTGGAAGAGGGCATGGCAACACACTCCAGTATTCTTGCCTGGAGAATCCCATGGACAGAGGAGCCTGGCAGGCTACAGTCCATAGGGTTGCAAAGAGTCAGATACGACTGAAGCAACTGAGCATGCATGCATGCACAATTGGCCATGCTGTCATGTGAGGATACAAGAAGTCTGCAATCCAGAACAGGGCCTTCATCTGGCCATGCTGGCACCCTGATTTTGGACTTCCAAACTCCAGGACTATGAGAAATAAATGCTTTTCATTTATAAGCCACCTGGTCTGTGGTATTTTGTTACAACAACCTGAATAGACTAAGACAGACTTAATCATTATGAATAATTCAGCAACCAATGCACTATTTTCTTGCAATTCTTCTTTGCCTTTTTATGGGCTTTAAGGACTTCACACACACACACACTTAGCAGTTAAGTTTGCTGTGTAAAAAGCCACATATGCTTTGTAAATAAATACCTACAATTTGAACCTAAAGTTTAAATTTCTTTCTAAAATTTGCTAAGCTTGACTTTGGTCTCTTAATAATGATAAAATCAACAACAAAGGAAAAAACATAGCAAAACCATGTAAACCATAACCATTGGAATATGCCATGTAAAAAGAAATTTGTATGAAGCTTTAGAAAATATGTCTATAAACATTTTCTGAATAGTAATTTAGAAAGGTTAGGGTTTAGATCTTTACATTTTAAAATTCTACAATATGAAGTATTGAATCTGTATTTCCCAATTTCATGTTGTTTTTTTTTCCCTCCAATATCCTGTGTTAATATAAAACTACACATGGACACTTTGCATTGAGCACTACTCAAGAATTAACTAATTCCACTAGTAATCATACCTTCATCTATTTGTCATATTACAGCTTTCAACTGTGCTTCTGTATAGTTCATATATACTGGTTCATAGTTCTTTACACATTTACATCCTCATTTCCTCTTAAAACACCTAGTTACAAGCACCATTATGAAGCATAAAAATAAAGTATGGGTCATAAGAATGGATTTCAGACTATGAGATAAGAATAGCCATGTAAAAATACAACCAGTATTAATTGATGTAAAATATACCTACAAAATAGGAACTTGGGACTACTGAGTGGGTTTGCAAAGAAGCCAGGGGTACTCTAAAAGTGCAGCTTCCCAAGGGTTTCAGTGGTGGTGGTTTAGTTGCTAAGTCGTGTCCGACTCTTGCGACCCTATGGACTGCAGCCTGCAGGCTCCTCTGTCCGTGGGATTCTCCAGGCAAGAATATTGGAGTGGGTTGCCATTTCCTTCTCCATCAAGGTTTTTACTTCTCATCTTTTGCCAGCCTCACGTGAATAAAGCTGGGTGTTTCCAAACTGCATAGGAGGACATACAATCAAATCTATAATAATCAAAAGGCTAGAGGAGTAGCTTGGTCTGATTGACTAAATTTATTTATAAGGCCTTTTTGTTTCAACTACTGCTATTGCAAACCTTCCTAAAATGTATTAAGGAATACTTTCTTGCTTTAGGAAGTACAATATAGTGAACATAATTAAATCACCGGTGACTGCAGGTCTTATCATACAGTAGGGTCAGCCTTGTTGTGAGCATCAGTTTTTACTGGATCCTAATAAAGATGTGCACATTCGGGCTAAATGTATACAGACTGGTCCTAGGCTATTCATTCCTTGACAGCTCCTCTTTTTTTTAAAAAACTCAAATTTTTAAAATCAATTTTTCAAGGGGAGGAAAGGAGCTTATTTTCCTAAAAGTCAAAAACCAGGAAAAATAAACCTGGTTATCCGAGCTTTTACTCTATCACTGGAGCTTTTCTAAAGTAATAGGTATTCTTGAAAAATCTGTTCCATTTCAACAGTTTTAAGGAAATAAATGCTGAGGGCAAAGCTGGGGAGACGAAAGGGAAAAATCCAATTCCTATGTGGAGAAGAAAACAACACTGAAGAAAGCTGAGCCACATCCGGGTATTTACTAAGTACACACTATGTACTAAGTACGCTGCTAAGCACTCTGGCTACAGTGTTTGGTGTCTGGGTCTCAGTTTCTTCATCTGCAAAATTAAAAGTCAAGCTACATACGCCTTTCATTTAATATTCCCCACACTGTGATTCAGTATGAACAAAGTGACACTATTCCACCACGATCCACTGTGTATAAATATGGGTATTGAAAAAACTTTCCAAGGGGAGTTAGGGTGCCCAAACTCCTGAGAATCCTATTCTCTGCAGTTCATTTAGAATGCTGGCTAGTCATTTTATTCCTCTTTTATTGCTTTGGGCAGAACACTAAATGAATAACAACGCAAGAGTTGACTGGGCTATAGGCTATGGGATTAAATATTAAATATCCCAAAAGAGACAGTGAAGTGCCCATGGAGGCTTTATTTCCTTTCCATTTTCTTTGAATTCTTATCCTAAATGACAAGTGGCATCAGCACTTGTGGTGTGATCCACAGAGCACTGGAGTGAACACCACGGGAGCCGGATCTGGGTTCTAGCCTTGAATGTGGCAAACGGGGATCTGGGACAAGTCACCTGCTCATCTGCAAAATATTTTCTTCCATTTCTGTCATTAAACAAGAAAGCCATGACAAATTCAACACATTTCCTTTTAAAACAAAGATATACACAAACAGTTCAGGAGAATGCCCCCATGTATTTTGATTTGGGAAACGCATTTGACCAAGTGTTGAATACAAACATTAAGACAGGCTGCACAGTCAAACGGGATCCTAACTTTGAACAGCAAACACTGAGTAGTGAATCAGAAGAAATGATGGAAAGATGGACTGAATTAAGAAGATTAAATTTAACTGTGGATTCAAATGAATGGTCTAAATCACTCTTTAAAATTGCTGCTATATGCATATAATATACTTCTGGCATCAAGTTCAAATATATCCCTTTCCTTGTATGGAAGAACTGATTCATTGGGTTTTCTTCTTATGTTTCCAAAGTATAAATGTAAACCCTGGTACTACAGTGGAAAAAAAAAATGTATTACACATGGAGGAGAAGAGGCATGACTTAAGTAGAGTTCACATGAAAAAGAAGCTTGAGCTGACTTCAAGCTCAACATGAGTCAACAGTGCTTTGTGACTGCCAAAAACACTAACATAAGCTTAGCCACCAACAACAGAAGTGTAATGTCCAGAACAAGAGAGCTACAGCTTTACTGTGTTCTCTGCATCCTGAGCTGGGCACCACACTTCTAGAATGGTGGGCTCTGTCCCCAGGACACCCTATTCAGGAGTGATACAAAACAAACGCAATTCCATGACAGGGAGTAGCCAGAATGGGAAAGGGCCTAGAAAAAAAAGCCCCAGAGACTGAAAAAACTAAGACTATTTCTCTTGGAAAAGCTAAGCCTTGGGGGAGAGATATTAAATATCTGATGAGCTGCTACAGACAAAGTTCAGACCTAACAGAACACACAGCAAAGCAGACCTAGTGTCATACAAACAGTACCCAAAACAGAATGGGCTGCTCTAGCATTGGGGACAGTCAGGTAATACAACGGTTGTCAACTCTGGCTACACATTAGAAAACACCTGGGACCAGTTTCAAATCTATCAATGCCCAGGCCCCACCCCCAACCAATTAAAGCAGAGTCCCCGGGGTTGGGCCTGGGCAATGGGAGCTATTGAAAGCTCTCCAGGGGTTTCTAACGTGAAGCTACACTTGAGAATGACCAAGGTAAATACAGTCAGGGTGGCCACCTGTCTGTGTGTGGTATAGTGCAGAGGGAATTCCTTCTCAGAAGCCTGTATTAGGTTTAACTTATTAACATCATCCCATATGATCATGAAGATTAGCTCTCTTTGCAAATATTTGAGAAGAAATCAAGTTTAAATGGCACAGTCTCTTAAAGAGAAGAATTTAGGTTGCATTATAATAGCTGGTCTTTTCTATTCATGAATAACTGCCTTCAGTAATTTAAGCATTACCATCTTTGTGGAGAAGAACAATAGTACTGGCACGTTTATATGTTGATAAATTCAAGCAATTTAATTCCAAAACTTTGTAAAATAAATTTAAAATTAGCTAACATTCAAGAGTTTTCAAGTTTCTTCCATGACAAAATAATTCTTAAAATCAAGCAGGATCTCCTTTGTAGTTTGAATGGATTCTGTCACTAGTAGCTTATCCGATGTACATGATAAAATATTCTATTTTCCTACCTTAAATATTTTTCTAAAATATTTTATAACATAATAGCCTGGGTTTTTGGTAACCAATATACAGTCCTCCACATTTCCTTCAATGTTGGTTATATTTTTATTCTTAATCCTATTCTTCTGACCACTGAATAGAGGCATTTATACACATTTGTGTATAATCTCCTTTGAAAAAGATACATCCAGAGCCTTCTGGTCTGAATACTGGTCAGGCAATCACTCGTAGTGGGTGGGATTACGTGTCTAAATTTTAGTGACCCCTCCAGGCTTTTCCACTTAGATATACCATACCCTCTAAACTTTAAAACTTTCACTTTAGATTACAACAGTAAATCACCAACCGTTTCCTTTTACTTTTGCCATCTGTCAATACAAAAAGCTCCAAGTGAATCTGAAGCTTCGTCTAGGCTACTCCAAGTCTCTTTCATTAATCTTTATCATGAGATTTCTAAATAATGAGAGAATATTAAAGATCATCACTTTGTTTACAACCACCACCAAAAGAGCCTGGAATAATGCTGTGGATTTGGCTAGACGGATTCAAGCTAAAGGACAATTTCAGGAGTCTTGGTGTGGGGACCAAGCATACAGTTAACATTTTACCAATAGCTGGCTAACTGTACCACGTTTCAAGTAACGATTGCCCTTTCTGCATCAAAACACTAGAAAGAATTACAACCTTACAGCCATCTGAGCAGCTGCTGGGCAGACAGTCTGCTCCACAGCCAAGAGTCACCTTTCCATTTTTCAAGCACATACCTCTCACAGAAATGTTTTCAGTGCAGCAGTCTACAGAGCTGGTTATAACACCGGCACGATGTGACAACAAAATTCATGATGATTTTGCTTTTTCAGCCTGCCCCTTCCTTTTTTTTAAAAAAATTCTTCCCTCCCCTTCCATCCCCCAAAGAAAACCAAACCCACAATACTTCCACAAAACCTGACTCAGACTTATGAATATAATGCTTTCAGTGAAAGCTGACCAGCTTTACAGGAGAACAGCCTTCATGAGAAGCAGGAAGCTGATCTGAGCAGCAGAGAGCAGGGATGGGGCGGAGCAGAAAGGAACTGAGCTGGGGGAGAGCAAAGCACAGACAGTCCTGGCTGCTTCTAGTTACTTATTGACAGTTTCTCATCTCATAGCACAGATTTATGAACAGGGTGAGCATCGGCCCTGCCATACCTTTTCTTTCCTCTACGAATCTCTGGCAATCTGGTAAACTATTACACAGGGGAAAGTGAGGCCTTACAACCTCGCCAGAGCCCAGTTGCAGGGAAATGATGTAAGCTTCCCACCTCCCACCAGCCCCGCTCTGCCAATCCACCTCTACTCTGACCTGTTAGCATCCCCTCCCTCCCCCCACAGCCCCGTGACCCTGCCCTGGGCCAGTGGGGCCCCAGGCTCGGAAGTTGTGTCCTACTGTGCAGCAGAAAGTATTTGCCAGGGGATAAGGGGTATTTTAGTTTTGAGAAAAGTCTTCAATGAAAAAGTAAATGCCTCTCTGTCTAAAAAAAAATAATAATAATTCTGGGTCGATAAAAGTTAATCAGTCCCCAGGAGAAATAATATTAAATAGGATGGTGGTAAGGAATGCAATTTTGCAAAAGGCAGCAGAAGGTATGATGTAGCAAAGGGTATAGTAATGGGAAGTAGGAGACACAGATTCTCCTCTTCTAATACCACCTCAATGACCTTGAACAATTGGTTTAATCTCTCTGGTTTCATTTTCTGTAAAGGGAAAGAGCTAATATAAATTACATCTGAAGTCTCATGTAGTAATTTTATGAATTGAGAAGCAAAAGAAACAAATGGGGGTAAAAAGTAATCTGTCGCCAATTGTTTCTTGTTTACTCAAAACTGCACATAATTTCTTATACTGAGCTACTTAAAATATGCTTTGCCAACATGTGAGTAAATATGAATAGGATTAGCAAAAAGATGTATAGGGGGAAAAGTTACAGGAAATTTGACTGTTAATTCCGACCTGGAGAATTTGTAGAGAATGAGGACTGTGAAAATTCATGTTCGGTAAAGGACAATTTATAAACTTCATTCATAAACAGATGCTTCGAAGCAATTAAGACTTTTAACATTATCCTAGACAGCATAAACTATTTACCTCGGTCAGCAGTGTTCTAAGTTGAAAGGATGCTCATGCAATGGGTGCTTGCACACACACACAAACACCAAGGGGGAGATTTTTCTTTAATTAAGAGCTCATAATATAACTGGTTACTAGGACAACAGTCTTCAAATTAGGATAGGCAACTCCTAGAAGTGCCCATCGTTCTAAAGGGTATGAAAGGTATGCAGACACATAGATGATAAATCAATTTCCAGATCAACCCTTCTAAGTAAGTGCCCTTGATCTGCCTGAGAATGCCCCTGGAAAGTAGGGTCACCTGTCCCTCCCACTCCTTTCCTATCCCACTTCTCCCACTTCACAAAATCAAGGCACACGGTTGCTCATCGCCAGTGTCACGATGTGGCCCTGCTTGTGGTAAGAAAAAACCTCTGAGCAGGACCTAAGGAGACAATTAGAAATACTGGTAGTGAAAAAGTGTGTAGCCCTAATCACTCTTCTCTTGCAACTCAGGTGGGTTGTGCCAATTTTTTGCTTGAAAGAAAATTGGAGGAGGGCCTAATTTGGTTGTCAGCTGGTAAATCATTAGACAATTTCAAATGATAGAGCACAGTGGTTTTGAATATAACTGAGGAAGAGTTCAAAGAACTGACTGACACTGCTATATTAATACTCTCATCCTCATCAACATATCTATGTAAACAACATTTCACAGTGTATATACTAAATAGAATGGATAGTATGCTGAACTCTTTCTGCAATTAGTAATATTCATATGCTGATAAATGAACTAACCAGAAGAAAAGCACCAACAGTGTAGTGATAAATTTCCAGTAAATAACATTTATCTCTAATATTATTTATCAAAATTTGTAATTCACAAGTTATTTCGATTAACTATGTACTAATAACAACTAGTAAGTTTAAAAATTACCTAAAGTCTTATTATCACAGTAAGTTAAATTCTGTCACCAGAAGTACGACAGGGTGATCAAAAATATTTTTTTTAATGTAATAATACATAAGGAGAAAATTTAGTGGGGAAGTATAGTAATAAAGACCTCAAGGATTAAAAAAAAAAAAAAACACTTTAAAATCTGACTGTTAAAGAGCAGTTTCAAATGGATAGTGGTAGGTTTTAAGTGTTAGACACTCAGTCATATCCAGCTCTTTGTGACCTCATGGACTATAGTCCACCAGGTTCCTCTGTCCATGGGATTTCCCAGGCAAGAATACTGTAGTGCATAGCCATTCTCTTCTCCAGGGGATCTTCCCAACTCAGGGATTGAACCTGGGTCTCCTGAATTGCAGGCAGATTCTTTACTGTCTGAGCTACTAGGGAAGCCCTAAACAGCTACAGTATTTGATTCAAGTGCATAGATTTTTTATGAATTTTAAGAAGGAATGTTAATATTTACAACCAATGACAATTATGCACCTTTCTTCCATCTCATAGCACCTTCCAATTATTACTACAGAGTTTAAAAATAAATAAAACAGAAAGAACAGCAATCTAGAACCTCAGGAAACAAGCCACCTGGAACAACTTAATTTTCCAGTTATCTGTGGTTATGTTCGTTGAGTACCACAACAGTTCTGTCTCCTAATTTAAAGCTACTATAAATGAAAATCTTCTCAAAATAGGGGACCTCTTCTTAGACTACACCATCATGATTTAACCACTTATTAGTGTTTCCCAGATAATTATTAACACAAATTCTGCAGAGAATTCATATAATGCCCTTAACCTAGGCTTTTCCTGCTCTTCCTGTTTGGCATTTTGCATTTCTGCCAGCAAGTGGAGGATGTGGATTCAATTCCTGGTCCAGGAATCATAAGCTGCCAGTCCCTAAGTCAAGGTTCTAAAACATGGTGAGCTCCAACTTTCTCCCCTATAAAAATAAGTTAATCTCACTTTCTTAAACTATCTCACAAAACAGAGATGAGTTCACAGAAGTGAACATGCTTTATTTGAAAATTTCACACCAAGAAAACATATGTTCTCATTATGAGTGCTTGCATGAAGCTCCTCTCTTCATTCTAATTGTGGAAATTAGCCAAAGAAGCTAACTAGATCTGTTTTTTTTTTTTTTTTAATTCTGATAAAAATGGTTTAAGTAAGAGATAGATGTCTTCTATAAAATTCATACATTAAGTTCAGTTCAGTTCAGTTCAGTTCAGTTGCTCAGTCGCGTCCAACTCTTTGTGACCCCATGAATCGCAGCACGCCAGGCCTCCTTGTCCATCACCACTCCCGGAGTTCACTCAGACTCACATCCATCGAGTCAGTGGTGCCATCCAGCCATCTCATCCTCTGTCGTCCCCTTCTCCTCCTGCCCCCAATCCCTCCCAGCATCAGAGTCTTTCCCAATGAGTCAACTCTTCTCATGAGGTGGCCAAAGTATTGGAGTTTCAGCTTTAGTATCATTCCTTCCAAAGAAATTCCAGGGCTGATCTCCTTCAGAATGGACTGGTTGAATCTCCTTGCAGTCCAAGGGACTCTCAAGAGTCTTCTCCAACACCACAGATCAAAAGCATCAATTCTTCGGTGCTCAGCCTTCTTCACAGTCCAACCCTCACATCCATACATGACCACAGGAAAAACCATAGCCTTGACTAGACGGACCTTTGTTGGCAAAGTAATGTCTCTGACATTTATTTCCAGGGGCCATGTGAGTTCTGGATCACCGATACTGCTAGATGGCTGAGTAATACATAGAAAGACATAACTCTATGTGTTCCATCCAAAACCTCAATCTGCTATTATAACAAACCTCAGTCTCCTTTCTAACATATCTTTCAGATATGATCCTCATTCATTTTATTACCAAACCCATCACCCTCCCAACTACCACTACACAGAAATATGTTGCTTTTATTAATTATATGCTCCCTAAATGTTTTTATTATTATGGTGCTTGGTAGACCAGAACTTCAGTTCCTAAGCTACTGGTCCATTGAGTGCCCTAGAACCATAGGTTCAGTCCCAGAAGAACAAAATAAACCTTACACTTTGAAAAGTAGCAAATAAAATTCAAACAGCATCAAAGGGGAGATAAGGTTTTAAAAAGTTAACTGATAGTACCTGCTCTATTTAAAACATCCATAGGATAAACTTATTCTGTTGCATGAGTTATTATGTGGTTAGTATTATCACAGTTTCACTTGACCCTTTAAGCAATTTTACTATTATTTCCTACAGATTATAAAAACTGACCTTCAAAGGTATTTAAGTGATTTGCTCAAGATCACAAATGAAAGCCAGACTTCAATTCTGCAGATGGACAGTTCCACAAAGTTCCCTGGTACGTGTACTTGCCCCTCTGAAACTGCTGGTAAAATCGATAAAAACTGCAGTGAGAAGCTGTAGTGGCAGGCAGTCCTGCTCTGTTCTGTGTTTCCCATGGACATCATGGTTCTAATCCGAAGAGCAAGTGTCCTGGAATAGCACAGATCAGAGGTTGAAGCCAGACCCTGGGCAAGTTATTTAACTTTTCTAAAGCTCAATTTCCTCATCTGTAAAAGGTATTAACAAGCACCAATAAGGTTGTTGTGGGGATTAAGAGGGACAGCACCTTAGCAATCTTTAGCACCCCACCAGTAACAAACTTGAGTTTACTAAATAATAACAACTAACATATTTTGAGTCCATTACGTGATGCATCTTAATTCATTTAATTTTCCTAACGATTCTATGGCACAGTGGATACTGTTATTATCACTCCTGTTTTATCAATCAGGAAAGACCATCCTAGGGAGGTAAGACAATCTGCCTAGGGTCACAGATCTAGGAAGTGAAACAGCTTGCAATGAGGCTCAGGAGCCTGACTGGGGGCTCACACTGTGAACTATACTGTTAACTGTTCGCTGCCTCTCTAGAAATGAGTGTAACATTAGAACCATCTCTAGCCTCACCATAGTCATCAACACCCGCATCACCCACATTCTCTTTAGTTAGCCTGCAGGGCCTCAGGTCTATGAAGCACCCCAATGATGAGACGTAAAGAGCTGAGAATTTGACATAGTGAGACTGACAGAAGTCAGCGCCTTCAGGGAAGAAGACAGAAGCTGGTTGCTGGAAGAGAATACCGTGCAATAGTACAAAGAAACAAAATGAAGGTCTGAAATAATATGAAAAATCTTCAGCTACTAGATGAGGGATGGAGATGGGGGGCAGTGGATTTAGCCCAAGAAAAACAAACATTTTAAAATTTAATCAGGTGCCTAAAGGAATACCAAGAAGAACTGCAAAAACCTGGCCTGTAATATAATTTGGGTCCACTCTGTATCTATTTAATAATTGCTATCTGATCCATCCAGGGATGCCATGATCTTAGTTTTCTGAATGTTGAGCTTTGAGCCAACTTTTTTACTCTCCTCTTTCACTTTCATCAAGAGGCTCTTTAGCTCTTCTTCACTTTCTGCCATAAGGGTGGTGTAATCTGCATATCTGAGGTTATTGGTCTTTCTCCCGACAGTCTTGATTCCAGCTTGTGCTTCATCCAGCCCAGCGTTTCTCATGATGTACTCTGCATATGAATTAAATAAGCAGGGTGACAATATACAACCTTGACGTACTCCTTTTCCTATTTGGAACCAGTCTGTTGTTCCATGTTCAGTTCCAACTGTTGCTTCCTGACCTGCATGCAAGTTTCTCAAGAGGCAGGTCAGGTGGTCTGGTATTCCCATCTCTTTCAGAATTTTCCACAGTTTATTGTGATCCACACAGTCAAAGGCTTTGGCATAGTCAATAAAGCAGAAACAGATGTTTTTCTGGAACTCTCTTGCTTTTTTGCTGATCCAGCAGATGTTGGCAATTTGATGTCTGGTTCCTCTGCCTTTTCTAAAACCAGCTTGAGTTTCTGGAAGTTCACAGTTCATATATTGCTGAAGCCTGGCTTGGAGGATTTTAAGCATTACTTTACTAGCATGTGAGATGAGTGCAACTGTGTGGTAGTTTGAGCATTCTTTGGCATTGCCTTTCTTTGGGATTGGAATGAAAACTCATCTTTTCCCATCCTGTGGCCAATGTTGAGTTTTCCAAATTTGCTGGCATATTGAGTGCAGCACTTTCACAGCGTCATCTTTCAGGATTTGAAATAGCTCAACTGGAATTCCATCACCTCCACTAGCTTTGTTCGTAATAATGCTTCCTAAGGCCCACTTTGACTTCACATTCCAGGATGTCTGGCTCTAGTTGAGTGATCACACCATGGTGATTATCTGGGTCGTGAAGATCTTTTTTGTACAGTTCTTCTGTGTATTCTTGCCACCTCTTCTTAATATCTTCTGCTTCTGTTAAGTCCATACCATTTCTGTCCTTTATTGAGCCCATCTTCGCATGAAATGTTCTGTTGGTATCTCTAATTTTCTTGAAGAGATCTCTAGTCTTTCCCATTCTATTGTTTTCCTCTATTTTTTGTACTGATCACTGAGAAAGGCTTTCTTATCTCTCCTTGCTATTGTTTGGAACTCTGCATTCAAATGCTTATATCTTTCCTTTTCTCCTTTGCTTTTTGCTTGTCTTTTCACAGCTATCTGCAAGGCCTCCTCAGACAGCCATTTTGATTTTTTGCATTTTTTTTTCTTGGCTCAACATTCAAAAAACTAAGATCATGGCATCCAGTCCCATTACTTCATGGCAAATAGATGGGGAAAAGTGGAAACAGTGGCTGACTTTATTTTGGGGGGCTCCAAAATCACTGCATATTGTGACTGCAGCCATGAAATCAAAAGACGCTTATTATCTGGAAGGAAAGTTATGACCAACCTAGACAGCATATTAAAAAGCAGAGACATTACTTTACCAACAAAGTTCCATCTTGTCAAGGCTATGGTTTTTCCAGTAGCCAGATATGGATGTGAGAGTTGGACTATACAGAAAGCTGAGTGCCAAAGAATTGATGCTTTTGAACTGTGGTGTTTGAGAAGACTCTTGAGAGTCCCTTGGACTGCAAGGAGATCCAACCAGTCCATCCTAAAGGAGATCAGTCCTGAGTGTTCACCGGAAGGACTAATGTTGAAGCTAAAACTCCAATACTTTGGTCACCTGATGTGAAGAGCTGACTCATTGGAAAAGACCCTGATGCTGGGAAAGATTGAGGGCAGGAGAAGGGGACGACAGAGGATGAGATGGTTGGATGGCATCACCAACTCAATGGACATGGATTTGGGTGTACTCCGGGAGTTGGTCGTGGACAGGGAGGCTTGGCATGCTGTGAGATCCATAGGGTCGCAAAGAGTTGGACACGACTGAGTGACTGAAGCGAACTGATCCAGGGGGTGCGGGGGTGGGGGAATGTGATCAATTTAATCAGCTCTCATTGGTGACCTGAAACAGGCACAATGAAAACCATTTACCTCTGAAAGTATCAGAGCCCAACAAAATGTTGCTTTCAACTACTAACTACAATCCTGTTCCTGTGGCAAATCATGCTTTCATGCTCATGCCGTATTATTTCTGAGTTCCTCTGGATAAACATTTTGAGCTTTTCATCTAGATTATTTTCTCTATACCATCCGTCTAAATCTAAAAACCTCTTTTTTTCACCCAAAGGGATTGCTGGACATCTCAGTTTACCTATTTGCCTCAAGCAGAGTCAAGCTGCAATGAGTGTGTTTCCTGCACGTGCCACTGTTAGAATACTGTGTGCTGATGACTCTCAGCTGTGACACGGACCTCATTACCCTATAAGATTCCACACAAGAAATTCCACGTTTTGCTCATCCTTACAGCCCAACCATCTTGTAGTTACATTGTGTTGCACTCAATAAATGTTGAAAGATTAGCTGAAAGTTTTCAAACAAGTTTTTTGGTCTCCTCCTTCAAGGTTTTCTTTGCCACTAAGCTTACTCTAAAAACCTCTCTCTTTAGATAATGATAATCGTGAGTCACCAAAAGTGATTTGGATTTAGTGGAGTATTGATTACTTCCCTGACAACTGGCTGGAGAAATAAAAAGCAAACACCCAGGGGTTGATGCTTCAGTATCCACTTTCCTGAATATGCCCAATATTCAGTTTTTAAGACAAAAGATATGCATGCCTTAGGGTCATCATCACTTAGAATTTATTGACGAGCTCAAGGGGCTTTGTTAATCTCATAATATCCAGCTAAGTGCCTAGCACAAGGTCAGTGTCAGATAAAATATTGGTTGATTAATTGACAACAACTATTAAAACTGCCACAGACTAAATGCCTTGAACTACCAAAAGGGTGTTAAAAGATTTAGCAAAATACCAAAGTCTCTAATTTCAAATAATTAGCTTTTAAGAAATGTGAAACTATGATTAAACATAGTCCCATAATAAATATTCCCCCAAATATCATGCTTCTATTTTTTCCATATAGAGGCCTTTGAAAAGTACAATGCTGAGAGAACTTTCTAACATTAATCTGAAAAAAAACACGAACACTCTCATAAACTGTATGGCACAAATTAACAGAAATTGTTAGTCCTTTAAGGTACTTGCATAGGAAGGAACTCAGGATCAATGATCAAATAATACTCCTACAATTCCCTAAATCAGATTATTATTTTAATAAATCTAAACATATCTATTTGGAGAAGTTACTTGGGGGAGGGAGGCCTCCTGAAAATTCCATATGCCCCTCTTGTCAATAAAACCTGAGATTGTGCATACTGGTAATACAGCAAAGTAAATAAACTTTAAAGTAAAACTTCAGGTTGTATGCAAAAATGTACCTTTAAATGTGTCAAACTCCCCTAAGGTTTCCTAGCATTATTAGACTTCAAGAAACAATAAAACTGAACATTCTATTCAACGCTAAGGCAGCTATTACACTAAAAATCATTTTAAGATATTTTAAAATATCAGTACTCTCTCAGAAAACACCTGGTGATCTTAACAGTTTTTAAATGCACAACACTAAGAAAAAAAAAAGTACAGTAAGTAGATTACATTTTGCAGGTCCATGGGTTTTTAAGTCTTCCCAAATATCAAAGTCATACTGAGCTGAGTATTAACTTTGTGATGGAGTTAATCTCTTTAATATAAAGCCACAGTCATAGCTACCATATAATCATAACTAAATTATATATACAATGACAAAAAAATTCGAAGAAACATTTTTCTGTAACATAATGATTATTAAGGCCAAAGATTCTCCTCACCACATACATTCAAATATTCTCCTTTTATCTACTTGAAATCTTATTACAATATTTCAATTACCTATAGTAAAGTACTCTGGCCTCAAGGAAATATTCGATTAGTATTAACACCTTTTAAAATAAATAGAATGTTATTAATCTATGGGATTTGTGTCCTACTTTTAACTGTGAACAATTACTAAGAAGTAAAACATTGACTGATTTTTAGTTCCTTATAAAATAAGTAAATCATATTTTGTAGAAATCAATTCAGTTCAGTCGCCCAATCATGTCCAACTCTTTGTGACCCAATGGACCTCAGTATGTCAGGCCTCCCTGTCCATCATTAACTCCCGGAGTTTACGCAAATTCATGTCAATTGAGTTGGTGATGCCATCCAATCATCTCATCCTCTGTCGTCCCCTTCTCCTCCTGCCTCTATTCTTCCCCAGCATCAGGGTCTTTTCAAATGAGTCAGCTCTTCATATCAGGTGGCCAAAGTATTAGAGTTTCAGCTTCAATATCAGTCCTTCCAATGAACACTCAGAACCAATCTCCTTTAGGATGGACTGGTTGGATGTTCCTACATTCCAAGGGACTCTCAAGAGTCTTCTCCAACACCACAGTTCAAAAGCATCAATTCTTTGGCTCTCAGCTTGCTTTGTAGTCCAACTGTCACGTCCATACATGACTACTGGGGAAACCATAGCCTTGACTAGATGGAACTTTGTTGGCAAAGTAGTGTCTCTGCTTTTTAATATGCTGTCTAGGTTGGTCATAACTTTCCTTTCAAGTACTAAGTGTCTTTTAATTTCATGGCTGCAATCACCAACTGCAGTGACTTTGGAGCTCAAAAAAATAAAGTCAGCCACTGTTTCCACTGTTTCTCCATATATTTGCCATGAAGTGATGGACCGGATGCCATGATCTTAGTTTTCTGAATGTTGAACTTTAAGCCAACTTTTTCACTATCCTCTTTCACTTTCATCAAGAGGCTTTTTAGTTCCTCTTCACTTGCTGCCATAAGGATGGTGTCATCTGCATATCTGAGGTTACTGATATTTCTCCTGGTAATCTTGATTCCAGCTTGTGCTTCTTCCAGCCCAGCGTTTCTCATGATGTACTCTGCATATAAGTTAAATAAGCAGGGCGACAATATACAGCCTTGACGTACTCCTTTTCCTATTTGGAACCAGTCTGTTGCTCCATGTCCAGTTCTAACTGTTGCTTCCTGACCTGCATACAGATTTCTCAAGAGGCAGGTCAGGTGGTGTGGTATTCCCATCTCTTTCAGAATTTTCCACAGTTTATTGTGATCCACACAGTCAAAGGCTTTGGCACAGTCAATAAAGCAGAAATAGATGTTTTTCTGGAACTCTCTTCCTTTTTTGATGATCCAGTGGATGTTGGCAATTTGATCTCTGGTTCCTCTGACTTTTCTAAAACCAGCTTGAACATCTGGAAGTTCACGGTTCACATATTACTGAAGCCTGGCTTGGAGGATTTTAAGCATTACTTTACTAGCATGTGAGATAATTGCAATTGTGAGGTAGTTTGAGCATTCTTTGGCATTGCCTTTCTTTGGTACGGGAGTGAAAACTGACCTTTTCCAGTCCTGTGGCCACTGCTGGGTTTTCCAGATTTGCTGGCATATTGATTGCAGCACTTTCACAGCATCATCTTTTAACTATGCAGTGCTGGAGTGGCGAGTGGCCGAGAGGAGATACCCCACATCCAAGGTCAGGAGCAGTGGCCATGAGGAGATACCCCACGTCCAAGGTAAGAGAAACCCCAGAAAGATGGTAGACACTGAGAGGGCAGACAGACTGAAACCACAATCACAGACAACTAGCCAATCTGATCATACGGACCACAGCCTTGTCTAACTCAACAAAACTAAGCCATGCCGTGTGGAGCCACCCAGCACAGACAGGTCATGGTGCAGAGTTCTGACAAAATGTGATCCACTGGAGAAGGGAATGGCAAACCACTTCAGTATTCTTGCCTTGAGATCCCCATGAACAGTATGAAAAGGCAAAAAGATAGGACACTGAAAGAGGAACTCCCCAGGCTGGTAGGTGCCCAATATGCTACTGGAGATCAGTGGAGAAATAACTTCAGAAATAATGAAGAGATGGAGCCAAAGCAAAAACAATGCCCAGCTGTCGATGTGACTGGTGATGGAAGCATGGCCCGATGCTGTAAAGAGCAATATTGCATAGGAACCTGAAGTGTTAGGTCCATAAATCAAAGTAAATTGAAGTGGTCAAACAGGAGATGGCAAGAGTGAACATCCACATTTTAGGAATCAGTGAACTCAAAGGGACTGGAATGGGTGAATTTCACTCAGATGACCATTATATCTACTACTGTGGGCAGGAATCCCTTAGAAGAAATGGAGTAGCCATCATAGTCAACATATGATTCCAAAATGCAGTACTTGGATGTGATCTCAAAAATGACAGAATGATCTCTGTTCGTTTCCAAGGCAAACCATTCAATATCATGGTAATCCAAATCTAAGCCCTGACCGTAACACTGAAGAAGCTGAAGCTGAAGGGTTCTATTTTGTAGAAATATATCCTCTCAAATCAGATTACATATATCATTTACTTTCATGTTCTTCTTAGTCTGATAACTTTCCCAGAGAATAGGTATATTTCTATTATCCTGTACCAACTCTCTAGCTCTAAGAGCTCTGAGATCTGAAAGTCAAAATTTGTCAAAGATTTAGCAGGTCCCTTAGAATTACACAGACACCCACGATGGGTCTATAATATACAAAATTCTACTGATGGAAATTTAGCACGCATATTTTACAATATATTTCTATTTAAGAGAAAAACCACTGAGGTAAACATTATATAAAGGCACTAAGCTCCATAGAGGCCAAGCATCTTGTCTGCTAAGTAAGCTTAAAAAGGAAAGATTTGAACTGGGTTTTCTTTCTTGAAATCAGGTGGTTTTAGCATATAGTGGAAAGTTTGCAAATACATTTGTTCATCAATGCAGAATAAAATTTGGAGGAGCAGGGAATTCCAAATGCTTCTCAAAGGCCTCCTGCTCGCCCCACTCACGTTTAAGCTGCTGTTTCTGCCTCGTAACGCAAGTTTTTCTAATAAGCCTCTTTTATTGGACTTGCACTACCACCCAGATTTTGATCTCTTTCATTCTTTTTATAACTTTTTTCACTGTCCTATGAAAAATGAAGAATGTTATCTAAGTTTGGTGCTTTTTTCCCTTTCTTTTTAGATAGGCATTATAGTTTTTAAAAAAACTTCTTTTAGAACTTACAAGCACCAAGGAGAAGGGAAATATACCTTGAAAGCTAATGATGTGATTCTATACTCAATCTATGATTCTCTCCTATGACTATCGGGAAAAAAAAAAACCATCCGGAATGGCATTAACCTTTAGGAAATTGGCAGATTTCCAAGAGTGGATAATGCCTGGAAGCTGAAGGTATTGAGGGTTGTGTTAAGGAGGCAAAGTCATAAAAGGTCAATAAGTTTCAGGCAATACTGGGGCGTGCAAAGCTGTGGACCACACACAACCTGTGCTGTTACTGATGAATCAGATTCCTGAGCTCGCACTCTGAAATAGCTTAATTCCTACTATCTGTCCCATACCCCAAGTGCTGGTCATATGCCCACTGGCTTGGCTTTTGCTAATAGACTAAGTAATAGATAAGTAAGCTCTCAGATAGGAAAGAAAGCCCAACGCGTTCCCTGCAATAGGGATTCATCAGTGTAGATAGGAAGTGCTCTGGATGAAGATTAAACTCTAAAATGATTTAAAGAAATATGTGGGGAACTGGTAAAATAAGAGATATGAAGATTGAGAAAACTGAAATAAAACAGATTCACGTATATGAACATACATAAATAACTTCCTGTTTAACTGTAATATAGAACCTATATCTTATTATTCAAATTATAAAATTTTCAAGTTTAAAGCTGATACAAACTTTCCAGTCCCATGGAATGGTTATTTATGAAAATATTTTCAGAGGTGTTTTACAAAGATGCACTTTAAGGAAATACTTCCTATTCGAAGTATTTGTACATCATATTGTACCTGTTAAGTCATATTCCTGGGGTGGTGGGGAGGAAGGATTAAGACCTGTAGAAAAGATGAAGGGACCAGATTACACCCTGAAATGCTGGAAAGCACTGAAGGAACAAATCAAAATCCACAGAGCACGATGCAAAATTTCAAGACAACTGCAAAAATCACACTTTTGAACAAATTTTGCTTTGCTAGATCTTGCCCTTTCTCTCAATACATCTGTATACCTTTTGTGTGTGTGATTAAAAAAGCCAAAATTCTCAAAACAGGCATATTTCTGTACTTGAACAACAGTCAGCTTAACTATCTTCTTTGATAACCTTCCCAGAGAAAATGAAGAGCACAATTTCACTTCCGAAACTTTAAAAAAGAGCTGCTATGTGGCACAGCTCGAAAACCAAGCCTCTTAGGCTTTCATGCTTCCTCTGGTGGAACTTCCTGAAACAGTGCCAAGAATCGTTTGATCACTTAAACCAGAGCTGATGAGTTAGAAGCAGCTGGAGTATATGAATCAGTGGTCATTTCTCTGTTACTTTTTTTTTAAACAGATAACTACCTAGAGAACCAAGTAACTTGATCAAAAAGGCATTCTGGAAATAAAATTAGGAGGCAGAAAACCCAGAGTTCTGAATTAGGATTAAACTGTTTTAACTTCAATTGTTCTCTAGCTTCTTCTAATAGCTTTGTTTTCTCAGTCCTCTTAAGAGATTTTGGAGAGTAAGGAACCAAGCACACTTTTTGTCTATCTCCCTAAGAACATAACAGGAGAATGCTCAAATAGCAGTTGTTCGAAATATATTTATTCATTGAGTGTAATTATAAACTCAAATAATAAAATGTTTACTTTTTTCTCCCACATAATCAGGTTTGCACTAGAAATCATAGAAAGAGCATAAAATGATTTCTAGAAATTCAAATGCAATGTGTCAAAAAGGCTAAAGAGAAGTTTCATGGGGTAAAGTAATTGGCAGAAGTGGAAATAAGTATGTGTAACACATTAGTCCTAACTCTGACGTCACACACATTCTTTGTAAACATCATTTCTTATTTTTTACCTAATTTAATTCTCACATTCATTAGTGTTCACTAGTATACTATGTATGATTTCAAGGAAATAAATATTTCCTATAATCACATCACTCAGTGTTGATTTTTGATCCCAGACGTTTTTCTTTATAATCCCAAAGCCTGTCATATGAACAAGGACTTTGCCTTTATATCATGCTATATGTTCAATTTTTACCCCATTCTTACATTTCAATCAGAGCCTAAGACATGAGAAAGGCAAGTGTTGAGAGGAAAAGAAAGTGGGTATGGAGAAAAAAGAACAAAAGATAAATAGCCAAATCATTCAGGAATTTCTTAGCCATGGTAAGGAGTGTGTATTTATTCTAAGTATGATAAGAATTCAGTGTAGGAGTAATAAGAGATCTGCATTTTGGAACTTCTGCTTCACTGACTACGATAAAGCCTCTGACTATGTGGATCACAGCAAACTATGGAAAATTCTTAGAGATGAGAATACCAGACCACCTTACCTGCCTCCTGAGAAACTTGTATGCAGGACAGAAGCAACAGTTAGAAAACTGGACATGGAACAACTGACTGGTTCAAAATTGGGAAAGGAATACAACAAGGCTATATATTGTCACCCTGCTTATTTAACTTATACGCAGACTGCATTATCTGAAATGCAGGGCTAATTGAGTCACAAGCTGGAATCAAGACTGCTGGGAGAAATAACAACCTCAGATATAAGCAGATGATATCACTCTAATGGCAGAAAGTGAAGAGGAACTGAAGAGAATCTTGATGAGGGTGAAAGACTGAAAAGGCTGGCTTAAAACTGAATATTCAAAAAAACGAAGATCATGGCATCTGGTCCCATCACGTCACGGCAAGTAGAAAGGAAAAAAATGTGGATACAGTGACAGATTTTATTTTCTTGGGCTCCAAATCACTGCAGACAGTGACTGCAGCCATAAAATTAAAAGACACTTGCTCCTTGGAAAAGCTATGACAAACCTAGCTAGTGTATTAAACCTAGATAGTGTATTAAAAAGCAAAGACATCACTTTGCTGACAAAGGTTGATATAGTCAAAACTATGGTTTTTCCAGCAGTCATGGATGGATGTGAGAGTTGGACCATAAAAAAGGCAAAAAGTCAAAGAACTGATGCTTTCAAACTGTAGTGCTGGAGAAGATTCTTGAGAGTCCCTTGAACAGCAAGGAGATCAAACCAGTCAATCCTAAAGGAAATCAACCCTGAATATTTATTTAAAGGACTGATGCTGAAGTTGAAGCTCTAATATTTTGGCCACCTGATGCAAAGAGCCAATTCATTGGAAAAGTCCCTGGTGGCAAAGATATAGAAGGCAACAGGAGAAGGGGGGTGGCAGAGGATGAGATGGTTAGATAGTATCACTGACTTAACAGACATGGATCTGAGCAAACTCCAGGAGATAGTGAAGGACAGAGGAGCCTGCATTCTGCAGTCCATGGGGTCACAGAGTCAGACACTACTTAGCAACTGAACAACATCAACTCTGGCAGCAATGGAGTGAGGAGTGGACAGAAAAGAGGCAAAACTAAAGGCAGGGAAACTGGTTAAATTATGCAGGCAGGTACTGTGGTGGTCTGAAGTAGGATGGAGCTAGTAAAAAGAGGAGCTGTGGACTGATTTCAGAGATGCAATGGTAAGTGAAATCAACTAAACTTGATATGAAGGTAGCAAATGGGAAGACGGGGAAAGGGGGGGTTTTACCATAAATCCTTCCTGAGGAGTATTTTTTTTATGACAAGTTTTAATAATTGTAAACAAACGCATTACTTTATACAGGCTGCACTTACACATGTATTGCTAAACAATACAGTTTAAATTTGCCAGCTTCTGAATTTTATGTAAGTGGAATATTCTTCTATGGCTTGCTCCCTTCTCTCAGGATCTTACGTCTGATATTCATCTGGGTGCTTGTGTTTAACTCAAGAGTATACGGTCATATGTTGAGTGAGTATACCAAAATTAATTGATCTTTTTTACTCACTTATATTCCAGGAAAAATAACATTAAGTATTCCTTCATGTTATTAAAAATATAAGTGAACATAATCTTCTTAATGGCTGAAATTTTTTATTTTTGGGAATTGGAAAACTAAGGAACGGAGGAGTTAAGCAACCTGAACAAAGTTACCTGGCTTCTCTTCTACACGAAAGGGCTAGTCAATCCAGGCTAGCTTCTTTACTGATGATCTTCCTGTCCTCTACCTTTCCATTCCCATCTCCTTGCTCCAGGTCCTTTTTCTTATTTTGTGACCATGTTGTTCCTTCTGTCAGTTGCTTCCTCCTTTTACACCTCCTCAAAGCCTGACCACCTTTTAATATCTAGCTCCTGTCTCCTCCCCTCCATACAGTCTTACTGGACAATTTACTGGACTAAAACATTCATTCATTCATTCAATTTATTCAATAATTACTTAACACCTAGGGTGCATCAGGTACTGCCTTGAGCACTGCGATAGAAAGGGGAATGAAACAGACAAGGCTTCTACTCTCAGAGGAAGAACAGAAGATAAACAAATTAAAAAATGAAAAACTAATTTGTCAGTGATAATACATTATGAAAACAAGGCAATTTCTGTACTATTTCTGCTTGGCTTTCTGCCAACTTGCTATAAAATTGTGAGTTATTGAAGGAATGGACTCCATCTTTCGCCTAAAGCCTGGAATACAAAAGGTACTTGAGTGATCAGTGACTTACCACGTGCAAATGAAGAGCATGGATGACTAGATGGAATGATAGATGAATGGACAGAGAGATGAAACAGCAACTATCTCAAACTGTGACCAAACCACTTAGTCTCTAGGTTTTGCTTCCCCCAACCAGACTGAGAGACAAGAGTCTAGAGTCTGCAAATCTGTACCTGTCTGGCCTGCCCAGTGAAGGTGAAAAGGAATCAAAACAGGGCAGGCACCACCAGTTAAGGCTTGATCCCCACTATTTCTATCCTCTTATCCAATGCCCATTTCCTGCAGTCATGCTCCCTCCTTGACTCAAGCAAGCAACTGTCCCCATGCAGGCTTTAATAAATAACAGTAGATTAAACACTGAAAAACTCCATAACATAATCTTAACCAATTCTTTAGGAATTGTGAAAACAGAAATTTCTAGCTTAGATTATCTAGAACTGCAAGAAGTTCTGTCTATCACTTTAATATGGGATTAAATCCTCAAAAGCTTACCAAAACTAATTTCATTCCTCTTCTTAAAAAAAATACTTACTTATTTTGCTGCCCTGGCTCTTAATTGTGGCCCAAGAACTCTTTTTTTAGCTGCGGCATGCAAACTCCTCAGTTGTGGTATGTGGAATTTAGTTTCCCAACATGGGAAATCAAGCCAAAGCCCCCTGCAATGGGGGCACAGAATTTTAGCACAAAAGTCCCTCTTTTCTCTTTAAAAATGTTAAGTTTTCAAAATATTCTTAAGTGGTGGAATAAAGCAAGATAAAACGGCAAAGCCCTCAACAGTGTGGAATCACTTGCTTATTACATCACTGGACACAATAAGCACAGATCACAATCAAGGATACTGTTTCTCAAACTTACTTAGTCTTGACCAAAAAAAAAATAAATCTACAGACAACTCTGTGGACCCCTGTTTAAAGAACATGGTCTTAATGGTTCAACATTCACTCTAGGTGAACATTTTTGTCAAACATTGTGACAAAAGACAAAAATCCAACAGTAAAGCTCAGTTATAAATAAGTTATCTAATCAGGGCACCCGAAATGTATTATTTCTTTTGTATTTATCAGCTAAATGAAACATTAAAAATTTTTTTTCCCCATTAGGAAATAGCTAACCTCTAATGATATGTCCATTACTTGACTTAAGTGATCTAAAAAAGACACAAGGGTATCTCTTCAAAAATGAATTCATGTTTATTTATGGTATGGGCATATATAAGCACAACAAACTGAATACTTTAATTGAAGTTCATTTCTGATTAATATTCAAATGCTAGTGATTTTTAAAACATTAAAATTTTATATTTCTCTGCCCATCAGCCATAGTTCTCTGATGAACAAAGAGTTAATATACATAAATAAACTCTTTAAAACAGAAGTTTACTTAGATATTTAAGATAACCACGTGGATAAATTATCTTGGCCAAATAATTATCCTCTATTTATTTGATATTAACTTTGATTTTGCATTGTGGTTTCTTAAAATGAGAACACTTAATTAAAGCTATATGAAAGACCATCCGAAAATATATCTGAAAGTTGATTTTTATTGTTAATTAATAACAATGTCCAAAAATTATTAATAAAGTGTAACCCTAACCAACAAGAGTTAATGTGGACTGAAATCTGAAGATTCTGGAACCTCTTAGTTTAGGGGTTACTGACCTCTTCAGTGACAAAAACATAATATAACCATAAATATCTTTTTTCTTGCATCTCCCTATTATGTTTTAGTAACAATTAAAATAGATCTACTTTTTAGTTATCCAGAGAGGCTTAAATATATAAAACACAGGTTTCCTATTCAGGAATTATTTCTCTTATTATTTCCAGTGCCTCATGCCAATTTAGCTTCACTAAAAATTATAAACCTTGATAAAATATTATCCAAAGGAATTAAAAGAACTATAGAAAAATAAATAGGATTGTATTTTTGTGGTAGTGAGTTAGCTAAAAGCCACCCAGTTGAAAAAGAAAGGCTTCTTATAAACATCATAATTATGAAAAACTAAATAATATTTAAATTGTACTTGCTTTCATTTATATACTATCAGTCTTTCAAGAAGCTATTTTTTCCTACTTGGAAATAAAGGTATCTCCTTTTAGCATAAAGAACCAATCAGTTTCCAATTCCATCTCTAGGTATTACTACTCTCTCTTCCTCCTTTCCAAGTAACACTTATCAAAACACTTGTCAACAGCAACTATCACCTTTTTCTCCCTTCCTACTTGTTTTTCAATCCACTGCTATATGGCTATTGACCTCTCAAATTCTCAAAACTGACTCTCCTTAAGATCAGCAATAGCCTGAACCTGCTAAATGCAGGAGTGGCTTACTCCACACATTATTGTTTCCTGTAACTGAGGTACGGACTTGACATTCTCCGGGTTTCCTCAGCCTCTATACTGCTTCATGACATCCATTTGCCCCCACAGCAACATCATGGTTAATCTGAAAGTCTGCTTCAGAGTCTCTTTTAACTATTCAAAATACAAAAGATTAAAAGTCTTAAAAAAAAAAAATTAAAACCCCTCTGAATAGCAAGATTTGTTTTTATTATTAGCCAACAAGTCACATATATTTAAGGCAGGCCTTTAAACTTCACAACACCTTGATTTTTATTTTGATCATTGTTGCAATATGCTTCATTATCTACCAGCAAACCATATAACAAGGCTACTAACGGACTTGAGAAGAGTCAGAAAGGGAATGAGATACAAAAAATGGTACAGAAAAAAAATATTAAAGCACAGATTATCCTCTAAAGATCAGCAATGTACATACATACAGTGCTTTTAATGAAGCAAAGAGCAGAATACACCTTCATTAACTTATAGAATGTTCATTTCAAATATTTCAAATCCTAAAAGATGATGCTGTGAAAGTGCTGCACTCAATACACCAGCAAATCTGGAAAACTCAGCAGTGGCCACAGGACTGGAAAAGGTCAGTTTTCATTCCAATCCTTAAGAAAGACAATGCCAAAGAATGCTCAAACTACCACAACATTTGCACTCATCTCATACGGCAACCCACTCCAGTGTTCTTGCCTGGAGTATCCCAGGGACAGGGGAGCCTGGTGGGCTGCCGTCTCTGGGGTCGCACAGAGTCGGACATGACTGAAGCGACTTAGCAGCATACACTAGCAAAGTAATGCTCAAAATTCTCCAAGCCAGGCTTCAACAAGTACATGAACCGTGAACTTCCAGATGTTCAAGTTGGATTTAGGAAAAGCAGAGAAACCAGATATCAAATTGCCAACATCTGCTGGATCATAGAAAAAGCAAGAGAGTGCCAGAAAAACAACTACTTCTGCTTTATTGACTATGCCAAAGCTTTTGACTTTGTTTGTTGGATCACCACAAACTGTGGAAAATTCTTCAAGAGATGGGAATACCAGACCATCTGACCTGCCCTCTGAGAAATCTGTATGCAGGTCAAGAAGCCACAGTTAGAACCGGACATGGAACAACAGACTGGTTCCAAATAGGAAAATGAGTATGTCAAGGCTGTATATTGTCACCCTGCTTATTTAACTTATATGCAGAGTACATCATGAAAAATGCTGGGCTGGATGAAGCACAAGCTGGAATCAAGATTGCTGGGAGAAATATTGATAACCTCAGATATATAGATGACACCACCCTTATGGCAGAAAGCAAAGAACTAAAGAGCCTCTTGATGAAAGTGAAAGAGGAGACTGAAAAGCTGGCTTAAAACTCACCATTCAGAAAACTAAGATCATGGCATCCCGTCCCATCACTTCATGGGAAATAGATGGGGAAACAATGGAAACAGTGAGAGACTTTATTTTGGGGGGCTCCAAAATCACTGTATATGGTACTGCAGCCATGAAATTAAAAGACGCTTGCTCCTTGGAAGAAAAGTTATGACCAACCTAGACAGCATTAAAAAGCAGAGACATTACTTTGCCAACAAAGGTCCATCTAGTCAAAGCCATGGTTTTTCCAGTAGTCATATATGGATGTGAGAGTTGGACCATAAAGCAAGCAGAGGGTCAAAGAACTGATGTTTTTGAACTGTGGTGTTAGAGAAGACTCTTGAGAATCCAGTGGACTGCAAGGTGATCCAACCAGTCAATCCTAAAGGAAATCAGTCTTGAATATTCATTGGAATGACTGATGCTGAAGCTGAAACTTCAATACTTTGATTACCTGATATGAAGAACTGACTCATTGGAAAAGACCCTGATGCTAGAAATGATTGAAGGCAGGAGGAGAAGGGGTTGACAGAGGATGAGATGGTTGGATGGCATCACTGACTAGATGGACATGAGTTTGAGTAAGCTTAGGGAGTTGATGATGGATAGGGAAGCCTGGCGTGCTAAAGTCCGTGGGGTCACAAAAAGTCAGACACGACTGAGCGACTGAACTGAACTGATAAAATGCTCATATATATGCATATATTATACTAAAATTAACATTATAAAATAAATGTTTTATAAATGTGACTATAGATGTGGTAACACTGTATACAAATTAAAAAAAACTAAACTGTTTAAAATTATTTTAATGATAGTGATGACAACTATAAACCATCATTCTTTTCTAAAAATATCAGACTACTGGTTAAGAGGCCATAGTACAAAATCTTTATCGTCTGAGGCATCAGGGAAGCCCCAATTAAGAACCAGAATTCATAAATTTTGTAACTTTGGCTCTGTGGCTGATCCATTGTATTCTTTATGTAAAACTCAAATTCAAGTTTTCTTATCTTAAATCCCTGTTTGCAAAGTAAAAGAAACAGCCAAATCAAGGATATTAGTTCCCGAGGAAGCATACAATGTATAAAAACTGAACAACATCAGCCCATGACCACAACAGAGAAGACTAATTAGCAAACCAAGAAACTCCAGTACTTTGGCCACCTCATGGGAAGAGTTGACTCATTGGAAAAGACTCTGATGCTGGGAGGATTGGGGGCAGGAAGAGAAGGGGACGACAGAGGATGAGATGGCTGGATGGCATCACTGACTCGATGGACGTGAGTCTGAGTGAACTCTGGGAGTTGGTGATGGACAGGGAGGCCTGGCATGCTGCGAATCATGGAGTTGCAAAGAGTTGGACATGACTGAGCAACTGAACTGAACTGAACTGAATTATAATTTGGCCTATCATTCCATCCTCAACTCTACTTTTTAAAAATCTCTGCTTAATTCCACAATTATTACCTGTCTAGTATGTACAAAGAACTAATAGGCCATACAAGATAGAAGAGTGAAAAAAATATGGTCCCTTTACACTTGGTAGGAGCAGGACACAAATACAGGATTACAGAAGGGGAATTCCCAAATTTAGGAATCCGGAGACTGGCCTATACCTTCAAAAAAGATTCAGCATAAATGCTGCAACAACTATTCCTTTCCTAAATGTGGGGGAAAGGTCCAAGTTTCTCTTTTATCCATCCAACACTTCAGAACATAAGTGTGATCACTCTCTAAATGTTCAATAAGTGAAAATATGATTAAAGGTATTTTAAGGCAAAACTAGCAGCTTCTATAAAAAATTAGCTTCGTTTAAATTTGCTCCTTGTTAAATATAGATTGTTCTTTAAGCAAAATTCATTCAAGAATTCACTTATGAATAACAATTTAAAAGGTTAGGAACAGAGGAGGTATCAGGTAGACTTTAGGTTTTCCATATTCAAACATTTATTGGCATAATTACAGAAGACTAAAATCATGAAATTTAGCATCTCTTATTAAAAATACTGTTTAGTATTTTGTTGTTGTTGTTGTTTAGTTACTAAGTCCTGTTCAACTCTTTTTCAACCCCATGGACTATAGCCAGTCAAAGTCCTCTGTCCATTCCAGGCAAGAATACTGGAGTGGGTTGCCATTTCTTTCTCCACTTTAATATTTTTAGACCATAGAATATTTTTTTCCTGATAGGATATCTATATATCAGTCATATTCTTGGTAAATGCTTAACTATTCAATTAACATTTAGAGAGACTGATGTCAAAAGATAATGTTCCTTTATTAATTGAATCCCACATGGAAATCTTACTTTTGACGCTTCAGTAAAATAAAAGAGATTGTTAATACACATTACCCTATGAACATGATGATACAAGATAACAATACTGAACATTCAAAGAAATAGCAAGGATGATAATGTTGGAGGAAACAGTGAGAATAATAAAGAAAAAATTAACAGGAAAAAAACTTTTGGATTTAAGACTTATCTTCTGTCTAAAAGGCTAGCACAACAGAAGCTATGTCTTTAAAAATCAGATAAACAGCTAACATAAATGCCTGGTAAGCCAAACTATTTTTTAAAAAGTATGATGTGTAGCACCTATTTTTATTAATCTTTCATAACTCCCTCTATCTGAAATTAAACTCTTTAATATCAAGTGATTAAAATGAACTAGACCTAATTAAATACCTATATGATACCATATGTAACTCAAACTTTACATAAAGATTATTGGCTTTTTAAAATCTCCAGCTTTGATTTACAATGAGCTTCTCCCATACAAATCCAAAGTTACTTAGGGTTAAGAAAAATCCATTGTTATAAATATATAATTACATAATTAACAAAAATACCCCAGAACATGTCAAATCATGTTCTTAAAACGAGACTTAAAAAAAAATTCTATAGAAAATGATAGTAAAATGATCATTTACTGTAAGCCCTTTCTGAATGTCCCCACAGGATACTGAGAACACAAGTACAGAAAAAAGGGAATACAGCTTGACTTCTGACTAAAAGACGCTGCACAAGCTGGGCAAGAACAAACTATAAACCACGAGGACCAAACTCCTTTAATTTCTTCTCTCTGGTCATAAAAGAGGCACCCTCAACATAGGTTAAGTGTCTATGTAAAAAGAAGCGTAAAGAAATCTGTTGGGGTGGGAGGGACTGCAAGGCATCCATCAACATTTGTTTGAAAAGACCTGCCAGGCTCTCAGGAGTTACACTTAAATAATGTGACCCTTCTAGACAGGACAATAAGGAGACAGATTAGCCCCTTCAAGGGGTGATTCATCCTCGGACACATGGTGAGAGGGGAGCCAATATAAAGCTTGGATCCTGCATGTTTGCTTAAGCATCTGGGCAGCTCTGTCTATGGCCCCGAAATTAAACTAGGGTGTACTAAGGCACCTAACAGTCCCTGGAGGTACTCGGGGAGACTCCGGATTAGACTGAGGGGTAAAATGCCGGGCTCTTCCAGGCCCCCCGACCAACCGCATCTACTCTCTCTTCCTCTTGCCGGAGCGGAGGGCAATTGCCAGCGCAAGATCTGCAGGGTGCTTGCCCCCTTCATCACACCTATCTTAGTCTGCCTGAGAGTTTTGAATATAACTCTTAAACATTCAGTAGTCTAACGAAACAACGAAAAGCAGATTTTAAAAGGAAAGTGGCCCGCCTCAGAGCTCTAGAGGGAACCCAATGTGAAAGTGAGAAAAGAATGCATTCTGCACAGGCAACTCTTTCCGCGTGTGTAACCCTCCCCGGGTTTCTCACGGGTTCCTACACCGACGCGCACCCACACACTCTAGAAGAAGGTCCTTCAGGGCCCAGAGAGTTACCGCATCAGACTGGAGAGGTTTGGCGGGGGGGGGGGGGGGGGGGGCAGTATTTAAACCCCCCTTTTTAGTATCTCAAAAGCCTAGAGATTAACCCACCCCATCAGGTAGCTTCCTCCTGCAGGCGCGTCTTCCACTCTTGCAAAGCCACTCCCCTCTCCTGCATTTCAGGGGCCGGGACGACGCCAGGAGCCGCGACCAGCCAGCACTCCCTGAGGCCCGAGGCCCGAAGCCCGAGGCGCAGGAGGGGCTCTCGCCGTCTGCTCTGGAGGAGCCCCGAGGAGGAAGCACCTCCCCGCGAGCGAGAGTGCTGTGCTTCTCCCTCCTTCCTGCAGATGGAGGCAGGCGGGGAAAGCGCCGTAAGGCCAAGAGCCTCTCTGCTCTCAACAGCCCACGGACGGGGCGATGAAGCCGCCCAACGTCCCTGTGCTCCTGGAGAAGGAGAAAGGAGGCGAACACGCAGGGGCTGGCCACTGTTTTCAAAATACTCTAAAATTCTAACCTGTACGTGATATTTTTGGTACACACAAAACCTGAAGAGAAATCGGTTTCCAGTAAGTTTACCCGTTGACAAATGAAGTTTAAACCCCACCGTCTCTTCCAGAATCAAGTCTGAGTTCCCACCGGCTAGAAAGCAGTGTGGTAAAATGTCCTCTCCTGAATGAATTTATATTCAAGTTGCTTTCCCTCTGGAGCTCCTCGCTGTTGCCTGGAAACAGGAAACCTTCCCACCTACATGCTTCCTGACTCCTCTCCCCCTCCTCTCACAGTGCAGTGAACGTACCTGGCCATGCTTCTAGATACTGTTTATCTTAAAGAAGAGCCGAGTCTTTCAAACTGAGGCAATGACAGAAATCTTGCCATTCACTAGCCCAACAAATAAGTACTGAACACTTGAATTACTCAGACAGGAGAATAACAAAAGTCACTTCATTTAGTAGCATTTTAAAATGGTGAATATTAAATACAAATTTATTTAAAAGTCTTGTTCAATAAAAACAAAAGTTACCCTGAGCTTTTTTTTACCTACCACTTTGTCTTAATGATGTTTCTTTGAAATCCTATGTTCCTGGGGTAAGGGACAACACCGTCTCTTTTAACAGCCCCTATGCTTGACCGATCAGTCACCCTGGCACCCCCTAAACTTCAACACCCACATCATACCAGAGGCTAAGCCCTCAGGGAGTTTCCTTATCTATTCTTCACTCATTTGATCTTTCCTTTCCACTCCTTTTGCTACCACTGAACTTTCACCATGAACTGATTTTCACTGAAGATTATTGCAGCCAATAAGTGCTACTGCTATTACTATCAATTACTTAGAGAATACCATATGCCAAGAAAATACGTTTTACCTCACTATTTCTCTCAAAAGTCAATGCGACATGTACTATTATTATCCCACTTTAAAGATGAGGAAACTGAGATTTACAGAGTTTAAGTAACTTGTCTAGAGTCATACACTCTTAAAGTAAGCCTCAAATTCCTCTCCTAGGAAGACAGAAGTAGGACGTCTTTATCTACCAACCCTTCCTCTGTTCTACTAGTTTTTGTTGGAAAATATTGTTTTGATAAATTTTAAAAACTTAAAACGTTCATTTACTTTTTTGCTAGGTGAAATCACGTTGTGCTTCACACACACCAACAGTACCACACAATGCTTTACTTCCTCCCTACAGGTGTGAGAGAGATCCTTTTTAGTATTTTAATTAATGGGATTTATGTCAACAAATTTTACGTGCCTTTCAGAGCTCAAGTAAAATAATCAATATCTTCTTATGATTTAATGTTCATAAAGAGCCTTGAAAAGTGAAAGTCCCTCAGTCTTGTCCAACTCTTTGGGATCCCAAGGACTATAGAATCCATGGAATTCTCCAGGCCAGAATACTGGAGTGGGTAGCCTTTCCCTTCGCCAGGGGATCTTCCCAACCCAGGGATCGAACCCAGATCTCCCGCATTGTGGGCAAATTCTTTACCAGCTGAGCCACAAGGGAAGCCCATAAAGAGCTTTAAGAGAATAAATAAGTCATAAGGTAATACCCTAATAATAAAACAAAATTCAGAGGGTAAAAAGAACTAGATGCATAAATAGGTAAGTAGGTACATCAAACCTCAGAATGTTGGCCTGTAACTAAAGCAAAACCGAAAACTAGAAACTGCCTCTTAAGTTAGTGAATTAATGAGGCCAATAAAGTTGAAATTATAAACTGCTATTGAGAATTTCCAGATAACATACCCTTTGATTTTTTTTTTAAAAGTCAGTTCAACAAAATATGGCTAGTGTTTGATTCATAACTTTGGGGCTTCCCTGAAGCTCAGATGGTAAAGAATCTGCCTGCAATGCAGGAGACCTGGGTTCGATCCCTGGGTCAGGAAGATCCCCTGGAGGAGGAAATGGCAACCCACTCCAGTATTCCTGCCTGGAGAATCCCATGGACAGAGGAGCCTGGTGGGCTCCAGTTCCTGGGGTCACAAAGAGTCAGACACAGCTGAGTGACTAACAGACTAATACTACTACTTGATTCTTAAATGTACTGAAGAAATCACATAAGTATAAGCCAACAAAACCATAAAATAGCCGTTTAATTCTAAGCAAACACCACAGGCAGGACTGGATTCCAACTGAAGCATTATGATTTGCCAGCTACCTCAACTTCAGCACATCCCTCAAATTGTCTGAGGCTCAGTTTCCCCACATCTACAAAGATAACAATGGCAACCCTGAGTCTACTATAGGCTGTTCTGAAAATCAAATGAAAATATGAATGAGATCTAAAAATATAAAGTTAGTTTTTCTGAACTATACATCTATAGCTTTCATCACATTTTAAACGGTCAAACGTACAATAGACAAATTTGAAGTCAGAACTTCTCTAATTTCTGGTGTACAAGCTTCATTATTCTACATTTAGAAAACTTGCTTTTTCATTTATATTAACTTTGGAGATACTATGTTACTCAAGGACTACATGCCTATTAAAATTACTTAAATTAGACAGAATTACCCAGTGAGATCAATACAATGACCAAGTACTGTGTCTGCAGTTATTAAAGATATGATTGTTACTTATGAAATTTTCATCCATGGAAATTGTATTTACCTAAAGACAAAACCAGAAAGTTAAGAAAAATGGGCAAATGATACAGAATTTCTATAAAAATGAGCATTATAACTAACATAAACCGGTATGGTATTTGTTCAGAACACAGATATCTATATCCATCAGATGGTCAATTGTAGGCAACACTGGCAGCAACTTTGCCAAAAACTGAAATACTTGTGAGTCAATAGGTTTGGGGTGTTTCTTTTCCTAAATGAAACCCTGTGTCACTCATTACAAAATATAATCCCAAACATCTTATTCACCAGGAGAGTGATAAAATCAAGAAAACCCTGGAAAACCAAACTGTTCAGGAATACTGGCAACAGAATGAGAGAATGCCAAATAAATCTGAATTGATATTAAATATTTTTAAAATTTAGTATAGTGCATAATTTGGTACACAACTAAATAGTCTATGTCTTTATAAAGTGGTGGGGGGAGGAAGAGGGAGGGCAACTGAGGGTGTTAATATTTTTTATTCGTTGTTTATTTAGACAACTATAAGAGGAGAGAAAATTCTTTACAAGAAACTTTTATCAAATTCACTGAGACAAAAATGTTTTTAGGCCTAGATTATACAGCTAATGGTCCTGGTTTTTCCACTAGAGTTTACAAGGATAGAAACTGTATGTCTAACTGCCAGCATCTCTGTGGATTTATGTAAATCTTTGGTTATAATACACTTTTCATTTATCCTTCTCTATTTTTATGTCTGAGATAATTCTAATAGTGGTCAGATACTTGGGATGTTAAAACCTATTTGGATATATGAACCACAGCAACTATTACAGCACCTCTCTAACCAGAAGTCCACTTGAGTTGGTTTACACTGCCCTCTACAGCCTTGAGTCATTCTTTCTGAAAAATAACTGTATTTTTGAAATACAGAAGGACAACAGAACAAGGGGCCAAGAGATATTCTTTTTTTTTTTTTTTAATTAGGGTATAGTTGCTTTACAATGTTCTGCAGAGATATTCTTAAGCACTCAGTTTTCATCTCTGAATCACATTAATAATGTTGACTTGATAACTGAATTTTTAAACACTGTCAACCATCTTTTTACCCATTTTTACTCATTAAGCTCCCAATGAGGAATTTTCTTTATTTCAACAAATAATTACTGCGGGCTTATTATCATGTATGATATTGTGCTAAGTGTTAGAATAACCAAAATATTTATGGTGTGATCCTTTATTCTTCAAAATTTCCAAAGAGCAGCCTAAGTTTTAACAGATGATTATTAAAGATACATATGTATTTGAAATGACATTTCTTAAAAGATCAATCTAAAGATGCTATATTACAAAGAAGAGTGAAATAACCTATACTCAATTACAATTTAATATAATGTTATCTTGGGAGTAGAAGAATGGTGGGTTTGAATCTGGAGTCCTCTATTAGGACTATGTGATCATGGATAAGTTACTTAACTCTCCAGATCTCAATTTTCTCATTTATAAAACAGAGATGTTTGTAATTCCTACCACCAGTTTTTGGCAAGATTAAGTGACATATCCTTGAAACCATACTGCCTTATCATAATGAGTGTTCAATCAATGATACCTATTAAGTTCTTTTTATTACCCACATGTATTTTCCAAACCAAAAGTGGGGATAGATAAGCTGAAAAACTGCTAGTGTATTTATGAAGAAAATGAAAGATTTTAAATTAGGACTGTCCCAGAAAACCAAAACTGTGTATTTCCTCTTTAATCTACTGAAAAGTTAATAACACTGTAACTATGTTAAATCTATAACTTCATTTTTAAAGCCTATATAATATTTCATGAATATATTTATTATTTGTAGCTCAGGAAATTTTGAGTTTATACAAAGATATCACATGATCTAATAAATCTTCAAGAAGAATGCTTCTTAATCTCTATAAGAAATAACATATCTGAGTCTTTTCTGTTGTTGTTTAGATTTGATCTATGTACACTATTAAGTATGTCAAGGCTGTATATTGTCACCCTGCTTATTTAACTTACATGCAGAGCACATCATGAGAAACGCTGGGCTGGAGGAAGCACAAACTGGAATCAAGATTGCCGGGAGAAATATCAATAACCTCAGATATGCAGATGACACCACCCTTATGGCAGAAAGTGAAGAAGAACTAAAGAGCCTCTTGATGAAAGTGAAAAAGGAGAGTGAAAACGTTGGCTTAAAGCTCAATATTCAGAAAACTAAGATCATGGCATCCAGTCCCATCACTTCATGGCAGATAGATGGGAAACAGTAGAAACAGTGGCTGTCTTTATTTTTCTGGGCTCCAAATTCACTGCAGATGGTGACTGTGGCAATGAAATTAAAAGACACTTACTCCTTGGAAGGAAAGTTATGACCAACCTAGACAGCATATTAAAAAGCAGAGACATTACTTTGCCAACAAAGGTCCGTCTAGTCAAGGTTATGGTTTTTCCAGTGGTCATGTATGGATGTGAGAGTTGGACTGTGAAGAAGGCTGAGCGCTAAAGAATTGATGCTTTTGAACTGTGGTGTTGGAGAAGACTCTTGAGAGTCCCTTGGACTGCAAGGAGATCCAACCAGTCCATCCTAAAGAACATCAGTCCTAGGTGTTCATTGGAAGGACTGATGTTGAAGCTGAAACTCCAATACTTTGGGCCACCTGATGCAAAGAGCTGACTCATCTGAAAAGACCCTGATGCTGAGAAAGATTGAGGGCAGGAGGAAAAGGGGACGACAGAGGATGAGATGGCTGGATGGCATCATCGACTCAATGGACATGGGTTTGGGTGGACTTCGGGAGTTGGTGATGGACAGGGAGGCCTGGCATGCTGTGGTTCATGGGGTCGCAAGGAGTCAGACATGACTGAGCGACTGAACTGAACTGAACTGAACACTATTAAAGAAACAAAATTGTGAAACACTGAAAACAGCTGTAAATGTAGCTAGTTATTGTGAATATGACCTTATTCCTATAATAAAGGTATAAGATTGAATAGAATCTTTTAATTGTTTTTATTTGATCAATCTTTCAATAACTAAATTGGGATAATATTAAAAATTAGAATAGGAGTTGTATAGGCTTTCCCAGTGGCTCAGGGGTAAAGAATCTGCCTACAATGCAGGAAATGTGGGTTCAATCCCTGGCTTGGAAAGATTCCCTGGAGGAGGAAATGGCAACCCACTCAAGTATTCTTCCCTAGGAAATCCCATGGATAGAGCTTGGAGGGCTACAACCTGTCCATAGGGTTACAAAGAGTCAAACACTACAGAGCGACAGAGCATACATATGAGTTGCATATTTCCTCAAAATTTTAAAATAAACCAAAAAAAACCATATGAATTGGTATGTTGAGAGTAAATTAAAGGCACTGACTTCTTTCTAATTCAGAATTAACAGTGTGACTCATTTAATAACCTCACTTAAGAAATTTTTGTTGTTTTATATTCTATACAATGGGCCTCTTAATATAAATCATTATATTTCCCCCCAAATTTAGCTTTCCTAGTCATACTTCAGTAAATATAATCGTTTATCTCAATGGTTGATCATTTAAATGTTACTTTGAAAAATCGCTCTGTTTACACATTTGTTCATTTATTCATTCAGAGCTCAGTCATTAAAACACTGAAATGATTATACATATTGATGGTAATTTTAACTTTCTTTTAAAAAAGTATTTGTAAACATATTAATGATCAGAAGATTACAAAGAAAGGATGTTAAGACATTGAGAGTTTACTTGTCAACATATGAAAATCTCCAATCCATTTCAGGCATGTTTGGCTTTTCTGAAGAGTAACAATCTCAGTAAACTAGCCCGTTGATGGGTACCAATTGTCTCAAGACAATGTATTAAGTGAGTTTTAATTTATTTGCTCTTATTTAAAAAAAATAAACAAGTGTCAAAAATCCTTTCAGTAGGAATGGCTGAGAAGAAAGGACCAGCTGAATATTGCAATTTCATAAAGTTCAGGCAACAGTAAGTTTCAGAGGCCATCACCTGCATACAGCGGTTCTGGTTCAGCAATAACTGTACCATTCTAAATACCTTACAGAGGGCAGTGTGCTTTCAGTCTCTCAGTCTAGCATGATGTAATTTCCCATAACCTTTATTTACCCTTTCATATTATGTTGCTAAATGATTTCTTCACAAAATAAATACCTTATCCTTTCAGAAAGAGCAAACGCCCGGCAGAGTCAATGGCAAACAAGAAAGAAACTGCACCAGTGGTAGGTAGCTCAACTAACAAATCCTAGCAATGGGATTAAATGATGCATGCGCGCACACACACAGGGACGAAACACTGAACAGGGTTGGATGAAACACTGAATGGGAGATGAAAAAGAAATTACTCTGAACAAAAAAACAATCAAAGGTAGGCCAAACATTCCTTTCTTAAAAATACTGTTTACTTGGTTAAGTTTGAGAAGCTAGCAGAACCAGACATCAAAGATTTGCTTAGGGCAATGAATTTCAACAAGTAGAACAACATCATCAGCTGCTTTCAGGGGAATAAGATATATGAAACTATCATATTTAGGATATTTTCTTAGGTTTGTTGAAAATAACAGTTGGGAGTAAAATAACCTAGTATAGTTCCTGGCATGTAGCGTCTACACAAGTTATAAATACAATTATAAATTTGTATAAATTTATAAATTACAAATTACAATTATGTTTCATCTCCACATCAAGATAACACAGTGATACTTTAATCACAATTTTGCCAGAAAATCGAAGCTTAAATAGAGGCATCAAGTAACCAGCCATGACATAGTTAACTGGTAGAAAAACAAGATCTGAAAACAGGTCTGTGTATTTGCTGGAAGCCATATGCTGGTATCAGACATATACTTTACTGGTACTTCAAAATCATCTGGATGTATACAAAAAAAACTTTGAATCCTGGAAGTGAAACTCTGGAAAACTTGGAAATGAAAAATGTATTTAGCGAAATAGAAGGCTGAATATGAAAAGCAGGACATCACTAGAAGAATACCACTGAAAAATGAGTTAGTAAGCTCAAACCTGGGCCAAAGATTTCTTCAGAATGCAAAAGGATAAAGAAATAAAAGGTTAAAAAAAGAAAAAGTTTTCAGACAGAGGACAGACCTGATTTTCACTACCTATTAGCAATTCCAAGAGGAGAGACTAAAGAGTGAAGGAGAGGCAATATCTGAAAACAGAGTATTAGAGAATTTTACATAATTGAAGATTATGAACATTGAGTCCAAACGCATAGTTTCACATTGAATAGAGTCACTCACTGAGTGCCAATCTGGATAAATTAAAAACAAAAACTTATGAAACACATGAAAGAGAAATTCTTACTAACAAGGATAAAGCAAAAATCTCTAAAATTAACAGAAAAAAGAGAAAAGACTTATCCACAGAAGAGACACCAACCTTCCTCTTTTAATAATAATTTAGGAGGAAACTTGTCTTTATCAACCTAAAAGGCTGAAAACAGAGAATTGGGGGGAAATAAGAGCAAGCTTAAATTCTTCTTTTGTTCAGAGAAAAGGTATTAAACAGATACCTTTAATTTCAGACACTCTAAGAAAAACATGCTTAAATACACGTGTTAAAACATTTACCTCGAAAGTGGGGGAACTGAATGAAGAGAATCAAAAGATAGACTTCCAGTTATAAGTACTGGGGATATAAAGTACAGCATGATGTCTAGTTAACACTGCTATATGGTATATTTGAAAGATGCTAAGAGAATAAATCCTAAAGTTCTCATCACAAGGAAATAACGTTTTTTTTCCCTTTGGGCAAGGGGAGGGGTGATGTGGGGGGAACCTACATGAGATGACTGACATGCAGTTAACTAAACTTACAGGTAGTGCTAGTGTTAAAGAACCCACCTGCCAATGCAGGTATACATAAGAGATGCGGGTTTAACCCCTGGGTCAGAAAGATGCCCTAGAGAGGAAATGGCAACCCACTCTAGTATTCTTGCCTGGGAAATCCCATGGACAGAGGATCTTGGCAGGCTACAGTTCATGGGGTCACGAAGAGTTGGACATGACTAAAGTGACTTAGCATGCAAACTTACTGTAGTAAACATTTCACAGTACATATAAATCAAATCATTAATGCTGTACACCTTAAACTTACACAGAGCTACATACCAAATATATATAAATAAAACTGAAAGGAAATAAACAAAAATGATCACAACGTAGGAAAGAAATGTATGCTATTCAAACCAGCAGAGCAAATAAAGAATAAAACAAATGTGATCATTCCAATGAGTCTAGAAAACAGAAACAAAGAGAGGGTAATATAAAGAAATTACCAGTTACAAGTTACAATAAATATAAACACACCATCAGAGATATGTTCAGACTAAATTAGAAAATAAAAAACTATGTACATGTCCATAACAGACACACCTAAGACACAACGACACATGAAGTGTTAAAAGTCAGGGATATGAAACCACATAGCAGGCAAAGGAAAAGAGAAAGCACGTATAGAAACAGTGACACTAGACAAAAGAAATTAAAGAAAAATCATTAAAAGGGGAAAAGAAAATATCTACATTGCTACAAAGAATAACCTTCCAAGAGAATAATAGTCACTAGTTCTTATACATTTAACAACATAGTGTTTGAAATATAAAAAGAAAAAATGTTTAAATAGCAGAAATTAGCAAATCACAATCACACTGAGAGTCTTTAAAATACTCCTCTCAGAAAATAACTGATAAAGTAAAAGAAAAATAAATAATGCTATAAAGGATAGGAACGATACATTCAAATTAACCTAACAGATATAATATTAACTTAAACAGGTATTTTATGGGTAACATTATGGACTCCACATAAAAAGAAATCACATTCTTTCTGAAGATGTGAAATAGAGACTGATCATGTAGTGGACATCAAAAGGTAAATTAACAATTCTTAAACAGTGTTATCCTGCAGGCCACATTCACTAACCTAAATACAGTTAAGATGTGAAATCAATCAATAAAATAAATAGATAAATCAGGAGTTTAAGATAAACATATATACACTACTATATACAAAAATAGGAGAAGGCAATGGCAACCCACTCCAGTACTCTTGCTTGGAAAATCCCATGGACGGAGGAGCCTGGTAGGCTGCAGACCGTGCGGTCGCTAAGAGTACAACTGAGTGACTTGACTTTCACTTTTCACTTTCATGCATTGGAGAAGGAAATGGCAACCCACTCCAGTATTCTTGCCTGGAGAATCCCAGGGACAGAGGAGCCTAGTGGGGTGCTGTCTATGGGGTCGCACAGAGTTGGACACGACTGAAGCGACTGAGCAGCAGCATATACAAAATAAACAAGGACCTACTCTATAGCACAGGTAACTATACTCAGTATCTTGTAATAACCTATAATGGAAAAAAATCTAAAAAAGAGTATTTGTGTGTGTATATAATTGAATCACTTTCTTATACACCTGAAACTAACACAACATTGTAAATTAACTACAGATCAATTTTAAGAAGACTAAAAAAAGAATATGCAGAAAAAGAAATTGGTAATAAAATGACAGCCAAAAAAATTTAATCAAGAATTTTAAACTCTGTTTCTAAAAGTAGTGTATTAGTTAAACAGCAAATTAAAATGCATTTTTTTCATATTTCAAATGGACAATGACCACCCTATGTAAGATAACCTGTGAGATGCCATCAAAATGGTAATCATTGAAAACAGGGCAACAAACAATATTTTACAGAACCATTAAATTTGAAAATAAATGAATTATTTCAAAACAAGCACTAGAAAACAGAACAAAAAAATTTTAATTTGAACAAAAGTTAATAAACACACATGAAAAACATTAAACATTATAAAAAATAACAGAGAAAAAATTAAACATACGCAAATAACAGAAAATTTTATATGAAAAGATGGCTTTATTACAAAATATAAACTATCAAAATTTACCAAAGAACAAGCAGAAAAACCAACACAGTAACCAAAGTAAAAAAATTAAAGCAATTGGCTAAAGGTCTGCATCCTCAAGAAAGGCACTAGCCCAAGGTGGTTTTATAGGAGCTGAGGCTAACTTAACCCCATTCAAGAACCAGGTAAGAAAAGCAAAGAAAAGAAAAATTAGTGTTCCATCATACTTCAAAGTAGATGTAAAATTCTTTAGTAAAATTTAAAAATAGAATAAAACAGGGTATGAAAAAATAACATCAAATAGAGGTTAGCCCAGAAATGTAAGGATGACTGGCCTCAGAAAATATATTAATGCAATTCATTACATTAAGAGAGTAAAAGAAGAAAATGAGATGAGCAGGTCAACAAGTTACTTTACCATACACTCATGATATAATTTCTCAGCCAAAAATAGGAGAGAATTTCCTTAATCTGATTTTTAAAAAAAGCTAAGAAGAGAAGCCAGCAGAATCAGAGATCAAGGAAGAAGGACACAGAAAATAGTATTCATAGTAGTCAATATTAGATGCATTAAAATATGTAAATATATATCAAAAAAGGATGTACAGGGACTTTACTGGTGGTCCAGTGGCTAAGACTCCAAGCTCTCAATGCAAGGGGCCCAGTTCAATCCCAGGTCAGGAAGCTAGATCCCACAGGCTGCAACTAAGACCCGGCACAGCCAAATAATAATTTTTTTTTTTTTAAAAAGGATGTACACTATCACCATGTGTAATCAGCATTATCAGAGGTACTAGCCCATGTATTAACCAAAAGCAAAAACGAAAGAAAGAAAAATGGGCAAAAAAAAAACACTGGACAAAGTGACACAACTATCATTCATTAGTCAAAATATCCAAGAGAATAAACTGACAAACTAATAAACTAGTAAGAGAGGTATTATAAAGCTATATAATATATATATATATGAAGCCATAGAAATAGAACACAAAATTTAAGTTCTAAAATATTTGTACACGATTAAAGCATTTCAAATGAATTAAAGCACACAGTATTCCACAGATTACCTCTGTGTAGATATGTGTGTGTGTGTGTTTGGGCTGGGAGAAGAGGAGTAAAAAGATCCATCACTACCTCACAACATTAACAATAAATTGCAGACAGATTTTTTTCAAAGGCTTAAACAATAGAATCAAACAGATACAAGGATAAGAGAATATACAAGGGAGTATATCAATGACACTGGGGTAGGAAAGACCCTCTTAAAGAAGGAAAGAAAAGACAAGAGGGAAAAGATGGACAAAGTTAATACATAGATAAAAACTCAGTGTCCCCTGGGAAATTACATTATAAGCAAAGTTGAAAGAAAATACACCAAATTGATAAAGTACCTAGCTTGGGAACTTGGTGGGGTAGATGACAAAATATTAAAACTAGGAATGAAAGTCCAAAGGAAATCTGTTCTTATCTTTTATTCATTCAGCAGTCATTCACTCACAAACATTTATTGAGTGTGTAATAAATCCTGTTTCAAGCATGAGGTATATGGAGCAAACAAAATAAAGACATCTGTTCTCATGAAGCTTCCTTTCTGGAAAGAAAGAGACAAGGCTCTAAACATGTATGCCAGCAAGTAACTACTAATAAAACACCTCTCATTTTAAATTAAAAATAACTTCAGAAGTTAGTAAACAGTAGGAAAAAGAAAATGAAAAGAAAAAATGTACTCATACATTACCTCTGAAATAGAAACATTAACCTTTGAAACTTTATAAAATTTTATTTTCTCTATAATAGTTTATATTTAAGGAATTTATGCACATAACGATTATTTACCCTTCTGAAATACCTGGATAGAAATACCTAAAAGACCAAATCCAGCAATGACTGACCAGAAAATGAGGGTTTAATGAAAGAATTGCAGGCTTTGAGATAGTTATCCATTGTGGCACCAAATGGAGGAGAGCACCTTGTGTCTGATCCTGCTGCTGCTGCTAAGTCGCTTCAGTCGTGTCCGACTCTGTGCGACCCCATAGACGGCAGCCCACTAGGCTCCCCGTCCCTGGGATTCTCCAGACAAGAACACTGGAGTGGGTTGCAATTTCCTTCTCCAATGCATGAAAGTGAAAAGTGAAAGTGAAGTCACTCAGTCGTGTCTGACTGTCTGATCCTGAGAAGGAGCTAAAAGATACACTGTGCTTCACAAAGGTCGTGAGCAAGTTCCCTGGGTCTTGAGAAGAAGTCAGGGATGGGCCCTTACAGTCACAAACGGCCTTAACTAGTCAATAAGCAGTTTCCAAAATATAAACAGCTCTTTCCCTTTTTAATTTATCATTTACATTTTAAAACATATACTCACAAATATTTTTAACATGAGATATACTTTACTTAAAATTCTATTACATTCAGTTAACCTGTCAAGAATACATGAATAACAGAAGTTCCCTGGTGGTCCAGTGATGAGGACTCAGAGTTTACTGCTGAGGGCCTGGTTCAATCCCTGATCTGGGAACTAGGATCGTGAGAGCCATGCAGCATGACCAAAAATAAATAATTAAAAATAAAATGAATAGATTACTCAAAATGTGATATTCAAAGACTTTTTAATTAATTACTTACCTAGGACAACTACCAGCATATTAAAAAGTAGTCTATTAAATAAGCCCTGCATTTGTCTAAAGCAATGATAAACTCCAAAGAACTATTATTCTTTTTAGACACTCATGTCCACATCTGCCTACTAAAAACACATGTTCGAAGCATGAACATTTTAGTAAAGCGAAACTTCCCTTAAAACAAGTGTGTTTATTTGAACACAAAATTTCAGAACCAAATCAACAAGTGTTTTATGGGTTCACACTCATGAGGGATCACATGTGTGTTTATTTGAATGTAATCTTATTGAAATAAACACAGCTGCGTTTATTTCAACGTGTGAGAATCGAGATCTACACATGTTTGTGCAAGAGTGAATCATGAAACCATGGCTTAGTGCATGAAAATGTGACTAGGAAATAGCACAAAGCACAATCACTTTCTTCAAATATAACACTGAAAATTAAATCTACAGCTAAAAGGTATTTCAGGAAAAGGTACAATTCAATATATCTCATAATGAACAAAAATATAAATTTACAGGGTCAAGTATAAAACATTTCTTTTATAAAGGTTTCATTTGAAAAAAAAAAAAGAAAAATGCAAAGAATGATAATAAATATGCATGAATCTACCGACTGAAAACATTGTGTAGTATATACTTGACCCTTTTTAAAAAAAATAAAATTGACATTCTCCATTTTTCTCTCCTTGGTCCCGTTACTCTTCATCCCTTCCTCGTCAGAAGTGAACACTGTCACGAATCTGAGCTAAACAATGTATATAGTATTGTTTTGGGTGTTTTGTAAAATAAACACATAAGATATAAAGTAAAAATTATTCTATGTTTTGTTTTTTGTCTATCAACTTTGTTTCTGAGATTGATTCAACGATGTTACTTCCAATTGTCACCATTACAAAACAACTCTGCCATGAACATCCTTGTACACATCCCAGTGCAGATGTCTGAGACTTTCTCTAGGATGTAACTAGATACATAACTGCTGTTTCTCAAATTTTGCTAGACATTGACAAACTGTTTCCCTAAGTAGTTGTATCAAAGTGTACACTGATTTGGAATGGATTCTATATAATTAGGATCTGTTCCAAGCAGAGTGTTCAAGAAACTGGTCTCTTAAATGGATGTGTAGACTTTCATGTTCTTGCTTGATCTGCTTAGGTTATCAGTACAGTGTTTCTCAGCCAGAGGTGACTGACCGAAGGAGACAATTATGGTCGTGACCAGGACTTCCCTGGTGGCTCAGAATTTTTACAACATCTCTCTGAAGTAATTGTATTCTCTGGTGGCTCAGATGGTAAAGCGTCTGCCTACAATGTGGGACAACTGGGTTCGATCCCTGAGTCAGGAATATCCTCTGGAGAAGGCAATGTCACCCCACTCCAGTACTCTTGCCTGGAAAATCCCATGGATGGAGGAGCATGGTAAGCTGCAGTCCATGGGGCCGCTAAGAGTCGGACACGACTGAGAGACTTCACTTTAGGAGAATGGCACTACTAGCATCCAGTGGCTGGAGATGGGGGATACCTCACTGCCCAGTTTTACCTTTGGAAAAACAGAATGTCCAATTGGCTTGTTCTGGTATAAATTCTTCTTCCCTCCTAGGTCAAGAATAAGTTCCAGGAACTTTGGCCTTATGAAATCATCCTTTAAATAACAGTAAGCAGTGACCTTAAGTTGAAATGCTTTCTGACATCACAAACAGTTGGACTCAGAATAAGGAGTCCAAACAAGCTACAGCATATAACGCCATTCTACAGCCCCACTAATCAGACTTTTTACAACATCTCTCTGAAGTAATTGTATTCTCTGGTGGCTCAGATGGTAAAGCGTCTGCCTACAATGCAGGAGACCCAGGTTCAATTCCTGGGTCAGGAAGATCTCCTGGAGAAGGAAATGGCAACCCACTCCAGTATTCTTGCCTGGAAAATCCCATGGACGGAGGAGCCTGGTAGGCTACAGGCCATGGGGTCGAAAAGAGTCAGACAGGACTGAGTGACTTCACTTCATCCTCTGAAGTAACTGACCACACACATTTCTAAATTAAACAATGGAAATGCAACTAAATCTGTGTCTCATGGTTTATAAGAATAAAATCTTAATCTTACTTCCTAGGTGACTTTATTTATTAATAGTATCTTGGCTGACATTTTTGCCATTTATTTCCATATCTAAGTCATAGCAGAAATAAGAAAAAAAGATTTTTAAGCTAAACTATTTAAATGCCTATTTTGGAAAAAAAAAGAAGACAGATGATACAAGGTGAAAATACTACTTAGGAAGAGCTGAAAAGTTGTATGTTTGCTTTTGCCAACCTGAGAGGGGTTTTTTCCTCCATTTTCCCTTTTATATTCCCTAGTCTAAGTTAGTGGAGAAGGCAATGGCACCCCACTCCAGTACTCTTGCCTGGAAAATCCCATGGATGGAGGAGCTTGGTGGGCTGCAGTCCATGGGGTCGCTAAGAGTCGGGCACGACTGAGTGATTTCACTTTCACTTTTCACTTTCATGCACTGGAGAAGGAAATGGCAACCCACTCCAGTGTTCTTGCCTGGAGAATCCCAGAGACGGGGAGCCTAGTGGGCTGCCGTCTATGGGGTCGCAGAGTTGGACACAAAGCAACTTAGCAGCAGCAGCAGTCTAAGTTAGAAAGTAGCAAAACGTTTAACTTTCTCTCAATTTAATATGCAAAATGTAACTTCATTATTCACTTGGAGGCCATGTAAGTCAATGGATTTAAAAAACTGAACAAGAAGCTAAGAGACCAAGAACTTTAATCCTAACTGACTTTGGCCCTCTCTTACCAATGTGATCATCACTGGCGATTTTATTATCAGACTCTCAATAACTGCCTCTACAATGAAGTCTAACTCTATACCTCTATTCATGCATTTTAGTTCAACATTTCCAGCTACCTACCTGACATCTCCACAATGGTTATCCCTTACCATATTCCATGTTCCTGAATCTGAACTGTGATCTCGCTGCACGCCCTCCATCAACACCTTCCATCACGGAAGCTCCATTCATTTGATGGGTGGGGGGGCGGGGGGGTGGGGACAGCATTCTCTTGGCCAGCTTCTTCCATGGCTTCCTCTCTCTTACTCCTCTAACTCCTGGACTGCTTCTTCTATAGCATCTTGTCTACCATTTCTCTTCCAGTTTAACTGCCATAGCCAAGAGCAGGTCCCACTTTATTGTGTATACTCACTGCTTCCAGACTTGACTCACTGCTGCTTATTTCCAGCTTCTCCTCCTGAAATTCACCCTACATATATGTGGTCATATAATCTTTCTCTCTTTTCTTTTGTATGCCCTTTTTTATTTGGGTGTGATTGACACACAATCAATTGCACATATTTGAACTGGACAATGTGATACATTTGGTACGCCTATGATACCATCACTTGCAAGATAATGAACACATCCATGATCCACCACCAATTTTTTCTTGTGCCTTTATAAACCCTCTCTCTCCTTCTCTCTCCCTTGTGAAGGAACCACTTACCTGTTTTATGACTCTAGATTAGTTTGTATTTTTTAGAATTTCATGTAAGCAGAATCACAGAGTATGTACTCTTTTTGGTCTAGGTTTTTCAATAAGCATAATTATTTTGAGATTCACCAATGCTGATGGGTAAATCAATGGTGCTTTCCTTTTTATTGCTGAATAATAGTTCTTTGTATGCACAGACCATCATTTGTTTAACCATTCACTTGTTGGTGGATATTTTGGGTATTACAGATAAATCTACTATGAACATTCAGGTACACATCCTTGGATAAATACCGTAAAAGGAAAATGACTAGATCAATGGTAAATGTAGGTTTAACTTTTTAAGAAACTGCCAAACTACTTTCAGAGTGGTTATACCATTTTACATTCCCACCTGTGGTTTATGTGAGTTCTAGTTTCTCTATACTGGATATAATCAGTCTTTTTAATTTTAGCCATTTTTGTAGGTGAGTAGTGGTATCTCTGGAGAAGGCAATGGCACCCTACTCCAGTACTCTTGCCTGGAAAATCCCATGGATGGAGGAGCCTGGTGGGCTGCAGTCCAAGGGGTTGCTAAGAGTTGGACACGACTGAGTGACTTCCCTTTCACTTTTCACTTTCATGCACTGGAAAAGGAAATGGCAACCCACTCCAGTGTTCTTGCCTGGAGAATCCCAGGGACAGGGGAGCCTGGTGGGCTTCTGTCTATGGGGTCGCACAGAGTCGGACACAACTGAAGCGACTCAGCAGCAGTAGCAGTAGCATGCCTTTTCTCAGAGCTTCCCAGATGGTGCTAGTGATAAAGAATCCACCTGCCAATGCAGGAGATGTAAGAGAGGTGGGTTCGATCCTCGGGTCAGGAAGATCCCCTGGAGGAGGGCATGGCAACCCACTCCAGTATGCTTGCCCGGAGAATCCCATGAACAGAGGAGCTTGGTGGTCTATAGTCCATAGGGTCAAAGAATCAGACACAACTGAAGGGACTTAGCACGCAGGCATGCATGCCTTTTCTCAGGCTATTCCTTCTATCTAGAAAGCCTCTTGTGTCCAGATCTTTTGTACTTCAAGGTGAAATCAAATAACACTCCTTTTATAAGGGCTTCCATTGTCCTCAGCCAGAAGTACCACCCTCCTCTAAATTGTCTTTTGTTCATATTGTTGTTATTTCTATTATTGTTCTGATCACAGGGGGCAGTATAACTGATGGTTAGGAAGATGGACTCTGGATACAGACAGCCTGAGTTCAACTCCCATTACTAGCTGTGGGAATTTAAGCTAGTTACTTCCCTATACCTCAGTGTAGTGGACACTGGGATGCCCTACCTAGATCCCCTCTAGGCCAGCAGACCCACTGCCCAGCTGCTGAGAGTGTCGAATGCTAAGGGCTCAGAGCTGCATAAGAGCTACCTTTCCCAGCAATTCTGGGGGATTATGCCCCTCCCTCAGGGTCTGTTCCCCAGACAGTCCCCCTCAGCCAATGCCTGACTGAGTGGTCCTCTTCCCAATGGCAAATCTATGTGCCATTCCCACTCCAAACTTCGCAAAGGATTTCAAGGAAGCTACATTTTTAGCAAAATCCACATCTTTACCCGGCTTTTTCCCCTACCCAGTTCAGTTCAGTTGCTCAGTTGTACCTGACTCTTTGCAACCCCATGGACTGCAGCACGCCAGGCCTCCCTGTCCATCGCCAGCTCCCAGAGTTCACTCAAACTTATGTCCGTTGAGTCAGTGATGCCATCCAACCATCTCATCCTCTGTTGTCCCCTTCTCCTCCTGCCTTCAATCTTTCCCAGCATCAGGGTGCTTTCAAATGAGTCAGGTCTTCGCATCGGGTGGCCAAAGTATTGGAGTTTCAGCTTCAGCATCCTCTACCCAAGTAGTTCTCAAACTTTAGGATCAATCAGGTTCACTTGGAAGACTAGTTAAACCACAGGTTGGCTCCCCAGCTCCCCAAGTTCCCGGTTCAGGGCTCCTGAGAATACACAACCTGAGAATGTATATTTCCAAGTATCGCTGAGGCCACTGACCACATACCCAATCCGGCTTCCCTCCGTTGCTCATGTTCAGGTTCCTCCTGAGTGCTCCCTCAATAAATCACCCACACAAGACTCTGCACCTCAGGCTCTGCTTCTAAGAAACCTGACATGCAATTTCTTAATGTAGCAAATAGGTACATTATTAATTAGCCTAAATGATGACTGTGCAGATAAAATCAGGAAATATATCCACTATGCTTAGAATAGTAACAAGCACATAAAAATCTTTATAAGTATTAGTTACCATCATCAGCTCCCCTATTATTACTAAACATTACTGAGCATAGGATCTATCCCTTACCCAACATTGCATTTCCTATATTACCTAACACCAATACCTACAATTGAAATCAATCTAGTGGGCTTAATGTATTGTCCACTGCATTAGCTACAATAATTAGAACTTAGTCTCCACTGAAAGGGAGCCTTAACATCTGCTTTTTTGAAAGAATCTGGAGGAAAAACAAAGTACAAGCACTCAGTTATAGTTGCAGGCTATGTTCAAGAAAGAATTCAAGAAATGAGAATAAAAGGCTGGGAGTGGATCATCAGTGGGATTCCTACAAGGTGACTACTACAAAGCACAGAGTGTCAAATGTTATCTGGAAAGAATGTTAAAGGAACTAACATACTGTGCACGTGAATAAGGCCTTATTATAAAACAGATTACCAGAAAAAACAATGAAAGTGAACCAATCTTTAATTTCCTGATCACAGACCTATTGCTTGACTTAGTAAACTATTTGCAATTAGAGCAGTTAAAATTTTTTGGTGTTTAGGCAAACAATGGACATCAAACAACTTCTCTAGCTACATGTTAACTGAAGAAAATCCATTAAGACACTTATCCACTTTGCAGAGCCATCTTGATGAAGCCTATACTTCTCAAAACCAAATAATCATGCCATGTCTACTGCCATCATTCCAAAAATATAGAGTAGTATAACAAGTAGAAATTAAAAATTGAAAGGCAGATAGTCTTAGGGAATGAAACCTTTTTCTTTTTCGCCGGTGCAGGGGAGGGGGTGGGGGTGGGCATGAATTTCTTGATGGCAAATAACTTCAAACAGTACTTCTATGTTAGAACATGTACATATATTCTTGATATGACAGGCATGTAGATTATACTACTGTCTGCTTATGTCAAAACTCACCAAACTCTATATTTAAGGTCTACACATTCCACTGTGTCATTTTTTTATCTCGATTTTTTAAAAAAGAGGCCTATATTATAGAACAGGATATATAATACTCAAATAGATTTTTAAGATCAAGCATTCTGGAAACTTCAACGAATTTGAGCTTTCTGGAAGCACAATTTGGCCTATGTTATGACCCATGACTTTGCAGGAAAACGAGTCTACTTTCTTCTGCTCTTCAGGTACTTTAGTAGAAAATCTGAGAAACAGAAAGCTAGGAAAACAAATTATTGGTTTTTCATTGGTTATTTTATATAAATTGAGCCTTTTCTGGAAATATGGGTGACCTGGTAGGATTACCACCTAAGACCGGTCTGGTCTGTGCCTTAAAACACATTCCTAAAGCAACTTCTTCAAAAGAAGTACCAGGAAAGTCACCACAACCACAGTAGCCCCAGTGGGACAGGCAGCCCACTGGCCCTGTTCATTAAAGGAATAACTACAGAAAGTTACCAGATACCTGTAAAGCTGTTCAACACAGAGAACTTACATGTAACATTCCCCTACAGGCAGAAGGGCCCTTAAAGTTTGTTCAGCAAAATGATCTGGCACAAGGCCAACATCTAAAACAGAATCTAATCCAAAAAATAAAATAAACAAAATATACACAACACTTAAAAATCATGAATCTAATGTGAGCTCTCATATATAACAGTAAAGCATATAAACCTGTTCAATAAATGTCTGCTGAATCACAGAGTAGATTCTGTTAAGCAATAATTTTCTAAAATGGAAAGTAAAGTCCTACATCTTAGAAGAACTTGGCAGGATAGCAAGAAAGAGGGATACAATATCAGAGCACCGAACAACAGAGCTGAGCAGGCCCTGAGCCACCCGGGCCCTTACTCTATCTGACGGTAGAGACAAGAGCTTGCAGTGGAAGGATAATGCTTTCTCCCCAGACATCAGCCTCACAAGATGATGGATAAACTCCAAAACTTACTACTTGCTATAATGAGGGATGGAGGGTGGGGGCGAAAGGCAGTATTTGTCCAGAAATTTGTGGGACTATAAGGCATTACCAGTCATTCAAATTCACAAGAATCTGGGTGAATAATGCTTCGCTGGCTTTATCCAAGAATCCACGAGCTTAAACTAGAGATTCTTCAGCATTTAAAAAGAGAGTCCCCTCCAATGATAGCACTCCATCCCAGCGGTATTTCAGATGCCCTTTCTGGCAGCTTCCTTAATTCACATCTTTCCAACCTAGAGATGCATACAGTATTTCTGGAAGATGAGTGCTGTGTCTCAAACATGAATGGCACATTATTTTTGGTTCTGTTTCTGCTTTTTGATAAATAATTTTTTGTTGGACTTTCATGTTCATATGGGTGATGTGATCTTAGCCAATCTCTTCTTGGAAAAGTTAACAAGCAATCACGTTTTTTCCAGGGTCTTTAAGGAAAAACCTAACTTGCATGAATTATTCTGACATTTGCACATCACTTTTCCTTTCTAGACTGCTCTTGGAAATCTACAAATTCCTTTGGAAACAAGGTATATCAAAAACCTTAAACCAAGAGGCCAGCACAAGAAAAGTTACCCCAAATGTGCTGTTTTGTTTAGTTAAATCATCCTGTGATTTAACCAATATCATCCCCTCCTACTCAAACTGTGAGCCTACAGGTAAATAGAGAGGATAAGAAAGGGTGGGAATTGAGTATGTAATCCTCAAACAGGAGGTGTTGGTCAAGCAGAAACAAATACTCTGGGGAAAAAGTAGAAACAGACAATTTTTTTTTTTTTTTAAAGGATGAATTGCTTTGGTAAGATAAAACCATTCTCAATCATCTGCATGGATTTACATCCTGCCAAAAAATATTTTTTATGTAGCAGAGATCAGACAATATGGAAAGGCAAAAAATGACCCTATAAGAATTGCTGTAGATAAAAACACCTCAAGAAAACCCCATCATCAGACTCAGTATTACTTCTGGATTGTTTTCCCACAGATCCACCTCCATATCTCTTTTCTTATCACTTAAGTTTTTAGAGAGAAAAAAAAATTACTGCTAGCAAGTTTAAAGCATTTACAAATCATAAGATACAACCACAACTCCAGAGTCACTCATGATCACTGCTAATCTACAGCATTAAACACACATACACAAAGCAAATAACATATTCCACAATTGTTAGAAATCTAAAAAATAGCTGTTGTGGAATTAAAGATTTAATGAAACAACAGAATAAATAATTAAAAGAATAAATAAATATATTTTTTATATATTAAGCTGAGTGAATAATCACATCTTTGGCTTCCCAGGTGGCACTAGGGGTCAAGAATCCACCTACCAATGCAGGAGACCAAAGAGACTTGGGTTCCAACTCTAGTCTGGGAAGATTCCACATGTCATGGAGCAATTAAGCCCGTGCACCACAGCTACTGAAGCCCATGTCCCAAGAGCCCATGGTCTACAAGACAAGCCACTGCAATGAGAAGGCCACACACTACAATGAAAAGAAGCTTCCACTTACCGCAGCTAGAGAAAAGCTCACATGCAGTAAGGAAGACCCTCAGTTCAGTTCAGTTGCTAAGTCATGTCCGACTCTTTGTGACTCTTTGGACTGCAGCATGCCAGGATTCCCTGTCCATCACCAACTCCCAGAGCCTACTCAAACTCATGTTCATTGCGTCAGTGATGCCATCCAACCATCTCATCCTCTGTCAACCCCTTCTCCTCCTGCCTTCAATCTTTCCCAGCATCAAGGTCTTTTCCAGTGAGTCACTTCTTCACATCAGGTGGCCAAAGTATTACGAGTTTCAGCTTCAACACCAGTCCTTCCAGTAAATATTTAGGACTGATCTCCTGTAGGACTGACTGGTTGGATCTCCTTGCAGTCCAAGGGACTCTCAAGAGTCTTCTCCAACACCACGGTTCAAAAGCATCAATTCTTCAGCACTCATCTTTCTTTATAGTCCAACTCTCACATCCATACATGACTAACTGGAAAAACCATAGCTTTGACTAGACGGACCTTTGTTGGTAAAGTAATGTCTCTGCTTTTTAATATGCGGTCTCTAGGTGGGTCATAGCTTTTCTTCCAAGAAGCAAGTGTCTTTTTAATTTCATGGCTGCAGTCACCACCTGCAGTGATTTTGGAGCCCCCCAAAATAAAGTTTCTCACTGTTTACATTGTTTCCCCATCTATTTGCCATGAAGTGATGGGACAAGATATCATAATTTTAGTTTTCTGAATGGTGAGTTTTAAGCCAACTTTTTTGCTCTCCTCTTTTACTTTCATCAAGAGGCTCTTTAGTTCTTTTTTCCTTTATGCCATAAGGGTGCTATCATATCTGTATCTGAGGTTATTGATATTTCTCCCAGCAATCTTGATTCCAGTTTGTGCTTCATCAAGCCCAGCACTTTTCATGATGTATTCTGCATATAAGTTAAATAAGCAGGGTGACGATATATAGCTTTGACGTACTCCTTTCCCGATTTGGAACCAGTCTGTTGTTCCATGTCTAATACTAACTGTGGCTTCTTGACCTGCACACAGATTTCTCAGGAGGCAGGTCAGATGGTCCAGTATTCCCATCTCCTTCAGAATTTTCCACAGTTGGTTGTGATCCAAACAGTCAAAGGCTTTGGCATAATCAATAAAGCAATGTTTTTCTGGAACTCTCTGGCTTTTTCGATGATCCAGCGGATGTTGGCAATTTGATCTCTGGTTCCTCTGCCTTTTCTAAATCCAACTGGAACATCTGGAAGTTCATGATTCATGTACTGTTGAAGCCTGGCTTGGAGAACTTTGAGCATTATTTTGCTAACGTGTGAGATGAGTACAACTGTGTGGTAGCTTGAGCATTCTTTGGCATTGCCTTTCTTTGGGATTGGAATGAAAACTGACCTTTCCCAGTCCTGTGGCCACTGCTGAATTTTCCAAATTTGGTGGCATATTGAGTGCAGCACTTTCACAGCATCATCTTTTAGGATTTGAAATAAGATTTGGAATTCTATCACCTCCACTAGCTTTGTTCATAGTGATGCTTCCTAAGGCCCACTTGATTTCACATTCCAGGATGTCTGGCTCTAGGTGAGTGATCACACCATCGTGATTATCTGGTTCGTGAAGATCTTTTTTTGTACAGTTCTTCTGTGTATTCTTGCCACCTCTTCTTAACATCTTCTGTTTCTGTTAGGTCGATATCATTTTTGTCCTTTATTGTGCTCAACTTTGCATGAACTCTTCTTTAATTACCTTCATCATAGCTTGGCCTCAGGTCAAGCAACAGGGAAGGAACACGGCCCCGCCCATCAACAGAAAACTGGATTAAAGATTTACTGAACATGCCCCATCCATCAAAACACCACCCAGTTTCCCCTTCAGTCAGTCTCTCCCATCAAGAAGCTTCCAAAAGCCTCTTATCCTTATCCATCAGAGGGCAGACAGAATGAAAACCACAATCACAGCAAACTAACCAAACTGATCATATGCCTTGTCTAGCTCAAAGAAACTATGAGCCATGCCGTTTAGGGTCACCCAAGACAGATGGGTCATGGCAGAGAGTTCTGACAAAACGTGGTCCACTGGAGAAGGGAATGGCAAACCATTTCAGTATTCTTGCCTTGAGAACCCCATGAACAGTATGAAAAGGCAAAAAGGTATGACACTGAAAGATAAACTCCCCAGGTCAGTAGATGCCCAATATGCTACTGGAGATCAGTGGAGAAATAACTCCAGAAAGAATAAAGAGATGGAACCAAAGCAAAAACAACACCCAGTTGTGGATGTGAGTGGTTATGGAAGTAAAGTCAGATGCTGTAAGAAAAATATTGCAATAGGAACCTGGAATGTTAGGTCCATGAATCCAGGCAAATTGGAAGTGGTCAAACAGGAGATGGCAAAAGTGAACATCGACATTTTAGGAATCAGTGAACTATTACGGACTGGAATGGGTGAATTTAACTCAGATGACCATTATATCTACTACTGTGGGCAGAAATCCCTTAGAAGAAATGAAGGAGCCATCATGGTCAACAAGAGTCTGAAATGCAGTACTTGGATGCAATCTCAAAAACAACAATGAACAATCTCTGTTCATTTTCAAGGCAAACCATTTAATACCACAGTAATCCAACTCTAGGCCCCAATGAGTAATGCTGAAGAAGCTGAAGTTGAATGATTCTATGAAGACCTACAAGATCTTCTAGAACTAACACCCAAAAAAGAAGTCCTCTTCACTATAGGGGACTGGAATGCAAAAGTAGGAAGTCAAGAAATACTGGACTAACAGGCACATTTGGCCTTGTAGTACAGCATGAAGCAGGGCGAAGGCTAACAGAGTTTTGCCAAGAGAATGCACTGGTCATAGCAAACACCCTCTTCCAACAACACAAGAGAAGACTCTACACATGGACATCACCAGATGGCCAACACCAAAATCAGATTGATTATATTCTTTGCAGCCAAAGATGAAGAAGCTCTATATAGTCAGCAAAAACAAGCCTGGGAGCTGACTGTGGCTCAGATTATGAACTGCTTATTGCCAAATTCAGACTTAAATTGAAGACAGTAGGGAAAACCACTAGACCATTCAGGTATGACCTAAATCAAATCCCTTACGATTATACAGTGGAAGTGACAAATAGATTCGAGGGATTAGATCTGATAGTCAGAGTGCCTGAAGAACTATGGACGGGAGTTTGTGACATTGTACAGGAGGCAGGGATCAAGACCATCCCCAAGACAAAGAAATGTAAAAAGGCAAAATGGTTGTTTGAAGAGGTCTTACAAATGGCTGAACAAAGAAGAGAAGCTAAAGTCAAAGGAGAAAAGGAAAGATATACCCATTTGAATGCAGAGTTCCAAAGAATAGCCAGGAGAGATAAGAAAGCCTTCCTCAGTGATCAATGCAAAGAAACAGAGGAAAACAATAGAATGGGAAAGACTAGAGATCTCTTCAAGAAAATTAAGAGGTACCAAGGGAAGATTACACGCAAAGATGAGCACAAAAAAGGAAGACCCAGCAGAGCCAAACATGAATAAATCTTTTTTTTTTCTTTTAAGTGAAATAATATCAGTCTATTTACAGCAAAACCTCTGGGTACCAGGCCCTTTAAGCTAGATCCACTTTATCCAGAGAAAATGTGAGAGAAAAAGATCAATTTATTTTCCACAAATAGCCAGAAAGGGTTTTAAAAATTAAGAATGAATAACACTCCGAATCTGTAATCACTAGTCCCTCACCAGTGTGTTCTGTTCAGTGATGTTCAGCTCTGTGCTTCAGAAAAGGAATAGCCCTCTGCAAACTCGGCACTCCTGGTTTCATCCACTTTACTCTCTCCATGTACATACAGGCGTCCTACCAGCATTTGAGCCTATCGGAATCATCTGCAGGATTTGTGAACAATACAAATCCTTAGATCCTACTCCGAAGATTCTGATTTGTTCAGGAGGAGACCAGGCAGACAAGAGTTGTGGTAGCAGCAGCTACATCTTAAGGCCTGATTTATTTACCCCTTCCCCTGGCCTGTCACTTCACACCATCTGATGCAGTATCTTTCAGTTACTATCTCGGGTTCTCCTGATGGCTACTATTTCCTTGTCTTCATCTTAACTTTTTTTTAAATACTTATTTATTTATATATTTGGCTGTGTCTTAGTTGCCATGTAGGGGATCTAGCTCCCTGACCAGGGATCGAACCCAGACTCCCCTCATTGGGAGCGAGGAGCCTTAGCCACTGGGCCACCAGAGAAGTCTCTTCACTGTAACTTCTAACACACACCTCCCTCCTGTTTAAGCTCCAAAGTTTCTCCTCTCTCATGTGCCCTCACAGGCACAACCCTCATCCACTGCATCTGCCCTGTAGCCCACGCATTAAAAAGCACAGGACTAGACATCGGCTCTAAGTGCATGAGAGCAGGGGGAGAAATGGCAAATCGGACTTAAGCTCTAGAGTCAGAATGACCAGAATTCAAATCCTGAAACACAGAAAGCAAATATGGGTATGATATTTAACCACCTGCAGTCTTAGGTTCTTCATAGGTAAAATGGGAAATAATAATATATCTCTCATGGTATTATTGCAAAGGTTAAATAAGATGATTTTAAATACCTATGGCACTGTCTGGAATGTTAGCCTCAATAAACAGGAACAATTATTATTACAGAGAAGAACTGGGAACAGTGGTTAAATCCATCAGCAGAATGCAGTGAGAATTATTATTCATTATTATTATTTTATTTTAAAAAGATTTATTTTTTAATGGCTGTACTGGGTCTTCGCTGCCGCGTGTGGGTTTCTACAGTTGCAATGAGCAGGGACTACTCTACTTTGCAGTGTGAGGGCTTCTCACTGCAGTGGCTTCTCTTGTTGCGGTGCACAGGCCCTAGGGCATCATGGGCTTAGTTGTTCTGCATGGGGATCTTCCCAGACCAGAGACTGAGCCGTGTCCCCTGCACTGGCAGGCGGATTCTTAACCACTGGACCACCAGGGAAGCCCCATTATTCATTTTAATGCAACATCTAAATACCAAATAAATCAAACTCTTCACTACCCACCATTGGTTCCAACTCAGATTGAGCCGATCCATACTAACCAGAGCTCACTCTGTTACTCCAAAATAAAACTCCTGAAATGAAGTTTTATCCTCATGAAGCCAATATGGCATTAAAAGGATGGGGTGAGATGAGATCGTTGCTACCTCAGCAAAAATGACTAAAAATGGCTTTGATCTATAAATCCCTAAATAATTGGAGTTGCAGTGTCCTTAGAGACTGTATATGTCCCTGCCTCCTGTCATGGTTGCTGAGACTACCTGAAATGTCCCTGTTCTTCAGACCTGAACAAGAGAAGTATGAAGAAACTGGAAGACAATCTGTCACCTTCCTTAAAAAAAAAAAAAGAACTTTAAATTGGAGGAGGGGAAGTTGGGGGAAGTCCTATTATCTGTCAGTTTTTTCAGGTTTTACGGATTTGGACATTTTTTTTAAACACAATTTTACTTTTAACAAAGATTGAGAGAACAGTCATCTGGTTCCACACTTTTCCATCTAATATTGGTGTAACACCTATCTTACTAAGTCGTTATGCCCATTTTCTCTACTACTGTGGAAGCTGGTATTGGGGGATTCCTGTTTTTACTTACTTTATATTCCCGGGCTTAATACTATGCCTGCCAAGCAAATGTCAGGACCTCAATAAATGTTCCCTGAGTGAATATAACAGTTTCTATGATCATCCATTCAAGAGTTTACTTCTGATACAGTAAGAGTTATTTCAACTGTTTCTCTGACATCAGCAGAGGATCAGACCAAGTCCCAGAGTAATCCCTTAACACACTAATGTCTCTCACAGCTGAAACAAACCCAGCAATTATGTATCGGGGGCATCTTCCCTGTGCCTTGCACTCTGCTCAGAAAAGGGCAATGTTCTGCAATGAAAGTAAACATGGGCCTTTTAGCCATCTACATGAAAAAAGATACAAGTCGGGGACTCAGGAAGAATGCTAAATAATGTGAATTTTGAAATATTACAATCTATCAATGTTTCTGGGAAATTCTTCCCCTCGTGGCTCTAACAGGTCATAGAGTCACTAGGAGTTACCCAGGAAAGGATCTTCCTGATCATTCCAGGCCAGGCCAAACCCTTAATGAAAAACAAAACGGAGGCCTATTGAAATAAGTGTCTGGTATAGGTTACACACAGCGCCACAAAAACCAGGGCTGGAATCTAGGTTTTCTCAATTTTTAGGACTTATACCCTAACATACAAGTATATTAATGAGGTCAGTGACTAGAGGGAAAGGATCATACTTATTCCATTTTTATATTGTCTCTCATTGCAGTCTTATATACTTATGCTAGATGTGAAGGCAAAAGCTGCTATGATTCTTCTGACAATGCTTTTCCTAACAAAAATGTATTATACTAAATAAAACCCAAATAGCATTACTATTCAAAAAGTTACTATTCAAAAATCTTTTTTCTTTAAATGGAAAACACAAGACCTCCTGAAATGCTTTCTTGGAAACCACTTTATAAAACTGATGATCATAAAGAATTTTTACACACAAAAAAATCAACTGTGTTATCATTAGACTACATTACTGATTCAAGATGCAGCATCAAATAAGTAACTATTATGTGGATATTTCTGTATTTTCCCTCTTCTTCCCTGGTGTGTGCATGTATTTAGAACAGAATATACAAAGGGCTCAAAAGAGCTACAAACTATATATATAGTATATAAAAATTGAACTCTGCTGTAAATTACCTAAAGGTTGATATAATAACTTTTAACATTTTTTTTTGCTTTCATAAGGTTCCTGAGAGCATGACTTTAGATAGTGCTCAACTCTTGTCCCAGTAAATTTGATTTGATGCTTTCATTTTCTCAAAAAGAGCTCCTACAGCAAAAGGAGGCATTCAAACTTACTCTACTGAGCTAAAAATTAAGTACTGGATTGGCTAAAAAGTTTGTTTCAGTTTTTCTGTACAGAATACTTTAGTGTGCTGTCAATTCAGCCTTTAACATATTACTTGTCTCCATCTGTGCCTCTTCCTTCCCTGTGGCCAACCAAGATGAGCTCCCAGTTAACTTCCAGCCTCTGATGCTGTGATAATTTCCTCACCTGATGCTCCTGCCACCCATCCCTTCCCCTGGAATGCTACCAGTGCAGGGTGCACTCTAACAACCTGCTTCAACGACCCACCACTGAGCCTGGCCTGGCAATTATGCGCTCCTAAAATCTGACCCTGATTACCCTGCAGTGTATCTCCCTTTCTTAAAGGGAAATTGCGCTCTGCAATCTCTACCATGCCCTTACTCTAGGTTTTCCCTTCAGCAGGATAGTCCTTTCCTCTTAATTTATTCATATGACAAATATTTATTGACAGCCTATTCTCTACCACTTGCTAAAAATACAAAAACAAATTATGTCCCCACCACCCAGGGGCTATGTCCAAATCCCAGTGTCCAAGGACCAATAATGGAGTCAGAGGCTTCGGCTCCCTCATCTGACTTCATCATTTTTTTTTTTTGGCCACACCACACAGCTTGCAAGTTCTTAGCTTCCTGACCAGGGATAGAACCTGGGCCCATGGTGGTGAAAGCACAGAGTTCTAACCTCTAGACCACCAGGGACCCAGCATACTATTGTCTTTATGTCTCAACTTACTAATCACTTTAACCAAAGGTCAATACACAGGTGTTGAGTATCCACTGTACTCTATTCAACTTGTGTGACTGCATTAATAGCTCATGAGGAGGTTATTTCTATACTTCCTCTCCCTTCCTATTGTACACACACAACTCATCCTTGTCTTCTTGGTAACATTCACAGAACGTAGCAATTGCTCAATTAACACATGAGGAAAGAATTAAAAGGTCTATAAATGAATGTGGTGGCGGGGGCGGGGGGGGGTATATTTTCAACTGTGGTGTTGGAGAAGACTCTTGAGAGTCCCTTGGACTGCAAGGAGATCCAACCAGTCCATTCTGAAGGAGATCAGCCCTGGGATTTCTTTGGAAGGAATGATGCTAAAGCTGAAACTCCAGTACTTTGGCCACCTCATGCGAAGGTGGAAAAGACTCATTGGAAAAGACTCTGATGCTGGGAGGGATTGGGGGCAGGAGGAGAAGGGGACGACAGAGGATGAGATGGCTGGATGGCATCACTGACTCGATGGACATGAGTCTGAGTGAACTCCGGGAGTTGGTGATGGACAGGGAGGCCTTGCGTGCTGCGATTCATGGGGTTGCAAAGAGTCGGACACAAATGAGCGATTGAACTGAACTGAACTGAGTGTCAACTTCTCATGCTGCTGTCAGCTTCTTCATGCTGCTGCTGCTGCTAAGTCGCTTCAGTCGTATGCAACTCTGTGCGACCCCATAGCCGGCAGCCCACCAGGCTGCCCCGTCCCTGGGATTCTCCAGGCAAGAACACTGGAGTGGGTTGCCATTTCCTTCTCCAACGCAAGAAAGTGAAAAGTGAAAGTGAAGTCGCTCAGTTGTGTCCGACTCCCAGCAACCCCATGGACTGCAGCCTACCAGGCTCCTCTGTCCATGGGATTTTCCAGGCAAGAGTACTGGAGTGGGGTGCCATTGCCTTCTCCAATCTTGATTCATAGATTACGATTACCTTAAAATTTAAACGCACCCTTCTTCACTTTCAGTATTGGTGGGAAAAGAAGGCAGTTAAGAACTGCATACTTGGACTACCCTGGTGGTCCCGTGGCTAAGACTACACACTTTTAATGCAGGGGATCCAGGTTCAATCCCTAGTCAGGGAACTAGATACCACATGCCACAACTAAACAGTTCGCATGCCAAAACTAAAGATTCTGCATGCCACAACTAAGACCCGGCACAGCCATATAAATAAATAAATATATAAATACTAAAAAAAAAAAAAAAAAAAGAACAGCACACTTGTTCAGGACACTCTTCTCAGTCTGAAAGGTCATCTTACTAGCTCACTCGACTGCCATCAGGGAATTTCAAAGAAAATCTTGAGAAGAATGAGTGAGCACTTTAGCTGCAAGGAATGCACATGATTTGCCCCTAATTCTGCCAACTACAGAGAAAGCCATCCAGAGTACCAGGCCTCCTCTTCCAAGCATAATAGTAGATTCCCCAAAGCCTGCCACCAGGTACAAACTTCTGTACCACCTTTCATGTTGAGCAGGAATGTCTCCAAGACTGCCAGAGGCACTCTACAAATGGTGCAGAAAAAGACACTCAGCTCTTGGAAGAAGCCGGGCATTCCTGAGGTCAGCACTGCGCTCTGCTCTCCATCTCTGTACGAGCTCCTCCTGGACCTGCACAATTCCTGACCTCTCTCTAATCACAAACCACCTGATTAAACTGCAACGCCACACTCCTCCTTCCTGCGCTTTCTTTTTCCTGTAACATTTTACCATCTAACATATACAGCTTCCTTGTTTTATTGTCTGTTTTCCCTCATGAGAAGGTACGTTCCATTCAGGCAACAATTTTTTAGCTATCTTATTATTATTACCATAGTCCCAGAGACTAGAAGAGATCCTAGCCCATAGCAGCAGCTTAACAAACGTTTGTTGAATAAGTGCTAGTTCTTTTATCATTTATCTTTAAATATATAATACTGCCCATTATATGGTTCCCCCCACCCCTGAGAAAGCTATCTGTCTTCCACTTTTTGTTTTCATACAGAAATGTATGTAAATATAAGATCATGTTATACACATTAACAGAAAAATGAACACACACTAAACACAATGTACTGAATACATCTAACAGAGCCAAGAGTGTCCTTTTTAAAAAGGGATATAATTTATAGCTGCTAAGCATCTATACGCAAAGTACCTGACTGCTCTACATAGGTTATTACCTTTTAATGTTCAAAATAACTTTAAAAAGTAACTATTAGTTTCCTTTTTTAAAGGTGAGAAAATCAAAGTACCAAGGGGTTAAGTGCATAGCCCAAACTCACACAAATAAGAGGTGGCAGAGATGATATTAAACAAGGCTTGTCTTCACACAATGATACTTTTAAACCATGCTGCCTCCCAGGTAGATATTAAAAGACCAACTTAACTAGGTTTCTGAGAGTGTGGCTGGATCCAGAATATCATTTAAATCATGACAAAGAAATCAGGCAATCTTTCCAAGAATCAGAAAGTAGAGAGTCCAGGCCGGACACTGGAAAAGGAACTGGCTCTGGACTTAGATGCTGGTCCCTCCTGCGTCATCCCAGCAAGTTACTCCTCCTCTTGGAGGCTCAGCTGCAAAACTTGTGAAGGAAGTGGAGGAGGGGAGAAGTGGGTGGTTAGATAAACTATATCTACCTGCAAAAACCCATTATGAGACGAGATATCTGAAAGCGCACATTAGAGTGCCTGATATAAGTAGGTAGTAAATATATGTAACATTTATGTCAGATTTCCCTCATTTCATGAAGGGCAGGACAAATATAAAACAAAAACCAACTGGGATAGTTTTCATGTCAGATCTTAGCCACAAGACTCTGCATTTAGCCTTATATGTCATTCATCCACTAACTGCCAAATGCCTCTTTACTTGATAAATATTGAAGTAGGTACTGTTGGGTCATGTAAGGTACAATCATCACCAAAAAATAAGACAAAGTTCAGTAATTTCATTCATTGAACTGGTATTTAGTGAACAGTCACCAATACCATTAATTTACTAAGTTTTAAAACTGTCGTAAATTATTTCAAACTTATCTTAAGTTTCCACAGGAAACTATAATTCATGCCTTCATCCTAAATTTAGCTAAGGAAATTTATATATTATTTATGTATAGTATATCTGTAGTATACATCTAAAAATGTTGAGAATGTTTGAGTTTTATTTCATGTTGTCAAATACTTTTCTAGCACTATCTCATTATAATACAAAACAGCTTGTTCAGGCAATTGTTACTTGAATAGCACTTATACACTTTATAGCAAGGAAGTAAGAATTGATTAATCTTTCAAACTATCTTGAACATTATGAAGTTTACTTAAAACACTCTTTATTCACAAGTCAGAACAAATAAACCAGCAGTGCAGTTATGTTAATAGACCATAACATAAACTGGTTGGGTAAAATTATTCAACAAACAAATCAATATAACCACTTTTCCTTCTGAATATACAGCAGGGGTTGGGGAGATTAAGGAACCATACATTATTTTCAAGTATAATAACTGTATCACGTTTTGTAATGAAATAGGATAGTTTTACAGGTATACTTAATGAAAGGCCCAGCAAGACAACCAGTTTTCCAAATCTGATCAACAATTCATACATTTTAAATTAATAAGACATATTTAACAAAAGAAATCTTGCATTATTATTACTACAAGTTTTATGAAGGTAAATTTTTGTTATTTAGCTCAAAAGTCCAAATCTTTCTCATAATCATAACCTAAAAAGAAATCTAAAAGAGGATATGAGTTTCTTGCAAAAATTATCTGTCTCATGTGAGATAAAATGAGTTTATCATATTTCCTAAAATGATTTGTCACTAAACCACTTGATAATGATTTACTTAATCATGTAGTCCTGTGTATCATGAAATCTTAAAAAATCTGGGTTTTATTTAGTCAGTAAACAATAAGCAAATGACGAGTGTTCTGACAAAGGGCTTTAAAAAACATGGTCCTTAAGCTATGCACACTAACATTTCCCAAAATTATAGCAACAACAAAAAATGAAATTTAGAAACCAGCAATTTATGGCCAGGAATGATTAGAGAATGAATGTCATCTCAGGCAAGTCTAAAAGAGTTGAGGAGTCAAAATATGGGTGGTTAGTGGCTCCCAGGTCTTAGAGCCAATCTTCAGATGGCAGAGAAAGGGGTGCTAATTTAAATAAACTTCACGTTATCAAATCAATCTACTGTCAACTAGGAAGCCGGCAGGGAGGCTCTGGATGGGTGAGTGGGACCTAAAATAAAAGTAAAAGGTTAAGGATTACCTGGAGGTTTCATGCAAACAAGCAACACTTTACTGTCCTTTCTCCCAAATTCTAAAGAGGACTGGCACTTGAGCACAGTTCAAAATCTGTTTAGAGTGTAGTAATTTACAGTCACATCACCAAGCTGAATGAAAGACCCAGCACAAAGATGGTTTCAGCTACTTAATGCATCATCACTACCTCCTGGGCAAGACTCAAATTCAACCAGGGAAGCACCAAAGACTACAAACAGGGTAATGGATTTCCTGCTGAACATCCCACCGATTGCTGTTCCTTAAATAAGAATGAGAAAAGTAATTATTGCTCCTGTTAAGAAAATAATTCCACAGACCAGCACAAAGACAGTGAATGCAATATTATCTTTCCAAATGTGTAGGGGATGAAACCTCGACAATCCCAAGTCACCCAAACGTTTACTCTTACGTCAGTAAACCTGCATTCTGAAACCTTCTGCTTCCAACTAAACATAAGGTACTGATCTGCTATCACCATCCTCCCACAAAAATTAAAAGCTTTTATTTCCATTAAGCTGCTATTTAATATTTATAAAAGTTCATTTTTCGTTTCCTTCTTTTAACTCAAGTCCTCACAGAACATACTTTTCCTCATCACAGGTTGCCAATTTTTGGTACGTTAAAAATCCCATCAAGTTGCACTTGTATGAGGTGACAATTAACTTTTAATGATGGATAAAAGAGGTGGATGCTTAAAGTCACTCTGCATTCTATTACTGCACCCATCTAATAAAGGAAAGGTCCTTCATAAAGGTCAAAAATTCCCTTCTTTAGTCAGAACTCTAAAAGACAGACTAACTTTGAAAATATATTAAATTGGTTGGGCCAAGAGCTGCGTAACAGAATATATAGCCTTTTGTCAGTATACTGCAGAGGCAAAGCAATGCCTCCACTCCATTCCAAAAGAAACAATTTCTATTATGTTTATAACTTAAAAAAATAATGATTTCATAAATAACTAGCATTTTGTATCTGAGAACTGTATTTATAGTTTTCTAGACGTGATGTTTTAATATCTGACGTCTAAAGACAATCTCCTTGGATACAACTGCCTGCAGGGTTCACGTATGGCTGCTCAAGTTGTGCTGTGCACAATCCTAGGGGGCGCCATTCACATCAGAGAGCAGAGCTCTATATAGTTATTATGACAATTCCCGGCCTAAAGGCAATCAAGTGTCTTGTTCTAACAAAATCAATCTATTATGACAATCTTCCAACAATTGAAACTAGAATATATCAAGAAAGGGGTGTTTTCCAGCAGCTTTTGGGACTATGTGGCTCTTATTCTCTGAAAATTCCCATCTGGAGGATGGCAGGTGAACTCGCAGAAGCAATGCTCTCACAAGACATACCAGGCTCCCTCCCTGAACTGCAGTGGGTGCTAAGTTGCTTCAACTCTTTGCAATCCTATGGACTGTAGTCCACCAGGCTCCTCCACCCATGGAATTCTCCAGGCAAGAAAACTGGAGTGGATTGCCATTTCCTTCTCCAGGGGATCTTTCCGACCCAAGGATTGAACGTAGGTCTCCTGCATTATAGGCAGCTTCTTTACCGTCTGAGCAACCAGGGGTTAATTTCTCCCAAAGGAAACACAGACATACAAACCTTGAAAACATGATGGAGGGTCTTAACTCATCAATGTTTAGTACATTTACATTTGAGAGGACTCAGTCCAGTGTTCTTGCCTGGAGAATCCCAGGGATGGGGGAGTCTGGTGGGCTGCCGTCTATGGGGTCACAGAGTTGGACATGACTGAAGCGACTTAGCAGCAGCAGCAGCAGTCTGAGTTACAAGGTATGTGGTCACTACGGTAGTTTCTTAATAAGGCCACCATGAGCCGTCACAGTACACAAATCAGTTAAATCACTCTTCCACAATGAACACTGTTAGGGTTTAAAAAACTTCTTTCTCCTGATCAACAACTTTACACTTTCTTGGACAGAACAAAATCTAACAGTCCTTGAATAACTTCAATGGCTCTTTTGCTTAAGATTAGGATGAGCTGCTATAAGGCTAGGATGGTTTTTCCTAAGACCAGACTATAATAAACTTATGGCATTTGATAAACTGGCATGCCATTTAACAATGTGTTATTGTTTTGGAAATTCTTCCTCTGTTTTCACAGGACACAGAACTACACCAAAGCCATGTATCTGTTAGCTACCAAAATTTTGTTATACTACTAAATAAATTAGAAATCAACTAGTAAGATAAAAAATGCTTTCAAAGTTAGTATGTATAATGTATTACATAGAGCTCTAATAACACATAATATTTTCATTCTTTAATATTTTTAACCATTTATAAACAACATATAAAAAAAAAAGCCACATATTCCGGCTGTGAAAATGGTGCCATCAATGGACTAAAAATATTTTCTACATCATTTTGGAGCTAAGCAGATTTTTCTAGCAAAACACCAAATCAGAAGTCTTACATCTTAGTTCCAGCTCTGCCACTCACATGGCCTGGGTCCCAGTCCTTAATCTGGGTCTTTCTTTCTTCAAATTTAAAATGATGACATATATAAGACTCCAAGATCATCTGCAATGTCCGTTCTAGAGCCCAAATTCTGTTATTCACTTTGAATGCAAATTATCTGAATTCAGGGACTTCCTGGCAGTATAGTGGTTAACAATCTGAGCTTCCACTGCAGGGGGCACAGGTTCAATCCCTGGTCAGGGAACTAAGACGCCACAGGTTGTGCGGCCCAGCCAAGAAAAAATACATATGTATAGTATTTTTTAAAAATTATCTTAATTTCAAAACTATTTTCTTTTTTATATTTGCACCACAATGCTATTTTTTTTTAAAAAATCAGATATTTCACCTCAGAATACTATATTAATACTACCTTTTTAACTTTAGAAGTTTACCATATACTTAGAATGACTTAAGAAATAAGAAACAAGCAAATGTGAATACAGTTATGTGCTCCACAAAGACAGCAGAGGTACTTTTATCCTGGGCTGGAAGTCACGTCGAGTAGTGGTACAAAGGCTGCGCCAGCAGCGAGGGGCCTTGCAGGGGAGAGTGAGTAGGAGCGTGGCCTCCTCAGAATGAGCTGGAATGGAATGCCAGCTCCACCGCTTACCGGAAGAATGACCTTGGGCAACTTGCCGAGCCTCTAAGACTCAATTCCCTCATCTAAAATGGAGATGATAATTCCTCTCTCCCAGGCTGTTTCAAAGTGGAAACAGAGGGACCACAGGATTCAACTGCTTAAAAACTGAGGATGGGGAGGAACTTTACCTAATTATCCTCATGACTTTTATTTTCATACTTTATTTTAAATAAAAAGCTATAGTTAAGAAAAGTTCACAGTTTCTACCTCTTTCCATCTTTAGAAGTCTTCTTCAATAAATACATACTCTAGTTTTTCTTCAAATTACGCTTCTTCTTCAACAAACTTCCTTATCCACAAATACTATACCATATCCCGCAGTTAGTATAAATCTTCAAAATCAAATTATGAAAATTAAATTGATAAATTTCGTGTCAGGCCTTAAATATTTAAATAAAAAAAGGTCTGGGAGACCTAATGCAATCAATCTTTCATTATTTTCCCACAGTTCAATAATAAGTAGGCCTCTTTACTCTTTGGGAACTTTGAGATAAGATTCTAACAAATAAAACTCTCCTACTATGTAAAATATTAATTGAATAATTGTGCCAAGTTAAAATGCCTTTTAAACTTAAAAACACTTGCCACCACTTCTCTGAAAACACCAGTTGATATCAAATTATAATACAGATGTGTTCTAGAAATGGGTGTAGCTTAGGTATTTAGATATCAATTGATACTTTCCAATGATTTTTCATGATAATTTCAGAAATATGTCTCACAGGGGAAAAAATGGCCCCAATACATAATCCAAATCTCACTTAAGAATCGCAATATACACTTGAAAGCACATTCTTTGTCAGTGTGTGGTTCCTATGCATTCAATTTTCCATCTTTTTCACTAACTGTAAACCCTTACAAACTTTTTTACAAATTGTAAAAAGTTAAGTCAAATGGACAGTTGTTCCACATGATCTAAAACACTTACTTAAATATACAAATAAATTTAAATACACCAGAAATTTAAGGTCCATTCCACTGATATTTTATAGCCCACAGGGCATTCAAAATCAAAACAACCATAATGTCTAGGGCACTGCCATTCCAGGTATTTACAATCACTTATCAGGTTGAAAGTAAGAAAACGAAACCTCAGTTTAAGTAAGATAACTTCTGCTCTTCACAGTGGGCAGTTTTCTAGAGGAATGAACAAAAGACAGGGTTTTTGCCTCAGGGGAGCCACTGCAAACTCTGACTCAGGTTCAGCCACTTGACAACTTTGAACCTGTTTCCTCATCTGCAAAAATGGGAATAATGATACCCTACTTCACAGCCTGAAGAGCAAGCAAGATGTCTGTGAAATCACAGTGTAAACTCTAGATTGCAATAACAAGTTTGACATTTATTACTACTGTGCCTTTAAGAGTGACAAACTTACAGTGAAGAAAAATTTGACGACTTAATGACCAAAAGGATGAAAGCAAAGAAATTTTACTAGTTTAAGTCTTTATATGGAGACCATGATACAGATGCAGAGGAAATTTTAAGATTTTTTTTTTATGTGGACCATTTTTTGAAGTCTTTATTGAATTTGTTACAACACCGCTTGTTTTTTTTAATGCTTTGGCTTACTGACCACAAAGCATGTGGGATCTTAGCTTCCCAACCAGGAATCGAACCCACACCCCCTGCCCTGGAAGGTGAAATCTTAACCACTGGACCACCAGGGAAGTCCCTCAGAGAAAATTTTTATTCAGCTCTAGGAAGCCTGGGCAGACTAAACTGTTTTTGTAAGGGCAAAGGGGAACTTGCTGTGCTTACTACGAGACATCAGAAATGCAAATTAGAGCACAGTAATTTATTAATTGTGCAGATGTGAAACTGCTTTAAATAAACATGCCCTAAATGAGACTGAACTGCAGAGGGAGTAAGGGGGTACCTGTCTTGACTGTGTCACAGCTGAAGAAGGATGCCTTCGTCTGGCCAGCCTCTAAAGGAGAGAGCTAATGCCAGAGTTGTTTCTCAGGGGAAATCTGTTCTCCCCAACCCTAACAGGGCTCAATAAAATGCATGACAGGTTTATTTTATGACCACAAAACTAGAATTTTTACTACCTTTTAAAGAGGAAGTCTATTGAATAAGAAAATTCCAAAAATAAGAGGGGAAATACAAACTACCTTGCTTTATTTATCTGTAAATACATTCAGTCCTAACTGAAATAGTACACAGGAGGGTGCTCCATGACATTATGCCAGCGTTACTGATGATGGAAGACAGTATAGGATGACAGCATATAAGAAATAATTCTGTCACAAACTCCATTTTCTTCATTGATAACGTGTCGATGGCAGTATGTTAATAACGACACTGTTAATAACAAACAGCTAAATATGATTTGGCAGTTGTGGTCACCAGAGCACCTCTGTGCAGGCAACACTGTGAAGGCTTAAAACCATGTCTGCAGATGAGGTAATCCCAGAACCGCTGGCTTTGCTTCAACCAGGGCAGGATTCATTTACAGGCCTCTGATCTTTCCACTGAGCCATTTCTGAACATGCAGAACCTCCTATATTCAGGACATAGTATAAAACAGAGCAATTCAACAAAAGTGAATCAGACACCTACTATACTGTTCTATGCAGTGTGGGTACAAAGATAAGTAAAACCCAGATCTTATTGCTTATGAGGGTCACAGTTTTTAAGATGTGAGGTTACTGAAGCCATTCCTCCATAATGTTCTTACTAACACTGTAACCCCTTCGCCACACTGGCTGTATTTTTTTGCCTACTGATCTCCATAGACTGTTCTGCTCTAGGGGACCTCCTGAAATTTACCTTTTCGTGTCCTTCTACAGACTCTGGCAGATCCCTCATTATGAGCTACACACTGTCCACACCCTTAGCTCAGTGAACTAGTATTTTTTGAGTTCCTGCACTTTTATAGGTACAGGAGATACAGCAACAGACAACAATTGACTCTATTCTCATCAGATCCTTCACGATGAGCTAGACTCAGTCCTCGTCCCTACTAACTAGACTAATTCCACTGATTTGTTTCACAGTATCCATTGCACTCCTAACAAGTTCTAGGTGCTGATGATACAGTAGGAAGCAAAACACAGTCCTTGGGCTCATGGAACTTGGCAAAACTTGGTGTGACCCTGCCCAATTTTGACCAGTGGTGTCCAAAATCGGGTCCTTGAGACCCAAAACATGAATAAGACTTAGCCCACTGGAGTAGGTAAGAAGGAAATAGTATAATTTTCCTTTATATTCAAAAGAAAATATTTTTATATTAAGTTTATTTTTTATTTCTAAGCATTTATAGTTTATCACATTATATATTAATAGCTCAATATATGTATGTTATAAATAAACGTATAGACACTGAGGATACATGCTCAAATTCATTTACTGAAGGGGATAGCACCTAAAACTTCCAGAGACCACTGGCTTGAATGATGACACAACTAGAAGGAACTGTCTGCCACGATGGGGTTAGCCTGGACTTCCCACTAGCCTGGGAAGCGTTTTGGCAAGGATGCCTAAACATTAAACTAAACAACCGAAGTTCACATCCATCTCAATCTTCCTCCCTAACTGTCTCCTAACAACCATATATTCACCATCCCCGTGTCCCACGGATATCACAGCATTGCTACTTTCTATTCTACATCTGGTATATGTGTGTCATTACTATACCAGAAACATCCTGAAGCCAGAGCCGCTACCATTTTATTCTGCAAGCCCCAGAATTCCTAGTCTGGCGTTATATATAATGAGTACTCAATAAATACATGCTGTATAAAATAAAGACAAATCAATATACGGAACCCAGAATTACCAAACAGATATGATAGAGGCACCAAGTATTTGCTTTACCAAAGATTGCTCTTCTTTATAATGATCAGCACTGGATTCCTTTATGCAGCACCCCTCTGTGTACTTCACAGACCACTGATTACGACTAGGACCTGGGAATGGTAAAACTTCAAGTACCCACTGCTAACTAAAGATCAATTAGAAACACATATGAAACGCTCTGAAATTATAATCTGTCAATAAGGATATACAGTTAGTTCTGAAAAACTAAGGAAGTCAAAACTTTCCAAGAAAACATCTTTAATGAAGAAAAGCGCCAATCACCCTAATTATTGAGATCTATATATCAGACTTTATGATGAGATAGCTATACCTGAAGTAAGTCAGGAATGATACATATGGTTACCTAAAAAGAATTCAAGAAATAAAATCCACCACTGATTTATGATACAGTAAACTCATCACTATGTGAGACCAGATCCTCAGATCTATAACTCTGTGTCCATTCCTCAAGACCCATTCCCAAGACCTTTCAAGCTACAGAAGATTTCTGTATGGATTTAAATTTATGCACAGGCTATAGGTAGAAAATTATTAAAACTTTTTAAAACCCTGGACCTTACAACAAATCTGAACATGTCGTCTGGGACAACTAAGAATGTATAGCACCAAATGAGACAAGAATGCATATCCATATACAAAACTTAAAAGAGAAATTCATTATTACCATGAGGACAGTTAAATGAGATCTGAGTAACTGTACTTCCATGATGCCAAAGAGCCCCATGATAGAACGGAAAGAAGACTCACAAAATATTTTTCTGTGTTTCTCCATTCCTCTTTGCTTCTTTAATGTAAACATTAGGGTCATTATCAACGGTGTGAGCTTACCAAGAAATATTTTCCCAGATCAGTTTCTTCCTTATGATTTTGCTTATGAATGTATTTTTTATTAAAGCACCCAGGGTTGGCATCTGGAACACTGAGCACACAGTATTTTCGAAACAAAGTTTTAATCTAAACTCTGATGATGTCCAGAAATGACCAGTCAAAAGGGGGCCACAAATAAAACTGGGTAAAAATGAATACACCCTGAGGTGTAATAAATACAAAAGTTATGATTTTAAAATGTGATGTTGAAGATCTGATCAAGTCAAAGGGAAATCCAAAGACCAGAACCTAGATTACTAAGCATAAAAGAGAAACTCATGTGTGCCTTACAGGTCATGGCTTACTAAGACATGAGAGACACCACAGTTGTAACAAAGGTTGAGGGAAGCACTAAGCATAATTTTTAATCTATTTTAATTTTAATACATTTTATATTAAATAATATAATTTTAATCTATAATTTCTCATAGATAGAAAAGTACATTTTTACCTGGTTAGAGTCTGGGCTTGAAATCTTATTAATAAATATACTTTAGTATATTTATGTAAGTAAGAAGCAGTGTTAGAAATAGTAGTTTACACCATTTTTATTAGAATGTGTTTGAACACACAGCTCAAACTTTTTCTATTCACTATACTTTTAACATGATTTGGTATAAGTGCGTGGAGTCCTCGAACCGTTCCCTTTACTTCAAAAGTGTTGTCCTTTCAGACTGTGACATTAATAGTAATAAATAAAAAAGTAAAAATAAAGAAAGTCCAAAACACTTGTGTGTGTTTTAGTTGCTCAGTCGGGTCCTACTCTTTGCGACCCCATGGACTGTAGCCTGCCATGCTCCTCTGTCCACAGAATTCTCCAGGCAAGAATACTGGAGTGGGTAGCCATTCCCTTCTCCAGGGAATCTTTCCCACCCAGGGATCGAACCCAGGTCTCCCGCACTGCAGGCAGATTCTTTACATCTGAGCCACCAGGGAAGCCCCAAAACACTTGACTGTAATGTAACTTAATATAGGTTGAAAACTTTATCAAAAAGTCACTGGTTTTTAAAATAGACTAAAAGCCAAAATAATGTACTAAATGCAAAAATAACTAGACTAAATGCCAAAATAATAAATAAAGAAATGCCAGCCAAATTATGGTCAAAAGTCTAATTTTTAAAATCCACTCTGGTGCTTGGACCAAATGAGTTTATAACCCTGATGGTAGTTAGGACATATATAGTGGGACAGGAAGAAATCCTTTTCATATTTCAATGTCAGCTCCTATGTTGGAACTGGCCAATTTTTAAGTGGTTTTTACTTAGTACTATTTTATGCCATATCTGTCAGAATAATTAGCACAGAATAACATATACATTCATATCTACTGGACTTTTCCAGTCAGTAGAAGATGCTTGCTTTGAGGATAAGGGCTTTTCCACATTCATCTTTAAATCCTCAAAGTTTAAATTAGCATCAATACACTGTAGGCACCCAATATATGACCAGTGAATTAAATCAGTAAGCTTTTGCTACCTGAATCTCACCTATACTTGACCAAATTATATAACATGCAAAGTGATCTTTGAACATGACTCAAGAAAACAAGTCAAAAAAAAGGTATCAGATGCCACAAAACTTACTCAGTTTACCAGCCTACCTGAATGAGAAATATGGAAGTACTTTATTGTAGGGGGGATGAAAGACAAGAAATGGAAGCCTGACACACCCTAACGCATCACTGAGCAGAACCCAGCAAGAGCACGCTTCATAAGATTATCATCCACAGAAACTACTTTGCCAAAACAGAAAAATATCCTATTTCTATGTTTCAGGGTTCAGGGGAAAAGAGAAGTCACTTAAAAAGAACAACAAACTTTTTATTTTCCTATATCTGAATTCGGCTCTAACTTTGCTGAATTTGCAAAGATAAAAGAATTTAATTTCAGGTGAATAGGGCTCTCAGTACCAAAAAAGCAACATGTTACTTTGTCTTTTTTAAATCATTTGCTACATGTATGTAAATGTGTAATTTATAAAATCTCTACTTATCATAGCAGAAACAAATTTCTTACATAAAATAAATCAAAAGTACCCAGAAATCACTTTGAAAACTGATTAACTTTTGACTGACCTTCTAATTCATGTTTGCTCATTAGAACAACACTGCAATGTGTCTATGAAATCTGCTTAATAATTTTTTTCCATGAATACTGATTTCTTTTCAAACCAAATTCCAGAAAACTATTTTATAACACTATGTTAAATTCCTTTTGTAAAATATATTCACTGATTAAGTATTTAAGAGTACCAGACTAAAAACATATAGACTGTTCAGCAAGAAAAACAACTTCTTATGAAGAATGAATGATGATTGCTACTACTGCTGTACCAAAGGAATTAACAAATAGTGAAATCAGTAACTGTTGTTATTAGACATTTCTATCCTGGATACACCAAACAGAAAGGAAGTTCTCTAACTATTAATTTCTAAACTAAGTTTGAGGCCAGTTTTATCTTTGATTGTGACCTCACAGACGAAAACTGACAACCAGCCCCAGCTCAGAGACTTTCTCATCCACCTTTCCTAAGACTGATAGAGGACAGTGTTCCAAGCCCCATCACTTCAAAAAGAAGATGATTTCTCTTTCAGGAGAAAGAAAAATTAGAGGTAATTCTTAGCTATAAGTAGCCTCAAACCATTCATTTGTAACCTTTTGGAATGTGGTCCTAAAAGCAGGTATGCAGAGAACAAGCCCAGGAGACGGTGGCACTGCAGACAGGCATTCTAAGCCTGGCACAGTCACTTGCTTAGCTGTGTGACTTTCAACAAATGACTTAACCTGAGACTTGGTTTCCTCGTCATTAAAACAGGGTTACCTCTCATCAGAAAGCTGTTATGAAAAATAAAGTAGTAAAAATAAAACTTACACTTCATAAGGAGGCTCGCAGTCCAAATATCTTTCTCCCAAAGGGTCCAGCTCAGTGGTAGAGTCTGACTGCAAATTATCTTCCTCCCTTCCTCCCAAAGTGAAATACTATTTGGGCTACCCTCCTAAAAACTGCATTTAATTTTCCCTTAAATATACATGAAACCATGTAATCATGCTACCACTCTAAAAAACAAAAATGACTGGATAAGGAATTTACTTCATAAAAACAACAGGTGCCTTTATTTCACGTAGCCGTCCTAACGGCGTCTAATAACTGTTCCTAAAAGACTATATAAGGGACTGTGTAAGTATCAAATTCATAATTGACAACTTCATTACATGTAGTGATGAATACTAAAAGGACTCAAAAGCTACAAATAAATCTTTAAAATCAAATAATGGTAAAAAAAAAAAAAAACGTTCAATCCCACATTCCCATCCTCAGACATTTCTAGGCAGTATCACAGATGCACATTAGTGAATATAACTGGCTGAGAGAAACAGGACAGAGATAAAGGGGGAGAGAAGGAGGAGAGAAAAGGAAGAACAGAAGGGAGAGAGAGAAAAAAATAATAACTTCAGTAACACAAAATATAATCCAAGTTTGACAGTTGGATGTAGAGAATTATTTTCTCATTTTGTTCCATGCTCCACAACATTCTCTTTGCAGTCAATGAGAACTCTACACTTGGGTGAGTTTTGAGAGGCTCACCAAAAGCTGAAAAATAACTCAGCAATTTTTAATATTAAAAGATTCAGGACTGCTAATAAGACTCCCTCTGAATGACTCAATCTGTAGCTTTCCCACATCAAAGGATGTAGTCGAATCAACAAATAAGAAGACTTTCTTTAGCCATTAATAGTTTTAATCTAACAAATGAAGATTAAGTCTTGGCCTAACAGTAGTTCAGACACAGCTACTACTTTATTCCTAGAGAGCCATATAGACTCTCACTTCATACTTTTCAATTTTATAGTGCTTTTTTATAGGAAATTAGAAGTACAGATAAAAGATTCAGCATTTCACAGTTAATTATTAAAAATAAAGATACCTAGGACCTCTATAAAATACAACCCAGGAACATTCTCACCTGAGAGGAAACCAAATTTGCAGAAAACACTTTCACTTTTACCTTTCTGACTGAAGGAAAGAAACATTCAAGTAGCAGAGTAATAAAGGAAATACAATTCCTTCATGAAACTTCTCCTAAGAGTAAACCGTAATGAAAGTAACCTAAGTTTTGTTCACTGTTATAAGCAATGTTCAACAAGGCACAAGTTTCAAAAGTTACAGCTATAAGTGTGTGTTTGTTTAATAAAATAAAAACTACAACAACCAAAAAAGAATCAACAATGTCAAATGGATGGATGAGGTTCAGCTAGTGTGCATGTGATTGTGCGTGTGTGTGTGTCTAAGCTTTCCTTACCCACAAGCCTTTCACTCTGCTCAATGCAGGAGGCACAAATGATTTTATGCACTGCCATTTTGTTTCCTTGTCTTGATAACCTCTGATGCCTTCCACATTTATATTTGAAGCCAAGGGTTTCAACAGACAGATAGTCTGAGTTAATATATGATGTTAACACGGCTTCCATGATCTATCCCCTTGCAATGAACTCAAAATGTTCAGATGATCAATGATCAAAATTAGCAAAAGGATTTTCATTGAGCTAAACAAGTAGGAATACCCTATATTTTCACTTTGTGAACTAAGAAAGTTAATACAATAAGATCACAATCCCTTATATGAAACCCTTAGGTCCAAGTACACATCAGATTTTGTGTGGGCTTTAAAAAGATCAGATTGAGCATACTGCATGCTTTATGTAACATTCGTAGCTCAATTTAGGTTAGTACTTCATAACGTACCATACTACTACTTACAGCAAAATATGTGAATATTCTAAGTGGGCTTTAAAAACTATTTTAAAAAGGCCCATGACAATCTGGGTCAGGTTTTGACATCAAGTGAGTTTTAATGTCAAACTTTTGGAAAAACAAAAACATTACTTTTTCAGAGGTATTTTTAGATACAAGATTGCAAATATATACCCAATACCACTCCAGATCAAGATACAGTTCACTAATTTATTAGGGATGAAAAAGTATGGCAAATTAAAATTCAGCAAAGTAAGATGTTCCTGGCAAATACATCCTTAAAAGCCAGGGAACAGCTGGGTGGTTCAGTTGTCAGGACTCTGCCTTCTCACTACTGAAGACCCGAGTTCAATCGCTGGTCAGGAAAGTAAGATCCCAGAAGCTGCAGGGTGCAGCCCAAAAAAAAAAAAAACCCTAGAAAGTTAGGAAATACAAAGGTTATTTCATTTTAATTTATTCAAATAAATTAAATGAACATTGAGACTACTTAAAAATAAATGTCTGTGTTAGAGGCAATGAGTATTCAAGTTTGAGAACCATAGTACTAATAGTCTTTGGTACTTCCCTTGCATTTAACCACAGGGTGCATATCCCCAGGCTTTTGATTTTCATACTGTTCAAGATTTCAGGGATTTAGGGTATTTCCCATCCATCCTCTCTCTAGTTTGTCCCTCTTTTCGATTGAAGTGCCATTTTGTATGATATAATTTGTTATGAACTTTGGATATAATGCTCCTCAATCTTCATGCCTTGACACAAACATGTTGTAACTGGTTGTGAAGAGTCCCCCCAAGTAATTAGTTATGAAAAATTAATGTACCACAGTTTAAAGGATTTTACAAGTATATATATGGGTGTATTCAAGATTTTCATCATAATAACATCACTCTTGCTTATTTTCTGACAGACTTTACTGAAAGGGAAAGAAATGGCTTTATCACACTGTGAACTACCTATATAGTCAACTGCATAATTTATCTATGTCTATCACCAAAGAATCATAGAGTCCCATATGAAAACATCAGTCGCATGCGTGTGGGTAGAAAGTTTGAGGAATGATGCTCTGAGACATTCCAGGATGCATCAAAGTCACTTGAGAGAAAGTCTAATGCTGTCAACTAACCATTCTGAATGGTGTCCTGTCCTGCGCGATATCTTTTTTTTAAAGAGGTACAAGAATCATTCCCCAAACTTCAAGAAGCACTGTACTTATATGTGGCATGCTTCAGCTGTTTTTTTCTTTTCTTCCCTTCTGGTTATTCTTATTTCCTTCAGTAATAACTTGCTTGTCCAGCACCCCACATTCAGTTAAAAATGCACCACTGCTTCATGATACTAGAGTTGAAACAAAAAACTGAAATGCACGGCCTTGAAAAACTTCAAACTTGGTGGGAGTTGGAGTGAGATGAGATATAACTATAAAAACATATCCTATTGAGTACTGTCTGTGGATAAGGGTCATTATAGACCTTACTGTCTTATGTAATTCTCATTCTGCTGTATGGTAAATATTAAGATGCCCTTTTGCACATATGATAATGGAAGTTTATTCTGTGTCCATATAAGCCCAAAGTCCCTCAGCTTATAAACTAGAGAGCCATCAAGAGTGAAACCCAGGGCTCTTCAGCTGCAAAGCCTCTGCTTCCTATTCTATACCTGCTACAATGGAACATCTATGGAGGGGGATAAGGGTCCTCTGAGTATTGTAAACATGCTGACTGAAATACAGCCATACAATCTTGAAGCTCCGGAAGAGAGACCTCTGTAGTCAATAAACTCTAACTCCACATTCAAGTACGTAATGCCCATTCAATCTTTATCCATCAGTCCCTTAAATGAGAATTCCTCCAAGAGTATCAGGGGACCTCACAGCTGCTTCAGAATCACCAGCAGTATTAGTTAAAATGCAGATTCCAAGGCCCTACCCTAGATACACTGAATCAGAATATGAAGATGAGGGCTGGGGATTTCTATATTTTGCAAGCATACCGGTGTTTTTTTAATTTAAGTCATAAAATAAATTTCATGAATGACACTCTGTCTTTTAATAAAATAGTTTGAAACAGATTAGGTTTATAAAGGTTAGACAGGAATAGGAAATTATCAGAGCACTGCTCTTAGTACTGTTTCAGGAAACTTTTGTTCCAGGTTTTATATGTGTATTGGAATAGAAAAAGTATTTCTTACCACAAATCTCAAAAACATTTGAGAAATTCAGTTGTTTTAAGCAACTTTTATCCCCATTCTTATTTGTTCTTTCAAATAAGTTATTGATCATTTATTTAATTATTCCCTTTACAAAATATCCAAACTTGTGTCTTTTTCAGGATCTCAGTTATTTCAATCCAGGAGTTTCTGTTTTATTCCCTGATCTTTTCACCCAAGGGCTATATTTAACTACTGGTTTAATTATTTAATCAATATTTTACAATACTTTTCACTTTTCTAAGATTTCCTAAACTCCAATTCATTCTTAATTTTACTTTATATTTTATACAGCCTCCTCACGATCTGAAGTTATTTTACTCTATCTAGATCCTTGAACTGATATATTTTTAACTTATTAAACTTATATTTTGGAAGGTGTGTCAGTGTTTCATGGTCTATACTTAATCCTTTAAATCTTTCATTCCCTTACTCTTTCATTCTCTGTTTATATACACTTTTTAGACAGAATTCTTTATTGGCTTGTCTTCTCTTGCATTTCTGTTGTGTAATTGGTACTTATTTCAATTCTCACCTTATCTTTTCCTTTGAAAGAAAAAAAAAAACAATCCCTATTAACACATGAGGATTTTCTGGATATATCTTTACAGTTTTACAATGATGTCCTGGCATTTCAAGAAACTGTAATTGCCTTCTAAGGGATAATATGAACACATACGAATGTTGAGAGGCTAAATGCAAAAGATGCTCTCCTCAGGTATGACTTAAAACATAGAAATCTCTACAGTTCGACACAGTGTGTTGCGACTGCCCTTGAGGTAGTACAAGCTCACGGATGGAATTATAGTCACAGAATCTTCAAGATGGAAGAACATCCATTCAATATTTAGCCTTAGTTTTTACTACCTTCAGAGCAGTGTTTCTCAAAGTATGGCCTGAGGACCACTTGCATCCAATTTACTTAGGGCATGTAATAAAAATGAAGGGGTGAAACTACAATGTTTTTATAATTTGGGTCTGTTTTCATTTCATATTGAGAGGAAGGCTGATTAAAAATACAGAAGATATCAGTCAGACCTATTTTAAAAGGTGCCTTTGGTAAGGAAATGTTAAAAACAAGGTGGACCTCAAACTACAAGTTCAAGAAAAGTGTCTTCTTCTTAAGCTAAATACCTGCTTAAGCTTAAATTTTAAAATATATTCCACACTGGTGGTGATGCAACATGCCAAATTAATTGCCTATATTTAGTAATTCAGAACATTTAAAAATACAATTTTAAACACTTCTGCACTCTTGCAATGGACTAGTAATTCCAGGGATTTCTTTTAGTATAGCAAAAACAGCCATATCTATAGTGAGGCTATTTTCAAAAACTTCTTTTAATAGGGTTGAACTGTGAAGTCTTTACCACTTCTATTAAAGACTTCTAATATTAAAGTAATTGATATTCATGGTAGGATCCCAGTAAAAATATGGCCCTTGCTTTAACCACATTCTTTATGAAATGTTGGAAAACATAAACCGTAAGTATATTGACTGATGATTAATAATTAGAAATTACATCTGTAATTTTACTGAAAAATATGGCTTTAAAAAACTTTAGCTGATGAATTAGACTTTCATGAGCTGTGCCACATTATTTTAAGGTCGTTGGTCCTTTAACTATACACAAAAAACATTATCAATTACATAGTTACTTACAGCACAAGCAAGCCATAATTATATATTCATCCTCACTTTCACTCAGAGCTACGTTTTAAATTCAATGTCTAAACAAATCTGTCTCAATGGATGAAGTATAAAGAACAAATCTATAAGGTCAAAGGTCCTACATACTTTTCAAGTTGTACAGCAGAGCTAGATATACATTAAAAGCAGAGCTACTTCACAAACTCATAAACCTGGAACTTTTTTTTAAATTTGGATATAAAAATCAAGATGGATATTAAAAAAAAGAAAGTATCAAAATTGCAAAGTTCTATTAGTATCTAAGACCCTAGGGGAAGATTCTTCCTAAAACTGCCATAATACATACAAAGATGTACCACTAAGAAATAACATAGATGAACCCCTCTTTCAATAAATGTGAAATGCAAATTAAGATTTCCGTTTCAGAATTTAATAGAGGTATGCAGAATAATAAAATAGGAGGTTTGAAAACTCTTGGCCATATAGAAGCAAAACTCGTATCTAAAATCTTATCTTGAAAAATTAAGCCTTATAAACCAAGCCAAATAACTTGTATTTCATTGTCAGTGTGACTTTTTCAAATCACTACTTCAAGTTTTACACTATAAAAACTACTCTGACTTCAAAGACCAAGACTTTGCTTGAAAATATTGTTTTAATGAAGCAGTTATTTGATATCTCAAACAAATGCAAGAACTCATCAGATCGCTTTTATTCTGGAAATTGCTGATTCCCATTTTAAATTCTGAATTGGTAAAACACATTTCCATGGGGAAAGAACTAACATTAAAAGTTTGCGACAGTGAACAAAATAATGTGCCTCACATGTATAAATGTGGTGTTCTTTAGTAATCAGGAATGCATTTTGAATACTCTTGCCATATGTTCAAAAATGAAAAACTTCTCTTGCAAACAAGCTTAAAAAAAAAAAAATCAAAGAAGCTGAAATCCCATATTTCAGTGTGCACTAAATTCATCTTACAGACCCATCTCATTCTGACTGTTATGCATGTGACGTATTAGGAGGCTCTCCTAACTATCTGAAATAACAAGATATTTTACATTCCATTAAAGAAAGCTGGATACAGAGCTTCTGTTATATATCATCTAAAGTTCTCAGCAATGTCAAAGTATACTTTGCTACCATACAGAAAACAGAAAAACTACCAGAAAAGCTTGGTCTTCAAATTCAATTTCTCTCAATATTAAGACAATCTTTTGGTGACACACAGTATTACAGCAAGTCATGGAACAAAACAAAAGAAGGTCCCTTTTCTTTTTCTTTTATGGAAAACTGAATTCAAGTTCATTTTCATTCACAAAATACAGTCTGTCTTCATTATGATACTATTACAAAGCACCAAAACTGATTTACATAATTTGTATGACCAGTTTTCTTAAATTATCAGCAATTTAAGAATACCTGAGGTGTTTCTTGCAGTGGAGGAGCAAAATTACACGTTGGTTTTCTGAAGTTTGGGCTTACCACGCTGCTTTCAAATGTTAAACCCTCAGTTTTCACCTAGAGGGCTACTTCTCAAAAACAAACTTTTTAGGCACTTACTGTCCCACATTATTTCACCAACTTTTCCAATTAGGGGCACAGATCTGAAAAGAGTACTTAGCAACAGATTTCAAAGTTGCTATTTTTCACATACACAGACTGTCAAAATATACCCAATTTCTCCAAATTTAGAAGTTCTGAAGCAAATTCAATGCATTAGGACAGTTACTTGCTTCTGAATCAAGCTGATACACTAAATGCTAGATTTACCACACTGCCCAGTCCACCTTCCCTACTACAAGGGTAACTGTCATAAACAGCACAAGTTCCCAAGAAAAGAGTGCCCAGAAAAAAGTAAACAAATGTCAGATACTGTAATTTAGAGAGGTCTTCTGGGCAATGCTTCCTTGGGTTTTTTAATAATTCTCTCCACTCACAAGCTACAATCTTTCTACAATATTATCTAGCATCAAATTCCCTAGGCCTTCAACTCTATGCAAAATTTCATTATGAAATAAAAAGAGAAAATAAGTATTCAAATGACACTTGCAGAAAAATATTAAACGGACATTTAAACTATGTTAAAATAATAATACCCATAGCCGAATTCTAAATACTAAAAATCTGCTATGGGAAACTCAATGGGACAAGATTTCTGGGGTGCTACAAGCCCAAAAAGGCATCTTCTGACGTGTACAGTAAGGACCCTTAGGTCATTACTAATATCAGCTAGCTTCCCTATATGAAGAGTTTGCATACTTACTCAGGAAGGCAAGTGGAAAGTACACAGAGAGGAAGATGAACTGCGGCAAAACCTCTGTCATATGATAGTGACCTATAAAGTATCAAATAAAGGTACATCATCAGTATGATATAGCTTTACAGTTGAGGGCGAACTCCTGCAACATCTACAAAGGAAGGACCCCGAAACCCAGGAGGCCCGCTCCCCACCAACCACTCCTTCTCGCCATCCCCACCCCTACGTGCTGTGGGGCAATTAAGGGAAAGAGCTCCCAGTTTTCCAAGGGCAGAGGCTGAGGGTAGCCCAGTTGGCATTCTAGGGTGTCTCCAGCACACTTTCACCCTACTCCCGGTAATGTACAAGGCAGAAAGTTGATCAATTCGGCACACCCCAAACCCACGCCGTGCTCATTTATCAACTTGCACAACTGATCGCCGTCCCCAGGAGAAATGCACCAGGAACCAAATCATGGCAATCGACAGGCAGTCCGAGTCTCCCAGTGCTCAGAAGCCGGCCGGAGGTGGCAAGGCGACAGCAGCGGGTCCAGGTAGCGCAGCCCTCAGCCCTGCAGACCTGGGCGGCCACATATGTCGCCCAAACGCCCGGCCCCGGTCACAATCCCGAGATTAGAGATCGGAACCGAGCGGGGAACACATTCGCCAGAGCCCCCGGTGTCTAGTGCAGGGCCACCAGGTCGGGGTGGGGGGAGATGGGAAACGGAGAGGGAGGAAGGGAGCGAGGGATCCCACCCCGGCTTTGTTGCTGGTCACCATCAAGTTTGCATCTTAGTACAAAATGTCGATCTTAAAGGCTGACAAGACAGAGGCAGAGGGAGAAAGAGAAAGGGAATAGAGTCCATCTTGCTTTGGGGAAGAGGGGGGAGAAAAAAAATGAAGTGTAAATCCCACACTCCGGGCGTAAAAGTCTGCTAAACACCTTTCCATAACGGAGAAGCAACGAGTGGGGTGGCCCCGTCGCCGTGCCCGCTCGAACTGGCGGCGGTCTGGGCAGAAAACACCTCCCTCTCCTCGTCTTCCTCCTCCTTCCCCTCCTCCTCCTCCCTCTCCTCCTCCTCCCGCGGGCCCCGGCGAAGATCCCGCCGCCACCGCTGCTGCCTCCGCTGCTGCCTCCGCTGCCCCCCGGGGAGGCACGGCCGCCCGGCCCGGCGCTGCCATTCCGGGCTTGGACCGCGCGGCGCGCGTGGGGCGGGAGCTGGGTGGCCGCGCGGGGACATCCGCACCGGGGACCCCCTGCGCCCCCTCGCCGCGGGCTGGCTACAAAAGTCATGCGAGCAGAGGTGGCGGCGGCGCGCATAAGAGGGGGCGCGCGTGGGGGGGGCTCCCACGCCGCGAGTGGGCAACCCCAAGGGATGGCGAAGAACGCCCCTCCCCGCGCGGGGAAAGTACCCCAGTCCCCGGCAGCCCGGCGTCCGCGGCCGGGAGACTAGAACTGGACGTGTCATTAGCAGGACAGGCAATGGTTTCAAAGCCCCAGGCCAATGACCATTAGCAGAGGCAGAGCTCGCTCCGTCCCCATCCCCCACCACCTCCACCCACCTTCCCCTTCGTACCCCCCCCCCACCTCCACCCCACCTCACGAAACTTTTCAACGAGATCCACCTGGACTAATTTGTCCTCAGACAGTTAAAATATTGACTAGACCCTACACACCGGGAGAGAAGGAGAATGCACGTTTTATTTTCCTTTCTACAGAAAGGAAAGCAAAAAATAGCTTCTCTCTCCGTCTCTCCCTCTCCCCCCCCCCTCCTCTGTCGTACATGTTGTGTCTTAGCTTTTTGCATCGTTTCGTTTTACCTTCCTCATTTAGCTGAAATGATCGTGGATATTTCACACATAAACGTGTTCCAGATTCTTGGATTCAGGGTCCTTGTAAATTACAGGACTCACGTTAAGTTTCATACAATACCAAAAAATAAAAAATAATAATAATAATACATCTCTGAGGGTGAGCGAGCGAGACGAGGTGGAGGAGGAAAAGAAACCTCGAGTCTGATTTCGGTAATTTACTAGCGACCCGGATCGCAGCAAATAACAGTGTAACACGAGTGTGGCTTAAGGGGCTCGGGAGCTCTTTCTAGAGCCATCGACCCCATCCCCGGATAAAGGATCTGCAAGTTTTCTGTCATCGCGACCATGCAATGCCATAACTTACCTTCAGAAATAAGACTTTTAACAGCCAAGGCCTTCCTCCTCCCCTCCACCACCACCCCCAGCTTCGCTCCCTCCACCTTAAACTTATTGACACAACATAATCCCACATTCAAGCAAAATCCTGACACAGCCTCCCTCCTCCTCTTCCCCCTCCTCTCTTCCCTCGCGTTCTCTCGTTCTCTCTCTCTCCCGTTCTCTCCGGTTCTCTCTCTCTCTCTCTCTCTCTTGCCCTCCCTCCCCCCCGCCGGCTTTCCCTCCCTCTTCTCTCTCCCCTACTCCCTCACCCTCTTCCCCCTCTCCCCCTATTCTTCCTCCTAGCCACTCTGGCACTAAAACAGCACTTTCTCTACTCGCCGCGCATTTGGTTAGGGGTGGGGGGGTGAGAGGGCACCGATCTCCGGGGCCGGAACACCCAGATCCCAACTCTCCAGATGAACTGTTCCCGGTCACCGACGCACTCGAAACGTTCAATCAATCCACTGAGGGCTGGCTGCTCGTACCTTCCTCCCTTGCCCCGACTCCCCAGGCCCCACCTCCCCGGCAGCCGAGCCCAAGCTGGGCTCCACGTACTTTCGCCGAGATGAAGTTTGGGGCTCCCCGGGCGGCCACGAGCCGCCCGCCGGCGTGAGGGCTCTGTTGTTGTTTTCCTCGGGCTGCTCCTGCCCGCGCCCCGGCTCCCGTGCCCCTCTCGGGCGGCGCTGCCTGTGTGCCGAGAGGTGCTGGTTGCAAACGCAGCCTGGCACCGGCTGGCCTACTACTCCCCAGCCCGGCCCCCAGCCTCCCGCCCGCAGGGCACTGCCTCCGCGCCCCCCACCCGCCGCCGGCGCGGCCGCTGCGACCCTCGCCCCCGACCTCTCCCGACCCAAAGTTTTGGCGGAGGGGGAAAGTGCCCAGGGAGCGGGCCGGCTGGCGGCGGCTCCGGACGCGCGGGGTTCCCTCCGTCTTCCTCAAGTCCAGCCTACCGGCTGCCGCCGCCGCCGCCGCTGCTCCTGCCGCGGAGTCCTTGGGGCTGCAGCCCGGCGGCTCTCAAGTGAGTAGGAAAACAGAAAGTGCGGGGAGAGCGCCCGAGAAGGGCTGGAGATGGGGGGCGCTTACCTCGCGGGCTCGCCGGGCGCGAGGGCGTGTGTGTGGCTCGCCCTCAGTGGCCAGTCAGGGGTTCTCTATGGGAAAGTGGAGAGGAGCTCGCGGAGCCGCTCTGCCTCCGCTTCACTGTACACTGCTCCACATACAGTACATGCAACCCGGAGAGACTGAAAACACTCATTTTATATAAGGCAGCCTGCCATTGGCCCGCTCCGTGACGGACAGGCCACGCGACCAAACAGAAGGCCCGTTACACCCAAACACACGCACACATACACACATTTTACAGAGACACACAAAGATCATCACATTTTCTATTTTCTAATGTTCGGGACCTGTAGACAGTAGGAGAGGACAGGTAGAGAGGCCCAGCAGAGTGGGTTGAGAGGGAAAAACCCTGTCTGCACCAAGTTGCAAGGCTTGAAATTGGTGTCCTTTTGACTTGGGAGGGTTATAGTAATAAACTACAACTCCACTGGATATGGAAGTGAGGGTTTTTTTTTTTTTTTTTTTAATCGTTGCCTTGTGGTGCCCCATGGAAGAGGCGTGCATTGTGTTATGATTTTACAGCATGACCTGGCTAACAAGTGGCCAGGAAAACCTTTATCAGCTTGGATTTCTTTTGTCAATGGGTTGGCTATCACATAGGCCAAAATAGTCCAAGATAAGTTTATTAGGACGGTAATGGATTGAGGTTGTTAAAGCTTCATTCGTAGGTAAATTGAGAAAAATCAACACAACAATACACAGAAACAAAGATAATCATTTTGCTGAAACAGCCACTCTACTTCTAGCTGGTCAGAGGACTGCAGATCACCTGTGTGTACCTACAAACAGTGCTGTAAAGTAGAGTAAGTCATGGAAGGTTGACTATTGACCCTTTCCCTTAAAAATAGACCTTTTGAGTCAATATATGCAAGATTTATATTTTGCATATTATAGACATATGATATTTACACTACATGTTTCACATCATATATGAGCATTTTGGATGACTTTGGGAGATGGTGAACCCAAGGACTTTGCCTTCTGATTTTTATTTTTTCCTATGATGTGTCTTTGACAAATATATATTTGACAGTCCTATATAAGCAAGTCAACAGGTTGCTGGGAAAACACCATAGCTGGAAACTATGAGAAATAAATTCTAGACCCAACTCTTAAACTCACTAAACAATCTTGAGCAATTAATTTAGCTCCTCTAATGCTCAGATTTAGTTTGGGATTTTGTTTTCATTTTTTTTCTTTTTTAAGTTACAGTAAGAACCTTCTCCCTAAATGTTCCTTCACTAAATGTTTATTCAGCATTTACTGTGTACCAGGCATTATCATAGGCTCTAGATGTTTCCTTAAGGTTCTTTCTGATTTAAGAGTCTGTGAATTATTCTTAACACAAACATTTTGAAGATTAAATAAACACCACGATTTTATGGCCTAGATGTGTAGCTTTAAAACTTAAAGGAAAGCTGGATAAAAGAACTTATTTCAAATCCCTCTTTATTTCTTTATGTTATCTTGAGATTTTTCTCTCACATCCATAAAGTTATCGAATGAGTGTGTGTGTACGAATGAGTGTGTGTGTACGCGTGTGTGAAAGAATGGGAACCAGAAACAGATACAGAGAAAATTTAAATTTGTAAAGTTTAGAAAACAAGCAGTGGTATTTGGAAATGTGCTGTTTTGCTTCTTTTTTAAAGGAAAATAATTTTTAAAAGGGGAAAGTATATAAAATAGCAATTTAAACCAATGATGTTAAAGATTATATTAATGATGCTCTGCATTTAGTTGATGGAAGGAACAAATTGTGCTTTATCCACACTGCACACTGCTTTGAGATGGGTGCTAAGTATGATTATCTCTATTTTATCATAAGAGAAATGGGACTGTTCAAGATAGCACAGAATACCAGTGACAAAGGAACTTAAACCCAGGACTCTTAATACCCAACACCGATTTTGAATAACTTGATAGTCCTTCCTTCCAAATGACAAGCTTCAGGGACAAGAGGCAGATAGAAGTGATAGAGGAAAACCCAGAAAAACTTTCTCAGGATTTCACTGTCCTGTTTTTTGAAGAGAAAAAGAGAGAAAAAAAAAAAAATCAACACAAGTTGCTATATTAAATTGCTGAGTGAAGTGTTGTGAATTACTTGCTAGTATATTTAAGTTATGAAAAATATGAAAGACCAGCCCACTCCCCACCCCTACCCTCAACCCCAAGTATAGGAAAACATTCTTCATTTCTTTATGGTCGCAAAGTTGGTGTTGTTTTTTTTTTTTTTTTTTTGGTTGAAGTATAATTAGCTTAGCAGAATTATTTAGAGCTACATTTTCAAACTTTTAGCTCACATGTTATCAGTAAAATGAGTGAGTACCCTCGATATATGTATATTTCTGTATACATTTTAAAAATGTACCACTGCATGGATATATTATTTATTTTTATGAAGCATACATTCATAAAAACTAAATGAAAAAGCATGAGATAAAAATGAAAGTTAAGGGAATTCTCTGGCAGTCCCGTGTTTAGGACTTGGTGCTTTTACTGCCCAGCCTGTTCAATCTCTGGTCGGGGAACTAAGATCCCGCAAGCCGCATGGCATGGCGAAAAATAAACAAGAGTTTTAACATTTTCTCTCCACACTCCTATCATATAGTCTTAGCAACATGCCCCAGGGTTTTTGTATTCAAGTTTGGAGACCTCTGACAGTACAACGTGCTAACTGATCAGGACGGATGCGAAAGAAGTAGATAGAAATGACTGGTTGCAAGTCATTATTGGAAATGACTACTGGAAAACTAACGGGTCCACAGAACCTTTAGGTTCAGATATAACATCTGATGTATTGGTGGTGTATTTAGGCATTATGTGTAAGTAAAAGTCATCATTCAGTATTCTCTTGCAGATCATTTATTGAGAAGGATTCATGTACTAGGTAGGTCCCAAGCACACCAGAATTTTGGAAAAGGAAAATTGCCTGTTCCTAGAAATGACGAAATAGAATTCCAGTCTTCTGTAAGATAGGTAAAGCCTTGCCAAGAAGGCTTAAACTAAATGTTATATAGTATTTTACCATTTAGGAAACACTTTTTAGAATTTTAATTATTTTGTTTAAAAATAAATATCAAGAAATTTTAAATGTCAGTAGTGCCCCAAACTTAAAAATATGGAAAATCATAACTTTCAGGGACTTTAATTTTTATAATATAAAATTGCAAATATAAAAACAACTGTTGATTTCCCGAGTAAAATGGCATTAAAAAGGGTCTGCAAGAAAGGGTTTTTCCTTTCTTGCTTTCACATTTTGATGAGCAATCCTAGGTTGAGCTCATGGTTAGTATATTCATCCTTCTCATGGCCTTTACTATCCATATTCTTAATTTTATTTAGTATGAATCCTTTGTTGTAAGCCACATAAAATAATTTGGGGGGAGTAAATTTAAATGTGTGTGTAAATGTACACATACAAGTGTTTATGTGTACATGTGATACATCTATAAACAACCTTTTCTTTCCTTACTTTACATTATTTCTTTATTCAATCCCTATTCAAAATCTTGGAAAAATTCCTTGGTCACTCCAAGACTCAGTTTCCTTGTTTGTAAATTAGGGATAATAAGAGTAACCATAAGTGAAACAATCCATATAAAATGCTTAAACCTGAAAGATACTAAATATTTAATAACTATTGTTTTTCTTTGTCTTTCACACATATAAGCCAATTACAGATGCTTTACAGAAACTTTGCTAAGACTTAACCCTGACATCAAACGGAGTTTATAGAACCTATTACAACTTACTTGCCCAGGGTTTGTAGTTTCCTTTTAGCCTGCGTTCTACTAATTCCAGCATCTCTGCACATAAAAGGGATGTCAGCCTGATACCAGGATAAAGCAAAACATCCTATTGGGTAGCCATTATTAAGCACCTAAAAAGGCAAATTTGTAATAAATCACTCTTTGAAACAAGCCTTGTTTTGTACACTGAAACTCTAGCTAGTTGCAGAAGTGAGGGTCTGCCTTACATAACAATTTTTGACTTGTTCTTGACCTTGCTGAGCTTCACTTTTTTTTCCTCTTATAAGAGAAAAATAGAGAAAATCGCATATCTTTCCCCAAGGCCAATGCAAGGGGACTAAAAACTAGAACTCGGATAGTTGGGAGCACTGGTGCAAATGCTCATAATCTTGAAGAGAACCAGCTTCTACTGGATCCCAGCAGAGTTGGAGATAGAAAGAGAGGAAAACACCCTGCTTTCCTAGAGCAGTGCTAGCCCAAGTATCCTGAAATTCCCTCTCTCCTGTGATGTTCTGTATCATTTCATCTATATTACTATTAAGGCGTTCAAATACCTTACCTTGTATTATGTTATTTGTATATCAATAGAGATCTTAGTTTGATGACAAACATGTTGAAGAAAATAATGATGTCTCATTCATCATTTTGTTTTCCAGGTGGTTAGCACAATACCCTGTACATTGTCTAAAATGTAACAGTAACTCAACAAAGATTTGTAAAACAAATGAACAAACAAATAAAAGGACTGTGAATTTTAAAAAGGATCAGAGAGAATAGGGATGAGACGGGTGCTAGAGAATGTTGGGTGTCCCAGGCATATGGTGACCAGAATGTATGTTATAGTCATCATGGTTATTCCTGCGTAGTGTTTAAATTTTCTAAAGCACCTTTATATTTGAACTAGCTTGTCATACTCACTAAAATCCATGTGAGGTAGGTGAGACAAATAGAGGGAATTTCTTTTAAAGATGAAAAAAATGAAGCAGGGAAAGGTTAAATGATGCTTTCAATATTATATAGCTAGTAGTAGCACTGGGGTAGTACTAAGGTTCTAGATACCTAGTTCTGCAAGCTTTCTGCCCTAGGTAGGAGAGAGGGGAAAGGGGAGTCACCAAGGAGTCACTTAAGGACCATACCATAAAAATAGATCTCTAAGTAGACAATGATTTTACACTAATGGTTTTGATAATAAAGTCAGTAAGCACTAGCATTAGCATCAGCCAGCCCTTCTAGCCACCATCTCATCAGAAGCTTCAGCAACATCCCCAACAGGGAAGGTATTCTATGATACATCCAACTCTTTGGAACTCCTTTCTTCCCAAGACAATCGATTTCATCTTCTGTTGGTTTTGAGCACTACAGAATTCTTCTGGATCTTTAACGTACCTTTTCTCCTCTAAGTGTTATCCACTGTTCCTTTTTCAGTTCCCTTGTTACTACATAGAACAATCTAACCCCTTTTTCATGTACCATTTGAATTATGTGAAACAGCACTCATGACCGCTTCCTGCCTTGAGTCGTGCCTTTTCCAGGCAGTCTCAGTTCTTTAAATCATTCTTCCTGTTCCTGATTCCTGGTCTTCTCTCAAACCCTGCCTATTGTCTTTGTCAGTTTACTCCTTCAAGTGGGCTAACCAGAGCAGGTAGGGGCTGAGGCAGTGTGCAGTACAGCATGACCATGGCTCCCTTCTCTTTGAAACAAAATTTCTATTACTGCGGCCTAACAGGGAACTCTCTTCTTTGGCAGTCACATCTCTCTGCTGACTGTTACTGTGCTTCTTCTCAAAAAACAAACTTTTGTTGAAATGTGGGCTGATAAGCCATGTCTCCTCCATTCTATTATATAATGTATTTGGGGGAAACTGAGGCATAAGCCTTTATAACCCCATTGTTATATAGTGGTTAAGATTCAAGGCTTTGAAGTTGAAACAATGTGAGTTCAGGGCTTGGCTCCAGCAGTTGCTAATTCATGTGGACAAATTTTATAATCTGTCTTCAGTTCTTTATGTGTATAGGGAAAGGTAATATGTTACTCATAAAGTTATTGAAAGGATATGATAAAAATAATGTATGTAAAATCCTTAAAACAGCGTTTCTTATAACTATTCAATAAATGCTAAAGTTTTCTTTTTTTCTCTAGCTGATGACATTCAGCCCAGAATTCCATTTTGCCAATATCTTTTTGTATGCTGATTGTTTTATTCAACATATTTGCTATTGTCTCACCATCCTTTGTTCTTTCACAAATTTCATGCCTTCTTTACATGTTCCAAGTCGTTTTTAAAAGTATTTTCTAAGACAGATACCAGAGCACTTTACCTACCTAGGTAAAGGAAAGTGAAGTCGCTCAGTTGTGTCTGACTCTCTGTGACCCCATGGACTGTAGCCTACCAGGCTCCTCTGTCCATGGGATTTTCTAGGCAAGAATACTGGAGTGGGTTGCCATTTCCTTCTGCAGGTAAACATTGATCTTAATTAGCACTGCTATGGCCATGGCTGTTGAACCTGTGATGTAGAGTCACCTAATTTCACCTAAATTTTAAAAATTTAAACCCGTGGATTCTCTGGTGGTCTAGTGGTTAGGATTTGGCACTTTCATTGCCATGGCCTGGGTTCAGTCCCTGGCTGGGGAACTGAGATCCTTCTCAGCCTCTTCAAAAAATTTAAACCTAAAGAAATTTATAAAGAATAATATAAAATAGCAATCATGTAGGAGCTTTATTACAACTTAACATATTATTATATTGCCTCAGATTTCTTTTTAAACAATAAAACACTGAAGCCCCCTTCCCTGGTCCAGTGACTCTCCAGCTCTCCCAGAGGTGACCATTATTTTATAATTTCACTCTCATCCTATCCATATTTTTTGCATCCCACTCATGAAAATATCTAATGTGGCTTTGTCAAAAGGCTTTATAAAATTTTCATTCACTAATGTTATCAGAGAGGAGTTCTTTGATGGGTAGAATATACTGTGGTGGTGGTGGTTTAGTTGCTGAATCGTGTCCCATTCTTGCGACCCCAAGGACAGAGGAGACTGGCAGGCTATAGTCCATGGGATTCTCCAGGCAAGAATACTGGAGTGGGTTGCCATTTCCTAATTCTGGTTAATCAAAACAAAAAGAGAAAATTATGGAATGATATGAGAAGGCTCTTAGAAATAATGTATCTTAAATACTTAAAACAGTGCTTTCATATAACTATTCAGTAAACGGTAAAGTTTTCTTTTTAACTGTACTGTGAAAGTAAAAAAAAAGCTGCAGAACCAGATCTCAGAAGCCAGGGGCACTGTCAACTCCAGGGACTGAGATCACTTTTAGTGACAATATTGTCATTATGATAAATTTGCTCAAACTTTTTTCCATCCTCTTTTCTTTATGCCACAAAAGAGAGTGAAATGGAAGGATCCACTTGTCTATACCCAAATTATATGCTTATTCTTTGTTCAGAGTAGAAGTGGATGCTTTGCTTAACCCTCTCATCAAGATTGCATGGAGGAGGGGGCAGTGGAGGAGGCAGCAGGGGGCTAAGTTAGAACAGAATTATTTAGATGGATGCAGTGTGTTGAATAGGTGATGGCAACCCACTCCAGTACTCTTGCCTGGAGAATCCCACGGACAGAGGAGCCTGGTAGGCTGCAGTCCATGGAGTCGCAAAGAGTCATGTCCGACTGAGCGACTTCACTTTCACTTTTCACTTTAATCATTGGAGAAGGAAATGGCAACCCACTCCAGTGTTCTTGCCTGGAGAATCCCAGGGATGGGGGAGCCTGGTGGGCTGCCGTCTATGGGGTCACACAGAGTCGGACACGACTGACGTGACTAAGCAGTGTGTTGAATGGCATCACCTACTCAATGGACATGAGTTTGAGCAAACTCTGGGAGATAGTGAAGGACAGGGAAGCCTGGCCTAGCGTGCTGCAGTCCATGGGGTCGCAAAGAGTCAGACAAGACTGAGTGACTGAACAACAACAAATGTGTTGGTAACATTCTGCTTCTTGGTGGACTCAGGGGTGCTCATTTATAACTTACATAGATGTTACATTATTCTTTATTTTGTATCAAATATATTTTGAAAAGAAAACTTTAAAAACAATGATAGGAAAAAAAAAGATTCATACAAAAAAGGCTATTAGCCTTCTCCAAAGTAAAACTGGAGTACTACTAAGAAGGCAAATAGATACTAATCAGATGAAAATAAGAGATTTATAACATCTCCAACTGCCACAGTGCAACTGAGCTATCAGTTTATTAACTGATATATTTCTTTTGTTACAAAAGAAAAATAGGCTTAGGCTAGTCTTAAGGACTCCATGCTGGCTTCTAGGGATTACTTGGTCCTTTTTTTTTTTTTTTTTTTTGAGTATACACAGATCTTTCCTTCTTTTTGCCTATCTTAGATTTCATTTTGTTCCAAGGACCATAAAGCCACTGAGATAAGCTTTATAAAAATGGAACTTAATTGTGCAAATATTGGGGTCTGTCACAGAACTCAAGGGCAGTAAGTATGCTGCTGCTGAGTCACTTCAGTTGTGTCCGACTCTGTGCGACCCCATAGACGGCAGCCCACCAGACTCTGCCGTCCCTGGGATTCTCCAGGCAAGAACACTGGAGTGGGTTGCCATTTCCTTCTCCTGCAGTAAGTATAATCCGGTGGAAACAAAAGCATGTGGCCTCCATTGCTGTCTGTGCCACCGGGAGAGGGGCGAGGACCTGCCTAGAATGGAGGGCTGTTCTTTCGGTGTTTGTAGGCAGAAATCATTCTCTAAAGCGAGGACAGGGATGGGAGGATATAATGGGCATTCTACTACATAGCACTTTCTAGAATATTATCTAGGCTCAATGTCTCATTTACTACCCTGTAATTTGCAGAATCCATCTTTTTCCCACTAATCCCAAGAAATTTAACTAGAGGGCGTTTATGGGCTGATTTTATACCCACATATATTTAGAAATAAAGTATTTCTTTCAATTTTGTTTATTTATTTGTTTTATCCCTTGACTCATTCCAGAAAGATTTCTGTTAGTCCCACAACAGTGCAAACTTAGCTGCACATTTTCTCAAGACTCTCAAGTATTATTCAATAGAGCTTGGAAATATGAACACATTTAGAGTGCCTAGGTGATCTCTCAAATTTTGTTAAACTTATTTTTTACTTCCTAGATTCTACATCAATCTACTCAAACTAGCTAAATAAAGTCTCAGTCGCTCGGTCATGTCCAACACTTTGCAATTCCATGAACTGTACCCCACCAGGCTCCTCTATCCATGGAATTCTCCAGGCAAGAATACTGGAGTGGGTTGCCACTCCCTTCTCCAAGGGATCTTCCTGACCCAGGGATCAAACCCAGGTCTCCTGCATTGCAGGCAGATGCTTTACCATCTGAGCCACCAAGGAAGCCCAGCTAAAGAAAGGGAAGATTTATTAGAATCACTACACATGTAAAGTTACGGCAAAGAACAACCAACAGAACAGAACAACAACCCTAAACCCCAAACGAAGTGAGATTATCACGGCTCAAAGATAGGCAATAGGCCAAGGACATTTTCTGAAATTACAGTTACAACGTGGGAAGTACAGCTTGTGAGAAAGGTTGCTTTTCCTTGAAGTGGGATGGGACAGACAAGAGAGGCACACAATTGAGGAGCTAACTAAAACAATGACGTTTTGAAGTAATGGAGATAAAACCTAAGGAGGAGGGGGGAGCTTGCATTCAATGATGGCTTTCATGTGAATTTATTTTGGGGCTCACCCTCACCATATGGAGTTATTGATAAAAAAACAAATCTATTGAGGATGGCTGACCAGAAAGAATGGTTTTAAAAGAACAATGTGACAATGCCCAGGAAAGTACATTAAATATGTTGTTACCTGAAATCCAGCTGAAGTCTTTACAGTGGAGGAGTCAACTCCAGGTTTTAGGACTAGGATTTAGCTATTTGGAAAGGAATGTTTTCCTTTACCATCATTTGACACTTTCTCTTACAATACCATCTTCTTCACTCAAAAACAAAACTTTCTAACCTGTTGGATTGCTAAAGTGCTCTTTCCGAATATCAGATTGACTGTTACAAGTCTTAAAGTACTGACCTTTGGCCAGTGCTATTTGAGAGAAGGGGAAATGAAATGAGTAACTTTGCTTGTCAGAGTGTAGAAGGAGAGACATAGTTAAAGAAAGAAAGATGGAAGGAAATAGGAAGGGAAGGAAGAAAAATATATTCTAAGAGAAGTTTTGCTGGGATTACTTCAAAAGTTACCCAGCCTTGACTCTGACTCTGCATTTAGATGTGATCTGAGTAGGAGCTGGAACGGGGGAAGAAATAAACATAAAAGAAATCTTTCCTTAAGTAGATTTCAGCAACATCTGGGTCCCCAACATCAGACTGAGGGATAAGGGTCTCTCTGCCCTCTAAGTCCTCAGCTGCTCCAGAGGTAACAAAGTCAGTGGCTGTAGCAAGACAAGGCCTCTTTTGCTGTACGCCTTTGATGATCTGTATCTTCCTGCTGCTGCTGCTGCTGCTAAGTCACTTCAGTCGTGTCCGACTCTCTACACCGTAACTACTCAGTAGAATCCTGTTTCTCCTCCCCAGTCTTACTTGTTCTGTTCACAAGGGAAAAGCAGGCACCAGAAAGCACTCACTTTTTCATCCTCCCATCACTCTGTCCAGTCTTCGCTTCCCAACTTAAAGGCTGTATCTGCCTTCAACAACTGGAATTGTCTCTGGCACTCCAAAAGAGGAAGAGCCAGCAATTTAACAGGTGTCACAAAGTGATGAGTAGAGAGGAGCTGGTCCAGATTCTTGGTGATCATCTGCAAGACTAGTGGCTTTTCAATCCTAAGTGAAGTAAAGAAGAATGAGACATCTACTAAAGTTCACACTATTCTCCTAGTGAGGTTGGAAGAAAGAAACAAGCTCTAGGAACCACGAAGTATCATGGGTCACGCATTCATTAATTCATTCAACAACATTTATTAAGTGCTTTCTCTGTGCCAGGTACTGTGGTTATTGTAAGAGATACCCAATAGATGTGGTCCGTGCTAATGGGGGCTTCCCATTAAAATGCGATAAAGTGGCACAGTGGTAAAGATTCTGCCTGGCAATGCAGGAGACACAAGAGACATGGGTTTGATCCCTGGGTTGGGAAGATCCCCTGGAGTAGACAATGGCAACCTGCTCTATATTCTTGCCTGGAAAATTCCATGGACTGAGGAACCTATTATGTTTTAAAGAGTTGAGCACAACTGAGAAACTGAGCCAACACACATGCACCAGTGGAGCTTATGGTCCAGCAGCAGAGATGGAAGTGATATACAACATAATACAAAATGTTCCTTGGAATTAGGGACGGAGGCAGAGCAAGCCAGTTTCCAGTGATGGAGGAATCTAAAAGTAGAGGAGCAATGCAGGGTCTGAAGGTACTGAAGGTTTAACTGTTTTAAAGAGTAAAGAGGCTTTCCTTAGCTAAGGAAAAAGGCTGGATTATGGGATCTTTAGATTCTTAGATTGGCTTTGTGTTCTATGTAGAAAAGACTACCACTTTGGGACATGTCCTTTTATAATTTTTGTGGTCACTATTATTCTTTTAAAACTCTAGAGTTTGTGTGTAGTAGTGAGTGATAGGGAGAGATTATTTTGTTTGTTTCAAAAATTTCAATAAGAGGCTAAATGTACTACTAGTATTTAGAAAAAAAGAAGTTTAAGTATTAGTGGCTATAAAAAGATATTTCAGAAAATATGACACAATGGAAGTTTCAGGTGGTGGCTATACTGAACAAAAAAGTTTACATGCTGGCAACAAGAATGACCATTTCCATAATTAAAGCATGTCTGGTAAGAATGGCAGTCACTGGATATTGATGTAGATTTTAGTTTGTGTCTATATGTTGGAGAGGTGTAATTAAAGCTTGATTTTATGTCATTTCTTATGAAATAGACCTGTTACTCTACAGGGGTGGTGTATCTTTGGTAAGCTATGCAATTTGTATTGATATTTGCTTTATCTGTGCATGTTCATGGACACAGATTTCCAGTGGAGACAGAGTTGCTTAGAGCTTAAGAGCTGCTGCTTCTGGAGTCAGAAAGATCTGAATTCAAACATTGGTTCTGCTATTTACTAGTTATGTGACTTTGGATAAACTTAAAAAAATTTTTTTTCTTTTTTGAGGAAACTTTGGTTTGTAATGTTACATAAATTTTATGTGTACAACATTGTATTTATACTTCTGTAGATACTACAGCACACTCACCACCAAAAATTTTGTTTCCATCCATTGGGCAAACTTTTTAAACCTACTAAGCCTTAGTCCTCCATTTCATAAACTGTAAGATGAGGTTTATAATGGTTCCTACCTGTTAGGCTTATTGTGAGAATCAAACAAGATGTTGCATATTAAAACAGTCTCTTTTTTTTAAATAATAGTGGCTCTTATTTTAAGTGTGGCTTGTCATATAATGTTTTGTGTCCAGTGATATAGAGCCCTGGAAGATAAATAGAAGTTTTATATTCTGAGGATGATAGTTAAAATACTTGAGAGATTTGAGAGGACCATTCTTGGAAGATTGCTAAAATTTAATACAGTAGCACAGTAATTACAATGGATAGAATGGACTGAATATTTCCCTCTGTTTTCTTTACAAAAGCTAGTGATGTTCACAGTTATTTAGATGACCTTGGAGAATTTCAAAGTATTTATGCTCTTCTGACTTGACTCATTTAGCTTTCTTAATATGTCTATAGTCGAACAAGAACTCACTTTTAGCTCCAAGTCACCCTTGCATCCTTAGGAGAAGGCAATGGCGACCCACTCCGGTACTCTTGCCTGGAAAATCCCATAGACAGAGGAGCCTGGTAGGCTGCAGTCTATGGGGTCGAGAAGAGTTGGACACAACTGAGTGACTTCACTTTCACTTTTCACTTTCATGCATTGGAGAAGGAAATGGCAACCCACTCCAGTGTTCTTGCCTGGAGAATCCCAGGGACGGGGGAGCCTGGTGGGCTGCCGTCTATGGGGTCGCACAGAGTCGGACACGACTGAAGCAACTTAGCAGCAGCAGCACCCTTGCTTCCTTAGCACTTTGCAGTCTTGATGACATCTTTCAAAGTGTGGTTCATCAGAATCACCCAAGTGACTTGTTACAAATTCAGATTCCTGGCCCTGACATGTGAGGAAGTCTCCAAATTTTAAATAAATATCCCAACCCAGCTTATTTTTATCAGCATCTAAGCTGAAGAATGACATGACCACATAAATGATGGTGCTTCACAAATCAGCTCTGCTCCACAGACTCCATCAGGATGTGCCTATTATTTAAATAGTACCTTATATGAAACATTTATGGGACACACCCTAATACTCACAGGACACAAAACTATTTGTTCTTTATGCCTTAACAACCTTTCCAAATCACTTAATTAAAAATGATTTACTGTCTCTTCTAGTCTTCAGAAACAATTGTCTTCCTCTGCTTGCTGTGGTTACAGCTAAACTTTTACTTTATCCCTGTTACTGAAGAGCTGAGGACGGACCAAATGTGAATAAGTGTGTGATTAGGATCCATAGAGATCTCCTGGTTTATGCAAACCTTTTCATGATCGAACTGGTTAAAGCTGACCTTTCTCTCCCCCACTTCCCTCTGTCCTTAAAGTCTCAGGTATCCTTGGCATATATCCCCATGACATCTCTAACCTATCTAGCCCTAACACTTCCGTTTTGATCACTACTCCAGACCCATTTGATCACATCAGCCAGATACCTGTGATTACTATCTCATTCTGCTTCTAGAAATTTGTTAGCCATGAAGTCAGTAAAATTTATATTTCTATGTTCCAATTTGTAAACTGAAAAAATATATATGTACGAAAGTGTCAACTCAAGTTCTGGTGTGAGGAATAGGAAAGGAAAGATGCCTATGAAGAAGAGGAGGAAATCTCTACTTTTATATTGCCTAAGTGATTGCCCGTAAAGAGGCAGGTAAGCCCCAGAGGTTCTGATGCTGGCTGCCCCAATATGTTGAACCTGCGAATAGTTAACTCACTAAGCCACTGTCTACTGCCCAGGCAACACGACAAGTTTTGATATTTTAGTTCCCTGGTTTAGGGGATTAATTCATGGATGAAACAATTCCAGTTTACTTTTGGAGGGAGGGGCGTGCCATCAGCATGTGGAATCTTAGCTCCCTGACCAGGGACTGAACCTATGCCTCCTGCATTGGCAGTGTAGTCTTAACCAGTGGACTGCCAGGAGATGCTTCTGGCTTTACTGGAAATGTGTGTGTGTGTGTGTGTGTGTTCAGTGTGTGCAGTCGCTCAGTCATGTTTGACTCTTTGCAACCCTATGGACTGTAGCCCACAAGGCTCCTCTGTCCATGGGGTTTTCCAGACAAGAATCCTGGAGTGGGTTGCCATTTCCTTCTCCAGGGGATCTTCCCCAACCCTGGGATCAAAACTGCATCTCCTGCATCCTCCTTGCATTGCAAGTGGATTCTTTACCACTGTGCCATGGGGGAAGTCCTTACTGGAAATAGACATCCTTTATGTGGTAAATTTGAAAAGCAAAACCTCTTCAGCATGAATCTGCTAGTATCTTACACCAGAAACCTGTCTATTTACCACTTTAATAAAATCAGGTCTGTGTGCTGAGCTGGCTGCACCAGCACTGTGGTTCATAGGGGTGGCATCACATAGTCTGTTACAGAGCAGTGGTGACACCCATGGACTTTGCAGTCAGGTGTGAGTATTGAGTCCTGGCTCTACCCTTCACCAGCTGTATGAACCTGAACAAGTTATCTAGCCTCATTTCATCAACTGTAAGGATGAGGATAATAGCAGCTGTGATAAGAAGATAATGGGCATATCTTATTGTCCCGTGCATGTCATAACACTCAGTGAATGTTCTTTTCCTTTGCCCTCTTATGATTCTGCTGTCCCCATCATTTCTTTACATCCTGTCCAAATCTTTTTCAAGTGTAACCATGTGATATATCAAGATGTGCCTTGATTCCCTAGTCTTCACTTTCTCAATTTTGTTTATTAATTCAGCAAATATTTCCTGAGTGCCTGTTATGTGCAAGGCACAATTTGAGGTAAACAATCAAGAGAACTAAACAGAAATCCTTTCCATCAGGGAGCTTACATTCTAGTTGAGGGGACAAATGTAATAGCCAATAAACCTAGTAAATGAGTTAATCATGTTGTATGCCAAGTGGGGTCAGTGTTATGGAAAAAGAACCAAGGAATGGAGATTGGAGGTAGAATAGAGTTGTTCGAGTTTTAAATAAGATGATCAAGATAGGTCTCTCTGAGTTGTTCAAACACAGAGTGGGTGGGAACTCCCTGTTTTTGTGAAGTTGTGCAGAGCTCACTATACTTGAGCAGTTTTAGGCAAAAATGAGAGGCTAGAGTGCCTAAAAGAAGTAGGATGTTATTCCTTAATTTCTCAAATACAACAGGAGAGCAGTAGAAAGCAGCTTAGTGATGCTTGCCCATTAGGTGGCAAGAACGGTTTTTCTGCTTATCTCTTTTGGACTCAGTCTCTAAGGTCATAGAATCTTCATCCCTCACAATCCTTGGTTTATGGTCTTGGGTGATGGTTAGTGTCATCAATAAAAAATAAGAAATTGGGTTTCTTATACTATATCTCTGTGTTTTATATAACACAAATCCTTTGCAACTCAGGAAAAAACATGATTTAGTTATAAACCCATGATTAGACCTAACCTTAGAAAATTTTTATTAAAAGAAAGCAGCATAATTTATTTTTAAAGCCTGATAAAGTAAAAAGAGCACTGTGGTGTCCTGCCACTAACTACCCTTTAACAGTCTCCGTCCAGGACATTCTCACCTGTGAACTGGGAATAGAGGGAGGTGTCCCTTCCACCTCTCTAATTTGAGTCTTTCAAAAACTCCAAGAAAAAATTTCTCCTAGAAACTAAAACAGGTATAACGTGTGGGCTTATAATCTCTTGACATCTCCTTTATTGAAAACTGCAATTAAGGTGATTTGTCCATTTTGGGATGGGAACAAAAGTGGGGTGGTAATCTTCTACATATTATTTTTGCCTCCTTCCCTTTCATGCAATAAATGAAGGGGAGAATACTCTTACCTGCTCACCGACAGTTTTGCCAAACACATACTGCTCACTGACAGTTTTGCCAAACACATAGAACTTCAAGGCCTTACTATTAGATGTTATCTGTCAAACACTTAAATTAATCCAGTACTTAGAAACTTCAAGAGATCTACAAGTGACAAGCCCTGTCCTCAAGGTCTCAAAACATTTTCAGTTCAGTCGCTCAGTCATGTCCAACTCTTTGCGACCCCCTGAACTGCAGCACGCCGGGCCTCCCTGTCCATCACCAACTACCAGAGTCTAGGTTGGTCATAACTTTCCTTCCAAGGAGTAAGCGTCTTTTAATTTCATGGCTGCAATCACCATCTGCAGTGATCTTGGAGCCCCCAAAAATAAAGTCAGCCACTGTTTCCACTGTTACCCCATCTATTTCCCATGAAGTGATGGGACTGGATGCCATGATCTTCGTTTTCTGAATGTTGAGCTTTAAGCCAATTTTTTCACTCTCCTCTTTCACTTTCATCAAGAGGCTCTTTAGTTCTGCTTCACTTTCTGCCATAAGGGTGGTGTCATCTGCATATCTGAGGTTACTGATATTTCTCCCGGCAATCTTGATTCCAGCTTGTGCTTCCTCCAGCCCAGCGTTTCTCATGATGTACTCTGCATATAAGTTAAATAAGTAGGGTGACAATATACAGCCTTGACATACTTCTTTTCCTATTTGGAACCAGTCTGTTGTTCCATGTCCAGTTCTATTATAATATCAGAATTAATTATATTAGTAATATGTTATTATATAATATAATCTTCATTTTACATGAGAAGAAATTGAAAGACATACAAAGATATACCAAAAAACAATAATAATAATAATAAAGTCACTCCAAACTATAAACCAAGACCTTTCCTTAATCTCCTAAACCAGTGACTTGCAAACCACTGCCTGCAGGCCAAATATGCTTACTCTTATTACTCACTCCCACCCTGACCTATTTTTATATATTTTTTACATTTTTGTGATGCTTGAAAAAAAATCCCCAAAGAATGTTTTTTGACATGAACATTATATGAAATTCACATTTTAGTGTTCATAGATAAAGATTTCGGAGAAGGCAATGGCACCCCACTCCAGTACTCTTGCCTGGAAAATCCCATGGACGGAGGGCCTGGTGGGCTGTAGTCCATGGGGTCGCTAAGAGTCGGACACGACTGAGCGACTTCACTTTCACTTTTCACTTTCATGCATTGAAGGACATGACTGAAGCGACTTAGCAGCAGCAGTAGATAAAGATTTACAGGACCAAAAAAAAAGGAAAGAAAAGAAAAAGATTTACAGGACCACACACAACCATTCCCACTACTTATAAATTACGTGTTTTATGTGAGTGTGTGCATGTGCTGAGGAAGGTCACAGAAACGGCGTGACCGCGGGTTGACCGGTACGTGGGTCCGACACATTTGGAGGTGCCGCACACACTCCCCTGTCTTGGAATGTCCTTCCGCCCACCGTTCCGTCAGTGAGAGGTGTTCTAAGTCTAAGCCTTGGGAGACTAAGATGTTGAGACCGTAAGGACTGAATATATGACTGACTGAACCAGGTAAGGTCTCTGTATAAACTTTCAAGATTCTGACGGGGGGTGTGGAGACCTATGGCCACCGCCTCGCCTCGCCTCACCTCACCTCACCTCACCTCACCTCTCCTCACCTCACGTGACTTTCCTCACCTCACCTCACGTGACTTTCCTCACCTCACCTCACGTGACTTTCCTCACCTCACCTCACGTGACTTTCCTCACCACACCTCACCGTGGCTTATTAAACCTGTCAGCTCTCCGTCTGGAGCGGCCTGTGTCTGTCTTCAGTCTCTGTGCCTCCTCTGTCTCCAAACTAGCAACATGGCTGCTTTCTTTTGAAAATGGCTGTGTTGAGTAGTTGTGACAAAGATCATATAGCCCACAAAGCCTAAAATATTTACTGTCTGGAGCTTTACAGAGAAAAATCGCCAATCTTTGGTCTAGCCCATATGGTTTTTTTTTGTTTAGGGTCTAAGACCCTTTGTTAAGGGTCTAAGGAGAATATATATAAATTTATGACATTTAAGGCCATCTTTATTTTAAATATACTTGCACATGGTACCATTTTGCAAGAAAAACTACACGTCCTTTCACATACTACTGTGTTTCCTTGTTTATGGGTTGTTGTTATTCATGGACATTCCTATTTCTTCATTCATTCACTTCATGAGCCCTTATAGTGTACTAGCCTGGGAACAAATGAGTAACACAAAGAAGCTTTATTAGTTAACTTCTATAGAAAAGTAATGGACAAATGTGAGGTCTTCCCTGGTGGCTCAGCAGTAAAGAATCCGTCTGCCAATACAGGAGACGTGAGTTCGATCCCTGGGTCAGGAAGATCCCCTGGAGAAGGAAATGGCAACCCACTCCAGTGTTCTTGCCTGGGAAATCCCATAGCCAGAAGGAGCCTGGTGGACTATAGTCCATGGGGTCCCAAAAGAGTCAGACACAACTCAGCAACTAGACAATAACAACAATGGACAAATATAGACCATTGTTGTACAGTAGTGAGAAGCACCATCCTAGGATTATGACTGGGACAGAAAAGAAGGTGTTTGACTCAGCTACAGGAGTTGGTAAATGCTTCTTAGAAAAGAAGGCACTTGAACTGAGAGCAAGAGTATGAGGGGTTGAGAGGGGACACGATTCCATGTTACAGCAATATTTTCCAAGACTTGTGTTCATCAGGGTTCAGGACAGGAAACAGAAAGCAATATGGTCATTTTAAGAGAGTAAAGATTCACGGGGAATTAGGACAAAATCATGGAAGGACCAGAATAGGCTGTAGGCTGGCCTACCAAGAGTGATTCCCAAAAACTATAGTACTGTCCCACTGAGGCCATCACTGGACTGCTTCAGACCAAGAATACATTGTCATTCTCTGATAAGGATCAGGAAGGCAGTCCTGATGCTGCTGCCACTGGACTGTTAAGAGCAAAGGATCTCTGCAAAATTGCTTGCCAATAGAAAGACAGCCAGGAGAGCAGGAACATGGCCTCAGCTCTGTTTTAAATTTCTGAATCTCACAGGAGCACATCTATTTTGTGCATTCAGAGCTCTTGCTGCAAAAAATTTTAAGAAAGAAAGCCATTAGCTTTCTAGTTTCTGCAACACAGGAAGGCATGCTTGCTTACTTCTAAGTAAGGTGGGATGGAGGTTGATCAAGCCAAACCACAGAATCCACCACATGTACAGAATCAATGTGACTGCCCATTCAAAGAATTGCAAATAGTTTGGATTGCCTACAGCAGTAGTTTCCAAATAGTCGAGCGGATCCCTTTTTAACACGAAAATATTGGGCCTCCAATGCACATGACAGTAGTTTTATTTAATATCCTCTAACTGAGAAATATATTACAAATACTTTCATTCAAAAGGAATTTTATTTTATTAATCATAATAGCAAATAAATACATTTGGACAATGATGGTGATAAAAGTAGCTCACATATACTGCATGCATGTTAATTCAGTGGCAATGCATATGTGTTTAAGCTATATAATTTGTTTAGTCAGCAGATGATGCCTGGACCACTTCTAAATTCCAAAACTCTTTTCAGTAATGCCTGGGAAACCAGATATTTTAAGCTCACATTTGGAAATCATTGAGCTTTAATAGCTTAGGGTGTGTGATAAGAAAGATGTAAGCAAAGAGGATCTAAAAGAAGGCTAGTTTCTTTAGATATTAATTGGAAGGTGATGGGGAATTACTGAATTTTAAGCAAAGAAATGATGGAATCAGATTTTCATGTCAGAAAGACCAGTCTGGCAAAGTCTGGCTGATGAAGGAATAAAAGACTGAAGACAAGTAGAAGATATAGAAGGTTATTTCAGTGATCCAGGTGGGAAACTCAGGGGTCTAATAAACAAGGTAAAGATAGTGGGGATGAAGAGTAATGAATATTTAGCAGCAGAATTGATTGCTGACTGATTGATTTGGTGTGATATGGGTGACTAAGAGGACAAAAGAAAGAGAACATGCTTGGGTAACTGTGTAAATATGAAACACAGGAGAAAAAAATGAATTGTTCCAAGTTCTCAAGATATACTTTTTAATATTCTCAAGAAACATTTATACATATTTAAAAGAAAAATCAGTAAAGTGACATGATTACTGTTCTAAATTAGTCAGAATATGATAACTGCTATAAGCATAACCCCCAAGTACCAGTAACTTGATACAATAAAGGTATGTTTCTCATTCACATCACAACCCAATGAAGGTTGATATGTGTGCATGTGATGGTGAGGAGAGAGGCAGACTTTGGCCCGTGTGATTATTTAGAGACCCAGATTTTTCCTTTCATTGATTCTACCATCTCCTGGGGCCACAGGATTCTCTACATTCATCTGGACAAAGGGAGATAGGGAGCTGACTTTTTTTTCCCCACGTGTCCAGGGCGTGAACCAGGCATGGGCACAGAGCAAAAGCCAAGCTGGGATAAACAAGGAGTTGTTTTGTCCCTCACTGATATGAGACAGGCACCATCAACCAACCAACCAGGTGCCACTCTACCCAGGCCAGGGACAAGGGAGCTGGATTTTAAATAGGAAGATTTTATGGACCAGGAAAAGAAGAAATGTACATCACTTGTGCACACTTACCAATGGTTAAAACTCAATCATGGGCATGAGACACAATCTAGCTGTGTGCCCAGGAAAAGGAAAACATGACTTTCAGGAATGTTTAGCTAGTTTCTACCTTAAGCACTTGTTCGGTTATAATGAGGAACTCACAGAATTTTGAAATATGATTACAGTGAATGACAAAGTGATTTGAGTTTAATTAGACAATGTCTAAATGTGATTGATGTAATGGGGAAATCTGTGAAACATTTGATTACATTACTGAAGAAATTCTGTGGTCATATAGTGTGGGAACTGAAGAGAAATGGGAGAGAGTAATGCCTGTATTGAGTCCAGAAATAGGTGAACCGAAGACAAAGAAATTATTGCTGTCCTCGGGGTTGGGATACTCGACCTGTTTATCCATGAACTCTTTATTAAGTACTATCTGCTAGGCACTGGTCTAGGTACCGGAATAGAAACGACTTATCCTGTCTGCCAAATAGCCATATCCCTAGAGTAGTGGTGGATCTACTACATCCTCATGGCTTCAAGGCCCAAGCTTTTATAATATTCTACTCAATTCACTTAAATCTGATTCTCTACCAAGCAAATGCCTTCTAATTATCTCTAGACTGTCTTTGATTGACTAATATAAGTCTAATCCTTATGGTTCCTGCATCCTTGTCTCCTCCTCTCCCTCATCTTCTTCCTTCTCCTCTTTTGTTGTCGTCTCCACAGTCATGCTCATGATAATAACCAGCACTCACTGAGAACTGGGCATTGTGTTAGGTACTTTATACATTTCTTCTAATTCTCATGACAGTTGCATTTGATAGATACAAATACTGAGTCTCAGAGAAATTTAGAGGGCAGTTTGCCCTCAGAGTTACTAGTGGTGAGCCTGGATCAGAAACCACTACTGATGACTTCATAGCCCAAGTTCTTACTACTATTATAAAGAAATAAATCTGCACCTGGGTTTATAGATCAATCCCTTGAGAATTTATTAAATAGATTAGTTGAATTGATCAAGTCTGGGTACTTTGACAAAATCAGGTTTTTGATCCCACAATACTCAGGACCTGATACTGAGATGAGAAAACTCCTCAGAGGTCCTCAACCCTATGAGGTCTTGCCAGGGCTGCTGGTTGAGCATTGACCTCTCTTACTTTTTTAAAGGTAAAAAGTCATTTATTTTAAATGAAATATAGTTGACTTATAATGATAAAGAATCTGCCTGCTGTGCAGCAGACCTAGGTTCGATCCCTGTGTTAGGAAGATCCCTTGGAGAATGGAATGGCAACCCACTTCAGTATTCTTGCCTGGAATTCCATGGACAAAAGACCCTGGCCCAGTGGGGTACAGTCCTGGTGGGGTCTCAAGGAGTAGGATACAACTAAGTGACTAACACTTTGATTTTTTAGGTGTACAGCATAGTGATTTACTACTTTTGCAGATTATATTCCATTATAAGCTATTATAAGATGTGGACTTCCCTGGTGTCTCAGAGGTCAAAGTATCTGCCTGCAATGCAGGAGACCTGGGTTCCATCCCTGGGTTGGGAAGATCCCCTGGAGAAGGAAATGGCAACCCACTCCAGTATTCTTGCCTGCAAAATCCCATGGACAGAGGAGCCTGGTGGGCTACAGTACAAGGGGAAGCAAAGAGCCGGACACAACTGAGCAACTTCACTTTTAATGGGTATAATTCCTTGTGCTATACAGTCATTTTTTGCTGCTTATCTATTTTACATATAGTATTTTTAATCTATTATGATCATACCTCTAATTTGTCCCTGAAATCCTTATTTCTGAACTTTTAACTTCAACATTTGTGACCTGGTAATATCACAAAATAATCTGTCAGAGAGAACTGTTAACATATTTATATTTTTATAATGAGAAAAAATATTCTCATAAATAAAGCCCAAAAAGATACCAAATTTACTGAAGTTACAAGATAAACATTACATTTGATTCCTTCAACTAAAAGTTTACTGTGTAGTTGCAATTATTGCACAAAGATGTAATCAGAAAAATATATTTTGAATTACAATGTATTGGTAGGAATAAATCAAAGTAAATGTGTTTTCTCCTAATGGCATTTTTATTTTCCCAGAGTAGGAATTTAAAATTGCTTAAATTGCTTCTAAGTTAGTGAGTAGGAAAAGCGCTTCAATGGTGACAAAATGCATAACAAGTGTTTAACCAGCATGCAAAAGATGACAATGAAAAGAACAGTTCTGCACGTGTCAAGATAAACCATGAACAGTTATGTGACTCCATACTGATTTTTCTAACCCACATACAACTAGTGAAAAGCATCTACTTCATTATAATCATATGCATTATCACATGCATATCTTTATGTACCATTGGTGGTGGTTTAGTCACTAAATTGTGTCTGACTCTTGCAACGCTATGGAATGTAGCCTTCCAGGCTCAATCGATGGGATTCTCCAGGCAATAATACTGGAGTGGGTTGCCATTTCCTTCTCCAGGGGATCTTCCCAACCCAGCAGTTGAACCTGGGGTCTCCTGCATTGCAGGCAGATTCTTTACCAACTGAGCTACAAGGGAAGCCCTTATGTACCACTAACCCTTGCACATATGTCTTTTATTTCACGATATTTCTGACTTTCGCATCTTTTGTTGTTGTTTCCATTGGTCCTTCACTTCTGAATTACATTATCCTTATGTTATAGAAGTAGTAGAAATGTAGGTCAAATATATCTTTCTAAGATCATTATAGGAAAAAAGAAACAAATGAGGGAAGAATGTGGTTTTCTTATACAATATCCGTTAATGATGACAGTTGCTTACAGTTGTTCTTGGGAGAATGGCCACGCTAAATGTGTGACTTGGGTTGCAATTACATTTTTGGTGATTTGTACAAATTTTAAAGCCCACTTTCCTCAAGTGAGTTGCATTAAAGCCAGGCTTTACCACAGCTAAACCTGTGGTGATGATCCAGCTCAACATCTCTGTCTAAAGAGAAGACAGCTACAAGGCTGCCTTGTGGGATTTGATAACTCATCAATCTCAGTTCAGTCACTGAGTCTTGTCCAGCTCTTTGCAACCCCATGGACTGCAGCATACCAGGTTTCCTTGACCATCACAAACTCCTGGAATTTTCTCAAATTCATGTCCATCGAGTCAATGATGACATTCCCATCTCAACCTCTTCATCCCCTTCTTCTCCTGCCTTCAGTCTTTCTCAGCATCAGAGTCTTCTAAGGCGTCAGTTCTTTGCATCAGGTGGCCAGAGTATTGGAGCTTCAGCTTCAGCATCAGTCCTTCCAATGAATATTCAGGACTGTTTTCCTTTCGGATTGACTGGTTTGATCTCCTTGCTGACTTTCAAGAATCTTCTCCAACACTACAGTTCAAATACATCAATTCTTTGGCACTCAGCTTTCTATATAGTCCAACTCTAACAGCCATACATGACTACTGGAAAAAGCATAGCTTTGACTAGATAGACCTTTATCGGCAAAGTAATGTCTCTGCTTTTTAATATGCCATCTAGGTTGGTCATAGTTTTTCTTCCAAGCAGCAAGCATCTTTTAATTTCATGGCTGCAGTCATCATTTGCAGTGATATTGGAGCCCAAGAAAATAAAGTCTGTCATTGTTTCCATTGTTTCCCCATCTATTTGCCATGAAATGATGGGACCGGATGCCATAATCTTAGTTTTTCGAATGTTGAGTTTTAAGCCAGCTTTTCACTCTTCTTTTTCACTGTCATTAAGAGGCTTTTTAGTTCCTCTTCACTTGCTGCCATAAGAGTGGCATATCATCTGCATATCTGAGGTTATTGATATTTCTCCTGGCGATTGTGACCCCAGCTTGTACTTCATCCAGCCCAGCATTTTGCATGAGGTCCTCTGCATATGAGTGAAATAAGCAGGGTGACAGTATATAGCCTTGACATACTCCTTTCCCAATTTGGAACCAGTCCGTTGTTCCATGTCCGGTTCTAACTGTTGCTTCTTGAATATTCATCTGAATGCAGAGTTCCAAAGAATTGCAAGGAAAGATAACAAAACCTTCCTAAGTGATCAATGCAAACAAATAGAGGAAAACAATAGAATGAGATAGGCTAGAGTTCGGTTCAAGAAAATTAGAGATACAAGGGGAACATTTCATGCAAAGATAGGCACAATAAAGGGCAGAAATGGTATGGATCTAACAGAAGCAGAAGATATTAAGAAGAGGTGGCAAGAATGCAGAGAAGAACTGTACAAAAAAGATCTTAATAGATAACTTAACCAGATAACTTTGATGGTGTGATCACTCACCTAGAGCCAGACATCCTGGAGTGCGAAATTAGGTGGGCCTTAAGCATCACTGGAGAAGGCAATGGCACCCCGCTCCAGTACTCTTGCCTGGAAAATCCCATGGTCGGAGGAGCCTGGTAGGCTGCAGTCCATGGGGTCACTAAGAGTTGGAGATGACTGAGCGACTTCACTTTCACTTTTCACTTTCATGCATTGGAGAAGGAAATGGCAACCCACTCCAGTGTTCTTGGCTGGAGAATCCAGGGAATGGGGGAGCCTGGTGGGCTGCCATCTATGGGGTCACACAGAGTCAGACACGACTGAAGTGACTTAGCAGTAAGCATCACTGCAAACAAAGCTATTGGAGGTGATGGAATTCCAGCTGAGCTATTTCAAATCCTAAAAGATGATGCTGTTAAAGTGCGGCACTGAATATGCCAGCAAATTTGGAAAACTCAGCAGTGGCCACGGGACTGGAAAAGGTCAGTTTTCATCCCAATCTCAAAGAAAGGCAACGCCAATGAATGTTCACACTACTGCACAGTTGGATTCATCTCTTATGCTAGCAAATTAATGCTCAAAATTCTCAAGTGAGGTTTCAACAGTACGTGAACTGAGAACTTCCAGATGTTCAAGCTGGATTTAGAAAAGGCAGAGGAACCAGAGATCAAATTGCCAGCATCCGTTGGATCATCAAAAAAGCAAGAGAGTTCCAGAAGAACATCTACTTCTGCTTTATTGAATACACCAAAGCCTTTGACTGTGTGGATCACAACAAACTATAGAAAATTATTAAACTCATCAATCTACTAGCACTCTAATGTCATGACTACAGATCCTGCTTTGAGACAGCCCTGGCTAAGAGTGAGGATACTCGATTCTACCTCAGGTTCAAACTGTGACTCTGAAGGATTCACTTAACCTTCAGGTTCAAGTTTTTAGTCTGTAAAATGATGAGATGTCCTAGTTCTACAAGATCCCTTCAAGGTTTAAAATAGAGTAATACAGCTATGGTTTTTCCAGTAGTCATGTATGGATGTGAGAGTTGGAATATAAAGAAAGCTGAGCACCAAAAAATTGATGCTTTTGAACTGTAGTGTTGGAGAAGACTCTTGAGAGTCCCTTGGACTGCAAGGAGATCCAACCAGTCCATCTGAAGCTGAAACTCCAATACTTTGGTCACCTGATGCGAAGAGCTGACTCATTGGAAAAGACCCTGATGTTGAGAAGGATTGAGGGAAGAAGGAGAAGGGGACAACAGAGGATGAGATGATTGGATGGCATCACCAACTTGATGGACATGAGATTGGGTAAACTCTGGGAGTTGGTGATAGACAGGGAGGCCTGGCGTGCTGCGGTCCATGGGGTTGCAAAGAGTCAGACACGACTGAGCGACTGAACTGAACTGACTCCATTGTGGGAGAAAAAAGACTTTAAAAAATTGGGTAGTAATATCATATATGAGGTGATACTTAGAAAACAACTGCAGTCTATATGGTTGCAGTACTAGTACAGTGAACACGTTTTGTTAGTACCTCAGTTGTGTCTGACTCTTTGTGACCCCATGGACTCATGCCCACCAGGTTTCTCAGTCCGTGGAATTCTCCAGGCAAAAATACTGGAGTGGGTAGCCATTCCCTTCTTCAGGGGATCTTCCTGACCCAGGGATTGAACCTGTGTCTCCTGTGTTGCAAGCAGATTCTGTACCATCTGAGCCACCAAGGAAGCCCATAGTGAACATGCTGCTGCTGCTGCTGCTGCTAAGTCGCTTCAGTCGTGTCCCACTCTGTGCGACCCCATAGACGGCAGCCCACCAGGCTCCCCCGTTCCCTGGATTCTCCAGGCAAGAACATTGGAGTGGGTTGCCATTTCCTTCTCCAAAGCATGAAAGTGAAAAGTGAAAGTGAAGTCGCCCAGTCGTGTCTGACTCTTCACGATCCCATGGACTGCAGCCTACCAGGCTCCTCCATCCATGGGATTTTCCAGGCAAGAGTACTGGAGTGGGGTGCCATTGCCTTCTCATAGTGAACATAAATGCTCTTCATAAAAACAATTGCATTTCTTTTTGTCTTATAAGCCAGTTTGAACCTGAATCCACATCATGGGCTTCCAGGCTGTTGATAGCTTTAATCTGTGCTTACTGCAAGGGTTCATGCAAAATTGCCTGGTTCTCTTAAGATCACAAAGTTCCTGGGAAGCGTTCTGTTGACCCCACAGTCAACCCTAGTTTCCACTGGAACCTGTGCCAGCCCATGAGGGCCTTTTGTCTTATGGGTTCAGTTGGATAATTTGATGACACTGGTGAGGCATGGCAAGTTTGGGTGAGACAGATTATGCTAGTGCTGGGAATCTGGCCCTGCCACATACCCAATCCAGTGCCACTTGCCTCAGAGTTCTGTTAACTTTTCCCAGACTTGAGAACAGCCCTCCTTTTCCCCTCTAGTTACTTTCAAAGGATACTCCCTCTCTCCTGTCCATCTCTAAGAAACCTTGCATAAGCTTTTCAGTGAGTTTAGATTTTTATGCAAGTTGGAAGTCAAAGTTTGTTCATGCAGCTTTTACTTGGTCATGCAAATACCTCTGAAGAAAGAAAATTCAAAATCTTGAGACTAACATCTGGATTGAAGGTAAAGAAAAATGCACAGGCCAAAACACAAATTAATATTTCAATAAATTATCCTGTCATACAATCAATTAATTAAAATATAATCACATTTGGGGGACATGGTTTGTATTTGCTGTTATTTTTTAGTATCTGCTTTCAGTTTAGTTCAGTCACTCAGTCCTGTCCAACTCTTTGTGACCCCATGGACTGCAGCACACCAGGCTTCCCTGTTCATTACCAACTCCCAGAGCTTGCTCAAACTCATGTCTATCAAATCAGTGATGCATCCAGCCATCTCATCCTCTTTTTCTCCTGCCTTCAATCTTTCCCAGCATCAGGGTTTTTTCCAGTGAGTCAGTTCTTCACATCAGGTGGCCAAAGTATTGGAGCTTCAGCTTCAGCATCAGTCCTTCCAATGAATATTCAGGACTGATTTCCTTTAGGTTTGATCTCCTTGCAGTCCAAGGGACTTACTGAGATATAATTATATACCATAAAATTAAACTATGTAATATGCATGTATTTATTTTTAATAGTTTGAGTGAGGGTATGTTTAATTAGAAGGGATAGTTGGAAAAATTTATGGATGTTTTAAATTATGGATGTCTGAATACCTTCAAAGATTTAAGAGATTAATTGTGCTGGTGTTTTTATTGTGTAAAATTTCAATGCAATATTACTTCTGTAGGAAGTAATGGGAGTATATAATAATATTAAGAGTTTTTATACTGTGATGTTAACTGAAAGGCAGGCTGCAAAATTATAGACATGACTATGTGTTGTGTGCTTAGTCACTCAGTCTTGTCTGACTCTGTGGACTCCGTAGACTGTAGCCCACAAGGCTCCTCTGTCCATGGGGATTCTGTAGACAAGAATACTGGAATGGGTTGCCATGCCCTCCTCCAGGGGATCTTCCCAACCCAGGGATCAAACCCACATCTCCGGCATTGCAGGGGGATTCTTTACCAGCTGAGCCACCAGGGAAGCCCAAGAATACTGGAGTGGGTAGCCTATTCCTTCTCCAAGTTAACTTCCCAAACCAGAAATCAAATTGGGGTCTCCTGCATTGCAGGAGGATTATTTACCAGCTGACCTGTCAGGGAAGCCCAGACAAGGCCATACCTATAAGAAAATATGCATAGATGAAAAGACAGAGCCAAAAAATGGGCTAATTTTGGGTGCTCAGATTTAGGTCACAGATTTTATTTTCTATTTCTATAGATTAGTACATTTCTCAACTACTATGTATACTTTTGGAATGATAAAGGAAACTTTGTTTATGAAACTTCTGAGTTTTCTCTTTTTTTGAAACACATATCATGGGCTCTACTCAGTCCTAACTTGGGTTATTTGGGGAGATCGTAAGTGATAACAATAAACTGTTTTTTGCTTTATAATTCACAGATTGTATTCAGGAATATTATCTCATTTTACTGAGCAAAGAGTTAGGCATTTCACTGAGGAAACTGTCAAAAGTTGGAGAAGGGAAGGAAAGAAGAAGGACATTTTTAAAGGACTTCAAAGTGTACGCAGTTGTCTCTGGTGGGAATTCCCTTCATCTGAGATGATGAAAGAGGAAGAGGTTAGGTGTGGACAGAGCACAGAACACTCACATGGGGCCATCACTGACCCGAGGGAAAAGCGGAATGGATAGGGTTTGCAGCCATGGGATTCTTGTATATATTTCTATGCCTTTCTATATAGTGTTATCAACTTAGGTTAGCAGTTGTTTATAAAGAAATTATTCACAGCGGGAAAAGAGGAGTAAGGAGTAAGGAATCCCACTTCAGTGGCAGTGAGTACGTGTCAAAGGAGGAAGGAGATGAACAAATAACCTTATGTATTTGTAAATCTGTTATTTGTATGTCTGAAAATACATTAGGGAGTATGCAAGATGGGTTTAGATCAAGTCAATATCATGTACATTTTAAGAGAAATGGAGTTTTATTTATTCCGTTATGAGTTGACTACACTGACAACAATAACAAAGATGAGGTAAATGAAAAAATTATTTATTGAAAGATTTGCATTTTACATTAAGATTGTAAACACTTTGACATGATGGCTAAATATGAGAAATTTATTTTTGTTTTATGGATTCCATATAAGGTAGGCTATGAAAATTCAAAGGGAAATGTGTGACCTGTTTTACTCAGTGGTAGTATCTTAGTTTGTCAAAATTATCTTTAAGTTAAATTATCATCGGCTGTGCTTTTTGTTCACAGGAACTAAATAACCACTGTTAACTTTATTGTAATTTCTAGTACTCTAAAATCACTTGAATGGAGGGAATATTTTTTGGTGTCATAGCCCAGGCAGATATTTGAAAGATGCCTAAATGCCATCACCTCAGTGTCATGTTACTCCTAGAAACAGTATATAGACTGAATCATGGGGGTAAAATGCACAGGAATATATAATAGCTGCCTTTAGCACAGCCAGACTTCGGAAAACTCCAATATTACTGTGTTGCAAAATTTCTGGCATAAGAAATTCCATCAATTCTTTCCAGGCTCAGTTGGAGTCCAACCTCCTAAGGAAGCCTCCACAAACACTCAGGCCTGGGGCAACCTTGTGCTCATTTGAATGCATCACCTCTATCAAGTATTTCTGTAGGTTGACAGTTGTTAACAAGCACCTCTAGTGCCCTTATCACCTTCCATTGTCTCACCTCTGATTTCAGCTGCAGTTGTTGTAGAAGGGCTCGTTCAAGCTCAGACTTACCTCATTGCAACTCATCTGCTTCAAGTTCCCTTCCTCACGAAGCTTTCTCTGATACAAGGGAACTTGTGCTGTGAACAAGCCCAGCCTGAAAGTGTGAGAGAGTTATCGTTCTTGGGGGAAAGCTTTCATCAATAGGATGTGGGAGCTAGTGGATAAATATTTTTACCTGCTATGGACACTTCTATTCTGTATACTTCTTAGTATACAAACCTAGACAGTGTATTAAAAAGCAAAGACATCATTTTACCAACAAAGGTCCGTATAGTCAAAGCTATGGTTTTTCCAGTAGTCATGTATGGATGTGAGAGTTGTACAATAAAGAAAGCTGAGTGCTGAAAAATTGATGCCTTCAAATTGTGGTGCTGGAGAAGACTCTTGAGAGTGCCTTGGATTTAAAGGTGATCAAACCAGTCAGTCCTAAAGAAAATCAACCCTGAATATTTATTGAAAGGACTGATGCTGAGGCTGAAGCTCCAATACTTTGGCCACCTGATGTAAAGAGCCAACTCATTGGAAAAGACCCTGATGCTGGGAAAGATTGAAGGCAAAAGAAGAGGGCAGCAGAGGATGAGATGGTTAGATAGCATCACGGACTCAATGGACATGAATCTGAGCAAACTCTGGGAGATAGTGGAGGACAGGGAAACCTGGTGTGCTGCAGTCCATGGGGTCGCAAAGAGTCAGATATGACTTAACAACTGAACAACAACAACGTATTTCTTAGAAATCCTGGCAGAAATTAGCCCCCTTTGTCCATAGCAGTGACTTATAAATGGTACTATTATATTGACTTTTCCTCTTTTTCCCATGCATTTTTCTGACCCTGTCACTTTTGCTTCCTGCGATCACTTCCAAAATAGACTTCCTGACCCAAGTCCTCCCTTCAGGTTCTGCTTGGAATAGCAGTTATGCAGTATGCATTGCTATTGTGTTTTGAATACTTCAACCTTTAAAGATCTTATTGATGTAAGTCTTGCTTCCACAACTATAGTGTAGTATCCTAAGGACAGCAAGAGTTTGTTACACATTGTATCATGCCTTGTACACGATAGGTTTCTATAAGTAGTTTAAAATGGGTATATAGCGTATTATCAATCCCTTTGAGAACTTCTGGTCACCCAATGTCCAAATTCTTGTACAAACACTAGCTGTTCATCTGCATCAGTCTAGAGGATGGACATTTTACATTCTTTGTGTCTAGTGAGTATCCATATCCCTTCCTCAGAAGATGGGAAGCTCTCACCTTAGGCACTGAAAATAATAGCAAATCACTTTCTAAGCCTCCCTTGCTGCTAAATCATAAATTCCAACCAATCAGATTCATCTACTCTGGACTCTTGAGTCAAAGTCAGCATGTGAAGAAGCAGGAGCCACTCAGAATGCATCCTGGTAATGGGGTAGTGGCAGTTGCAGTGGCAGCCACATCATGAAGCTGGTTCTTCAGCATGTTTTGGGGCACTTTGCCTTGGGGTGGGGAGAGCCTCTAATACTGGTTCCCAGGCCTCTAAGAGAGTCCATGCACTATTGAATATTTTTAAAGTTCTTTTTTCTGAGTAAATCACCCAACATGGCAGTTTGTGGTTTTCAATAAGACCTTTGATCCATTCTGTGTTTCCATGAAGCCTTGAGGATATTTTGGGTTGCTGGTGGGAAATGAATATCCAACTCCAGTGTAGGGGAGTTTCCAAAATCTCCTGGGTAATTTTAATACATTCCACAAAAATATATGTCATACCTAAGTAGAACACCCCAGAAACATCCTTAGTCCTCATATAAGCCAACCCAAATTGTGGCAAGCAAGAAAAGTAGAATGAATTAAAAACTAGAAGAATGAGGTAAGGAGAATATCTTATAAAGCTACAATTTACTTCCATCTGCACCACTGAAATTGTTGCCAGATATTTCACAAACAGATGGGCTTCCCTGGTGGCTCAGTGGTAAAGAATCCACCTGCCAGTCCAGGAGACGTGGGTTCAATCCCTGAATCGAAAAGATACCCTGGAGAAGGAAATGGCAACCCACTCCAGTGTTCTTGCCTGGGAAATCTCATGGACAGAGGAACCTGACAGGCTATAGTCCATGGGGTCGCAAAAGAGTCGGACACATTATAGTAACTAAGCAACAATAACATTTCATAAACATAATGCTTTGAGCAAAGACAATACAGGTGACCCTTGGACAGTATGGGTTTGAACTATGTGAGTCCACTTGTATGCTGCTTTTTTTGATAGTAAATACTACAGTACTGCATAATCCCCTGTTGTTTGAATCTGCAAATGGAGAACCACACATCCAGAGGAACTGTAGATACAGAGAGCCAACTGTAAGTTATATGCAGATTTTTGACTGTGCAGATGGTCGGTGCCCTAAACCTTCCTTTTAGGGTCAAATGTATTTCAAATTCACAAGACAACTGACTCTTAACATGCCTACCGTCTATAAGCTAAGAATATTCACATTAGCAGATAGGATTCACTCACATGTTGAAAACAGTGATCTCTTTAATGAAAATAATAAATAATAAAAGACTTGTGAATAATAAAGGACTTGACCATTATGGAGACTGTACACTTTATCAGACAATCATAAAACAAAGCAAATCCATATTTATTACAGTATTAGGGTTTTTTTTAAAGCACATGGCAGCTCAGTCCCTCCAAATCCCAGCCACTCTGCTTACCAAATGCCTGGTAATATTTACAGATTTTGCAAATATATTAGCCTTAACTTTCAAATTATCAAGTAATAAGTATATGTTATTATATTTTTAGAAAAAAAATGTCATACTCTGCCTCATGTGATACTAAAAACTGAAATAATAAAATAGGAGAGGGTAGAATAGAGGTGACTCTGATGTCAGGATGGGGAGGAACCTTCTTAATATAAATCAATGCAGGAAAAAGATTGATTATTCAATATATAAACAAGATACTGACTATAAAAATTTTTAATTTAACACACCTATCATAATAAAAATGAAAATCATATGGGAGAAATTTCAAAATATATGAAAAATTGGTTAGTAGCCATAATATATAAAGAACTTTTAAAAATAAAAAGTAAAAATATGTTGAACACAATTTTTAGAAAATAGGGTATATATAGATATTTAACATCAAAAGAAATAAACATGAAAACATGCACATTACTAAAAGAAATACAAGTGAAAGTAAAAAGTATTTTCAACAACTAAATTGGCAACTTTTTTTCAAACCATTTTGTTCATTGAATATGCTTTGAAAGGCTATTCTCATGCTGGAGTGCAAATTAATGCATAGTTTTTAGAAGGAAATTGGCAATAGTTTCAGAAACCCATAGAAATATTTGTATGCTTTGATTCAGTATATCCTCCCACTAACTTCTTTTAAGAAAACAATGGAGATGTACATAAGTATTTGTAAGAATGTTTATCTTAATGATTTTAATTGCAAAAAATTAAACAATGTGTCCAAATAACTTGATAAATGTTTACTGATTTATTCATGTGATGGAATAATAGCCAATAAAAACATGTTTTTAAAAGGGTGTTTAATGATCTAGAAATATTCTTACATTACATTGAATGGAAAAAACAGGGTAAAAAGCTATATACATATAGTTTTTTCATAATTTTTGTTTTTAAAATATTCATGGAAAAGTACTAGAAATAACTACATGAAAATATTAACAGTTCTATCTCTGGTTAGTAATATTTTGAATATTTTTTTATGCTTTTTGTGTTCTTTAATTCTACAATTAATTATAATATTTGAAAAATAAAATCATACTAAAAGAGTAATTCTTCCATTTTTTTCCCACATGAAATAACTCATTTAGTAGCATGATCTGCTTTTAGTTGTGTTAAGGAAGTAGAAAGAAATACTCATTTAGTCTGTCTTAAGAACTTTTGAGTTAAATGGAGCAGGTGTTAATGATACCAGTTAGAAGAGGAAGAAATTGAAGATTTGAGAGGCTAAATGATTTGCGAGTATTCAGTTAGTTCAACAGTATTTTTTCTGAACATATAGTAATTACTGTGAATTGGATTAGGCATTTAGGCATTAGGAATAAAAGACTAAAAATTATTCCCAAGAGTGTGTCTTATAGTAGGTGACATATTTTAAAAAACTGTTATTTTCAATTAGTGGGGTAAGTGCTGACAGAGGTATGTGATGAGAACTACAGAGAAAATATTAGTTTGAACCACTGAAACTGCCAATATTCAACTATTTTTGACCTACAAAAAATAGAAATTTTGTATGATTCATTGCAATATACCTGAACGAGTATAATGATGATGCCTGAACTGAATCTTGAGGAGGAGAGAGGAAATTACTGGATGAAGGTATATTCATCAACCAGGATTGAACCAGGAGATAAAAACCAGTGAAGTAAACAGGAAAAGTGTTATATAAAGAAGCAGGGCTTATGATTAAGGAGGGATTGGCTTGAAAGAAGTAAAGAGAACTCTGAAGAATATAGCCAATGTAAGGACCAATCACTACCCAACCCCACAATATACCCAAGGAAGGTCTCCTTTGCGCTTGTACTCCAGGTCTGAGCCAGAAATGGCAGAGAAGTTGCTGTGACAGAAGTCTCTGGGATGCAGGAGGAAGTTGTTCCCAAGGAAGTGTCTCACTGAAGGGATCCTGCTAGGAAACAGCCTGACTGGGTCCTGGGGACAGCTGCTGGCTGCTCCTTGCTGCTGAAGGCCTTCACTGAAGATGCTGCCTGAACTGGAGGAACCTGGTGTTGGCAAAGCCTAAGTCACCAACCCTTAAGGAGGTGGGTGCCTTGGAAATGGTGTGCAGCACAGGAGCCAGACATTGGGGAAATTGTGAGCACTTCCAAAGCCTGAACTGGAGAAGCTGCATGTGCCTGCCAGAGGAGCAGTTTGGACCTGGAAGAAAAAGGCCTCCATCCTGCAATGGAGCCTCTATTGATAGAGTCTCTATTGATAAAGTTTAGCATTATGTCAGCTGGCAAATAAAAGCTATTTTAAAGGCCCATCTGCATTTTTGCACAGCAGGCAATGAAAAGTGAATTTGGAACCAAGGTGAGATATTTGTAACTGGCATGTTATGGAAAGAGAGTCTTCCAGCTAATAGAATACCATAGAAGACTTGTAAAAAGGACTTCCATATCTGACAGCATGATAAACTAGATACCCAGAGTGACACTCCCATTATAAAACAAACCAAAAAAAAAAAAACAACCCTAATATGCTGGATTTAAAAATAAGAAGTTTGTGTTTTAATACATCAGGTGAGATGGCAAGAAAGTATGAAATACAAAGATGTCAAAACTAAGAGAAGGCATGAACCTGGACACTGAAAATCTCTTTGACTCTGGGGGCAATTGCCAAATCTTTTGAATTTGAATTTTACTTTTCAGATCTTGAGGAGTACAAGAGACAAATGATTAACTCCAAGGTCCTCTCAAACTGGGGGGTCTAATTATGAGACTGTTATGTTTTACTAGGATGCAGAACACTCAACGTAAAAATAAAAACTGATAGTGAATCTGTACACTTCATCAGTGTGACAGTGAAATAAACCCTCCTTCCTCTCCATTTTGTAAGGGAACCTCAAGGAAAATTGTACTGTTTAAACTTTAGCACTGGTTTAAGGAGAAAAATTCTTTCCTCTGATTTCATAGCCACATGTCAACTCCTAAGGATTACAGCCTGAATATTTGCTACCTACATGGTCTGACGGAGAAGGCAGTGGCACCCCACTCCAGTACTCTTGCCTGGAAAATCCCATGGACGGAGGAGCCTGGTAGGCTGCAGTCTGTGGGGTCTCTGGGAGTCAGACACGACGGAGTGACTTCACTTTCACTTTTCCCTTTCATGCATTGGAGAAGGAAATGGCAACCCACTCCAGTGTTCTTGCCTTGGAGAATCCCAGGGACGGGGAGCCTGGTGGGCTGCCGTCTCTGGGGTCGCACAGAGTCGGATTCGACTGAAGCGACTTAGCAGCAGCAGCAGCAACATGGTCTGAAAAACTTTAAGGCAATTATTAAGTTTAAAATGATGCCAACACAGATGAATAGAACAGTCTTTTGGACTCTGTGAGAGAAGGAGAGGGTGGGATGATTTGGGAGAATGGCATTGAAACATGTATAATATCATATAAGAAATGAATCACCAGTCCAGGTTCAATGCAGGATACAGGATGCTTGGGGCTGGTGCACTGGGATGACCCAGAGGGATGGTACAGGAAGGGAGGAGGGAGGGGGGTTCAGGATGGGGAGCACGTGTACACCTGTGGCGGATTTATGTTGATGTATGGCAAAACCAATACAATATTGTAAAGTAATTAACCTCCAATTAAAATAAATAAATTAAAAAAATAAAATGATGCCAAATTAGTAGCATCCTAGGGTTTGGAGAAACTAAACACAAATCCTCACAGAAGGATGGTACTTTCAATTCAGGCATCAAAAAAGTCCTACAGATAAATTCCTAGAATTCCTAGACTCACCATCAAAAATCACAAAATACCCAAGGAAGCATAGCCACGATGAGAAAGAAATGGCAGAATCAGTGACCCACAAAAGCTTTAACTATTTGAATTATTAGCAAATAGTTAATGATTCAAATTATTGAATTTGAATATTCAATAATTATTCAATGTTTGCTATGTTTAAAAAAATAATAGACTAAAAGATGACCAAGCTAATTTGAAAATCAATCACATATAACCTCTGGAGATGAAAAAAAATGTAATACTTGAAAAAAAATCAATAGGTTGGTTTAGAAGCAGATTAGACACTGTTGAAGTCAGAATTAGTGAACTGGAAGATAGTACTGAAAATTAGGCAGGATGTAGTATAGAAATATAAAGAGACAGAAAATATAAAGAGACACTGAGGCAAAATGAGAGTGAAAAGATTTCACATACATCAAACTGGAATTCCAAGAAGAAATGAGAGAGAATCGGGCAGAGGAAACATTAAAAGAGTTAATAGTAGTGAACTTTCCAGAACTAATGAACATATATCCAGATATTCAAAATGTGCATTAATTCTCAAATAGGATAAATTAAGAGAAAACACATAACCAGCCACATTGTAGATAAATGTAGAACATCAGTGACAAGGAAACTTAAAAGATTACTAAGAAAAGACAGACTGAGAACAACCATGGAAAGCAATAGGAAGAATAATCTTAAGTGCTAAAAAGAAAATAACTCTCACACTGGAATTGTATGCGTATCAAAAATATATTTCAAAACCAAGGCAAAATTAAGACATTTCAGGCAAATAAAAACTGCAAGTTTGCAATTAATAATCCTGAAACATGATGCTGTGAAAGTGCTGCACTCCAAAAGCAAATTTGGAAAACTCAGCAGTGGCCACAGGACTGGAAAAGGTCAGTTTTCATTCCAATCCCAAAGAAAGGCAATGCCAAAGAATGCTCAAACTACTGCACAATTGCACCCATTCTACACGCTAGTAAAGTAATGCTCAAAATTCTGCAAGCCAGGCTTCAGCAATACGTGAACCATGAACTTCCAGATGTTCAAGCTGCTTTTAGAAAAGACAGAGGAACCAGAGATCAAATTGCCAACATCCTCTGGATCATCGAAAAAGCAATAAGAGTTTCAGAAAAACATCTATTTCTGCCTTATTGACTATGCCAAAGCCTTTGACTGTGTGGACCACAATAAATGTGGAAAATTCTGAAAGAGATGGGAATACCAGACCACCTGACCTGCCTCTTGAGAAACCTATATGCAGGTCAGGAAGCAACAGTTAGAACTGGACATGGAACAACAGACGGGTTCCAAATAGGAAAAGGAATACGTCAAGGCTATATATTGTCACCCTGCTTATTTAACTTATATGCAGAGTACATCATGAGAAATGCTGGGCTGGAAGAAGCAACAAGCTGCAATCAGGATTGCTGGGAGAAATATCAATAACCTCAGATATGCAGATGACACCACCCTTATGGCAGAAACTGAAGAGGAACTAAAAAGCCTCTTGATGAAAGTGAAAGAGGAAAGTGAAAAAGTTGGCTTAAAGCTCAACATTCAGAAAACGAAGATCATGGCATCTTGTCCCATCACTTCATGGCAGATAGATGGGGAAAGAGTGGAAACGGTGACAGACTTTATTTTTGGGGCTCCAAAATCACTGCAGATGGTGATTGCAGCCATGAAATGAAAAGACGCTTACTCCTTGGAAGGAAAGTTATGACCAACCTAAACAGCATATTCAAAAGCAGAGACATTACTTTACCAACAAAGGTCCGTCTAGTCAAAGCTATGGTTTTTCCAGTGGTCACATATGGATGTGAAAGTTGGACTGTGAAGAAAGCTGAGCGCCGAAGAATTGATGCTTTTAAACTATGGTGTTGGAGAAGACTCTTGAGAGTCCCTTGGACTGCAAGGAGATCCAACCAGTCCATCCTAAAGGAGATCAGTCCTAGGTGTTCATTGGAAGGACTGATGCTGAAGCTGAAACTCCAATATTTTGGCCACCTCATGCAAAGAGTTGACTCATTGGAAAAGACCCTGATGCTGGGAGGGATTGGGGGCAGGAGGAGAAGGGGACGACAGAGGATGAGATGGCTGGATGGCATCACCGACTCGATGGACATGAGTTTGAGTGGACTCCGAGAGTTGGTGATGGACAAGGAGGCCTGGTGTGCTGTAATTCATGAAGTTGCAGAGTCGGACGTGACTGAGCGACTGAACTGAACTGAACTGAACTGAACCTAAGCTCTAAAATATGTGCTTCAGATGGAAGAACATGATCCCAAATTGATGGTCTGTGATTCAGGAAGAGGTGAAAAAACAAAATGTAAAATATGGATAAATCTAAGTAAGCATTGTAAAAAAATTTTTGAGGGGCTTAAAAAAAGATACACCTAAAATATGCAGCTATAAATTATCAGGGATTATCAGAATTAAAGTGTTCTAGAAGGCAATGGCACCCCACTCCAGTACTCTTGCCTGGAAAATCCCATGGGCGGAGGAGCCTGGTAGGCTGCAGTCCATGGGGTCGCTAACAATCGCTAAGACTGAGCGACTTCACTTTCACTTTTCACTTTCATGCATTGGAGAAGGAAATGGCAACCCACTCCAGTGTTCTTGCCTGGAGAATCCCAGGAACGGAGGAGCCTGGTGGGCTGCTGTCTATGGGGTCACACAGAGTCGGACACAACTGAAGTGACTTAGCAGCAGCAGCAGAGACTATATTATTCAGGAGGATGATGCAGATATTAATTTCAGATTTTGTAAGTTAAATATTATGAACAAATTTCTGTGGTAAATATAACAGCAATGGAAATAAAGTGGGCTTATCTGTGCTTTCAGATTTTTTCTTCTTTGGTTATTTAATACTTAGTTAATAAAAAATAATCTGTCCAAGATTGAAATTAATTATATCAACAAGTTCAGATGCATAAAGGCCTTTGTGAAGGTTTGATATAGACTTCATCTCTATATTTTCTTTTTATGATCCTCTCACTGGCCTTTTTAATATGTAAGCTTCACTCACAGCAAAACAGTTGCAGCAATTCAAGAGATAACATATGTATGAGTCAGACACCAAAGTAAGGGAAAAATTTCCTTTGCTCAACTTTGCTATGACAGGACCCACACAGGAACCAATCATTGTGATGGGGGTGGGGGGTATGTCATGCACAGACTTTCTAGACCTGAGTTGCACAGTCCTCAACATGCATCTGACTAGGTACCAGCCCATTAAGCCAAAAGAAAATAAGACAGTAGTTTTCAGGATTAGTATTCTTCTATCAATTATTTACCCCATGTATGCTTATTGAAGCTCTATGTTAATTCTAAAGCTCAAGCTTTAAACTTTAAAAGTAATTTTAACATTAAACCTGACTCATGTTTCTGGGATAAATCCCACTTTGTCTTGATGTAGTATTCTTTTTGTTCATGGCTGGATCCGGCTTGGTAATATTTTGTTGAGAGCTTTTGAATCTGTTGGCAAGTTTATTTATAGTTTTCTTGTCATGCTTCTGGCTGGTTTTGGTATCATAGTAATGCTGTTGTTGTGAGATGAATTGATTAAGTATCCCTTCCTCTTCCTTTATTTTCTTAAAGAGTTTGTATGAATTTGCTATTTTTTTTTTTAAAGTATTCGGTAGAATTCAGTGAAGCCATCTGGACCTGGAGTTGTCTTTATGAAAATACTATTTTTTTTTTGTTCATGCCATGTGTACCTTGTGGGATCTTAGTTCCCTGATCACAAATGGAACCCGTGTCTCTGCAGTGGAAGTACACAGTCTTACTTAACCACTGGACTGCTAGGGAAGTCCCCGTGAGAATACTTTTACTTTTTAAATTTTTAAAGTACTGTCTATTAATTAAATATATGTATATATATTTGGCTGCACTAGGTCTTAGTCGTGGCATGGGGGATCTTCAGTCTTCGCTGCAGCATCAGAGTTCTTTAGTTGTGGCATACAAACTCTTAGTTGTGGCTTGTGGGAACTGGTTTCCCCACCAGGGATCAAATCCAGGCCCTCTGCATTGGGAGCACAGAGTCTTAGCCACTGGGCCACAAGGGGAGTCCTGAGAATATTTTTAACCTATGGAATTCTAGTTGTATGGCTATAGGATGATTCAGGTTTTCTGTTTCTTCTTTTGTTAGTTTTAGTCTGTTTTGTACCTCTCAAGAAATTTGTTCATTTTATATAAGTTGTTGGAATTGTTAGCATTAAGTCATTAATAATTTTTCCTTATGTCTTCCTAATATCCATAAGATCTGTAATAATATTTTCTCTTTCATTTTTGATACTGTAATTTCTGTTTTCTCTCTTTTTGAAAATTTTAAAATAATTTGAATAATGATATTCACCTCCATACTGCATAATTATAAATGCTAAGAAGCAAACTTGATGTAATAAGGCTTAACTACTATGGAAAGTCACACTTGTAGATTTAGTACCAAGGAAATTATAAGAATATTAGGGTTTCTTGAGGATGAAAGGAATTAAACATTAATCAACAGTAGTGATAAATACTTGGTCATGATAACTCAGTACAGGATTCTTGGCCCATGGTAGTTGTTGAATTAATAAGTAGATAAACATCTTTATTACAGAATGAGGAAAACTAGATTAATACTAGATGAATATTCATGGAATTCACTGCAATTTGATCAGTCTTCCACATTGCCACATGTATTATTTTTCTAAAATACAGATATGCTTTTGTAAATTCCTAAATTAAAAACTTGCAGCAGTTTTCCATTGTCTTAATGATCTATTTGAATGATATACAGTGGCATATAAAGCTTCTTTTACCATGGTCACATTTATTCAGCCTTACTTCTTACCTCTTTCTCTGATATGTTTCATCTATCCTAGATAGCATATTAAAAAGCAAAGACATTACTTTACCAACAAAGGTCCGTATAGTTAAAGCTGTGGTTTTTCCAGTAGTCATGTATGGATGTGAGAGTTGCACTGTGAAGAAAGTTGAATGCTGAAGAATGATGCTTTTGAACTGTGGTGTTGGAGAAGACTCCTGAGAGTCCCTTGGACAGCAAAGAGATCAAACCAGTCAATCCTAAAAGAAATCAGTCCTGAATATTCATTGGAAGGAAGGACTGATGCTGAAGCTGAAGCTCCAATACTTTGGCCACCTGATGTGAAGAACTGACCCTGATGCTGGGAAAAATTAAAGGCAGGAAAAGGGGACGACAGAGGATGAGATGGTTGGATGGCATCAACAACTCGATGGACATGAATTTGAGCAAGCTCCAGGAATTGGTGATGGACAGGGAAGCCTGGCGTGCTGCAGTCCATGGGTCTCAAAGAGTCGGACATGACTGAGTGACTGAACTGAACTGATCCTAGACACATTCCTTTCACTAATTTATTTTGCCTCAGGTCACCATACTCATGTTGTTCTCTTTGACCTGAATTTTTCTTTCTTCCTTCAAAGCCAAACTCAAAGGTCATGTCATATGCATTTTTTTCTTGTCTCACTCCCAGAATAATTTATAGTCTTTTTTTCAGTTCTTCCAGGCATTTGTCCATCCCTCTAGTCTGTTATAACATGTGTCACAATTAATCAGGTTTACATGGCTTAGTGGCTGCTCCCTAACAAATAGAAGCTCTTTGAGGACAGTGATTATCTTATTCACTTTCTTACTCCAAATTTCTAGCAATGCTTTGAGTATTGTAGGCGCTCAGCAAATGTTACCTGATGCAAAGACACATGATAATTCCATAGTTCAAAATTAGTCTCATTCAAAGAATAAAGTAGAATTTTACAGAGGAAAACACTGTACTTTAGTCTGGGAAAACACCACCAGTCTGGATCAACTAATTTACAAATATAAGTCTTTTTTTCACAAGGGAAAAAAATCCAAGTGTAAGTTCAGCTGGGAAAGGATTATCATTTTCATGTACAAAAGAAACTACACTCATCAAAACAATTATAAAATAATTGGAGGTTATACTTAGCTGCTGAATGAACAGCACGAGTATACTGTTAATTCTGCAGGTCAACGTTATGACCTCAGATGTGAGTTTGCAAATGGATTAATACTGCACTATAAATGTAACTCTGTGAATGTGTTGGAAAATTGCTACAAGGTGTACTGGGACAGAGACATGGTAATCATTAAGGTCTACCAATAGACTAGTCATTCTGCTGTTTGATAGGCCTATAAAATTGTAGTGGTTATTGGTATTCCCATTTTGCTAAGCATAAATATTATAAGAAACACACAGAAGGGAAGCAAATATGTAGGCGAGATTAAGAAACCAAAAGAAAATTGATTGATTACGTCAAAATAATGAAATCATCATCTCAATGACTCCATTTAATTATCAGTCATTTAAGAACATAGATCAAGTTAGATATTTCAAGGAACTGCATTTATCTGCATAAACTGCATTTATCAAGGAACTGCATGTGTTTGCATTGCCCTCAGTCACTAAGTCTTGTCCAACTCTTTGTGACCCCATGGACTGTAGCCCACCAGGCATCTCTGTCCATGGAATTTTCCAGGCAAGAATACTGAAGTGGTTGCCATTTCCTTCTCCAGGGGATCTTCCTGACCCAAGGATCAAACCCACATCTCCTGGGCCTCCTGCATTGGCAAGCATATTCTTTACCACTGAGCCACCAGGGAAGCTTTGCATTAGTTCCAAACACAAATTTCTGCAAACAACAAAACCTTTTCCCCTAAATATAGTACATTATTATGAATCACACTAAAGCATAGTTTTCTACATTTTATCCAGACAAGCAAAACCAAAGGACATGATCTACTCCTATGAGTAATAGTGGTTCATTACAGTGTTACCGTGCAATCTGAGGAATAAGTACCCATCCCCCATCACACTAAGAATCATTTTAATCGGGCATTTTTGTGATGACAATCATTTGTTCTCCTCCATGCACGCTTCCTGGAGATTTGACCCTCCATAACATGGGAAGAGACAGACCTTTATATCACATGTTCCTGCAGAAACTGTGCATTAGATGCATGAACAAGGAATTGACCCAGAGACTGTGAATGGCCGCAGGAGCTAGATGAATAAAGTTGTATAGCCGTAGATGCCACTACTTTGGGGTATTCATTTTAGGCCACGTGTGTTTGATAAACAGCAGGGAGCACTGAGAGAGAGATCGTGTGGCTTTGGAAAGACGGAGGACTAGAGAAATAAGTGGCCGTGGGCTCTGAGAGCTTGCTAGTTTTTAGTCCATCCCAGCTATGAAACTCAGTGATTTCTCTTGCCCTTGGATTCTGCATCCTTCTTGGATTCTGCATCCTCCTTGGATTCTGTCTTACGCTTTCTCCATTGTGCCTGTTTCTTATACATCAGGACAGAGGATTAAAAAATATATTAGTAAGTGTCGATATATTTTAATGTGTTAAGATCTGATTGATATGACAACTATAAACACAATTTATCTATCAAAATACTGTCAACATAAGAAGATTGCCAAACATTTTCAGCATATTTATTCTTTATTGAGGCTTAGAAAAGAAGGATTTGAAGTTTGTAATATTCCTAATTTCAGCTCATCTTTCAGAGTCATGGGTTTCCCTTGTGGCTCAGCTGGTAATGAATCCACCTGCAATGTGGGACACCTGGGTTTGATCCCTGGATTGGGAAGATCCCCTGGAGAAGGGAAAGGATACCCTCTCCAGTATTCTGGTCTGGAAAATTCCATGGACTGTATAGTCCATAGGGTCGCAAAGAATCAAACACGAGTGAGCAACTTTCACTTTTCAGAGTCATAAATCAGTGAGTTGTGTTTAATAAAACAGGCAGTGGGCCAGATTTGACCTCTGGTCATAATTTGCTGACCCCTGGATTAAACAATTATAAACCCATATGCCTAACCAACTTCAAGTCTTAGTGTTAGGTTTTCCAGTGATTCTCTGAAGTCTTACAAATTCATTCAGTGTTTTTCAGACTCATGTTTTTTAGTTTATAAAATGAGATTGTGATAATAATACTAATTGACCTCATAGAATTTAATGAGTAACATTTAATTAATCAGATCAAATGAGATTAACTATAATAAAGTAGTAAATACAGTGCCTTGTTCAAAATTTATTCAACAAATATTGTCTGTGTCAGACTTTGTTTAAGCACTGGAGAGATATCAGGGGAGAAAAAGTAGTAATAAATGGCATCATTATAGGAAGTGGATGGAACACTGGAGAGAAGTTCATAAACTCTATACATTTCACTGACCAATCATCCATTAAATAAGAAACTTTTAAAAATTTAAAACACTGATAAATTAACTTCCAGGAGCTATAAATAGCCCTATAACAAGAGGAGGGGAAAAAAAATCATATTCTAACTGCTAATAAATACCATTTAGTATCATGTTTTATATAAAAAATGTTTTTAATATGTTAGTAAAATGTATATTGCTTCTTTGTTAAAAAAATACAATTCCAACCTGTCAATTTAGATTGATTCTGTTCAGAATAAAGAATCTTACCACTTGTGTGCTAGATAGAGTCTAGATGGTTTTAGTTAAGTTTCTAATAAAGTCTTGACTGGTGAGACTAAAGATATAAAAGGATCAGGAAGCCACAAGCCTCCCTCCTGTGTTTCTTGCAGATAAAGGTCAAGGGTCAAATGAAAGAGAGGCTTATATCATTGTTCTCTTAGCACAGACTGAAGTTATCTTCCAGATTACAGATGAAGTTATTGCAGATAAGATAAAGGAGTTATCCCAGGCACTGTGGAACAACAAGCCTCCAGAATCCAAGAAATCCTTACACTTTGTGCTCCCAAGTTATGGGGTTCTTGAAACACCAGTGTATTTATTTGGCACCTTTGTTAAGAGTTCAAGCGTCTCAGTGAATCATGTATTCCTTTTAGTCTCTGCAGAATCCTGAGGGGAAAACAGGGGAGATGAGAGAGAAAAAAAGGGAGAATATTTCCATTTCGCAAAAGAGGAAAATTTAGTCAGAGATTTCATTTCTGATGGGAATGTAAACTGCTCTGCCCTGATAGCGAACCTTTTGAGTTAGGCTGCTGTCTGCTCTAAATCAGTCACCTAAGGGGCCGGCCAGGCAGCTATTGGGAAATGCTCTGAAAGGCTTTGATGCTTGCTTCTTTCTCTTCCATTTGGAAACATAAATTGCTCTCAAAAGAGGTTTCTGGTAAGCTGGGCTAATGCATCTGGTCAGCAGCAGCTTAATTACCTGGTAGGATCATTTAAATGCAGATTCCAAGGCCCCACCCGACTCACTGAATTAGGAACTCTGAGGTGTGAGCATGTGTGTATGTATGTGTGCGTGTGTGTAGAGAAAGGTGTGTTGGGGGTTGGGGGATTTGTGAGAGTGACTAGGATTCTACATTTTTTCTCTAGATTCCACAGTTAGTTGTTAAGCAAAGTGAAGAAAAAAGCTTCAGGAATGCTTTTCTTTTTTCTTTTATTTTGGCCACACAGTGTGGCTTGTAAGATCTTAGTTCCCTGACCAGGGATTGAACCCTGGGCCCTTGGCAGTAAAGGCATGGAGTCCTAAGCGGTGGACCACCGGGAAATTTCCTCCAAATTCTTTTCTAACTAATCCTCCCCACAACACTTCTCAGTTCCTGTCTGTATAAGGGTCACTCTGTCCAAAGTTGCTGATGTGTTCAGAGACTGTGTCTTGTACTTCTGGAGAAACTTTCCTGGCCAGAAGTTTTGACAATGATGGAGCTGGTCTGTGGAATTTCTCTAAATCAAGACAGGCCACGCTGGGCAGGATAAAGGAGATAGGGCTAGGCTATTGGAGTTAAAAAGCAGGGTTGTTTGTTTGTTTTTAATTTTTTGGCTGCACACACATCATGTGGGATCTTATTTCTCCAACCAGAGATTGAACCCACACCCCACTGCATTGGAAACATGGAGTCTTAACTACTGGAATGCCAGGTGAGTGAGTGAAGTCACTCAGTCGTGTCCAACTCTTTGCGACCCCATGGACTGTAGCCCACCAGGCTCCTCCATCCATGGGATTCTCCAGGCAAGAATACTGGAGTGGGTTGCCATTTCCTTCTCCAGGGGATCTTCCCAACCCAGGCATTGAATCCAGATCTCCCACATTGCAGGCAGACGCTTTAACCTCTGAGCCACCAGGGAAGCCCTACGGAAGTCCCTAAATAGCAAATATTTTAACTTGGGATCCACAGCTCCACCCAAAGGGTCCATGGATGAGAAAGTGAAAGTGAAAGTTGCTCAGTTGTGTCCTACTCTTTGCGACCCCATGGACTATACAATCCGTGGAATTCTCTAGGCCAGGATGCTGGAGTGGGTAGCCTTTCCCTTCTCCAGGGGATCTTCCCAACCTAGGGATCGAACCCAGGTCTCCTGCATTGCAGGCAGATTCTTTACCAACTGAGCTATCAGGGAAGCCCAAAACATTTACATTTTTATTTTCACTAACTTTTAACTGAGAATGAGCGTTTCTTTCTACTGTGAATTTGGCAACAAACCACATTAGTGTTCGAAGTATCCATGATTCTTTGTCACCAACAGAAAGCACAGATGTTCCTGTATCACATTTTAGTTGTTATGGATAGCTTGAAATATTATTTACACTCATCACAACTTCAAATTACAGTTGTTTCCAGACTTGTCATAGACCTTTTTAAAGATATTAATAAGGAAACACAAATACCACACATTAAAAAAGTATTTTGAGAAATGTAGTTCAATATGGTTGGTTGCCTTTGTCATCTCATACCTTTACACTTTAGAAACATTATCCTGAGAAGTGGTCTATAGGCTTCAACCTTTCCAGAGTAATTTTCTGAACACATGACATATGACTTCACATACGATTGCCAAAGGAGTCCTTGGAATTTAAGTAAAGTTACGAACCCCTGGTCTCAACGAACCCAAAACCATCAAGAGGCTTTGAAACAGTGAGAATGAACATTTTGAGGTTTTTGTTGGTTTTACTTTGTGTTAATAGTTGTAATATACTGGAGATTTCCCAAGTACTACCTATACCTTTCAGACTAAGCACAAAGTCTTTTTTTTCTTTTTTTAATTATTTACTTATTTGGCTGCACTGGGTCTTAGTTGCACGTGGGATCTTTTTAATTGTGGCATGTGGGATCTAATTCTCAGACCGGGGATGGAACCCAAGCCCCCTGCACTGGGAGTGTGGAGTCTTAGCCGCTGAATCACCAGGGTGATCCCCTAAGCACAAAGTCTTATCCTTGTCCATTTAACCAGGTTCATAACTAACCCAGTTAACCAATGGAATCTAACCCTTGTGGCCCTGAATGATGATCTTGATACAGGGTGCCCTGTAGTCCTACTGTTGTCTGACTGGCTGTTCTTTGGTTCTTTATTTATATCATGGGCTTCCCTGATGGCTCAGATGGTAAAGATTCTGTGCATTGCAGGAGACCTGGATTCAATCCCTGGGTCAGGAATATCCCTGGAGAAAGGAATGGCAACCCACTCCAGTATTCTTGCCTGGAAAATCCCATGGACAGAGGAGCCTGATTGGCTATAATCCACGGGGTCACAAAGAGTTGGACATGATTGAGAGACAAACACATTAATTCAACAAGTGTTCTTTGGCCTCGTCCATATATGATGCATTCTATTCCTTGTGGAAGGAATAGAAGAGAATTACGAGGCACGTTTCCTGCCCCTAGCACAAGCTCTGGTACTTGAGACTATGTAATTAGGGGTTAAGTATGTGAGCACGAATACCTGGGTTCAAATCTTTTCTTTTACTTGCTGAGTAACTTTGGGAAAATGGTTCTGTGTGCCTCTGTTTCTTCATCTGTCAAATGAAGGTAATGGTTGGGTGCATTCAGGAGAGTACTTCGTATATTGTAAGCATGCAAATTTTGTAGTTGTTATCCAAAATACTGAACTTGGAGTCACAGTCCAAACTCCTGAATTAGAATCTCTGGAGTCTTGGCCACATTCAGTTTACCAGGGTCCATGGGTGATTTTGATATACCTTAAAGCAGTATTTCTCAACATGTTTTTCATTGCTGCTGCTGCTGCTAAGTCGCTTCAGTCGTATCCGGCTCTGTGTGACCCCACAGACGGCAACCCACCAGCTTCCCCCGTCCCTGGGATTCTCCAGGCAAGAACACTGGAGTGGGTTGCCATTTCCTTCTCCAATGCATGAAAGTGAAAAAATAAGGTGAAGTCGCTCAGTCGTGTCTGACTCCTAGCGACCCCATGGACTGTAGCCCACCAGGCCCTTCCGTCCATAGGATTTTCCAGGGAAGAGTACTGAAGTGGGGTGCCATTGCCTTCTCCATATTTTTCATTATTGTCCCATAAAAAACCATTTTAGACATTTTCCCCCTAACTGCTCCCTCCCCATGAAATTTTAGTACCATAGATGTATACTATTTATCTGTTCATATATTGGGCCTTTTGAAAATGACAAACCATTGTAATATCTAAGATTTTTCTACCCCAACCTTACCCTAAGGACCAATTTTAGCCCTCCTGATTGAGAACATGTGCTTTAAAATTGTGACTTCTCAATCTTGGCTGGATGTTAGAATGAAGTAAAGAAGGTTTTAAAAAATATCCATGCCTATGACACACCTCAAGTTAAATTAGAACCTTTGGGGATGGGACACGAATAAGTTTGTCTTTTTAAAGATCCCTGGGTAATTCCAATATGCAGCCAGGACTGAGACCCACTGCTTTAGAGTTTGAGATCTCCTTACAGGAGATTAAAATCTGGTTGGCAAAGTGAAAGTCACTCAGTTGTGTCTGACTCTTTGCAACCCCATGGACTGTACAGTCCATGGAATTCTCTAGGCCAGAATACTGGAGTGGGTAGCCATTTCCTTCTCCAAGGGATCTTCCCAACCCAGGGATTGAACCCAGGTCTCCCGCATTATAGGAGAATTCTTTGCCAGCTGAGTCACCAGGGAAGCCCCTGGTTGGCAAAAAGGACCTACTAACATGAACATAAGCAATGCAGCCATGAAGGGACCAGTGAGTGCTCAGAAGTTCAGAAAAGGAGAAGCTAATACAGGGTGTTCTGAATAGGAGAAGCTGGGTGACCTATACTTAGAATGAGATCAGGATCTGGAAAAAGCAATGGAAGGGAAATTTCAAATGTGGAGAAAACGTGGTCAAAGGTATAAAAAGGACATAGGGTGTTCAGGTGATATCGTGGATTTAATGGTGGCATCCCAAAAGATATATTCTCCTGGAACTTTTGAATGTGATTTTATTTGCATAAAGTGTGTTTATAAATATAACTGAGTTTAGAATCTCGAGATGAGATGATGCAGGATTAGAGTGGACTTAGAAGAGAAGCCGGAGAAGGCAATGGCACCCCACTTCAGTACTCTTTCCTGAAAAATCCCATGGACAGAGGAGCCTGGTAGGCTGCAGTCCATGGGGTCGCTGAGAGTCAGACACGACTGAGTGACTTCACTTTCACTTTCATGCATTGGAGAAGGAAATGGCAACCCACTCCAGTGTTCTTGCCTGGAGAATCCCAGGGACGGGGGAAGCTGGTGGGCTGCCGTCTATGGGGTCACACAGAGCCGGATATGACTGAAGCGACTTAGCAGCAGCAGCAGAAGAGAAGTGCACTCAGACAAGGCCATGAAAAGACACAGGAAGAAGTTGGAAAGGAACATGTTTACAAGCCAAGGAACATGAGGGATTTTGCCGGCAACATTGAAAGCTGGAAGAAACAATGAAGGATTCTCCAGTAAACTCTTAGTAGGAAACACAGCTCTGCTGAAACCTTGATTTGAAACTTCTTGCCTCCAGAAATGAAAAAGAACATATTTTTGTTGTTTTCAGACACCTGGTTTGTAGCAATTTGTCACGGCAGCCCTAGGAAGCTAATACAGGGGACAATGAGGAAACCAATCTGATAGAGTAAAGGAATTGTAGTAAGAGTGGAAAATAAAATTGGAAATATAGGGTGGTTCCAAACAGGAAAGCCATTGTTTGCACAGTATACTGCCTGCAATGAGAACAATTAGAGGTCTGGGGTAAGAAAGTGCAACCTGATAAAAAACAATGTTATTAGAGAATTAATTTAGTAATTAGTGCAGTTTAACCTACAGGGAGTAAATACAGTTAGGGAAAGCACTTACAATTATAATAAAATTAAGTAAGGAAGTAAGAAAGATCTGGATTAGTAAAATGGCTTTCGGAAAGAAAACTAAAGAAATAGTTCATAGAGTAAAGTTCACTGAAGAACAAGGAAGGCCTTGATACCTGATCTGTACGGCAATGAAGAAGAGGAATGTTTCAAAAATGACTTTTAAGATTTGAATTTGAGTAAATGATGTATATTCCATCTGGAATCAAATGATACACTGACTTTTACTAAGTTATTTAAATTTTTTTATTAGCAACTTCATTGAGGTATATTTTACATATAAAATTTACCTATTTCAAGTGATTTTTGAATCCAGTGATTTTTTAATAAATTCACCAAGTGGTGCAAACATCACAATAAATCAGTTTTAGAACATTTTCATCCCCCTAGTAAGATCCCTCATTCTCATTTATAGTTAATCCTAGCTTGTGCTGCTGCTGCTGCTCCTGCTTAGTCGCTTTAGTGGTGTCCAACTCTTTCCTATCCTATGGACTATAGCCCGCCAGGCTCCTCTGTCCATGGGATTCTGTAGGCAAGAGTACTAGAGTGGGTTGCCATGCCCTCCTCTAGGGGATCTTCCCAACCCAGGGATGGAACCCAGGTCTCCTGCATTGTAGGGAGAGTCTTTACTGCTGAGCCACCAGGGAAGCCCAATCCTAGCTAGTACCTCCAGCCAAATTCTACTTTCTTTCTCTATAAATTTGCCCTTTTTGGGGAAATTTTATAAAAATGGAGTTTCACAATATGTGGTCCCCATCTGGCTTATTTAATTTTGTGTGATGTTTTTGAAGCTCATCAATTACCTGGTTCCTATTTATTGCTGAATGTCATTCCACTGCATGGATAGAGCACTTTTGTGTACCCATTCAGTAGTTGATAGACATTTGGGCTGCTTCCAGTATGTGTTGGTATGAACATTCTGGTGCAGGTCTTTGTGTGGACAGGTGCTCATTTCTCTTGGATAGATACCTAACAGTAGAATTGTTGGGTTGTGTGGGAATTTTATATTTAACTTTTTAAGAAACTGACAAATTGTTTTCCAAAGTGGCTATATCATTTACATTCTTATCTACCCTGGATGAGGGTTCTCATTTCTTCACATCCTGGCCAACATTTGTTATTGTCTGTCTTCTAACCATTCTAGTGGGTATAAAATGGTATCTCACTGTGGTTTTAATTTGCATTTCTCTGAGGAATAATGATGTTGACCATCTCTTCATGTACCTACTATCTATTTATATATCTTCTTTGGTGAACTCTCTGTTCATGTCTTTGCCCATTTGTTGATTGAGTTTTTTTGTCTTATTGAGCTATACGAGCTCTCTATATAGCTCAAGTCCTTAATCTGATATGAAGTTTGCAAATGTTTCTCCTAGTCTGTTGCTTATCTTTTCATTTTTGTAATGATGTGTTTTGAAGTACCACAAGTTTTTGATTTTTATGAGGTCTAGTTTGTTATTTTTTCTTGTATTGTGTACTATGCTTTTGCTGTCATAGCTAAGAAATCTTTGCCTAACCCAAAATCTTAAAGATTTTCTCCTAAATTTTCATCTAGTTACTGTTTTCACTTTTGCATTTAAATCTTTGACACATTTTGAGTTACTTTTTGTATATGATGTGATATGAGGCCCTAAGTTAAATTTTGCATTCAGTTGTCCAAACACCACTTGTTGAACAGAATCTTTTCCCCAGTGAATTGCCTTGGAGCTTTTGTCAAAACTCAGTTGACAGTAAATACAATGATTTATTTCTAGATTATCAGTTCTGTTCCACTGATCTACGTCTGCATTTATGCCAGTACCATACTGTCTTAATAACTAGTTTTATGGTAAGTTTTTAAATTGGGAAGTCAAAGTCCTACAAATTATTCTTTTTCAAAATCATTTTGGTTATTCTAGATGTTTTGTATTTTCATATAAATTTCTGCAACCAAATGTCAATTTCTGCAAAAAAAAAAAAAAAAACTGCTGAAACTTTAAGAATTACAGTGAATCTATGGATCAATTTAGAGAGAAAAATCACTTTAGCAATACTGAACCTTTCTTTCCATGGACCTGGACTATCTCTCCATTTATTTTTATTTTCTTCAGCAAAGTTTAAAAAAATTTCGGTGTACAAGTCTTGTATTTCTCTTGTTAAATTTATTCCTAAGTATTTTTTTCTTGTGATGCTATTTTGAATAGGATTGTATTAATTTTATTACTTAGTTGTTCATTTCCACATGTGGAAATGTATTATCCCACCTACTGCCTAATAAATACTTTTTAAATTAATGGATTGACATGTGAATGAGGAAAATTTTTAGCCTAAGAGAACGATGTAAGCTTAAAGATATATTTATACAACATAAACTTGATATTTCAATTTAACATTTGTGAAGGTCCATAATGTATATGGTTTATGGCAGAGTCTATAATATCTACTTCATGCAGTGGTAGTAAAGGTTGAAATAGGTAAATAGCATATGTAAAGTTCTTGGCATACCTACAGACTTCAAATGCTCAAGGGCTGGTATTCAGAAGGGAAATGTGCTCAGAAGTGAAGTTGGCTTAGTGCTTATGTTTTTTGTCAATCTGGGGGTTCACTGGGGTTGTCAGGGCTGTCCCTTATAAATACTGAGGCTCTCCTAACTGCTTTTTTTTCTCAGTTGGATCTTTCTCCTGCTGCTTCTTTATTCTCAGTCTTCCTTTCCATTCTCTCCACTTGTCAATTTGAATGGTAATTGTTAATATTTGTTAATAATTGGTAATATTTCACACAAAAGCTTTTAGAACTAAGTTGATGATTTCTCTATTATAGAGTTTTTTTATTGCCTTAGCTGGAACAGCATCGATTTTTTTTTTAATCTTGCACTTTTTTTTTTTTAATAAGTGAGGTGTGATTTATTTATTTGGCTGCACTAAATCTTGATTGCAGCACAGGGGATCTTTGATCTTCACTGTGGCATGCAGAATCTTCTAGCATGCAAACTCTTAGTTTTGGCATATGGAATCTAGTTCCCTGACCAAGGTCAAACCCAGTCGCCCTGCATTGGGAACACAGAGTCTTAGCCACTGGACCATCAGGGAATTCCCCATCTTTTACTCTTTTTGGATGAGAGAAACTTTATTCATTTATGTCTTCATACATTCATTCATCATTTTCCATTTATGGAGTCCTTACTATCTGGTATGTTCTGTGCTAGCTGAAAAGTGATTCCACAGAAACAAATGGACAGGATAAGTCTTTCGCAATTTACTGAATAGAAAAGACTGACTCTTTCCAGACTAGAGGAAGAAACACTGCTGGTGGCCTCAAAAAATATTGCTCAGATCAGGACAAACCAAAGCCATGCGATAGTCTGCTGCTTCATTAAGTTCCCTCTCTGGGTTAGGAATTTTAAAAAATATTATAGCATCTGGCTGATGTTTCTGCTCAAAGGGACCTTTGAGTGATGCACAAAATTGTGGAATCAAGTAACTGTTTTTTTTTGTTTTTAAGATTTCTTCTTCAAATTTAAGATACTAGCTTGAGATCTTCCACTAAGGAGCTGTGTGACATTGGGAAAGTCACTTCACTTCCCTGTACTGACAGGTCAGGCTATGTGATCTCAGAGGACTTTTCCAACTCTAGATTCTGTTTTCCAATTTTTCTTAAGTTCTTGAACTATGAGTTTGTGAGTGGTGGAGAAGCAAGGGAGGGAACAAGAAAGTCTTTTTCAGATGCCTTCGTGTTTTCAGGATATGGGTCATCCAAATAAATAAGTGACTAAAGAATAAATGACTTGACTTGTTGGTGATATGGGATAAGGAACTGGGCATGCTTGGCTCTATCCCTTTTCTCCTCTTTTACTTTTGATGCTGGAAGCATCATTTCCGGTTGGCTTTTCAATGTCTGAAATTTGTTTTACAAGGTAGTTTCCCACATAGGGAGGCCTGTAGTTCTCCACTTTTGCATTTGACTTGATGGATAAATCTGTCTATTTCAGGGGTTCAGCATTAGGATGTCCATTGTTCCTCACCTAGTCTTTACCAGGTATGACGATTGTGGTGGTAATGATGATGATTGTAATAATAATACAGGTGATATGTTGTTCTTCATTGACCTGAAATCTTTTGATTCAAAACTCAAAGGAGGGGACTTCTCTGGTGGTCCAGTGGTTGAGACATTGTCTTCCAGTGCTGGGGATGCAGGTTTGATCTCTGGTCAGGGAGGCGAGATCCCACATGCCTCGGGGCCAAAAAACTAGATATGAGACAGAAGCACTGTTGTGACAAATTCAATAAATACTTTAAAATGGCCCACCTTTAAAAAAAAACCCTCAAACTAGAAAAACAGTGCTATTTATCAGACCTTTACAAGTTTCAACCCATGTCCTTATCACTAATTATCTGATGAGATTTAGTAAAGAAAACAGCAGACAGATGGCCTGAAGTTGCTCAAGAAATATTTTGCAAAGCCTTTGGAGGTGAAGATTACCAGGTACACAGACTTTGGAAAAGGAACTCAAGTGGCCAGTTTAGAATATTAGAGGAGCTTAGCAAATGTGAATTGAGTGACTGCTCTCTTTTATACTTTAACATTGGTGGCTCCTCTCCCAGAACAGAATGGAAGTATTTCTGGAGTCAGTCAATCACTATTGTCAGGATACAAGTGGTTCAGGTACTTTTAGCCATTACCCAAAGATATGAACAATGCATTTGTAGTTTATCCTCAATTTACACTTTTAATTCCTATATTCTGTTTCATAGAAATAAATTATATTCGGTAAGAGAAGGAAGGACTTCCCTTGTGGCTCAGACAGTAAAGAATCTGCCTGCAATGCAGGAGACCTGGATTCGACCCCTGGGTTGGGAAGATCCCCTGGAGGAGGGCGTGGCAACCCACTCCAGTATTCTTGCCTGGAGAATCCCCATGAACAGAGGAGCCTGGTGGGCTACAGTCCATGGGGTTGCAAAGAGTTGGACACAACTAAGCAACTAAGCACAAGAGAAGAAATTGTTTTATATTTTATAGCTCATAAGCATTTTACTCTCATATTTAAAAGACAAACTGGAAAGGGAAATTCTGTATCCTAATTAGTGAGTATCCTGAAATGATTGTTCCAAATTATATATATGGGAAAATATCACTAATCCTGAGTATTTGGAGGGAGATCTACTTGGAATTGTCTCACTTTATTTTTGGGGGGCTCCAAAATCACTGCAGATAGTGACTGTAGACATGAAATTAAAAGACACTTACTCCTTGGAAGGACAGTTATGACCAACCTAGACAGCATATTCAAAAGCAGAGATATACTTTGCCAACAAAGGTCCATCTACTCAAGGCTATGGTTTTTCCAGTGGTCATGTATGGATTTGAGAGTTGGACTGTGAAGAAAGCTGAGCACCAAAGAATTGATGCTTTTGAACTGTGGTGTTGGAGAAGACTCTTGAGAATCTCTTGGACTGCAAGGAGATCCAACCAGTCCATTCTGAAGGAGATCAGCCCTGGGATTTCTTTGGAAGGAATGATGCTGAGGCTGAAACTCCAGTACTTTGGCCACTTCATGTGAAGAGTTGACTCATTGGCAAAGACTCTGATGCTGGGAGGGATTGGGGGCAGGAGGAGAAGGGGACGACAGAGGATGAGATGGCTGGATGACATCACTGACTCAATGGACGTGAGTCTGAGTGAACTCTGGGAGTTGGTGATGGACAGGGAGGCCTGGCCTGCTGCGATTCATGGGGTTGCAAAGAGTCCGATGCAACTGAGTGACTGAACTGAACTGAACTGATTGTCTTCCTTGGTTAAATTCTTTTGGATTAATCTTAAATGTATACCTCTGGCTCCAGCTCTCTCCTGAGGCTCTCTGGACATGTATCTTTCTAACTGCCTGCTGCACCTCTCCAGATTAACAGCCTATCTTGAATTCAGCGGATTCAACTTCCAACCACATAAACTTTTCTTCCTACTATGGATTGTTACCACAGTTAAAGATAACATTGATCCCATGAGTTACTAGGCTTTGTCTGTGGGATGCTCATCTGCTCCTCCATCTTCCTCTCTGGGACCCAGTCCTGGGAGCTTTTCTCAGAGTGCCTTCTGCCTATATTCCTTCTCTGTTCTTACTGTCAATCCCTGGTACCACCACTGCTTATGCCTCACCCTGGCTATACCAATGGCCTCCTATCCACCATTCCCACTCCATTCCGAACATTATGACAAAGTTTTCAGAGTAGTCTTGCTAAAATAAAAATTTAATAATGTCACTCCAGTAATCAAACATATTCAGTGTCGTCAAGACCTACAGAAGCGAGTTTAAAGTTGGTGGATGGTATATTTAGAGATGTTCTCAGGAATTCCTGGTGGTCCAGTGGTTAGGACTTGGTGCTTTCATTGCTGAGACCTGAAGTTCGATTTCTGGTTGGGGAAATAGATCCTGCAAGTCATGTGGCATGGCCAAAAAAAGGGTAAAGAAGCCCTCCTCATTCTGATTACTGTCTGTCTTTTAGCTGTATTTCGCTCCATCCCTTCTTCTTCATGAAGCCTAAGCTTTGTTTTTACCCAGGTTTGCTTCTCTCCAGTGACTACTACATGGCTCTCTCTATCTCTGCGTGGACAGTTACTACTGCTGGTGTGGCTTTTCCTCCATCACTACCTTTTGTGTGACCTTACTGAAATACCACTACCTGCGACAGTCTTCTTCCATCACCATATCTGGAATTGCATTTTCCCCTATGTGGAACTTCTGAGTACCCTGCCCTTTCACACCAGGAACTTCATTCCCATAAACTCCAAGCAAATGGGCTTCCAGCTGGGAGCAGCTGCCTGAGGACCTTCTACTTGCACCTGAAACCTGGGTAGACTTTGAGAGCCAGAACTTTTTATTTCCCAGTAGTAGGTCTCAATGAATGAATTGGATCAAGCTAAAGGATGCTGCCATCTATGGGGTCGCACAGAGTCGGACATGACTGAAGCGACTTAGCAGTAGCAGTAGCAAAGGATAAAAACCTAGGTATCTTCGCCCCTCATTTAGGATAACTGAGGCATCTTCTATACTGTGTCCCAGAGTTCCCCAAAAGGATTGAGTCCCAGCTGCTCACAGCAGGAATGTGCTCAATGATGCACCTTTTATTGCTGGCTGCCTTGCTTCCTTGCCTAACTTCCCTCCTGCCCTGCTGGTGCTTTCTGTGACCTCCCAGATAAACCATTTTCATGCACATTCTAGTCTCAGGCTTGGCCTTTGGTGGAACCCAACATAATACTCTGTCTGTGCTCTCTTAGCAGGCTGCTTAGGCTGTTCCTGTTATAAGTTCCCTTACTTTGGGAAATATTCATTCAGGAATCTCTCTTGATCCTTGAGGTCAGGAACAGCATTTCCTTCCCATGTTCGTTTTAGCAACTATCATCATCTCTTACTTGAAGTAGGCACTCAACAACTAAAAGTTGACTGAAAGCATTAAATTTGCATTACAGAATGTAAAAGAAAGAAAAAGTTAACATTTCAATTACTTATCAGTAACTTTATAGCAGACCAATGACCATTTCCTACTTTAGGAGCTTTGTCCTAACAAATGAAACAAATTATTTGTGGCCTTCATTTCACACTATTCAAGATACCTGGTATTGAGAATCATATTTCCTCCATTTATCTGTCCTGTTTCACCCCCTGGCATCTAAGGTCAGTGAAGACAGGCCTTTGATTAATGCTTCTTTACAGTACCAGCCATACCTAGCTTGACATCCTTCACATGGTATATACTCAACTCCAAAAATATTTTAAAACAAAATTATGAGTTATAAAGCACCTAAGTGTGCTTTAAAATGGTTTATTGTTTAACACAGTTTACATTTTAATAATCATCTTTATGAAACAGGAGGGAAACGGGCAGAACACAACCTCTAAAAAATGACATTAGCTCTTGAGGCTATGACATATACTGTTTAGAACCAACTAGGTCCAAGAGGCTATGACATAAACCAGTTAGAACCAACTAGGTCCAAGATGGCAGAAGATTAAACTTCCAGTAAACTTGAATCTCATTGTGTATTGTTGCTGTCATGTCCGACTCTTGCAACCCCATGGACTGTAGCCTGTCAGGCTCCTCTGTCCATAGGATTTTGCAGGCAAGAATACTGAAGTTGCCATTTCCTTCTTTAGGGGATCTTACTGACCCAGGGATCAAACCTGAGTCTCTTTGAGTCACCTGCATTGGCCAGTGGGTTCTTTACCACTAGCACCACCTGAACTCATTAGTCTATGAAATTACTCAGCTCATAAAAACTAATTGGCCACCTGATGCATAGAGCCTACTTATTGGAAAAGAGCTTGATGCTGGGAAAGATTAAGGACAAAAGGAGAAGGAAGGGGACAGAGAATGAAATGGTTGGATGGCATCACCAACTCAATGGACATGAATTTGAGCCAACTCTGGGAAACAGTGAAGGACAGTGAAGCCTGGCCTGCTGCAGTCCATGGCGTTGAAAAGGGTCAGACAAGACTGAGCAACTGAACACCACCACCATGTTTCAGGGCTTCTTGCCTTCTGAGGGGGCCCACACTCTTCCTATGAAGTGTGTTTCTCCTTTGCCTGTTTTTGCTTTCCCAGGCGACCCCATGCCCTGGGGCTGCTCTTGCCTTCTGAGACATTCTTTCTATGGAATGTGTATCTCTCTAAATACCTATCACTTTGTCTCTCACTGAATTCTTTCTGCAATGAGACATCAAGTACCTGAAGTTCACTGAGTGTGTCATCTCAAAAACAGTGGGTTCAAGTCCCAACTTGGGTTCTGGCTGAGTTCAAGTCCCAATTTGGGTTTTGGCTGGGTTCAAGTCCTGACCTGTGGGTTCAAGTCTCATCTGAGTTGTGCAGTTGCATGTATATTAGTTATTTTTATGCCTATTATGTAAAAGTGGTAACCTGGCAGAGTTCTATCATATTACTTATACAAGTTTTAAGTTGAAAGCGTCCAAATGAATGGGATTTATTGTATATAAAATTACTTAATTTTGAAATCAAAATTAGTCTGAATATCCTAATTTTGTGGGTTTTACCCATCAGTTTCTCTTTTTACCATCAGTCTAATGCAGCATTTATTCATATTAGCTCTCTCTGTTCACTCCAAAGAGGCAGTATAAAGATCTTGTAACTTTTCCTGCAGCCAGAAAATCTAATTCACCATAACAGTCACAGCTGTGTGTGTTCCCTAGGCTGCTGTAGACATAACCCTTTAAAACTTAGTTTAGTTAAAGAAAATAGCACAAAACAATAGGGAGAAATTCAGTGTTGTAGGGCCTGGACCCAGTCATTTCTTTCTTATAAAGTGACTTTGTTTTGGGTATTTTAGCTTTATTTGAATCATAAGCATGTCTTACTGCTGCTGCTGCTGCTGAGTCTCTTCAGTCGTGTCTGACTCTGTACGACCCCATAGATGGCAGCCCACCAGGCTCCCCCGTCCCTGGGAGTCTCCAGGCAAGAACACTGGAGTGGGTTGCCATTTCCTTCTCCAATGCATGAAAGTGAAAAGTGAAAGTGAAGTCGCTCAGTTGTGTCCGACTCTTCGCAACCCCATGGACTGCAGTCTACCAGGCTCCTCCATCCATGGGATTTTCCAGGCAAGAGTACTGGAGTGGGGTGCCATCGCCTTCTCCGGAAGCATGTCTTAGGAAGTCTTAATTTTACTAGGCGCTGTCTCTTAGGAAATAGTGTTAGGCATTTTTCTGCCAGTGGCATTTGCAGCCAAGAAGGGACAAATTAAAGATCAGTCAGTACTCACTTCACTTCCTTGGACTATCCACAAATCTGCATGATTTTACATGTGGAGATAAAAGTCAAACACTTTTGAATAGATCATTCTGGTGGATGTGGGCTGAAGACTTGTGGATGTAGCTGTGGTTCAGAAGCAATTACTCTGTGAAAATGAATGCAGATACAATGCAGATGTATATAAGGGAAAAACATTCTGCATGAAACTGCAATCATAAGTTCTGGCATTCTTTTTTAATGTAAAATAAATTTTAGATTAAATAAATTCGCACTCTGTAAGATTTCAAAATTCTTGTTAAGAAACGATGGAACACATAGTTTGTCAGGGTGTATTTAGCAGTTGCTTTGAATGACTGTCTCTTTTGAAAAATATTGCAAGTAGGAGTAGGGTACACAGGCAGAAGAGATATGCCAACAGGGAGGGAACTGCAATCCACATATTACATTGTTACATTCAAGACTGCCTACAAAATCTGAAGCTTGATGCAAACAGAAAATGAAGAACCCTTTGTTCAAAATTTATTCAAAATTTCAAGAGAGCGACTGCAGAGCTTTGAAACAAGTGGAGGGAGGAGGGCCTGTGTGACTGCACTGGTATCATGTCCATGAGCCTGGTCCTGGGTGTCCTCCTTTCCCTGAGATTCTACAGAGCCTCGTTTTTATTGGGTTTTGACCAAATGAAGTGTCCCTGGGCACACTTAGAAATCTAAAGCACCACCTAGCCTAGAGAAGGGCTATGTTAAATATGGTTCTCTAATTTCTTAATACTGTATATTAGAATACCTATACACGCCGCAGTGGGAAACATCAGAGATTTGTTGGCTGGGGCTGGCTCTTAATAGAACTATAATAACTAATCCTAGACGGATATTCTCTCATTCCTTCTTATTTGATTGTCAATTGTTAAAAGCCAAGATCTCAATCTTGGAATCCTGAGATTTTATGCAATTATCCACCTCCACTGTGCTAGGGAATAAGGGAGAAATGGCAAGTACACCCCTGTTATTATCTCGCTAAGGCCTTTCCAAAAATCCCTCCCAGATCTTCCTTGCTGGAACTGAGTCTTTGCACCTCTAGGCAGTGAGTTGGGAAACTTGGTATTCTTTACTCCTGCCCGAAACTCCACTCCTCTCCTTATCTTGGAGGCCACTTTTATCTTGATTTGATCCTTGACTTGTATTACTTTGTTCTTCCTTGGAATAGAGTGATGGAATAGGAAAACTTACATTTTCTCTTGGAATTAGAATAAAGATATAGTGAGTATATGACCCACTTCTACTGTTTATTTGTTTTTGCATTCCTAAACCAGTGAATTCCCTGTCTCTGCTGCTGCTGCTGCTAAGTCACTTCAGTCGTGTCCGACTCTGTGCGACCCCATAGACGGCAGCCCACCAGGCTCCCCCGTCCCTGGGATTCTCCAGGCAAGAACACTAGAGTGGGTTGCCATTTCCTTCTCCAACGCGTGAAAGTGAAAAGTGAAAGGGAAGTCGCTCAGTTGTGTCCGACTCCTAGCGATCCCATGGACTGCAGCCTACCAGGCTCCTCCGTCCATGGGATTTTCCAGGCAAGAGTACTGGAGTGGGGTGCCATTGCCTTCTCCATCCATGTCTCTACTAAGCCACAAATAATTTGAGAACAATATGTATGAGTAAGCCTGAAAAATTCAAAGAATAGTTCTACAGGAGTATCTCCAAATTTGATTAGAATTCTTTCTCACTGACATTATATTTCTTCCAAGTCCTAAAAACATATATGCTATATGAATTAACATTATTGTAAATGTTCTACTTAATGCCTTTAAGAAGCATTGGTTGTTATGCTTGTTGGTGAACTCCTATGACAAACCAGGACATTCAACTGAATTTTTAACCAAGTTTTTAAACTGAGCAAAGCAAACTTCCAAACACATTGTGATCCTTGTTATCAAGAACAGTTAGGAAAAAGCTATGAAAATGGCATATTGGAGTTAAGTTAGATTTTAACATCTGTTAAATGGAAACAGTCCTATCCTCTTATTTATTTTAAAAGGGAAATGATAATTTTTAATTTTTTAAATGGGAAATTTAATAAGAACATGGTATGACTTCAATTAATACTGTATATTTTAGTTTTTAGAATTCATGACCTCTTAAAACCCCATTATTTTTGTTTATTTTTAAGTTTTTATTGAAATATACATTCTCTGGTAACCCTAATTTTTTTTTTTAACCATATCTGTGGACTTATTTCTGTTTTGTAAATAAGTTCATTTGTATCATTTTTTTTAGATTCTACATAAACCCCACTTTTTTAATGAACTAGAATTTTCTATTGTTAGATTTCCATGGAATCTCTTTTTTTTTCTAAGTTATTTAATTGATATTTCTATTCAAAAATTGGTAAGACATATTGAATATAGATGAGACATGCCAAAAGGGTTGGTTTATCAAAATTACCGGTTCTATATATACAGGTTTGATGTACTCCTTTGCCAATTTAGAACCAGTCCATTTTTTCATGTCCGGTTCTAACTGTTGCTTCTTGACCTGCATATAGGTTTCTCAGGAGGCAGGTAAGGTAGTCTGGTATTCCCATCTCTTTAAGAGTTTCCCATAGTTTGTTATGATCCACACAGTCAAAAGCTTTAGCGTAGTCAGTGAAGCAGAGTAGATGTTTTTTTGGAATTCCCTTGCTTTTTCAATAATCCAACTGATGTTGGCAATTTGATCTCTGGTTCCTCTGCCTTTTCTAAATCCAGCTTGTACATTTAGAAGTTCTTGGTTCATGTATATTTGAGGCCTAGCTTAAAGGATTTTGAACATTACCTTGCTAGCATGTAAAATGAGTATAATTGTACCGTAGTTTGAACTTTCTTTGACATTGCCCTTCTTTGGAATTGGAATGAAAACTTATCTGTGGCCACTGCTGTTTTCCAAATTTGCTAGCATATTGACTGTAGCACTTTAACAGCATCATCTTTTAGGATTTGAAATAGGTCAGCTGGAATTCCATCACCTCCACTAGCTTTGTAGTAATGCTTGCTAAGGCCCACTTGACTTCACACTCTAGGATATCTGGCTTTAGGTGAATGATCACACCATCATGGTTATTTGGATCATTAAGAACTTTTGTGTGCAGTTCTGTGTATTCTTGCCACCTCTTGTTAATAGCGTCTGCTTCTGTTAGGTCCATACCATTTCTACCCTTTACTGTGACCATCTTTGCATGAAATGTTCCCTTGGTATGTCTAATTTTCTTGAAGAGATCTCTAGTCTTTTCCATTCTACTGTTTTCCTCTATTTCTTTGCATTGTTCAAGTTGGACTCAAGATTGCCAGAGAGAAATATCAATAACTTCAGATATGCCGATGACACCACCCTAATGGCAGAAAGCAAAGAGAAACTAAACAGCCTCTTGATGAAGGTGAAAGAGGAGAGTGAAAAAGCTGGCTTGAAACTCAACATTCAAAAAACGAAGATCATGACATCTGTTCCCATAACTTCATGGCAAATAGATAGGAAACAGTGACAGAATTTATCTTCTTGGTCTCCAAAATCACTGAGGATGGTGACTGCAGACCTGAAATTAAAAGACAGTTCCTCCTTGAAAGAAAAGCTGTGACAAACCTAGATAGCATATTAAAAAGCAGAGACATCACTTTAGTGACAAAGGTCCAACTAGTCAAAGCTGTGATTTTTCCAGTAGTCATGTATGAATGTAAGTGTTGGACCATTAAGAAGGCTGAGTACCGAAGAATTGATGCTTTTGAAGTGTGTTGTTGGAGAAGACTCTTGACAGTCCCTTGGACTGCAAGGAGATCAAACCAGTCAATCTTAAAGGAAATGAACTCTGAATATTCACTGGAAGGACTGATGTTGAAGCTTCAATACATTGGCCATCTGATGTGAGGAGCTAGCTCATTGGAAAAGACCCTGATGCTGGGAAAGATTGAAGGCAGAAGGAGGAGGAGACAAGAAAGGATGAGATGGTTGGATGGCATCACCAAGTCAGTGGACATGAGTTGAGGAAACTCTGGGAGATAATGAAGGACAGGGAAGCCTGGCATGCTGCAGTCCATGGGGTTGCAAAGAGTTCGACACGACAGAGCAACTGAAAAACAACAACTTGTTCTGTAGGTGTGAATCTATACTGAACACAATTTTCAATCAGTTACTAGTAGGCTAATGAAACTGGCTACTCCATAGGATTTGTGAATTTTACTTAATATATTTAAACACAATGTATCGTGGGGCTTTTCTGTTTGTTTTTTGGCCTTGCTGAGCATTGTTATGTGGAATCTTGGTTCGCTGACCAGGGACTGAACCTCTGCTCCCTGCAGTGGAAGTACTGGACTGCCAGGAAATTCCCACAAATGTGTTTTTAGAACTTCATTGCATTATAATCAATATACAAGAAAATGAGCATATTTGAATTTTACAGATCTGTAAGTTAACATATTTAGATACCTTTGAAAGCATCACCACTATCAAGATAGCGAATATATCAGCCTCTTCCAAAAGTTTCCTTGTGCCCATTTGAAATCCTTCCCTCCCAAATCTTCTCAGGATCCCTTTTCCAGAATCTGTAGGCAACCACTGATCTGCTGTTACTGTAGATTAGTTCAGTTCAGTTGCTCAGTCGTGTCCAACTCATTGCGACCCCATGGACTGCAGCATGCCAGGCCTCCCTCTCCATCACCAACTCATGTCCCTTGAGTCAACTCAAACTCATGTCCCTTGAGTCAGTGATGCCATCCAACCATCTCATCTTCCGTCGTCCCCTTCTCCTCCTGCCCTCAATCTTTCCCAGCATCAGAGTCTTTCCCAATGAGTCAGCTCTTTGCATCAGGTGGCCGAAGTATTGGAGTTTCAGCTTCAACATCAGTCCTTCCAATGAATATTCAGGACTGATTTCCTTTAGGATGGACTGGCTGGTTCTCCTTGCTGTCCAAGGGACTCTCAAGTGTCTTCTCCAACACCAAAGTCCAAAAGCATCAATTCTTCAGTGCTCAGCTTTCTTTATAGTCCAACTCTCACATCCGTACATGACCACTGGAAAAACCACAGCTTTGGCTAGACAGACCTTTGTTGGCAAAGTAATGTCTCTGCTTTTTAATATGCTAAGTTGGTCATAATTTTCCTTCCAAGTAGTAAGTGTCTTTTAATTTCATGGCTGCAGTCACCATCTGCAGGGATTTTGGAGCCCCCAAAAATAAAGTCTGTCACTGTTTCCACTGTTTCCTCATCTATTTCCCATGAAGTGATGGGACCAGATGCCGTGATCTTAGTTTTCTGAATGTTGAGATTTAAGCCAACTTTTTCACTCTCTTCTTTCACTCTCATCAAGAGGCTCTTTAGTTCTTCTTTGCTTTCTGCCACAAGGGTGGTGGTATCTGCATATCTGAGGTTATCAATATTTCTACCAGAAATCTTGATTCCAGTTTGTGCTTCATCCAGCCCAGCATTTCTCATGATGTACTCTGCATGTAAGCTAAATAAGCAAGGTGACAATATACAGCCTTGATGTACTCCTTTCCCAATTTGGAACCAGTCTATTGTTCCATGTCCAGTTCTAACTGTTGCTTCCTGACCTGCATACAGGTCAGGTGGATTAGTTAACATTTTATAATCTTTTTTTTTTTTAATTGTTTCTTCAAGTTCTTTTACTCATCATGATTATCTTGAGGTTATTCATGTTGTTGCCTGTTGTTTTCAATAGTTCAGTTCATCTTTATTGCTGAAAAGTATTCTATTGTATGAGAATACCATATTCTATTCATTCATTCACCTTTAAATGATTTATCTTTCTGTCTTTATTCTCTTCTTTAGGTAAATTTTGCTTCGGTCTTGCCTCTGGGGAGATCTCACAGGATCACAGGAGTTTTGTTGTCAGCACATCTAGATCCAAATACCAGCTGTGTCTCTTGTTAGCTGGGTGAATGGGACCTGCATGTGTTTCCTTCCAGGGTTGAAGTTTCCTTGTCTGAAAAATAAGCATAGTAATATGTAGGATTATTGTAAGGCTTATACATGTAAAGCACACAGAACGAAACCTGACACAAGTGCCATTTGGGTGGCGGTTATGGGCTTCCCTGGCGTCTCAGATGGGAAGAAATCCACATGCAATTACAGGAGATACAGGTTCGATCTCTGGGTCGGATAGATCCCCTGGCGAAGGTAATGGCTTCCCCAGTATTCTTTCCTGGAGAATGCCATGGACAGAGGAGCCTGGTGGAATACAGTCCATGGGGTCACAAAAAGTCAGACATGACTAAGCAAGTAACACTATTATTATTACTATTGCTATTATTAGTATGATTAATTATATATGACATGAATGATGGATTTTTTCAGTTAAGTTCAGTTCAGTCGCTCAGTTGTGTCCGACTCTTTGCGACCCCATGAATCGCAGCACGCCAGGCCTCCCTGTCCATCACCAACTCCCAGAGTTCACTCGAACTCACGTCCATGGAGTCGGTGATGCCATCCAGCCATCTCATCCTTTGTCGTCCCCTTCTCCTCCTGTCCCCAATCCCTCCCAGCATCAGAGTCTTTTCCAGTGAGTCAACTCTTCACATGAGGTGGCCAAAGTACTGGAGTTTCAGCTTTAGCATCATTCCTTCCAAAGAAATCCCAGGGCTGACCTCCTTCAGAATGGACTGATTGGATCTCCTTGCAGTCCAAGGGACTCTCAAGAGTCTTCTCCAACACCACAGTTCAAAAGCATCAATTCTTTGGTGCTCAGCTTTCTTCACAGTCCAACTCTCACATCCATACATGACCACGGGAAAAACCATAGCCTTGACTAGACGGACCTTTGTTGGCAAAGTAATGTCTCTGTTTTTGAATATACTGTCTAGGTTGGTCATAACTTTCCTTCCAAGGAGTAAGCGTCTTTTAATTTCATGGCTGCAATCACCATCTAAAGTGATTTTGGAGCCCAGAAAAATAAAGTCTGACACTGTTTCCACTGTTTCCTCATCTATTTCCCATGAAGTGATGGGACCAGATGCCATGATCTTCGTTTTCTGAATGTTGAGCTTTAAGCCAACTTTTTCACTCTCCTCTTTCACTTTTATCAAGAGGCTTAATAAGCCCTCAACAGATGTTAACTATTATTAGTAATTTTGTAAAAGTTACATTACCAAATGACTATTCATTCCCTTTCTTTCCTTGTCCCTCTTATGTTTTCAGTTTCTTCACTATCCTAGTTACTACTAATCTCAGTGTTACCTGACCAGGTATAATAGAGGAAGGCAGTGGTTCCCAAAGTATATGATGTAGGGAGAGCAACTTTAGTACCAACCTTCGAACTTGTTAGAAGTACAAATTCTCAAGCCCCATCCTGAACCAACTGAATGAGAAACTATGGGAGTATATGCTTTACCAAGACTTCCCAGTGATTGTGCTGAAATTAAAGAACTAGAGCAGCAGGGTAATCACCAGGCTTGGGCAGGAGTTAATGCAGGCTCAGTTCACATCAACTTTTTGTTATCAAAAGCATACTGTTGACTAATTGAGCTTAATATCAAGTAAAACCCCTAAGTCTTTTTCACACATGTTGCTGCTAATCCCCATATTCCCCATCTAGTACTTGTACAGGATTCTTTTTGGACTGAAGTATAAGTCTTTACATTTATCCCTATTAAACTTAATCTCGTTAGATTCGGCCCATCGCTCCAGTCATGTTTGGGGAAATTTTAGTTCAGCTGGAATGAACCATGACAAAAAGCAGGGCCTGGAGCTGGGGGAGGGGTGCTGTAAGCACAGGGTCCTTTATGTATCAGCCGAGTACTGGCCCTTGAGATTCGGGCTATGGTGGGCTTCTAATTAAACTCTTGAGACCCAGGAAGAGTAGTAATTTGATTTCTGTATAACTCTCCTAACATTTATTGGGAACCTGGTTGTGAACAAGGTACAAGAGAAATTACTAAATAGTGCTCCCTTTAAAGTCAGATGTAAGTATAGAGATAAAGAGGTTTTAGTTTATTTGTTTTTGACACATGAAGCCTAATACATTAATGTTTGCAAGTCTCTCAAGGAATAAAACTAATATTTTTTGAGTACCAGATCCTTTGCTATATGCTTTGTTTACATTTTCATACTTAATTTTCAAGCCAGTTCAATGATATAGGGAAGATTACCTCATTTACAAATGAAGAAACTTAGAATCAAAGGTTAATGCATTTCCTCAAGGTCACACAGGTAGTTAGCAGTAGAACAGAAGGAAATCCCAGATTTGCATGGGCTTAAAGGATATGCTAGATGTAGATTTTCCCCCGAGATCAAAAAGTTAAGCTCTTTATTTATTTATTTTTTTGTTGTAGTTGATTTACAATGTTGTGTTAGTTTCTGTTGTACAGCCAAGTGATTCAGTTATATATATATATATATATATACACACACACACATATTCTTTTTCATATTATTTTCCATTATGTTTTATTACAAGGTATTAAATATAGTTCAATTCCCCAGGTCAAGAAGATCCCCTGGAGGAGGAAATGGCAACCCCCCCAGTATCCTTGACTGGAGAATCCCTTGGACAGAGGAAGCCGGTGGGGTACAGTCCATGGGGTCCCAAAGAGTCGGACACTACTGAAGTGACTTAGCATGCACACATGTGCTACACAGAAGGACCTTGTTCTTCATCTGTTTTGTATATACTAGCTTGTATCTGCTAATCCCAAACTCTGAGAAAATTAAGCTCTTTAAGTGTGATAACTACCAGCAGCTTAAACATAACTATTAATGCTCTTGGGCTGATTTATAATGAATAATTTTACCATTCCCAAAACATTATAAATAGATGACGCAATGCACCTAACTGTACTAGCAGTCCTAAGTTTAAAAAACAGTCTTATTTTTGGGTTCATTTTTATTTGCCTCTTTTAAAGTGTTAGCTACATACTTAATCAATATCTATTACAATATTAATATTGTAATTGCAAGTTGCCTCTAGCAGACAGATCTTTGGAAAGGATATAATTTCTTCCTCTAGGGGGCGGAACTAGGCAATTCTACTCTATTTAACAAGTAATACCTACTATATTTTATATGCCATAAAATGTGTATTGTAATAAAGTAGATTGTAGTATAATGGAAAGTGCACTGAACTTGGAGTCTTAAGATTAAAATTTAGTTCTACTTGTTAGTTATATCACCCTGGGCAAAAAGTTTGACTTTTATAAACCTCAGTATTGAGATCTCTAAAATTGGATGATGAGAATTAACTGATGTAATATCTCTAAAGGAAGGCACTCTATAGTTTGTTAAATGTTTTATAAAGATATTATTATACTTTTGATACTTACCTATTTTACAAGTTGCTCTCAGGAAGAAAAAATGTGAAATATTTTGTACATTTCTGCCACTTACATGTCCTCAATTGATAGAGTAGAATTCGAAATTTTTGAGCTTCTCTGAAAATGCTACCATTCTTTCATCGTTTAACTGTAGAGCTTCCAGTAGCGTTATATAAAAACAGTGTGGTAGAACTGATTACTGAAATACTAGGTTTGGTTTGTTAACTTGCATTTTAAAGGTACAAGCTCTTTAAACAGCACTAACATTGTCAGTACCACTAGTATCATCATTATAAAAGGACACTCACTAGGAGCCCGTCTGCCTGAAGGCACTTGCTGTGGTTATACAAAGTGAGTTAAGGTGATACAAATTCCATTTCTTTAGGGCTTTATAATGTAATACAAGCAGACTTTATATGAATAGGAAAAATAAAGATATGCACTTAAATGCCTTCATTTGAATCCCTGCTATATCCCTTATTAGGTGTGACTTTAAGTAAAGGACAGTCTTAAATTTCAATTTCCTCATTTTAAGATGGGGGTAACAATTGTGCCTACCTGGTAGAAATGTGAGCATGAAATGCTGTATTGTGGGTAAAGTCCTTAGTATTGTGTCAGTACTTAATGCACGGACAATATTAGCTTTTGTTATAAGAGAAACTGAGGCACATTAAACATTTTAGGAATTTGAGCAATAACTGATTCCCGTCAGCAGCACCAAACCAGTAGGGTTTAGGAGCACTCCTCCAACAAGAGCTCAGGGAGAGACTTTTATAAAGAAAAGTGAAAAAGTCTAAGTGTTAGTCCCTCAGTCATGTCCAACTCCGTGCTTTCCCTTCAGTCATGTACAACTCTGTGCAATCCCATGGATGGTAACCCACCAGGCTTCTCTGTCCGTGGGATTCTCCAGGCAAGAATAGTGGAGTGGGTTGCCATTCCCTCCTCCAGGGGATTTATCTGACCCAGGGATCAATCCTGGGTCTCCTGCATTGCAGGCAGATTCTTTACTGTCTGAGTCACCAGGGAAGCCCTTTATAGAGAAAGGGCACAAGCAAAGTAAGGAAATTATTGATTGGCTACAGTTTAAAGCCTAGTCAGATATGCGGATGACACCACCCTTATGGCAGAAAGTGAAGAAGAACTAAAGAGCCTCTTGATGAAAGTGGAAGAGGAGAGTGAAAAAGTTGGCTCAAAGCTCAACATTCAGAAAACTAAGGTCATGGCATCTGGTCCTATCACTTCATGGCAAATAGATGGGGAAACAGTGGCTGACTTTATTTTTCTGGGCTCCAAAATCACTGCAGATGGTGATTGCAGCCATGAAATTAAAAGACGCTTACTCCTTGGAAGGAAAGTTATGACCAACCTAGACAGCATATTAAAAAGCAGAGACACTACTTTGTCAACAAAGGTCCATCTAGTCAAGGCTATGGTTTTGCCAGTGGTCATATATGGATGTGAGAGTTGGACTGTGAAGAAAGCTGAGCACCAATGAATTGATGCTTTTGAACTGTGGTGTTGGAGAAGACTCTTGAGAGTCCCTTGGACTACAAGGAGATCCAACCAGTTCATCCTAAAGGAGATCAGTCCTGGGTGTTCACTGGAAGGACTGATGTTGAAGCTGAAACTCCAGTACTTTGGTCCCCTGATGCGAAGAGCTGACTCATTGGAAAAGACCCTGATGCTCGGAAAGATTGAAGGCAGGAGGAGAAGGGGATGACAGAGGATGAGATGGCTGGATGGCATCACCGACTCAATGGACATGGGTTTGGGTAGACTCCGGGAGTTGGTGATGGACAGGGAGACCTGGTGTGTTGTGGTTCATGGGGTCGCAAAGAGTCGGACACGACTGAGCGACTGAACTGAGCTGGCTGTGATTGTTTGTCCTTTGGTTTTAATTTTGTGACCCTGAGGCATTTTCAGTCCTAGAGTTTGGTTTGCTTATGTGGACACACTGTGTTAGAGCCACCTCAGTCTAATAGCCTCTTTATTTAATTTAACAGGTATTATTTGAGCTAAGTACTCTGTGCTCCAATATCAACTCCTAAACCTTTCACCTCCTCTTTTGGTTTTCATACCCTGCAAATGAGCTTTCTGTGGTCATAATGAATAGTATGTGTAGTCTGAAAATCATTGTCAGTCACTCACAGTGCTTCATTAACTCCCTGGAATCACATAGTCTTAGAGCAGGAACTCCAGCCTTCCCAAGTCATTTAGGCCAGTGACCTTATTTTGCAAATAAGAGAACTGAGCCCTAAGAGTTTAAGTGTCCCACCCAAGCTATCGGGCCAGTTAGTGACAAAGAGAAAAATTTGGACTCCACACTCAAAGTATATTACCCTCCTCCTCCTCACAATCTCTCTCCAGACTCCCTGGACACCTTAATCGCCTCATGTTACTTGCTCTGCCAATAGGACCATACTTACCTGGCTTGCTGCCAATTCAGGTTGTCTGGCTCCAGCTAAGTCTTCATGGTTAATCTTGTTATTCTTTTCTGGTTTTGTTTCTTAGTATGTAAGTTTCACAATTTCTTTAGTAGGGGGAAAGAAAAAAACCCTGCCTTTATTTTTCCAAATAAAGCCTTACTTGTGCCAATAAATGAAACCAATCAAAGTTTCTCTGGTTGGAGTAGAAATGGGGTTTGGGCCCACAGGCCCATAGGCTCAGCTCAGCGTTTCTCTCCCATCCCTTTTAAAGTGGTCCCTGAGGGAGCTCCACTGTACTCTTAGGGCATCTCTTAGCGAAACAATTTAAAGCTACTTCCTAACACCTACACTTAACAATGGTTATTCCTGGGAACTCTTTCAAATGTCAAAAGAGGCTCAGGCCACTTCCATATTTAAAAAATACAGACATGCTAAACAGGATTGCACAAACTACGATATAGTTTAAAGATTTAAACTTAACAGGTTAACACTTTTAACTCAGATACAATATTGATGGCATTTCAGTCCCAGCCCCAATTTTCCACTGGCTCTGACTTTTCTTAACCTGGCCTGTTTCTCAATTCTGCAGTTCCACTTCTACTCTCTCATTCAACGGTCAGTTAATGAATGTCCACTCAGTGTTAAGTTCATGCAAGGTACTGGGATCACAAAGATGAAAAAGACAATCTTTGCCCCTCAGGCAAATGGCAAACTAATGGGGAAGAGAGCCCAGAAGATAGTCCCCAGGGAACCATGCCTTCTGGTATTCATGCCTTTGATAGTCCTGAGCCCTGTGGCTTGTAACACAAGGCAAGTAAATAGCAGGGGAAGTGACAAAGTTAGGGAGTAACATTTAAGATGACCTGCAGTTTTTGATTTCTTCCTTTTGGAATGTTCTTCTTTGGGAGCTCTGACTGCAGGATGGGCTACCTTGGTGGAAAGACCTTGTGGAACAATTCATGGAAAGAAAGAAGCCCAGGTGTCCCAGCATCCCAGCTTGAGCCCAGTCTTCCAGCCATCTCATCCAAGGCACCAGACAGATGAGTGAATCATCTTGGAAGTTCCAGCTTCGTTGAGCCCAACAGTTGGCTGTTGTGTGCTATGCTCAGTCTTATCCAACTCTTTGTGACCCCATGGTCTGTAGCCCACCAGGCTCCTGTCCATGGGATTTTTCAGGCAAGAATCCTGCAGTGGGTTGCCATTTCCTCCTTGAGGGGATATTCCTGACCCAGGGATCGAACCCACGTCTCCTGTGTCTCCTGCATTGTAGGCATATTCTCTACCTGCTAAGCCATTGGGGAAGCCCGATGCATTTGACTGTAGCCCCAGCTGATATCACATGGAGCTGAAGACTCACACAGCTGATCCTTGGCAATCCATAGAACTCATAGAGATGACAAATTAGTTGTCATTTAAACCACTATGCTTTGTAGTAGATGGTTGCATAGCAATAAATAACTGAAACAAATGGTTAAAAAAAATTGTGATACATGTGGTAAGTACTGTTATTGAGGCATGTACAAACTGAAGTTGTAGGATTGAGGAAGCATTGACTATGCAGCGTTTGACTAGGAACTAGGGTATACAGGAATTTACAGAAGAACTGACATTATGAGCTGGTCTTAAGGAATGGGGGCTTCCCTGATGACTCAAGGGTAAAGAACTGGGTGGGGAAGATCCCCTGGAGGAGGAAATGGCTACCCACTCCAATATTCTTGCCTGGAGAATCCCATGGACAGAGGAGCCTGACGGGCTACAGTCCATAGGGTTGCAAAGAGTCCAATACAACTGAATGACTGAGCACACGTAAGGAATGAGTAAAATTTTGTCAGACAAAAAGTAGTGTGTATAAACAGAAAGAAGCTTTAAAGTGCATATTTTCATGGAGGATAGTATGTAGTTCAGTTTGGGTTGGGTTATGTATTAGAGCAAATTTATAAAGGTATTTTTGGGGGGGTGGTGAGGCTAATATATTATTCTGTAGGCAATGAAAAGCCAATGATGGCTTTTAGGCACTGCCTTGAAATGAGCAGTTGTCATATCTGTTATCTCAGGCCTCAGTTTTGGCTATTGAACACCAGTGATGATTTCTTAATTCTCTTTTTCTTCTTCCATGACCCTATTCAGGTTCTCCTCCTACCTATCTAATAGATGCTTCCCTTTGTGTTTTATTATCTCCACAATGGTATTTGCCAAGTTTTTGTCATTGGTTCTCATCTCATCTTTCCCAGCATTCTCTTTTGGCTGCAACTGAGATTTCTTGGCAGAAGATGCCAATCTGTTTCTAGACCGGCCTTACTTTCTAAACATCACATTATCTCAGACAAATCTAAAATCCAATTCAGTCCTCTTCCCATCTCTACTTTTGCCCCAAGAAAAATTTAGCTTCTTCTCTTCATCTCCCCATTGCTGTAATTTCTTTCTCAGAATTACATCTTCAGTTCCTGACCTCTCACATACCTAATCTATCAGTCACGTCTATTGTTCCTCCTTTACAACTGTCTTTCATATTTTTCTGTCATTGCTTTCTTCTTTATAATTTCTGTAAAATCTAGTATTGATCTTGTCAACCTCCTGCAGAATTTTTTTTCCCAATAATTTACAAGGCCATTGGCTTTGTAACTGAAAAAATGGTTCCTCTTCAGTCTAATCCATATCTGTCTTATTTTTCAAAACTATTTCTTTGGCTCACAGCTTCATCACAGAGCTACTGAAGGGCCTTAATCATCAGGTCAAAAGTGTAAGTCCATCCCTGTGTTGTATGTTCTATGGGTAACACCTTTTTATCTTGCAAATTGTGAGGTAAGTTTAGCTAAATGAGAATGAGATTCTTGACATAAAAAAAAAAAGAGAGAGAGAGGAGAGAAAAGAGTTGACATTTGTTTTTCTTAGGGGATTGGAGGAAGCTGACCAAGGAATAGAAGATAGATGCCTCAGTGCTGAGGATCAAATGTTTTTCATGGGTTGGCTAGGAAGAATAACTTGGGTCACCTACTGAAAACACGGATACTCAAGCTCTACTGCCTACATCAGTGGGTCTTCAATTTGGGTATACATTGGAATCACTAGGGGAGTTTAAAAAATTACTGATGACCTGCTCCCACAACCAGTGTGTCTGATTTAATGGTCTGGACTATACCCTTGTGTGTATTTTTACTTGTAACACATTGCTAAGGGTTGGTCTTAACTTTGAACATCAAATCACTAGTTAACTACGTGCTTGGAATGTGGTGTCTGATACCATCTGACTACCGAGATGCTCTCTTTCCAGGTGCTTGTAATATGCAGTCAAGGGTGCAGCTATTCCCTAGAGGTTCTATTTGACTGTACCAACTCAATGGACATGAATTTGAACAAGCTCTGGGAGTTGGTGATGGACAGGAAGGCCTGGTGTGCTGCAGTCCATGGGGTCACAAAGAGTTGGACACAACTGAGCAGGCAATGGCACCCCACTCCAGGACTCTTGCCTGGAAAATCCCATGGAAGGAGGAGCCTGGAAGGCTGCAGTCCGTGGGGTCGCTGAGGGCCGGACACAACTGAATGACTTCACTTTCACTTTTCACTGTCATGCATTGGAGAAGGAAATGGTAACCCACTCCAGTGTTCTTGCCTTGAGAATCCCAGGGACGGGGGAGCCTGGTGGGCTGCCGTCTATGGGGTCGCACAGTCGGATACGACTGAAGTGACTTAGCAGCAGCAGCAGAGCAACTGAACTGAACTGGAGGATGGTGACAATAAATAAATGCCCATGTGATTTTGGGAGTGATTGTCATAGATAGAAACATTTGTTTCCCTGGGTGTTTCTGGAAAAGGATTCAATAAATGCATAAGGCAACCACAAGTTGGAGCAGTAAGTCAACAACAGGTTATTCTTGTAGACAGAGAAATAGACTAACTTCTAAATTATGCTGTGGATATGCCGAGCTCATCCTCACATCCTCCTTCACCATGAGATTATCCTTCAGTCTTTCAATTCTCTTTTCCCAGACCAATTGACTTAGTTTCCTCACTTCTGCTCTAGCCAAACTTGCCTGTTTGGTGTTTGGTGTTCTCTCTGATTTTTCATTTTCCCAGCCTCTTTCTTATCTCATTCCTGAGCTACTTATATCAAAACCTTATCTATTCTTAATACTCAGTATAAATCCACCACTTTAGTGAACTCTTCTCTTATTTCTAGGCTTCCCTGGTGACTCAGAGGTTAAAGCGTCTGCCTGCAGTGTGGGAGACCTGGGTTCAATCCCTGGGTCAGGAAGATCCCCTGGAGAAGGCAATGGCAACCCACTCCAGTATTCTTGCCTGGAGAATCCCGTGGACGGAGGAGCCTGGTAGGCTGCAGTCCATGGGGTCGCAAAGAGTTGGACACGACTGAGTGACTTTATTTTCTTTCTTTCTTTCACTTTCTCTTATTTCTCATCTAGAGCTGATCTCATGAAATCTGAATACCCATCCAGTCTATAATGTTATCACTGTGGTGTCACTTTAACTTGCATGTGGTTGTAATTGCTTGGTGAGTAATGCTTTTCTGTTCAAAACATAATAAACACGGACACATGATTAACATTAACATACTTATATTTTTTAAAATTGGGAGCAGTGGTATTTCAGTACTTACATATTATATTTGAAGTCAGTTATGTTATTAATCTGTGCAAGCAACTCATAGTGATAATGTTATAGACTGGATGAGATTTCAGATTTTCATGAGATGAATTCTAGATGAGAAATAAGAGTTCACTAAATTGGTGGATTTATGCTGAGTATTAAGAATACATAAAGTTTTGATATAAATAACTAAGGGATGCTGCTGCTGCTGCTAAGTCACTTCAGTCGTTTCCGACTCTTAGCGACCCCATGGACTGCAGCCTACCAGGCTCCTCTGTCCATGGGATTTTCCAGGCAAGAGTACCGGAGTAGGGTGCCATTGCCTTCTCCACTAAGGGATAAGTCTTACCTATTTTATTAGGTTGTTAGGGCTGCCATAACAAAATGTCATAGACTTTGTGGCTTAACAATAGGAATTCATTTTCTCACAGTTTTGGAGGCTGGAAGTCTGAGATCGAGGTATCCTCAGGTTTGCTTTCTTCTGAAGCTTCTCTCTTTGGCTGGTAGGTGGTTGTCTTCTCTCTGTCTTCACATGGTGTTCCTTCTGAAAGTATCAGTGTCCAAATTTCCTGTTTTTATAAGGACACCAGTCATATTAGATTGTGACTCACTCTAATGACCTTATTTAACTTAATTACCTCCTTAAAGACCCTTCTCCAAATAGTCACATTTTGAGGTACTGGGGAGTTAGGACTTCTATATATGAAATTTGGTGGGCTATAATTCAGCCCACAACAGCTAACTTGCTACATTACTGGCACACATTATATTTCAGGACTGTATGTAAATTTTAGCACACTGTAAACAAGCAAGCAAAGAGATACCTAGAGTTAGTGTTACATAAGCCACCAGGGAAGTTGCCATCTGTGTGTTATGATCATGCTAATAATTGAATTGAATGACAATTCTTTGCGTAAGACTCTGAAGGTAAGAAAAGACAAGCAATTATGAGCTTAATTTTATTGATATTACTTATAAAGTCTTGACTCATAGTTGCTCACATAAGAGTTTACTTTTTAAGTAATAAGCATACCTGAAGTTAAAATTAAAGAACATAAAAGGCTTTCGGGTATAGTTGAGAAGAGGCTGGGATTTGTAGGTTGACCTTGGTTGCATGTGTGCGTGCTAAGTTACTTCAGTCATGTCTGACTCTTTGCAACTCTATGGAGTGTAGCCCACCAGGCTCCTCTGTCCATGGGCAACTACTTTTCTGAGCCTTCATCTCGTCATCAATGAAATGGTGTGTTATCTGCTTTATCTCTGCTTTATTTCTGAATGTTAAAATCCTTTGTAAGTTATGAAGCAGCATTCAAATATTATTCAATATATTATGAAGGGCCAGGAAGAAATTTAGAGGCACCCCTAAGACAGTATCATTCCTTACCAATTAAGTAGTTAACAGAAGCTCAGAGAAACTGAGAGTAAATTGCTGCAAATAAAAGATAGCTGTCTTCTGTTGTTTTTCTTTATGAAAATCTCCCTGGCAGAATCCACCTACCATGTATGACAACATGAATAAACCCAGACATTATGCTAAGTGAAATAAGCCAGTTAGAGAAGGGCAAATACTTTGTGATTCCATTCAAAGATATCTTTAGTCAAACTCATAGAAACAGAGTAGTATGGTGGTTGCCAGGGGCTGAGGGAAAACGTGGAGTTGCTGTTCAATAGGTATGAAGTTTCAGTCATGTAAAATGAATAAGTTCTAGAGATCTGCAGTACAACACTGCAATTATGGTTGTGTGTGTGGTAGTCACTCAGTCTTGTCCAACTCTTTTCGACCCATGGACTATAGCCCACCAGGCTCCTCGTCCATGGAATTCTTCAGGCAAGAACACTGGAGTGGGTTGCCATTTCCTTCTCCATAATTATGGTTAGCAATACTTTATTGTACATGTAACAAATTAGAGAAGGTGAGCAGGTAGACTTCATGTTATCTGTTGTTACTACAAAAAAAAAAATTCAGAACCCCAATCTTGAGTTGGATAATAAGGCCCTGACAAAGAAAGGGCTCCTATATTTTATATAATGCTTTTTAAAGGTTGTACAAAGTTTTAAGCCACTCCTTACTTGGCCTCCCCTGCATCTCTAGTCTAGGTAGCAAATTAGCCTTGGGCCCTGGGCCAGGTCCCTTGGCACTAGGTGTGATGATGGAGTAGGAAGTCAAAGACTGAGATTCTAGAGCCTACTAGTGCCTTTAGGATCCCTCCCCCTTATCTCTTTTCTTCCCTGCACTACTGATTTAAGTACTGTTGTACTCTTTGCACTTGGGCCAGAATTACTACTTGTGGCTCTTAAAGGCAGGTGAAAGGGTCAACAGCTTTGAAATCAGTGCCTGCCTGATCATAGCTCCTCATTGTTACAGGCAGTAAATGTAGTGAGAAGTTTGAATACCCACTGGGTTTATATAACATAATAAATAGATTTGATCCTTCCTTCTGATTCTATCAGTCAACAACTCATCATCTTCTTCACATTTCTTTCTTGTTCATACCTATATACTGAGTACCTACTATAATACCTGCCACTTAGTGAGTAACAATCTCAATGGAAAAGAGAGTAAGTAGGGTTGGTAAAGCCCATATGGCTCAAGTAAATCATGTTAAACAAATCAGGACACACTGAAAGTTTGCTGAGGGACCATCTCTAACTTTGCCGCTCTGCTTCTTAGAGTCACTAAACTTGTTAATGGTCCCAGAGCCATGAGAATGGATAAAGCAGCCAAGCAGCATTTGAAAAGTGGGAGGTAATGCTGCTTAACCTGTTTTTACAGAATTAATATTCTTTTAAGGATTGAAAGGTAAATGTAGAGTCAGAAATACAACCGAGGAGACTAGGCCAGATCACAGCCCCTCCATGTCCCAGGCTAGCTGGCTGGGAGGTGAGGCAAAGTGACACAAAGCGCAAGAGAATGACTTCTTTAAGCAATGTCAAGGCTCATTAAGTTGCAACTACAAAAGTTGCAAGCCTAGAAAATAGCAGGAATCTTCTTCAGGATTAAGGACCATGGTTGCTGGCCTTGCTTTTTCGAGAGAGTATGAAAATGAAGAGTCCTTCTGACAGAGGTGCGGTTGTTGGAGCGGTGAGGGCAGCTAGAGAAGCAATCTTCATGACCTCTGTTGAGTCGAGAAAACAGCTGGACAGCTGACATTTTCATCAGCTGTGTCTCTGCCCAGCTGCACAGATGGTCACTTAAATTGTATAATAAATCACCAGCATTCCAATGTACCCAACAAGCCTCATCAGTCGCATTGCTTAAAACCTTTAGAACCACAAGATCTTTGAGTATTTTCTTCACAGATGGACCCATTTGCTTTCTAATACCTATTGTTGTAAAGCAAAGAATCTCTGGGAAAAGAGAGAACACTTGTATTAAATCCCATGTTATATCTTTGATTCTTTCACTTTGCTGGAGATCTTGCTTGGCTTCTTAGGAAACATGTGGCCTCATCTGTGAATGGAAATTGTTGCCATCTAGTCCCAGTGTATCTTCTAGGGTAAAACTGAAATTGAGTTTTGTGAAATTAAAAAACAAAAAAGTAATCGTATTTTTATTTCTTACAGATTGTAGAGAGTTTAACTTCATCAGTATTCAAGTGGTCTTGTACCATTCATGATGACTCAACAGCAACGTGTCTACAAATTATTCAAGCCCTTTTCATGACTCATGCCATGTATTATGGCAGAGTAAATTTTTTCCCTCTCTCTTGGAAAAAAAAGGCCTGTTTTTCTTATGAAAAAGGTTAGACATTTGGAAACTTTTAAGAAAGAGATTTTGCTAATATTAATAAATGGTTATTAACATTTTAAAAGTGAATTAAAAGCTTGTCACTAAGATACAACTAAGATCCTAGAAAACAGACCTGTATGTGGTGGTACATGAGCACTGATATTTTGATGATTTCCAGTGATTCGGCTAGAAATGGTCGCTTAGAGTCATGTATGCATGTGAGAAGAGGCTGACCTGTGGTCTATGTAGGGTTGGAACTAGTTTGACCTGAATATATCTAGATAACCTGTTGTCATTGAGAGTGAGTCTAAACCTTCTGAAGCCTTCTCCATCTACTTGGTCAACATGCCCCTCCTTTCTTCTGGCCAATTTCCCAAGAAATCCAGGGACAAAATGAATGCAGAAGATGGTCTGATGGGCCAGGCCATTCCTGCTCCTGGTGCCATGCAGCCATGCTCTCCCTTCAGTCATGTCTGATTGTGTGCAACCCCATGGACTGTAGTCCACCAGGCTCCTCTGTCTGTGGGATTTCCCAGGCAAGAACACTGGAGTGGGTTGCCGTTTCCTTCTCCAGGAGATCTTCCTGACCCAGGGATTGAACCCATGTCTCGGAAGTCTCCTACATTGGCAAGTGGGTTCTTTACTACTAGCACCACCTGGGAAGCCCACCCTGCTCCCAGGGCTGGGTGCAAAGAGATCGGAAATGACTGATCAGCTCAGGATTGTCATTGCTTCTAGCTGGTTCCTACTGTCACTGTGAAGTCTGTGCCCAGAGTCTAACAGATGCTTACCTACTCTGTGTGATGTCCTTGCTGGTCTGGATTCCTGCCAGCCTCACAGTAGATCGCTGAATTTGGGCTTTGAGCATGTAGCTCTCTTAGGGCATACTCAGATATTCTGTCATTGTTCATCATAACAAAGCATTCTGCGTGTCACTGTGCCATCATAGGTAGCCTTCATCACAGGGAGGCCCCTCCACAAGTGTAGACTGGGGATACCACCCTAGACTTGTCCTTCCCTCAAGGTTTTTTCAGGGTCATCCTTAACAGTTCCAACTCCTAAGCCTTGGGCAGGACCATCCTGTCCACCATTCCAAGTCTATTTAACTGTGAGTCTCACAGAGGGGGAAGTCAGTGATTTGGGCCCTTTGCCATAGGAGGCCTGGGGTCCTTTTGCAAACTGATCCATTGCTTTCCAAGGACAAGTTCTCTTTATGAAATAATGAGGTAGGTTGTATTAAAAAAAAAAAAACACTTTTAAAAAGATATTATTACACCTTCCTTTTAAAATCATGGATACTTAACTATTTACATAACTGAGAATTTCCTTTTGAATAACTCTCTTCTGAAAGATTTTTTGTTTCAGGTAATTTGTAGTCTATACATATAAACATAAGAGTGAGTGATATAATTTTAAGTACTTCTTTGTCCCCACCAAGGAGCACCCTGTTTATGCTCAATCATAATAACTATCCTGACTGTACAAAAATCATCCCAGTAAATGGTAAAGTTTTTACCACTTGGCTTAAGCTAAAAACATGCTTGATTTTCTTACTGCAACACCCAAATCCAAATCCTATTGGCCAAATAAGATATATCACCAAAATATATCTTTTTTTTTTGCTCATGCCACATGGCTTGTGGGGTTAGTTCCCTGACAAGGAATTGAACCCAGGGCCATGACAGTGAAAGTGCTGAATCCTAGCCACTGGACTACTGGGTAACTCTGTCACCAAAATATATCTATAGACAGCATCAAATGGTTTAATGTGTCATTAAAGTACACCATCCAAATATCACCAATCTCTCCATCTCTATAGTCACCCTCTAGTGCAGACTATATCTTCTTAAGACAACATGAATTGCTTCCTTAGGTTCACCTGTTGCCATTCTTGGCATACTCCAGTAGATTTCCTTGCCACAGAAAGAGATAAAAACATAAGTCAGATATTATAACTTCCCAACTAAAGATCCATTAAAGACGTCCCCTAGTTTTTATGTTTCAAAAGCAAAAAACCCTTTCCCAACTCTGGCCTCTGTTCTTGTTCCCTAGTCCCGACAAGCTTCTCTCCAGTCCTCCGCACAGATGGTTCATTCTTGTCCTTTTGATAACAGATCTCATATTGCTGTCTTGGAGAGGTCTTCCCTGACCTCACTGTTTAGGTTGCCACTTGCAGTTGCTCTTATCGTCCTCTTTATTTCCTACATGGAACTATCATTTTAGTGTGGTTTCAAGAAGAAGTAAAGGTAAATGTTGTTCAGTCTGCAATATTTACCTGGCCATTGTAGTCATACTTTCTGGAGGAACAAAAGTTATTGCTGTGCTCTGTGTGACTTTAAAACCTACTTTTTATAATGTTAAGTCACAAACCCTTCTAAGATTATTAAATATTCCTCTAGAACATGATTCTTAATACATCTATTGATGTGTCATAACTTGGGTAACCAGACTCTGTTGTTAGAAATTTAGGTTGGTGTTAGTCTTTTAGAGAAGAGTTGGAGAAGACCAAGGTGTTTATTAAAGCCTTTCTAAAAAAAATGGAGGAAAGCTTTGGAAAATAAGCTTATTTTCTTAAGGGAAAAATAATTGATCGATGAAAGAGTAAATAAAAATGTATTCACAACATCATAAAGAACTAGAATTTGGGTTGCCCTTTAAGCTCCAAAGAACTAAATTTAGGACAAAGAAAGGAAATGCAATGCTCAACATTCTCGAGCTCATTGCACTGAAGTTTCTCACTTAAGCAATATGGCAGATAGTGAAAGAAGAGTAGATTTGGTGGTGAAAGCAATTGGTTGGGTTTTGATGTTTAATTTGAGGTATTTGAAGAATATCCAAAGGGAACTATTTGGTAAGCTGTTGAATTTAATGGTGTGTGGATCAGGAGGAAGTTCTGGTTTAGAGTTAAAGATTGGGGAGACATCAGCATATATTGCATGGTAATTGAGACCAGCGGAACTGGAGGCAAAAATCCAGGGAGAGTGTGTAGAATGAGAAGAGAAGAGGGCCCAGGACAAAATGGTGAATAACATACATACTTACCAAATAGAGGAAGATGGGCATTTGAAGAAGGTGGAAAACAAGAGGCCAGCAAGCCAGGAGCAAAGCCAGGAGAGAATGTGCAGTGAGATTCTCTAGCGTTGATTAGCCTGACCCTGCTTGACTGGTTTTATGACTGCTGACTTTTCCTCCTCTTCAGTCTTTGTTTATAGCTCCCCAAACTGTGCTCAGAGAGAATAACTTTTCCAGATAGATTCTTCTTCAGTAGAAGATATATGTGGTGTTGTCTTCTCTTGATAGAATATCCAGTAAGTTCTTTGAGCTCATTGAATGAGTAGGTGGCGATCTCTAGGGTGTGATTTGAAACATTCAGGAAAAACCTCTCTTGTGTCCTAAAATACTTCTCTGGCTGACCTGCAGCTATGCTTGACATCCTGTGCCCTCTGTAAACCCTCTTGAGTAAATGGATTAATTTACTCAATATGTAATATTGAATGACTAAGTATCCTATTAAAATGCAAATATTCCGAAAGGATGACAAATAAATTGTGAGCTCCTTTTTAACAAGTTGGTGGGCTGGAGATTTGTTATCAGAACTCTTCACATTGTGGTTAGTCCCTATGCAGTTGACTCACAGGGCCAGTTACTGTGGTTGGTTTACAGGCCTGGAGTGGAAGCTCACCTGGGAAGGGAATATCTGAGCACATTCGTTCAGTTTTATAGCTATCTATACAGACCATCTGTTTTCGTTTCCTAGGCTGCCATAGCCAATTATATATTACAAACCAGGTGGCTTAGAATAACAGAAATTTATTGTCTCACAGTTCTGGAGGTTGAAAGTCTGAAATCAAGGTGTCAACGACATTATGTGGCCACTGAAAGCTCTATGAGAGTACTTTCTGATCTCTTAGCTGCTGGCATGCTAGCTGTCAGGAATCCTTGGTGTTCCTTGTTTTATTGATGTGGCACTCCAATCTCCACCCTCATCTTCACATGGCATTCTTCCCTCTATGTCTATGTGTCTGTTTGCCTTTGTTTTCTCTTCTTACAAGGATACTGGTCATTGGATTAGGGCAGGCACACCCTAATCCAGTATGACCTCATTTTAATTTAATTAATTATATTTACAAATACCCTATTTTCCAATAAGGTTACATTCTGAGGACTGGGTGAACATGAATTTCTGGGGGACACTTTTCAACCAGCATACCGTCTATTAAGGCTAGACTCTCAGGTAATCTGTAGAACAAATCTGGTTGTAGAGACAAGTAATCGTGATGTGATATGGGGCACTGACACTCTATAAGGGTTTCCATTGTTTCCAAGTATAAAGGCACTTGGCATCTATTGAGTGTGGGAGGTCACCTGGGATCACCATCCAGTAGAAAAGAGTAAAAAGGACATTTGTTAAGTTACTTTAAAAAAATATCACAAGTACATTTTATGGGCCAGGCTTAGGGTAAGGCCCTGGACATACATACATACGTATAGTCGCTAAGTTGTGTCCGACTCTTGTGACCCCATGGACTGTATCCCACCAGGCTCTTCTGTCCACGGGATTCTCCAGGCAAGAATACTCAAGTGGGTTGCCATTTTCTTCTCCAAAGGTCCTGGAAGGAGCATAGTAAATCAGTCAGTTCAGTTGCTCAGTCGTGTCCGACTCTTTGCGACTCCTTGGACTTCAGCACACCAACTCGTAGGGCTTACTCAAACTCACGTCCATCGAGTCGGTGATGCCATCCAACTATCTCATCCTCTGCTGTCCCCTTCTCCTCCTGCCTTCAATCTTCCCTAGCATCAGGGTCTTTTCCAATGAGTCAGTTCTTCGCAACAGGTGGCCAAAGTATTGGAACTTCAGCTTCATCATCAGTCCTTCTAATGAATATTCAGGACTGATTTCCTTTAGGATGGACTGGTTGGATCTCTTTGCAGTCCAAGAGACTCTCAAGAGTCTTCCTCAACATCACAGTTCAAAAGTATCAGTTCTTTGGCAGTCAGCTTTCTTTATAGTCCAACTCTCACATCCATACATGACTACTGGAAAAACCATAGCTTTGACTAGACGGACCTTTGTTGGCAAAGTAATGTCTCTGCTTTTGAATATGCTGTCTAGTTTGGTCATAATTTTTCTTCCAAGATGCAAGCATCTTTTAATTTCATGGCTGCAGTCACCATCTGTAGTGATTTTGGAGCCCAAGAAAATAAAGTCTGTCACTATTTCCAGTTTCCCCATCTATTTGCCATGAAATGATGGGACCAGATGCCATGATCTTAGTTTTCTGAATGTTGAACCTTAAGCCAACTTTTTCACTCTCCTCTTTTACTTTCATTAAGAAGCTCTTTAGTTCTTCTTTGCTTTCTGCCATAAGGGTGGTGTCATCTATGTATCTGAGGTTATTGATATTTCTCCTGGCAATCTTGATTCCAGCTCGTGCTTCATCCAGCCCAGAGTTTCTCATGATGTACTCTGCATATAAGTTAAATAAGTAGGGTGACAATATACAGCCTTGATGTACTCCTTTCCCAATTTAGAACCAGTCTGTTGTTCCATGTCCAGTTCTAACTGTTGCTTTTGACCTGCGTACAGATTTCTCAGGAGGCAGGTCAGGTGGTCTGGTATTCCCATCTCTTGAAAAATTTTCCACAGTTTGTTGTGATCCAAACAGTCAAAAGCTTTGGTGTAGTCAATAAAGCAGAAATAGATGTTTTTCTGGAACTCTTTTGCTATGTTGATGATCCAGCAGATGTTGGCAATTTGATTTCTGGTTCCTCTGCCTTTTCTAAATCCAGCTGGAACATCTGAAAGTTCATGGTTCACATACAAGGAATGGTAAATGGAAGGACATTATTCATGTCGTCAGGAAACATACAGTTTAGGAGGAAAAGAGAAGCAGTAAAGACATATAAGAAGGAAATGGCCACCCACTCCAATATGCTTGCCTAGAGAATCCTGTGGACAGAGGAGCCTGGTGGGCTGCTGTCCATAGGGTCACACAGAGTCGGACATGACTGAAGTGACTTAGCATGCATGCATGCATTGGAGAAGGAAATGGCAGCCCAGTCCACTATTCTTGCCTGGAGAATCCCAGGGACAGAGGAGCCTGGTGGGCTGCCGTCTATGGGGTTGCACAGAGTTGGACATGACTGAAGCGCCTTAGCAGCAGCAGCAGAGACATATAAAGTAAATACATTTTAAATTAAAAAACTAAGAAACATTATGAGATTTACTGATTGAGAATAACTGAGAAGAACCTCTTCAGATAGTATGGTCAGGAAGAAACATTTTTGCTGCAACTGGAAAGTTGAGGAGGATTCAAGATTAGGCATTTCACTTCCTTCATCTGTTTTTCAGGGTTGCCTCTGAACAGCCATCTCGAAACTTAGTAGTCAAGATGAGGGCCTTCATATCCTATCCCACAGCTTAATATGGAGTTGTCCTTCCAGACACATGCCTTGATATTTTTCTCCTCGCATTTGCCTATATGCTTCCTCTTTCCATACACACACATACACGTGCATACACACAAGTACAAACTACGAACTCCACTTTTATATATTCTCTCTCTTTTTAAGTGATATAAACTTTAGCACTTCATGAAGTACACAGTCTCTTTTCAGAAAACTGCCATAGCATTTTATTTTCGGAATCATTTGAGAGTTATAGACACTTTGACACTTTAACCCTGCAAATTTTGGCAAGTATCATATGACCTAAGAAAAAGTATATTTTTCTTAGTTCAATTTCTATAATTGGACAATTTAACATTAGGTCAATACTGTTATCTAATAGGGAAGCTTCCCAGGTGGCTCAGTGGTAAAGAATCTGCCTGCCAATGCAGGAGACATGTGTTTGATCCCTGGCTCAGGAAGACCTCCAGGAAGAGGACATGGCAACCCATTCGAGTGTTCTTGCCTGGAAAATTCCATGGACAGAGGATCCTGGAGGGCTACAGTCCACAGGGTCACAAAGAGTCAGACACAACTGAGTGACTGAACACATGTTATCTAATACACAATCCATAATTCAAATTCTTCAAATTGTTGCAATATTGTCTTTTATGACTATGTTTTTTCTGATCCAAAATCTAATGAAGAAAAAGGACTGTGCTTAATTGACATGTCTTTTTAGTATCCTTTAATCTAGAATAGTTTACCAAACTATTTTGTCTTTTATATCTTGACATTTTTAAAGAATCCAACCCATTGCTGTGTAAAATGTCCAATAGAGGCCCAAACACATATTAGATTTGTAGCAGTTTTTGATATTTATTCTAAATGCTCATTTGGAATTTAAAACTAACTGAAATGGCCAGCAGCCTATGATACTGCAGTTCAAAGTATCCCACATCAGTTCCATGGGTTGTAATAAGATGTTTTGTTAAAGGGCATTTGGAACAATCTGCATTATATAAAAAAGTAAACACAGATTTCTTTGCTGCAGAACTTTTCTAGAACCTTTATACACTAGTAGACGTTATGAATCTTGAAGAGAACTTCCCAAACTTAACTGATCATAGAACACTTTGGAGACTGTATTAGTTATCCATTGCTGAAAAAGAAATTACCCCAAACTTACAGACTTTAAGCAACAAGCATTTATTATCATAAACAGTTTCTGAGAATCAGGAATCAGGAATTGGCTTTGCTGTGTGGTTCTGGGTCAGAATCTCTCCTTAGGTTGTAGTAAAGATGTTGGCTGGGGCTGCAGTCATGGGAAGGCTTGACTGGGCCTTAATGGTCTGGTTTCAAGATGGCTCATACACATGGCTGTTGGCAGGAGGCCTCAGTTCCTCACTATAGGACCTATTGATAAGGCTGCATGAACACATTCATGCCCTGCAGCTGGCTTCTCATGGGATGAACCATTTACCAGAGAGCGAGGAGACCTACTCTCAGAAGTTGCATACCATAACATCTACCAATGAGTCATTAAATTCACCACACATTCAAGAGAAGGTAAATTAAGTTCCACCCTATTTTTTAGCTTCAATTTTTGAAGGGAGCAATGTCAAAGAATTTGTGGGCATATTTTAAAATCACTGTTAAGACTATCTTGGGGGCTCAGAATTCTTCATAACACACTTTAGAAAATATTAGTTATAATGTTGAAAAAACTCAGGGTGAGAAGTTACAAGAGGTGAGTCTGAGCTCCACCTCATTGGCTAATTGAATTATTATTCTCTTTGTTGTATATACACCTGTATTATTTGAATACATCGATTTAAAATTTCTATATAAGACTCACTCAGGATATGTGTGTGTGTGTGTGTGTATATATATATTAGTTAAATTGGCTGCTTATTAACCAATAACTTGGTTATTAAGATAACTTAGGCTGATTTCTGAACTTCTTGAGCTTTAATTTTTACATAAGTAAAATGAGAGGATAATACTATTAATGTTTGCAGTACCTTAGGTGTGTTGTGAAAATAAAATGAACATGTACATGTGCTGTGCTTAGTTGTGTCCAATTCTTTGTGACCTCATGGACTGTAACCCACCAGGCTCCTCTGTTCATGGCAATTCTCTAGGCAAGAATACTGGAGTGGGTTGCCATGCCCTCCTCCAGGGGATCTTCCCAACCCAGGGATCAAACCCAGGTTTCCCACATTGCGGGCAGATTCTTGACCATCTGAGCTATCAGGGAAGTCCAAGAATACTAGAGTGGGTAGCTTATCCCTTCTCCAGGGCAACTTCCTGACCCAGGAATCAAACCAGGGTCTCCTGCATTGCAGGCAGATTCTTTACCAGCTGAGCTACCAGGGAAACCCAAATGTACAGAAAAATGGTTAAATAACTAGAATGTACTACTCAGATTAAAGGCAGGAGGAGAAGGGGATGACAGAGGATGAGATGGTGGGATGGCATCATCAACTCAATGGACATGAGTTTGAGCAAACTCCGGGAGATGGTGAAGGACAGGGAAGTTTGGCATGCTGCAGTCCATGGGCTCACAATCAGACACGACTGAGCAACTGAACAACAGCTACTCATCTGTTCACTTTTACTAAAACCATTGGCCAGCGTATGGCCTGTCAAATCACTGAAAACTAGATGTCTTACTTTTCATATAAAAAAGCTCCCCTTCCTATCTTCCAGGAGAATGTCACATTTATAGATGTACTTTAAAAGGCTTTTAATGAGCCTTATAACAACTCCATGGGAATTTTAACCTGACATTTGTCTTCTGCAATTGCTTCTTTGCTAGACATACAGAACTTTGTCTCTGCAAGGTGCTAGTCTTCTGCCAAATGAATTGGTGTTGTTTTTAAAGACCTTTCTGTACACCCACAATTTCCCTAAACCATAAGCAGTCTCCTTTCTCCTGTGTCTCCTAAGCTGACTCTGCAGCAGTTCCTAAAGAGCAGTTCAGAAAATGTTTTAAGCAATGGAAGCCTCAACAAAATAAGTACCGAGTTTCCCATAGTAACCACACGGCAGGACAAAGCAGGGTTGGATGCACGCATCTTGATGGAATATGCTTGTCCAAGATTAGTCTCCCTACTTTAAAGTCCTATCCCATTACCAATGAACCACCCAGACTAGACATAAAGAAAAATGTTGCTGCCAGCCAACTGCAGTTTTTAAATCCAAGGAGCTTAGAATACTTATAGACATAATCTCGTTAATCTTCATAATACTATGAGGTAAGTCAAAGTGTCATCACTCTTAGAGGCAAGTGTGGCCAAACTTGGGTTTATTTTGAGTCCCTGTATTTTTCTAATACTTCACTCTGTGCAACTATTATTTGAATATTGAATACGATTTAGTTCTAGTACATAAAAGAAAGAAAAGAACAGACATAGATATTACAGTTGAATTAGGACCAGGGCTCTTAACTTAGAAAGAGCTATTGGTCAATGCATTAATTAAGACATCAAGTTTACACCCTGTCATCAACAGTAATTGTTTATTGCCTAACTAAACCCTCCTTAATTTATTATAGTCATTAGTGTCTGTTAGCAGGGAGAATGTACTTGAATTTTACAAGGGTATGTGGTTAGCAGTTTTCTGTCTCTGAGCTGGGACCTGACTCACTTGATCTTCTCACCTCACACTTAACACAGGCCTGACTTAAGAAATGATTAGCCTTCATTGTAGAATTATAAACAGTCATAGGTCCTTCTGTTCTGCACCACAGCTCTCCAAGTTGTAAGAATCAGAGGACAGTATTAGATGACCTCTAAATTATCTTATATATCTAAAATTCTCAGTTAATGATTATCTGATTTGATACAGAGATTAAAGCAACAATAACACAAAGAAATAGCCCAAATTAGAGTATTTGAGACAATCTGAGTTATTTGCATATTTTCATAATTTCCCCAAATCACTTTGAGGGTCAGTGACTTGATCCAGGAAAGTAAAAGTCTTTGTGGCTACCTCATTATTGACTTTCTGAGAGGGAGAGGGAAAAGGAGAAGGAAAGGAAGTGGGAGAGGAATTTCGCTTTGTGGTTCAGCAACGCATGTTTGGGGCAGCAGTAAGTCATGGGGATCTAGACATCGCTGAGGAAACAGGCTGTTAAAGGAGAACTGCTAAACCTGTAGGGCAGATCCAGGCTTTGTAGGACCTACAGCTTCTTTAATCTTAAAGGCCCTCCTTAAGAGAAAGAATTCAGAATTAAGTTTAAAAATGCATATTTATTCTGATGTGAATTCATTTGGATGTATATATTATTTATTTATTTAAAAAGTTTAAAATTGAAGTTAATGTATAATGTTGTGCTAATTTCTGCTGGACAGCAAAGTGACTCACTTATACACATATATACATTCTTTCTTTTTTTTTATTTAAATTTATTTTAATTAGAGGCTAATTACTTTACAATATTGTATTGGTTTTGCCATAAATCAACATGAATCTGCCACAGGTGTACACGTGTTCCCCAATCCTGAACCCCCCTCCCACCTCCCTTCCCATATCATCCTTCTGGGTCATCCCAGTGCACGAGCCCCAAGCATTCTGTATCCTGCATCAAACCTGGACTGGTGATTTGTTTCTTATATGATATTATACATGTTTAGAAAACTATAAAACACTGGTGAAATAAATCAAAGAGGACACTAATAGATGGAGAAATATACCATGTTCATGGATCGGAAGAAGCAATATAGTGAAAATGAGTATACATTCTTTCTTTATATTTTTTTCAGTATGGCTTATCACAGGATATTGAATATACTTCCTTGTGCTATATATTAGGACCTTGTTGTTTATCCATTCTAAATGTAATAGTTTGCGTCTACCAACCCCAAATTCTCAACCTTTGGCAATCACAAGTCTGTTCTCTATGTCTGTGAGTCTGTTTCTATTTTGTAACTGAACTTATTTGTGCCATATTTTAGAGGCCACATATGAGTGACATCATATGGTGCTTGCCATTCTCTATCTGACTTACTTCACTTAGTATGATACCCTCCAGGTCCATTTATGGTGCTCCATTCTTTTTTGTGGCTGAGTAGTATTCCACTGTGTATATGCACCACATCTCTTTCCACGCCTCTGCTGATGGACACTTAGGTTGCTTCCATGGTTTGGTCATTGTGAACAGTGCTTCTGTGAACACAGGGGTGCATGTGTCTTTTTGAAGTACAGTTTTGTCTGGGTATATTCACAGGAGTAGGATTGCTGGATCATATTGTAATTCTATTTTTAGTTTTCTGAGGAACCTCCATGCTGCTTTCCATAATGGCTCTACCAACTTACATTATCACCAGCAGTGTAGGCGAGTTCTTTTCTCTACACCCTCTCCAGCATTTTCTATGTGTAGACTTTTCAATGATGACCGTTCTGAGCAGTGTGTGGTAGTACCTCATTGTAATTCTGACTTTTATTTCTCTAATAATTAGTGATGTTGAGCATCCTTTCATGTACCTACTGGCCATCTGCATTTTGGAAGTGAATATTTATTGGATCTCATAGCCTCTTCAATATCATCCAAAATGGGGAAAGTGAAATGGAGGGAATTTGGATAGAGATTGCAGTCTTAACTAATCATATTTGAAGTATCTTACTCTTGGAAATTTTATATTAACCTACGGCCATGTGAACGTGTTGTTGCCCTCATCCAGATCCTGGAAATGGTTTATGAGAATGAGGAGACCAGAAGCCGGGACTTTATTAGTTTCACATTCACACACCATTATAAACATGAAACATGTCTAGTCTAATAGGCAGTTGAATTGGAAGTTCATTTAACTGAAAAAGAAAAAAAAATGAAGCCATTGAAAAAATAAGAAAGATCTATGTAAGCAACCATGATAATTCCAGACTATATTGTTATGTGAAAAAATAAAGAATGGGATAATATAGCATGATTCTATTTATGTAAAAAATATACCAAATAAACCAACCCTGAAGCAATGTGTATATTGCATGTGTGTGTGTATATATATATATATATATATATATATATATATATGCTATATATTTGCTACATATCAGATCCTTAATAGTGGTTACCTTTAGAGACTGTAAAGAGTTGTGGGGTATTATTTCAATTTTGCATAACAGATATGTATATGTTATATGCAGGCCTCCTCATTAATAAAAACTGAACATCCCCCATAATCTCTGTTTCAAGCATCCCATTCTCACACCATCATTGACAGCTTTTACAGTTCAGTTCCTTTAGAGTCTCTATCTCGGACCCACCAGGATTGATAATCCAGTCTCCTATTACTCAGTGCCCTCAGTCATTTCATATCCCCACATCCATCCTTACCTCTTACTCTTAAGTTTTGTGGTCCATGATTATAATCACTCATTTGCATACACCTTAACTGCCCTGCCATGTCTCACTTAGTCAGAATGTGCGTGCTCAGTCACTCAGTCGTGTCTGACTCTTGCGACCCCATACTCTGTAGCCCGCCAGGCTTCTTTGTCCTTGGGATTCTCCAGGCAAGAATACTGGAGTGGGTTGCCATTTCCTTGTCCAAGGGATCTTCCCGACCCAGTAATCGAACCCGGGTCTCCTGCATTGCAGGCAGATTCTTTACCTACTGAACTAGGAGGAAAGCCCCACTTAATCAGACTTGGTAAACATCCCTGCTTGAATCCAACTCTCCTACTCTGCCTCTGTAGCAGGGCAGCTAGACATGGCTGGAGAAAGCCATATACCTCATGCTGCCTGGTCTCATTTTCCATTCCTCACCTATCCTCAGGGGAGCTCTTAGTGCTGCCCTGAAATCCTACTACATTTTCCCTGGTCCATTCACACTTCCACATTCCTGGTTTCCTCTCTCTTTAAACCTCCACATGTCCTCCACTGTACTCTTTCTTAGCTTATGACCGTGCTTACTATTTCATTGAGAAAAAAACAATCAGGGCAAAAATATCACAATGCTCACCCTGCACAAACTCCCAGCACTGAATCTGTTCCCTGTTGTCTGCCTTCTTTCCTGTCTGTGGATGAAAAACCAGGGCTTTCATCTGAGGCCAGCCCCCTATTGTGTACTAACCCTGTCCCTTTCTCATCTACTTAATAGCACCCAGGGCCAAGGATCTACGAGCACAGTAAGCACAGTGTGTAGGGCCACCTTAATTTCAGGGGTGCATGAAAATATTTAATTCCCTTTATGATCAAAAGAAAAATATGAACTTTTAGGTCGAAAAGTGCCTTAATGAATAGTGTTATATTCAGTTCAGTTTCAGTTCAGTTGCTCCATTGTGTCTGTCTTTGCGACCCCATGGACTGCAGCACACCAGGCCTCCCTGTCCATCACCAACTCCCAGAGCTTGCTCAAACTCATGTCCATTGAGCTGGTGATACCATCCAACCATCTCATCCTCTGTTGTCCCCTTCTCCTCCTGCCTTCAATCTTTCTCAGCATCAGGGTCTTTTCAAATGAGACAGTTCTTCACATCAGGTGGCCAAAGTATTGGAGTTTCAGCTTCAACTTCAGTCCTTCCAATGAATATTCAGGACTGATTTCCTTTAGGATCAACTGGTTTGATCTCCTTGCAGTCCAAGGGACTCTCAAGGGTCTTCTCCAACACCACAGTTCAAAAGCATCTATTCTTTGGCACTCAGCTTTCTTTATAGTCCAACTCTTACATCCAGACATGACTACTGGAAAAACCATAGCTTTGACTACACGGACCTTTGTCGGCAAAATAATGTCTCTGCTTAATATATTCTTAATGTCTTTGTTAATGTATTCATTCTTAAACAATGCAGCTTTTGATCTCTGGGGTCTCTCTTGAACTGCATTCATGACAGCTCCTCCCTCATTCTACCCAGCCAGTCATTTCCAAAGGCCCCACCTCCTAATACCATCACCCTGGGGATTAGGCTTTCACATATGAATCTGGAGGGACACAGATATCAATCCATAGCATTATCTAAACCCTGTCTTGACTCACCTTCCCTTCCAACCACCCATTCAACTGGTGCACTCAACCCACCCACAGCAACTTTCTGCCTTTTTTTTTTTTAACAACAAAATGTTTTAAGATGTTTGTCTGTATTTATTGTCATCTGCCACTCTCCTCCCATTCTCCTTTGAACTCCGGTTTTCATGCCCAAGGCACCACTGAAACTGCTTTTCAGACAAGGTCCTAGTGGCCTCCATGAGACAAAACCCAGCAGCCAGTCCTCCTCTTACTTCACTTAGCAGCAGCATTTTAAATAGCTGATCATTCTTTCCGCTTAAAACTGTTTTCTTCACTTGTGGTCTCTTTGTAAGGAGACCCCATTTTTTTTTTTTTAATCAGAATGAAGACGTTTTTGAGAGTGAAAGTGGAGATGCCAACTACTACTGCAGATGCCAACTGGGACCGTCTCAGAGTTTTCTTCTAGGACAGGATCCCTGCCTGGCTCTTCTTCCTCAGTCTCCTTTGCTGCCCTCTTCTCTTCAACCTGTAAATATTGGACCACCCAGGGTATCCTTGGATCCTGCAGTAGCTCCTGTTCTCCTTCTCTTCCTTCTCTACACTCCCATGGGGCTATTTTTCAACTGCTGCACATTGGTATGCTGTACTGCTTGATAAAATGTTGAAATATTTCTATTCAAATTAGTGTTTGAACTGCTCTCACTCTAACAGCTCCCCACCCACCATTCCCGCTTCATTCCGGGAGCCTCATACCTACCCATGATCAGTTTCTAAAATGTTAACACCTGACCTTTTATTCCCCCACCCTCACCCCAACACCTGACTCTTTCAAACTGTGTTCCAGCACTTTCTGATTGGTTAGTATGATTGCCATACTGGTTGTTAAGTATTTTGAATATCATCCTTGCACTCATTTACCAGGCTTTACATGAACTCCTAAATTTATATCTGCAGTTCAGACTGAAACATTCTCCCTGAACCCCTAGACTTGTATCGATAAATCCAGTTGCCTTACCAAAATCTCATCCTGAATATGTAATGGACACATAAGGGATATTTTGAACTTAAAGTATCCAGATTTTTCTTTCAAACCTGCTCATACAGTCTTCTCCAACTCAGGTAATAGCAACTTTATCCTTTCAGTTGCTCTGGTCCCAAGTCCTGGTTTGTTTATTTAACTCCTCTCTTTCACACCCCACACCCAAGTGATCAGCAAATGCTGTTAGCTCAGCTTTCAAGTACCTACTCCACTTTTCACTACCTCCACAGCTGCTACTTTCCACTGTTGTCTCTCACCTTGACCACTGCAGTAGCTCCTGTCTCCCTGTTTCCACCAATGCCAATTCCAGTTATTTTCACCTCAGCAGACAGAGTGCTCCTTATAAAACATCAGACTCTTCATGTCAGAATCCTCCCATCTCACTTATATAAAGGCCAGACCCTTACAATGACCTCAAGGTCCTATGTGTCTGCTCCACATCACCCACTTAAGACCTCTGACCCCATCTACTGCTCCTATCCCCACCCTCCATCCATGCCAGCCACACTCAGCTGCCAACTCTTCCCCATCAGGCACATTCTTGCATTAGACCTTGGCACTTGCTAACTCCCCCTGCCTGGCCTGTTCTTTCCCCATGCTGCACACAGCTGGCTCTTTACCTCCTTCAGGTCATTAATTAAAGGTCACCCTCTCAGTGAAGTCTTCCTTTCACAAATTATAACCCCTGCTACCCATTGCCCTTACCTCCTTTATTTTTGTCCATAGCACTTGTAACCACGTGCTCCATCGTAGATTTTACTTCTTCATTATGTGTCAGTTTTGTTGGTTGTTCCCTTTGTCTGCTTGGGTTGCCACAACAAAATACTATAGCCTGAGTGGCTTAAGCAGCAAATTTATTTCTCACTGCTCTGGAGGCTGGAAGCCAAGGTGCTAGCAAATAATTTTCATTCTGAGGCCTTGTCTCTTGACTTGCAGGAGACCATGTCTTGCTGTGTGCTCACATTCTTTGTGCCCACGGGGCAGAGGGGTGGGGTGGGTGGGTGGGTAGAACAAGCTCTCTGGTGTGTCCTCTTATAAGGACAGGAATCACATCAGAGGGTCCCCCCTCATGACCTTATCTAACCTTAATTATTTTCCAGAGACCCCATCTCCAAATACCATCATATTGGGACTAGGGCATCAACATATGAACTTTTGGGAGGATACAATTCTGTCATTAACATGTGATACAGCCTCGACCTAGAAGAGTGCCTGCTACATAGTGGGTACTTGGAATTCATAATTAGAAAATAATGTCAGAAAAAAAGAAAATAATGTCATTATTTTAATACCTCAAAAAGTTTTACCACTATGAAATTTTATTCTTTATTAATTAATATGCTGTAGAGAAAGTCTCCAAAAACAGAGTAGCTGGTTTGTTTACAGTCCTGTACTAAAATTTCACATAGAGGTAGTAAAATATAAATTTTGTATGTTCTTTGGAAGTTTATATGCTAAAAGATACATTGTGCAGACTTACACATCTAGAGTCAGACAGAAGTCTAAAGCTGAGTCTGGGGATTCAGTGTTCTAAGTCAGTCACTCAGCCAGGTCCATCTATACAATCTGTGGTCACAGTGCTGAATTCAGTATCACACAGTGGCTACAGAACACTTGCTGGCAAACCCATCTCTCTCAAATAACACTGAAAACTGAGCTAAGGAAAAGCAAGAAATCAGGCCCTCTGTTCTTCAAGGAAGATTGGAAACAGAAGAGAGTTAAGAATGAACTGGAGCCATGGAGATACTATGAGGGTTTCCAACTCATCCTTTCCCTTTCTTGTGATACTTAAGGCTAATTGTCCTTATAAAACCCACAAGTTGGCATAGAGTATTCAGAAACTCCTTTTGTTATCTGTGATACTCTGATGTAGACATAGACCTATCTTTTATTCTGTCTACTTAAAAACAGTTTCATTTACCAAGTTAATAAGGAAAAATATAATCATAAAACTGAAGGATCACTAACAATTTTAGTGTTTTCTAGTAATTTTGAACATTAACCTCTGGGGGATCTCTTTAACATGCTTACACACATATTCATATCATAACCCCCTGGACACTTTTGCAGCCCTGAATCTGAACATTACTCAGTTCTCGGCCTTCCCTGGGAAAATCTCCAGAGAACCTCAGTTCTCATCTGCATAGATGGGAGTTGCCAATCACTTCTCTCCCCACTGCGGAGACATTGAGAATCATCTCAAATCTGGTTTCTTTATATGTTAGAAAGGAGCTCAATTCAGAAAGTCACTCAGGATGGTTATAACCTTTTAGGATTTAACAATTGTAAGGAACTTCATTCTACATACAATTTTTATGTAATTTATGAAAGGCAGTGGTGCTCATTTTCCCTTTCCTTCTCTAAAATAAACAAAAAATGTTTGGAGTTAGGCTTTTTTTGTATTTTCATTTTGCAGTAAATTTTCTTGTTGTTGTTTTTTTTTTTCTAGTATTTGGGAGATAGGATGAAAATGGGGGCATGTTAATACAATTATTGTGCAAAATGTACATTTTGATCATTAATCACCGACTACTAGGGAAGATAGAGGTGGGAAGTGAAGCAGACATGTCTTATTTAAGAAAACCTGACTGGAAAAAATGGATATTCTTTTGAGTTATGATGGCCCTTGTTGCTTCTTATACAGCTATTTTTATTAGTGCATTTTCCTCACACTTCTACTTGGAACAGCACTAGCTTAGACTTCTGAATTCATATCATCTTTTAGGGAAAAATGATTTCATAATCAAATGTGAGGCTCTACAATAGAAAAGAACTTTTTGTGTCCTTCAGTTTTCTCAACCACATTGCATATAAACTCACAAACATCTGATCAGTGGCTGCAGAATTTATGTTTTGTTTAAGGCTATTGGCATAGATGCTAATAATGATTCCAATCAATTCATAGTAAGCTAAAGTATGTAAAATGACAGGAGGAGTCAATGGTACTTTTTGTCACTGTGTTGATGCTTTCTTCACTAGTTTAGAGTAGAAATTGATTGGTGGCTTCAGTAGTATCAGTGCTCATTTTATTGGTCAATACAAGGCAAAACAAAATGGACAAATATTTGAGAAGGTGTTTCTTGGTACCTAATTCAGAGAATTCTATTCTCTGAGTAATTTTAAGAATTGATAACTTACAGTGAACGGTGTCGGATTCATGATCTCCAAAGAAGATTTAGCTTCAGGATCAGGGACCAGGTTTGATTACTCAGAGCTTTTGTGTGGCAGAAGTTTTATTACAGTGAAAAAGGACAGAGAAAGATTCTGACATAGACGTCGGAAGGGGGACAGAGAGTGCCCCCACCCGCTGGTCTTATCAAGGCCTTATATACTTTTACCAGACCCACTCCCACAACATACATCTTAAGGTAACAAGATTAGTCACAAGGTTCTTGAAAAGAAGAAGAAACATGTCCTCAAGCAAGATACATTGTTATTATATAATCATTAGTACAGAACTTAAGGCAAAATTTATCCTTGAGCAAGATGAGTTTTGTTGTGTAATCATTAGCTCTGGGCTTAAAGAAAATAACGTCTTAGGTGACTAAGACAAAGCAATGTAGGAAAAAAGTTTGCCCTCAGGAGCCCCAGACCTCTTTCTTCTTGGGGACCTGGACTTCTTATCAACCTACCTGAGAAAGTATTGTTGCTTGGAAAATTCCATGGACTGAGGAGCCTGGTTGGCTACAGTCCATGGGGTCGCAAAGAGTCGGACATGACTGAGCGACTTCACTTTCCAATTCAAGAATTAAATCAGAATCAACTTGGATATTTCCTAAATTCATTTCAAGGAATATTTCTCTTAATTGAAAATTGTAAGACCTACAACCTTGGAGGAGGGCAGGGCAATCCCACTCTCATGGGATTCTTGCCTGGAGAATCCCATGGACAGAGGTGCCTGACAGGCTATGGTCCATAGGGTTTCAGAAGACTTGGACATGACTGAAGCGACTTAGCCTAGCCTACCCTAGCCTGAGACCTACATCAGAAACATATATTTGAATTGTTCTGTAGTTCAAAGTGCAGCTTTCATATCCAGTACCTTATTTTGATTCTCACAATACCTCCCAGATGGTAGACAGGGCAGGTGAGATATACCTGTTTCACAAGAGTTAATCAAAACAGAAAAGAAGCTACGCAAGGCCAAGGTTACAGAGCTGATAAATAGGGAAATTAGGATTTGAACACAAATCATTTGGCTCCAAATATGTCTAATAAGGTATGTTGCCTTTCCTACTTTAAGCTAATATGATTATAATGGTGATATTGCTGAGGTAAATTCAAACAAAGATAGTTTATCTGGGGGCCTAAATTACTCAGATAACTAACTGTATATTTCTGGTTGCTTTGCAAATTGAGACATGGCCTGAGTGTTAAGTCAGGAGTTCCCAAAATGAATTTTGGTAAAGCATATAATCACTCCTCAGATACAGAGACTTAATTAGTTCTTTGTATTTTGCTACAATTCACATTATTTTCCTCAGGACTAAAGAAGCTAAAGTTCTAGATTCTCCTCTCTAGAGAGATAACAAGGAACCCTTTAGTGATATTAAAAAAGTATATTCAACTGTACCTACCATATCACAGATTTTCTTTCTCATTAGTTATCAGATAAAAATATGAACATTACGAATACATCTATTTAGACAAACATATAAGATAGCCAAGAGGACTTCCCTGGTGCCCCAGTGGTTACGAATCTGTCTACCAATGCAGGGGACACAGGTTCGATCCCTGGTCCGAGAAGATACCACATCCCATGAGGCAGCTAATCCTATGTGTTACAACCACTGGACTTGCATGCTCTAGAGAGTACAGGCTGCAACTACTGAGCCCATGCTCTCCAACAAGAGAAGCCACCACAGTGAGAAGTATGAGCGCTGCAGCTAGAGAGTAGCCCCTGCTCGTCACAACTAGAAAGCCCTCATGCAGCAATGAAGACCCAGTGCGGCCAAAAATACAGATACAAATAAATAAGTTAATTAAAAAGATAGTCAAGGTATTATTAAATGCTATGTGAGCCTTCTAGAGGCTCAGATTTCTTATCATATGAGATTAGTTTGTTAATGTGAGATCATTTTTCAGGGATGTGGACAATAGGTACATATTTATTTGTGCTTCAGAGGTGCTGCTGCTGCTACTGCTGCTGCTAAGTCGCTTCAGTCGTGTCCGACTCTGTGCGACCCCATAGATGGAAGCCCACCAGGCTCCCCCGTCCCTGGGATTCTCCAGGCAAGAACATGGGTTGCCATTTCCTTCTCCAATGCATGAAAGTGAAAAGTGAAAGTGAAATCGCTCAGTCGTGCCCGACTCTCTGCAACCCCATGGACTGCAGCCCACCAGGCTCCTCCGTCCATGGGATTTTCCAGGCAAGAGTACTGGAGTGAGGTGCCATCGCCTTCTCCGCCAGAGGTGCTATTAACTATCAATTATTTCTTAAATTTTGCTCAATATACACAAAATTCTTTAATCATTAAAGAGTTAACCTACATGGAAAATTTATCCATGCAAACCCCTTACTTTAAGTGCCTGGTTTTGGCACACCCTGATGGTCTTGGAAGGTATAGAAAGTTCTTGCTCACTCATAAGCTTCTGGCAATAGGAGATTCTGCAACAAGTAAGGCTAGTGATGTTGGGTAGAACAGCACTCCTCTACAGGTCTGGTAGGCCATTGCCTGGCCCACAGCCTAGCAGATCACACATGTTGGAAGAATATTTGTTGAATAAATGAATGAATGGTCCACTAGCTGATGTGGAGGGCTTTATTTGCTCTACTGCTCCATCAATTGTCTCTACCCCTTAATAACATGTACTGTCATCAGTGGGGAAGAGTTTGGGAACTCCTCTCCATAACAGATGTCCAAAGCATGTAAATAATTACAATTCAGCCCAAAGCACTGATGCTAGCTGAAAGGGAGAACAAATGGAGGAGTGTGACTGACAAAGTGACTGAAGCTGATAAGAGCTCACTAAAAGGAGAGACAGAAGCAGGAGCTATAATGAGCTAGAACTGGAAGTCGCTGGACCAATGGATATTTCAGCTGGTTGCTCTGTTCAGTTTAGAATACATTAGACATATCGTATATCAGGCACTAGGCATAGTGTTAGGTGCTGCGCCCACCAGGGGTCTGAAATTCAGGAAACAGGGTGTACTTATATTTAAACAGTATTTTAGTTACAGTTTCAGACAATATGCTCAATATTTTTTCTTCAACTTCCAGACATCTTTTTATACTAAATATTTCTAAATTTTAAAATGATGGTAATCCGAAAAAAGTATAATATGTACAGTATGTTTTCCTCCACTTCCAGAGTTTTTTTTTTGACATTCTCTAGATAACAAATAGACCTATTGCTTTAAATATACTGAGCATATTATTTAAAAATGTAATAATATTATACTTAAAAATAAATTTTATGTTTCCTAATTTTTCTGATCCACTAAAGAAAGGTTAAATAGAACTCTCCACCATGACCTGTCCATCTTGGGTGGCCCTACACACATGGCTCATAGTTTCATTGAGTCAGACAAGGCTGTGGTGCATGTGATCAGTTTGATTAGTTTTCCATGACTGTACCATTCAGGTATGACCTAAATCAAATCCTTTATGACTATACAGCGGAAGTGACAAATAGATTCAAGGGATTAGATCTGATAGACAGAGTGCCTGAAGAACTACGGACAGAGGTTTGTTGACATTTTACAGGAGGCATTGATCAAGACCATCCCCAAGAAGAAGAAATGCAAAAAGGCAAAATGGTTGTCTGAGAGGGATTTACAAATAGCTGAGAAAAGAAGAGAAGTGAAAGGCAAAGGAGAAAAGAAAAGATATACCCATCTGAAGGCAGAGTTCCAAAGAAAAGCATGGAGAGATAAGAAAGCCTTCCTCAGTGATCAATGCAAAGAAATAAAGGAAAACAATAGAATGGGAAAGACTAGAGAGCCCTTCAAGAAAATTAGAGATACAAAGAGAACATTTCATGCAAAGACGGGCTCAATAAAGGACAAAAATGGTATGGACCTAACAGAAACTGAAGATATTCAGAAGAGGTGGCAAGAATACACAGAAAACTATACAAAAAAGATCTTCACGACCCAGATAACCACGATGGTGTGATCACTGACCTAGAGCCAGACATCCTGGAATGTGAAGTCAAGTGGGCCTTAGGAAGCATTACTATGAACAAAGCTAGTGGAGGTGATGGAATTCCAGTTGAGCTATTTCAAATCCTAAAAGATGATGCTGTGAAAGTGCTGCACTCAGTATGCCAGCAAGTTTGGAAAACTCAGCAGTGGTCACAAGACTGGAAAAGGTGTTTTCATTTCAAACCCAGAGAAAGGCAATGCCAAAGAATGCTCAAACTACTGTACAATTGCACTCATCTCACACGCTAGCAAAGTAATGCTCAAAATTCTCAAAGCCATGCTTCAACAGTATGTAAACCATGAACTTCCAGATGTTCCAGCTGGATTTAGAAAAGGCAGAGGAACCAGAGATCAAATTGCCAACATCTGCTGGATCATAGAAAAATCCAGAGAGTTCCAGAAAAACATCTGCTTTATTGACTATGCTAAAGTCTTTGACTGTGTGGATCACAACAAACTGTGGAAAATTCTTGAAAAGATGGGAATACCACACCACCTAACCTGCCTCCTGAGAAATCTGTGTGCAGGTCAAGAAGCAACAGTTAGAACTGCACATGGAACAACAGACTGGTTCCAGATCAGGAAAGGAGTACATCAAGGCTGCATATTGTCACCCTGCTTATTTAACTTATATGCATAGTACATCATGAGAAACACTGGGCTGGAGGAAGCATACACTGAAATCTAGATTGCCGGGAGAAATAACGATAACCTCATATATGCAGATAACACCAATCAAATGGCAGAAAGCAAAGAGGAACTAAATAGCCTCTTGATGAAAGTGAAAGAGGAGAGTGAAAAAGTTGGCTTAAAACTCAGCATTCAAAAAATTAAGATCATGGCATCCGGTCCCATCACTTCATGGCAAATAGATGGGGAAACAAGGGAAACAGTACAATACTTTATTTTGGGGGGGCTCCAAATTTTGGGGGGGCTCCAAAATCACTGCAGATGGTGACTGCAGCCATGAAATGAAAAGACGCTTACTCCTTGGAAGGAAAGTTATGACCAACCTAGATAGCATATTCAAAAGCAGAGACATTGCTTTGCCAACAAAGGTCTGTCTAATCAAGGCTATGGTTTTTCCTGTGGTCATGTATGGATGTGAGATTTGGACTGTGAAGAAGGCTGAGTGCCAAAGAATTGATGCTTTGGAACTGTGGTGTTGGAGAAGACTCTTGAGAGTCTCTTGGACTGCAAGGAGATCCAACCAGTCCATTCTGAAGGAGATCAGCCCTGGGATTTCTTTGGAAGGAATGATGCTGAGGCTGAAACTCCAGTACTTTGGCACCTCATGTGAAGAGTTGACTCATTGGAAAAGACTCTGATGCTGGGAGGGATTGGGGGAAGGAGGAGAAGGGGATGACAGAGGATGAGATGGCTGGATGGCATCACTGACTCGATGGACATGAGTCTGGGTGAACTCCGGGAGATGGTGATGGACAGGGAGGCCTGGCATGCTGCGATTCATGGGGTTGCAAAGAGTCGGACAGGACTAAGTGACTGAACTGAACTGAAAATCACTGCAGATGGTGACTGTAGCAATGAAATTAAAAGACACTTGCTCTTTGGAAGAACAGTTATGACCAACCTAGACAGCATATTAAAAAGCAGAGACATTACTTTGCTGACAAAGGTACACTAGTCAAAGCTATGTGTTTTTTTTTTTTGGCAGTCATACATGGATCTGATAATTGGAGCATAAAGAAAGCTGCTGCTACTGCTGCTGCTAAGTCGCTTCAGTGGTGTCCGACTCTGTGTGACCCCATAGACGGCAGCCCACCAAGCTCCCCCGTCCCTGGGATTCTCTAGGCAAGAACACTGGAGTGGGTTGCCATTTCCTCCTCCAATGCATCAAAGTGAAAAGTAAAAGTGAAGTTGCTCAGTCGTGTCCAACTCTTAGGGACCCCATGGACTGCAGTCCACCAGGCTCCTCCATCCATGGGATTCTCCAGGCAAGAGTACTGGAGTGGGATGCCATTGCCTTCTCTAAAAGAAAGCTGAGGGCCAGAGAATTGACACTTTTGAACTGTGGGGTTGGAGAAGACTCTTGAGAGTCCCTTGAGAGTCCCTTGGACTGCAAGGAGATCCAACTAGTCAATCCTAAAGTAAACTCCAATACTTTGGCCACATGAGGCCAAATAAGAACTGACTCATTGGAAAAGACCTGGTTGCTGGGAAAGACTGAAGGCAGGAGGAGAAGGGGATGATGGAGGATAAGATCGTTGGATGGCATCATCGACTCGATGGGCATGAGTTTGAGCAAGCTCTGGGAATTGGTGATAGACAGGGAAGTCTGGCGTATTGCAGTCCATGGGGTCGCAGAGTTGGACATGACTGAGCGATTGAACTGAAATAGACAGATTCTCAAGAAGTTCCAGTCTAATAAAGGAGAAGGATATGGGGAAAAAATCATTACACAGACTAAGAGCCATCACAGAGAATATAAAAAGAACAGAAGTGGCTTCCCACATGAGCAAGAGATTACTGCTTTGGGGAGATGAAACAGAGTCAGGAAAGACCTCATAGGTGTGGCAGTGTCTGAGCAGCATTTGGGGCAATAAATAGGTGTTTACCAAAAGGACAACATGGGGAAAGAATTCCATGAAGAGGATGGGCATAATGTAAGAACACAAAGGCAGGAGACAGCATTGTGTTTTCAGAGGACCACAGTTAGTTTAGTAGTGCTCAAAGTTTCAGTCAGAGGCAGAGGTGAGGGTGGTAAGACGTAGTCAGGGGCTAGTTGTATAACATTGTTTGCCATGTTAGAGTCAGATTTTATTCCACAGAGTTCATGAGGAATCAGCAAATGATTTTAAGTAAAGGAAATAATTTGGTCAGAGTTGTTGAGAAAAGGCAGCAGTACCATGGCTCTTGCACAGCCTCTCAACGTCCCTATAACCTGAGAGTAGGTTAAAAAAAAAAGATGAAAAATAAAATAGAAGTCAGGATGTTATAGGCTAACCAAGTTTATTTGTTTAATGACAATGTATGACTGTCTATGCTGAGTGCTTTAGATCGAGGATGGAGGAATAGTGGCCTAGATATTTCTTTTTCGTACTATAACTCTTCCACTCTCCAAAACAAAAGTAGAAATTTCTCTAGACTAATGCATCCCACTTCCTTTGTTATTTCCATTCCTTTTTCCTATTTCTCAATGACCAGCATTGGGTAAACATGGGGTCAAAGGAAGAGGAAGCGTGGAGGAAGGGCTGCATTAGATGAGGCATCCATATTGCTTTCCCCCCACTTCATGCCTCCGTTACAGCAGTGGGAGTTTCTGGTAGCATGGAAAAGCAAAATCCAGGAATCACCTGCAAGTCTTCTTTTAGGAACTTGTTCTAGGCTATGAAACTTCTCCGGCTTTTTTTTTTCCTTTTTAGTATTAAGAGTTCTTATCAATTAAGGTTAGCAAAAAGGAAATTGAGTTTCACTCAGTTTCTCACTCCCTCTGGGAGAGAAACTACAACAGTAAAATATCCAGAAGGGAAGTAATTAGAAGAGGAAGCTAAGGATAATCAAGATTTGACTGTACATTTATTGTAATTGTTGAAATATTTATATTCTCTGACTCTTTTTTGACTGAACTGATATGGTCTGGATGGTAGAAAGGAACACTGGGCAAAGAACTAGGAGGTGGTTCTCTGCATCTCTCTCTGCAATTAATTAACTCAGTGTCTTCAGATAAATCACTTCTTTGGGTCTGTTTTCTTATCAGGAAAAAAAGGGAGTACTATTATATCAAACTTTTCTCAAGTTTAAGCGATTAACTACTTTGCATCAGATTCATCTGAGATAGTTCCAAAATACACAGATTCCCAGATCTAACTGGCAGTTATAATGTACTGATTGAGCCTATAGAACCTGCATGGGACTGGTCTTAACCTCCTGCCATGCCACTTACTGACTAGGTGACCTTGAGCAAGTTATTTCAAGCCTGCAGTATCTAATTTTTCTCCAGGGATGATAATAACAACAGTATACTCCATATTGTTCCTTGAAGGGTAAAATGGTATAATGCTTTTAAAACATCAATTATATTGTCTGGTTATACTAAGCATTGGAGAACGCAATGGCACCCTATCTTGCCTGGAGAATCCCATGGAAGGAGGAGCCTGGTAGGCTGCAGTCCATGGGGTCCCTAAGAGTCGGACACGACTGAGCGACTTCACTTTCACTTTTCACTTTGATGCATTGGAGAAGGAAATGGCAACCCACTCCAGTGTTCTTGCCTGGAGAATCCCAGGGACAGAGGAGCCTGGTGGGCTGCCGTCTATGGGGTCTCACAGAGTCGGATACGACTGAAGCGACTTAGCAAAAAAAAACAAAACAAAACAAAACTAAGCATTCAACAGATGTTATCATTTGTATAGCCCACAGTATGTATGTATGGAGTGCTCCATTGAACATCTGTTGAATAAACAAAAGAAATATAACTGAAGTTTTTGGGGTTTTTTTAAGCAACATTTTTTGATCTCAGATCTGAAATTTCTTTATTAGCCCCAGGAATTACTTCCACCAAAAAGGTAAAGATAGTTCGAGGGAATTGTGTTATGCTCAATTTGCCTTATTTTTACTCTTAGACTACTCAGAGCCTCATGATAACTAAAAAAATAATTAAATGATAAAAGTCCCACTAAAGTGGGTGAATTGAGAGAGGCAGAGAATAAATCTCATGGACTTTGTCGGCTGGATCCAGCCTGCCACTGCATAATACAATGACTCTCACCTAGGTGTTCATCTCCATTTTACCTCACAAGTTGCCGTGAAATTCTGTTACTACAACTGACTTTGAATCATAACAATAACAACAAAGGCAAGATTCCATTTTCTGTATTGTTGAGCGAGCAGAAAACAGGGCAATGTAACTTTTAAAGCTTGTAAAATATAACAATAAAGCTTGAAAATCAGTTATCAAAAATAGCGAACTTCTATCACCCGTTAATCTACTGATCAAAACATTCCACGTACAGCGAACTGTGTATTTTTTTTCTTTTTTCCAAGTGGTGGTGGCCCCTCGCTTAATACTCAGCTTCTCATTCTCCCCGGTGTTTTTAGTGAGAGGCGTTACCAGCTTAGTACCAGCAGAGAGGAAATCGCTTCAGAATCTCTGGAGGTGGTGGCCTCCTAGAAAGATCGCCGGGAGGGGAGGAGTCGTGATTGTCCTGGAAGAAAAGCATGGCCCTATCCGGGAAGTCACGGCTTGCCGGGAGGCTGGGGTTGGCGACTTTGGATCCTGGAGGTGGCAGACGCGGGAGCCGACAACCTCGGAGCTGTGGCCTGAGCGGCTGGGGGTGGGTGGGGGGTGGGGGTGGGGGAGTGCTCGGTGTGTGCAAGTGAAAGAAACAGCCGGTCGGGGCTGAAACTGACCAGGGGCCATCCTTGCCTGGCGAGCGCAGCGGAGCCTGGGATCTAGCCTGCACCGACGGACGCCGCGAGCCCTGGGCCTCGCGGGGAGCGGCAGCCCCTCCCTTCCCAAGCCCGCGCTTCCGCCCGAGACCCGGCGGCAGCCGTGACCGTGGCTGCGCCGAGCCTTCCGCCTGCTTCTAGGAGCTGCTACCGCGCCCACAGGCCGCGGGAACGGAGAGCGTCCGGACCCGGGGACCTCCGCCACGCGCCGGAGACCCTCATGGAACTGGACGCGGGAGGGCTCCGCTAGCCCCACGTTTAGCTCCCGCCAGGGATGGGCTACTCGGCACCTGCGGCCTCTCGGGAGCGGGGACTTGGCGGGGTTATGACCGGCGGCTGCCGCCCGGGCGCGGTGGAAGGGAGAACGGAGGTAGCGGAGCTTCCTTCCTCTCTCACACTCACAGTGACACTGGAGGGCCAGACCCCCAGCGCGAACGGGTGGGGACCTCGGAGGGAACCAACTGGATCCCGGATTTCCTGCTGCCACCGGCGGCTGGGGGGTGGGGGGAGCGCCAGTACCAGCTCTGTGAGCCTGTAATGGGACTTTGCCGTTGTTGTCCACTACACCCTCCGCCGGGAGTGTCTTCCCGCTTAAAGTCGGCTGTGGAAGACGATTCTCCTCCTCCTTCCCTCCCTCCCTCACCCCTCCCTTCCCCCACTCACCTTCGTTCATCTCTCTTGCATTCTTCCCAAAGGGCCAAGGCAAATATGCACACGAGTGAACAACTTGATACTACAGTGTGTGAATGTGTGGTTTGTGTAGGGAAGCGGTAATGGGGTGGGACAAAATGAAAATAAAATTAGGACTATCTCGACTGTGTAACAATAACCTCCTCCCTTCCCACCCCCCGCTGCTAGCAGTCTCTCGACTGTGTCCAACGGGTGACAAATTTTACACGATCAGACCTAGGAGGAAATTAGCCTGGGCTTACCGAGAGCTTTCTTTTCAATGTTTTATTTTTCTGAAGCATATTCATATTCCTACCAAATAAGCAGCATCCCCAGCAGAGAATTTAGCATGCTATAGGGAGGCCATTCCTGGACACAACTGAGGCAGCTTCTGGGTAGGGTAGCTTTTGTCACCTCTGCAGCAGAGGTCACTAGACTCTGCTCAAGATGTTACATGAGGGGACAGGTGTTTGGGAACACACACTGCTCTAACGAACCACCCTATCCCGGCGGAGGGCAAATGCTTTTCTTAAGGATGAGATGGGCTGGTGAAAGGTGGAAAGCATAAACTGAACCTTGAATGTATCTTGCACGCGCCCCGCACTCCCGCTCCTCCCCAGCCTTCACAGAAGCAGCGACAGACTCCTCTCGACAGCCCAACATCCCCTCCCTCACTTGCTAACACCTGCATTAAAACACCGCAGTCGGAGGGGAGTGTCTGCGAAAGGCAAGCTCCCTGAGAGTCCTCTTGCTACTGCTACTGCGTAGTCATGGAATATTCTTTATTCAAGAGGCCCTTCTAGTTGATTCTAATCAGGCTCGGGTTATTTTGCCCTTGGTCACCAACAGGGGGCGGCAGATGCCCTGCGATACCCCTGCCGCTTGCAGGAAGGGCGTCCTGTTGTCTCTGGGAATCCAGTTTAATTGAACATGTGGGGTGAAAAGGGGGACCTACCGCCGGTTCGTTCGTCTCGGCAGCCCCGGGGTCTGGGGTCCTGGGCGCCTCCAGGGGCCCCTGAGGGCCTCCCTGTGCAGCGAGTGGGCGAAGCCATCAGTGCCCCTAAGCAGTGCCTGTAAACTTACCGGACAAAACAAATACGTTAACCACAATACGTTATGGTTAACACGATATACACACGTTGGAAAGTGTCACAGAATCGATTGAAGCTTTCGGTCGTTTTTAAAGTTCTCTCACTAAACAGAGAATTAGAAAGTACGGTTACCACGGGCTGAATGGTGGCAGTGGTAGGCTCTGCTCAGTTATTTTGAATTTTAAAAGGGTTTCTCTCGGAAGCTGGGAGCTACTGTTTAGGCACAGAATCGTCAGATAAGTGTGGGAAAGGTTCCGAGGCATCTAGCAAGGGAAACCAGGTGGGCTCTGCTGGTTCGGCCAGGGTGTGTGTCTGCGAGCGTGGCGAGGCGTGTGCCGAGGCGCCCTGTTCCTAGAGCGGGGAGCTGTGGCGGCGCGGATTGGTCCGGACCCAGCGGGATTCGCTACCGGCCGGATTTTCCTGAAAACCTACCTCGCTCCGTTAACTCCAGCTCTGGAGTTTCCAGAATTGTCAGAGAGGCGAGGTATATCGTCTTCAAGGCAATATTCCCACAGAAATGAGCAATTTAAAAAATCTGATACTTTTTGTAGAGCAGTAAGTTGTTTGGGAAGAAAAGAAAAATTAGAAGACGGTTGAAAAACAATTGAAGCCTGGCTATTACAGTCATCTCTAAATAGCTTTTGACAAGTGATAGCTTCCGGGTTTTCCGAATGAAAAAGGATGTATTCAATAATTGTAGCAAGGTTATGCCCTTACTCTATAAATCTCATGCACAATTAAAAACTAATTCCTAAAATACTTTTGCAAGGTAGGGGAAAATTAGTTTTTAATTGTAGACATCATCACAACATGGGGCTAAGAAGTTAATTGTAATTATGGACTAAACATATCGGTGGTATCTTAATGTTTTACCAACACTGTAATAGTTTGTGGAAATGCAGCCATAACTTCTAAAGAAGGGAAGAATTTCAACAGCACGCTTCATTGTCAGAAATTTCTTTAATGTGGAAAGTCCATATCATATTAAAATATAGAATCTTCCCGAAATAATGATGAATATTAATTAAGGTACTATAAAATTTGTAGGACAGTGTTAAAATATGTATTTGAGAAGGATGAGGAGAAACTGAGAAGAAAAGGACTGACTTGTCCAAGCGGGGAAAAGAAAGTAAATTCGGGTAGGGAATTTGCAAATTGGGTGCAAAATCCTAAGACAAACCAGAGGCCCAGCTGCTCCTGTGGAGAGTCAATACTATAGCTGTTGAACCAGTGGATCTGGCTCATCGTGGGCTCTGAGAAAACGGACAGTTCTTTGTGTCTGACGCTAAATCTGAGCAATTTAAAATTTGCCAGTACCAACACTATTTACCTTCAAATGTGTGTAGTAAACAGTTGCACACTGAACATGGAAACATGTTTTATTATATGTTTTAAAGTGACAAAAATTGCACCAAGAGCCAACTACAAAAGATTTCTTAAAAAATTTTTGTTTGCCACGAATTATCAATACTATGAAATATCAGTAATATCAACTTTTAAAACAGTGTTTTGAACTGTAACACAACTTGACTTGTTTCCTTTATAATGATGACTATCATTTTGTGTGCCACACAACAGCTGTATGAGGCCGATGTCATTATTTCCATTCCACATATAAGGAAACTCAAAGAGCCTAAACTATTTTCCTGAATTCACAAAGCTATCAACTAGAAAGCTACTTTTTGATTCTAAATTCCAGGCTTTTTAATACCATCTTGCTGCAAGCCGTAAAACTGCATTGAATCCCAATAATGGACACAAACTCTTTGACTATCAGATTATCTGGTGACTGAGCAAAAATGGGCAAACTCATTGCTATCACAGTTTGAGTGACTCAAAACTAAATTAAAAACAAAAACACCCACGTGCCACAGAAGATGTCAACCTCCAAATCATTTATGGAGGTAATAACGTATGGGGAGAAATCAACAATCTATGTTAAAATTTCAAAATTTTAAAATATAAACAAATTTCATGATTATTGTAGGTAGAATACCTAAAACTCCACTGTTTTTGCTTTGCCTGACTTACATGGATACAGAACTGTGTCCATGTAAATTTCCATGGCTGTATCCAAATAAACTTTCTATTTATTTTTCAATCTAAAAGAGGAAAATAAATTAACTGTTACTCAATAAGTGTAGTTTGTTTGCTAGATAATATATTTAATTATTCATTAAAAGTTCATGGAGGTTTGTAAATGATAAATATTAAAAAGGGGACTTTGAACATGAAAATGAACCACTGATATATTGTAAAATCTCATATTAGTTATCAGTTAGTTAATCTCAGCTAGTTATCTTGTGTTAGTTATTATTTCTGCCACTTAATAGTAGGTCTCTGATTATGAAGGAGTTTTGCTGCATTTGGGATTTTATGTTGCATTTCCACAAGTATAATGCATTGGTATGTAAATAAACTAGTGCAAATTGGTTATATTTAAAATACACCATTCATTTGGGGCCTTAAAAGATTTCTGGGGAAGAGTATGTTTGGATATGGTGTGATAACTGATCACACAGAGCAGTGATCCTTAGCTCCTCTTGATTGCTCCCTTTTCTCTAGTCCAACAATTCTCAAATATTTTAGCTTTGGGACTGCCCCCACTCACACAAACTTTGCTTATATGGTTTTCACCTGTTAATACTCATTGTATCAATATTAGAAATTAAAATTGGAAAAATGTTTAAAATGTTGGTTACTTAGCTTATAATAATAATCAGCCCACTACATATTAACATAAATGACATACTTTTAATGAAAAATAGAAAAAATTTCCAAAACCAAAAAAATTGAGGAAAATGTTTTATGTTTTGTAAAGCTCTTTAATATCTACTTGGATTTACTATTTAGCTGAATCTAAGCAACTGGATTTTCACATTTGCTTCTGCAGTCCATCTATTGTGATACAGTGTATATAGTTTAAAATAGATGAAGAAAATCTGGCTTCAAAGAGATATGTAGTTGGAAAAGGGAAACGTTATTTAAGTAGCTTTTCAGATTATTATGGGTATTGCTTATTACTACTCCAGAATTCTTCAAGTAGTAATTTTTTAAAAGTTAGTTGCACTGTGTAATAAAAATTCATATCTATAGACTTTTCACTTCTGTGGCATTAAAACTTACTGTTGTACCAAACGGACCTTTTACTCATACCTGATGAGTATGTTATGCTGCTGCTGCTGCTAAGTTGCTTCAGTCATGTCCGACTCTGTGCAACCCCATAGACAGCAGCCCACCAGGCTCCCCCGTCCCTGGGATTCTCCAGGCAAGAACACTGGAGTGGGTTGCCAGTTCCTTCTCCAATGCATGAGAGTGAAAAGTGAAAGTGAAGTCGCTCAGTCATGTCCGACTCTTAGCGACCCCATGGACTGCAGCCCACCAGGCTCCTCCATCCATGGGATTTTCCAGGCAAGAGTACTGGAGTGGGGTGCCAGTTATACACTGGTCATTTTGGAGACTGTTGGTTCACTGAATTATGCAGATCGTCCACATGTTGACTCACTTCATCACACAATATCAAAAATATCATGTTCCTTAATTTTATCACTGTTTTTCATCAGGAAACATTTTGCATGTCAGGATACTACTGGTAGTAGTAGTCGCTTAGTAGTGCCCAACTCTTTGCAACTCCATGAACTGTATCCCACTAGGCTCCTCTGACCATGTAATTCTCCAGGTAAGAATACTGGAGTTGGTAGCCATTTCCTTCTCCAGGGGATCTTCCCAATCCAGGGATTGAACCCAGGTCTCTTGCATTGAAGGCAGATTCTTTACCTTCTGAGCTACCAGGGAAGCCCTGTTAGGATACTGGTTTTCCAAAATTCTAATTTTTGTTTGAAAGTTCTGATTTTATCATTAGCAAGAAATACTATTGGTTGTTTGCTTTGAAGGACAGTTGCTCTTTATTTCTGAGAAAATACCTGCCAGATACTCAAGTCTGAGTAACCATAGTTTGTCTGTCACTTGTCCTTTCAAATAAAAATGCTACTCTGTGAAAAAAGTGGCTAATTCAACTTGAAACTCAACTGCACCAATGCTTTTCCTCAAGACAACCATTGTACTTCTGTAGGTAGCAGAAGCATTTTATGTATCCTTCCCATTTTGTCTCACAGGTTAAAAAGACATGCCCTGAAGGGTAAGGATTTGATAAAATTAATAATTTTCACTGCTTTCTCAAAGACATTTGTAAGTGAAAATGACTTTTCTTTCTTTTCCTTCTCTCTCTTTTTTTTTTAACTGCAGGTATGTGGTGATAAAGAATATACTGACTATTACTACAGCTTGATGCCACTCTTTTGCTTTCTGTTGAGGCAACCAGAGTTATATCCACTGTCAGTGAAAACATCAACCCCGTGAAAAAGGTAAATAGCCTCTTGATATCATCATGATACTAGCTCCAACCACACATAACCCCTGAAGAAATCTTGGGAACCTCCAGGATTCTATAGACCCCCTTTGAGAACCACTTTTCTAGTCCTAGATCAGTATTTAAGATATTTCATTTTTTAAAAAATATTTAATTTATTTCTTTAAGCTGCACCTGATGGGCTACAGTCCATGGGTTCGCAAAAGAATCAGATATAACTTAGCAACTGAACCACAACAACAAGAACTAAATGAGGATGATGGTTTGGGTGATACATTTATTTAGAGAAAGGAAAGGAGCAAATGTCATGACATGTTATCATTTTTCCAAACAACATCAAATGGCAGCCATGATCATGTATGTGTTGCATTGCTAGTACTTAGGACATGACTTCTCATAATCAGTGTGTACGAATTCAAGTCCAGTTGTGATGCATTCAAAATATTGCAATCACTAGCACCCACCAGAGGTATGGCTTCCAACTGTAAAGGGCTTGTCCAATTTGTATGAACAAGCTGAAAAGCACAGCTGAGTTTTAGACAGTTCATTAGTTCTATTCCTTTGGGTCATGCAAGACTTCTTAAATATGTGAGAAAGTTCTGTAGCTTGAGTAATCACAAATCCATCCAGTTTGTAAATAGCAAAATGTCTGTATTTTACACTCTTCACACTTTCAGGCTTTACTGGTAGAAATTGTACAGTGGTAGAATCATCCCTAAATCCAGCAAGGGGAAGTGAAATTGTGCAGGGGATTTATTGCTGGAACCAATACCTGATTTTCATAGTACTTCTCTTTTTGTAGTTAAATTTGTAGAGAATAACTCAATATGTGTGTGATTCAATAATATTAAAGAGAGGCCAAGAAATTAGATAAGGTTCCACGATTTACATTTCTTTCAACATGATTAAGATTTAGTTTTGAATTTGCTGAGTAGTAGGCCAATTCACACAAAGTGAAAGTGAAAGTCACTCAGTCGTGTCTGACTTTTTGCAGCCCCATAGAGGATACAGTGCATGGAATTCTCCAGGCCAGAATACTGGAGTGGGTAGCCATTTCCTTCTCCACGGGATCTTCCCAACCCAGGGATTAAACCCAGGTCTCCCACATTGCAGGCGGATTCTTTACCAGCTGAGCCACCGGGGAAGCTCAGTGGTCGCAAGTCTACCTTTCAATTCAGGGGATGTGGGTTTGATTCCTGGTTGGGAAAGTAGGATCCCACATGCCTCCAGGCAAAACTAGGCCTACAAGCCACAACAAAGAGCCTGCAAGTCACAGTTAAGGTCCCAGGCAGCCATATTCACGCAAAGTTCCCCATAATGTAGCATATCCAATGTCAGCATTTCAGTCTGAATTCCTGATATGAGAGGTATCCAAAAACGTAGCCTCTAACTACATATGAAATGTGGCCAGTGCCACTGAAGAACTTGATTTTTAATTTTAATTTTAATTCACTTAAATTCAAATTTGAAAACAGATTCTCAATTCAGTTATAGGAAGATTTAGTTATGTTTGGAAAAACTGATGTATATTAGCCTTCTTTTTCAGCAGTTAATTTTTGAAATCTGAACACCAAGTATTTCCAGTGAAAATTTAGCAACTAAATTGAAACATGCTATCAGATTTCAGTGACTTAAAAAGATAAAAAGAATAAAATACCTCATTGATTTTTTATACTGATTCCATGTTGAAATGATAATATTTAGGTATACTGGGTTAAATGAAATATATTTAAAAACTTATTTTATCAGTTCAGTCTCTCAGTCGTGTCCAACTCTTTGAGACCCCATGAATTGCAGCATGCCAGGCCTCCCTGTCCATCACCATCTCCCGGAGTTCACTCAAACTCACGACCATCGAGTCAGTGATGTCATCCAGCCATCTTATCCTCTGTTGTCCCCTTCTCCTCCTGCCCCCAATCCCTCCCAGCATCAGAGTCTTTTCCAGTGAGTCAACTCTTCACATGAGGTGGCCAAAGTACTGGAGTTTCAGCTTCAACATCAGTCCTTCCAAAGAATAACCAGGGCTGATCTCCTTCAGAATGGACTGATTGGATCTCGTTGCAGTCCAAGGGACTCTCAAGAGTCTTCTCCAACACCACAGTTCAAAAGCATCAATTCTTTGGCACTCAGCTTTCTTCACAGTCCAACTCTCACATCCATACATGACCACTGGAAAAACCATAATCTTGACTAGATGGGCCTTTGTAGGCAATGTAATGTCTCTGCTTTTCAATATGCTATGTAGGTTGATCATAACTTTCCTTCCAAGAAGTAAGCGTCTTTTAATTTCATGGCTGCAATCACCATCTACAGTGATTTTGGAGCCCAAAGAAATAAAGTCTGACACTGTTTTTTACCCATTTCCTTTTACTAAAATATGTATGTGTATATATATATACATATATATATATATATATATTAATGTGGTTTCCCAGATAATTTAAAATTACTTATGTGCTTCTTAAATTTCAATTGAATGATTATATTGTAGTGCATTTTCTTTCCATTCTGTGGGAATAAGAAGGCAACTGAAAAAATACTGTGTTTTAGTTTCATCTTCATTATATGAAATCTAGTTTTGCTCGAAGCAGTTGATATCTAAACATTCATTATGCACTTGATTATCATACTTCAAGGGATTTTACACTAAATTGGTATTGTTTTAAAATTCTGTATTATGTGGTACTGATCTGCTTTGTGTCAAATTTACATTCTGGGAATTTTTAACATTGAAGTTTTAAAGCAGTTTTAGGTTCACATAGTAATTGAACAGAAAATACAGAGTTACCATAAACCCCCTGCTCCTCAAATGCACAGCCTCCCCCGCTATCAACATTCTGTACCAGAATGGTACATTTATTACAATCACTGGACCTACTTTGATACATCTTATTACCCAAATCCCATAGTTTACGGTAGAATTTATTCATGGTGTTATCCCTTCTATGGGATTTGACAAAGGAATCATTTTTTTTTAAAAATTTGTTAGAAGTATAGTTGATTTACAATGTGTTCACATCCACATTCTTTTTAATATTCTTTTCTGTTATGATGTTCCCAGGATATTGAATATAGTTCCCTGAACTCTACAGTAGGACCTTGCTGTTTATCCATCCTGTATATAATAGTTTGCATCTGTTAATGCCAAACTCCCAGTTCTTCCCTCCCCTACACCCCACCTTGGCAACCACAAGTCTGTTATCTATATCTGTGAGTCTGTTTTTGTTTGATAGGTTCATTTGTGTTGTACTTTAGATTCTACTTATAAGTGAAATCATATAGTATTTACCTTTCTCTTTCTGATTTGCTTCACTTAGTATGATAATCTCTAGGTCCATGCGTTTTGTTGACTCTGGTATTATTTCATTCTTTTTTATGGCTGAACAAGAGTCCATTCTATAGTGGCCACAGGACTGGAAAAGGTCAGTTTTTATTCCAATCCCAAAGAAGGGCAAAGCCAAAGATTGTTCAAACTACTGCACAATTTACTCATTTTACATGCTAGCAAGGCAATGCTCAAAATCCTTCAAACTAGGCTTCAACAGTACATGAACTGAGAACTTCCAGATGTACAAGTTGGATTTAGAAAAGGCAGAGGAACCAAATATCAGATTGCCAACATCCATTGGATCATAGAAAAAGCAAGGGAATTCCAGAAAAACATCTACTTCTGCTTCAATGGCTATGCTAAAGTCTTTGTGTGAATCATGACAAACTGTGGAAAATTCTTCAAGAGATGGGAATACCAGACCACCTTATCTGCCTCCTGAGAAACCTGTATGCTAGCCAAGAAGCAACAGTTAAAACTGAACTTGAAACAACAGACTGGTTCCAAATAGGGAAAGGAGTACATCAAAACTGTATATTGTCACCCTGCTTATTTAACTTATATGCAGAGTGCACCATGTGAAATGCTGGGCTGGACGAAGCACAAGCTGGACTCAAGATTGCCAGGAGAAACACTGATAACCTCAGATATGCAGATGGCACCACTCAAATGGCGGAAAGCAAAGAGGAACTAAGCAGCCTCTTGATGAAGATGAAAGAGGAGAGTGAAAAAGCTGGCTTAAAACTCAGCATTCAAAAAACTAAGATCATGGCATCTGGTCCCATTACTTCATGGCAAATAAGTGGGGAAACAATACAAATAGTAAGAGACTTTATTTTCTTGGGTTCCAAAATCACTGCAGTTGATTACTGCAGCCATGGAATTAAAGACGCTTGCTCCTTGGAGGAAAAGCTATGACAAGCCTAGACAGTGTATTGAAAAGCAGAGATGTCACTTTGCTGACAAAGGTCTGTATGACTATGGTTTTTCCAGCAGGGATGGATGAATGTGAGAGTTGGACCATAAAGAACTGAGTGTTGAAGGATTGATGCTTTTGGACTGTGGTACTGGAGAAGACTCTTGAGAGTCCCTTGGACAGCAAGGGGATCAAACCAGTCAATCCTAAAAGGAATGAACTCTGAATATTCCTTGGAAGGACTGATGCTGAAGCTGAAGCTACAATACACTGGCCACCTGATGGGAAAAGCTGACTCTTGGAGAAAACCCTGATGCTGGGAAAGATTGAAAGCAGAAGAGAAGGAGACGACAAAAGATGAGATGGTTGAATGGTATCACGGATTCAATGGACATGAGTTTGAGCAAACTCAGAGAGATAGTGAAGGACGGGAAAGCCTGGAGTGCTGCATTTCATGGGGTTGTGAAGAGTCAGACACGACAGACTGACTGAATAACAGCAACAATATATGTATCACATCTTCTTCATCCATTCCTCGCTGCTGGACATCTAAGTTGTTCCCGTGCTTGGCTATTGTAAATACTGCTGCTCTGAACATAGGGGTGGTGCATGTATCTTTTCAAATTACAGTTTTCTCTGGTTATATTCCTAGCATTGAGATTGCTAGATCATATGGCAACTCTATTTTTAGTTTTTTGGGTAATATCATACTGTTTTCCATAGTGGCTGGACCAACTTATATCTTGCCAACAGTGTACGAAGGTTCACTTTTCTCCACACCTCCTCCAACGTTTGTCATTTGTAGCCTTTTTTGATGGTGCCCATTCTGATTGGTTGAAGTGATACCTCACTGTAGTTTTGATTTGTATTTCACTAATAATTAGCAACGATGAGCATCTCTTCATGTGCCTATTGGTCATCTGTATGTCTTCTTTGGAGAAATGTCTATTTAGGTCTTCTGTTGATTTTTTGATTGGGTTGTTTGTTTTGGGTTATTGAGTCCTATGACCTGTTTGTGTATTTTGGAAATTAAGCCCCTGTTGGTCATATCATTTGCAAATATCTTCTCCAAGTCCATAGGTTATCTTTTCCTTTTGTTCATGGATCCCTTTGCTGTGCAAAAACTTGTAAGTTTGATTAGGTCCCATGTGTTTATTTTTGCTTTTATTTCTTTTGCCTTGGGAGACTGACTAGGAAAGCATTAGTTGATTTATATCAGAGAATGTTTACCTATGTTTTCTTCTAGGAGTTTTTAAGGTGTTATTTAAGTCTTTATATTTAAAGAGTGTTATTTAAGTCTTTGGAGAAGGCAATGGCACCCCACTCCAGTACTCTTGCCTGGAAAATCCCATGGACGGAGGAGCCTGGTAGGCTGCAGTCTGTTAAGAGTCGGACACGACTGAGCGACTTCACTTTCACTTTTCACTTTCATGCATTGGAGAAGGAAATGGCAACCCACTCCAGTGTTCTTGCCTGGAGAATCCCAGGGATGGGGGAGCCTGGTGGGCTGCCGTCTATGGGGTCGCACAGAGTCGGACACGACTGAAGTGACTTAGCATAGCATAGCATTAGCATTTAAGTCTTTAAACCATTTTAAGTTTATTTTTGTGTGTATGGTGTGAAGGTGTGTTCTAATTCCATTGATTTACATGCAGCTGTCCAACTTTCCCAATACCACTTGCTGAAGACTGTCATTTCCCTATTGTTTATTTTTGCCTCCTTTGTCCAATATTAGTTGACCATAGGTGTATGGGCTGATTTCTGGACTCTCTTTTCTGTTACAGTGGTCCTTATGTCTGTTTTTGTGCCAGTACTATGCTGTTTTCATTACTGTGTGCTTGTGCTTAGTCGCTCAGTCGTGTCTGACTCTTAGCGACCCCATGGACTGTAGCCCTCAGACTCCTCTGTCCATGGGGATTCTCCAGGCTAGAATACTGGCATGGGTAGCCATTTCCTTCTCCAGGGGATCTTCTCGACCCAGGGATCAAATCTATATCTCCTGCATTGCAGGCAGATTCTTTACTGTCCGAGCCATTTCCTGCCTTTTGACTCAAACACGTTGGCTTTTCCTGGGTCTTGAGTCTGCCAGCTTTCAGACTAGAGCACCACCATCAGCTCTTCTGCAGCTCCACTGAAGATCCCGGGATTTGTCAACCTCCATAATCACGTGTTATAATTGCTTAGTATTATTGTTGTTTTGCCACTAAGTTGTGTTTGACTCTTTGTGACCCCATGGACTGTAGCCCGCCAGGCTCCTCCGTCCATGGGATTTTCAAGGCAAGAATGCTGGAGTGGGTTGCCATTTCCTTCTCCGTTCATTACTGTAGCTTTGTAGTATTGTCTGAAGACTGGGAGGTTTATGCCTCCTGTTCTGTTCTTTTTCCTCAGGATTGCTTTGGCAATTCTGATTTTTTTGGTTCCATATAAATTTTAGGATTTTTTGTTCTAGTTCTGTTAAGAATGTCATGAGTAACTTGATAGGATCATATTAAAACTATAGATTGCATTGAGTTATATGGCCTTTTAACAATATTAATTCTTCCAATCCAAGAGCATGGACTATCTTTCCATTTCTTTTATTCATCTTCAATTAAGGAATCATTTTTTGAAATGTATGTTACATATGATGTTTCTGCTTTCCCATTAGTATACCTAATTTAAACACAGAATTGAAATAAGAGTTTTTAATGGTTTAAAAACAGCTCTTTTTAAAATGTCATATTGTTACAGAAAATTTGAAAATACATACAAATATTTTAAAAAAGAAAGGAAATCAACCTTGGTCTTACCACTCCAAAAAAAAAAAAAATCATTTGACAATATATTCTTAGTCTTTTTTTTCTTTGTATATAAGTATACATTATGATTATCTTGTAATATAGCTTAATAAATCTAATTTTTTTTACAAATACTTGAACATTTTCCAATGTAATTATTTTTGAAACTGAATAAATAACTGAATATTAAACCTTTGAAAAAAGTGAAAGTGAAGTTGTTCAGTCATGTCTGACTCTTTGTGACCCCATGGACTGTAGCCTACCAGGCTACTCTGTTCATGGGATTTTGCAGGCAAGAATATTGGAGTGGGTTGCCATTTCCTCCTCCAGATATTAAACCTTTACCTGACATTAATGTTTAAAATTATTTTTTTAAGTTTACTCTTTGCCTTTTAATTATATTTATGATTTTTTTAACAGAGGTGCTTTACATTTTTATTAACCCACATATCAATCATTTTTCTTTATTGTTTCTTTCTTATCTATATTACAATTCAATAAATGTTCATTTTTTAAAACATAGAATTTTATTTTAAGAAACAGTTCACTCTGGGTTTTATTTTTTTATTATGAGGTAGGAGATATAGTTTTATTGTTTTTTAAAATAGTTAACCAATTATTCTGTTACCATTTATTAAATAAGCAATTTTTCCCAGTTAAAGTAATGATAACATTTTTCTTTTTGGCTGCACCATGCGGCATGAGGTATCTTAATTCCCAACCAATGATCCAACCCACTGCTCTGCAGTGGAAGTGCAGAGTCTTAACCATTGGAAATCCCACAGAATGATAACTTTAACATATGCTAAATTCTCTTCTATCCTAATACCATCCATTTCCGCTCAATTCATCTGTTCTTCTTTCACTGAGATTTTAAGTTATACAATTATATATTAATCTAGGGGAACTTACATCTTTGTAATTGTCAAATTACTTTAGAGGATAGAAGTGAGAGGAGGTTTTGTATATATGTCCTTTCCAGTTGGTCTATGTAATTCATCTTTTGTAAAATATGTGTGACATTTCACAGTAATTACACTTTAAAAAACAACTTTGTTTTGGAAAAGTGCTTGATGGCATTGTCTGATGATAGGAATGGACTCTGAATAAGGAGAAAGCAGAAAGAGGGTACCGTAGATATTGCTAAGAGGACATGAAAGAAACTGGCAACTTACAATGGACCTTCTAAGTGAAGAAAAAGTAAGCCAAGGGAGAGAGCAGGGAGATGGGGAAAAGAAAGAGGAAAGTACAAGCAAAAGGAAAAGTAATTTTCAAGATACTAATAAAAATTAGGCCAAGAAGAGATTATGAAAAACAGCTGATTTGTAAATGAAAAAAGAGCAGAGAAAAAGAGGGAGAGGGAGAGAGAGAGGAAAGTTGGTACAAAACATCTTACAAATTTTATGTTAACTCATGAAAGAGGCACTAAACTATAAAGGGAGGAAAAGCCTTCTCTTTTAGAAGCCTCAATATATACATTACAGGAAATTTTTTTTGTAAAATGTAGATTGCTTTGGAATTATTTCCTAAAACCTTGTATCTAGATCTTTTATATCTATATATCTATATATCTATATATCTATATATCTATATCTATATCTATATCTTACTTGAGCACAGAAAAATCTTAGAGCCTGTTCTTTATGCTTCATAATTTAATACCTGAAAAGCCTTGGCTTTATTAGTTTTTATTTGTGGGTAATTGTGAATACTCTTCCATTTATTATTTATGGGAATGGGAAACCTTTTACTGTAATGTTTAGTTGTTTGGATACTGATAAGTTAAAAAGATACTTAGAAATATATTACTAGCACTTAGATATATGGGGAAAAAATAACAGGATAATATATAGCTATGTTTAAAGAAAGGGAAATGCACAGTTTGGATTTAAAGGGAAACAAATTTGCCTGGAAAATTTCATGGATAGAGGAGCCTGGCAGGCTACAGTTCATGGGATCACAAGGGTCAGACACTATTGAGCTCACACACACACATAAATGAGAATACAATCTCAGGTTCCCACATTTCTTCCTGAGTTCACTTCAGTTCAGTCGCTCAGTCGTGCCTGACTCTTAGCGACCCCATGGACTGCAGCAGGCCAGGCCTCCCTGTCCATCACCAACTCCGGAGTTTACTCAAACTCACGTCCATTGAGTCCGTGATGCCATCCAACCATCTCATTCTCTGTCATCCCCTTCTCCTCCTGCCTTTAATCTTTCTCAGCATCAGGGTCTTTTCACATGAGTCACTTCTTTGAATCAGGTGGCCAAAGTATCGGAGTTTCAGCTTCAGCATCAGTCCTTCCAATGAATATTCAGGACTATTCCGATGAATATTCCAATGAATATTCGGGACAATGAATATTCAATGAATATTATTCCTGAAGGTGGCAGTATTTCAGTGACTAAAAACGGATGACAAGTTGAATACCTACCAGGAGCTCTCAGACATCTATGAAGGTGTCATTTTGTGACCAGAAAAAGTCCCTTCAGTAATCATTTTCTGTTTCTTGGTGTGAGTCATACACCTGTAGGGACACATGCTGCCTGTCTGCTAACCAGTGACTCCTTAGGATGAGGACTATTGAGGTAGGATAACATTTTAGTTGCTCAGATATTGGGGAAATTTTTTTTTGCTGTCATTTGAGAGAGAGGGAAAATAGAAATACATTATTAAATTTAGAATTTAGTGCAAAGTAGAAAATGTAGAGAGACAAGAGGCAGAATGACATGTTTTTATGATTGACAGCTACCATCTTTAATGGGAAAGTGGTGGTTTAATTCATACTGTTATTTTTCTTAAGACAAACAAAATTTTCCAAGTGTTTGATAGATATAATGACTATATAAACCCAACTTAATTTTTGTCACTAATTAACTCGTTGAAAGTATTAAGAGCATTAACAAATTTCGGAGTAAATATCTAACAATCAAAAAATGAATTTTATACATTTTAAGCAGCAGATTCTGAGAAGAACATATGCACATGTATGTTATATGTATTAATTAAGTTACATATGGAGAGGTGAATACATGCAAGCACAAAAATAAATACAGATGAGCAAAACTGATTTAAAAAGTGTGTCAAACTGTAGTACTGTTTAATTTTATTATGACATTTTAAAATAATAAACATTAACGGTATTGATTGATGTTTGAGCATTAACTCATTATTTATTTTGATCGGTCATTGCAGGCAGATTCTTTACCAGCTGAGCCACAAGGGAAGCCCAGGAATACTGGAGTGGGTAGCCTATCCCTTCTCCAGTGCATCTTCCCAACCGAGGAATCAAACCGGGGTCTCCTGCACTGCAGGCGGATTCTTTACCAAGTGAGCTATCAGGGAAGCCCCCTTGATTGGTCAAGGCCACATTAAATTCAAATGGAATGATTTATAGTATTGTCTGATACTTAAACTATATGGATTATGGTTCTTACAAAGGAATTTGAAATGACAGAGCCCCAAGAGATACTGGGAATTATGTTGTCTGAAATTTGTCATCAGGAATGTAAACTGATTCTGGAATAGCAGCAGAGTTGCATTTTATTCAATTTATGGTATTTTAAAAATTCTTTTGAAGATAAAATATTTCCTGCTTATATTTTTCATCAATTATGTCAAAATATACCTCAGTAGAATTGTAAATGCGTGTATGTGTAATTATAACAATTTTAACTTTCCTCTTTTTTCTGTCCTAACTGTATAAACTGTGCCAGCTTATGTTGACATTTCATTTATGAGTATAGTTCCGTAAGGTTCTCGTTAGCTTAGATCTCAGTGTCAGTTAGATCTCAATGTTTACATTTATAGACACCATAGGCATATCTTCTCATACATCCCAAATTCTAGTAAGTTAATACTCTCTTCTCTTGAATCATAGATATAGTCTCTTTATTTCTACTCTATACTATCAATATTTACTAGAATGATACCCACTTTTAAAATCAGAAACTACCTTATTCAATTATTTGCTTTTTTTAATAGAGCAGTTTAGGTTTATAGCACAGTTGAGTAGGAAGTACGGGGTTCCCATACGTCTTCTGTCCAGATACACCTATAGCCTCCGCTACTATAACTCCTGCACTAGAGTGGTACATTTGCTACACTGACACCTCGTCACTACAAGTCCGTTATTTACATAGGGATCACGCTTGGTATTGTACATTCTGTGGGTTTTCAGGAATGTGTAAACCTGGGCATAGTATATTTCCCTCCTGGGCATAGTATCACTGCTATTGTTCATTTCACTTACACATAAGCATATATATATATATGTTTATGCATATATATATATACACACATCATAAGCATACACAATCGCATACATTGTTGGTATTATTATTTTGCAACAATTATCTTTTAGATCAACTAAGAATAAGAAAATGAATTTTTTTTTTTTGCCATTAGTTATTCATGCTCTGATGTTATTCCTTTCTTTGTGTAGATCCAAATTTCCCTTGTGGTTCAGCTGGTAAAGAATCTGCCTGCAGTGCAGGAGACCTGGGTTCGATCCCTAGGTTGGGAAGATCCCCTGGAGAAGGGAAAGGCTACCCACTCCAGTATTCTGGCCTGGAGAATTCCATGGACTGTGTAGGCCATGAGGTTGCAAAGAGTCAGACACAACTGAGTTACTTTAACTTCATTCAAATTTATAACCTCTGGTATTTTCCTTCTCTATGAAAAACCTTTAACATTTCTTACAAGGAAGGTCTAAGGCAACAAACTCTCTCAATTTTTCTTTGTCTAATAGTCTTTATTTCACCTTCATATTGAAGGATAATTTTACAAGCTAAAGAATTCTAAAGTGACTCTTCTCTCAGCACTTTAAATACTCTTTTCTTGTTTGCATGATTTCTTAAAAGAAGTGGAACATAATTCGTTTTTTAAAATTTACTTATTTTTAATTGAAGAATAATTGCTTTAAAATATTGGGTTGGTTTCTGCCATATATCAGCATGAATCAGCCATGGTATACATATGTCCCCTCCCTCTTGAACCTCTCTCTAACCCTCCACCCCAATCCACCCCTCTAGGTTGTCACAGGCACCAGGTTTGAGCCCTCTGTGTCATACAGCAAATTCCCACTAGCTATATATTTTATATATGGTAATATATATGTTTCAGTGTTACTCTCTAAATTCGTCCCACCCTCTTCTTCCCTCACTGTGTGGGATGTAATTCTTATCTTTGCTTCCATATAGGTAAGGTGTTTTTTTCTCTCTAGATTCTTTCAAGATTTTTCTTTATGTTTGATTTTCTGTAATTTGAAAATTATATGCCTGAGTGTGGTTTTGCAGGGCATGTATCTTGCTTGGTGTTTTCTGAGCTTCTTGGATTTGTGTTCTGGTATCTGACCTTATTTGGGGGGAAATCATCAGTCATTGTTGCTTCAAATACTGCTTAATTCTTTTTGTCTCTTTCTTCTCCTTCTGATATTCCCATTACATGTATGTTAGACCTTTTATAGTTGTCCCACAGTCCTTGAATATTCAGTTCTACTTTTTTCGTCTTTTTTCTCTTTGCTTTTCAATTTTAAAAGTTTCTATTGCATGTCCCCAAGCTCAAAGATTCTTTTCTCAACCATATCCGGTCTACATAGGGGCCCGCTGAAGACCTTCATTATTCCTGTGATACTGTTTTTGATTTCTAGTATGTATTTTTGATTCTTAGAATTTTCATCTCTGCTTGTATTATCCATCTGTTCTTGCATGTTGTCTACTTTTCCCATTCTCAATCTGATCATTTCAACATACCTGCCATATCTGATTCTGGTTCTGATGCTTGCTCAGTCTCTTCAAAGTACAATTTTTCCTTTATAGTTGTTTGCTGAAATCTGGACATGATGTACTGACTGAAAGGAACTGCAGTAAATGGGTCTTTGGTGATATGATGGTATCAGGAGAGGGAAAACCTTCTGTAGTCCTATGATTAGAGCTCAGTCTTTTGATGACCCCGTGCTCCTCGATTGTAAACCTTACCTGTGTTCTTTTTAAACTCTTTCTTGTTTTGTTTTTTTTTTTTTTTGGCCTCACAATGTAGCATGCAGGATCTGAGTTCCCTGACCAGGGATTGAACTCTTGCCCTCTGTTGTGGAAGCGCAGAGTCTTAATAACTGAACCATCAGGGAAGAATCTCACCAGTAATTCTTAATTTTCTCTACAGAAAACTAGAGAAAGCTGAGATTCCCCTTTCAGAGAAAGTTGAAATACAGCTGTCTGTATTTACCTTCCACAGATAGATTAGGCCCTGATAAAACCCCAGCAGGTTAGGCTCTGGTGAAATAGTTTCTCCTGAGAGCAAGCCTTGTTGAGAAGAACAGAAATCTCTGTCATATTTCAAAATAGTTACTTTCCCCTCTCCCTGCAAGAACCCTAAGGGTATTTTTCTGCCATCTTCACCCTGAGGACCTGGGAGAGCCCCTGGAGGTGAGACTTACAGCAGTTGGACCCCCTCCTGCCCCACCCACCTCTGTCAACACTGGATCTTTCTGAAGTTTTAAACTCTCAGACTTGTCCACATTGAGTCTCCAGCAATTCATCAAATTGAAGTTTAGATTTTTGACACCAATTCCCATGAAGTTTCTTCTGTGGGGTTTCTTGTCTGTAGGTTGTCATTCTTTGTAATCCCTGTCTGTCTTTCCAATTTAAGGGGCAGTGTTTTGCTCTGAGACCTTGCTTCTCTTTCTAATCTGGGGAGAGTTGTTGATTTTTCTGTTTGTTCAGTTTTTAACTTGTTAGGATGGAGTGACCACTTCTGAACGCCTTTCCCGATGGACTGGAAGTCTCCAGTCCTGTACTTTTTAATCACAAATGTGAGTCTGCTGTGCAGGGAAACTGAAGCAATGTACATATGTTCAATTAATTTTTATATCTAATGCTTTGCAAAGCTTTTGGAGAAAAACTTTATTGTGGTATAATCTTTATATTCTTCTGTGATGTACCAGAACAAGAGCAAAAGAAGCACAGAGTCATTCTGTGTTCATGTTGGTAGGTAAAACCTGAGGTATGCAAAATTTCATTTTAAAAATTACTATCTATTTATTATGTGAGGTTAATGTAGATATAAGAAACCAAATGCACCCTCCCCGTCTGTGCCCTGACTCCTCCCTGACCCCCACTATAAGCGTGGAACTCACTTAGGAGGAACATAAGCACAAGTTGACTACATTCCTTTTTTACGTCCTTTCTTTGAAGTGTCACAAATAATTTTTTTTTAAACTCTCAAAATACAAAGTGTTCCTGACCTATTAAATATTTCTTCAGTGTAGTTAATTTTCCACATGGATTATTATCCCAGAAGGCTCATAAAATAAGTTTTTTTGGAGATTCTTGTTCTCTGTGACAACTATCATCCTTGACATTCAATAAGCAATCCATGCTGTTTTCCCAACTTTAGCTCTCCAGAAAAAGGGATTCCTAATACTTTGTAGGTATTGTTTTCATACTTTTCTTCATAAAATAATAGAAGCTGATGAACCATAAGGTTCAAAAATGATATAAAAATTCATAGGTGGGTGAAATTACCTTTGGTTGAGAGATCAAAACAGAGATCACAAGCTTTTAGTGTTTCAGGTCAGAGGGTGTACCAGTAGCTTTAAAGCTGTTCATGCCATTTTGTCTAGTTATTCCACTTGAAAGTGATTCCAGTTACAAAAGTATTCATCATAACATCATTTATAATAGCAAGACGATTAACATTAGGGAAACAGGAAAACCAAAATTCTTTTTATCTTTCTGGTGGAAATCTCAGCAGCTGTTTGGCATAACCTTAAAAATGTTTGTCGTCCCTGCCATTATCTTAGTTATCTCTTTTTCAGCCCCTGACCAAGGGTAATTTCATTTACCTACTTTTACATCATTTTGAACATCATGTTCATCAGATTACAGAAAGTGTGTAGTTATCTTATTGCTGTCCATTAAACTGGAAACTTGTTGAAGTGAGGGACTTTGCCTTTCTCATTTGCATTTTTCTTGAATGTGTTACATGTAACTAGATCTTCAGGAAAAAAACAGATTAAAAACGACTAAGTCTCTCAAAGGAATTTCAGTTACCGTGATTTAGTTAAATAACTCTTTGTGACCCCATAGATTGTAACTTGCCAGGTTCTTCTGCCCATGGAATTCTCCAGGCAAGAACAGTGGAGCGGGTAGCCATTCCCTTCTCAAGGGATCTTCAACAGATCAGGGTTCAGACCCAGGTCTCCCACATTGCAGGCAGATTCTTTACTGTGTGAGATAACTGGGGAAGCCCAGTTAAATAACACAGCCTCCCCTACCCCAAACAAGGTCTTCCCAGGTGGCTCTTGTGATAAAGAACCCGTCTGCAATGCAGGAGACATAATGAGATGTTGGTTCGATCCCTGGATTGGGAAGATCCCCTGGAGGAGGGCCTGGCAACCCACTCCAGTATCCTTACCTGGAGAATCCCATAGACAGAGGAGCCTGCTGGGCTACAGGCCATAGGGTTACAAAGAGTCAGACGTGGCTGAAGTGACTTACCGAAAAAAATTCCCCCCAAAAAAGACTCAAATTTCAGTGAATATGGTATGGTAATAGGGACTAGTTATATAAAGTACAAACATTATTGCTTACTCTTCAGTCTATAACTCTTCCTAAATCACTTTCTAGAAGAGGCACCATGACTGGTGGTGACTGGTGTCCAGTCACATCACAACTTTCAAAGATCGTTGATTATTGGTCACTGGACATCTGTTACTCGATTTGTGCCCAAGCACCAAAGCGTGTAGTTGTGTTGCCTCTTTTGTCTCCCAATGATAAATCCACATAACATTTTTACAGAGGGTAATTGAAAGAGGAAATTGGCCAACTAAAATGAATATGCAGCAAAACAACAGTGGTAACACTGGAAAAGGAATTTTGAATCAAGTGTGAATAGAGTTATTGAAGAAAGTGCTGACCATGGTGATGTCAAGAGTACTGCTGTTCAAGAGAGTCTAGGTGTGCAGCCAGAAAGGAATGAAAGTGAACTTGTGGACACTTGTAAGGCACCTGCTTGTGTGAGGAAGACAATGAAGAAGCCCCAGAGGAAGTGATGGTAGCAAAAAAAAACCTTCATATTAAGGGAACTTTTGGAATTATTTCATAATATTAACAGTGTGAAGAATAAAATGATGGAAGCTGACCCAAATTTAGGGGCACCATAGTTTACCAAAGTGTAAAAACAGTGTTTGATTCTTAACATAAGCTAATATGATGAGAAGACAAGTTTTGTTCAAATTAATCTTGATAAGTTTTTTTTTACCAAGAAATAAGGCATTTTATTATTATTATTGTGCATTAAGTAAATGCTACTTTAACTTTTTTCTTTTCTCTATATGATTTGAACAGTTTTAAATGTTTTGATAAAAATAGGAAATTTTCTCACTATTAACGTTTAACAGTGTTTATGCTAATTTTGTTTGATTCTGTCACCAAAATTAGGTTAAATAATTTGCACTATTCTGCATATAATGGTAAGAGTATAAAGCAGAATATATAATGTGCTCACTAAGATTACACTGAATTAAAAAACATCAGCAACATAAACATGCTAATACTCCCGTAATAGTTATTTAAAAAGTTACCACCCCATCTCTTTGGCTATGAAACTATACTTCTTTTATAGTTAAAAATAAAGTAATAAAATAGAAAAGATAAGCTAAGATAGAAAACATTCAAAGTTAATTCTTCACTTTGGAAGCAAAACTTTAACTGTGTGCTCTTACAGTCGAGTGAAAAACCCACGAAGTTGCTTTACCTTCCTCCTCTAATCTACTGTCTTTGGTCTGTGTTTGATGCCTCCTTCCATTTCTTAGGACAGAAGTTGAAATTCTTCTGTGAGGTCCACTCTTTGTTGCTCCTTGATTTTCCTACTCACTGTGTCTCCTGTGTGACACTTCATCAAGGAATAAGTCCTTTGCCTTCACTGGACTCCTTTTACAGTCTAATCTCTCATCCACTGATACCAGGATTAGAAAATATCATAATATTGTTTAGTCATATTCATACTGATTTTTTAAAGTTCGTGTGTTCTTCAAAAGAATTCTTAAATGGAAGCTGAATGTACGAATCCAGTGACAAGCTCAGTGGAGGACTGGAGACCCATCTGATTTGGTATCAAGAGGAACCTCTGGGGATGAGGAAAGAGGGACCTTTGGGGCCTCTGCCTGCAAACCTCAGCTCTCAGAGCACAGTCGCAGCATCTCTGATTCAACTTACCATTTATTCTTCACCTGCATGCTCAGGGTTTCCTACCATTTCAAGATTCCTTTTAAAGGCCCATATCTTTTCTTCTTTGAACCTAACCTTAATAAAGCACATTCAGAAGTGTTTTTTACTCATAAGTTTTACCACAAGGAGGCAGAAAGTTTACCGTCTCTCTAGATTTCACCTGCATGGTCTGGCAGATACAGAGAGGATAGGACACATTCAATCTGGATTTCTTCAAAATCAGTGACAAGACAAGCAAGGCTAGTGATATTACAAGGCTAGTCAGAAACCAGTGTTTCAATTGTTGCAAGATTGAAATTTAGGCACTATAGCTGGGGATGCATGATACAGTGATTTTTTTTAATTGGAGGATGATTGCTTTACAATGTTGTGTTGGTTTCTGCCATACATCAACAGGAATCAGCCACAGGTATACATATGTCCTCTTCCCTTTGAGCTTCCCTCCCACCTCCTTCCCCATTCCATGCCTCTAAGTTGTAACAGAGCCCCTGTGTTATACAGCAACTTCCCACTAGCTATCTGTTTTACATATGGTAATGTAATGTTTCAGTACTACTCTCTTAACTCATCCCACCCTCTCCTTCCCCCAATTTGACCACAAGTCCATTCTCTACATCTGCATCTCTATTCCTGTGCTGCAAATAGGTTCATCAGCACCATTTTTCTAGATTCCATTTATATGTGTTAATATATGATATTTGTTTTTATCTTACTGACTTCAGTCTGTGTAACAGGCTCTACGTTCATCCACCTTGCTAGAATTGACTTTTTATGGCAAAGTAATATTCCATTGTATATATGTAGCACAACTTCTTTATCCATTCATTTGTCAATGGGCATCTTAATTATTTCCATGTCCTACCTATTGTAAATAGTGCTACAGTGAACATTGGGGTATATGTGTCTTTTTGAATTATGGTTTTCTCCCAGGGCATAGGCCCAGTAGTGGGATTGCTGGGTCATGTGGTAGTTTTATTCCTAGTTTTTAAAGCAATCTCCATACCATTCTCCATAGTGGCTGTATTAATTTAAATTCCCACCAGCTATGCAAAAGGGTTCCCTCTTCTCCACAAGTGAAAGGTTTTTAAAGTAGCCACGTCTGGTGTTTCACATGTCATGAGACTTTCAAACACACGCTAACCATACTGACTTACCTGTGAGTTTCCCTGTAGATCATTTTGTTTTCTTTAATAAATGGCCATTTTGTTTTATTTCACTTTGTTCTGTTTTCTAAAATTCTTCTAGTCACGGCCAAGTCATCTAATATAAGAATTCTCAGTAAAAGCCCAATTACACTACAAAATGATATAAATGTATCTTTTATATCTTGTCTTTATGAAAATGTATATCACAAGGACAAAGGAAGAGAATTCAGTGATAATTTGCATAGCAGAGTCTTCCAGGAGAGCAGTTTTGGAAATCCAGGAAGAGGATGATTATTTTTTTTTTTTAATTTTACTTATGATTAAAGCAACAAAATGCACTTCAAATGTTATTAAGTGCACTGAGTATTCTCCTAGACTTTTAAATTTTAAGTTCTTTGCTGTTTTCTTTTTGTTATCTTCCTAGTGATGCTGTTTTAGGTCAATTGACTCTGTTGATACTTAAGCAAGATTGGGATTTTTGTCAAGCACCTAGTTTTGAATTTTATCATGTAACAAAACAAATATGCTACTCTCCCATATGCCCTCCTGCTTACAATACACTTAGAGCCTTAATCAGTATAAATAATATTTAACTGCATTTGTCAGGAATAAATAGCTATTGTTGTGAAAGAATAATGGTATGGAGATACTATACTTTTGGGGAGGAGGAAGTGTAGCACAATGCTGTGTTTTCTAAACTGTTTTGATTGTATAGTTCCCAATATCAACATTTTTGAGTACAGTTTCAAAATATGTTCATTTATATATTTATAAATTACTTAAATTATATTGTGTGTTATTAGGAACATTCCAAAGTAGACTCAGAATACATTAATATTTAAATATAATTTGCTTTATTTTATTTTACCTTTGATAGTATAGCAATATGTTTAATAAGAGCACTGTTATTAAATATGCTTTACTACTTTTGAAAAAAATTTTGAGTATTTTCTTATATAGCAATTCAAAATTCTGGTTCTATATTTAATTTTAATCCTGCCTTCCTGGAAAAAATATCTCACAAAGATATATAGATTAAAATTAAAGAAATATATCAATTGGATAAACAAATTTTAATAGAGACAATTTTTCAACTCTCTCCACTAGTTATGTTGAACTAGTAGAACAGTTCAACTTCTGTTGAAATTTGTATGGTAAGTTGCTATCTTCCTTCATGACAATCAATACTTATTAAAAATTAACATGAAGCTTTTATATTTTTAATATTGGGACTCAAATTAACCAAAACTTTTAAATTACAGGATAGAAAACTTTGTTTTCAAGTTTTTTATTGTACAGCTATGATGACATCACTTTTAGCAATAAAGTGATGGAAACATCTCTGAAGATACATTTTCAAAATTTTTTCTCTATAGCACAGTTTTCTTTTGAAAGCAATTATTATTTCACTTATTATCAAAGTGTTACCTCTTCCTCAAAAAGAAAGATAAAAGTTGATGTATTTTTAAAAAATCTGCTAAATAACATACTATTTGTAACAATTTTTCATTATAGAAAAGGTCAATAAATTAGGAATAATTTTCAGTTGTAAAAGAACAATGTATAATAAGTCCTTAGCTTTAAGAACTCTTAAGTGCTTTGTCATAAGATAACTGGTGAACTTCTATTTTCAATGGCTTTCAACAGTTGGCTACCTATAAGAATCAGTTCAGTTCAGTTCAGTCGCTCAGTCATGTCCGACTCCTTGCAACCCCATGAATCGCAGCACGCCAGGCCTCCCTGTCCATCACCAACTCCCAGAGTCTACCCAAACCTATGTCCATCGAGTCATGCTTTTGAACTGTGGTGTTGGATAAGACTCTTGAGAGTCCCTTGGACTGCAAGAAGATCCAACCAGTCCATCCTAAAGGAGATCAGTCCTGGGTGTTCATTGGAAGGACTGATGTTGAAGCTGAAACTCCAATACTTTGGCCACCTCATGCGAAGGGTTGATTCATTGGAAAAGACCCTAATGCTGGGAAAGATTGGGGGCAGGAGGATAAGGGGACGACAGAGGATGAGATGGCTGGAATCATTTAAAAATGAAACAAAAAAACAGTTCTCAGACTTCACTCCAGGAGATTCTGCTTTAATTGCTATGGAGTGGGACTTAGGTTGTGGTATTTTTCAAAAACGTCCCAGGTCATTCTCAGATGCAGTCAAGACTAAGAACCATTTGTATGTGTAGGGCAAAAATTTCCTTAGATACTCACTATCCTTTACTGTATGGGCTTTCCAGGTGGTGCAAGTCGTAAAGAACTCTCCTGCTAATGCAGGAGACATAAGAGATGTGGGTTCAATCCAGGGGTCAGGAACATCCACTGGAGGAGGAAATGGCAACCCATTCCAGGAAAATTCCATGGACAGAGGAGCCTGGCAGACTGCAGTCCTTAGGGTTGCAGAGTCAGACATCACTGAAGCGACTTAGCATGCATGCATACCTTACTGTATAGAATATAGTATACTATACATATATATATGGGGGGCTTCCCTGGTAGCTCAGATGGTAAAAGCGTCTGCCTACAATGCAGGAGACCTGGGTTTGATCCCTGGGTCGGGAAGATCTGGAGAAGGAAATGGCAACCCACTCCAGTACTCTTGCCTAGAAAATCCCATGGACCGAGGAGTCATATATAAATAAATACATACACATATATACATATATAATATATTGCAGTATATTACAAAGTATTGTGTATATTCTATTTAAGCTAATGTAACCTGTAAGTCCACTTAACTTGGTGCAGGTCAAGAGCATTATGTCCCAGTATTCAAGTGAAGAAAGGCTATGGTTTCCAAGTCAAATCCTCTGTTGTATAAAACTATCACCATTGCCTCTAGTTGTTGTAGTTTTTTTAAAATTAAAATTTAATTATTTAAATTTAAAAATGTTTACACTTTTAATTAAAAACTTTAAAGCACACAGTCTTAATCATTTTTAAGTATATAGATCAGTGGTGTTGACTAGATTTACACTGTTGTATAAGAAGTCTCTAGAACTTTTCTGTCTTGTAAAACTTCAACTCTATACCAATCAAATGACTCCACATTTCCCCCTTTCCCCAGCCTCTGGCAGCCACCATTCTGTTTTCTGTTTCCATGATTTTGGATGCTCTGGATATCTTATATAAGTGAAATCACACAGTATTTGCCCTTTTGTGGCTCTCTAGTTATCTTATTGCTACTCTCTCATGCACTTCATTTGTCATATGGTCATCTCACAGAGGAAGAGATGAAAGAAGAGAGCCATGTTTCCATACTATGTTCAATACTGACTGGGTTATATTCTTATTATAAATGAAAGTTCTAACATTTTTTTTTTCTCCAGCTCCAAAGATAGTCTTGTATAACTCGCTCAATGTCCTCTAGCCAAAGAATACCAGGAACATATCTGTGGTTGAACAAGTTGGGTTTATTCCTTGTTGCAGCAAGTGAGAACACATACCATGGGAACAGTGATACACTTCAGTAAGAGGATGTTTAAAAAGACTTATTATGGGATTTGAGTGATTTTGAGGAAGATCTAAGCAAACAGAAAGTCCCTCTAGGTGGGTGCTATTAGGAAGTGAGGGCAATTTTGTGATTGGATATCTCAGTACATCTTATCCATAGAGAAGTGAGGTGAAAGCTATCCTTGGTAAAGAAGTAACAGAAACTCCTATTGGTCAGGAGGGGGTAACGTTTGGTATTCTGTGAGTTTTTCACAGTGACCATGTTTTGGTCTGTACTTAGATAAAATTTGGAGAAGGCAATGGCACCCCACTCCAGTACTCTTGCCTGGAAAATCCCATGGATGGAGGAGCCTGGTAGGCTGGAGTCCATGGGGTCGCTAAGGGTCGGACACGACTGAGCGACTTCACTTTCACTTTTCACTTCCATGCATTGGAGAAGGCAATGACAACCCACTCCAGTGTTCTTGCCTGGAGAATCCCAGGGACGGGGGAGCCTGGGGGACCGGAGTCCATGGGGTCGCTAAGGGTTGGACATGACTGAGCGACTTCACTTTCACTTTAGATTTAATTATGAAGTGGCATGTTTTGCCTCACTTTGCCATGGTCTCAGAGTGACCTTGTCTGATGCTGATGGTCTGTGAGATTATTTTTGTGCAACAAGAGGAAGTCACAGTCCAGATTTCAAGGTCAGTATCCAGTTTGTAATAACACAGAGACCTGACCAGGAGGGTCACACCAGTTCCTGGACTTCAGGAGCCACTATTTTCTTCTTCACCACTTTTGGAGAAATGTAGTTTTGACATCAGGAAACCTGTGATTCAGTCTGTTTCAGCATTTACCAACAGCATGATCATGGGTAAATGACTTATTCTCTGTCACTTCAATTTCCTACCTAGAACCTATCTCAGTGGAACATGGTGAGCATTCAATGAGATAAAGCATTTAGAATGCTGAGCAGATTGATTTTTACAGAGTGGGAGCTCATGTTAGTAATAATAACCTCTTTTCATTCTCCTCATAGGGGATTCTTTTATTCATTTAAGAAACACTTACTGGATGATTGCCACGTATGGATCACTGTGCTAGGCGAACAAGACACACAAGCCTCTGCCCTCACAGAGCCAACAGTCTAGCAAGGGTTTCAGACAATTAAATAGGACATTTAATAGAGGGTGAAAGGTTCTATTACGGACTGCAGAAGTCCCTAAAATAGCATAACAGCCTCGGGGCACTGTCTCTAGAAGAAAGTGATGTTTTTGCTGATATCCATGCAATAGATGCACGGGGGTTATCTGAAGAGGAAGGCTCCTGCTAGCAGGAACAGCATAAGCTAAAACGGAAGAGTGAGAGAGAACATGACACAGGCTGTTTGGTGGAAAACAAATAAACAAATTAGAGACAACAGAAGAGAAAGGGAAAAAATGCTCACTTTTTTAGTGTATGCCGTATAAAATAGTTTCTTTCCAAATCTTGCACACAATTTTGTATGCCACTGCAATAGTAATTAGCACTCGTTAATTAATTAATGATGATACAATGCTTTGAAATACAAAGTGCAGCACATTTGCTAACAAATTGGTGATTAGCATGATTGCTGTTTCGATATAGCCTCTGTTTACTCTCTGCACTTGGACTTCCAACTGTCTGCTTGCCTTGGTGCACCACAGACAGCTGCTTCACAATGGTCTTGGCGTGGCGGCTGTTTTTGGCCTTCCTTTCCCTGGGTTGTGAATGAATCTAGGAATGACTAATAGTGGAGAGGAAAAAAGCGAATGACTTTCAACATCCTTTCCTAATAAGTTATTCTGTAATGTTTATCACTCTCTCACGTTCTGATTGGAGAAGGAAATGGCAACCCACTCCAGTGTTCTTGCCTGGAGAATCCCAGGGACAGGGGAGCCTGGTAGGCTGCCATCTAAGGGGTTGCACAGAGTTGGACACGACTGAAGTGACTTAGCAGTAGCAGCACGTTCTGATACACCAAAATCTGGCTGAAAGTATTGGGAGTCTGCATCTGGTGAGGCAAATATACCAAGGGCTATTTTTGGTTTCATATTTAAATTTCCTTGATTAGGGTCCACCAAATAAATGTAACTTCTTGTGGCCTCCACTTACACCTCTACTATTGCACATAGTGTCCAGAGAAATAATGAGTAAATGAATTCTATGAATTTGAGAAGGAAATGGCAACCCACTCCAGTGTTCTTGCCTGGAGAATCCCAGGGATAGGAAAGCCTGGTGGGCTGCCGTCTATGGGGTCGCACAGAGTCGGACACGACTGAAGTGACTTAGCAGTAGCAGCAACAGCAGCTTGTATCTCTTCCCTTTATTAAAAAAAGAGATTTCAATGTTATCATCTTCTGCCATTTAAAAAATGAAAAAGAAAACAAGTTTTTTGTTTGTTTTGATTGTCAGCAAAGATCTGAAAGCACTCAGCTTATAATTAAATACTATCAAAGTGTTTTTTTGTTTGTTTCTGCAGCTAATAGCCAGGATAAGCAGGTATTGGTGGCAGCATCCTCTTGATAAAAATCACGTTGACTGGTAGACATAGTTCCATAAAAATGTTGGCTTTAACCCAGTCTGAACATTTGTCTCCATGTATAGAAAGCGCTTGAGTGTCAGGTGACTCCTACACTTGGTTGGTCGCCTAGGTAAGCTGATGGCAATTAGGCTTGGAGGGCCTCCTCCAACAGACCTAGGCCTAGAAGTGGTTGAGGACTTGTTTGTGTTTCATGTGCTGAATGTTTATGGCTCTCTTTTGGCCTACAGCATGGTCCCTACCATCAAGAACTTACTTTGGGTTGGGGAGAAAAGACACATTTACAAATATATTTATATTAAATTGGATAGATGGTGGCAAGTACAATAGGAGATGACAGATCCATGCTAAAGAGGAAGCAGCAGCACGGAGGGGGAAAATTACTCTGACCTGGGTAGTTTTCATGGTGGAGGTGGTTTTTTCTTGAACCAGAGAAATTATTTCAAATAGCATAGATGAAATGGTGGGTAGGAAATGGAGAGCATTTTAGGACTTGACAATGGCGATCACAAGAACACAAAGAGAAGATGGCACTGGATGTTCAGGTCTATCTTGTCTATTAGGAAAGGGTGACCCAGTGTCCCAGTTTTGTTGTGATAGTCTCAATTTATACCCACGGTAACTGTGGTAAGCTGAATAATATCCCCCATAGATTCTGTGTCCCAGTTTTCAGGACCCCTGAGTTTGTTGCCTTACATGGTTTTTTAAAAAAAGAGGTGGGGTACTTTGGACATATAATTACATTAGGGATTTGGAGATGGAGAAATTATCTTGGATTAGCTGGATGGGCCCAGTGTAATTCAAGAGTACTTTTGGAAGAGAGGCAGAAGGATCAGAGTTAGTAGTAGAAGATGGATGATGAAGCATGAAGTTGGAGTGAGGCTAGAAGGGGTGGCAAGCCAAGGACTGTAGGCAGCTTCTAGAAGCTGAAAAAGGCAAGGAAACAGATCCTTCCCTCAGAGCATCTACCAAAAGCTAAGATCTTGAATTTTTATCCAGTGAAACCGATTTTGGACTTCTGACCTCTGGAACTGTAAGAAAATAAATTTATGTTGATTTAAGTCACTAAGTTTGTGATAATTTGTTACAGCAGCAATAGGCAACTAATACAGTAACTACACTGAGCCCTTTTACTCCCTCACAAATAACCTGGTCTGGTGATAAATTATATTCTTATTCTCTGCCTAGACCACAGTTATTTACAAATCCATGGTTCTATCAAAAGCAACTTTAAAAAGTAAAATTTAGGACCCCACTCCAGTACTCTTGCCTGGAAAATCCCATGGACGGAGGAGCCTGGTAGGCTGCAGCCATGGGGTCGCTAAGAGTCGGACATGACTGAGCAACTTCACTTTCTCTTTTCACTTTCATGCATTGGAGAAGGAAATGACAACCCACTCCAGTGTTCTTGCCTGGAGAATCCCAGGGATGGGGGAGCCTGGTGGGCTGCCGTCTATGGGGTCACACAGAGTCGGACACAACTGAGGTGACTTAGCATAGCATAGCATAGGTCCATCTATTGCAATTGTAAGGGATTAGACCTTGGAGGTCTGAATCATTTCTCAAAGGGTACGGGGTGAGGGGGGTCACATTACCAACTAACCAGATTAAATGAGGCAAGAATCCAGAGGGATGTTATACAGACTCAAATAACATTCAACAACAATCTCGTATGTTCAGATTTCCCTGGGATGTTAAACAAAGGCTTAGCTTGGCTTTAGTCATGTCTTCTTATTCCATTTGCTGGACTCTGACATAGACAGGAAATATAAATTATAGTGCAATATTTTCAGAACCAAAGTTGGGAATATTTATTTGCCTTTTAGATTCAGGTGTACTCTTAAGTTCATTTACCTAGCAGCATCTCAGTTCGTTTTCCAAAAATATGTACAGAATATGTTCTTCTAGGTAAATACCTTAGTTGTATCTATAATCTATTTTAAAATAAATGCAATGGCATCACTGACTCAATGGACATGAGTTTGAGTAAACTCCGGGAGTTGGTGATGGACAGAGAGGCCTGTCATGCTGCAGTCCATGGGGTCGCAAAGAGTTGGACATGACTGAGTGACTGAACTGAACTGAACCTCTAATACCATGATTTCTTCAATTAAGAAGTCTCAAAATGTTTTAGTCAAAGAAAACCTCTCCTACTGCCAATGTCTATAATGTTTATATTGCTTGAGGGATTTAATCTTTAGTCACTTGTTTTTTATTTATAAAATGTTTTGATTCTTCAAGGATTTCCCACAAATTTCTGAGGCATTCTTTGTAGGAGAATTAATTTAAGATGGCAACTCATTCATATATGTACTCTAATGGTGTCTTGGCCCAGTTTATGATATAATAGAGAAATTAATTCAGTAGTGACTAAGTAAAGCAGTAAAGTAATTCCATCTTTGTGACATTATAAAAGCCATCTATTTCTGTCTCATTATTTCTCGAGCTTTTAGATTTGTTCAAATGTCTATATAAATGAGTGATTAAATTATATACTAATTTTAGTTTTCCTGAAAGATATTAAAAGATTTATTTTTATATTTTAAGACCTTATGATATAAGTTCTAGGAAAATTATCACTTGGTCTTATATAAATTGACTATTTTTATCATTTGTATTGACAGAGTATTTATACCCTTTTTAATTTTCCTGTAGAAGGCTATCTGATTATTTAACTTTTTACAGCAGAGTATACATGGTTCTGATCTTGATTTTACTTAGTTTATTCTGCTTTAAATTTTAGACATTTTTTATTAAAGAAACTAAGGAAAAGTCAACAGAAGAAACAAAGACAGCTATATAGAATCAAAATAAAAATTAGCTTATGAAACAACAACTAGCATAAATTAAAATAAAAACCTAGATAGCACTCTAGTAATTTGTGAGGAAACTCTCAGATAAAGTAAACAATTAAAGAAGTATAATTTATAAAAGAAAAATTTCTATCATGGCTTAATAAGTTCTTCATAACATTTTCCTTTAAAAATATCTAGGAGTTTAGATGGAAAAGGAAATGGCAACTCACTCCAGTATTCTTGCCTGGAGAATCCCAGGGATCGGGGAGCCTGGTGGGCTGCCATCTATGGTGTCACACAGAGTTGGACTTGACTGAAGCGACTTAGCACGCCTGCATGCATTGGAGAAGGAAATGGCAACCCACTCCAGTATTCTTGCCTGGAGAATCCCAGGGACAGAGGAGCCTGGTGGGCTGCCATCTATGGGGTCGCACAGAGTTGGACACGACTGAAGCGACTTAGCAGCAGCAGCAGGAGTTTAGAAATAAAATTATAGTATCTAAGAATCTATGAAGGTAGTAAGATGAAACAGTGTTAGGTGAACGCTGGAAAAAAGCAAGTCAAAAGAAGAAAAAATTGATGGTAAGAATAAATGTATATACATCAACTAATAAAGTATATGCAAATGTAGTGACTTATATAAATCAGTTTGAGTAGTACAGTCTCACATCCTCAGTAATTAGTTAGACTGAAAAAGTCTGTCCTAATTCTGGATAAATAGGAATTCAGTCTCACAGGACCATCTCCTTTTGTTAAACATTTTCATCCCTGACTGAATGAAGTAAATTGTTAAAGTGAACAAAACAGTTCATCCAAAGAAGCAAAGAGCAATAAGTAAACCAAAACAACACAGAATGTCCTAATCCATGTTTTCAGCAATAGTCTGAAATCTCTTCCCAAACTAAGGCTTCATGATTGCTACACAGGATGCTGCTGCTGCTGTCGTGTCCAGCTCCTTGCGACTCCATGGACTAAGACCCCCAGGCTCCTCCTGTCCATGGGATTTCCCAGGCAAGAATAGTGGAATGGGTTGCCATTTCCTTGTCCAGGGGATCGTCTCGACTCAGGGACCGAACCTGCATCTCCAGCTTGGATGGCAGGTTCTTTAACATTGAACCACCTGAGAAACTCTGCTACACGGACACTTTATCACAGACAGGGAGATCCAGTCTGTGATCCCATGTATGTCTACTTCTTAATGAAGACACATATTCCAGTCTGTGTATAGGGCTGAATTATTTTGGAATTATAGATACTTCGCATTCAGTTCAGTTCAGTTCAGTTGCTAAGTCGTGTCCGACTCCTTGCGACCGCATGAATCGCAGCACGCCAAGCCTCCCTGTCCATCACCAACTCCCGGAGTTCACCCAGACTCACGTCCATCGAGTCAGTGATGCCATCCAGCCATCTCATCCTCTGTCGTCCCCTTCTCCTCCTGCCCCCAGTCCCTCCCAGCATCAGACTCTTTTCCAATGAGTCAACTCTGCATGAGGTGGCCAAAGTACTGGAGTTTCAGCTTTAGCATCATTCCTTCCAAAGAAATCCCGGGGCTGATCTCCTTCAGAATGGACTGGTTGGGTCTCCTTACAGTCCAAGGGACGCTCAAGAGTCTTCTCCAGCACCACAGTTCAAAAGCATCAATTCTTCGGCGCTCAGCCTTCTTCACAGTCCAACTCTCACATCCATACACGACCACAGGAAAAACCATAGCCTGGACTAGATGGACCTTTGTTGGCAAAGTAATGTCTCTGCTTTTCAATATGCTATCTAGGTTGGTCGTAACTTTCCTTCCAAGGAGTAAGTGTCTTTTCATTTCATGGCTGCAATCACCATCTGCAGTGATTTTGGAGCCCCCAAAAATAAAGTCTGACACTGTTTCCACCGTTTCCCCATCTATTTCCCATGAAGTGATGGGACCGGATGCCATGATCTTCATTTTCTGAATGTTGAGCTTTACTTTGCATTACTGAGGTCATTTATTAGTCTCCATTTATGGCTTTTGTAAAATATCAAACTGGATATTTGAGTAGTAGGCATACTTCTAAAGTTTGTGGGCTGTATTTGTAACATACCAGGGGGAAGAATTTGGGAGAGTCAGAGTCACTCTTTAGACCAGACAAAGAAATAAGTGGGGATGACTCAAAGTTCACATAAATATCGCACAGAAACCTCTGTGGGTGTATGTGAAAGAAAGCTGTAAATGGTAAGGTCACATGAACCGAGCATTTTATTATTTTTTTTTTCATTTTATATTTTAAATACGGCTTCCCTGGCAGCTCAGATGGTAAAGACTCCGCCTGCAATGTGGGAGACCTGGGTTCAATTCCTGGGTTGGGAAGAGCCTCTGGAGAAGGGAACGGCTTTCCACTCCAATGCTCTGGCCTGGAGAATTCCATGAACAGAGAAGCCTGGCAGGCTACCGTCAGTGGGGTTGCGAAGAGTCAGATGTGACTGAGTGACTTTCATACACACTCGCACACACACACATTTATAAGTATCAGATCAGATCAGATCAGATCAGTCACTCAGTCATGTCCGACTCTTTGCGACCCCATGAATCGCAGCACGCCAGGCCTCCCTATCCATCACCAACTCCCGGAGTTCACTCAGACTCACGTCCATCGAGTCAGTGATGCCATCCAGCCATCTCATCCTCTGTCGTCCCTTCTCCTCTTGCCCCCAACCCCTCCCAGCATCAGAGTCAGAGTAACTACATTTACAACACAATTGACTTATAAATGCTAACTCGATATACTTTAATAAGCTTCCTTAAGTTCTGTCTCACAGTTTTTATCAGTATTAGTCAATGATTGATTACTAATAGAGTCATGTAAGCTAAACTTCAATTAAATAGGACTAGAAAGCTGTCAGTTAAGTAGGTATACTGATGCTGGGAGGAACTGGGGGCAGGAGGAGAAGGGGACGACAGAGGATGAGATGGCTGGATGGCATCACTGACTCGATGGATGTGAGTCTGAGTGAACTCTGGGAGTTGGTGATGGACAGGGAGGCCTGGCGTGCTGTGATTCATGGGGTCGCAAGGAGTCGGACACGACTGAGTGACTGAACTGAACTGAACCCCTAAATATACATGAGAAGATTCAAAGGAAGGAAAGAACCATATGAATATAAGAAATATAGGCAAGTTTTGAATCATCAAATATCCCTTTATGAACATCAGTTGCAACTCTTTGGATGTAATATGGAAAATCTTCTGTGGCAACACAGATAGGCGCACACACACACACACACACACACAAACAGCCGTTTACAGATTCCTAGATAGTGAAGACTTATTCATCATTTACTGGAGAAGAAATCTATTAGATTTTATATCTGGAAAAAATCATTTAAAATATTTATTCTAAAAAGTCTTTATTTTACAATTAGAACCTGAGCTGCAAAAAGATATCTTCACATGCATGAAAGGTCTAAAAACTACTAGGTGGCAGAAAATGTCACATCACAGGTGAGCTATTCCAGTCACAGAATGTTCCTTTAATTAACATGTATTGAATCTTCACAGCATATCTAATTCTAAGTGTTACAGGTGTAGAGAGGTCCTATGGCCTGGTGGCTCAGATGGTAAAAAATCTGCCTGCAATGCAGGAGACACATGTTCTTTCCTTGGGTTGGGAAGATCTCCTGGAGAAGGGAATGGCTACCCACTCCAGTATTCTTGCCTGGAGAATCCCATGAACAGAGGAGCCTGGAGAGCTACAGTCCATAAGGTTGCAAATAGTTGGACATGACTGAGCAAGTGATGAGAATAGAGCTAGGAACTCAGTTTCTGTCCCAGCTCTGATACTTCCTGACAAGATGTCTCTTACAACTTCAATTTTCCTATCTATGGGTTTCCCAGGTAGCTCAGCTGGTAAAAAATCTGCTTACAATGTAGGATACCTGGTTGTATTCCTGGGTCAGGAAGTTCCCCTGGAAAAGGTATAGGCTACCCACTCTAATATTCTCAGGCTTTTCTTGGTGGCTCAGATGGTGAAGAATCTGCCTCCAATGTAGGAGACCTGGGTTCAATCCCTGGATTGGGCATATCCCCTGAAGGAGGGCATGGCAACCAATGTCAGTATTCTTCCCTGGAGAATCCCCATGGACAGAGGAGCCTGGCAGGCTTCAGTGCATGGGGGTCACAAAGAGTTTGACATGACTGACTGACTTTCACTTTCACTTTCCTATCTATAAAATAATGATTATAGCATATAATAGAATATAACAGTCTTCAAATGAGATTATGTGTGACCATGTTTTGTCAAAGATAAGACACATATGAGATACAATCATCATTATCTTCTGAGTTAATCTCTTTAGATATTTTTATGTTTATTATATAATAATAATAATCTAAAGTTAAGTGGGCCTTAGGAAGTATCACTACAAACAAAGCTACTGGAGGTGATAGAATTCCAGTTGAGCTATTTCAAATCCTGAAAGATGATGCTGTGAAAGTGCTGCACTCAATATGCCAGCAAATTTGGAAACTCAGCAGTGGCCACAGTTCTGGAAAAGGTCAGTTTTCATTCCAGTTGCTAAGAAAGGCAATGCCAAAGAATGTTCAAACTACCACAGAATTGCAATGATCTCACACGCTAGTAAAGTAATGCTCAAAATTCTCCAAGCCAGGTTTCAGCAATACATGAACCGTGAACTTCCAGATGTTCAAGCTGGTTTTAGAAAAGGCGCAGGAACCAGAGATCAAATTGCCAACATCCGCTGGATCATCAAAAAAGCAAGAAATCCCAGAAAAACATCTGTTTCTGCTATATTGACTATGCCAAAGCCTTTGACTTTGTGGATCACAATAAACTGTGGAAAATTCTTCAAGAGAAGGGAATAGCAGACCACCTGACCTGCCTCTTGAAAAACCTATATGCAGGTCAGGAAGCAACAGTTAGAACTGGACATGGAACAACAGACTGGTTCCAAATAGGGAAAGGAGTACATCAAGGCTGTATATTGTCACCCTGTTTATTTAACTTATATGCAGAGTACATCATGAGAAACGCTGGGCTGGAGGAAGCACAAGCTGGAATCAAGATTTCAGGGAGAAATATCAGTAACTTCAGATATGCAGATGACACCACCGTTATGGCAGAAAGTGAAGAACTAAAGAGCCTCTTGATAAAAGTGAAAGTGGAGAGTGAAAAAGTTGGCTTAAAACTCAACATTCAGAAAACGAAGATCATGGCATCTGGTCCCATCACTTCATGGGAAATAGATGGGGAAACAGTGGAAACAGTGTCAGACTTTATTTTTTGGGGCTCCAAAATCACTGCAGATGGTGACTGCAGCCATGAAATGAAAAGAGGCTTACTCCTTGGAAGGAAAGTTATGACCAACCTAGACAGCGTATTAAAAAACAGAGATATTACCTTGTCAACAAAGGTCCATCTAGTCAAGGCTATGGTTTTTCCAGTAGTCATGTATGGATGTGAGAGTTGGACTATAAAGAAAGCTGAGAGCTGAGGAATTGATGCTTTTAAACTGTGGTGTTGGAGAAGACTGTTAAGAGTCCCTTGGACTGCAAGGAGATCCAACCAGTCCATCCTAAAGGAGATCAGTCCTGGATGTTCATTGGTAGGACTGATGTTGAAGCTGAAATTCCAATATTTTGGCCACCTGATGCAAAGAGCTGACTCATTTGAAAAGACCCTGATGCTGGGAAAGATTGAGGGGACGACAGAGGATGAGATGGTTGGATGGCATCACCGATGGCATCACAAACTCGAATGACGTGAGTTTGGGTAAACTCCGGGAGTTGGTGATGGATAGGGAGGCCTGGCGTGCTGTGGTTCATGGAGTCGCAAAGAGTCGGACACTACTGAGCGACTGAACTGAACTGAATATGTTTATTAGGTTCTGCAATATTTTGGTTTTATCAGACCACTGAGGGAAAAAAACTAATGAGCTTAATTCTGCTTAGGCTGGAGAATAAGTGTTTATAACATAGGTGTTTATTACATACCTTAGCCCTTTACGGAAAGCCTTCAGAGGTTCACATACAAGAAACTATACCTACAATTTCTTTCTTACCAAAAAGTTTTTCATGTTTTTACTGCAATAGTGGTTTTGTCCAAATAGCCACTTTACCCCTAATATATGACAACTGCCTGAGTATCTCAGGTCTTGCCCTTTGCTATTGCGATAATTTTCCTGGCTCACTCCCCTCACATGCTCCTCAGTCCATAGCTGGGGTTTCCTGATCCCCGCCTTTAGATTTAGCCTCACCCAAAGCTCTGACATCAATTAATCAATCCTGTTATTAGACAAAAGAACTTGACCCAGGATCTATCCAGTCTTGCTATTTATATTTGTGCCTGAGTTTTGGCGACAGATTCTGTCTTCCTGGATCCTTGGCTGCCTGCCTATGCTCAGGTTCTAGCCTTTGAGAAGCTGGATCTGCAGCAATGAAAGCAGGTTTCAACCCATAAGAATATTATCCAAATAATTAAAAGGTGCCAAATACTTTTTGAAAAAGATGACTATTACTATGATGAAAACAGGATGTGGAAATAGTGGGAAACAACAGTACTAAGGAATATAGGAGAGAGTCAAACGGTGTCTCCTTTTCAGATATGTATTCCCCTACTAAATATAGGCCAAGGCCTTTCCCAAGTGCACCATTAGAACTTAGCTCTGAACCGTAGTTCCAAGACTCTGTTGCTTCTAAACCTCTTTGATGCAGCTGTCTACTTGCGTTGGTCTCTAAGTTGCAGTTTTTCTCAGCTGATACTCAATGGTTGATATGTCCTCATTATATCAGCTAACTTCTCTGATACCTACTATTTATCTAACCACATGTTATCCATTACTATACTGGAAAGATACACTAATTTGATGTCTCCACTGTACTTCCTTGACATGTTGTTTGCTTAATCTTGATTTAAACCCTTCTAATGACAAGATCAGATCAGTTCAGTCGCTCAGTCGTGTCCGACTCTTTGCGACCCTATGAATCGCAGCACGCCAGGCCTCCCTGTCCATCACCAACTCCTGGAGTTCACTCAGACTCATGTCCATCGAGTCAGTAATGCCATCCAGCCATCTCATCCTCTGTCATCCCCTTCTCCTCCTGCTCCCAATCCCTCCCAGCATCAGAGTCTTTTCCAATGAGTCAACTCTTCACATGAGGTGGCCAAAGTACTGGAGTTTCAGCTTTAGCATCATTCCTTTCAAAGAAATCCCAGGGCTGATCTCCTTCAGAACGGACTGGTTGGATCTCCTTGCAGTCCAAGAGACTCTCAAGAGTCTTCTCCAACACCAAAGTTCAAAAGCATCAGTTCTTCGGTTCTCAGCCTTCTTCCCAGTCCAACTGTCACATCCATACATGACCACAGGAAAAACCATAGCCTTGACTAGACGAACCTTTGTTGGCAAAGTAATGTCTCTGCTTTTGAATATGCTTTCTAGGTTGGTCATAACTTTCCTTCCAAGGAGTAAGCCTCTTTTCATTTCATGGCTGCAGTCACCATCTGCAGTGATTTTGGAACCCAGAAAAATAAAGTCTGACACTGTTTCTACTGTTTCCCCATCTGTTTCCCATGAAGTGATGGGACCAGATGCCATGATCTTAGTTTTCTGAATGTTGAGCTTTAAGCCAACTTTTTCACTCTCCACTTTCACTTTCATCAAGAGGCTTTTTAGTTCCTCTTCAATTTCTGCCATAACGGTGGTGTTATCTGCATGTCTGAGGTTTTTGATATTTCTCCCAGCAATCTTGATTCCAGCTTGTGTTTCTTTCGGTCCAGCGTTTCTCATGATGTACTCTGCATATAAGTTAAATAAACAGGGTGACAATATACAGCCTTGACGAACTCCTTTTCCTATTTGGAACCAGTCTGTTGTTCCATGTCCAGTTCTAACTACTGCTTCCTGACCTGCATACAAGTTTCTCAAGAGGCAGATCAGGTGGTATGGTATTCCCATCTCTTTCAGAATTTTCCACAGTTTATTGTGATCCACACAGTCAAAGGCTTTGGCATAGTCAATAAAGCAGAAATAGATGTTTTTCTGGAACTCTCTTGCTTTTTCCATGATCCAGCAGATGTTGGCAATTTGATCTCTGATTCCTCTGCCTTTTCTAAAACCAGCTTGAACATCTGGAAATTCACGGTTCACATATTGCTGAAGCCTGGCTTGGAGAATTTTGAGCATTACTTTACTAGCGTGTGAGATGAGTGCAATTGTGCAGTAGTTTGAGCATTCTTTGGCATTGCCTTTCTTTGGGATTGGAATGAAAACTGACCTTTTCCAGTCCTGTGGCCACTGCTGAGTTTTCTAAATTTGCTGGCATATTGAGTGTAGCACTTTCATGGCATCATCTTTCAGGATTTGAAATAGCTCAACTGGAATTCCATCATTCCACTAGCTTTGTTTATAGTGATGCTTTCTAAGGCCCACTTGACTTCACATTCCAGGATGTCTGGCTCTAGGTGAGTGATCACACCATCATGATTATCTGGGTCGTGAAGATCTTTTTTGTACAGTTCTTCTGTGTATTCTTGCCATCTCTTCTTAATATCTTCTGCTTCTGTTAGGTCCATACCATTTCTGTTCTTTATCGAGCCCATCTTTGCATGAAATGTTCCTTTGGTATCTCTGATTTTCTTGAAGAGATCTCTAGTCTTTCCCATTCTGTTGTTTTCCTCTATTTCTTTGCTTTGATCACTGAGGAAGGCTTTCTTATCTCTTCTTGCTATTCTTTGGAATTCTGCATTCAAATGGGTATATCTTTCCTTTTTTCCTTTGCTTTTTGCTTCTCTTCTTTTCACAGCTATTTGTAAGGCCTCCCCAGACAGCCATTTTGCTTTTTTGCATTTCTTTTCCATGGGGATGGTCTTGATCCCTGTCTCCTGTACAGTGTCACGAACCTCCATCCATAGTTCATCAGGCACTCTATCTATCAGATCTAGGCCCTTAAATCTATTTCTCACTTCCACTGTATAACCATAAGGGATTTGATTTAGGTCATACCTGAATGGTCTAGTGGTTTTTCCTACTTTCTTCAATTTAAGTCTGAATTTGGCAATAAGGAGTTCATGATCTGAGCCACAGTCAGCTCCTGGTCTTGTTTTTGCTGACTGTATAGAGCATCTCCATCTTTGGCTGCAAAGAATATAATCAATCTGATTTTGGTGTTGACCATCTGGTGATGTCCATGTATAGAGTCTTCTCTTGTGTTGTTGGAAGAGGGTGTTTGTTATGACCAGTGCATTTTCTTGGCAAAACTCTATTAGTCTTTGCCCTGCTTCATTCCGTATTCCAAGGCCAAATTTGCCTGTTACTCCAGGTGTTTCTTTACTTCCTACTTTTGCATTCCAGTTCCCTATAATGAAAAGGACATAATTTTTGGTTGTTAGTTCTAAAAGGTCTTGTAGATCTTCATAGAACCGTTCAACTTCAGCTTCTTCAGCGTTACTGGTTGGGGCATAGACTTGGATTCCTGTGATATTGAATGGTTTGCCTTGGAAACGAACAGAGATCATTCTGTCGTTTTTGAGATTGCATCCAAGTAATGCATTTCAGACTCTTTTGTTGACCATGATGGCTACTCCATTTCTTCTGAGGGATTCCTGCCCGCAGTAGTAGATATAATGGTCATCTGAGTTAAATTCACCCATTCCAGTCCATTTTAGTTCGCTGATTCCTAGAGTGTCGACATTCACTCTTGCCGTCTCTTGTTTGATCACTTCCAATTTGCCTTGATTCATGGACCTGACATTCCGGATGACCATTATATCTAAAGACAAAGGACCACCCAATACCAACACTACTGTCTTTGAAGGGCAGTGGTGGTAATAGCAGAAGTGGTTGGCAGAGTGCTGGCAGAGCTGAGTTGAAAGTACCCTTTGCCCCATTTAAAAAAATGATTTAACCAATTGTCTGATAGTTTGCATGAGAGAAAACACACAGGGGTGCCCAGACTAGTGAAAAAATAAACCACCATCTTAGTTCTTTACTGGTTCTATATCAACATATAGTCTGGCTAAATATAGGAATTTATCCTACTTTCATCTCCCTTCAACATTTATAAATCTGTAAACTAACCTTTTGCTAAAGTGATAGTAAATAATAAATGCTTAGTATCTTAGTTTGGCTTCTGGAAACATACTCTGAGTTGAAGATTTGTGTCCAGAAGGCTTACTGGGGCGTGTGCTCCAAAACAACCCCTATGAGGCAGTGAGGGAAGCAATGAATATGGAACAAAGGCTTCAGTGAATATAATACCACAGGAATCTCTGGAGCTGGGGTAGTTCTTTATAGTTGTTCTGAATCGAGACAAAGAGGCCTAGCCTTTGTACACACACATAGATGAGTCACTGTGTGTGGACTGCCCCCGAGGCAAGCGGGGTGAACTTGACTGAGTCATCTCTTTCCCTGAGGGTAAGAGTTGAGAGACCTGAGTCGGGAATACTCTGTAAACAATCTGTTTCATAGCTGACAAAGTGTGTGCCTGATTTCTGAAGGGTGAATCTGGAAGGCTCCCCGCAGTATGTACATACATATGCACATACACATTCATAACAATATACACATATACAATACACATATATACACACATACAGATACACACACATACATACACATACATGTACACATACATGTACACATTCGGCTCTAGTGCTGCTTAACATAGTTCCTTGACCTCACCCAGTACCTAGCTTGATCTTCTTATTTAAATACAGTTTCTCAAGAGAGAAGTTAGTCCTGTTTCAACAAGAAATCTTTCTGGAAATTGCAAGTTCAAATCAGGTTAGTTTATACTCATATCAAAAAGTCATTTTAGAGTCTAAAAATAGCATTCTCCCTACCTCCACATTCTCACCACTGTCCCAGAGCTTCACCAGAAAGCTTTTATAATAAATTATTTGAAATGTTTCTAAAGGTATTTCTTTTTCAGACAGAACAATACTCTCTTGTACAAAAATCTATATCTCAGCTAATGGCTAAGGATTACACTGACTAAGCCATAATGAGGTCACCATATCAGGTTAATATAAAGGATATTTCTCTTTAGCCTTTTGGGCCTAAGTGTCAGAGTGGTTATTCTACTATGATAAAAATTCTATATTCTTTTTAATTTATAATAAGAAATTCCATTATAGTAGCACCCTGACCATAATTGCTAACCTTGGACTCAGTTATTTAGTCCATTTTACTCCCAGCTGACACTGTCAACACTTTGTAAAGATTCTTTTGATGATACCAGACTAACTCCTTTTTTGTTATTGTAATGAATTCATTACTGAATTCATTGGATTAATTGATTAAAAATGTCCTATCTTGGTATGAAATTACATTAAAATATATCCTATATTATGACAAATTATATGTTACTTCAGTCTCTTGAATTTTGGGGGGACAGAATATATTATACAATGGCTTCCCTGATGGCTCACACAGTCAAGAATCTGCTTGCAATGTGGGAAACCAGGGTTCAATCCCTGGGTCAGGAAGATAGATCCCCTGGGGAAGGAAATGTCAACCCACTCCAGTATTCTTGCCTGGAAAATCCCATAAACAGAGGAGGCTGGCAGGCAACAGTCCATGGGGTTGCAAAGAGTTGGACACCACTGAGCAACTAACACTTGATATTATACAATAATGTTTAAACTGATTATCAGTTGCTCAGTCGTGTCTGACTCTTTGCAACCCCATGAATTGCAGCACGCCAGGCCTCCCTGTCCATCACCAACTCCCGGAGTTCACTCATGTCCATCGAGTTGGTGATGCCATCCAGCCATCTCATCCTTTGTTGTCCCCTTCTTCTCCTGCCCCCAATCCCTCCCAGCATCAGAGTCTTTTCCAATGAGTCAACTCTTCACATGAAGTGGCCAAAGTATTGGAGTTTCAGCTTTAGCATCAGTCCTTCCAATGAACACCCAGGACTGATCTCCTTTAGAATGGACTGGTTGGATCTCCTTGCAGTCCAAGGGACTCTCAAGAGTCTTCTCCAACACCACAGTTCAAAAGCATCAATTCTTCGGCACTCAGCTTTCTTCATAGTCCAACTGTCACATCCATACATGACTACTGGAAAAACCATAGCCTTGACTAGATGGACCTTTGTTGGCAAATAATATCTCTGCTTTTGAATATGCTGTCTAGGTTGGTCATAACTTTCCTTCCAAGGAGTAAGCATCTTTTAATTTCATGGCTGCAGTCACCCTCTGCAGTGATGTTGGAGCCCAAAAAAGTAAAGTCTGACACTGTTTCCACTGTTTCCCCATCTATTTCCCATGAAGTGATGGGACCGGATGCCATGATCTTCATTTTCTGAATGTTGAGCTTTAAGCCAACTTTTTCACTCTCCTCTTTCAGTCTCCTCTTTCACTTTCAACAAGAGGCTTTTTAGTTCCTCTTCACTTTCTGCCATAAGGGTGGTGTCATCTGCTTATCTGAGGTGATTGATATTTCTCCCGGCAATCTTGATTCCAGCTTGTGCTTCTTCCAGCCCAGCATTTCTCATGATGTACTCTGCATATAAGTTAAATAAGCAGGGTGACAATATACAGCTTTGACGAACTCCTTTTCCTATTTGGAACCAGTCTGTTGTTCCATGTCCAGTTCTAACTGTTGCTTCCTGACCTGCATATAGGTTTTTCAAGAGGCAGGTCAGGTGGTCTGGTATTCCCATCTCTTTCAGAATTTTCCACAGTTTATTGTGATCCACACAGTCAAAGGCTTTGGCATAGTCAATAAAGCAGAAATAGATGTTTTTCTGGAATTCTCTTGCTTTTTTGATGATCCAGCGGATGTTGGCAATTTGATCTCTGGTTCCTGCGCCTTTTCTAAAACCAGCTTGAACATCTGGAAGTTCACGGTTCACAGATTGCTGAAGCCTGGCTTGGAGAATTTTCAGCATTACTTTACTAGCGTGTGAGATGAGTGCAACTGTGCGGTAGTTTGAGCATTCTTTGGCATTGCCTTTCTTTGGGATTGGAATGAAAACTGACCTTTTCCAGTCCTGTGGCCACTGCTGAGTTTTCCAAATTTGCTGGCATATTGAGTGCAGCACTTTCACAGCATCATCTTTCAGGATTTGGAATAGCTCAACTGGAATTCCATCACCTCCACTAGCTTTGTTCGTAGTGATGCTTTTTAAGGCCCACTTGACTTCATATTCCAGAATGTCTGGCTCTAGGTCAGTGATCACACCATCGTGATTATCTGGGTCGTGAAGATCTTTTTTGTACAGTTCTTCTGATTGTAACGTTAGTCAAATTGGTTATTGAGAGATGTTGTTCACAAACATTCCCCCCCGGCCCCCAACCACCGATAACTTGTTAGGGTAGGAATCAGATTCTCCAATAATGTTTTCCCAAGGTGTTCAAGCCACTGTAGACCAAAAACCCAAGTTCTCTCTTTTGACATCTTATTACTTCGTTCTTATCATTTGCAGTATCATCATTATCAATGACTAATTATTATCTCTACCATAGTGATGGACATTAAAGAAAAGGATAAAATAAACTCAAAGTAATGAGGTGAAATGAACTTGTAAATAAAGTGTGTAAGACAGTAGTCAATAGATTACATTTATTAAGTGATTAATAGTGGCAGGCAATGTCTTAAGAGCTTTTAGTGTTTTAATAGTAGTGTAAGGCAGAGATTATTTCTGGATTTTTCAAGTGAAATCTAGGCAAAGACAGGATGTACCCCAAATTACACAGCTAGTGATATTGTGATTTTATTCCAGACAGACTGGCTCCAGAGTAAATGTTCCTAACCATTATATCACAATGACTTCTAATAAAGATAATTATATTAGAAAGATTATATTTGCTCCCCCGTTTCTATATTTTTGAATATTTTCACTGTGATATAAATTATTACTTCTGATTTTTTTTCTTGAATCAAAGAATGAAATGGTAAAAGGGAACATTAGCCAAAAACCAATGACTAAAGTAGAAGATTTTAAAGATAAGTAGTTAGTGATATGTAAGGAAGGGGAATTTGTTCATGCCCCAGTCTGTTGTCATGATAAGAAATCTAACATTTGGGGATATGGTAAAGGATGATGTCAGAGCGAGAGATATTGGAGTTAGATGCCACTTTCACTTTTTAAAATTTGGGGCCTGTGTCTTGGCTAATGGTTCTTCCGGAACCTGAGATTGCATGAGAAGTGCAGTGGCCCAACTGACAGCCACAATTGTTAGACCTAATATGAAACTGGTCAATATAGGCTCATAAACAGTTACATGTGTTTGATGTAACTAACTTGATTATCTTATAAAATCTTTTGATTTTTAATGGTATCATGTAGCTCAGAGTCATTGTCCAGCCCAAAGTAACAAATTTATCTTTTTTTTATTTTTTATTTTATTGGAGTATAGTTGATTTACAGTGCTGTGCTAGTTTCACAGTTGGCCAAAAAGTTCATTTGGATTTTCCCATAACATCTTATGAAAAACCTGAAGGAACTTTTTTGGCCAACCTAATATATCTATTCTTTTTCAAATTCTTTACCCATATAGATTATTACAGAATACTGAGTAGAGTTTCCTGTACTATTCAATAGTTCCTTGTTGGTTGTCTATTTTATATAGTAGTGTGTGTATGTTAATCCCAGGCTCCTAATTTATTCCTCCCCACCACGTTTCCCCTTTGGTAACCATAAGTTTGCTTTCAGAATCTGTGAGTCTGTTTCTATTTTGTAAATAAGTTCATTTGTGTAATTTTTAAAAATTAGTTTCCACGTATGAGTGATACCACATGGATATCTGCCTTTCTGTCTGGCTTACTTCCCATAGTATGATCATCTCTAAGTCCATCCATGTTGTTTGCTGCAAATGGCATTATTTCTTTCTGTTTTATGGTTGAGTACTATTCCTTTATGTGTGTGTGTATGTATGTGTGTATATATATATATACTACATCTTCTTTAGTCATTCATAGATATTTTCTTGGAGGTAGGGGATATAGGCTCTGGAAAAATGACATCATTAAGAATGTAGTACTTACCAACCCTGTCTCTTTCTCTTGATTTCTCCTTCAGAAGGAAGAGAGATGCCTGTTTTATACCTCTGTCTATTGGACACTGCAATTTTATCTTTTTAAACACATTTTTTAAACAAATTTTTAAATTTTAAACAAATTTTATCTTTTTAAACACTCCCCAGACCAAACTACGCAGCTCTTTGATCTGTAACAAAGTACTACAGAATGAGTGGCTTATAAACAGCAGAAATTTATTGCTCACAGTTTTGGAGCCTGGAAATTCGAGATCAGGGTGCCAGCATGATGGGGTCAGGGCCCTCTTCCAGGTGACACACTTTTTCTTGTATCCTCATGTGGTGGAAAGGGCTAGGGAGCTCTGGAATATCTCTTTTGTAAAATCACTCATCCCATTTATAAAAGTTCCACTGCATGACCTAGTCTTCTTCCAAAGGCCCTGCCTTCTAACACCGTTATACTGAGTGTTAGGATTTCACTATACAAATTTTGAGAGGGTACAAACATTCACCATTGCACCAGCTTTTTTTTTTGTATCAGTCTAATATTTTATATACTAGTATTAAATAAATGATGTTTTCTCACTGATAGAATATTTCCTTCTCTTCCTTCTCTTTTGACACCCCTCCCACCTCCAATTAAAGCAGCTAGTTGTTTTGAGCTCAGTGCCTCATTGGAAGAATGTCACAACGTCAGAAAGAGCAACCAAAAGTGTCTTCCTGCTTTTGGTCTAAAAAACCCTAAGGTACCTTGGGGAAATATCATAAGTGAAAGTAATTCCTTCCCATGAGTCACCAAAGGGAAAACATCTCCCTCCAAACCTGTATTGAAGATGGAGAGAGAAAATGAGGAAATGAGAGAAGTTATGGGGATGAATAAGAAGATGGCTGGACCTGATAGGGCTCATGCAGCCAAGAATGAGGGCTGTCTGAGGGCAGGGCCCTGTGAGAGGTATTTTCAAGTGTCTGAGGGCTCACTGAGCATGGAGTCTGTGTCCTCGTCACCCAGAGGACACAGTTGCCTTTCCCATTGAAATCCAGTGAGAACTTGGCTGGGTGATGTCCATCAGGAGTGCTCTTGCCCATCCTGGAGCAAGCCTTTGTTCAAAACCAACCTCTGTCCAACTACATGCTGTGAATAATTCTCTCTTTCCCCCAGTTTTCATCCATAGGGGAAGAGTGAGTCCTTGAAGACTTAAGTCAGATTGGGGAATGGAAATCTTGACAGGCACTAGCTCAATGTCTACAACATCCCATAAGCAGGAACAATGTAAAACCCCTACTCTTTGGCAAAACTAATACAATTATGTAAAGTTTAAAAATAAAATTAAATTAAAAAAAAACTCAAAAAAAACAAAAACAAAAACAAACAAAAAAAAAACCCCTACTCTTATTCACATTTTTAATTGAGGTAGGTATCATACTTAATAGTTCTATGACATTTTGATTATCCTTGTTTCCCCCTGTATTCCCTTACTTATTTGGATGTTTCTTTTCAATCTTTGTCTCCTTCCTTTTCTCTATACATTTTACAGTGTTGGTGTTTTTTTAAAGTTCCTTTCATTCCTCTTCTCTTTTTATTTTACACAACTTATAGAGACTGAGCTCATCCACTCTCATGACATTAACTACGACTAACATCGCAGAGATTCCCAAATCTGTTCCACCAGCTTAGACCCATTTCTAAGCTCCAAATTTACCTATCAAGGTCCTCAGTAAACATCTACTATTTGATGTACCACGAACATTTCAAATTCAGAATATCTGCAATTCAATTCATTATATTTCCCCACTCCCAACTTTCTTCTTGTATTTTAAGAATATCACCACCATTCTCCTCTCTTACAGATTTGAAATCTGTCAGTCACCCTTTTGGTCCCCCTGCCCCATCCTTGCATCCAAATGACTTTCTAAATCAAACCCTTTTGAGTGTATAGAATTCTGGCCCTCATTTTTCTTGTATGGATTACTGCCTGATATATGGATTACTGCCCTCTGTACAGGACTCCCTGCTTCTATTCTGCTAAATTCTCAAAAATGCAAATATGTTTATTCTACTTCTCCATATAGCCTTTGGGATAAAGTCTGAAATCTAGTAAGGCCTGCAAGGACCACTGTGAGGTCAGGGATTAGGCTGGTCTTGCTGAGATGAAGAGGATAGGTTTGTTTAGCCATGAGCTGGCCGAGGAGCTCAGGATTTCAGTCTCTGTTTGGACCTCAGTGTGGTATATGAGAGCAGATTGCTGGCTTCCTTTAGGCATAAGTTCAGTTCTTCAGCTTTGTTGGGCATCTTTGGAAATATCAGAAATAGCATTCAGTGCTACAGTAGTTTTATGTAAAAGAGAATATTTTCAAAGCATAATATGCTTTAATCTTTTGTAATTTGCTGTACTTGAAAATATTCATTTGTTTCAGAGGATGCTTGTTGTGTGGGATTACATACATTACATCAAAAGAACAAAGAAAAAGGGTTACTGTCACCTTCTAATATTCAAAATAAGACTTTAAGCAAGATGATATATTAGAAGATCAGTTTTTGTAGAACAGAATTGTAAAACTACCTCAGAATATAAAAAAAAATGAACCTAGAGAACTCAGAATTTAATGTTTCTTCCGTAAGTGTAAAAAAGATTTCCCTTTATCTATGACCTGTACGATGAAACGTGTTCCCTCAGAATCTACTTTTCCTCCTAGACACAGTCTAGATTACAATTCTCGGCCTCTCCGGTATTTAGGCAGAGCTGTGTTACTGAGTTCTGCTCAGTGGAACCTGAGTAGCGGCGATTTGTGTCATTGTCACAACCTTACGTGTTTCCTAGCAGTCTCATAGGTAGGATTGCTCAAGGCTAAGAGAAAATCAGAACTGCATGATGGAAAAGACTTTGTCCCTGTAGGACCATGAAGAACGGTATCTGACCAGCAACACATGCATTGAACTGTGACACTGTAACCGAGATATGAACTTTCTTTATGTTAAGTCATAAATATTACAAGGTGTGTCTGCTTCAGTAGTTTGTGTTCTCATAACTACTACAAAGATAGGATTTTCAAAGCTCTTACTAGGTCCAAGAGATTGTGAACAGGAAGAAGGGAGGAAAGACAAAGAAGAAGAGAGTGAGATTGCCAGGCAGTGAGTTCGCTTCATCTCTCCAGGCTTTGGCTTGGACGTAGAGGTGTGGTGTGTTAGAGAAGCTAAGGAAACACCAACTACCTAAGGGCTTTTGCTTTTTCTAACATGTGGAACTCAGGGAAGAGATGCCTCATAGACATCTCCACACCAAGCTGAGAGTAATAACTCCAGCAGAATGTACTGTAAAGCTCTATAAAGTTGGGTGGGCTGGCAAAATTCCAGAACTTATCTTTCCTAAGTCACTTTCAATTCCTAAATTGTGACTGTAAATATTTTCTCATCCCCTTGAAGAGGAATACAAAATTCCTCTGGCTGGAGAGCAGGCCAATGTGTTAGAGGAGAGTCGGTATGGAGAAAGGGGTGAAGTGGCCTGAGAAAAGGGTTACAGACAGAGCTAGATGTGTGTGTGTGTGTGTGTGTGTGTGTGTGTGTGGTCTGTGACACTAGAGAAGGCAGAGATGGAACTGAATCCATCAAGGAGGGATATTGAATCATTCCCACCATACGGACCAACCCATAAGTTACATCAGTGTCCCAGGGTCATCCTTAAAGCTCAGGAGGGTACTCTGTCAGGTGGTGGACAAAGGATCCTGATGTGGAGACAGAAGCAAGGGTCAGAAGACCTTTCTGCCCCTGCTATCTGGAGATAACATGAGCCACACACCCCCCTGTTTTCTGTATTCTGTATATCATTTTAGGGATGAAATATCTGAAGGACTTAAGAGTGAGTTATCCAAAAGAGATTAAAAAAAAAGTCGGATAGGGGAAATGAAATTCTGGTAGATTGGATGTTTAAAATGAATGGAAATAGTGTGAAACAGAAAAAACTAAAATATTATAAATCGATAATTTAAAACTGTCACTACTTACCTGGGCTTCCTGGTGGCTCAGCGGTAAAGAATCTGCCTGCCAATAAAGAAGACGTGGGTTCGATCTCTGGGTCAGGAAAATCCCCTGGAGAAGGGAATAGCAACCCATTCTAGTATTCTTGCCTGGAGAATCCCTTGGACAGAGGAGCCTGATGGGCTATAGTCCACGGGGTCACAAAGAGTCAGACACAAGTGAGTGACTAACACTTTCACTTTCAATACTTAGCAGGATGTTGGTTCAAAAGGAAGATTAGGCATGTTTGAAAGATGAAGGGAACCAAGTAGTATTTCCATATGAGAGTACTTTAGGTATGGTAGCATCATCTGCCCTCTGTTTTTTCTTTTTTAATAAAATCATCTCTTCAGTTCAGTTCAGTTACTTTGTTGTGTCCAACTCTTTGCAACGCCACAGAAATGGTATGAACCTAACAGAAGCAGAAGATATTAAGAAGAGATGGCAAGAATACACAGAAGAACTGTACAAAAAAGATCTTCACGACCCAGATAATCGCGATGGTGTGATCACTGACCTAGAGCCAGACATCCTGGAATGTGAAGTCAAGTGGGCCTTAAAAAGCATCACTACGAACACAGCTAGTGGAGGTGATGGAATTCCAGTTGAGCTATTCCAAATCCTGAAAGATGATGCTGTGAAAGTGCTGCACTCAATATGCCAGCAAATTTGGAAAACTCAGCAGTGGCCACAGGACTGGAAAAGGTCAGTTTTCATTCCAATCCCAAAGAAAGGCAATGCCAAAGAATGCTCAAACTACTGCACAATTGCACTCATCTCACATGCTAGTAAAGTAATGCTGAAAATTCTCCAAGCCAGGCTTCAGCAATATGTGAACCGTGAACTTCCAGATGTTCAAGCTGGTTTTAGAAAAGGCAGAGGAACCAGAGATCAAATTGCCAACATCCGCTGGATCATGGAAAAAGCAAGAGAGTTCCAGAAAAACATCTGTTTCTGCTATATTGACTATGCCAAAGCCTTTGACTGTGTGGATCACAATAAACTGTGGAAAATTCTGAAAGAGATGGGAATACCAGACCACCTGATCTGCCTCTTGAGAAATTTGTACGCAGGTCAGGAAGCAGTAGTTAGAACTGGACATGGAACAACAGACTGGTTCCAAATAGGAAAAGGAGTTCGTCAAAGCTGTATATTGTCACCCTGCTTATTTAACTTATATGCAGAATACATCATGAGAAACGCTGGGCTGGAAGAAGCACAAGCTGGAATCAAGATTGCTGGGAGAAATATCAATAACCTCAGATAGGCAGATGACACCACCCTTATGGCAGAAAGTGAAGAGGAACTCAGGAGCCTCTTGATGAAAGTGAAAGAGGAGAGTGAAAAAGTTGGCTTAAAGCTCAACATTCAGAAAACGAAGATCATGGCATCCGGTCCCATCACTTCATGGGAAATAGATGAGGAAACAGTGGAAACAGTGTCAGACTTTATTTTTTGGGCTCCAAAATCACTGCAGATGGTGACTGCAGCCATGAAATTAAAAGACACTTACTCCTTGGAAGGAAAGTTATGACCAACCTAGATAGCATATTCAAAAGCAGAGACATCACTTTGCCAACAAAGATTCGTCTAGTCAAGGCTATGGTTTTTCCTGTGGTCATGTATGGATGTGAGAGTTGGACTGTGAAGAAGGCTGAGTGCCGAAGAATTGATGCTTTTGAACTGTGGTGTTGGAGAAGGCTCTTGAGAGTCCCTTGGACTGCAAGGAGATCCAACCAGTTCATTCTGAAGGAGATCAGCCCTGGGATTTCTTTGAAAGCAATGATGCTAAAGCTGAAACTCCAGTACTTTGGCCACCACACACAAAGAGTTGACTCATTGGAAAAGACTCTGATGCTGGGAGGCATTGGGGGCAGGAGGAGAAGGGGATGACAGAGGATGAGATGGCTGGATGGCATCACTGACTCGATGGACGTGAGTCTGAGTGAACTCCGGGAGTTGGTGATGGACAGGGAGGCCTGGCCTGCTGCGATTCATGGGGTGGCAAAGAGTCAGACACAACTGAGTGACTGAACTGAACTGAACTGAAAAGAACCAGAGCACGCCAGGTACTCCCTGTCCATCACCAACTCCCGGAGTTTACTCAAACTCCGGTCCATCGAGTCGGTGATGCCATCCAGCCATCTCATCCTCTGTCGACCCCTTCTCCTCCTGCCCCCAATCCCTCCCAGCATCAGGGTCTTTTCCAATGAGTCAACTCTTTGCATGAGGTGGCCAAAATATTGGAGTTTCAGCTTCAGCATCAGTCCTTCCAATGAACACCCAGGACTGATCTCCTTTAGGATGGACTCGTTGGATCTCCTTGCAGTCCAAAAAAGGACTCTCAAGAGTCTTCTCCAACACCACAGTTCAAAAGCATCAATTTTTTAGTGCTCAGCTTTCTTCACAGTCCAACTCTCACATCCATACATGACCACAGGAAAAACCATAGCCTTGACTAGATGGACCTTTGTTGGCAAAGTAATGTCTCTGCTCCACTGTTTCCCCGTCTATTTCCCATGAAGTGATGGGACCGGATGCCATGATCTTCGTTTTCTGAATGTTGAGCTTTAAGCCAACTTTTTCACTCTCCTCTTTCACTTTCATCAAGAGGCTTTTTAGTTCTTCTTCACTTTCTGCCATAAGGGTGGTGTCATCTGCTTATCTGAGGTTACTGCTATTTCTGCCGGAAATCTTCATTCTAGCTTGTGCTTCATCCAGTCCAGCATTTCTCATGATGTACTCTGCACATATGTTAAATAAGCAGGGTGACAATATACAGCTTTGACGAACTCCTTTTCCTATTTGGAACCAGTCTGTTGTTCCATGTCCAGTTCTAACTGGTGCTTCCTGACCTGCATACAAATTTCTCAAGAGGCAGATCAGGTGGTCTGGTATTCCCATCTCTTTCAGAATTTTCCATAGTTTATTGTGATCCACACAGTCAAAGGCTTTGGCATAGTCAATAAAGCAGAAATAGATGTTTTTCTGGAACTCTCTTGCTTTACCCTAAAGCAAAGTTCTTTTTCTTATTTACTTGTCCTCTTGTTCCACTCTCAAGCCTCTTTCCAAATTATCTTTTTTGCTTCACCTTCTCCACACCCCCGTATCTCTTGGTCTAAAGGAGAAAGAAGTTTTTCTGTTTTATTCAGAAGCTCACTTTGGACTTTGCTAGGCCCCAATTTGCCTGAGATATGGCTTTTCCTTATCTTCTGCCATTTCTGAAGACAGGAAAACTCTTACCATCAAAGTGTCTTACAAGTTTCCAGGCAGAGGAGAAGGTTGTGGAGTTTTGATAGAAGTCATTTCTTGGACATCTGTGAACCAAGTGATGCCTTGTGGTATCTCTTTGTTTTGTTGTCTTTACCAGTTGAACTTTTTTGCATTGATAACAAGTAGTTGAATTTAACTTAAATTTGGATCCGTAATTCTTTGCTTAGAATGTCTGCAAAAAGATATCTTTGTGCTGCAGCACTGAAATGAAAATAAATTCTGTACACAGAAGATTGCCTGTCATGTACTGCGGGAGGGTGTCGAAGTGTCGAGAGTGCCAAATCTCTTGTAACAGAACACAGGCTTTCCAAAACAGGGAAAAGTTCGTGTGGCTAATTTCTTTTTCACATAGGACCATTTTTCAGTATTAGAATATCAATCTGTGAAACTTTTAAGAGAAGCTATTTGACCTATAAGAGATAAGAAAGCCTTCTTCAGTGATCAATGCAAAGAAATAGAGGAAAACAACAGAATGGGAGAGACTAGGGATCTCTTCAAGAAAATCAGAGGTACCAAAGGAACATTTCATGCAAAGATGAGCTCAATAAAGGACAGAAATGGTATGGACCTAACAGAAGCAGAAGATATTAAGAAGAGATGGCAGGAATACACAGAAGAACTGTACAAAAAAGATCTTCATGGCCCAGATAATCACGATGGTGTGATCACTCACCTAGAGCCAGACATCCTGGAATGTGAAGTCAAGTGGGCCTTAAAAAGCATCAATACGAACAAAGCTAGTGGAGGTGATGGAATTCCAGTTGAGCTATTCCAAATCCTGAAAGATGATGCTGTGAAAGTGCTGCACTCAATATGCCAGCAAATTTGGAAAACTCAGCAGTGGCCACAGGACTGGAAAAGGTCAGTTTTCATTCCAATCCCAAAGAAAGGCAATGCCAAAGAATGCTCAAACTACTGCACAATTGCACTCATCTCACATGCTAGTAAAGTAATGCTGAAAATTCTCCAAGCCAGGCTTCAGCAATATGTGAACCGTGAACTTCCAGATGTTCAAGCTGGTTTTAGAAAAGGCAGAGGAACCAGAGATCAAATTGCCAACATCCGCTGGATCATGGAAAAAGCAAGAGAGTTCCAGAAAAACATCTGTTTCTGCTTTATTGACTATGCCAAAGCCTTTGACTTTGTGGATCACAATAAACTGTGGAAAATTCTGAAAGAGATGGGAATACCAGACCACCTGATCTGCCTCTTGAGAAATTTGTACGCAGGTCAGGAAGCAAGATAGAACTGGACATGGAACAACAGACTGGTTCCAAATAGGAAAAGGAGTTCGTCAAAGCTGTATATTGTCACCCTGCTTATTTAACTTATGTGCAGAGTACATCATGAGAAATGCTGGACTGGAAGAAACACAAACTGGAATCAAGGTTGCTGGGAGAAATATCAATTACCTCAGATAAGCAGATGACATCACCCTTATGGCAGAAAGTGAAGAGGAACTCAGGAACCTCTTGATGAAAGTCAAAGAGGAGAGTGAAAAAGTTGGCTTAAAGCTCAACATTCAGAAAACGAAGATCATGGCATCCGGTCCCATCACTTCATGGGAAATAGATGGGGAAACAGTGGAAACAGTATCAGACTTTATTTTTCTGGGCTCCAAAATCACTACAGATGGTGACTGCAGCCATGAAATTAAAAGACGCTTACTCCTTGGAAGGAAAGTTATGACCAACCTAGATAACATATTCAAAAGCAGAGACGTCACTTTGCCAACAAAGATTCGTCTAGTCAAGGCTGTGGTTTTTCCTGTGGTCATGTATGGATGTGAGAGTTGGACTGTGAAGAAGGCTGAGCGCTGAAGAATTGATGCTTTTGAGCTGTGGTGATGCTTGAGAGTCCCTTGGACTGCAAGGAGATCCAGCCAGTCCATTCTGAAGGAGATCAGCCCTGGAATTTCTTTGGAGGGAATGATGCTAAAGCTGAAACTCCGGTACTTTGGCCACCTCATGCGAAGAGTTGACTCATTGGAAAAGACTCTGATGCTGGGAGGGATTGGGAGCAGGAGGAGAAGGGGACGACAGAGGATGAGATGGCTGGATTGGCATCGCTGACTCGATGGACGTGAGTCTGAGTGAACTCCAGGAGTTGGTGATGGACAGGGAGCCTGGCGTGCTGTGATCCATGGGGTCGCAAAGAGTTGGACGCGACTGAGCGACTGATCTGATCTGAATATGTAATATATCAATGGAAAAACAAAATGTCGAAGTTAACTGAATAAGAAATGCAGAGGAAGAAATCCTCATATAATTTGATGTGACTTGAAATTTACTGACAAACTTTTAAAACGTCAAAACCACAGGCACCAGTGACAGCCAACTTTAACCAACCTCCAGATGACTGAAAGTGACTTATTAGAGAGGAACGCCAGATCCTCTAGATTCTCACATGCAAATATTGTGAAGAAAGTTTAGGTAGAATTCTGGTTTAGGTATTAAAAAGAGAAAGCTTAGATTGATAGATGAATGGTATTTTTTAGTTAGTTTTAAAATAAATTAGTACATGTACTGTAGTGCTTACATTTTTAACTTGAAACGTCTTGATGTGAAAGTGAAAGTCACTCAGTTGTGTTAGACTCTTTTTGACCCCGTGGACTGTATAGTCCATTGAATTCTGCAGGCTGGAATACTGGAGAGGGTAGTCTTTCCTTTCTCCAGGGGATCTTCCCAACTCAGGGATCGAACCCAGGTCTCCCGCATTGTGGGTGGATTCTTTACCAGCTGAGCCATAAGGGAAGCCCAAGACTACTGGCGTGGGTAGCCTATCCCTTCTCCAGGGGATCTTCCCAACCCAGGAGTCGAACCAGGGTCTACTGCATTGCAGGTAGATTCTTTACCAACTGAACTATGAGGGAAGCCTGAAGTGTCTTACAGTGTGTCTTATAATCAGTGGTTTCTTAGACTCAAGAAATTTAGTTATAGTGCTCCCCCTCTTTCGTGCTCTTGTCTCTGCCATCCAGTTGATCTCTGGAAACTCACTACCTGTCATTTTACAATCCAGTTCCCCTAAACAGTTTCCTGCCCTATAAATGTAACATGCTCTCTGAACTCTTTATACCTGTGGCACATCCTCTGCTTGGCGTTGTTGTTTGTTCAGTCACTCAGTTGTGTCTGACTCTTTGCGACCCCGTGGATGCTACACAGCAGGTTTCCCTGTCCATCACTATCTCCCAGAGCTTGCTCAGATTCGTGCCCATTGAGTCGATGGTACCATTCAACCGTCTCATCTCCTGTCACCCCCTTCTCCTCCTGCCTTCAATCTTTCCCAGCATCAGGGTCCTTTCCAATGAGTTGGTACTGTGCATCAGGTAACCACAGCATTGGAGCTTCAGCTTCAGCATCAGTCCTTCCGATGACTATTCAGGGTTGATTTCCTTCAGGATTGACCTGCTCTGTTCTTTAGCCATTGAATGCAATTTTCCTGGCATATTTCTCAGTAGTTTAAGACTCAGCTCTGGCGTCACTTCTCTAAAAAATTTTCCCTGACTGTGTACCGCCTCCATATTGTACCCTGTGCTTATCTCTGGCACTGCACTTAGAGTGCAAATCTTATATTTTTACTCATATCAATTCAACAACACACAAACAAAAGCAAACATATTTTTCATGCAGCATGGCCCCTAAATGGAAGCCAAATTCTTCATCTGGTGCTTCACTGAAGAATCTCTGATCTGTTTCCGTACTGGGGGTGTGTGATCGCACTGTGTGATGGGTTTACTGAGTTATTGCAGTTTGTTGTATAGAGTTGCTGGGCTCAATTTGCAAAAAGCAGAACTCATTCTACATATTTTAAGCAGGATAAACTATAATTCAAGGAATCCAGCTCATACATATTCATCAGAGTGCTGGAGACCATTGCTAAATTTTTCAGAAAAAATTCCAGAATACTGCTACCTGGCCTGTCAGGAGTGCTGCTGCCTCTCTCAGAGCAGGCATGTGGAATTAGGAGTGACCCGTACCTGCTGCTGTTCGGGGGTCAGGGAGCCAGCACTAACCCAATCGCACCTACCTCTGGACCCCCACAGAGCATGATATGGGCACTGGGACATGGCTGCGGAAAACCCAGATACCCCAGGACTGTGCCTCTGAGTAGGAGGAAGACTGGATGGTGTTCACTTGCGGATTCAATCTCATGCAAAGAATTGAAGGACTTATCCAGTTTGCACTGGAAACCTGGTGGCAAGGGGTTCTGGACCAAGTAGTTTTATCTGTTCTACTGGTGCAGGTCGGGGGGTGCTCTAGAAAGCTGAACTGAATGCTTATATCTAATTCCCTACATCCGCCATAACCAGGTGTGCTGTGTATCTCGAGCAAGGTAGAGACCTTTCTTGGGTAACTTTGTTTATACATTAAAACCAACATCTCACGTGACTGTAAATTCACGATCTGTTCTAAGACAATGGCCTCTTTGTCTTAGAAGTAGACTTCCAGCTCTGAACAGTGACCGCGCTCTAGTCATCTTTGGAACACAGTGGCCAGTACCATGACTTGTCAAATGAATGAGAAATGTATGCATCAATTAACTGGTGAATAATAAAAAAAAAAAAAAACAAAAACCAAACCCTGTGTCCCTTTGTCCTTTTTTTGATTCAGCCAGTAGTTCCTCTAACTTTTCTTTACTGTCTGAGCCACCAGGGAAGCCCCTTTGACTTTTTCTAATCCAGTGGTTCTCAATCAGGGGCAATTTTGCCTTTCCCGGGGGACATTTAGAGATGTCTAGAGACATTTTTGAGTATAACTATTTTCAGGGAGGAGTGCCATTGGCATCCACTGGGTAGAGACAGGCTTGGTGCTAAATATCCTATAATGCATAGGACAGACCCTGAAACAAAGCATTATTCAGCACAAAATGTCAATAGTGCTGGGGTTGAGAAATCTGCTCTAATTACTTTTTCTTATTCTGTCTGCCACAATATTCTTATGTCAATAGATCAGAGCCCTCGGGAATTTGGACTTTCTCAAAATTTAAATCCTCATCTGTCTTTTTCCTTTTGGCAGGGGTTTCCCCCTGTCGCCTCTCTTTCCATGTTAATCATTCTGTCCCCACATGTATTAATAATGGACCTCAGGGACACAGACTGGCCTTTAAGCTCTTACAATAGAATGTTTCTAGAGGGAAATTTTGGAGTGTCTTTCTTCAACTTCTTAATTTTATAGCTCTAGATTTTGAATTAAAATTTCATTCAACTTACAAAATATCTTTAAAAAATGGGAGATTTTATTCTAAAATATTTAGAACCTCGATGGTCAATGTATCAATTTTACTGAATTAGTTGATTTTTTACTTTACTCTTTCCTCTTTTGACAATTATCTGTCCAGTAGTCTTCAAGAGCAATGAAATCTTGCTCCCAAAATGAACTTCCTAGAAAAATTCAGTACTTCTTTTAGTTTATAGAAATATATCCCTTTTCATAGTTAAGTACTTCTGGAAGTGTAAATATATCACAATTAGATAATTAATGTAATTAAATGCTTATAATTAAAACATAAGTACTTAGTCATAATTAAAGTCATATATGTCTATGATCAGAACAGGGAGTCAATAAACCTCTTAAAGCCTGAACTAAATGAAACTCAGCTTAAGCATCCAACTCTTACTGAGCAGCTACTATTCCCCTCTGCTTGCCATTGAGAATACATTAGTGAGCATATTATATCCAGTCCTTACCCTCATGGAGCTTTCATTATTTAGTTAGGGTCTCTCTCTACTAGATAATCACACAAGTAGGATTTAATTACTATGGTGAAAATCTTATAACTAAAAATCACAAGATGGTATGAAAGTAAATAGGGAATCTGACAGTATTTAGAAGTTAATCAGGAGAGTTTCTTAAGAAAATAGTGATTGAATTCATACCTGAAAGATGAAAGAGTTGGCTATGCACAATCTGGAAGAAACAACATTCCTAGCAGATGCATCTATAATATCTTGAGGCAAAAAAAGAGTTTGTTCAGAAAACACAGAGAAGGATTTTGGATGTAATATGTAGAACTGGGAAGCCATGAAATGGTTTTAGTAGAGGAATGATTTAATCAGATTTACATTTTAAATGGGCTTCCTTTGTGGCTCAGCTGGTAAAGAATCCGGAGACCTGGGTTCGATCCCTGGGTTGGGAAGATCCCCTGGGGAAGGGAAAGGCTACCCACTCCAGTATTCTGGCCTGGAGAATTCCATGTACTGTGTAGTCCATGGGGTCGCAAAGAATTGGACATGACTGTACGACTTTTGCTTTTCACATTTTAAATGATTGCTGTCATTGTTATGTGAGAAATGGAGTTGGGACAAGGAAAAGTATGTTAGAGGAAACTGGAGAGAGGGTGATCTGGGTAGCCAGGTGAGAGATGATGGTGACTTCAATCGGAAAGCAGATCAATGTGGGGGCAAAGTCAACTGAATTTGTGATTGTTTTTTGGGGGGCAGAAGTGGAGTGGAGTGTGGTTAGGGGAGAATCACTGAAGGAGAGGAAGTGTTAAGAATGGTTCACAGACTTCTGGCTAGAGAGTCTGGGAGGATGCTGATATCATTTACCATGATAGGTAACGCTAGAGGAGAAGCAGTTTGGGGCAAAGTGGTTAGAGATGATTAATTTATTTGCAGAGCATACTCTGTTTCAGATTCTTATAATACATTCAAGTGTCTCAACTAGGGATAATATAAACATTTGGACAAATGAGTCTGTAACTCAGAAGAGCAACCTGGGCTGGAGATACGTTTTAAATACTATTGCCTATAGATGGTGTTTGAAGATACAGGAATAGCTGAGATCACTTTGGGAGAGAATTGAAGAGGGACAAAGACTGAGCCCTGAGGAAGTTCTACACAGAAAGATGGGTAGAAAGGGAAACATCAGCAAAGCAGGCTGAAAATGAGTCAGAAGAAAAACCAAGGAAGTGTGGTACATGGAAAGATGCAAGGCAAGGAAAGAGATGGTTACTAGAGGGAGAAGTGGGATCCTGTGTACTACAGAGGAAGCTAGGAGTTTAAATAGGGAAGATGTGAGCATTTTCACTCACTTGGAAACATGTAAGTCATAGGTGGCTTAATGCTAGAATCTAGGCAGTAAGAGCAGAAGCCAGGTCTATGACCATACCACCCTGAACACACCCGATGTTGTCTGATCTTGGAAGCTGAGCAGGGTAGGCCCTGGTGAGTACTTGGTTGGGAAGAATAAAAGCCAGACTAGAATGGATTGAGAATAGTAGTGGAAATTGAAGCTATAGCTATATATTTTATAACTGGGAGACTAAATAAGGTTTTAGTTGGAAATTTGTAGTCTAGTAAAATTTTGTTTTGTTTTTTAAGATAGGAGAGACGCTTTAACAGGTGGTGCTGGGAAAACTGGTCAACCATGTGTAAAGGAATGAAACTAGAACGCTTTCTAACACCACACAAAAAAATAAACTCAAAATGGATTGAAGATCTAAATGTAAGACCAGAAACTATAAAACTCTTAGAGGAAAACATAGGCAGAGCACTCTCTGACATAAATCACAGCAAGATCTTCTATGACCCAACTCCCAGAATAATGGAAATAAAAACAAAAATAAACGAATGGGATCTAATTAAACTTTAAAGCTTTTGCACAACGAAGGAAACTATGGTGGTGGTGGTGGTGGTTTAGTCTCTAAGTCGTATCTGACTCTTGCGATCCCATGGACTGTAACCTGCCAGGCTCATTGTCCATGGTTTTCTCCAGGTGAGAATACTGGAGTGGGTTGCCATTTCCTCCTCCAGGAAGGAAACTATAAGCAAGGTGAAAAGACAGCCTTCAGAATGGGAGAAAATAATAGCGAATGAAGCAACTGACAAAGAATTAATCTCAAAAACATGCAAGCAGCTCATGCAGCTCAATACCAGAAAAATGAACAACCCAATAAAAAAGTGGGCCAAAGAACTAAATAGACATTTCTCCAAAGACATATAGATGGCTAACAAACACATGAAAGAATGCTCAACATCACTCATTATTAGAGAAATGCAAATCAAAACCACAATGAGGTATTATCTCACGCCAGTCAGAATGGCTGCCATCAAAAAGTCTACAAACAAATGCTGGAGAAGGTGTGGAGAAAAGGGAACCCTCTTACACTGTTGGTTGGAATGCTAACTAGTATAGCCACTATGGAGAATAGTGTGGAGATTCCTTAAAAAACTGGAAATAGAACTGCCATATGACCCAGCAATCCCACTGCTGGGCATATACACCAAGGAAACCAGAAGTGAAAGAGACACATGTACTTCACTGTTCATTGCAGCACTGTTACAATAGCTAGGACATTGAAGCAACCTAGATGTCCATCGGCAGATGAATGGTTAAGGAAATCGTCGTACATATACACAATGGAACATTACTCAGCTAAAAAGAATGCATTTGAGTCAGTTCTAATGAGATGGATGAAACTGGAGCCTATTATACAGAGTGAAGTAAGTTAGAAAGAGAAACACCAGTATAGTATATTAATGCATATATATGGACAAAGACGGTAACAACAATCCTATATGCAAGACAGCAAAAGAGATACAGATGTAAAGAACAGACTGTTGGACTCTGTGGGAGAAGGCGAGGGTGGGATGGTTTGAGAGAATAGAACTGAAACATGTATATGACCATATGTAAAATAGATGACCAGTGCAAGTTCAATGCATAAAGCAGGGCACTCAAAGCCAGTGGTCTGGGAGGGGGATGGGGTGGGGAGGGAAGGGGGAGGGGGCTTCAGGATGGGGGCGCTCATGTGCTCTTGTGGCTGATCTGTGTTGGTGTGTGGCAGGGGCTACTACAGAGTGTGAAGTGACTGTCCTCCAATTAAAATAAATAAATAATTTTTTTTTAAAGGAGAGACAATAGTATGTTTAAATGATTACCAAGGGAGTTCAGTAAAGAAGAAAATTTTGAAGTTATGTAAGAGACAACTGATATAATCCAGAGGGGGAAGTTCCTGAGAAAGTAGGAGGAGGTGGGATCCATAGCACAGATGAAAAGACTTTCCTATGATGGAAAATGCTTCCTATTTAGTTAACAGGAGGAGAGAGATAACAAATGTGAAGTTTAGAATATATAAATGTGATTCCTTTAGAGTGAAATATGACTTAAATCCTCTTAGTGATCTGAGGTTATTTGCATATATACCTCCAGAGCTTGAAATTAGTAACCATGTTATTAGGAGATTAAGATGTAGGAGTACATTTGTGGATGCCTTCCTACCTGAGGAGTACTTAAGAGATAAGGTGCTATGATCTTATTTGAAAGGAGTTGATATCTCTGTCATTCCACTGGCATGGAGCCTGGGTACCTTCACACTGCAGGTCTCACTTCTCATGCCCACAAGGTGATTTGATAAGTATCCCCAGGCAAACAACCAAAATAAAAGTTGATGGGCACTGAACAACCATGTGCTTATAGACTTCATCAGGATTGAATAACACTTTGGGATTTGTTTTTCACCCTTGTTTTGGACAGCGTAGAAGTAGAAAGATTTGCTAGGCTCCTGAGATGCAGAGGCACCTTTGGCTGTGATAGTGGCAGTGGTAATGTGTCGGTAAGAATTGTGTTTGACCGCAAGAGACAAAAAATTCCACCACATTGGCCTAAACAATATGGGTTCACGTCATATAATAATCAGTTGTTTGATACAGATTTCTGGTGTTTCAGGGACAGAACAGTGTCAGGGCCAGCATCTTTGTGTTCTCTTGATCTTTCCCCACGTTCATGGTATGAGTGCTGACGTCCAGCCATTGTTTCTGCTTTCAAAGCGAGAAGAAGTAGGAACTTGGAAGTGCTTACTAGTTACATGTGTCCCTCTTTATCAAGGAAGAAAAATTCCGCAGAAATCACTCTGGCAGATCTCTGCTTACATCCGGGGCCAGAGGGTAAAGGAAGCTGACCAAGTATATTCTTGACTATGTAGCCTCTTTGGTGGAGGCATTATGGTAGAAAAGGGTGGGAAATAACTCTTGGGTAGTCCAATCCGCAATGTCTGTCACTTGGCAACAGGGGACTGAGGAAGCACTTCAGGAGGAGACAGAAGTGGCAAGTCATGGCCCGGGCCAAAGCAGAGGAAGTGAGTCACCAAATAGCAGTGGCTCTGAATAGACTGAAAACAGGTTGGTGTCTGAGAAAAGAAATCTTTAGGAAGAATGTGGTCTCTAAACCATTCCTTGGGAGCTTCAGGATAGTATCATATCTGTTTTACTCACCAACGTATTACCAAGTACTTAGTGTGGTATCTGGTATATAGTAGGCTTTCAGTGACTGTTAAATTATTGCATGAATGAATCCTCTATGACAATGGTGAGATAAACCCAAGACAATAGTAGGAGGAACCTGGTGCTGCCTCACTTAATTTGAGATGTATTTCAATGGAGTTGGGGCCAATTTGGCAGATTAAAATCATTGATTTTGACAGACTGAGAGGAGGACATAGCTTCTTTGTTTTCTTTTCCAATGTATGTCCTAGAAAGGGGCCTACTTAAGAAAATTGCACAGAATTGAGGAGTTTGGGATTGAGATGAGTTTCAGGGCTTCTTACCCACATAGGGACAGCAGGAGAGCACAGTGGGGAAGACGGGTCCAGTGTAACGCAGCCCTGTCATGTCCACACATGTCTTTCTTTAAAGGATATTCTGCACATTCAATTAACAAGAGACCAGAAGAGTTGGCTGGGGAAATTTCACTCCTGATTACAAATTCCATTTGTCTGTGAGCTGAGCTTATTTTAATAAATTGACAGAGAAATGAATCTGAGGCTGCTAGTTCTTTAGTCCATTTAAATGAGTCATAGTGAATTGAATCTTTCCAATTTTTTCAGTTTTCTTTAGGCTGCTCAGTCATATATTAATAGTATTCTCAAAGTTATAAATACATTGAAATAGATTTTACAATTGTGAAAGTTTAAAAGCTATGATTTAAAAAAAAATAGAAGAGGGGGAACTCTGCAATCTATCTTCTCTTAGATTCAGGAATTTTAAAAAATCTGAAACTTATATATAATCATTTTCTCCATGTTATTCTTGAATTCCTTTACATTGTTGTTACGATCAAAGTTCTGCAAAACTTGCTTATTGTAAAAGTCATTTTCAGTGGACTGAAAAAAAAAACTTCCCACTCCTCCTTAGAAATTACAAAAATAATTAACTTGTTGGAAGCCATAGAAGAACCAGAATGTTAGGACAAATAAAGAGAAGAAAATTAAATTAGGATCCTTTTTCATATATTTTCTCAGGGTGGAGAGTTCTTTTCTTAATTGAGAGACTGTAGGGAAATAATAAGGAAAAACAACTATGATCTTACAGGTGGTGCTAGTGGTAAAGAATCCAGCTGCCAGTGTAGGAGACACAAGAGAGGCAGGTTTGATCCCTACGTTGGCAAGATCCCCTGAAGTAGGAAGTGGCAACCCACTTCAGTATTCTTGCCTGGAAAATTCCATGGACAGAGGAACCTGGCAGGCTACAGTCCATGGGGCTGCAAAGAGTCAGATAAGATTGAGCAAAAGTAGCCATAATTAATGTTGCTTTCCTAGTTAGATTATAATTTGCTCTGGGGCCTCCCCTGTGGCTCAGCTGGTAAAGAATCTGCCTGCAATGCGGGAGACCTGGGTTCACTCTCTGGGTTGGGGAGATCCCCTGGAGAAGGGAAAGGCTACCCACTCCAGTATTCTGACCTGGAGAATTCCGTGGACTGTATAGTCCAGGGGGTTGCAAAGGGTCAGACACAACTGAGTGACTTTCACTTACTCACCTGTGTTTGAAATTCAGAATAAGGAACATTTAATTGTCTCCATTATATATAATACAATATATTTAGGGACTTCCCTGGTGGTTCAGATGGTAAAGAATCTGCCTGCAATGCAGGAGACCAAGGTTCAATTCCTGGGTTGGGAAGATCTCCTGGAGAAAGGAATGACAACCCCACTCTGGTGTTCTTGCCTGGAGAATTCCATGGACAGAGGAGCCTGGTGGCAGGTTATAGTCCATGGGGTCACAAAGAGTCAGACATGACTAAGCAACTAACACACACACATAGTAAAACTTTATTCTATATTATGATGAGTTTTGTGGCCTAAGGAGCACCAGACCCACCATCTGGTATCTGGTCCAGGCTCTTCTAAGATAGGTAACTTTAGGCAAGTCACTTCTATCTATGGAGGTTCAAGGTTCCTCTTGAGAGAGTTGGACTAACATTTTGCTCCTCAGTCTTTTTCTGCCTCAACATACTGGATAGTTGCAGTATTCAGTAATAAATTCAATAGTAATAGTATATGTACTAGGGTTCTGCAGAGAGTCCAAATGAATAGAGTAAATACATGGAAGGGATTTATTATGAGGGATTGGCTCTTGTAACTATGGAGGCTGAGAAATCCATATGTTAGATGCTGAGTTAGGGACTTTTCCTCATTTCATTCTCAGCACATGAAATTGCATTATATTTTGTGATAATCCCCAGTTTAGAGAGAGGGAAATTGGCTCAGAAAATTTAAGAAACAAAGCAAGGTCACGCAACTAGTGAGTAACATATCTCTTATTGAAAAGTGAAAGTGTTAGTCACTTAATTGTGTCCGACTCTGTGACCCCATGGACTGTAGCCCACCAGGCTCCTCTGTCCATGGAATTCTCCAGGCAAGAATACCGGAGTGGGTTGCCATTCCCTTCTGCAAGGGATCCTTCCCAACCGAGGGTTGGAACCCAGGTCTCCTGCATTGCAGACAGATTATTTACCATCTGAGATACCAGGGAAGCTCTATCTCTTATTAATTCAGGGCTATCTAATATTTAAGTGTTTGTTCTTAGCCCCTACATTATGCTGCTGCTTATAGTCATGATTCTCAAATGGGGTGGTGATAAGTTTATGCCCCTTGACCCATGGAAAAATCGTGATGTTGATCTGCCAGGAGATTTTAAAAAGCTCACTTGAATATAACCGAACTAGGTGATCTTTAGGCTTCTTTTCACAGATAACATTTATGACTTTGGGATCCTGCTGCTGAGAAGGAAGGAGCAAGATTGAATCCAATAAATTCTGCTGCTTTTTGTTGTCCTCAGATAGCCTGCACAAATCTGCCACTCATCAGTTCCTCCTTGTCTCCTTCAATAACTCACTGTCTTCAGAACAGCCTCTGATCAGAAACTTCATTAAGTCAGCTCTGACTTGTCTTAGATCATACCTCTTAGATAACATATTGAAAATGCCAGTTGGGTCACCTGTGGTGCTATTCTAATTAGACTGCCTTAGGCATAATTTTGTTAATATTGCTATAACAACAAATAACCCTGTCACTGATGCCAGTGATCCAATTACAACCTGTACATCTAGCAATTATTATCTTTATAGTTGGCAAGGATAAGTTGACTGAGGGTCACTTATAAATGAGAGTCATACCCATATTTCAATTTTCTGATATCCAAAAGATGTGTCATACCTTCAGGATCTTTTCTCATGAGAGCACCCCTTCTGAAAGGACTGGCAGAAAAGAATGCATCATCAGACTCTCACCTGGGCACATTTTTATGCACTTCTTTTCCTTTCCTGCATAACAATTGGAGAGAACAGAGATGTCTAAAAGTAGGTGAGACCCTTGATTGAAGGAGAAGATTGGAAGAGTCCTGTGGAGAGCTGTTCCTGGAAGCTTTTTCAGATTCTTTCGAGCTAAAATGTAACCCCAAAATAGAAAGAGGATGACCGTCACATTTGGTTTAACTGCCTATGGAGGCACTGCCTTTTTTAAAAAGTGTTTTCAGAGCATATGGTGTAGTGCCTTCTGCCTGGTGGTATTGTGCTTAGGGCCTCCTTCGTAGCTCAGTCAGTAGAGAATCTGCCTGCAATGCAGGAGACCTGGGTTTGATTCCTGGGTGAGGAAGAATCCTGGGAAGAATTCCTGGGCTGAGAAGATCCCCTGGAGAAGGAAATGGAAACCCACTCCAGTATTCTTGCCTGGAGAATCCCATGGACAGAGGAGCCTGGCAGGCTATAGTCCATGGGGTCACAAGAGTCAGACACGACTTAGCAACTAAACCACCACCACTGTCCTTATTATATGAAATGCTGCTCCTCCACTTCAGCTGTTTCTCATTCCTGTTGTGAGTTTTCTTTTTTCTTTGCCTTGTCCTTCCCCTTCTGCTTTGCTCTGCCTCTGACTGGGGTACATATCCCTATGTCCTACACTCTTCCACTTCAAGCTTTAGGTGAAAACAATGGGCTGGGGAAGAGGGAAATGAGGGGCTATGCAGACTTATACTATCTTTGTTACAAGAGCCTCACAAGAGCAATATTTTTACCTGCATGTTCCATTGGTCCAGCCATAGTCCTGCTCCACTAACTCCATAGGCCACTGATAGTTCATAGTTCAGAGAGGCTTGGAGTTCCATGCTTCTCACATGGAGTCCAAGTAGATTGTATTCCAGAAGACAAACAGTGGAGCAAAGCCTACACGTTTTACTGCCCCCTCACCATCTGTAATGGCTCCATCACCTTTTATTGAATACCACCATGTGCCAAGACTTAGGCCAAGTGTTTTTCATGTGTTAATATAAACCGTCTCCCTCCTATTCCAGTGTCCAGTCCCCTCATTACTGTAAAAGATGACTCTGGTCCCACTTCGGCTCTTATTCCTTGGACTAAATTTTCAGGAGCCACATGGAGCCTTCTTTCTCTTGCCCCAAATCTCCCACCTCAGCTTTTCATCCCTACAGTTCCTGACGTGGTCCCCATTGGAATCCTGTCCGTTGTCTCCCTCTTCCTCAAGGTATCCTCCTGGTACCATCAACCTGTGAAATTTTCACTCTACTATCAGAATCGGGGCCCCTGATCTGCATGTTGGGATACTGCTCTTTTAGTTATTTCCCTGAATACAGTTTGGCATGAGAATGCACAAAAGCTTAGCTCTGTAGTTAAATGCATACCAGTATCTCAGGTGTATTGTGGTTCAATCAACTTTTACAAGTTGGCCCCAAATCCAACTCTAGTGCTGTTTCTTTGTAATATGTGTCTTGAATTGAATTCAGTGAATTTACAAATGAAGTTTTGGAGCATAATCTATTGATATGTTAGGGACAGTCTATATTTTGGACGTATATATTAATAGGAAAAGTTGCAGTTTTGTAGCTTGAAGAATTAACCTTAAAACATTGCTTTTAGGAATAGCAATGTCTTTTTCTAAATGAGACTTGAGTTGTGTCCTGTGACAAAACTAAATTAAGTTTTAAATAAAGTATGTGGCTTTCTACTCCAAATCAAAGCAACCAGCCAAAATAACTGGCAAGTGTAGAGAAAGCTATTGGAAAGTAAGTTCTTTTTTCATGAAAGGAAAAGAAAGTTTGTGTCATTTCCATCTCTTTTGGTTTACATCGAGCTCAGCTAGTTCCTGGCATAGAGTCACATTTCAATAAACGTTGGTGAGTGTTGGTTTTGAATAAATAGGATGCTCTAGTGTCTGTATCTTTGCTAGCAAGTATTCCAACTGAACTAAATTATTTATCTTAAATTGAGTGTCTTCCCCCGCTGCCCCAATACTTTTCTCTGATGCTTATTTTTGTAGTGTGCAATTAAAGGTTGGTGAATGGCTGTTACAAATGATGGCATATTGGTTGAATGCCCAGACTAGGAGGAGAGGGTCACACCCTATCTTATTCTTGTCACACTATTCTTTGGACGAGGGAGTCAAGAGTTGGTTTGGAGCTTTTGTATTCAGTCTGTCACTTGGTTTATTGTTTGTCTGGAGTCCTTTATGGTTGATGAAAGGAAGCAGAGTTCTAAATGGGAGCTCATTGAGTCAGGATCCATGTCTGTTCACCTTCATGCCCTCTTTTAACATCTAGCCTAGAGAAGGAAGGAAATAACTACCATTTGTTAAGGATCTACTGAGTCAGGCACTCTTCTGGGCAGGTTATATACATGGTCTCATTTAATTAACACAACAGCCTTATGATACAAATTTAGAGTTGAAAAAACTGAAAAATATAAGGCTTAAGGAATTTGCTAAAATCATGTAGTTATGAAATTCACCATTGTATACTCAACTCCTAGCAGTGCCTTATACATAATAAAGTTCAGTAAATAAATACTGTTCTGTCTTTAATGTTCCTGCTCTTTTCATTGTCAAATGCTGCCTATCCAGTATTTGTACTTAATTTGAGAGCCCCAAGAATGGTTTGAGACATCTGGTGAATGCGCAGGGGTTTTCATGTTTCATATATGTTATAACCATTCATCTAGTTATACCCACTTTTTTGTGGAGGAGGAGGATGCTTTCTTTTCTGTATTTTTTTTAATTCAAAAATATTTACTGAGAATCTATTGGTAAAATGGGTTATGGTGTTCAAGATAAACAAGTAAGTTTCCATCTCTAACACAAAAAGCTCAAAATGTTATGAAGGAGACACATGTGAACACACAATGACAATATGTATTACATGTATATAAAATCAGTGTCACCACTGACAGGGGTTTTGTGAGAGTCTCCAGCTTCTGCCACAGAGAGACTGAGGTAGAGGTGTCTGAGGGGAAAAAAAATATTTGAGACTCAAATGATGAATTATTTGCTCATCAGCTAGATAAGAGAAAGGCATCCAAGGCCATAGGGGCAGCAAGAACAAAGATACAAGATTTGAAAAAATCTGCAAGACATTCCCAAGTGGTGCTAGTGGTAAAGAACTGGCCTGCCAATGCAGGAGACATAAGAGACAAGGGTTGGATCGCTGGGTTGGGGAGATTCCCCTGGAGATGGGAATGGCAACCCACTCTACTATTCTTGCCTGGAGAATCCCATGGACAGAGGAGCCTGGCGGGCTACAGTCCACAGAGTCTCACAGAGTCAGACACGACTGAAGTGTCTGAGCACACACACATGCAAGACATTCATGTGATTGGATGGTGGTTTGCATGTAAATTTATCATGGAAGGATGAGGATGAAGAAGTAACTTGTTAATAAATACCATACCATTTATTTCACGCTTATTGTATGTCAATTAGATTGCTAAGGGCTTCATATAATCATCATCATCATCATGCCTGGCAATAACTTATGATTATTATTTTTATTTTAGGAATAAGGACACTAAGCCTTTGGGAATTTAAGCTTTGGCTTAATTCCAAAGTCACACGACTAGTGACTGACAGAGCCAGCTCTTGAACCAGGTGAGTCTGACACCAAAGCCATCGTGCCTTACCGCTATAGGACACTACTTTCCAAATGTAAAAATTCAGGATAGGAATGGTTGCGTAGGCTCTGCTGAGAAATCTGGATTTTATTCTCCTCACTATGAGAAATAATAAAAAGATTTTAGAACTGTTTTAAAAAAAGCCCAGTCTCTCTTTGACAGGCTTGGCAATATATTTCTGTATATCCTCAGGCAAGGGAAAAGAAAATATAAACACATGGGACTACATCAAACGAGAACGCTTTTGTACAGCAAAGGAAACTATCAACAAAATGAAAAGACAGCCTGATAAATTGAGAAGATGTTTGTAAATCATATGTGTAGTAAAGAGTTAATATCCAAAATATGTATGAAGAACTCATACAACTCAATAACAAAAAAAATACAACCTGATTCAAAATTAGATATAGAACTCGAATACACATTTCTCTAAAGAAGACACACAGATGGCCAACAGTTCTATGAAAAGATATTCAGCATCACCAGTTATTAGGGAAATGCAAATCAACACTACAATGAGATATTGCTTCATGCCTATTATCAAAAAGACAGTAAATAACAAATGTTAGCAAGGATGTGGAGAAGATGGAACCTTTATACACTGTTGATAGGAATGTAAATTGGTAAAGCTACTATGGAAAACAGTATGGAGATTCCTCAAAAAATCAAGAGTAGGACTACCATATGATCCATCTATCCCACTTTTGAGTATTTACCCAAAGAATATGAAAACATTAATTTGAAAAGATATATGCGCCCCTTACTTCATTGCAGCATTATTTACAATAGCCAATATGTGGAAATGACCAAAGTACCTACCAGTGAGTGGATGGATAAAGAAGTTATGGTTTATATACACAATGGAATACTACTCAGCCATAAAAAGACAAAATCTTGCCATTTGCATCAACATGGATGGACCTAAAGGGTCCATTATGTTCAGTCAAATAAATCAGAGAAATTCACTTATATGTGAAATCTAAAAAACAAAACAAACTGGCAAACATAACTAAGCAGAAACAGATTCACAGATACAGAGAGCACAGCAGGAGTTTGCCAGAGGAGAGGGGCATGGGGATGAGTGAAATAGGTGAGGGAAATGAAGAAGTGCACACTTTAGTTACAAGTCATGAAAGTGATACATACATACAGAATAGGGAGTACAGTCAATACATAGTCAATAATAATGTAATATCTTTTTATAGTGAACAGGTGGCGACTCGACTTACCATGGTGATCATTTTGTAATGTATAGAAATATTGAATCACTATGTTTTACACTGGGAACTAACATAGTATTGTAGGTCAATTATACTTCAAAAAACAAATGAACAAATAAACTTACAGAGAAAGGCTTGTGGTTACCAGAGGCAGGGGATGGGAGGAGGGGAATTGGATAAAGGTGGTCAAAAGGTACGAACTTCCAGCTTAGGTAACATAAGTACTAGGGATGTGGTGTATAATGTGAGTCATATAATTAACACTGCTGCATGTTATATATAAAAGTTGTGAAGTTAGTAAGTCCAAAGAATTCTCATCACAATGAAAATGTTTTTATTTTTCATTAATTTTGAATTTGTATAAGATGATGGATGTTCACTAAATTTATTGTGTTCATTTAATGGTGTATGTGAGTCAAATCCTTCTGCCATGCACCTTAAATAATGCTGTATGTCAGTAAAACTGGGAGGAAAAAATGAAACTTTCTAGTTACCTTTTTCCAGCCTGTGGAATCACAAACAAACAAAATAAATGAAACTAAACCAAACCCAACACACAGATAGAGAACAGAGTAGTGGTTACCAGAGGGGAATGGGTAGGGAGAGGGCACAATGGGTAGAGGGGGTCAACTGGCGGTGGATGGAATCGAAACCTTTGGTGCTGAGCACACTGTAGGGTGTAGAGAACTAGTGTATAATGTGGTACAGATGAAACTTACATAATTTTATAAACCAATGTTGCCTCCATAAAAATAAGTTAAAAATTATCTTTATTTCATATAAAAAATTACCCTTTTAGGATCGGATTATGGACATTGTGGAGCCTGGGATACCAAGAAGGAAAACGTTTCATTCATAGAGAGATATTATGGCTTCACAACCCAGATAATCCCAATGGTATCATCACTCACCTAAAGCCAGACATCCTGGAATGTGAAGTCAAGTGGGCCTTAGGAAGCATCATTACGAACAAAGCTAGTGGAGGTGATGGAATTCCAGTTGAGCTATTTCAAATCCTTAAAGATGGTGCTGTGAAAGTGCTGCACTCAACATGCTAGCAAATTTTGAAAACTCAGCAGTGGCCACAGGACTGGAAAAGGTCAGTTTTTATTCCAATCCCAAAGAAAGGCAATGCCAAAGAATGCCCAAACTACCGCACAATTGCACTCATCTCACATGATACTAAAGTGATGCTCAAAATTCTCAAAGCCAGGCTTCAGCAATATGTGAACCATGAACTTCCAGATGTTCAAGCTGGTTTTAAAAAAGGCAGAGGAACCAGAGATCACATTACCAACATCCACTGGATCATTGAAAAAGCAAGAGAGTTCCAGAAAAACATCTATTTCTGCTTTATTGACTATGCCAAAACCTTTGACTGTGTGAATCATAATAAACTGTGGAAAGTTCTGAAAGAGATGGGAATACCAGACCACCTGACCTGCGTCTTGGGAAATCTGTATACAGATCAGAAAGCAACAGTTAGAACTGGACATGGAACAACAGACTGGTTCCAAATAGGAAAAGGAGTATATCAAGGCTGTATATTGTCACCTTGCTTATTTAACTTATATGCAGAGTATGTCATGAGAAATGCTGGATTGGATGAAGCACAAGCTGGAATCAAGATTGCCAGGACAAATATCAATAACCTCAGATATGCAGATGACACCACTCTTGTCACCCTTTGGCAGAAAGAGAAAAAGAGCTAAAGAGCCTCTTGATGAAAGTGAAAGAGGAGAGTGAAAAGGTTTGCTTAAAACTCAACATTCAGAAAACTAAGATCATGGCATCTGGTCCCATCACTTCATGGCAAATAGATGGGGAAACAGTTCAAATAGTGACAGACTTTATTTTTGGGGGCTCCAAAATCACTGCAGGTGGTGATTGCAGCCATGAAAATAAAAGACCCTTGCTCCTTGGAAGAAAAGTTATGACCAACCTAGACAGTATATTAAAAAGCAGAGACATTACTTTGCCAACAAAGGTGCGTCTAGTCAAAGCTATGGTTTTTCCAGTAGTCATGTATGGATGTGAGAGTTGGACTATAAAGAAAGCTGAGCGCCAAAGAATAGATGTTTTTGAACTGTGATGTTGGAGAAGACTCTTGAGAGTGCCTTGGACTGCAAGGAGATCCAACTAGTCCATCCTAAAGGAGATCAGTCCTGAGTGTTCATTGGAAGGACTGATGTTGCAGCTGAAACTCCAATACTTTGGCCACCAGTTGTGAAGAACTGACTAATTTCCTGACTAATCAGGAAAAGACCCTGATGCTGGGAAAGATCGAAGGCAGGAGGAGAAGGGGACGACAGAGGATGAAATGGCTGGATGTCATCACCGACTCAATGGACATTATGTTTGAGTAAACTCCGGGAGTTGGTGATGGACAGGGAGGCCTGGCATGCTGCAGTTCATGGGGTCACAAAGAGTCAGACACAACTGAGTGACTGAACTGAACTGACTGAACTGATGGCTTGAACCAAAACAGAAGTGGGGACAGAGACAGAGGATAGATTCCATGAGTTGTTGGAAGATAAACAAGGAAAGATTTGATGATTAATATAGCAAGTAAGGGAGAAGATGAGAGTAATTTCCAGTTTGGTGATGTTGATAGTTTCCACTGAGATGCTGTTAATAAAAAGGATACTGGAAGAGAAATAGGTTTGAATCATAGGAAAGAAGAGCTACTAAGGTTAATTTTAGGAAGTAAAGAGTTTGAGACTCATCCAGGTGGAGAAGAAAGTAGTCACTTGGAACTAAAGCTGAAGATGTCCCAGGAGAGGCTGGGTTAGGACTCCTTTGACTTGGGAATGATTAAAGTGAAGCATCAGTATTTTAAGGGAATTATTAGTGGCAGGGGAATCGTCTAAGAAACTGAGGAGGATCTGCCAGAGTGATGGGAAAAGGATCAGAAGACAGAGCTTGGAAGACTTGATTCTAAGAGCTGTGGAAAGAGTGGGAGAGGAGGAGGTGGAGACAGGCAGGTGGGCTCTCAAAGAGTATGATGGGAGATCAGCAAAAGAGGAGGGGAACACAGGAATGAGGCAAACAGATACTGGTATAAGCTGAGCACAAGAACTGGGAGTTGGTGATTAACCTGGAGGAAAGAACAGTAACAACTGATTAAGTCCCTACGAGGCACTGGAGGAGGAAGGTGGACAAGAGAGGCATCACTTCCTCTGAGCCAGGTGAGATGGAGGTGCGTAGGCTGAGAGGCAGGTTAATTTGAAAGCAATTATTTTTTTGCATGTAGTTTCAAATTGAGTTATAATTTTAACAAGTCAGGTGAGAGCTTGTCTAGGTGATGATAATAAATAATTGACTCAAGAGCAAAATCTTCTTTCCTCACAGGGAACTTTTGTAAATTAACAAGACAGTCATCATTAGGGAAATTTTGAGATCCTGAGAAAATCAAGTAGTGTCCTTCTCACTTTCTTCTTCTCTAACATCCTTATGTGGGTACAAAACAGGTGAAAACGAACGTAGTGGGGAATCCCTGAGAGAAAAATGAGATCCACGGAAGAGTCGAAATGATAGCCTGTCAGAACTTTATACTTATCAAGTGCCTCGTGGCTTTTATTTCCCATGTTCCCTACCCATTCCTGTGCTCTCGTTTTTCCTTCTGCCTGGTACACCCCTCACCACCTCCTCCTTGCCACACCACTGCCCTCCACTTTACCTCCTTACTACAAGGCCCCTCAACCTTCCTACTCCTCTGATAGCAGGAACACTTTTTATATTGCTCTTTGCTGCCCATCTGTCATACCTTAGAGTTGTGTGTATGTCTTTTGCTTGTCCTACTGGACATTAATGTGTCTACACAGGGAATGTCTTCTACTTTTTCTTTTACCCTCCACTGTCCCTTGCTGAACAAATATAATGATTCCCTTTTTATAGATGACAAAAAAAAAAGATAGATGAGAAACCATAAAGCTTGTGAGTATAGAATTTAAGACTGTTCAGAACTGAGGTCTTCTGATTCCAGGCTTTTAACCTAAACTCTTTTCCTGTCTAGAAACGTTAGACAAGTGCTAAGGGGGCACCTAAGGGAGAAAAAGTGAAAGTGTGCATTAATATAGAGGCTCAGATGACCCAGGAAATACCAGCTGAGTCACTTATTCTCCCAGAAGCTGCTTGTGAGGTCATCTGCCTGAGTCATGGCAGACCTTCCCTAGTTACTCTGATGTGAGGGGCACATCCAGCGGGCTCGGCTAGAGCTCAGCTGTTCTTTAAGATGAATGGATAAGAAAGCTGTGGTACATATACACAATGGAGTATTACTCAGCCATTAAAAAGAATACATTTGAATCAGTTCTAATGAGGTGGATGAAACTGGAGCCTATTATACAGAGTGAAGTAAGCCAGAAGGAAAAACATAAATACAGTAAACTAACGCATATATATGGAATTTAGAAAGATGGTAACAATAACCCGGTGTACGAGACAGCAAAAGAGACACTGATGTATAGAACAGTCTTATGGACTCTGTGGGAGAGGGAGAGGGTGGGAAGATTTGGGAGAATGACATTGAAACATGTAAAATATCACGTAAGAAACGAGTTGCCAGTCCAGGTTCGATGCACGATACTGGATGCTTGGGGCTAGTGCACTGGGATGACCCAGAGGGATGGTATGGGGAGGGAGGAGGGAGGAGGGTTCAGGATGGGGAACACATGTATACCTGTGGCGGATTCATTTTGATATTTGGCAAAACTAATACAATTATGTAAAGTTTAAAAATAAAATAAAATTAATTAAAAAAAAAAAAAAAGGATATCTCTGGTAGTCAGTAGAGAAAGAGAGTTTTCTGCTGCCTTTGCTATGCTAATGCTAAGTCACTTCAGTCGTGTCCGACTCTCTGCGACCCCAGAGACGGCAGCCCACCAGGCTTCCCTGTCCCTGGGATTCTCCAGGCAAGAACACTGGAGTGGGTTGCCATTTCCTTCTCCAATGCATGAAAGTGAAAAGTGAAAGTGAAGTCGCTCAGTCGTGTCCGACCCTTAGCGACCCCATGGACTGCAGCCTACCAGGCTCCTCCGTCCATGGGATTTTCCAGGCAAGAGTACCGAGTGGGGTGCCATTGCCTTCTCCATTTCTGCTGCCTTTACTGGAATGGTATTTTACTATGTTAGCACTGTTAGCCCTTTGTTAGCACTGTTACCTATTTGACAGATATCCTTGTTTTAAGTAGGTATATGATAGGATGAAATTAAAAGACTGCAGCCATGAAATTAAAAGACACTTGCTCCTTGGAAGAAAAGTTATGACCAACCTAGACAGTATATTAAAAAGCAGAGACATTACTTTGCCAACAAAAGTCTGTCTAGTCAAAGCTATGGTTTTTCCAGTAGTCATGTATGGATATGAGAGTTGGACTATAAAGAAAGCTGAGTGCCAAATAATTGCTGCTTTTGAACTGTGGTGTTGGAGAGGACTCTTGAGTACCTTGGAGTGCAAGGAGATCCAACCAGTCCATCCTAAAGGAGATCAGTCCTGAATATTCATTGGAAGGACTGATGCTGAAGCTGAAACTCCAATACCTAGGCCACCTGGTGCGAAGAACTGACTGACTGGAAAAACCCTGATGCTGGGAAAGATTGAAGGCAGGAAGAGAATGAGATGACAGAGGATGAGATGGTTGGATGGCATCACATACTCAGTGGACATGAGTCTGAGTGAACTCCGGGAATTGGTGTTGGACAGGGAGGCCTGGCGTGCCGCAGTCCATGGGGTCGCAAAGAGGCGGACCCGACTGAGCGACTGAACTGAACTGATGACAGGATGATCCATGCTGCCCCTATCACATACTGACATATTTTCAGTTACTTTTGTTTACATCTTATCTGTACATTTGTAAAGAAAGGTCAAATAAAATGCATTTGTAGATGAACAAGTTGTAGTGTATAATTATTACCAGACTGGCTCCAAGCAATGTTGTGTCTTCTTAGCCTATTTCTCCCTTAGTTTCTTCTATACTCACCTTAGCTGCTGTTTCCTCATTTGAAATGTTCTTTGCTAACTGCCAAAGCCCTCTTTCAAATGATTAACTGAGAGTAGTTTAAAATAGTACATTTGCCAAGAATATTTGTAGTTTAACAGCTTATGATTCTCTATTGGTAGATTTCATTTACTAACTAGTGGTGAAGGAAACTTTTTTTTTTTGCAGTTAATTAGCATGATATTTAGAAAAATTACATTACAATGGCAACCTCCTATTATGTCCTGGAATGAAGTTCACCCTGGATGTGTAGTATTTATATGGTTCATCAGAAGAAAAAAAAAAAAGGCTTTGTCATATAATATTCTATAGTGGTATAGTGTCAAGATTTAACTTAGTTCACAAATCCATCCTTGGATTTTGCCTTTTCCTCTGTATCAAACCTGTAAGATATGGCATTTGTCTCATTTCATGAAAATGTGAAAAAAAACCAAACAACCCAATACCATATTCAGCTTTTCCCCCTTTTCCAATTGTTTGATAGAGATGAAGCTGAAAGAAAAATCCCAATTTTGGAATAAATATTTTCCTGGCAATACCTTGTCCTTTCAGTGCCTTACATTTTTATAGCTCTAACTTTGTCCATGTTATCTTTTGCACTCTATGCTATTTAAAATTAGTAGAATCTGTCTCTGTGTCACAGATCTTATCTGCAGAGGCCACTAAGACAATAGTGGGGGCTACTAAAAGTGTTTCTCATTTTGAACCCCTTTATTCTTTGTTTCCAGTTATCTATGAAACGGGCACTGGAGGAGTCCTCATTAATTGCTTTTGGGAAAATAAGAAACTTGGCAGAAAATGCATCACAATTGTCTAATGGGATGATATGCCTCAACTTACTGTAGACATAAAGAAACTTTGCAGGCAGCCAACGCACAGTGAGCTAACTTTACTACCAAGGAGTTCACAGCAACCACAAAGACATGTGAATGCTTGGCATAGCCAGGTTACATTTATTTTGTACCAAGCAAAGCAGAAAATTACTCTATAGTCGAGTTACTTCCTCTTTTGAGGAACCAAAAAGACAATAAATGTAGTTGAAAACAGAGACACAGATGGTGGTCAAGTTTGTGATAGGCCCAGTGAAAAGACAATACTTCTGGGTTATGACTTGTGGTTCCTCAGGAGGGAGGGTTGGCCTGGAAAGAAGCCACTGGATGAATTCCTCTAACTTGGTTGCACTGAGGAAAAATCTCCACTTTCCTCCATGGACAAAAGTTAGCTTGATCCATGTATTAAAGTCTGGGTAAATATAAATATTTGACTTTGCTTTTTGGAAGCTTCTTAATGCATTTTGATAGTTACTTTTCTTCAGAGCTTTGATCTGGGGAGATATTGTTTTTTCCTCAAGATGATCAGTGGACTTAGGATAACTGAGCACTTTCTCTGGTTCTGCTGAAGAGATTTCAGAATCTATAGAGGTCAGTGTGTTCTTCAGAGTTTCTGATTGTGTGACTTTGTGAAGAAGTTCTAGGATCTCTTTACCCTTTTCTCCATCCAGGACCTCTAAACAATGTACATTGGAGCAAGAATTCTGGTTTCCCAGCTCTGTCACCTTCTTCTTTAAAGCATCAACGTCTTCCTTCACAGAGAAGATATCTTCAGCTGTTGCACACTGTTTATTTTCATTAACATTCATTTTGGTTTCCAGGACTTGCATCTGCTTCTGAAAGAAGTCAGTCTTTTCCTGGATTTTTGATAATGCACAGATCATGCCAGTCATTTGGCTGAGGAGTTCAAGCTGGGTGGTTTTAATATCTTGGAGCATTACCAGAAGATTCATTTCTTCATCAGCATTAAGGTCCTCTTGATCACAATCATGGGAAGTCATAGTTGGACATCTGGTTGAATTCGGATACTGATTCTTACATTTGTGGTAAGCATTTTTAAGAGATTGTCTGATCTTGGAGAAATTTGAATTCCACATCTGCCCAGCAGCAGCTTTTACCCTTTTGGCTTGAAGTTTGTACATCTTGCATAATGAAACAAGAGACAAAGTGTTGGGAAACCTGACCAAAATCAAAGAAAGAAGCAAAGAAATCGAAGAATGAAATGGTTTTTCTCTTACTCTTTGTTGGGTATCTTTCCCGGTGACATTGTTGAATGTCCTATGGAGAACATCAAGGACAATAGCAGGCCCTCTTCGATGGTTAGCTTCTTATAGGGCAGTTCAGCTGGAGAGCTCTGTGAAATACTGAGCAATTGTGTGAAATCCTTCATAGGTTGACCTGAAGCTGATGTCACAATAGCTGCTGGTCTAGAATTTCTTTAACCTTAGGGCTGTAACTGTCAAAAGTTTTGGTCACAGGACTCTTTTTCACTTGTAAAAATTGAGCACCACAGAACTTTTGTTTATGAATTATTATCACTCAATATTCCATATTAGAGATGAAAACTAAATAAATCTTGATATTAATTCATTAAAAAAGTAAACCCAATACATGTTAACATATATGACATTTTTATGAAAAAATAATTATATCTTCCAAAAGAAAAAATCATGAAAACCACAGCATTGTTTATATATTTGCAAATGTTTTAAATGCATGAATTAATAGAAGACATGCCAGGAGAAATATCAATCACCTCAGATATGCAGATGACACCACCCTTATGGCAGAAAGCAAAGAACTAAAGAGCCTCTTGATGAAAGTGAAAGAGGAGAGTGAAAAAGTTGGCTTAAAACTCAACATTCAGAAAACTAAGATCATGGCATCTGGTCCCAGCACTTCATGGCAAATAGAAGGGGAAACAATGGAAACAGTGACAGGCTTTATTTTGGGGGGATCTAAACTCACTGCAGATGGTGATTGCAGCCATGAAATTAAAAGAGCCTTGCTCGGGAAAGAAAAGTTATTGACCAACCTAGACAGCATATTAAAAAGCTGAGACATTACTTTGCCAACAAAGGTCCATCTAGTCAAAGCTATGGTTTTTCCAGTAGTCATGTATAGATGTGAGAGTTGGACTGTGAAGAAAGCTGACTGCCAAAGAATTGATGTTTCTGAATTGTGGTGTTGGAGAAGACTCTTGAGAGCGCCTTGGACTGCAAGGAGATCCAACCAGTCCATCCTAAAGGAGATCAGTCCTGGGTGTTCATTGGAAGGTCTGATGTTGAAGCTGAAACTCCAATATTTTGTCCACCTGATGCGAAGAGCTGACTCATTTGAAAAGACCCTGATGCTGGGAAAGATCGAAGGCAGTAGGAGAAGGGGACGACAGAGGGTGAGATGGTTGGATGGCATCACCAACTCGATGGACAAGAGTTTGAGTAAACTCTGGGAGTTGGTGATGGACAGGGAGGCCTGGCGTGCTGCAGTCCATGGGGTTACAAAGTGTCAGACACGACTGACAGACTGAACTGAACCGAACTGAACTGAACCTTGATTCTCATATCTGCTTCTGCATTTTATCTGTTGTTTTGGAAGAAGTAGATGAAGAAAATATGGCTTCACATAAATATATAAATGGAGAGGATATTTTAATGACCTTATCAGTTAATTACAGCTTTTATTCTTTCTACCCACTAAAATTTGACAAATGATAATTGATTAGAAGTTAAGTACATTGTGTAATCTTAGACCAGAATAATACTGTTACATTAAAATTCACTGGTCTATCTTCAATTTTTAATAGATGTGTAATATCATGCATTGGTCATTTGGAAAGTAATGATTCACTGAATAATGCAAATCTTTCAAATGGTAGCTCATTTTATTATATAATATCCAAATATCATGTTCATTAATATCCCACCAATCTCACCAGAAAAGTCTTTGAGTATTGGCAAGAGGCCAAGCTCGTGGTGGCAGATAAAATTTTCCAAAATTTTAATTTTAGCTTGCAAAACTTGAAATTTATTAAGCTTGTTAGTTGTTTTTCTTGAAGTGACAGGCTCTCTACATCCATTTTTTTTTTTTTTTGCAAAAATGCTTGCCAAATACCCAAGTATGAATACCGTAGTTGGCTGCCAGTTTTTCTTTCAAAACTATGTTCCATGAAAAAAACAGCTTATTTGTAACTCAAATAAGTACTTTTCCTGGAGACAATTATATTTCTGTAAGCAGCAGAAGTGCTTTATGGGTACTTCACATTACATCATGCTTAATATTAAAAAGACATACAGAAGGTTAAGATTTAATAAAATGTAAAATTTTATGCTTCATCAAGGATGTTCTAGAGCTAAGCTGGCTTTTTCTTGTATGCCTTCTTTTTCTTCTTCTCTGATTGAATGGAGGTGAAAAATACAATCACTATTGGTAGTTTAGTACTTTTGCCTTGGCTTGTGCTAAGGTATCAGTTTTACCCACCATTGGTTTTGCAATGCCATTTGGAAAATTAAAATGACATGATAACTATGTATGTCAAGATATAGTCCCAGTTTATTAAAGAAGATATTCCTTCTTGGATCAGTGCCGGTTCCAACCCTCTACTAAATCATTCTTTCTCCTGTTTATGTTTAAATGCAGGGCCAGCTTCAGCCTAGGTTTTGGTATAAACTCTGAATTTAAGCAAAAGTAGTTTTAGAATTTTGGCTTGTCAGTGATACCTGGGATTTTTACTTTACTGTCCTGTCTTTGAATCCCAGTTTAGTAACCTTTCCAAAACTTCTAGAAACTTTACCAAACTCTTGCTGAGAAGAAATGTTCTCCAAGAGGCAGACTATTACCGAAAGTAATTTGGAGCCAGAAAAGGTAGCCTTCAAAGCTGTCCCATTTACTTTGGTCAAGACCATCTTATCCATCAAGCACTACAAATACTTAGTACTATGACATTTCAAGGGCCAATAAAAATAAGTATTCAAGAGATAGAAAAAAAAAAAAAACCTGTGCTCAGAATATCAAAAGATGCAAGATTGAAACCATAAATGTTTAATTAAATATCTCCAGAGTGTACTATTATATCATCTTCATTAATTGTTAAGTTAGTATTAAAATTTCATTACATTTGGAGGCAATTTGTACATTAGGTATTCTTGCTTTACAGAAATTCCCAATTAAATTGCAGGGACTGCTTGGAGCAATTACTCCCTCCAGGTTAATAACAGCTAAGACTTATTGGATACATACCAGACATTGTTCTAAATATTAGCTTAATTAACTGAAATCAGAGAAGTCAAATAACTTTCCTTTCTGCTAAAAAATGGGCAGAGTGAAATTTCAAATCCTTACATGGGCCACTTGTTTCTCTATTGCCACACACACAAATATAATAAAAATATGTATTTGTCAACTCAGAAAAAGACATTTTGCTTTTTAGAAAAAATACACTATATATTTATAAAAACTCATTTTCATTAAATTTTCAGAAATATGAAAAAATTAATTGTTTGCTTATTCATCAAAGCTATTTGAAGAACTTTGTAAAGAGTTTAGAAGTTGAACTATCTCTATTTCAAGCAAGTAAACACGAACATTTAGAGGTTATTCTTACCTTAATGTAGTGAAAGTATAGCAACTATAATATAAACAGATTTAAAATTTTTCAACTAAAAATATTCATGTATACTGATTTTTAAAAAAATTTTATTTAGTTATTTACTTTTGCCTGCTCTGGGTCTTCACAGCTGCACGGGGCTTTCTCTAGTTGCAGCTGGTGGGGGCTGGCTGCTCTTCACTGCAGTGCTCAGACTTCTCATTGAGTTGGCTTCTCTAGTTGTGGCACACAAGTTCTAGGAGCTCAGGCTCAGTAGTTGTGGAGCATGGGCTTAGTTGCTCCGTGGCATGTGTAATCTTCCCAGACTCAGGATCGAACCTGTGTCCCTTACTTTGGCAGGGAAGTCCCTATACTGATTATTTTTATAAAACAAAAATGAATCTAGTAGTTTTGATGCAAACATAAACCTATCTGGGTTTTTAATTATTTATCTATTAATGTTAATGAAAGTAGCTTCAGCCTATTTGGGGCTTGTTGGATAGTGAAGAGCTGTCCTCAGCTCTGCCAGTAGCCTGCCAGGCTCCTCTATCCATGGAATTCTCCAGGCAAGAATACTGGAGTCGGTTGCCATTCCCTTCTTCAAGGAATCTTCCCAACCCAGGGATTGAACCTGGGTCTCCTGCATTGCAGACAGATTTCTTTACCATCTGAGCCACCAGGGAAGCCCTGTAGTGGGAGAATGCAAGCCTATTGATTAGAGTGAAGCTGTGAGAGTAGTCAACACGTGAATGAATAACAGGAATTGAGCTGACCCCTTCCCTTTGGGATCTTACTAGAGATATGAAGCCATTTCTGCTGCTGCTGCTAAGTTGCTTCAGTCGTGTCCGACTCTGTGCGACCCCAGAGATGGCAGCCTACCAGGCTCCCCGTCCCTGGGATTCTCCAGGCAAGAACACTGGAGTGGGTTGCCATTTCCTTCTCCAATGCATGAAAGTGAAAAGTGAAAGTGAAGTCGCTCAGTCGTGTCCGACTCTTAGCGACCCCATGGACTGCAGCCTACCAGGCTCCTCTGTCCATGGATTTTCCAGGCAAGAGTACTGGAGTGGGATGCCATTGCCTTCTCCTGAAGCCATTTAGGACTTCATAATATTGAAGTAACCAAAATAACTTGGCAGACTGGAGCGTAGTTGCTGACTCTTATCAAGGAAAAATGTCCTCCAGGTGGATGGCTTTTAAAGAATGATACTTGGAGCCAGAAAGGTTAGGGTGCAAGGCTCTCCTATTCATTGACTCTGTGTGCTTAGTCAAGTTACTAACTTCTCACAAGAGTGTAAAATGGGATAATAACAACACCTATTTTGTACAGTGATTTTGAAGATTAAAGTGTTCAATACTTGTAAACTCTTTCTGCTCCTCTCTAACCACCTTCTTACTCTCCTTTTGAATGAGAGAGGAAATTAGCTCTGCTCTCCTTGTCCCTTACTCTGCCTTTCATTCCTCTGTTTCAGTGAAGAGGCCATTCTGCCATTCTCTGACCAAGATGTAAAGCATGTGCTGCTCACTGTTCAAAATCTACAAAGGCAGATAAATAAAGCATTTGGATTAGAAAGACACCAGAATGCATAAACAAGGTCTGACAAACTGGCATTCTGTCTCCTAGTACAGCTAGTGTACCTCGCACAACCAGCCATGGTGTCAGGCAGCGGGGCAGGTAATAACCACTGGAGAGATGGCTCTAATAATAGATAGTATTATTCATGTTTAAAATGCTGGTGTTTTTTGAGTAAGTTAACTATAAATTAATTATGGTAGAGTCATGATTATCTATATAAAATCACCCTGATTTACATCTTTTTAAACATGGTTTTTGAGTTGGGAGAGGAAGAAAAGGGGAAAGTGTTAGTTATTCAGTCATGTCTGGCTCTTTGGGATCCATCCCACAGACTGTAACCCACCAGACTGCACTGTCCATGGAATTCTCCATGCAAGAACACGAGTGGGTAGCCATTCCCTCCTCCAGGGAATTTTCCCCACCCAGGGTTCAAACCCCAGTCTCCTGCATTGCAGATGGATTCTTTACCATCTGAAACACCAGGGAAGGCCCCACTGGGAGAGAATGGGATAGAACTATAGATATCACGCTAGCAACTGGGCATTATTTGTACCCTTTATGTTACATCTGCAGTCATCTAGTACTATTTGTGTGCCTAGTGCTTGTGACCATGACAAATTATTGAAAGGTCTTTTACTTCCCCTCCAAAATTTGAGGACCAGGTTTATCAGAACCTGCTCCCCAACCAACCCAAATATCACTTGTTACATACAGACTGAGATAAAAGATTGAGAAAACAAGAATCATAAAGGTCTTTCAGATTTGGTTAGGGTGGCTGACCCAAGGGGATAACAATATATTCATGAGGACGCCCTAATCCAATGTTACACAAAGTAACAAAGCTCTTTTCTTCTACTTTTCTTCCTCTTTAGTCATGAGGAGAAGAGAATGAGATTGAAATCAGAGTTGTTGTGCAGGATCATGGCAGGAATGCAGAGGAAAGCAGAAGCATAGTGCTTATGTGACAGGCAGAACGTGGTGCAGTGATGCCACTCTCTCAGCTGCATAAACTGATAAAACTGAGTGATACTGATAAGACGAACGGGTTAGAGTGATACATGGGGTGAGGGGGCCACTTCTACTCTGTGGCGCCAATAATGTTTATTCAGTTCAGTCACTCAGTCGTGTCCAACTGTTTGTGACCCCATGAACAGTAGCACACCAGGCTCCCTGTCCATCACCAACTCCAAGAGTTTACCCAAACTCATGTCCACTGAGTCGGTGATGACATCCAACCATCTCATCCTCTGTTGTCCCCTTCTCCTCCTGCCTCCAATCTTTCCCAACATCAGAGTCTTTTCAAATGACTCAGCTCTTCACATCAGGTGGCCAAAATATTGGAGTTTCAACTTCAACATCAGTCATTCCAATGAACACCTAGGATTGATTTCCTTTAGGATGGACTGGTTGGATCTCCTAGCTGTCCAAAGGACTCTCAAGAGTCTTCTCCAACACCACAGTTCAAAAGCATCAGTTCTTTGGCACTCAGCTTTCTTTATAGTCCAACTCTCACATTCATACATGACTACTGGAAAAACCATAGCCTTGACTAGACAGACCTTTGTTAACAAAGTATTATCTCTGCTTTTTAATATGCTGTCTAGGTTGGTCATAACTTTCCTTCCAAGGAGTAAGCATCTTTTAATTTCATGGCTGCAGTCACCATCTGCAGTGATTTTGGAGCCCAAAAAAATAAAGTCTGTCACTGTTTCCACTGTTTCCCCATCTATTTCCCATGAAGTGATGGGACCAGATGCTATGATCTTATTTTTCTGAATGTTGAGCTTTAAGCCAACTTTTTACTCTCCTCTTTCACTTTCATCAAGAAATTTAAAACCACAATGAGGTACCATTTCACGCCAGTAAGAATGGCTGCTATCCAAAAGTCTACAAGCAATAAATGCTGGAGAGGGTATGGAGAAAAGGGAACCCTCTTACACTGTTGGTGAGAATGTAAACTAGTACAGCCACTATGGAGAACAGTGTGGAGATTCCTTTAAAAACTGGAATTAGAACTGCCATGTGACCCAGCAATCCCACTGCTGGGCATACACACTGAGGAAACCAGAATTGAAACGACATGTGTACCCCAATGTTCATCGCAGCACTTTTTATAATAGCCAGCACATGGAAGCAACCTAGATGTCCATCAGCAGATGAATGGATAAAGAAAGCTGTGGCACATATACACAATGGAATATTACTCAGCCATTAAAAAGAATACATTTCAATCAGTTCTAATGAGGTGGATGAAACTGGAGCCGGTTATACAGAGTGAAGTAAACCAGAAAGAAAAACACCAATACAATATACTAACGCATATATAGAGTTTTGCCAAGAGAACACACTGGTCATAGCAAACACCCTCTTCCAACAACACAAGAGAAGACTCTACACATGGACATCACCAGATGCTCAACACCAAAATCAGATTGATTATATTCTTTGCAGCCAAAGATGGAGAAGCTCTCTACAGTGAGCATAAACAAGACCGGGAGCTGACTGTGGCTCAGATCATGAACTCCTTATTGCCAAATTCAGACTGAAATTGAAGAAAGTAGGGAACACCACTAGACCATTCACGTATGACCTAAATCAAATCCTTTATGATTATACAGTGGAAGTGAGAAATAGATTTAAGGGCCTAGATCTGATAGATAGAATGCCTGATGAACTATGGATGGAGGTTTGTGACATTGTACAGGAGACAGGAAACAAGACCATCCCCATGGAAAAGAAATGCAAAAAAGCAAAATGGCTGTCTGGGGAGGCCTTACAAATAGCTGTGAAAAGAAGAGAAGTGAAAAGCAAAGGAGAAAAGGAAAGAGTCCAAAGAATAGCAAGGAGAGATAAGAAAGCCTTCCTCAGCGATCAATGCAAAGAAATAGAGGAAAACAACAGAATGGGAAAGACTAGAGATCTCTTCAAGAAAATTAGAGACACAAAGGGAATATTTCATGACAAGATGGGCACAATAAAGGACAGAAATGGTACGGACCTAACAGAAGCAGAAGATATTTAGGAGAGGTGGCAAGAATACACAGAAGAACTATACAAAAAAGATCTTCTCGACCCAAATAATCACGATGGTGTGATCACTCACCTAGAGCCAGACATCCTGGAATGTGAAGTCAAGTGGGCCTTAGGAAGCATCACTACGAACAAAGCTAGTGGAGGTTATGGAATTGCAGTTGAGCTATTTCAAATCCTGAAAGATGATGCTGTGAAAGTGTTGCATTCAATATGCCAGCAAATTTGGAAAATTCAGCAGTGGCCACAGGACTGGAAAAGGTCAGTTTTCATTCCAATCCCAAGAAAGGCAATGCCAAAGAATGCTCAAACTACCACACAATTGCACTCATCTCACATGCTAGTATAGTAATGCTCAAAATTCTCCAAGTCAGGTTTCATCAATACATGAACCGTGAACTTCCAAATGTTCAAGCTGGTTTTAGAAAAGGCGGAGGAACCAGAGATCAAATTGCCAACATCTGCTGGATCATGGAAAAAAAGCAAGAGAGTTCCAGAAAAACATCTATTTCTGCTTTATTGACTATGCCAAAGCCTTTGACTGTGTGGATCACAAAAAACTCTGGAAAATTCTGAAAGAGATGGGAATACCAGACCACCTGACCTGCCCCTTAAGAAACCTGTATGCAGGTCAGGAAGCAACAGTTAGAACTGGACATGGAACAACAGACTGGTTCCAAATAGGAAAAGGAGTACGTCAAGGCTGTATATTGTCACCCTGCTTATTTAACTCAAATGCAGAGTACATCATGAGAAACGCTGGGCTGGAAGAAGCACAAGCTGGAATCAAGATTGCCGGGAGAAATATCAATAACCTCAGATATGCCGATGACACCACCCTTATGGCAGAAAGTGAAGAGGAACTAAAAAACCTCTTGATGAAAGTGAAAGAGGAGAGTGAAAAAGTTGGCTTAAAGCTCAACATTCAGAAAACGAAGATCATGGCATCTGGTCCCATCACTTCATGGGAAATAGATGGGGAAACAGTGGAAACCATGTCAGACTTTATTTTGGGGGCTCCAAAATCACTGCAGATGGTGACTGCAGACATGAAATTAAAAGATGCTTACTCCTTGGAAGGAAAGTTATGACCAACCTAGATAGCATTTTCAAAAGCAGAGACATTACTTTGCCAACAAAGGTCCATCTAGTCAAGGCTATGGTTTTTCCAGTGGTCATGTATGGATGTGAGAGTTGGACTGTGAAGAAAGCTGAGTGCAGAAGAATTGATGGTTTTGAACTGTGGTGTTGGAGAAAACTCTTGAGAGTCCCTTGGATTGCAAGGAGATCCAACCAGTCCATCCTAAAGGAGATCAGTCCTGGGTGTTCATTGGAAGGACTGATGCTGAAGCTGAAACTCCAGTACTTTGGCTACCTCATGTGAAGAGTTGACTCATTGGAAAAGTCTCTGATGCTGGGAGGGATAGGGGGCAGGAGGAGAAGGGGAGGACAGAGGATGAGTTGGCTGGATGGCATCACTGACTCAATGGACGTGAGTCTGAGTGAACTCCAGGAGTTGATGATGGACAGGGAGGCCTGGCGTGCTGCGATTCATGGGGTCGCAAAGAGTTGGACATGACTGAGCAACTGAACTGAACGCATATACATGAATTTAGAAAGATGGTAATGATAACCCTGTGTGTGAGACAGAAAAAGAGACACAGATGTATGGAACAGTCTTTTGCACTCTGTGGGAGAATGCAAGGGCGGGATGATGTGGAAGAATGGCATTGAAACATGTATATTATCATATGTGAAATGAATCACCAGTCCGGGTTCAATGCATGATGCAGCATGCTCCTGGCTGGTGCACTTGGATGACCCAGAGGGATGGATGGGGAGGGAGGTGGGAGGGGGTTTCAGGATGGGGAACACATGTACACCCATGGCAGATTCATGTCAATGTATGGCAAAACCAAACAATATTGTAAAGTAAAATAAATAAAACTGAGAGTAAAATAAAAAAAGAAGCTCTTTAGTTCTTCTTCGCTTTCTTCCATAAGAGTGGTGTCATCTGCATATCTGAGGTTATTGATATTTCTCCCGGCAATCTTGATTCCAGCTTGTGCTTCCTCCAGCCCAGCATTTCTCATGATGTACTCTGCATTTAAGTTAAATAAGCAGGGTGACAATATACAGCCTTGACGTACTCCTTTTCCTATTTGGAACCAGTCTGTTGTTCCATGTCCAGTTCTAACTGTTGCTTCCTGACCTGCATACAGGTTTCTTAAGGGGCAGGTCAGGTGGTCTGGTATGCCTATCTCTTTCAGAATTTTCCAGAGTTTATTGTGATCCACACAGTCAAAGGCTTTGGCACAGTCAATGTTTATGACACCACTTTAAAATTATATGAAATAAATGCCAAAAGAATATGATTAATGGAGATGAAGAAAGGATAGAATGATTATTTTGATCATTGGTAATGATAATTTAATTTTTCACTATAACTATAATTTTATGGTCTCTTTCTGGTATGCCCTCAATATATTTATTCTCCAGTCAAATTACTACCCTTCCCTTAAAAGACAGCCTGATAATACTTTCCTTGCCCTATCCTATTCTTATTCTCCCCGTATTCTTATCAATGCTACCAACCTGTTCTGGGGCCCTACACAACAGTTAGTGAGTCTCTCTCCTCTCCAGATTGGGAGCTCCTTGAGGAGAGAGACTTGCTTTTCAATTTTATATCTCCAGTGTCACAGATTCTAGTATATGGTTGGTGCTCAGTACATTTTAATACAATGAATGAATGAATGAACTTGTGAATGATTGTCAAGGTATACACTGGGTCTCTCTGTACCTATTTCTATGCGTAGCTAGGGAACATATTGCTTGCTTCATAAAGGTAATCTGTGATAACTTTTTTCAATTCCTGAGGGATCATTTAGCATTTGGGGATAGGGATTTGATAATTGTTTCCCTGAAGACTTGAAGCAGTTAAATGGCAGGAGAGGTAAATCAGGTAGATGGAGATAATTACAAACCTGGAAACAGCTATGGTGTGGATCAGAGAAAGAGCCCAGTAAATAATGATAACAGCACTGGTATTAATGGCACTGATCCTGGAGGTGACTAAGGTGCCAAGCATACTTCCTCTGCAACAAATGAAGTTTTTTAGGCCTCCAGGGAACCATGGGTAATCAGTGTATTCTCCAAGCCCCAGCAGGAATGCCTGCAAACATATTTGTCATCAGCTTGGGTATGTGGGCGCTTATCTCTTTATTCATGTCATCTTATACTCTGAACTCGAAATTTACAATGAGCTCTATCCAGCTTATCTGGACATACTGTTCACCGTTTAGTTCCAGTACCCTGGGGGCACATTAGTATTTTATGTAATCTCTCCTCGCTGTCATCTTCCTCCAGTTCTTTCTGTTATGCTTGGCTTTGCCTGGTAATATGTTATATAAGGAGCTTGGTTTCTCTAATTCTTAACTTCACCTCTTGGTTTCTCTTCTCAGATATTACCTTTAAACCTCTACTCCCTTTACCTTATGATTGACACTCTTTTTTTTACATTGCTTTATAAGTCGTGATGTGCACAATTGATATAGCTATTAAATGGTTCAAAAAAGGAAGAGAAAGTGAAAGAAAAGTGTTTTTGCTTAACTATCCACTTTTCTTTAATGGAACCAATGAATAAATCCAGTTAGTCCTTAAACACCTCTGTTTCACTGAATTTATATCATTTAGCAGATCTTTTTGAAAATCATTATATGATGAATTCTTCCCAGTGTTAATTTTTTGTTTTGTTCCTGAATTGCTCTATACTTCATTTATACAACCCCCAAAATTAAAAGGTATGGATTTAAAATGCAATCATAAAGTATAAAAACTGAAGAATGTTAGTTTTCTCATTTCTAATTATGAATACTGTACTTTGGATTACAAGATTCAAGGAGTTATCTTCTTTAAAGTTTTAAAGATTATAATGTGGAAGACTGCACTGGCTTTCCTTAATAGTACTCACCTTGAAAGACATCTGTTATTGTGGCATTTTGTGTTTCTAAGGGAATCTGCAACAATGTTTCTGTGAAGTAAATGTGTATTTATCACTTGCCTCTAGTTTTCCTTCTGTTATTAGTCTGTTCTCTGTCTATCTTAGGCCTATTACTTCCCATTCTGTTTCATCTGTACAATAAGAACAACGTGATGCCATGGCAGATACTCAAGGAGTGTCATAAAGGTTAACATGAAAATTTCCGCTGCATCTAATTTTTAACTTTGTATAATATCTCTTACTTAAAAACCATAAACTATATTATTATTATGCACTGTTTCTTCAGTGTTTTTCTTTAGGAATTTCATTTTTAGAATCATCGCCTCTCTTCGTTTAAACCTACCTGCATCCTTCCTCCTGTATCAGTTTGAGTTTCAAGGATCTTATTTAACTTTCCAGATGTATTATTTCTCCTTACACACTCTGATTGCACACAGAATAGAAGATGCCAGAAGGCGATTATAGAACTGAAGGTTGTTTTCTCTTCCTTCTCTATCTAGATATTTGCAACTGTGATCTAAAGGGGAAAGTACTTAGCCATTGTTTTAGATATTTATTGAAGTCGCCCCCACCCCAACCAAGAAATGTGTATTGCTTCTGCAGCTGTTTCTGCATGCCAGCTAGAGTGGGAAAGGTATTTGGCAATGTTTCCCTGGTAGCTCAGATGGTAAGTAATCTGCCTGCAATGCAGGAGACCCAGGTTTGATCCCTGGGTCAGGAAGATCCCTGGAGAAAGGCATGTCTACCCACTCCAGTGTTCTCGCTTGGAGAATGCCATGGACAGAGGAACTTGGAGGCTACAGTCCATTGTGTCACAAATAGCTGGACACGGCTGAACAGCTAACAGTTTCAACTATAAGACTGAGAATTTATGGGATTTTTTTGGTTTTTCTAGCCATTTCTTTCTTGAAAATTGAGGTCTGTTTTTGGTGGTCTGAATGTAATGTAAGTATCAAATGACAGAAACAGAGAGTGATAAGGCAGTTCTATTAGACACATATTTCAATAATTTTCAGCTTTAGCTTTTGACACTAATGGCTATGATTCTCACTATAACTTGTGAGAATTAATTACCACTCATTCTATTTATGTGCCCAAGTTGCTCCTCCACAATGTAGCACAAAGTGATAGCAAGCTAGTTTAAGCCCTTGGGCAATTTACATATTAAAATAGGTAGAAATCTTTATCATGACCTCCACTGGACTTCACATTTAAAATTTTCAATGGCACTAAAAAGAAAAAATAAGATATTTCTGAAAATTACATTCTTTATTGTTAAAGAGTAGAGCTGAAATAAAAATGGACACCCAGGCTAACTTTTATGATTGAGAAAGTGACATAGCTGCTTGTGTTGTTCCGTGCTTAGTTGCTCAGTTGTGTCTGACTCTTTGCAACCCCATGAACTGCAGCCTGCCAGGCTCTTCTGAGCATGGGGATTCTCCAGGCAAGAATACTGGAGTGGGTTGCCATGCCCTCCTCCAGGAGATCTTACCAATCCAGAGATCGAACCCAGGTCTCCTGTATTGTAGGGAGATTCTTTACTGACTGAGCCACCAGGTAAGCCCCACATAACTATTTAAAACCTAATAAAACAAAGATCTTAACTTTTTTTTGACTCCAGTATTTGTTTACTAATCCTATGAAAGCTTGGCATACTTTCTTAGGAAACAGCATATACATACAATTTTGCATATAGTTTTAGGTAATTCACAGACCTGCATCCTCTCCCTTGCCTCCACAGGCATTTATGGGCACCATAAGTGGTACCTCAAGTTAAAATTCCTGACTGTAAGAGAAGGATTATTCTTGCTCCAATTTCTGCTTGTGGGTGTTTTGCTTCTAAGGGGTCTGGTAGCTTTTAGGTAATTTTGTTCCAGAATTTAGAATGTGTGAACTGCTAAGAGTGAAGAATGTTGATTACTGGGGATAAAGGGAGGGAGAGACCTGTAGAATGCAAGTGACTTGGGAGTGCTTCTGTGAGAACCTTTAAAAATGAATGAGATCTGTGTAGATAGAAGTTGGGGTTCCCTGGTGGCACTAGTAAAGAACCCATCTGCCAGTGCAGGAGACTTAAGAGACATGGGTTCAATCCCTGGGTCAGGAAGATCCCCTGGAGGAGGGAATGGATGCCCATTCCAGTATTCTTGCCTGGAGAATCCCATGGATAGAGGAGCCTGGCCTATGGAGTCGCAAAGAGTCAGACACAACTGAAGTGACCTAGCACACACGCACACACACAGAGATGAAAGTTAGGTCTTCCAGGCTGTATGCACCATGAAGTCAGGGTCTCTGTTTGGTTTGTTCTTCACCACACCTAACGTGGCACCTCCTATATGCCCCTAGGCTTTCAATAAATACTTACACAGTGCTTTGTGCCTCACTTCTACTGAGGAGCATGAGTCAAGGGAAGTGAAAGTGAAAGTCACTCAGTTGTGTCTGACTCTTTGCTACCCCCATGGACTAGTTCATGGAATTCTCCAGGCCAGAATACTGGAGTAGGTAGTCATTCCCTTCTCCAGGGGATCTTCCCAACCCAGGGATCTAACCCAGGCCTCCCACATTGCAGGCGGTTTCTTTACCAGCTGAGCCACCAGGGAAGCCCTGCATCAAGGGAAATGGCCATCGACTCAGGGCAGAAGTTCTGTTACTCATCCTCCCAAGGAGATAGTTCCCATCAAGGATCCTCTTGCCCCATGGTGTTCAAGCCAGTAGAATGAGACCAAGTTTGGCTCAGACACAAAGGAAAGCTTCATTCTTTGATCAAGAATGGAGAGGTTCCAGATTGAGCTCTAGGGTACATACCCTCCCCCACAGAAGGAACAGCTGAGGGCGGGGCTGCTTTATAGGGATCTTGTCAATGGGGAGAGAGGAGGGAGTTCTGGAGTTCATGTGAAGCTGTTTCCGTCAAGATGGCACACCGAGCAGGCACAGCACGCGTCCTGCGGCTGCCATCTTGAGCAGTGTCCTGCGCAGTGCTTCCCTGACAGTCTGCTGAGCTGAGGGAGCGGGCACAGCCACCATTTTGCACGAGGAACTCTGGTCTGAAACTCTGGGTCCCAGGCTTCCGCACGTGGCACCCTACGAGCAAGTGAAACTAGACTAAGCACAAAGGAGAAGAAAAAGGTTAGACTTTTTTAACCAGCTAGATTCTGTTTTCATTCCCCAGGAATGGTTATGGGCTTTGCTGGTGACAAATCTCTCTTCTGTCTTTTGTCCTGCTCCTTATTCCTGAGGGGTGCTGAGGGGTGAAAGTCCATCTTCTGTAACTGCTTTCTGTTGATTATAGGTGCCTGTTATCATACCCTGGGTAGAGTTCTGCTCTAGAGCAGAACTTCTCCTCAGACGACTTTAGATATGTTTGTCACAGGCCTCCCTTAACATGTAGGTGTCTAGCTCTTTTGCCTGTAGGCAAACCTGTTCCCTGATGTTGAGCCTCACTGCCATGGCCTGCATAACCCTGCTCGCACTTCTGTTTTTCAGAAAAGGAGCTTCAGGTCAGAGGAAGATTCAGAATGTCACCTACATACTGGAGGAGAGTTCCCTCCTCTAGATGTAGATCTATTTTAGGTTTTTAGCTGAAATTTCCCCAAAGATGGTGGAGAAAGTTTTGTATACTTAGGGCAGGGTTATTCAGCAGAATTCTTTTTGCTGTGTGTTTGGGTTCTGCCACTCAAAAGCGAAAATTTCCTGTGATTCTGGGGCTAATGGAATACAGAAAATAGCATCTTTTAAATCGAATATGAAATACCAGGTCCTAGTGACAGTAGAGTAGCCAGCAGGGTATAAGATTAGGGATCACTGGGTGTATATCCTAGGTGGGCTGACTGACTGCCCCGAGGTCCTGTACTGTGTGATATTCCCCAGTGGATTTCTTTTTAAGGAAAATGGGGGTATTACAGGCTGATTGACATGGTCCAATAAGGCTCTGGTCATTTAGGTTCTGTGTAACAGGAGCAATACCCAATAAGGCCTCCCCACAGAGAGAAGGCCTTATTTTCTATTGGATCATGTTTGTACTATCATGAAACTGATTCCTATAACTATTCCCACCCATCCCTGGGCCCAGACCTCAGGATTTACAGCCAGGAGGTTTGTCCTCAGTCATTAATGGTGTCATCTTGTACCTTTGTCTAAAGGGACACCAATCTCTAGTTTGTCTCCCATTAAGTGGCCTTCAATTTATGTAAGAGTCCAGCCATGAAATTAAAAGATGCTTACTCCTTGGAAGAAAAGTTATGACCAACCTAGATAGCATATTGAAAAGCAGAGCCATTACTTTGCCAACAAAGGTCCGTCCAGTCAAGGCTATGGTTTTTCCTGTGGTCATGTATGGATGTGAGAGTTGGACTGTGAAGAAAGTTGAGTGACAAAGAATTGATGCTTTTGAATTGTGATGTTGGAGAAGACTTTTGAGAGTCCCTTGGACTGCAAGGAGATCCAACCAGTCCATTCTAAAGGAGATCAGCCCTGGGTGTTCTTTGGAAGGAATGATGCTAAAGCTGAAACTCCAGTACTTTGGCCACCTCATGCAAAGAGTTGACTCATTGGAAAAGACTCTGATGCTGGGAGGGATTGGGGGCAGGAGGAGAAGGGGATGACAGAGGATGACATGGCTGGATAGCATCACTGACTCGATGCACGTGAGTCTGAGTGAACTCCGGGAGTTGGTGATGGACAGGGAGGCCTGGCGTGCTGCGATTCATGGGGTTGCAAAGAGTCGGACACGACTGAGCGACTGAACTGACTGAAGAAGACATGGGTGTTAGTATGTTCATCCAACTTGCATTCTGCAGTGGCTCTACAAATGCCTTTTCTTGAGCCTTCCCCAATACCTGCATACTTTTACAACTCTTGTGACAGAGTTTGCCTGGGTCTGGTGTTTAGAACCGAATAAATTGCACTGGTGTCAACTAAGAACTCAACAGGCTTTCCCCTATGTCCAGTGTCAGTTGGGTCTTTTAGGGGTCAATTGGAGTGCCAGCTTAGGAGCCCTCTGGCCTCATCATTCTTCATCTGTTTGGACCATATGCCTTGAAGGGTAGTGGCCAAGATTTGCCATTTCTATTCTCCTTTGGGGGTGATAAGGGTACTCCTTTCCATTGTCCCTCTGGTTTACATATGGTGCAATGATTGGGTCCTAGTTTCCATGGGGGATAGGGGTCACTTATCAAGAGTTGAGAGTCTCTATGGGTGGTTAGTCCAGATTCCCATGCTAATTGGTTGATTTGGAGGGAAACAGTTAGTAGGTGTGCTTGCCTCTGAGCTTTTTTATCCTCTGACTTTTCTTCCTGTATATCTTGGTTATTAAATACAGAGTAGGCTACCCCGATAGGTGAGGTAGGGATATCTGGTTCTATTTCCAATTTCTGAAGTCTGCATGTAATGTCAGGGACACTTTGGGACATGAGATATGACCTCAGCTTTGCATTCCCTTCCAATGAGTCACAGACAGTGGTAGAAGATTTGCACATATTCCCTGAGGAGTTCTAGGAATGCTTAAGGTTTTCTGTTGGTTCCTGATTGATTTCATTTTTCTTATTCTAATCGACAGTTTTCTTTCCTGCTGCCTGGATGCCCTTTAGAATTATATTTTTATAATGGGTCAGTCTCTGTCTTCCACCTTGTTCCATTATCTGGGTGGTCCCAGTTGGGTTCATTATCTGGGACCATTTGATTCCCTGGTCTCAAAATAGCTTGACCTGAATTGTTTCTGTTCTCTTTATCTGGCCTTTTCTTCCCCCATTAGGAAGAGGTTCTGGGTGTCAGCCCAAGTGAGCTCATAGATCTGAAAGATTCCCCTATCAGATTCAGTAAACCCCTCTAGATATTTCCTCAACCCCTTTCTCTGAGTCTTCCAGTTATACAGATCAGAAGTGGTAGATTGGTATATATCTGGCTGAGCACTTCTTCTCAGCATGTCTCCCTCAGGGACCTGCCTCAAAGGGAGTATTTTTCCTGATGGGTTGTTGGCCCCTTGCTGGTAATTAGTTATGCTTCACGTAGAGGGATCCTTGGGCTTGTGGCCCAAATCAAGATATATAATCTCAGTGAAGGAGAGTGCGTATCTATTTATCTTGTTTCAATATTTATTTATTTGGCCACCCTGGATCTTAGCTGTGGCATGCAGGATCTTTTTAGATGAGATATTTGAACTCTTAGTTGTTGCACGTAGGATCTAGTTCTGCACCCCCTGCATTGGGACCATGAAATCTTAGCCACTGGACCACCAGGGAAGTCCCCCTATCTCTTTTGAAGGCCTTTGTTTTGATAGAAGGACATATAACAAATTGTACATAGGGAATTTTATCTGATGTCTTTTGTCTCTGGCATAGCAGGTCCAAATGTAAAATGATGTTGTAATTTAGAGATGGGCCAACTTTCCATCTCCCAGCCAGGTTAGAGCCAGGGTGTCTAAGTACTGAGGAGGTAGTTGGAGTGATTTTGTGGCACTCAAATGCCATAAGATTTGACCCAAATAAGCTTTCTGATTCAGGAAATTAGGAACCAGCACCAAACTATTAATGGATTTCTTGAAAGACTAAAATAGGAGGCATACGATATGGACTCTGATATAATTGAGGGTCTCCCTTAAATTTGTAATGGCCTGTGCTTGGGATAGTAGTTAGTCCCTCCTCAGTCAGAATATCTCATGAGAGGTTAGATGGACTGCTCTGAGTCAGAGCAGCTTAGCCATTAGTTCCTGACCAACTTGGCCAGTGGGGAGTGGCACAGCTGTCTGAGGAGGTGGTCTTCTCTTTCGTACTTTCAGCTGAAGAGAAGTTTTTGAAATCTCACGAGGTAAAAGCTACAAACATGAGGGATTTCCATGGGGTACTCCCCAGATTGCTGAGGGAGAGAGCCTGTGTAACCTCAGTTGAAAAGGAAACACCCAAGATTCATCTCCCAAGCAGTGGGAGAGGAGAGGTCCAGCAGTGGGTATTTCCTGTACTTGCCAGCAGCTCGCAGGGCTTCCTGACAATGGGAATGGCTCTCAGGGCTCCCCAGCCCACTTCAGAGAAACTAGTGCTGACTAGAAAAGGTCAGGCCACCAGTTGCATACCTTCCTTAGGACACACTCAGGCTTCCCTGGTGCTTTTCCTCGAACTTGGGTCGAGTGTCCTTCTTCCATTTTGTCAGATGGTTCTTATTACCTGGGCCCTTTCCCAATCTCACTATAGATTAATGGGACTGGCCACTTTCTTTTACCAAACCAAAAGTGACTATGGAGAATGCTACTGTTAACCCCTGGAGGTTGGCACAGAGAGCATAAAGATCAAGTAAAGCTTCTACCAGTCTGTAGAGGTGTCAAGAGGACAGTCCTACTAGTGAGACAGAGGGCAAGTCTGTCATCCCTCCCTTTTGTCCACTGGTCCCCTCTGTCCCCAGTCATCCAGTACTGTAGGAAGGCCACTCAGAGGTGAGGGGCAGTGAGTTTCAGTCTCTGATCCCCAGCAATGCCACAGTATGATTTCCTCAAAGGGGAACAGTCCATATGTCTCTGGCGGCCAGGCTGTATGGGCACCACACATGGTTATCAGGTTCCTGGGTAGAGTTGCTCTGAATTTGTCTGAAGGCTGCTGCCATTCTACACTGTCAGAGTTACCCAAAGGTCAGAGTTGATCATTGTCACACAGACCTCTCAAAGCCTCTGCTGTCCTTCCACTTGGAGCCAGTATGGGCCGAGAGCCCAGTGAATAGGTGCAGACAAAAAGGTCAAGGTCTGTCCGTTTGCAGTTGCCAAAATTTTGTTACTTATCCTTTCAAGTTGGATCCCAACAAAGATCCTCTTGCCTGGTGTCATTAGAGCCAGTATAACAAGACTGAGTTTGGTTCAGAAGCAAAGCTTATTCTTTGATCAGAAAATGGAGAGGTACAAGCTCACGTTCTAGAATACACACTGTCCCTGAAAGGCCATAGGTGGGGCTGCTTTGTAGGATTCTTGTCAGAGGGAGAGAAGGCAGAGTTCTTGCAAGTCAGGTGCAAGAAACAGCAAATTGTGCTGTTTCCCATGCTCCAGAGAGCAGTGCTGGGTGAAGCATCTCTGCACATGTCCCACTAAGCTGAAGTGGGGGGTGCAGCCATCTCACATTAGGAATTCTGGTCTGAAGTGCTAAGTGCAAGGCCTTTGAATGTGGCACCATATAAACAGAAGAAACTAGACTAGGCACAAAGGAAAAAATTGGTTAGACTTTATTACCCAGATTATATTTTTTATTTCCTGAGACCTGTTAATGGGCTTTGCTGGTAAAAATTCTGCTTGTGCCTCTGATATAAAGTGACTGAGATAAATTTTGGTGGTTTGTTTAGGTATCTCTGGTGATCAGTTGAAAGCATGAAACTGTTTTATAAGAGATCTTGGGGGGGTCAAAGTTACAAAATTGAGTGTCTTAATTTTATTGCTAGTGAACTAAGGATTAGCAGGTATGAGACATCCAATATTTTATTATGAAATTCTGATAGCCTATGGGACTAGAACTTGCAGTGGTGATTCCAAATCTGAGAACTAACTTCTAGACCTAAATTTCCTGTAGCAGTGGAGGAGCCTCTATGTTCACTGTGGCTCTTGTAGCTTGTGGTTTTCACCCAAGTTCTGCAGTTTATTTCTCAGAGTGAGGAGGAAAGAAGGAAAGGCTCTTTGGGACAACTAAGTCGGCTTTCATTTTCACTTTCTCTCCTCTTTTACCCTTTTTCTGGGTTCCTCTTCGCACCTGTACACATGTGGGATCTCTACCTGCTGAGTCATCACAGTAGAGTGGTGAGTCAGTTTGTGGCTTTCCTTTATTCCACGATGTGAATTACCTGTTAGCTTTATTTGATTTAATCCTGAGTCACTAGTGGGCATTTCTCTTTCCCTTTCTATATAATTTATGTATCTATACATATATTAATGTCAATGAAAAAATTAATCAGCTGATCTAAGAAAGAAATGGAAAATTTTATTCAAGCCAAACTGAGAATTATAACCTGAAAACAGCATCTCAGAATGCTCCAGGAACTGCTGTGCCCATTAAAAGTCAAGACACAGTTATATATGTTTTTAGAAACAAAGGGCTGTGCAATAAATGGCATATTGTTGAAACTTTACACAGTCCAGATCTAGGCGTCATTGTGGCTCCTTACAAGATCAGGAAGGAATGTTATCTTTTAAGGAGTTGCCTTGCTGATGCTAGGAGAATGTTGCTTTTTGTGGTTGGGCAAGTATTTCTGTCCAAGGGGGAGATTTGGTTGATGTATAACGCAGATACACAATGCACAGTAGGGAGAGGAAAGGAAGCCAAAGGGCAGAAAGCGATTTTTATGTTTAAATTTTTCTTATCTTGCCATAAAATATGAATTTTACTTCATATTAGTCTACATAATACAAGTGCCAATGAAATTTTCCCTTTTAAAATCCTGACTTTACCTGGAACAGCCCTTTGTCGTTGGCATAGTGGTAAAGAATCCACCTGCCAGTGCAGGAGACGCAAGAGACGTGGGTTTGATCCCTGGGTCGGGAAGATTCCCTGGAAAGGGAAATGGCAACCCACTCCAGTATTTTTTGCATACCTGAACATGTGAGTGTGGTGGCAGTGATACCTCCTTTCTCAGACTTGGGGGCTCTATAACGAGGGACAAGAATTAGCATGTCATTCCTGCCTTCTCTTCATCCCTTCAGAGAAGAAGTGCCTTTGCTTAAAATGCTGAGTTTGGGATAAGAAACTGGGAATGCGTACCTCCTCTCTTTCCTCCTTCCCTTTGTCTTGGGACTTGCTTGCCAGCTGAGAGCTTTTCATTCTGCCCTCCACATCACCAGCTAGACAGGGGCTGACTCTGTCCCCCGCCCCCGACCCAGCTCAGGGGTTCAGCGCAGGGCTGAAGCTCAGAGAAATAATCCGATTCTGAGGTTGAGTATTCGGAAGACGATGTTTGCCATACATTCATGCCACGTCTGTCATAAAGGTGACATCTTTTTATCTCTGAATTGCTGTATTCTTCTGCTTGTTTCAATTATAGAAACTAGGAGAGGATAAACAGCATAATTTACTCACCCTCTCATACACCCAACAAAATAGGCTGGTTTTTAGTCATTGCAAACTTGGATGATGTTACTCAGCCAGTTCTTTTGGAGAAGCTCAGAGTGAAACCTGTAGAGAGTGGCCTGTATTTGGTGAGAAGCCTATGATTTGAAATTCTGATTTTAGGTGCAGGGTTTATAATTTAGATGTGACCAGACATCTCTTTTTTTCTTGCTACTACAAATATCAGAAAGACCATACTGACCTGGTTTTTTAAGAGAGTGTTGTGAGTAGTAAACTGAAATTACCAGGTGTAGGTACTTCAATCCGTTGCTTAAAATTTTCTCTTCCACTGTTTCCTTGTCTGTGATATAGGGATGATAGTGTTTCACAAAGTTGTGGAGAGGATTAAATGGAAAAAAATCTACTTGAGAAACAATTCAGTACCTGGTCCATCACAAGCATTCGATAAATATTTAATAAACATCTATGGTGTGGTAGATGCTGTGTCACAGAGAAGTATTCTTTATGAATCAGTGAACTCAGGGACCTGACATTTTGCTGTCTGAGATAGAACCATTTAAAAAGAGGCAATAAGAAATCAGTCTGTTACTGGTGACTTTATCTTTTCCTCTTCCATCTATTCTCTAAATTTATCTTTTTATTTTTAATTCAACTAGTGCCATTTTGGTCCTATAGATCTAGTTTCTCAATGGAGTTTCTTTTAAAGATTATTGGTATTTCCTTAAGAAAGAGAGAAATCCAGTAGTCAGCTGCCAGGTGGTAGGTCTCTTGGTGCCGTCCAAACCGACCCCCGGCAGAGGGGACAGGTGTGAAGGCTGCAAGGTCGCTTGGCTCATGTTTGCAGACTCCTAAACTGAGTTTGAGGTACAAAAGGGGAGGTAGGAATGTTTTCAAGACAACCTCAAATTTTTCTTCCCTATCTGTCTGGAAGATAAAACAAGTTCCATGAGACTTTTAAAGTTTATATATATATTCCTGTAGAATAGCCAACATTTCTCTTTGTAAGTGCTCATGAGTCATAGGCATTGGGGGTGGAGGATGGGAGTTGTGGTTGGTTCCTTGAGCCTTCAACATGTCACCTACTTCACAGTGGCTCCGTCACAGTTGGTTCTTCCTAGGAATGTGCTGAGGAAGAGGAAAGGCTACCGCATAAAGTCAGTCCACACGTTTACCATCTCTAGTCCCGTCTCCCTCCCAGAACTGGTAGACTCCAGTCACCTCCTACAAGGGTCATTGTTCAAGAAGAAAAAGAAAAAAAGAGAAGGAATTCTTTCTCATTTTAAAATGTCTAGGCCTACCGATTTGTTTGTGTCTACATTATTTAAGGCAGTGAAGAAACCATCTCTTCTCTGTGCAAAAGAAGGAAGAGTCTCTCTCTCTCTCTCTGGGTGGCCTTAGGAGGCTTGTCCACACAAGTGTGACTGACACTCTCGTGTTTGGCTTGGTGAGGTGGTGGAGAGAGCCCTGGGCAGAAGGCTCTGATTCTACTCTGTCAATTGTGTGTGTGCACGTGTGCGTGTGCGTGTGTGTGTTTGCTCAGTCGTTCAGTCATCCGACTCTTTGTGACCCCCATGGACTGTTGCCCACCTGGACTGCTCTGTCATTAACCATCTGTAACAGAGCCCCTGGGCTTCCTGGTGATTTTCAGAAATGAAGGGACTGGACTCAATGATATCTTAATTCCAGTCCAATTTCAATATTAGAAAAAATGTACCTTATGATGCAGAAGGAGGATTTAATTAACTTTCAGATTTCTGAATAAAAAAAATTACCCCCTGTTGTATTAAATGTTAAACATTCTATGATATACCACATTCATAATGTAAACCCGCTTTTATGTGCTTATTAAGCTTGAAGCTTTTAAAAACACTGCTTGATTATGATCCAATATTTGGTTATTAACAAATTAAATTAAATATTTGCCTATTTAATTGAGAATAATCATGTCATGCAAAAATAATTCAAGAGTTCGAGACTCTTCCTTCATTAATGTCTGCTTCAGTTATTAGAAACATAAAAGTAGTCTGAGATCAGGAAAATTCCAAGGTTATTTAAACTGCATTTTATTGGATCAAAGATGCAGTTTTTGCTCCTCATTTTAATATTGCTGAAATTAGAATTCAACTTACAATAGATGGCATCTTAGCATTGTGTTGTATTATAGATTACTTAGTGATGCTTTTCTTAATGATACTTAAAATAATAGCATGCTTGCAATTAACTGGTGCCCTAGTTTTATTGCAATACAGTAAATATTAATTTACAATAAATACCAAAATTTTAGACTAGCTTTCTAGTCTTACATAAATGCAGTATACATCAGTTCAGTTCAGTTCAGTCGCTCAGTCGTGTGCGACTCTTTGCGACCCCATGAATCGCAGCACGCCTGGTGGTGGACAGGGGTGAGCTCCCCGCCGGGGCCTCCTGGCTGCACTCACAGTCCCGGACGGATCTGCAAGTAGGAGGGGTGGGGGCCATCACCAACTCTCGGAGTTCACTCAAACTCACATCCATCGAGTCGGTGATACCATCCAGCCATCTCATCCTCTGTCCCATTCTCCTCCTGCCCCCAATCCCACCCAGCATCAGAGTCTTTTCCAATGAGTCAACTCTTCGCATGAGGTGGCCAAAGTACTGGAGTTTCAGCTTTACCATCATTCCTTCCAAAGAAATCCCAGGGCGGATCTCCTTCAGAATGGACTGGTTGGATCTCCTTGCAGTCCAAGGGACTCTCAAGAGTCTTCTCCAACACCACAATTCAAAAGCATCAGTTCTTCAGCACTCAGCTTTCTTCACAGTCCAACTCTCACATCCATACATGACCACTGGAAAAACCATAGCCTTGACTAGATGAACCTTTATTGGCAAAGTAATGTCTCTGCTTTTGAATATACTGTCTAGGTTGGTCATAACTTTCCTTCCAAGGAGTAAGCATCTTTTAATTTCATGGCTGCAGTCACCATCTGCAGTGATTTTGGAGTCCCCCAAAATAAAGTCTGACACGGTTTCCACTGTTTCCCCTTCTATTTCCCATGAAGTGATAGGACCAGATGCCATGATCTTCATTTTCTGAATGTTGAGCTTTAAGTCAACTTTTTCACTCTCCACTTTCACTTTCATCAAGAGGCTTTTTAGTTCCTCTTCACTTCCTGCCATAAGGGTGATATCATCTGCATATCTGAGGTTATTGATATTTCTCCTGGCAATCTTGATTCCATCTTGTGCTTCTTCCAGCCGAGCGTTTCTCGTGATGTACTCTGCATATAAGTTAAATAAGCAGGGTGATAATATACAGCCTTGACGTACTCCTTTTCCTATTTGGAACCAGTCTGTTGTTCCATGTCCAGTTCTAACTACTGCTTCCTGACCTGCATACAAGGTTCTCAAGAGGCAGGTCAGGTGGTCTGGTATTCCCATCTCTTTCAGAATTTTCCACAGTTTATTGTGATCCACACAGTCAAAGGCTTTGGCATAGTCAATAAAGCAGAAAGAGATGTTTTTCTGGAACTCTCTTGCTTTTTCCATGATCCAGCAGATGTTGGCAATGTGATCTCTGGTTCCTCTGCCTTTTCTAAAACCAGCTTGAATATCTGGAAGTTCACGGTTCACGTATTGCTGAAGCCTGGCTTGGAGAATTTTGAGCATTACTTTACTAGCGTGGGAGATGAGTGCAATTGTGCGGTAGTTTGAGCATTCTTTGGCATTACCTTTCTTTGGGATTGGAATGAAAACTGACCTTTTCCAGTCTTGTGGGCACTGCTGAGTTTTCCAAATTTGCTGTATACATGTTAAACCTTAAACATAAATCCAAATTTCATGAACCTAAAATATCCTAACATGATCATTTAAAGTACACAAAGCTATGGTAAACTTTTTTCATTCAGTGGAAGTTCCAACTTGAACCTAAGCTGGAATTTAACATGGGCATGTTTAGTGAACCTGAGGCGGCTTATGAGATGCTAACATATATGAATTGAGTCATATGGCATGCTCTCAGAGGAAGAAGAATATTCTGTTTTGGTGTCTGCAACTGGACATAGGCATATCAGTTGGGTTCTCTGGGAAGCAGAGAACTGAGGGGCACTTGGAAGTACAAATAGTTTATTGGAGAAACATTCACGAAAGATAAAAGCAAGAAGAATTGTATTGAACAGGGAAAGCCTATAAATTTGACGAAGTCTTGGGCAATCTACCAGGGAGGTCTGGAGCAAAGACTGTCTGTGAGATTGAGTTCCCTACTGAGCAGAAATGTCTTGGCTAGGGCTATCCAAAGACAGCATGGACTCTGCTTGAAAGCTGAGGTGGATTCTGAGCATGCTACAGCTGTAGACTCAGCAAACTGTACTCCTTGCAGGTAAAATTTAAGGTCTTTCTTGATGGGGAATTTGAGAACTGCTCGGGATAGCACAGTGTCTCTCTTAGGTTAGCAGTCCTAATCCAAGGACTCTTGTCTGAATCCTGTAGTGCGAAGTGTGTCAACAACTATGTGGGTCTGAGATTTTACCCTTTCTGCAAGCTAACAATGTAGCCTAGTGCAGTGTCATGGACATGAGACTCCTCAGTCAAGGACAGAGGACTTTATTACTCATGGCACAGTAGCGAGCATGGTTGCATGTTTCCATAGGGTGATGCAGAGAAGGCTACGTGATGTCTGTGCACACAATGGGGTGTGCTACAGGAGGGGAACCTCGAACCTAGGGAATCTCAGTCTGTCATAATTGCAGAGAGCCTGCCTGACTTTTGCCTGTTCCCCAGTGGACAGCAAACAAATTTGCCCTTTGCTCCAGAGGCAGACATTCCATCTTCCGCAGCTTTTGGCTATGCAAACATCCTTAGAAAGCTAATCCAGAGCTAAGGAAGCCAGTGTCTCTACCCATGAGATATGCAGAAATGTGAAAGACCCAAGGAGAATTGTCTCCAAAAATGTATTACAAGCAGAAGCTTAACGGGAGTATTTTCGCAAGTGATTCTGAAAGACAAGAGGCACAAAGTAGAGAAAACTCTGCCTAGGTCTAAAGTGATGTGTTGACTCATGTAGGGAGAAGGACATTCTTCCTACTTCTTGCAACAGAAGGGACTTAAGCTCAGAGAGAATTATAAGGGAGCCCATGCCGCTTATCACCTGGAGGGTGTGCAGTTAGAGGAACACCAAGAAACAGCATTATCAACATGAATATCAGTTCTCTCACTGACTTCTGCCTCGGTGTTTGCCTGCGGTGAGTTAGGCCACAGCCTGAAAATGGTAAGATTCTAAAAACTTTGGAAATACTCTTTCAGGACCTCTAAAGATAGTTGAGCAGGGGAACAAGAGCCAACTTTCATGGAACTGGTGTCTGTTCCCTCTGCAAGTGAGAGTAAGAGGCAGAGAAATTTGAGATGTGATCATTCCTATTATCCTGCTAGCCCCTAAAGGCTGGGGAGGCCTGCTTCAAGAAACTCAAGTCATACCAGTCATGCTTGTTCAGGAGTTCTCATGAGCTCTTTGATATATGAATGGCTATATTTAGTAAGTCTTTTCAGCCTAATTATAGTTGACCGTGTATCTATTTCCATTTTTGTCCTTTAACCTTCCTTTCTCCAGAATGCTGAAGGAAAGACTGAATAAGTAAGTCATTTCATGTGGGTTAAAAAAAAAAGATTTAGACTTAATGAAGGAATTTCTCATTCATTTTCAAAGCTCAGTTCAATATTTATGTCTTCCTTGAAGCTGGTTTATTCCTGATCACTGTGGTTTTTTCCTTCTTCAACTCATATAACTAAGTCTAGGAATGACAAAACTATTTCATCATGTATACTTAATCAGTTGGGAGTAAGTAACAAGAGTACTTTGTTGAGAACAGTGAGATCAAGTCCCAGGTCCTGGGAAAGGCAGCCGCGAGCAATGTGGTTCATGAGGTTGGCACTGTGGGGTGGCACATGCCTATTATATATTTAAAGACACTTGCCCAACTGGTTTTTAAAAAGCTTTTCCACAGAAGACAGATTTTTTTTTTATTACACAGAACAGTGAAACTTCATGAAACAAGTGTTCTTTTTCCAAACAGTTTGAAAAACATTGCAAAGTATGAAACTCTTGAGAAATAACGATGAATATTACCATAATGAAGACTATATGTAATCTAGAATCTTCAAAACTTTTTTTTACTACAGAACCTCTTTCCTCCAAAATATCCTAACAAACTAGTCATTATGTAACACACTGTGATAAGCTCTGTGTTATTGTCTTGTATAAAAATATAATTTTGAATTATTTACTTTTTCATGTTTTTGTTTCTCTGCAGCTGAACTATAAACTTGTTGAGAACAGGGATTATGTCTTAAACTTCTTGAATGTGTCACAGACTCTAAATCAATGCCATGTATATAGTTGGAGTTCAATATGTATTTTTTTGATGTCTTAACTAAGTTCACCATGGTAATAATGACTGCTATAGACACTTCACAGGTTCATTGGTGTATTACCAGTGCTTAGCATGTTGTTAGAACTGAATTAAAATTTGTTGCAAGTTAGAATTATGTGTTAAGACAGATGAAATATTAAGATAAGTCAGTTCTTGAAATAAAGGCGCCTAGAGGTTTTTGAGGCAGTTAAACTTTTTTATTTTAATTTTTTCAGTCCTATTGAGATATAATTGACATATAATATTGTATAAGTTTAAGGTGTAAAATGTGATGATTTGATACACATATATTGTGAAATGTTTACCACAATGAAGTTAATTCATACATCCTTCACTTAATTGGGCTTCCCTGGTGGCTCAGACGGTAAAGCGTCTGCCTGCAATGCTGGAGGACCGGGTTCGATTCCTGGGTCAGGAAGATCCCCTGGAGAAGGAAATGGCAATCCACTCAGGGCACTCTTGCCTGGAAAATCCCATGGATGGAGGAGCCTGATAGGCTATAGTCCATGGGGTCGCAAAGAGTCAGACACTGAGCAATTTCACTTTCACTTAATTAGCTTTTGTTGTTGTTATTTATGGTGAGAACATTAAAGCTCTACTTTCATGGCAACTTTAAAGGCTACAATGCAGTATTGTTAACTATGGTCACCATGCAGTACCTTAGATCCCTGGAACTTATCTTAAAACTGCAAGTTTGTATCCATTGACCAACATGTCCTCATTTCCCCCACTTCTCTGCCCCTAGCAACTACCTTTCTACTCTCTCTTTCTATGAGGTTGGTGTAGTAAGATCATATGGTCTTTCTCGGTCTGACTTATTTCACTTAGCATAATGTTGAACCAATTTTAAATAAAGACAGTGGGTTCATGTTGCAGCAGAAGAGAATGCAGTAAAAATATAGAGAAGAGCCTGACTGAGTCTTGCTTCCCTGGAACTGGTTATCTGAGAAGGGTTGGAGGGGTGGGGTGGGTGTCCCATCTGCATTGAAAGTGCAGTTTGCTTGGAAGCTTGTGAAGCAGTATAGCAAGAAATGAAGGCTGTTTTTCTGGTTAGACTGCTAAGTTTAAGACTTAGCTCTGCTACTTGCTAGCTGTATAACCTTGAGTTAATCTCAACTGCCTATCTGGAAAATGGAATAAAAAGAGTGCCTACCTTGTAGGATTATTGTGAACGTTAAATGAGATATTTAAAGAATTTTCATGGTGCTTGTTCCATGCAATGGGGAGAAATCAATATAAGTAATCTATTATTCTTGCCAGGGTAGGTTAGAGAAAGCACAGAAAGGTCTTTGAACTTTTTGGATAGCAATGTAATATAAGTCTTTTTTCCTTGATGTTTTCAGATGTCTCTTTTTTCCCTCAATTTTTGCACTCTTGTTATATGCTGTGCCTTGTATAGCAGCAGGATCAGTCAAATTTGTACTGGAAAGTCATATTGTAATGTATGATATTTTACTTGAAGGTTAGATACATTTTTTTGTATCACTTGCTGATCCAATGCAGTGCTTTCCTAGTAGTTATATGCTCAGGAAATGATTATCAAACATTAAAATGTTCTAAAATTATGTCCAACATTAAAAATAAACAGATAACTTCCAAATATGATTGTGAATTAAGAGGTAACTGATTCTTTGAAGTATGACAAGATATGTTAGCTGGCTAGATCTCTGAATTTCTGCTTTGTATATATTTTCTTATAATAGATGCATATTTTCTTAAAGTTTCTGTTATTTTAGATGTTAACTATATCAGTGTAAATTTCTTGGAGCCTACTTTTAGAGTTGGTTCTATTCTCTAACTCCCAAGCCTTTATTTGCATAGGTAAATAGCCATTTTCCTCTTTTTTTTCTATTTAAAGTTCGTTATTTAGTTCCTTTAACAGTACCAATAATTCTAAGTTTAATAGTGTCAGATTTAGAATTACATATTTTAAGACAAATCTTCAGTTGTATTAGTAAAAATATGATATATGATTGTAATAAAGATTCTTAAACATCCCATTTGTTTCTCATTATTTCTGTTGGCTATTTAGGCTTTACTCAATTTAGATAAACCATGGCTTGAACACCAGCTTAAGTTTTTTCATGTTCCTTCATTAAACCATGAGGTCTACTTTGGAGCTTGGCTGGAGGACTAGAAAAACATAGCAAGAAAGAAATAACTTGATACATCTCTTGAATCTTTACTGTGTTTTGGAAACTTGTTATATCATAAACCTCATGGCAATCTTATGAAGTAAGTATTAACATTATTTTACTGAGGAACTGGAACCCTAGAAAAGTTAAGAAACTCATCCAAAGTTAAATTGGTAGTAACTAGTTTAAGTGGGATTTAAGCTTAAAGGTCACTCTTATCCAAGTCTTAACACTACGCAATGCTATCTTTTACCTGTAACTTTTGACATGGTACAGAGGGTCCCCAGTTTACGATGTTATGGTTGGACTTACAGTTTTTTGACTTTGTGATGATATACATTCAGTAGAAATTGTGTTTAAAAATTTGAATGTTGATCTTCTCCTGAGTTAGTAATATGCAGCCTGAAATTCTCATGATGCTGGTTGGCAGCAGCCACCACAGCTCCCAGTCAGCCATGCCATCCCCAGAGAGAACAACCATTACAACCATTGTATTTCTCACTATTGATTGAGATATTCAGCGCTTTACTATCAGTAGGCTTTGTGTTGGATGATTTTGCCCAACTGTATGCTAATGTAAATGTTCTGAGCATATTTAAGGTAGAGGAGCCTGGCAGGTTACAGTCCATAGGGTTGCACAGGGTCAGACAAGATTGAAGCAGTTTAGCATGCACACAGGCTTAGCTGTGATTTTCAGCAGGCTAAGTGTATTAATGCATTTTCTACTTACAATATTTTTGACTTACAATATATTCAACTTATGATGGGTTTATTTGTAACCCCATTGTAAGTCGAGGCAGTCTGTAGTACTGTTTTTATAGTTAATATATGAATGATTAATCAACAGTAGCCCATCCTGGACTGCTCAAATTGCCAGGGCATTGGAATACCTCCCACCTTTCTTCATACATACTCCAACTCTCTAAATACACTTAATCTCAAAAAGAAATAAAAATGTTTCATAGTGACTTTAAAAAGCTGTAATTTGTTCTACAGATTTGAGTCTAGTTCTCTTGTTTTCACATTCACTCAACACCTACTGAGAATTCCCATTCATGTTGAGCTCCCATTCAGCTAGTAAGGGGCAGACACAATTCTAAAGCTATGAATAAGAAAATCGGGATAAATACCATTGTATAAATCTTTCTTTTAAAGCCAGAATTTGAGATTTAAATAAATGGCTATCTTGATTACCTACTGATCCTACTATGAGACTGAGGTTTTATGTCTCTGACTCATCTGAGTCTTATTAGTCATCTATAAACCAACTAGAACATAATGAACATGAGGAAGAATTATTTTGTTTACATTATAAAGTATTTCAAAGACATATATTTGTCATTATCAACATATGTACTTTTATTCACTATTAGTTTTTTCCCATAAAAGCTCTAAGCTTAAATTTGAGCTCCATCTGGTAAGTTTTCTGAGACTGTTATCATCCTCAAAAAGCTCACAAAATGGTAAATTGGAAGAAAGAAGGCAGAGAATTTTGCTCTGGACAGTCCACCATATGATAAGGAGATTCTGCATAAATCCTGTGTTAGGAAAACTTTCATGCATCACTGAGCTTGTAGGAAGAAAGGAAAATCTCTGAGAGGCCCAAACACACAAGCACATGAAGAAGAAAACATATAAAAAATAATCTATGTTGTAAAATCGGAGGATTGAGTAAGCATCAGTGAAAAATCAGGCTTACACTGGTTGTAATGCCAGAGCTAAGATAAGGAAACTAAGCCTTAGGTATGTAACAAAGTTGAGTGACTAATACCAAGACTCCCAGATTAAGCTGTGGATCTTGGAATGGACTAGTGTGATCTCATCAGTAGTGCTAACTGGGTGTCAGAAGAAACAAATTTAATTCTTCTCTAGATGATAATGTATTCAATTTAGGCTTTCATGTTTTCCCAAAATATTAGTGAGCAGGGTCTATTAAGAAAGGTGAAAACTAGTAGAAACCTCCTGCTTTGAGTTGTTCAGTTCAGTTCAGTCTCTCAGTCGTGTCCGACTCTTTGCGACCCCATAAATCGCAGCACGCCAGGCCTCCCTGTCCATCACCAACTCCTGGAGTCCACACAAACCCATTTCTATTCAGTCGGTGATGCCATCCAACCATCTTATCCTCTGTTGTTCCCTTCTCCTCCCGCCCTCAATCTTTCCCAGCATCAGGGTCTTTTCAAATGAGTCAGCTTTTCACATCAGGTGGCCAAAGGATTGGAGTTTCAGCTTCAACCTCTGTCCTTCCAATGAACACCCAGGACTGATCTCCTTTAGGATGGACTGGTTGGATCTCCTTGCAGTCCAAGGGACTCTCAAGAGTCTTCTCCAACACCACAGTTCAAAAGCATCACTTCTTCTGTGCTCAGCTTTCTTTATAGTCCAACTCTCACATCCATACATGACTACTGGAAAAACCATAGCCTTGATTAGACGGACTTTTGTTGACAAAGTAGTGTCTGTGCTTTTTAATATGCTGTCTAGGTTGGTCATAACTTTCTTTCCAAGGAGTAAGTGTCTTTTAATTTCATGGCTGCAGTCACCATCTGCAGTGATTTTGGAGCGAAAAAATAAAGTCAGCCACTGTTTCCACTGTTTCCCTATCTATTTGCCATGAAGTGATGGGACCAGATGCCATGATCTTCGTTTTCTGAATGTTGAGCTTTAAGCCAACTTTTTCACTCTCCTCTTTCACTTTTATCAAGAGGCTCTTTAGTTCTTCTTCACTTTCTGCCATAAGGATGGTATCATCTGCATTTCTGAGATTATTGATATTTCTCCCGGCAATCTTGATTCCGCTTGTGCTTCCTCCAGCCCAGCGTTTCTCATGATGTACTCTGCATATAAGTTAAATAAGTAGGGTGACAATATACAGCTTTGACGTACTCCTTTTCCTATTTGGAACCAGTCTGTTGTTTCATGTCCAGTTCTAACTGTTGCTTCCTCACCTGCATACAGGTGTCTCAAGAGGCAGTTCAGGTGGTCTGGTATTCCCATCTCTTGAAGAATTTTCCACAGTTTATGGTGATCCACATAGTCAAAGGCTTTGGCATAGTCAATAAAGCAGAAATAGATGTTTTTCTGGAACTCTCTTGCTTTTTCCATGATCCAGCGGATGTTGGCAATGTGATCTCTGGTTCCTCTGCCTTTTCTAAAACCAGCTTGAACATCTGGAAGTTCACAGTTCACGTATTGCTGAAGCCTGGGTTGGAGAATTTTGAGCATTACTTTACTAGTGTGTGAGATGAGTGCAATTGTGTGGTAGTTTGAGCATTCTTTGGTATTGCCTTTCTTTGAGATTGGAATGAAAACTGATCTTTTCCAGTCCTGTGGCCACTGCTGAGTTTTCCAAATTTGCTGGCATATTGAGCACTTTCACAGCATCATCTTTCAGGATTTGAAATAGCTCAACTGGAATTCCATCACCTCCACTAGCTTTGTTCATAATGATGCTTACTAAGGCCCACTTAACTTCACATTCCAGGATGTCTCCTCTCTATTCAGTGTTGCTGCTGTTAAGTCGCTTCAGTCATGTCCGACTCTGTGCAGCCCCATAGATGGCAGCCCACCAGGCTCCCCCATCCCTGGGATTCTCCAGGCAAGCACACTGGAGTGGGTTGCCATTTCCTTCTCCAATGCATGAAAGTGAAAAGTGAAAGTAAAGTCACTCAGTCATGTCCGACTCTTAGCAACCCATAGAATGCAGCCTACCAGGCTCCTCTGCCCATGGGATTTTCCAGGCAAGAGTACTGGAGTAGGGTGCCATTGTCTTCTCCTATTCAGTGTTACCTTTTCTTTTTCTTACCTTCTTTTCTTTCTTTCTTTTCTTTTTTTTCAAAATATAATATCACAGCTACACTCTAGAAGTTGTAGTGAATCAGAAATGAAGCAAACCCTTGCAGGGGCCTAGCTTAAAATAATTTTAATTCCTAAAATTACATAAGGTGACCCCAGATTGTTAAAGCCCTTAACCATACTTGCCAAAAGAGATATCACATCTTTCTCTGGGAAGCTAATATAGGCCTAAATTTAATTCTAAAAATATTTTTATGTACAATAGCTGTGTGTATGTGTGTAGTTGCTTAGTCGTGTCCGACTCTTTGTGACACCACAGACTGTAGCCTACCCAGGCTTCTCTGTCCATGGGATTTTCCAGGCAATAGTACTGGAGTGGATTGCCATTTCCTTCTCCAGGGGATCTCCCCAACCCAGGGCTCGAACCTGGGTCTCCTGCATTGTAGTCAGACGTTTTACCGTCTGAACCACCAGGGAAGTCACATACAATAGCTGGCACCCAAGTAAATAACTAATACATGGGCACATAAGTACGTAAGAGGACATGATCAAAATTTAATAGAAATAACAAATAATGGAATTGATCCACTGGGAGTCTAAAAAATAGAGGTACCAGATAAAATGTTAAAGTAGCTATGCTATTAAATTAGCTATGCTATGTTCAAGATAATTTTAAGAGAATGAAATGGAAACTCTAGAACTAAACACATTTTTAAAAATCACAGGAAATGAGAATTCAATAATGAGTATGACATCAGGTTAAATCTAACAGATGAATCAGAAGATAGTTTGAAAAAAAATTTTTTTTTAAGATAGAAAATAGATGAAATACTTCAGGATGCTAAGAGAATAGCCTGAGACATGATTAACATATGGATAAATAAAGTTCCTGGAAGAGAGGTGAAAGGAAATAAATGCTGATATATTTGAAGTGATAATGGACTTTAAATTTTTCAAAAATGATTAAATACATCAAACTACAGATCAAGGTACTTTATGAAACCCAGGCAGGGTAAATAAAAGCAAAATTACACATATGCACAGCATGGTAAAACTGGTGAGCTACGAAGAGAAATACACAAAAGCAGCTAAAAAAAAAAAAACAAAAAAACACTTTTATAACCCAAAGAAATCAAAATAGGATTAACTGTCTAAACTTCATGGTATGTAGCTAAAGCCATGTTGAGAGAAATTTTTGGTTTTATAGACATATATTAGAAAAGAACAAAGCTTAATGAGTAAATGGAAGCATGGAGGCGAGAGGACAATGAAGACAGTGCTGAAAGAAAATGACTGCTAATCTAGAATCCTATTTCCAGTGAAAATTTTCTTTAAAAGCATTTTTCATACAACCAAAAACTGGGAATTCATCACTGGCAGATCCACACTAAAAGAAATACTAAAGCATGTCCCTCAGTAGGAAAGCAGGAATGATTCCAGAAGGATGATTGGAAATGCAAGAAAAAGTAAAGAGCACCAAAAAGAGTAAATTTGTAGGTAAACCTAGAGAAATGTTTACTGTTAATAATATTATTGCCATCTTTGGAATTTAAAATATGTAGTTAAGATATCTGACAACAGCATCATATAAATATGGAGTAGTGAATACAGAGATCCTGCATTGTCTTGGAAGAAGTGAAAGTACTAAATTATGTTAGACTTGGTTAAATCTAGAATCCAGGCTTCTACCTCTCAGGATAACCCCCATCCCAATAAAAAAGGACAGTAAAGAGGGTTTAACTAAAATAGTCAATTATTCAAAGGAAACCAGAAAAGTTAACACCAAATAGTGATATTCATAGCTTGATTTTGTGTGATCAGGTAAAATTTACTAAAATGTAATGTGTACTATGCCAGATCCCTTGCAAAAGGGAATGGTTACCCACTCTAGTATTCTTGCCTGAAGAGTTCCATTGACATAGGGGCCTGGCGGGCTACAGTCCATGGGGTCTCAGACAGTTGGACGTGACTGAGTGACTAACACTTTCAACACTTTATGCCAGAAAGCATGTCTAGACACATTTAAAGGGATTAAAATAAAATAGAGTATGTTCACTGACCACAGTGGTATTAAGATGAAAGTCAGTAAGCTAAGTAGGAAATCCCCTAAATGTTTAGAAAACAAGCAGTATGCTTCTAAGTAATCTATGAATTGAAGAAGAAATTGCAACGGAAATTAGGAAATATTTTTAAATGTTAGAAAATACTACTTGTTAAGCTCATGGCATGTAGCCATACTGAAAAACAAATTTTTAGTTTTGAATGCACAAAAGAAGAGAAGAAAGGTTAAATGAGTTAAGCATCTATCTCAAGAAGTTAGAAAAAGTATAATTGAATTCTGAAGAAAGTATAAGGAGGATAGAAATTTTAAAGAGAAGAAAAGAATCAGTGGTATATTTTTAATAAATGATAAAGATTAACAAAACCAAGAAGTGATACTTTGGTAAAGAAAAATAAAATTGACAAACCCATTATGAGATTAATCAAGGGAAAGAAAAAAAGGAGAGCAAGAAGGCAGAAATACTTAACATTGGAAATGAAAAGCTGACATTCCTATAGATCCTGTGTATTCAATTCCATGCCAATAAATTTGAAAATTTACATGAAATTGAGAAATTAGCAAAGAGTTGGCACAACTTAGAGACTGAACAACATCAACAACAAAGTCCTAGAAAAACATAACATAGAAACAGATACAAGAAAAAATAGAAAGTTTGAATATTCTTGAATAAAGGCATTTGCCAGTGAATTTTTTTGAATACTTAGGGAAAAAAATGCTATATTATAATTTTTTTCTGGAGAATAAAATAGGAGAAAATACTTCCCAGCTTACTTTCTGAGGCCAGTGTAAGTTTCATAATAAAAATTTAAAAAGGATTTGCAAAATGAAACTTATAGGGCAGACTGGCTCATGGTTGTGCAGGTCATAAAGTTTCAATTAGGAAATTGAATCAAGTGATATATAAAAGGTGAAAAATATTGACCTAGTTTGATTTAGTATATTTCAAAACAACAACAAAAAATCAAAACAAACTACGGCAAGCATCATATTCAATGGTATAATGTTTCTGTCAGAGATAGGAAGGATACTAGTTATCATCACTTAGTCAACATTTTGCTGTAGATCTTAGCCAGTAAATCAGGAAAAGAAATAAAAATATAATTGGAAAGAAACAAACATCATTATTCATATACAATATAATTTGGTACTTAGAATATCCAAAGAATCACTGATAAATTATTGGATTAATAAATGATTTTAGTAGGTTTGATATATGCAAAGTCAATATGAAAACATCATTTATATTTTTTATGTATCAGCAATGAGTTAGAAAATAAAATAACAATTGTAATAGTATTAAAAAAGACCACAACAGATATCTAGGAATAAATATGACAAAAGTTGTGCAAGACCATTATTCAAAAAGAAAAAAACAGTAAAAAGTACAGAGAAAAAAATATTAAGGTCTAAATAAGTGATAGAATATATTATATTCATGGATTGAGTCAATATTTTAAAGATATTGGTTCTCCCCAATATAAGCCACTGAATTCATTGCAATCCCAATAAAAATTCTGATGGATTTTTATGTAGAAATCAACAAGTAGATGCTAGAACTTATATAATAATGCAAAGAGCTAAGAGTCAAGAGTAGTCAACTATCTTGAAAAACAAGTTTCGAGAACTTGCTCTCTCTGATATCAAGCTTATTAGGAAGTTATAGTAATTAAAGTGTGGTGCTGGCACAAGAATGGATAAATAGCCCAACATAACAGATTAGGGCCCAGAAACAAACTACTTGGTTTGTGATAAAGAATAAATTACAGAACAGTAGGAAAAGGAAGATCTGTTTGATAAATGCTTCTGGGTCAACAGATACCAACATTAGCAAAAGTGATACCTAACATCACATGCAAATATGAATTCCAGGTGGATGTAAGATCTTTCTGATAGATAAAAGTAGTATAGAACATTTTCATGACCTTGAGGATAGTGATAGATTTCTTAAGTAGAATACACAAAACATTAGTTGTAAAAGATAGATATGACAGTGTGCTGCTGCTGCTAAGTCACTTCAGTCGTGTCCGACTCTGTGCGACCCCATAGATGGCAGCCCACCAGGCTTCCCCGTCCCTGGGATTCTCCAGGCAAGAACACTGGAGTGGGTTGCCATTTCCTTTTCCAATGCATGAAAGTGAAAAGTGAAAGTGGAGTTGCTCAGTCATATCCAACTCTTAGCGACCCCATGGGCTACAGCCTACGAGGCTTCTCTGTCCATGGGATTTTCCAGGCAAGAGTACTGGAGTGGGGTGCCATCGCCTTCTCTGGGATACGACAGTGTACATTAAAGTTAAGAGCTTGCATTCATCAAAGGATTGAGAAAGCAGGCCACAAAGTGGAAAAACATATTCATAACACGATCAACAAGCCTGTATTCACCAGAATGTATACAGAATTCTTATAAATGGATAAAATATAAAATTCTTAGATATGGATAAGAATACTACTACTACTAAGTCACTTCAGTCGTGTCCAACTCTGTGTGACACCACAGACGGCAGCCCACCAGGCTTCCCGTCCCTGGGATTCTCCAGGCAAGAACACTGGAGTGGGTTGCCATTTCCTTCTCCAATGCATGAAAGTGAAAAGTGAAAGGGAAGCCGCTCGGTCATGTCCAACCCTCAGCAACCCCATGGACTGCAGCCTACCAGGCTCCTCCGTCCACCTATCCACCCACTCCAGTGGGTGCCATTGCCTTCTCCAGGATAAGAATAAGAGATGTTAAAAAAACAAAATTAATCTAAATAGAAAGAATTAGTAAAAACTTAGAACATGATATAAGGAGAAAGAATCAAACATGCAATAGAAATAACTATGTTAAGTTTCAGAAATACTAGTAAAGTCAATTTTGTAACACTAGTAAACAAATTTAGGCTAGATTGATAAAGAATTGATATAATATTATTAATAAAATTGATATAACTGGATTCTGTACAGAATAAAAAGAGAATTCAATGAATAACTTGTGCCAATATATTGAAAACTTAGACAAAAATAAATGACCTACCAAAAACAATTCAAGAAGAAATAGAAAGCCTCAACATTCTTAGAATCATTATATTCACAAAATAGAAAACAACAGGGAGAGATGGAGTTAAAAGGAAACTCCCACCAAACACTTAAGGAGCAGATGATTATAATCTTACTAAATGTTTTTTTGTGAATAAAAAGATATTCCAAACTCATGATATTAAAATAGTTTGACCTTCTAACAAAATTATAAACAGGTATTGTGATAGATTAAAAAAAAACCAATTGTATGCATATTCTTTGACATTCCTTTCATCACGAGATGGAGTTTATTTCCCTTCCTCTGTGATACTCACTTGCTTGTGACTGTCTTACCAGTAGATGATGGCAAATGGCAAAAATGGTGCCACGTCAATTGTGGCCCTAGTTTTTAAGAGTACTGGTGGCTACTGCCTTGATGTCTTGGAGCCCTGAGCGATTATGTAAGAAGTATGACCACCCTGTGTGTAGACCACGTGGAGAGGCCCTGAGGTTATTTGGAGGAACCCAGCTGAGCTTAGCCTTTCCCTATTAAGGCACCAGATATTTGATCGAATTTGTTGTGAACTTCAGCCCAGGCCAGTCATTAGCTGAATACCACTGAGTGATCTCAGTAAGTGCCACATGGAGCTAAAAATTTCCCCAGGGAAATCCTGCCCAAATTTTGTGGTTGTATTGTTTTAAGTCTCTATATTTGGGAGAACCTGGCTTTGCGTAATAAATAACTGGAAAAGATTGTATGACAGCACATTTGCAGTTCAATATCAGGCTCTTGAGAGTCCCTTGGACTGCAAGGAGATCCAGCCAGTCCATCCTAAAGGAAATCAGTCCTGGGTGTTCATTGGAAGGACTGATGTTGAAGCTGAAACTCCAATACTTTGGCCACCTGATTCGAAGAGCTGACTCATTGGGAAAGACCCTGATGCTGGGAAAGATTGAGGGCAGGAGGAGAAGGGGATGACAGAGGATGAGATGGCTGGATGGCATCACTAACTCGATGGACATGGGTTTGAATGAACTCCGGGAGTTGGTGATGGACAGTGAGGCCTGGCGTGCTGCAATTCATGGGGTCACAAAGAGTCGGACAGGACTGAGTGACTGAACTGAACTGAAGCCACCACTACACACTCACTAGAAGAGATATAATTAGAAGCACAGACAATACCAGGTACATATGAGCATGTAGGGAAATTCAAACCCTCATACACCGCTGGTGGGGATGTACAATAGTACAGCCACTTTGGTTCATGGGGTCGCAAAGAGTCGGACACGACTGAGCGACTGAACTGAACTGAACTGATCAGGCATAAGCATACATGCAAAAATCCTAAACAAATCATTTACAAATCAAATCCAATGAAACATAAAAAGTAACATATCATGGCCAAATTTTTTTTTCCCAAGCATGCAAGAGAGTTTACTTTAGAAATATAATTAATGTAATTCACTGTATTAATAAGAAAAACAATTTTATTTCAATAAATGCAAATGAAGCATTGACATGTCAAAACTCATTCACTATAAACACTCAGAAAAATAGGATTAGAAGAGTAATTTTAAATTCTGCTAGTGTATACAAAATGAACAATAAACATTCTTAATGGTAATATGTACTTGCATTTCATTTTAAAATCAGGAAGTTGTCAGTTAGCACCATTTCCATTTAACAGTGTACTGGAGATCATAGATAACATGACAATACATGAAAAATAAATAAGAAGCATTAAAATACTACAGCAACAAAAATAAGTACAGAGCAACAAGCCTAACAGAAGATAGGCAAACCTGTATGGAAACAATTTAAAACTTGGTTAAATGATGTTAAAGAAGACTTATGTAAATGAAAAGACATCATATTTCATGGATAAGAAGATTCAATATCATAAAGATTTGTGTTTTCCCCAAATTAATCTTTAGAATTAATGAAATTCCAATAAAATTCAACAGTTTTGTCTTAGTGAAACTTAACAAGCTGATACTAAAATTTTGTATGAAAGAGCAAAAACCCAAAGATAAGACATTCTTGAAGAAGAAAGATAAGATAGGAGTATATCATGATATATCACAATGCTATAGTCATCATTACATTTAATATTTTTTAAAGGATAGGGATACTGATCACTGGAACTGAATAGCTGCTGCTGCTGCTGCTACTAAGTCATTTCAGTTGTGTCCGACTCTGTGCGACACCACAGACAGCAGCCCACCAGGCTCCCCCGTCCCTGGGATTCTCCAGGCAAGAACACTGGAGTGGCTTGCCATTTCCTTCTCCAATGCATGAAAGTGAAAACTGAAAGTGAAGTCATTCAGTCCGACTCTTAGCGACCCCATGGACTGCAGCCCACCAGACTCCTCCGTCCATGGGATTTTCCAGGCAAGAGTACTGGAGTAGGGTGCCATTGCCTTCTCCAAGAACTGAATAGAGAGCCCCCCAAATTGTAATTGAAAAAAACATAATCTTTAATATTGTATGTATAATATCTATAATAATCAAGAAGTACCAAATGTAAAAGATATTTCAGTGGGTTTTATTTTTTAAACTATAAGTTAAAAAGAAATCACTCAGAAAGGATGGTAAATCCCAAGAAATCTGATGTTCGGGGCAGGAAATTCATGACAATTAGAGTTGTTGTATATGTACCTAAGCAGAACACACTACAATGCCATGGTTCCAATGAACATTCAGTTCCCTCTGTTGCCTGACTAGTTCCTTATCATTAAAAAAATCCGTATCAGATATTGAGGTGTTTCCCGCTTAATAAAGTTTTTCTGGGCTAACTGAAATAACACTTCATTGGTCTCTTTGTTGTACTATATTTGTGAGGAATATAAATTACTAACGTATTTTTGAACTTGAATCACAGTAATGCAATTGATTTATATGTTTGCTGTATTAGATTGAGTTTCTTGAAGATAGACAGCTCTTTTTATAGACTGAAGTTTTGACAAGTCTATATGCTGGGTATTAAAGACACAGGAATAAATATGTATTGAGAATGTCATTGGAGTCATGAAAATGATGAGAGAAAAAGGAAAGAAAAGAGGAAAGAATGGAGAGGCAGTAACATATTTTGAATTATTTAGCCCTGTTCTTATCACATTACCATATATGGATGGAGTCCATATGGAATTACAGAGTCCATATGGAATTACAGACCTGGGATGGACTTTGAGACTATTTATCAAATCCTCTTATTTTACAAAAACAACTAAGCTCCAGAGAGGTTTTTGTGGCCTGTTCAAGGTCACCTGGCTATTTGGTAGTGGAAAGCACTGAAGTCCAGACATCCTGACCCCTGCTGCTGAGTCACTTCAGCCGTGTCCGACTCTGTGCAACCCCATAGACGGCAGCCCACCAGGCCCTAGAACGGTGCTATTTCCCCCATATCATATTGCATCTAGTCCTGACCTTTCTATAATAAAAACAGAATTCATTAATAGTGTCTCAAAACTCATGCATATTATCTGACCATGACGTGTGTCCATTTTGTCCTAATGCTTCCAAAATAACAGTTTAAGTTTACTTTAGAGATTGTTTTATATCTTCCTATGAGAAATCAGGTACACATGACTTTGGATTATGTGATTTAATACTAAATTATGTACCATGATTTAGTGTTTATACAATTTGTAAAATCCAAATATCATCAAATTATTCTCATTCATGTTACAAAAATATCTGTGAATCCTAGGTTGGACAAATGGCATTATCCTTATTAAAAGCCTCAAGTGTATGTAAATGTACAGAATTAAGCATTTTTAATGCTTAGATTATGTGATTGTCTATAATTATACCAGGTCAAAACCTCTCCTTAAAATTTGGTTTCAACCTGGGTTATATCCAATCAGTTGAGACACTGTTATTTAATATTTGCTTTTACAGTTTTGTATAAAATGTAATAATCCACTTAAATTGAATTAATTTTCTAAAGTCTGAAGTGCTTTTGAATAAAGTTTGCCTTCAGTTCTTATTAGTATTCTTTCTCATGAAAACATTAATTTTATTTGTAAGAACTACACACAAACAAAATATTTTTCCTGGCTTATATGTTATGTTATCTCAGTCTGAATCTGTACCATTCATTAATTGAGTCACCTAGTTAACTAAAAAAAAAAAAAAAATTGACTGAGTAGCATACATAATTCCAAAGTTTCAGATTTTAGGCCCTTAGACACTAAATAACCACTGATCATTTGTCAGAGAGCTGAACTTTCCTTGTTCTCTGGAGATGAAAGGTGAAGAAAAGGGAGCCTTTGAGAACAGGGGAAAAAATACACAAAACACCATCTAACTTCTGTTTTCTGGGTCACTGGAGATATTCTGAATAACATGTCCCCAGACTGTTGAAGAATGTATTGGAAATTTTCTCCTGTCTTTCCTGACCTTTCCAAAAGAAGGTATTTGATTAATCAATTTGAAAGTCTAAAATTCTCAGCTTTTCCCAAAACCAGATTTCTGAAAGCCCAACTCTATCAATAATAGATTGGCATAAGATGTATGTTTATTAAAATCCTCAGAAATGGTGATGTTTGAATATGATGAATGTGGTTTGACTCCATTCCAGGTCCACTGCTCCTCTGTGTGTGTGCATCTTGATGTGTTTCTTATTCTGTTTTCTCGTCTTCATCTGTGTCATGGTCATGCATGAGTTTTGAGATACTGAAATAACTTTCCTGTAGCTGAGAGCTGAGGGAACTTTTCTGAAGCAGGACTGACTGCTGTTTGTCACTGTGTCCTGGCACCCGCTCCTTTGGAGCAGGTACCTCTGTGGCTTTGCTGGGGGCTGCCGATCACACCATCATAGGCTCAGCACCTGGTCACAGGGATAGCCAGCCAGCCTGAGTGGGCCAACCACTGATGATACAGGAACATGGCTAAGAGGGCAGCAAGGGGTCTGGACCAAGCTAGCCAGAGTTCTCTAGGATATTCTGAACAGAAGTAGGGAGAAAGAAGGCATCTCCCCTTTGTGTGCAGAAGCGGAGAAAATGTGGTCATATCACTGCTGTGTGAAAAAATTGACAGCAAAACAGCATCAGGCAGTGATGAATGTAACAGGGCAGAGAGAGAGAAAGCAGAGACAGGTTGACAACATTCGAGCTCCTCGCCTGGTCCTGGCCCTGTTCCCAAGGGGCCTGTGTGCCTGCCCTCTTCCTTTGATTCTAGGGCGTATCAGGATCTTCAAGAAACACTCTTTCATGTGGATATAACTGAGCTGTGTTTTCCTGATACTCCAGCTAGCTATCTAACTGCTCTTTTTTTTTTAATTTCAAAATATAAGAAAAGAAAATTGCCAAAATGAGGTACTTTTTAAGAGATAAATAGTACATTTATATCTGATGTGGATGGTGGTTGAACGTTGCTGGGAGGCTTCATCTTTGCTAGATCAATTTATGGAGATGTCAGCAGACTTTCAAATCAGAGGAAATATCCTTATATGGCCTCTCCTTAGGGTCTTCATGTCCTGTGAGGGCCTCTTGGAAGTCAGATCAGGCACTGAGGGATGGAGCGTCTGAGTCACCTGCTCTCTCTTGGCTGCAGTGCTTCTGGTCTAGACCACTGCCCTGCGGCCACTCAGGCCACACAGAGACTCAATACCCTTTTGGTCAAATTAGAATTGTATCAAAATGTGCTTTCATAGAAATCCACAGCATTGATGTATTTATTCCCCAAAGATTCTATTCTTGCTAGCACATAAATAAATACAATTTTAAACAGAACATTTGACAAGGTTTCTGAACAGAAATTTAAAGCAATTTCATGTTAGTGTTGGCTTCTGTAGCCCCACAATATTTCACTGAGGAGGCAGTAATATCCTGTTTACTAGGGAATAAAGAGGACAGAGGAATAGATACTTGCCCCTGTTTACTGGAGAGGGATAAGTGTAAGAGTAAGAACAGTGTATTGAGAAATTACATGGCATTGAGAAGTATAGCTTTGTCTTGAACTCACATGCATGTTCTGAAGTTTTTTCTGTGATAAAAGTAAATGCTTTAACAAATACTTCTGAAACTGTTACATACCTCTGTAATATGGTGTAATAATAACCAGCTTCTGGCGATGGAGCTAACCTATTACAGCTCAAAGTATACACACACACACATTATTTAAAAGGCAACAATCTAACAGTTACCCACAACATGATCCATTCCTGACTCTATGGGGTAGCAGTGCTTGGAAAGAAATGTTGCATTTTATTTGATGATATCAATATGAGGTTTTGTACACTAAAGTTGAAGGCAAGGAACAAAAGAGGCTTGTCATTGTTTGACAACAATTATAGCAATGGCCAGATGTGGAGATATTCTTTGTACCTTTTAGGTGAAGGAGTACATCAAGGCTGTATGTTGTCACCTTGCTTATTTAACTTATATGCAGAGTACATCATGAGAAATGCTAGGCTGGAGGAAGCACAAGCTGGAATCAAGATTGCCAGGAGAAATATCAATAACCTCAGATATGCAGATGACACCACCCTCATGGCAGAAAGTGAAGAACTGAAGAGCCTCTTGATGAAAGTGAAAGAGGAGAGTGAAAAAGTTGGCTTAAAGCTCAACATTCAGAAAACTAAGATCATGGCATCCGGTCTCATCACTTCATGGCAAATAGATGGGGAAACAGTGACAGACTTCATTTTTGGGGGCTCCAAAATCACTGCAGATGGTGATTGCAGCCATGAAATTAAAAGACACTTACTCCTTAGAAGGAAAGTTATGACCAACCTAGACAGCATATTAAAAAGCAGAGACATTACTTTGCCAACAAAGGTCCGTCTAGTCAAGGCTATGGTTTTTCCAGTAATCATGTATGAATGTGAGAGTTGGACTATAAAGAAATATGAATGCTGAGGAATTGATGCTTTTGAACTGTGGTGTTGGAGAAGACTCTTAAAAATCCCTTGGACTGCAAGGAGATCCAACCAGTCCATCCTAAAGGAGATCAGTCCTGGGTGTTCATTGGGAGGACTGATGTTGAAGCTGAAACTCCAATACTTTGGCCACCTGACGCGAAGAACTGACTCATCTGAAAATACCCTGATGCTGGGGAAGATTGAAGGCAGGAGGAGAAGGGGACGACAGAGGATGAGATGGCTGGATGACATCACCGACTCAATGGACATGAGTTTGGGTAAACTCTGGGAGTTGGTGATAAACAGGGAGGCCTGGTGTCCTACAGTCCATGGGGTTGCAAAGAGTTGGACACAACTGAGCAACTGAACTGAACTGAACTGGCTATATGATGTTTGTTTATTAGAGTTTAACTTAGTATCTGAAGAACATTGCCTTGGTGACATTATGATTGCCACAATTGCATGCTCTGTCATGTCCGACTGTTTGCAACTGTCTGGAATTTTCCAGGCAAGCATATTGAAGTAGGTTGCCATTTCCTGAGTAGTTTTGTTTTTAGTCATCATTGTAATGGGCCACTGATTAGTTGAATTCATATACGGTAGAATTTTTCTTTTGCAGGGCTCAGTTCCATTTTAACATGTTTCTTTCATGTAACATATGCTTTTACCAATGGATCATAGTATTTTAATAAAACATTAATACATTATGTTTACTTATACATTTCATTGGAAACATAGGATAATATTTCTTAATTACAAGACAGAATGAGTTTCAATGATTGAACTAAAAGGTTGAGATAAATCAAAGGAATGAAACAATTATTCTTGATTAAGTACAGGTAGCTATGTAATTTCCATGTACATTGATGGAAATGTCACTACCAAGTTATATTTTCATATTCCTGTGATTTGTGATTCAAGTGTATGCCCTGTAAGCAACTTTCCTAAGAGGGTGGTTGTCTCAGGCCATGGGAGACAACTTGGTCTGAGACTTTTTCATCATGATGTGGGTAAACAAGTGCCAGTGAAGGTGTGATGTGGACCTGCATCACCCTCGTCAACTGGGAACGTGTGAGAAATTCAGAATCTCTCAGTTGGCAAGGACTCAGGAATCTATGCTTTAACAAGTTCTCTTCATGACCCAGTTAATCACGATGGTGTGATCAATCACCTAGAGCCAGACATCCTGGAATGTGAAGTCAAGTGGGCCTTAGGAAGCATCACTACGAACAAAGCTAGTGGAGGTTATGGAATTCCAGTTGAGCTATTTCAAATCCTGGAAGATGATGCTGTGAAAGTGCTGCACTCAATATGCCAGCAAATTTGGAAAACTCAGCAGTGGCCACAGGACTGGAAAAGGTCAGTTTTCATTCCAATGCCAAAGAAAGGCAATGCCAAAGAATGCTCAAACTACCACACAGTTGCACTCATCTCACATGATACTGGAGAAAGCAATGGCACCCCACTCCGGTACTCTTGCCTGGAAAATCCCATGGATGGAGGAGTCTGGTAGGCTGTGGTCCATGGGATCGCTGAGATTCGGACACTACTGAGCGACTTCATTTTCATGCATTGGAGAAGGAAATGGCAACCCACTCCAGTGTTCTTGGCTGGAGAATCCCAGGGAGCCTGGTGGGCTGCCGTCTATGGGGTTGCACAGAGTTGGACATGACTGAAGTGACTTAGCAGCAGCAGCACATGATACTAAAGTGATGCTTAAAATTCTCCAAGCCAGGCTTCAGCAATATGTGAACCGTGAACTTCCTGATGTTCAAGCTGGTTTTAGAAAAGGCAGAGGAACCAGAGATCAAATTGCCAACATCCACTGGATCACTGAAAAAGCAAGAGAGTTCCAGAAAAACATCTATTTCTGCATTATCAACTATTCCAAAGCCTTTGTGTGGATCACAATAAACTGTGGAAAATTCTGAAAGAGATGGGAATACCACACCACCTGACCTGCCTCTTGAGAAACTTGTATGCAGGTCAGGAAGCAACAGTTAGAACTGGACATGGAACAACAGACTGGTTCCAAATAGGAAAAGGAGTACGTCAAGGTTGTATATTGTCACCCTGCTCATTTAACTTATATGCAGAGTACCTCATGAGAAACACTGGGCTGGAGGATGCAGAAGCTGGAGTCAAGATTGCCGGGAGAAATATCAATCACCTCAGATATGCAGATGATACCACCCTTATGGCAGAAAGTGAAGGAGAACTAAAGAGCCTCTTGATAAAAGTGAAAAAGTTGGCTTAAAGCTCAACATTCAGAAAACTAAGATCATGGCATCGGTCCCATCACTTCGTGGCAAATAGATGGGGGAACATGGAAACAGTGTCAGACTTTATTTTGGGGGCTCCAAAATCACTGCAGATGGTGACTGCAGCCATGAAATGAAAATACGCTTACTCCTTGGAAGGAAAGTTATGACCAACCTAGACAGCATATTAAAAAGCAGAGAAATCACTTTGTCAGCAAAGGTCTGTCTAGTCAAGGCTATGGTTTTTCCAGTGGTCATGTATGGATGTGAGAGTTGGGCTATAAAGAAAGCTCAGTGCCTAAGAATTGATGCTTTTGAATTGTGGTGTTGGAGAAGACTCTTGAGAGTCCCTTGGACTGCAAGGAGATCCAACCAGTCCATCCTAAAGGAGATCAGTCCTGGGTGTTCACTGGAAGGACTGATGTTGAAGCTGAAACTCCAGTACTTTGGCCACCTGATGCGAAGAGCTGACCCATTTGAAAAGACCATAATGCTGGGAAAGATTGAGGGCAGGAGGAGAAGGGGATGACAGAGGATAAGATGGTTGGATGGCATCACCGGCTGAATGGAAATGGGTTTGGGTGGACTGCGGAAGTTGGTGATGGACAGGGAGGCCTGGCATGCTGAGGTTCATGGAGTCGCAAAGAGTCGGACACAACTGAGCGACTGAACTGAACTGAACTTGGTGATTCAGTAGAACCACTGATGTAGATATTGTAGCATTTCAGTTCCTCAGGCATCAGTGTTGATTCAGACTTTCTATTCAAGAGCCATAGCAAGAGCTGAGGTTTCCTCTTTCTACCATGGACCATTATCCAAATAAATAATCAGATTACTTTAGAGAAAAAGTGAGTCAGTTACTATCTCTGTGTTCAGAGAACTTTCTCATGGGGACCTGGTCATTCTTTTAGTTAACGGGTCATGAGTCTAAGTTCTAAGCTAAATTCTGGAAAAAATGGCAAGGGTTCATGACACTGCAGTGGGCCAGTTGGCTTCAGCTTAATTCTCTTACTTATTTATTTAGGAAATGTTATAAAGTTGTGTAACCATTACTATGATCCAGTTTTAGAACATTTCCACCACGCTTCAATATTATTTGGATCCATCTAATGTCAATCATTTGGGTCAATTTCACTCCCATATCTAGTTCCAGACAACCCCTGATGTGCATTCTAGCTCTGTAAATTTATCTTTTTTGGTTATTTTAAGTAAATGGAATCAAACACTACATACTCTTTTGTGCTTGTCTTCTTTCAACTTGCATGTTTTTGAGGGTTTTTTTTTCCCCCAGTTTGTAGAGCATATAAATATTTGTTTCTTTTTATTGCTGAGTAGCATCCCATTGTATGGATACCACATTTTGTTTATCCATTACCAGTTGATGGATATTATGGATAATACTACTATGAACATTCATGCACAAATCTTTGTGAGTACATGTTTTCATTTCTTTTTTTTCAAGTTGATTAGCTTTTTAAATTTTTTATTGAGGCATAGCTGATATACAATATCATGTAGGTCTCAGGTGTACAACATAGTGATCCACAAGTTTTAAAGGTTACACTCCATTTATAGTTATTATAAAATATTGGCTCTATTCCCTGTCTGTGTAGTATATCCTTGTGGCTTATTCATGTTGTGCATAGTGGTTTACACATCTTAATCCATTGTCCCTAACTTGCTCCACCCTCATTCTGCCTCCCCACTGGTAACCACTACTTTGTTCTCTATAAATGTGAGTCTGTTTCTTTTGGTTATATTCACTCGTTTATTTTATATTTTAGATTCCACATATGAGTGATATTGTACAGCATTTGTCTTTTTCTGTCTGGCTTACTCATTTAGAATAATACCCTCCAAGGCCATTAAGGCTGTTGCAAATGGCAAAATTTCATTACTTTTAATGGCTGAATAGTATTGCATTTTATATGTAATACCACATTTCTTTATCCATTCATCTGTTGTTGGAGACATATTTTCACTTCTCGTGGGTGTGTACTTAGGATTGGAATTGCTGGTTCATATGATAAGATTGGGGCTTCCCTTGTGGCTCAGTGGTAAAGAACCTGCCTGCCAATGCAGGAGATGTGGGTTTGATCTCTGAATAAGGAAGATCCCCTGGAGAAGGAAATGGCAACTCACTCCAGTATTCTTGCCTGAGAAATCCCATGGACAGAGGAACCTGGCAGGCTACAGTCCATGGGGTCACAAAAGAGTAAGACATGACTTAGCGACTAAACCACAACAACAATGATAAGATTATATTGAAAATTTTAAAGACACAACCCAGCTTACTTCCAAAGTCACTGTACTATTGTACATCCCCACCAGCAGTGTATGAAGGTTTGAATTTCCCTACATGCTCATATGTACTTGATATTGTCTGTGTTTTTAATTATATCTCTTCTAGTGAGTGTGTAGTGGTAGTTTCAGTTGAGTTCAATTCAGTCACTCAGTCATGTCTGACTCTTTGTGACCCCATGAACCGCAGCACACCAGGCCTCCCTGATCATCACCAACTCCTGGAGTCCACCCAAACCCATGTCCATTGAGTCGGTGATGCCATCCAACCATCTCATCCTCTGTTGTCCCCTTCTCCAGCCCTCAATCTTTCCCAGCATCAGGGTCTTTTCCATTGAGTCAACTCTTCGCATCAGGTGGCCAAAGTATTGGAGTTTCAGCTTCAACATCAGTCTTTCCAATGAACACCCAGGACTGATCTCCTTTAGGATGGACTGGTTGGATCTCCTAGCTGTCCAAGGGACTCTCAAGAGTCTTCTCCAACACCACAGTTCAAAAGCATCAATTATTCAGCGTTCAGCTTTCTTTATAGTCCAACTCTCTCATCCATACATGACCACTGGAAAAACCATAGCCTTGACTAGACTGTGTTTTTTATTTGTACTTCACTAATAACTAAAATCACTGCAGATGGTGACTTCAGCCATGAAATTAAAAGATGCTTACTCCTAGGAAGAAAAGTTATGACCAACCTGGATAGCATATTCAAAAGCAGAGACATTACTTTGCCAACAAAGTTCCGTCTAGTCAAGGCTATGGTTTTTCCAGTGGTCATGTGTGGATGTGAGAGTTGGACTGTGAAGAAAGCTGAGCACCAAAGAATTGATGCTTTTGAACTGTGGTGTTGGAGAAGACTCTTGAGAGTCCCTTGGACTGCAAGGAGATCCAACCAGTCCATTCTGAAGGAGATCAGCCCTGGGTGTTCTTTGGAAGGACTGATGTTGAAGCTGAAACTCCAGTACTTTGGCCACCTCATGCAAAGAGTTGATTCATTAGAAAAGACTCTGATGCTGGGAGGGATTGGGGGCAGGAGGAAAAGGGGACAACAGAAGATGAGATGGCTGGATGGCATCATTGACTCGATGGACGTGAGTTTGAGTGAACTCCGGGAGTTGGTGATGGACAGGGAGGCCTGGCGTGCTGCAGTTCATGGGGTGGCAAAGAGTTGGACATGACTGAGCAATTGAACTGAACTGAACTGAATAACTAATTATCTTGAGCATTTTTATTTGATTATAGACATTTAAATGTTTTCTCTAATGAAATGTCTCTTCAAGCCTATTTTTATACTTGGTTGTTTATAGTCCTCTTATTGAATTGTAAGAGATTTTTAAACATATTCTCAATACTTTATCAGATATAGCATTTGCAAATATTCTCCTCTGGTCTGTGGGCAGCTCATTTTCTTAATGGTGTGTCATTAGCACAAAAGGTCTTTAATTTTTTTTTTGATGAATATCGTTTCATCAGTTTTTTCAGTTGTAATTTGTGATTTTTATAACATATTTAAGAAATTTTTGCCTAATCAGTTTCATAGAAGATTTTTTCTAAAAGATTTATGGTTTTAGGTCTTATGTCTGTGATACATTATTGATTTATTTATATGTGAGCTGACTCAATTAATGGTGTTAGTAAAGAGTTCATTTTTGTAAATATATTCAGTTGTCCCAGCACCATTTGTTGGAGAGAATATCTTTTCCTTATTGAACTGTCTTAGTCTTTAGTAAACAAACAACAAACTCCTATAACCCCATAAAAACAAAAGAAATAAATAAAAAACTATGGAATATAAAACTAAGGGCTCTTTCTGGATCCACAGTTCTTTTTCATTTATCTCTATGCCTCCATTTATGCTAAGAGCACACTGTGTTGATTACTGTAACTTTGTAGTAAAATTCTGAAATTAGGTAGGTATAAGACCTCTAATTTTGTTCCTTTTCAAAATTGTTTTAGCTATTTATGTGTCAGTAGAACTTCAGATCATTCTGGAAGCAAGGTTAAATCTATGGTGCAACTATAGTAGGACTAGATATGAATATTTTACAGCTAGAGCTACTTGAACGAATATATAAGGCCTCCTGCCAGCAGCAGGGAATCTAATAAATGACAGTAATTTCTGATTTTTAACTTATGCTTATTTTTAACAAAGCCTGAGAAAATTTTGAGAACTCAGAGGCCTGCATGTGATTGACAATTTTAATAAATACTTAAAAAAATCTTTATGTGTATGTCTATTGACTAAGATTGCTCTGTGAATACAACTGTAAGTCTTTGTCCTATCATTCAATTCTATTGATCAAGCCTTCTTGTTGAAGAAGACTTTGATTCTTGTGTTTATCCCAGTATCACTTATTGTCATTGTTAGTGATTATCTGAATTCATCAATAAGTTTTAAAATACTTCTTCAGTTGTACAATTTGGCTATGAAAAAGTTTTTATAGACTACTTTTATTTGCATTTTTCTAGCCATGAAATTAAAAGACGCTTACTCCTTGGAAGAAAAGTTATGACCAACCTAGACAGCATATTAAAAAGCAGAGATATTACTTTGCCAACAAAGGTCCCTCTAGTCAAGGCTATGGTTTTTCCAGTGGTCATGTATGGATGTGAGAGTTGGACTGTGAAGAAAGCTGAGCGCCCAAGAATTGATGCTTTTGAACTGTGGTGTTGGAGAAGACTCTTGAGAGTCCCTTGGACTGCAAGGAGGTCCAACCAGTCCATTCTAAAGGAAATCAGTCCTGGGATTTCTTTGGAAGGAATGATGCTGAAGCTAAAACTCCAGTACTTTGGCCACCTTATGCGACGAGTTGACTCATTGGAAAAGACTCTGATGCTGGGAGGGGTTGGGGGCAGGAGGAGAAGGGGACGACAGAGGATGAGATGGCTGGATGGCATCACTGACTCAATGGACGTGAGTCTGAGTGAACTCCAGGAGTTGGTGATGGAGAGGGAGGCCTGGCGTGCTGTGATTTATGGGGTCGCAAAGAGTTGGACACGACTGAGTGACTGAACTGAACTGAACTGATAATATGTCAAAGATTTTCTGACTCTACAGTGTTAGTGAATTCATCAGTCTGCAGAGAATTGTACTGACTTTGTCATTCTCTGGTTAACAATTGCTGCTTTACTTTCTGTTTGCAACTGTAATTTTAAAATGAACCCTGTTATTTGATAGATGTACCTTATCAATCTTTTTTTTTTGTTTTGTCCGTAATCATTGCTTTTACGTTTTTGCCATGAGGACTCTATGTATTTCACTAGTTACGTCACAACATAATAAAGCTTTTGTATTCTTAGCCTTATTATACAGCATGTTAGTTTCTAGGGTGTTTGATTGTCCTTCTGCTTCTTTTGTCCTTCTGTCCTTTTGCTTCAGTAATTTTGATAAGTTTCTCATAGTGTTCTTCTGTGTGTCAAAACGATACCAGTGTTTCTAAACCCAACACATAATGAAACATGTTCACTCTCAGCTGGCAATCAAATTCCAAATTTCCAAATATTTGTCATATTTGTGCCATATTTGTTTTTTGTTAAAGCCGATATGTTTTTAACACTAGTGTTCAGTCATTGATGTGACTTTATTGCTCTCACCATTAGTGCTCATATTTGTTATAAATTTCATTATGCCTAAAAATTTCTTAAACCTACAATAGTTTTAATTAAAACACGAAGAACTCAATCCAGATATAATTTACAATGGTATATACTCATATAGAATATAATGAGAATGGAAATTTTATGTATAAGAATCCGTACCAGCTATCTGTTCATTCATACTACCCTTACATCCAAAACAAAAGTTTTAATGATTGAAGGTTTGACCCACTTGTGGATCTGCTTCAGTAAACGCACTCACTCTATGCAAAGCAGACTAACTATTTTGATTTTGTTGTAAGTAATAACATCCATAACAGTAAGCCTTTGTTCTGCTGGGTAATTTGTTTCCTGATGGGTGTTAAAAAATATAGAGATCAAAATGTTAAACATATATAGCTAGTAAAACATTTAAAGGTTAACAACATTATCTTGTGTGCCTGTGGTGTATATGTGGCATGCTTTGGGAAACAGTGCCTTACCCTATGGGGGCTTCCCAAGTGGCCATAGTGGTAAAGAACCCGCCTGCCAGTGCAGGAGACGCAGGAGAGTCGGGTTCAATCCCTGGGTTGGTAAGATTCCCCTGGAGGAGAGCATGGCAACCCTTTCCAGTATTCTTGCCTGGAGAATTCCATGGACAGAGAAGCCTGGCGGGCTACAGTTAATAGGGTCGCAGAGTCAGACACGACTGAAGTGACTTAACTCACATACATGCATGCCTTATTCTACAACATCAGGATCTTGAGTCACATAAAGGAACCTACTATCTTTAAGTCATCTGACCATCCACACTGTGCTATTCAAAGATATAAACTCTTATGAAACATATGTCAGTATTTTTGATTCTTTCTTCTGAAAATCTAACTTTTTAATGAACAGTTGAGATTGTAGTAGATGGAAGAGGCAAAGAAAAATTAGGCTAATAAAAACATCTTCCACTCTCTTCTCTACATCCTTCTAATTGTGAAGCAGTCAGGGTGTTAAAAAAGGTAACTACAGAAATTTGAATTCCAATCCAGGAGTTTAACTTAGAACTCTTAGGAGTTTAAACCATGCTACATACGGTTTCTTCCGTGAATATTAAAAATAATTTCATCTGTCTGAAGGATTCTTGTTTAAATGAGGTTTAAATGAGATCTAAATGTAGCATGCTTGACACAGGGCTTAGTGCATTAGTATATGTTCAAAATATTAGAAATACTTTTAATCAGTTGTGCTTTCTCTGTGTGGGCTAAGAATAAGTTTTATACTGTTGATGCTACTGTAGAAACTAAATTGTTTGTAAATTTTTTTTGAGTTCCTCTCTATCAAGGGTTAACAAGCCTTTCTTTGAAAATTCCAAAAGTACCAACCCATCTAACAAGTCAGACAAATAATGGAAAAATTTAACCATTTCTAAAATAAGGTACCTTTGTCAGAGAGTCAGCATGGCTTAATAACATACTCTAAATGTTGGATGTTTTTAGTTTTCAGATGAAAGGCACTGTGGAAATAAGGTATCATTACTGTTAATTTTACTGTGCCTTGACAAACAAACTTTCTAAAATCATGGAGTCAAGACATGTAGCACAGCCTCCTATCACATTATCTTTTAGAATATGTATAAAATCAAGATGTATGTATCACAATATAAAAAACTATGATCCCAATTATGCAAATACAGAATTGTCATCCCTAATTGGTGAACCTAGAATTAAATAATTTTAAGAAAGTTATTTGGCCACATTAATACTTAAGCAAAAGACTTGTCAACATTGAATACAGAAAGCTAAAATGAGATCTCATTTAAAATGTTGTTGTTATTCTTGTTTTTTTCTTCACTAAGGGAAGAAAGAGTCAGAATTTCTTTGTGCTAGGAATTCAGGAATGATTTCTATGACTTGTGGTTTTGTTTGGTGATTTTTTTTTCCTGGGAGACAGATTACTTGAAACCATGAGTGATTTTTTTCTAAATCCATCCCCCTGTGGTATGAGTATGTGCTTTTTCACTCATTACAAATATGGGATAAGCCCAGAGCAAAGAACTTGAACTTAAAATGTTAGGTATATAAGAAACCAATGAAAAATCTTGGTGCCATTTAAAGAGCATTGTTTCCTATAGGTATTCACAGCGAGTAATAATACAAAAGAATGTGGTCGCTCTTCTGGAATAGAGCCAAATGAACTTGTGTTTGATTCAGTTCACGCATCTTTTGCTGGACTATTCAAAGTTACTGTAAAAACTGAAATGAATTTACCAAATAGATTTATTTTCTTTTTAGATTGTTTAAGAAATTTTTCTAAATTTTGAAATTTAAAATGCATGCTTCTTAGTATAAAAGCAGCATGTTCACTGTATAAAAATTATATAACAGAGGAAACATATATTTGTTTTCTGTTTAACATTCTTTTGTGTAAATGTAAATCTGTACTACAGATCTCATCTTTTCTCTCTATAGATACTATTTAATTCCTAAGAAGAAATATAATTTTAATTTTTTTTATACTGGGATCATCATTTTGGATTATATTTAAAACTTGCTAACACAAGAAACAAGAAAAAAAGGTAAAAATATACAAGTAAACCAAATTCCACCAATAACACTACCATCCAGGTATAATAATTATTCAACATGTTGGCTACATATCCTTCCAGAGTCTTCTCAATTATTAAATTATTATCAGAAATAATAAGGCTCTTAGTTTATTTGTGAATTAAAATGCTTTGAGTCTGTGCTTTCTAAAGGTGTACATTTTTTTATTTCCTCCACTACTTTACAGATTCCTGTGCTCAGTTGCTCAGTCATGTCCTACTCTTTGTGGCTCCATGGACTGTATCCTGCCAGTCTTCTCTGTTCATGGAATATTCCAGGCAACAATACTGCAGTGGGTTGCCATTTCCTTCTCCAGGGGATCTTCCCAACCCAGGGATCACACCCGCGTCTCTTCTGTCTCCTGCATCGGTAGGCAGGTTCTTTACCTTCACATATTACTAAGAACTATTTAAAAAAAAATTGCCTTTAAGAAGCTCTTAGTTCAGTAGAGGAGTCAGGCAAGCAAATAGCTGAAGTCAGGCAAGCAAATATTGTGAAGGATACTTCACAATATTCTGTAGGAGTTTGAGAAATGACACCTAGTGAGCCCAGAGGGATATGGGGAGCTTTACAGAAGAGGTGATATTTGAGCTGAGCCTTGAATAAGGAGCAATGGGCTTATGATTCAGGCAAGGCAGAGCAGATCATTCCAGGCAAGCAGTCTGTGCAAAGGCTGGGAGAGGATGTTTTAGGGAGCCATAGGAGGTCAGTATGGTGAGGATGAAAAATAACTCTTGAAAAAGAGGCCTGGCTCTGCAATGTCCTCAGTGCTCAGAGGTGTGTAGGCTTTATCTGGTAGATCATCAGTTCAGTTCAGTTCAGTCGCTCAGTCTTGTCTGACTCTTTGCGACCCCATGAATCACAGCACACCAGGCCTCCCTGTCCATCACCAACTCCCGGAGTTCACCCAAACTCATGTGCATCAAGTCGGTGATGCTATACAGCCATCTCATCCTCTGTCGTCCCCTTCTCCTTCTGCCCCCAATCCCTCCCAGCATCAGGGTCTTTTCCAATGAGTCAACTCGTCGCATGAGGTGGCCAAAGTACTGGAGTTTCAGCTTCAGCATCAGTTCTTCCAAAGAACACCCAGGACTTATCTCCTTTAGGATGGACTGGTTGGATCTCCTTGCAGTCCAAGGGACTCTCAAGAGTCTTCTCCAACATCACAGTTCAAAAGCATCAATTCTTGGGTGCTCAGCTTTCTTCACAGTCCAACTCACATCCATACATGACCACTGGAAAAACCATAGCCTTGACTAGATGGACCTTTGTTGGCAAAGTAATATCTCTGCTTTTTAATATGCTATCTAAATTAGTCATAATGTTCCTTCCAAGGAGTAAGCATCTTTTAATTTCATGGCTGCAATCACCATCTGCAGTGATTTTGGAGCCCCCAAAAATAAAGTCTGACACTGTTTGCACTGTTTCCCCATCTATTTGCCCTGAAGTGATGGGACCGGATGCCATGATCTTCATTTTCTGAATGTTAAGCTTTAAGCCAACTTTTTCACTCTCCTCTTTCACTTTCATCAAGAGGCTTTTGAGTTCCTCTTCACTTTCTGCCATAAGGGTGGTGTCATCTGCATATCTGAGGTTGTTGATATAGGAATCAATTTAAGGAATGTGTATGTGTGTGTGTGAGATGTATGCATATTGTAAGAAATCTACAGTCTGTGGATGGTGACTTAGATTTGGTCCCTACAGGCATAGCCTGAGACTGGGATTGTTGGGAATCAGGGAAAAATGATAAAATGAGTGAAAAAAAGCTAGGTGTGGCTGTGGACTCAACAGGAATCTCTTTCTGTCTGATCCCATGGAGAAAGGCATAAATTACACCCAGAGTCAGTCCCATCCTGTGGCTAGGGGGTAGCCTTTAGCCCCCAGTTCACTAGGCATGGGTTTGAGTTGGGGTAGGGTGGGTAGAGCTAGAATTGGACTAGAGCATTCCTTAGGAGAAGGGAGCATTAGTCAATATGCACAACAGCTGGTAGGTAGGTGCACAAACAGCTACGTTGAAGCAGAACACCAGCTACACCTGTTGCAGAAAGCTCTAATATAGCTGCACAAGTGGATTCCCAATAAGTATTTCTGTCCCTTCCTCTGAAAATTTGGAACCATGACCTGTCTATGTCTATGTGACACTTTAAATTGTTAGAATGATTCTTTCTGGCCTAAGGTAGTGTGCTCATCCCTCTGATGGGTTACAAGAGAGAATTTGCTATCTACAAATAGAAACTTGGAATTGGAGAAATCACATCTCAACATGTAAGGATGCTAAATAACAGTGGAAGAGTAAAAGTTTCTATGATGCGGCAGCACATGGACTCTCAAAGGATTATAAGGCTAAGAGACAAATGAATGCTGTGACTTCAGTTAAAGCCATGTCTCTGCTTATTTAGAGCACCCTCTCTCTGATATCGTCTCAGGATTCTTGAGCAATGGCGTCAGCTTCATCTGCCTTAGCTTACCTGTAGTGTGTATAGGATATGGGCGTGGAAGCAAGGATGGCTGCCTCTTAACATGAGATGCTCATTCAATCATTGCACGAATACTATGTGGCATGTTATTCTAGGTGACAGAAATACTGTAATAAATAGCATAAAATCCCTGATTGTGGGGTGGGGGAGGCGCTTACATTTTAGATGAGGATGTTAAAGAAAAATTATTCATGACATTTGTTAAAAATGTAAGGCACACTTTATTAGGGGAACTACAACAGGATTTTGTGATAAGTTCTATGGTAAAACTTAAACAGGGTAACAACCTAAGTGTCTGTTGAGTGGATAAAGATGTGAGAGAGAGATATATATACACACACACATATATATATAATTTTAAAAATAAGCCATAAAATAGGAAATCTTGACATTTGTAACAACATGGATGGACCCTGAGGGTATTGTTGCTGTTTATTCGCTAAGTCATGTCCAACACTCTGTAACCCCATGGACTATAGCCCTCCAGGCTAGAGTTTCCCAGCAAGAATACTGGTGTGACTAGCCATTCTCTTCTCCAGGGGATTTTCCTGACCTAGGTATTGAACCCATGTCTCCTGCATTGGCAGGTGGATTCTTTGCCAATGAGCACCATCCAATACCCTTGAGAATATTATGCTAAGTGAAATAAGTCAGAGAAAGACAAATACTATATGATCTCACTTATATGTAGAACCTAAAAACCAAACAAATGAAGCTAAGTGAAACCCTAACACCCAATGTGATGGTATTTGGAGAGAGGGCCTTTGGGAAATAATTTGGTTTAGATAATAATAAATTAAGGATGGGACCCTCATGATGGGATTAATGCCTTATTAGGAAGATGCACCAGAGAACTTGTTCTCTCTCTCTCTACCAAATGAGGACACAGGGAGAAGATGGCCATATGCAAGCCTTGAAGAGAGCCCTTATTAGAACCTAACCATGCTGTCACCCTGACCTTGGATTTCCCAGTCTTCATAATTGTGAAAAATAAGCTTCTCTTTTTTAAACCACTCAGTCTATGGTATTAGTTATGTCACTCCAAGAAAACTAAGACAAAGATAAATGTATGAAATAGTTGTATAGGAGAGGGCAACAGGAATGAATTAAAGAAATTAGAATTGCTAGTTAACACTAAGGGTCCATTTGAGATTGCATTGCATACATTTCAAGTGAGACCTGCTATCCTGAGAGGTTTTTGTTTTGTTTTGTTTTGCCATGCTGCAAACCCACTCCAGTGTTTTTGCCTGGAGAATCCCAGGGACGGCGGAGCCTGGTGGGCTGCCACCTACGGGGTCGCGTAGACTCGGACACGACTGAAGCGACTGAGCAGCAGCAGCAGCAGCAGCCATGCTGTAAGGCATGTGGGATCTTAGTCCCCTGGTCAGGGATTGAACCTGTGCTCCCTGCATTGGAAATATAGAGGCTTAACCACTGGATGTATAGCGACGGCCCAAGAGGGTTTTCACCATTTACCTTTCTCTGTGCAACTGTGAAGTCACAGGTAATCATCTGTTACTGCTCACATAGTAAGGGCTGATGCCAGAAAGACAACTAAGCAGCTGTTACATGTCCAGCCACAGTGGAGACTCAGAGATAGATGAAATAAACAAAGTAAGAAGCAGCGAACCATAGCCCCAAACTCAATAGCAGAGCAGCGTCTGTGGTTAACTGAAAACCACAAACCGACTAGATCAACTGACTTTAAGCCAAGAAGTTTCAATGTTGGGATGCGCTGAATCCAGAAAAGCATGGATAATGGATTGCTTACTCATTTTTTATCTTCAGTTTGGCACACTGTAGAAATATGAAATGTGTCTGGGTGGAGTCATTGTTAGGAACAGGGACTTTCTAACTATTAACATTAATCCAAGAGTGAATCTTCATGTATACAGTCAGTCCTTAGTATTCACAGATTTCATATTTGTGAATTCACGCATTCACTAGAGTTTATTTGTGATCCCCAAATTAATACTTACAGTGATTTTATAGTCATTTGTAAATATGTGCAGAATGGTGAAAAATTAGTCTTCTTACATGCACATTCTTAGCTGGGATCAAGCAAGGTGACACATTGCCATCTTGTTTCAGTTCTCATACTGTCAATTAATTAGACCTTTTGTTAAACATTTAGTGTCATGTTTTTTGCATTGTTGTTTTTTTGGTAATTTCACTATTTAATATGGCCCACGAGTATAGTGGTGTTCCTAAGTACAGAAGACTGGTATGTGTCTTATAGGGAAACACGTGTGTTGCATAGACTTTGTTTAGGTGTCAGTTTTAGTGCTGTTAGCCAGGAATTAAAAATTAATTAATCAATAATATTGTTTAAAAAAAAGGTGTCTTTAAACAGAAACACACATAAGACAAGGTTACGTATTGATTAGTTGGTGAAAATGTTATGACCAGAGTTAGAGGAACTTGACCCAGTATTTCTAATGGGAGCAGTGGTTCAGTATTTGCTAATGCAGTGTTCATTTTATATAGCACAGAGCTACCACAAACAATGAGAGTCAGTTGTATCTGCTAGGTCATTCAATTAACCATATTAAAACTTTCAGAAACACAGAGCTCATGGTCTATCCCGTTTTCCCAGTCACCTTCTGTCCTTTATTCTGCTGGGTTTCCTGTGTGCCCGGTCCTGCAGGTACCTTCCTCCCTCAGCAGGTTTCTTCCCTCTCCCACAAACACGGAACATTTGCACTGCCATCTAGCACTGGAGCCGCCACTGGGGTTTTATGACTATACACTCTTCTCAGTTACCTTTTTAAAAGAAGCCTTTTAAAAGGTATTTTAAAATACTTTTTATAAAGTATTTCATCTCTTCCATGTCCTCGCCCTTGGATTGTCTTGACAGTCTTGACTGTCCCTTCCGCTATCCCTCCCTGCCCTATGCCTTGTAGAATCCCTTGCCTTTTTCAGTGGCTTTGGTGGGGAGGGTGTTAACTTGGTTAGGATGAAGAACAGTATCCAGAATTTCCTTTCTAGCATGTCTGGTTATGATGGGTTACAAGAAATACTGTTGTAGGAGAGTTGAAGACTACAATTTTGTAGCTTACACACAATGTCCCAGTTACTCATTCAAACATGAATCTAGGTTTTTCTGTGAAGGGCTTGTACCGATGTGATTAAAGTCTTTAAACAGTTGACTTTGAATTAATCAAGATGAAGATTATCCTAAGTATACATGACTTAATCAGTTGGAAGGCCTTCAAAAGAGGGCTTAGGTCTTCCCTGACCTGAGGGAGAAACCAGGAACAACTGCTAGGTCTGTAATTGTGTTCCCTTTCCCCTGGATTTCTGGTTTTCACTCCTTGACAACAAGCTTCACACTGTGCCCTTGAGCTCTTTCCCAGTTGGGATCTTCCTTTTCTGCCTGTCTGCTCTCCTGACTTCAGGCTTACTTAGCCAGTCTCCATAATTGTAGAAGTCAATTCCTTGTTTAAAGAAACAACAACAACCTCTCTTAATATATATGTATTGGGCTTCCCTGATAGCTCAGTTGGTAAACAATCCGCCTGCAATGCAGTAGACCCCAGTTCTATTCCTGGGTCTGGAAGATCCACTGGAGAAGGGATAGGCTACCCACCCCAGTAATTCTTGGGCTTCCCTGTGGCTCAGCTGGTAAAGAATCTGCCTGCAATGCAAGAGACCTGGGTTCAATCCCTGGGTGGGGAAGATCCCCTGGAGAAGGGAAAGGCTACCCCTCCAGTATTCTGGCCTGGAGAATTCCATGGACTGTATAGTCCACTGGGTCAAAAAGAGTCAGACACGATTGAGCAGCTTTCACTTTCACTTTCACATATCTGCCACTAGTTTTACTGTCTGGTTGAACCCTGATTGATATACTTCCCATGTTGTAGATGCCCTGCCCTGTCATCCTCTCTTCTTCTGTAATTATTTCATGTTTTTCATACAATATAGGATAAATATTCAAATCCTGGCTCTTTCACTTTCTGAAAGTACAAATTTAGGGAAGTTACTTGAACTTCCTGACTCTTAACTTCTTCATCTATAAAATGAGAATGTTACTAGTATATATCTTATGGAAGTGGTGTGAAGATTAAATTAGTTAATGTGTGTAAAGCAGTTAAAATAATACTTGTGCTGTGCTTAGTCGCTCAGTCATGTCCAACTCTTTGTGACCCCATGGACTGCAGCCCTCCAGGCTCCTCTGTTCATGGGGATTCTCCAGGCAAGAATACTGGAGTGGATTGTCATGCCTTCCTCCAGGGGATCTTCCAACCCAGAGATTGAACCCAGGTCTCCAGCATTGCAGGTGGATTCTTTACTGTCTGAGCCACCAGGGAAGCAAAATAATAATATCTAGCATATTGAAAACTATCTACAAATATGATTTCTATAATGATTCTTGCCTAGAGAATTGTATTTATTTCTTTTAAATCTCCAGCATTGTGGAGATCCAAAGGAAGCTGAAGACATAGTTCTTTTCTATGATAGGTTATTGCAAAATATTGAACATAGTTCCCTGTGCTATATAGTCAGTCTTTGTACTTTATTTTATATATAGTGGTGTATGTATGTTAATCTTATACTCCTGGTTTATCCCTCCTCCATCCCCTTTCCTCTTTGTTAACTATAAGTTTGTTTTCTACATCTGTGAGTCTGTTTCTGTTTTGTAAATAAGTTCATTTGTATTATGTTTTAGATTTCCCATATAAAGTGATATCAAACAATGTTTATTTTGCTCTGGCTTACTTGCCTTACTATGATAACCTCTAGGTTCATCCATGTTGCTGCAGACATCAATATTTTATGGCCGAGTAATATCCCATTGTATATCTGTATACCACATCTTTGTCCATTCATCTGTTGATGGACACTTAGGTTGCTTCCATGTCCTGGGTAATGTAAATAGTGCTGCTATGAACACTGGGATGCATGTATCTTTTTCAGTTAGAGTTTTCTCCAGATACCTGCCCAGGAGTAGGATTGTTGGATCATATAGTAACTTAATTTTTAGTTTTTTGAGGAACGTCCATACTGTTCTCCATAATGGCTGTGCCAGCTTACATCCCCATCAACAGTGTAGGAGGGCTCCCTTTTGTCTACACCTTCTTGAGCATTTATTATTTGTAAACTTTTTGAAGATGGGTATTTTGACCAGGGTGAGGTGATATCTCATTGTAGTTTTAATTTGCATTGACCAATCTTTTTAGGATTTTATAATGTGCTTGGGAAGAGAAGACAAATATATGGTCATTTATTTCCTGAATCAAAAATAAAAGAAAAGATGTAATAGATTGGGTTGTGTTTAGAGGAACAGTGGATATAATATGAGATGTGTAGTCCTCTGAGAGAGGGCAGATATTCAGGCTCTCTGCTCTTCTTTTTCACCTCTCTTTCTGAATTTCTCCCAAATAGAGGAATTATTAATCTGGATAGTTAGAGTCAGGGATCTGGGTCACATTTGTTGGTAAACTGTGGTCAGTGTGCATCACAGGGTCCCATGTTTGTGTCCCATGTATTGTCTCTATTCTGCCCGGCTTCAGAAGTCGTAAGTGGACTATTGGGATGAGTTCTGCTCACACACAGGTGTCAACTTCCTATTTCTACAGGGTGACTCCCACAAGACAAGATATGTTCACCTGAGCTATTTCTTATTTTGTATACACTTTATTAAGTTCACTTTTTCATTCAGTCTCTGTTCCATGTGATTTGTAAAAACGTGGTTACAGCATGAGATTTGGGTTTGAAGGTTAAGACCACAGGAAGGCAAGCCTTGATAGCCAGACTCTCTACACTGAGATTTTAGGAACAGGTTCAGATAATTCCATGGACTGAGGAGCCTGGCAGGCTGCAGTCCACAGGGTCGCAAAGAGTTGGACATGACTGAAGCAACTTAGCATGCACCAGCTAACAAGAGATGGGTACTTTGTGACTGGTGCCTTAGATATAGTAGGTATTCTATGTAGATATTCAGCCAGTATACAAACATGGCAACAGATTGATTTGGAAAAAAAAAAAATGTAGTAGTATCTTCTTGAATAAATGCATATTTAAGGGTTGCAATCTAACAGCTCCTAGACAGCATATTAAAAAGCAGAGACATTATTTTACTGACAAAGGTCCATCTAGTCAAAGCTATGGTTTTTCCAGTAGTCATGTATGGATGTGAGAGTTGGACCATAAAGAAAGCTGAGCACTGAAGAATTGATGCTTTTGAACTGTGATGTTGGAGAAGATTCTTGAGAGTCCCTTGGACAGCGAGGAGATCAAACCAGTCAATCCTAAAGGAAATCAGTCCTGAGTATTCATTGGAAGGACTGGTGTTGAAGCTGAAGCTCCAATACTTGGGCCACCTGATGCAAAGAACTGACTCATTTGAAAAGACCCTGATGCTGGGAAAGATTGAAGGCAGGAGGAGAAGGGGACGACAGAGGATGAGATGGTTGGCTGGCATCACCGACTTAATGAGTTTGAGCAAGCTCTGGGAGTTGGTAATGGACAGGGAAGCCTGGCATGCTGCAGTCGGACATGACTGAGCTACTGAACTGAACTGAACTGAATCTAACAATTCAGGAGATCTTTAAGGGACTTCCCTACTGGTCCACTGGTTAAGACTCCATACTTTCAATGCAAAGATCTCTGAGAGATCTTTTCTTTCCTTTCTTCTTTCTGTGAGCAGGTATCAGAGAGATATCTCATGCAATAGATATTTGAAGAATTAGAATGTGGGTGCTTGGTTCAATCAGTTAGGGTTTTGGAGGAGGAGACATTTTGTTCTCTTTTGCTTCAGTTCATTGTTTCATCAAAAAGAACTTATATAAACATTACAGTCTTATTCTGATTGACAAACATACAGAGATTTCGCATGGGTGAAGTATCTAAAATAAAACAGATATATATATACACATGTACCTACACAATTTATAACAAGACTGTTAAAAGTTTAATGTGTCTTGATTTTTGAGAACTGAAATATTTGCTTTTCTGCCAGTGCCATGGAAAGTTCATTAATGATGGAAGCATTTTGGCTTTCAGAGAGATGCTATTTCTTTGCAATGCTACCTCTTTGGGGAACAAATATGAAAAATAAAGCTTGTAATTTTATATGAATAAAAAAGAAATATGTACTTTGTTTTGTTTGGCTTTGTCTTTTGCTGTGTATTAGGTTGGTGTGAAAGTAATCACTGTTTTGCATTGTTGAATGTTGCCATTTGATATTGAAACACATTCTTAAATGTGGTTTTGCTCTACATCACTTTAACGTGCATTTCTCACTTTATGGCTTTTTGCTAATGACTTATTACTTGCTGTGTACTGTATACGTATCTTAGACTATGGAATTGATATTAGACAAAAAGCAAATTTGAGTGGTTTTCTCATTTGAATTCAAAAATGAGTCATAAAGCAGTGGAGACTCTTTGCAACATCAACAACATGTTTGGCAGAGGAACTTCTAACATACAGTGCAGTGGTGGTTCAAGAAGTTTTGCCAAGGAGATGAGAGCCTTGTAGTTGAGAAGCATAGTGGCTAGCCATCGGAAGTTGACAACGACAAATTGAGAGCCATCATCCAAGCTGATTCCCTTACAACTACATGAGAAATTGCTGAAGAACTCAACATCAACCATCTTATGGTTGTTCAGCATTTGAAGCAAATTGGAAAGGTGATAGAGTCGATAGTGTGTGCCTCATGATCTACCTGAAAATTAAAAAAAATCATCGTTTTGAAGTGTTGTCTTCTTTTATTCTACACAACAGCAACAAATCATTTCTTGATTGGATTGTGATGTGCAACAAAAAGTGGATTTTATATGACAACCGGCAATGACCAGCTCAGTGGTTGGATCAAGAAGAAGCTCCAAATCACTTACCAAAGCCAAGGTCATGCACCAAAGAAAGGTCATGGTCACCATTTGGTGGTTTGCTGCTGGTCTGATACACTACAGCTTTCTGAATCCCACTGAAACCATTGCATCTGAGAAGTATGCTCAGCAAATCAGTGAGATGCATTGAAAACTGAAATGCCTGCAGCTGGCATTGATCAACAGAATGGGCCCAATTCTTCTTCAAGACAATGCCTGACTGCAGAGCATGTCACACAAGCAACACTTCAAAAGTTGAACAGATTGGGCCACAACTTTTGACTCATCTGCCATTTTCAGCTAACTTTTAGTGAACTGACTGCCTCTTCTTCAAGCATCTCAACAACTTTTTGCAGGGAAAATGCTTCCACAATCAGCAGGATCCAGAAAATGCTTTCCAAGAGTTCATTACATCCTGAAGCACGGATTGTTATGCTACGGGAACAAACAAACTTATTTCTCTTTGGCAAAAACGTGTTGGTTATAATTGTTCTTATTTTAATTAGTAAAGATGTGTTTGAGCCTAGTTATAATGATTTAAAACTCATGGTCTGAAACTGCAATTACACTTGCACCAACCTAATATGTCCATTAGGGCTTCACAAGGAGAAGGCAATGGCAACGCACTCCAGTACTCTTGCCTGGCAGATCTCATGGACGGAGGAGCCTGGTAGGCTGCATGCAGTCCATGTGGTCACTAGGAGTCAGACACTACTGAGGGACTTCACTTTCACTTTTCACTTTTATGCATTGGAGAAGGAAATGGCAACCCACTCCAGTGTTCTTGCCTGGAGAATCCCAGGGACAGAGGAGCCTGGTGGGCTGCCGTCTGTGGGGTCGCACAGAGTCAGACATGACTGAAGTGACTTAACAATATATCCATTAGGGCTTCACAGGGAGAAGGCAATGGCACCCCACTCCACTACTCTTGACTGGAAAATTCCATGGGCAGAGGAGCCTGGTAGGCTGCAGTCCATGGGTTCACGAAGAATTGGACATGACTGAGTGACTTCACTTTCACTTTTCACTCTCATGTCTATGGGGTTGCACAGAGTCGGGCACGACTGAAGCGACTTAGCAGTAGCAGCAGCAGCAACAGCAGGGCTTCACAAGAAGAGCGATGCTGACCAAATCTTTCTTCCCTTGAAGTTTTGAAAAGATATATATATATATGTTATTGTTGTTTAGTCATGTCTGACTCTTTGTGACCCCATGGACTGTAGCCCTCCAGGCTCCTCTGTCCATGGGATTTCCCAGGCAAGAATACTGGAATGGGTTGCCATTTTCTTCTCCAGGGCATCTTCCCCATCCTGGGATCAAACCTGCATCTCCTGAATTGGCAGGCAGATTTGCTACCACTGAGCCATGAGGGAAGCCCATACACACACACTCACCCACACCCAACCCCACACACACATATACACACAGGGTAACAGCCACCATGTAGTGTCATCATTACTTGCGGTTTTTGGCCCTTCTTGCAAAAGTTCAAATATGCTGAGCTATGTAGCTTTTTTTGTACAAATTATAGGCCTAAATGGCCTCCTTTTCCACATTCAAACCCAAATCTCCAGATTCATTACTCCAAAGAAATAAAAAAACACACACATGCAAGTCCTAAGGGAAATAAATCCAGAGAGAGAAAGAGAAAGAATGTGTTTACTTTGAGGCCTAGGGGTGTGCACTGCAAAATTTCTGGGGCAGGATAAGAGTCCTGAGCCCATGATGATATAAGAATGTGGAAAGTGAATTTCAAATTGCTCAACAAGTAACATTTCTAGAGGAAAATAGCAGAGGAGGGAGGCTACCTTTGGGTGATATGATCAGAGAAAGCTTTTTGATGGAGATGGAAGCTTAAACTGGGTTTTAAAGAATGTGAAAAGCTCTGATTGATGGAGAGAAGAGGGAGAGAAATTTAGGTAAAGGTAATCTATAAACTCAAATTCTATTCTTTGTCTTTGTGCATTCTCTAAAACTGACGCCCGAGGCAATCATTTATTTGGAAGTTGATTCCGGGAAGCACAGTGGGGAAGTGGGTGAAAGAGAGATAGGGTAATGAGGAGAGCCAGTAAGGAACATGTTAGTGAGCCTATTACCATTGTGGTCAAATAGAACTCCGTCCGCTGGGGATTCTCTGAGCAAAAAATATGGAACCTGCTTCAGAATTGTTTCACCAGGGGCCAGGGAAACTGAGGCATTTATCTACCAGGTCTTACACTCCCCATTGGTTGAGGGTTGTATGTCTAATATTTTTGTTTGTACCTGCTCATGGCTCAACTAGCTCTTGAAGAACCAGAGAAAACCTCAGAAATAGGGTTTCAGAATGCAGAAATCTATCCTGATTCCTTTTTCACTTCACAAAAGTAGTTTCTCCCTCAGTCTTCCCTAGTTCAGTAAATGACACCACAATCTATCCAATTGGAAAAGCCAGAACTTAGAGCCATTTACTCAACTGTAACATTTATCAAGCACTTACCCTGTGCCTCGTACTCACCCAGGTGCTGAGCGCTAGTGAATCCTATGTGCTGTACGCCAGAAACATCCCAAAGCAATTCTCTTCTCTCCAAATCCATTTCTCTATCTGTAATTTGGAGCATGGTGACCATTTAAATTGTTGCCAAATTTAGACTAAGAGCTGAATATTTGTAACCCTTCATTGTGTCACTGCTGCTGCTGCTGCTGCTAAGTCGCTTCAGTCGTGTCCAACTCTGTGCGACCCCATAGATGGCAGCCGACCAGGCTCCGCCGTCCCTGGGATTCTCCAGGCAAGAACACTGGAGTGGGTTGCCATTTCCTTCTCCAATGCATGAAAGTGAAAAGTGAAAGTGGAGTCACTCAGTTGTATCCGACTCTTCGAGACCCCATGGACTGCAGCCCACCAGGCTCCTCTATCCATGGGATTTTCCAGGCAAGATTGCTGGAGTGGGTGCCATCGCCTTCTCCCACTGTGTCACTACCACAGTCCATTTCCATGCTTTCCCTCACACATTTTTGTTCCCAATCTTCCAATTTTCTTCTTTCCAGATACCTGTCCAGCCAGCCAGATGATTCACTCCTGCTTGTGAGTCTATGCATATTCTTAGTTTCAACCATTTCTCTCTCCCTACCTTAAGTAGATGATTGTTATGGTTAATTTTATGTGTCAGCTTGACTGGGCTAAGGGTTGTGAAGATATCTGATAAAAAACAATTTCTGAGTTTGTCTGTGAGGGTGTTTCTGGAAAAGATTAGCATTTGAATTTGCATACTGAGTAAAGAAGGTCACCTTTGCCAATGTGGGAAACCACCATCCAGTCCACTGAGGGCCTGAATAAAACAAAGAGGTGGAGGAAGTGCCAGTGTGCTCTCTCTGTATTAGCTAAAACATTCATCTCCACTGACCCTTGGACATGGGTACCCCTGGTTCTTGGACTTTTGGACTCAGACTGGGGCCTTCACTGTTATACCACCTGCCCACCCCTGCCTTGCAAATTCTCAGCCATAGGACTTAGACTGAATTATGCCACCAGTTTTTCTGGTTCTTTCAGGTTGAAAATGGCAGATTATGGGACTTCTCAGCTCCATAACCATGTAAGCCAATGCCTATAATAAATCTCCGCATATGTATGAGGAGATATTTGTATACATAGAGGCTTCCCTGGTGGCTCTGCTGGTAAAGAATCTGCCTGCAATACAGGAGACCTGGGTTTTATCCCTGGGTTGGGAAGATACCCTGGAGAAGGAAATGGCTACCTACTCCATTAATCATGCCTGGAGAATTCCATGGACAGAGGAACCTGGTAGGCTATAGTCCATGGGGTCACAAAGAGTCAGAGGGACACGACTGAGCAACTAACACACACACACATACAGGTATATTTATAGATATACTATACATAGGCTAAGATCATGGTATCTGGTTCCATCACTTCATGGGAAATAGATGGGAAAACAGTGGAAACAGTGTCAGATTTTATTTTTGGGGGGCTCCAAAATCACTGCAGATGGAGACTGCAGCTATGAAATTAAAAGACACTTACTCCTTGGAAGGAAAGTTATGACCAACCTAGACAGCATATTAAAAAGCAGAGATATTACTTTGCCAACAAAGTTCCGTCTAATCAAGGCTTTTCTAGTGGTCATGTAAGGATGTGAGAGTTGGACTGTGAAGAAAGCTGAGTGCCGAAGAATTGATGCTTTTGAACTCTGGTGTTGGAGAAGACTCTTGAGAGTCCCTTGGACTGCAAGGAGATCCAACCAGTCCATTCTAAAGGAGATCAGTCCTGGGTGTTCATTGGAAGGACTGATGCTGAAGCTGAAACTCCAATACTTTGGCCACCTCATGTGAAGAGTTGACTCATTGGAAAAGACCCTGATGCTGGGAGGGATTGGGGGCAGGAGGAGAAGGGGACAATAGAGGATGAGATGGCTGGATGGCATCACCAACTCGATGGACATGGGTTTGAGTGAACTCTGGGAGTTGGTGAAGGACAAGGAGGCCTGGCGTGCTGCGATTCATGGGGTCTCAAAGAGTCGGACACGACTGAGCAACTGAAATGAACTAAACTGAACTGATACATAGGCTTCCCCACCAAGGAAGCCCGTATGTATATAGGAATTGGCTTACATGCTTATGGAGCTGAGAAGTCCCATAATCTGCCATTTTCAACCTGAAAGAACCAGAAAAACTGGTGGCATAATTCAGTCCAAGTCCTAAGGCTGAGAATTTGCAAGGCGGGGGTGGGCAGGTGGTCTGACGGTGAAGGTCCCAGTCTGAGTCCAGAAGTCCAAGAACCAGGAATACCCATGTCCAACGGTCAGTGGAGATGAATGTTTTAGCTAATATATATCTTATTGTTTCTGTTTCTCTGGAGAACCCTGAGTAATACCATGGCAAAGTGCACTTTCTGAAGCTATGCCCAATGGGAAGATTTTCTCTTGCTTCTGTCTTTCAGGGTTTTGTGAGTCGAATTGAGTTATGTCTCCCAAATGGTACATTGGAGTCCTAACCCCTAATACCTGTGAATGTGACCTTATTTTGAAATAGGGTCTTTGCAGATATAATGATTAAAATGAGCTCATACTGGACTAGGGTGGACCCAAATACCAGTGGCAATTGTTCTTTCAAGGAGAGAGATTTGGAAAAGACATACAGGAAGAAGACCATATGAAGACACAGGCAGAGATTAGAGCTATGAGGCCACAGGTTAAGGAATGTCAAGAATTGCTAGCAACAATCAGAAGCTAGAGAGCCAAGGAAGCTTTCTCTACTAGAGCCTTAGGAGGGAGAATGGCCCTGAGCACACATTGATTTTGGTCTTCTAGCCTCTAGAACTGTGAAATAATATATCTCTGTTGTTTTAGGCCACCCAGCTTGTGGTACTTTGCTATGACAGCCCTGGCAAACTAATACACAGATCATTCCTGAGTGGTACTATGGTACAGTTAGAGTGTATTTTCAGCTTGCGTCCATCCATCAGTCAAACTCAGCTGCTTTCTCTGGTAGTGCTGATCATAAAGGGCCCTACTACCCACAATGTGATGTAGGTATGAGTTGAGAAACAGCTGCCATTACAATCGTGGTAAATGATGTGTAGTTCTGGGACACCTGTTGGTATATTTTTAGTGTCCTCTGGCCTTGCTTGTAACTGTTCATAACTGATTCCGCTTTCATCTTACAATTGATTGCAGCTGGGCTTCCTGACCATATGACTTGATGAGACTGACAGAATTCAGCTTAGGATAGGCAGCTCTTGCCTCATGTTCACTTGATGTCGTATAGTCATACGTCTTTTCACTACCAGAGCCCAACAGTGTACCAGAACCTGTTTATCAAATGGTGTACATATTGGCCATGGATGGCATGGCCTTGCTGCAGGCCTTAGAGTGTCCACGTTGTGATTTTTCCATTGTGGCTTCCCTAAACTCTGCCTGTTGTCTTCTCCCATCAGATACATTTAGCACCCTAGCATCTGCTGGATCATATGGGCCAAGCAGCAGGTCCTATGGCAGGCCCCACCGAAAGCTGAAGTCTTCCCTTGTAGCCCAGTAAATAGGTCGAGCATAATTTCCAGGTATGGCATGTGCTGCCTCCATACTCAAGAGACCAGCAAGTTTTATGCTTCCTTGTTATTGCTGGGAGAAGCAAGACGCAATAATTTATCCTTTGCTTTCAAATGGACGTTCTTTTAGGTCTCAGACCATTTGCCCCTTAAAATCTTCACTGATGTGGAAGGATCAATGCTATAAACATTTGTGGTGCTGTTGCAGGACTCTTCTTCATCAGGATCCAACCAGTCTTTCAATTAGTGGGTTTTAGGCCTAAGAACTGCCTCAGGTTTAGTAACTAGGGAAAAGGCTATGAGTTTTCATTGAGACGAGTGACTCCATCCTTCTGTTCATCCACTGTGATTACTTCTGATTATATCTATTTAGCAATGTGTTTGTTGGTAGCTCAGCTGGTAAAGAATCTGCCTGCCATGCAGGAGACCCCAGTTCGATCCCTGGGTCAGGAGGATCCCCTGGAGAAAGGATAGGCTACCCATTCCAGTATTCATGGGCTTCCCTGGTGGCTCAGACAGTAAAGAATCTGCCTGCAATATGGGAGACCTGGGTTTAATTCCTGGGTTGGGAAGATCCCCTGGAGGAGGGCATGGCAACCCACTCCAGTATTTTTGCCTGGAGAATCCTCATGGACAGAGGAGCCTGGCGGGCTACAGTCCATTGTGTTGCAAAGAGTAGGACATGACTGAGCGTCTAAGCACAGCAATATCTATGTTGATGGTTACCCACTTACACCTGTGAATAAAATATTTTATAAGGCATCTTCATAGAAGTCTGCTTCTCCTGGCTCTCTTTCCAACATTTCTATCCTTTGTGGCAGTTATTTCCATCTTGTTTTGTCAGTAAAGTGCTACCATCTGACCCCTCTGCTACTTCATTTTCCTGTCTTCATTGACACTAAGGGCTTTTTTCTGTAATAATATTTCTTACTGTTAGTCAGGAGAACAGCCACAACTGAACTTTTCAATGATACTGGTGCCGTTCTCACCAGCACATTTCTTATTTCTTTGGTAAACGGAATGCTCTTTAAGTCTTCGCATAGAATAGAACTGGTTTATAGGTTGTTAGGCCTGAAAGGTATATTCATTTTTGAATACTTTGTTCTCTGATTCTTTCTTCTTCCTCCACAGTCAGTGTACTCCAGCAGATCTAGCACGTATGCTTCATGTAGTGTGGGCCAGATCTTTCTTCCAACTGCCAAGAGTCATCTTAGCAGATATTAGTAATGTCTCCTAGGGTCTTTGCTAGGGTATTAAATTCAGTACCATAAGAGAGTACTCTCCTGTCTCTTATCCATCTTTATATTTCACCTTCTGGAATACAGCAATCTCATTTTCCTGTCTCAAATGTGCTCTCTTGGCTCCAGCAGCTCATGTTGGGTTGCCCTGCATTCTCTCAGTATATAGTTCCTTTCTTCTCTTAGCACACCCAACAATTCCTCAGGTGGGAGTTATGCTGAGATAGGGGTAGATCCTGGGAGAGTCTACTTCCTAGGGCCATTTCGGGTACCCAACATCTTAGGCTGAGTTTCCTGGAAATGTATCTAAGATATGAAGGTTTGTGTGGGGAGTTCCTTCAGGAAAAAAACCTTTAAGGAAGTACAGGAAGCAGAACTTGATAGAGGTAGACATTCCACTGTGATGAAACTATAACAGAAGTTTCAGGTGATCCTGCAGGAATCACTGAAGCTGAGACAGATCTTTAGAGTTATCACACACTGATGCAGGGGGAACTTTTTCTTTTTTTTTAAGTAATACTTTGCATTAGCCAGACATTTGGTATAGTCTGCCCTTGGGCAGTGACAATAACCTTGGATGATGAGGTGTCCCTTTGATAGAGGGCAGTTTGGAGAAAGAGATGTGGCTATGAGATATCAGCAACTACACTTCCAGCAAGTCACAAATGAGCACCTGGTCCTGATAAGGACACCCAACAGCGCACTAGTGTAATGCATAACACATATCTTCATTTATCTAAGACAATAATTAGAATATAAACTGTAAGTCTGTCTCATACATTGCTATATATCTAGAATTAGAACAGACTGGCCTAGTATTTACTCAATAAGTATTTGTTGACTAAATGATTGAACTAAATGAGTAATTAAAGCCTATTTATAGGTGCCACATTTTTTAAACTGACAATCACTTGGCACATCACAGGGAATACAAATAAATGAAAACGTAAATAGGAAAGCATACCAAAGTACATTTCTACTCTCGCATCCCAGTACAAATCCCTAACGAGGCTTTTGAGTGTTCTGAAATTGAAACCATGTTTAATGCATTAAATGAACTGATGAATGGCATGGGCAGTATATTCATTTTTAGCCATGACCTTTTACTCTGATGTGAATTCTTAATGAACTGACTTAGTTGTAACTGGTGTTAAAGAGCATTAAGAAAGAGATTATAATTGGATCAGCTATTGTAGTTGGATTGACTCACAAAGACAAATTTGGTTTTGTACCTACATCTCATTAATATTCACTTTCAACTGCCTTCCAACAGATGTCTGCTTTTGACTTTAAACATAGATTTTTCAAACATTTTTATGATACTATAAACATATAGAATCTTCTGAAACATTTTAAAACTACATTCTATTAAATTTTGCCACTCTCACATATGGAGTGAGAAAAAAAAATAAGTCTGAAATGTCATCTTGTCCACTCTTCAAACATTTCTAATGTAAAATGTCATAAAAACTCAACATTAAAAAACATTTACTTTTCCCCATTTTAACAACTGTCATGTGTGGGTTCAGGTTTACATCTGAAAACAAATGACCAAGAAATTATGAAGAACAAAAATCAAGAATAACAGAAAAAAAGGAGTTCTATGGACCTATTACCTAACTAAACAAGCATAACTGGTGATAATTATTTTAAAACAATTAAAAATCTATGGAATTTTCCCTAAGGATATGCAACAAATGAAGAAACAGTTATTAAAGAAGATCTTAATTAGAACTTGGTAACAGTAGCAAGACTCTGAGTCACTTGGTCTATGACCCTTTCCCTCATTCCCACCCCCAGCACAGCTTGATTGAAAGTCAACTTCAAGACAGTATGGCCAAGAAAATGGGTCTTTGTCTTTCCTAAACTCCTAGTTAAGGGATACTCTGTCTCACATGGGGGGATAGGCAGTCATTATTTCTTATACCTTCTCACTCTGAGTGCAAAGGCTAAGTTCCTAGTGAGTGGCTGAGAGGTCAGAAGTGCCATTTCTCCACCCAGCCTCCACTCAGAGGGAGGAGGCTCTCCCCTTGCACGACAGCCTGCGAGTCCAGGGGCCCTGATCACTTTCACCTGAACTCACTACTGGGGTGGAAATTCCATGCCAGGAGGGGCAAACTGAGAAGATCAAAGGCTACCCTCCTGTTCAGTGCCCAGAGTATTGACTCAGAATTTTTCCACAAGGGATAAACAATACTTAAAAGCAGACGTCTACAAAATGAAAGTGAAAGTTGCTCAGTAGTGCCTGATTCTTTGTGACCCCATGGACTATGTAGTCTTTGGAATTCTCCAGGCCAGAATACTGGCGTGGTAGCCTTTCTCTTCTCCAGGGGATCTTCCCCACCCAGGGATCGAACCCAGGTCTCCAGCATTGCAGGTGGATTCTTTACCACTGAACCACCAGGGTAACCCAAGAATACTGGAGTGGGTAGCCTGTCCTTTCTCCAGTGGATCTTCCTGACCCAGGAATCGAACTGGGGTCTCCTGAATTCTAGGCGGAGTCTTTACCAGCTGAGCTACTAGGAAAGCCCCTCTACAAAGTGTTTCCCAAAGGAATTGATTTCATTTGAAACAAAGTGTTGGGGATTTCAAGCCTCAAATACAATGGAGATTTTTGGTGGTAAGCAATTAAGATGAGGTTGGTATATCTATAAAAGACCTAAACCAGAAGCCATCTAGTTTACCAGAGAGAACCAGCAGAAGACACAATTAAGAAGAGCCCTCCTGGGGCCAGAGCAAACCTCAAAATCTGTCCAAAAATATTCCTGAAAATCAGCTCCAATTCAATTACATCAGACTGTAGAACAACTTATGCCCCAAGAATATGGTCAAAGATAGTAGAGCAATCAGTTAGCAATTAGTGGAGCCTAAGAACTTGGTGTGATGTCAAAGGAGTAATACCCTCTAACAGGAGGGCCAGAGAAATAGTTAAAGAGAGCTCTACTGAAACCACTGTCATCCTAGGGTGACTGTATGTATGCCCAAAGCTGCTCCCTCTGAGGAGCAACATCGGAGGTTTCACAGTGCACAATAGTAGACTTTACTCAAATCATCTATCCAAGTTGTTAAACAAACAAACAATGATAACAAAAACACAAGCTCCAGAGATGGGAGGGGATCCATATCCAGTATTCTAGAATATATTACTTAAAATGTCGTTTCAAGGAAAGATTATGAGACACACAAGGAAATAGGAAAGTGTGGGAGGTGGCCTCAAGATGGCATAGAAATAGGATGGGGAGACCACTTTCTCCTCCACAAATTCATCAAAAGATCATTTGAGTGTGGAGCAATTTCCACAAAACAACTTCTGAATGCTGGTGGAAGATCCCAGGCACCCAGAAAGGCAGCCCAATCTCTTCAAAAAGAGATAGGACAAAATATCAAAGAAACAGGAAGTGTGACCCACTTGGGAAGAAAAAGCAGACCACAGAAAATGCCTGTAACCCAAGACAGTTGATTTGAATCCACATGAAAAAACAGAGGGCTGGTAAAGGTAATCATGTAATTTTTAAAGACAGTATAAATGCATAGTTCTTTTCCTATCTTTACTTAACTGATCCAGGGCAATTATAAAATAATATATGTACATTATTGTATTGTTGGACCTATAACACGAAGAAATGCAATGTATTTGCCAATAGCTGATCAAAGAAGGTGAGTGGGAGCAAAGCTGTATTGGCGTAAAGAAGAGACACCAGATGGTAACTTGGATACACAGGAGCAAGTGAAGAGAACTGGAAATGGTAAATAAGAAGATTAATATAGCAAATTCTATAAATATGTACCTGTTTTTTCTCAGATTCTTTAATAGACATAAAATGAGTAAACATTAATTTATGTAACATAATAATTATAATGATGTATGTTGGATTCAAAACACATATAGGTAATATTTAGAATAATAGCACAAAAATTGGGGAAGAGAGAATAGATGTGTATAAGAATAACATTTCTATATCATGCTGCAATTAAATTAGTATAAATCTGAAGTCGATTCTGATTAAGATGTATATGATAAACCCTAGAGCAACCACTAAGACATAACTTTTTTAAAAAGTGAAAAAGATAAATAAAGGCAGTCATGTGAAGATGGAGGCAGAGATTGGAGTGGTAAAGTTACACACCACAGTATGCCATGGATTGCCAACCACCTCAGAAGCTAGATTCAGTTCAGTTAAGTTACTCAGTCGTGTCCGATTCTTTGCAACCCCATGAATCACAGCACGCCAGGCCTCCCTGTCCATCACCAACTCCCGGAGTTCACTCAGACTCACGTCCATCGAGTCAGTGATGCCATCCAGCCATCTCATCCTCTGTCGTCCCCTTCTCCTCCTGCCCCCAATCCCTCCCAGCATCAGAGTCTTTTCCAATGAGTCAGCTCTTCGCATGAGGTGGCCAAAGTACTGGAGCTTCAGCTTTAGCATCATTCCTTCCAAAGAACACCCAGGGCTGATCTCCTTCAGAATGCACTGGCTGGATCTCCTTGCAGTCCAAAGGACTCTCAAGAGTCTTCTCCAACACCACAGTTCAAAAGCATCAATTCTTTGGTGCTCAGCTTTCTTCACAGTCCAATTCTCACATCCATACATGACCACAGGAAAAGTCATAGGTAAAGAAGCTAGATAAAGAACCTACCTGCCAAGGCAGGAGACGCAGGAAACAAGAGTTCAATCCCAGGGTCAGGAAGATCCCTGGAGGAGGGCACGGCAACCCACTCCAATATTCTTGCCTGGAGAATCCCTTGGACAGAGGAACCTAGTGGGCTACAGTCCATGGAGTTGCAAAATGTCAGACAAAACTGAAGTGATGTGTGCGCTCACGTGCACAGAAGCTAGGAACAGGCAAGAAAAGGTTCCTCCTCAGGCCTTCAGAGGGAGTGTGGCCCTGCCAACAGCTTGATTTGAATTTCTAGCCCTTCAATCTATAATAAAATAAATTTCTGTTGTTTTAAGCCACCCAATTTGTGGTAATTTATGATAGCGGACTTAGGAAACTAATACCGACAACTAGAACTATAGTTGAATGTTTTTGAAAATGGGTGCTGGCATATTATTTTTTCTAAAAATTTAGGAAGTAGCATCTCAGAAAAACTTAATGCATTGTTTTGTATTGAGTTGTGTCCCCCATGTGTTTGAATTCTAACCCCCAATACCTCAGAATGTGACCATACTTGGAAATAGGGTCATTTTAGATGTAATCAGTTCATTAAGATGAGGTTATATGGGGCCAGGTCCAATCCAACATGACTGGTATCCTTACAAAAGAGGACATGTGGACACAAACTTGTATACAGTGAGAACATCGCGTGAAGGCTGGCCTTTTACTGCCACAAGCAGATCAGGAGAGAAGAGACCTGCAACTGACCCTTCCCCAGTGCCATTAGAGGGAACACAACACCCTTGTAGCCTCCAGAACTGTGAGATAATAACATTTCTGTTGTTTAAGCCAGTTTGCAAACACTTTATTAAGGCAGTCCTCACAAACCGACACACTCATAATGCTATTTCCAAGTCAGGACAACTGTTAATTTTTGGGTTTATTTCCTTTCAGTTTCATACCTATAAATTTGATCCACATTTACTTATGTGCACATATATACATATAACCTCCATCCAAATATTAGAGGCAGGTTCTTCTTAATAAAATTATCCCAAACTTGGAAATCAAGACTAGCGTGTGACCTTCCAAACTCTTGCTAGAAGCTGTCTAGCAAGCTTGTCTGAGTCATCTGCCATTCCAAAGGAAAGTAATATTGACTTACAATTTATTATTGATTAAGGCTCAGTCTCTAATGAGTTACATTTTAACTACAGAAGATTAATAAGGTACAAATTACATTTTTTTCTAGTAGAGACTCAAATGTTTTTTTGTCCTATAGAAAAGATAACCCCTAAAGGTTACATTTCATTGCTCTGCATCTAAATTAGTAAACTTATTTCAGCTTTCTCTCCTTTTGTAGCCATCTTTCAAACTCTCATATCCTCCTTTGAAACAGGTTTGCCATCCTTCTAATTCTCTCATTAATGAGTTTAAAAAAAACTTTGACATATATATACTATATATTTGTATATCACAATTTTAATTTTTTGAAAATTATACTTTGAAATGCCTTAGAAGAGTAGTTCCCAAACTTTCAGAGTTTATGAAGAAGAAAATTTATTAAAATAAAATTAAATTGGATGACTGAGATAGAGTTGCCAATTTTAATTTTCCAAGTAGTGTCAATTTTAAAATTACAAACACAGAAAATCAACATTATTCATACCAACATTTCATAAAAGGTAGAGCATGGCCTTTTAACACCAAAAGAGTAGAATAAAACATAGCATAAGATATGTATTAATAATATTATGAAAATTTGCCCCATTCTAGTTATTTTTCTCATTACACTGTATATTAGTGGAAATAAGCATAATTTAGGAAGCATTCCTTACAGGTGACTGGTTTCCTTCCTACTTGTGCAGTCTCTTATTTTAAGTCTTTACTAAGGACTCTTTGTGTCCTAACAAGAGCCTGCTATGTGGCAACAGATCACTGATTATGTGCCAGGGAGGCATATTCTATATACAAACGTGGTTTATGACATTAGGAAAAATATATTCTAGTGCAGAAAGATGCATTGAATAATCCCTCCAATGTAATTAAAATTGTAGTAAATATTATAAGGATAAAGGTTAAATTTAATAGTGTGCCCCGAGTTGCTTCTCAGTAACCTCTCAGTGAAAACTTCTGCCTTGATAGAAGGGCTTAGAAAATTATTCTGAGGTGCTTCTCTCAATAAAAGGAAGCCACTTTCCTCTCCTTAAAAGTTAAGTATGTGAAGGTGCTTGGTGGTAACAGATCACCGATAGTAATAGACCTTAACTTGCATAACCACCTGAGCTTAACAGGAACCCTCAGAAGGAGACGAGCCCTCCCACCACTTCTTTCCCTTTCTCAACCATAGAAGAAAGGAGCTGGGCACTGAATGGTCCCTTCTAGATGAAATAAACAAATTAAAATGAGGTCAGTTCATGGTTAGTCTTTTTAAGAGCACAAAAGTGCTTTGTTGCAGTTGATAATAATGTTATATTGTTAATTAGCTCTATTAGCTCAGCAGCTCCACAGACTGAGGCCCTAAGGCTGTGAAGCAGTCCTACAAGGAAGGAAGAAGGGCATTATCATGTGCAAATCTCCCTTATTACAAACTTTGAGATAAATTTTGACTCGATTGAAAAAGTGTGGGCAATTTGGGCTTCAGGAGAATTTGTAAATAGTTAAGTGAGGAAGCCAAACGCTTCACGCTCTTCCATATAATGTCATGGAGAGTTAATGGAAAAGACAAGATGTCAAAACTTAAAAATTGAAGTCCAAGGACACTTTCTTTGAACAAGGACTATGAAATTGGTAGAGGGCATACAGTAACATAGCCTAGGAACATAGACTCCTAGAGAGCACTGCTTACTGCATATTTCAAGCATGAAAGTGGGTAGTGGCTTTCTCTTTGTTATATAATCAGAGAATACTCCCTATATGTTTGCATATCAATATAATTCAGCAAAGTAGAATTTGGTAGGTTTGGCAGAGGACTAGGACAACGACTATCTCCTCATTCTTCTGCCATCCCAAGGTTTATCTGCATTCCACGGTAGTGTTCTTAGCTGGGGGATGAGCCGTATGGGTGAGGATCACCCAAGATTGGGATGAAAGTCTTCTATAAATTTCTGAGCAAGCTTGAGGGATAATTATGTATAATTTACTGAAAACCAGTTAGATAAGATATTCTGAGGACTAAAGGCCCATTTTGCACTCAGGGCAAGAAAAAGGAAGTTTGATGAAAAGTTTAGTAGTCTCAACTCTCTACTCCTCAGTAGACCACCAAAGAAGCCCATTGATCAACCATGACTAAATTTATTTGACTCATAGCATGAGGGAGAACACCAACTTGAAAAAATAGTGATTGCTTCTCAAAATGGGGAAATTATGGAAGCATACTTACAGGGTTTTAGAGCCAATTCTGAGTTCTGCAAGACAGGCAAGTTGTTAAGATTGGGCAGTTTATGATAAAATAACTTTGGATTTATGGGTACAGCAAGATGAAGGCCTTAAGGAGGGTCTTTTTTTTTCATTTTATATTTTTTTAATTTTTTAAAATTATTATTATTATTTTTTACTTTATAACATTGTGTTGGTTTTGCCATATATCAACATGCATCCGCCACGGGTGTACACGTGTTCCCCGTTCTGAACCCTCCTTCCTCCTCCCTCCCCATACCATCCCTCTGGGTCATCCCAGTGTACCAGCCCCAAGCTTTCTGTATCCTGCATTGAACCTGGACTGGCGATTCATTTCTTATATGACATTATACATGTTTTAATGCCATTATACCAAATCATCCCCCCTCCTCTCTCCCACAGAGTCCAAAAGACTGTTCTATACATCTGTGTCTCTTTTGCTGTCTCGCATACAGGGTTGTCATTATCATCTTTCTAAATTCCATATATATGCATTAGTATACTGTATTGGTGTTTTTCTTTCTGGCTTACTTCACTCTGTATAATAGGCTCCAGTTTCATACACCTCATTAGAACTGATTCAAATGTATTCTTTTTAATGGCTGAGTAATACTCCATTGTGTATATGTACCACTGCTTTCTTATCCATTCATCTGCTGATGGACATCTAGGTTGCTTCCATGTCCTGGCTATTAGAAACAGTGCTGCAATGAACATTGGGGTACACGTGTCTCTTTCAATTCTGGTTTCCTCGGTGTGTATGCCCAGCAGTGGGATTGCTGGGTCGTATGGCAGTTCTATTTCCAGTTTTTTAAGGAATCTCCACACTGTTCTCCATAGTGGCTATATTAGTTTGCATTCCCACCAACAGTGTAAGAGGGTTCCCTTTTCTCCACATCCTCTCCAGCATTTATTGCTTTGTAGACTTTTGGATCACAGCCATTCTGACTGGCATGAAATGGTACCTCATTGTGGTTTTGATTTGCATTTCTCGGAGTCCCTTGGACTGCAAGGAGATCCAACCAGTCCATTCTAAAGGAGATCAGCCCTGGAATTTCTTTGGAAGGAATGATGCTAAAGCTGAAACTCCAGTACTTTGGCCACCTCATGAGAAGAGCTGACTCATTGGAAAAGACTCTGATGCTGGGAGGGATTGGGGGCAGGAGGAGAAGGGGATGACAGAGGATGAGATGGCTGGATGGCATCACTGACTCGATGGATGTGAGTCTGAGTGAACTCCAGGAGTTGGTGATAGGGAGGCCTGGCGTGCTGTGATTCACGGGGTCGAAAAGAGTTGGACACGACGGAGCGACTGAACTGAACTGAACTGATAATGAGTGATGTTGAGCATCTTTTCATGTGTTTGTTAGCCATCTGTATGTCTTCTTTGGAGAAATGTCTATTTAGTTCTTTGGCCCATTTTTTGATTGCGTTGTTTATTTTTCTGGAATTGAGCTGCGGGAGTTGCTTGTATATTTTTGAGATTAGTTGTTTGTCAGTTGTTTCATTTGCTATTATTTTCTCCCATTCTGAAGGCTGTCTTCACCTTGCTTATAGTTTCTTTTGTTGTGCAGAAGCTTTTAATTTTAATTAGATCCCATTTGTTTATTTTTGCTTTTATTTCCAATATTCTGGGAGGTGGGTCATAGAGGATCCTGCTGTGATGTATGTCGGAGAGTGTTTTGCCTATGTTCTCCTCTATGAGTTTTATAGTTTCTGGTCTTTTGTTTAGATTTTTAATCCATTTAGAGTTTATTTTTGTGTATGGTGTTAGAAAGTGTTCTAGTTTCATTATTTTACAAGTGGTTGACCAGTTTTCCCAGCACCACTTGTTAAAGAGATTGTCTTTTCTCCATTGTATATTCTTGCCTTAAGAAGGGTCTTGATAAACACATTTTTAGTTTTGGTAAGTAAGCTGTTAAATTGGTTCACCGGCTTATCTTGGGAGCAAGTAACTCCTAAAGCAAGCAAGTACCTATTTTTGTTCTGGCCCAGTATTGTTTAAAATAGGGACAGGAAAATTTCCTTGGTCTCAGTATTTTTTAACCTAAAAGTAGGAATTATGTTGCTTTTAGTTCTCCAGATTCCCGTTGGCCTTTCTCCAGCCAAAGCTGTAGGATAGACCATTATTACCTAGGGATGTGACAAATCAGGGTGTATGTTGGTATTTGATGTATTGTGGTCATGTGAAGAGTTTCTGAGCATAGTCATTCAATCTCTATTAGAGACCGATTTGCTTGTTCATTTTGCTGAAGGATCATGTTTGGATCATTTGATGGAACAGCATCTGTACAGCAGAATTTAAGCCTCCAGAATTCATACTTTTGAGAGTTGCAACATGGACAATTACTAAGAGGAAGACTGTGATAAGTAACTTAGAAGCAGTTACTTCTAAGGCAGGAGCCAAGAGTGACCAAATTAAAATAAAAGAATACCAGTCTCAACCTGAAGCGGCCACACAATCAGATATGAGGATATTAGCCAAATTGCATAATGTTATGATTTAGATGTTGGCTTCCCAGATAATTTTAGCACAGTACTCTGGATCTTTTAGTAAAGATCCAGAGGTCTATAGTTATGTAAGTACAACATTTTCCCCTAAGTCCCATCCTAAAAAAATGTGTTTACACATGTTCCACTTTGAAAGATCTCTATTTTGAACCACCTGTCCAAATTTATGAACCCCTTGGGTGAGGAATTGCTTCCGTAATATTGTCATTCTTCTGCTATTCTCTGTACCATTGCCTGTAGAATTCTGCCTACTTTTCAAGCCTCATGTGAAGTGTGAAATAGCAAAAAAGCAGTCTAAAATATTCCTTTGGTGGCTATTTTTTAAAATCTAAATCGAAGCCCAGAATTTCTCCTTTTTGAATTAAATTGTCTAAATGTCTGTTTTTCTTAGAAGGGAAATTGATGGGTCAAAATGAACCCAGGATGATATTAAGAACTATTTTCAAGGCTGTCTTCAGTTTACTGACATTACTGATCCCTGTTCAATTTACAAATTTCTGATTACAGTCAATACTCTTTTGTGCTTCAAATTACTCATATATGGATATCAAGTAGAAAAAGCATGACACCCATCCCATTACCTGGTACCAGGCCAATTCTATTTGACATCCACATATGAGTATTTTCAGTGAAAGCAGATCATTGTGTGGTTCCTCGCAAGTAGAATTGGATTTAAATCACAAAAGACTGTTGACTGCAATCTGTAAATTGGACTGGGATGAGGATTTAGCTTAACTAACACCTTTCTTATAAGGTCTGTAAAAGCAAGGCAGCCCCTCAATGTACCCCATGATTCCCTGGATTTTTCTATGCTCTATTTCTGTGACAGCTGGATTGCGAAGACTAACTCCTCTGTAGATTTCTTTTTTCTACAGAAAAATGAACATTCCTTTCTAGATTTGACATATTAGAAACTTTAGATTTCTGTCTGGTCTATTGTGGTTTTGCCATCTAAATAAGCGGCTTGGTAGTTCAGTTCAGTTAGCAAATATTATAAAAAGGACTGTGTTTTGTCTGATTTGTAACAAAGAAATGGTACCAAATGAAGCTGGGTAGCTCCCAAAGTAAAATCTCCCATTAGAATATAATGGCTTTTGAAATGAAAAATTAACATTGTGAGATAAAAATTCTGTGTACTTCTTTCTGTGTATCAGATGTAATGTATTCCACATGTACAACAAGGGAGTGGATAAAAGGACATGTGTTGTTGCCAAGTTTCTGTATTTTTTCTGATGTGGCAAAACATTAAGTTTATATTTTAAGTTAATGAATTGTGAAAAGTGAAGCATGTATATTGTAATCCTTTAGAGCAACCGGTGGGAAAAACATGAGAAGGCATAGTAAATAAAAAGCCAATAATTAAAATGGTTTACTAAAAAATACTTGAAATTCAAAAGAGTAGAACAAAGGGAAAACTGGAACAAAAGACAAAGGGACTAATAGACAAACTAATAATAATACTTTAGACTTAAATTCAACCATATTAATAATTACATTAAATGTAAATTTTCTTTTAATTAAAAAAACAGATATTGTCAATAAGAAAAAAAAATCCAACTATTTGCTATCTACAAGAAACCCACTTAAAGTATAATGATATAGATAGGCTAAAAATAGAAGCCTGAAAAATGATATACCATGGAAATACTAAAGAATAAAAAGAAGCTGGAGAGCCTATTTTAATTATCAGACAAAAGAAACTTCGGAACATGGAAAATTACTAGGAATAAAGAGGGACTCCAGTATTCTGGCCTGGAGAATTCCATGGACTCTGTAGTCCATGGGGTCACAAAGAGTCGGACATGACTGAGCAACTTTCACCTTCACTTTCAAAGAGGGACTTAACACAATTATTAAAGGCTCAATTTACTAATGAAGCAGTAAGATTTTAAAAGTGTATGCATTAACAACAGAGCATAAAAAAACTCTGCTTAAAGTGATGCAAATGCTGATAGAAGTTAAAGGAAACATAGACAAGTCCAGAATTATAATTACAGACTTTAATATTCTTCTCTTTATAATTATTTTAAAAGTAGATACAAAATCACCACAGATTTCAAAGACTTGAATAATTTTATCAACCAACTAATCTGATTGTCATTTATAAAGCATTCTATTCAACAACAGGTACTTATTTATTTTTAAGGGTACATAGATAACTCTTAATGACCTCATGGACTATACAGTCCATGGATTTCTTCAAGCCAAAATACTGGAGTGGGTAGCTTCTCCAGGGGATCTTCCCAACCCAGGGATCGAACCTAGGTCTCCTGCGTTGCAGGCAGATTCTTTACCAGCTGAGCCACCAGGAAAACCCATAGATAACTCACCAAGATGGTTCATGTTATGAGTCATAAGAAACTTATTATATTAAATGAAATAATGCAACTGATATTATCTAATTATAAAGGAAATAAAAATTAAAAACAAAAAATTACTTGGAAATTTTGTAAATATTTGTAAATTAGCATAATCCTATAGAAAATACAGATCAAAAAGGAAGTCTCAAGGGAAATCAGACAATATTCTGAACAAATAGAAATTAGAATGTATTAAAATTTATGAGATACAGTTAAAGTAGTCCTTAGAGGGAAATTTGTAGCACTCAGAGCTGATAATGGAAAAAGAAAATTATCTCAAACAGATAGGATAAACATTAATAAACTACAGGATTAGTGCAAACTATACCAAAAACAAGCAGAAAGAAGGAAATGATAAAGAAAGGAACACAGATCAAGAAACTGGAAATAAGCAAAAAAATAAAAAACAATAGAGGGAAACCAATAAGTGCTAAAAGATATTTCCTTGATAGATTAATAAATTGACATACCTCTAGCAAGACTGATGAAGAGCAAAAGAAAGAAGGCACAAAATACCAATATTAGTAAGAAAAGTATCACTTCAGTCTAACACATATTAAAAGAAAATTAAGGGACTGCTATGAGTAACTCTATGCACATAAATTTGATAGCTTAGATGAAATAGACTGATTTCTTGAAAAACACAGCAAAATGATAGAGAGCCCAAAGAGTCCCATATCTATTTGAGAAATTGAATTTGTTGTTAAAGATAGTCCAAAAAAGAAAAACTCCACGCCCAGATGATTTCATTAGTAAATTATACGAATATTTTTGAAAGAAATAACACCAATTTTGCATAATGCCTTCCACAAAATAAGGACCACCTCCCAACTTGTTTTATATACCTAGCATTACTTTGATTCTTTGATACCATATCCAGACAATGGTAGTACAAGAAAATAAAACTATAGATCAATATCTCTCATAAACGCAGATGCAAAAATCCTCAACAAAATGCAGTAAATTAAATTAAGCATAAAAAAGAACAATACTTAATGATCAAATGGAGTTTATCTTGGGAATGCAAGGTTGATTCACCATCTAAAAATCAATGTTAACTCACCGTACTAACAGACTTAAGAAAAGCCACATGATCATATCAATTGATGCAGAGGAATCACTTGAGAAATTTAATGTCCATTCATGATAAAATCTCCTCACAAACTAAAAGGAAGATGGAACTTTTGTAATACAGCAATGGGCATCTGCAAAAACAGTTAGCAGTAACCTAAAACTAACATACCCACATCTCTTAAGTCTCCTGCATTGACGGGTAGGTTCTTTACCACCAGCGCCAACTGGGAAGCCACGCCTGACATATCTGGTGGTAATAAAGACTGGAACGGTTCTTCTGGAAATGTTTGGCAGTTAAACATATACCTATCACAGCTGATTCCTAGGTACTGACTTTAAAGAAAAAGAACTTATGTTCACACAAAAGCATGGATGTGAATGTTTATAACAGTATTATCCATAATTGCCCCAAAGGAGAAGCAAACTAAATTTTCTTCAGTGGGTGAATGGATAAACAAACCTTGGAATACATTGCAACTATGAAAAGAAATGGACTACTGACACACACAACAATGTGGCTGTATGTTTTATATTAAGCTAAAGAAGCCAATCTTTAAAGTTTAAGTTTACATGACATTCTGAAAAGGACAAAACTATTGGGACAGAGTAATAGCACTTAACCAAGCTTGCATGTGAGGTGAGAGTGACTACCTCCCAAATAGTAAGAAGGATTTGGGGGGAGTTTGGGAATTGCTCTGTATCCTTTTGTGTGGCACTTACAAGAATCTGTACATGTGGCCTCCTGGTTAAGAATCCACCTTGTAACGTAGGGGATGTGGATTCAATTCCTGGTTGGGAAACTAAGATCCCACATCCCCTGGGCAGCTAAGCCCAAGAGCTGCAACTAAAGATTCTGCACGAAGCAACAGAGATCCTGTGCCACTACTAAGAACCAGTCTGACCAAATGAATAAATAAGTAAATGAATATTAAAAACTATACTTAATGACCAAAGCATTATATTTTTGTTATTATTACTGTAATAAATAATCTTTGGATTATTTATTAATAATTATTTTTATTTATAAATAAATAAAAATTATTTATTAATAAATAATCCAAAGATTATTTATTAATAAATAATTCAAAGATTATTTATTACATAGCACAATTTAACAGTCTAAAATCTTAGGCTTAAGGTCTGGAAAAAAAAATTTAAATCAGAATCTCCTATGATTTAGACTAGCATTAGAAAAGTTCATAAGGCTAAACACTTTAAAAAAAACTGTCAATTCAATTTCTTTATTCAGTTCAGTCACTCGGTCATATCCGACTCTTTTCGACCCCATGAACCGTAACACACCAGGCCTCCCTGTCCATCACCAACTCCCAGAGTCCACCCAAACCCATGTCCATTGAGTCGGTGATGCCATCCAACCATCTCATCCTGTCATCCCCTTCTCCTCATGCCTCAATCTTTCCCAGAATAAGGGTCTTTTCCAGGTCTCTGAAAAAAATTTTGTGTCCCAAGACACATAGAACTAATGGGAAAAAATTTTAAAATAGTAATCATTACAAATTAAACCCAAATCTTGTACTAATTAAAATATTGTTCAAACATTATTTTTTTTTACATAAAAAATAGCAAAAAAGATGTGGATAAAACCAGGGAAAAGATGTGGAGTTATTTTTAGGTTAGAATTACATCACTTTACGAAATTCCTTGCTGGTCCAACGGCTAGGACTCCACACTTTCACTACGGAAGCATGGGTTCTATCCCTGGGGAGCTAAGATCCTGCAAGCTGAGTGGCTTGAAAAAAAAAAAATTAATGACATCACTAATTTGTTCAAAGCTTATGTATTTATCAAGTATGTTTTAAGACCATTGAATTAATTTCAAAAGCTCTGAGTGTCTAGCTTTTCTTCTACTTGGGGTCAAAGATGATTAACCAAATTCATGGTTAAGGCTTTTCTTCTGAGTTACCATTTTAGCTGGGAAAACATACAAAAGAAGCACAGTTAACATATTCTCTCTCTCTTTAAAAAAATTCTTGACTACCTAGAGTAGACACTTCTTGAGTGTGTAAATTAGTACAAAACAATATTTTAACAATCAATTAATCTCTAAGTTTTACAAGAGTAGGGGAAAGGAGAAAGAAAGAAAAAGGAAAACGTAGCTGGCTTTAGACAAATATAAAAGTATCATTGAAAAAGGCTAATTACCACCTCTCTACAAGGAGGGAGTAGGCTTAGATATGGGAAAACCCATCTTCACCCTTAAACCCTTTCAGGCTAGCATGAGTGTGCATATGCCCGCCCCCTCTCCACACCACCCCCGAACACAAACAGGGTCAAGATAAGGGGAGAGAGGCAGAGACAGGCTGAGAGAGAGAGAGATAGATCGACTATGCCCGTATAAAGAGTACCATGTGATCCAGGAATCTCATTCCTAAGCATTTATTTGGAGAAAGCTCTAATTCCAAAAGATACTTGGCACCCCAGTGTTCATAGCAGCACTATTTACAGTAGCAATTCATGGAAACAACCTAAATGTCCATCAACAGATGAACGGATAAAGATATACATATATATATATATATATATATAAAAATGGAATATTCAGTTCAGTTCAGTCGCTCAGTTGTGTCTGACTCTTTATGACCCCATGAATCGCAGCACGCCAGGTCTCCCTGTCCATCACCAACTCCCGGAGTTCACCCAAACTTATGTGCATCGAGTTGGTGATGCCATCCAACCATCTCATCCTCTGTCGTCCCCTTCTCCTCCTGCCCCTAATCCCTCCCAGCATCAGAGTCTTTTCCAATGAGTCAACTCTTCGCATGAGGTGGCCAAAGTACTGGAGTTTCAGCCTCAGCATCAGTCCTTCCAATGAACTTAGCCATAAAAAGAATAAAATAATGTCATTTCCAACAACATGGATAGGCCTGGATATCATACCAAGTGAAATAAGTCAGAGAAAGACAAATATATCATATCACTTACATGTGGAATCACAAAAAATACAAATGAACTTATTTATAAAACAGACTCATAGACATAAAAAGCAAACTTACAGCTACCAAAGGGGAAAGGGGTAGGGAGGAATAAACTGAGAGTTTGGGATTAGCAGATACAAACTACTATATATAAAATAGATAACCAACAAGGCCCTACTGTACAGGGAACTATACTCAGTATCTAGAAAGTAACCCCAAAACTGAATCACTCTGCTGTATACCTGAAAATAACACAACATTGTAAATCAACTATGTTTCAATAAAAATAAAAAAAGCAGCAACTCAAGCCTTTGACAATTCTATCAAATGTACAATTTAAAGCTCCAATATCTTTTGATCACTGAAGCACAAAAATTAAAAGGAGGATTTCTCCTTTGTTATCAAAGTGATCTCTCTTTTATGTTGACAAAACAGAATCTTGTAAGTGTTGCTTCCCTTTTTTTTGAATGTACTTTTCAAATGAATAACCTTATTCTTGTTAAAATTTCCCAAAGTGGTCCCTGGGTGTTAGTAATAGAATTATGCCAGGTACAGAAAAATGCATATGAAAGAAAACAGAAATCAAGGAGGCACTCAGCCAGGCAGGCAAACTGATGGAGAAGGTCCCATTAGAATTGCAATCATGACCAAAAATGATGGTTATGCAAACCTCTAACCTCTAGAAGCTGACAAAAGAGTATTTGTCACCAGCTGGGGTCCAGTGACCTCTCCATCTCTAGGTAGACAAAACCAAATGAAGCACTTCTCAGGGATACAAAGAGCAGACTGAGGAAGATCCTAATAAAATGTTGAAAAGGTATCACAGGTCAAAGACTGTCCAAGGAACTCGATCTGTCAAGAACTACTGGACTTGGCAGTTCTTAGGGATGACTTGAGGCCTTGCTCTCAAGTTCATGACCCTCCTCTTCCTTAACTTGTCCTACAGACTCAAACAGAAAGTAACAAGAGAAGACAGAAACAAACAGTAGCAGGTTCCACCGTGGGGGAGAGATTTCAGTGGGGATGGGCCAGTCAGTGATTGGCATCTGGAGAACCGTTCAAACCTTCTGATAAGTGATCTGGCAGTGCTATTTATAGAAGGTAGAATGAATGATGGCCTAAAAGTTTCACCTGACCATGTGCTCCGTTGTGTCCGATTCTTTGCAGCCCCATGGGCTGTGGCCCACCAGGCTACTCTGCCCATGGGGTGAGGTACCACTTCTTACTCCAGGGGATCTTCCTGACCCAGAGATGGAACCCATGTCTCTTACATCTCCTACTTTGCAGGTGGATTTTTTGCCACTAGCACCAGCTGGGAAACCCTCATCTGATAATAGAAATTATGTAATACATGGTTCTCAGTTTATCAGGGACTGGGGTTGCTAAGGATTTTTTGCTTATAAAGTCACATGAAGATTATAATTTTTACTTATTCATTTCAGTTTTTTGCTGACTGAGTAATTCGAGATTTGAATTCAATAAAAGATGCTGGGGTATAAGAATACCATCTATGAAATACTTTAAAAGTGATAATAAACTTGTGGTGATATAAATATGAATTCAGTCTTGTCCCAATCTTGGAGAGGTTTTCAGTCTAAATAGATACATATTTAAAATAACAAGAGGGCATCCATGTGTTGTTTTTGTCCTTCAGAAAATGAAGTTCCAGTTCAAATTATATTTACTATAGCTTCTGATAAATATTTAAAATATAACATTACAAAAGTGTTTTTCAATTTCCATTTTCTAAGACGTTTTTATAAGGAATATGGTTGGATTTTGCCAATTATCTGAGATTTTTAAATGTAATTAATTTGGCGGTGCTGGGTCTCCACTGTCGCACGGGGCTTCTCTAGTTGCGGCGAGTGGGGCCTACTCTCTACCTGCAGTATGTGGGCTTTTCTTTGCAGTGGCTTCTCTTGTTGCTGAGCCAGGGCTCTAAGGCACTCGGGCTTCAGTAGTTGTGGATCTCTGGCTCTAGAGCACAGGCTGTATAGTTGTGGCACATGGGCTTAGTTGCCTGAGGCATGTGAGATCCTCCTGCGCCAGGGATTGAATTGGTGTCTACTGCACTGGAAGGCAGATTCTTTACCACTGAGCCACCAGGGAAGCCCTATCTGAGATTTTTATCAGGAATATGGTTGCCTTTTCTACGTCACTGGATATGATGTGATTTTTCTACTTTAATAAATGTCTTAATATTGAATGGGCTTCCCTGGTGGCTCAGTGATAAAAAAATCTGCCTGCCAATGCAGGAGATGTGGGTTTGATCCCAGGGTTGGGAAGATATCCTGGTGAAGGAAATGGCAACCCACTCCAGTATTCTTGCCTGGGAAATCCCATGGACTGAGGGGCCTGGTGGGCTATACTCCTTGGGGTCCATAAAGAGTCAGACATGAGTTAGCAAGGAAACGGTGACAATATTGAACTGCTCTGCTGTTCCTGATATGAAACACACTTGCTTTTGTACTTCTTTATTACACTTCTGGAATAGGTTTTTTAACATTGTATTTAGGATTTTGGCATCTGTATTCATAGACACTCTTTTAAGTTTCACTGCTGCTAAGCTGCTAAGTCACTTCAGTCGCGTCCGACTCTGTGCGACCCGATAGACGGCAGCCCACCAGGCTCCCCCGTCCCTGGGATTCTCCAGGCAAGAACACTGGAGTGAGTGTGTTGCCATTTCCTTCTCCAATGCAGGAAAGTGAAAAGTGAAAGTGAAGTTGCTCAGTCGTGTCTGACTCTTAGCGACTCCATGGACTACAGCCCACCAGGCTCCTCCGTTCATGGGATTTTCCAGGCAAGAGTACTGGAGTGGGGTGCCATTGCCTTCTCTGATTCCTTGTTTCAGAAATGTTTGATAGAGTTTTTCTCCAAAATTATTTAGTCCTGTTGTCTTTTTGGGTTGAAAATCTTCTCACTTTTTTCTTCAGTTCAGTTCAGTCACTCAGTCATGCCCAACTCTTTGCGACCCCATGGGCTGTAGCACTCCAGGCCTCCATGTCCATCACCAACTCCCGCAGCCTACTCAAACTCATGTCCATTGAGTCGGTGATGCCATCCAACCATCCCATCCTCTGTCGTCCCCTTCTCCTCCCGCCTTCAATCTTTCCCAGCGTCAGGGTCTTTTCAAAAGAGTCAGCTCTTCGCATCAGATGGCCAAAGCACTTTTTTCTTACCTGTTTGATTTATTCAGTGCCTCCACCACAACGTACTAAACGTCTGTATCCAGTAACTCTGGGAAATAGTCTGGGTGTGGGCAGTTACTGCATTGAGCAGTGTATCCATGTGTGGGTCTAAGAATCTACTCAAATTTCCTACCTCATCTTGAAGCAGTTTGGCAATTTTTGTTTTTCTAGTATATGATATGTTTGACCTGGATTTTCTAATTTATTGTCATAGAATATATGAGTATATTTCCCCTTATATTTCTAATAGTTTATTTTTTTTCTTTTTATTTCCTGGTCAGGCAGTGCTATATAAAACAAAATCTAAAAATGATACATTATTATAATAATTGCTAATGCTTTCATAGTACTTCCAATTTATTCTGTTTTTCTTATACTATTTTATATAATCCTCAGAAATCTATGAAGTAGACCTAAACTGTAAGCTTATACCCTTTTAAAGATCCTATGCCAACTTCCTATATGGCATATTGAAATCTGATTTTGTGTCTTGCCTTTATTTCTTTTTTTCCCAAAGGAACATTTCTATCCACCCCTCCTTTTTTTTTTCTTGTTTAGCTTAAGTATTTAAGTGTCTCCATAAGAAATAAATACTAGAGAGAAGAAATGAGGCCAAGAACAGCACCACAAAGGAAAAGATAGATAGTTTTTTAAAAAGAAATACCTCTTGCTGTCTTTTTTGTTTTGGAGCAAATGTTTACTTGTTAAATAACTGGTATGAACATTCTTAAAGCTCTTACAAGACAAAGCTAGGAAAAATTAGATGTACTGAAATTGTAAACAGTATAAAACCTCCATGGGTGGACAGGAATCAGAAGATAATAGTCTCAAATATTTCTCTTAGAGAAGAGGTCTTGGAATTTGATTTGTGTAGGTATAGAAGGCAGAACTAACTCAGACAAGTTTCCCAGGAAGTAGATATTGAATAAACTTGAGGGAGAACTTTCTAGGAATTGGAACTTCTGTCTATGAAGCTTCTATACACATGAACTTGGGCAAACTCTGGGAGATGGTGAGGGACAGGGAAGCCTGGTGCTGGCTGAAGCCTGGCATGCTGCAGTCCATGGGGTCATGAAGAGTCAGACACGACTTGGCAACAGAACAACATCTGTAAAGAGGAGGGACTGCCTCACAGTGTAATGAATTTCCTCCTCACATAGGATGACCATATGAAATTTTGAGAGTGAAATCATATACTAATAATTATAGTTTCATAATTAAAAAAATATGAAATTGATAAATTGTAAAAATTTTTTATTGGTAAACTTATATAATGAAAGTTTATTCAAAAACTTTAAAAATAAAATTCTTAATAAAGATAAATCTATGTATATTAAAGCAAAATATGAAAATTAGTATGGATTATCCCTTATGATTATACAGTGAAAGTAAGAAATAGATTTAAGGGACTAGATCTGATAGAGTGCCTGATGAACTATGGACGGAGGTTCATGACATTGTACAGGAGACAGGGATCAAGACCATCCCCAAGAAAAAGAAAGGCAAAAAAGCAAAATGGCTGTCTGAGGAGGCCTTACAAATAGCTGTGAAAAGAAGAGAAGCGAAAAGCAAAGGAGAAACGGAAAGATATAAGCATCTGAATGCAGAGTTCCAAAGAATAGCAAGAAGAGATAAGAAAGCCTTCCTCAGCGATCAATCCAAAGAAATAGAGGAAAACAACAGAATGGGAAAGACTAGAGATCTCTTCAAGAAAATCAGAGATACCAAAGGAACATTTCATGCAAAGATGGGCTCGATAAAGGACAGAAATGGTATGGACCTAACAGAAGCAGAAGCTATTAAGAAAAAGTGTCAAGAATACACAGAAGAACTGTACAAAAAAGATCTTTGTGACCCAGATAATCACGATGGTGCGATCACTCACCTAGAGCCAGACATCCTGGAATGTGTAGTCAAGTGGGCCTCACTACGAACAAAAGCATCACTTTTGTGATGCATCACTACGAACCAAGCTAGTGGAGGTGATGGCATTCCAGTGGAACTATTTCAAATCCTGAAAGATGATGCTGTGAAAGTGCTGCACTCAATATGCCAGCTAATTTGGAAAACTCAGCAGTGGCCACAGGACTGGAAAAGGTCAGTTTTCATTCCATTCCCAAAGAAAGGCAATGCCAAAGAATGCTCAAACTACTGCACAATTGCAATCACCTCAATGGCACCCCACTCCAGTATTCTTGCCTGGAAAATCCCATGGATGGAGGAGCCTGGTAGGCTGCAGTCCATGGGGTCGCTAAGGGTCAGACACGACTGAGCGACTTCACTTTCACTTTTCACTTTCATGCATTGGAGAAGGAAATGGCAACCCACTCCAATGTTCTTGCCTGGAGAATCCCAGGGACGGGGGAGCCTGGTGGGCTGCCGTCTATGGGGTCGCATAGAGTCGGACACGACTGAAGCGACTTAGCAGCAGCAGCACACTCTAGTAAAGTAATGCTCAAAATTCTCCAAGGCTTCAGCAATACATGAACCGTGAACTTCCAGATGTTCAAGCTGGTTTTAGAAAAGGCAGAGGAACCAGAGATCAAATTGCCAACATCTGCTGGATCATGGAAAAAGCAAGAGAGTTCCAGAAAAACACCTACTTCTGATTTATTGACTATGCCAAAGCCTTTAACTGTGTGGATCACAATAAACTGTGGAAAATTCTGAAAGAGATGGGAATACCAGACCACCTGACCTGCATCTTGAGACACCTGTATGCAGGTCAGGAAGCAACAGTTAGAACTGGACATGGAACAACAGACTGGTTCCAAATAGGAAAAGGAGTATGTCAAGGCTGTATATTGTCACCTTGCTTACTTAACTTATATGCAGAGTACATCATGAGAAACTCTGGGCTGGAAGAAGCACAAGATGGAATCAAGATTGCCGGGAGAAATATCAATCACCTCAGATATGCAGATAACACCATCCTTATGGCAGAAAGTGAAGAGGAACTAAAAAGCCTCTTGATGAAAGTGAAAGAGGAGAGTGAAAAAGTTGGCTTAAAGCTCAACATTCAGAAAACGAAGATCATGGCATCTGGTCCCATCACTTTATGGCAAATAGATAAGGAAACAGTGGAAACAGTGTCAGACTTTATTTTTTGGGCTCCAAAATCGCTGCAGATGGTGACTGCAGCCATGAAATTAAAAGATGCTTACTTCTTGCGAGGAAAGTTATGACCAACCTAGGTAGCATATTCAAAAGCAGAGACATTACTTTGCCAACAAAGGTCCATCTAGTCTAGGCTATGGTTTTTCCTGTGGTCATGTATGGGTGTGAGAGTTGGACTGTGAAGAAAGCTGAGTGCAGAAGAATTGATGCTTTTGAACTGTGGTGTTGGAGAAGACTCTTGAGAGCCCCTTGGACTGCAAGGAGATCCAACCAGTCCATTCTGAAGGAGATCAGCCCTGGGATTTCTTTGGAAGGAATGATGCTAAAGCTGAAACTCCAGTACTTTGGCCACCTCATGCAAAGAATTGACTCATTGGAAAAGTCTCTGATGCTGGGAGGGATTGGGGGCAGGAGGAGAAGGGGATGACAGAGGATAAGATGGCTGGATGGCATCACTGACTCGATGGAGATGAGTCTGAGTGAACTCCAGGAGTTGGTGATGGACAGGGAGGCCTGGCGTGCTGAGATTCATGGGTTCGAAAAGAGTCAGACATGGCTGAGCGACTGAACTGAACTGAGTATGGATTATCTATATTCAAATTATATAAGCAGAGTTTTTTGCCTTATTTTATTACTTTCTTTTTTAAAAAAGTTTTGGAATTATTTGAATACTTTAGTCAGTAGTTTATTGCTTTATAAACTGAGAAGTTATAAACCTTTGCAAACATTTCCCTGGAATATTTCAGGTCTATCAGCTCTATATTTCCCTTGTTTCTCCAAGAATCCACTGAGTGGCAGGCTGAGTGCTTTGGGTGCCCCGTGGGCTGGGATGACTGTGACAAGAATTGTTGCCTCAGCCACACCCCACTGGCTGGACTTTTGCTAAGCCAGCCGGGTGGCAAGCACTAAGGTGGTATTCGTATGCATTTCCTTTTATTGCTGACTGTCCTGCACGATCTTCTTGGGAGACTGTTGTTTTCTTCATAGAAAGGCGTGGATATCTATTGGATTTAACCATCCACTCTAGTGGGACCTCCACTCCCTGCACAAAATTTCAGTTTGTCCTAGCTGAGTCAGAGCTTGAAGCTGGAAAAGTGGAACGCCACAAGACGTATGGCAACATTGTTAATGCACTATTACTAATAATACTGGGTTAAAAATGAAAAACCTAGGGCAAGAGCTAAACCGAACAGACCAACAATACGATGGAGTAAGAGGAGACCATCCTTGGCAACCAGCTGTGAAGATCTCAGACATGCAGAGCTGTTTTCTCTTTTATTAAGCATAAATTTTGTACAGGCAGAAAGAATTAAAATAAAAATTTATGGAGTATTTTAAGTATGTCTAAAATGTCCTGCCTCTAGTGCTGTTTGTTTGGCACGTAGACAGTGGAGACCTCCACGAAGAGAAGAAAGTAGCTGGCTGTTCCTGAGTGATGGAGCTGAGGGCCCTGCACTTGCATCTGGGCTGGCCTTACACACTCAGTGTGTCCTTTTCTCCTCTGTAAACTGGAGATGACAATAGTACCTATGTCACAAGGTTGCTACGAAGATTAAACAGCCCAAGATTTGTAAAATAGCATTCGCTCTGTAATTGTCAAATAAAATAAAGTCAGCTCCACAGCCTTGTGGGAGAGAAAAGGAAATGTGTTTTGCTCTACTGTGTTCTGTTCGTCAAACTGACTGTTGAGAGTTTCTCTTCACTCTCTACAAGGAAAGAATTGCTTTCAGTGCTAAAATAAGAATCCTATTTGATACGGTGACGGAGACACAATGACACGATTGCTGCTACTTTCAAAGGGCCCTTAATACAAGACCATCTTGTTTGTGATTAGAAACTTAATTAAGGGCCTTTAGGTCCTTGCAGTCTGGTTAGGAGACACTTTTAAGATCCTGAAACCCTGAGCTACCCAGGATACTTTCTGCAAAGAGCATCAGCCTTGGACAGTAAGTAGCAGCTTCATGGAAGAAAATTAGAATGAGCTGAAAATCTCTTCAGACTCCTGTCATAGCTACAAGGGAGAACAAAAATGTTAGCACTGTAAACAGGACCGTGATTCATCATCATATGGCCTCTGAAATTCCGGTCATGGAAACCAAAACACTGTACATAAGAAATCATATAGCAACATTGATATACTGTAAGATTATCTCATTATTCTGGTTTTAAATTTAACTGCCTATCATTCTGTGTTTATGTTAGCCCCATACCAGTGTGGGGCATTTAGGTTTTTTTTTTTTTTCATTCTAGAATAAAATGTTCTTTAACTGAAAAACTGTTCAGATGAATCATAGCCTAGGAAGTACACGTGGGCAGCTCATAATAAAATAAAAGCATTACCTTTGCTAAAGCATCAGAATAATATTTTTTTTTTAGCAAGATGCACTTTGCATTCAGTGGTAATTACTATGTTTTTAAAAACAGCAGTTGAAAAAAAGCTTGTACTCCTTATTACTGGCCTCTGACTCACCTGAATGTTAGTGCCTGTAGATCAGTGGTCTCTAGCCTTTTTGGCACCAGGGACCAGTTTCTTGGAACACCGTTTTTCCACGGACTGGGGTGGGGGATGACTTCAGGATGATTCAAGCACATTATATGTATTGTGCACTTCATTGCTGTTATTATTATAACAGCTCCACCTCAGATCCAGTACTCTTGCCTGGAAAATCCCACGGACGGAGGAGCCTGGTAGGCTACAGTCCATGGGGTCCCAAAGAATCAGACATGACTGAGCGACTTCCCTTTCACTCTTCACTTTCATGCATTGGAGAAGGAAATGGCAAGCCACTCCAGTGTTCTTGCCTGGAGAATCCCAGGGACGGGGGAGCCTGGTGGGCTGCCTTCTATGGGGTCTCACAGAGTCGGACACAACTGAAGCGACTTAGCAACAGCAGCAGCCACCTCAGATCATCAGGTGTTAGATCCTAGAGGTTGGGGACCCCTACTCTAGATGATGCCAGATCGACTTTTTTTCGACAAGAACATCCCAAGATTAGCCACGAACTAGGGTAATCTGGCCATGGTGTTCCCACTTCTCTGACCTCGCTCCTGTCCGTTGTCACCTAGTTAGGACAGTCTCAGTTCCAGTTCTTGTTCTTCAGACACAATGATGAAAGAAATTTGAGATTATGTGTCAAACAGGTAGCTTCTGTCTCTTTACCGATGAAGCGGACTTGTCTCAATAAAGACTTGCTGAAAAGCTGTCTGCATGGCTATGTTATAAACGAGTTAGTTGCTAAGGGATAAAGACATGATTAGCCACACAAGAACACAGATGCACTTCCACACACAGCTCACACTCATTTCCACCTGTTCAAATTCACAGACCCTTCAAAACAGAAGTCTGAGCTTAAAAAGAACATGACCAGTGAAACTCTTCCTCCTAAATTTCAGGACTTCTTAATATACCCTACAACCTCAAAAGAAAGAACAATTTGTTCAACAAGGAACAAAGTTTTTAGAAGTTCAGGTTTTGTTTCTATAAAGAAAAATCTCTTGCATTTCAAGTATCTGCAGTGAAAGAATTTGAGTATTAACTTTTGCAGTAAGAAGTCAACTTTTTCATAGGCATAAATCCTTAATTGTTTCATTAGTGAAGAACTAAGTAATTTATATTTGAAGTTCAGGCATACCGTGTATTGATTTGCTTAATGCAGAAGGTGGCAAGCTATGGCATGCAGACTCAATCTAGCTTTCACCTATTTTTGGAAATATTTGTTGGAACATAGCCACACTCGTTCATTTAGATATTGTAGACAGCTGCTTTCACTCAGAGACTGTGTTCAGTGTGTAAAGGAATTTCACAGAAATTACTGGTCCTTCAGAGAAAAAGTTTATTGTTCTCTTTCATATCATTTTATGAAAATAGTACATATTTTCATAAAACCCTCATAGGTTTTCATTGTGGTTGCTTGCATAGTGAATCCTGGTGGAGAGAAGAAAAGTAATATAGGTACAACTTAGTGAAGTTTTTGATAGTTTTATATTTTGTGCTGCCTTTGTTTATCCACCCAAGTAAAGTTGCTTCCTACTTCTTGTTTCTCTAGACTCTAGAGATAGGTCTGTTTTTGTAGTCATTGGTTTAAATGCTTGTCTTTCCTATTTGATGTCGAGTAAGCTTGAGAGTAAGGCTCACGCTTGACTTAATTTTTTATTCTCAAAATCTAACAATACTTGGTATAATACTAAAAATTTTAAGGAGCTGAATTAAATTGGACAGAATTTCTGAGCAACCCAAAGCAGAAGCATTTTATGATGAGTGCAAAGAAGCCAAGAATGCATTCACCCTCAGAGCATTTTGAAGCCAAGAATGCATTCACCCTCAGAGCATTTTAAATTTAAAATAACATGGACTCTAACCATAGGATTATATAGAATAATAGGAATTATAAGCCTCCGATACATCTTGGTCATACAGCTCAAAATCAGTAACCAGGAAGTGTGTTTAATAAAGATGAAGATTTAATTTTTGCTTTTGATTTTAATTTGTCTTTTAAAAATAAATACTATGAATTCCTAATCATTGAAATGATGATGAAATGGGATTTTATAGTTAATCAAATATCTGGCTGGTTACTATACAGTTTTATGTTTTCAATTTTTAGGGGGAAAATGATGAAATAAACATAAAGCCATCTGGATAGATTCTAACTTGCTTTGATTTTAAACTTGTTTTGAAATGCTCTTCAGGATTTTGAAGTAACACAGTTATAATGAATGTAAATAGTAGGTGGTCAAATACTTATTGATTTGCATTCTACTTTCAAAGTAGATAAATTGGGCTGAAAATATGCTGACCCTCTGGTATATATTTTGAAAATTGCTTCAAAACTTCCTGTTATCAGCTTGTTTATTTGTCATTTATATTTTTCACATAAAAGTCAATTGTGGTTAAAAAAAAACAAAAACAACTCTTTAGTTATTTGAGTTTCTAGGCTATTTACACTGTAGACAAAGGAAAATTTTACAGTTTTTAAATACCATGAGAATTGGCAGGGTTCTACAATCCTTTTCCTTTCACTTTTGATGTCAATAATAAATATTAGTTTGTACCCATCTTAAACAGCAGAAGCAAACACTCTGCTATCAGTCTTCCAAAATTGGTTTTCTGTCTCAGTGGCGGAAGTGATGACTGTTATGGGCCTACAGAGGGAGGGGTGAGTGTAAATCCTGATTCAGCCACTTATTATTTGTGTGATCATGGGCAACTTATTTAATCTATGTTTCAATGTCCTTATCTGTGAAATAAGGAAACTTAACGGGGTTATGGTAGGGATTAATAAACTAATGAATATAAAGTCTGTAGTCAGCAAGTTTCTGGCACATACTTAGAGTTCTGAAAATGGTAACTATTTTCCTCATAGTTCAGGTTATTAAAAATTATTTACTCTTTTATTTTTAAGATTAACATGCAACAGAATTCATTTTGGGGATGAACAGTGCCATGTGTGTATACACTCGTGTAACTATCATTACACTTGGGATGTAGAGCAGGTCTGCCACCCCGAAAGTCCCTCACACGGTTGCTTTGAAGCCATACTCTTTCCCCAAGCCCTAACCTGTGACAGTCACTGATCCGGTTTTCGTCACCATGTTTTTTCCTTTTCTAGACTGTGACATAAATGGAGTCATACAATGTAACCTTTTGAGACTGTCTTCTTCATCCAGCAGGAAGCATTTGGGATTCATCCAAGTTTTTCTGTGTGTCAGTAGTTGGTTCCTTTTATTGCTGAATAGTATTCCATTGTATGGATATATCACAGTTTGTTTATCCATTCACTCGCTTAAGGACATTTGGCTTCGTTCCAGTTTTTTTTTTTTACAATTTTGAATAGAGCTACTGTGTGAACCTATGTTGTGCGACATGTTTTCATTTCTCCTGGGTAAATGTTTAGGAGTGGGGTTTTGGGGTCATATGGCAAGATGTATTTAACTTTATAAGAAATTGTCAAATTGTTTTGCAGAGTGATTGTATCATTTTGCATTTCAGGAATCCAGGAGTTCTGGTTGCTGTGCATCCTCACTGATACTTACCTCACTGATACTTAGTATTGTTATATGCGTGCATGCTCAGTTGCTTCAGTCGTGTCCCACTCTTTGCGACCCCGTGGACTGTAGCCCACCAGGCTTCTCTGTCCGGGGGATTCTCTAGTCAAGAGTATTGGAGGGCATTGTTTGCCCTCCTCCAGGAGATCTTCCCAACCAAGGGATCGAACTCTAGTCTCTTTATGTCTCCTGAATTGCAGGTGGATTCTTTACTGCTAAGCCACCAGGGAAGCCCATTATGTATATATATATATATATATAAATTTTAGCCTTTCTGATAATGTGAGGTGGTAGCTCAGTGTTTTTTTGTTTTTGGCCATGATATGTGAGAACTTACTTGCCAATGCAGGAGCCACAGGAGACTAGAGTTCCATCCCTGGGTGGGGAAGTTCCCCTGGAGGAGGAAATGGCAACCCACTCCAGTGCTCTTGCCTGGAGAATCCCAGGGACAGGGGAGCCTGGTGGGTTACAGTCCATGGGATGGGAAAGAGTTGGACATGACTGAGGAGGAGCAAGATGATGATGTGGCTTTTGAGACCATAGTTCCCCAACAGAGACTGAGCCTGGGGCCTCGTCCGTGAAAGCCCGTAGTCCTACCCAGTGGAGCCCCGGGGAATTCCGTTTTTTATTTTGGTTTGTTAGTGATAATAACGTTGAGCATATTCTCATGTGCTTATTTGGAAACCATGTATTTTCTTTGGTGCAATGTCTATATGAATACTTTGTCCATTTTTAAATTGAGTTGTTTTCTTATTGCTGAGTTTTTGAGAGTTCTTTTAATATTGTTTTTATATTCTGGATAGAAATCTTTTATCAGATGTATGATGTATATATTTTCTTTCAGTTTGTGACTTAGCAGTCTTTTACAAAATGAAAGTTTTAAAGTTTGATGAAGTCTAATTTATAATTTTTTTTTTATGAATTGTAGTTTTGGCGTCATGTCTGAGAACTCTTTGCTTAACCACGTATCATGAAAATTTCTCCTACTTTTTATTCAAAAGTTTTATAATTTTATGTTTCACATTTAGATCTAGGATTGACTGAGTTAATTTTGTATAAAGTGCAAGGATTTTTTTTTTTTTTTGTAAAAAATCAATCGGTCCTCGTTGTGTGGGTCTCTCTCTGGATTTTCTTTTATTACATTTGTCTTTGTGTGTGTCTCTTTGACAATAGCACACTATTATTATAGTTTAATTTTTAAATTACTTCTGACCTTATTCTGCTCTCTCAAAATTGTTTTGGCTATTCTTTCTCTCTCTCTCTCTCTTTTTTTTTTTTTTGGCTTTTGTATATGAATTTTAGAATCAGCTTATATATACTTACAAAATCCTACTGGATTTTTATTGGAATTACATTATATCTATAGATTAATCTGAGGAGAATTGACAGCTTTATTACATTAAATCTTTAATCCACTAACACAGTATGTCTCTCCATTTATTTCAAACTGCATTGACTTCTTTCTTCAGTTTTATGTAATTTTCTGCATACAGGTCTTGCACATATTTTGTTAGATTTATACCTAAGCATTTCATTATTTGGGGGCTATTATGTTTTAAAAAATTATTTTTAGTTTCCTATTGTTCATCAAGGCTATGGTTTTTCCAGTGGTCATGTATGGATGTGAGAGTTGGACTGTGAAGAAAGCTGAGCACCGAAGAATTGATGCTTTTGAACTGTGGTGTTGGAGAAGACTCTTGAGAGTCCCTTGGACTGCAAGGAGATCCAACCAGTCCATTCTAAAGGAGATCAGCCCTGGGATTTCTTTGGAAGCAATGGTGCTAAAGCTGAAACTCCAGTACTTTGGCCACCTCATGCAAAGAGTTGACTCATTGGAAAAGACTCTGATGCTGGGAGGGATTGGGGGCAGGAAGAGAAGGGGACAACAGAGGATGAGATGGCTGGATGGCATCACCGACTCGATGGACGTGAGTCTGAGTGAATTCCGGGAGTTGGTGATAGACAGGGAGGCCTGGCGTCCTGCAATTCATGGGGTTGCAAAGAGTCAGACACGACTGAGTGACTGAACTGAACTGAACTGATTGTTCACCATTAGCAACTAGAAATGATTGATTTTTGTGTGTTGATTATATATCCTGAGACCTTGCAAAACTCATTTTTTAGTTTTTATGTTTTTGTTATTTTTGTTGTTCTTTGTAAACCACTTTGGATTTTCTACAAAGACAGTTTTCTCTCTTGCCAATAGGAGTAATTTGATTTCTCCTTTTCCAGCCTTCTTGATGTTGAATGGAAGTGATGAAAGAGGATATTTTTGCTTTGATCCTCATTTAAGGGGGGAAAGCTTTCAACTTTTCATAAACAGGAGTGTTAGTGAATTTGATTTTGTTTTCCTTAGTAGATGATATTGCTCTTTAACAAGAAAGTCAGTCTGTTCCTAGTTTGTTGAGTATTTTTTTGTGTGTGTCATGAAGTGATCTCAAACTTGAGCAAAAAACTTTTTGTGATATCTATTGATTTCTCTTCTTTAGATGGTTAATATCGTAGATATATTGATTGATCACAGTGTCTCATGGTCATTGTTTTATATATTACTGCATTCTGCTGCTGCTAAGTCGCTTCAGTCGTGTCCGACTCTGTGGGACCTCATGGACTTCAGCCCACCAGGCTTCTCCATCCATGGGATTCTCCAGGCAAGAACACTGGAGTGGGTTGCCATTTCCTTCTCCAATGCATGAAAGTGGAAAGTGAAAGTGAAGTCGCTCAGTCATGTCTGACTCTTAGCGACCCCATGGATTGCAGCCTACCAGGCTCCTCCATCCATGGGATTTTCCAGGCAAGAGTACTGGAGTGGGGTGCCATTGCCTTCTCCCTTACTGCATTCTATCTGCTGCTATTTTGTAGAGGACTTTTGTGTCAATGTTCAGGAGTGATATTAGTCTGTAATTTTCTTTTATTTTCTTGTGCTTTTTGTCCAGTCTGTGGTTTTCTTTACTTTCTTGTCCTCTTTGTCTCCCAGAAGAATGCTGGCTTCATAATCAGGTTTGAGAAGTGTTCCCTGTTCTTTTATTTTCAGGAAGAGACTGTAGAGCTGATGTTCTTTCTTCTTTAAATGTACCAGTGAAACCATCTGAGCCAGGAGATTTTTGGAAAGGTTTTAACTTGACTAGACAATTTTAATTTTTAACAGTTATAAGTCTATTTGGAGTGTCAATTTCATCTTGGTTGAGTGTTGATAGTTTATTATTTTTGAGGTGTTGTCTGGTCCATTTTGTAAAGTTATTGGATAATGTAAAATTAATTGTTCGTAGTATTCCTTTATTTTTCTTTCAACACCTGTAGGACCTGTGATGATATTCCATTTTAGGCCTGATATTAGTGACCTCTCTCTTTTTCTTTTTCAGTTTTTGATAAAATTTGCCAACTTTGTTAGCCTTCCTAAGGTTAATGGAGAAGGCAATGGCACCCCACTCCAGTACTCTTGCCTGGAAAATCCCATGGATGGAGGAGCCTGGTAGGCTGTAGTCCATGGGGTCACTAAGAGTCGGACACGACTGAGCAACTTCACTTTCACTTTTCTCTTTTCATGCACTGGAGAAGGAAATGGCAACCCACTCCAGTGTTCTTGCCTGGAGAATCCCAGGGACGACGGAGCCTGCTGGGCTGCCGTCTATGAGGTCGCACAGAGTCGGACACGACTGAAGCAACTTAGCATAGCATAGCAAGGTTAATAACGAGAAGGGACTGGCAACCCATTCCAGTATTTTTGCCTAGAGAATCCCATGGACCGAGGCATCTGATGGGCTACAGTCCATGGGGTTGCAAAGAGTCGGACACAACTGAGTGACTAACAGACACACCCACACACATACGACGTTAATAAAGTCCAATTTTTTCTTCTCTATTTTTTTTCTATGTTCAATTTATGATCTTATCTTCATTGTGTCATTTCCCCCTTGTTTCTTAATGTAAAAGTTTAGATTACCGATGAAGCATCCCTGGTAGCTCAGCTGGTAAAGAATCTGCCTGCGATGCAGGAGACCCTGGTTGGATTCCTGGGTCAGAAAGATCCCCTGTAGAAGAGATAGGCTACCCACTCCAGTATTCTTGGGCTTCACTGGTGGCTCAAAGTGTAAAAAATCTGCCCGCAATGCAGGAGACCTAGATTTGATCCCTGGGTTGGGAAGATCCCCTGAAGAAGGGAACAGCTACACACTCCAGTATTTTTGCCTGGAGAATTCCATGGACAGAGGTCCGTGAACAGAGGAGCCTGGCAGGCTACAGTCCATGGAGTCGCAGAGAGTCAGACAGGACTGAGGGACTTTCACTTTCACTTGGATTACTGACTTGAGACCTTTATTGTTTTCTAACCTAAGTATTTAATACTATAAATTTATCTCAGAGGATGGCTTTAGAGTCATCCCTCAGATTTTAATATGTTGGACTATTTTTTTCCAGTGTATTTTTTAACTTTTCATGAGATTTTTTTTCTTGACCTGTTGCTTATTTATTAATATGTTGTTTAATATATGAGAGTATATATTCCCTGGTAGCACAATGAGAAGAATTTTGCTGGCAATGCAGGAGACATGGGTTTAATCCCTGGGTCAGGAAGATCCCCTGGAGAAAGAAATAGCCACCCACTCCAATATTCTTGTCTGGGAAATTCCATGGACAGAGGAACCTGGGGTTCCTCTACGGTTCATGGGGTCGAGAAAGAGTCAGATACAACTTAGCAACTAAACAACAACAAATTAATATCTAAGTGTTTAGAAATGTTTCTGTTATCTTTACATTATTATTTTTAGTTTAAATCTATTATGCAGGATGTATTTTTATAATTATAATTTTTAAAAAATTGTCAAGTTTTATTTTGTAATCCAAGACATAGTCTACATTGGTGATTGTTTCAGGCACTTGAAAATAATGTGTGCTTGGCTGTTAGTGGGTGTTCTATAAATGTGAATTAAATCCATTAGTGATGGTGTTATTCAACTCTTTTATGCCTTTTCTGATATTTGTTGGCTTGTTCTATCAAATGCCGAGAGATGTTGAGGTTATCAGATGTAATTATAGATTTTTCTTTTCATTTGGTCAATTTTTGATTTATGTATTTTGAAGCTTTGCTGTTCATTTATGATTATTTTGTCTTTTTGGTGGATTGACCCTTTTATTATTATGTAAAATCCCTTTTTATCACTTTAACTTTCTTTTGATTAGTGTTTGTATGATAAATTTTTTTCCATCATTTTTCCTTTAAGCTACCTAATTTTTATTTTTAAATTGTTTCTGACAATCTGCTTTTTAATGTGTATGTTTAAACTATTTACATTTAATATAGTTACTGACATATTTGGATTTAAGTCTATAATTTCATTATTTATTTTCTATTTTCTCCCCTTTATTATTTGCTTTTCTGTTTCTTCTTTACTGCCTTTCTGGACTATATGATTTTTTTATTATTTCACTTCATTTATTGTGTGTTTGACTCTTTTTCATAGTTTATGTGGTGCTCAGGAGTTATGCTTAATTTTTCACAGCTTATATAAAATCAATATTTACTACTTCAGTTAGAATGTGGAAAACTCACCACTGTGTAGCTCCTTTTATTCTCTTCCACTTATGTTGTAGCTATCTCATGTATTACTTTAATGTGCATTGAAAAATTATCAGACAATGTAATAATTTTTGTTTTCATCTATCAAATGTATTTTAAAGAGCTCAAGAGAAGTTCTATTTACCCAATTATCTACCATATCAGTAGCTTTCCCTTCATTCCTTTTGATACAAGTTTTCCTTTGGTATCATTTGCCTTGAGTTTAAAATTTTTCCTTTAGCAATTGTTTTAGAGCAGGTTTTATAGCAAAAAGTTTTCATCATTTGAGAAAACATTTACTTTATCTTTATTCCTAAAAGAAATTTATGTTCTTGATCATATTGAGCCAATTCCTTCTGGCCTCTGGCATTTCAGATAAGAAACAACATTTAAATTGTTGTTCCTCTATAGTTAAAATATTGTTCTTTTGTCCTACTTTTTAATGTTTTTAATTTGTTTTCAAATTTTAGAAGTTTAATTATAAAATGTCTTGGAATGAATTCTTTTGTTTTTAATTAGTTAATTATTTTTGGTTGTGCTGGGTCTTCATTGTTGGGCAGTGGCTTTCTCTAGTTGCAGCTAGCAGGGGATACTCTTTGCCATCTTACATGGGCTCCTCATTGTGGTGACTTCCCTTGTTTTGGAGCATAGGCTTAGGTGCACGGGCTTCAGTAGCTGGAATGTGTGGCTCAGTAGTTGCAACTCCTGGGCTCTAGAGCACAGGCTCAGTAGTCCAGGTGCATGGGCTTTGTTGCTCCTCCGCATGCAGAATCTTCTGGACCAGGGATCAAACCCGTGTCCCCTACATTGGCAGGCAGATTCTTATCCACTATACCACCAGGGAGGTCCAGCATGAACTTCTTTGTATTTATCTCGTTTGAAGTTCACTGAACTTTTAACATCTGTAAATTCTTGACTTTCACCAAAAGTAGGACATTTCAGTTATTACTTCTTCAGATGTTCTCTGCACCATCCTTTTTTTTTTTCCTTCTAGAACTCCAATTATACAAATATTAGACTTTTGGTTACTGTTGCATAGTCCTCTTTCCTGTCATCTCCATTCTACTACTGAGCCTATCTGGTAAGCTTTTGTTAGACATGTAAAGTTTGAAAAGCAATATGCTGTTGAAAGATTCATAGAAAATCCCTTGCATGCTATTGAGTCTTGTATTTGTCCAGATTTTATGTTTTTAACAAAATGAACAGTTCGCAGCACTGTTCATAATAGCCAGGACATGGAAGCAACCTAGATGTCCATCAGCAGATGAATGGATAAGAAAGCTGTGGTACATATACACAATGGAGTATTACTCAGCCATTAAAAAGAATTCATTTGAATCAGTTCTAATGAGGTGGATGAAACTGGAGCCTATTATACAGAGTGAAGTAAGCCAGAAGGAAAAACACCAATACAGTATACTAACGTATATATATGGAATTTAGAAAGATGATAACAATAACCCTGTGTACGAGACAGCAAAAGAGACACTGATGTATAGAACAGTCTTATGGACTCTGTGGGAGAGGGAGAGGGTGGGAAAATTTGGGAGAATGGCATTGAAACATGTAAAATATCATGTATGAAACGAGATGCCAGTCCAGGTTCGATGCACGATACTGGATGCTTGGGGCTGGTGCACTGGGATGACCCAGAGGGATGGTATGGGGAGGGAGGAGGGAGGAGGGTTCAGGATGGGGAACACATGTATACCTGTGATGGATTCATTTTGATATTTGGTAAAACTAATACAATTATGTAAAGTTTAAAAATAAAATAAAATTAAAAAAAATAAAATTAAAGAAGAAAGGAAACTCAAGTCTTCTAAAATAAAGTGCCTTTGGAGGTTAATTTTGGTTAAATGAATTAAAAACTGTTTTCAGATTAAAGGAAATAAGCAACAGTCAAATGCTCTGAAAATTTTTAAGGAAAAGAAAGCTTAAAGACTCCAATTTAACATTTAAAACACAAGTATAAGTTTCCCAAACCAAAGGAAAAGAGAAGAAAATTCCTTTTCCTGAGACTGTGATAATGGCTTAATAAGCAACTCCCCCCCAAACATTCTAAAATTTCAGAGAAAAACCCTGAAAAATACAAATATCTCTGATATTCACTTAATGAGAAGTCACAGAATAGATTGAAATAAATGTGCTAGTAATTAAAATTGGTTGAAAATCACCACTGAATTCCTTAAAAATGTTTAGAGAACATAGGAAGATACACAGATGCTTTGTAAGATGTTGATATCTTAGAGACATTCACATAAAGAGATATTGCCTGTTACTGGACATAATAAAATAGAATTATTCTAAAAAAAAAAAACCAAAATGAACAGATTTTATATTTTTAACAAAATGAACAGTTATTATTCATAGTTGCATTAATATAAGTTGCCAAACCAATCCATGGGACACAGGAGAAATTATTAGTTTCATGTAAAGTACATGTGTGCATGTTTCAGTTTTTAAACATGTCCTCAAACTTTTTAACCCTCTTTATCAGAAGATTGACTTTAATTGCCCTCTCCTTGAATACTATTCAGTGCTATATTAGTGACTTGTCTCTAAAAAAGAGAGTGCATTGAGAAGTGATGCTGTGTCGCCACCAAGGTCTAGCTAGAAAAGGCAATAGAGCTTCCTTTCTTGAAACACTCACCCTTGGAAACCAGCCACCATACTGGGAAGGCATATGTAGAGAGCGCATGTAGGTGTTTCAACTGGTACCCATAGCCAAGACCAGCATCAACCACCAGACATCAGAGTGAGCCAGACGATTCCAGTTGCCAGCCTTCAGTCTCAGCCCAAACTGAGTGAAACATAGATGAACTGTCTCAGCTGAGCCCTGCTCAGATGATTGGTTTTAAGCAAAATACATGTTGTTGTTAAAAGTTTCTATATCTGGGGTCATTTGTTACCTTGCAATAGATGAATAGAGTATAGTATTTGGTACCTGGAAATCCTGTTGAGGGGTACTGCTGTAACAGCAAACCCAAAACATGTAGGAATTGCTTTGGAACCTCAAGGAGAGTGTTAATGAAAGTCTAGCACCTTGAAGAGACTGTTAATAGAAAACAGCCTTTAGGAAAGTCCATCTATCAATGCTTTCCATTCTTTTAATTACATCTGCCCCCATACCATTCAAGGACTAGAGATACTGCATATGCTAAAGTTTTACCTTTTACTTGAACCTCATTCCTCTACTCTATACAGTAGATGAGAGCCTCAGTCATGCTGATGCCACAGTGTGCGAGGAGTTAACCTCCATCCCACACTTGCCCCGTGCAATGGCTGCTATCGACTGTTGGGTAATTCAGTTTCAAAATCCTATCATAAGGGACTGTTTCCTGGAGCCATTTTCCATTCTAACTCTTAAACTGGGTTTTCCTGAAAGCAGACTCTGATTCAATGAGGCAGTGAAGGTGCTTTATTTGGAACATAATCCCAGGAAACAAGTGAGAGAATGGAGAGAACAGGAAAGGGAGAAACGTCAACAAATGGTATATTATTTTGAAGGTTCCTGCTGATAACAGTTGGGGCTCAATCTCACCTGTGAACTCTGAAGAATCTTGTAGAATGTGCCTCCAATATCTTGCTAAAGAACTGGAGGTGAGTCTGTTTACATGAAAACTCATGTTCAACATGGTTTAAAGGTTGTCCCTACCATTAATAACACTTCTGCACTTTTGTGTTTGGGGCTTCCCAGGAGGTGCTAGTGGTAAATAACCTGCCTGTGAAGGCGGGAGACACGGGTTCAATCCCTGGGTCAGGAAGATCCTCTGGAGGAGTGCATGGCACCCCATTCTAGTATTCATACCTGGAGAATCCCATGGACAGAGCAGCCTGGAGGGCTACAGTCCATAGGGTCGGAAAGAATTGGACATGACTCAAGTGACTTAGCACACACTACATGCTTTTGTGTCTACTGAGTCTCTACTGAGTGACTTCCAAGACCCCAGAGAAACCCTGAGGCAGAAAAGCAAAGAGATGTCATATTTGAGGAGAGACGTGGATAATATGCCTGGGGTTTACCTCAGCTGCAATGAAATCAGATGAACTGAGTGGGATGTGGATTGGGGCCTCAAAAAAGTCTAACACACCTACATACATATTTGAAGAATATGCAATATTTCAGGTAGAGGGTAGGATGGAATTCATTTTCCATGAAGCCAAGAGATCTTTTGGCAGCCCATGAACCCCATGTGAAAAACTCTTGGCCTAGAAGTTGTTATTTAGTACATATCCTCTTTCCAGGCACACAGGAATCCTCACTCTCCAGCCTCCCTTACAATTAGGTTGATCATGCCTGAGTCTGAGGCAACGGGTAGGGGACAAAAGTAAAGTACACTGCTTCCGGCTCTGTCCCCTAAAATTTGCTCACCAACCAAGAGAGGATTTAGTGGGGAAGATGATGCAGTCACATGATGGGAAGAACTTGAATCCTGATTATAACTTCTAGGAGAGCTGCCCAGGCTATTCACCCAACTCTCATCAGACTTGAGAGAGTGACTTGGGTGAGAAGCCGTGTGTGTGTGTGTGTGTGTGTGTGTCTGTGTGTGTGTATGTGAATCCACAGATATTCTGAATTTGTTTGTTGATTTTTAGCAGTTGGATTTAATTACTTTGGGCTTCCCTGGTAGCTCAGAGGTTAAAGCATCTGCCTGCAATGCGGGAGAGCTGGGTTCAATCCCTGGGTTGGGAAGATCCCTGGAGAAGGAAATGGGAACCCACTCCAGTATTCTTGCCTGGAAAATCCCATGGACAGAGGAGCCTGGTGGACTATACTCCACAGGGTAGCAAAGAGTCGGACACGACTGAGTGACTTCACTTTTCACTTTCACTTTAATTACTTTGGCTAATACACTCAAAATATTTTATAAAGTAGTGCCAGTATCTTAAATAAGACTATTAGTTTCTTGGAGAAGGCAATGGCACCCCACTCCAGTGCTCTTGCCTGGAGAATCCCATGGACGGAGGAGCCTGGTGGGCTGCAGTCCATGGGGTCACTAAGAGTCGGACACGACTGAGCGACTTCACTTTCTCTTTTCATTTTCATGCATTGGAGAAGGAAATGGCAACCCACTCCAGTGTTCTTGCCTGGAGAATCTGAGCAACGGGGGAGCCTGGTGGGCTGCCATCTATGGGGTCGCACAGGGTCGGACACGACTGAAGTGACTTAGCATTAGCATTAGCATTAGTTTCTTGATTCTCACCACACTTTAGTCATTGAAGAAAGTATTAGTTATCACCTTTTTGTCCTATTGGCAAGGCATAAGTGACAGAATCATGATAAATGACAGAATCATGATTGTGGTTCACTTTTAGCATCCTAGGGACTAGACAGGAGCTTAGCTTTAAGAAAAAATACAGTTATTTTTAAATCACATATTGCTTTCCTCCTAATTAGGGAGAATTGCCCATTGCTATCTTGCACTTGCTAAAGACAACTTGAGAGAGAAATCCTTCTTCACGTTCCCAATATAATAAACAGGAGAAAGAACCAGCATGAGATACTGTCTTTCTCCTTTATCATGAATGAATGTCCAAGAAGATATCTTAGATATAATAACTACAGAACGATGAAAGACAAGCAGATAATCACTTGGATTTTAGATGAGTAAAAAAGAAGCTTTCCTAGTGTTTAATAATATGTCTTATCACTTTTAGACAAGTATGAGGATAGTATCTATTTGATGTCAGAGATGGACTGTGACAAAGAAGTAAGAATACTCCCTCTTGTGGTCCTTGAGAAAAATATTCTCAATACACTCTCAGAGTATATTGAGAAAACAGAAATTTTGGATTCACAGGTAATTTCAATGGATAATTAGAATTTATCCTTTCCCTTCTGACCTGGTTCTGCAAGTCTGAGTAGCCATTTTAGGCTGTAGGTCTTCTTGAGGGTGTTTATGAATTTGTACTCTTAACCTCAGGGAGAAACTGAGAATGCGACATGAGGAAAGACCTCTTCAGCCTGAACTGGAGAAAAAAAAAAAACTGCTTCCATTTGATTTTTTTTTTTTTTCCCTTGAAGCATTAAATAGTAATTGTCACTCAGTTTCTTCTTTATTTAACTTGCTACTGGTTCCCCGATGTGGTCTTGTACTAGCCCTTGGGGGAGCTTTGATTTCAGAGGAATACATTTGTGTTAGGACACTGTCTCCTCTAAAATACATCACTTGTTATCTTATAGAGTGGGTATAAATGTATTTCTCAGATGTATTTTTTTTCCTTTATTCTATTTGGAATCTTATTTAGCTTTGTTTTTCTCAGGGGATGGTTGGCTGCAAAACTTTGGAAACAGTAAATTTATTAATTTCTTAAGTAAAATAAGGATGGCACTGCAGCTGGAAGACAATACATATCCAATGTCAGCACTGGTTGATGTGAAGTTATCATTTGTTTTCTCATAATTGATGCCCATTGTTTTTTGCTTCTAATGTTTCATTTTTAGAAATATGATATCCTCCATTTCTGAGGAGGGTTCACATCTGTGTAGGAAATCAATATCCATTCATCTCTTGATCTCTCTTTCTTTCTGGTTCTCTAGTTAGGTTATATATATTGTTCTGGTTTGCCCTGAAAAGTCCTGGTTTAATGCTGTTGTCTCAGTGTCCCATTTAGCTGAGGGTTTTTTCCTTTTTCTTGCCTTTTTTTTTACAGTGAAAAATGTAACAATCTCGATTTCATAAGTCAAAACATGCCACTTTAAGAACACAGGAGGCAATTTTAAATTTAAGAAGAATTAACTATTACATTGAAAAAAAATACATTCTTTGGAAAATACCTATGCCATGACATTATAAGAAAAAAAATTAAAGTACATAAATTGTAAGGGAAAAAGAAATTACTTTGGACTGGATGAAGCATATGACTTCAACTTAGGTTCAATTGGAGAAGCAGGTCTCATGAGCCATGGAGATGCGTAGCTGCTAGAAAAGCGAGTTTAACTGCGGGCTCAAAACATAACAAATGGGTTTGAGAAACATATATTCAGTCTCTACCACATTATGTAAGAAGAAATGAATGAAGAGAGGGCATGAAAGATATATGTAGTAGAAAGGCAAGAGAGGTGTAGTAAAATTACACTACAGGTAAAGAAACAGGCTCAGAGTAAGTAAGAAAATCGCTTACGGCGATTTAGTGAAATACTGTAGAAGCAGAGTTCAGTTCGGTTCAGTTCAGTAGCTCAGTCGTGTCCGACTCTTTGTGATCCCATGAATAACAGCATGCCAGGCCTCCCTGTCCATCACCAACTCCCGGAGTTTACACAAACTCATGTCCATTGAGTCAGTGATGCCATCCAACCATCCCATCCTTTGTCATCCCCTTCTCCTCCTGCCCTCAATCTTTCCCAGCATCAGGGTCTTTTCAAATGAGTCAGTTCTTCGCATCAGGTGGCCGAAGTTTTGGAGTTTCAGCTTCAACATCAGTCCTTCCAATGAACACCCAGGACTGATCTCCTTTAGGATGGACTGGTTGGATCTCCTAGCTGTCCAAGGCACTCTCAAGAGTCTTCTCCAACACCACAGTTCAAAAGCATCAATTCTTCTGTGCTCAGCTTTCTTATTAGTCCGACTCTCACATCCATACATGACTACTGGAAAAACCATAGCCTTGACTAGACGGACCTTTGTTGGCAAAGTAATGTCTCTGCTTTTCAATACGCTGTCTAGGTTGGTCATAACTTTCTTTTCAAGGAGTAAGCATCTTTTAATTTCATGGCTGCAGTCACCATCTGCAGTGATTTTGGAGCCCCCCAAAATAAAGTCTGTCATTGTTTCCATGGTTCACCCATTTATTTGCCATGAAGTGATGGGACCAGATGCCATGATCTTCGTTTTCTGAATGTTGAGCTTTAAGCCAACTTTTTCACTCTCCTCTTTCACTTTCATCAAGAGGCTCTTTAGTTCTTCTTCACTTTCTGCCATAAGGGCGATGTCATCTGATATCTGAGGTTATTGATATTTCTCCTAGCAATCTTGATTCCAGTTTGTGCTTCCTCTAGCCCAGGGTTTCTCATGATTTACTCTGAATATAAGTCAAATAAGCAGGGTGACAATAAACAGCCTTGACGTACTCCTTTTCCTATTTGGAACCAATCTGTTGTTCCATGTCCAGTTCTAACTGTTGCTTCCTGACCTGCATACAGGTGTCTCAAGAGGCAGGTCAGGTGCTCTGGTATTCCCATCTCTTTCAGAATTTTCCACAGTTTATTGTGATCTACACAGTCAAAGGCTTTGGCATAGTCAATAAAGCAGAAATAGATGTTTTTCTCGAACTCTCTTGCTTTTTGAGGATCCAGCAGATGTTGGCAATTTGATCTCTGGTTCCGCTGCCTTTTCTAAAACCAGCTTGAACATCTGGAAGTTCACAGTTCACGTATTGCTGAAACCTGGCTTGGAGAATTTTGAGCATTTCTTTACTAGCGTGTGAGATGAGTGCAATTGTGTAGTAGTTTGAGCATTCTTTGGCATTGCCTTTCTTTGGGATTGGAATGAAACCTGACCTTTTCCAGTCCTGTGGCCACTGCTGAGTTTTCCAAATTTGCTGGCATATTGAGTGCAGCACTTTCACAGCATCATCTTTCAGGATTTGAAATAGCTCAACTGGAATGCCATCACTTCCACTAGCTTTGTTCGTAGTGATGCTTTCTAAGGCCCACTTGACTTCACATTCCAGGCTGTCTGGCTCTAGGTCAGTGATCACACCATCGTGATTATCTGGGTCAAGAAGATCTTTTTGTACAGTTCTTCTGTGTATTCTTGCCACCTCTTCTTAATATCTTCTGCTTCTGTTAGGTCCATACCATTTCTGTCCTTTATCAAGCCCATCTTTGCATGAAATGTTCCCTTGGTATCTCTAATTTTCTTGACGAGATCTCTAGTTTTTCCCATTCTGTTGTTTTCCTCTATTTCTTTGCATTGACCGCTGAGGAAGGCTTTCTTATCTCTTCTTGCTATTCTTTGGAACTCTGCATTCTGATGTTTATATCTTTCCTTTTCTCCTTTGCTTTTTGCTTCTCTTCTTTTCACAGCTATTAGTAAGGCCTCCCCAGACAGCCATTTTGCTTTTTTGCATTTCTTTTCCATAGGGATGGTCTTGATCCCTGTCTCCTGTACAATGTCACGAACCTCCTTCCATAGTTCATCAGGCACTCTGTCTATCAGATCTAGTCCCTTAAATCTATTTCTCACTTCCACTGTACAGTCATAAGGGATTTGATTTAGGTCATACCTGAATGGTCTAGTGGTTTTCCCTGCTTTCTTCAATTTCAGTCTGAATTTGGCAATAAGGAGTTCATGATCTAAGCCACAGTCAGCTCCTGAGTCTTGTTTTTGCTGACTGTATAGAGCTTCTCCATATTTGGCTGCAAAGAATATAATCAATCTTATTTTGGCGTTGACTATCTGGTGATGTCCATGTGGAGAGTCTTCTCTTGTGTTGTTGGAAGAGGGTGTTTGCTGTGACCAGTTCATTCTCTTAGCAAAACTCTATTAGTCTTTGCCCTGCTTCATTCTGTACTCCAAGGCCAAATTTGCCTGTTACTCCAGGTGTTTCTTGACTTCCTACTTTTGGGTTCCAGTCCCCTATAATGAAAAGGACATCTCTTTTGGGTGTTAGTTCTAAAAGGTCTTGTAGGTCTTAACAAAACCATTCAACTTCAGCTTTTTCAGCATTACTGGTCAGGGCATAGACTTGGATTATCGTAATATTGAATGGTTTGCCTTGGAAACGAAGAGAGATCATTCTGTTTTTGTTTGAGATTGCATCCAAATACTGCATTTCGGACTCTTTTGTTGACTATGATGGCTACTCCATTTCTTCTAAGGGATTCCTGCCCACGGTAGTAGATATAATGGTCATCTGAGTTAAATTCACCCATTCCAGTCCATTTTAGTTTGCTGATTCCTAGAATGTCAATGTTCACTCTTGCCATCTCCTGTTTGACCACTTCCAATTTGCCTTGATTCATGGACCTAACATTCTATGTTCCTATGCTATATTGCTCTTTACAACATCGGACCTTGCTTCTATCAATAGTCACATCCACAACTGGGTGTTGTTTTTGCTTTGGCTCCATCCCTTCATTCTTTCCAGAGTTATTTCTCCACTGATCTCCAGTAGCATATTGGGCACCTACCGACCTGGGGAATTCATCTTTCAGTGTCCTATCTTTTTGCCTTTTCATACAGTTCATGGGATTCTCAAAGTAAGAATACTGAAGTGGTTTTAAGCCTCAAACTTGAGTTTACTTGACTTCAAGTCCCAACATTCACCATCACATTCCAAAAATCTCTTTGTAGTTTTCAGAAATTATACTCTATAGTACCATTTGTATCTTTATGTTTAATAGAAGTTAAGATTTAAGTGATTTGGGTTATTATTTCTAGACTTACTGAATTATAATTCTTACATACCTTTTTGAAAGCTATGAATACATATAAATATTGAAAGGATTTATGTATACTTGTCTATCAATATTGTATATTTGATTTAAACTTTCTTGTTGTGAAAGTCTATATATTACCCTAATTATACACAGAATATAGCCTTTCCTTTTTCTTAACTATCCATCTATTTTATTTTTTATTATTTGAAGCCATAGAGTTAAAAACAAAATCTCAGGAGATTTTTATTTATTTTTTTTCTGGATTGGACATAAATATACAACCTGGTTCTTGCTCAGAGTTTTTTTTTTTTTTTTTTAGTTTTAGGGGGTGAATATAATATAAACCCAGAAGGTGTCTCTCGTTCTATGCATCTTCTCCCACATAAATAATTTTGATATTCATAAAAGGAAAATACAATTCTGGAATTAATTTCTCTATTGCCTTTGTTAGTTCAATGTAACAACTGTCTTTCTACTGGTTGGTTTAATAGAACAACTCCCTAAAAACACATAATAAACTGACCGATCCACTCTGCTCTTTTCCCATATTTTTTCAGAAAACCTTTTCACAAGATTTGTTGCTGTTAAACAGGTAATTAACGGAATTATATGAATCTTGCTGCTGCTGCTGCTGCTGAGTCACTTCAGTCGTATCCGACTCTGTGTGACCCATAGATGGCAGCCCACCAGGCTCTGCTGTCCCTGGGATTCTCCAGGCAAGAACACTGGAGTGGGTTGCCATTTCCTTCTCCAATGCATGAAAGTTAAAAGTGAAAGTGAAGTCGCTCAGTCATGTTCGACCCTCAGCGACCTCATGGACTGCAGCCTTCCAGGCTCCTTCGTCCATGGGATTCTCCAGGCAAGAGAGAAGGCAATGGCACCCTACTCCAGTACTCTTGCCTGGAAAATCCCATGGACGGAGGAGCCTGGTAGGCTACAGTCCATGGGGTCGCTAAGAGTCAGACACGACTGAAGCGACTTAGCAGCAGCAGCCTTCTCCGTATATGAATCTTAGACTTTGAAAAAAATGACAGATGTTATATATAGCTTGGGCACTTTTGCTCTGTCCTGCTTTTTGGAATTACTTTCTATCAACAATGATTTTACCTGGCACCCGCTAAGCAAAGTAGAAAAAAATATTGGTTAGTGGCCTTTAATTTCTCCCTTTACATTTCTGTCTGCTTCCTTCACAATTCAGTCAGAGTTCACAACTGGGCTTCTGTGTGTTGACAGCAAACTAGATAGAAAAAAAAAAAAAAGTGAAAGTAAAGGACACGATCATTTCTTCCTGTGTTGCCAACTCCAGTCTTGCTTTGATTCTATTCTCTGTTTTGTACTTCAATCAGTTCAGTTAAGTAGCTCAGTCGTGTCTGACTCTTTTGTGATCCCATGGACTGCAGCACACCAGGCTTCCCTATCTATCAGGGACTCCTGGAGCATGCTCAAACTCATGATAGCTTATAGTGAACGATGTTGGATTCTTGATCTCTGAAGAAGAAGATTTAGCTTCGGGACCAGGGACCAGGCTTGGTCACTCAGAGCTTTTGTGTGGCAGAAGTTTATTACAGTGATAAAGGACAGAGAAAGCCTCTGACGTAGACATCAGAAGGGGACAGAGAGTGCCTCACTGGCTAGTCTTATCAAGGCCTTATATACTTTTACCAGACCTACTCCCACAACATAAAGTGAAGCTGCTCAGTTGTGTCAGACTCTTTGCGACCCCATGGACTGTAACCTACCAGGCTCCTCCATCCATGGGATTTTCCAGGCAAAAATACTGAGCGGGTAGCCATTTCTTTCTCCAGGAGATCTTCCCAACCCAGAGATTGAACCCATGTCTCCCTCCTTGTAGGCAGACACTTTACCATCTGAACCACCAGGGAAGTGTCACAGCATAAGTCTCATCTTAAAACAAGATTAGAACTAACAATAGAAAGGTCTTATCAGACCCACTCCCACAACATATATTTTAAGATAACAAGATTAGTCAGAAGGTTCTTGTTAAAAAGGAGAAACATGTCCTTGAGCAACATACATTGTTGTTATATAATCCTTTAGTTCAGTTCAGTTCAGTTGCTCAGTGTGTCCAACTCTTTGCGACCCCATGAACTGCAGCACGCCAGGCCTCCTTGTCCATTACCAACCCCCGGAGTTGACTCAAAGGCTTCCCTTGTGGCTCAGCTGGTAAAGAATCTGCCTGTAATGGGGGAGACCTAGGTTCAATCCCTAGGTTGGGAAGATCCCCTGGAGAAGGGAAAGGCTACCCACTCTAGTATTCTAGCCTGGAGATTTCCATGTACTATACAGTCCATCGGGTCACAAAGAATTGGACACGACTGAGTGACTTTCCCTCACTCACTCATGTCCATTGAGTCGGTGATGCCATCCAACCATCTCATCCTGTCATCCCCTTCTCCTCCCACCTTCAATCTTTCCCAGCATTAGGGTCTTTTCAAATGAGTCAGTTGTTCACATCAGGTGGACAAAGTATTGGAGTTTCATCTTCAGCATCAGTCCTTTCAGTGAACACCCAGGCCTGATTTCCTTTGGCACCCCACTCCAGTACTCTTGCCTGGAAAATCCCATGGATGGAGGAGCCTGATAGGCTGTAGTCCATGGGGTCACTAAGAGTCGGACATGACCGAGCAACTTCCCTTTCACTTTTCACTTTCATGCACTGGAGAAGGAAATGGCAACCCACTCCAGTGTTCTTGCCTGGAGAATCCCAGGGACGGGAAAGCCTGGTAGGCTGCCGTCTATGGGGTCGCACAGAGTCAGACACGACTGAAGCGACTTAGCAGCAGCAACAGCAGCAGCAGGCCTGGTTGGCTCTCCTTGCAGTCCAAGGGACTCTCAAGAGTCTTCTCCAACACCACAGTTCAAAAGCATCAATTCTTCTATGCTCAGCTTTCTTTATAGTCCAACTATCACAGCCATACATGACTACCATAGCCAAGGAAAAACCATAGCCTTGACTAGATGGATCTTTGTTGGCAAAGTAATGTCTCTGCTTTTTAATATGCTGTCTAGGTTGGTCATAGCTTTTCTTCCAAGGAGTAAGTGTCTTTTAATTTCATGGTTGCAGTCACCATCTGCAGTGATTTCGGAGCCCCCCAAAATAAAGTCTGTCATTGTTTCCATTGTTTCCCCATCTATTTGCCATGAAGGGATGGGACTGGATGCCATTATCTTAGTTTTCTGAATGTTGAGCTTTAAGCCAACTTTAATTTTTAAAGCTTAAGATGAGTTGTTTTGTTGCAGAAAAAAATGTTTGTCCTTTTCTCCTCCTTAAGAACACTGGATCCCTTTCTCTTCCTTGAAGGCACTGGACCCCTTTCTCCTCCTTGAGGGTCCCAGACTCCTTATCAACCTACCTAAGAATTAGTTCTCTCACTCATGTCCCATCGAGTTAGTGATGCCATCCAACAATCTCATCCTCTGTCGTCCCTTTCTCCTCCTGCTTTCAATCTTTCCCAAAACCAGGGTCTTTTCTAATGAGTTCTTTGCATCAGTTGGCCAAAGTGTTGGAGCTTTATCTTCACCATCAGTCCTTCCAATGAATATTCAGGACTGATTTTCTTTAGGATTGACTGGTTAGATTTAGTTGCCATCCAAGGAACTCTAAAGAATCTTCTCTAACACCACAGTTCAAAAGCATCAATTCTTCAGTGCTCAGCTTTCTTTTTGGTCCAACTTTCACATCCATACGTGAGTACTGGGAAAACCATATCTTTGACTATACAGACCTTTGTTGGTAAAGTAATGTCTCTGCTTTTTAATATGCTATCTAAGTTTGTCATAGTTTTTCTTCCAAGGCTGCAGTCACCATCTGCAGTGATTTTGGAGCCAAAGAAAATAAAGTCTGTCATTGTTTCCATTGTTTCCCAATCTATTTGCTCTGACGTGATGAGACTGGATGCCATGATCTTCGTTTTTTGAATGTTGAGTTTTAAAACAACTTTTTCACTCTCCTCTTTCACTTTCATCAAGAGGCTCTTTAGTTCCTCTTCACTTTCTGCCACAAGGGTGGTGTCATCTGCATATCTGAGGTTATTGATATTGATCCATACTTAGAATGCTTGATTCTTGAACAGCACATCATCTTGCAGAAACAACACTCAGGATTTTCTACCTATCCTTTCTGGAATTGTGTCAGGTTAATTGTTGCTTTGCCCTTACCCTTTCCAAGCAGAAAAACTCTGAGGCTTGTTCTTTGAGGAAGCATGTCAGCTAGTGCAGCATAAATTCCTGTTTGTCTCAAATGACAAGTCATACATCTAGCTGTTTATCAAAAAACTTTTTTTTTCTCTGTTCCTCAGAGCATAGCAGCTCAGCATACTTAGTGTTCCTACTGACACAGGACCACAGCCTTGTCTAACTCAATGAAACTAAGCCATGCCCTGTGGGGCCACCCAAGATGGGCAGGCATGGTGGTGAGGTGTGACAAAATGTGGTCCACTGGAGAAGGGAATGGCAAACCACTTCAGTATTCTTGCCTTGAGAACCCCATGAACCATATGAAAAGGCAAAATGATAGGATACTGAAAGAGGAACTCCCAAGGTCAGTAGGTGCCCAATATGCTACTGGAGATCAGTGGAGAAATAACTTTGGAAAGAATGAAGGGATGGAGCCAAAGCAAAAACAACACCCAGTTGTGGATGTGACTGGTGATAGAAGCAAGGTCCGATGCTGTAAAGAGCAATATTGCATAGGAACCTGGAATGTCACATCTCTGAATCAAGGCAAATTGCAAGTGGTCAAACAGGAGATGGCAAGAGTGAATGTCGACATTCTAGGAATCAGCGAACTAAAACGGACTGGAATGGGTGAATTTAACTCAGATGACCATTATATCTACTACTGCGGGCAGGAATCCCTTAGACGAAATGGAGTAGCCATCATGGTCAACAAAAGAGTCTGAAATGCAGTACTTGGATGCAATCTCAAAAACAACAGAATGATCTCTGTTGGTTTCCAAGGCAAACCATTCAATATCACAGTAATCCAAATCTATGCCCCAACCAGTAACACTGAAGAAGCTGAAGTTGAACAGTTCTATGAAGACCTACAAGACTTTTATATCTAACACCCAAAAATGATGTCCTTTTCATTATAGGGGACTGGCATGCAAAAGTAGGAAGTCAAGAAACACCTGGAGTACCAGGCAAATTTTGCCTTGGAATACGGAATGAAGCAGGGCAAAGACTAATAGAGTTTTGTGAAGAAAATGCACTGGTCATAACAAACACCCTCTTCCAACAACACAAGAGAAGACTCTCCACAAGGACATCACCAGATGGTCAACACCAAAATCATATTGAATATATTCTTTGCAGCCAAAGATGGAGAAGCTCTATACAGTCAGCAAAAACAAGACCAGGAGCTGACTGTGGCTCAGATCATGAACTCCTTATTGCCAAATTCAGACTGAAATTGAAGAAAATAAGGAAAACCACTAGGCCATTCAGGTATGACCTAAATCAAATCCCTTATGATTATACAGTGGAAGTGAGAAATAGATTTAAGGGCCTAGATCTGATAGATAGAGTGCCTGATGAACTATGGACGGAAGTTCATGACATTGTACAGGAGACAGGGATCAAGACAATCCCCATGGAAAAGAAATGCAAAAAAGCAAAGTAGGTGTCTGAGGAGGCCTTATAAATAGCTGTGAAAAGAAGAGAAGCAAAAAGCAAAGGAGAAAAGGAAAAATATAAACATCTGAATGCAGAGTTCCAAAGAATAGCAAGGAGAGATAAGAAAGCCTTCCTCAGTGATCAATAAAAGGAAATAGAGGAAAACAACAGAATGTGAAAGAATAGAGATCTCATCAAGAAAATTAGAGATACCAAGGAAACATTTCATGCAAAGATGGGCTCGATAAAGGACAGAAATGGTATGGACCTAACAGAAGCAGAAGATATTAAGAAGAGATGGCAAGAATACACAGAAGAACTGTACAAAAAGATCTTCTTGACCCAGATAATCACGATGCTGTGATCACTGACCTAGAGCCAGACATCCTGGTATGTGAAGTCAAGTGGGCCTTAGAAAGCATCACTATGAACGAAGGTAGTGGAGGTGATGGAATTCCAGTTGAGCTCTTTCAAATCCTGAAAGATGATGCTGTGAAAGTGCTGCACTCAATATGCCAGCAAATTTGGAAAACTCAGCAGTGGCCACAGGACTGGAAAAGGTCAGGTTTCATTCCAATCCCAAAGAAAGGCAATGCCAAAGAATGCTCAAACTACTGCACAATTGCACTCATCTCACATGCTAGTAAAGTAATGCTCAAAATTCTCCAAGCCAGGCTTCAGCAATACGTGAACCATGAACTTCCAGATGTTCAAGCTGGTTTTAGAAAAGGCAGAGGAACCAGAGATCAAATTGCCAACATCTGCTGGATCATGGAAAAAGCAAGAGAGTTCAAGAAAAACATCTATTTCTGCTTTATTGACTATGCCAAAGCCTTTGACTGTGTGGATCACAATAAACTGTGGAAAATTCTGAAAGAGATGGGAATACCAGACCACCTGACCTGCATCTTGAGACACCTGTATGCAGGTCAGGAAGCAACAGTTAGAACTGGACATGGAACAACAGACTGGTTCCAAATAGGAAAAGGAGTACATCAAGGCTGTATATTGTCATCCTGCTTATTTAATTTCTATGCAGAGTACATCATGAGAAATGATGGACTGGAAGAAACACAAGCTGGAATCAAGATTGCTGGGAGAAATATCATATCCTTAGATATGCAGATGACACCACCCTTATGGCAGAAAGTGAAGAGGAACTAAAAAGCCTCTTGATGAAAGTGAAAGAGGAGAGTGAAAAAGTTGGCTTAAAGTTCAACATTCAGAAAACGAAGATCATGGCATCTGGTCCCATCATTTTATGGGAAATAGATGGGGAAACAGTGGAAACAGTGTCAGACTTTATTTTTCTGGGCTCCAAAATCACTGCAGATGGTGACTGCAGCCATGAAATTAAAAGACGCTTACTCCTTGGAAGGAAAGTTATGACCAACCTAGATAGCATTTTCAAAAGCAAAGACATTACTTTGCCAACAAAGGTCCCTCTAGTCAAGGCTATGGTTTTTCCAGTGATCATGTATGGATGTGAGAGTTGGACTGTGAAGAAAGCTGAGCGCAGAAGAATTGATGCTTTTGAACTGTGGTGTTGGAGAAGACTCTTGAGAGTCCCTTGGACTGCAAGGAAATCCAGCCAGTCCATTCTGAAGGAGATCAGCCCTGGGATTTCTTTGGAAGGAATGATGCTAAAGCTGAAACTGCAGTACCTTGGCCACCTCATGCGAAGAGTTGACTCACTGGAAAAGACTCTGATGCTGGGAGGGATGGGGGGCAGGAGGAGAAGGGGACGACAGAGGATGAGATGGCTGGATGGCATCACTGACTCGATGGACGTGAGTCTGAGTGAACTCCGGGGGTTGGTGATGGACAGGGAGGCCTGGCGTGCTGCGATTCATGGGGTCACAAAGAGTCGGACATGACTGAGTCACTGAACTGAACTGAACTGAACTGACACAGAGCTCAGAGATCCCATATCAGTAGTATGTAAATGTAGCAGGAAAACAGGCTGCAGGCTCTGGAATTCAGACTTGTCTGGACATGCCTGGTGTACTGGTAAGGCCATTTCCCCAAGCCTTGTTTTTCTGATGAACTAAGGAGATTTCTGAGAAAGTATGTGTCCTAAAAGAGGAGAGTTTCACCTTGTAATAAACTTTAGTTGTCTGGGTGAATGAGTGATTCTGAATACAACATAAGAATTTTTATTTTCACTTGGCTACTAAGCAAGACGCTATTGGATGGAGATTAAAATCCAGTGGTGAGCAATGTACTTAAACCCTGAAAAATCTGATTTTCTAAAAACTCTCAAGTATAAGTGCACAAACAGTGCCTTACTGCAGCTCCATAAAACAAATGCAGAGAGGCAAATGCTGTCTCCATGCTGTAAGTGTGGTGGACAGGAGTCTAAAGTTGCTTTGCCCCCACCCGACCCCAGGGCTTCTGACTCACTTTCAACAGCTACCCATTCAACAGTTATCTAGGTACATCTTTGAAGGGATTTTGCAGTTGTAACTGAAGTTCCAAGTCAGTTGACCTTAAAGTATGAAGATTACTCAACTGGGCCGGATCCTATCAGATAAGCTCTCATCTGTAGGTAGGGGCACAAAAGGAGGTCAGAGATTCAAAGCACAGGGGTAGATTTGATGCGCTATTGCTGAAATGAACAGGAAAGGAGCCTTGTGTCAAGGAATGCAGGTGGCCTTAAGGAACATAAAAGTACCTGTTTCTGACAGTCGGCAAAGACATATGGATCTCAGTCGATGTTGAGCCAATGGCCTGAATGAGTATGGAAGCAGATTCTTTCCTAGGGTTTCCAGATAAAAGCCCAGCCCAGGGAGCATCTTGATTTCAGCCTTGTGAGACCCTAAGAAAATAATCCAGTTGAGCCTGCTCAGAGTTCTGACACAGAAGTGTGAGACGATTTGTGTTGTTTTAAGTCCCTATCTATATGGTGATTTTTCTATGCAGTGAGAGAAAACTAAGGCACTAATGGAATCGATGAAGCCTGTACCTTCTGGGACTCAAGTCTCATTGATTGTGGGAAGCCCCAGAGTCCCACAGACATGGTGGTATACAGTAGGTGCCAGTGGTGAATGGTGGACACGGTGAGAAAGGGCTTGGTGAGGGCTTGCGAAACATCCCCTAGCCACCCCAGAAATTCTCCTGGGGAAGCAATCAGAAATTTAGACTGTTACAGTTAATATGAGCTGCTGGAACCTATGGGCTGATGAAGTTCACGGAAATTCCCTGTACACATGTTAATAAAGTCCAGGTTAGTTAAATCTCCTAGTATTAATATAACCTCATTCACCAAAAGGGACACAGTTTTGTGTTGTTTTTTTCTTTGTTTTTATCTGATTTACTTGTCCCCACTCCTAAATTCTGTTGTCTTTTTCTTGGCCCTTGGAATCTCTTTTGGTAGATGCCCAAAAGTAGATTTAATAAGTAAATATCCTTAGATAGTGGAAGCAGTAGAAACAAGTATCTCTTTTTTCTTTTTTATTAAATTTTTGCTGAGATAAAATAGCAACTTAAGACATAGGTCATTTTCAATATACTTAGGTGCCTTTATCACAAACTTGCAATCAGAAGAAAAAATAGTGAGCAAACATTTTGTATTGGGTTCTTAACAAAGGAAACTTGACCAAAGTATGGAAGAGAATGGACTTTTCATTTCTGAAGCCAAGATATAGATTAGTGAAGGGATGATTACAATATAATTGCACTGTAATTTTATGGGGATAGTAGCAGGAGACAATTCCCTTCAGATCTCTTGCTTTTCTGCACATCTTCTGAGCAGATATGTTGGCAGCTTCTATTCTGGAATATCTTCTTAGGTATGTTTGTATGGCAAACAGCTTGAAAAGATAAAGATAGAGTTTCTCTCTGAGGCAAAGGGCAGATTTGTTTGCCATCCAGGATAATAATGATAATGTCTCTTTCTGGAGCAAAGTTTGGGCAAATTTGCTGGCAGTTTCCTTTAAAAGTTTGGTGTTTCCTAAAGTCAAGGCATCTGGGCTGTGATACAAACTCGTTGTGCACCAGGTGACGAACTTGTCTTAGTTTGCCTGAGATTTTCCTGATTACAGCATAATGTCCTGCATATCAGGAACCCTTCAGTTTGGAGCACAGCACGGGCTGGGTCACTCTAGTGAGCTGCATGCACACTAGATAGAGATACTCCGTATCACCCCTGCTTGGGTTTGTGAGCAGGAAACCCATGTGAACTTGAAGCTCCTGCTGTCCCTGTGTTGCGAGTAATAAAGTCCTTGGCTCTGACTCACATCTTGGGCTAGAATCCTTAAAACTGTGCTGGCCTAATATGTTAGGTAGCAAGTGCAATAAAATCGTAGACCCTTCACAGTTCTTTACAAATTTAAGTCCAGTAATGGCTGGAACTGTAGTTGGGAAAATGTCTATTTTAGATTGGAGAAGTGGAGGGAGCCTGTAAGCTTCCTTTAATGTTTTCCAAAAACTGTTTTATGAAATGAGTAATTAAAAAACAGATCAACTTATGAAAGTGACTTTGTAAGAACTTGTGTTATTTCCATCATAATTTTTCCTCTTATTCATACATTAGCATTGCTGAATTTACAAGCATTTAGGAATTTTGCTAGTTATCTTTATGTCACTATTTAGTTTAATTCCACTCCAGTGAGAAAATGGATGATTTCAATTCTCTAAATTTGTTAACATTTGCTTTGGTCTATTTTGGCAAATGTCTAAGTGCATTTGGAAAAACAAAAAAAAAAAGTTGTATTATCTTCCTATTTAATGGACTCTTTATTATTTTGAAATATAATTTTATTTCTAGTAATACTTAAAGTCTACTTTGTTAGTATTATTAAACCTGTACCAGCTTTCTTTTGTTTAGTTTCTGCATACTGTATATATTTCCACTCTTTCTATTTTTGAAGTTTCTGTGTTCTTATATTTAGAGTCTGTCTTTTATCAGCATCATATTGTGCATGCATGCTGTCATGTCCGAATCTTTGCGACCCCATCAACTATAATCCACCAGGTTCCTATGTCCGTGGGATTTTCCAGGCAAGAATACTGGAGTGCATTGCCATTTCCTTCTGCAGGGGATCTCCTCACCCCAGGGATTGAACCCAAGTCTCCTGTGGCTCCTGCATTGGCACACAGATTCTTCACCACTGAGCCACCTGGGAAGCGCAAACATCATATAGCTGGATCTTATTTGTTTGTTTGAAGTTCAGTCCAACAGTCTGTCCTTTAATCCAAGTCTTTTTTCTAGTTATATCTTGTATAACTACTGACCAATCTGGTGTTATGGAGTGAATGCTTCCCTCCCAAAAATCATCTGTTGAAACCCTACCTCTTAATGTGACCATATTAAGAGGTAGAGCCTTTGGGAGGTAATTAGGATTAGATGAGGTCCTGATAGTGGAGCCCTCATGGGTGGGATTAGTGCCTTTAGATGGGGAAGGGGGACTTGCTTCTCCTTTCTTCTCTCTGCTGTGTGAGGATACAAGAAATCTTCAGCCTGGAAGAAGGCTTTCACCAGCACTCAACCATGCTAGCTGCCTAATCTTGGACGTCCAGGCTTTAGAACTGTGAAGAATAAGTTTCTGTTGTTTATAAGCTATTCAGCCTATGGCATTTTCTTGTGTGTGTGTGTGTGTGTGTGTGTGTGTGTGCTCAGTTGTGTCCGACTCTTTGGGACCCCATGGACTGTAGCCTGCCAGGCTCCTCTGTCCATGGGATTTCGTAGGCAAAATTACTGAAGGGGGTTGCTATTTCCTCCTTCAGGGGATCTTCCTGGCCCAGGGATTAAACCTGCATCTCCTGCTTGGCAGGTGGATCCTTTACCACTGTGCCACCTGGGAGCCCATGGTGTTTTCTTGTAGCAGCTCAAACTGACTAAAATAGTTTGGTTTATGTCTACTAACCTATTATTTATTTTATATTTATCTCATCTGTTCTTTGATCCTTTATTTATCCTTTCTTGTATTACTTTAGACTAATCAGATGTTGTTTGTTACTCTATTTTCCCTCTATAGGATTTTTTTTATTATGTACTATAAAAATTATTCTTTTTGATATTTTCCATGTAACTACAATATGCATCCATATTTTATTGTGATCTACCTTAAATTAGTAACTTTACCAGTTACTGACCAATATGAGAACACGTCAACAGTTTAATTCCATCTACTCACCTGCCATCATTTGTGCTACTATTGCTGGCACTGAGTCATTAACATGACCAGAAGGGAATTTGAATGCAAATTTTTGGATCCTTCTCTCAATTCTTTTCCCATCTGGGGTGTGATGCTCAATTCCAAGACACACTGGCAGTTCTGAACTCAGACCTCTTTCCCCTCAATCCAATAAGACTGTCACTTTGTTTGAGTTATATTCCATACATTACAATTAGAAAAATGCCCTCAGAGAAAAGCCATAGCATGAACATAGACCTCGCTGTATGTGCTTCCCTTCTCTCAGAGCCTGAGAGAGTCCTTCCTATCCTGGTTTTGTGCCAGCTCCTTCAAACAGTTGATTTATGTATGTCATCAGCTTTTATAGTTGTTCTTGGCAGAAGGCTTTGTTCAATACCAGCCACTTTATCATGCATGACTGAGACTGGAAGTCCTTTAGAATGTTTTTATAAGCAGAAATTTCTCCTCAGGTAGTATTTAGGACACCAGTGGACAGTTCATGTAAATGAATGGTTGTTGTTTTTTTTTTTTAATCAGTATATAAAATAGATAATTCCCTCACATCCTCCGATGTTGACCAAATGTTATCATTTTTAGTGTAATTAAGAGTTCATGGATGCAGACGTTTTTGTTGTACTTTGGGGCTTCCCAGGTGGCACTGGTGGTGAAGAGCCCGCGTGACAATGCAGGAGACGGTGAGAGACGAGGCTTTGATCCCGGGTTGGGGAGATGCCCTGGAGGAGGGCATGGTGACCCATTCCAGGAGAATCCCCTGGACGGGGAAGCCTGGAAGGCTGCAGTCCATACGGTTGCACAGAGTCGTACTTGACTGAAACAGCTTAGCATACATGTATACTAGACTGAGGGAATCTGTTGGCCATGCCTTTGTTTATTAAAAAATTTATCTGGAAAATACCTCTGGACAGAGCTCAGAAAATGCAAATATTTCCTCCCTTTCGTTAGCTTAGAAAGGTGGTGAGAAATGGGATCACCGGACACTGTGGAGAAGGAATGAGTAGAAGGACTGGAATTCATTTGTACATTTTACTCAGTAATAACTCTCTTCCATTCACTATTATGTTACTATTATTATAATACATTTAAAGATATTTATTTCATCTAAATATATTATTTAAAGAGTCTTAGTGCATAAACTGTTGGTTGATATTTTCTATTGAGTTGATGGATTTTAGAGAAACTTCTGGAAGGAACAGTATAGTAACTTGCAACGTTATTTTCTTGGGTAGGAGTCTCTTGAAATTGTCTTAATATTTATGCTAATGAAGAGTTTAATATTAAATTCTGTTAATGTTGACTCTATAGACTGTGTGTGTGTGTGTGTGTGTGTGTGTGTGTGTGTATGTGGTACATGGTTTTGATTTTTCACTGTGATTAATGAGACCTCTCTGATTTCAAGAATTTCATTTAGACGAGTGATGGGGACAGGTAAGCTATAGAAAATATTTAGGGCATCAGGGATGTAGATTAATGATAAGTGCTTTATGTTTGGCTGTAGGGAGCAGCAAAGGTTTCACCCAGGAGATGATCTTTGAGCCTTTTTGTTGGAGTTCACGCACAGTGGAAGGAGCCATTCCAAATAGAAGGAACAGCTTGTGCAAGGGTGCGTAAGGAAGTAGGATTGGAGATAAGGCTATAATGTAGCTAAATCAATGGGCCTTTATTCCATCATAAAGGGTTTGCACTTTATCCTATACAAGAAGGGGAAAATAGCCATTAGCTGAAATTAGATCAGCAGGAGAAATTTAGTTAGTAAAATATACCCAGAACATTTTTAATAATTAGGGAAAAGGAAAGATTAAGTGGACTTCCCACGTCCCTGATTTTATAATTGGATAATAATAGAGAGGGGATGGGTGGGAATAAGCTGTCATTGGGTGAATAGGACTATGATAAATTTTATATTTCTATTAATATATTTATCTATAGTTGTGTGTGAGTATATCGCTCATGGTATATTTTTTAACCTTTATCTCTTAGGCTAACCTCTCTGCTCCTCACAGATAATGAAATACACTCTCATGTTTTTTATTAGGAAACATTTATCTTGTCTTGCTGCCCTTTCAGCTGTTTACTTCTTCTGCAAGCTCTCATGTTTTCATGAATAATGTTATGTACTCAGTGGATATTTTTATAATGAAAAGTCACACATAGGGCTCTGTCACACATAGAGATAATATTAGTCACTTCAGGAAAGTGTCATCATACAAAAATGGGCCAGATTGAAAGTTAGCTAGATATGCCTTGCTGGTTGCAGTCATGAAGGGGGTTCAGCCCTTGTCAACTCATTTAAACTTTAAGGGAGGAATTAACTGAACATTCTTGAAGAAGACATTGAGGCAGACAGACAGGACAGCGTTGGAATGGAAAAGAATGCATTTCGTAGAGACGTGGATGGACATAGAGTCTGTCATATAGAGTGAAGTAAGTCAGAAAGAGAAAAACAAATATTGTTTATTAACAGAAATATGTGGAATCTAGAAAAATGGTACAGATAAATCTAATTTGGGGCTTACCTGGTGGCTCAGATGGTAAAGAATCTGCCTGCAGTGCAGGAGACCTGGGTTCAATCCCTGGGTTGGGAAGATCGCCTGGACAAGGAAATGGAAACCTACTCCAGTATTCTTGCCTGGAGAATCCCCATGGACAGAGAGCCTGATGGGCTACAGTCCATGGGATCGCAAAGAGTCAGACACGACTGAACAATTAAGCACAGCACATATCTATTTTCAGTGAAGGAATGGAAATGCAGACATAGAGAACAGACAGGAAGATCCAGTGTGGGGAGAGCAGGATGGGACTAACTGGGAGATTAGGATTGACATATGTACCTACCATGTGTAAAACAGATGGCTAGTGGGAACTTGCTGTAAAACAGAAGAAGCTCAGCGCAGTGCTCTGTGGTGTCCTAGAAGAATGAGATGGGGGATGGGAGTGAGAGGGAGGTCTAAGACAGAGGGCATATATGTGTACACATAGCTGATTGACTGATTGACTTCACTGTACAGCAGAAACTAACATAACATTGTAAAGTGACTATAACCCTATTAAAAAAAGAAAAGAAAGCATAGCTTGGGAGGTATCTCTTTGATACATTTTTGGCTTGCATTTGAATCTGCCAGATTAACTTTGTTATTTATTTCATGTATGATTTAAAAGTTGAAATGTTTATATATCTGTAAGTGAAAAAATTGAGAGAGAGAGGCCATTTGATTTTTTAAAATTTGACCAGATTTCCCATCTTGGTAGGAGGTAGGACAGAGTTACAGTCATGAAGCACCATCACAATGTCTCCCATTTGTCTTTCTGCCTCAGTTTATCTTCTCATTACCTCACTCCTGACCTACTGAAAGAGGCTTCTCTCTGCTGTGTTCCTACTTCCAAACTTGCTTGCTTCTAATTCATTTCAGAAACTTTTAGAAAGAATTTTAGATGCCATTCAACAAGTCTTAACAATGTGCATGCTACTAAATTAATTAAGTAAGGAGGCCATTACACTATGGCTCTAATGCCCTGGCAGCCTGTAAGGAAACCAGCCTCTAAGCCTGTCAATGCCTCAACGTTAGGAAATCAAAACAGAGGACTGCTGCTGCTGCTGCTAAGTCGCTTCAGTTGTGTCCAACTCTGTGCGACCCCATGGACGGCAGCCCACCAGGCTCCCCCATCCCTGGGATTCCCCAGACAAGAACACTGGAGTGGGTTGTCATTTTCTTCTCCAATGCATGAAAGTGAAAAGTGAAAGTGAAGTCACTCAGTCATGTCTGACTCCCAGCGACCCCGTGGACTGCAGTCCACCAGACTCCTCCGCCAGTCACAAATAGCCAACTAGGCGTTAAACTTTAACCAATCAATGATTTCCTTTTTTTGCTTCCACACTTTCTCTATATATCTTTTTCCTGGCTTCTGTTGGTGGGTCACTCCTGACCACTTCCAATTTGGGGTTGCATAATGCACAATGTACAAAAAAATGTACAAAAAAGATCTTCACGACCCAGATAATCACGATGGTGTGACCACTCACCTAGAGCGAGACAGCCTGGAATGTGAAGTGAAGTGAAGTTGGCCTTAGAAAGCATCACTATGAGCAAAGCTAGTGGAGGTGGTGGAATCCCAGTTGAGCTATTTCAAATCCTGAAAGATGATGCTGTGAAAGTGCTGCACTCAATATGCCAGCAAATTTGGAAAACTCAGCAGTGGCCACAGGACTGGAAAAGGTCCATTTTCATCCCAATCCCAAAGAATGGCAATGCCAAAGAATGCTCAAACTACCGCACAATTGCACTCATCTCACATGCTAGTAAAGTAATGCTCAAAATTCTCCAAGCCAGGCTTCAGCAATACATGAACCTTGAACTTCCAGATGTTCAAGCTGGTTTTAAAAAAGGCAAAGGAACCAGAGATCAAATTGCCAACATCCGCTGGATCATGGAAAAAGCAAGAGAGTTCGAGAAAAACACCTATTTCTGCTTTATTGACTATGCCAAAGCCTTTGACTGTGTGGATCACAATAAACTGTGGAAAATTATGAAAGAGGTGGGAATACCAGACCACCTGACCTGCCTCTTGAGACACCTGTATGCAGGTCAGGAAGCAACAGTTAGAACTGGACATGGAACAACAGACTGGTTCCAAATAGGAAAAGGAGTACGTCAAGGCTGTATATTGTCACCCTGCTTATTTAACTTATATGCAGAGTACATCATGAGAAACCCTGGGCTGGAAGAAGCACAAGCTAGAATCAAGATTGCGGGGAGAAATATCAATAACCTCAGATATGCAGATGACACCACCCTTATGGCAGAAAGTGAAGAGGAACTAAAAACCCTCTTGATGAAAGTGAAAGAGGAGAGTGAAAAAGTTGGCTTAAAGCTCAACACTCAGAAAATGAAGATCATGACATCTGGTCCCATCACTTCATGGGAAATAGATGGGGAAAGAGTGGAAACAGTGTCAGACTTTATTTTTTGGGCTCCAAAATCGCTGCAGATGGTGACTGCAGCCATGAAATTAAAAGACGCTTACTCCTTGGAAGAAAAGTTATGACCAACCTAGATAGCATATTGAAAAGCAGAGACATTACTTTGCCAACAAAGGTCAGTCTAGTCAAGGCTATGGTTTTTCCAGTAGTCATGTATGGATGTAAGAGTTGGACTGTGAAGAAAGTTGAGCACCGAAGAATTGATGCTTTTGAACTGTGGTGTTGGAGAAGACTCTTGAGAGTCCCTTGGACTGCAAGGAGATCCAACCAGTCCATTCTGAAGGAGATCAGCCTTGGGATTTCTTTGGAAGGAATGATGCTAAAGCTGAAACTGCATTACTTTGGCCACCTCATTCGAAGAGTTGACTCATTGGAAAAGACTCTGATGCTGGGAGGGATTGGGGGCAGGAGGAGAAGGGGACGACAGAGGATGAGATAGCTGGATGGCATCATTGACTCGATGGACGTGAGTCTGAGTGAACTCTGGGAGTTGGTGATGGACAGGGAGGCCTGGCGTGCTGTGATTCATGGGGTTGCAAAAAGTCAGACACGATCGAGCAACTGAACTGAACTGAATGCACAATGATTTTAGCTTAAATAAACTCTTATAATTTTCAGTATGCCTCAGTTTATCTTTTAACAATGTTCTTTCAGTCAGCTTGTACTTTGGACCAGACCTCTAGCTTTTGTTTTTAACTTCAACATGTGGTTAATGGTTTTGAAATTTCATTCTGAAAGTCTTGAATAAAGTTAAAATATTTAACCTCGGCATCTGAAACTTCCCAAGATTTTATAGCAGATTTATTAACAGTCACTCTTCCCTTAGGCCATCCCAGACCTCTACATGTGTCTTTCTCATGTCACCTCACTTTCATATGACTTTGCTGGCCATCGCTAGAGTGTAGGCACCACAAAGGCTGATCTCCAGGAATTTGAGCAATGGGAAGATTTTGAAATGAATGACTCATTCATGAATCATCCATTCATTTGTCTTCCTCCTCCTCAATCTCTGTGTATCTAAATTGTATGTTTACTGTAAGGCTTAGATTAAATACCTCCTCTTCCATGATAGTTTCGTAGAATCCTTTACAAAGAAGAACCGTGCACTTCTGAATTCCACAGTATTTTGTTTATGCCTCATTTATGTTGCTTATTTTCTTTTTGAAATTATTTTTTACGTATTCTCTATAATGGAGTCTATATTACATTTATTTTTGTATCTTCCCTAGACCTTAGAGTCATGGTACTTGGCACATAGTAGGCACTTAGTTACTGTTCTTTGAATCCGTTAATAATTAGAAGAGAACTGAGGTGATTGTTGCACGAATGACTAAATCTCTAGAATAAATTCTATGTAAACACACATATGGATCTCTCTTTAAAAAAAAAACAGTGAAAAATCACAACAATTTTTTGGTATCACCATTCCAATAATTAACAACTTTGGTAATTGTAACAGCCATGCTTTATTGAAAACTGACTCTGTGCCAGGCAATCTAATCAGTTTAAATTTATCATCATGAGACTTCAAAACTAACTTGTGAGGGATTATATCCATTTAAATAATGAACATTTTGAGGCTGAGCATTATATTTGCTAAGTATGTGAACTAAGATTTAAATATTAACCTGACTGATTCCAAAGCTCTACCCATTTGGTCATACTTCTGTGCTTTGTGGGTTAAGAAATACTTTTGGTTAACTAAGTTAAATGTCCTGTGTGATGTCCACAGTGGAGACACAAATGTGACCAGGAGGTCTGGCTATTTGGGGAAGATCCTCTGGAGAAGGGCATGGCACCCCACTCCAGTATTCTTGCCTGGAGAATTCCATGGACAGAGGAGCCTGTTCGGCTACAGTCCATAGGGTCACAGAGTCAGACGTGACTGAGCGACGTACACACACACATCCTTAGTCTCCTTAACAGAGAACTGATGACTACATTGCTGACAAAGGACTGAGGTACCATTAGTAAACTAAAGTGAAAGTGAAAGTTGCTCAGTCATGTCTGATTCTCTGTGACCCCATGAATTGCATAGTCCATGGAATTCTCCAGGCCAGAATACTGGAGTGTGTAGCCTTTCCCTTCTCCAGGGCATCTTGCCCACTCAGGGATCGAACCCAGGTCTCCCACATTGCAGGCGGATTCTTTATCAGCTGAACCACAAGGGAAGCCCAAGAATACTGGAGTGGGAAGCCTATACCTTCTCCAGCAGATCTTCCTGACCCAGGAATCGAACCAGGATCTCCTCCATTGCAGGCGGATCTTTTACCAACTGAGCTATGAGGGAAGGCCTCACAGTAAACTAAAGTACCAGAATTTAAGTTATATTGGTCAACATTTTCTATAATAACTTAATATTACAACCTGGAATCCAGTAGTGAAAGGAAATTTTGGGAGTGCTCCTAACTGTGGCTACCTGATTACAGTTCAAAGACCTGTATATTCTGAGGACCAGAAGTTCACAGGATTGCCTTCCTCTGTACTGCCTCATTAACCTAATTTCCCCTGCCTCCTCCATCTCCAGTCATCCCTGGGAGATGCTAATTGTAATGCCTCTGGAGTCAATGGAAGGTAGAAACCACACAAGCACAAAATGAATAAACTACAGAAATGCCAGTTTTATTTCACAGCATCAGGCTTTTATCCTTACGATTTTCTTTTTTTAGTTGTTAAAAAAAATTATAGTATGGCTAAGTCAATGAACCTTTAATTCTGTAATTTTGTAGTGGGTGTTCATTATCTTTTACATGGGAACTAGAGAACATTAACTCTTTTTTTCCCTAACTGATAAGTGTTAAGTAGGTGAAGAATGTTCTAGCTCTTTTTTAATATAAATTTTTTTCTGTTACTTTACAAAGTTAATGCAATATTATTGACTAAATATAGCTCTTTCCTGATTGTCTTCTTCCTGCTCCTTTAGTCTGTTCCTGTGAGTAAGATTTTCTGCCTCCCTACTTCAGCACTTCATTTAATATCTCCCAGTAGTAATAATTATTGAATGGAAACCATCCATATTTTTGAATGGTGATTTATATTTTGCATATCCATTATATTATTTCACCCTAAAAGTAACAATCTATGGAAGGTCGATTGATAGTATTTTCATCTCTCTTTTACAGATAAGGGGATAGGTCTTTTTAAATTTTGAATGTGAGAAAAAATAGCATTTTTAGTTCTGATGTCATCAGAACCACCAACCTCAAGACTACACTGTTGTAGCAGAGGAGATAAGCAAGCTGAACTAGGGGTCCTCTTCCTTGTCTTCTCTTATACTTATCAGTACATGGAGCACTGAGTTGAGCGCATAGCCTTTGGACTAGGACAAAGGAGTACAAGTCTCAGCTCTAGTAATTTGAAGCTGCATATTATTGAGCAAGTTCTTTGACCTATCTAAACCTCAATTTTGTGTTCTAAAAAGATAAAAAATAAGGATTATGATATTTATGCCCAACTCAATAACATTAGGAAACATTCAATTCCAGGTCATCATCATTGTTCTTAACACTCATCTATTCAAACAGTATGTTGTTCCTGTGTTCATTTATTCCCTCAATAAGTATTTGAGTGTTCACTGTGTGCTGTAAGTCAGACACAGTGCCTGCCCTCATTAAAGTGTACATAACAGAATATCTGAGTTCATTCAAATGTCAGAATGCATGCAGAGAATATCTAAAGCTATTCAGATGTCACAAGGTCCGGTTTTTCATGAGGATTTTCATGAGGAAAACTGACAGTGAATTGAAGCAACAGAGAGGAAAACCAGGCAGGTGCACTTCTATTCTAGAAACCAAGCCAAGAAACTGTTTCAAGATGGTGGTAGTGATCAATTGCATTAAATGCCTCTGGAAGTTAGAGTAAGTTCGAGTGTGAGAATGAAATTGTTTTTGGCAAGATGTATATCATTGATGTCTTTGATAAGAGCAGCTTTAATGAAAGGTGGGAGATTAGAATGGAGAAGGAAATGGCAATCCACTCCAGTATTCTTGCCTGGAAAATTAGAAGACGACTACTTGGTACATACAAATTTACACAATGTGTTTCCATCTTGGTCATGATCACTAGAACTCTTCTGTTCTAAAAGAGAATACCATATTTATCTTTTGGTAAGGTGGCTGACATTCAGATTGAGCTTTTGTAGTGCTGCTATTAATATCATCATGCCTATTCACCTTTAAGTCTTATTAATATATGGGAAGATCCCCTGGAGAAGGAAATGGCAACCCACTCCAGTATTCTTGCCTGGAGAATCCCATGGACAGAGGAGTCTGGTAGGCTGCAGTCCATGGGGTTGTGAAGAGTCGGACACAACTGAGTGCTATTAATATCATCATACCTATTCACCTTTAAGTCTTAATTATTAATATATCAGTTCAGCTCAGTTCAGTCACTCAGTCGTGTCCGACTCTTTGCGACCCCATGAATCGCAGCACGCTAGGCCTCCCTGTCCATCACCAACTCCCAGAGTTCACTCAAACTCACATCCATCAAGTCAGTGATGCCATCTAGCCATCTCATCCTCTGTTGTCCCCTTCTCCTCCTGCCCCCAATCCCTCCCAGCATCAAAGTCTTTTCCAATGAGTCAACTCTTCGCATGAGGTGGCCAAAGTACTGGAGTTTCAGCTTCAGCATCATTCCTTCCAAAGAAATCCCAGGGCTGATCTCCTTCAGAATGGACTGGTTGGATCTCCTTGCAGTCCAAGGGACTCTCAAGAGTCTTCTCCAACACCACAGTTCAAAAGCATCAATTCTTCGGTGCTCAGCTTTCTTCACAGTCCAACTCTCACATTCACACATGACCACTGGAAAAACCATAGCCTTGACTAGACGGAACTTTGTTGGCAAAGTAATGTCTCTGTTTTTGAAAATGCTATCTAGGTTGGTCATAACTTTTCTTCCAAGGAGTAAGCGTCTTTTAATTTCATGGCTTCGATCCCCTTCTGCAGTGATTTTGGAGCCCCCAAAAATAAAGTCTGACACTGTTTTCACTGTTTCCCCATCTATTTCCCATGAAGTGATGGGACCAGATGCCATGATCTTTGTTTTCTGAATGTTGAGCTTTAAGCCAACTTTTTCACTCTCTTCTTTCACTTTCATCAAGGGGCTTTTTAGTTCCTCTTGACTTTCTGCCATAAGGGTGGTGTCATCTGCATATTATTATATAGAGGTATAGAAATTGGCTTTATGATAACAAATAGCAGATCCTTTAACATTTGAAAAGAAAAAATGATATTTACTTAACATTTTGATTTGTAAAGACAGAATTTTTAAAACAAATAGTTTCAAGATTTTTTTTAATGTGTGTGTGTGTAAAATCCTTAGATGATAACAGTTTTCTAAAGCTAGTGGATTTCTTCACCCCACCCCCAGCTACAGTGCACTTTGGCCTCTAACAGCCCTCAGGCCTGGAGCTGCTTTGACCTTGGTGCAAAGAGAGTGAAGCTAGGGCGACCAAACTAAATAAATTAAAATAAAGTCAGTGGCTTTCTTAGTCAGCATTCCTAACCAATTGTGATAATAACAAGCTCTTCACCCAGGGATGTGTTATCTGCTGCAGGTAAATGGATCATGAACAAAGGCCATTGCTTCATTATGTGAGACAGAATATGTTGTTATTACATTTGCAATACCATTTACATGGAAGCTTATTTAGAAAATCTATAAGTGCTTACAAATCATTGAATATTTGCCGTTAAGTCCATAGGGTGAATACAATGAAGCTATTTCCTTTGAGTTAATAGTGATTCACTGAAGACAGAAATCATAGCCATCATGTTTAAAGGTACATGAGTATATAGGAAAGGAATAGGGCCTCCAGTTCACGCATCATGCCACTTCTTTCTGGAGATTGCCTTGGGGAATAATATTTTTTAAAATATAGGTATCCATAGAAGATAGGAATAGCAGATAGATCATTTGCTTCTCACTGCTCACATTTGCTGAGAGTCTTATAAAGATTTTCCCCGGGCACATGAATCAGTTTAATAATGACTGCTGCCAGTTGGTTGCTAGACATCAGACTGCCAGCCTACTCAACAGTGTTGCCATCTGCTATTTGGACTCACAGTGTGCGCTGCTATGCATCACCTCATTAAGAACGGGACCCTTGTGAGCTATAGACAGTAGCTTATTCAAGTGAGCTAAGGCAAACTCCTCCCCAAGCCATGTTTGTAGAGGCTGTTACATCTCATCTTATTTGGAAATTGCTCTATGCTGGTTATGCCATCTGATAGCTCACTGTCTCTGATCATTTAAGTGCAAGTCTTTCAAGCCAGCTCCTTGTTTCAGAGCAGTATTAAAATACAAAAATGATTATTTCAAAGATTTGTAACAAATATTTATTTATTTATTTTAGTAATACATGTTGAGATAGTATTAGTGGCTTGCCAAACACAAATATTTAAATAAGTGTTTTATAATTCACTGGACTCTTTTAGGATAGACTTCCCAGTTCTGAAGATCTACTGCCTAGTTTTCATTTCTTGGAAAATGATTTTCAAAGGCTTTCATTATACTTCAAAGGCTTTCATTATACTTTTCCTTTTTCTTCTCCCACTGAATATCCCAAGGCAGCAGTGAAGACAAAATCTTTGTCAGACAAAAATGACTGCATTTCATCCAACCTCACTGATCACCTTTAGCATTTTTACGGGATAAATGAAAATTTATTTGCATAGGTCATATAATATTTAGATCTTCTCCACCTGCCTCAATAGCTAATGGATTCTGTAGCACTTTCAGAATCAGACAAGGGTCTTCCCTGCTGGCTTGGTGGTAAAGAATCTGCCTGCCTATGCAGGAGACACTAGTTCATTCCTTGGGTTGAGAAGATCCCCTGGAGGAGGAAATGGCAACACACTCTGGTACTTTTGCCTGAGAAATCCCATGGACAGAGGAGCCTGGCAGGCTGAAGTTAATGTGGTCGCAAAGAATTGGACATGACTTAGTGACTAAATAACATCTTCTCAATATTGACCTGATTTCAAATTGCAAAGGGCTCATGGGCTTGTGTTCAGGCTCAGGCACCCCTCCCTCACGTCCCACACAAGCACTTAGTTCTCACACTCGTACTTACCAGCATCAAAATGTTTCCTATCCCTGAGCTCATTAGATACTCTATGAAGAAAGGCTTTGGTGGGCAAACAGAATTGGGAAGTGGGGCATCTCAGCCTGGGTTCTCTAAGATGCAGACTCTTGAGATGAAGCGTAACCTGCAGGATGTTTATTAAGCAGAGTGCTTGTAGAAACCAGTATTTGTAGGAAAGAGGGAAAGCAGCAGGAATGGATAGAAGGAAAAACTGTGTTGTAATCCAAATCCAACAGCAGCCTTGGCCAGCAACCCAAGAGCTCTGGGGTCAGAATGACCTTCAGAGGTGTCCTGAGATGGGCAAAAGGACAACTTCATCATCTTGCACTGGCAGGTTATTGGATATGGGCAACACCACAAAGGGTGAGACCTCAGTTGAGCAGTTCCCTGGAGCTGAGGCAGTTCCCAAAGAAAGCAGACAGCTATAGGCTGCCTGCTGACAGTACTCCCAGCAAATAAGGAGCTAGTGCTTCCTTGACAGGGGATCTGAGTTGTAGATCACAAGCTGCCACGGGAGCCAGATAATCTCCTTGGAAGAGTTGTGCTAAACTTCCACATATGAATGGCTTTGAGAATCTGGCACTGAAGAAAGCTTCCAGCTTTGTTTTTTTCCTACCATCAATTCATATCCTATGGAACTAATGTATCACAGAACATATTATCATAAATTTCTCACTAGTCTTACAGCGCCTTGCAGGCTATGTTAAAAGAACTAAGTATAGATGGTGTTCTCCACCCTCCCCTGCCTATAGGTCCTGCTTGAAAACTTTGGTGTTGTTATACTAAGAATGGGCTTACAAGTCACACAGTCAGGTGTGTGGAAAAAGGGGTTCCCTGTTCTTTACTGTTCTTAACTCATTTTTCAAGCTGTCCTTCTGCTTAGTGGTGCTTCTCCACTGACATTGCCCTCTCGGCTGACATCTGACGAGATTCCTCCTGAAACTGTGCTGCAGTCTGGGACTCTTGCTCAATCTCAGCCTTCCTTTCTTTCAAAGGGGTAGACATGTTAGGTAGTCTGAAGATTCTGCCCCTCTGGCTTCCTCTCTTTTCAACCCTTACAGGCATTTCCCCAAGTATATCTCTTATACATTGAATCCCATATTTGCATGTGCTTCTTGGAGGTTCTCGCAGGTAGTTACCCGATGATCAGCTTCATGATACTGAGGCTTGTTTTTTGAGCAAGTCTAGTGTAGATTTTATCATCAGGCTAGTTTAGAGATACCACGTAATGTATAACTTCCTGAGATCTGAGTAAAAGTTTGGAGTTCTCTGTGAAGACTCTCCACTATGGCTCGATGGAGTGCTAGTTTGGGGAATTGTTCAGTATTTAGCAGTGGGTACAGTGGGATGTGTAAGCAAATTTCTGGGAATGTTTTCTCTGCATACCTTCTTTCTTGCTGATACTCTGCCTTGAAAACTCAAGACACCTGTCCCATTCAATACCAGTCTTGGTCTCCTCAACTCAGCAAGACTCCTCTGCTCTGCTCAAGCTCCTCCTCCTGCAATGTGATCCAGAGTGCTTAACCCTAGAAAGGCAGGACAGTGTAGGGTCACCTTGTTTCACCTGCTCAGTGCCCAGTCCTTTGCTTCCGGTTGTCCAGTGTCTAAAAAGCTGCTTCACACAATTTTTTTAGCTTCTTGAAACTTTGACAGCTAACCATTTTGTAAAGTTTCTAAGATACTTAGATATTTAGAGATCTAAATTTCCAATAAGCATATGCTTTCACAGCATCCCACCAAGTTTTGATATGTTGTATTTTCATTAGAATTCATTTCAAAATATTTTCTAAATACCACTCTGATTTATAGTTTGACTCAGTGATCATTAGTGGTATGTTCCTTACATTACTATCATTTGGGACATTTTTTTAACCTTTATATAATTGATTTCTGATTTCATACTCTTATAGGATGTCAGTCTTTTGAGATTTGTTCAGATGATTTGTGACCAGTCATATGGTTAGTTTTGGTAAGTGTCCTGGGTATACCTTCCCTGGTGGCTCAGATGGTAAAGCGTCTGCCTGCAACATGGGAGACCTGAGCTCAATCTCTGGGTTGGGAAGATACCCTGGAGGAGGAAATGGCAACCCACTCCAGTATTCTTGCCTGGAGAATCCCAAAGACAGAGTAGCCTGGCAGGCTCCAGTCCATGGGGTCGCAAAGAGTCAGATGAGACTGAGCAACTAACACTTTCATACCTTAAAAGAGCATGCATTCTGAAATGTGTGGATGTAACGTTTCATGTCTAACATGTGTGCACTGTGCTAACAATCAGCAAACAGTAGGACTCAAGCCATTCTAAGTAACTCAGAAGTTTATTCCTATTGATGGTGATTCCAGACCAGATAAGAGGATGATTATGCTATCACATGGATGTAGGCAGAAAGAAAATTATTTCTGGTAAAATGGAACTTCAAAGAGGAACCCCAAATCAAAATGTGCAGTTATCCCCCATCCCCTGCCCCGATTCCAACCTATATTAATACCAACCCTTTATGTGATGGAAATTATTCCAACATTTTTCATTCCTGTGTTCCTACCAGTGTTCCCTTCATTGGTTGTAATTTCTATATCGCTAGTGCTATGTAACAATAGAAGACAATATCTTTGGAAAAACTAATGACATTTACAAAGCTCATAGAAATATAAGAAATGGTTGATTTTATTTCTCCAATTTATGATTACTTCTCAGATTACATGAATTTAGAGGATATCTAATCCTGCTATCCAATAGAGTAACTTAAGTTTTTTCAAGTTCTAATGTCACTTTCTATTTCTTATGAGCATTACTCAAGGTTAAAACTGTTATTAACATACAGCTTCTAGGAAATACATTTAGCCTTCCTATTTAGCCCTCTGCCAAGCTCTGTTCTGGACAATGAAATTGTGATGATAAAAAGGAGAGAGAATATAGATTTAGACAAGGCTAACGGCACATTCTCTAGGCTTCAGAAATGCCTCCTGTGCACTGCCTCCCATGTCTTCCACCTCCAATTCCAGCTGTGGCTTTGGTGAACAGCTCTGGGCAGGTTTCACCCTGCTCTGTGCTGACAGTGCCTCATCTCAGGCGTGCATCAAGAATCTAGCTTCTTGTCCTGAAGTGTCTCTGCTGCAGCACGTGTGATGCTGTAGCCCAGTGAGGCTCTCCACATGGGGGTGTTGCTGCCCCATGGGAGCAGCCCTCAGCACACAGGTGAGATCAGCTGACAGATAAATGCTTCTTCTTTTCATCCCTCAGGCAGACAATTCTGAGACACAGTTTAATTAGGGTACTGGGAGGGTTCTGCACTAAGTAGCCAAGAACACTCGTGGGTACTAACACTACCTTTTTTGCCTGGACATTCTTTCCTTTTCCACCTGTTTTCTCCCCTGTCTCATCCTTGTTCCCTGGGACCACATTTCCAAATAGAATATGTCTCTACCTTTGTCTCAGGCTCTGCTTTCAAGAGTAGTCTAGATGAAGACAGTATGCAGATAGGTTGTTGGTAGACTAAATAACACAGGAATATAATTTCCCTTGACTCTACACATGCTACAAAGAAACACTTATTTAGTTGGGAGCACAGATTATGATAATTTCGATGATTTTCCATCTTTTTCCTTTTTGAAAGTTCATCATTGATCCTGATGCCTGAAGAAAAAAAAAGTTGGTACAAATTAGCTTATAATTGAATAGGCAAATTTCTTTGTGATGACAGCTCTAAGTATTTTTTCTTTGTGAGGCAGCCCTCAGCTATTTGATTGGATTTTTCAATCTAATAAGGAGAAGCCCTCAGTCTACTTAATGAGGTAAAGCTTTTTGTTGCTTTGGAAACAACCATATCACATTTCTTATTCTCTTTGGTAAAAAGCTGGAGCTGTTAGCACTGTAATCCTTTTTTCTAAGACACTCAAACATACTTTAAAAATGTAAAAATTACTGGAGTACTGTCAGAACTTTCTTATTCATGAAACACTGAAAGAATATCTTGAAAGATTTAGGGGTTATTAGGAATACACTAAGGTTGCCCACATGCCATCTCTGAGAAGAATGTTATCGTTAAAATTTTTTACTCATTTAAGGTACTGAAGACACTACAGAGAACAAAATTGGTAAATTCCTCTCCCTCCTCACTGAAACTTATATTTTATGAGTGGGGAAGGTAAGACAGTAAGGAAATTAAATAATTAAAATATACAGCACTTCAAATAAAGGCTACAGATAAAAATAAACTGGGGATGCGGGAATGAACATGCAAGTTTTCTGTTTTGTTTTAATTTCTAGGTCTTACTGAGAAAATGATGTTTGAACAAAGACCTGAGGAGGAGAAAAGAGTCAGTCATATGGATGTTTGGGAGGGGACCATTCAGGAAGCAAGAAAAGGCATCCCCAAAGCCCTCAGATGGAAAGATGCCAGAGTGGTTTGAGAGAGGTGAAGATTAGAAGATGAGGTGGGAAAGATGGCAGTGGCAGATCGCATGAGAGAGGGGCTCTCGATGGATGTAGGGCCATACGATGCACTGGGGGATATTCTGAAAACCTGGGAGGACATTTTGGTATTACTATGATTGGGTGGTACTCTGGGCTTTAGTGGGTAAGCAAAATTTATGTTAGAAGTATAGTAATGTGTGGGACAGTTCCACCAAACAAGGTATTTTCCCCAATTTTGTGTGCCTTTAAAATGTTCTACTGCTCATTCATGTAGATGTAGAAGTTTATTTATGCTCATTTCCAAATTCCATTCTTGGCAAGCGAGGGTATTGGGATCCACTCTCTTCCTTGGAAACAAGCAAATATCCTGGGTAATATAGAGTTGATCAATTTTGGGAAGCTTCTGCCAATATTTTTCAAATATAATTCTGTCCCAGGTTCTCTCCTTTTGCTTTTTTAGGAGTTAAATTTCATATATTTTAGGCCACTTGATACTATTCTTATCAGTCACTGCTGCTTTGTTTATTTACAATATTTTTGTCTCAGTGCACTTATATTTGGGTGATTTCTAGCAACCTGACTTCAAGTTTAATGATGCTTTCATGACTGTGTCCAAGATATTGTATTTTTCAGTTGTAGGACTTCCATCTCACAAAAAAAGATCTGTTTCTCTCTTGAAATTGTCTACTTCTTCATATATTACATCTTATTTTTGTAAGATTCCTTAATATATTTGTCATGGTTAAAGACCTTGGCTATTAATTCCAATATCTGTACTGATTTATGTTTCTATTGATTCATGACAAAGGTAACACTGCAGGGCAATGAGAAAAGAAGTCTCAAGAAAAGCATCTGGATCAGCTGGACAGCTACATGAAAAAAAAAAAACATTAACACTTACTGCCCGCCATACTCCAAAATCGATTCGTGGTTAGTGGATTTAAAGATGCAAAGAAAAACATGTTTTTATATGGTAAAATAGTAGAAGGTTCTTGTAGGCGATGGTTTCTTAGGATAGCAAAGGTACTAACCATAGAAGAAGACTGACTTCAGTAAAAGTTTAAAATTTACAGTCATTAAAATTTAACGAGATGGTTAAAACGCAAGTCAGATAAGAAAAAGTATCTGTTGATTGCAGTACTCATAAATGAAAATGGACTCACATCTAGAATATATAAATCAAACAGAAAAAGACAACCCCTCCAAAAATGAAATGAAGACCTTTAAGGCATTTTACTAAAGAGGATCTTCAGATGACTAATAATTACATGCAAAGACACTCTTTTCCCATTAGTCATCCGAGGAGTGTAAATTGAAACCACACAATCACCAAATGTTGGTGAGGGTGTGGAGCAGTGAAAAGTCTCATCTGCTGCTGGTGGGAGTGTAAATTTGAAAATTGTTTGGCACCATCAACTATAGCTAACCATGTATATACCCTATGTTGGAGCTATTCTACTTTTAGATATATATCCCATAGAAATATGTATCTATTCGATACATATATAGCTTTAGATACATATAATATGCTGATTAAGTATAATGATGTTCACAGAAGTATTATTTGTATTTCTAGCTCCAAACCTGGAAATAACATGAATCTTCACTATCAGTATAAGGAACCAATCACAATATTTAGTATCAGTATAAGGGACCAGTTTTATGAACTGTCTAGAATAGGCATATCTATAGAGGCAAAAAGTAGTTGCTTCGGGCTGGAGAGGATGTAGGGTAGGGGAATGATAGCTAAAGAGTATGGAGCTGTTCTGAGGTGATGAAATGTTCTGAAATTGACTGTGCCTGCCAGTGGTTGCACTTATCTGTAAATATACTACAAAAATATTAAATTGTACGTTTTAAATGGATGAAAATTGCAGGGTATGGGAACTATATCTCAATATAGCTTAAATTTAAGAAACAATAGTATAAACGATAAATTGCAGTATATTCACACAATTAAATGCTGTACAGCATAAGACAAAATTCATAGACGTTACATGCAACATTGAATGAGTCTCAAATGTAATATGGAGAGAAAGAAATATTACAAGAGGAGGATATTTACTGATTAATTCATTTCACATGAAATTAAAGAAAATTTACTGATTAATTTAGTTCACATGAATTTAAAGAAATTAAACTAATCTATGAATTTGAGGATAAGACAATGGTTATACTTGGGAAGAAGCTGCCCTTGACTGAATATGGGGCTGGAGGAGCTAGGTATGCCCTATCTCTTGATCTGGGTGGTGGATGTAAGGATGTGTTTGTGTTAGCCTTCGAAAGTTTATTGAACTGTTCATTTACAATTTGACCACTTTGCTGGATTTTGCACTTCAACAAAAGTTGATTAAGAAACATTTTTTAGAAATCCAGTTCAATAAGTTATCCTATTCATATACACTTAAAAGACCAACTAAACAAATTTTGATAGTTCATTTTTGTGGCTTGGGAGTATGCTAAATTTTTATTTTCTTCTATCTACTTTTCAGCATTTCCCAAATTACCATAGTGGGCATAAATGTATTACATTTATCAATAGAAAAAATTCTATACAATGACAAATACAGTTGATACTGCATTGTGAGATCTTCTTGTATTGTTTATCCTCACCTAGTCTCAGTGTAAGGACTGGTTTTTGCTCCTAGATAGGAAGAGACTGCCCTTTTAGAGTGAAGGATGGTGTGGCTGTGGATCTGGGGATTTCCTAGCAGCTCTGCTGATTGCCAGGAACTCACCACTGGCCACACTCATGAAGGAAAAGCAGAAGTGCAGGTGTAGGGACCCCAAAGATGGCAAGCTCAGCCTCGGTAGGCGGGGCCCAGTACACTCGGGGGTGGGTCGTAGTCCTCTGAGCCTATTGCAAAACCGTGGTTGAACTGGGGGCTAAAGCTCTAGCCTCCGTGCTGGGTAAATTGAAAGACTGTAGTCTAAACACTGTAATCCTCATGCTTCTGTGAAGTCCGAAGCTAAGAGCGTTTTATTTATTTACATTTTTATGAGACTGTTAAAAGAAAAGAAAAGAAAAGCGACAAAAACGACTGTTCCTGGCCTGCAAATCCTAAAACGTCTGCTCTCTGGCTTTTTTACAGAAAAAGTCTGCCGACTCCTTAGGAAACTCTAGGCTGAAAACTTTAAGGTATTTAAAAATGTTACCTGGGTAAGCTCTTCCTGACGAGAAGCTGGGTGTGGAATGAGCCTACCAGGGCACTTTCGGTCCCTGGTCAGGAGATGTAGTACTGCCCAGGCTCGTCAGACACAGGAAGTCAGAATCCACTAAGGAGAGTGTAAAAGCCCACCTCCGAAGAATCCAGCCTGGGAATGGCCAGGCACGAGGGACCAAACACAACTGGCTCTTCCTGGCGAAGGATAAATGCTCCAAAGGATAAACGATGCTCACTGCAGCCCTCCGCGGAGCGCAGAGGAGACGGGGTCGAACTGGGAAAGCAGCGTTGTCACTCACGCAGAAGCCAACGGCGCGCCCTGCGGCGTTCTCTCTTCTCTCCTCTGCAGTAGGCAGCCGCGCGGACTGCGAGGTCCCGGTGCACATCTGTAACTTTTGGACAAGCGCCGCGTGGGTGCGGCTGCCACCCGGCGCCTGCGCAGTGGCTGCTCGCAGGATCCTCCCATCGCGCAGGCTCGGAGGGTCAACACGCCCTGGAGGAGTGCGACCCTGCTTCGGTAGCCCATGGGGGAGGAAGCAAGGCGGAACGATGTGTACGGTGTTTTTTTGCTGCATAGTTTGACAGTTGTGAATACTATATCCCTTCACCCTTCAATATTACGGATATTTGAACTGAACAGAAGACAGTTTCATTTAATTCAGCCTAATATCTCGGGTGTGTGTGTGTGTCTTAGTTGCGTAGTCGCTCAGACGTGACAAATTGTTTGCAAGCCAGTAGACTGTAGCCCGCCAGGCTCCTCTGTCCATGGAATTCTCCCGGCAAGAATACTTGAGTGGGTAGCCCTTCCCTTCTCCAGAGGATCTTATGGACCCAAGGATCAAACCTAGGTTTCCTGCATTGCAACCAGATTCTTTCCCGGCTGAGCCACCAGGGAAGCCCAATATCTCAGTACTATCCCTTAAGAATAAGGGATTCTCCTACATCAGGGTTTGTCAACTGTGGCGCTGTTGATTTTTAGCATGATGTTTCTTTGTTGTGAGGGGAGTGGGGCCGCCGTCTTGTGCATTGAGCAATGTTTAGTAGCACTCCTGGCTTTAGAGGCTGCTAGACACCAGTAGCAACCCTCCCCTCCCCTGCCCTCCCCAACTTGTGACCATCAAAAATGTTTTCAGACATTGTGTGACAGGGGAGGGGAGGGCAAAATCGCCCCGATTGAGGACTACTGTCCAATAGTATCACAGTGGTATGTCATTAGGATATATATCACTAGATCTTTCCAACATAGGGAGTCGGAATGCACTAAACATTGGTACATTTCTGTAATTTAATATATAATCCATATTAGAATTTCCTTGATTGTCCCCCCCACCTTCAATCCTTGCTTCCCCTGTACTTGTTTGTAAAATAAAAATTCATGATTTAACAAGGATCACGTATTGATTTTAGTTACCAAGTCTCTAGCTTCCTTCAATTTAGACTACTTCCTCAGCCTTTTTTGTTTATTGTTTTTTTCTGGCATTGGCTTTTTTGGCAAGTTCAGACCAGTGCTTTTCCAGAATGTCTATTTGGATAATCAAATTGGTCTTCACTGTAAGATTCATGTTAAATTTTTTGGCTTTTATTGGCTGAAACTCCACTTGGGTAATGTTATATCCACTTTTTTCCTAGTTCAAAGACCTACTTAGCTGTTCTAACAGCGTTTAATTTTCAAAAGTCCACTTATCTCCCAGTGATTTGAGATATCACTTTTATCACATACATAAATTTTCACATCATTCTTGGCTCTACATTTATATTTTCTATTTTTTCCATTGATCTGATTGTCTACTCAAGTGCTAATAATATACTCTTCAAACTATAGAAACTGTATATTTCAATATCTGGTAGAGCTAGTTATTGACAAAATAGCTTATTGCTGTTTTCTTATTTTGATTTCCCGGTTTTGGGGGAAATAATGTTGCTTATTTATTTCTTCCATGTACACTACAGGAACTAGGAGTTCACAGGATTGCCTTCCTCTGTACTGCCTCATTAACCTAAACATACTTTGAAACATACTTTGAAAAGTGGCATTAATTTATAATTTTTTATTATTCAATTGAGGAGCAAGGTTTATTTTTCCTTTTATTCGAGTCACAGTTTTCTATCTTTCAGAAAAGCTTCAAAGTTTTTCTCATATAGATTTTGCACAGTTCTTATGACATTTACTCCTAGGATAATTTTTCGGTTTATTGGTAATGTAAATAGAGTCATCTCCTCTATTTTCCTCTATAATTGCTTATTGCTTAAATATATGAAGACCCTGAGTCCCAGTCTCATATTGGAACAGTCTCATTTACTGTTCCACACCTAGAACGAGACATTTCTCAAAAGAGTCTTCATTGCATTCACTGAAAATGGTATTTGGTGACCACACTCTGTGCATATAGGATCTTCATGACTGAAAGGCTTATTGTTACTTCTCAGAGTTATAAATACAAAATGTAGGAATTACGTGGTTTTTCAAAGAAAAATAAATCATAAATTTGTGATGTTCCAATTTTAATGAAAGATTACATAATTTTCTACTTATTTGATTTCATGTTGCATCTCTTTTCTGCTGAAAAGCATGATTCCGAATGTTAAATAATTGCATATTTACTTTTTCCCTTAACATATATAGTAGTTTCAAAATAACAGTACCAATGTGATAATGAATTATAAAAGTGCTAAATGCAGTTTGATACAGCTAGATTTGCTCCAGGTTGTTTTCAAGTATAGATTGCTTAATTAAAAAGAAAATTAAGTCCAAAATGTAAAAAAAAAGCAAGCCTTAAATATTTATAACTTTTTGAGTATAATATCCAACTCATCTTCTCTCATTTTTATTGATATAAATTTTTAAATTCATGGATCTTTTTCTGGACACTTTTTAGCAATATCTTGTAAACCCTGATATCATGTTTTCATTATTTTTTTTCTAAAAAATTTCATTATCAGTTGTTGTTTTTCCTTGAGCCAAGCTAAGTTTAATAGAAAGCTTAAAATTTCAAGGTGGGAAGATTTTCTTGTGCTTTGCTTGTTATGGATTCATACTTTTATCATGTCATTGATGGAGAATATTATTTGTATTTTTCTTTCTGTAATTTATTGAGGTATAGATGTCTCTGTATGTAACTATAGACTCAACTATTATAAGTGTTTTTGGTACCATTTTTGGTCTCGGACCAAAAGAAGTATACTAAAGTCTGCTATTATTAAGTATTTCTAGTCTCTTTGACTCTCTTGTAGTTTCTGCTAAGTGAAAGAAGCTACTGTGTTATTTGCTGCATATCTTTCATAAATATTTTATTTTCACTGTGATTGTAGCCTTTAAAGTTGTAAAGTGCTCTTTGACCTGGTAATAGGCTTCGGTCTAAATTCTGTTTAATTGGATTTCAAAGTATTAGTTCTTTCTTTGTATTTTCTTGGTATACCGTTTTGCCTCCTTTCATTATTAACATTTATGAATTATTTTGTTTTCGGTATGTGTTTGTCTTTTATGTGCAGCAAAAAGTTGGATTTTGCTTTACAATCAGCCGCTTTGTTTGTCCTTGTTTATGGAGGGGTTAAGTCCCTATTAGTTGTTATGTTTGGTCTCAGATAACTCATCTTTATTATATTTACATGTAATATGTGACATATTTGGTGATAAGTACTAATGAGGAAGATAAAGGAGGACAAGGAGTATAGGAAATGCTGGGGGAAATTTTCTATTTTAAGTAGGTGGTCAAGGAAAGCCTCATGGAGAAACTGACTTTTGGACACACTCTTAAAAAAAAAATTATTTATTTGGCTACTCTGGGTCTCAGTTGTGGCATGCTACTCTGGGTCTCAGTTGTGGCATGCAGACTCTTAGTTGAGGCATATGAGATCTAGTTCCCTGGTCAGGGATTGAACCCAGGGCCTCTACATTGGGAGCACAGAGTGTTAGCCACTGGACCACCAGGGAAGTCCCTGGACATACTCTTGAAGTAGGTGAAGGAATGAGTCATTTAGATAAGTGGAGTAAGATTTATCCTGACCGAGAGAACAGCAAGGCCTAGAGACACATGGTTACTGGGTGTGTTTTCAAAGACCAGCAATGAGGCTGGTGTGACTGGAGTGCTGTGTGCAGCTGAATACTAGGAGACAGGCCAGAAGAGTATCAGAGTATCAGATAGGGCCCTCAGTCTCAAGGAGGGAAGGAATATCCCTTAAACAGTAATTTTGTTGCCAGATGTTGAAATAATATTACTTCTGCCATCCCACAGTAATAAATTAATAACTCTGGGAATTTCAGCCTAAGTGGGAGAAGCCAGTCTTAGCGGTTTTATGTTTTAAGGCAGAACTCAAATTATGCGTGAAATAGTTTAATTTCTGCTGATTTTGAAGGTTGGATTATGAAACACCTTCCAATGCAGTGGAAATGATCCTTGAATATATTCTCAAATCTTTGATGTTTTAGTTTCTACATTATATTCTACCCCCAAATTCATCAGCTGTAGCTTCACAACTTCAGCTTTTTTGCCATTTAGCTGAAGGTGTGAATTCACAGGGGAATAACTTTGTTGAAACATAACAGTGAAATGTATCTTGACTAATAAATGTTTAAAAGGCAGAAAAATATAAAAATTCTAATCAGAGATGCTTGACCAAAGGCTAACACACAACATAGAAGTTTTTTTGAATTATTTTAAAAAGTATTCAGCTTAAAACAGTTTTTCCTTTTTATACAGATATCTGTTAACTGTATGACAGAGAAGGTAAAATGAAATGCGTGCATCTATGTGGGAAGGCTTAAGGGTATATTAAGTCTGTAATCCAGAAAAACTATTTTCAAGATTGCAATGGATGGGAACAGAGAAGGGACAAACTTTAAATACAGGCAGGATTACTTGTCTTTTTGTATTTCATTTAGCTGCATTTTAATTTTCTTCTTCCTCTTTTTTTTTTCTCACCTTTTTTTTCTTAAGCTAAACTGGCAGTGAAATGCTGTCTGAATAAGTCACAACTCACAGAAAACTGAACAGTGCATTGTAAAATAGGACACAAAACAAAAGACTTCATCTAAGAGCTGAGATCATCGGGCTGGGAAACACAGACCCAGTGCAGCAATTCAACAGTGTTTCTCAGAGCCTGAGACAGTTTCACAATTTTTGATATGCTATTGCCCCCTGCTGTTCACAGTGAAGTACTGACAACAGAAATAGGTTTTCCTAACACTCCAGGGTTTTAGTGCAATATCATGCTATCAGAGAAAGTTAGACAAACCATTTCAAACATTTCAAATAGAATAATTTAAGGAGTTGTTTTCTAAAAAGCTATTAAAGAAATCCCAAAGCACCTTCCCTACTTCCCAATATATCGAAAAGAAATGTATGATTCAGTTAATTGAATGAATCATGCAGTTTCCTCTTTAAGTTTCTGAAGAGAGCAGAGCACAAGGCAATTGAGATAGCTTGGAAAAAAGCTGATGAAGTGAGCAGAGAAAATGGAGTGCAAAATGTGCCAAAGGAGAGGGTCATGAATAATTTACATACAACAGGGGTGAAGCAGTTCAGTCCTGAACAGATCATTCACATTTTTCCAAGGATGTTGGATAAAACTGTTTTGTCTCCACAGAAGAGCATGGATGGGCTATTTGTGAGCCTTCAGGTCTTCTGCCCCTTGTTCTTGGGTTTGGTCATGGAAACTTAAAACCATTAGGGTATGAATTTGGATCCCTGAAGCAGAGCAGAAGGACAGAATCCTTGGAGCTGATTTCCTGATTTACTCTGTCATTTCTAAAGGGGTCAGGTCTATCTCCTGGATGGAAGTCGGTCCATGTGCAGATGTGTGTGTTTGAGCATGGGAGATCATGTTATTTGTTTCAGAACTGTAGCAACTGTGGGCTGCTAGAATAATCTGTATTCCAGCTCTTCCATGGGATTAGGTAATAAGGTGCTGCCAGGATCCCCTCACATTCAGTAGAAGCAATTTAAAAAGTAAGGGCCTTGTTTCAGCATTTGATTTTTGCTCAGACTCTTTCTCCATGAGGAACATGACTAGAGAAGAATCTTTTAATATTTAGAAAATCACATGCATATTTATATACAAAATTACATCCTGTTAGGATAAACCTAGAAATCCAGCCTGAACTACTCCTCAAAGATTTAGCGTTGGCTCTAGATATTGCTGAGAATGCTGTTTCTAACTTCTGAAGTCCCTACCTCAAATCACAAATGGTGGATTTTGAGAAAACATTTAAATCATTTATTTCAGGTAACAATAAGCTGTTTCCTTAATACTTGAGGTAGTTGCATTCACAGTGTTGATTTTAGTGCTTATAGTATTTTGTTTCTCTCTCTTATGTGACATTTTAGTGTTTATTTACTCTCTTAAATTTATATTCTTCATTATGTGCTGTGCTTAGTCGCTCAGTTGTGTCCAACTCTGTGACCCCATGGGCTGTAGCCTGCCAGGCTCCTCTGTCCACAGGGATTCTTCAGGCAAGAATACTGGAGTGGGTTGCTATGCCCTCCTCCAGGGGATCTTCCAACCTGGGGATTGAACCCAGGTCTTCTGCATTGCAGGTGAATTCTTTACTGCCTGAGCCACCAGGAAAGCCTCTTCTTCATTAGGGCAGATGTTAAAGATAGGGTGAAAAATATGATAGACTCTGCATTTAAGCTTTTTATAGTAATTTAGCAAAATGTAGAACAACAATATGATAATCATATAAGAAGGAGCCCAAGAGGTAGAAAAATAATCTCCCCATCCTTTTTCATTTTATCATTTTATTTCATTTCTTCTCTTTACTATTTTATTTTATTTGTATTCATTTTATTTTTTAAAATTACAAATCAGGAAAGCTGACTATCCTTTTTATGTATCTTTACACGATCCCTAGTACTCTAGTACTTTATACAAGTGCTTTATATAAGTTTGCACACATTTGTAGTAAATATCCGCTAAATGAAATATGAGCACTTACTTACTAGGAGCCTTTGTACTATGCTGTGCCTATGTAAACTAGATACACATTTGATTTCTACAGAGGAGAAGAGTGAAATTAGGAGGAATTTATATAAACCTGGAAGGAAGTATTAGAAATATTTGTTTCTATTCAAATGCTAAAGTATATTTAGAAACTTTTTAAATGAGAAAAACTAAGACATTAAAATTCCACCATGTCAGTACTTGAATCTCTTTTTAATGATTTTCATAAATTGCATATGAATTTTCAATATTTCTGTCTGTGAAGTTCTTATCAGATCTGGGTATATGCAGCCTACCTGGTAGAAACACAAAGATAGGTAGAGAGCAATGAATGATGATGCTTGTGTTTCAAAAGGAAGCTGAAACATTTTGTTTTTGGTCAAGAATTAATTTATCAGTGTTTCATTGTAAAAAATTCATAGTATATTGAAACATGCTTTTTGCCACCTTAATGGCATAACCCAAATTATCTGCTGTTATTAAATTGTTCTACTTAAATTGTATTGAATGCCAGTATCTAAGAAAACTGTAAGCATAAATGGTTTCTGAATTTCTTTGGATTACTGAGAAATGGATCTTCTCTGCAAATATACTGTTATACTATAGAGTATATGAGGCTTCCCGGGTAGCTCAAATGGTAAAGAATCTGCCTACAATGTGGAGGACGCAGGTTCAATTCCTGCATCGGGAAGATACCCTGGAGAAGGGGGCAACCCACTCCAGTATTCTTGCCTGGAGAATTCCATAGTCAGAGGAGCCTGGCGGGCTACAGTCCATGGGGTTGCCAAGAGTCGGACATGACTGAGCAACTAATACACATGTACTGTATATTTAGTTTTGCATATATAGTTTCTGTAACTACTGATATAAAGATATCTATATAGAGTAATGTAACATTAGTTTATTCTATTAATGTCTGCTATTTGAGAACATTTGCAGTATTAATAAGGGCTTTGCTGGTGGCTGAGATGGTGAAGACTCTGCCTGCAATGCAGGAAACATGGATTTGATCCCTGGGTCAGGAAGATCCCCTGGAGAAGGAAATGGCAATCCACTCCAGTATTCTTGCCTGGAAATACCCACGGACAGAGAAGTTTGGTGGGCTGTAGTCTATGGAATCGCAAAGAGTTGGACAGAACTCAATGACTAATACTTTCACTTTCACATTATTAATGGAACTTAGTCTAAGAGAGGGGCTTCTAACTTAATCTAAGTGTGGCGCTTGTGGTAAAGAACCCACATGCCAATGCAGGAGACATAAGAGTTGCGGGTTCCATCCCTGGGTCAGGATAATCCCCTGACCCATGGAGGAGGGCATGGCAATCAACTCCAGAACTCTTGCCTGAGGACGCCATGGACAGAGGAACCTGGCGGGCTACAGTCCATAGCATCACAAAGAGTCAGACGTGACTTGGCACACACATGCTCAATCTAAGAAAAATTCAACTTAACATTGTTTTCTTTTTACATTTCACTCTGTGTGTGTGTGTGTGTGTGTGTGTGTGTATGCATTGAGTAGCTTAGTCATTTCCAACTCTTTGCAACCCCATGGACTGTAGCCTGCCAGGCTCCTCCATCCATGGGATTTCCCAGGCAAGAAGAGTGAAGCAGGTTGCTAGTTCCTCCTCCAGGGGATCTTCCCAACTTAGGGATGGAACCCAAGTCTCCTGGGTCACCTGCACTAATAGGTGGCTTCTTTACCACTGAGTCACCTGGGAAGCCCTTTTATATTTTAATATTAGCTGTTAATACGAGAGATAGTCAAAATTATGATCACTATTATTCAGTTCAGTTCAGTTCAGTCGCTCAGTCGTGTCCGACTCTTTGCAACCCCATGAACCGCAACATGCCAGGCCTCCCTGTCCATCACCAACTCCCAGAGTTCACTCAGACTCACATCCATCAAGTCAGTGATGCAATCCAGCCATCTCATCCTCTGTCATCCCCTTCTCCTCCTGCCCCCAGTCCCTCCCAGCATCAGAGTCTTTTCCAATGAGTCAACTCTTCGCATGAGGTGGCCAAAGTACTGGAGTTTCAGCTTTAGCATCATTCCTTCCAAAGAAATCCCAGGGCTGATCTCCTTCAGAATGGACTGGTTGGATCTCCTTGCAGTCCAAGGGGCTCTCAAGAGTCTTCTCCAACACCATAGTTCAAAAGCATCAATTCTTCGGTGCTCAACTTTCTTCACAGTCCAACTCTTACATCCATATTTGATCACTGGAAAAACCATAGCCTTAACTAGACAGACCTTTGTTGGCAAAGTAATGTCTCTGCTTTTGAAAATGCTATCTAGGTTGGTCATAACTTTCCTTCCAAGGAGTAAGCGTCTTTTAATTTCATGGCTGCAGTCACCATCTGCAGTGATTTTGGAGCCCCCAAAAATAAAGTCTGACACTGTTTCCACTGTTTCCCCATCTATTTCCCATGAAGTGATGGGACTGGATGCCATGATCTTCATTTTCTGAATGTTGAGCTTTAAGCCAACTTTTTCACTCTCCATTTTCACTTTCATCAAGAGGCTTTTGAGTTCCTCTTCACTTTCTGCCATAAGGGTGGTGTCATCTGCATATCTGAGGTTATTGATATTTCTCCTGGCAATCTTAATTCCAGCTTGTGTTTCTTCCAGTCCAGTGTTTCTCATGACGTACTCTGCATATAAGTTAAATAAGCAGGGTGACAATATACAGACTTCATGTACTCCTTTTCCTATTTGGAACCAGTCTGTTGTTCCATGTCCAATTCTAACTGTTGCTTCCTCGCCTGCACACAGATTTCTCAAGAGGCAGGTCAGGTGGTCTGGTATTCCCATCTCTTTCAGAATTTTCCACAGTTTATTGTGATCCACACAGTCAAAGGCTTTGCATAGTCAATAAAGAAGATATAGATGTTTTTCTGGAACTCTCTTGCTTTTTCGATGATCCAGCGGATGTTGGGAATTTGATCTCTGGTTCCTCTGCCTTTTCTGAAACCAGCTTGAACATCATGAAGTTCACAGTTCACGTATTGCTGAAGCCTGGCTTGGAGAATTTTGAGCATTACTTTACTAGCATGTGAGATGAGTGCAATTGTGCAGTAGTTTGAGCATTCTTTGGCATTGCCTTTCTTTGGGATTGGAATGAAAACGGACCTTTTCCAGTCCTGTGGCCACTGCTGAGTTTTCCAAATTTGCTGGCATATTGAGTGCAGCACTTTCACAGCATCATCTTTCAGGATTTGGAATAGCTCAACTGGAATTCCATCACCTCCACTAACTTTGTTTGCAGTGATGCTTTCTAAGGCCCACTTCACTTCACATTCCAGAATGTCTGGCTCTAGGTCAGTGATCACACCATCATGATTATCTGGGTCAAGAAGATCTTTTTTGTACAGTTCTGTGTATTCTTGCCACCTCTTCTTAATATCTTCTGCTTCTGTTAGGTCCATACCATTTCTGTCCTTTATCGAGCCCATCTTTGCATGAAATGTTCCCTTGGTATCTCTGATTTTCTTGAAGAGATCTCTAGTCTTTCCCAGTCTATTGTTTTCCTCTATTTCTTTGCATTGATCGCTGAGGAAGGCTTTCTTATCTCTTCTTTCTATTCTTTGGAACTCTGCATTCAGATGCTTATATCTTTTCTCCTTTGCTTTTCACTTCTCTTCTTTTCACAGCTATTTGTAAGCCCTCCCCAGACAGCCATTTTGCTTTTTTGCATTTCTTTTCCATGGGGATGGTTTTGATCCCTGTCTCCTGTACAATGTCACGAACCTCAGTCCATAGTTCGTCAGGCACTCTATCAGATCTAGTCCCTTAAATCTATTTCTCACTTCCACTGTATAATCATAAGGGATTACTATGTCAAAAATAATAAATGCTTGGTGTTAGTCTACCTACAATTCAGTTTTTGGTGTAAAGTTCTTTGGTTACAAGAAGGAATATTTAGTTTACTTCACTAATAGTTATATCTTCTAATATTGGATGGCCTCTTGGCATTTCTTCTGCTGTTGATTTTTAGCAATGTTATCTGTGATTACATGAATGGAGTTGACTCGTCATGTTTATTCCAAATAAGAGTATATAATGGATTACTATGGTAACAAAGAGGTAGACAAATAATGGAACTGCTGAATAATTTCGAGACCAATAGATTAAGCCTAAGGCGCTTAGCCAAGATTCAGGAATAAAAGCCCATCTGAGACAGAGTGTGCACCAAAATTGGGAGCTTAACGGAGAAAACCAAAGAACGCTCTTTCTGCAAATGGCAGCGGTGAATTTTCCACCATTTTTAACCCTCTGTGGCTACGGACAATCTTGGGCCCTTCAAGAGCCCACTCGGGCCCTTCTCTTGACAGCTTGGCCACCTGAGACCCCTGCGCAAGGGCGGATCAGGAAGCCGCAGGTGGCGGGGAAAGAGAAATTGAGGATAAGGCCAGGTGCAATGGAGAAGGCAATGGCAACCCACTCCAGTACTCTTGCCTGGAAAATCCCATGGATGGAGGAGTCTGGTAGGTACAGTCCATGGGGTGGCGAAGAGTCGGACACGACTGAACAACTTCAATTTCACTTTTCACTTTCATGCATTGGAGAAGGAAATGGCAACCCGTTCCAGTTTTCTTGCCTGGAGAATCCCAGGGATGGGGGAGCCTGGTGGGCTGCCGTCTATGGGATCGCACAGAGTCGGACACGACTGAAGCGACTTAGCATCAGCAGCGGCAGCAGCAGCCAGGTGCAAAGGTACCACCCTCTAGAGCGCAGGCGCAGAGTCCTCGGCTGGAGCGTGTGAGCGGAGGAGCATTAACTATGCGTGGAAAGTTTGGAACTATTTTCTCGTGGTGGTGGTAAGAACTGTATTTTAAACAGCGTAAAGGCCTCTTTTAATTTAGTATTTCGGGATTCTTCTTCACATCAGGCATTGCCTGAAAGCCTGTTAGAAAGTGCTAACCTCGGAGTTTCATACGTGCGGTGGCTTCGTGTCGAGTAATGTTATCCCAAGGCATTTTGTAAGTGCTTCATTGCATAAGGTGCCGGGCTAGGTGCTGATGAAGGAGATAGCATAGACTGTGTTCCCATCCTCAAGTTATTTTTAACAGAATGTGAGACAAATAAAAAGAAGTCCGAAAGCAAAGAATTAGAAGAAAAAGTGAGTAAGGTGGATAGCGTTTTGTTTGTAATTCAGTGAAATGTCTTTGGGGACGTTTGGTTAGTACCGGATGGAGTGGTTAAACCGTTGAAGATACAAACCTCAAATTATCCACTTGAAGTTGGAATTCGTGAATATAGATCCCTTCTATACAGCAAGGAATCTGCCCGTGTATCTCTCTCTCTCTCTCTTTTGCCTTTAATCCCAGATCTTCTCTGTCTGGATGACTGAAAACAATGGAAATTATTAGACCTCCTCATAATTAATCACTCTTACCAAAGCCAGATTGACAGATATGGTTGGGATTTAGGGAAAAAAAAATAGCCGATATAACTTGGAAAATAAAAATGAATGTGCTGCTGAGATGTTGAAAATATATCGTTAAATAGACTAAGAGACATAGGAAATAATTTATCTTATGTTTTAGGCTGGGTAGTATGAGGTTTATATTTAAATGGTCTCTTCTCTCAATTCAAATTGCCTTAGGCTTTGGTTATTTAAAAATATTTTGTATTCACGAACACTTATTTTATAATTGATGGGAATGTTTGCTTGTGGCCCAACTCTAATTTGTAATCTGGAAAGTTGATTTACTCATTCATTCCACATCTATTATATATTTACTGTTTGCCAGATACGATGACAGTGATTGTCCTTCACATTCATTTTAGAGCATACTTAAAATTTTGTGAGGTTCATTTACCTAAATTCCAAGAAATTGTGTATGGAGAACAAATCAAGGCAAGAGCAAGTGGGTCTATTACATTTTGTCTAGATCTCTATTGTAGCACTTACCGAAATTTTGCCTGCTGGAATGAGAGTAGTGCATGGTCTGGAGTTGATCATCAGCATGTTCTCAGCATCTGACACAAAACTTGAAACCTGATAGAGACCCAACAAGGGAGATTTGGATGAATTAAAGCACCACATAAACATACCTTGTTCTTTTTAAAGACGTGTTTATTTTTATTGGATATTAAGAAAAAGCAAAATCTTTTTGTTAAATCCCTTGTTTCGGAAAAATCTTTCAGAATTTGACAGAATATTGATCTGAAGCACTTTGACTTGACTTTGATCTGAAGAACTAAGATTCCTTCTTAGTGAAATCTGAATAAAATCATTTTTGTGATAATTAAGATCTTCAGGTCCCAGCTGAGTATTTGCTTGATATTTATGAGAACAAATATTTTATATTCATCTTAATATTTTCCAATTTGCCTGGTGGGTAAAACCAGAGTTTGGAGAAACAGTTCTTGTTTGGGAGATGCTAATGATGGTCTTTCTGAGAAACCCTTCTTATTCATCCAGCATTTGTAGCTTTCTATGTATTCAGGGGTTTATGTCCATAAATACATATTTATAAGTGCTTTGAGTATGAAACAATGCTGAAAGGAGGCAACGATCATATGCAGCCAGAGGATTATGTAATTCACATGAGATTCTTGATGATTCCCATTTAGGGTGGGAGTTAATAGTAGTACCCTGGAGTAAAATCCCTGGTGCTGCATTTATTAGATATCGTATGGGATTGACCATTAAGTAAATTGTTCACTGCACAAAGAAACCCATGAAAGGTGCAAACTTTATATCATGCTGCTAAGTAGCTTAAAATCGTGTTCGACTCTTTGTGACCCTATGGCCTGTAGCCTGCCAGGCTCGTTTGTCCATGGGTTTTCCCAGGCAAGAATACCGTAGTGGGTTGCTGTTTCCTTCTCCAGGGGCTCTTCCTAACCCAGGGATTGAACCTACATCTCCTGCATTGCAGGCAGATTCTTTATTGCTGAGCCATCAGGTCATAGACTTATCAATTTAATATTTATTAAGACAATTTTATGGCAGAAGGTAATATGTTTTCTTGTTCTAATAGAATTAGTATATTATGATACATTTTCTGACAAATGGAAGTGAAGTGTCTTGAGGAAAAGGTACTTTTTTTTGTGTGTGCAAATCCTCTGTATAGGGTAGTGGTGGCCTGAACTTGGACAAGTTACGTAACTCCTTTGGCCTTCAAGTGAAGATATTAATACCTACCTCACTAAATTGGTTGATAGTACTAGACATGTCTGGCATATCATCAGCATTCAATAAATGTTTTTGAATGAATACAAAAGTACTTAGTTTAATGTATGTGATAAAGCTTTGATAAGTTGCAGCTCACTTTTGCTTTGATTAAGAGGAATTTTAGAGGGTTTAAATGTATGTGTAAATACGTATATTTGAATCTTTGAGCTTGTTAAGTGTTTCACACTTTATACTTACTACTCTGTGGTATTACCTAGGATGTCCTTACTGACATGCTTGGTGTCCTTTTTTATTTTCTTGAGTTGTACACATCCAGCATAAAGAAAATTATGATAATATGACCTACTGAAAGGAAAATAGTGTCTCACAGTTATGTTTCTTTTGGAATCCTAAAATCCTGGAATCCTAGGTTTAAGAAGGGACTGTTTGAATTTCCCTTTATCAAGTATATATTAGTTGTTACATGAAAGTATATATTCTGTGCACTAGTACTCTAAAGATAAGTAAGTTACTATTGTCAAGTAGGGACAGTTCTTTGCACGAACATTTCCAAGGACAATTCACAATTACTAGCTTAATTTTTAGGAATCTCTCTTATGACCATTCAAAATTTGTCTTCCTGTAACTTTCATTTATTGGTGTTAGCTTTACTCTTTGGGTCACAAAAAATGTCAGATTCTGTGATATAAATATCTTTCTTATTAAGATAATTAACTTTTTTTTTCTCAAGGAGCTTCTGTTCTTCAAATTAAACATCACTGTATCCTGCTGTTTCTCAAGCCTCTTCTTCATCATCTTTCTCACTCCCATGAGTGCCTTTCAGGTCATCTACGTACCTCTAAAGGTGTGGTATGTGCTAAGTTGCTTCAGTCACGTCCAAGTCTTTGGGGCCCTATGGCCTGTAGCCTGCCAGGCTCCTCTGTCCATAGAGTTCTCCAGGCAAGAATACTGGAGTGGGTTGTCGTTTCCTTCTCCAGGGGATCCTTCCAACCCAGGGACTACACCTGTGTTTCTTATGTCTCTTGCATTGGCAGGCAGGTTCTTTACCACTAGCACCATCTGGGAAGCCCAAAGCTGTGGGAGCCACGGGGTATTCAGGGCTCCAGATGTAGTACGACCATTGCAGGATGCAGCCGTATACTTCCTGCTTTCCAGATTCTGTCCCTGAATCTCCCTGAGGGATCTACTCAAAAGTACTGTGTTTATTTTGCACAAGTTGCCATGTAAGGTATTTGGGGGAAAAGGACAAATGACCTTCTTAATTTCTTGAAGCACTTCTCATATACTCTATGTGACATTCCAAATGGGAATTACAATGAGGCAACCTGAATTCCAACAACACAAGAGAAGACTCTACACATGGACATCACCAGATGGTCAACACCGAAATCAGATTGATTATATTCTTTGCAGCCAAAGATGGAGAAGCTCTATACAGTCAGCAAAAACAAGACCAGGAGCTGACTGTGGCTCAGACCATGAACTCCTTATTGCCAAATTCAGACTTAAATTGAAGAAAGTAGGGAAAACCACTAGACCATTCAGGTATGACCTAAATCAAATCCCTTATGATTATACAGTAGAAGTGAGAAATAGATTTAAGGGCCTAGATCTGATAGATAGAGTGTCTGATGAACTATGGAATGAGGTTCATGACATTGTACAGGAGACAGGGATCAAGACCATTCCCATGGAAAAGAAATGCAAAAAAAGCAAAATGGCTGTCTGGGGAGGCCTTACAAATAGCTGTGAAAAGAAGAGAAGTGAAAAGCAAAGGAGAAAAGGAAAGATATAAGCATCTGAATGCAGAGTTCCAAAGAATAGCAAGAAGAGATAAGAAAGTCTTCCTCAGCAATCAATGCAAAGAAATAGAGGAAAACAACAGAATGGGAAAGACTAGAGATCTCTTCAAGAAAATCAGAGATACCAGAGGAACATTCATGCAAAGATGAGCTCAATAAAGGACAGAAATGGTATGGACCTAACAGAAGCAGAAGATATTAAGAAGAGGTGGCAAGAATACACAGAAGAACTGTACAAAAGATCTTCATGACCCAGATAATCACGATGGTGTGATCACTGACCTAGAGCCAGACATCCTGGAATGTGAAGTGAAGTTGGCCTTAGAAAGCATCACTACGAACAAAGCTAGTGGAAGTGATAGAATTCCAGTTGAGCTATTCCAAATCCTGAAAGATGATGCTGTGAAAGTGCTGCACTCAGTATGCCAGCAAATTTGGAAGACTCAGCAGTGGCCACAGGACTGGAAAAGGTCCGTTTTCATTCCAATCCCAAAGAAAGGCAATGCCAAAGAATGCTCAAACTACTGCACAATTGCACTCATCTCACATGCTAGTGAAATAATGCTCAAAATTCTCCAAGCCAGGCTTCATCAATATGTGAATTGTGAACTTCCAGATGTTCAAGCTGGTTTTAGAAAAGGCAGAGGAACCAGAGATCAAATTCCCAACATCTGCTGGATCATGGAAAAAGCAAGAGAGTTCCAGAAAAACATCTATTTCTTCTTTATTGACTATGCAAAGCCTTTGACTGTGTGGATCACAATAGACTGTGGAAAATTCTGAAAGAGATGGGAATACCAGACCACCTGACCTGCCTCTTGAGAAATCTGTATGCGGGTCAGGAAGCAACAGTTAGAACTGGACATGGAACAACAGACTGGTTCTAAATAGGAAAAGGAGTACGTCAAGGCTGTATATTGTCACCCTGCTTATTTAACTTATATGCAGAGTACATCATGAGAAACGCTGGACTGGAAGAAACACAAGCTGGAATTAAGATTGCCAGGAGAAATATCAATAACCTCAGATATGCAGATGACACCACCCTTATGGCAGAAAGTGAAGAGGAACTCAAAAGCCTCTTGATGAAAGTGAAAATGGAGAGTGAAAAAGTTGGCTTAAAGCTCAACATTCAGAAAATGAAGATCATGGCATCCGGTCCCATCACTTCATGGGAAATAGATGGGGAAACAGTGTCAGACTTTATTTTTGGGGGCTCCAAAATCACTGCAAATGGTGACTGCAGCCATGAAATTAAAAGACGCTTACTCCTTGGAAGGAAAGTTACAACCAACCTAGATAGCATATTCAAAAGCAGAGACATTACTTTGCCAACAAAGGTTCATCTAGTCAAGGCTATGGTTTTTCCTGTGGTCATGTATGGATGTGAGAGTTAGACTGTGAAGAAGGCTGAGCGCCGAAGAATTGATGCTTTTGAACTGTGGTGTTGGAGAAGACTCTTGAGAGTCCCTTGGACTGCAAGGAGATCCAACCAGTCCATTCTAAAGGAGATCAGCCCTGGGATTTCTTTGGAAGGAATGATGCTGAAGCTGAAACTCCAGTACTTTGGCCACCTCATGCGAAGAGTTGACTCATTGGAAAAGACTCTGATGCTGAGAGGGATTGGGGGCAAGAGGAGAACGGGATGACAGAGGATGAGATGGCTGGACGGCATCATTGACTCGATGGACATGAGTCTGAGTGAACTCCGGGAGTCGGTGATGGACAGAGAGGCCTGGCGTGCTGCGATTCATGGGGTCGAAAAGAGTCGGACATGACTGAGGAACTGATCTGATCTGATCTGATCTGAACCTGAATTCTGGGTTATTGAATTATTATTTGGAAGGCATTTTTGGTCCAGTTGATTAAAGTCACTGTTGTTCATGCATTTTCTGACAGCTTAGAGATTTCTGACCAGTGGAGGAAGGATTTCTATAGTTTTGCATGATCTATTTCTATAAATTACTCTCTCACTGAAACTTTTTATTTTATTTAATTTTTGTGAACAAAGAACATGACAGGGAAAGAATTGTTCTACTTATAACTCTAAGCACTTTACTAAAAAGACTTGGTATCTTCTCAGCATTTTTATTGACGTGAAACTCTCTTTATACCAGGTGTACTCTGACTCAGTATTTGGGACAAGTAGCCTTGCCTAGCAGAATGCCAGAAGATACCAATTACAACTCAGTGACAATTGATAGGTGTGTACACTGCTTTAGTCATTTTGGTGGAAGTGAAATGTTAATTGCTCAGTCATGTCCAACTCTTTGTGACCCCACGAGCTGTAGCCTGCCAGGCTTGTCTGTCCATGGGATTCTCCAGGCAAGAATACTGGAGTGGGTTGCCATTCCCTTTTCCAGAGGATCTTCCCAACCCTGGGATCAAACCCAGGTCTCCCGAATTGCAGGCAGATTCTTTACTGTTTGAGCTACAGGGAAGTCCTTTTAGTAAAAGGAAAGGACAAAGAGAGATGCAATAATTTTTTGGAAGGTGGGGAGAGGGAAGAAAACTCTACTTAAATAAGGGGGGAGTGTTTGGAAGCAGTGTGGATTAGAATTGGAGGGGCAGTGTGTTAGTTTCCTAGGACTGCCATAACAAATTACCACAAACTTTGTGGCTTAAAACAACAGAGATTTGTTCTTTCCTAGCCAGGAGGCCAGAAGTCCAAAATCAAGGTGTTGGTAAGGCCATGCTCCCTCTGGAGGCTCCATGGAAGAATCCTTCCTTGCTTTCTTCCAGCTTTGAAGGTTCCTAGGCATTCTGGAGAAGGCAATGGCACCCCACTCCAGTACTCTTGCCTGGAAATCCCATGGATGGAAGAGCCTGGTAGGCTGCAGTCCATGGGGTCTCGAAGAGTCAGACACGACTGAGCAACTTCACTTTCACTTTTCACTTTCATGCATTGGAGAAGGAAATGGCAACCCACTCCAGTGTTCTTGCCTGGAGAATCCCAGGGATGGGGGAGCCTGGTTGGCTGCCGTCTATGGGGTCGCACAGAGTCGGACATGATTGAAGCGACTTAGCAGCAGCAGCAGCAGCAGCAGGCATTCCATTCGGAGAAGGCAATGGCACCCCACTCCAGTACTCTTGCCTGGAAAATCCCATGGATGGAGGATCCTGGTGGCCTGTAGTCCATGGGGTCACACAGAGTCGGACACAACTGAATCAACTTAGCGGCAGGCATTCTTTGGCTTGTAGGTGCATTGTTCCTGTCTGTCTGTTTTCATGTGGCTTTCTTTCCTGTGTCTCCTTGTGTCTGTCCAGATTTCTCTCTCCTTTTCTTATAAAGGCACCAGTCATTGGATTAGGACCCAATCTAAGAAGAAGTAAAGAGCCTCTTGATGAAAGTGAAAGAGGAGAGTGAAAAAATTGGCTTAAAACTCAACATTCAGAAAACTAAGATCATGGCATCTGGTCTCATCACTTCATGGCAAATAGATGAGGAAACAATAGAAACAGTGATATACTTTATTTTTTAGGCTCCAAAATCACTGCAGATGGTGACTACAGCCGTGAAATTAAAAGACGCTTGCTCTTTGGAAGACAAGCTATGACCAACCTAGATAGGATATTAAAAAGCAGAGACATTACTTTGCCAACAAAGGTCCATCTAGTCAAGGCTATGGTTTTTCCAGTGGTCATGTATGGATGTGAGAGTTGGACTATAAAGAAAGCTAAGTGCCGAAGAATTGATGCTTTTGAACTGTGGTGTTGGAGAAGACTCTTGAGAGTCCCTTGGACACTAGGAGATCCAACCAGTCCATCCTAAAGGAAATCATCCCTGGGTGTTCATTGGAAGGACTGATGCTGAAGCTGAAACTCCAATACTTTGGCCACCTGATGCAAAGAACTGACTCATTGGAAGAGACCCTGATGCTGGGAAAGATTTAATGCAGGAGGAGAAAGGGATGAGAAGGGGACAACAGAGGATGAGATGGTTGGAAGGTGTCACCGACTCAATGGACATGAGTTTGAGTAAACTCTGGGAGCTGGTGATGGACAGGGAGGTCTGGCATGCTGTAATCCATGGGTCACAAAGAGTCAGACACGACTGAGTGACTGAACCGAACTAATCCAGCATAATCTCATTTTAACTCGATTACATGTTAAGACATTTTTTTTCCCCAAATAAAGTCATATTTACTGGTACTAGGGGTTAGTATTTGAATGTATCTTTTTGGGAACACAGTTTAACCCACAACAGGTGAGACAGCACTAAATCAGGGAATACTTAAATGATAGATAGAAGACTTAGGTTTTATTTACAAACCAGTGAAATTGCTGTAAATTTTAAGCAAGAGTATAGTTGGTAAAGGAAGGTCTGGTAGCAAGCAGTATGCTTCAGTATACTGAATTGAAAATGAAGTTTAGCGGCTAGGATATTAATTAGTTGCAATGTTCCAGGAATAACATGAAGGGAAGTTTATCAAGGAAGATGGAGAAGAGTGTATTTTCCAAAGGTAGCTCCAAAATTGTCCTCATACCACTTGCTCTTCTGTAACGAGACCGCCTTAAACCTTATCAGTAGTTGGTGTCTGTTTCTTTACCCGTGAACACGGGCAGAGTCACTGACTGATTGACCAATAGAATAGGGTGAAAGTGATACCACCCAGTTATATGCAAAGACTTTCCTTGGCCCAGCAGCTTTAACTCCCATAGTTGTGACATAGGTGGTCTTCCCTGAGATCACCATGCTTGGTGTGTCTCAATTTGGTATTTCTGATCCATATGGAGAGGCCCTAGAGGAAGAACGTGAGTTGAGGCAAGTGAGTTTTCTCGGGTGCAAAATTTAAGGAGATGATGTCTCTCAGGTGTACTTGCCCAATACTGAGAGTGAGCATCTCCTTAAATTTTGCACACTGGGAGAGTCACTCTTAAGAAGGCACTCATTCTCAAGGTTCAGTAAGTACGGTGGCAGCACTTGGGAATTTGTGCCTCCTTAAATTTTGTGCCCAAGGCACCTCTTGTTGCCTTACCCTAGTCCTTGCCCTTCCTGGAGGATGACATACCAAGTGGAGAGAAAGACAGAGAGGGAGAAGGGCAGGGGGGAGGAGAGAAAGAGCGGGTAGTGAGATTGAGCAGAAGAAAGAGAGAGAATGAAGTACCAGAGAGGTGCAATACATTTAAGTGAGGAAACCGTCTTGAATATTGATCCTCTGGCCTCAGTTACTAGTTTGCACCAGGTGGATGAGATGAACCACTAAGTTGCTGCTGCTGCTGCTGCTAAGTCGTGTCAGTCGTGTCCGACTCTGTGCAACCCCATAGACCGCAGCCCACCAGGCTTCCCCGTCCCTGGGATTCTCCAGGCAAGAACACTGGAGTGAGTGGGTTGCCATTTCCTTCTCCAATGCATGAAAGTGAAAAGTGAAAGTGAAGTCGCTCATTCTTGTCCGACTCTTAGCGACCCCATGGACTGCAGCCTACCAGGCTCCTCTGTCCATGGGATTTTCCAGGCAAGAGTACTGGAGTGGGGTGCCATTGCCTTCTCCAACCATGAAGTTGAGTACTTGTTAATTCCTGACCCACAAAATCATGAGTGAGTTTGTTATACAGCAGTATATTACCCAAAGTACTCTCAAGTCTTGCCAGATTTATGTAGGGTTGATCGTTGACTGAGAAATACCAGGTAGCTTTGTATTTATGCAATTCTGATGGAGCAGAATATGTCTGATTGCTACTTAGGGAGAAGGGATAAAGAAAGAGATGGAGAGAGATTATAGTCACTGGCAGCCTAGGAAACAGAATTTAAAGCCTTGCTTCTTCAGCTCACTGCTTAAACTACATAGCCATGCAACTTTTAATGTTTGAAGTTGGCCAGAAAAAAAGATATATACATTCACAGTTTGAGTCTTTATAGAAACAAAGTCTGTTTTGATCTATGACATGTAAAGTGTTGTGAAATTCTTATTTCTTTAAGCAGATGGTCTGAATTATGATGCTAAATAAGTACAATTGTCCTTGGATCTCATTAACCCTCATATGAGATGGGGGGAAGTCTGTATACTTATTTCTTCTTGGCTTTGTCTGAACAAATTAAGCTTTGAATGAAAAGTTTATTTTTACAAAGGCTGAATTTACTAATCTACTAATTTTTTATTGAGTACCTGTGTTTCACAGTAATTTACACATTCTTTCAAATGGTTGTTGGCATATTTATTTATTTTCCTTTGAGTACTTTATAATTACTGGTAAACAAGGCTGAGAAAAAGGAAAATGTGGAAGAAAAAAGTCAAGAAAGGAATTATTTGGTAGAGGAGGTGTATTGCATACAAAATTAAATATGATATTTTTATAAGCCTTCAGTTCATTTTATATATGTCTCTGCTACTCCTACAAGTGGGCAGTGAGTAAAGATTTCCTGACCCACTGTTCATTTCAACAGGGTGTTAGACATGTTTATGACCTCCTCTGCTGCTGCTGCTGCTGCTAAGTTGCTTTAGTCGTGTCCGACTCTGCAACCCCATAGACCGCAGCCCACCAGGCTCCTCCGTCCATTGGATTTTCCAGGCAAGAGTACTGGAGTGGATTGCCATTGCCTTCTCTGATGACCTCCTGGAGTACTTATAATTGGACTACACAATTTAGCACCTAATTATATACTGTCTTGTATTGTTCATTATTATATCATTGTATGATTCTTGTTCCCACAAGTAGATTACATGATCTTAAAAGGCAGGGACCGTATCTTACACTTCTGTGTTTGCATTCAATTTAGTATAGTGCTGGGCATGGTATTCACTTGGGAAAGTTTTAATTGATAGACGTATATTAAGTAATTCTAGTCCCTCAGACGGAGAAGGCAATGGGACCCCACTCCAGTACTCTTGCCTGGAAAATCCCCATGAATAGAGGAGCCTGGTGGGCTGCAGTCCACGGGGTCGCTAAGAGTCAGACACGACTGAGCGACTTCACTTTCACTTTTCCCTTTCATGCATCGGAGAAGGAAATGGCAAGCCACTCCATTGTTCCTGCCTGGAGAATCCCAGGGATGGGGGAGCCTGGTGGGCTGCCGTCTATGGGGTTGCACAGAGTCAGACATGACTGAAGCGACTTAGCAGCAGCAGCAGTCCCTCAGAATTCATGAATGTGTCTATGGAGCATTTGTTATAGCTCTGGAATTAAGGGCACAGAGATAGGCAAGTTACTTTTCCTTTCCCCAGGGAATTTGTCACTAAGTGGAAGTTCCAAGGTGAAGGATTGCTTTGGCTGATGAAGTCACTTCTTCTTTTTTCCTTTAGTGTCAGACCAGGGCAATTGAGAAGCAGAGAGGCATGTGCCGTTGTACTACCGTTACCATTTTGATACAGATGATGGTTGACATTTTGTCCCCTGCATTTCTTCAGTTGGACAAGCCAACTAATGGTGTCTGGAGAAGGATGGGTATCTCTTTTGGCTGAGTGGTTAGGCTAAGTGGGTTGGCAGGCTTTACTTTTCTCTTGTTTTGAGTGAGCATGCTTTTTCTCAGGGCATTAGATTTACATTATTATTTTTTATTGTAGTAAAATGTAGATAATGCAAAATTTCCCATTTTAATCATTCTTTAAAAATTTTTTAAATCCAAATATAATTGATTTACAATGTTGCATTTGTTTCAGGTGTATAACAAAGTGATTCAGTTTATATATATATATATATATATATATATACACACACACACATATATATATATATTCAGTTCAGTTCAGTCGCTCAGTCATGTCTGACTCTTTGCTACCCCATGAACCACAGCACGCCAGGCTTCCCTGTCCATCACCAATTCTCAGAGTCCACCAAAACCCAAGTCCATTGAGTCAGTGATGCCATCTAGCCATCTCATCCTCTGTCGTCCCCTTCTCCTCCTGCCCTCAATCTTTCCCAGCATCAGGGTCTTTTCCAATGAGTCAGCTCTTCACATCAGGTGGCCAAAGTATTGGAGTTTCAGCTTCAACATCAGTCCTTCCAATGAGCACCCAGGCTGGTCTCCTTTAGGATGGACTGGTTGGATCTCCTTGCAGTCCAAGGGACTCTCAAGAGTCTTCTCCAACACCACAGTTCAAAAGCATCAATTCTTTGGCACTCAGCTTTCTGTATACTCCAACTCTCACATCCATACGTGACCACTGGAAAAACCATAGCCTTGACTAGATGGACCTTTGTTGACAAAGTAATGTCTCTGCTTTTTAATATGCTGTCTAGGTTGGTCATACCTTTCTTTCCAAGGAGTAAGCGTCTTTTAATTTCATGGCTGCAGTCACCATCTTCAGTGATTTTGGAGCCCAGAAAAATAAAGTCAGCCACTGTTTCCACTGTTGCCCCATCTATTTGCCAGGAAGTGATGGGACCGGATGCCATGATCTTAGTTTTCTGAATATTGAGCTTTAAGCCAACTTTTTCACTCTCCTCTTTCACTTTCATCAAGAGGCTCTTTAGTTCTTCTTCACTTTCTGCCATATATGTTTATTATTTATGTAGGCTTCCCTGGTGACTCAGATAGTAAAGAATCTGCCTGCAATCCAGGAGACTTGAGTTTGATTTCTGGGCCAGGAAGATCCCCTGGAGAAGGGAATGGCAACCCACTCCAGGATTCTTGCCTGGAGAAATCCATGGACAGAGGAGTCTGGCAGGCTACAGTCTGTGGGGTCACAAAGAGTTGGACACGACTGGATGATGAACACTTTTACTTTCACTTTCATATATATATGAATCACGAATCACTGTCTATATATGCATGTATATATGTGTGTGTGTATATATATATATATATATATATAGAGAGAGAGAGAGAGAGAGAGAGAGAGATAGAGAAAGAGAGACAAAGAGCGAGAGAGATATTCTTTTCCATTATAGGTTATTACAATTATAGTTTCCTGTGCTATAAGGTTGGTCATGGTTGATTATCTATTTTATATGTAGTAGTGTGTATATTTTAATCCAAATTCCTTATTTATCCCTCCCCTCTTCCCCTTTGGAGAAGGCAATAGCACCCCACTCCAGTATTCTTGCCTGGAAAATCCCATGGATGGAGGAGCCTGGTAGGCTGCATGCGGTCCATGGGGTCCCTAAGAGTCGGACATGACTGAGCGACTTCACTTTGATTTTTCACTTTCATGCATTGGAGAAGGAAATGGCAACCCACTCCAGTACTCTTGCCTTGAGAATCCCAGGGACGGGGGAGCCTGGTGGGCGGCCATCTATGGGGTTGCACAGGGTCAGACACGACTGAAGAGACTTAGCAGTAGCAGTAGCAGTCTTCCCCTTTGGTAAACATAAATTTGTTTTCTGTGTGTCTACCTCTATTTTGTAAACAAATTCATTTATATCATGTTTTAGATTCCACATATAATTGATATCATATGGTATGTGTCTTTCTCATTTTAGCTTACTTCACTTAGTATGATTATTTCTAGGTCCATCCACATTGCTGCAAATGGCATTGTTACATTGTTTTTCATGACTGAGTAATACTCATTTTAAACATTCTTAAATATACGGTTAAGTGGTATTAAGTGTATTCACACTGTTGTGCAACTATCACTAATATCTGTCTCTAGGTCAGATGTAAAATTGAAACTCTGTAACCCATTGAACAATAACTCCCCATTTTCCTTTCCCTAAGCCCCTAGCAACTACTATTATACTTTCTGTCTCTATGAATTTGATAACTCTAGGGACCTCTTGCATTGGAGAAGGAAATGGCAAGCCACTCCAGTGTTCTTGCCTGGAGAATCCCAGGGATGGGGGAGCCTGGTGGGCTGCCGTCTATGGGGTCGCACAGAGTCGGACACGACTAAAGTGACATAGCAGCAGCAGCAGCAGCAGCAGGGACCTCTTGGCTCAGCAGTAAAGAATCTGCCTGCAGTGTTGGAGCCACAGGAGATGTGGGTTTGATCCCTGGATCGGGAAGATCCCATGGAGGAGGGCATGGCAACCCAGTATTCTTGCCTGGAGAAGCCCGTGGACAGAGGATGCTGGTGGGCTACAGTCAATAGCATTGCAAAAAGTCAAACACGACTAAAGCAGCTTACCACGCACACATGCAAGGACCTCTTGTAAGTGGAATCATAGTGTTATTTGTTCATTTGTGCTTAGCTTACTTCACTTACCATGATGTCTTTAAGTTTCATCCATATTGTAGCATGAATCAGAATTCTATTTCTTTTTAGGATTGAATAGTATCATAATTTATGTATATATCACATTTGTTTATCCATTCATCCATTGGTAAACATCTGGGTAGCTTCCACCTTTCGGCTAGTGTGAATAATGCTGGCATGAGCATGGGTGTACAAGTACAGATCACAGTGTTATGATCACCAACACTGATTTAATGCTTATGGTGAGCAAAATACCCTTATCAGCTGTTAAACTATCTGGAAGAATCAACATGTCTCTGAAATTTCACGGGTTGAATTCAGAGACTTAAGTACTCTTAGGAAAATGTGGCCTGACAACATTTTTTTAGGTTAAGACTATGGCCAGTATTTGCGTTCAGTGACTATGCTTTGTTGATTTATTCTTCAGAATGCTTCTTGTCTCCATCTTTCTGCTTGTCACTGCTCCAATGTGTGTTTTAATTGACTCATTGCCATGCAGCAGTACTGTAGTCACAACTAGTTTGTCTAACTTGTCTCCCCCTTTCCAGTTTTTCTTATAAACGACTGCTTTTGGTCATCAGACTTTACTGAACAAAAACTTTCAGTCCCCATCATGTATAGGACAAAGCTCAAGCTTATTTGAAGGAGTTTTGTAACCTGGCACCAGCTTACCTTTCAAGTCCTACTTCTATTTCCTTAAACAAACTTTACTCAGAGTCAAAATTGAGTCTTCTCATTATCCTCTGGACAAATCACTGTTATTTTGACTTTTGCTATTCATTCTACCATGTAAAACCTTTTTCATTTTGCCTTCAAGTGTGAGCTCAAACCTCACTGTCTCTGCTAAATCTTTAAAAAAAATAACCAATTTTGAAAATGGTTGCTTGCTGTTTTGAATATTTGCACACTCAACTGTAAGATTAACCATGCTAATGAGGCTTTTGTAATAGCTCATTTTTTCTGAGTTCTCCAGGTTGGCCTAAGTGCTTTAGTAGCATTATTTCATCTTTGCTGTAACATGTGACATATATGCTATTAATGTACATTATACAGATGATGAGACACTAATGTCCCAAATCATGCAGTTAGCAAGTGGTAATCGAGGGCTTGATCACAAGTTTTCTGCTGATAAAGCATCATCTAAAATGTGTGTTTACTAGCTTAATTAGATTATAGGCCTGTAGATGAATAGGGTATTTGCTGTTAATGGTATCTTCCATAGGGACTGCCTGTGGGGGTCAAAGTCAAAAAAAAGACTGCTTGTTGAATGGAATATTTTTTCTTTATAATTAGCTCACTATGGATTAGCTTAGCATGATTTTTCAAACCGTTTAGTTTCTGCTGTTTCTTCAAGACTAGGAAGGCTTCCTGACTGCTCACGTCTGATCAGGTACCCTCCTGAGGAACTTCAATAGAGCACGTGCCACACTGACTGTACTTAACTGTTACCTGCTTGTCTCCTCTACAACATCTTTGCTTGAATTCCTAGTATCTAGAACAATATCCAGCACATATGCACAGTAAATGCTTATTAAATGAATTAACTGCATATGTGGCTAGTATCCATCTGAAGAGTTGGTTTCTAAATGTGTTGCTGTTACAGAGTTGAATAATACCTAAGTCCAATAAAGTTGAAAAGGGTATATCCTCAAGGAAGTGTAATGGGAATATAAATTAAAACTTTTATTTATTTAATTGTACTGTAACTTTCATTACATGGTATAGTGGTATTTATGCTTACTTTTAACAAAGGCTGTTTGATTGTAAGGAGTTAACATCTTTATTCAAAGAAGAATGATCCTGAGTTTTAAAGGCATGGGTGTAGTTTTGGTTCCTAGGTAATTTGGGAGCAGACATGGTTCAGTGTTTCATAAAATGTTCTTTAAAATTAGCAAGTTCTATTCTATTTCTGGATGTGTGCTGTACACACAACCTTCTGATTAATAATTGAATTTCTCAAATACTGTGATACTCAAAAACCAATGAGAGTAGACGTTAATATTTTGGTCACTGGAAAAAAGATATTGTCCACAAAATAGCAGATGATTCTTTATATTTAATTATTTATGAGTCAGCTAACTGTGTCTTTAAAAAATTGAAGTGGAAAAGCATAGGACCTGACTTAGACAATGGTGCTGTTACTAAAAAAAAATTTCCGCAGAGTTCTTGTCTGAGAAGCCGTCAGAGCTCTTCATCTCACTCCACAGATAATACAGCAGCACCTGGTACAATGCTTTGCACACAGCAGACCTGCAACAAATACGTTTTAATTTTGTCAGTACAGTAGAATACATTAGTCTAGAGAAACATTTGTCTATCACTTTCCCTTCAATCAATCAAACGTACATGATTGATGTTGCTTCTACCTTCTAATGCATCTCTCCCTGTCTATTGAAAGTAGTTTCATGTATACTGGCTGCATCTGCACTTTCTCCTGAAGCTTATGGAGTGTGTATGAGAATGTAATCATGTAGAGGTTATAGTAACAATAACAGTAATGATGGTGATACAACTAGAATACTTCAAACATCAATCTGATCACTGCTTTGTTTATAACCCTGCAATAGCTTCTTGTTCCCCAGTGTCAGTCCCTAAACTTGTTTGGGACTCGGGGCTCAGTGTGGTGGTAATATCAGCAGAATCTGGGTTCTTGTGCCCGTAAAGGATGCAGATTCACTTTAGTAAAGGCCTCCAGCCCCCAACCACATTCCATACCACAGAACTGTCTGAAAAATACTGAAGAGAAGTAGGAATAACAACTTGGTATTCAGTGTGAGCTCAGCTTGTTTCCTAGTCAGATAGTGGGTATATATAGATTCCTGGGTGCTCAGGTATTGTGAACTACTCTTGGGACATCTCAAAGAGGCAGTTTGATATGAAACAGCTTCCACCTTGGGACCTTACTGAGGGTTTTTTTTTTTTTTTTTATTAAAAATGACAGAAATACTTTTGTCCTGATGTGAGTTTAGAGGGACCTCACAACAAAGATAGAGTCATCTGACTTTGATGGATATTTGAGTACCACACTGCCATTTCCCACTTTTGGCACTATAATTCTGAGAAAATCTCAGCTTTTCTACATAACAGAATTTTAATTTTCACTGGATTTCAGGTATTAAATTCTTTTCCCCCTTATAAGCTTTTTTCCCCTTAGAAGTTTACAGTACTTCCTGAAGGTTTCCCAAGGTAATTTAGAGCAATTGAGTCATTGATGAATTCTTCTTTAACATCCTAAGGCTGAAGTAGTAAATAATTAATTTTTTTTTGTACTCACATTGTGGTATAATGGAAAGAGACATTAGTTTCAAATTCTGGTTCTACAAGGTATATACTGTAGGACATTGGGCAATGCAATTCCCTCCTCCATTTATTTATTCAGCAAATACTGGAGTTCTTGCTTTGTACCAGACATAGTATTAAAGCTCTGAGAAAAACTTGAGAAGTCATATAGAAATAATCTCTGTATCTTCAGAGACTTTAGCTACTGGGAGAGGTTGGCAGGTAAATCAGCGATTTCATGAGTATACCGTGGAGCTATGTAGAATGATAGTGCCGTGTGGAATTAAACCCAAGACAGGTGTGAACTGGGAGTGGAGGAGGGTGTTCAGGAAGGTGTCTTAGGGAAAGTCTTGCTTAAGCTGTCTTAAAGCCATGTGCAATTTAGTTGAATATAGATATAGAAAGAACATTCCAGTGGCCTGAGCAAACATGAACTACAATAATAAGACATATCTACAGATCAGTATTTACTGTTCAGTATTACTGATATGAAAGTGTAATTTTGAAGAGAAAAAGGAGGTAAGTCTAGACTAATGTTTCCATTTCCTTTTCTCCAAAATGAAAATAATTATATCTATGATGTGGATTTATTGTAAGTACTCAGTAAAATAGGATGTGTAGAGAACATAGCATGTAGATGTTAAAAACTCTTCTGTCTTTTCTTCCTCCACCATATAGCCTCTCCCGCCTTTTCACACTTCTGATTTTCCTAAGTGGAAAAAAAGCCCTAATGATGGTGATCAGTTTGGAAATTATGGCTATGTTTAGGAAAGCGGAGGAAGAGTCAAGGGGTTGAGAACTCTGTTCTTTTTCTGACCTGGATTGCAGCCTGTCGAATTGAATGGGGACAGTCGCTGGCAGCAACAATACGTTATTCTGACACTGCAGTTTCCTGTGTCATCACAATTGGTATGCGAGCAGGGCGCTAGTTGCCAAAGAGCACTGTATTCTTGGTCTGTCTGTTTGATTTGCTGTTCATCACTGAGCACAGGTCATGTGCACTGGGGCGCTTGGAAAAAACTTGGGACGACACTGTTGTGTGTATTCTTATTGCTTTTACCATTTTGAAGTCTCTGAATTTGAATGTATTACAGGGAGCTACTTTGACCTATGCGTTTTTGATTTTTTTTTTTTTTTCTGGGTAAGGATCACTGCTTTTGAGGATTTTTGGTCTACATTTGCTATTTCTTTCAGGGAGCTTTGCCTCAATTATTGGGTTGGGTTCTGATAAGAGTTACTTCATCTGGAGAGATTTTATTCATTCTACCATTTATTGTTAAAATTGATGTTTATACTCAAATGTAGTTTTCCCAAATGTTTGTCATTTGCAAACATCTTTCATGGATTTTTGTCATACTCGGATATCTTCTGTGCTGTTATTTATTCAATATTTTTTTTAAATTTCCAACCTTTAAAAAAACCTACATGAATTTAGCCTCATTCTAAGCAATAATACTTATGAATTCATGGACTTGAAGCTAGTTATAATTTTCTAATACATATTCAGAGAAGTGTTAAAATTAAAAATGATCCAATCTGCCACCTAATACAGGAATCAACAGACATAGTCAAGTCTATTCATTTATGAATTGTCTATGGCTGCTTTTACCTGTAACAGCAGAGCAGTTGAGACCAAGACAGACTGGCCCAAAATGACTAGCATATTCATTATTTGACTCTTTTAGAAAAACTTGCCAAACTCTGACCTAAAATTGTCTGCATATCATCAATACAACACATAGCACACTCTGTAAACATTATTACAGGGCAGTTTTGCTGAAAAAATATGCATTAAATCTTTAATCACATTTTTTCCAGAACCAGCAAATACTTTACCATTTTATTCTGGAACTGATGCATTTAATTATAGATAACTCATGTTCTGAGAACCTTGGTGACAAATGTGTTTTAGACTCAAAGAAAGACATAGACATTAAGGGTAATTTGTATTTTTTTAAACAAAGGGAATATTTTCCTATAAAAATATACAATGATACAAAAATACATGAAGTTAGAAGTAAAAATTTCTCTGCGAAGAAACTTTAATCTCATCCACTAAAACCCACATTCCTTGTATTTCCTCTGAGTCATTTTCTGTGCATATTCAAGATTAAATACTTTTTTTCTCCTTTAAAATACAACTTCTTTTTTTAATGAAAAAAAGGATATCAATGTTGCAACCTCTTTTTTATAACATATATTTCTGTTGAGAAATCTAAGTAATATGGATAAAATTATAAATTGTTTAATATTACTTCAGAGTGTTTCTTAAGAGCTTTATTGATATATGGTTTAAATATTGTGAACTTCAGTCATTTTAAGTGTACCATTCAATTATTTGCAGAGTTGTTCAGCCCTCAGCCATCAGCACAGTCCAATTTTAGAACATTTCATCATCCCCCAAAGATTCCTGATGCCCATTTGCAGTTGGTCTGTTCCTACCCCCGGCCCTAGGCAACCACTAATCTACTTTCTGTTTGTATAGATTTGTCTTTTCTGGACATTTCACATAAATGGAATCATATATTATATGATCTTTTGTGTCTGACTTCTTTCACTTAGCATTTCAAAGTGACTTTAAGGTAAAAGATGAAGGAAGGGTTCAAATAGCCCCAGGAATCTTCATTCTTTTACATAAGATGCTCTAGTTGCAGTCAATATTTTCTTTCCTTTTCTTTGGGAATTAGTCTTTGAGACATGCAATGATACAAGTACCAGGTAACTTCCGCAGTTCCCCAAATTCACAATTTCCCAAACTTCTATGCACACATGGAACAGTGGCTATTTGAGCAGCACTCTGGAGTGAACGGAAGAAGCTGCTCTCTGCTGGTGGCAGCAGGTCCTTGCCTGGCCACGTTGAGGGGAACAGAATCTTGTCATAGTTGTATCAAATGTAGACCGTCCCAGTGTGCTACACCAGGTGGGTCAAGAAGTTCTCCTGCAGGTCTAGCAGCTTTGATGTAACAAAAACTTCCAAGTATTCTTATGGATGTGCTATGTGGACCCAGCCCCAAATATCATTTCTAAGCCTCATTCCTTTCCCTGTTCCTATGTAATAATGATGATTCATAGCCAATTAATAGACAGTCAAAATCAGTGAGAAATTATTTTTCTTTATCATGTCAGATACGGAGTTACCTTTTTAACAAAATTTTAGTGCTTTGATCGGAGAAGGCAATGGCAACTAGGAGTTGGACACGACTGAGCAATTTCACTTTCACTTTTCCTTTCATGCATTGGAGAAGGAAGTGGCAACCCACTCCAGTGTTCTTGCCTGGAGAATCCCAGGGACGGGGGAGCCTGGTGGGCTGCCATCTATGTGGTTGCAGAGTCAGACACAACTGAAGTGACTTAGCAGCAGCAGCAGCAGTGCTTTGATATCATGCTTAATTTAATCAGTTCATTTTATTATTATAAGCATGGGTAAATGTCATGTGACTTGCATATTTTGACTTTCTTTTTCCGTGTCAGTTGAGTAAAGTTCTGAGTGGACTCACTGACTTATGAGCTATGCACATGTCAGATGGCAGGGTGCCTAGTGCCATGCTGACCACATCCTATTCATGGTATCACAGGTCGGCAATAGCTGTGAGCAATGGTCTTAATGGGGTGCAAGTGGGTGAGGAGGAGGGCATTTCGAAGCATCCCAGGGGTGAGTTTGAGCTTGAGTATTCTAACCAAACTCTCCATGTTATTCTGATGTGAGCACCGCAGTACCAGAGTTTGTTTCTGTGTTTTCTACCCAAAAGTTTGAATGCTGCTGTGCAAGTTGTTTTCGGTATTGAGCCATCAGGACTGTCCTAACCAGCATCATGGTTTTGGGGTTTGTTCTGCTCAGGAACTCTAAGGAAAGTAGCCAGGAGAGCAGAAGAAAGTGACCCTACACACTGATGCTGAAAATATCTCTGGTCTACGGAGAGAAATTGCATTAACTCCTTGTAGCCTGTCTTCAAGAGATTTAGCCTTGCTCCCATCAGATATTCAGTCCAGATTGTCCTTTACTGATGGACATTTTTCTCTTCCAGTCTATGCTCACTACTTATTTTAACCTATGAGAATGAGAGCGCGATGGGAGAGGGGAAGCCACACCCGCCACATGGCTTGTGTGTTGTGCGCCATTACGTAACAAGTGGCAGTCTATGGAGCTCTGGAAATCTATTTCTGCACTATAATCAAACAATCCCAGGGTATAGTTTCAAGTTATAGGACAATAATACTCTGAGTTTCAAGGAGGGGAGCCAAATGAAAAAGGATATTTTTAAGTGGATGTAGAAATATTTGCAAATTTAAATAGTAATGAATTAAACTCTTTAAACACAGTGTACTGTGGTATCAAGGAGCAGTTGTGGTTCAACTTCAAAATTCTGGTATTTTCATCTCTGTTGGAATTTCTTGGCAGTGACTCCCACTTAAAGGTCTATAGTGAATATAATGTGGTGTTTCTACTGATCAAAGAAAGTTGCTTGGTGTCAGAAAGCAACTTGGGAGTCAGAGTGTTTACTGGGTAATTTCTTAATGAGTTCTGGCTCATGGTTCTCATCGTTTTAAGAGGGAGGAATGGAACTCGGAATGCACAGTCAAACCATGAGCGTTTTGGCAGTTATGGAGATGCAGCACAGCTGGAGAAAAATCCTCTTCTTTGAAATCGCATATCTCAAGTGCTACATCAGTTTTTAAGCTCGTTCCACTGCCAATTTGGATTTTAATATGAACAGGAACTGGGGGATGTTTATTGATATAGTCAAGGAAGCATCAGAGTCTGTTCACCTGTTGCCCTCCTCTGTCTTTGCAAATAATTTGTGAGGGCAACAGGCGAGGGGCAGTGAAGGGGGATGATAAGGTGCTTGTTGTTGCTCGACTGGCAGGAAGCCTGGCAATCAGGACAGCTGAGATAGTAATTTATCCTATGACACGATCTTCACCTCCTGAATCAGCAGCCCTTTGGTTAATCAGGGAACACAAGGCACTGATAATTAGTCTTTTACAAATGCTTTTTATTTTTCATTATGAATTTGTATACACTGAGTACATAAAATATAGGAAGTAAAGGAAAAATTGGTGAAGATGTTCTCATGAAGCTGTCAGCTTTCTATCTTTAATATATCATTGTTCTTCTGGTCCAATATGACTTGAATAAAGACCTCAGTTCCCCCAAGCAACATAATATTGCTCATCAATAACAGTCAACAAATATATATCAAATTGTGTAGACCAAGTCAGGAAATATAGTGCTGAAAATACAAAGGGACCAGAGATTTGGTTCCTGACACACATATCCTAATAAGGAGCATAAATGATGAACAAATACATGAATTGATTAAGCCTGAGAAATTATAATATAACTGAGACTCAATGACTCTGTATAAATAACAGAATAGTACAAATTTCAGCACTGCAAGTCCCAGGTCCCAGGAACTCCTTAGTACCAGTTTTAAAACTGAGATTCACTTATAGTCTTGGGGAAACAGTCGGTCAGTCTACTTATAGGGTTCCTTCTAATTTTCATATTCTCTGATTTGTTAATGAAATTCAATTGAGTAAATTTTAAAGATCTCATTGGTTTTATTCAGAGATTCATGAATTGGGCAGTATCCCATCTAGCAGACAGTAAGGAGCTCTAAGGAGCTGTACAAAATGACAGACTTTTATAGACAGAGGAGAGCAGGATCAAGGAAGTTTTATTAGGCGATAAAGCAGATTGGTCATCACAGGGATACTTTGCTTTCAGTGATGCCAGGGGTCTCTCAGACAGATGACCTAACAGTGCTGATCATGTGATTCCTGATTGATTGGTTTACACCCCATTTCTGGGAGAGCCAAACCTGTAGTTAAGTCCTGGTTTGATGACTTGGGGTTTAACATAGGTGACTCCATATTGGCCTGTTGTCTTGTTTTTAACAGATTGTATATTGAGAAAGAATATTTGGCAAGGTTTATGATATGACTGTGTGATAAGATGGTTAGATTAAAGTACTGTATATACATTAATAATGCTACTGTTTATGGGCGGGGGAAAAAATGGGACTTCCCTGGTGGCTCAGATGGTAAAGTGTCTGCCTACAATGTGGGAGACCCGGGTTCAATCCCTGGGTCGGGAAGATCTCCTGGAGAAGGAAATGGCAACCCACTCCAGTACTCTTGCCTGGAAAATCCCGTGGACAGAGGAGCCTGGTAGGCTACAGTTCATGGGCCGCAAAGAGTCAGACACAACTGAGCGACTTCACTTTCACTTTATGGCAAAATGGGTTTTAATTATATTTATGGGAAAATGGATTTTATTGTTCTAAGAAAATACCTCACAAATAAGGGTCTGCAAACACTTTGTAGAGTCAAAGTTTTCTGCAAACAGCTGCCTTGGTTGTAATTCTCAGTTGGTTACTCTAAGGGCCTGGTGCATGCAAACAGCACTGGGTTTGCAGCCAGGCAATTTTTACTCTTTTGTTTACTGTCCATGAGAGCTGATAAAAACTCCTTTGTGATGTAGTTTCTTCATTTTTTATATATGAATAATAATAGCTACCCAGCAAGATTGTTAGGAGCTTCACAGTTTTTTAGTAAGTAGTAAATGCTCAACAGATGTTTGCTTTGTTATCCTAAACAGTTTTTGCTTTCTAGTGTTTTTGAATGAATGGAAACTGGATCTAAATTAGGACAAAAAAAAAAAAAAAGCATCTGACAAAGATGCTTTTTAAGGAGCTTATCCTTAAAAAATTGTGAATACATATGTGTATGCACATGAATATGTATGTATTTATACTTAAATATATATATATAGATGTATTTATATTGGGTTGGCCAAAAAGTTTGTTCAGATTTTTCAATAACATCTTGTGGAAAAACCCATTAGAATTTTTGACCAACCCAATATATATAAATACATACATATACATATTTAAATATATATTTTCCATTAATGTTGCCCAAGAAAATCAAAGCATTTCCTAAATGTTACTACTGAAAATTAGGATCCAACTTAGGCCACAGAGTCTTATTTAACTGTTGAAATTATTGTAATGCAGTGATTTGACTTGTTCAGTATCCACTAAGTTTAATTATATATTTGTATTTTAATAGTAAAAAAAGCTACACTTTTACTGTCAATACTTTACTGAATGCCAATGCATAAGTTATTCTCACAAGGATACTTTTAAATTTAAAAGAAGTATTTAAAGTCAAAATTCTTAAATGTATACCATAAATGATGACTAATAAGTGATACATATATACCTGCTATTTGTTAATCGCTCCATCATGTCCAACTCTTTGTGACCCCATGGACTGTAGCCTGCCAAGCTACTCTGTCCATGGAATTCTCCAGTCAAGAATACTGGAGTGGGTTGCCATTTCCTTGTCCAGGGGATCTTCGCAACCCAAGGATTGAACCCAGGTCTCCCTCTTTGCAGGCATGCTCTTTGCCATCTGAGCTACCAGGGAAAATTTATTTAGTATGCATATATTAAAAAAAACTACTGTGGGAAGTAATGGCCTAAAGAAAAAATAAGTGCATGCAAAATAGCCTGATGTCATAATGTATCTGAAAAAAAAACCACCCTGAAAGCTCAAAGGCCTGTTATACATGTTCACTGATGATTTTAAGGGCAAGGGGGCCCAGCTCCTTGAGATGTGTAACTATTCAATAAATCAGTGTTATTATCCTGTGTTCAGGACATTGAATAATATAATTCCTCCCCTCAGCTCTACATTTATGCATTTCTTAGCTAAGAGACAAGTGTCAATGTGTGTGTCATAGCCGAAGCTATTTAAACTGTGCCCATATTCATTTGTCTGTATAGACAAAAAAGTTGGCTGCCGAAGCAGAGGAGACACAGACATGAAGAACAGGCTTTTGGACTCAGTGGAAGAAGGAGAGGGTGGAATGATTTAAGTGAATAGCTTTGCAATATGTACATTACCATATGCAAAATAGATTGCCAGTGTGAGTTTGATGTATGATGCAGGAGACCCAAGCCATTGCTTTGTGACAACTTGGAGGGATAGAGTTGAGATGAAGGTGGGAAGGAGGTTCAGGAGAGAGTGGGCACATGTATGCCTATGGCCGATTCATACTGATACATGGCAAAAAACCATCTCAATGTTGAAAAGTAATTATCCTCCAATTAAAATAATAAATAAAAATTTTAAAAAGTTGGCTGCTGAAAACACAGCCTTAAATATTGAATTGCCTAGTTTCAGTTCAGTTACCAAAATGCGGTTGTATACCCACCTGTGTGCATGGGAGCCGTGTTAGGCTCTGGGAGGAGTATGACAGTAAGTCGACATACTAACTAGGAAACAAAGTGGTAGGCGCATTTCTTGCCCTCTACGAGTTAACAGTTTTGCTGCGGAGGCACAATTTCACAAAATAAACAATTTAGTTAGGATTATTTAAATATGAGTTTTTAAAATGTTTTCCCCCAAAATAGGAAAAAAAAAAAAAAAAATAGGATCAGTGCCAGAGTGTTCAGTTCCAAAGTGATGTTCTTAAACTTTAAAAGTTTCTTTGGAGTAGCAAAAACTTTCCAGGAAGTGAAGCAGTTTATAAATAGCTTCAGATCTTTGTGGAAATATACTGAAATACTGATAGAAAATGAATCCATGGGGATTTGACACCTCAGCAGGACCCTCCTTAGCAAGATCTAAAATAAAATCAAAGAAGTTGTTCATGGATTATGTACCTATTATCAGAGACATTCATGCAAAACTTTAGGTTAGGTGGTGACAGGAATACAACCACAACTAGAAAGTGAGATACAGTTAGTGAAATTCTCAAGTACTCTCTTAGGCTGATTCTGCCTTGAGAAAGAAAAACCCCACTTTTGATAACAGATGAAGAAAGACTATGGAGGAGACACATTCTGGTAAGGAAGAGATTTCTGTACCAAGCACAGTAAAGATGACATTTCTAATCTATGGGCATGGGGTTTATTTGCAGTGTTACTACTATTGGATCAAATGTGTTGTGCAGGATTTGTGACATAATAGGCATCGGGAAAAAGGTTTAGATTTTTTTAAAAGGACTATATCTTTAATATGTCTCAACAGTGTGATTTAAGGGCTTTCAGGAAAGTCTTCCTATCTCCAATTAACTCTCACACTTAGGACTAAAAAGTTCCATTATTAGCAATTTCTCAGTGATGAACATCATCCTTTCCTTTTGTCTCTTTTTGAAGGTGGAAGAATTGCTGAGAATGGCAGCACTTTGGTTTCTCCACTCTTTAGATCAATGCTTGTTAGATCACTTTCCTGTTTGATCAGAGAGATGGGAAAACTTGAGAATGAAAGGAGGTGAATATGGAAGGGGGTGGGGAGAGCCGAGACTGCAGAATGGAGTCAGAGTCCTAGAAGACAGTAGTGCTGGTTTACCAATATTTCCCTGGACTCTACTGAATGAAACATGGATTTGTTACAATGACTTGAGAGTTAAGGAATCTTTACTTTATGTAGGAAATGACCTTCTGTCCTATCTCACTGCAATATTGCTAGGATAGAAATAACAAACAACTTTTAAAGTTCTCTGAGCATTGCTGAAGAAAATGATTATAATGTTGTGATAGTGGACAAGTTATCAAATATCAACTTCCATGTAAATCTGGGTCAAAGAAAATTTAACCACAGGGGAAAGAAAATAAATCCATGAGACTGCCTTTAGCAAGGTCACAGAGCAGAATAAATTCCAGCCCTGAGAACCCGTGATTTCCTTCCTGTTCTTCTCATCTTTATCTGTTCTATATTCCACTGTTTTCTTGCTAATGTCCCTTCCCTCACCTTTTGCCTTTCTCAGTAAATATTTTCTTTTCAAGACCTGAGGATATTGCCACTGTTCTGGTTATTGCTTTTGCACTTGTGTAGCAGCTTTTAAATTCTCATCTTTTTTAGCAGCTGCAGCCAGACAAACATATGAGTCAGTGGGAGGGGTTTAGAGGAACTGGCTCAGTTCTCCAGGGAGCTGTAACCTTTTGGCAGGCCAACAAACAGGCATTTAAAGTCCAATGACTGCAAAAGCTCTCTCTGTACATGGGATAGCAACTGCAGTTTTCCCAAGGTCTACCAAGAGTTTTTTTCAGATGGAATCAGGTTTCTGCCTATAGAGAGACACATTCCTAAAGGCTTAACTCTGACCTTATAGCTAAAATCTGGAGACAGCTGGGAAGTGATAAGGGGTGGGGTGTTGGGGGCGGGGGAGAAGAAATGTGGGAATATGAAAGTGAAAAGGTCTTATTAAGTATTCTCCTTAGGTTTGGTTGCCTGTATACCTTCCACTCCAAATGGTGAATCAAAGCTTATCTTTCTTTTTTTTTTTTTTTTTCAGTAGTTCAGGTTACCAAGATATTTCTTTTTGCAGTGTTCACAGAAGTGATTCTCAAAGTATAGTTACTGATCTGGTCATCCCAAGGGCCTTCTGGTGGGGTGGGCATTTTCAACACAGTCTTCTTCACCTTTTATCCTTGGACAATGACAGTCGTCCACAGGCTAAGATGTTCCTGTGACTGAAGCTTCTACTTCAATAATTGCTGATATTTGATTTAAAAAGCCCTGCCAATTTGATCAACCTAATGTTAAGAAGAAAATAAAGATAGGAGTGGGTTGTTGACTCCTACAGGAAACCAGTTAAATGATTTCTTATGTCTTTGTTGCCTTACATTGTCCTTCCCTTTTGCTTTCTTCTTCATTGTTTATCATAAAATGAAAAGAATAAGAGGATCTTGTTTGGAAGAGATGAATCATGGAAGATTTTTTTCTTTGTGGCACGTAGAAACAATTGTTCTTTTGCTAAATGAAAACTCATATAATACTTTCCTTAATATGTGTTTTGCCAAGATAAAGTTTCACGATAAGCTCTGTTTATACTGAAAAGGGCAACAGAATAGTATCTTAGTTAACACAGAAGAAAGTGATAATGAGAGGCCAGTTGGAAAGCCAGAGCCACAGTCACAATGAGGCTGGAAAGTTTACTTGGTGACGAAAGGTACCAGTTGGGGTTCTTGGTTTCAAAGAATAGAGAACCTCTGGCTAACACAGGCAGAGAAATAATTTGTCGGAAGGACATTAGGTTTCTTACAAATTATCTAGAGAGCTAGAGATTGAACTCAGAAAGAGCCTGGGGACCAAGGGAGGATGAGCAGCTGAGAACATAGTTGAGCTCCCTCCACTACTCAGAACTGGTCACTATTCTTGTTGCCCCTGACAACGATGCCCCTGAGCATTTACCACTGCACCACTGATCACTGCCTTCTGCTATGGGGGTCAGAATGTTTTCTGGCTACTTGAGCAACTTGATATCTTTCTCAAGAATCAAAGGGCCAGTCAAGAGCACCTCATTGGCTGAGTCCAGGTCAAGTGTGTTTGTCCAAATATCTGGGGTTGGTGCCTGATGAGGGGGTGTGGTGAGGGGGTGGGGTGAGCATGAGATTAGGAGGGGGACTTTTTCATTTTCAACTCAATTTATCTATCTGTTCCTCTCCCAGCAGTGACAAGAAGGAAGCCTCCTTCCCTCACTTACCTGGTTGGAGGTGAAGATATCCACCTTGTATTCTTGCAGTACTTTGTATATTGTCTTTACTGCATTGTTGTGTTTATAATCAACACATCTATTTTCCCCTACTAGACTGAATTTATGGAGAAGGATTGGAGTTATGTTTTTAGCCTCATCACCTATAGGACCTAACAAATATTGGGTGCTTCAAACATATTAATCAAATTATGTTTAGTTAAATCACAGGGAAAGCTAATACAATGAAAACATATGAAATAATAATAGCAGACAAGTATTGAAAGAGCACTTGTAATATACTTACCATTTTCTCATTTCATGCTTATGACCATCCTATAAAATAGGTTCTATTCTTTTATTTATTTTACATTTGGGAGACCAAGGGTCAGGTTAACTAACTTGACCTAGTTTATGTAACTGAAACTGACAGAGCAGGGATTTCAGATTCAGGGCAATCCAACTTCATCAGAACTGTACTGCCCCCTGCAGGTGAATCAGAGAGAAGAGGAAATGGATCCAAATATTCTCTGTTCTCAGATGTTCACCTAGGATGGAGGGCATTTATTTGAAGGTAGACAAGCCAGGCAAGACAGTTTTATGTTTACTGATATAAATGACATCTGTGAGTTTGGCATTATCCTAAATAAACTTGTATTTCATCATAACTTGACTAATGAAGTGTTCCCTATTTATGGTATTCTTAGCTCTGTGTTTACCTCATAATATAAGCAAATAAAATAAGTATAAATAAACCCACATAAATGTAGATTAGTCGAGTCAGAATTTAAAAATTTTGTATCTCACATCAAAATCTTTGTTTTCTTTATGTAGTTAACCAAAGCCATATTTTACCATAAAATTTAAAAATTTTGAATATTTTTTCTCATCTTTAGAAGTACAAGCTTTAGAAAGGGAACTAACATCACAATTGTCTGCTTTTGAAAAGAATTCTTGCCTAATTATTAGTAGGAAAATAGCAGTAGAAATTTTTATTGGCATAAATGTATGTATTTTGTTTTTATGATAAGTTGTATCTAAGGGAGACGATCTACCTTCTTTTATCAAAAATGATGAAATCATGGGATTGCCCCCTGGGAAGCATCAAAAGCAAATGTTTTTCATGATAGTTCAGAAGGCAGAATAGAGTGAATTTAAATGTGATTTCTTTGTATTTCGATAACCAGTTGCTAAAGCAAGGATATTTTCTGTTATATCATCATTTTATTCCTGGCACTTGAAGCATTATCACAGAAGCATGTGGAACTCATACTTGTAATTGCATTCTTATGCATAAGTCTTCTTCTATACATTGCTCTGTTACTCCTAAAGGCTAATTACAAGCTGTGGATTTACTCAAATTATAAACTTCAAATAAATGGACAAATAATAAATGCAGAAATAGAGGAATAATTTGCATTTAAGTAGGCTTGTGGGAAAGATTTTGCAGGTTGTGGAAGCTGAGTGTATATGTATTAGAGGGAAGCGAGAGGAGAGGGAAGGAAGGAGTGAAGGTATGAGAGAGACAGGAGATCGTTTATGATGACTGGTAACAAAAGAGTGGAAGGAGAAAGATCAGGTTCAGTAATGGAGAGATTGGCAGTGGAAACAAGGGTAACATAGCCCAGGAAGGGAAACACAAAGATCATAACCTTGAAGAGGTGGTTCTAAGGGATGATAGGCTGCAGGGTGGCTGAAGTGGATCACAGTTGTAGTTGTCTGACATTGAGGAGGTCATGAAATGATGGTGGGCTGTAGAAGATTTTCTCTTGGATGCTTCAGTTTTTAAATAACTTGAGAATCACACTAGTTACCAGATGATAGTGATAAAGATGTAGCAAAGTATACAAATGCTCAAGTGTACCTCCAAAAGTGCACTGAGAGCGGGTGATGGGCAATTATTGGGAAGCTGCAGTGGAGATTATGGGATGCCAGCTCCTCCAGCCCACTGAATTCACAGGAGCCGAGGAGAGTAGCATCTGTTTGAGAGCATCAGACAGGAACCGAGATTTCCTATCAGATTAGGAGAAAGTGCATTTCTTTTTGGCTTTGGCTTTAACTATTAACAACTCTTAATGAGTTATAGGACTTTCCAGGTGGTGCTGGTGGTAGAGAACCCGCCAACCAATGCAGGAGACATAAGAGCCATGGGTTTGATCCCTGGGTTTGGAAGATCCCTTGGAGGAGGGCATGGTAACCCACTCCAGTATTCTTGCCTGGAGAATCCCATGGACACTGGAGCCTGGTGGGCTACAGTCCAAAGGGTTGCAAAGAGACGGACAGGAATGAAGTGACTTAGACGCATGCAATGACTTACAACCATGTGGTAGATGTCATGCTGGATGCTGGGAATTCAGAGATTTAAAACAGTGTGTCATCATGAAGAGGATGGATTTTGAAGCTAACCACAGTTGGCTTTCAAATTTGACATCATTGCCATCATCATCTCTGTGGCCCTGTGGAGTTCTTAGCTTACCTGAGAGTGTTAACTCTTCTGTAAAGTAAAAATATTGATAACTTACAGCAGTGTTGTGAGGATAAAGTAAATAGTAAATAAAAGTTCTATCACAGTGTTGTCTTGCAGTTGCCATTATTATTATTGTTATTTTGGTTTTTAATCTAACTGGTTGAGGAAGCTCATGAACATAGCCATGCGCTGATAGAAAGACTGAAGTAAAATAATCCCTGACAATCTTGTTTGGGAACTCTGGCTTTGGGCTACAATTTAATGAACCCTAGGCCAGACAATTTTGTCATCAAGATGAGATATGGAGATAGAACATGCGTGGGCAACATTAACAGCTCTGCCATGTGTGGAGTGGTCATGGACGAAGCCTACAAGTAAGACCCAGAAGACACACTTGCATCAGAAAACAGAAAAACCATCTGTCTGGGTTTCAGTTTCTTCATTCACTGGGAATATAGGCTTTCTTTCTGTTTGGTTGTTGTGAAGATAGTGAGATAATATAAGTGAAAGTGCTTTGACAACTCTGCGTGGTGTGTATCTGAAAGGTGCTATGTTTAGGAATTTTTGTGGGCAGAATTTCCAGTGACTGCTGTCCCCACTATCCTTAAAAGAGATGGAGAAAATGCTTTCCATGGGAGATTAAACCCAAGAGTTAAAAAAAAAAAACAACTTCTCTTCAATATAATTCAAACATTCATGAATCATAAGATAGGGAGAAGACTGAAAAATGTTGTAGCATGTACATGTTCAAAAATGTAGGAGCGACCTTGCTGGGTAACTTCTAGAGTTATATTGTCAATCATTAGAAAATGTTTTGCTTAGTAACTAATTCTGTAATAGGATGAAATGTGACATTTCTCTAAGCCATTCTTAGATCCTTAAAAGGAAAATAAAAGCTTCCATTGTTTATTTGGAAAACTCTCAGGAAGTGAGGATTTCTTGCCCACTGATATTTCTCTTCAGACTTGTGTGGCACTTCCTTTAACCAATCAGCTGTCTCTGTTACATGTTCTTCCTCCCACTGCCTGTCTGCTGTCTGGATGGAGCAAGTTCTACTCATTGGACTTGGCTCTGTGTTTCATTTGGCCTCCAAATGATTGGTTGGATCTAAAGTTTTTAAGATCTATCCAGTTTAAACCATGGTAATAACAAGTGAAACTGAGTAAGTATAAGGGATTGATTGCTCAGAAAATGCCACCCATTTAAGACCAACTAAAAAAGGTTAACATTCATAAATAATAATGGCTAATATGTTGTGAGTGCATCTTTTAACTGTTTAAAATCCTTGCAGCGATACATTGAGCTTGTTATTACTACCCAATTTTAAAAACTTTTTGCATTGGGGTATAGCTGATTAACCATGTTGTGATGGTTTCAGGTGGACAGCAAAGGGACTCAGCTGTACATTTACATGTATCGATTCTCTCCCAAACTCCCTTCCCATCCAGGTTGCCACATAACTTTGAGCAGAGTTCCCTGTGACATACAGTAGGATTTTGTTGGCTATCCATTTAAAATAGAGCAGTGTGTACATGTTGATCTCAAACTCCCCAGCTATCGCTTGTCCCTATCCTTCCCCCTGGCAACCCTAAGTTTGTTCTCTAAGTCTGTGAGTCCCTTTTGTAGATAAGATCATTTGTATCGTTTCCTTTTTAGATTCTGAATATAAGGGATGTCATACAATATTTCTCCTTCTCTGTCTGACTTACTTCACTCAGCGTGACTATTTCTAGGTCCATCCATGTTGTGGCAAATGGTGTTTTTAAGAATTGAGGGTTTTTTTGATCACATGGTTCAGAAATTAAAAAATTACTTATTGTCCATTCTCTATGTGAGACAAATGGCGTGGTGTTTTGTTTGGAGACCTGAAAGCTGAGATATTCTATGGCAGTTAGGGCACTCCTAGGTGGCCTGTGGTGAAGTGGGATAGTGCAGTGATAAGGTGATGGTTTCCAGAGACCATGGGAATCAGAATGGTGGCCCGGCCCAAGGGAGATATTCGTACTCTTGGTCACGACTCTCGGCCTCTGGTTTTATATGCTGCGTTCTCAGGCACATTTTGTGCTCATACGAGAGGAAAATACCCTTATTGGCACATGCAGGTGCCAAAAGGTTTTCACAGACGCTGCCTCTGATAGTTTCTGAAGGGCTTTTCAGCTGTCACCATGACCCCTGCTGGACTAAACACATGTTTAAAGCATGTGGAGGAACGGTCAGATTTGGAGGCCCCGCTGCCACTTGGTATTATTCCTGGCTCTGTTTTGCGTTCGGCTTGCCAACATTCTAATTGTGTGGGGCTCGCAGCTGCCACAGTCATACTGGTCTCAATTCAGTGTTTCCCAGCTCCTGAAGATTCCACCGCTTCTGCCAGAAGTCCTCCCAGTTGTTGCCACACTGATTGCTATCCAGTTCGGAGGCAGAGCTGTGACGTCAGTCTCTCTCTGTCTTCTTCTCTGTCCTTCTCTGTCTCTGTCTTGTGCTCTAGATCAGGCACTGGCTGTTTTCTTATTTATTTATTCAGCTGAGCCACATGGCTTGTGGGGTCTTAGTTGCCCCACCAGGGTTTGAATCCAGGCCCTCAGCAGTGAAAGTATGGAGTCCTAACCACTGGACAACCAAGGACTTCTCTGGGTTTTTCTTATTTATTTACATGCTGTACCTTCATGGAGGACAGCTCTTTGCTTGTAGGCAGCCTCCACAGGGCTCTGTGCAGAATACTTTATGAATGGCTTAAATATCGCTCACAAATGCCTTTCTAGTCCCCTCTGTTGTTTCTTGCTAAAAGTGTATCTGGGTTAATGTAAATGCTTCTGTTAAGCAGGAGGTCTTTCCTCTGTATCAATGCAGTTGTTAATTAGTCATGAGTAGATCAGTTGTGATATTTAATTCTGGCAGCTTTTCATAGAAGATCTACCTTGTTTATTCAAATGATTCCCTCAATTTCCTGCTGTCTCTGGTACCTAAAAGTAACGGTCTAGATTGGTCAGCTACTATTTGCTTTCGTAAGTAATGACTGTGCCACATATTTCAGTTGGTCCAAGTGAAACCTCATTAGAGTGTATAATGTAGCTGAGTCTGATGTTTTTGAGTGGCAGCCCTGAAGGAAAGGGAAGAAATGTGGACTGGAAGGCAGCTAATGTTTATCTCCCGGAGAAGCCATGTTTTGATGTTTATCAGCATTTTCTCATTTAATCCTGACAAAAGCCCTTTCATCTAGTTATTTTACTTCTATTTTAAAAATAGGGAAGCTAAGGCTCAGAGGGTTAAATATATTCTAGGGCACATATATGTCTAGTAAGTGGTAGAAAGGCTCAGAGGGTTACATATCATATTCTAGGGTGCATACACGTCTAGTAAGTGGTAGAAATAGTTTCAAATCCTGATTGGTCTAATGCCAAAGTCACTGTTCTTTTACTTGAACATCCTGCACCCAAGGTTACTTCTTTCTTACTTGGTGAGTGTATAAATGTATATGTGTAGATTTGGAAGGCTGTTTACCTGTCATCTTACCAACTCCAAGACTGCCTGCCACAATTATTGCGTACTCTATGAGATGTAAATACAAATTACTGAGGCTCATTCAATAGTCCTTTCTCTATTTGTATGACACAAGAGTGGTCCCCAAATATCACGTATCTCAGGAGGTTTAAAACTATACCAATGCCTGTCCTGGTTAGTGGCATTTTTAGCAATCTCTCTTTGGGAATTGCTTTCAGAGCACATTTTAAAACCACAAGTGCTGCTAAGTCACTGCTAAGTCGCTTCAGTCGTGTCCGACTCTGTGCGACCCCATAGACGGCAGCCCACCAGGCTCCCCCGTCCCTGGGATTCTCCAGGCAAGAACACTGGAGTGGGTTGCCATTTCCTTCTCCAATGCATGAAAGTGAAAAGTGAAAGTGAAGTCACTCAGTCGTGTCCGACTCTTAGCAACCCAATGGACTGCAGCCCACCAGGCTCCTCCGTCCATGGGATTTTCCAGGCAAGAGTACTGGAGTGGGGTGCCATTGCCTTCTCCGTTAAAACCACAAAGCCTATGATATTTGTGCCAAATGTTCAAGATGACTTAATGTCAAAGTAAGAAAAGACATTTCGTGTGGAGCCCTGGACAAGCATGTTGGGGTCTTGTAAAAGGGTTGGCGCTGCCAGAGTTGAGACTACTATAAAGGGATGGACCCTGAAACAGGAGGGAGGTAGTCGAGCACTGTAGTGAAGAATATGGGCCTGGGAGACAGTAGATTTGAGTGACTCCATCCCTGTCACTTAGTAGCTGTAACTTGAGGCAGTTATTTGATTCCTCTGGCTGTTTCACGTTTCATTATCTTTAAAATGGGGATGACAATTGTATTGACCAGGGTTCTTGAGATACTGAACCAATAGGGGATTGATTGATTATGAAGAATTGGCTCATGCAGTTATGGAAGCTGAGAAGACCCATCCTCTGCCATCTGAAAGCTGGACACCCGGGGCAGCCAGTGGTATATGGGGACTCCCAGTCCAAAGGCCTGAAAACCAGGAGTGCTCATCAGCACTGAGTGTGATGATGTGAGTCCTGGTCTGAGGGCAAGAGAAGACCTGCGTCTCGGCCATCAGTGAGGGAGGAAGAATTTTTCCTACACAGCCGTTTTGTACTATTCAGGTCCCCATTGGATTGGGTAATTCGTACCCACAGTGGGGAAGGCAATCTGCTTTACTCAGGCTATAGATTCAGATGCTATTCTCTTCTAGAACACCTCTGCAGATAGAACCCAGAAAAAATGTCTAACCAGGTGTGTGGGCATCCTGTAGCCCAGTCAAGTTGACACATAGAATTTACCATCACAGCAGTTCTGTCTTCTTCCCTGCAGATTTTTGGCAATAAATACTATAAGATGCTTTTAGAGCTTAGCACACTGTCAGGCACGCAGTAAGCAGTAATACGGTATGGCTGTCATTTCCTAGGTTTAGCGATGAAATGTGTTCTGTATTATGCCAAGGGTGTTAATGTTTCTCTGAGGCCTTCATTAAGTAATATGATCAGTAAGCAACCTATTAGGTTGACTTTTTAAAAAAATAGTATTGTGGAGGATGGATTAGAAGATTGTGAAAGTAGACACAGCAAGTTTCAGGAACAATATAAAAAATAACAAGGGGCTGCAGGAGTGAAGAAGAAATGACCGATTACAAACATGAAGGGGACTAAATCAACTAGTTATCGATTGTCAGACATGAGAAAGAAAGAACCAGGATAATTCTGGTTTTGGCCAGGATGACTGGGTAGTATCAATACCCAAGAAAAGAAATATCGAACTAAGTGTTGGTTAGTACAAAATATTATTTTTGAGATGTTGGCTTTGAGATGCTTTGGGAGAACCAGATGACAGCAATATAACCTAACACATAACCTCCAGCAGAAAGCCTGGGGCGTAGAAGATTCTCAGTAAATATTTGGTGAATAAATGAGAGAGTAAATCTGGGAGCCATGTATATGGTAAATGAAGGCATAGAAATTAATATTACCCAAAAAGGACAAAAAGAGAACCAGGGATAAACCTCTGATGCCCCACTAAAACTTAGGACTGAGGAAGAAAGCAGCAGCCTAGAGAAGAGAATTGTCATAAAGGGAAATGAAGAACCAGGAGATAGTGATGTTTCAAGGTGCAAGAAATACTCCCAAGTGGAAAGGAGTCTTCTACAATGTTAATATTCATAAAGAGGACAATTAGGATGCACAATGAAAGATTCCATGTATTTGATGAAGAGATTATAGTCATTTTTCACCCTTTCCAAAGCAAAGAATGGCTTAAATGAATTGAAAACAATTGTAGGTGAAGATGTGGGTGTATAGCGAATGGTGACTGTACATAACTGTGTCCTTTCAAAGAATATAGTTGTCAAGAGATGTGGGTGGTTCATGGTAGGTGGGAAAGGGTTTAAACAGGACGTTTCTACTTGATTGTGTTTGTGGAGACATAGCAAGAAGCAGGGAGGGCGCTAAGGGGTAGAATAACCTATGCAGCAGAGTTGAGCAGATAGGAAGGGATCAGCTCAAGAGTGTGTACAGTGTAATTAACCTTGAACAGTGTCAAGGCCAGCTTTCTCTCAGAGATTTGTAGAAAGGAGAGAAGGTGGGCCAGCACCTGAGGGGTTTCATGTTTGCTAGCCTCAGTGTCCAGAGAAGGCAATGGCACCCCACTCCAGTACGCTTGCCTGGAAAATCCCATGGATGGAGGAGCCTGGTAGGCTGCAGTCCATGGGGTTGCTAGAGTCAGACACGACTGAGTGACTTCACTTTCCCTTTTCACTTTCATGCATTGGAGAAGGAAATGGCAACCCACTCCAGTGTTCTTGCCTGGAGAATCCCAGGGACTTCGGAGCCTGGTGGGCTGCCAGAGTCAGCACAGAGTCAGACACAACTGAAGTGACTTAGCAGCAGTAGCAGCAGCAGCCTCAGTGTCTCTGTGCAATGGCAGCCAAAGTTTTATCTTGAGAGCAGGGTGGGTTACAGAGAGATGGGGTCTTGAAGAGATGTTTGAAATGTCTGCTGTGGTGACATAACCAATGTCACGTGACGGCAGTGGGTCTAGGCCCATCATTCAGAGACAGTGCGTTTGATTTATTCTAGGAGTGCTGGATGGTTGGATTGATAAATATGTAGAATATAAGTACGGGAAAAGGAACCATGGCAGTGAGGATAATGGGGAGATGTGTGAGATGAAGCACTCTGCATGCTGGTTCTAGGGAAGAAACAGAAACCATAGGAGAGGTGTCGTTAAACAAGGGGGTGGGATAAACATCACAAATGATGAATAGTGTGAGTCTAAAGCATGCAGTTAGCAGGCAGAGGGCTGGAAGGATGCCTGCCACTAATCTGCTGCTGTGAGTGTTAGTGGTGGGGAAGGGACAGAGGTCACCTCACTGAACTGAGACTTCAAAATAGTATTTTTAAAGAGTTGTAGCTATTCCGTGTTTATAATTTCATACTAATGTAGAATGCCACTTTCACTATAATTTTTTTAAAAATTGTATTAATTCTAGTGATACCTTTATATGATAAAAGCAAATAAAATCAACTTGTGGCTAATTACAAAATTATATTCAATTTCAAATGTACAGTGCTAAATCAAAGTTAATAAGAAACCTATGATCTGAGGTCTTCAAGATTTTTTTTATTCCATAGCTTCCAAGTCCAGGCTCCTAGTTTTTAAGTTGAGTACAGAAATTGGTTCCCATATTCTGGGGTAGAACACATGAGAGTCTTTAGTTCAAGAAAGATCAGCTTATAATCAAGTTTATAATGACTATACACAGTCTTGGTAGGTGAAATGAGCCATAAATTTTGTCTTTTAGAAGACAATTAACTTTATTTACGTTAGAGAGAATTTCAAAGATAAACTTGCATGTAATTCCATGAGTAATGTCTTTCTTTGTATAATCTGAACCCTACATATAATAGCGAAGTCTTTTAGTTTAAATTTACAACCTGTGTATTCTGATAAGGTGAAGATTTTGTAAATGTCACAAAATTGTCATAAGAATATCATTATCAAAATTGCTTTTCACAAAAGCTCTCCTTTATTACTTCTACTGAATAATTTTTATGTTTTGGAAATAGCTTGTGTTAATTTTTATGGAAAGTAATAATGTGATTTATTTGGAAAGTCTGTTTTTCTGAGGATAAATCAATGCTTCTTAATCAGTTGTCTAATCTGCAAGCCTTGTAGGTATAAATCAGGTTACAAATTAAGTTAGAAATCTAAGTTAGACACAGATTGATTCTGACAATTACCTTCAAGTGAAATAGCCTGGACTCAATAAAAATCTCTTCATTGATTTCCAGAAATGGCATTTGGGATAGCCTGCTGGTATTAATGTGATGGTCATGGCCTGGTATTTGTACTCAGCTATGGCCGTAGACTAAGTTTAAATTGGTAAGATTGGATAAATAGCATTCTTCAGGCGTTCTGGATGACAGCATATCTAATGTAATTGCATTTGTCTGCCAGTTTTTATGTGTTAGAGCACAAAAGATTTTGATCTGTGAGTAATTTTGATAGAGAAATTCAATTCACTTCCTTCTATAATATACTACAAATTATAAATTTTCATTACAACTGTTCAATCACTTGAGAAAAGAATGCATTTTAAATCAGGTTCCATGCCAAGTATCTCATTTATGGAGCTGTGCTGCTTAAAATTGGACAAATTGATTACCTTGGTGAATATTGAAAATGTAGTTGGAAACATTAAAACCATCTTTATTAGTTGTAGGATCTGGTAATGCATATATTTGTGTAATAAATATTAGGAGCTACTAATAGACCAATTTTTAAAGTGAGAGACTATCCATTTGCTTAATTGTGGTGAGTTGTTGGGATATGATTATGTAGGCCTGGCTGCTGAAACATGGCTAAAACATTCACGAATGCTGTCAACTCCTTTAGGCAGCTAATAAATATGCCCATTAGATAGTCTTATGAGATATTGTGGCTTTAAGACCTGATCATAATGTTGATTTATGCCTTTTATTACAAGATCATGAAAGGCTCTGTGGTCATTCACTAAGTGATCACCACAATCCCTTTATGAGTACAGTGACTGGTATTTATTGCTCCTTCAGTATCTGGTCACTTTTCAAGAGGCTAACATTTTAATCAATCTTTTTTGGTTCTAGTAACTTCATAATTTGAATATATAATACTGAACTGAACTATGATATTTAGAAACTCATTTATGTTTCACTTTAAAAGATGGCTCATTTTATCAAAAGTTTTTTTTTTTTAATATATTTTTAATTGTAGGATAATTGCTTCACAATGCTGTGCTGGCCTCTGCCATACAACAATGTGATACACATAAGCATACACACGTTCCCTCCCTCTTGAACCTACTCCCAAAGCCCCTCTAGGTTGTCACAGAGTATGGGACTGGGCTGCCTGTGTTACGCAGCAGCTTCCCGTTAGCTATCTGTTTTACCTATGGTAATGTGTACGATTCAGTTCTACTTTCTTATTTCGTCCCACCCTCTCTCTCCCCTCACTGTGTCTACAAGTCTGTTCTCTACATCTGTGTCTCTATTCCAGCCCTATGGATAGGCTCATCAATACCATCTTTCTAGATTCCACGTGTGCTGTGCTGTGCTTAGTCGCTCAGTCGTGTCCAACTCTTTGTGACCCCGTGGACTGTAGCCTACCAGGCTCCTCTGTCCATGGGATTTTCCAGGCAAGAGTACTGGAGTGGGGCGCCATTGCCTTCTCCAGAGGATCTTCCCCACCCAGGGATCGAACCCGGGTCTCCTGCATTGTAGACAGACACTTTACCATCTGAGCCACCAGGGAAGCCTTATATATACATTAATATATGATATTTGTTTTTCTCTTTCTGCATTCACTCTGTATAACAGGTACTAAGTTCATCCACCTCACTAGAACTGCCTCATATTCATTCCTTTTTATGGCCAAGTAATATTCCATTGCATATATGTGCCACAACTTCTTTATCCACTTATCTGTTGACAGACATCTTGGTTGCTTCCATGTCCTGACTATTGTAAACAGTGCTGCAATTACATTTAACTCTGTAGCTTTGCCAAGGCTTCCTGGATTCCATAATGAAGAATCACAGAATTGTGATTGAAACTGACCTTTAAAGTTCTGACTCCAAGCCTGAAGCCTGTCCTGGCAACCCTGAAAGATGGGTATTAGACCAGGATCATAAGTGTATTCCCTGAAGTTTATAACAAGAAAACCCTGATTTGAGTTTTTACCTAATGAACTTGGTGGAGTTATTGCAAAATTTTCAAGGTCAACTTTTCAGTTAAGAGACAGCTGAAGTGGTTATAGTTTTATTTTTATCCCGAGGTAAAACTTCTGCAATGACCTTAACCTGGCCCTAGGAACCAATAGAGTGTGCTGCTCTACTGTCTTGACAGTTTTGATGACGGGTATGTTCTTTAGTCTTCCATATTCTGTGGTAAATATTTCTAATTTCTTAAATTCCAAAATAGTGACATGATTTTCAGAGGTTTTATATTCACTCTCATCAATATTTTCTCCTGATATTCACAGTTGTCATAAATTTGTATTGTAAGAATTGCACATGCTGGTGAAAAACTGTCATAGCTAACCCTGGTTTTTTCCTAAAATAGACATTGTACTAAGTAGTTTATATGCATTATGTATTTTAAAAATTAAACTTTTTATTTTAAGGTAATTACAGAGTTTATCACAAACAGTTGTAAACAGTGATGCACAGAGATGTCGTGTATCCTTTACTCAGTTTTTTCCCAATGGTAATATCTTCCAACATTGTAGTACCTTATCATAACCAGAAAGCTGACATTGATGAGATTAATCTACCTTTCCAGATTTCCCCAGTTTTATTTATCCTTTGTGTTTGTATATTGAGTTCTGCACAATTATATAATTCTGCCACAGTCTAGAGATGGAACATCCATCACCGGAAATATCTCTTGTGTTGCTCATGGAAACACATCCCCTTCCTTCCTGCTTCCCCTCCCCAGCGCCATCCTTAACTCCTGGCAACCACTAATCTGTCTTCCATTTCTATAATTTTGTCATTTAATGAATGTTGCATAGATGTAATCATAATAGTATGCAAATTTTTGGGGACTGGCTTTTTTTTTAGTCTTTTAAAATTATCTGGATAAGCATTCAAATTATTTTTATATCAAGGAATTGATCTTTTTTTACTGCTGAGGAGTACTATATGGTATGGATGTATTCATTTAGCCATTAACCTGTTAAAAGACATTTGGATTATTTCCAGTTTTAGGCTGTTAGAACATGAACAATTGTGTATAGTTTTTGTGTGGCATGTGTGTGTGTGAGCATGCATTTTCTCTGAGATGAATGCCCAACAATGAAATTGCTATCATGTGGTAATTGCATACATAGTTTTTCAAGAAACGGCCAAACTATTTTTTAGAGTTTCATACCAGCAGTGTATGAGTGATCTAGTTTCTCAATATCCTTGCCTGTATTTGAGTACTAGTTTTTAAAATGTTAGCCATTCTGATAGGTATCCTATTGTCATTTTGATTTGCATTTCTCTAATGATGTCAAGCTTATCTCACACCATTTCCTAATACATTACACTATTATCTTTGTCTAAAAATCTCTTTTATTTCCTTACCTAGAATGCCCCTTTCATTGCCAACACTAATACTTTTTATCATCGAATGCTCATGGCTAAACCAATACTTTATCCATGAAATAGTTACTCCATATAAAAGTGACCTTGTGATTATTTAAACCTCCATAGCACTTTATGTTTCCTTTATTATAATTATTTTACTATTTATCATAATTCAATAGTGGTATTATACCCAAAGAAAGGCAATGCCAAAGAATGCTCAAACTACCACACATGGGGTCGCTAAGAGTCGGACACGACTGAATGACTTCACTTTCACTTTTCACTTTCATGCATTGGAGGAGGAAATGGCAACCCACTCCAGTGTTCTTGCCTGGAGAATCCCAGGGACGGCGGGGCATGATGGACTGCCGTCTATGGGGTCACACAGAGTCAGACACAACTGAAGCGACTTAGCAGCAGCAGCACATGCTAGTAAAGTAATGCTCAAAATTCTCCAAGCCAGGCTTCAGCAATACGTGAACTGTGAACTTCCAGATGTTCAAGCTGGTTTTAGAAAAGGCAGAGGAACCAGAGATCAAATTGCGAACATCTGCTGGATCATGGAAAAAGCAAGAGAGTTCCAGAAAAACATCTATTTCTGCTTTATTGACTATGCCAAAGCCTTTGACTGTGTGGATCACAATAAACTGTGGAAAATTCTGAAAGAAATAGGAATACCAGACCACCTGACCTGCCTCTTGAGAAACCTATATGCACTTCAGGAAGCAACAGTTAGAACTGGACATGGAACAACAGACTGGTTCCAAATAGGAAAAGGAGTACGTCAAGGTTGTATATTGTCACCCTGCTTATTTAACTTCTATGCAGAGTACATCATGAGAAACACTGGGCTGGAAGAAGCACAAGCTGGAATCAAGATTTTCGGGAGAAATATCAATAACCTCAGATATGCAGATGACACCACCCTTATGGCAGAAAGTGAAGAGGAACTAAAAAGCCTCTTGATGAAAGTGAAAGAGGAGAGTGAAAAAGTTGGCTTAAAGCTCAACATTCAGAAAACGAAGATCATGGCATCTGGTCCCATCACTTCATGGGAAATAGATGGGGAAACAGTGGAAACAGTGTCAGAGTTTATTTTTTTGGGCTCCCAAATCACTGCAGATGGTAATTGCAGCCATGAAATTAAAAGACGCTTACTCCTTGGAAGGAAAGTTATGACCAACCTAGATAGCATATTCAAAAGCAGAGACATTACTTTGCCAACAAAGGCCCGTCTGGTCAAGGTTATGGTTTTTCCTGTGGTCATGTATGGATGTGAGAATTGGACTGTGAAGAAGGCTGAGTGCTGAAGAATTGATGCTTTTGAACTGTGGTGTTGGAGAAGACTCTTGAGAGTCCCTTGGATTGCAAGAAGATCCAACCAGTCCATTCTAAAGGAGATCAGCCCTGGGATTTCTTTGGAAGGAATGATGCTAAAGCTGAAACTGCATTACTTTGGCCACCTCATGAGAAGAGTTGACTCATTGGAAAAGACTCTGATGCTGGGAGGGATTGGGGGCAGGAGGAGAAGGGGACAACAGAGGATGAGATGGCTGGATGGCATCACTGACTCAATGGACATGAGTTTGGGTGAACTCCGGGAGTTGGTGATGGACAGGGAGGCCTGGTGTGCTGCGATTCATGGGGTCGCAAAGAGTTGGACACAACTGAGCGACTGAACTGACTGAACTGATTATACCTCTGCATAACAGATTTTAATTTAATTAAAACAAAGTGTGGTCTTTGGGATTTTGGTTTTCTCTAAAGCACAATAGATGTTTTATATATTATAGACAATCAGATATTAGTAAATTGAACTGATTATTCTGCAATTCTCTCTTTTTCTTTTCTGTTTCACAGTAGTTTGGTCCCTAATATTTCCTATCTGTCTTAATTTGATAAAATCCTAACCCATTTGCCTGACTCCATCTGTTTTCAGTCTAAATCAATCTAATATATTGTCTAATGATAATTTTTCAAGCCAGGGCAAATTTTTTTCTCCAAACACACTATGGCCTTCTAAATAAGATCCAGTCTACTGAATATGGCACCTCCTTCTTCGTCTCCTTAGCTACTCACTGCCTAAACTATGCATTTATTTTGATTCCTTAAACAACCTGTTTGGTATCATGGTATACGTAGGAATAACATTAGTCAGTCACACTGGGATAGCTGCACACAACTCCTTCTGATGGTGGTAATTGGCTTGTGGTCTCTGGCTACTCCAGTGTTTCCCTCCGCTGTCTTGAGAGTTGAGGATAATTTATTTAATCACTACTAGACCCATTTAGTGGAGAAGGAAATGGCAACCCACTCCAGTGTTCTTGCCTGGAGAATCCCAGGGATGGGGGAGCCTGGTGGCTGCCGTCTCTGGTTTTGCACAGAGTCGGACATGACTGAAGTGACTTAGCAGCAGCAGCAGACCCATTTAGGGCTTCTCAGATGGCACTAGGGATAAAGAACCTGCCTGACAATGCAGGAGACATAAGAGATGCAGGTTCAATCTTTGGGTTGGGAAGATCCCCTGGAGGAGGACACAGCAACCCACTCCAGTGTTCTTGCCTGGAGAATCCCATGGAGAGTGGAGCATGGTGGGATATGGTCCATAGGGTCACAAAGAGTCAGACACAATTGAAGCACATAGCACATAGACCATTTAAGACACACCTTGGAGCAAGCTTTGTACCATGCTTCTAAGTACACCTTGACTTTTGCTCATATCATCTCCTTTCCTGGGAAACTTTGTCCTTTGCTAACTCCCTGGTCCTGCATCCCCTCCTCCCAACATAGTTTCTGTTGTCAAAATGTATACCTGTCTTTCAAGGCCTCACTCTGATGTTGCCTCAAAACTTTATTTTTTATTTCTTCTAAAACTATTTTTTGTTAGTTTTCACCATAACATTTTATTTTCCATTTTCTGTAAAACTACAAATAATCTCTCTGGTATTAGTTAATGTGACTGCAGCCATGAAATTAAAAGACGCTTACTCCTTGGAAGGAAAGTTATGACTGACCTAGATAGCATATTCAAAAGCAGAGACATTACTTTGCCAACAAAAGTTCATCTAGTCAAGGCTATGGTTTTTCCTGTGGTCATGTATGGATGTGAGAGTTGGACTATGAAGAAGGCTGAGCACAGAAGAATTGATGCTTTTGAACTGTGGTGTTGGAGAAGACTCTTGAGAGTCCCTTGGATTGCAAGGAGATCCAACCAGTCTATCCTAAAGGAGATCAGCCCTGGGATTTCTTTGGAAGGAATGATGCTGAAGCTGAAACTCCAGTACTTTGGCCACCTCATGCAAAGAGTTGATTCATTGGAAAAGACTCTGATGCTGGGAGGGATTGGGGGCAAGAGGAGAAGGGGATGACAGAGGATGAGATGGCTGAATGGCATCACTGACTCGATGGACGTGAGTCTGAGTGAACTCTGGGAGTTGGTGATGGACAGGGAGGCCTGGCGTGCTGCGATTCATGGGGTCGCAAAGAGTCGGACACGACTGAGCGACTGAACTGAACTGAATAGTCATTTCTCTTTAAAAAGAAATTAATCTCGATTTTCTTACATCATTTTTTCAAAATCATTAGGTCAGTGATTATCTAAATTTAGTGTACATAGAATAACCTGAAAGGCTTGTTAAAACACAGATTGCTAGGCTCCAATCCCAGAACTTTTGATTTAATAGGTATGGGGTAGTATTCAAATTTACCACTTCTAACAAATTTGCTTGTGATCTGTTGATCAAGGGATTACCTTTTGAAAAAATGTGCTTTAGGCTACAGATACACTTTTCTTCTGCTTCAGGAGTTCTTTAAAAATGTATCATTTTGGTGGTGGTGGTGGTTTAGTTGCTAAGTCATATCCAATTCTTGCGACCCCATGGACTGTAGCCTGCCAGGCTCTTCTGTCCATGTGATTCTCCAGGCAAGAAAACTGAAGTGGATTGCCATTTCCTTCTCCAACTTGCCATTTCCTTCTCCAACATATATCATTTTAGAAGGACTTTTTTGCATATGTGCGGCAAGACACAATTGTTGTGAGTGCATTAAAGTTAGAGGTTAGGCTTTCTAATCTCACCCTTTCCTTGTGGGGCATGTGCATAGGAAATAACAATGCTCTTTTGGGATTTACTTTCTTGCAAATAAATCAGAACTCTCAAGCTATAGATCCTTGTGGCCCAGGGATCAAGAAACATTCTGGGAGCCTCTGTATTTTTCTTATCATCTGCTAGAAGCCAGAGGTCTCCAAGTCTTCATTATATTTGTGTTTACATTCTAGAGGAGAGAGAACGGCCAGGTTCACTGCCCAACGTTGTGGCCATCTTGAAAATGGGTGATTACAGCAAATATGTGGCATACAGAAGAGTACAGCTATGAGTGAGAGAGGTGCATGTTCCTGGTGCCACATGGCTTTATCTCATACCCTGTGAAGAATATTTCCCCCATAAAGAACAGCTCATTATTAAAGACAGTGGCATTTTAATTATGTTGTGAGTTTACCAGGGTTTGTGGAGAATACTGTGAAGCTGGCCATCATTTATGACACTGATTCTGAGTTCCAAATAGCCAATGGGAATCAATTTACAGAATACAACTTATCTTCAAACTGGGCAGTGCTTGCATTGCAGTTTGTGGAGCATATTTGTTCTACTCATTTTCCCAAATGGTTAATTTGTATATAGCAGGGCAATAATATGAACAGGTGCTTAGTCTGTATAGAGAAACTGACAATCTCCTATAGCTAGACACTGTTTATTCACATGGAGTGGAGACAATGATATAAAAGCCTTATTGTGGTAGTTGCAAGTTTTTGTTCTGGATCAGAGAAAAGCTAAAGACCATATCTGTGTTAGCCAGCTCTCCAGTGTGGCAAGTATCCTAGAGCTATTGTGTCACTAGTGGCCATTCTTGGAGAAGGCAATGGCAACACACTCCAGTACTCTTGCCTGGAAAATCCCATGGATGGAGGAGCCTGGGGTCCCAGGAGCTGCAGTCCCTGGGGTCGCTGAGAGTCAGACACAACTGAGCGACTTCACTCTCACTTTTCACTTTCATGCATTGGAGAAGGAAATGGCAACCCACTCCGGTATTCTTGCCTGGAGAATCCCAGGGACGGGGGAGCCTGGTGGGCTGACGTCTATGGGGTCACACAGAGTCGGACACGACTGAAGTGACTTAGCAGCAGCAGCAGTGGCCATTCTGCACCGGCTGGTGGTCAGGCTGAGGAGGACCATGAGAAATGAAGGACCAGGACTGAACACTTACACCGGCTTTGACACATAGCATATGTCCAAAAATAGTGGCCAAGATAGTGTTTCATGTTTATTTTACCAGATTTTGCATTAAAATGAGTGTAGGATGTCAATAATAGCTTGTGGGTGGTCTTGAACAGGGATTATGGTTCTCCAAGAGGCCAGTTCTGACCCAGAGATCAGCCATGTAGGATGTTTAAGAGGGTGGCTCCTAAGATCAGATTTTATCTTTATCACATTTCTTATAGGAAAAAATGTAGGGAAGCAGGGCTGGACTAAGGGGAAAGTGGGGCTGTGGTGCAGTTACCACACAGCCTCCCTTGGCCAACCCTGCTCTGTGGGTGGGATGACCTTTCAGAATTTCCCTGGCTTGGGTCAATGGGACTGACTCTGTCCTCTTGTATCCACCAGTCTTTGGATACAAGCTGCTCCTCCAAGAAGAGGGTGTGGCTTTGGCTCAGGAAATTCCCAGAGAGGGCTGACAGTGTCATCAGCAGGGGAAATGCTTCCTTTGGTCCTGAAGGGGGGTTTGGGCTGAGGTCCGTGGTCCCAGTTGAATAGGCTATTATAGGACTCTGGGCACAGTGAGAGGAACTGGATACTATAATATGATCCTGATTTTTTGATTTATTGTTAAGTCTTATAATAGCCTAAAAGTAGTTATTAAAACTCCACTTTACAGAAGGACATGCATAGGAAGAGGTAGTCTGCCCACAGCCAGATGGATGATAAGTACCTAAAGCAGAACCCAACACAGTTTCTTTCCAAAGCTACTGCTCTTTTGATTCTGTTTCTTGAACACACTCAGGAACTTGTCACACAGATTTTCAAAGCCAGGGCCAGTCCTGGACTGGCCTCAGACTGGATGAATACAGGCTAGGGTATCACTCCCGAGTGCCAGGCTTAGGGCAGCAAGGTTCCTAACAATTAGTGGCAGAGGCCTTTGTTGGAGCTTAGCTCATAATGAACAGAGCTAGGGGAGAGTGAGGACAGATCAGAGACCCAAAACTCAATGTTTCCACCTCAAAATGAAGGAGTTCGCTGACTGAAATGTGGTGGTTTATTAACAGGTGAAACAGGCTTTCAAATTAAGCTCACACTACACTGATTTGTGACTATTAAAAAAAGTAGCTCTATTTTCTATAGATTTGATCTTCTCTAAGAATCTCCTTTTATCTAGTTCGTGAGGGGGAGGAAAGTCAAAGATCCAAATGTACTCATTCTAGTCCAATAATTTATATAGGCTTTTAAGATGATTCAGAGTCTTTTATATCAGGTCCTAATCTCTCAGATTCCCCCCTCACATGCTTGCTTTCCAGAACAATATCGGTGTGTATGGAGGTGGACATGACTTGGCCTGATGGTGCTAGGGAGAAATGGTGGGGGCCAGGAGCCATGAACAGGTACTGGTACTGCTTCCTCTCCTTGCGGCAGTTCCCCTTACCTGCCATTGAGGTCAGCTCAGGTCAAGTTGAGGTCTCTTCCCTCTGGCTCAGTCACATCTCTAAGGACTTCACTGAAGACCCAGCCTCCCCTTGCCTCTGACAGCCCCGTGGGCCTGCCTGAAATCTGCTTGCAACTGATTTGATTCCCAACTCTGGTTTTTCCTGCCGCTTCCAGCCTCTGGGTCATCAGATCTTTCTTGCCAGCCAGCATATCAATTACCTTCAGCATCCCTCCATGACGCACGTGGGAACCTCTACCTACTGATCATGCCCTCAGGATTAGGAAATCTTTAGACAGCTAGGTGTAGGTCTTCTATCTCTGACCAACAGGAAGAGGTGACACCTGACCTCTTTACATTAGAATGGCCATCCTGTTGCTTATCTGAGGATGGCTGGTTAAATCACTACCTCGCCATCTCAGACAGAAATGGAGTCGAAGCATGCTGACTTTTGGCTTGACCCTCAGTCTCTTTCCCATGCCTCCTGCATTGGCTGAAAGGGTTTAATATTACCAAATAGTCTTTCTATCAGTTATGCCACATGCAGTGAATCCTCTTTGCACTCTTTCTTAGCATCCAATTGTCTATGCAATACATTCCCACTGATATCTGCCTTAATTTCTGCAGACTTAGAGTGCCTCAGAATTAAACATTTTGCCAAAGTGGAGGAAAAAGCCTTTCTAAAACTTTGCATATAGTTAATTACTGAATTCAATAATTTAAACGATCCCTTGGTTGCTTGATTGTATAGTCAAAATTTAAAAAAAAAATCTGTAGCTAAATTTCTTAGAAATTGAAATATTCATACACTAAGCCATTTCTTATGTAATTGTAATGGGTACTTTTAAGCCCACAGAATATGATCAGAAGTCTAAGAGGTCAAAAGAGCAATTTTAAATCATTAATATTAAAGACTTCGTTAGTCATTCCATTTCCTTTAAAAATCTCATCAGTATGTAGTTTATTTTCATTCCCTACTGACAGACCATTTCTAACATTTGACAGCTTAGCAGTGTTTTTACTAGTCTCATATTCAGAAGTGTTGTGTAGTTGACAGTTTTGGTACCCGGTGTCATCCATGGACCAGCAGACCCGGCATCACCTGGAGTTTGTTAGAAGTGCAGAGTGCAGGCACACCCCAGACCTACTGAATCTGAAGTTCAGCAAAGTCCCCAGTGGTCTTGTATGCACATTACCATCTGAGACGCACTGGTCAGCAACTCTGGTGAAAACGCTCTAGAGAGACATCATAATTCACTCAGTGTTTTTATAAACCATTTACAGCAAATCATAAAGTGGAATCAAACCATCCCCTTTGCACTCTGGATCACGGTGTATTATTTTTTTCAAATCTGTGCCCCCATTTTTTCCAGCAATTGAAATAGAGGCAGCTGTTCGCTTGGTGTACCTGGGTTACGCCTGTTCTGGGCTCTGTTAGGTTTCTGCATCAGTCAAGCCAGCTGAGAGCAGCTGTGGCCCAGCTTTGTCAGCAGTTCTTCAGGCCACCTGTTACAACAATCGACATTAGAACACTCCCAGGCAATCCTATGTGTAGTTCTTTCCTCCTCCATTCCCCAGTAAGAGCCCACAGTAATTGAAAGCAACATAAATTACTTGTCAAAAGTAAATCTCTATGAAGAAAAGCAGCTGTGTTATATGGAAGGGACCTAATTTTCCTGAGTAGTTCCCTTCCTCCTCATCCTAAAACCACAGGAGACAGAGGAGTGGGAGGATGGGTTACAAAATTTCCCCCTCCTCCAGTCCCTCCAGGAAAGGACTCTACAGCCAAAGAAAAATGAAGATCTAAACAAAGATACTGTTAATGTAGGCCAAACCCAGAAGTGTCAGGATAATTGAGGATAAGAGTTCCTTTGTTCTCCCTTCCCACTCCCTGCTATTTTCTCCTGGCTCATTCCTCCATTTAACTTTATCCTCAACAATTGCCCTACCTTTTTAGCATTCCAAGAATACCTCTAAGCATCTACCTCTTCCTGTGTACACCCACCCCTTCCTGCTCAATAGTCTTTTGTGGCTTGGGTAACTCAGCAGATATACTGATGAAGAGTTGCGCCTATATCTCCGTTCTTTGATGATAGGGGACTAGAACCCATAAACAGGCACACTCTGGCATCAAGTGGAATTTAAGGAGGAAAGAGGGCAGTGAGGGCACAGAATCCAGCGTGCCTGGTGATGGGTGTAAGCTGTTGGCTTTTATTAGGGAGGTGCAGCGATGATTATAAATAAAGATGATAACAATGGCTCCATTTGAACACCCACGTCATGTTTGTTTACTTGTTACAGAGTTTTGAAGCAGATATCATTATTATTATCACCATCATCACTGCTGTAGGGAACTAAGGCTCTAAGAAATGAAAAAGAAATCCACAGTTAGTAAACTGTGGTATCAGGATTCATACCCAGCTTTGATTCCCAAGTCACTGCTCTTGCTACAGTGGCCTGCTTCCCTTATGGGTGTCTTAGCAGATGGGCATAGCATGAACACAGACATGTCTGGCAACAAGATGATACATGGATATGCAGCCAGGTAGCCATATGGTGGGCATTAGGAAAGTCTGGTTGGAAGTAATAGAACATCTGCTGTGGGCCTAGGGTTCATGGGCAGAATTTGAATACTGAAAGTGTGGTTAAAAGCCAAATAGGGTCTAGTCTTAGGAGAATGAAGGTTCTTGGCAATTATCAATTGTAGGCTCTCTATCTGAGTAGAAGTGAAGAGGAAAAGTTAAAATTTTACATAACCTCCTTCTCATTCTGCCTCTGTAAGTCAGCTTGCACCTTGCAAAGTATAGATCACGTAGGTCACGTAGTCTCAGGAAGTGGGGACTTGGAATACTAGGAACTGGAGTTTATCTCACTTACCCTTGTCCTGCTCTTTGCAATCGCCCAGCCCCTGCAAACCTGCTTGCTCATGCCTGTCCAGGCCAGGCATCCCCGTCCCCATCTTGACTGCTGTTTCTGCACGTGCGTGAAACCTCTTAGTTTAAACCAGCCTATTAACAGCTAGTGTTGCCCACTACAGTCTGTCTGTAAAAACTCTGTAATCCCTTTGTTCAGGGCTCAGAGCTTGGAGTGTTAACTCCTCTGGGCCCGCAGGTGTAATAATCTGAGTTCTCCAACTCTCTGAGTGTGGTGCTTGGTTTCTCGAGTGCTGGTTTCTGCAACAGAAGTAATCATCTGGAATAGAATATGGGGGCTGAGTCCTAGCAGCCAGTTACTGAGAAGAACTAGGAACAAGGATAAAGTGGGAGCAACTAGGAAATGAGAAAACTGTGTTTCATTTTCACTGGAGATTTAGACCTGTGAATTGTGGGATTCCCTCTAATGAGTACAGAACTGGTTCTAGACCAGGATGCAGTGGAATTTGAAGGTGGGGATTCAGGCAAAGAGGGAACATTTTCTGGGGGTTCTCTTTGAAGTAGTAGAAATTTCAGTGGAAATTATAGAAAGTCATAGAATTTCAGTGGAAATCATAGAAACTCAAGGACTCTATGGTGAAACAGAATATTGTATGAAGGTGTTATGCTTTCTATTCAGTGGTTTCTCTTGGCACTTATTCACCCTTAATTGTGGCCCCAAGGACCTCTCTAATGTGTCTCTGTCTGGTTCTCTGACCTCCTTCTTTTTTTTTTATTTTTTTTTATTTTTAAACTTTACAAAATTGTATTAGTTTTGCCAAATATCAAAATGAATCCGCCACAGGTATACATGTGTTCCCCATCCTGAACCCTCCTCCCTCCTCCCTCCCCATAGCATCCCTCTGGATCGTCCCAGTGCACTAGCCCCAAGCATCCAGTATCATGCATTGAACCTGGACTGGCAACTTGTTTCATAGATGATATTTTACATGCCTCAATGCCATTCTCCCAAATCATCCCACCCTCTCCCTCTCCCACAGAGTCCATAAGACTGTTCTATACATTAGTGTCTCTTTTGCTGTCAGTTTCTCTTTCACTCACTGTTCTCTGTCATGATTGCTCAAAGAAAATGCTGATATTTTGGGTGGAAATTTTCTTTCTGGAGCAGACTTTTGCCAATAGTGCTAGATATTTAATATTGAATGTCCTTGGCCCCTGTCCATGAAATAGCAGCAACACCCCCAGGCTGTCATGTGACAATCAGAAGTGCTCCCACACATGTCTGACCCTCCAGTGGAGACTGGCTCTGTGGTTTTCTGGCACGTCCTTGCTTTAATATGCCAAGCTTGTTCCCGTCTCAGGACTGTCATGTTTGCCTTGGATCTTCCTCCCATGATGTTTCATGTTACTTTTCATTTTTCAGTCTCCATCTCACTTTCTCCAAGAGCATTTCCTAACCCCCATTCTGAGCATTTACCATGATATTACTTTCTTTTCTTCTTTCTCTTTTCTCTTGCTCTCACTGGAGTGAAACCTTTATGAGAAGGGGACCTTGTACTTCACTTTCACCATGCACATTGACATGCAGGGGAGTGCCTGGTTTTTTAGGGGAATCCTCAAGTGTTAATTTTATGAATTAAAAATTAATTTTGAGTATTATGAATAAAGGCGAAGGTAATTGCTTTCCAGTATCTTGTATAAGAGATTTCTACATTGCGTAGGAAGTTGGGTTTTTATCAATAGTAAGATTCTATTGCATTCTTTTCTATAGCTTCTGCAGTATTTGAAGCAGAAGTTCTTCTCGGTGAGCTTCTAATGTCCTGTTTGCATTATTTACCTAAAGATAAATATGACTCTACGGTTAACAGCATAATTAAACCCCCCTCTTAGAAAGGACATTTTAATGATAAACTAGGTCTTCACCTCATCAAGACAAAACTGCAGGACTTAGATTTACAAATATGACCTCCCAATATTGAATATAACCTAGTCTTGTCAGGATGACTTGGAAGATCATGGAATTAGTGGAGAGCCTTGAGCAAGCTTCTTGATATTAAAAAAAAAGTCAAGAAGCCATCCATCCATTTTTGTTGCATTATCCCTTGGATTCCTGGTGATCTGATGAGCACTGGGGGATGATAATTTGAGGGATCACTTCATCCAGCTGTCACTGAAATCAAGAATGATCCCAGAGGAGGCTTATTTGGTTCAAAACATTTTAGTCCTCTTATAAATTAAGTGTAGAAGGAATTGGAGTCTGGTTGGTTCACTAATACCATTGTTTCCAGGTATCACACAGTCCTCTACACTTAGTTTATAAGAGGACTAAAATGTTTTGAACCAAATAAGCCTTCTCTGAGGCCATTCTTGATTTCAATGACAGTTGGATGAAGTGGTCCCCCAGACCCCAGGAGTTCTTTGAAGGGCTTCTGAGAAGAGCATGGCTGAGGTTGCTTTACATTTGTTCACTGTTTTCAGTTCATATCCCCTTCCTGAGTCAAACTGGACCTTGTTTTAGAGATCTAACACAGTCCTAAAACATATCCATACTATGCTAATCCTTCCAGATACTTTTAGATCCACCCCACTCTTCCTTATTCTCTTCTGTACCAAAGGGTTGTCTTGCAAATGACATTTCCCAGATCTCTTGCCATCTAGTTTCAGTTAGATTAGGCCAGTGAGAGGCACTGGAGCAGAACTGGAGGGCAAGAAAGGAGAGCAGCTGGAGTGTTTCTCCTCCTTCTTGCCTCAGTGCCCATCCCTGGCTGTGTCTCCTCTGTGGTTCTGGCTCTTACTGATGACCTCCACCCTGAGCTCAATAGCACCATCAGCGATGGTCAGCTTTATGTCCACTTACCTAAGCTATAGTTTCGAATGCTAGAGGTTGCAGTGAAGGTTTTTGTGGATGTGATTAACATTTACCATCAGTTGATTTTAAGGAAAGCAGATTACCCTCCAAAATGTGAGTGGGCCTCAAAATTAATGGAGTATTATGACCCTCAATTGAAGGTCTTAAGAGCAAGGACTGAAGTTTCCCAAAGAAGAAGCAGTACTGGTTCAAGGTTACAACATCACATTTTACCTCAATTTCTAGCTGCCAGCCAGCTTCACAAATTTCTAACTTGCCAGCCCCTGCAATCACATGAACCTATCCTATTCCTCTCTCTTTCTTTCTTCTCTCTTTCTCCTCTCTCTTTGCTTTCCTTTCCCTCTCTTTCCTGCCCCCACTGGTTCTGTTTCTCCAGAGAGCCCTCATACTCCCCTTCTTTCCATTGTCTTTCCAGCCTTGAGGGTAACAGTGACTTTGTATAATTGTTTATCTCTGGAATTACTTCCAGCTCTTTTGTGAACCAGTTCTCTTCATTCAGTTCTTGCTATTGAACTATATAATATGGGTATTGTCTTCCTAACTGAATCCAGCTTTATCCCAAGGAAGATTTTTAAGTCATTCAAAATCTAATCTGCTTTCTCTTAGGACAGATAGGAGGCCTGGTCCCTTAGCATTTAAATATAAAGGAGTAGCACTCAAGGAAACTATAAAAAAGAAGAGCTTGTATTACTGTGCTGTTCTCTGTTCCTGCCTAGTTTAGAATGAACAGCTGTAAAATAATGAAATAATGCCATTTGCAGCAACATAGACGGACCCAGAGATTGTCATTATGAGTGAAGTAAGTCAGAGAAAGACAAGTATCACCTGATATTGCTTATATGTGTAAGTCAAAAATGTTACAAATGAACTTATTTACAAAACAGAAATAGAGTCACAGATGTAGATAACAAACTTATAGTAACCGGGCAGGCATGGGGGGAGGGGCAGAAAGTGAAGAAGGGATAAATGAAGAGATCATGATTGACATCTACACACTACTATAAATAAAATAACTAACAAGGATGTACAGTATAGCACAGGTAACACTACTCAGTACTCTGTAAGAGCCTATATTGGCAAAGAATCTGAAGAAGAGTGCCCGTGTATATACATATGACTGGTTCACTTTGCTGTAGCCCTGAAACTAGTACAACATTGTAATCAACCATACTGCAATACAAGTTTTTTAAAAAGAAGTGACAGTTGTGGATGAGAAAACAGTTGTTGGATGAAGCATTCCTATGGTTGAGCAGACCACTAGAGGAGGCCTTGACTTTGGTATGGATGTCGGCTGGAGTGGGGAGAGGGAAGTTAGGTGAGTGAAGCTGTGACTGAGTATGAGAGAGGCAGAGGGTAGAACTGAGTAGATGGGATCTGTGTGAAGGAGCAGGACTGGGTGTTTGCATGTGAGCAGCACTCAGTGTGTGAGTTTGTGTGGAAGTAGGACTTGGCAGTGTGTGTGTTTGCGTGTGCATATATGACTGGGTCTGTATGCCACATGCATAGGACTGTAAGTGTGGGTGAGTGCATGTGACCAAAGTTGGATATTTCTGTAAAGGAGAGCATGGGATTGAGTGTAAGTATACTTGTGTTTTTGTCCTCCCAAAATTCATGTGTTGAAACTGAACCCCTAGTATGACAGTATTATAAAGCAGGACCGTTGGGATGTGCTTATCTTCCATGAGATGAATGAGATTAGTGTCCTGATAAATAATAATATTAGTGCCCTTATAATCTCATGAATAAGATTAGAGCCCTTATAAAAGAGACCACAGAGAGCTCCCTTGTCCTTTCACCATCTGAGGACATAGCAAAAATACACCATCTAGGAACCAGGAAGAGGCCCTCACCAGATCTGCTGGCCTCTTGACCTTGGACTTCCAGCGTATAGAGCTGCAAGAGAGAAATGTTTGTAGTTATTGTCACCTAGTTTATGGTGTTTTTGCATAGGAGTCTGAACAGACTAAGACATCTTACATATGAAATGGGAAAGGTCTGTGTGAGTGCTGTGTGACAATATACTTACTGTAGAGTAACTTGAGCAGAGGAATTATAAGAGAATAATGAGAACAGGAATTATAAGAGAATAATGAGACACGACTGAGCAACTGAACTGAACTGACTGAATTAGAACAGGAGGACCAGGGTGAGAGAATGAGAATCAGTCAGCCTATACTCCGCAGCATAAACATGTGGGCTCCCTCAGCCTAGAAACCAGATTCCTGGGGAGCAGATATGACCTGCAGTATATAGGGAGAGACCTTCTTAGATACTTCTGATAGAGCATGGGCTAATTCCAGGGTGTTCAGTTCAGTTCAGGTTAGTCACTCAGCTGTGTCCAACACTTTGTGACCCCATGGACTATAGCACGCCAGGCCTCCCTGTCCATCACCAATGCCCGGAGTTTACTCAACCGGTGATGCTATTCAACCATCTCATCCTCTGTCGTCCCCTTCTCTTCCCTCCTTCAATCTTTCCCAGCATCAGGGTCTTTTCAAATGAGTCAGTTTTTTGTATCAAGTGGCCAAAGTATTGGAGTTCCAGCTTCAGCATCAGTCCTTGCAATGAATATTCAGGACTGATCTCCTTTAGGATGGACTGGTTGGATCTCCTTGCTGTCCAAGGGACTCTCAAGAGTCTTCTCCAACACCACAGTTCAAAAGCATCAATTCTTCAGCGCTCAGCTTTCTTTATAGTCCAACTCTCACATCCATACATGACTACTGGAAAACCATAGCTTTGACTAGATGGACCTTTGTTGGCAAAGTAATCTTTCTGCTTTTTAATAAGCTGTCTGCTGCTGCTGCTGCTAAGTCGCTTCAGTCGTGTCATAACTTTTCTTCCAGGAGCAAGCGTCTATTAATTTCATGGCTGCAATCACCATCTGCAGTGATTTTGGAGCCCCCAAAAATAAAGCCTGTCAGTTTCCACTGTTTCCCCATCTATTTGCCATGAAGTGATGGGACCAGATGCCATGATCTTAGTTTTCTAAATGTTGAGCTTTAAGCCAACTTTTTCACTCTTCTCTTTCACTTTCATCAAGAGGCTTTTTAGTTCTGCTTCACTTTCTGCCATAAAGGTGGTGTCATCTGTGTATCTGAGTTTATTGATATTTCTCCCAGCAATCTTGATTCTAGCTTGTGCTTCATCCAATCCAGCGTTTCTCATGATGTACTCTGCATAGAAGTTAAATAAGCAGGGTGACAATATACAGCCTTGACATACTCCTTTTCCTATTTGGGACCAGTCTATTGTTCCATGTCAGTTCTAACTGTTGCTTCTTGGCCTGCAAACAGATTTCTCAAGAGGCAGGTCAGGTGGTCTGGTACTCCCATCTCTTTCAGAATTTCCCACAGTTTGTTGTGATCCACACAGTCAAAAGCTTTGGCATAGTCAATAAAGCAGAAGTAGATGTTTTTCTGCAACTCTCTTGCTTTTTTGATGATCCAACAGATGTTGGCAATTTGCTCTCTTGTTCCTCTGCCTTTTCTAAATCCAGCTTGAACATCTGGAAATTCACAGTTCACGTACTCCTGAAGTCCAGCTTGGAGAATTTTGAGCATTACTTTGCTAGCGTGTGAGATGAGTACAATTGTGTGGTAGTTTGAACATTCTTTGGCATTGTCTTTCTTTGGGATTGGAATGAAAACTGACCTTTTCAGTCCTGTGGTCACTGCTGTTTTCCAAATTTGCTGGCATATTGACTGCAGCGCTTTCACAGCATCATCTTTAGAATTTGAAATAGCTCAACTGGAATTCCATCACCTCCACTAGCTTTGTTCATAGTGATGCTTCCTAAGGCCCACTTGACTTTGCATTCCAGGATGTCTGGCTTTAGATGAGTGATCACACCATGGTGATTATCTGGGTTGTGAAGATCTTTTTTGTATAGTTCTTCTATGTATTCTTACCACCTCTTTTTAATATCTCCTGCTTCTGTTAGGTCCATACCATTTCTGTCCTTTATTGTGCCCATCTTTGCATGAAAATTTCCCTTGGTATCTCTAATTTTCTTGAGGAGATCTCTACTCTTTCCAATTCTATTGTTTTCCTCTATTCCTTTGCATTGATCACTGAGGAATGCTTTCTTATCTCTCCTTGCTATTCTTTGGAACTCTGCATTCAAATGGATATATCTTTGCTTTTCTCCTTTGCCTTTCGCTTTCTTTTCTTTTCATAGCTGTTTGTAAGCCTCCTCAGACAACCATTTTTCCTTTTGCATTTCTTTTCCTTGAGGACAGTCTCGATCACTGCCTCCTGTACAATGTCATGAACCTCTGTCCATAGTTCTTTAGGCACTCTATCAGATCTAATCCCTTGAATCTATTTGTCATTTTCCACTGTATAGTTGTAAGGGATTTGATTTAGGTCATACCTGAATGGTCTAGTGATTTTCCCTACTTTCTTCAATTTAAGTCTGAATTTGGCAATAAGGAGTTTATGATCTGAGCCACAGTCAGCTCACCATCTTGGTCTTGTTTTTGCTGATTCTATAGAGCTTCTCCATCTTTGGTTGCAAAGAATATAATCAATCTGATTTTTGATATTGACCATCTGGTGATGTCCATATGTAGAGTCTTCTCTTGTGTTGTTGGAAAAGGGTGTTTGCTGTGACCAATGTGTTCTCTTGCCAAAACTCTGTTAGGCTTTGCCCTGCTTTATTCTGTACTCCAAGGCCAAATTTGACTGTTACTCCAGGTGTTTCTTGACTTCCTACTTTTGGGTTCCAGTCCCCTATAATGAAAAGGATATCTTTTGGAGGTGTTAGTTCTAGAAGGTCTTGTAGGTCTTCATAGAACCATTTAACTTCAGCTTCTTCAGCATTATTGGTCGGGGCATAGTACTGTGATATTGAATGGTTTGCCTTGGAAACAAACAGAGATCATTCTGTTGTTTTTGAGATTGCATCCAAGAACTGCGTTTCGGACTCTTTTGTTGACTATGATGGCTACTCCATTTCTTCCAAGGGATTCTTGCCCACAGTAGTAGATATAATGGTCATCTGAATTAAATTCACCCATTCCAGTCCATTTTAGTTTACTGATTTCTAAAATGTTGACGTTCACTCTTACCATCTCCTGTTTGACCATTTCCAATTTTCCTTGATCCATGGACCTAACATTCCAGATTCCTATGCAATATTGCTCTTTACAGCATTGGACTTAATTCCATTACCAGTTACATCCACAGCTGGGTGTTGTTTTTGCTTTGGCTCCATCTCTTTATTCTTTCTGGAGTTATTTCTCCGCTGATCTCCAGTAGCATATTGGGCACCTACCAACCTGGAAAGTTCATTTTTCAGTGTCCTATCTTTTTTCCCTTTCATACTGTTCATGGGGTTCTCAAGGCAAGAATACTGAAGTGGTTTGCCATTCCCTTCTCCAGTGGACCACATTCTGTCAGAATTCTCCACCATGAGCCATCCATCTTGGGTGGCCCTACAGGGCATGGCTCATAGTTTCATTGAGTTAGACAAGGCCCTGATCCATGTGATCAGATTGGTCCGTGTGACCATTCCAGGGTGTAGACTTCTTAGAGCTCATTGTGGAGACCAGGTCGATGACTTAAGGCCCAGTGAGGGAAGATATGAAGCTGTGACAAAATAATTACATTTAATTAATTGAGATTTTAATTTTATCTCTTCTCAACTCCAGTATCCACCCATACTTGAAAAATTGTATGCATCACAGAGATCCCAACACACACATCAAAGAGGTTTAATGAGGCAGGCTAGTCTTGGCAGTCTTGTCTTTTTTCCATCTCTGAGTAGGTACATCCTGTTTTGTTCTGTGCCACCCCTGCCCCATTCTCTTTCTTTTATGCTCACTTATGTTACAGAACGTAAGTTCATTTCCAAGAATTTGGATGGTGGCTCAGATGGTAAAGCATCTGTCTGCAATGCGGGAGACCTGGGTTCGAGCCCTACATTGGGAAGATCCCCTGGAGAAAGAAACGGCAATCCACTCCAGTACTATTGCCTGGAAAATCCCATGGACAGAGGAGCCTGGTAGGCTACAGTCCATGGGGTCGCAAAGAGTTGAACACGACTGAGTGACTTCACTTTCACTTTCATGTTACAGAACTAATTTCTTCCAATTGAAAATGAAAGAGTGATTATTGCCCTTAGATAAATAAATAAAGAGATTAAATTGAAAGTCTGAATTATACCTACATGTAGGATTGCTTGCAGTAAGTTATGAAAAGGTTATTTAGAAGAAGGATGTGTCTTTCCTATTCAATAAATAACCAAAATATTGATATGGTTGTTAGATAATGTTTCCATTGGAGCCAAAGAATATAATATATGAAAAGGAAAAGTTAAAATTTTACCTCCTACTACCTTTGTAACTCAGCTTGTTCCTTGCAAAGTCTAGATCACGTAGGTCTCAGAAAGTGGGGACTCACAATTCTAGGAACTGGAGCTTATCTCACTCACCCTTTTCCTGCTCTTTGCAATCTCCCTATTCCTTGGAAACCCACAAACCTGCTTAATCATGCCTGTCCGTGTATAAAAAACTCTGTAACCCCTTTGTTTGGGACTCAGAGCTTGGAGTGTTAACTCCTCTGGGCTTGCTTGGGTAATAAACCTGAGTTCTCCAACTCTCCAAGTGTGGTACTTGGTTTCTCGAGTACTGGTTTCTGCAACATATATAATCATCTGTAGATGGTAAATTAAAAGTTTATTAGCTAAGTTCCATGAACTAAGTTCCAAGAATCCCTTGAAGTCATATTCAGAAATCTGAAGATGCATTTTTCTGGATGGAGCATCCACTATTGTGCACTGAAGTCTTGGATGGAGACCCTGACCTCCCAAGGTTATGAACCACTGTTTTAGAGATTACCTCCCCTACAGATGCTGAGTTCCTTGTAGGACTTCTGTATTAGTGGTTTCACTGAAGCTGCTCTTGCTGCTTTGGCTAGTGCTGGTTCTGCCTGGGTGTGACCTTCACTGGGTTGCTGTTACAGAAACGTTGCAATCCTTAGAGTCAGCATCAAAGGGAAAGAAAAGGAGAGGGAATTTGCTATCTATTCACATTAAACATAGTATAAATAAATTCAGTTTATCTGTATATATAATAATTATTTATTGCATCAGTTTCCATGGCAACTAGTTCTTTAAAATATTCTAATCCTTTGGAATTTAGGTTTGTTCATTCAATACCTTATTCCAAATATTGGCATACTGATAATTTTGCTCATTTTAGATAATAGTCTTTCAAAATTGAGGAAGGCTTCTCTTTCTCTTGAACTTTTTTTTTTTTCCTGTGCTGCAATTACCAAGAGGGAGTTGCATCTACTTTTGTGTATATGTAGGGTAGATCCTGGAGAAGGAAATGGCAACCCACCCCAGTTCTTGCCTGGAGAATCCCAGGGACCGCGGAGCCTGGTGGGCTGCCATCTATGAGGTCACACAGAGTCGGACAGGACTGAAGTGACTTAGCAGCAGTAGCAGCAGCAGGGTAGATCCAGCTTTGTGGGACTTCAAGTTTATACAGTTGTGGGCCCTTCTTTAAGAAGAAGAATACCTATTATGCATGCAGCAACGCTAGGGAGTTTCTCTGGGCCTTGGTCAGCGAGGGGTCCTGAATCTAGGACATCACCTAGGGCATCACTGGGGGTTCCATGGTGGCTCAGACGGTAAAGAATACACATGCAATGCAGGAAACCTGGGTTCAATCCCTGGGTCGGGAAAATCCCCTGGAGAAAGGAATGGCTAGTCATTCCACTATTCTTGTCTGAAAAATCCCATGGACAGAGGAGCCTGGCGGGTTACAGTCCATGGGGTTGCAGAGAGCCAGACACGACTGAGCGGCTAACAAGGTTATCATTAGCATCACCTTATGCAAATGCATGCCCGTGAGAAACAAACCTGTTTAACTTTTTAATGTTCGGGTCAGGGGTTAACTTTGACCAATTTGTTTAATTTTAACTCCACCCTTAAGAAGAGCTAACTGACCAAATCAGTTATTCAATGTTAACTTGGGGAATTTATACAAATTTAGACTATGCCTGAAATCCATAAGAATTCAAGCACCATAAGCACTGCAGTGCTGAATGGGCAGTTCAGGGGAGAGTTGGTTCAATTTACAAGTTCAAAAACAATTTGTTTCCTTGAGATCCTCAGAGAAGTGTCCTGGTTTAGAAAGAAAAAAATACAGAAAGGAAGCTTTGTTCTAAAAGTCAACTTTATCTTTAGGAGGTTGGTTGCTGCATACTCCTTGGCTCTGAGTAAATTAGTAAGGAGAAAAACAATACTGTCATGAAACTATCAGTGGGATTTATTTGTTTCAGAAATAATTGTGAATGGGATGAGAAAGAAAATGTGTGAATGAGAGATTGGAATGAGCTCCATAGAAATAAAATTTTATATAAAAACAAATGTTGATGTGGGCATGCAAACAAAATCTTCAAATGTGCCATCAATATTTCATTTTATCATTAAATTGTAGGTTGCTAAAGATTCTGAATTTATTGAAGAAATATCTGATTGCAGGGGAAAAAAAAAAAACTTGCCTGGCTTTGAAAAGCAACAAGCTGAGGAGAAAAAAATGTACAGGAATTCTCACTATAAGGTCAAGGTGAAAACATTGCACTGCATAATCTAAAGATGGTTGGAAAAGAGCCAATCAATTAAAAATACAGGTAGAGGGAACTGTTCAGGGAGAAAGCTTATGGCAGTAGAACTCCATGAAAACATTCACTTTCTCTTTCTCTATTCCCAAATGAAAAATAAACTTTGATTATCCCTTTATCAAAGAAGCGTATTCAATTGCCAGTGAAATGTGGAAATTGCATCTCTCAAACAGCATAGTATCCAATTATCCTTATAGAAAATATTTTTTTCTGTTACATACTTTAAAAAGATATAATGTCTTCTTCGGTGTGATTATTATTTTTGTGTGTGCAAATAGCTCCATTTAGAATAATATTTAAAACTCTACCATGGATTTCTTGAGGCCTTCTGCTTTCATTAGGACCTTGAGTAGATAATTAAAGTAGGATGTTAATAGAAATAATTCTCCTGTCCTCACCCAGGAGTCATTATAAAATTTAAAATGTATTATACACTTCTCATTGCTGTGAATGCAAGCGTACATGTGTGTATGTTTATATGTCTTGTGGGAAGATGTAGGCTTAATAAGTATAATTTCTGTGGTAGTCTTTTTTTTTTCTTCTAATTTTGTTTTATTTTTAAACTTTACATATTTGTATTAGTTTTGCCAAATATCAAAATGAATCCGCCACAGGTATACATGTGTTCCCCATCCTGAACCCTCCTCCTTCCTCCCTCCCCATACCATCCCTCTGGGCCGTCCCAGTGCACCAGCCCCAAGCATCCAGCATCGTGCATCGAACCTGGACTGGCAACTCGTTTCCTACATGATATTTTACATGTTTCATTGCCATTCTCCCAAATCTTCCCACCCTCTCCCTCTCCCACAGAGTCCATAAGACTGTTCTATACATCAGTGTCTCTTTTGCTGTCTCGTACACCGGGTTATTGTTACCATCTTTCTAAATTCCATATATATGCGTTAGTATACTGTATTGATGTTTTTCCTTCTGGCTTACTTCACTCTGTATAATAGGCTCCAGTTTCATCCACCTCATTAGAACTGATTCAAATGTATTCTTTTTAATGGCTGAGTAATACTCCATTGTGTATATGTACCACAGCTTTCTTATCCATTCATCTGCTGATGGACATCTAGGTTGCTTCCATGTCTTGGCTATTATAAACAGTGCTGCGATGAACATTGGGGTACACGTGTCTCTTTCCCTTCTGGTTTCCTCAGTGTGTATGCCCAGCAGTGGGGTTGCTGGATCATAAGGCAGTTCTGTTTCCAGTTTTTTGAGGAATCTCCACACTGTTCTCCATAGTGGCTGTACTAGTTTGCATTCCCACCAACAGTGTAAAAGGGTTCCCTTTTCTCCACACCCTCTCCAGCATTTATTATTTGTAGACTTTTGGATCGCAGCCATTCTGACTGGTGTGAAATGGTACCTCATAGTGGTTTTGATTTGCATTTCTCTGATAATGAGTGATGTTGAGCATCTTTTCATGTGTTTGTTAGCCATCTGTATGTCTTCTTTGGAGAAATGTCTATTTAGTTCTTTGGCCCATTTTTTGATTGGGTCGTTTATTTTTCTGGAGTTGAGCTGTAGGAGTTGCTTGTATATTTTTGAGATTAGTTGTTTGTCGGTTGCTTCATTTGCTATTATTTTCTCCCATTCTGAAGGCTGTCTTTTCACCTTGCTAATAGTTTCCTTTGATGTGCAGAAGCTTTTAAGGTTAATTAGGTCCCATTTGTTTATTTTTGCTTTTATTTCCAATATTCTGGGAGGTGGGTCATAGAGGATCCTGCTGTGATGTATGTCGGAGAGTGTTTTGCCTATGTTCTCCTCTAGGAGTTTTATAGTTTCTGGTCTTACGTTTAGATCTTTAATCCATTTTGAGTTTATTTTTGTGTATGGTGTTAGAAAGTGGTCCAGTTTCATTCTTTTACAAGTGGTTGACCAGATTTCCCAGCACCACTTGTTAAAGAGATTGTCTTTAATCCATTGTATATTCTTGCCTCCTTTGTCAAAGATAAGGTGTCCATATGTGCGTGGATTTATCTCTGGGCTTTCTATTTTATTCCATTGATCAATATTTCTGTCTTTGTGCCAGTACCATACTGTCTTGATAACTGTGGCTTTGTAGTAGAGCCTGAAGTCAGGTAGGTTGATTCCTCCAGTTCCATTCTTCTTTCTCAAGATTGCTTTGGCTATTCGAGGTTTTTTGTATTTCCATACAAATTGTGAAATTATTTGTTCTAGCTCTGTGCAGAATATCTGTGGTAGTCTTTAACAAAATTCTCTCAGTATCTGTCTCTTCATGTCCTAGGCTCACAGTAGGATTGAACTCCATGATTCCATGGTCCTCTTACCCCTGGGTTTGTATCATGTGACCAGTCCTAGCCAAATACGTATGCGCAAAGGTGACATTTGTTACTCCGACTGATTGCAAGTCTGACTGGATCTCTGTTTTGCACTGTGATGTTTGAAATAGTGGCTATTCTAAGAGTCTGGGTTTTTGAATGACTAAGATCAGCAGCTAAAGGCAAAGGAGAAAAGGAAAGATATACCCATTTGGATTCAGAATTCCAAAGAATAGCAAGGAGAGATAAGAAAGCCATCCTCAGTGATCAGTGCAAAGAAATAGAGGAAAACAATAGAATGGGAAAGAGTAAAGATCTCCTCAAGAAAATTAGAGATACCAAGGGAAATTTTCATGCAAAGATGGGTACAATAAAGGGCAGAAATGGTATGGACCTAACAGAAGCAGGAGATGTTAAAAAGAGGTGGTAAGAATACATAGAAGAACTATACAAAAAAGATCTTCACAACCCAGATAATCACCATGGTGTGATCACTCATCTAAAGCCAGACATCCTGGAATGCAAAGTCAAGTGGGCCTTAGGAAGCATCACTATGAACAAAGCTAGTGGAGGTGATGGAATTCCAGTTGAGCTATTTCAAATTCTAAAGATGATGCTGTGAAAGCGCTGCAGTCAATATGCCAGCAAATTTGGAAAACAGCAGTGACCACAGGACTGAAAAGGTCAGTTTTCATTCCAATCCCAAAGAAAGACAATGCCGAAGAATGTTCAAACTACCACACAATTGTACTCATCTCACATGATAGCAAAGTAATGCTCAAAATTCTCCAAGCCAGACTTCAGGAGTATGTGAACTGTGAATTTCCAGATGTTCAAGCTGGTTTTAGAAAAGGCAGAGAACCAGAGAGCAAATTGCCAACATCTGTTGGATCATCAAAAAAGCAAGAGAGTTGCAGAAAAACATCTACTTCTGCTTTATTGACTATGCCAAAGCCTTTGACTGTGTGGATCACAACAAACTGTGGAAAATTCTGAAAGAGATGGGAGTACAGACCACCTGACCTGCATCCTGAGAAATCTGTTTGCAGGCCAAGAAGCAACAGTTAGAATTGACATGGAACAATAGATTGGTTCCAAATAGGAAAAGAAGTATGTCAAGGCTGTATATTGTCACCCTGCTTATTTAACTTCTATGCAGAGTACATCATGAGAAATGCTGGATTGGATGAAGCACAAGCTAGAATCAAGATTGCTGGGAGAAATATCAATAACCTCAGATATGCAGATGACACCACCCTTATGGCAGAAAGTGAAGCAGAACTAAAAAGCCTCTTGATGAAAGTGAAAGAGGAGAGTGAAAAAACTGGCTTAAAGCTCAACATTTAGAAAACTAAGATCATGGCATCTGGTCCAATCACTTCATGGGCAAATAGATGGAGAAACAGTGGAAACAGTGACAGACTTTATTTTTTGGGGCTCCAAAATCACTGCAGATGGTGATTGCAGCCATGAAATTAACAGACGCTTGCTCTGTGGAAGAAAAGCTATAACCAACCTAGATAGCATATTAAAAAGCAGAGACATTACTTTGCCAACAAAGGTCCATCTAGTCAAAGCTATGGTTTTTCCAGTAGTCATGTATGGATGTGAGAGTTGGACTGTGAAGAAAGCTGAGTGCCGAAGAATTGATGCTTTTGAACTGTGGTGTTGGAGAAGACTCTTGAGAGTCCCTTGGACTGCAAGGAGATCCAATCAGTCCATCCTAAAGGAGATCAGTCCTGAATATTCATTGCAAGGACTGATGCTGAAGCTGGAACTCCAATACTTTGGCCACCTGATGCGAAGAACTGACTCATTTGAAAAGACCCTGATGCTGGGAAAGATTGAAGGCAGGAGGAAAAGGGGATGACAGAGGATGAGATGGTTGGATGGCATCACTGACTCGATGGACATGAGTTTGAGCAAACTCCGGGCATTGGTGACGGACAGAGAAGCCTGGAGTGTGCATTCCATGGGGTCTCTAAAAGCTGGACATGAGTGAGTGAATGAACTGAACTGAAAATCAGCAGCGCCCTTGGGTGATCTATTATGGACATATTACATGAGTAAGAAAGAAAACTTTCCTGTTTACCTCATCAAAATTTGGGATTATCTAATATTACAGCATACACTTTACTATTCAGACTTCTATAGGCTGACAGTAGGGCACACTTGGAGACAGTTTACCCAAAGTATTATTCTGGTGACTCAAATTGGAGAAAACAAGTCCCATTTGATACCTGGAGCTGCCATCTCTAGAAACATAGGGCAATTACATCAGTTTTTACAGATTCCAGTTTGTTTTTTGACTAGGACTCCAAAGATCTTGTTGGGGCTTCCCAGGTAGAACTAGTAGTAAAGAATCTGCCTGCCAGTGCAGGAGACCCAAGAGATGCCAGTTCAGTCCGTGGGTAGGGAAGATCCCTTTTATTAGGAAATGGCAACCTGCTCCAGTATTCTTGCCTGGGAAATCCCATGGACAGAGGAGCCTGGCGAGCTACAGTCCATGGGGTTGCATAGAGTTGGACATGACTGACTAAGCATGAATGCACACCAAATAGTTTGTGAGTCTCTATGATTTTTTTAGATATTTAAAGCTAAATAAATTAGTTGGAAAAATCCTTTTTTGCCTCTAGAGCTGTTCATCGACTGCTTTCAGTGGTAGAGACCAGTTCCCACTGTCTGTGATACACCAGAAGCATTGCTAGTTTTTCTTTACAAAGGTGAACCTTCAAGTAACCACAATCTTGATTTATAATATACATTAATACAATGCAATAACTGATAGTTTTGATGGGGGGAGGTGGGGGGATCTCTCATTAGGCGCATTTTATTTATTGCAGAGTTTTACAGCCAAAAGTATTATAGAGAGTGTTGGGAGATGTCTAAAAATGCTGTGTTTGTTGGCAGAATCTAGGTGAATCTTAGTTTCCAACAGAATGTTACTTTTTTTGAGGCAGGAGCCAAATGCTGTATTGTTTTAGCCAAGCTTCTTGAAAGATTAACCTATAATTTCTTCCCCTGTTTTCTGACATTGTTACTCACTGTTGCAAAGTTTTAGTCACCATCTCTACACTAAGCCTGCTCTTGAAAAGATTTGCTCAAATCATCAAGATCTTTGTACACATTGCAGACTTACTGTTTTGATCTCTATACAGCCTTCTAAACTGACCAGTCTCTTCCTTCTTGAAACTCTCCCCTCCCTTCCTTCCTCAACTCCACTGTAGCTTGAAGGTTCTGTTTGTCTCCATCCTAAAATTCCATTGTGGGCACAAGAACTATTTTGAAAATATTCACCTGCTGCTGCTTTGATTAAGATCCTCCACGTAGCTAACTCCTACCTCCGGCAAATCAAACAGAATTCATGGTCTTTCCCTTTCCAGCTCAAAGTCTGTTCTTTCTTTTGTGTTTTCATTCTTTCTAAAATAAGTCTGTATTGAATTTGTTACAATATTGCTTCTGTTTTATGTTTTGGGTTTTTGGGTACACGGCATGTGAGATCTTAGTTCCCCAACCAGGGACAGAACCAGGACTCCCGGTATTGGAAGGTGAAGTCTTAATTATTGGACTGCCAGGGAAGTCCCTGTGTTTTCATTCTTGATGAATGATACTTCCATCCGTTGAGCTATTAAATCAGGAACAACGAAAGTCATTATTGATCCTTCATATATATGTTTAAATCCCATTGTTTCAACTAGCCTACATATTTCTTGAATTTATCTTTCTCAGTATATTGTTAAAACTGTCATGTTTCTCTTTGTCTTTTTTTATGAATTAATATAGAAGCTTCTTAATCAGTTCACTTTCCTCTTGTCTAAACTTTCTAATTTGTCTTCCAGAGGGATGTCAGAATAATCTTTCTGAAGACAAATCAGAGCATTTCATTCCTTTGAGCAAAACCGGTTAGTGGCTCTCCATTGATTTAAAATTATACTCTAAACTCTTTTGTACAGCACACAATGACCCTTAGAATGATTATCTTCTTGAATTTTTATTTATTGCTTATCTTCTTCATATGTGCTCCAGAACTCTGGAATTTTTAGGTCTCCAAATATCTATATCTTCTTTTACTTTTCAACAGTTTGTTCCTTCTGTTTAAAGTATTGATAAATATTGATAGAATGACCAGTTGTCTAAGGTGCCTGAAATTTACCTGGTGTTAGCCCTGAAAGTCTCCCCATTCCAGGCAATCCCTCATTCCCAGGTGAACAGAGTTGGTTTATCACTCTAGCTCAGAATGTCTTTTTCCATTTAGTTTTCCTGACTTGTTATTCAAGAGTCTGCTTAAATCCTATTCTAATCCCATTTTTTTTCCTCCAGGCTGAAATATATCTGCTTATGCCAAAAGGAAAGAAATTATCATATTCTACTTTAATATGGTCCTGCTACACTTTGGGCTTCCCTGGTGGCTCAGATGGTAAAGAATCTGCCTGCATTGCAGGAGACCAGGATTTGATCCCTGGGTCAGGAAGATCTCCTGGAGAAAAGAATGGCTACCCACTCCAGTATTCTTGTCTGGAGAATTCCACAGATAGAGGAGCCTTGTGGGTTACAGCCCATGGAGTCACAAAGAGTCAGATATGACTGAGTGACTAGAGAGATGTTCTATTTTGTTCACTGATACATCTCTTCATGTCATACGCATTCATGTGTTCAACACATGGAAGGCTGCTGACAAGTATTCAGTTCAGTTTAGTTCAGTTGCTCATTTGTGTCCGACTCTTTGTGACCCCAGGGACTGTGGCATGCCAGGCCTCCCTGTCCATCACCAATGCCCAGAGTTTACTCAAACTCATGTCCATTGAGTTGGTGATGCCATCCAACCATCTCATTCTCTGTCATCCCCTTCTCCTCCCACCTTCAGTCTTTCCCAGCATGAATGTCTTTTCTAGTGAGTCAGTTCTTCACATCAAGTGGCCAAAGTATTGGAGTTTCAGCTTCAACATCAGTCCTTCCAATGAATATTCAGGACTGATCTGCTTTAGGATGGACTGGTTGGATCTCCTTGCAGTCCAAGGGACTCTCAAGAGTCTTCTCCAACACCACAGTTCAAAAGCATCAATTCTTCGGCGCTCAGCTTTCTTTACTGTCCAACTCTCACATCCATACATGACTACTGGAAAAACCACAGCCTTGACTAGACAGACTTTTGTTGGCAAAGTAATGTCTCTGCTTTTTACTATGCTGTCTAGGTTGGTCATAACTTTTCTTCCAAGGAGTAAGTGTCTTTTAATTTCATGGCTGCAATCACCATCTGCAGTGATTTTGGAGCCCAAAGTAATAAAGTCTGCCACTGTTTCTCCATCTATTTCCCATGAAGTGATGGGACTGGATGCCATGATCTTCGTTTTTTGAATGTTGAGCTTTAAGCCAACTTTTTCACTTTCCTCTTTCTCTTTCATCGAGAGGCTCTTTAGTTCTTCTTCACTTTCTGCCATAAGGGTGGTGTCATCTCCATATCTGAGGTTATTGATATTTCTCCCGGCAATCTTGATTCCAGCTTGTGCTTCATCCAGCCCAGTGTTTCTTATGATGTACTCTGCATATAAGTTAAATAAGCAGGGTGGCAATATACAGCCTTGAAGTACTCCTTTCCCTATTTGGAACCAGTCTATTGTTCCATGTCCAGTTCTAACTGTTGCTTCCTGTCCTGGATACAGATTTCTCAAGACAAATATTAGTTGTGCACTATTAGGAAAACCCAGGGATTCTATCTCGTTGTTCATTTGCCCTGTCATCTCTGACTTTGTAACTCCATGGACTGCAGTATGCCAGTCCTATCTGTCCCTCACCATCTCCTGAAGTTTGTCCAAGTTCATGTCCATTGCATCAATGATGCCGTCCAGCCATCTCATCCCCTGACCCTCTTCTATCTTAATGCTGTTCCACAAGTATCATAAATACTTTGCTGTTTAAATTAGTATAGTATTTCCAACTGTCTCCATTGTTTTTACCTTGAAAGAAAATGCTTTATTTTTACCTATCTAATTTACCATCATTATTTAACTCTAAAGTAGTGATTATTTTTCTTATTCTTTTACTAAATCCCTTGTCACATGTTTAACTCATATTTGAGTATCTCCCAACTATTTCTTCTGTCCTAGAAGATTTATAAATGTTTGGAAATACTTAAAGATTATTGTCAAAAAGGATTTCTTATATTACCCAGCTATGTCCAAACATTTGCCAAGTGCTGTGAAATGTTAGGTATAAACCATGGACGCTTGACTTTTGCTCTCTAGAAGTTTACAATCCAGGTGGTGAAGCAAGCATGTAGAATTGAGTACAGAATATTTTCTTGAATATTTCATTTGGCACATGGGTCTGAGAACTAGAGTTCCAAATTACAGATATTTAGTCTAGTGACCTGAAGATCTCTTCCTATTATGTATAACTGAATATCTCTTCCTATAATGTATAAAGTGTACAATTGGTGGAGTTAGTTAGAGAGAGGATATTGCTTAGGGAAAAAAAACCCTGTCTATCTCCTGAATTTCTCCTTTACTCCCACCCTATTGTGACTCTCATGACACTCTGGTCACAACATGTATGGGTCTTTCCCTCACCAGGTAGTTCAATGTGACTCCACCTGAGTGGCCTACAATTCACTATTTCTGGCACTGTCTATATGGAGATAACATCAGATTCCACATGTTAAGAATTCTTATCCCATAAGACCATTCCCGCTTCACTTTAGGTACAATCCCAAGTCCGTGTTGTCACCTATGCTTCTGACCCATAGGCTATAAATTAGAGGCTCTCGTGACTTTCTTTTTGCATTTGATTAATTTTAACTGAGCAGTTCTCAGAGCTTAGGAAAACAGTTACTTATGCTTGTTAGTCACTCAGTTGTGACCAACTGTTTGTGACCCCCATGGACTGTAGCCCACCAGGCTCCTCTACCCATGGAAGTCTCCAGGCGAGAATCCTGGAGTGGGTTGCAATTTCCTCCTCGTGACCCAGGGATTGAACCTGGGTCTCCTGCGTTGCAGGGAGAATCTTTACCATCTGAGCCGCTACCAGTTTATTAAAGGATATGGTCAAAGATACAGATGGACAGCCAGATGAAAAGTGCAAGGCCTGGGAGGATCCTAAGCATAGAAGTTTCTTTTCCCATGGAGCTGGGGTGCATCACCCTCCAGGTCTGTGTTCACTAATCTGGAAGCCCTCTGAACCCTATACTACTGGATTTTATGGAGGCTTCCTCATGTAAGTATGATCAGCTATTAATTTCATTTCCAGCCCTTCTCCCCTCTTACAGAGTAAGGGATGGGAACTGAATATTCCAAGTTTCTAAACTTTCTTGGTCTACCCTGGTCCACATACAGGAGCCATTCAGGAGCCCATCCACAGTCTCCTCATTAGAACAAAAGACACTCCCTTCACCCAGGAAATTATAAGTTTCAGGAGTCCATGTCAGGAAATAGAGTCATAGAACCAAATCTTAGAGCAAGAGAGTGCTCTTATTAGGAAGTTACAAAGGTGTTTTAGGAGTTCCGTGCAGGAACTGGGGGCAGAGACCGATATATATATTTTCTGTTACTTACAGGTATTTGACTTGTTAGTTGCTGAACAAAACCAAAAAAGGCATAGTATTTGAAACACAGAAGAGAATCTTTCTCTTTTCTTTTTATTGATTTGTTCTAAATTTTAGCTGTCTTCTTTTTAATTTTAAAGAGTTTTTTGTCTCCCATTGTTTGTTTTCAATAGAACTCTGTTCTTTGTTATTGATGTAAACTCATTTCTCAGAGAATGTTATTAATATTTAAAAAAAATGCTTTATTATACCTGGTATTGCCTTTATTTCTTCTGTTTTCCTAATTTGTTCCGTTTATTTTTCCCACTAGGGAATTCTTACGCTGGTGATACTTGGCTATTCATTCATGTTAGGAATGAGGCAATAGAAGGTTAACTGAAAGCCTGGGGTCAGCAGTGTTTATCTGCTGATGACTTACTGTAGGGTAATCTGAAGAGACTCAGAATTTTTATGTGAAGCCCTCAAATTTGTGGTGTCTTTTCTTTGGGACTTTTTTTTTTTTTTTCTCTTGGAGAAGAGATCTTTTATATCCTACTCTGGGGTAGAGATTTAAGCCTGGCTTCTGGTGTTCTAGAATCAGGAAGGAGGAAACTACTTCTTCAGTCTCATTGTCAGCTCCATATTCTACTCCATAGAAAAAGCCCCTCACCTTTAGGGAGGCATTAGTGGTGGGGACTTGGTAGGGAGCAACCACAAATCTTTGGGGGGGCCATGGGAGAGGACTGTGGTTCTAATTTCTTTACATATAGACTTTCCTTTTAGTTTGTTCCTTCAGTCACTAGAAGTATGATAGAGTGTGTTGTTGGTAACATAAGGCACCACTTCTATAGAACACAGCCTGTGGATGAACTGGAAGCTGGCCTTCTTTAGGCATTCTAGAAATATCATACTGCGAAATTACCTTATTGCTTAAAAATATTCTGTGAAAGAAACTTCTTTTTTACTACCTTTCAAAGAGTTATTTTCATATGAAATAAAAATACAACAATAAAATCCTTAACATTTTCAAAAGACCAGTTTTCTACTCAATCCACCTCCTCTTTTGTTTGATGTCAGATATTACTAAGAAGTGAGGTATTTTTTTTTCTTTCTGTATAGATATAAAAAACAAGCAAACCTTTTCAACCTCCAGGTTTTGTTGATTTTCTTTTTTCATTTTCTCACTTTCTATTGCCTGTACTGGGTCAAACCACCCTCACTGCTCCCTTAGTCTAAGGAAAAGAGCAAAGACTTTCCACTCATTCACTGCAGCCTTTCCTGGCTTATTCCAACCCATTCTCCACACTGCCACCATAATGGTATAAAAACAAGCATAATCATAACCCTAGAAACAGAGATTCTTAACCTGAAATCATTCATGGTTGATGACTTTAGAATTCTGGGAGTCCCTTGCATTACAGACAAACCTTGTGTTTGTTTATTTCATGAGAGAAGCATTGGTATTTTATCATATCCTTGAAAGAGCCTGAGATGCCCTAAACTATTAAAAACCACTCCACAGAGAATTAAGTTGATGAGTAATGATGGGAATAGCTGATGATCTCAAAACACACCCCCCCAAAGTGTCTGCATTATTTATCCGGAAACGTGGTTACTAGAAGTCCAAAAGGCGTTGGTGATTGATCGCTATTCTTTTCTTCCCATACAGTGGTGGCAAAAGAATGACTGTCATAAAAGCGTCTGTCAAAGGGAATCACAAATATGTTCATTAGAAAAGCTCTTAAAGTGGGTCAGGTATAAATATATTTTGCATGTCACAAAGACTACTGAATTAAGGAAAACTGCAGAAGAGCAGATAGCCATTTTTCAATTATATATGACCAATATGGCATTTTTTGATACCTTAGTCTGTAATTCAAAGGTCTGGAAATGCCATACCTGACTATGTAATTTGTAGTTACTGCTTTGAACACAAGCAGTGAGTCTAGAAATTCTTAGCCTGCTCAGAACAATCATGCCTTGACTTTTTCCTGTTTGTGCAATTACCAAGATTGCACCTCATTGAACACATTTATGCTTATGCACATGAATATTTACTGGGAAATAGACCTGAGTATTAAAGAAAAAAGCCATCCAGCTTCCTTGACTTCATCAGGCTTTTTGTGGAGAGGCTTTTTCACAAACACAGAAGCTACAAATCAAAGGGATGTGACACCTTTTTATATTATCAGGCAACATGGCGAAGAAAAAAATGAAATGGAGTTTGTGAACTTTATTACTCAGGGTGACAAGTTAATATGTGGGTGATGGTGTGCTGCTCCCAAATGAGATTTGTTGCATCCTCGGAGCTGCTTAAAATGTCTAAAGAGAGAGGGAAGTTTCCACGCCATCGACAGGCTCGTTGGCTCTCCTGAGGAAGTTAGATTGGAAACTTATAAGTCCACAGTCATTCGCAGGCGATAAAGTGTGTGAAGTGGAGAGCTGGGAGAGACTGTGTTTGTGTGGAGAATTTTAATGTGTTAAAGTTTCTTTTCTTCTTATTAATTTCAGCATAGGGAGGGCAGTGAGCTAAGGAAGTCACCAATCTTTCAGATGTCTTTTTCCCCTAAAAAAGGCATGGTTGATTTGGTACAAGCATCATAAAGCAGTAAACCAAAAAATAGAATCAAATCAAACATGATTTTATAAGTTGTTCTCATTCTTAAGAATATCTGCATTCACATTGACAAATGTCTTAGGAGAATGCAAGTGGAAGTCCTGGTCTGTGCAGTGAAGGGCTGTTGGTCATTTGGAAAGAATATGCCTGTTGGATATGACAGGCTTACTCCAAGAAGCATCACTGGGTCTGCTCCCAGACCCACTCGTGATTCAAGGCTGTGAATCTCCTCTTTGCACATAAGACAGGTGAGTTGTATTACTTGCTGGGTAAAAAGGAGGGCAGGAGATGGGTTACCTGAAACCATCTGACTCATTTTTATCCCTTCAGTACTGACATGATGTCCAAACAGGATCACTGAATCCAATAGAGCTAAAACGTTCTTTTTAACCAGTCCATTCTGAAGGAGATCAGCCCTGGAATTTCTTTGGAAGGAATGATGCTAAAGCTGAAACTCCAGTACTTTGGCCACCTCATGCGAAGAGTTGACTCATTGGAAAAGACTCTGATGCTGGGAGGCACTGGGGGCAGGAGGAGAAGGGGAAGACAGAGGATGAAATGGCTGGATGGCATCACTGACTCGATGGACGTGAGTCTGAGTGAACTCCGGGAGTTGGTGATGGACAGGGAGGCCTGGTGTGCTGCAATTCATGGGGTCGCAAAGAGTCAAACACGACTGAGTGACTGATTTGATCTGATCTGATCTGGGGTGCTTGTCTGTCCTGCTGTGATAGATTGTGCAAGTGGAATCCAGATAAACTCAAACCAATTGTCTGATTAAATGGGCGAGCTGTTTCAATCATAGCCCAAAAAAATGGTGTTTCTGTGTCAATATCCATATGTTATACTTTGGAGTAAACTATTTTTATATATTCTCATCTTATGTTTTCTAAGGGAGACTTAAAAATAGTGGAAAGCTGTTTTGAAATCCTTGTTAAACCCAAGGTTGAGACTCACATTTTTCTTTTTTATATGGATATTCTCAGTTTTAATAGCTTTATATTTTTACTTTTTCCTTTAGCCACTGTAAATTTATCTCTCTCCTCTTTGGGAGTGCTAAAATACAGTCATTGAAAGGACACTTGTAGGTGTCCACATGACCTAGAATTTCTACCTTTTTTGAGATGGCACTAAAACATTTGATCTAAAATAACACAATATTTTCCTGGGTTGGGAAGGTCCCCTGTAGAAGGGAATGGCTACCCACTCCAGCATTCTTGCCTGGAGAATTCCATGGACAGAGGAACCTGGCAGGTTACAGTCCATGGGGTTGCAAAGAATTGGACACGACTGAGGAACTTTCATTTTCACTTTTCCCAGATTAGGCCCTCATCCATTAAAAAAAATTACCTAGCTATGAAAGTCAGAACTTGTACTTGCTGTCTAGTGAGAGTGTTACTTGCTCAGTCATATCCGACTCTTTGAGACCCCATGGACTATAGCCTGCCAGGCTCCTCTGGCCATGGTATTTTTCCAGGCTAGAATACTGGAGTGGGTAGCCATTTCCTTCTTTAGGGGATCTTCCCAACCCTGGGATTGAACCCGGCTCTCCCACATTGCAGGCAGTCTCTTTACTATCTGAGCCACCAGGGAATCCCAAAAGGGACATCAGGTTGAATTCAAAGAAACATTATTTGAGGACCTATTATATATCAAACCTTCTGAAAGGAATTGGTGATGAAAAGGCAAATATTACACTACTTATGACAGTAAGTAAAGTTATTAACAACTGTAATACAATGCAGTAAATGCTATGAAAGGGAATTTGGTTGTGTGATTTCAGTATCACTAGATTTCTGCTTTGATTAGTCTCATCTGCCAAAGAAAATATTTTTTTTTAATTTTATTTTATTTTTAAACTTTACATAATTGTATTAGTTTTGCCAAATATCAAAATGAAAATATTTTTGTAGTGAGGAAATGTCACTTCTGTTCACCACTGGAAATTGCTGTTTACCTATTTACTTGGATAATTTTACCAGGTGTTGCATTATAGATGATATTAAGGGAGAATAAAACAGTTACTGGTAGACACACCTTTGGCTTATAAACTCTGATACTTATAATGTTTAGTGCATGCTATATATGTGGCTTCCTGCCCATCTGATTTTTTGTCGAAGGACTAAATAATTGGTTTCCATAGGATCTAAGACTAACTGTGATTTATTTTATTAGTGTCTTCCTTGGGCCATTTTTTCCAAATAAGAATATTTACTGAGCATAAACTTAATTGCTTCAGAGGTTTTCAGAAAAGTATTATGGTCATGCCCTTGATTTGCTTTTTATCCCAAAGTTGAATTTTAATTGCTTTTTTTTCCTCAGTGACTTTTTCAGTTTTATTTTTTATGACTTAGAAAAAAAGAATCAGTTCCAATCCAGGAAGTCCCTGAATTTCAAAACTCTGAATGAAGGGCAAGAAAGGAAGAATTAGGGATGCCCTGTGATCCTCCCTGTGTGTCTTACATCTGTCTTCTTCATGTCTGCCAAAATCCAAGGCCCTGAACAGACTTCTTCCATGTTCAACTTCCTGTCGCCCACAAGAAGTCTCCTTGACTCTTCACCTTCTTGCTTTTACAGCTTGACTTTCCCTTGTCATTCTGGTCCATCAGGGTCTGATTCCATTAGTGCTGTCTGGAAACCAATGGGGTCTGCTTTCTTAGCCTTATCTCTGGCACTTGTACTGGCACAGCTCTCTCTTAGTAACTATGGACATGAGTGCCCTATCCCCTGGCCCAACTGCTTAATGACATAAGCTGGAAGCCAAAGTCTGTGCTGTCGTTAAAAGAGATCAGAGCATGTTGATGGAACAGGAAGAATATGATCATCCCAAAGGGAGTGGCCAGAGTGCAGGAGGCCTTAGATATAGAGAAGAAACTCACTTTGGGATTCTGGAAGCTTTCTGTGATTGGACATAACTTGTATCCACGGGACTGGGGTGAAGGCTGGTGAATAACTTTGAGATAATAGGAGTTGCTTGACTTCAACAAGTAATATTATTTTTTTTCCATTTAATCCAAAATCTTTACTTTACAAATAAGGGAATTGCCTTCTTTACCCATAAAAACATGAAAAGTCTTCCAGCACCTTTTGCTGTGTCTCATATTTGAACTCTGACATTGATTTCTAATTTTTCATGCTGAGGATCCTATTTCTCATGGGATAAAGAAAATATCTGAAAATATAGGGCAAGAATTTGTGCTATACTCTTGATGAATTACTTTGAACTGAACTGACTTGATTTAAATGCATTGGAATAAGCTTGGTGAGACTGAGCCATTCTCCTGAATCAGATCTAACACAGCTTAGTTGCTCAGTCATGTCCACCTCTTTGTGACCCCATGGAACAAGTATATTATTTAGTCTGAAGGTATGTTTTTTTTTTAATAGATTCCAACTGCACAGTGTTCTAAGGCTATTTGAGTTTTACGTAATGATTTCTGCTAAGTAAATTGCCTTAATCTTCTGAGCAGAGTCCAGGTGGCCTGGTTATCTTAACTGTGAAAAACTGAGAGTTGTCTGTCTCCTTGGGGCGTATTTATAAATACATAAAGCAAAATTTTATCATCTTGACTATACTGTGACTTTAAAAGTGAGCAGCCTCAACAAATTTTCCTTTGCTCTGGAAAATTGGAATAATTATAAGTGCAGACAAAACAAGGTTGTGATTTTGTCCTGGACTTTGGTTTAGGAATTCTTTTCAGTATCTTAGAGGAGCTAAATTAAATTGCTGCCATGAGGCCAGAGGGGGGCACCACATAATCATGATTGATAGAGTAACTGGTTAGGCTGAGCGGTTGTGGGAGGCTCAGGCATGAGGACTGTGAAGGCTCTATGTCTGGTTTAAACATTTTGGGCAGAAAACATATTGAAGTCTCTCTGTTTATTGAATCATCATCGTCTGAGCAGGAGCTGACAGCCCAGCTTCAGTGGTCCGGAATGTGCTCAAGTAACGAGGAAGCAGCAGTTGGCAGGGTCTGTGGTTGCAAACATTCTAAAAAGGCTCTGCATTCTGTTAAACTCTTTTCTGCTTTCACTCATCAGAGTGAAACTGTGGGAAGAACGGAGAAGCCAACTTTACTGTCTTTAAAAAGAACTGGGATGGGTCTTTCTTGATCTTTGTCTCTGAGTCAGAGAAATTATTGGCTGGTTTCTAGCTTTAATTCTTCTTGGTAAATTGCCGAAATGTCTCTTTGGTCTTCAGGAAAGGGGGATACATTGTCCCACTTTAAAATTCATCTTTGTCTTTGACTATTTGAGAAAAGTCTGTTTCCTTTGCTATTCTCTTAGGCAGGATTTCTAACTTAAAGACAACTTTCAAACATCTTCCACAATTGTAATTTTTCTCATATGGAAAAGATGCTTCCTGTTACTGGTACTTGCTGCCTTTTGTGATCTACAGTTTGCATGCTGTTGCTGCTGCTAAGTTGCTTCAGTCGTGTCCAATTCTGTGCGACCCCAGAGACGGCAGCCCACCAGGATCCCCCGTCCCTGGGATTCTCCAGGCAAGAACACTGGAGTGGGTTGCCATTTCCTTCTCCAATGCATGAAAGTGAAAAGTGAAAGTGAAGTCGCTCAGTTGTGTCCGACTCTTAGCGACCCCATGGACTGTAGCCCACCAGGCTCCTCCATCCATGGGATTTTCCAGGCAAGAGTACTGGAGTGGGGAGAGTTTGCATACATACCCTCATTTGTAGTGGATTAACTGAGAGTGGGGGTGGGGGAGTGAGAGTGGGGGTGAGGGTGGGCAGTGGCTAGGATGAGGGCAAAGAGGTTGAAATTTCCTCTGATCAGTTGAGAAGGATATATGCCTACTCTGTTCTTTGACAATACTTGATGGATTCCAGCTCTTCTTGTAAAGTACATTTGAATGCCAAAAGTGGTTAGTTAATAATATGATCACGTGAAGTTTAAGACACTTAAGCCCTGGACTCTCATTTGGCACCTCAATTCTCCTTTGTGACTTTCTGTATGGTTTAGGGGGTACATATTTCAAAGTGCCCCTCAATGTGTGTCTTCACGTAAGGTAAATCTGTGCTGATTTTCTTTCCCAGTATGGAGTACATGACAAGTAAACCAATATAGGCAGAACAATTATGACTTGGGGAGACAGAGTTGGTGAGGATCTTTATATTAATAAACATAGGCCCCTTTTTATACCCACATTTTAACTTAGTGTTTAGGAACTTGGACTCTGGAACCAGACTCTCTGGATCTGAATTTAGGCTGCACCTCTTACTACTGGGCAAGGTACTCAACCTCTCTGCGCCTCAGTTTTCTCATCTGTAAAGTAGGGTAATGACAGTATCATAGGGTTATTATGAAAATTAAATGACAATTAGAACCTTTTATTTTGGAGAAGGCAATGGCACCCCACTCCAGTACTCTTGCCTGGAAAACCCCATGGATGGAGGAGCCTGGTAGGCTGCAGTCCATGGGGTCGCAAAGAGTCGGACACGACTGAGTGACTTCACTTTCACCTTTCACTTTCATGCATTGGAGAAGTTAAATGGCAACCCACTCCAGTGTTCTTGCCTGGAGAATCCCAGCGACGGGGGAGCCTGGTGGGCTGCTGTCTATGGGGTCGCACAGGGTCGGACATGACGAAGCAACTTAGCAGCAGCAGCAGCAGGAGATCCTTTTATTTAGTGTTTTGTAAATACCTGCTAAACAAATGTTTATTTATTTATTTTTATTTTTTTCCTTTATTTTATTTTATTTTTTTAAACTTTACAATATTGTATTGGTTTTGCCATACATCAACATGCATCCGCCACGGGTGTACACTGTTCCCCATCCTGAACCCCCTCCCATCTCCCTCCCCATACCATCCCTCTGGGTCATCCCAGTGCACCAGCCCCAAACTTCCTGTATCCTGCATCGAACCTGGACTGGCGATTCATTTCTTATATGATATTATACATGTTTTAATGCCATTCTCCCGAATCGTCCCCTCCCCTCTTCCTCTCCCACAGAATCCAAAAGACTGTTCTATACATCTGTGTCTCTTTTGCTGTCTTGCATACAGGGTTGTCGTTACCATCTTTCTAAATTCCATATATATGTGTAAGTATACTGTATTGGTGTTTTTCTTTCTGGCTTACTTCACTCTGTATAATAGGCTCCAGTTCATCCACCTCTAAACAAATGTTTAAAGGCAAGGTAAATCTGTTATGCTAGTCTTACAGAGTTTTTGTTTCTGCAGGGAACTTTTCTATCAGGTGATTTTTTATGGGAAGATATTGCCTTGAATGTTTCATGAACATGTACCAGGTGCTTCCAGGATGGAATTTCAGGGTTTTCCCATTATCTCTTGTGCACACAGAAACATTTGAGAAAGAAGAAATGGAACAACCAAAACTTTGTGCCAAGATCATATTACAATCGACTCCTCAACATAATTTATTTAACAAACATTTATATAGCACTTGCTATGTGCCACACACTGTTTTAAACACTGTACGAATACGAATTCATTTAATCCTCATTATAACATGAGAATCCTTGTTGAATTTCAATTAAGTGATGTGGGAAAATCCTCTCTCCTAGTGTCTGACATGATAATCCTTCAGCAAATATTTGTTGATCGGATGAATACCTATGAGTGACTCGATCAATCAGTCTATCTTGTTTGCTATCAAAAAGCAAACAATGCACCAGGATGTTATAAGTGGCCCAGCATGTTCTCAGAGACCGGAAACAGTTGAGATGCTTCTTCCACAGCTAAATTCAATTTGTATTGAAGGGACAAAAATAGTCTAAGTGTTTCTGTTGCTTTCTCAGGATTCATTCACTTATTATTTTGATGTTAAATTTAGCCGTTTAGATGTCTTAGAATAGATAAAATCTTTGGTGACTTGTAGACTATTATGCTCATCTATATTGGCAGTTGACACTGCCATTCTAAATTTTCATTTTAATCATTATTTTGGATTTTGAGCAGAGAGTTTTATGGTTCTAAGATTTGCCAATTTTTAATCACTCTTTGAATTGCATTCTTTATTTTTATTCTAATCTAGGAAAACATATTTACATTGTGCTTCTTAATTTGTCACTATCTTGAGATTAGCAGAGAAGTACTTAATGTTTTGTAATGCTTTATCGTAATTGAATATATCCATCTACTAAGCTTGAGCAATAAACTACTTTAAAAGTAAATATGTCAGATCTATTCAAACACTTGAGAGGTAAATGCCCATTTTTTTATGAAGCTGCAATACATATTTTTATTCAACATGTTATTGCTGCAGTCCACTTTAGACTCTTTTTATAGTCACCAAATTAGTTGCATTTAGTCTTAAATTGTACTTATTGAAGCACAGTTAAATACTAGAAAGGAATCAATGTAATAAGAACAAAACACCTAAGACTTCAATAATCTCTGTGTCTGTCTCTCTTGCTCTCCTCATCTCTAGCTACTAATTGAAATATTTATCTTTTCCTCACCGTGACAAGCATCTTGTGAAATCGGATTTAAAATTTTTATGAAACTATTGAGAGGTGGCAACTGAAGGGCATCCAGAAAATGGTGGGTAAATTTACATGAAGACTTTAGTGATTAAGAAGAAGTGGAGAGGAGAGATCAAATATATAGGCTTTGATCTCTGAGATTAAATGTTACTGATACTCTGGGATAGACATTGGTGATTGTGGGTTGAGGAGTCAACAAGTCTTCCAAAGTCACAATGTTGGCAAAAATTGCAGTTGGAAAGTGGACTGCTCTCGTACCTTTTTCCACTGGTGAGGGGGAAAGTGGGTTGAAGTTGATGAATTGACAGTCGGTCAAAAAATGTCCCAAATCAGCCAAGTGATGTCAGGCTTGAAGCCAAGTTGCTCTAACGAATGACTAAAAATTCCAGTCCGATTTAGACACCCTTGATTGTGTAGCCCTGGGATGATGAGAGGGGACAGTCTCCTTACTTCATGCTGAAGGTTTACTGAGGTGAGGGCAGAGTGATGAAAAGAGAAAGGATATCACTGGAAAGTCAAAGGATATCATTTCAGCTGTGAACTGAAGCCTCACATTTGACAGTAGGATCAGTGGCCAGGCTCTGAGAAAGAAGCAACAAGTTGCTGGTAGGATTAGAAGATCAGCATATTCCTGGACATCTCAGGATGGTGATATGGGGCTGGCTGCCTGGAGGAAAGATATTGGACTTGTTTATTTGGTTATGAGCCTTTCTATGTAGATATTTAATAAAAATTTTATTTGGCTTGACAAATATTTGTGGAAAAAAATATTGAATGGAAGTAGAAACTTCAGGATTGTACTTCAAAACATCATTGCAGTGGGCAGGGGGGAGTCTCATTATTCACATGCCAATGGTTAAAGTAGGATGCTCAACTTCCAGTTTACATGTAAATCCACCCTACTTCCAGATGCTTTCAAACATCTTATAAATCTTCATCTACCTTTGTCTGCCCTTTCTGCCTGCTGGCTCAGTGATGTCTGCTTCTCATGTTATGGAATTTAGCATGATGGTCTCCACTTGTCAGACTGATCCCTTCCACCTATCCGAATATGCCTGGTTCATCACCACACTAAAGAATCATCATGCCATTTTTCTCACCTGGCCTTCCTCGCCTTTTTCCTCTGTCTACAAATACTGCCCATTCTTTAAAGTTCAATGAAACTTTTTGGGTGACTTTTCCTAAACTTTTGCCCTTTGTCTAAAATTATGCAACCTGACCTATCCTAATGGGTTGAAAGTTTCTTAAGAGTAAGGGTCAAAGCTTTATCTTCTGTTTATTGCACTGCACTCTGCTGATATGTGACCACAAAATAGCCACCCAAAAATCTTCATTTGCTTTAACTGCTTTGTATTCTCTGAACAAACTCAACTTCTGCCCCCACAATTACAGATTACTTCAGATTAATTAGAGTTTTAAAAATAGAACCAAGTTCAGTTCAGTTCAGTTCAGTCGCTCAGTTGTCTCCGACTCTGTGACCCCATGAACCATAGCATGCCAGGCCTCCCTGTCCATCACCAACACCCGGAGTCCACCCAAACCCATGTCCATTGAGTCGGTGATGCCATCTAACCATCTCATTCTCTGTCATCCCCTTCTCCTCCCACCTTCAGTCATTCCCAGCATGAGTGTCTTTTCCAATGAGTCAACTCTTCGCATGAGGTGGCCAAAGTACTGGAGTTTCAGCTTCAGCATCATTCCTTCCAAAGAACACCCAGGACTGATCTGCTTTAGAATGGACTGGTTGGATCTCCTTGCAGTCCAAGGGACTCTCAAGAGTCTTCTCTAACACCACAGTTCAAAAGCATCAATTCTTCTGTGCTCAGCTTTCTTTGTAGTCCAACTCTCACATCCATACATGACTACTGGAAAAACCATAGCCTTGACTAGACAGACCTTTGTTGACAAAGTGATATCTCTGCTATTTAATATGCTGTCTGGGTTGGTCATAACTTTTCTTCCAAGGAGTAAGTGTCTTTTAATTTCATGGCTGCAATCACCATCTGCAGTGATTTTGGAGCCCGGAAAAATAAAGTTAACCACTGTTTCCCCATCTATTTGCCATGAAGTGATGGGACCAGATGCCATGATCTTTGTTTTCTGAATGTTGAGCTTTAAGCCAACTTTTTCACTCTCCTCTTTCACTTTTAAGAAGCTCTTTAGTTCTTCTTCATTTTCTGCCATTAGGGTGGTGTCATCTGTGTATCTGAGGTTATTGATATTTCTCCCAGCAATCTTGATTCCAGCTTGTGCTTCTTCCAGCCCAGCGTTTCTCATGATGTACTCTGCATATAAGTTAAATAAGCAGGGTGACAATATACAGCCTTGACGTACTCCTTTTCCTATTTGAAACCAGTCTGTTGTTCCATGTCCAGTTCTAACTGTTGTTTCTTGGCCTGCATACAGATTTCTCAGGAGGCAGGTCAGGTGGTCTGGTACTCCCATCTCTTTCAGAATTTTCCACAGTTTATTGTGATCCACACAGTCAAAGATTTTAGCATAGTCAATAAAGCAGAAACAGATGTTTTTCTGGAACTCTCTTGCTTTTTCGATGATCCTGTGGATGTTGGAAATTTGATCTCTGCTTCTTCTGCCTTTTCTAAAACTAGCTTGAATATCTGGAAGTTCACGGTTCACGTATTGCTGAAGCCTGGCTTGGAGAATTTTGAGCATTACTTTACTAACGTGTGAGATGAGTGTAATTGTGTGGTTATTTGAGCATTCTTTGTCATTCCCAAAGAAAGACAATGCCAAAATAGGACCAAAGCCCCACTTTTATTTTCTTTACTTTGTTTTATATTTATCTCCTTCAGACTTTCCTTGACTCTAATCATGGCAGAAAACCTGAAACAGTTTTGGAGGTTTTCTCTCTGGTGGACAAAGGTGCTGTTAGATTAGATGTTCCAAAACATAACTTCAGTCATCTAGGCCATTTTAGGTTTTCTAGTAAGTTATTGAAAAATATTTATGTAAAGTCTTTTGAAAGGCCTTAATCGAAAACCGATCTCATTAGATAGATGTATTTTTTATGCTACACTGCTTGAATTTATGATGATAATAATAGTGAAATAATTTACTTTCATAGTATATTTTAAGCCCTCTGGGACCTTAATGTCAAATATATTTTTAGGCACATATAGTAGTCCTCAACAACTATGATGGAAAATTGATATATTTTAATATATAAGGTTTTGAGTATGCTATTCTACTTTGGCAAGTTGACAAGTATAATGTAATTGAATGGAAAGTTCTGTAAAGTGCTCATTTATGACCAAATTTAAAACCTCTTTGAGGTTAGTAGAGGTGCCTTTGTCTTCACACAGCTTGGAAGACAATAAGCCTTTTTTTACACAGAGATTATATTTGCTTGTTTTCTTTGATTCACAATAGTCCATTATTATAATTGTGTTTTAGTACAGGCTGACAAGACATCAGCACTATTATCTTTTCTCTTTCCAATTTCAATTTTTCTGTCTTATTAGTAACAGACTTCTTTCTCAAAACTATTCACAGGCATTTAAATTAAATTATTATTCTTTAAGCTACATATGATATAAATTAATGTTCTCTCAATTAAGTAGTTGATGATTATTTTCATAGTTGCATTATGGACTGTGGTATTAGTCAAATAATACATAATTAAAATTCTGACAAGCTTTTAAACATTGTATTCTGAGTCAGTTCAGTTCAGTCGCTCAGTGATGTCTGACTCTTTGCAACCCCATGCATGCCAGGCCTCCCTGTCCATCACCAACTCCCGGAGTCCACCCAAACCCATGTCCATTGAGTTGGTGATGCCATCCAACCATCTCATCTTCTGTTGTCCCCTTCTCCTCCTGCCCTCGATCTTTCCCAGCATCAGGGTCTTTTCAAACGAGTCAGCTGTTTGCATTAGGTGGCCAAAGTGTTGGAATTTCAGCTTGAACATCAGTCCTTCCAATGAACACCCAGGACTGATCTCCTTTAGGATGGACTGGTTGGAATTTTTGCAGTCCAAGGGACTCTCAAGAGTCTTCTCTAACACCACAGTTTAAAAGCATCAATTCTTCTGTGCTCAGCTTTCTTTATAGTTGAACTCTCACATCCATACATGACCACTGGAAAAACCATAGCCTTGACTAGATGGACCTTTGTGACAAAATAATGTCTCTGTTTTTTAATATGCTGTCTAGGTTGGTCATAACTTTTCTTCCAAGGAGTAAGTGTCTTTTAATTTCATGGCTGCAATCACCATCTGCAGTGATTTTGGAGCCCAGAAAAATAAAGTCTGACACTGTTTCCACTGTTTCCCCATCTATTTGCCATGAAGTGATGGGACCAGAAGCCATGATCTTAGTTTTCTGAATGTTGAGCTTTAAGCCAACTTTTTCACTCTCCTCTTTCACTTTCATCAAGAAGCCCTTTAGTTTCTTCTTCACTTTCTGCTATAAGGGTGGTATCATCTGCATATCTGAGGGTACTGATATTTCTCCCGGCAATCTTGATTCTAGCTTGTGCTTCTTCCAGCCCAGTGTTTCTCATGATATACTCTGCATATAAGTTAAATAAGCAGGGTGACAATATACAGTCTTGATGTACTCCTTTCCCTATTTGAAACCAGTCTGTTGTTCCATGTCCAGTTCTAACTGTTGCTTCTTGACCTGCATACAGGCTTCTCAAGGGGCATGTCAGGTGGTCTGGTATTCCCATCTCTTTCAGAATTTTCCAGTTTATTGTGATCCATACAGTCAAAGGCTTTGGCATAGACAATAAAGCAGAAATAGATGTTTTTCTGGAACTCTCTTGTTTTTTTTTGGTGATCCAGTGGATGTTGGCAATTTGATGTCTTGTTCCTCTGCCTTTTGTAAAACCAGCTTGAACATCTGGAAGTTCATGGTTCACGTATTGCTGAAGCCTGGCTTGGAGAATTTTAAGCATCACTTTACTAGTGTGTGAGATGAATGCAATTGTGCAGTAGTTTGAGCGTTCTTTGGCATTGCCTTTCTTTGGGATTGGGATGAAAGTTGACCTTTTCAGTCTGAGGCCACTGCTGAGTTTTCCAAATTTGCTGGCATATTGAGTGCAGCACTTTCACAGCATCATCTTTCAGGATTTGAAATAGCTCAACTGGAATTCCATCACCTCCACTAGCTTTGTTTCTAGTGATGCTTCCTAAGGCCCTCTTGACTTCACATTCCAGGATGTCTGGCTCTAGATGAGTGATCACACCATCGTGATTATCTGGGTTGTGAAGATCTTTTTGTATAGTTCTTCTGTGTATTCTTGCTACCTCTTCTTAGTATCTTCTGCTTCTGTTAGGTCCATACCATTTCTGTCCTTTATCGAGCCCATCTTTGCATGAAATGTTCCCTTGGTATCTCTAATTATCTTGAAGAGATCTGTAGTCTTTCCCATTCTATTGTTTTCCTCTATTTCTTTGCATTGATCGCATTCTTGCATTGATCACATTGAATGCATTCTTCTAAGTAATGCCTACAAATTAGACCTTTACTTTCCTTCTTAGGCTGGGATAACTGAAATATCAGATGGGACTAGAAACATGAATACATTAGGGTAGAAATTGTAATAGCTGGATGTAGGTCAATAGGAGGACCTATGGGTAAGTAGAGATAGAGTTATGAATGCATTCTGGAGTCTACTTGCAGTCATGACTTCATAAGTTTAGCTTGCAATCTGCTGTCACCTAGAACAATATCATAAATAGTGTAAGAATATAAACATTTAGTCTCATGAGGAAGGCTATGTTGACTTGAACTTTTCTCTGCATAACTTTAAAAAAAAAGTTTACTTATTTATTTGGTTGTGCTGGGTCTTAGTTGTGGCATGCAGAATCTTTTTTTTTTTTTTTTTAGTTTTAGCATGTGGGATCCAGTTCCCTGACTAAGGATTGAACCCAGGCACCCTGCATTGGAAGAGCGGAATCTTAGCCACTGGACCACCAACGAAGTACCTCTCTGAATAACTTGATGAAAGATCTCATTCTTTATGATGTGAGAGAAATATACTAGTTGCAATGTTTTACTGCATGAAGTATATTCTAGTTTAAATAAGTGGCATACAAAGCTTTCATCTTGCTTGAACAATATTCAGTTGAACATGTTTTTAGTCCCCCAAAGAAATTAAATTTTTAGACAGTTATTTTTTTCAGTTGGAAATTTATTGAATTAATAGAAAACAAGTTACACAGCCTTCCAAAGAATATATTACATGGTTTTGCAATTTGGTTTTCTTTGGCATTGTGTGGTTTTTAGAAAATCTTGCAAGTTTAATACATTAGGGTAGAAATTGAAAGAAAATAACCAGAAATATAGCAATACATTTGCAGATAAAAATTTCTATAAATAAAATGTTCACCACAATGTTACTTACATAAATAATCTAGAACTACTGAAGTCTCTAACTGTAAATATATTATTATAATAATTGTGATCTTCCTATTAATGGACTACCAGGTAGACACTAAAAATATTTTTGAAGGAATTTTAATAGCACAAGATATTTTTAAAAATATAAGATCAAACACAAAACCAACAAACCCAGAAAGCCAACTGTATATACAATAGAATTTTGTTTGTAAAGATAAACACATGAATGAGCATAAAGCAATTTATTACACTTAATCCTCACAGGAGCACAATGAAATTGTTATGGGCAATTCAGAAAATGCCACTGTCAAGAACTGATTCCCTGGGTGAATAGTTTTTGGAAATCATTCTGAAGTTGAAAATCACAGGTCAACAATTTGAAATCCATGTAAATCGAGTATTGGAAGAAATTAAATATGCAAATATAAGGGATGTAATTGACTTTAAGAGTGTGTGTCTTTGGAGGAGGTGCAGTAACTGCTGTTGTTCAGACCAGTTCTTAAAGTATAAACTGGCCGAGTAGTTTGAGCATTAAAATATCCAACAATGACTGTTTCCCTCTATAGCCTTGGCTAGGTCCTTAACACCTTAAGGCTCCCTTAAAATGAGCTGCTTTACCACAATGAATTGGAGCAGTCTCTTTGATAGAGCTTGTATTCCAGTCCTGGTGGTTTTCCCATGAGGAGTCCAAAAAGCAGGTGATTGAAAATTCTCTCCGAGTGGAACTGAGAGGCCCAATATGCTTGGAAGCAATGTCTCCAAAACCTTATATGATGATATTGCTTTTATAATTAAGTAATAAGTATTATCGGAGAAGGCAATGGCACCCCACTCCAGTACTCTTGCCTGGGGAATCCCATGGATGGAGGAGCCTGGTGGGCTGCAGTCCATGGGGTTGCTGAGAGTCGGACACGACTGAGCGACTTCACTTTCACTTTTCACTTTCATGCACTGGAGAAGGAAATGGCAACCCACTCTAGTGTTCTTGCCTGGAGAATCCCAGGGACGGGGGAGCCTGGTGGGCTGCCATCTATGGGGTCGCACAGAGTCGGCCACGACTGAAGTGACTTAGCATAGCAATAAGTATTAAGAAAGTAGAGATAAAATATTTTTACTTCTGAAGAAGTAGGAAAGAAGAGATTTTTCCTTTAATGAGAAAACATCTCCCTGTTTCCCTTTTCCATTCTGTACTATTTGCTATGATTGCACCTGACGTGTTAGTCTGAAATGACCTGAAGACAGAAACAATGTGCTCTACAAGTCTGGAAAAATCTGCCTCAATTAAGGCATGTGAGGTCAGATTGTACAAAAATTAGTGTATATTATTAAGTAAACTTATGCATGCTAATTCTTAAAAAAATGTAGAATGGATATAGTTCACAAGATGTTCTTTCTTATTTACCACTTGATTTCTTCAAGCTCCAATGGGAATCTGTTTAGCTGTAGAAACTTGAATATATACAAATCTGCATGGATATAATTCTTAGCCCTCTTTGCACTAGGTGTGCTTGCCCTGGAGAAGGAAACCAAAATCTTGGAATTCGTTTTTATTCATGGAGTTGCTCTCTTTAGACTTTTGAGAAAAAGAGCTGCTGGGCAGATGAGTTAAATATGTTACTCCTGTCTGACATGTCTGCCCATCAAGACTAGCTGATACAGTGCACTTTAATGACCCTTCTGTAGTCAAAGCCAACACTGGCACTAACAAAAAGATTTGGGACAAAGAGCTGTGTTCACCTGCAAGTCAGCTTCAAGTTTCATCACAAGCTGTGCTTTTTGTGCTGTCTTTTCTGCTTAATCACCTGTTTGTATATCTGTAAATTAAATGCTTCTTTCATGCTTATGGAATTTATCTTGGGTCAAGGAGGGGACAGTTTGGATCATACTGTTTTGGCAGGTAAGTTCTTTGACAGGGAAAACTATGTGGCTTGATCGTAAGAGCTAAAATTCACTAAATCTGGAACTACTGAAAAATTTTAATATCTGTTGAAATATCTCCTATCTGAGGCGTGTTTGAAAATGAACTAGTTCAAAGGCATTTCAAAAGCATGTGCATTTTAAGAAAGCCATTTGATTCTGAGAGTTATATAAAACTTCAAGTACTTTATTAAAAACCCTAAAAATTGAATGATTGAAGATTGTTAATGGAAGCCTGGGCAGTGAAAAGAAACTGGGAGTTGGAGAAATGGAGTAGTATTCAGAGATACATCTAATTTAGACTGTCTCCAGGGCAAGGCTTAAATAACTGAAAATTTGAATGGACTTCTGAAGGGTAGCCTGTTTTTGTTTGGCCTTACATTATAGGATGTTCAGCATTAAAGAGTGTCTAAGAGTATGGTTCCAAGGAGCTTGAGGGTCCACAGCTGCTGTGCATCCTGGCATAAGTCAATAACAAACTTTCAAAATGGCAAGAATTCTTCTGAAACTGTTATTTCTTCTCAAGGAATAACAGAACTTCTAGTCTGAGAATCTCTCATGTATGTCCATAGTTTTAGAGTGATGACCAGATGATGATTGGCTTAGGATCTCTCTTGCGTGCTAAGTTGCTTCAGTCGTGTCTGACTCTTTGCCACCCCATGGACTGTAGCCTGCCAGGCTCCTCTGTCCACAGGGATTCTCCAGGAAAGAATACTGGATTGGGTTGCTATGCCCTGGTGTGCTGCAGTCCATGGGGTCACTAAGAGTCGAACATGACTGAAAGACTGAATTGACTGAGACGTGCCATGCCAAGTCACCTCAGTCCCGTCTGACTCTTTGCGACCCCATGGACTATAGCCCGCCAGGCTCCTCTGTCCATGGGATTCTCCAGGCAAGAATACTGGAGTGGTTGCCATTCCCTCCTCCAGGGAATCTTCCCAATCCAGGGATCAAACCTGTGACTCTTATGTCTCCTGCATTGATAGGAGGGTTTTTTTTTTTTTTTTTTTAACCACTTGCACTGTCTAGGAAGCCAGGATCTCTCTCAGTAACTTTATATTTATGTGATCAGTATCAATATATATCTGGTTTCAGTTCTTTTGTGTGTACCTGCTTTTTACCAACCCTGACTGTTTGAGATGATTGGCTTGGACTGATAAAGGGGAGGCTCCCTTCTGACTCACTCCAAGATTATTGGTTACTCCCATGGCCTCAGTATCCCCGGAAGAAGTGAATGAGATAGCTAAAGAGAAAATCTGTAGTGATTACATCTAAAGATTATTTAATACTTGTAAATAGAATATTTCATAGAGATTGTACCTGATCAAGGAGGGTAACTATTTTTCTGTTTGAATGCAACCTGAAAATTCTACCAAAGCAAGAGTGAGATAAAAATCCTCCCACTGACATGGCTTATGGTAGATAAGAGATGTAATACAGGAGAGAAGAAAAACAGGCTTACAGTGGAGATTATGCAGAGCTGAGAGAATTTTTCTCAGATAATAAACACTTGGCAGTCAGGATTTTGCAGCATGTTTGGGAAGAAAGTAGTGCCACGGAAATGCATTTGAGGGAGACCACAGTTGAAATGATGAATTTTGCTATGTGTAATAGAGATCAAAAGTTACTTTTGAATTGTATTGACAACATTGAGATTAAAAAGTGGCCATTACAATAGATACCTGTGGAAGGTATAATCAGTGTGAAATGCAGACAAGGTCTGCAGGTGAAAAGAATTAGATGATTAACAGGGACTGGATGCTGAACCAGAATAGTGCTGAGTCATTTCTTCTGGCTTCAAGATTCCCCTGGAAGGAGGCTCTGGATGCTTGGCCCAGGAGTAGGCCACCGGTGAGTGAGCCGAGGGTGCATGTGTTTGAGGATGAGTGAAACTTAGCTTTAGTATCAGTAATGAAGTTTTATTATTAAAAAACCTCTTGTTTAATTAAGCAGGGAAGCCGTTAGACTGAGGTGGCTCCAGTGCTGGGACCCATGTAAGCAAACCAAACTCTAAGCCCGTAAATGCCTTAGGGTTACTAAATCAGAACACTAAGGTCAGCTAACCACAAATAGCCAACTAGGCTTTAAGCTACAGACAACTTCAGATAATTTCCTTTCTTTGCTTCTGTAGTTTCAAAGCCTTTCTCCTGGGTCCTGCTGGTGGAGCAACCAGAACCACTTATGTTTGGCATTGCTTGATTCCAGTTGTGTTTCTGTGTGTTGATCTGATGCATCAAACCTGGTTTCAGGTCTTGTTTGGGAGTAGAGAAGGAAAGCCCAGTGAGGTCCAATCTCAATTGGGTTACAAGTGAGTAAACTGAATTTTAAGTGTATACATTTATTTTCTAATCTGTAGGGTGTGTTTTATTATTCTCCAGTTTTTTTAATCTTTATAAAACACTTATTTAACCTCCCCCAGATGTTGTTACACATAATTAACTGAATTGATGGAATTTCTGCTGACAGTTGCAATCAGGATTCTGTGCCTTGAGGATATAGTGGATGAATAGGCATTTTTATTGAATGACTCCAGGAAAATTTTGTTTCTATTGATATGAGTTTGACATAATATGTCTACAAGCTATCATTATTTTCAGATTAATAAGATAGTTTATAAGCTTCTTATCAATTTTGTCAAGATGTAATTCTTTATACAACTAATGAGGGATTGTTAGCACATAAATAACATTCCAAGAATGTGTCTTGCCCGTTTTAGTAAAAGGCAAATACATTTTCAATTGGTGATAAAAGCAACATCTAAATTCAAGAGCACTTTATGTCCTTCCTCAGTTGAAGGTATAACACAAAGTAAATTAAGGTTCTATATAATTTATTGGATTTTTAAAAGCTTTGTACATTTTTCCTAAAAATGCCCTGAGGCATTAACAATAAAATTAATTTAAGCATCTGCATCTCCTTACTACAATAATGATACATTCAAAAAGAAAGTAGGAGCATGCAAATCAAGCAGGATGCCTAGTTACCCTTGGAATATTGAAGGGTGCATTAAAGATTTGTACTTATTTTAATGAGGAAGGGTGAAAATCTTTCTTGTGTTCTCTTTCTACATTCCCTTCACTTCTCTTGATAAAGTAGCCAAGGAAACTAATATTTGTCTGTGGTCGTATAGAAGCTAAGGCTTAGGAGCTCCTCCTGAAGAGTGGATGTGCAAGTCTTTCCTTCTCTGTGCCCTGCTATGCGCCTCCACCCTCACACTGAGCAGGGGGAGGGCTCTGCAGGCCTGGGGTTCACATACGCTCTGATAATTCTCACCATGTGCCCACTGCCAGGAAGCTGTACACCTCCATCATTTTATGCAGTGGTCTTTTCAGTAGGCTGCTAGAGGATCCTTCACATTTTTGCTTTATTTAAAAAAGTCTAAAATAAAAGGATGGAGAGTAGAAGCATGTGGTATAACTCAAGTTGGGAATAAAAAGGGATTTGAAATTTTTCTGTAACTGATTAATCTTGTTCTGTGACACTTTTTGTTTTCATGGGGTAAAAACTTGACAATTAGGTATAATTAAGCCTCTTCTGACTAAAGCAACCCCTTTTTGATAAGTATTCTGTCTGTCCAAAGTTCAAACTTACTATCAGGGCTTTTCTTTTCTTTCAAGTGGTACCACCTCCTTCTCTTCCTTCCCAGGAAGGCAGGCTGGGTGCGGGAGGACACCGAGCTCTCACAGTGATGGGTAGGAAGTAGACAATTGGGGATGGGAGGGAGCTCTGGTCCAGCCAGTCCTCTGGCTCAAGGTGTCTTGTCCTGCTTGTTCATGGTCGGAGACTGCTGGCTTGCTGCCTCTGTCACTGACAAGTCTGGCACTGTTTTCTCAGCAGCCGTAGTGCAGTAGGCTCTACATTGTTGGGCTGCTCCTGATCATTTCTTTCTTCTCCATGTCTACTTTTCTGAGCTCTGGATCCCTGAAATTTTGCAGTGACACCCATTTAACCTCAGCCCCTTTGCTCCTTTCCTCTTTCGTTGTGCTGCTCTACCAGGGGTGCATTCCAGGGGTGCCCTCCAGGGGTGCCCACCAGCCAGCAACATCAGCTATCCCTCTTGGACAGAGGAGGCTTCTTGATTGATTACCCTGGAGAATGTGGGGTACTCTCTCAGGCCCTGTCTATCTAAACTTGCTATCAGTCACCATATTTCACCATAGTCACCCCACATGGCAAGGCTGATTTGAGGGGTTGCCTCCCAGAGTTCCAGATAGTACTTGGCTTCCCCTTTAATTGATCTGGAGGTGACCCATCTGTCCCTCTTGACCTGATGCCAGACTCAGATCTGTCAGTTTTTGTAACCTCTCCTTCCCACTGCTCTTTTCCCTTTATTTTTCCTTGAGGAAGGAGTCGTTCTTATGTGGGAAATCTAAAAACGAAAAAAAAAAAAAAAATAGGGGATCAATTCCCTGTAAACCTGAGTCAAATGCATGTCTCAATCCCAGCTCTTCAGTGCTGGTGTATGCTGTGGAATCAAATCCCTTGGCTCCTGTGAATTCAGAGGTCAGCTGGGGGCTGTGCTAGCTGGTCATTTGTAAGGAGAGGCCACTAGGGGAGGGTCTGTCACAGAAGTCTTTGTTAATAACTTGGTAGTTTCAGTCTGCAATCAGGGATGAAGCACCGTTGCCATCCAGGAGTATGGATTTGCTTTCACTCACTGTGTTCATCTTCTCAGCTGAGAAATGAAACTAGCTTGGTGAATTTTGTTTGCTCCTTGCCTTTAACCCCTCTTAATGAGAACAGAATTGTAACCAATAGGTGATTTCATTTTCACAACGGTCTTACACAGCAGCAGTAGTTGTTTGCGAGGACTGCCAGGGGGCGCTAGCGGTAAAGAACTCGCCTGCCAGTACCGGAGACCGAAGAGACTCGGTATCAATCCCTGCGTCAGAAAGATCGCCTGAAGAAGGAAATGACAACCCACTCCAGTGTTCTTTTCTAGAGAATCCCATGGACAGAGGAGGCTGGCGGGCTACAGTCCGTGAGGTCGCAGAGTCAGACGCTACAGAAGCGACTTAGCAGCATGCACGCATAGCAAAGTTACCACAAACTGGTGGCTTAAACAACAGAAATGTATTTTCTGACAGTATTGAGGCTGGGAGTTCAAGATAAGGGTGTCCATCGGTTTGGTATCTTCTGAGTCCTCTCTCCTTGGCTTGTAAAAGGCCACTCTCTCCCTTGTGTCTTCACTGGTCTCTGCTCTGTGTACAGCATCCCCACTATATGGCTTTCCGTTCAGATCAGTTCAGTTGCTCAGTTGTGTCCGACTCCATGGACTGCAGCACGCCAGGCTTCCCTGTCCATCACCAACTCCTGGAGTTTACTCAAACTCATGTCCATTGATTCAGTGATGCCATCCAACCATTTCATCCTCTGTTGTCCCCTTCTTCTCCTGCCTTCAATCTTTCCCAGCATCAGGGTCTTTTCAAATGGGTCAGTTCTTCGCAGCAGATGGCCAAAGTACTGGAGTTTCAGCTTTAGCATCAGTCCTTCCAATGAATATTCAGGACTGATTTCCTTTATGATTGACTGGTTTGATCTCCTTGCTGTCCAAGGGACTCTCAAGAGTCTTCTCCAACACCACAGTTCAAAAACATCAGTTCTTCGGCACTCAGCTTTCTTTATAGTCCAACTCTCATATCCATACATGACTACTGGAAAAACCATAGCTTTGACTAGATGGACCTTTGTTGGCAAAGTAATGGCTTTATTTTAAATTTATTGTTTCTTTAAAGACCGTATCTCTAAATGCAGATACATTCTGAAGTAATGGGAGCTGGGAATTCAGAATTTGAATTTTGGGTTGGAAGCAATTCAAACCATAAGAGCAACTGGATTTTGGGGAATTCAGAGTACTTTTAGATCATAATCATTACTGAAACAAATGTTAATATTATCACTACTTTTCAGACTGTAATATGCAAGAATAGGGAATGGTTTATCAGAGGTACCAAAGCTCGGGAGAGAAAGTGAGAACTTCATTCAGTCCTCTTAGAATGAATGAGATATATGCTTTTGCATTTTTATTTTATTCTTTTAATTTATGTATACATAAATAATACCTTAAAATGAGCTTAGTGGGCAAATCTCAAACTGTACAGAAAAATGTAGAGTTGTTGTCCACTTTATATTCAGTCTCCCTTTTTCCTAGAAATTATATAATGTTTTGATATCTATTTATCCAGAAAAAACAATATTTATACACAAACAAGATTTTTATGTGAAGATTTTGAATTTTGACTTTGTTTTTACAAAGTGTAACAATGCTATATGTGTTATTGTCTGGCTTGCTTTTTACACTTACATGATGACGTGGAGTTCTTTCTGTGTTAGTATAAGGCAAGGTTCCTTTGGCATTATCGTTTGAGACTGGATAATTCTTTGGGGAAAGGTGTCCTGTGCGTTGTAGAATGCTTAGCAACATCCTTGACCTCTACTCACGGGATGCCAGTAGTACCACCACCCCTGCTATTTGGATCAACCAAAAATGTCCCTAGACATTCATTTCCAGAACCCTTCCCAGCTTGAAAAACCACTAGTGTAGAGATTTCCCTAATTTTTAGAAACTGTTATGCAGTATCTAGAGTGTGGGTTACACCATAGTTTATTTGCCTCTCTTCCTGTTGATGGACATTTAGAATATTTCCATCTTATTACCATTAGAAGCAACACTACACTGACCATCCTTGTGTGTGATTCTCCGTTATAGGTACTAGCATCGCTTTGAAAATACTTGGGATCGATCCCTGAGTCGGTAATGTCCCTGGAGGAGGGCATGGCAGCCCACTCCAGTATTCTTGACTGGGGAATCCCCATGGACAGAGGAGCCTGAGGGCTGCAGTCCATGGGGTTGCACAGAGTCAGACATGACTGAAGTGACTTAGCACACACACACACATGCACTTGGAAATTTAATTACTGGGTCAAGGAAAATGCACATTTTATATTTTGATAGATGTTGTCAAATCATACCTCAAAACTTTTGTACAATTTACATTTCCAAAAATGAGTGTTTGTTTCTTTACCTTGGCAACACTGAATAGTATCAAACCCTTTAGTTTTCATTAGTTAGTATGACTAAAAATATGTATCTTGTTATATTTCCCTAATGAATAGAAGTTGAGCATTTCTGTACTTTATTTCCAATTTTGTGATCTATTCATATTTCTTAACCATTTTTATAGATGCTTTGATTTGTAGGAGTTCTTCAAATGTATTCTGACTCTTAATCCTTCTGCTGTTATATACATTGCAAATATTTTTCCTAATCTGTTATTTGTTTTCTAACTTTTGTACCACAACCCTTTATGATCATACATTTAAATTTTATATCGTTAAACTTTTGAATCTGATTTCAGAAAGTCTTCCAAACCTCTATTGCATAATACTTTATATTTTTATTCTTCTTTATGTATTTTTATGTTGCTTCACATTTTACCATTTAGATCTTAAATCATCTCTAATCTATCTTTTTTTGTAAATAGTTTTATGCAAGGGTATTTTCATTATTCTTGACCCAAGTATTTACATAAACAAGTTTGAAGCTGTAAGATCAGTCTGTTTTTGTACTGTTCATCCAATACAGATGTGATGATAAAACACAAGTAAAATTTGCATTTCTATCAATATTAACATTCTTTAGAGAGCTCCCATCTGTCTTGTATATGGAGGATTCATGACACTTAGGACAGGGGAATTTTTGATTGCTGTTCCCTTTGCTTTTTGTTCCCCATTAGGCTACAAGTAGGTGGAGTAGAACAATCTCTGAGCAGAAGCAGAAAAGCAGGCTTCTGATGATTCATACTTGGTGCTCCTTTCCAGAGAGCAGGGTCACCATTCATAGGAGGCCTTTGGATTCCTTCTCCACTGTGCTCTGGGCCAGCCCCTCTTTGAAATGTACACCATGCAAGACATAGGTCTTTTTTTATTCCCTGGGTTGCTTAATCTGGCTGACTTCCAAACTGCAGGACCGTCACATATCTGGAGAACATATTATTTTTGGATTGCAAACCAAGAGGACGACCCGGCGAGGGCCTGGGAGGGTCTGACAAGATCCCCCTAGGAGGCAGGGGTTTGAAAATGACTCCTGAAAAGAAGCAGCCTGGATCCCAAAGTTCTAGCAGAGTCAGAAGTCGTCCATGATTTCTTTACATCTTATTACCAATTCTGCCCTCACACTGGTGAGTTCAAACCCTTTCATATTCACTGTAATTGATTAAACTTTGTACTCAGGAAGGAGAACAATGAAGAAAGTAAAAACAGTCTGAAAGAATATTACACTAGAGACACTGTACATGAAAAAGGACAAACTAAAAATGTAAGTGGGCAGGAACATCTGTTTCCTCCTCTCTGACCCCATTTCCTACCCCCACCCACAGCTTCTCACTCAGCTCCAGCTACCAGCACCTTCTTGTTGCTCTGTGAATACATTAGATGCCATTTTGGGTGGGACATCTCCTCCCACTCCGCCAGTATTCTGGGCCTGCTCATTATCTTTCTTCAGTCCCTGCACACAGGGAGCCTGTTAGTGAGACCTCCAAGCACTGTCTATAATATAACACCTCTCTGGTCACCTGACCTGGGTTTGTGTCTCCTTATACTTTGTTGGGGCTTCCCTTGTAGCTCAATTGGTAAAGAATCCGCCTGCCATGCAGGAGAGCGGGGTTCAGTCCCTGGTTTGGGAAGATCTCCTGGAGAAGGGAAAGGCTACCCACTCCAATATTCTGGCCTGGAGAATCCCATGGACTATACAGTCTGTGGGGTCGCAGAGAGTCGGACAGGACTGAGCAACTTTCACTCACTCGCTCTGTTGTGCTTTATACTTAATTACAATGTGCATATTCACTTATGCACATGGACTGCTGTCTGCTTCCCCCACTGGAATGTAAACTCTGCATCTTTAGTGCCTAGAACAGTACTTGGCACTCAGTGCATTTTTGTGCTGAAAAGAATGACTAGATTGAGGTTACTCTATAAAGATGTGGGGAAAGGAAGGCATCAAGTATTATCCTCTGATTCCTAAATCCATCCTTCTTAGGAGCCTTGAGGTATTGCATTTAAAATGAATATATCATTCAAGGATGAGGTAAATATGTTGGGTTGGCCAAAAAGTTTGTTCAGATTTTTTTGTGCGATGTTACAGAAAAACTCGAGTGAAAGTTTTGGCCAGCCAATACTTCTAATGTATATTTTGTGTGTGTCTTGTGCTGTGCATCTAACTTGTGGCAGTTTAAAGGGCATGCTAAAGTTGCTGAAATGAATGCCGTTGTCAGTACCTTTGGAATTTTGTGAGATCAGAAAGTGGAAACTAGGGGAGGCAGTGTTGCTATGATAGATCTCTGTGGTTTCTGGCTAGCCTGCACCTCCCTATGAGGCCATCCATGCAAATCTTTCTATTTCAGGCTCATTTCAGTAAGGTGGACTTTTCATCAGGGATTTATCCTTTTGTGAATAATGGAATCAATAAAAGATTAGCAGGCTGTTCCTTGAAAACTAACAAATCAGCCAACAGAGTGCATATGTAGGTAAAGGTAATACTTTTTCTTCTGTAGTACCTGCCTTCCAATAATTATGAATATTATCTCTTCACCTTCACATATTGTTATGTGAAAAATAGAATCAACTGTTCACATTGTATATCTACAGAGGGTCAGAAATAACCCATGAGTCCTGCTCTCCTGTTTTTTATATTTTGATAGAATATTTGGATCTTTTTATCATATAAAGTAAGAAAAAGAAAGTAAACAGTATTATACTGAAATCAAATTTATTTCTAAGTCCTGTCTTAAATTTGATGTTCTCAATGAGCTTATCCTGAGCCTGTCAAACAGTGAAACCTTTCTACCTTAGAACAAGGAAATACTTTGTACTTTACTGAAAATACTTTCTGGCTTTGTATTCTAATGAACTACATAAGTGTCCCATTTTCTCTGTGAGACTATGGTTTTAAAATTTATAGCTGCTTGGGATATGTTTTCTAAAAATTTTAAGTAAATGTTGAAAATGTCAGATTTATAATAGCATAAAATAAGATAAAATGGTATTTTTAAAAATTTGGCTATATTTAAGACACCATGAATGTTTATCTAGAATAAAGAATATAGCGTTCATCAAACTATATTACTAAATGCTGAATAATAAGACTTCCTTTTGCCCTCAAATGATTCTGGTTAAAAAAAAACATTGAAAGAAATATCTGGAATACCAGGGGAAAATTTCTCTTTCACAAAAAAGAAAAGTAATGAGCAAAATTACATTCTCTATGCCAATACATTGTGCTTTTCCTAAGAGTTCTCACTTCAGAACTGTGGCACAGTTGGAGGGCAAATATATGCAGAAAGACAAATGAATAGAAATTTTCCTTTGAGTGAACAATGCGATTACTAAAATTACCAAGATGAATATTTAAGCTTTATGAAAAATCCAATGTTTCCAGCTTGTATATGCACTAGTAACACGATTGCTAGAATTGTCGCATCCCATAAAATCTACTCTTACTAAATGGTGTAAAGAGTGAAGTAAGAATTAACTTGGATTATTTAATACATTATCTTATCTGTAATAGAGAGTTGTTTGCATTTTTTCTGAAATTCTTTTGCCTGTTTTTGAACAATTTAGTGTTCAGAATCATCAGTGAAGGCTTTCTTCTACAGCAATGATACTCAGGAATAGGTTAAATGATGCTTTCTTGGAAACTTTATTCCAAGCAGGGTTTGTGATGGTGTGGCTCTTTGGTTTGACCTAAATCTCATCTGTTGCATAGTTTTACTGAAATGAGATACTTCTGGAGAATTACTGAGAGCCTGTCAATTCAGTGGGAATCCCTAGATACAACAGCATCGCTACTTGGTGCACCCAGAAGACACCACTCATTTTTTGATGATTGTGAAATGAAGGGGAAATGGTTTCCAGAATGTAAGATGAGAGCCAGGGCTAAGGATGATGTTTTCAGAAAACAGCACCCATAAAACTGTCAGAAAAATAACATCTCCTTTGAAGAAAAACTAAAAAAAAATTTTTTAGCCTACCCCAACTTACATGACTTATGTGGTGGTCATTTCCAAGGCAGTATTCCTTCCCTCCTGTCCCATAGGCAGTACCTAAGTATTTGGATTGGCAGTAGAGTCCACGGAGTCACCAAGAGTCAGATACAACTTAGTGACTGAACAACAACAACACAGAACATATGAATTAATTTCTGAAAAGAGATACAGGAAAGAGTGACTTAGAAACTGGCATGATTTTCTCTTTCCTATCTAAATATTCATACACTTATTTTTCCCTCTGCCAGGCACATGGTGTTGGATATCAGCCTATTACCAGGGACAATATCAGGATTACACACTTCTTTCTGCATGTCATGCTTTTATATAGGGCATTGACTCTGGAAATAATCACCAACAATTACTGCTGTTAGTTACATAGTATGACAGAGACCCTTCAACTATTATCCTTCTATGGCATTTTCATTACAAATCCCATTAAAATGTGATTTATTGTTTCGAGTACCCCATACATTATCCAGAATCGCTGTTCAAGGCTGATATTCTAAACCACTCCATAGCTTTCTTCTTGGCCTGTCAAGCAAAACTAAAGGTCTACTTCCAAAAATCTGTGTATGTGTTGTAGTTAAAGAATGCTTATTCTTTAAAAGAAACTAAACTCTTGCATGAAACTACCTTAAATGGGGACTCCTGTTGATTATTTAGTTGATTATTGTTGGCATTAACCAGCACGGCCACATTCTCTCAGGCCTTTTCCCCAGGTCTGAGTGTGTCTGTAGAATGTAAATTGTTTCAGGACAGGAGCTACATCTTTTGAAGGCATCGTTTTGATTTATATTATTTAATATCCATAGATGTAAAGTATTGTGATGATGAATGTAATGAAGATGAAACTAGATTTTATTTAATTCTAAAATTTATTGTGAGAATCATAATACCAGTGCTTTTAGTCTCAAGACCTCCCTGGCTCATGGATAATTTTATGAACTGTCTCAGAACTTCTTCCTTTGCCCTGATTAGTTTCTGTGAGTGTGTGTGTATGTGTATATATGTGCACTGGACCACCAGGCTCAGTGACTTGACACAGGACAGAGCTTGGCAGGGACTCACCTAGAAAAGAACTTCTCAAAGTCCTGGATTTCTGCAGCCCCTTGAAGGAGACCAGGCTCTCAGGCTGTGTGACCAAGTGGGCTTGTGGAATCTCTCGGTTTCTACCTATCTCAGTTCCTGATTGCTGTTGGTGGATGATAGGGAGCCCAGTTCCCAGCCATACTCCTCTGTGTGGCTTTTCTTTTATTTGGCCCTGACCATAGGGCTTCCCTGGTAGTTCAGCTGGTAAAGAATCTGCCTGCAGTGCAGGAGACCCCAGTTGATTCCTGGGTTGGGAAGATCCGCTGGAGAAGGGATCGGCTACCCACTCCAGTATTCTTGGGCTTCCCTGGTAGCTCAGCTGGTAAAGAATCCATCTGCAATGTAGGAGACCTGGGTTTGATCCCTGGGTCAGGAAGATCCCTTGAAGGGAATGGCTACCCACTCCAGTATTCTGGCCTGGAGAATTCCATGGGCTGTATAGTCCATGGGGTTGCAAAGAGTTGGACACAACTGAACGACTTTCACTTTCATAGGAAATAACAGACTGCCAGGCAAAGCTGCCTTCCTCACACCAGGCCTGGTGCATGGCTATATTTGCAAATGTCTGGAGAGAATGCAGTTGAGGGCTCCAGCCCCCTGGCTGGCTGTGCTCTCAACCATTTCTGCATTTCCAGCCTAGTCACCTCCAGGAGATCTTTCTATTAGGGGTCTTTGGCAGAAGCCACTCTCAGTTGCCTCTGCAGAGACCTCCTATCTAGGGGAGGAGGTGGGAAACTTGAAAACACTTTTTCTCCATCTGACCCAGTACTTAGTACTTTTTCACTTCTAACCCTTCCCTCTCCCTCTTCTTCCTGGCCCTCAGGTACATAAAAACCTGAAGAGCCTTTTATCTTGGACTCGGTTGGCAGTGAGATGATTCTCCATCTGGTCTTATCCCCCAGGCCCTGACATGGGGCTGATCCTTGGGGAAAAGTGCTACAGTGAGGGAGCTGGCACCTTCCCTGTTTGACCTTTTGCTTATACTGGCACTATAAATGATTAATGGCTTGACTGTGTCATTTTGAATTGTCACCTTCTTGACCCCTCTAACACCTGGGCCTCAAGCCCAGCTCAACTCAGCCCCTGACAGATGATATTACTTGTATGTAGCATCATCTCACCCAATTTCACATGAGACGTTCAACATCAGAATTTGAACCAGAAGTCTAGCCATCGAACCATATCTTGGGGTAGTATACAGAGCAGGGAATTCACTGTTGATCATTACTAGGAAAACTGATTTTATAGGTGAAGCCAATCCTTAAAACTCACTCTTAAACTGTCTTCCTTCATTTGTCTGTCATGGTTCACATTTCCTGCAATGTAGATAGAAATTTTAACTAATACTATCTTAAATTAAATAATAATGAATATTCATTGCATGAATACTTTATGGCATATACTATGCTCTTCATATAGTAATAAAAAATTATACAAGTTCTGTATAAAATATTGAAGCAAAATGTGAGTGCATAATGCTTAAGAGCAGATGAGTAGAGCATTATGTTTGCATGGACTGTAGCTCACCAGTCTTGTCTGGCCAGGCAAGAATACTGGAATAGGTAGCCATTTCCCTTCTCCAGGGGATCTTTCTGATCCAGGGATCGAACTCATGGCTCCTGCATTGCAGGCAGATTCTTTACCATCTGAGCCACCAGGGAAGCCCATAATGAACATTTGTTGAATGAATACTTTATGCCATACACTATGCTTGGCATATAGCAATACAAAATCTCACAAGTTCCGTATAAAATAGTGGAGCAAAATGTAGGTGTGTAATGCTGGGAAAGATTGAGGGCAGGAGGAGAAGGGGACGACAGAGGTTGAGATGCTTGGGTGGTATCACTGACTCAGTGGACATGAGTTTGGGTAAACTCTGGGAGCTGGTGATGAACAGGGAGGCCTGGTGTGCTGTGGTTCATGGGGTTGCAAAGAGTTGGACACGACTGAGTGACTGAACTGAACTGAATGCTTAAAAGCAGATGAATAGAACATTATGGTTGCAGGAGATCATTTTCTTACAATAGTGAGGTGTGACTAGTTGTTGGTGGATGTGGAGATGAATAGGTAGCTAGCAAAGACAAGGTGACTAGAAAATTTAGGTATTACTCTTCTGGTTGTGTAGGAGGGCGTGCAGGGCATGGCCTTAATTTCACCATGTCTCTGAGATGTCAGATGGGAAGTAAGTCAGATTGGATGGATAAATGGAAGCAATATGGTAGGTATCAGAGACAGTCCTTGTAGTATGGAGAACTGTGCATGTTAATATTGAGTCATCCCAGCTAATTCCCTAAACAGATTCTAACCCTAAACCATCCACCTCAACCCGGTACATATAATCAGAAGCTGGTAGGCAAGGCAGCTAAGTTGCTGATTTATCTGATCTGATGAAAATTGACTTATAAACTGGAGCAGAAGGAGAACATTAATCACTTAGTTGTACAAGCTAGTAAGTGGGAAAAGAAATTTGAGCAAGTATTGAGAAATCATTTATGACTGGCCCATCTGTTGAGTGAAAAGGTTATAGACTTTAAATATATTGAAATACAGGACTGCTGCTTTCTGTTTTGAGGTAGAAAGTTGAGAAAGACCATCACTTCTATTATAGAATGAGAACAATAAACTTAAACAGCAAAGAGCTAAAGAATCACAAGTGAATTAAAGTCTAGAAAGAGATCATGATCCTGCAGAGAAGGACCCATGACTGCCCTCTTCTCTGGGGAACAGCAGAAGGAGGCACCAACTTACCCACAACTGGATAGGAAGAAACCAGATGAACTTTTAATAAACATTTAACAATGTATGTTGATTGGTTTATTGGATTAGACCAGTGGTCAGAGAGCAAAGCCATGTCTATCTCTCAATTCTTCCACCGAGAGTACAGAGGCAGCATGTTGCAGGCTGGGGGCAAAGTAGGAGAACTAAGACATTGCTCTGAGGCACATGGTGTCTTTGTAGCATTTAGGGCAACTGCATGAAAAAAAGGCTGAGCGCCAAAGAATTGATACTTTTGAACTGTAGTGCTGGAGAAGACTCTTGAAAGTCCCTTGGACTGCAAGGACATCAAACCAGTCAATCCTAAAGGAAGTCAATCCTGAATATTCATTGGAAGGACTGATGCTGAAGTTGAAACTCCAATACTTTGGCCACTTGATGCGAAGAGCCAACTTATTGGAAAAGACCCTGATGCTGGGAAAGATTGAGGGCAGGAGGAGAAGGAGGCAACAGAGGATGAGATGATTGGATGGCATCATTGACTTGATGGACATCAGTTTGAGCAAGCTCTGGGAGATAGTGAAGGACAGGGAAGCCTGGTGCACTGTAGTCCATGGGGTCTCAAAGAGTTGGACACAGCTTAACAACTGAATGACAACAACAGATGACATGTAGTTTGCCAAAGGCTGGAGGCAGGGCCAGAGAACTGAGAGAAATCGCTTTGGCATATCTGGTATTTACTGATTGCAACACAATGGCACACTGAAGATTAGGGGAAGAAACGTAGGGTGGAGAAGGAAATTCATGGTTTGGGATGGGAGAATCAGGGGACTCCACAGAGGTCCTAAAAGCTGTTGGATAGATTGTAAAGCATAGAGAGACCTTTGAATCATTGCTTGTGTTCAGATCACAATCCCTGATCTTGCCACAGAAATATTCTAAATTATTGGTGACTAGGATTTAAATACAGCTACAACAAATCCAAACTCAACTACAAATTAAATGAACTCAGCCTGGAACTGGCACACCATCACTTCTGTTGCATTCTGTTGATTAAAGCCAGTTTGCAAAACAAGCACAGATTTGAGGATAAAATAATCTCCATCTCAGTGTGAGGAGTGATGAACATGTACGGAGAGGATAGGAATTGTTAGGACCCATATTTGTAGATTAGTTAGGGACTTAAGCAATACATCTATAATATTCCCTGGTTTTAAGAATGAACAATAAATTTAAAGAATAATCCAGAATAAACTAGAAAATATTTCAAAGGGAATGATAATGAAAACGCAAGCTGTCAAAATTTGTGGAATGCAGCTAGCATGTTACTTAGAGGAAAATTTGTAGTTAAATACTTATATTAGACAAGTGTGTTTTAGTAGCTCAGTTGTGTCCGATTCTTTGTGACCCCACGGACTGTAGCCTACCAGGCTCCTCTGTTCCTGGAATTCTCCGGGCAAGAATACTGGAGTGGTTTGCCATTCCTGTTTCCAGGGGATCTTCCTGATCTAGGGATCAAATCCAGGTCTCCCACATTGCAGGCACATTATTTACCATCTGAGCCACCAGGGAAGCCCACAAGGTTTACAATGAATGTTCTAAGTTTCCTACATAAAAAATGTAGAAAACCAAGAGCAAATCAAGTGCAAACTAAGAAGAAGAAAAGTGTTAGTTGCTCAGTTGTATCTGACTCTTTGCAATCCCATGGACTGTAGCCCACTATGCTCTTCTGTCTATGGAATTCTCCAGGCAAGAATACTGGAGTGGGTTCTTTACCGTCTAAGCCACTAAGAAGAAGAAGAAGAAGAAAGTATTTTATAAAAATACAAGCAAAACCCCATAAAATATAAAGTGGACGAACAATAGAGAAATTTAACAAAGAAACAAAAGCCAAAAACTAGTTCTTCAAGAAGATTAGGAAAATCAATAAAACTCCCTAACAAACAGCTCAAAAGAAAAAGAGGGGATCCCCTCCCAGAAATTATCAATACCAAAAATTGAAAATAGGACGTCACTGAAAAAAATAAAGAGATGTTATAAACAACTTTATGCTGGTAATTTTGATGTTCAGGTAAATGAGTAAATTCTTTGGTAGACACATACTATTAAAACTGATACAAGAAGAAGCAATCTCTGAATAGCTTCATATCAATGAAAGAAATTGAATTTGTAGTCAATCACCAGAAAAACGCCAGGATCCTTTGTCAGGATCCTTTCCCCCTCTTATCTATTATCTGTTTATCTGTCTTCTGTTTGTCTGTTGATCTGTCTCTTCACCCATTTACCAATCCATTCATTCTCACTGTCTTTAATGCATTCATGTTTATTTACCCTACACATTTTCTTTTCCTTCTCCTTTCTTTTCTATAGCTATATGTCTCTCTATACAGATACACACACTCACACAAACACACACATGCACAAAGTTCTCCATATCTGCTGGTTCTGCATTTATGGATTCAGCCAAACATGGACTGAAAAAAAAAAAATCTGAAAAGTTCTAAAAAGCAAAACTTGAATTTGCTGCATGCCAGCAACAATTTACATTATCATTTCCATTTTATTTACTAGTTATGTGGCATACTGTATTAGGTATTATAAGTCAAGAAGCAACAATTAGAACTGGACATGGAACAGTAGACTGGTTCCAAATCAGGAAAGGAGTACATGAAAGCTGTATATTGTCACCCTGCTTATTTAACTTATATGCAGAGTATGTCATGAGAAACGCTGGGCTGGAGGAAGCACAAGCTGGAATCAAGATTGCCGGGAGAAATATCAATAACCTCAGATATGCAGATGATACCACCCTTATGGCAGAAAGTGAAGAGGAACTAAAGAGCCTCTTGATGAAAGTGAAAGAAGAGAGTGAAAAAGTTGGTTTAAAGCTCATCATTCAGAAAACGAAGATCATGGCATCTGGTCCCATCACTTCATGGGAAATAGATGGGAAAACAGTGGAAACAGTGTCAGATTTTATTTTTGGGGCTCCCAAATCACTGCAGATGGTGATTGAAGCCATGAAATTAAAAGACACTTACTCCTTGGAAGAAAAGTTATGACCAATCTAGACAGCATATTAAAAAGCAGAGACATTACTTTGCCAACAAAGGTCTGTCTAGTCAAGGCTATGGTTTTTCCAGTAGTCATGTATGGATGTGAGAGCACCAAAGCATTGATGCTTTTGAACTGTGAGCACAAGGGAACTCTTGAGAGTCCCTTGGACTGCAAGGAGATCCAACCAGTCCATCCTAAAGGAGATCAGTCCTGAATATTCATTGGAAGGACTGATGCAGAAGCTGAAACTCCAATACTATGGCCAACTGATGGAATTAACTGACTCATTTGAAAAGACCCTGATTCTAGGAAAGATTGAAGGCAGGAGGAGAGGGGGATGACAGAGGTTGAGATGCTTGGATGGCATCACCAACTCAATGGACAGGAGTTTGAATAAACTCTGGGAGTTGGTGATGAATAGGGAGGCCTGGTGTGCTGCAGTCCATGGGGTCACAAAGAGTCGGACACGACTGAGTGACTGAACTAAACTGAGGTATTATAAATAATCCAGAGATAATTTTAAGTATACAGGTGGTGTATACAGGATGCAAACAGGATGCCATTTTATAAAAGGGGCATGAGTATCCTGGGATTATGGTATCTGTGGAGGTCCTAGAACCAAACCCCAGAGATACTGAGGGGTTGCCCGCCACCCCCACTCATATATGAGAACATTCCCAATAGGAAAACTTTATGTCTTAGAAGCAACCCTGGAAGTTTAATATCATCTATGTTCCAGTGGTCATGTATGGATGTGAGAGTTGGACTGTGAAGAAAGCTGAGCACCAAAGAATTGATGCTTTTGAACTGTGGTGTTGGAGAAGACTCTTGAGAGTCCCTTGGACTGCAAGGAGATCCAACCAGTCCATTCTGAAGGAGATCAGCCTTGGGATTTCTTTGGAAGGAATGATGCTAAAGCTGAAACTGCATTACTTTGGGCACCTCATGCGAAGAGTTGACTCATTGGAAAAGACTCTGATGCTGTGAGAGATTGGGGGCAGGAGGAGAAGGGGACGACAGAGGATGAGATGGCTGGATGGCATCACTGACTCGATGGACGTGAGTCTGGGTGAACTCTGGGAGTTGGTGATGGACAGGGAGGCCTGGCGTGCTGCGATTCATGGGGTCGTGAAGAGTGGGACACGACTGAGCGACTGAACTGAACTGAACGGACTGATGCTGTATTTTGTTCTTTATTTTTCCTTTCCTCCTTCCTTTTTGCCCCTCTCTTCCCTTCTCCCCATGTTCTCTGTTTGTCTCTTCTTTTTGTGGGAATAAACACTCTGGGATTCTGGTATGCAAGAATTTCTAGCTAATTACATTTCAGTTTTCTAAGAGAGCTATATATTATATGGTATGTGCTGTTTCATCAATTTATTTAACCATAGATTTTTTTTTGAGGGGACATTTTGTGGAAACAGTTTTATATGGAAAAAAATTGGGACATTCTGCTCTATTTTATTAAAAATTCCATTCTCTTAGCTTTTAATATATTTTCAATAATAAAAGCAAAGTAAATGTTCATTATAAATGACACTTTTACAAATGTATGAATTTAAAAGTTAACAGTTCTCTTACATTTTAACTAAATGGATGCTCCATGAAGGAGAGCGCCATGTCTGTCTGAGCCACTGTTATATCCTCCTGTCCAGCACATTGCTGGGTACTGAGTAGGCCCTAAGTAAATATGGCACAAACATATAAGGCATGTCTATTAATCAGAAGCTAAAATATATTTGCAACTATTCTGCATTTACATGTGGTATAGTTCTTAATCAGTGACTCACAATGAATTCATAGTCAGTCTATGTAATATGAAAGTCCCTGCTTAACATAGATGTAATCCAAGGCTTTAGCCTGAATGATTGTAAGAATTTATGAATATATTCTCCGAAGCAATGGACTACTCAGAATCTCCCTCCCCATAAAATAGCATTACTAATATAGTGACCCAGGATTCTATTTTATGCAACAGTTTTAGGTTCACCTGCTATTTCTCTGCATCAGTTCATGCTACAGGCAGTGGTAACTCTTCTGTCATTCAGGAAAAATATTACAGACTTTCAAATCACAGACCTAAATAATTGCTGTTCTGTCTATAGGGGGAATCAGTGTTGGCAGCTGCCTTCTAATTTAAAAACCACATTACCCTGTACTACTGTCTATGGCAAATCATAATTTGAATTTATCTTGGTAACTAGTTCTTTAAATTTGAAAACAAATTCATGAAAGCTATTAAATGTTCAAATAGCATGGCAGACAGTACAACAGAAATAAATCTAAAAAAAAAAATCTGGATTCTGCAGTTCCTTGCAGGGGGCACAGGTTCGATCCTGTTTTGAGGAACTAAGATACCACATATTATGCAGTACAGCCACAAGTTAAAAAAACAGTCTAGAGACCCATACCCATATATCTCCCCCTTTCCAGATGCAAATGCTCTAACAATTTCCTGTGTTTCCTTCCAGAATATTTTGATGACAAATATTAGCTTCCAAGATTGTTTTTTAGGAGAGAGTTAAACAGAGACATGTAGCTGCTGCTGCTGCTAAGTCACCTCAGTCGTGTCCAACTCTGTGCGACCCCATAGATGGCAGCCCACCAGGCTCCTCCGTCCCTGGGATTCTCCAGGCAAGAATACTGGAGTGGGCTGCCATTTCCTTCTCCAATGCATGAAAGTGAAAAGTGAAAGTGAAGTCACTCAGTTGTGCCCAATTCTTAGCGACCCCATGGACTGGAGCCTACCAGGCTCCTCCACCCATGGTATTTTCCAGGCAAGAGTACTGGAGTGGGGTGCCATTGCCTTCTCCGAGACATGTAGAGAAAGCATGTAACACAAGATCATTAAAAAAGAAAAAAGAGAAAGAAAATAGTCCTCTTGATTCCATATGGTCTTCCCTGGTGGCTCAGACAGTAAAGAATCTTGCCTGCAAGGCAGGAGACACAGGTTCGATCCTTGGGTCAGGAAGATCCCCTGGAGAAGGAAATGGCAACCCTCTCTAGTACTATTGCCTAGAGAATTCCATGGACAGAGGAGCCTGGTGTGCTATAGTCCATGGGGTTGCAAAGAGTTGGACATGACTGAGTGACTAACACACATAGGTTACATGTATCAAAATGGGAAATAGAGATTAAAATACATACATGCATTTGCACCCCAGGCCTCCTACTTTCCATCTTCTCCATGGTGTTGCTGACAATCCCAGCCTATCTTTTGTGACTGGGAAAGTGTGGAATGGATGGTTTCTTGGCTATTGCCCTGGTGGTCTGTCATTTGAACACCCCTCCTAAGAAGGAGCCATGTTAAAAAAAAAAATTCCCTACTTCACTGGTAACCGTCTTGCTTTTTTTGTTTTGTTTTGTTTTGTTTTTTAAATGGATAAAGATATTCTCAAAATGATAATGGCAGGTGGGTGATACTGATTTGGAACTGGGCAAGTCTGTGTGGACTTTCTTTAAACCAGTTCATAATGGGAGCACTTTATCTCCCAGGGGGCATTTGGTAATGTGTCTGGAAACATTGTGGACTGTCGTGACTGGGGGTGGGTGAGTGTTACTGGCCTCAAGTGGGCAGAGGCCAGGGATGCTGCACAGCCTTTGAGGCAGAGGACAGCCTCTCCAAACAAAGAGTCATCCAGTTTAGGATGCAATACTGCTAAAGTCAAAGAACTCTACTTTAATTTAGCTGTTTTGCCATTTTTTCTTTTGGGGACAATAATTTTCATTCAGAGAAACAACTCAAAATAAGCAATCATGTCAACAGCAATAAAATTCTCTGCAGTTTTCCACTGGGTTTACAGTTCAGGTTCTTGAACCTCAGAACATAATGGGAGGGTTTGGTGTCTTACTAGTTCATCCAGACAATCATTTTTCTTATAGCGTTATCTACCCTTAGCCTTTTCTCCTTTTTTTTTTTAAATATCTTTTCTGATTATATTGCCAATGGGAAAAAGCCCAACATATTGCAGGGAGATGAAACTTGAGTAGTAAAGAATAATAGCAAATAACTATTCTATATCAGTTCGAAAAATACTAAAAAAATAGAGAGCATGTCCCTTGTTCATTTTCCTTTGCTGAGTTTTATTACCAGCTACTTTTAATCTTGTTCTAACCAGAATCTTTACACAGATACCCTATTTCAGTTAAAACTTGCTACATAAAATCCCTCTTAGGGTGAAGCCTGACCACTGTGTTCTGGTGGGATAATTGTATTTAATCTGCTCATTTCTGAATGTCATCACAGATTAAAGCGTGTAAAAAATTAAATACTGTTAGGTTGCGTTGACTCTGGGTTAGAAGATTTTTGACCCATAATAAATCCTGCCTTTGCTTCATTTTGGAGCATTTTGTTGGCCTAAAGGAAAGTGTGGAATATTGAACATCTAAAGTTAGGGAAGCTAATTAGGTTGTTGGATCTGGAATAAAGTGGTTTAGATGGTGTGGAATACAGCCTCTTAAGCTGTTGATGAGGAAGTGGAGACTCCAACAGGTAAGTGGCTGGCCCTGGGTCACAGGTCAGTGGGGATCCTGAGGCTAGAGTTCAGCTCCCCTGCGCTCCCCCACCTCATCTGAGCCCACTGCTCTTTTGGTACTATTTCTGTGCAGCAATTCATGATTATCGCCATGTGACCAGAGCTGCCCAAAGTGAAATATGTCAAGGCCAGACCATAATATCTTGTATATATTCATCATTTTAGACTATTCAAGCTACGTTCACATAGTGTATTATCTCACATCAGAAACAAACTTATTACATAAACAGAATAAGAATTATCTCAGTTGATCAGAAGAAAATGGAGATACTAAGTAATTTATGTGAAAGTGAAAGTGGCTCAGTCGCGTCTGACTCTTTGCAACTTGAATTCTCCAGGCCAGAACACTGGAGTTGATAGCCTTTCCCTTCTCCAGGGGATCTCCCCAACCCAGGTCTTCTGGACAGCAGGCAGATTCTTTACCAGCTGAGCCACAAGAGAAGCCCAAGCATACTGGAGTGGGTAGCCTATCTCTTCTCTAGTGGATCTTCCTGACCCAGGAATTGAACTGGGGTCTCCTGTATTGCAGGTAGATTCTTTACCAACTGAGCTATCGGGGAAGCCCTTTATTTAATTTATGTGAAGCCCTTAATTTAATTTATTTAATTTATGTGAAGTTAAATAGTAATAAGACATAGACCTGGACTTCCCCGTTCAGGTCTCTCCTCTCCAGTTCCCTGAAGGTTTGTTATAGAGGCAAATCCTTCTGCAGTGGTGTGAAAATAGCCGTTCTCTTTTGGTTGCAGACTCTGTGTCTGCCACTGTGCAAAGTGTGTATGTGAGCCCATTTGTCTTACACAATAGCTCTAAAAGGTTTGATTTTTCATCTTATTTGCACAATGAATAATTTGAGGTTTAGTTAGGTTTGGTAACCTGCTTAAGTTTACACCATTAATAAGTTTAGACTAAGATTTGTTTCTTTCCAGAGTACATATATGAACAATTATACTGTACTACCAGTGTTGTTAGTTTGATTTTTCCTTTTTGTGAAAAAATATATTTATTTGGCTATGCCAGGTCTTCGTTGTGGCACATGGGATTTTTTTTTTTTTTTTTTTTTTTGTCCAGCATGTGGAATCTTTAGTTGTGGCATGTGGAATCTCAGTTCTTGACCAGGGATTGATTGTGTCTGAAACCTCATTGTGTCACTACTGAGGAGCCTTTAATGGCTCACTCATAACTTAAACACAAGATACTCTCTCTGTTTTCTGCTTTGTTATGCAATTTTGTCTCCTGCCAATCCACCTCTGCTCTGCTCTAGCCACCCTGGGGTTTGGTAGTTTCCCAATGCCGCTTTATGTGGGTGTATTTCCGGTTCTTCAGATTACATCTCTACACTGCCACCCGCCTCCTCGTCCAGCCCCAGCCTGGCCCCCTATTTAAGTCTTTTTCTTTAAAACTCCCTTCAAGAATATTGCTTCTGAGCTCCCCAAATACTCAAAACATGGTCTGTCATGGCCCCTATCACTGTCGTTGATAACTGACTTTCCTCTCAACTTTTTAAATGAGCTATTTGGTAGAAAGCACCATTTCTTATGTGTCTTTATTTCCCCAGTGCTTAGCTCAGATCCTGGCATATGATGGCAAGCCAGTAAAGTTGGATGAGAGTAGTAATATTGCACAAATTTGGGGACTGAATAGATATGGAAAGTAAAGAAGAGAGAAGAGTGAAAGATGATTCCAGGATATCTTCTTTGGGTAACTGGAAAGATCTTTATGGTATTAACTGGAACAAGAGGCTTAAGCGAATGATAATGAATCTGGTTGTGAGAAAGAACATTGGTAAATTTGGGCTTGCTCACGACTAAAGAACAGCAATCTTCAACCAAATAAATATTATATATCTGGTAGAGTAGTTAGAAATTTAGGTTTCAGGACAAAAAGCTTGAAAAAGTTCTGTTATCTTTTGTAATTATAAAATAAATAGACCTTAAGTTTCTCTTTAATGCATATGTTTATGCAAATGAAAGAGTGGGCTGGCTGCTTGCTCAGACTGTAGGTTTTCCTCCATTACCTCTTTTGACATTGCTCATGCAGAAGTAGAAATTGACTCTACACTTTATGAGCAGCTGATCTGCAGCAAGTGAGTACACTTTATGAGTTTGGCTGAAATGGAATGCTGTGTGCAAATGGAATGTCTTTTGGTAGCTAAATGGCTCTTAATAACTGTGTAAATATCATTCATTGAATTAGTGAACTAGGAGTAGTTTGCTTTAAGATGCTTATGCCTTTGGTTTATAAGCCTTATTATCCAAGCAGAAAATTTTTTATGCAACTGGACTTTCTGTTTTTATATTCTAGACTGGGGACCCAGTGTAGACTGGAAACAAAGAACAGAGGATAGAGTCCTGTGATGAATAAACTTGCTTTGTGAGAATTATAGAGATAAAGGAGAAGGGTAGATAGTATACAGTTAACCATTTTGCTTTTTATGGAATGGACCTGTCTGGTTATTTCACTACTATTTTATCTCTGACATGCATGCATATCTTTTGGCAAATGTAGCCATAAAGATTTTTACTTCCACAAGAATTTTGAAAATACAGAATTTCTCTTTAATTCTCTGGCAGAGGGGCTAGTTAGCAGAGCTTTGTTGTTGCTCAGTTATGTCTGACTCTTTGTGATCCCATGGGCTAGAATTCTCTTAACAGAGAACTTAGAGTGAATTCAGTATAAATAGAAGAAAGGTAAGCTCATTGCTGGGAAGTAGAATTCTGTCAGGCAAGTGGTGGATAGCAACAATATTTTTGCCTTCCCAGGTCTTCCTGGGAGCACTTCACTGAATGATTAAATACAAGTGTTCTGAAATAGGGACCGTTTCTGTTATGGGCTGAATTATGTCCCTGCCAAAAGTCATCTGCTGAAGTCCTACTTTCAAAATGTGACCGTATTTGGAGATAGGGTCCTTACAGAGGAAATGAGGTTAAAATAAGGTCATTAGAGTAGGTTTTAATCCAATAAAAGAGGAAATTTGGACACAAGCACACGTGGAGGAATGATCAAGTGAAGATACAGGGTGAAGCCAAGGAGAGAGACTTGGAGCAGGCCTGGAGCAGATCCCTCCCTCACAACCCGCACAAGGATTCAAGCTGAAGACACTTTCAACTTGGACTTCTCACCTCCAGAAGTGTGAAAAAATGTTTGTCTTGTTTAAGCCCCGTGGTCTGTGGCACCTTGTTACTGTATCCCTAGCACCCTAGCACAGGGTCTTCTTATCTTTGTATCCTCAGGCCTTAGTGTGTGGCCTGGGATGTAGCAAATTCTCAATAAGCATATTTGTGTCAAAGGAATAGGAAGAGATCATGTTGGTCTTTGAAAAAGGGTTAGTGCAACTTGAGGAATAAGCACAATTCACAAACTATTATCCACTTAAAAAAAAAAAATCACCTTCAATCAAGAGATACCACAACTTCAGGTGTGTGTTCTCAGAATGGGTCCTGTGTGTTGGCTGTGCTCATTAGAGTGGGCATCGGCCCTGCTTTCAAAGAGCTCATGGCCTGGATTTCTTCATCCTGGAAAAGACACAGTGAAAGATCTCATGGTAACCTCATCGGCAAAAGTGTCCTCCCTCTTTACTCCTAGTTCTCTCTGTATCAGTAATAGTACTTTTTTTGGTGTGTGTGTGTGGGGGTCGTCAATCATTTAAGTATAGCCTCATGAACATTTACATTCAAATTTTCCTGCCTGTAGGTAGGGAAGTAGGCTGGCATGGTTGGGTTCCAGGTCATTGATCAGATAATCATTGGAGTCAACTGGGATTCCACTATACATTTGTCAGTATCATTTTGGTGTTCTTTTTTTAGACTTGCAGCAAAAAAGAATATTTACACTGTGCATGAACTTTTTACTGGATTCTATGGAGTTGAATGGAGCATAAAATACATAAAGCTGAGTTTAAGTTGGACTAATAATCTTTTCTCATTTTAAGAGCTGGTAAATACTCTTTAGCCATCTGTGGACATGTCAACATTTCAGTCTTGCTTTCTGGGATTGAGAATTATTCGTTGTTGCAACATTCTCAATTTGTTGACTCTTTACAGCTGCTGCAACAACCCTTGGCAGTGAATTTAATTGTGCTGAATCATATCACCTCCTTATTTTCATCAACATTCCTCTTTTGATCCACCGTCTCCTGTTCTTTTCTTATGAATGTGGTGTGTATAGTGGGCAGATGTTGAGAGGGCTTGCAGCTTTCCAGTGGCTTTCCAGTTTCTCAGTTTTTCTGCCTCTTTTTTTAAAAAATTATTTTAATTTTTAAATGAAGGATAATTGCTTTACAGTATTGTGTTGGTTTCTGCAAAGCATCAACATTCCTGCCTCTTTTCTTAACTGCTCTCTCTGTGTATCTCTGTGATTCTTCTCCTAAGCATGATCACTGAAGGAAGTTCTCTGCCCCATGCCCTACTGCTTTGTGTCCTGATCCTGCTACTTTACCTTACTGTCATTCCAGCCCTCCACTTTGGGAATTTTCCCTTGTCTGCTTCATCATCGTCCACCTCCTTTCCTTGTATGCTCTGCATTTCTATTTTTTTTCTTTTCTTTTTTTTTATGTTGCTGGATACCACACCCTGTTTATATTTTCTGGATTTGTCAGCCCTCTATCATAGCTTACCCTAGAGGCCTGGGCATCGAACAACTGGTTTCATGTACTCCCTGGTCCACTTATTTATTTGTTTCCTTTATAAGTAAAATAGAAGCTTATCCTTTGCATAGGCAGCTTCACTCTTGAAATGCGAAAAAAAAAAATCTACTTTGTGGCAGCACTTTCCAGGAAAAGTGTCTTGTTGCTGCTGCTGCTGCTAAGTCACTTCAGTCGTGTCCAACTCTGTGCGACCCCATAGACGGCAGCCCACCAGGCTCCCCTGTCCCTGGGATTCTCCAAGCAAGAACACTGGAGTGGGTTGCCATCTCCTTCTCCAATGCATGAAAGTGAAAAGTGAAAGTGAAGTCGCTCTGTTGTGTCCGACTCTTAGCGATCGCATGGACTTCAGCCTACCAGGCCCCTCCGTCCATGGGATTTTCCAGGCAAGAGTACTGGAGTGGGGTGCCATTGCCTTCTCCAGGAAAACTGTCTTATTAACCCACAAAACAAACCTTTTATGGTGTTTCCACATTTTCAAGAATATTTATCCTTCAGTTCAGTTCAGTCGCTCAGTCGTGTCCGACTCTTTGTGACCCCCTGAACCGCAGCATGCCAGGCCTCCCTGTCCATCACCAATTCCCGGAGTCCACTCAAACCCATGTCTATTGAGTTGGTGATGCCATGAACCATCTCATCCTCTGTCGTCCCCTTCTTCTCCTGCCCTCAATCTTTCCCAGCATCAGGGTCTTTTCAAATGTGTCAGCTCTTCACATCAGGTGGCCAAAGTATTGGAGTTTCAGCTTCAACATCAATCCTTCCAATGAACACCCAGAAATGATCTTCTTTAGGATGGACTGGTTGGATCTCCTTGCAGTCCAAGGGACTCTCAAGAGTCTTCTCCAACACCATAGTTCAAAAGCATCAATTCTTCAGTGCTCAGCTTTCTTCACAGTCCATCTCTCACATCCATACATGACCACTGGAAAAACTGTAGCCTTGACTAGACAGACCTTTGTTGACAAAGTAATGTCTCTGCTTTTTAATATGCTGTCTAGGTTGGTCATAACTTTCCTTCCATTGATAGATATCAAGTCACACAGATTCATCTGTTTCTAGACCTGCATTTTCCAATATGTGTTCTAAGAAGTATTAGTTCTTTAATATCCTCCTTAAAAATTATAATCACAGATAATCTCATGCTATTTTCCTCTCTTATTGACTTCAATCCTGATCCAAGAGCACAGAGACTATGCCCTTCTTGTTCTTATAAAAGCTTGTTAACTAATATAGATTGTGGTGAATAATAAATATGCAATAAAAGTTCATTACATGAGAATTCATAAATAAAGAAATGAACAGTAGCCCTGTGAAGTATACAGGGTTTTCAAAGAGGCCAAGATTATTTACTAATATCAGTTCAGTTCAGTTCAGTCACTCAGTCATGCCTGACTCTTTGTGACCCCATGGACTGCAGCACGCCAGGCTTCCCTGTCCATCACCAACTCCCAGAGTTTACCCAAACTCATGTCCATTGAATTGGTGATGCCATCCAACCATCTCATCCTTTGTCATCCCCTTCATCTCCTGCCTTCAATCTTTCCCAGCATCAGGGTCTTTTCCAATGAGTCAGTGCTTTGCATCAGGTGGCCAAAGTATTGGAGTTTCAGCTTCAACATCAGTCCTTCCAATGAACATCCAGGGCTGATTGCCTTTAGAATGAACTGGTTGGATCTCCTTGAAGTGCAAGGGACTCTCAAGAGTTCTCCAACACCATAGTTCAAAAGCATCGATTCTTTGGTGCCTAGCTTTTTTATAGTCCAAGTCTCACATCCATACATGACCACTGGAAAAACCATAGCCTTGACTAGATGGACCTTTGTTGGCAAAGTAATGTCTCTGGTTTTGAATATGCTATCTAGGTTGGTCATAACTTTTCTTCCAAGGAGTAAGCGTCTTTTAATTTCATGGCTGCAGTCTCCATCTGCAGTGATTTTGGAGCATAATATTGCATACTTGTTAAATGATGAATTAGAATTCAAACTAGAATTTAAGCCTTTGTGACTGATTGTCTGGGGTTCAATTGTGTTCATTGATTGGCTGCCTCCCCCTTCTGCTACATATTTATGTTGAGAAAATTACTAAATAATGAGAGAAAATCTGAGATTAGTCATGGAGCCCAAAGGGTTCAAATAATAGATAAATTTATTATTTTTCAAATGTGAGCAATGAGCAGACCAAGTATATATCTGAGAAATATGTAAACATCAGATTGAAGAAGGCCTTACAGGTCAGGATAAAAAATCCAAACTTTGTTTGGAGGTAATTGAACATTCTTTGAAAGTTTCAGAACAGAGAAATGGTATTTACAAAACAGAACTTATAAGTGAGGAACATGAGGATGGTGTATCAAAGGGGAATGGGAGGACTGTCTACTAAGGGATATACTGCTGTGATTATACGGTTGGTCAAATCACAATGTTGTACATGATGTTCAAATGGTGAAAGTAGAAGAGTCCAGAACCAGAGATGGTTATCTCTATTTTTCTAGTCCTCTTGCTAACTATCTAACTAAGGTGGTCTTATAATCTCCCTTGAGTTTTTCCAACCACTCAAATAAACAGATTGTACTGGATAATTTCTTAGCTTCTAATTCTAGCACTGATGAAAGTGCTCAGCATATACTATGCAATAAACAAATAATTACTTATTAAATGAATTAGTGAAGAAGTGAATGAATCTTTGACTATATTATGTATTTCCCACCTCTTAATACTTAGAGTTCCTTGCAGAAGCCTTAAAATTTCAGAAATGTACAGAGACAAAAGTGACACATTATCCCATCATCCTGTTGAACTCTATCGAGTATAATGAGGATTCTCATGCACCTCCCTTCCATTTCCTTTTTTCCCTCTATTTTATTTCTTCCACCTCACCTTCCTAAAAATGTTTGTTTTGACTTTCTTGGGGGTGGTTAATATATTGTCTATGTGAATCATTTGGAAAGCCCAAGAAGGAGAAAATACCTTGTTAGAATAAAAGTGTATATAATAATAGTAACATGCTTCTTTTGTCCCCACCAGGATGTAGAGGGTGGTGGGAGCCAGTCACAGAGCTCTCACCTCTGCCCCTCACTCCTGACCACAGGCCCCATCTCTCCATCACAGTGTGCCTGAGAGACTGGTTGAAGGAGGCTACAAGTACACCTAACAATGTACCTTTTCCAAAAATGTAACCAAGCCCACATCTTCACTTTTCTCAATCACTTCAATTCATCCAAGCCTCTTGGCCCATCTTGCAGCCCCAAGATCCTTATTTGTGTATCCTCAATGTAACCACATTCTCTGATGAGTTCCCATCTCCTTCCCTCCCCGGCTCTTGCTTTGTACATTGTGGAATCAAGGAGTGTGTACAAATCAGGAGAGACTAGGTTTTATTATGGTGACAAATCAAACATACACATGCACAGCAACCCAAAATTCTACTGGTTCTCACAAAATGAAAGTTCAGTTCTCACTTAATCTTTATGGTCAACATTGGTTGGCAAGGAGTCTGCTCTATACAGTCACCTAGAGAAGAAACTGACAGAGGCTCCAGTTTCGTATCAAAAACAGCTGGAAATAAAGCCATACTCATGCCTTCTCTACACCTTTGTTTTTCTGGTGCCTCATCTTTTTATTGTGTTTTATAAATCCTGCTTGGCAAAACTTCCACTGTGATCAAATCCAAGTCTTCACTTAGATAAAGTGTGTGGCCAAACAGCTGAACATGGATAAAGAAAAACAAGAAAAAAGAAATGCTAAAAGGCAAAATGATTGTCTGAGGATTTCTTACAAACAGCTGAGAAAAGAAGAGAAATAAAAGGCAAAGGAGAAAAGGAAAGATACACCCATCGGAATGCAGAGTTCCAAGGAACAGCAAGGAAAGATAAGAAAGCCTTTTAAAGTGAACAGTGCAAAGAAATAGAGGGAAAACAATACAATGGAAAGACTAGAGATCTCTTCAAGAAAATTAGAGATACTAAGGGAATATTTCATGTAAAGATAGGCACAATAAAGGATAGAAGTGATATGGACCTAACAGAAGCAGAAGATATTAAGAAGAGGTGGCAAAAATACACAGAAGAACTATACAAAAAAGATCTTCACAACCCAGATAACCATGATGGTGTGATCACTCACCTAGAGCCAGGCATCCTGGAATGTGAAGTCAAGTGGGCCTTAAGAAGCATCACTACGAACAAAGCTAGTGGAGATGATGGAGTTCTGGCTAAGCTATTTCTAATCCTAAAAGATCATGTTGTGAAAGGGATGCACTCAATATGCCAACAAGTTTGGAAAACTCAGCAGTGGCCACAGGACTGAAAAAGATCAGTTTTCATTCCAAACCCAAAGAAAGGCAATGCCAAAGAAGGTTCAAACTACCTCACAATTACATTCATTGCACATGGTAGCAAAGTAATACTCAAAATCCTTCAAGCTAGGCTTCAGCAGTATGTGAACCCAGAACTTCCAGATGTACAAGCTGGTTTTAGAAAAGGCAGAGGAACCAGAGATCAAATTGCCAACATCCATTGGATCATAGAAAAAGCAAGAGAAATCCAGAAAAACATCTACTTTGCTTTATTGACTATGCTAAAGCCTTTGACTGTGTAGATCACAACAAACTCTGGATAATTCTTAAAAAGATGAGAATACCAGGCCATCTTACCTGCCTCCTGATAAATCTGTATGCAGGTCAAGAAGCAACCGTTAGAACCAGACATGGAAAAGCAGACTGGTTCCAAATTGGGAAAGGAGTACATCAAGGCTGCATATTGTCACCCTGCTTATTTAGCTTATATGCAGAGTACATCATGCAAAATGCTGGTCTGGATTAATCACAAGCTGGAATCAAGATTGTTAAAAGAAATATCAATAACCTTAGATATGCAGATGACACCACCCTTATGGGAGAAAGTGAAGAGGAATTTGAGTCTCTTGAAAGAGGAGAGTGAAAAAAGCTGGATTAAAACCCAACTTTCAAAAAAACAGATCATGGCATCTGGTCCCATTACTTATTGGCAAATAGATGGAGAAACAATGGAAACAGAGACAGACTTTATTTTGTTAGGCTCCAAAATCACTATGGATGGTGACTGCAGCCATAAAATTGAAAGATGCTTGCTCCTTGGAAGAAAAACAATGACAAAAGCAATGACCTAGACAGCATATTAAAAAGCAGAGACATCACTTTGCCTACAAAGGTTCTTATAGTCAAAGCTATGGTTTTTCTAGTAGTCATGTATATATGTGAGAGCTGGACAATAAAAAAGGCTGAGTGCTGACAAATTGATGCCTTCGAACTGTGGTGTTGGAGAAGACAAGAGAGTCCCTTGGACAGCAAGGAAATCAAACCAGTCAGTCCTAAAGGAAATAACCTTGAATATTCATTGGAAGGGCGAAGGCGAAACTCTAATACTTTGGCCACCTGATGTGAAGAACCTACTCCTCAGAAAAGACCTTGATGATGGGAAAGATTGAAGGCAGAGAAGGGGATGACAGAGGGTCAGATGGTTGGATAGCATCACCGGCTTAATGGACGTGAGTTTGAGCAAGCTCAGGAAGTTGATAATAGACAGGGAAACCTGGTGTCCTGCAGTCCATGGGGTAGCAAAGAGTTGAATGTAACTGAGGGATTAAACAACAGCAGGAGGAAAGTAGTACTCATTCAGTCCCTATGGGAACACATCTCACATTCAACAGTTTTCTAGTCATTTACTCTCTTTCCATTAGAAGACTGTTTTACAGCATCCAGTTAGTCCTCAGACTTGCAGTCCCCTTCACAGTCTCAGCCAATGATCTATCCCTTGATTTAGGGTCAGAATAGTGGTAACCAAAAAAGTACCCCCCTGATCATCCCTCAGCAAGTATGCCAACTTCACATTCTCTGTAGTCTTATCTGAGAAAATGGGCTCAGGATCACCTTCTCAAGGAAGTTGCTCCTGAAGTTGTCCCCTTTCTCTCCTGCATCAATGCCATTTCCTCCTTCTGCAGGACCATTCCTGTCAGTATGTCCACATGCCCTAAAACTTCTTTATGGTGGACTTTGCTGGCTTGTAGTTACAAATCTTGAAATCTTAACAGTACATTGACTTATTTCTTTCCTATACAACATCAAATAGTGTTCAACAGCTCTTCATGGTGGCTCTGCCCCCATGAAGGTGACATGAGGATTCTGGGTCCTTTAACTTGTGAGATCACCGTCTCAATGCAAGGCTCTAGGGCCCCCATGGCTGGGAAAAGAGAAGGCAAAGGGGAGCATGCAGAATTGGGAAAAGAAAATTTGAAGAACAACATTCAGATTTTTTTTCCAGGAAAATAATGTTGCTTTAGAGATAAACATTTTAAAGTCTAAAATATTTTAAATTTAACCCTTTACTGTCCACCATGTTAGATTTCACCTACCACTGATAAATAAAACAAGAATGCTGATCTCCTTTGCATGTGGTGAACATGTTAATGGAATTTTCTCTTTGGTTGTGTGTGTGTGTGTTCTCCATAAAATCTATAATAGTATACTTATCTTCTATTAATACTTGGGAGAGCAAAGATGATTTCATTTAGTAAATATGCAGGTGAGAGGGACGGATTGTTTATCTGGGTTAAATTTCCTTTTCAGACTTTTCTGAACTCATGTATGACAGGAAATTATTTGCTGTCCATGTTGTCAGGGTGAGGAATATATGTATGTGTTTATGCTTGTGCATACCGGCTTGGGATTTTTAATAGGTATTCAGAGCTTCCCTGGTAGCCCAGCTAGTAAAGAATCCACCTACAATGCTGGAGACCCCGGTTTGGTTCCTGGGTTGGGAAGATCTCCTGGAGAAGGGATAGGCTACCCAGTCCAGTATCCTTGGGCTTCCATGGTGGCTTAGTCAATAAAGAATTTGCCTGCAATGTAGGAGACCTGGGTTTTATCCCTGGGTTGGGAAGATCCCCTGTAGGAGGGCATGGCAACCCATTCCAGTATTCTTGCCTGGAGAATCCCCAAGGACAGAGGAGCCTGGTGGGCTACAGTCCATGGGTCGCAAAGAGTCAGACACGTCTAAGCAGCTAAGCACAGCACATGTCATGCCAGACTAGTCTTTGGTTTTAAGAATCTAGCTGCATATGACCTTCAAAATTGACAGAACTAATAAAGAAGCGTATGGTACATGATTTCCTTTTGTTACATAAATCACTCCAAAACTCAGTGGCTTAAGACTCTTAAGTTTATTTCGTTCATGATTCTGTGGGTTCGTTTATTCTTTTAGTCTCACTGGGCCAAGTCATGTGTCTGCAGGCAGTTGTCTTTCACTAGGTGGGTCTGCTTCTGAGGGTGGTGGCTGGCTTAGACTGGGTGACAGTAGAGATGGCTAAGCCAGTGTCTCTCATCTTCCTCGTATAGGCCCACAAGGAGGTGGGCAGGACCCTAAGAAAGAAAGTGGAAGAGTGCAGGTGTTTGGACCCAAGGCATGGAACTGATATGTTCTCAGCTCTGCTGTATTCTGTTGGCCAGACAAACATGACATGAGGCCACATTCAAGACATGTGGGAATAGATTCTCACTCTTTGTGGCAAGAGCTGCAAAGTCAAGTGCAAACGGATATAGGAAAAGGAAGAAAAATGATCTATGGCCACTTAGTAATCTACCACATAGGACAGACACTTGAGAAGTGGAGCCTGAGATCATTGAAGTTGGTCCCATCACCTAGTACTAGCCAGGGAGAAGAACAAAAATCAGAAATAAGTTTTTGAAAACAAGGCTTCCTAAATGTTTTTCCATTGCTTGCCCAGCTCTGCTGTCACTATTAAATACAGAGCTTTAAGAATTTTGAGCTTATTTATTTTCCTGCGGAAATAGTTTTTCTGAAAAAAGGAAGTGTGTTGATTGCATTGAGAAGGACCAGCATCTTGTCCCCATGGTAACAGCATCTCTAATTCTCGAAGTGTTTGCCACCTGGTGTTTTGAGGCCCAATAGCCCATATAGTACTGCATTATATAACATAAGGAAGGAATCTGCACACACTGCACATACAAGGACAGTGGGCTCACAGGTGCAACTTGGTATCAGATCAGAATCATGGCCTATGAAATAATAAGAATATGGTTAAATTGCTGAAACATTAATAATAATACAAGTAATCTTTTTTTGTCAGAGGTACTTGGATAACTGTTACCTTAAAAATATTCTTTTCCAACAACATAGGAATAGATTATGTTTTAATGCTTTTAAGTACACTGTGGCATCAAGCTTACTTGTTCCATGTGCTAATACACGGGAACATATACACACATGTGCATGCATGTAATTGTTGATTTCTAAATTTAAACAGAAGTGATAGCAACTGTAAAGGCCTGTTATTAGTTACTGAAATACTTCAAAGGATGACTCTTGTCCTGACTTACGATGTTCTTTTAAAAAAGATGTTTAAGAAATATAATGTCCAAGTCATAAGATACTTGTGTGGGTGGTTATTCTTCCACAGTAATTGTTCATTCTCCAAAACCCTATGAAAGAGCAGATCTCTGCTCACAGTAGTAGTTGAATGGCTGCCGTTGCTGCTAAAACTGTAAAGCAATTTTCTGTTGTAAGACCCTTAGTGATTGAATTCAGGAAAGGTGGATTCCTAGGGGGATTGACGAGGCAACGTGTGTGGGATAGTTTTAAATGAGTCACTGGGCAGGATTGGAGGCACTCTTCAGATTAGAGATAAAAACTCTGCTTGTGAAGTCGGACGTGGGCTTTGAACTGAGAAGAGACAGATCTCCTGGACCCTGGGAGGGATCCTGTGATGATGCTTTTCACCTGAAGGGGATATAGAAAGCTTGGAAACTAGATCCTGATACTAACTGCAAATAGTAGGTTAAGACTGGCCTTTCATTAACTGCTGTAGTGATTAAAGAAGTCAGTGGAGGCAACACATTTTAAAAACTGTAAACCAGTGCACAAAGCTCTTTCCTTTTCACTGGGGGCCCGAAGGGGGAGAAGTGAGTTAGAAGGTGGGCAGAGTGTTAAAAAAGAAAACACTGATATGTGCTTCCCTTCCCCAAGCTGCAGAAAAGCCAGCTCCCACAGGGCTTAAAGATACAAGTCTGAAGAAGGGAATACTGAATGGAAGATAGAAACCAGGGAGTCTATGTACCTTCTCAGTGTGCCTCTCAGGTCACTTGACAACTGAGTGTTGGTTATCTTTGGAGAGGGACTTTATGCTCAGGAGAGATTTCCCTTATACTTGGGCTCCTTAGAATTCCTTAGATTCTCATTTATAATCCATCCTACATAACCTTATGAGTTTCTATCCTCCATAGGTCATTTATTCCTTATAATCACTCTAGGATGAATATATTTATGAGTTGCCCATCCCAAAATAAAAAACCCAGAAAGCTCTAAATTGGAAAGTTCTTTTTGTAATTTTGGTAACAACACCAGATTTGAACCACCATAAAACTGGTGTTAATAACTTTTATTTTTCTCATCTAGTAGGTTATCAATCCATCATTTTGCTGAAGGTTATCAAAATGTTTGCTTACTAACTGCTGTCTCATACATTATGGGTTTTGCATAAAATTCAGTATATGTACTACATTATATAATAAAAAACTCTGAAATCTAGTCCTAAGGACATCAGGTAAGAGATTGCAGACATGTATTATCTCTAGATTAAAGATGGAAACTGAGGTTCAGGGAGGCTAAGTGCTTGGCTTAAGGTTACATAACCAGAAAGCAATGGCTTTCAACTCAGGTACACTGGGATGGTGGTTTCTTTTACAGCCAAACTGTTAACCAGTTTCAGTGAATTCTTTGTTTTTGAGTCAGAGCATTATTTTGATGCACCACTTTTATTTATTTATTGATGCACCACTTTTAAAAGAATAATGAAAGATGTCTTTGAGAGCTGAAGCCTTAGGCAAGCACTCACCATCAGTCCATCACTCACAGTGTAAAGGTGGAGAAACCCTCCATGGTTCTTTCAGTTTGCAGAAGCCCGTTCATCCCATACCCTCTTTAGTATTAGTCACTGAATGACAGACTGGCTTCCTGTCCTCCCAAGCTGAATGTCTTCTCAGCAATACAAAAAAACACGGCGAGGACAAAGCAAGTTCCAAATACTAACCCTGTGAGGTCTGAATCTTGTAATCATTGTCAGTCTTTCCAGACCTCAGTTCTTCATCTCTGTCTGTTTCTATATGTATTCTTTTCTTTTTTCCTTTTACACAGTCTGGGAAAGAATGTTTCTGATGCCAACTCTGTTCTTTACCTGTTTTCCTTTTAAGGACAGATGTTTCCTTTTCTCCTGATCATGTGCCAGTTTCAGTAGATTTAGTGGTGCATAGTCAAGATTCCATGATTATGGCTATATTTATTTTAGAAATGGAAAAGTGTGTGAGGCAGATGTCATCTGTTTTAGCTTGGGCTGACATAACACAATACAATAGACTGGATGGTTTAAACCACGGACATTTCTCTCAGTTATTGCTGCTGGGAAGACCAATATCAAGGGGCCAGCATATTTGTTCTTGGTGAGGACCCTCTTCCTGGTTTTCATTGCATGGCCATCCCTCTGTTCTTTCTTATAAGAACACTAATCCTGTCATGGGGGCCCCACCCTCATGACCTCCTCTCAACTTGATTACGCCAAAGGTTTTACTTCCAAATACCACTACACTGGACTTAATAGCTTCAACATATGGATTTTGGGTGGGGGAAACAATTCAGTTTACTAAAACATTTATTTACTGCAGTCACATTCTTTTAATATTTAAAAATTCTACCTGGATGTATACTTACTACTGGATTGGCAATAGAAAAAAGCTAGGTTGGTTCCTGCTTTGCTATCAGAAAGAAAAAAGAGCAAAACACTTTCATGTAATATATGAGAAAAAGCCATGCACAGCAACGAAGACCCAGTACAGCCAAAAAATATATATGATATAGCAGTAGTAAAGTTGCTAAGTCATGTCCGACTCTTGCGACCCCATGGACTGTAGCCTGCCAGGCTCCTCTGTCCATAGGATTCTCCAGGCAAGAATACTGGAGTGGGTTGCCATTTCCTTCTCCAGGGGATCTTCCCGACTCAGGAATCGAACCCGGGTCTCCTGCATTGCAGGCAGATTCTTTACCGACTGAGCTATGAGGGAAGCCCTGTATATGGTATACCCCAGTTTAAATACGACACTATGTTATGTGTACAGCAGTGTGACACAAAAATAATAATATCTCTAAAGTATACTAAAGAAACTTTTTTGTAACTTCATTTTTTTCTTACTAGTTAGTTATTTATCCATCTTTTCTGAGTTGCTACAAGTAAACATTTTCCTAGTTTCACAGATTTTGGAGTCATATTTTCAACTTCTGCTCAGTGGATATTTTTATCATAGATAATAATTGCCTTCTGATCTCTCCCTCTCTTTTTTGGTTTTAGGTTCTTTTGATCATGTCACATGGCTTGCGTAATCTTTGTTCCCTGACCAGGGATTGAACGCAGGCCCAGCGCACAAAATCCCCAAGTCCTAACCACTGGGCCGCTAGCGAATTTCCTGCTGTCATTTTCTTTAGCGCCTTTTGTAGGTAGCTCAGGTATCTTTGCTCTTTTGGGGGAGAATTGATAGTGATGACATAATGGTTATAAGAAGTTAAGAACAAGTGAGATAAAATCTATTTTTTCAGGATATCATTTCCGTACGATTTGTATTTTCAAAATTAAACAGTAACATGGTCCCCTCTCTAAAACAAAAAAGGTGTAAAATACCCAGTGCATGCGTTTAAAAAAATTCCTTCGTAGTGGGCAAAAATCATGCCAGATATTTAATTTTTTTCCTTTGGCCAACAGACTGTTCTAAAGTAGTCCTGAATATGTCATTTTGACATATAAAAGGAAATAAAACTGTCACCTATTGGGGTTCGGTGTGGCTTTGTCCTTGTCTTTTCTGTCACTCCAGCCTGCAGTCTTTTGCTTCAACCTGGTCCATTTGCAGAGGTGTGATTGTGTGGATTTCGGGGGACTGTCAGTTCTCCTTCCCCAGGTGCTGTGGGCCAGCTCCAGGCCTCTCAACACCTCTGACAGAGGCAAGTCCCAGAGTCGATAGCTCTAAAGAGGCTGCTGGTCCCAGGATGGATGACACGATGCCCTGGGCCTTTGGGACAGACGTGGCAGGATGTTACTATTAAAAGATAGCCCTGCTGCTGAGGAAGGGGAGGGAAGCAGATGTGAGAGCAAGATTCAGGTGACAGTCTGGGCATGGCAGAGATGCAGGATGTGACAGAGGAGGGAGAGCAGTAAGTTGGCATTTGGCAGAATGTGCAAGAGGCGAGCCCTGAGCGTGGGTGAGGGAAATTGCGGCTTTCAAAGATTTCTGACCTTCTGCCTGCCAACTTGGAATTAAATTTCTTGATGGAGGGGGAGGAGGATGGAAGGGGTGAAATAGGCAGATGCCAGGAGAGATTATTGACCTGGAAACCAGACAAAAGGATGCTGTGGCTGGCACCCCAGGTAGAGCAGGGCAGAGTGGTGCAGCTCATAGGTCTAACCCAAAGGATGGAGCGCCAGTGTCAGCTGTTAGAGGACAGCCTGAGGTGGCCTCTTCTGTTGACAGGAGAAAACAGTCTGTAGAGACATACAAGAAAGAAAAGTGAAATTGAATATCTTTGGATAGATTTTTAGGGTTGGCATTCAGAAGTATATTCAGCTGCCTTTCTTCTATCTGAGAAGCATAACCTGTTTGGATCCATGTTGATAATGCTTTTTAAAAATACCCTGGTAATCCTGCTGCCACCTCTCCAATTCCAAGACCGAGGTGATGTGATCTGCCTACTGGCTTCACATTCCCCAGCAATGAATACTGAGTGACTTTTCCTACTGTTGACCCAGGACAATGTCATTTTCCCAGAGAAGGGACTCACTGATTCCATTGGAATACAGCTTCATTGCCACATGAATCAGGAAATTTGAATGTAGCTCTGTGGTTCCCAGGTTTTGCTCTTGGCTCTTGCTGAGCATTTGATTCGCCATCCTATATCACCATATGCCACTAGATGTCACTGTTACTCGCGCCTTTGGGTGACAGAAACTGAGAGCACTCCTTCTGCCCTTTTGTGAAGGGGGATAAATCTTCAGAAGGGAGGATAATGCTGTCTACATGGATTTCAGCACAAAGACCTTTTCAGGTTGTATTATTTGGTTGCTATTTCCCTTTCTGTTTTTGAAAAGGAGAAACTGAATTAAATGCAGTTCTTCCCACCAATGTACCTTCCCCTGCATCACTGCTAATTCTTTATTCTCCCTTAAAATATAGTTTTCAACTCTGTAATATGAGGACTACTCGTTAGCAAATTTGGAAAATTACTGTTCTGTGTGTATTCAAAATCTATATATGGACTCCACATGTTTCTATTCTAATCTCTTCCAAATCTTAGAGAACTTCAAAATGAAGTATCTAATTTCCTTAGGAAAAATTGATGTAACACTAACCTCAACTAGGAAGAGAATCTTGTGCGAGCGCAGCGAGTCAGGATTATAGATTCAGTCTACTTCATTCTCAGATACACCCTTGAATCCAAGGGACAGAAGTTGCCGTTAGTCTCAAGTTGTTTGAGAGATAGTTTTAGGCACCCAAATCATTTGTTTTCTTTCTAAACCTCTTTTCTTTGTATTAACTATCTCAAAGAAATATCTTTTGAGATGTTGTTTCTGATTAATATATGCCAGTGAATTATTTAAACATGAAATTAAATAAGATATTCAAGTTTATAAAATTGCTTTTTGAAAGTAGCTTATTATAGCATATTAAGTGAACGTCGCAACGTAATTATAGCAAATGATATCCAGTAATAAGTAATAACAAGATAAAAAGAAAAAAGGAACTGGCAGAATATATCTTAAAAAGCAAATAGGGACTTCCCTGGTGGTCCAGTTGATAGAACTCTACACTTTCACTTCAGGAGACCTGGGTTCTATCCCTAGGCTGGGAACTAAGATCCTGTGTGCTATGTGACTTGGCAAAAAAAAAAAAAAAAAAAAGGTAAATTAAGGCCATGCTTGAGTTGCTGATGCAGAAACAAGTCATTTTTGTTTTTTTATAGTTTTTTTTTTTTTTTAAATCTTCACCTGTTACTCTGTAATATTGCCATTTAGTAACCACCACCAACAGTTACTGAACCAATCGACCTCCAAAGTATAGGCCTACGCCAGTCTGGTTTCACTTTAGTTATGATGCCACAGGATTTATAGATTAGTCTGCACTGTGATTTAATCCCCTGGAGCTAACTCTCAGCTGTGGGACAAACGCCAGCTCAGTCTGAGTTGGGATAATATTCCCTGACATGAAGGTGCTGTGCTCTGCTCTGTTGTCACTTCAAGAATATTTGCAGTCTTATTCCGTCCTGTCCTCTTCTCCCCCTCCTCTCCCTCTCCACTTGTTCGCTGCTTCCCCCATCCTCTCTTCACTTCTCTTTTCTCTTTCTTCCTTTCTTTCCTTTCCTGCCATCTCTTTGTTTTCCATGTGTGGGACACTTGGATGTATTGTTCAGTTGTGTTAGAGAAAGGATCACAGCCATGCCATTGTTTCCTATGGCTTCCATAACAAATTACCACAAACTTGGTGGCTTAAAACAACATGCATTTATTCTGTTATAGTTCTGGAGATCAGAAGTCTGAAAGCAGTTTCCTGGGCTGGAATTAAGGTCCTTAATTTCAGGGCAGTGCTCCGTTTGGAAGCCCTGCATTCCTATGGTTTTAGCATTTCGTTCCTTGCATTCTGTGGCCTGAGAGTCCCTCCCTTCAAAGTCAGTGGTGGAGCATCCTCGAGTCTCTGCTGAGGCTACAACAGTGTCTTCTCTCTCCTGTATCGGTTTTCCCTCTGCCTCTCTCTGGACAATTCTGACCACATTTAGGGCCCATCTGGATAACCCTGGTTATCCCCACCTCACATCCTTATGTCTGCATATAAAGTAACATTAGAGGTTCCAGCGATTAGGACTTGAGTATCATTGAGGGCCACTCGTCAGCCACAGCTTCTTAGCTGTGTTTGGACAATTTACTTAACTCCCTCTAGATTTCAGTTTCCTTGCCTGATAGTGTTACTGTGAGGACTTAATGAGAAAATGCTTGTAAAGCACTTAGCATGGTATCTGGCAAAGAGTATGTCCACTTTAAATTAAAATAATTTAAGTGCCAATAAATATTATTCCCAGTATCAAGTATAATTATCTTGAAGATTATCTAATTCTTCACCTCGTATTCACCTTTATACTACTTTAGTCTGCCTTCTGTCCTCACTACTCTATTAAAACATTTATTTCAGGATCTCCAGTCTCCTTCAGCTGGTCAAATTCAAAGACCAGTTCTGGGGCTTCATTTTAGCAGCATTTAATATGGTCGAGCACTCACTTTACTTAGAGACACAGTCCTTACTTGGCTTCTGCATATCGTGTTTCCTGGTGTTCTTTCTTCCTCACTGGATATTTCACCTCTTTTTCCTTTGCTGTCTTCTCCTTTAACCCAGAGGAGCCTGGAGTGCTGCAGTCCCCAGGGTCACAAAGAGTCAGGCACGACTTAGCAACTGAACACCACCAACAACCACCTCCTTTAATCCACCACAAAATATTGGTGTTCCTCAGAACTCTGTCTTGAGTGCTCACTGTCTGTAACTGAGTGAGGAGTAGGATGGCATGTTTGATGATTGTAAAGAAGATAGTGAGGCAAGGGGTGGGAATGGCATGGGACATGGCTTGTGTGGTGGTGTGGGTGAGAATTTGCTATGACTAGAAGCTTCTTATGATAAGGATTTTGGCATTAATCTTACGTGAGGGCGATGCCATGGGGGGCTTTGACGTTGGAGTAATGGGGGGTTGTTGGGAGTGAATGCATGAGTTCTTCCTCTCAAGAGGTCTACAGCTGATGACCTTTGTCCTGAAAGCAACTCTCCATTGAGCCCACCTACTACCTGCTGGCTCTGGACTTGGATAGAGGGCAGAAGAGAGATGACAGAGCTGTCTGTGAGTGGAGTGACAGAGGCTCAGCTTTGTTCCCAACGTTTGGTAAGAATATGTGTGTCTTCTGTGTAAAGGAAAACCACTGCTCATGGTGGTTGTGACCTGGGCAGAGTGTGGCAACTTCTGGATGAGGAGGCCACAGCTGTGGCTGTTGGGGCGTGGAGGAATAAACTTAGCTTCAGCCTGGTCTCCTAACTGAGGGACCATGCAGGAGGAGGCCCAAAGTACCCTCCAAGAACCTACAGAGAGTCAACGTTTGGATCTCGCTTTCAAAGGTGGTATTGATAAGCAATCATTGTTCTAGGGAAATAGCAACAACTGGAAGAAAGAGAATGAATGGTGGATTTGTCACAGGCATTGTGGTCACTCTAGTGGTCCGTTGTCTCCAAGCCTCCTTTTACTGCCCCTGAAATTTAGGAGGAGATGTCTCCGGAGATCACTTCCCTTCCTCCCCACTGCCAGTCATTTCCTCTTACTATGTGTCCTGCTTTTGTAGAAGAGAGAAAATTGTAAGATATGAGAGAATCTTAGCCATCCTGAAAAATGTTATAAGCAGAAGGAGAGATCTGTAAGAAGCTTGTACCTGAGTGGAATGGGTTGAAAGGAGACACTTGACTGGTATTATTTGGGAAAACAGTAAAATGATTCCAGATTTATAATTCAATGAGTTGAGACTCCATAATCAAACCAAACAAACATATAATATTTAATTTTACTGTTATTTTGATATGCATAACAAAACTTTGAGTTACATGTTATTATTCCTATACTGAAGTTGGGTAAGGTGAGGTTTCATGTCAAATGACTTACCAAGGGCACACAGCTAGCAGAATGCAGATCAAGAATTAGAGCCCTCAACTCCCGACTTTGAAGCCTCTGACCTTTTTAATCCACCGTACTGCTCCCTATACCACACTGTTAATTGGTTTCATGTGGCAAGTTAAGCAGAGTTACAACTAAATAACTATTAGCGATATTACAATCTCACAAAAGGTAGAATGACGTAAATAATAGACTTTGGTATAATGGGACTTCCAATTTTGAAGTTAGTTTCTGCTACGACTACAGAAACAACTATGGTACTTACCCATTTGTTCTATATCAGATAACCCAGGATTATTTTAAGCATTGTACATGGTTATTGATTTTTGTGGCATACGCTCCCGCTCCCTGTTTTTAATAAGTGTCAGCTTAATGACCTTATTCCTCTCCTTTTCTGCTATTTTGTCAGCAACCTAGAACCAGGACTTAGCACATAATGTTGTTGTTGTTAGCTCTTTGTGTATGATTCTTTTGTGACCCCATGGACTGTAGCCTCTCAGGCTCCTCTGCCCATAGGATTTCTCCAGAAAGCATACTGGAGTGAGTTGTCATTTCCTTTTCCAGGGGATCTTCCTGATCCAGGGATTGAACCTGCATCTCCTGTCTTGCAGGCGGATTCTTTACCACTGAGCCACCAGGGAAGTACATAACAGGCCCTGCATAAATATTTTTTGAATGAATGAATGGATGAATGAATGAGTGAATGAGGAGCTAATATTTAAGCTACCATCTAAAGTCTACCTTAAAGAGTTAGAGGCAAAAAAGAAGGAGAAAAAAGAGGATGTTATAGACTGAACGTTTATGTCCCCCTGTGAAACCCCTTGCAGAATCTCCTAGAAAACTGTGAAGGGAACTGGTTGGTAAAGGCCAGGAAGCCATTCCTACTATAGTCAGTGAAAATTTCCAAATAAGTTTGCTTAGGTATTTGAAGAAATAGAGCTACATTTCAAAACTAATTAATTCATATTCTGCTTAAAGGTAAAACATTGTAATTTTCCAGATAAACTCTATCACCTTCTTGCTTTCTCTATCAGTTTTAGATGTAAACTGAGCTAACTCAGAATTTTCCTCCTTCCCTTGCCTTCTCCTCAAAGTGGCATCCGTGATCTGGCATCAGAGGGAGGTATCTGGTCCAAGATGTCCTTTTTCCATTCAGCCATCCATGAACTGGGATGTCACCCATGCTGTCTGGTCTTAGGTCTTGCTCCCTGCTGCCATCACTGAAAGTATCACTGTTACGATCTGGTGGGGAAATGCAGAGCTCTCTGCTGCAGTATGGTCTCGTGTTATCACCGTAAGATATCTCAGGGCTTTCTATTCATCTCTTCTGCATGATTCTAGCAGCCAGTGACATTGGGCTTCTCTTTCAAGCCATTCCTGGCTGCGCAAAGAATTGATTTTGGTTTGGTTGCCTCAGGCTCTTTCTCAGAAATAAGCTTTGTGTTTTGCAGCCACACCAGGGGGTGGTATGTAGTTCTGGCAATTCCCTTGTCAGAGCCCTCACCTAGGAAAATAAGATGTCTCCCAGATTGCCAAGTATCTCTGAGGATTCTATTATTGTTTGCTACTTTGGGCTAGTCAAGTCATACTTAGATTTTACACAAAGGTGGAGGCTCAAGATCAAGTATATATAACACATTCAAAACTGAACTCCCTGCATAGATGGTAATGTTTTGCATCATCTGATTTACTCCATTTCTCTCCTCATCCACATTGCTCTCATCACACCACTTTCCTTTACATTCCCAGAAACGGGAAGCCTTTTTCCTACCTCTGGGCCTTTGCCCATATTCTTTCCATTGTATAGCTGGTGCCTTCTCATCCCTCAGGTCCTGGAGATGCATGATCCTCTTTTCAATTGTTTTGGTTATTCTCCCTAACCATGTGTTTCTCTCCTTAGAACACTTCCACTGTAGTGACACTACTGGGTCACTTATTCTTTGTCACCCCAAGTTGACAGCTTCCAAGAAAAAGATGCTGTATCTTTTTTTACTCATCTTTAGCTTCTAGCACAGTAGCTTGCATGTAATAATGCTAGAATAAATAATGCTGAATAGAAGAAATAGGGCTATATAATTCCACTGTTACAAGAGAGGACTCTCTGGGACCAGACTTCCATGTTGTTGTCCGGTTGCTTGGTCTTGTCTGACTCTTTGTGACCCCGTGGACTGCAGCATGCCGGTCTTCCCTGTCCTTCACCATCGCCTGGGGCTTGCTCAGAATCATGCCCATTGAATCACTGATGCCATCCAACCATCTCATTCTCTCATTCATCCCCTTCTCCTCCTGCCTTCAATCTTGCCCAGCATCAGGGTCTTTTCCAATGAGTTGGCTTTATGCATCAGGTGGCCAAAGTATTGTAGTTTCAGCTTCAGCATCAGGCCTTCCAATGAATATTCAGGGTTGATTTCCTTTAAGATTGACTAGTTTGATGATCTTGTGGTCCATGGGACCCTAACACCACAGTTCAAAAGCATCAATTCTTTGGTGCTCAGCCTTCTTTATGGTCCAGCTCTCACATCCATACATGACTATTGGAAAATCATAGCTTTGACTAGACAGACCTTAGGAGGCAAGTGATGTCTCTGCTTTTTAATATCCTGTCTAGGTTGGTCATCTTCCCTGGGTCGGGAAGATCCCCTGGAGAAGGTAATGGCAATCCACTCCAGTACTATTGCCTGGAAAATCCCATGGACACAGGAGCCTGGTAGGCTATAGTCCATGGGGTCACAAAGAGTTAGATATGACTGAGCGAAGGCAATCAATCAATCAATCAGGTAGGTCATAACTTTTCTTCCAAGGAGCAAGTGTCTTTGAATTTCATGGCTGCATTCACCATCTGCAGTGATTTTGGAGCCCCCCCAAAATAAAGTCTCTCTCTCACTGTTTCCACTGTTTCCCCATCTATTTGCCATGAAGTGATGGGACCAGATGCCGTGATCTTAGTTTTCTGAATGTTGAATTTTAAGCCATCTTTCCCTCTCCTCCTTCACTTTAATCAAGAGGCTCTTTAGGTCTTTGCTTTCTGCCATAAGTGTGGTGTCATCTGCATATCTGAGGTTATTGATATTTCTCCTGGCAATCTGGATTCCAGCTTGTGCTTTGTGGCTGCAGTCACTGTCCACAGTGATTTTGGAGCCCAAGAAAATAAAATCTGTCACTGTTTCCGTTGTTTCCCACATCTATTTGCCATGAAGTAATGGGACCGGCTCTGCACTTAGACTTCCCTGAGTTCAGATTCTTTCCTAGGAGTGTAACTTGGCTAAGTCATTATTCATTCTTTGCTCAGGTTCTTCACCTGTAAAGTGAGGGTCATAGTAGTGCAAACCACATAAGGTGGTTTTGAGGATTAAATATTGTTTTTGAGGATGAAATAATTTTAATGTATTAATATATGTCAAGATTCATGGCACAGAATAAGGATGATGTATCAACTATTAGAGGAAAAGAGATAGGAACAGACCCTTGTGTGGATCTATAGAAAGAGAGTTGGGTGAGGGAGGGATCCCATCTGTGGAATGAACAACCCCAGGCCAGAGGGCTATACCCAGGGCAGGGAGAGGGTAGGGGACATTTGCTGCTTCAGAGAGAAAGCATGGAGACGGCGGCAATCTGCACCTGTCTGAAACATAGCTCCAGGAAGCACGTTATCAAATGGAGGCATCATCAGAGGCAATGCAGCCATTGTCAAACTTTGCCTGTGGTTGGCAGGGGCTGTCTGTCACTGGCAGGGACCAGATTGCTCCTGATTTTGGCAGGGATTCATGAAACTGATATTTGGGAGTTTGTTTTTCTTGGTGGAAAAAAAAACTTGATTAAGAATCATAAGAGAGGAGAAATGTGCATGCTTGCAGACCCGTGGTTTGCAAATTGCTTATAATTCTCCTATTACTGTCTGCCACCAAAATATCTCAGCCTGACAAGATCAGAACTACTGTCATCCTTTTACATTTAATTTTAATTTACATGAAATAATGTTCTTGCTGCTCCATTTCTTCCAATTCTTTTCTTCTCCTCCCCTGTTCATTTTTCCTTATCACTTCAAAGTTAATCCTTTCAGCAATGTCATCTTCTTTTGCTGGGATGTGCTTCACCTTTATACATCTAATAAAGGCATTATTTTCATTTCAAGTCTATGTCCTCTGTGGTCACACTTTTAGTCTCTAGAATTAGGCTTAGGAAAAAAAAAAGCTGAATATGTAATAGAGATGATTTTGCTGTTGTTAACAGTCATATTGGTTGGCATTTTTTTATTTTGGAAACTTTCATTCTGAATTTAATTTAGAAATTCAGGGGACACTAGAGTGCATAGGGATGACTGTTTTCCTCCCCTCCATTTTTGCCTTTCTTTCCCCACCTCTGTTTCCTTTTTTCTTTTCCATGTCTTCACAATACACCCATAACATGAAGAACATTTTAAAATTCTTTGGCTAGGTTTGCATACTTTCTGTACCTTGGATTTTCTGCTAACAGGTTTTCAAACAGTTTTCTTCACAAAAATGCTTGCTGTGGCATAAGATGCTGCACTGGGGATATGCAGTGTACAGCTTTAGGGATAGGTGTTTGGTTTCTTTTTCAACTCAAGTAAACATTTACTAATTACCATGTTTAGAGGCTGAACACTGTCCTGGATGAAGCATAAACTTGCTCTAATTTGGTCATTCTTGATGTCCTTGGACAGGAGCTACAGATATTTTATCATAATACATTGCCTTAATAATTATTCTTGTGAATATAGAAATACCCAGTGTTCTGATGCTTCTTTCTGGTAAATTTGTCTTCCATTTCAACCCTAACCTCTTCCCAAAGAGGTTACCTCTTACTGCATTACTAATATCACATGTTGAATGTTCTGACAGACTTTCCTTTTGCTAATTCACTTTTCCCCCAAGAGATGATGGCTACTATTCTTTTGAATTATTGCATCCATTTTATAAAAGGAACTAATTATTCTTTATTTAACAAGGACTATCCTGTGACTGATACAGTTGGATTCATGTGAAAATGCATAAGTGGTAGTGAGGATATCATTTTCTCCAACCAAAATGTAATTTCAAAAGTGATTTAAATGGAGCATAAAAGAAGTACTCATGAATATGGTTGCTTTTATAGCTAATGCAGATATCTTACTTCTACCACTGATATTCCTGAGTGCCTTATACTTAGCAAGTTCTCAGTAAGTGTTTCTTGATATTAAGTTTTCCAATCCTGAATTTTTTGATAGCTCTTGAAAGCTTTATGTAATGTTTAGAAACTATGAGATCAATAGATATGAGATATGGATCTCATATCATCTGTGTAATACCATATCTGGAGACCTGGATAATTGTGTGCTGATATGACCTCAAATGGCTTCCCAGGTGGCCCTAGTGGTAAAGAACCCTCCGGCCAATGCTGGAAACTTAAGAGATGCTGGTTCGATTCCTGGGTCTGGAAGATCCTCTAGGAGAGGAGGGCATGGCAACCCACTCTGGTATTCTTGTTGGGAAATCCCATGAACAGAGGAGCCTGGTGGGCTGCAGTCCATGGGGTCGCCAAAGAGTCAGACACGGTGGAAGTGACTTAGCACACATGTATGACCCCAGCAGATGAGAGTGCTCATCAATACTCCTCTTTATACTGTGTAAGGATACGTTTATGTGCCCTGGCTTGCAATTCTTCCTTTAATTACATGCTAAACTTTGCTTCTTTCCTTCAAGACACATGCTTGGCTTTAGGAAGTATTGTGACAAATATAAATTTACTTCTGAATTTCCTGCATTGCAAATTATACTTAAGTGTACTAAAATTGGCTGCAATTAAAACAATATGTATCATTCATTCTGTGTATGCTACCCATTCCAGCATGATGCTTGGAAGATAAAAGTTTTTCCATGTTATTGACTTTGGTGAGCCTCATTGCTGCTGTGAAAGAAAATATCTTCAACATATGAGCAGAAGAGATGACTCTAGATAGTAAGCTGGTATGGGATTAACAATAATCACTGCCTCCATTGTTGTTTCATTGATTCCTTCATTCACGATCTTTAAACAAGTATTAATTAATTGCCTAATATCAACCAAGGCTTCTTCCAGCCACATGACTTGTGGGATCTTAGTTCCGCAATCAGAGATCGAACCCAAGGCCCCCAGCAGTGAGAGTCCTAAGTCCTAACCACTGGACCACTAGGGAACTCCAGGATCTGCTTTTTCTTTCAGAACCTTTATTTTACAGTTGCAGCAGGATTTTGTTTGAGTTGAGCCATGTTGTTTTCATGGTGAGCAGTTATAGTTAGAATGGACTTCACTTGTTGCTAAGAAAATGGGTTCTGATGCCAGGAGGGGCATCAGTTGGGGTCTAGTTGTCACAGCTGTGGTTAGTTAACTGCAGAACCCTTCCTTTTGGATCTTCCTTGTGGTTGGTGTTCAGCTGACACCAGATTTGATCAGTTCCTCAGGCTGTGCTCACTTGGACTTGATGCCCCACCTGATTGTTCACAGTTTCATTGCAATGTGAGATGCCTGCTTTCCTCCTAAGCCCACAATCTTAGTTTCTGAGAACAAATCTCCAAAATTATCATTGACTTCTAGTTATATATGATAGCAACTTTTGAAACCTGATGCAGACTTCTGAATTATTTGTTTTCCTTAGGCAGATTACCATTTCACAATAATATGCATCATCTAGAAAGTACATCATAATTAGATGTAAAGTATATGTTGACGTATATACTGAAGCTTCCAGATGACTCATGTAATATGTTTTGTTGACGCTTACAGATTAGTCCCTGCTGCTTGTCAGGGCTGTAGAAGCCTGGGACCGACACGTAGCACTTCACTCCTTTGGTAATAAGGGAATTCATTAATCAAGAAACCATTCTCTCTGAACAGAGATATTTTTAATATATTAAAACATTCTGCCAATTCTCTAATGCTGTCTTTTCAGTATTCTATTGCAGAAAATGGCAAGCCACCTAGCTTCAACTCTGCTTGTCCTTTATTTGCTCTGGCTGACCACTGTGTTCTTCTTATTCCTTTGAGAGGGAAACATGCTGAGACAGATGTGAGTATCAACTGAGAAACTGAATTTAGAGTTACATCTAATCACCATAAAATTAGGAGATATTTGGCCCATAGTCCTAAGCTTCTGACAGTGGCAGGACCCTGAGTCTACTAGAATGTAAATTCCAGGGAGATTTATACCAGAGCTTTGGTCCTCAAATTTTAATGCATATGCATCTCCTGGGACCTTTTGAAAATGTGGATTCTAATTTAATAGGCTTGGAATGAGGCCCAGGATTCTGCATTGTCACATGTTCAGCACTTGAACCAAGCCTAGAGGAGCAGAACCTTTTTAATTTTAAACATAGGCCCTAAGTGTTATAGGCTGGATAAAATTGAAGCTCTTAGGTTTTCATGCAGAGGAATTGGGACCAAAGAGAAGGCCTTATCACTGACATTCTCATGCTGAATGGACCCAATCAAAATTCTCAGTCCAGAAGTCTAGGACTACTGAACTCTTTATTCTAAAGACTACTGAACTTGTACTGCGCCTGTCATTATCTTTACAGTTTCTAATGTCTTACAGAGTTGTACAGAGGCAGCAGAATAAGTGAATGGGACAGGTAGATTTACCTGGAGTCTTACATTCTGAGTTTGAATCCAGTGTTGCCTTTGCTTGGTTCCTTGAGTTTGAACAAGTCATATATCCTCTTTCAGTTTTCATATCCTTGTGCTTAAATTGGCAATAGCAAAATACAGCTTTATAGTTTTGCTTTGATAACAAATTGAGAATATATATAAAAGTGTTTTGTAAATGTCAAGTGCTATGCAAATATTATTTGAGGATCTTGTAACCTAGCAATGATGATTTACACTCATATCAGAACACTTGTGTTGCCTAAGATCCTTTTGCTGTTTGTTTATTAGCAGCAAACATTCTGACTGAGAACACAGGTATTTCATTGTTTCCTTTGGGTGTCATTTGTATGCAGTCATTGGTTATAATTCTGTAAAAAATTATTTAATTTTTCCCTTAAAATGCCAATATTGTCATCACCCCCTAATACGTTTTGAGGAAGAGAAATGATGGGTAGCATGAATAAAATTTGGTATAGCACTCTGCTTGGGAGAACAAATTAGTGTTCTGTGACAGTCATGGGTGGTATCCTGGGATACTCACAACTTTTGAGAATTGCTTAATCACCACAGAGATATGCTTGGTCTGAGGAGAATGCACCATCCTCATCACCTAGGGCAGGAGTCAGCCTGCGGACAGCTTGCATTTTAATTGATTTCTTGATGAGCGTTGACTTTATTAAATTTTAGACAAAATGCCCTATGGCATCTGTCAGTAATAAGTGACAGGAAAGACATTAAAATTTTAGTGAACACTTAGGAATTCCTTATCATAAGGAATGTATTGAATGCCCCCTGGGTGAGAAGAATAATGCTTGCATTTATAACTTACAAGTCACTTCCACAAATTTTATTTATGACACAATTTTCTTTGGGTCTATTCCCTTTTCTGATATAAAAGCCAACTTTGTGGTGCTTTCATTCATCATTAGGTTAGAGATGCAGCACGATTTCCATTTCAGGGGACATATCTTCAAGGGAGGAAGGGAGAGGGGGAAGGAAGAAGGGAGGAAGGAGGGAAAGGTGGAAGGGAGGGTGGGAGAAAAGGGAATGGTTAATGCAAAAGTGTTATGTTTTGCTTTGTTTTAAGATTTTCCAGAAAACTTGCTCTGAGTTAATGCCCAAGAAGAGAAGAAATGATTTGAACAGCCAAATATGTGAGACCTTGTGTCAGGCTTTTTCGAGTTGATCTCTCAATCTGACAAAATGTACATCTTTGTAGAACTAAAAAGTTCAATAGCTGCTTTGGTGTGCATTTAGTTTGATTTAGTCCCAGTTTCTGCTTTTCTTTCTAGACTCTCTCTGATGTTTTTCAACCTTAGCCATGTCTTTTCATTCCTGTCATTCTCTTCTATACTTAGAATACTCTGAGGATTTGTCATTAAAGTTTAAATACACTAAGCATTCAAGATCTTTCTTTTAAAATGGTATTTTGAGTAAGGTAGATTACTCTTCCCATGGACATCTTAGAGGGTCTTTTCATTGCTGAGAAGGCCTCATTCAGGACCACCGACTCATCATTTTGCCGCATATGTGTTGTTGAGTCGGTGGAGCCTGACTGAGGCTCCATTCGTTGCAGGCTGCTTCTGCAGCACTTCTCTGGAAGACCGGTTCTTGGAAGACTGGTTCAGAATAAGTGGAGAAAGGCCAGTAAACATTTCTGAAAGTTCTGAAATAAGGGAGTCTATGGGGTCAGACACAGACCGAAGAGTCAGACACAACTGAAGAGACTTAGCAGCAGTAGCAGTAGCAGAGAAAGCTAAACTTAAATTTTCAGAAGTATAAAGGACATATTGTAATCTCTGATCTGACAAGTGAATATGCATCTTCACAATCAGAAGTTAGAAATAATGAAATGAAACAATCTTCTATTAATTGGTTACTAAATAGAACTTTTCTGAATGTTTGATGCTTGTGTTTAGCCATTTATATATAATATAATTTATGTTTAGTCATACCCAAAGCCTTGCCAAGTAGTAGTCCCATAGGAATTACTCTAATTAATACATAAGTGTCTCTTGTATTGAGCATATTAATTGCTTATATGCAAATGATTTCAAGTACTTGAATAGTTTAAGAAGGATAAACATTATCTCTGTAATCTATATGATTTTCATTTCCTTAGCAAGCCCTTTTCTGATGGATTAAATAAAAGGAAACTTTACAATCAACTGAATACAAATTATCTTAAGTTTAGAAGAACAAATTAATGAGGTTTTATGATCTTAAGTTTCTTCTAGACCTCTCTACCACCTGATTTCAAATAGGGGAACAATATACCATAAATTGGTATGAATGGCTCATAGTTTTACAATGATTTTCAGTCTTTATTTTTCTCTACTAACTTTTAAATGAACCCCTAGGTAATTTGACATGTTATGGCATGACTCCTCAGAACTTTTATAATGCATTTAAATATGCATGTATGTGACTCTTCAAGACAGTCATGGTTTCTTGCACTTTTCCAAACTTGTTTTCTGAATGGAGATCACAGGACTTCTGTACATTATATTTGGGAATTGCTATGGTCTATCAACACCTTTTTAATCATTCTCTTTTCCTGCTACCTGGTATTAGTAACTTTTGATTAGTAACATTTTATTTCATAGCACATTCTTTGGATACTGATAATCAGTGTACTTGCAAGTTCTGAGAATGAGGTTGAGAACTCAAGACAGGAAATTCATAGTCTCTCCTAGTTTCTCAGTGAATATTGTGTGTTTTTAGAGCACCTGTCAGGATCTGAACTGAATGCCACACATGCAGTGCGGGGAATACCCTCTGCTTCACGGTACTCATGGCTACTGTATTCAGGTATAGTGAATGAGCAACACCCTCTCTGGAGGTCCTTGTCTTCTTGACTGTCTCAGGGTAATACTGCTCCTGGGTTTGAAAACTTGTAATGTTAGGATATGTCTCCATTGGGTTTTCAAATTTATTTCCTGGAGTGCTGTGCTATGCTTAGTGCTTAGTGCTGTGCTGTCTACAGGAAGATGTGCTATGCTTAGTTGCTCAGTCATGTCCAACTCTTTGCAACCCCATGGACTATAGCCCACCAGGCTCCTCTGTCCATGGGGATTCTCTAGGCAAAAATCCTGGAGTGGGTTGCCATGCCCTCCTCCAGGGATCTTCCCAACCCAGGAATTGAATCCAGGTCTCCCACATTGCAAGTGGATTCGTTACTGTCTGAGCTACCAGGGAAGCCCTCAAGCCAACTGAGCATTAGGGTCTTAGAATTTATATAAAGAGAATTATGTAAATCACAACAAGTACTTCTTAGTGTTTTTGACATATGTAATACGATATGTAACATTTCAACAACTAGCTTTTCCATTCAACATGTATTCTGGAAATTTATTCATCTAACTGCAGGTAAATATGTCTGTTTTTTAAAACTACTGTGTAATATTCTATAGTATGAATATATAAAAATATATTTAGCCATTCAACTATATTCAGCTAGATTAAAAAAATAAACAGAACAATGTGTACCAGGTAGTACACATTGGAGATAAGGAAGAGGAAGATTAAATAGAGGAATTGAATGATTCTGCCCATTCTTTGCCGATAAGATTACATGGACTACTAAAAGTTTAATTCATTCATATGAATTATATTCTCTTCATGCTTATTTTGAGAAATAATTTACCAGCTAAACAAATATGTAGAACAACCCTTTGTGCCAAGGTTCATTCCCATTGTCAAATCCGCCACAAAACTTTCCTTGTTTTTGCAAAAATTATGATCTCTCACTTTTTTTTTAAATGCTTCTTCTGCACTCCAGTGAAATCACTTGGAACTTGTATTCCAGCTGTTTGAGATAGCTTGTTAAGGCACGCAGCTGCCTTTATGTTCCTCAGAATGCCTTGCTCTTAGGGTCTTTAGAGAGGTATTTGGGTTTGAATTTTGAATTAAACTAGATTACTTCTCTAGTTCTGGTTATTAGGTGAACAGTGTTCTTGAGCTTCATTTGTACCATTGTACTCCACAGAGACAATCTAAAATTTAAAAAAAAAAATCGATGACTTGGGAGGTTAATAATGATTTAAACACTTCCCAAAGTATATCTATTAGTTATCCGTGCTTCTAATGCCTCTTTCCACCATTGTCTACAGGAAGCACAGCAGCAGAATAATTGCTAAATAGCTGAAGATCTTGAACTCAATTTACCAATTGCTGCAAAGTAGAAAAAGAAATTACATGAGCCATATTTTCCATTATAAAATATTCATAGAAATGAGGTTCAACCTGTGTTATAATAAAATGTTAATAAGACTTTTAAGAAAACAATTAAAGACACATGTTTACTGTTAGGATAAATGGGTTCAAATATTTTATTCCTCAGTTTGGTTAAAAAAGGGGTAGTTTGGGATAATTTAAGTGTAATGTTGTCAGGTTGATAGATACTTGCTTTTTTCCTGGGAAACCTAAAGTTTTCATATGGATAATTATAATTTTCAGCATCTCCCTGTGGCAAATATAAAACAACTGGAGGCTATTTAGGTATGTTCTTATACCTTTCTACCACAATATATTTAATAGCAACTTAAATTGCTTTCATTTAGGAGGAGCTCTACTATTTAAGATTCTTTGCTGTCCAAGTGAAGACCATAGTCAAGGGATAATAACATGGCTCAGAGTTTAGAACCTTTCACGCAGAGATAGAAAGTCAGAGTATCTGCCAAACATGAATGCGCTCTAATAGGCTGAGGGGAGTCCCTTCTATTTTTTTCATGCTGCTTCACTTACTGACTCAGCAGCTGTGGAGGGTGTCAGTCTCCTGTCACCTTGGGTGGCAAGTCTAGCATCAGCCAAGCACATTGAACTATGAACTCTTTGCCTCTATCAATTTTTCTGTCGGCATTGTGGAGTTGACCATCATGAGTGGGAACACTACTGAGCTGCTCTTCTGAAATGTCAAAGATATTATTGATTGGAACCCTTGCATTTTATGACAGTAATAAGGTCCTTGACAGGACATCGGGGGTCTAGCTTATCTACTTACACTAGAGGGAAAAGGGAAATTATCTGTGTTGTGGGTGTGCATTTTTAGCTTCCTAAAGGTAAAATTCTAAAATCAGCAGCCGTTTTCTTGGAACTGCTAATATGATAATCTCAAATTATACCACATACACTGATAATACAGCAGTCACCGTGATTCAGGGTATAAATCATCAGTAGGAAGCAATGTTAGTATTATGCTGAAGCCAGAGGAAAGAAGAGAAGGCTGCAGTGTGTGCAGGGCAGGTTTGAGGTTATGAGAACCCAGGTTCTTCTAAGTTTTAAGCTAACATGTTCTGAGCTTCCTCAGGTCAGCTTTTTATTGTTCATGCATTCTTTTATTAGAAAGAACAGGCAGTGGGTGGCAGGTGGTAGTTTCTAACTCTTTTTGCATTAACTACTGGTTCTGAGTTTGGGTGTTTTGGTCACACTGTGTGTTTTCATGGCTATTGCTTTTGCTGCTGATTGTAGCAACTGTTGAGGTAATTGCAGTAATCATCTCTGTGTGATGCTCTCTATGATTAAAACAATTAATATGTGAATGTAATTATAGAGAGAACTGTCTATATTTTATTATCGATGTTCTACACATAGTTATGCAAATCTCAGACTTCATAAATGCCAATGCTAATGATTTGCAGTTTGGTAAGAAGTTTGTTTTTAGATGGACTAAAAGAACACACAGAATTTTACATTTGTGGGAAATACAGTGTCAGTGAAATGAGAGGCTGATCTTTTCTGAGACAGAGAAAAGTCACTTTTTATTTCTGTCTACTTGAGAACAATCTTATCCTCTCACTTCTTCCTCAAGCCTTTCTCAGGATGGAGATGCCATATGGATCACATGGTTTGAAGTGAGAAAGCAGTATAGAAAGGTTGCAGCTTTTTGTTATCCCAGTGGTATGAAACACCAATTTTCTGGGATAAACTATAAGTTCAAAGAAAATAGAATTTCCTAGCATGTCAATTTTGGACATTCTGTGAGTGTCCAGCAAAGAAGGCTGTGAATTGCTTCTGTCATTATGACTGGCATAAGCTCTTAAAAGGGTTGACAACTTGCAATTCTTCTTACTGACTTTCAAATAAATTATTGACATTATTATGCACTAACTTTCCTGTTAATGCAACAATAAATGATAAAATATAAATTTAATTTCAAATACAATCTCATTCCTAAAAATTAAACCTCTGCAGATCTATATTTATTGTCATTCAGTGGGTATTTGATTTAGCATGATGTTGCACTTGAATTCAGTTTCCAACAGGTTTTAAAATCTGAGGTGACTTCCTGAAATGTCCACATACTTGAACTGGATTGGGCCAACACTGTGTTGTTAATTAGTCCCCCTGGAAATATTGCATCTGACTTACGCTTTTACTCTGTAAGACCATTTGAACCATGTTGTAAAGTATATCCCTTCCAAATTCTTTCTATGCCTCAGCTTGCTGTATTCTGATATCCTGCAAATTGTTTGTGTTCTAATAAAGGTACTCTGATTTATCATACTTTTTGTTTGCATTCTAATAAAGGTACTCTGATTTATCATACTTTTACAAACCAGGATCTCATATAGTAATATTTATTGTAGTGTTTAATGCTGAGTTCCACCTTTTGATTAAGGCTTAGTCTACTAAAATTGGGTTTGGTTTAAATTCCAGTTAACCTTTTGCTTCCTCTGTGCTATTTAGGTGCATAGTTTCATTGCACCTTGATAACAGAGTACAATTTTATCCTTTGATTTTTCACTGAAACCAACTGTTTTTATAAGCTAGCTAGTTTGACTCTCCTAATTCTAGTTATACTACAGGGATGACTAAACTAATCATTATAAAATAAAATAAATGATTCTATTTATGAAAATTTTGAAACATTTCCTTATAATATTTTTAGAAATATGAATAAACTATTTTTTGATAAAAGTGAATATGAATCACATTTTTTATAAAACTTGAACTTCATATGACTAACTTTGGTCAACACCACCTATTCTGAAATATTTAATAGTAAACTATATTCAAGTCACTTCAACAAAGCGCTTGAGGCCCTTGTAGTATAAAGTTGAATAGTGTCTCCTGATTTTGAAGGACTCAGTAACCAGCAGGAAAGACAAGCGCATGAAGAGTTAGCATGTTGTGTAATACACTCTGATGGAGTAGTGTGTATGAAGCAGGGCACAGCACTGAGAATGGAGCATATGATGTGGGACCACAGTGGACGTCTTCCCAGGAGAGGTGGGACATGTGAATTAGGTTGAAGTAAGAGTACATCAGGCAGATGAAAGGATGGGGATGCAGTACCCAGGGTGAGAGGTAGCATAAGCAAAGGTCCAAATCAATAAAACTGTGTCATGGATTTGGAAAGTTTGAGTTATGCAAAATGATGGTTCTTGGTAAGTGTGTATGGAGAGGGGGAGATGGAATAAAAGGTGAGAATAGAAGGGGTAGGAAATTAGGATATGAAGGGTTTGATAGCTACCCTTTAATATAGGAGAGCCACCTCAAAATACAGGATATTTTGATGCAGGCTAAAATGTGAAAATGTTTTACTTTAAATTGTTTTTAGAAGTATCAAATAATGTGCAGAAAGACATTCTTTCTCCTCTTCTTAGACTTGTGCTGTCAGCCATTCCCTAAACACCTAGAGATAGGATAAATCCCGAGTTGTAAGGTGCTGTGAGAGACAGGATGAAAGTCCAGATTCAGTACAGTTTAGGACAGATCATTTTTCACATTAGCTGGCCTCTTTAGACATCTTGGATTTTACAAAAATGGTTGAAGATGAATCAGCATATTTGCTGTAAGTTTACCCTTTTTCTAATAAGGTTCGAAGGTAAACCCATACACTGTGACTTGAGTCCATGCCTTCCCAAAGACTGTTCCCTACTTAGTCCCAAGACTGAGGTTCCACTCTAGAGACTTCTTTGACTCTATGGCGAGGGGTTAAGAGAAAGTTCCAGATAGCCAACCCTCCCTACCTCTAAACTCAGATTGTCACCAGCATGATTGACCTTGAGTCCACTAGGACAAACCTTATGTCTTCTATCCCTGATCTGTTGGACAATAAGAAGGATTCTTAGTCCGTAGGATTGCAATGAGTCGGACGCAACTGAAGTGACTTAGCACACACACAGGCACGCAAGGGGGACTCTGTAGTATGAGTCATCCTTTAGTTCCAGTGTTCTCCATAAGGCTTTGTAGAATCTTAAGCTCCCTTTTCCCACCTATCTTCAGCTCCTGAAATATTTTTTTTGTACTTTCTAAAAATCATAGTTCAGCATCAGCACATATTCTGTATGTGACTATGCTCTTATTGAAACACTTGGATCATGGTTTTTTGAGCTAATTCACACGTTCATCCCCTGGCCCTTAACGCACTACTTTCTCCTTAGGTCTTTCAGCTATTGATAGTTTTTCTCTCATAGTTATCATACTCTTGAACCTGAGGAGGAATATTATGTCATCGATTATATCACCCACTTTCTATTATTTTACTGTCATCTCGATTTCTGGGTTGTTCTCCTTCCTTTTTCATAGATTTTAGCACCTGGTTACTTGATGTTTTTGCCAACATCATTCCTACCTTAATTCTGTTTGAGTTCAGCTTCAATTTGATGATCCTTTCAACATTCTGTCCTCCAGTGATCTTGTCCTTTATCCTATTTCAACTCTCATATGGTGTTTCTCTATACCATATTATTATCGCTAATTACAGCCCTTCCAATATGTTAATTTCATTCATTCCACTCTTACCAGGCTTGAGTTCTGTGAGCAATCATTATAGATGCTTATTGCACACATGCTCAGTTCTTTTCTTTCTTTCTTGCTTCATTGAACTTACTTGGAAAGAAAACAACTCGAGTTAAAAGAGCACTTTGATTACTCCATGCTTGCCCTGTCCACTGACTGGAAAAACATACCTAAACATGCTGAATCAGTTCAGTTCAGTCGCTTGGTCATTTCTGACTCTTTGTGACCCCATGGACTGCAGCACGCCAGGCTTCCCTGTCCATCATCAACTCCCAGAGCTTGCTCAAACTCACATCCATCAAGTCAGTGATGCCACGCAACAATTTCGTCCTCTGTTGTCCCCTTCTCTTCCTGCCTTTGGTCTTACCCAGCAGCAGGGTCTTTTTAAATGTCAATTCTTCGCATCAGGTGGCCAAAATATTGGCATTTCAGCTTCAGCACCGGTCCTTCCAATGAATAGTCAGGACTGATTTCCTTTAGGATGGACTGGTTGGATCTTCTTGCAGTCCAAGGGACTCTCAAGAGTCTTCTCCAACACCACAGTTCAAAGGTATCAATTTTTCTGTGCTTAACTTTCTTTATGGTCCAACTCTCACATCCATGATTACTGGAGAAACCATCTTACTTTAAATTGATGGCCATGAGCATCAAGTGGGTTTTCTTTTTTTAATGCTACCTGACGATCATACTAAATTTCTGTAAACTATAGGCTCTCCTAAACTACTATTTCATATTCCTCCCTCTTTCCTCAAACCTCCCAAATCTTGTCCTCCACCTCCTGTCTCAGTTAATGACAATGTTTCCGATTTCCCTGAGAAAATTGAAACACCTGAAAACTTGTAAGGACTCCCACAACTGCATCTACTCACCTGCCAACTCTTGTATTCATATTCTTATGCCTTCTGCTTAAATCTGGGTTCCTATCTAATGCTATCTTTACAGATTTCATTCTTGCTCTCCTCTTGATTATCTTCCCACTTAGTTTCTTAAAGATAGCACTTCATCAGCAGTCTATACTATTTTTAAAAGAACAATTGTACTGTGTTATAATTGATATTCAATAAATTGTTTATTATAGATGTTTAAAATGTACAAATGATAAATTATGGCATAAATATCTGGCTCCTGAAATCATTACCAAATTTAAGATAATAAACATATTGTTTACCCTTTAAAATTTTCTGTGTCCCACTAAAATCTTCCCCTCACAATTCCCCATCTACCCACCTATATCCAGGCAACCATTGTTTTGATTTCCATTATTAAAGGGTATATTTCATTTTCTATAGTTTTTATGACATAATGTGTATTCTAGTTTGTCTGACATTTTAAACTCAACACTATTAGTGTGGGATTCATTTTTGTTACATATATCAATAATTCATTCCTTTATATTGCTAACTAGTATTCAGTTGTGTGGATATGCCAAAATATGTTCATCTGTTCTTCTTTGTAAATTTATACAAAAAGGAAAAAAATAAACTTGATAGGATTTTAACTGGGATTGCATTGAATCTAAGGATCAAATTCCAAGGAAGTTGACATCTTAAAAATACTACTTATGACTCAAGAATAAGGTTTATCTCTTTATTTATTTGGATTTTCTTTAATTTCTCTCACCAACATTTTATATGTTCTCCGTGTATAGGTATTGGATTTTTTTATCCTTTATTCCTAGGTATTTCTTATATATTTATATATTTTATTACAAATGGCATTTTTTTTCAGTTACCAACTGTTCATTGCTAGTATACAGAGATAAAACTGACTTTTGTATATTGACCTTGCTAAACTTAGTTTTAGTGTTTTTTTTAAACATTTCATTGGATTTCCCAAGAACATGACCATGTCATCCATGAGTAATCACAGTTTTAGTTCTTTTAAAAAATATGCATGAATTTTATTTAATTTTCTAGAAGATTTATGCTGGGTAGAACCTCCAGTACAGTGTCAAACAGAAGAGATGGGGGCAGACATCCTTGTCTTACTCCTGATCTTAGGAGAAAAGCAAGTTATCTTTCATTATTTAGTATATTGTTATGTTTGTGGTATATTGGTAGCTATAGATGTTTTGTAGATGCTCTTTATGAAGTTGAAAAAATTCCCTCTATTCCTAGTTTTGTGAGGATTTTTATCAAGAATGGATATTTTGTCACATGCTTTCTTTGTGTCTTTTGAATTGATCATATAGTTTTTCCATTTTGGTTTGTTGCTGTGATGAATTACATTGAATGATTAAATCAACATTGCAAATACTGTGATAAATCTCTTTTGGTTATGATATTACTCTTTTTATATATAGCTGAATTTAATTTGCTAAAATTGTGTTAAGAATTATCATTTCTATTTTTATAAGGGATGTCGATTTGTTCTGTCTGCTTTGGTATCAATCTATGGCTGGCCTCCTAGAATGAACTGGGAAGTATTGCCTGTCTTTTAACTTTAAGCAATATTTATATGAAAGTGGTATTATTTCTTTCTAAAATATTCAGAAGAATTCATCAGTGAAGTCATCTGGTCTGGTAGTATTCTTTGGGAAAGGTTTTTTGACAAAAAATTCAATTTCTTTAATAGATATAGAGATATTCAGAATATTTTTTTCTTAAGTGAGACTTAGTGGTTAGTTTTTTAAGGAACTTTCATTTACCCCAAATTGGTGAGTTCACTGACATAAATTTTTTCATGACATGACCATGTTATGCTTGTAAAAATAAAACTTGTAGTTTACTTCATTTATTCCTGATATTGATAATTTGTTTCTTCTCTCTTTTCCTTGGTCGGAATAGCTATAGATCTATTAATCTTATTGACCTTGAATAATTAGCTATTGTTTCATTGATATTCTCTATTATTTTTCTGTTTTCTACTTAATTGATTTATGCTCTGGTTTTTATTATATCCTTTCTTTTGGTTCCTTTAGGTTCATTTTGCTCCTTATTTCCTACATTCTTAGTTGGAAGTTGCAGTCACTGGTTTGAGATCTTTCTTCTTTTCTAATTTGGGCATTTAGGGCTGTAACTTTCTAAATACTGCTTTGGTGGCATCTCAAAAAATGTTAATATATTGTGTTTTCACTCATTTTAGAATACCTTCTAATTTCCCTTTTACTTTCTTCTCTACCTTTGGGTCATTCAGAACTATGGCTTCCCTGGTGGCTCAGAATCTGCCTCCCTCCTTTGATCTCTGTTCTTTCCCTTTTCTCCTTCTCAAGACAGCGAGTTAGAACATGTCATTCTGCTCAAAATTCGTAATCAATTCCTGTTTCATTCAGAATAAAGTCTAACATCTTTCTAATATCAACCAATGTCTCAAATAATCTGTCCCTCATACTCTTTGTCTTCATCTTACGCTGTTCTTTTATTCGCTTCTCTTATTTCAGCTATTCTGATCTCCTTTTTATTTCTTGAACATGGTGAGTTCTCCCTTTAGAACCTTTAAACTGGCAGTTCCTTTAAACTGGCATCACCCTTTCTCTGATACCCCCTCAGCTCCTTTAAGTCTTTGCCTGTATCTTATATTCTCAGTGAAGTCCATCCTATAACAACATTAAAAATTTCAAACGTCCCCACTTCCCAAACCCAGCATACTTGATTCTTTCACCTCTTCAACTTTTTAATTATGCTGATATTATAATGTATTAATTTCCTTTTTTATTAGTTTATTATCTCTCTCACCTCTCTTACACTACAAGGCAAGGATCTTTGTCTGTTTTCTTCATTGATATATTCTAAGCACCTAAAAGAGTACTTGATTCATAGCATCCTCCTAAGAATGATTAGTTGAACTAAATAAGTAAAAATATTTTTATATTTTGATGTGACCATTTTGTTATGGGACTGTTAGAATAATTATGTTAAAAGAGTTAACTCAAAATCCACTTACTGCCATGACTGCTAATAGGCTACGTTTCCCAGGTGGTGCAGTGGTGAAGAATCCACCTGCCAATGCAGGAGATGCAGGTTTGATCCCTGGGTCAGGAAGATCCCCTGGGGAAGGAAATGGTAACCCAGTCTAGTATTCTTCAAAACCATATATCTGCTTCTGAGTTCTTCAAGGAAAATCAGTTTTTTCTTCTCCAAGTTTCTAAAGTATTTAACAGGCTATATCTGTTTGATTATGCATCTGTTGTCACAACTATACTTTGATATCTGCTTTTTTTCATTTATTTTTTGTGAACCCAGTAACAAGCATTTTATTTGGTGCAATATAGTAAAGTGGTCAATAAATTATTTTGAGATGATTGAATAAGATGATGAGAATGTAAATGGCAATGGTAATGAGGATGGAGGAGTGTGTGTGTGTGTGTGTGTGTGTGGGGCACAGAGAGTTAATCAGTATAAATGAGTCATAAAGGAGGTAGAGAAATCAAGGATATCATTTAGATTTTAGCCTTGTCTTTTGGATAAATATTTGATTCACCAAGAACACTAGGTGGTATGGCAGGGAAAAAAATACTGTACGTATTCTTCTTTTGGAGACATTTGGAATAATTATCCCTGAAATGTATTATGTGCTTTTTAACTTATAAAGGAGAGTATGATGTGTCCAAGTCTGATGCAACTAAATGTTAAAAAAAGTGCTTTTTCCATTACTGGGTTACATTCCCTTAATTTAACACAACTGTGTATGTTCATTGACAATGTAGCCACATTTACAGTCATTAATATCTTTTTTAAAATGTCTGTCTACAATATCGGTAAGCTTTTACATGAAAGAATTCTAAAGCAGCAGTGTGATAGCTTGGGTGCTAACACATACCTGAATGTGTCACATATGGTTCCAAAGATGATGACTGATAATAATTGATCTGGAGGAAATCTAGAAGCCAGTTCAATTAGGTGGATGCTAGTCTGGGACATTGAGAATCCAATTCAGAGTAAAAATGTAGAATTAAATAAGAGCAGGCATTCTCTTCTGTGGTAGTCTGGTTCTTCATAGGATGAATAATAAAGGGTAGACCCCAGACACAAACAAAGTTTCTACCTTGAGTTGAATCAGTCAAACTCCAAATCCACAGTGAAATTCTAGAACATGCTCAAATGTAAAATAAGGGACAAGTATAGTCACATTTATTCATTTTTGTTGTTGTTCAGTTGCTATGTCATGTCCAGCTCTTTGCAACCCAATGAACTGCAGCACCCCAGCCTTCCCTGTCCTTCACTAACAGGAGTTTGTTCAAACTCATGTCCATTGAGCCTGTGATCCCATCCAACTGTCTCATCTTCTGTCACCCCCTTCTCCTCCTGCCCTCAATTATTCCCAGGATCAGGGTCTTTTTCAGTGAGTTGGATCTTCACATAAGGTGACCAAAGTATTGGGAACTTCAGCTTCAGCATCAGTCCTTCCAATGAATATTCAGGGTTGATTTCATTTAGGATTGACTGGTTTGATCTCCTTGCTGTCCAAGGGACTCTCAAGAGTCTTATCCAGTACTACAATTTGAAAACATCAATTCTTTGGTGCTCAGCCTTCTTTATGGTCCACTGCTCACATCCGTACATGACTACTGAAAAACCATTGCTTTGACTATATGGATCTTTGTTGTATTCATTTTATTGTTGTCATTCCGTGTCTTGAATGTGTCAATGAGTGAGGTATTTGAATTGAAATAGGTTCTCATAAATCTCTATTGGTTTAAACATATAGCACATATAAATTAATATCAGACCAGTCTTAGGAATTATAGGTGGAATGTGTGCTGGTTTCTGTAACAAAGAATATGTGACTTGGAATGAGGTTTTAGGAGATATTTTCCACAATTGTATTATGTGTAAGTGGGGATAGCCATCTTCTTATACTACTGTTATGAAGTTAAAAGATAATAAAAAAGAAGTCTTTCTGAAGGAAAAAAGAGTACTTTTTTCATATATGTAGGAGTGGGAACACTTCTTTTTTCTGTATACCAGAAAGCTTCAATTTCTGCTTAGCCCTTCCTGTATCCACAGGCTTGAGATAAAACTATCCAGTGAGTCAAATTTACAAGTGGGCAGATCCCTGTGTTAAGAATCATGTAGTTATGTTCTGTATAGCTGGGCAAAGCGGTGGGTTCAGTCATTTTTGCTATTTCTTGTCTTTTACTTTATTTTATTTTTACCACCTCTGGGAATATAAAGGAGGGGATAACTGAGCCAGGTCTCATGCTGAAAGCCTAGCCAACTCTTCTGAGTCTATTCCTCCACAAGTTTGTAGATTCCAGTTAGTTGAATTAAGAACTGTGTGGTTGTTGGAGAAATATTCAGAGACACTTATTTTTCCTCATATGAACACACTTCATACAAAGAACGTACTGACAAATACGTACAAAATGCAGGCATGCTTTCAGTTCTCTCTAGACATAATGTGGAAGAAAGAGGAGGCTTTCCTAACCAAAGAGCAGAGGATACTGTTGGCCATCTTTCTAGGTAGTGTGTCGTACAGGCTGATAGCAGAGAATAGGGACATAGTTTCAGTGGCCTCAGATTCCCTTCCTTAGGAAGTTGGAGGAGACAGGCAGCACAGTTGTCATTGGTCTTAATAGGACAACATATCTATCCTGTTGCCTTGCTGCTAAGTCACTTCAGTCATGTCTGACTCTGTGAGACCCCATAGACAGCAGCCCACCAGGCTCCGCCATCCCTGGGATTCTCCAGGCAAGAACACTGGAGTGGGTTGCCATTTCCTTCTCCAATGCATGAAAGTGAAAAGTGAAAGTGAAGTCACTGAGTCGTGTCCGACTCTTCGTGACCTGTTGCCTTAGGCAACCCTGAAAGTAGTGCTACTTGCTTGTAGTAGGAGGGTTAATTCCCCAATCCTTACCTTCTACCTAGAAACAGATTTAGTTTTATAGGGTGGACATCAAGGACAAGCTATTAGATCAGTTCCAAGAAGGGAATTCTGAATTGAATTACTGAGCCCTTATATTGTTACAGGAGGCAATATAGGGAAATGTTTGAATCCAGAAGTTCTGGATTCAAATCCTGGGTTCAGATCTGAGATTTGCTACCTATTAGCTGTTTGAGTCAGTTAATCTTTGACTCTTTTGAACTCAGTTTTCTCTTATGAAAAATGGAGATAAGAAAAGAACCTTTCTGGGAATTACCTGGTGGTCTAGTGATTAGGGCTCCATGCTTCCACTGCAGAGGGCACTGGTTCCATCCCTGGTCTGGGAACTAAGATCCTGCAGGCTTCATGGCATGATCAAATGCTTAGAATGGGTCCTGACACATACTATGTGATTAAAAATTTTAGTTGTTATCATCATTTCTAATTCATTAAAACAATTATGCTTTGATTCTTATTTGTTACTCCTTGTATGTATAATTCCCTTGGGGATGCCTTGCAAAGAATGGGTAATTGACAGGATTTTTGGGTCTCTGGAAGTAATATCTAACTGGAAGTAACTTCTAACTGTTCCTAAAAGAACAAGTTATTTATATTAGTTAGCCAAGTAAAGGCTAGATTTCTAAAGTTTATATATAATGCCTGGCAAATGGTAAGTGTACAATAAACACCTGGGATAAATGAATGAGTCCTAGAACTCTGTTTATGGGGAAAGGATTCTTGACAGAGAAGTGAGAGATTAGTTGAAGACCACACAGTTAGGAACCAGTTGGCCAAGATAAGAAGCTACCTATTCTGATGAATGTCAGTACATTACTTTTATTTTTAACTTCATTTTTCTTTATTGTTATTCCAAAGCAGATATACTATTATGAGACATTTAAAAAAATACAATTATCTGTCCTCAAAATCCTGATTATTCAGGAGACTAGAAATCTCTTATCACCTACTTTTATTTTGGTTAGAGAAAAAAAAATATATCAACAATATATTTTATGAGTTTTCTCAATTTATTTTCAGGCAAACACAAGACATTAATGTATTATTCAGATTTATTTCCCAATTTTAAAAGTTGATTCTTTGCAAACTATTCTTCCATGAATCTTTGTCCATTACTTTTAAAATTGTGTCCACTGCTTCTTGAGTTGTTATTGTATTGCCTTAAAACTATCATACAACTTTTCTCAAGAGTGCAGGAGAAAAATCAGCCATCAATTGATGCTTTTGAACTGTGGTGTTGGGGAAGACTCTTGAGAGTCCCTTGGATTACCAGGAGATCCAATCAATCCATCTTAAAGGAAATCAGTCCTGAATATTCATTGAAAGGATTGATGCTGAAGCTGAAACTCCAATACTTTGGCCACTTAATGCGAAGAACCAACTCAATGGAAAAGACTCTAATGCTGGGAAAGATTGAAGGTGGGAGAAGGGGATGACAGAGGATGAGATGGTTAGATGGTATCACTGACACAATAGAAATGAGTTTGAGTAGGCTCTGGGAGTTGGTGATGGACAGGGAGGCCTGGCATGCTGCAGTCTATGCGGTCACAAAGAGTTGGACACAACTGAGTGACTGAACTAAACTGATCTACCTGCAAAGCTAATGGATCAGAAGAATTAAAGACAGCCTTGAAATACACTGCTGTGAAGTAGTCTAATTCTATGTTGGATGCCAGAAATCAGAAGTGAGAAGTTATTCAGCAATTCTGAATTACAGTATCCATTTAAAAAACAAAGATAGTTCCTGGAATATGGTAGCTATACACATATGTGTCAGTTCTTTCTGATTTAATCTTGGTGTCTTGGATGTTTGATGGGTTGTAAGAAATCGTGGGAAAGTCTGGCCAAAGCACAGAGGGAGATCATTCTGACTCAGCACTCACTGCCCAATCCTTCAGCAGGATTTTCTCAGAAAGACGTTGCTGAAAATTGACCTAAGTTTAAGAGAAAAAAAAATTAAAATACATTAAAAAATGCACTAGGACTACTTATAATCAAATATGTGTTGGTTATAAGAGAATATTTTGTAAATTCAAGGAAACTTTAGAATTTAGCCTAATTCTTAAATTAAAAAATACATATTTTTTTCAGGTTCAATGCCCCCCCACACAAACACATATTTTCCAAAATCATAGAATTCAAACTACCAGTAAAAATACTTTGCTTTTCTCTTTTAAAATGTTACAATAAAACCAGTTGAATTGAAAATCTGGAGCTTCCCTGGTGCCTCAGTGGTAAAGAATCCACTTGCTAACGCAGAGGACACGGTTTCAATCCCAGATCTGGGATGATTGCACATGCCATGGGGCAACTGGACCTGTGTGCCACACTACTAAGCCTGTTCTCTGGAGCCTGGGAGCCACAGCTGCTGGGCTCACATGCTGCAACTCCTGAAAGCCATGCACCCTAGAACCTGTGGTTCACAGTGAGAGAAGCCACCACAATAAGAAGCTTGTGCACCCCAGCAAGAGAGTAGCCCCAGCTTGCCACAATTAGAGAAAGCCCGTATGAAGCAACAAAGACCCAGCAGAGCAAAATTAATAAAAAAGAAAGAAAAGCTGAAATGTGAATTATTTTCACTCACAAAAATAGAAATTTTAGCAAGCTTTCAGAAATCTCTTTGTTGTAATCCTTGAGAACATCAATGTATTAAGCTATATTTTAATAGTATTTAATTTTGAAATAGAACACCTATTACTATGCTTAAGATGATAACATAAACCTCTGAGAGTAATGACATTGTTTGTTTATTCACTCAACTAATACGTTGTGTCTGACATTGCCAGATTAGTGTATGGAGTAGAAAAACAGGTGGATTTCAAATTTGGCCCTCTGTCAATATAGTCAGTTAAGCAAGGGAATAAATAAATCTAACGCAATATGATTAGCATAATAGTGAAGCCAAGTTCAAGGCACTGTGGAGGCATAAAGATTCTGAAGAGGAAATGTTTCTTGAACCACAGAACTTAGACTACTGCTCTGTATAGAAACGTTTGCTGAGTTGGTTATACTGTAGTTTCTTCTGGGGTGACTATCTTCATTTAATACTTTGAGGCTAATAGTGTATCTTTAAATATTTGCATTCAAATATTTAATGATTTGAGTATCTGCATGAGGCAGATCTAAAACCACCTTTTAAAAGTACTCAGAAAGTGACTTTAGAAGAGGGAGAATGAGTTTGGAAAGGCCTGAATTGTGATCTGTGGTTCTTCACCTGGAGTCAGCCTCGCACAGGTGGTAAAGGCCAGGGTGAGAAGCTTGGCATTTGGAGCCAGTCTCCTTGGGATCAAGAGTCAGCTCTGTTAATTACTGACTTTGTTCCCCTAGACAAATTAATCCATAAAACTTACTTCATTTTCTTCATTTGAACAAATGTGGGTGAAAATAACATCTATCTTTATAGGGTTGTGTTAAAAATTAAATGAGTTTATAGTGGTCATATATGGATGTGAGAGTTGGACTGTGAAGAAAGTTGAGTGCTGAAGAATTGATGCTTTTGAACTGTGGTGTTGGAGAAGACTCTTGAGAGTCCCTTGGACTGCAAGGAGATCCAACCAGTCCATTCTAAAGGAGATCGGTCCTGGGTGTTCTTTGGAAGGACTGATGCCAAAGCTGAAACTTCAATACTTTGGCCACCTCATGTGAAGAGTTGACTCATTGGAAAAGACCCTGATGCTGGGAGGGAGTGGGGGCAGGAGGAGAAGGGGACAACAGAGGATGAGATGGCTGGATGGCATCACCGACTTCATGGACATGAGTTTGAGTGAACTCCGGGAGTTGGTGATGGACTGGGAGGCCTGGCATGCTGCCATTCATGGCATCGAAAAGAGTCACACACGACTGAGTGACTGACTGAACTGATTCTTATAATTTAGAGCAGTTTAGAGCAGTTCCTGACACATAAGGGCTCAATAAGTGGTAACAGTTATTAATACTATTATTACTATATAACAATTATAACTGCTGTATGATTATTACATATGATAAAAAACAAGTATTAAGTTTTTAAGCCAACATTCTCCATGAACATATATTTAAAAACAAACAAAACAACTAAATGCTATATAATCTGCCTACATGTCTTTACCATCTAGACCACTTGTGAAGATCTGGTTAGAAGGAGGTCACTTGAAGTGGTAGATCTCATTGGCATGCTCATGTTGTAGGAGAAGACTGGGTTGTATTATTACAATATATTTTTCATGACAGTAAACAATGGATAAAGATTTCAGAGGGCTTCCCTGATAGCTCAGTTGGTAAAGAATCTTACTGCAATGCAAGAGACCCCAGTTCAATTCCTGGGTTGGGAAGATCCCCTGGAGAGGGGAAAGGCTACCCACTCCAGTATTCTGGCCTGGAGAATTCCATGGACTGCATAGTCCATGGGGTTGCAAAGAGTCAGACATGACTGAGCGGCTTTCACTTTCAAAGATTTCAGAAGTAGGCAAGAGTTGAGCTTAAATACATAGGTCACTGAACATATTTCTGATGATTCTCTTGATTGGAATGAACTGTGAAAGAGTCTGCTCCCTTGAAGTGAACTTGGACTAGGATTTTAATTTAAAAATCCAATTGCTACTGACCCTCCTGAGTCAGTCTCCAACAAGCTTCCTTCTGCCTGGTGTGTTGTTTGAGCCGAAAGAAGGAGACCAAGTTCAGTTTAGAGGGAAAGGAAGGCTTTACTCTTTGATCAGAGAATGAAAAGATGCTTGTGAGCTCCTGCTCTAGAGCAGTGGTCTCCAACCTTTTTGGCACCAGGGATTGGTTTTGTGAAAGATAATTTTTCCACAGACCAGAGAATGGGGATGGTTGGGATAATTCAAGAGCATTATATTTATTGTGCACTTATTTCTATTACTATTACATCAGCTTCACCTCAGATTATCAGGCATTATTAGATCCCAGACTTTGGAGATCCCTGCTCTCGGTTCGGTTCGTTTCAGTCGCTCAGTCATGTCCGACTCTTTGCGATCCCATGAATCGCAGCAGGCCAGGCCTCCCTGTCCATCACCAACTCCCGGAGTTCACTGAGACTCACATCCATCAAGTCAGTGATGCCATCCAGCCATCTCATCCTCTGTCGTCCCCTTCTCCTCCTGCCCCCAATCCCTCTCAGCATCAGAGTCTTTTCCAATGAGTCAACTCTTCGCATGAGGTGGCCAAAGTACTGGAATTTCAGCTTTAGTATCATTCCTTCCAAAGAAATCCCAGGGCTGATCTCCTTCAGAATGGACTGGTTGGATCTCCTTGCAGTCCAACGGACTCTATAGAGCACAGTTTTTCCATGTGGCACTAGTGGTAAAGAACCGGTCTGCCAATGCAGGAAACTGAGATGCTGGTTTGATCCCTGGGTTGAAATGGCAACCCACTCCAGTATTCTTACTTGAAGAATCCCACGGACAGAAGAACCTGGCAGGTTACAGTCCATAGGGTTGCAAAGAACCAGACAGGAATGAAGCGACTTAGCACGCATGCTCAATAGCCCACTGTCCCTCCCCGACAAACGAGGCCGTGGGCAGGGCTGCTTTCTAGGGATCTCCTCAGTTTGAAGAGAGCAGAATTCTTCTGAGTCAGTGGCACCTGTGTTGCTCATGCTCCAGACGGCAGCACAGGTGCAGCCTCTCTGCACACGGCCCGTGGCCGTCTTAAGTTGAGGTGCTGTGGTGTCTGGCTTTCCTCACGGAGTTCCTGTCTGAAGCGTTGAGCTGGAGGCCTCTGCTCGCGGCACCCTTTGAACAAGTGAAACTAGACTAAGCACAAAAGAAAAGGTTAGACTTTATTACTCAGATTCTGTTTTTATTTCCTGGGAATTTTTAATGGGCTCTGCTGATGACGATATGGGATAGATTTGTTATGACCTGGATGAAGAGAAGAGAGTAAGGTAACTACAAACTGAATCTTTATGGGACAGATATCAGTAATCTACCCATAGTGAATTTCATCTGGATATGTCTGTGAGGAAACAATGAGGTTGGTGCTGAAGGTTGGACAAATTCATGTGAGGTGACCCAAATGAGGAAAATATTAATGTGTTTTAGAGTTCTACAGAGATTAATTCGATTAGTTACTAGCATTGAATTTTACCTAATTTCCCTGATATTTAGCCTCCTCCTATGTAAAATGGGTGCAATATTTCCACTTTTAAGATTGTTATGAGGACTAAATGTACCCAAGCATGCAACAGAGGACAAGATGAATTTCTGTTAAGCATCAGATCTTTTCCTCAGCCTGGGAATTTCAGATAACTTACTACTGTCATTTGAGAGGAAAGCTGCTCTAGGAAAGTAGGAACTGATTACTACTGGAAGGTGCTCCTTCCTTCTAACCTTCCACTGTGCTTTTTATAGTTCCATATCTGGTAGGCTAGATTTCCCTTCTCTCTACATTTCTCTCTCTATAATTTTTTTTCTTGCTAATCCATAATTCTAGAAAATATTAGGGAAGGAAGTGTGCAGTTCTAGCATACCCAAATCAGTTTAACGTATATCTCTTTTTAATGTATTTTAATAAAGTATAAATATTAAATCATTGAATGTGATTTTCAATGGGGAGGAAGAGAAAAAGAACCAAATAGAAGCACACGGAGAGGGAGAGAAGAGTTGCAGCCTCTGCTGATGCAGACAAATGGTGGCTGCCAATGTGCTGTGTTTTGCAGAGCCCTGGAGCGCTGCCAGCCATTATGTACCTTAATATTTAATATGCATTTGTACAGAAATACCACATAAGTATGAGAGATGTTAATTGCTCATAACATTTTAATATTTTTTAAATTTAGCAGGCTGTTAGTCATAAAATAAAGAATGTGGTTTTGCTAAGTTGAGATTTTAATGTTCAGCTCTTAAATTTTTCTGAGAGAGGTTTTCTGTGAAAAGTTCATAATAAATACTTTGTACTTGCATCGTGCCGCACTCTAAGGAGATCAAAGTCCTGATCAGAAATTTACTGAGACCCGGGAAGGATTCCAGGCTCTTCTGTACTCTGCTCAGCTCTCCTGGAAATGCTGCTCCTAGCAGTAGGTCTGACCTATGGGGAAAGTGTCTCTTTTATGTACCATAAGCTTCATGAGTTCTTCTCAGTTACTCAGCTCCTGTGACAACCATCTCAAATCCTGAGATTCACTGCCTAACTAGTTATAGCAAAATCATTGAATAATTGTTTTTTTTCATGTTTTTGTTACAATTTCATTGAAAAATCTGTTTTAGTTTAGAGAGAGTTATGCAAAAATATCTGTACAAAAGTACTAAATCATTTCTAGTACTAAATAACCTCTTAGGATTCCAGTGGCGAAGTGATACCTGAAGATAAACAATGAGAGAATGTATTATAATACAAAAGTCTTATGTAATCAGACTTTTCTGATCATTCACAGTATATATAGTCCATGTTCTGTAATTCTGTGTTCTTTTAATGAAATGTGTTATCTTTGCTTTTAGTGTGTTTCTTCTTTTCACTGCTGTGAAGGCTTATTCTTTTATCATCTATTTAGAAGTAACTTCCTCTGAGAAGTTTTTCCATACCATAGGCTGACTGTAGGCTCAATTTGTTGTTTATTCCAGTCTAAATGTTTCCTTGAGTCTGGTAGCCCTTATCCAGGGCACTGTAATTATTTTTATATATGTTTATCTCTCTCTGAGTGCTACGAACCCTTTGAAGAGAGATCATTTATCTTACAGTTTTCTATGTGTTTGTCTGACATAGAGCTGGACACATATAAAATGTTCAGAAAGGTTTTCAGAATGCATGGCTTCTGTATATGACCAAAAGATTATATAATATTTAAAACTACAAAAGATGTTCCATTTCAAATAGGCTCCTCTGTGCTTGCAGCGGATTAGCTCACTTCAAGTGGCTTTTTATTGTTAGTGCTTTAAAAACAATTAGATTGTTTCCTTTATTAATTTTAAATGAACATTAGAAAAAGATTTAGGAAAAAAAGAAATAACCTGTAGCCTTAAATAAAAGTTAGACAAAAAATAATTGTGGAATTAACTTTCTAAAATGAATTTGCTTTGTTAAGTGAAAAATTGTGTGTGTTTAAACAGAAAAGAAATGCTTGCTTATGAAAGGCAACAAGGTGGCTCAATTTCTGGAAATTTCTGCAGATATGTTAAGTGTAATTCTTTGCAGCTTCATCCCTAAGGTGATTTAGTCACTTGTTTGCTCTTGTGTGTTAAATTCAACTCTTCATTTTTTATCTCATTTTGTCTGCTTGAATTTCAGAGCACATACTCTAATCTTCAAGAGAATTTGGGTATAACTTTCTCATTCTTCCTTACTCTGTAGAACCTTGAGGCAGTTTTTTAACAAAATTGTCCAGTGAATTGCTGTAGACCACAGAGCAAGTAAATTGTAATGAAGAGAAGCAAGTTCAGGTATCTTACTTCCCTGGATCCCCATTCTAGTCTATAAAGATGAAAATGTTCTAAGACCATATATTTCATAATGATCTATAAATGAGTATAGAAATTCTAAGGTAGTGTGAACCTCCATAAGGAAACAAAGATCTGTATAAATAATAGAACCTTAATACAACAACTCTGGAATGAAGAGCTTTAAAAATGTTCACCTTCACTAATTCCATTCCTGAGATTCTCTTTTTTTCATTTAGAGTATTTATTTATATACTTTTTTTGGTATAGTATTTTACAATTTTATTTTATTTTTATTTTTTGAAGAAATAATAATAAGTACAAAGATTTACACTGAAGGATCTCACATCATTATCTCAGTAAAAAATCAAAATTATTAAATGTTCAACAATGTAGACTGGGTAGATAAATCATAGTATGTCTTTATAGTGAATTATAAAACAAAAATTCAAGCGTTGGTAGATTTTTATAAAGACATTGGAGAATGCCCACAACATAATAGTACATGAAAAAAGTGAAGAATAAACCGATTTCTAAAGCATAATCTAATTATTTAAGCAAAAAGTGTATATACACATGAACATATATATATTAGAATAAAAAGTAAAAATAATAAGAAAGAAATAACAACTGTATTTTTTCAATATCCTATAATGAGTGTATATTGTTTCAAAATGTTTTCAAAAAAGAATTTTGAAAGATATCACCTTAAAGGTTAACAGTTTTTTATTCAGAATTTATTGCAGAAAGTTACTTTTCAGAGTAGCTTCAGAGTGTTATTATAAATGATATCTTGCTTCATGGTGTCCTGGAAAATGCAAATAGATCTCATTTGATGGTCACAGGCTGTGCATCAGAGTAACTTCGATGGAAATAAGCTCTTTTTAAAGAATATTCATTCCTGCCAGAGACTCATCTCAGGCCTGTTGCATAAGTATATCCAGGACTGTGGATATAGATTCCAGTATTGATATATTTTGTAAAACTTTCTCCAGGTAATTCAGATACATGTCATTGATTATATTTGCTACTTTGGTTATAAATAAAAAGACTAAATCTTGAATCAAGCTGATTAAAGAAGAGGTAAGCATGGTGAGAAGGAAGCATTTAGCTTCTGGTGGAAAGGATAAGTGAGGTACTCACAGTTCTTTGGAGAGGGAGATAATCATTGAAAAACCTGCATGTTATAATAAATATAGAATAATAGTTGGTGATTTACTACTTTCTTTTTAAATTTTTTTTGAAGGATAATTGCTTTACAGAACTTTGTTGCTTTCTGTCAGACCTCATGAGGGTGGGCAGCAGAGGAATGAATAGATGTGCATGTGTGTGTGAATCTTCTTTGTGAAAAATCTTTTCAAGTTAATTGCCTCTTTATTTTCCATTTGGTTCGTGTTTTTCTTATTGATTTTTAGGAGTGCTTTATATATTCTCCATATGAGTTCCTTATTAGCTATGTTACAAATATTTCTTCACCTTTGTATTGCCTATATATTTTAAAATAAACATATGTCAAGAATTATTATTCAACATATGAATGAAGTAACCAGTGAGAATTTTTAAGTGGTTCATGTGAGAATTTGAGTTATAAAGATTTATCATCTCTACTAAAGAAAATCGACTTATATTGTTATGAATAGCAATTATTTTATTGCTAGGAATCCTTTGCATGGCTCTCAGTTTTCTGCAACTTAATCACTACCACTATAAAGTTTTAAAATTGCCTAGTCAATAGAAAGTTAATAAAAGGTGCATGCTCCTGTAGAATCAGATAATTAGAGGGTTCACTAGGCAATGCCTAGCCCTCCACTGAAAGGATATTAGGTACACACTTTTATTTATCTCCGGGTCTTGGAATTTTTTTTTCTGCTGACAGTATTCCTCCCTCTAATCACCTGTGACTGTAGATAATCTCTAAAGCTTATTCTTGATCACAACAATGTCTAGTCTCATTAGATCTGGTTTAATTCCTTATTAAGATGCATCAATAAAAGTAAAAGTCGCTTAGTCATGTCCAAATCTTTGCTACCCTATGGAATTCTTCCTTCTCAAGGGGATCTTCCCAACCCAGGGATCGAACCCAGGTCTCCCACACTGCAGGTGGATTCTTTACCAGCTGAGCCACAAGGGAAGCCCAGAATTCTCCAGGCCAGGATACTAAAGTGGGTAGCCTTTCCCTTCTCCAGGGGCTCTTCCCACCCCAGGAATCTAACTGGGTTCTCCTGTGCTGCAGGCAGATTCTTTACCAACTGAGCTATTATTGTTAATCAACTATATATGTTTTATTGCATTTTCTTTGCAAATCTTGAGCCAACTAAGTCTAAAGCATTGACTTTAGCCTAAAAAAGTGATAAGGATTTTTGGATTTGGATTTTTACATCCTTTTTTATTTGCTCTTACTTTGCTTAATAAGGTAATCTTTGAGTCCATTCATATTGCTGCAAATGGCATTATCTCATTCTTTTTCATGGTTGAGTAATATTCCATCGTATATATTTATTCTACATGTTTTTTATCCATGCATCTGTTGATGGACATTTAGGTTGCTTTCATGTCTTGGCTATTGTAAATAGTACTGCTGTGAACATGGAGGTTCAAATATCTTTTTAAATTAGAATTTTCTCTGGATATATACCCAAGAATGGGCTTCTCAGGTGGCGTTAATGGTAAGTAACCTGCCTGCCAGTGCAGGAGACATAAGAGATGCAGGTTTGATCCCTGGGTTGGGAAGATCCCCTGGAGGAGGGCATGGCAACCCACTCCTGTATTGTTGCCTGAAGAATCCCATGGACAGAAAAACATGGCAGGCTACAGTCCATAGGGTCACAAAGAGTTGAACACAACTGAAGCAACTTAGCACATGCCCAAGAGCAGGATTGCAGGATCATACAGTAAGTCTATTTTTAGTTTTTTTTTTTTTTTAAGGAAACTCCATACTCTTCTCCACAGTGACTGACAAATTTGCCTTCCCACATATAGTATAGGAGGGTTTCTTTTTTTTCCATCCCCTTTCCGGCATTTGTTAACTGTAGACTTTTTCATGATGGTCATTCTGACTATTGTGAGATGATATCTCATTGTAGTTTTGATGTGTATTTCTCTAATAACTTGCAATATTAAGCAGCCTTTCGTGTGCTTTCAGGTCATCTGTTTGTCCTCTTTGGAGAAATGTCTATTTAGATCTTCTGTCCATTTTTTTGATTGGGTTGTTTGCTTGTTTGTTTTGATATTAAGCTGTATGATCTTTTTGTTACAATAAAAATTTCATTTTACATATTTAACATTTTTGATGCTAACTTCTATTTCTCAGGGAAAATCAAATGAATGGGCTTCCCTTGTGGCTCAGTTGGTAAAGAATCCACCAGCAATGTGGGAGATCTCGGTTTGATCCCTGGGTTTGGGAAGATCCCTTGGAGAAGGAAACGGCTACCCATTCTAGTATTCAAGCCCGGAGAATTCCATGGACTGTATAGTCCATGGGGTTGCGAAGAGTCAGACTGACTGAGTGACTTTCACTTTCTATTTCTCAGGGAAAACTGAATGGTAGATAATTAAGGACTCTATGTAACACAGAAGAATTTTGAACAGTACCAAAGTACATGAATAAAGGAAAAAAGTTTATATTCCTTTAAACCTTCAAGTGTCAAAATAAACCTGTTTATGAAGTACTTCAAAAGATAAAGCTACTATATGGCATATAATAATAGGCAAATGCATATAAATGAATAATTATCCTCAGTGATAAGTGGAAAGTAATCAGTCCTTTATAGAAATCATCTAGGTATCCAATAATTAATATTGGATTATAAATGGGTAACTTCAAGATAATATTAGTATAAGTTATTATGATACCTAAAGATCTTGAGAATTATGGTCTAGCTGACACTAGAAAACCTAGTTACTATTGGTATAAAAATGATCAAACTTACAATTTAATTTAATTGAACAAAATTTTATATAAATGTTATTAAGATTTAGCATTGATATAAATCATCTGAGGAACAGATGACAAGATGGCATTGGTCATTCATGAGATTTATTGGAAAATTTCTCCTTGTGATAAAAAATTAGAAGGTAGCTGAAAGAGGCACGTTGAACGTCTGATTGTGGTACATCTAACCCTGTGAAGGAGAAAAGGAAAGAAGGAAGGAGGGAAGCAAGCCTTAGATTGCAGTGCAGTTTTATGAATATTTTGGCAAGGCCAATGTAGAGTCTTTGTGCCAAGACAGTCTGTCCCAGATGTCCTAGATCACTGGAATGGGTTTGCTTTAGCATCCCTTCTGTGCTAAGTCATTGGTTGGGAGCAGTGCAGTTGCAGCATGCCCTTGGCTAGGATGCAGTGATGTAAATTCAAAGCATAGCAGCTGAGGGTGGCAGTCAATTGGAGTCCCTACAGTTGGAGATTTGAGTGGTAAAATTTTTTATGACTGTCATAATCTATCCCTTACATCAGACAGATCTGCTTCTCCATACAAGATTAGGGATTAGCTACTCCATGATTCCCATGGGCTTATCTTCCTGAGAGGACATTTAGCAGGTTAGTGAGATAAAGTGAAGTCGCTCAGTCATGTCCGACTCTTTGCGACCCCATGGACTGTAGCCTACCAGGTTCCTCCATCCAGGGGATTTTCCAGGCAAGAGTACTGGAGTGGGTTGCCATTTCCTTCTCCAGGGGATCTTCCCAACCCAGGGGTCAAACCCAGGTCTTCTGTGTTGCTTTACTGTCTGAGCCACCAGAGAAGCCCTAGCGAGATAAGGTAGTTGATATTGGGGCTGAAACTATTTCCTCTCTCCATTCCAAATTTCCCTGATCCTCTGCTTTTACCTTGTTGGCTCTTAGTGGCTTACCTGGGAGTGTGACCCAAATCTTCCTTTCAGAGGGCTCTGAAACTTTGGTAATTATTTCCAGGCCAGTGTGGCTGCTGATATTCATTTATTGCTGCTATGGACAAAAAGTGCCAGTTGGCATCCAAGTGGCTCACTTGGATTCCACATGTATTCTTCCCTCTCTCCATTGTGCAAAACCATCTCTATTCCTCCTGTTGATCATGGTTAACTACCCAGGACAATATGGTAGCAACTCCTTGCTTGCTGGTCCCTGGACACAATTCCAGAATGCCTAAGCAGCAGCTCTAACTTGTAGTTCGTTGGAACCCTTGCTCTGTCCATTGGCAAGATTATGTCCCTATGTTATCAATTGATAGCTTCATGTATTTTGATGTTGTGTTATTATGTGTTTATATCATTAAGATTATTTTTTCCTGATAAAATGACTTTTATCACTACAAAATGAACTATTTTTCTCTGGTAACACTTGTTTTAAAGTCTATTTTGTAGTAATATATTCATATGGCTACTTCTATTTTCTTAAATGATTATTGTATCTTTTCCTTTTAATCTATTTATATCTTTAAATTAAAAATATGTCTCTTGGAAACAACATTCAGTTGGTTTTTGACGTTTTAATCCAGTGTGACAATGTGTGACTATTAGTTGGAATATTTTGTCTATTTACATTTAACATAGATATCAGTATGATTTTGGTATATCTATCATCATCCTATTTATTTTCTATTTGTATAGTCAGTTCTTTGTTACTTGAATTTCCTGCCTTTTTAAGAATTTTGTTCCAGATTTTGTGTATAAAAAGGGAAGATTGAAGTACTATATCATCTATTCTGTAGTCCAGAGAGCTGAATTCTTTCCCTGTGTTAAGTTGAGACTAGGTCACAGCTTTTACTAGATTGGGTTCATTATGTTTAAATCTCATAAATATTTGAGCTGGGAGTGAGTTGGCTGCAGCTCCGAATATGTTGGTTAATCTTTGGAATCTATACTGGTAGGACTCAGCAGTCCAGTAATCATGAGAATGCATGGATTATGTTTCTAGTCCTTTCTCCACTGAAACTTTATTTGCAAAAATTTGAGGATAGAATTGGTGGAGAGAATTGTCAGGCTCAGCAATTTGTTCTCATACTTAGGTCTTTTCTATACTCCAGTTCATTTGACACTGTCATTCAAGGCTATCTGACCTCTCCCATTCCCACATCATTGCTTCATCTTTAGCATCTCTCTTCTTAGCTGTGTGTATGTGCTTAGTCATTTCTGACTCTTTGTGATCCCCTGGACTATAGCCCACCAGGCTCCTCTGTCCATGGACTTTTCCAGGCAAGAATATTGGAGTGGGTTGCCATTTCATCTTGCAGGGGATCTTCCCAACCAAGGGACTGAAACTGTGTCTCTTGCATTTTCTGCATTGCCAGCCTAATTCTTTACCACTGTGCCACCTGGGCTTCATCTGCTCCTAGACTATATACCTGCCTCTAGATATGGAGGCTATCAGTTTATCAGGACTTGTTTGTCACACTGAAGATATGACTTTTATTTATTTTTTTCTGGATGTATTACATCCAGAATACATTAGGACCAAAGTCTTTTTCATCCTGTATGTTCTATCCAGAAGTAGAAGTCTCTTTTCCTTTCTTGAAAGGTCAGCTGTGTATGACGGTCTATCTGATGCTTCAACTTGAGACTTTTTAGGCCACTTTATTTCTCCATCTTGCTGAGATAGGAACAGAAGCCATAGATTTATGTTTACTTTATAACTGTTAGTACTACAACTCATGTGGAAAATTCTGAAAGAGATGGAAATGCCAGACCACCTGACCTACCTCTTGAGAAATCTGTATGCAGGTCAGGAAGCAACAGGTAGAACTGGACAGGGAACAACAGACTGGTTCCAAATAGGAAAAGGAAGAAGGCTGGGATGGAAGAAGCACAAGCTGGAATCAAGAGTGCCGGGAGAAATATCAATAATCTCATAGATATGGAGATGACACCGCCCTTATTGCAGAAAGTGAAGAGGAACTAAAGAACCTCTTGATGAAAGTGAGAATGAAAAATTGGCTTAAAGCTCAACATTCAGAAAATGAAGATCATGGCATTCAGTCCCATCACTTCTGGCAAATAGATGGGGAAACAGTGGAATCAGTGGCTGACTTTATTTTTGGGGGGTCCAAAAATCACTGCAGATGTTGATTTCAGCGGTGAATTAAAAGATGCTTACTCCTTGGAAGGAAAGTTATGACTAACCTAGATAGCATATTAAAAAGCAGAGACATTACTTTGACAACAAAGGTCTGTCTAGTCAAGGCTATGGTTTTTCCAGTGGTCATGTATGGATGTGAGAATTGAACTATAAAGAGAGCTGAGTGCCAAAGAATTGATGCTTTTGAACTGTGGTGTTGGAGAAGACTCTTGAGAGTCCCTTGGACTGCAAGGAGATCCAACCAGTCCATCCTAAAGATCAGTCCTGAGTGTTCATTGGAAGGACTGATGCTGAAGCTGAAACTCCAATACTTTGGCCACCTGATGCGAAGAGCTGACTCATTTGAAAAGACCCTGATGCAGGAAAGATTGAAGGCGGGAGAAGGGGACGACAGGATTTGAGATGGTTGGATGGTATCACCAACTCAGTGGACATGAGTTTGAGGAGGGTCTGGGAGTTGGTGATGGATGGGGAGGCCCAGTGTGCTGCAGTCCATGGGGTTGCAAAGAGTCACACATGACTGAGTGACTGAACTGAACTATCACTGTTAGAGGGATGATGTATTACTGGTTTAAAACACCAAGTAGTGTTAGTGGTAAAGAACCCACCTGCCAACGCAGGAGACATAAATGACATGGGTTCCAACCCTGGGTTGGGAAGATGCCCTGGAATAGAAAATGGCAACCCACTCCAGTATTTTTGCTTGGAAAATTCCATGGACAGAGAAGCCTGGTGGACTGCAGTCCGTAGGGTTGCCAAGAGTTGGAGATGACCAAAGCAACTTAGCACATGTGCACGTTCATTAGAATTTTTTGAAGCCTATAAAAATATAGATACCTTGGTCTTACAATAGATGATTCAAATTCATTGTCTCATGGGGAAAAAAAGCCAAAGGAATTTATGTTTTCTAAAGGCTCCTCAAAATGATTTTGATGCAAATAAAAGTTTAAAAAGAAAAACGATGAATTAGATGAATGGGACCTGAAAGTCCATGATATTTATTTGTATTTTATCCCTACTGCCCAGAACTAGTGAGTGCTCAATTGTGTTTGCTGAATGGATAAATGCATTCAATATGGCGTCTTGGTTTTCCACATAATTCAGTTATGAGATGATTTAAACACATTGTTTCAATAAATGAAATATGGACTTATTAGAAGACTGAACAAATTTACTGCTTTTGAGGTTACCAATGTTCTCCTTGTTGCTTAATATATTAGGCACTTTTCTCCTATATATCTTATTTGACTTCACGTTGGAGTTTGACACTGTTCTCTTCCTGAAAAAAAAAAAGATATTTTCTTGCCTTTATTAACACCATAATTTTCTGGTTTCTCTCTACCTATTGGCCTCTTAATTATAATTTATAATTCTGTTTTTCTCTTTCAAAAGTCTAGGGATCCTAATGTGCTGGGAATACAAAGAACCTTAAGATACCACCTCTGCTCTTAAGGATCTTATAAATCAAATAAGTAATGCTATTGCAGTTCTGAAAGAGTTCTGAGAACACTACCCCAAGATATGAAACACAGGCTCCTTCCTCCTTGAAGACTTTAAATGTCCTTCTCTTCACCTTCTTTTGTTATTTTTTGAAAATTTGTTTTAAGGACTTCACTGTCTTCAAGTATATGTACATGGAATCTGTGATAGGAGGAAAGAGGGGAGAGCAGTAAGGAGGTATGAGGGAAGGAAGCAGGGTCTCAGCATGTTGCTCTCTGCCTTTTTATTATAAGTAAGCATGAATAGAAATAAGATGCATTATAATACTTTGACTTTCTAAAACATCCTTAAGACTTCCCCAATTTTATTTTCATAACATTCCATTTTACTAATGGAGAAACTGAATCAGGGTATGTCCATATGTCTACTAGATGTCTCCAAGATCTTTCAGCCCTGAAAGTACTTTTCATCTGTAATTTCAGTTTGATACTAGCAATAGTCCTCTGAGTTTTTTGCTCATAAAACAAGGAGGAGTCGTAGAATGAACCATGTTTGAAAGGGAAAATATCCCAACCCACCTGAGCTGCAATCTCTGCTCATCCATTTGTTAGCTGTGTGAGTTCCACTTAATCTACACAGGGCTATTTATCTATTAAATATGAATAATAATTCTTACCAATAGAGGTTTTTGTGACTGGTACTTACTAAATGTCAGTTAATTTTTTTTGCTTTCTCTGAATTTACTTCTGTCCTTGTTGGTTCTTCCAGAGAGTTTTTTTTTTTTCTTTTTATGGCAAAAGACAGTCTTTTCATGTCTGTAGTCTACGTTTGCGAAGGTAAACATGAACCTCATCTGGCTATGCACTAGTCTAGTAGAGCTGTATTCCTTTCTCTCACATGAAACAGAGGCTCAGGGAACGTTTTATTCTGTGCAAGATTTATTTTTAAGAGAACTCTAACATCCTACATGGAATAGTCTCTTGAAAATAGAGGGTTTTAAAAGAGGACCTGAAAGCTGTTACATGGCATCTGTATAGCTGCACAATTTCTAATCTAGTAAGAGTTCAAATGTAACAATTAATGTCACACCTCACTTCATTCAGATTAGTCTAAAGCTTATCTGCCTCAGGCAGTAATAATCAGGACTCAGTAAAAGATACTGAAGCAGATGGAAGTACTACAGTTTCTAATTAAACTCTTCTTTGTTAAACCATGTATTCTTTCATGATTTATTGAGCTGATTTCAACTCTCCATCACCTGTACAACTGCTGTTTGGGTTTAGCACCTCGTGACTCTCGTTACTTTAACTAATGAGATAGTTGTAGAAAAGATGACATTTCTTTTGGTAACTGGAATAAAACAAGGAGAAAAAAGGCAACTGATGTTTATTGAGCATTAGGAATGCCCTGTAGGTATTTTTCAATAAATCTGCTCTGAAGCAATGTTTTGTATGCATTGCTGCATTTAATCCTCATAACTATACTATGAGGAAGAGGTTGTTTCTTATTTGTTCACCATTTTGTTGATGAGAAAACTGAAACGAGTGAGTTTGAATCAATGAACTGATGTGAAAAAGCAGAACGACTTTCCTTTTCTGTTCATAAAATCATGTCACCAAGGGAAAGAAAGGTAGGAGAGATTTTATGAGAATGTTGAGAGTGTTAAGAATAAAAACATCTTGTATTATTAAAAGAGAAATGTAGTGCATATATGCCCATACATGAATCAAAAGAATTACTTTTTTGCATGTGAATAGCATCACGCTGTGAAGCATGTAGCAAACTTGTATGCAGATGTCACAGAGCCAGACCCTGTGCTAGGCATTGGCAGTTTAGCGGTGGAAGAGACCGACTCTATTTCTGTTTTCATAGGAAAAAAAAAAAGAATACTAATATTCACGTAATTCCAGTTAATGCTTATCCATTGTTCACTAAGAATACCAGAGGTGTGTCTGCTTGAATAGCCTGAGATGATTAAAAAGGCAGAAAGGATGCTCTACTGCGGGAAGTGCAAAAGAACTGTAAGAAAATAATGAGGGAGAAGAGAGGTACTACCTCACCTCACAAGTCCTAGTCCCTGAAAAGGAATGTGGAAGAGAGTGGGAGATGGGTCAGGTGTTTCAGTATCTGCTTAAGAACAGTAGGGTCTAAAAGTGTTTAGGATTCCTCAGAAAGTGGAATTTTTTTCTGTGCAACTTGATTTGTTCCCATGAAATTACTGTTCTTCTTGGCCCTTTAATAAGGCAGTTTAGCCACTCAATAGAAAGTAACACCTGCTAACTCTCTCTCTCTCTCTCTCTATATATATATATATATACACATATATGTTTATATATATGTATTTATTTATTTATTGGAGTATAATTGTTTTACAACATTAGTTTCTGCTGTACAGCAAAGTGAATCAGTTATATGTATACATATATTCACTCACAATAAATTTCTTTTATGATCAGGAGACAATAAACTGTCTTAAAAAAAGTGTATTTGATATGCCATGCTACATCCAAAGGTTCAAAAACTGTGTCGCAACATAAATTCTCCAAATAACACAACTTGAATTAAGTCAGAAATAGCTTGATCATCAGTAGCTTACATGTAATGTTGGTGTCTTATCTTTTGTTGCTAGGACTTAAAATAGATGGTTATATTTTCAAGATACAGTGTAAGGTGTAAATTCAGGAGTAAATATGAGATGAGAGTTCATAATAAAGTTTGGTATAGAAATTAATAGACAGTCCAACAAATACCTATCAAAAGCAAACAGGAAAAGAGTAATAAAGCAAAAATGAAATCAGTGGTTAGTCAGAACATTTGGGCAAAATACAAAGCAATAATTAAACCATTAGAGACTGTTGAGTTTATGTAATGAATAGGAATGTTGGAAAGGCTCAAATATCACAAAAACGATTAAAGGGTCAGAAAAAAGGAGCTATGGAGAAAACTTTAATTAGGATTATAACTAGGGCAAACCCCTCATTACCACATGACTCACATCACAGGTCTGAATATAACACAGTCACAGGATTCCCCAAAGAACCCTTCACAGTAAAATTATAAAATTCTTAGCCTATAAGGTAATAATTCTGTCCCTTACATTTGGAATTGGACTTGTAAAGAGAGAGAGAAGAGCAGAATAAAAAAAACTATAATAATCCTTTATGTGGTGAACTAAAGAAATTGTGGAAGCAATGTAAGCAGATGAATGATTTGAGATAATGGCAGTGAGCTCTTCTAAAACGTATGGAACTATTGTGATGCCAGTTCCCTATAACACATGGATAGACGATAAAATATGTGTGTGGTTCATCATTGGATTATGCTTGATTTATTCATTTAATAAAGAAAATTAAGTTAACATGCTTAAATGGGTTAAATTAACATGCTTCCAGAAAAGAGATTTGAAAAATTAAAGTTACAGAGTAAACTTTCCACCTATAAAATAGTTAAATGATAGAGTGGATCACAGAAGATGGTTATTATGATGTCAGGAATAAGAGGAAATTATTTTAGTCTTGACTCTAGAAAGTTAAGGAGGTTATTACCACAAGAAGGTTGACCTCATGTCACTCAGAGACTTGAAATTTTGACTTTTTAGATTTTATAGAATTGTCAAGTGTTAACTCATTGGCATGAATTCTAGGGTGTGTGAATGTAAGTGTCACAAGTAAACTTCTTATTATACAGCTGCCCGGGCTGTCTGACATAATAGTTTCTAGATACACCCTACCTCTAATCTGCAAGAGTCCCTCTTATTTTCAAGAGTCTATGGAGTGAGGACTAGAATCCAAATACAATCTATTGAAGAAGTGGAACTTTGCAGTTAGTTCTCTATTATTGCTGTTAAAAGAATCCATAAATTTTCAAATTTTGTATTCTTTTTGGAGCACACCTTTCCATTTGGAAATAAATACAGATTTATTTCTTTGGGTCATCAGGAATCACACAATTCAAAATACGAACAATTAAAAATATTTTAGGTATATGAAAATATTTCAGTATAGTGGGGAAATACTATAATGGTGTATAGTAGAACTCATATTTTTAAAATGTGTTTGTTACATCTGCATTTAATTTCATAGCTAATTTTAGAAATATATTAACCTCAGGGAGGGATTAAGAATGCCTGAAGGGGAAATCAAAGAGAGTGAATTAATATTCAGCTTCTGACACAACACAGATAGAAGCTTACAGAAGACAACAGACTTGAAAGCCTGGCTTTGGTAAAACAGGATTTTCTAGATTCTTTTATCTTTTCATGATGCATAATATAAAACCTGATTGCAGAGTTCCAATTTTAGGTGGTGTTTATCAAGTAGGGACAGAGAGAGAGGAAGAGAGAGACAGAGAACAAAAATTTTGCTTGTCCTGGTGGAGGAAGGCAGAAGATAGAAGAGAGAGGAGGGTGACTAGCTCAGGAATAAGGGCTCTTATTATCTGCCTGAATTTGAAAAAAAAAAAAAAAAGGAGTTGACTTGATATATTCCCATGGGTTTGGGGAGGCTGAGTCCACTCAGGCTGATCATGCTTCTCTGGCAAGACTGCATGAGCATTTGAGCCTTTAGACTTCAGATGATTTCAACATGGCACAGGGTCATTATGCCCAACCTTGTAATAAGGCCGCTATATGGAGTCTGCTGGGATTTCTTCAATGAAATGATGAAGAGATGTTGAAATTGCTGGTGGGTAACAGAGACCTGGGATCAAGAGTAGGTAAGAACTTTGAGCCTGGGTGAAAATGTTGGTGCTATGGTTTTTACCAGGGGTGCCAGCATGTCACCCCAAAAGCATAATGCAGCCAGTTGCCCAACAGCAGTCACCAATCAGGGAGAAGACTACTCCATGTATTCTGGAAAAGAGGCTATAGAGATCCAGGTGATACCTCATGAATCTGAGGAATGAATCTCTCTACCATCCTTTCATGTGTCTTTCACCTGCTTCTATGAGGACAAGGTCAGAACCCTCTCATACACACATGAACTTGAGAGGAGTAAGGGGTTAAATCTGAAAGATGGACAGTTCAGTTCAGTCAGTTCAGTCGTGTCCGACTCTTTGCAACCCCATGGACCACAGCATGCCAGGCCTCCCTGTCCATCACCAACTCCCAGAGTTTACCCAAACTCATGTCCATTGAGTCAGTAATGCCATCTAACCATCTCATTCTCTGTCATCCCCTTCTCCTCCTGCCCTCAATCCCTCCCAGCATCAGGGTCTTTTCCAATGAATCAGCTCTTCCCATGAGGTGGCCAAAGTATTGGAGTTTCAGCTTCAACATCAGTACTTCCAATGAACACTCACAACTGATCTCCTTTAGGATGGACTGGTTGGACTTCCTTGCAGTACAAGGGACTCTCAAAAGTCTTATCCAACACCAAAAGATGGACATTTACCTTAAAAGAGTAACTTCGATAAAGGACAGATATGGTATGGACCTAACAGAAGCAGAAGATATTAAGAAGAGGTGGCAAGAATACACAGAAGAACTGTACAAAAAAGATCTTCATGACCCAGATAATCACGATGGTGTGATCACTGACCTAGAGCCAGACATCCTGGAATGTGAAGTCAAGTGGGCCTTAGGAAGCATCACTATGAACAAAGCTAGTGGAAGTGATGGAATTCCAGTTGAGCTATTTCAAATCCTGAAAGATGATGCCGTGGAAGTGCTGCAGTCAATATGCCAGCAAATTTGGAAAACTCAGCAGTGGCCACAGGACTGGAAAAATTCAGTTCTCATTCCAATCCCAAAGAAAGGCAATGCCAAAGAATGCTCAAACTACCGCACAATTGCACTCATCTCACACGCTAGTAAAGTAATGCTCAAAATTCTCCAAGCCAGGCTTCAGCAATACGTGAACTGTGAACTTCCTGATGTTCAAGCTAGTTTTAGGAAAGGCAGAGGAACCAGAGATCAAATTTCCAATATCTGCTGGATCATGGAAAAAGAAGGAAAACATCTATTTCTGCTTTATTGACTATGCCAAAGCCTTTGACTGTGTGGATCACAATAAACTGTGGAAAATTCTGAAAGAGATGGGAATACCAGACCACCTTACCTGTATGCAGGTCAGGAAGCAACAGTTAGAACTGGACATGGAACAAGAGACTGGTTCCAAATAGGAAAAGGAATATGTCAACGCTGTATTTTGTCACCCTGCTTATTTAACTTCTATGCAGAGTACATCATGGGAAATGCTGGGCTGTAAGAAACACAAGCTGGAATCAAGATTGCCAGGAGAAATATCAATAACCTCAGATATGCAGATGATACCACCCTTATGGCAGAAAGTGAAGAGGAACTAAAGAGCCTCTTGATGAAAGTGAAAGAGGAGAGTGAAAAAGTTGGCTTAAAGTTCAACATTCAGAAAACGAAGATCATGGCATCCGGTCCCATCACTTCATGGAAATAGATGGGGAAACAGTGGAAACAGTGTCAGACTTTATTTTTTTGGGCTCCAAAATCAGTGCAGATGGTGATTGCAGCTATGAAATTAAAAGACGCTTACTCCTTGAAAGGAAAGTTATGACCAACCTAGACAGCATATTCAAAAGCAGAGACATTACTTTGCTAACAAACGTCCATCTAGTCAAGGCTATGGTTTTTCCTGTGGTCATGTATGGATGTGAGAGTTGGACTGTGAAGAAGGCTGAGCACCGAAGAATTGATGCTTTTGAACTGTGGTGTTGGAGAAGACTCTTGAGAGTTCCTTGGACTGCAAGGAGATCCAACCAGTGCATTCTGAAGGAGATCAGCCCTGGGATTTCTTTGGAAGGAATGATGCTAAAGCTGAAACTCCAGTACTTTGGCCACCTCATGTGAAGATTTGACTCATTGGAAAAGACTCTGGGAGGGATTGGGGGCAAGAGGAGAAGGGGACGTCAGAGGATGAGATGGCTGGATGGCATGGCTGACTCGATGGACGTGAGTCTGAGTGAACTCCCTGTTGGTGATGGACAGGGAGGCCTCGCTGCGATTCATGGGGTGCTGCGATTCATGGGGTGGCAGAGTCGGACACGACTGAGTGACTGAACTGAACTGAATAGGTAGTTTTACTTTGAAAAGTCTAAGTAAGGCTTGTTGAAACCAGAAGAGGGAAAAATATTTTAAGCAGCCAATGGGGGGAAAAGAATCTATTTGTGATTCAAAGTTGTGAAAAAAAATAAATGCAGATTTAAAGAATTTAAGAAGCTATTTTCTCTGTGCAACTGAACCACAGCGAGTAAATACTCAAATATTCATAGAAAAGTAATAGTTTGAGAATTAAAATGTTGGGTGTTTCTCTTGGGAAAATAATTTAAATTGATGTAAATAACCTGGAGATTAGAAGAAAAATCTTTTGAATTAAGACTTTATTATTGCCTCCATGGAATTACCCCTAGACTAGCCAGCTTACATGTAGCAGAATCCAACTTGGAGTAGGAAGTTCTGATTTGAAAAATTCATTAGCATCATTACCTGTGTCACTTCAGGTAATAAGTTGATTAATTTCTCTGAGTCTCAGTTTTTTCACCCATGAAATGCATAATATTAACCTCAAGAAGTTTTGATGAATCTCATACATGATCATGCATGACTTGAAGTGCAGACCTGAGCTGAAACCTGCCTGCTGCCTGTTTAGAATATGAAGTTTTAGTGGAAATGGCCCTGCCCATTTCTTGCCTTTTCCATGGCTATTTCATACTGCAAAGGCAGAGTTGAGTAGCTGTCACAGAGACTCTGTGAGCAGGTGCTATTGTTTTTATCATGTCAACCCACTTTGCTCTGAGTCCAATCTTATATAGTTGTATTTTGGTAAACATTATTATTTTTTTAAAGCCTTCATTCTAGAGAAAACTATTTTTTCATTCAAAAGTATGTTTCTCACTGTAAGTTAACCAGTTGGCAATGGGTTTATAAAGCAGTCTGTTCGGAATTTGGTTACATTTCCTCTCTCTGCCAAGGCAGATTCTCCCCAACTGAGCTGATACATTAAACTTCTGAGTCTCCAATCTAAGGACCACCTGTTCCTCTGCAGCCACCATGAGCCATTCACCAGCTCACCATTATCATTGAGATCAAGGAGCCTACTACTTTACTCAACTTTACCACATTTATCATAAGATAGTCATAAATTGTTGCCTCCTTATGTGAACAAGACATCAAAAGATAAATTATTTTTAAAAAGGCACACTATATCTGCTTTGATGGTTTTCCTTTTTCTTTTCTCCGATGTTCTTCCTCATGTGGTCCGTCTGTCACCTGCTGCAGGGTGAAATCTAGTGAGCACAACAGACGGCTATTCTGTGAAAGGGCACCTTGGGTGCATTTGCCATGATGCTAGGATTATGAACAGATAATTCCAAATTCTAGCTTATTATTAAATGAAGCCTGATTTCTAAACAAATCAGCAATAGAACATCTAACAATGGGAATATAACATGCTTGGGTTAATTATGCCACTCTTCAGGTAAAAATTTAGTTGTTCACAGCTAACCACCTGCATTTATTAAAAAATAAGAGACTTTAGATTTCTTTCTGGGAATCAAACATTTTTGAAATTGAGGTGCTGTAGTTTTGCCAAATGCTGTTGAAACTCCAAAAGGTAATTATGCCAGCCTGAGGAGACTATGATAGTGAAAATAAGATTTAAAAAAGAGCTGTGGGTTTTCAGCCACAATCAGCAGACAGTTTTAATTTTGGAAGTGAACGTCATGTGCTTGGGCATAGTTTAAATCTTCTCCTCCCTACCAACTGTTCTCCTCATTTGCCTGAAAACCTTCCAGTGCCCTCTCACCTTTTTTTCTTGATATTCCTTTCTTTTTGAACTTTCCTCTGTTTCTCACCCCTCCCATGACCACAAATGCTCTTAACGAAACTTAAGAGTAAAAAAGGAACCTGTGCTCTTTCACTAGCCAGGGGAAAACAAAGGGTTTTCTTAGTGCATCATCTTTGCTCCCTCTTTACATATTAAAAAGGTATTGAACAGTCCCCACAAGTCCAATTCAAGAAATTTTTTCTACAGATACACTCTTACCAGGGTGCAAAGTTCTGCTAGGAAATCATTGCAGTCTGAGGATGAAACAAAAAAGAGAAGCTGAGTCTAGCAGAGAGCTGAAATGAGAGAAGCAGTGGGAATAGGAGAGACCAGGAGCTAGGAGCAGCACTAATAATGGAGCAAGCTTCAGGAATCTGGTGGGAGAGAAGAGCATCAGGGAAGTCTCCTCCTCCTCCTTGGTTCTCCGTGGGCCATGTGCCAGGCAGGTATCCCTGCAGCCCATATGGCAGTGGTAACAGATGCAGGTGATAAGTGCCAGCTGTCTCACAGGAGCCTTCCCACTGGGTAAATTCTAAAGGTCTTCCATATCTAAGATTACCCAGAGCCCTCTCTGAAAGGGCTGAATGCAGGGATGGGAAACTTTAGCATTTCTAAGTGGCATAGCCAGTGGGGAGAAAAATCAATCCTTAAAAACCATAAATTGAAAACGAGTCTTTTCATAGAATTAATTTTTGAATATTGACTATTTTCTGATTTTTTTATCAGTAGTAAAATGAGTCTTTTTTTTTTCACAGATGTTATCAAATTTTATCCTAGTGGTGGTTGTTAGTGAACACACTGCTTACAGGAGTCATCTGCTATTTGTCCATACTCCAGGCTAACATAAAACATCTGCCAATTTGAAGTGGTCCTTAAAATGTTTAAAGGAATATAATTGATTGTAGTATATGCCAAGCATACTAGTACATAGGTTCAGTTCAGTTCAGTCGCTCAGTCATGTTTGACTCTTTGCAACCCCATGAACCACAGCACGTGAGGCCCTCCTGTCCATCACCAACTCCCAGAGTCCACCCAAACCCATGTCCATTGAGTTGGTAATGCCACCCAACCATCTCATCCTCTGTCTTCCCCGTCTCCTCCTGCCCTCAACCTTTCCCAGTATCAGGGTCTTTTCAAATGAGTCAGCTTTTCGCATCAAGTGGCCAAAATATTGGAGTTTCAGCTTCAAAATCAGTCCTACGAATGAACACCCAGGACTGATCTCCTTTAGGATGGACTTGTTGGATCTCCTTGCAGTCCAAGGGGTTCACAAGAGTCTTCACCAACACTACAATTCAAAAGCGTCAAATCTTCTGTGCTCACATTTCTTTATAGTTGAACTCTCATATCCATACATGACCACTGGAAAAACCATAGCCTTGACTAGACAGACCTTTGTTGGCAAAGTAATGTCTCTGCTTTTGAATATGCTATCTAGGTTGGTCATAACTTTCCTTCCAAGGAGTAAGCATCTTTTAATTTCATGGCCGCAGTCACCATCTGCACTGATTTTGGAGCCCTCCAAAATAAATTCAGCCACTGTTTCCCCATCTATTTGCCATGAAGTGATGGGATGGGACCAGATGCCATGATGTTAGTTTTCTGAACGTTGAGCTTTAAGCCAACTTTTTCACTCTCCTCTTTCACTTTCATCAAGAGGCTCTTTATTTCTTCTTCGCTTTCTGCCATAAGGGTGGTGTCATCTGCATATCTGAGGTTATTGATATTTCTCCCGGCAATCTTGATTCCAGCTTGTGCTTCTTACAGCCCAGCGTTTCTCATGATGTACTCTGCATATAAGTTAAATAAGCAGGGTGACAATATACAGTCTTGACATACTCCTTTTCCTATTTGGAACCAGTCTATTGTTCTGTGTCCAGTTCTAACTGTTGTTTCCTGACCTGCATACAGGTTTCTCAAGAGGTAGGTCAGGTGATCTGGTATTCCCATCTCTTTCATAATTTTCCACAGTTTATTGTGATCCACACAGTCAAAGGCTTTGGCATAGTCAATAAAGCAGAAATAGATGTTTTTCTGGAACTCTCTTGCTTTTTTGAGGATCCAGTGGATGTTGGCAACTTGATCTCTGGTTCCTCTGCCTTTTCTAAAACCAGCTTGAACATCAGGAAGTTCACAGTTCACATATTGCTGAAGCCTGGCTTGGAGAATTTTGAGCATTACTTTATTAGTGTGTAAGATGAGTGCAATTGTTTGGTAGTTTGAGTATTCTTTTCTCCTTATTGCCAAATTCAGACTGAAATTGCAGAAAGTGGAGAAAACCACTACACCATTCAGGTATGACCTAAATCAAACCCCCTATGACTATACAGTGGAAGTGAGAAATATACTTAAGGGACTAGATACGACAGACAGAGTGCTTGATGAACTATGAATGGAGGTTCATGACATTGTACAGGAGACAGGAATCAAGACCATCCCCAAGAGAAAGAAATGCAAAAAAGCAAAACGGCTATCTGAGGAAGCCTTACAAATAGCTGTGAAAACAAGAGAAGTGAAAAGCAAAGGAGAAAAGGAAAGATACATCCATTTGAATGCAGAGTTCCAAAGCATAGCAAGGAGAGATAAGAAAGCCTTTCTCAGCAATCAATGCAAAGAAATAGAGGAAAACAACAGAATGGGAAAGGCTAGAGATCTCTTCAAGATAATTAGAGATATCAAGGGAAAATTTCATGCAAAGATGGGCTCGATAAAGGACAGAAATGGTATGGACCTAACAGAAGCAGAAGATATTAAGAAGAGGTGGCAAGAATACACAGAAGAACTGTACAAAAAAGATCTTCATGACCCAGATAATCATGATGGTGTGATCACTGACCTAGAGCCAGACATCCTGGAATGTGAAGTCAAGTGGGCCTTAGAAAGCATCACTATGAACAAAGCTAGTGGAGGTGATGGAATTCCACTGGAGCTATTTCAAATCCTGAAAGATGATGCTGTGAAAGTGCTGCAGTCAATATGCCAGCAAATTTGGAAAACTCAGCAGTGGCCACAGGACTGGAAAAGGTCAGTTTTCATTACAATCCCCAAGAAAGTCAATGCAAAGAAGGCTCAAACTATCACACAGTACATGGGTAGACCAAGATATTTCTTTCTGAAGCATCAGTTAAGGACAACTTAAAAACTAGAGGTTTGTCAAAGTACAGTAACTATTTTCACTATTGTCCAGACCATTTCAGGAAGCCAGACCCTCAAATCTGACTAATATAAAAGATATAAAGGTTTACTCATTTTTCCTGTTCATGTTATTTCACAGGTTTCCAGTGAGGTCAAGATGAAAAGTTTGAAATAGTTTTTCAACCTCGTAATAACCTCTAAAAGAGGTCTCTTACTCTTTTGGGTTACTCCTTCTTTTAAGCAGTATACTACGGAGATCTTAAGAAGAGGATGTTATTTCATTTGTGTTGGTGGGCTAAATTGTCCTTCCCTCTGAAATTTGTTGAATCCCTACCACCAGTGCCTCAGGATGTGACTGAATTAGAATATAGAGCTTTAATGAGGCATTTTATTTATTTACTGAAGTATCAGTTCAGTTCAGTCGCTCAGTTGTGTCCAACTCTTTGCAATCTCATGAACTGCAGCACGCCAGGCCTCCCTGTCCATAACCAACTCCCGGAGTCCACCCAAACCCATGTCCATCGAGTCGGTGATGCCATCCAACCATCTCATCCTCTGTCATCCCCTTCTCCTCCTGCCCTCAATCTTTCCCAGCATCAGGGTCTTTTGAAATGAGTCAGCTCTTCGCATCAGGTGGCCAAAGTATTGGAGTTTCAGCTTCAACATCAGTTCTTCCAATGAACACTCAGGACTGATCTCCTTTAAGATGGACTGGTTGGATTTCCTTCCTGTCCAAGGGACTCACAAGAGTCTTCTCCAACACCACAGTTCAAAAGCATCAAATCTTCTGCACTCTGTTTTCTTTTTTTTTTTTTTTTAAATTTTATTTTATTTTTAATCTTTACATAATTGTATTAGTTTTGCAAAATATCAAAATGAATCCGTCACAGGTATACATGTGTTCCCCATCCCGAACCCTCCTCCCTCCTCCCTCCCCATACCAACCCTCTGGGCTGTCCAGTGCACCAGCCCCAAGCATCCAGCATCATGCATCGAACCTGGACTGGCAACTCGTTTCCTACATGATATTTTACATGTTTCAATGCCATTCTCCCAAATCTTCCCACCCTCTCCCTCTCCCACAGAGTCCATAAGACTGTTCTATACATCAGTGTCTCTTTTGCTGTCTCGTATACAGAGTTATTGTTACCATCTTTCTAAATTCCATATATATGCGTTAGTATACTGTATTTATGTTTTTCCTTCTGGCTTACTTCATAGTCCAACTCTCACAGCTATACATGACCACTGGAAAAACTATAGCCTTGACTAGGCGGACCTTTGTTGACAATGTCTCTGGTTTTTAATATGCTGTCTAGGTTGGTCATAACTATCCTTCCAAGGAGTAAGTGTCTTTTAATTTCATATCTGCAATCACCATCTGCAGTGATTTTGGAGCCCCCAAAAATAAAGTCTGACACTGTTTCCACTGTTTCCCCATCTATTTGCCATGAAGTGATAGGACCAGATGCCATGATCTTAGTTTTCTGAATGTTGAGCTTTAAGCCAACTTTTTCACTCTCCTCTTTCACTTTTATCAAGAGGCTCTTTAGTTCTTCTTCACTTTATAGTTGATTTGTAATATTGTGTTAGTTTTAGGTATACAGTGAAGTGATTCAGGCATATATATATGTGTGTGTGCATGTGTATATATGAATATACATATGTATATGTTCTTTTTCATATCTCTTTCCATTATAAAGAAGAAAGTTGTACTCAGTTGTATCAGACTCTTTGCAGTCCCATGACTTAGCAGAAGATCACTTCTCCAGGAGTGCATGTGCCAGCCTGGCATAATATTTGCTTTATAAATCATGGATTGCTTGTTCAACCTTATACACCGGAAGTTTCTTGGTGACTGTGTCTCATGCTTCAGTCAAAAGAGCCACTGCATTACTCTTTATTTTTTATTTTAATTAATTTTATTTTATTTTTAAACTTTACATAATTGTATTAGTTTTGCCAAATATCAAACTGAATCCGCCACAGGTATAGGTCCTGCGTCATCACACATCAGTCAGAACACTTAGCTTCTCTCTGATGACTTAAAATTTCCAGACTGAATATAAGATTAGAATGCATGTGCTCAGTCATGTCCGATTCTTTGTGACCCCATGGACTATATAGCCTGCCAGGTTCCTCTGTCCATGGACTCTTTCAGCCAAGAATACTGGATTGGGTTGCCATATCCTACTCAGGGGATCTTCCCAACCCAGGAATCAAACCCACATCTCTTGAGTCTCTAGCATTGGCAGGCAGAGTCTTTACCATTAGCACGATCTGGGAAGACTTTCCCATTATGGGTTATTATAAGATATTGTATCTAGTTCCCTGTGAAATACAGTGAGGCAGTGTTTGAGATTTAAAATAAGACCATTAGGGTGAGCCCTAATCCAACATGACTGGTATCTTTATCAGAGGAAATCTGGACACATGAGAGACATCAGGGATTCACTTGCACAGAGAAAAGGACACAGCAAGATGGTAGCTGTCTGCAAATCAAGGAGAGAGGCCTCAGGAGAAACCACACCTGCCACCACCTTGGTTGTGAACTTCCAGCCTCTACAAATGTGAGGAAATACATCTCTGTTGCTTAAGCCACAACCTAGTCTATGGTATTTTGTTATGGTTGGAGGAGTGAACTATCACAGTGCATCACAAACAGACTTTATACAGCATGAACAGTGAAGATTTCATTGTTTTAACTCAGTATCATAATGATAGAGAATCTCATTTTATTTTGGTGATGAGACATTAGGAATGAGCCCAAAGTATCCTAGAATAACACTGGATACATCTGAAGGTACTGTTCATTGACATTGTTTTAATGAAACATACCAGAGAGAAAGAAGAGAGAGAAGAGAGAAAGAAGCTAGCATTAGGCTGCCAAAGGTAGTTATTGTAATAAATTGTTGAGGACAGGTCATATCCTACACATGATGAATTCTCAATTATTTGGCCTGCAGCGGGAGGAAAATAAGTTAGAGCAGGGAGTGCCGGGGCTCGGAAACCTTCTCAGCAGCAGGTTTGCCTATGAGGATGGTGGCAGGAATCTGATTTGTGATCCAAGTTGATGTAGCAAATTTGTTCTCCATCTGGGCTTGAATTGATATCCTGAGATTCAAATCATGTGGTTGTGGTCCCCCAGCCTGAGTTTCCCACAGTAGTGGTATGGAGACAGGTGGAGGGGATTGTGTGGCTTCTGGAGTGTGGGAGACCATCTGGGCTGAAGCAGAATTCTAGCCAGCTGTTGGCAGGATGGACAGAGGGTCCAACTCCTAGGGAAAATCGGATTGTTTTAGAACCCTCTTATGATTGTTCAAGCTGAGGAGTCAGATCCAATCCTAGTCAGAAAACTGGGATATAAATCAGGATTTGAAGCAATTTTCCATCCCCATGGAAGTAACTCAGGAGATTGGGGTGGAGAAAGCAATAGCTCCATAAGCACAAAAGCGTCTTGGAACTCACACCTGTTATAGGGCTCAGAGTTATTGCAGACATTAATTCAAAATCATAGTCAAGTTTGTTCATTTGGTTCAGGCATGGAGAGGACAGTATGAGAAGCAATGCGGATGATCTGAAATGACATCCATGCTGAAATCATAAGAAATGTTTTGAATGGTGCTGACAACTCAAGAGATACTGAAAGCACAGGCAAAGAAGATAATTTTCTGGAGGGCAAGTAAAATAGTTCAGGGATGATTACTTCACTCTTTAATTCATTAATCTATTCTTCAAAAAGTTAGCGGTGTTCTATTGCCCTGAAGGATAGACAGCTCAACTTTATTCACTGCAATTTCATAAGAAAAATGCAGATGAGCAAAAGGCAAGCCAGTCATTTGCTTTATATAGAAAGCAAGTGTCTGAGAATGTCTTTGAGTTCATATTCCTTACTCTCTATATCCCACATCAGGAGCAGCTATGGCATGTATAATTGATATAATGATAATTGTAAGTAATTGATAAAATGTGAAATTTGGTTATACTGTTCTTAAGAAGGCAGAGAAAAATTTTTGCTATTTAATGAGTTGCTTTAAGGGGCTATCCTGACATTGTAAATGTTTTTTGAAATTTAGCTTTTACAAAATTTAATCTTTAATTCTGATTATATAATAACAGGTCTCATTCATGCTTTGCAAATGTGAAATTCTTATGTGGTAACTCAATTTGTAACTCAAAATGTAATTTCCATAGAGATACAAAAATAAATGATTTAGCAGATGTAACAAGTTTTCATTCATAATATATGTGTGGGTATGAATATTTATATGCAGATATATTCATTGTATGATTACAGTGTACTGAGAGGAATGGATTTCTGCACATCATGATAATTATCATTGGTGTGTGCTACTAGTTGTCAGACATTGTATTAAATGATTTTACAAATGTTAACTCTTTCAATATTCAGAAAAATTCTTTGTAGCAAATTATCCTGATTTTGTAGAGGAAGAAACTGAGAGTTGCGGTCCTAAAGTTAACAAGTGTTTAAACTGTCTAGGATCTTAGGCTTGAAAGATGGTGAAACTGGGATGCATTCCAAAGTCTGTCTGATAGACCTTGATGCTTTCAACCTCTCTGCTACATTACTGCACAAATTGACTTAAGTATTCAAGAATGAAGCCACAGTTGTACAGTGAATTTATACAGAAACCAGTTGGCCTTGTGTAGGGGAAAGAACACTGCTTCATTGTCACCATCCTTGACACTGCTTGAGACATCTGTGCCTCTTATTTCCATATGGTAGGTCAAGACTGAGGAGCTATTTTATACTTTATGAAACTTGGAGATGAATGACTCTTTCAGTTCCACATTTTGATCCCGTGATATTCAATATAAAGGAAACTAATTTATGAAATTTCTTAATATGTTTTAATTATATCTAATTCAAAAACAGATAATATGATGGAAAGAACATGTCACTATAGGCAATGCAGTGTACTTATCTTTACCCCAGTTTGCCCCATCTGCAAAATAAGGGGATGAGGAGTCTGGCTGGATACAATCCACGGGGTTACAAAGAGTTGGACACGACTGAGAAACTATTTTAAAGGGTAGTTGTCTTATTAACTCATTTCCAGGTGAGGAAACCAAGACATGGAGACCTTAAGCAGTGTTTAGTTCTCAGATCTGAACTCCTAATCTTTATGCTTCACTGCCTCTCAAAATACTTACTTTCCTCTGTTTCATGGACCTGATATTCCACTGGGTAAAAAAGAAAATAAGTAGAAATTTAAGAAAATTAATGGGTATACAAATTTTTTGGTAGAGTGATTGCTGGGCCCTGTTTTCTGTAAGAGTGTCTTGGAAAGCCTGATTGAAGAGATGTGCATGTGTGTGTGTTAGTCACTCAGCCCTGTCTAACTCTTTGCGACCCCGTGGACTGTAGCTCGCCAGGCTCCTCTGTCCATGGAATTCTCCAGGCAATAATACTGGAGTGGGTTGCCATTCTCTTCTCCAAAGGATATCCTGCATAGTAGGCAGATTCTTTACAATCTGAGCCACCAGGGAAACTCTAATGAAGAGATAACACTGGAGTATTTAAACAAGGATTTGTTCAACTTTTCCCTTCTAAACCAAACCATCACCACCAAAACCTCTTTTCTTTTTAGGGAACCAACTGCAAATACAGTGCTTGTGAAGTCACAATTTGTAGCATCTATAGGATGATAAGATTATTGGCTCACACATATCTTTTCAACATAAATTCATTATAGACTTGTCTCAGTCGCCTAGTCGTGTCTGACTCTTTGCGACCCCTAGGACTGCAGTCTGCCAGGCCTCTCTATCCCTCACCATCTCCTGAAGTTTGCCCAAGTTCTTGTCCATTGCATTATTGATGCCATCCAGCCATTTCATCCTCTGACACCCTCTTATCCTTCTCCTCTCAATCTTTCCCATCATCAGGGACTTTTTCTAATGAGTCAGCTATTTGCAACAGGTGATCAAAATACTGGAGTTTCAGCTTCAGCATCAGTCCTTCCAAAGAGTATTCAGGGTTGATTTCCCTTAAGGTTGACTGGTTTGATCTCCTTGCTGTCCAAGCGACTTTCAGGAGTCTTTTCCTGCACACATTCTAAAGGCATCAATTTTTTGGTGTTCTGCCTTTTTCGTGTTCTTGTTCTCACAACCATGCATGACTACTGGGAAGACCATAGTCTTGACTATACAGACCTTTGTCGGCAGAGTAATGTCTCTGCTTTTCAACACACTGTCTAGGTTTGTCACAGCTTTTTGTCAAGAAGCAATTGTCTTCTGATTTCATGGCTGCACTCACTGTCCGCAGTGATTTTAGAGCTCAAGAAGAGGGAACCTGTCACTATTTCTATGCTTTAGCATGGTTGATGAAACAGAGGTAGATATTTTTCTGGAATTCCCTTGCTTTGTCAATGATCCTGTGAATGTTGGCAATTTGATCTCTGGTTCCTCTGCCTTTTCTAAATCCAGCTTGGACATCTGGAAGTTCTTGGTTCACGTAATGCTGAAGCCTAGCATGCAAGATTTTTAGCATGACCTTACTAGCATGGGAGATGAATGCAGTTATCCGATGGTTGGCACATTCTTTGTACTACATTTCTGGGAATTGGGATGAGGATTGACCTTTTCGAGTCCTGTGGCCACTACTGGGTCTTCCAAATTTGCTGACATATGGAATGCAGCACTTAGATGGCATCATTCTTTAGGGTTTTGAATAGCTCTACTGGAATTCCATTGCATCCACTAGCTTTATTAACAGCAGTGCGTCCTAAGGCCCACTTGACTTCACACTCCAGGATGTCTGGCTCTGGGTGACTGACCACACCATTGCACTTTTCCAGTTCATTAAGATCTTTTCCGTATAGGTCTTCCATGTATTGTTTCCATCTCTTCTCGATTGCTTCTGGTGCCACTAAATCTCTACCATTTCTGTCCTTTATTGTGCCCTTCTTTGGGCATAATGTTCCCTTTCTTGAAGAGGTCTCTAGTCTCTCCCCTTCTGTTGTTTTCCTCTGTTTTTATGCTCTGTTCATTGAAAAGGGCCTTCTTAACTCTCCTTGCTTTTTTCTGGAGCTCAGCGTTTAGTTGGATGTACCTTTCCCTTTCTCTCTTGTTTTTTGCTTCTCTTCTTTCTACAGCTATTTATAAAACCTCCTCAGATAACCATTTTTTCTTCTTGCTTTTCTTTTTCTTTGGGATGGTTTTGTTCACTGCCTCCTGTACAATATTGTGACCTCTGCCTATAGTTCTTCAGGCACACTATTAACTAGACCTAGTCTCTTGAATCTATTTGTCACGTCCACTGCATATTCATAGGGAATTTTGTTTAATTCATACTTGCCTGGCCTAGTGGTTTTCCCCACTTTGTTTAGTTTAAGCCTGAATTTTGCTATGAGAAGCTGATGATCTGAGCCACAGTCAGTTCCAGGTCTTGTTTTTGCTGACTGTATATAGCTTCTCCATCTTCGGCTACAAAGAATGTAATCAATTTGATTTTGGTATTGACCATCTGGTGATGTCCACGTGTAATGTCATCTCTTATGTTGTTGAAAAAGGGTGTTTGCTATGACCAGTGCATTCATTTGGCAGAATTCAGTTAGCCTTTGTCCTGCTTCACTTTGTTCTCTAAGGCCAAACTTGCCTGTTATTCCAGGTATTCTCCAATGATGAATAGAATATCTTTTTTTTGATGTTAGTTCTAGAAGGTCTTCTAGGTCTTTATTGTACTGATTAACTTCAACTTATATAGTATCAGTTTTTAGGGGCATAGACTTGAATTACTGTGATGTCAAATGGCTTTCCTTGGAAACAAACCAATATCATTCTGTCATTTTTGAGGCTGCACCCAAGTACTGCATTTCAGACTCTTATTGTCTCTGTATACATAGGTAATCTCTGGGTTGATCAACTCTGCCACAGAGGTTCTATATTAACTATATTAAAATTCTAAATAATTGCTTTTTGTTTGTGATTTTTTTGGGGGGAGGCTGCTGCCATGCAGCATGAGAGATCCTCAGATCCCAGACTAGGGGATCAAACCTATGCCCCCTGAAGTGGAATCATGGAGTCTTGATCACTGGACTGTCAGAGAAGTCCCTTGTTTGTGATTTTGTTGCAAAATTATACTGACTCATTTGCCTTTCTTTTGTTTCTATATACCACTTTTTTCCAAGAATTCTGAGCATGTACTAAGCAGTTGAATCAAAAGAAAATAGCATCTAATAAATTTAAGCCAGCAGCATATCAGGGTGACCTGCCATCTCAGCCATGCTGCCAAGCTCCTTGTATTGAAATTACTTTCACTGGAACTTTGGACAGTAAGTTCATGTGTATAAGAAGCAGCTCAGAGACAGTCTCCATCTCATCTACATTCTTCCTCCATATTCTCATGTCCTTGTTTTGGCCTAAGAGGTATGTCTCCCACGTTTATAGTACTCACTGGTGGCTTCTTGTCAGGACGCATTCATTATTATATGCTGTTTGTTCACTTTGCTCTGAAATATATGGGACACATGCGCACACACACATGCGTGCCTCTAACCTTTGTGGAGGATGTGAAATCTCTCTTCTTTAAGTAACTGTCCCTAGTATTTGTTTGTCCACATAAAATCTCTGTCTCTGCTTTTATATGTTTTTAAAAACTCAAGACTCTATTCTCTTTGAAGACTTCCCTTTCTGGTTTGTCTCTTCAGCTTTCCTGACTTCTTTTGAATGTCCTATGTGATTCTGCATCTTTTTGGGGAGACCTAGCATGATTAAGCTGTAAGTTTGCTCTTGTGTATAATTTCAGAAATTTTTCATACATTTCCTTGGAATACATTGGGGGCATTGGTTCATTGCATTTTTCTAAGTTCTGAGGGGATCAAAGTCATTAATGCAATCTTCTTACCCTCATAAATTTTTTCCATTAGCTTAATAATCAATATCTAATATTAGCCTTTCTCTCTCTTTCCATATTGTTTTTTCTGCAAGAAATATCTATCGTATGTCTATTCTATGACTTGAACCTTACAAACTGGATATAGTTTTGAAAAATTCACAATCCTTCTTCCTCAAGTTAATAGTTTTTACAAAATGAGAAAATTAATGTAAAAAATTGTGCCTGTGTGAATATGCAATGTATACATATAATTCCCAGTGATAATAAAATTATAGTATTTTTTTATTTTATTGACTGCTTATAATGTGCCTGCTCTACTCCAAGCTTTTAACCTGTATTAATTCATTTAATTTTCATAATAACCCAATGAGCTATGTATTTTATTTTACAAAAATTTTAGGTAAGAAAACTGCTGCCCAAGGATTTTAGATATTTGTTCTTGGTACCTTAGTAAGTAGAGTTGCTGGGAGTCCAGTCAAGACACACTCACTCTAGAGCTTGTTTTAAGTGTGTTGTATACATTTAAAGTACTCAATGCGATCATTAGTTTCTTATTACCCTCCACTGTGTTCATGGTTAATCTATGGTAAAGCCTGCAGCTTGCGTTTTCCTATTTCAGTCCTTTTGGTGGTTGTCCTTACAAATTCTCGTGTTTAACACTCTCCATTAACCAGGTACTATGATAAACATCTCACTTCTATCTGTTATCTGCTTATTCCCATTTTATACCATTTTCCAAATGGTCTCCCTTCTACACAAAATATTTTCTTGCCTCTCCACCAATCAATCCAATACATATATTTCCTTCAATAAGACTAAGCTTATTATGGAAGAGACTAAGCTCTTCCATTCCTTGTTAAATTCCCAAAGCAAGTATAGTTTGAAAATATCCTTGAGTGTACTAATACACACTACACTTTATTTTCTAGTTACTTTCGTGTATCTATTTTTAAACAACCAGATATGATTCTTTACTTTTAGAGATCACATATTTAACCCTTTTTCAAACCTCCACAGTGGCTAGAATTCATCTGATGATGACTAGTTCCTTGATTGACAGCATTTTGTAGAATAAGAAATGATACTGTGATTTCAAGCATTTCTTCAGTGTGGAAAGTATGTTTCCAGAAAAGAATTAGATTCAGATTAATGATTTTTTTAAAGCTTTTAATTTTGTGTTGGAGTATGGCTGGTTAACAATTTTGTGATAGTTTCAAATGGACAGCAGAGGGGCTCAGCTATACATATACTTGTATCCAATTGTAGCACATGTTTTATTATATTATATAAATTATTCCCCAGAATTTTAAGACTCTCTGCACTTTGACTACAACACAGTGGGAAATGAAAGTGCTCCCCGGACTTATTGGAATTACTTGGGTGCTGTCTAGACGCATGTGTGGATTGATCTTGTCACCCTTTGGAGTGGCAGAATAGAGACAGCAGAAGAGGCAAGGGGACTTTGCATAGGATGTTTTTTCCCCAGTAATCTTCCTGTTTCTTTGTCCTTGATTCTGTGGAAGGAACTGCTAGGGCAGGTGGTAGGACATGCTCTTATTACCATTCAGAATTTGAAGTGGGTGAACAGTCTTCTGATACAGTTCTCTTGCCATTTCTACTTTTTCTCACTGGAAGAACCATCTCTCTTTCAAATTCTACTTCTTTTATTAATTACAGTTTAAAATGTCTACTAAGAATCACAGAATGCATAGGTATATGTGCTTGTTGCTAAGTCACTTCAGGGGGGTCTGACTCTTTGTGACCCTATAGACAGTGGCCTACCAGGCTCCACTGTCCATGGGATTCTCCAGGGAAGAATACTGGAGTAAGTGGCCATGCCCTCCTCCAGGGGATCTTCCCGACCCTCATCTCTTACATCCCCTGCCCTGGGAAACAGATTCTTTACCACTAGCCACCTGGGAAGCCCACATAGGTATATACCAGCCCCTAATAAATAATTTTAGTATATAGTAATAATTATAGTCACTATATGTCACTGAGTTAGAGAAGGCTGTCTTACTTTCTGATGTAGCTTGTAATGAACTAAATGCTACAATATAATACAAGATTGGTTATAAGGAAGTGAATAATACTTTTAGTTGTAGTCCCTAAGCATTCACACCAATTCTTGTTGCTCACATATATTTTGAAACTATATTGGCAAATCAGTCCAGTTCAGTTCAGTTCAGTCACTCAGTTGTGTCCGACTCTTTGCGACCCCACGAATCGCAGCACGTCAGGCCTCCCTGTCCATCACCAACTCCCAGAGCGCAATCATCATATTTCACAGAGGTTGCATATCAACTGTATACTTTAATTTGTGATATTTCATTCATATGGACTACAGAGAAGTTGGCATTTCCATTATAGACTGTGTTTTAGAGCATTAACAGAACCATAATAATTGGCCACCAGACAAAATCTGCAATGCCAGGCCTAACCTTGGGGCAGTTTTTAAGCAATTACTATTATGAAGTCAAACCACTTTGGAGTATTTCTTTTACCAAGTACTGTATACTGAAATAGACCAGGGAAATATGACTTCATTTTCAATATGTTTTAAAAAGATTTCTGGCTTTGGGGCTTGAAAACACATTTTCTTTTAAATGTAGAGGATTTGTAACTCACCATCAAAATAAAGGCAATCGGAACCTACCAGCTTTAATACGTAAATATTCTTTACATATTTTAAGCTTATATACTTAAGGATAATTACTCTATTTGAATACAACTTTAGTGAATTCATAAAAATGACTTGGGATTTATGCTGTTGTATATAAGATTAAAAAGTGTTTTTTATGAAGGCTCCAGTAAATGGCTTTTGAGGCAATATGTATATTCAAAATTGTGCCAAATATGCAACAAAATGTATCTGAAATATCCTATTGTGTGTATAATAGGGACTTATTATTCTGCAAGAAAGGAAATAAATCTTGAATATTTTAGAGCAATATATACTTTTGCAAATTATTTTATAATCATTGCATTTGTTTTCTAGCATGCTGGCTAGAAATGGTGCATTTTCAACTGGAAGGAATAGAAAGGTATACGTACAGATGGAGTCACAACGTCTCAGATGAAGGTAGCTCCACACAAGGAGATCTTCTCCCCTTGCTCATTTACTGTTATTTCAGTTAGAGGAACTCAAGAATGTTGTCCAACTCCTATCTTCTTTGACAGTGTTTAATCTCCTTGGGCCTCCATAGGCTTGAAACTATAAGACTGATTACCATCAGAGAGCTGAATGAACGCTGGGGAACAGAGAGAATTAGGGGAGTCAGTGGAGTTGGAGCTCTCCGAATCAAAATCTGAGTCTGATTAGCATTTCATGTTCATGCATGGCGAGAGTAAGGGAGTCAGACTAACTGGAACCAGTGTTATTTGAGTACTTAGCACCACCACTTGCTTGGCTAACTTACAACACAGACTCATTTCATCAGGGTGGTGTGTGAGAAAACTTGACTGGAAATAGTGGTTTTGCTGCTTGAGAGGGGTTCATCACCTGTGACTGAGGGTATCCAGATAGTCAGGTTGCAGGGGTGTGTGCATGATACCTGAGCAGCATGAGAAAGATATAGACCTAGAATTTTATTATCATCATTATTATCATTTGTTACAGTTAGCTTGTCAAGTGAAAGGCATTTATTTTTATGTCTTCTTGATTACAAAGACTGTGTTTTTTAGATAATGCACATTTGCAGGCCTAAAAGAAGGAATTTCTAAATTTAATGTTAAATTTAGCATTAAATTTGAATTTAATGTTTGAATGTCTAAACAAAGGATTTTATAAAAGCAGTAAAAAGACTATGTACCTGGGTCCTAAAATTAAAATCTTTCTTAAAGACTGGTCTCAGCTTATGCCTGCTTTCTGTTTCACTTAGCCATTATAAGCCATTATGAAAAATACTAACCCGTATTTATATATTCTTATTTCAAACATGTGCTGCTAATGGTTGATATCAATTACAGGGACACTGACTTTTGTGAATGATTCCTTTGTTAATGTCCCAGATAGTAGTTCAACAACATGGGTTTTGGGAGCATGTTGCCTAGGTCCACATTCCAGCTAGAATACTTACAAGCTAGGTTGGAGAAGACTCTTGAGAGTCCCTTGGATTGCAAAGAGATCCAACCAGTCCATCCTAAAGGAAAGCAGTCTTGAATATTCACTGGAAGGACTGATGCTGAAGCTGAAACTCCAATACTTTGGCTACCTGATGCCAAGAACTGACTCACTGGAAAAGACCCTGATGCTGGGAAAGATTGAAGGCGGGAGGAGAAGGGGACGACAGAAGATAAGATGGTTGGATGGCATCACTGACTCGATGGACATGAGTTTGAGTAAGCTCCAGGAGTTGGTGGTGGACAGGGAAGCCTGGCATGCTGCTGTCCATGGGGTCACTAAGAGTCAGACATGACTGACTGACTGAACTGACTGAGGTGACCCTGGACAATTTACTTAACCTCCTGTGCTAGTTCCCTCATCTGTAAAATGGGAATAATAATATAATAGTATTTCATAGCGTTGTTGTGAAGACTGCATTGTATATGTATTTCTTAGAACAGTGAAACAGTGTCTGGCACAAAGTCCTGTATATAAGCATTAGCCATTAGAATTATTGGATGCCTTCAGATATCTAATGAAACTTTTCTCTCAACATTTCCATGTGCTCAGATTTTAATAATAGTGGAAATTCTTCTCAACTTTGACATTTATTTTGGACTGGGTTTCATAACTGAAACAAGAATCCTTGTATACAGCTTCTGGGACTATAATGTGACCACTTTGGAAAAGTACTTAGTAGTGTCTTTTAAAGCTGATCTTTTAAATATCTTATGATCCAGCAGTTTCACTTCTTAGAGAAATTGGATAAGTATATCCAGCAGAAAAGTGTTTGTGTGTGTGTGTGTGTGTGTATGTTCACACCAATGGACATGAATACTCTTAGCCTCATTATGTATTATAGTCCTAAACAGGAAAAAACATAAATGTCCATCCAGCAGTAGTATAGATAAATAAGTGTGTTATAGTCATACAATGAGATACTCTGTAGAAATGGAAATGGAGAAACTACCATCACAGCCAAAAATAGGGATGAATTTAACAATTAATTTTGCCAGAAAAGTCAGATACAAAAAAAAAAAAAAGTCAGATACAAAAATGTCTCTACTGTGTAATTTCATTGATAAAAATTTTATAAAATAGTCAAGCTAAACTGTAGTGTTAGAAGTCAAGATGGTGGTTTTCTTTGGGGAGATGAGAAAGCACAGTGTTTGGGAGAGGTTACAAGGGGGCTTCTGCAGGGTTAGCAGTGTTCTTTGTTGACCTAGTGACGGTTGCACAGAAATTGATTTTGTGATAACTCACCCAGCTATACATTTGTACTTTTTTGCACTTTTCATTGTGTGTATTATATATCATAATACAAGACAATTTTAACAATGAATAGCTATCGTGGCCACAATCATGGATCTTTCCGTAAATGTGTGACAAGTTGACATATCTAGCTGTATAAGAGATCTCCAACTAAAAGAGATCAAAAGTGCAGTAACCAAAGTCACAAAATGAAATTTTATGTGTGCATATCAATGAATATTTTAAACTTTAATGTTGTCTCTCATTCCATAAGTCTCAATGCCAAATCAGTCTACTTTTCTTTTTTCATTGTTCTAAGATTTAAGCAGGCATTCTAAGAATGGCTGGTTCACACCACGCCATTGAAGAGGCTTCTATTGACAAAGGAGCTGGATGCAACAGCCTAGGCTTTTTAGCAGACAAGAGCACAATCAAGGCAGTTTCCATCCTGTGCCAGCAAGCCTGGCACCATGTCAGGGGCTCTATCCTTCTAAAAAGGGCCTTGAGAGCAAATTTAGTCAAGGTTGTTTGTCACTAGGCTATCTGAAAATTGCTGAACCTTAAATATGTTCTTCATATTCATTAGTGGTCTGTAGCAGGCAGGACTTTAAGACAATCATGCAGATGAATGAATACCTTCCATTGACATCTTTTGGCACAACGCACTGTCCATGAAATTATAAATAAAAGCATTTCAGAAACAGTTGCTCAATTTTTTCTAGACTCAAGCTATTCTGTTATCTTAAAGGTCTGAGCATGATTCTTTCATGCTAATCACTTGTCTCTTGAAACACATGACCCTCTTCCCTGCATTCCTTTCCCCAGCCCCCAGCCCCACATGTATTATTGAAAGCGCATTTGTAGAGGTGTTTAGGTAGATGTAGGTTTCAGGTTTTTTTCTTTTTTCCTATTCTTTGATCTCTTTGACTTGTCTTAGCAAGATATGAGCTTCTGGATGGTGAAAAATAGTTTATAATTTGGGGAACATTTTATGAACTTATTTAAGATCTGAGATAAAATTCTCTACATTCTAGTGGCAATACTGATCTACTATCAACAAATTTATGTACATTAAATATTTAAGTCAGATTTTAATAAGTGAGCATTTGGATAGTTGGAAAAAATGGAATGGGTTATCTCAAAGGAGGGAAATGCTTTTCTTTATTTATTTTTTACCTGAAAGTCTTAGAAAATAGAATTTAATGCCACCTACATGAGATAATAGGGCTTCCAGGGTGGCTCAGATGATAAAGAATCTGCCTGCAATGTGGGGGACCCAGATTCGATCCCTGGATCGGGAAGATCCCCTGGAACAGGGCATGGTAACCCACTCTAGTATTCTTGCCTGGAGAACTCCTTGGACAGAGGAGACTTGTAGGCTGTGGTCCATGGGGTCACAAAAAGTGGGACATGACTGAGCGACTCACACACACACACTTGAGATAATATAAATGTAACAGAGATTAGAAGACCTGAACATGGTTTCTTTTAAGCAGATTTAACTTATCTTTCATTAGGATGAGAGCATACAGAGGACTTTAGACGAATAGGGGACCGTTTACTTCCGGGTTATAGTGTTTTTGCCTTTTGTCATTAGCACCAGATGAAGATGAATTTGTGACTCTTAGAAAACCATTACGGCTCATTACTTTAGGCCAGTGTTTTCCACATACCCGTGATGACAAATATTAATTTGGTTGCTTGTGAAAAAATGTTTGTCTGGGCCCCTCCTTGAATCTGAATCTCCAGAGGAACACCTAGAAACTATTATTCATGTAACAAGCAACTCAAGAGATTCTTATGTTCAAGCATGAAGAAGACACATGATTTATAATTGAATCTTCAGATTTGGATATTAAGAACATCAAGGAATATTATTTATCTATTCATCTCTATATGAAAAAGAGATGGGATAGGAAGAGATGATTATAAAGAAAAAGTAAACTTCACAATTTTATTACAAATTGACTTAATAATCATAACGTGTGTAGTCTCTTTTATAGTAAAGGACTGCATATATGGCCAATGATTTTTTAGATTTTACAGTTTATGAAAAATAAAATCAGGTATATTCATCTATTTGGTGCTCACAAGATCTTGTGATATGCATGTTACTATGATCAATCTTAGTTTCTAAATGTCTGTGGAAGATCATAAAGATTAAATGACTTGATCTAGTGTCTCTTGCAAAGTTAAATCTTATCTAATTTTAGAACAATTCATATTGAAATTGCTTTTTTATTCATGGCTCTGCAAGGAGCAAAGGTTCTGAATGTCATTGTTCCTACCAAACTTCTTTTCATGGAGTAGCCTAAAGAAAACAACCTCATGAAATAAAAACCTGCCCTGGGTCGGGAAGATCCCCTGGAGAAGGAAATGGCAATCCACTCCAGTACTATTGCCTGGAAAATCCCATGAACAGAGGAGCCTGGTAGCCTATAGTCCATGGGGTTGCAAACAGTTGGACAGGACTGAGCGACTTCACTTTCACTTTCATCTGAAGTGTTGCATTCCCACCATGATTTTTCCTTTTATAGCAGGATTTTTTGGAGCTGCTAATTTTTTTTTTTTTTTTTGGTACTAGAATCTGGTGGTGGTATTATTCTACCCAAAGTTCTCTAAGAAATTGTTTTTGTCTTCCAAAAGGAGTAAATGGTCTTTTCTTATTATTTTATTTGAGGGCCAAAAGTGCACTCAAATTCTCCTTAGAAAGCTAAAGATGACAGCCTGTGAATCACACAATAAAGCTTATCTTTCTATTAGCTGTTCTGTCAGTTAGCAATAAATTTATCCCTAGGGCAGAAGCAGGAGTTTAGTATAGCAAAGAAAAACAATGAAGTGCTGCAACAAACATCCTAACAGAGGGTCTCCCCTTTTGAAAGAGACACATAATTAAAAAATCACCCCATATTCAGGGAAATTCATCACTATAAAAGAGAGACAACAAAAGTGGTGAACAGAAGAACTTAAGCCCAAAGAAACAGAGTTGTTAAAAGACGGAGTAAAGGATTTCTTGTTAGAGCATATTTAATAACACGTGGAGTTGTAAGAGGATACTGATACCTAAAAATTAATCAAATATTTTATATGGAGAATAAAAATTGATCAATCACACAATAGCAAAATAGATGGACTAAGAATAACAGAGTGGTCCCTAAAGTTGAAAACTGAGTTTAGTACAAAAAAAAAAAATGAACTGAGGAATTCTACAGAATTCAGGACAAAAGAAAAAGGTGAAAAGTATGAAAGTTGTCTCATACTTCATTTACTGAAAGATCAGAAGAGAGTGGAGTGCAGGTAATAAGTATTATTAAATGAAAGAACTGTCAAAAATTTCTTAAAATTGGGAAGAGTTGTGTCTTCAGGTTACAACCCATACCCGCTGCAAGGACTGAGCAGGATTTGAAGAAAGCTGTCAGAGGACTCCCCATCCTAATGAATCTTAGAACACCAAGGACAAAGATAAGATCCTAAAGCTTCCAGAGAGGGAGACTAAAAGAGACTGTTTTTCTAGGAAATATTGTTGAAATTGAAATTCAACTCAAAGTTCACTAAATAGATGCACAAAGATAATAGAAAAATATATTTAAGGTAAGTAACTTTGTGTACTTCTTTATCTGATCATTCAGTTGTATGAGAGAACTAGGGTTGACTTGTACATAGAATGTTTCAGAAAATGTATTACGTAGAGACAGAATTTGAATTACTGTTGGATGTTCTCCTTCAAGAAGACAAATTTAGATGCAAGAGGAAGAATAAGGATACTGAAGCACTGATAAGCAACTATTAGTAAAAATTATCATAAATTCTAAGTACATAATGACTAAGTACAGAAAAATAATTACGATTTTTTATATTTTAAAAATATAATTATTTTTTCTAAAATTAACTATTTATAATTAAAAATTTCCAGGTTATATCAACATGGCAAATGGGATGATAAATAAAAGCATAAATATGTTCTTAACTTTTAATGAGAAAATGATGCTACACAGTTTAGTCGGTCATTGTTAGAAACAATAGAATTACAATTCAATATAAAGGAGTTGTGGACTTCCCTGGTGGTTCAGATGGTAAAGCTTCTGCCTACAATGTGGGAGACCTAGGTTCAGCTCCTGGGTTGGGAAGATCTCCTGGAGAAGGAAATGGCAACCCACTCCAGTATTCTTGCCTGGAAAATCCCATGGACGGAGGAGCCTGGTAGGCTACAGACCATGGGGTTGCAAAGAGTCGGACACGACTGAGCGACTTCACTCACTCATAAAAGAGTAGTTTAAAAGTTGAAGTTATTACTAGAAGAAGAGAAATAGATGTTTCAACCATTAGTAAAAATAAAAGAACAAAGAAAAGTTGACTGATTCAATAAAAGGCAAGAAAGAGTGAGTAAAAATATTTTAAAAGCTTATAAAGAGACGATAATACATAGATTCACAGAAGAAAACATGTAAAGATAGATGCATAATTTCTAAATAGAACATTTGTAAATAATATCAAACAATGCATTGAAATTAAAATATATCATGAACATTCAATGTTTATGCCGGAAATAAAATACATGGATCAACACCAATAAAATGTGTGAATACAATTCACAATAGTGACATTTTAAAGGATGCAAAAAACCTTTTAAATAAAACTTAAATGCATGTTTCAGCAAACAAGGACTAGAAAGGTTGTAATCATTATGTTGAAGGTTTTTTTTGTTTTGTTTTTTGTTTTTATAAAAATCTATAAACATTCGTATCCTGTTAAATATTACTTGCAGGATTCCCATTGAAAACAGGGACAAGAAAGAAGGGTCATTATTACTGTAGCTATTTAACAGGGTACCAGAGACCTGGTGAGTGAAACAATAACAAAGTAATTGAAAAACCTGCAGAAGATGATTGTCACATAGACAATCCAAGAGAATCAGCTGACAAACTGATCAGAACTCAAGCTTATATGCTTATTCAACAAGGTGTCTAGATAAAATTTCAACATACAAGAGTAATTACTTTCCTATATGTGAACCTAACAAACCAGGGAATACAGAATTAATAATCCAAATAAAAATCGTTAATAGCAACAATAAAAACAAAACTGTAAAGCACTTAAGAAAAAAGCCAACAATTCTGCCCAAGGAACTCACGATTAAAATTGTAAAGTATCAATACAGATAAAATGGTTCTTTCTCCATTAAGTGATTTTTCTTAATTTGGTTTAGGGGCTAAAAAAGTATTTGGTGTGGATACTGACTGGTAAGTATATTGGATGACTAATTTTATTACATTAAAAATTGTGTTATGTATTAGTATAGATTGGTATTTTTTGGCATCTGCTTTTTTTTTAAGTAAAAATATGAATAAAATATTTTTGGTAATGTTTTCTAAAAATAGGGTAATAGTCCAATGTTTATGAGTAAGCGGCAATATGTATGAAGTTATTGCTGTCAGCTATTTTATTTTTATTTATTTTTCTCTACTTTTAAATAAAAAGTTTTTTTATAGTTCACAGTCTGAGCTCAGGCCTATTAGAGGCATAGTTTTGAGTGAGAAATAGCATGTTCCTTTCTAAAGACTGAAGGCAGTATTGCATGTTAATATGTTTCATTTGCATTAAATATTCATGTCACTATTTTCAGAAATTAGAATTTGAAAAATATTCTTTTGACAAATGAACACCTTTAAAATTAGACTCCAACACTGTTATCAAAATATATGAAGCATTCTAGAAGAAAGTGCCTTAAATATAATTATGCAATCTTTGACAGCAGCTGAGTGGAAATTTGTCAGCATTCTAGTTATGAAGTGTCAGTGATTAGTTTTGGGTGAGAGCAACTTTATAGACTCTGAACTCTTAAGGTCAATAAATGTCTAAAAACAAATTTGGAGTAATTATGTTTTTTGCCTTGCATGCCCCTGTTACTATAAATGGAGATGGCAGCTTAACACACCTGAGGGTCTTGCTTGAGCTGAATGCTTACTGTAATATTTAAAGATTCCTACAACTTTCACACAGGCTACATGACATTACTTTATAAAAAAAGGAGTCTGTATTTTTTTCTCTTTCACAATAGGAATGTTTTCATTTAATTTTATTATTTTTGAGAATGAATAATTCAATTCCAGATTTTTGATGGTAGTAGTTCACAAAGAATAATCAGTTAATTGTATGTTTTTGAAAAGATTTTACTCAGGAATCAGTTAGGCAGTGCTGGCCCACCCATGCTTTCTCCAGTGAAACATCTCAGTGGTACTACCAGAGGGAAAATGCCTAAATAGTCCTAAAAGCAGACGGTAAGATGAAACGCATGTAACCAGAGTTTGCAATGAGGAAGGAGAAAGAAAGATAAGGGAAGCGTTTATATTCCTTTCTGTTTAAAGCAAGTTTTATTTGTTAACTAACTTCTGTGGCTGGTCCAGAGATACCAGTTAAATTCTAGCTTTTTGCATAAGGAAATGTGACTTTGTATTGTATTCTAACTATAAAATTATAAGATGATAAAACTTTTAAAATTAATTTTTATTGAGATAAAATAAATATGTAACATTATATAAGTTTCAGTTGTACAACATTATGATTTGATATCTGTGTTCACTACAACTTTATGAACTGTATGCTTGACTTCCATCCATTTTACCAGCTTCATAACCTCCTTGCCTCTGGAAACCACCAAACTGTCCTCTGTGCCAATGATTTGTTTTTGTTTGTTCTTTTTTTCAGATTTCACATAGAAGTAAAGTATATGGTTTTTGTCTTCCATCTTTTGACTTACTTCCATCTGTGTTGTCGCAAATGGCAAGATTCCAATTTTTTCTTTTTATGGCTGTGTAGTATCTTACTGTGTATACATTCCTCATCTTATTTATTCATTCATCCACCCATGGATTCTTAGATAGTTTTCATATCTTGGTTATTTAAGGTAATGCTCTCCTGAACACTGAGTTCTATATACCCAGATATATAGCTCCATACTGTTTTTCGTAGTGCACCAATTTGCATTCCTACCAGCAGTGTATGAAAGTTTCCTTTTCTCAACATCCTCACCAACACTTGTTTATTGTCTTTTTTATAATAGCCATTCTAACAGATATGAGGTGATATTTCATTGTGGTTTTGATTTGTATTTCTATAAAAGTGATGTTGAGCATCTTTTGGTTTTTGTTGGCCACCTGTCTTTGGGAAAATGTTCAGATTTTCTTCATATTTTTAAATCAGGTCATATTTTTTGTTAAATTATGTAAGTTGTTTTTGTATGAATTCTGTATATATTTTGGATATTAACCCTTTTGTTGGATGTGTGATTTGCAAATATCTTCTCCCATTCAGTAGATTGCTTTTTTGTTTTGATGGTAGTTATCCTTTGTTGTGTTTTTTAGTTCATTGTAGTCCCATTTATTTATTTTTGTTCTTGCCTTTGAAATTGGATCCACAAAAAATCACTAAGATTAATGTCAGTGAGGTTAGCACCTATGTTTCCTCTAGGAGTTTTATGGTTTAAGGTCTTACACTCAAGTCCTTAATTCATTTTAAGTTAATTTTTGCTTGTGGCTCCATTGTTAAAGAATCCACCTGCAATACACGCGACCTGGGTTTGATCCCTAGGTTGGGAAGATCCTCTGGAGAAGGGAAAGGCTACCCACTCCAGTATTCTGGCCTGGAGAATCCAATGGACTATATAGTCCATGGGGTCACAAAGAGTCGGACATGACTGAGCGGCTTTCACTTCATTTCACTTCATGGTGTGAGTGGTTTAATTACATTTTTTATACATGTGCCTCTTCTGACACCACAGGAGATGCAGGTTCAATCCCTGGGTTTGGAAGGTCCCCTGGAGGAGCAAATGGCAACCCATCCTAGTATTCTTGCTGGGAAAATCCCATGGACAGAGGAGCCTGGAGGGCTAGAGCCCATGGGGTTGCAAAGAGTTGGACATGACTGAGCAGGCATGCACATTCCAGTTTTCTTAACACCATTTTATTGATGAGATTTTCTTTTCTCCACTGTATGTTCTTGGCTCCTTTGTAATAAATTAATAGTTCATATATCTATATCTATATATACATATATCTATAGTTTAGCTATCATCTGCATTTTTAAAACTTCTCAGAAAGACTGGCAATATTATTGATGATTTGTGTATTATAGATCTCTTGATAGATTAGAAAATATTTTTTTAAAGAATTTTAATGCAACAGCGTATATGATGGGAAGAAAACTCATTGTCGCTGTTAGTCACTAAGTTGTATCCAGCTTTTTAGTGGCCCCATGGGCTATAGTTTGCCAGTCTCCTCTGTCCATGGGATTTCCCAGGCAAAAATACTGGAGTGGGGTCCCTGAAGAGAACTCTACTGGAAGTTAAAGACTACTAATTGGTTTAGTGACTTAGGAACTCTACTGGAAGTTAAAAGACTATTAATTAGTTTAGTGACTTAGGCAAGTTATTTTAGCTCTCTGTGCCCTACTATATTTGTGTGTAACTGATGCTGTTTGATAGAGGCTATCAAATGCTAATCCTCTTTATAGCATTAAATCAGAAAGAAAATGCATATATATAAAATATAGATTCTTAAGATACAGGACTTAAGATATTACACTTTGAATTTTGGAGGCATGTAAGCATAGACTTCTTAGTCTTCTTTTAATACTATGTATGCGTGGCAGATTCTATATAACAAAATGACTATAACAAGTTCTCTTATTATACCTGCATTTCTTATGATATATTATAGGCATTTCTCCCTTGTTATTTCTCCCTATAACAAGGGAGAAATGCCCTTAGGGCAAGGGGGGAAGGTTGTCTATGTTCAGTACAGTTCAGTCACTCAGTTGTGTATGACTCTTTACAACCCCATGGACTGCAGCATGCCAGGCTTCCCTGACCAGCACCAACTCCTTGAGCTTGCTCAAAATCATGTCCATTGCATCGGTGAGGCAATTCAGCCATCTCATCCTCTGCCATCCCCTTCTCCTCCTGCCTTCAATTGTTCCCAACATCAGGGTCCTTACCAGTGAGTCAGCTCGTCACATCAGGTGGCCAAAGTATTGGAGTTATAGCCTCAGCATCAGTCCTTCCAATGAATATTCAGGACTGATTTCCTTTTGGATTGACTGGTTTGATCTTGCAGTCCAAGGGACTCTCAAGAGTCTTCTCCAACACCACAGTTCAAAAGCATCAATTCTTCAGCGCTCAGCTTTTTTCACAGTCCAACTCTCACATCCATACATGACCACTGGAAAAAACATAGCTTAGACTATATAGACCTTTGTTGGAAAAATAATATCTCTGCTTTTTAATAAACTGTCTAGGTTGGTCATAGATTTTCTTTCACAGAGCAAGTGTCTTTTAATTGAGTGGCTGCAGTCACCATCTGACCTTTCCTTAAATTGGGGCATATCTTTGACTAAGGCAAGCGTCACACTATGTGACTTTCAAAGATAGGTCATAAAAGGAAATACAGCTTATTCTTTGAACACAATCACCACGCTGTGCAACTTCATCCAACTTCCAGCTTGATGATGCTGGAGCCATCCAGGCTGGATGAAGCACAAACTGGAGTCACTGTTGATAGGAGAAATATCAATAACCTCAGATACGCAGATGACACCACCCTCATGGCAGAAACCAAACAGGAACTAAAGAGCCTCTTGATGAAGGTGAAAGAGGAGAGTGAAAAAAGCTGGCTTAAAACTCAACATTCAAAAAACAAAGATCATGGCGTCCAGTCCCATCACTTCATGTCAAATAGGTGGGGAAACAATGGAAATAGTGACAACTATTTCTCGGACTTCAAAATCACGGTAGATGGTGAATGCAGTGAAATTAAAAGACACTTGCTCCTTGGAAGAAAAGCTCTGGCAAACCTAGACAGCATATTACAAAGCAGAGACATTACTTTGCCAACAAAGGTCTGTCTAGTCAATGCTATGGTTTTTCCTGTAGTCATGTATGGATGTGAGAGTTGGACCATAGAGAAAACTGAGTGCCAAAAAATTGATGCTTTTGAACTGTGGTGTTGGAGAAGACACTTGAGTGTCCTTGGACTGCAAGGAGATGAAACCAGTCAATCCTAAAGGAAATCAGTCCTGAATATTCATTGGAAGGACTGATGCTAAAGCTGAAGCTCCAATACTTTAGCCACCTGATGCAAAGAATTGACTCATTGGGAAGGATCCTGTTGCTGGGAAAGATTGAAGGCAGGGGGAGAAGGTTACAGCAGAGGTTGAGAAGGTTGGATGTCATCACTGACTCAATGGACATCAGTTTGATCAAGCTTCAGGTGATGGTGAAGGACAGGGACCTGGCGTGCTACGATCTGTGGAGTCACAAAGATTCAGACACAACTGAGTGACTGAACACAAATCACGCTGTGAGGAGATGAAGAAATCATATAGATAGGCCATATATAGGCATTCTGACTGATAATCCTAGCCCAGGGCCTAGCTAATAGCCAGTATTAATATCAAGATACCTGAGTGATCAAAGCTTCAGATGATTTCAGCCCCTGGCCTTTGAGTCTTCCCAGTGGAAACTTGAGACATTATAGAGCAGAAACAAGCCAGTGCGTCTGTGCTGTGTTCAAATTTCTGATGCACAGAAATTGTGAGATCTAATAAATATCCATAGATATTATAATAAATATCCATAAGACATTTGCCTAGTAACAGAAAACCAGAACAGATTTGGGTACTGGAAGGAGCAGCTAAGCAATGAAAACATGTGGCTTTGACTTTGGGTGGCAGATGGAAACTGGAAAGACATTGGAAAGACTGTAAAGTGAAGCCTAAAGGACCCTAAAGAATGAGCTAACGGGCACCTAAAGACCATAGAAAAGGTATTTTTGAGACATAAAGGACAGTGAGAAAAAATGTTATCAGAGTTAGAGTTAAAGGAATCATGGTATGTAGTGAGACTAGAGAGACTAGAGACTAGAGTTGGGAATCAGAGACTAGAGCTAAAGGAATCATGGTATGTAGTGAGACTAGAGAGACTAGAGACTAGAGTTAAAGGAATCATGGTATGTAGTGAGACTAGAGAGACTAGAGACCAGAGTTAAAGGAATCATGGTATGTAGTGAGACTAGAGAGACTAGAGACCAGAGTTAAAGGAATCATGGTATGTAGTGACAAAAAGTTTGTTGACACTGTCACTTGCAGTGCATGGAAAATAGTGTATGTATCTAATTACTTCCATGATCTAGTTAAATAACTTTGCAGGGAGAATGTTGAAAGTGTCACTGAAATTCTTGCCACCCACGATAAAATACTAAAAGAAGAAGATAAGCTAAAAAACAAGCTGTTAAAAATGAGAAGCCAAGAGTTATGTGTAAATATAAAACTATTTTTCATTCCCACCTCTCCAAATTGAAATGATTCTAAAATTAAGAAAAGACTTCCTAATACAGGTCAAATCCACATCATTGTCAGGAAAATACTGTCTAAAGAAAAAGCCAAGAGTATGACATAATAACCTTTTTTTAAGACCTCAGAAAGATCTAAGGTGGTGCTTCATAGACTCTTTCGACAGAGTAAAGTCTCTCTAAGGATTTCTGTAAAGTAATAAGGCTTCAAGATTCTTCCAGTTGTTGAACCACTGAAATGTTTCAAGGAGGACTAGGTAGTGACGCTCATCTAGAAGAGATTTGTGGTTATAGCTTTTGCCTAATGAAGTGAATGAACACCAAAAGGAGTCATAGAAAACCCCATGTAATTTTTAATTCCATGGAGGCTCCACCAGCTTGGACTGAAAGGGACAGAGAGAGTACAAGTAAAAGAGACTTTTTGTCTCTTTTCCCACAATTTCTAACAGGATACATCTTAAGAAAACTACTCAGCTGCAAACATGAGCTGACTTATACATAAAAGGAAAGATAATTCATATGGCAGAACCAAGAGTTGTGGAGAATCATTCCTAAGGAGTAGTACTATGTTTTAATTAAGGAAATGACAATTATCAGGATGGATTTCAGAATTACTAGTTAACTAGTGACTACATGCTGCAATTCATGGGGTCGCAAAGAGTCGGACACGACTGAGCCACTGAACTGAACTGAGTGACTACTGACCACTGTGTGCCTCCTGCTTTTTCCCTTTTTGAATGAGAGTTACAGAATGTTCCATGCCTGTTCCACTATTGCTGCCTGAGACATTTGCAGGAAAGACACTGCTCTGATAATCCATTGATGCCTAATATGTCTCCTAATGCCTTCCCAGCTGGAAATAAAGGGTGCTTAAGAAGCTGCAGTTGAAGAATCTCAGCTAAGGAGCCTCATGTGCTTGATTTAGATGATTCTCATGAACTTTGAGCTGGTGCTGTAATGGATTAGACTTGGTGGTCTATGGCGGCAAAGGAAGTGGTTTGTATGCTTGAGGGATGTGAATTATAGTGGCCAGAGGGTGGACTGTAACAGATTGCATTTTCCACGTTGACAGCAACAAGATCACCTATTCTCTATGCTTTTGTTATAATATGATGTTTACCCTATTCCTTAGAGTCTAAGTGGACCTGTGACTGGCAGAAGTGAAGCTATATAACTTCTGAATTCAAACAGCAAATGGTGATAGAGCTTCTGCCTCCTATTTCTGGGATATTTGTTCTTAGAACCCTCTCTCAATGCTCTAAAGAAACAGAAAAACCATGAGAAATTATGCTAAGTATTTTGGCAGATAATTCTAATAAACCTACAGCTAAGGCCCAAGTCTATAGTTAGCAGCAGCCTTCAGAAAAATGAATGAATGAGCTTTTAGATGATTTTGCCTTCCAGTCATTCAGTTATTTAAGTGTTTTAAGTCTTCTCAGCTGAGACCTCAAACATCATAGAAAAGACACAAATTTTTTTACACTGTGCCCTGGTCGAATACCTGACCCAGAGAAATCATAAGAGATAATAGAATGGTTATTGTGATTTTAAGCTACAAAATTTTGGGGGATTTGTTTTACGGTTGTAGATAACTGAAGCACTATCATTTAAATAAATGATATAGGAAACAAATACTATCTTTGTGCTCATACTCCTTATACACATGAGCTACCATCATGGACTTTACAATCCAGTACATTTAAAGATAACAGTTACACAATCAAAATGTATCTTTTGACTGAATTTTAGTGCTTATTAGAGCGTGTATTCTGACCAATGGTTATATAACATTGAAATTGAGTTTAGTACATTTTTTTTTCTTGGAAAGTATCTTAGTCTAGTTATTCACCAAAAGTTTTTTGAGTACCTACTACAGTACAGTCACTGCATTAAATTCTGGGTGTACAGAGGTGGGTTAGACTCCAGTCTTGTCTTTAGGGAACTCATTAAAGCTTTCTCAAACTGGAAAATTTCACTCTAGTTATCAGAATACTGTGACTTCTTGCTCCAGAGTTTATTTCTCTGATGAGTCAAATTTATATTTTCTTACTAGTTATAACATGTTTCTACCCATTTTTTGAGGAGTGCATTCCTCACTTTGCCCAGTATTTGAAGATTTGAAAATGTCAGTTTTCCATTTTCTGTTTTATCTCTGTTAGGATAGAACAGATTTCTCAATAGCTCAGCAAGTAAAGAATCCACTTGCAGTGCATGAGATACAGGAGACAAGGTTCAATCCCTGGGTCAGCAAGATATTCTGGAGGAAGAAATGGCAACCCGTTCCAGTATACTTGCCTGGAGAATCCTTTGGACAGAGGAACCTGGGAGGCTACAGTCCGTGGGGTCACAAAGAGTTGGACATGAGTGAGGGACTGAATATTTGTTCACTTTTTAATTTGGTCATTCAAATTATGTTAATTGAATACCTATTGTACATTATGCCTGATAAGGTACTCAGGATAAAGTAGTAAACCAGATTAATAGTATCTCTGTCCTAGAACTCAGTCTGGTGGGGGATGTAGGCATGTAAGTAGTTATAGTACAGTGCTATGGTAGAACAGGATACAATGATTTCGTGGATGTGGGTACCTGGTTCATTTGGGGTAGGGGGTGAAGGAATCCTTCTTGGAAGATAGGACTCCCATAATCTTAAGTGTTTTCTGATGCCCAGGTTTTATAAAGATACTTTTCTCTCTTCCATTCTTAATTATCCTATGTTTCCCAGGATCTTAAAGATACATGGTTGGAATTTTTATATTGGTACTCTCATTGGAACCAACTCCTGTCACTTATAATTAGCAAGTAATTGTAGACATTTACTTTTACCACACAAAGATTTAGCCTAGAGTTTAATTCTACTATTTATAAGATCCTAGAAAGAAATATAGAGATGGAGGCCCATTTGCCATATGTGTAAATATTTAGAAGTTATAAATTGAGCCAACAGATGGGTAAAAAAAAAAATTCTATCCTCCTTTTTTAAACAAATATACTTTCATAATTACACGGAGGACCAAATTCAAATTTGAATTATTGGACTCCTCCAACCACATTTTCTGTCTAAAGCCATCCTTGACTGTACCTAAGGTCACATCATTGATATAACCTTAGGAGTATAGACCCTTGGATGTGCTTGTGTGGTTCCTGGAAGAAGATTGGGCCAACTGGAGAAGACACAGTAGGGGCCTAGACACAAAGATAGTGGTCCAAAAGTGGGGACATTTATCTGCTTGGGCCTAGTTTCATGGCCCCACTGTCTCCTCACCTTTTTTGTTGAGAGCAAGTTGGGGAGGGCAAAAGCAACGTCCTTCTTCCCTGCTCTAAGGGTGGTATGCATTAACTAAAAGACCACATCTAAATTATATTCCAGTGGTGATAAGATTGAGCTTTATCTTCATTAGTTTTTGTAAAAGGAAATTGAATTAATTACATCACAAATCAGTCTAGAAAACAAGGGAGTGACCAGAGAAAGAAGTATTGATAGGAAAATGTTCCCAGCAATTAGTTCTAAGTAAAGGTCCGTCTAGTCAAGGCTATGGTTTTTCCAGTGGTCATGTATGGATGTGAGAGTTGGACTGTGAAGAAAGCTGAGCGTCAAAGAATTGATGCTTTTGAGCTGTGGTGTTGGAGAAGACTCTTGAGAGTCCCTTGGACTGCAAGGAGATCCAACCAGTCCATCCTAAAGGAGATCAGTCCTGGGTGTTCATTGGAAGGACTGCTGTTGAAGCTGAAACTCCAATACTTTGGCCACCTCATGCGAAGAGTTGACTCATTGGAAAAGACTCTGATGCTGGGACGGATTGAGGGCAGGAGGAGAAGGGGACAACAGAGGATGAGATGGCTGGATGGCATCACCAACTCAATGGACATGAATTTGTGTGAACTCTGGGAGTTGGTGATGGACAGGGAGGCCTGGCGTGCTGCAATTCATGGGGCAACAAAGAGTTGGACACGACTGAGCAACTGAACTGAACTGAAATGATAGTTAAGGATAGTGATAGTTAAGGATTGCTTGATAGTCTGCTTATCTTTCCTGGGTCTCAGTGTCCACTGTGGAGTGAGGAGTCTTACTGAGGTATGTTGATTTGCCTTAGTTATCTATCAGACTTGCTGAGTCTTTACAAAGCTATTTAATAAGTCTGCGATTGGGGACTTAGAAAAGTAAGAGGCTATCAGCTCCTTACTAATTCTCACAGCTGCTGAGGGAATGAAGAACTCAGGGAATCATCTCAGGAGAGGAGCAAAGACAGAGTAGATAATGCAGATGTGAATAATAGTTCTAGATGTTTGCATCCAAACTGCATAAAATTACATCCTCTGGCATATAATGTACCAGTAATAAATTATCTTGACAAGCAGTTGTTTATTATAAAATTTGCAACTTTTTATTCAGATGCCTTTGGTTTCATTAAATTAAACACTAAGATGGGAATCCACAGCTGAAGATGAATATTCCAGTATGAGTCTTATGGATGTGAAATAAATTTAGTGTTTTTACATTCCTATTAGCATATTTTAAGACCTGCCTCAGGAAAGTGCTTATTTGGCAGTGAGCTGAGCTCACTGTAACTTTGGATTTTCAGATCATTTTAGCGGCACGCCAGAGTCAAGTATGGAACTGTTCAAGAGACCATGGGTGAAGGGAGAGATTTTTTCATTGAGTTTTGGACACTTTCTGGTAGCTCATGATTTTCCCATGTGACTTTCATGGGTGCCCTGAGAAATAGGAAACAGTGTCAGTGTCAGTATAACCTGGGTTGGGAGTAACAATAACAATGCAGTATGTCTTCCACTAGAGAGTTATTACTGTTGTTCTGCTGGGGGGATAGAATTTCAACCTCTGCTTGATAGTACCAATTATCCCCCATCTTGGACATATATGAAGGCTGAGTGAGGAACCTGAATGTCTGCCTCCACCTGGCAGTAATGAGTCAACACCTCTCCTTTCTTTGCAGGGTGGTTTCAGAGAAAGCTGGCTAAAATAGAAGACAGTTAAGATAAGGTGTCTCATAACATAGCATCCACAATGTCCAGGTTTCAATAAAAATGACTCCTTATTTGAAGAACAAGGAAGTTCTCAACCTGAAATAAAGAAGATACCCAATAGATGCCAACACCAAGCAGAGATATTATGATTACTAATACCTGAAAAAAGAGTTTAGCATGAAAATGCTTTCAGTTCAGTCACTCAGTTGTGTCTGACTCTTTGCATCCCCATGAATTGCAGCACAGCAGGCTTCCCTATCCATCACCAACTCCCAGAGTTCACTCAAACTCACATCCATCGAGTCGGTGATGCCATCCAGCCATCTCATCCTCTGTCGTCCCCTTCTCCTCTTGTCCCCAATCCCTCCCAGCATCAGAGTCTTTTCCAATGAGTCAACTCTTCGCATGAGGTGGCCAAAGTATTGGAGTTTCAGCTTTAGCATCATTCCTTCCAAAGAACACCCAGAACTGACCTCCTTCAGAATGGACTGGTTGGATCTCCTTGCAATCCAAGGGACTCTCAAGAGTCTTCTCCAACACCACAGTTCAAAAGCATCAATTCTTCGGCGCTCAGCTTTCTTCACAGTCCAACTCTCACATCCATACACGACTACTGGAAAAACCATAGCCTTGACTAGACGGGCCTTTGTTGGCAAAGTAATGTCTCTGCTTTTGAATATGCTATCTAGGTTGGTCATAACTTTCCTTTCAAGGAGTAAGCGTCTTTTAATTTCATGGCTGCAGTCACGATCTGCAGTGATTTTGGAGCCCCCAAAAATAAAGTCTGACACTGTTTCCCCATCTATTTGCCATGAAGTGATGGAACTGGATGCCATGATCTTCGTTTTCTTTTTTTTTTTTTTACATTTTATTTAATTTTATTTTTATTTTATTTTATTTTTAAACTTTATATAATTGTATTAGTTTTGCCAAATATCAAAATGATCTTCGTTTTCTGAATGTTGAGCTTTAAGCCAACTTTTTCCACTCTCCTCTTTCACTTTCATCATGAGGCTTTTTAGTTCCTCTTCACTTTCTGCCATAAGGGTGGTGTCATCTGCATATCTGAGGTTATTGATATTTCTCCCGGCAGTCTTGATTCCAGCTTGTGCTTCTTCCAGTCCAGCGTTTCTCATGATGTACTCTGCATATAAGTTAAATAAGCAGGGTGACAATATACAGCCTTGAAGTATTTCTTTTCCTATTTGGAACAAGTCTGTTGTTCCATGTCCAGTTCTAACTGTTGTTTCCTGACCTGCATACAGGTTTCTCAAGAGGCATGTCAGGTGGTCTGGTATTCCCATCTCTTTCAGAATCTGCCACAGTTTATTGTGATCCACACAGTCAAAGGCTTTGGCATAATCAATAAAGCAGAAATAGATGTTTTTCTGGAACTCTCTTAACTTTTTGATGATCCAGTGGATGTTGGCAATTTGATCTCTGGTTCCTCTACCTTTTCTAAAACCGGCTTGAATATCTGGAAGTTTATGGTTCATGTATTGCTGAAGCCTGGCTTGGAGAATTTTGAGCATTACTTTGCTAGCGTGTGAGATGAGTGCAATTGTGCCCAATATACTACTGGAGATCAGTGGAGAAATAACTCCAGAAAGAATGAAGGGATGGAGCCAAAGCATAAATAATACCCAGTTGTGGATGTGACTGGTGATAGAAGCAAGGTCCAATGCTGTAAAAAGCAATATTGCAAAGGAACCTGGAATGTTAGGTCTGTGAATCAAGGCAAATTGGAAGTGGTCAAAGAGGAGATGGCAAGAGTGAACGTCGACATTCTAGGAATCAGTGAACTAAAATGGACTGGAATGGGTGAATATAACTCAGATGACCATGATATCTACTACTGCGGGCAGGAATCCTTTAGAAGAAACGGAGTAGCCATGATGGTCAACAAAAGAGTCTGAAATGCAGTACTTGGATGCAATCTCAAAAACGACAGAATGATCTCTGTTCGTTTCCAAGGCAAACCATTCAATATCACAGTAATCCAAGTCTATGCCCCAACCAGTAATGCTGAAGAAGCTGAAGTTGAATGGTTCTATGAAAACCTACAAGACCTTTTAGAACTAACATCTAAAAAAATGTCCTTTCCATTATAGGGGACTGGAATGCAAAAGTAGGAAGTCAAGAAACACCTGGAGTAACAGGCCAATTTGGCCTTGGACTGTGGAATGAAGCAGGGTAAAGGCTAATAGAGTTTTGTCAAGAGAACGCACTCGTCATAGCAAACACCCTCTTCCAACAACACAAGAGAAGACTCTCCACATGGACATCACCAGATGGTCAACACCAAAATCATATTGATTATATTCTTTGCAGCCAAAGACTCTATACAGTCAGCAAAAACAAGACCAGGAGCTGACTGGGCTCAGATTATGAACTCCTTATTGCCAAATTCAGACTGAAATTGAAGAAAGTAGGGAAAACTACTAGACCATTCAGGTATGACCTAAATCAAATCCCTTATGATTATACAGTGGAGGTGAGAACTAGATTTAAGGGCCTAGATCTGATAGATAGAGTGCCTGATGAACTATGGAATGAAGTTCATGACATTGTGCAGGAGACAGGGATCAAGACCATCCCCATGGAAAAGAAATGCAAAAAAGCAAAATGGCTGTCTGGGGATGCCTTACAAATAGCTGTGAAAAGAAGAGAAGTGAAAAGCAAAGGAGAAAAGGAAAGATATAAGTATCTGAATGCAGAGTTCCAAAGAATAGCAAGAAGAGATAAGAAAGCCTTCCTCAGCGATCAATGCAAAGAAATAGAGGAAAACAACAGAATGGGAAAGACTAGAGATCTCTTCAAGAAAATTAGAGATACCAAAGGAACATTTCATGCAAAGATGGGCTCAATAAAGGACAGAAATGGTATGGACCCAGCAGAAGCAGAAGATATTAAGAAGAGGTGGCAAGAATACACAGAAGAACTATACAAAAAAGATCTTCACGACCCAGATAATCGCGATGGTGTGATCACTCACCTAGAGCCAGACATCCTGGAATGTGAAGTCAAGTGGGCCTTAGAAAGCATCACTACGAACAAAGCTAGTGGAGGTGATGGAATTCCAGTTGAGCTATTTCAAATCCTGAAAGATGATGCTGTGAAAGTGCTGCAGTCAATATGCCAGCAAATTTGGAAAACTCAGCAGTGGCCAGAGGACTGGAAAAGGTCAGTTTTCATTCCAATCCCAAAGAAAGGCAACGCCAAAAAAAAAAAAAAAATGCTTTAGTGAACACTAATTAACTTACTCAAACAAAAGTCTCAGGAAAGAAGTCAACAAATTTCATAAAGAAACAGAAGATATGAAGAAGAATCCAGTGGAAATTATAGAACTAAGAAGTACAGTAACTATAATTCTAAAAAAGCTAATGAATTGGCTTAACAGCAGAATGGTGTGAAAAGACAAAAGCTTTAGTGAACTTGAAAACTGAACAATAGAAATTTCTCAGTGTGAGCAAAAAATGAGAAAAGAAACTAAAAAAAATTAGCCCACCTCCATGATCTGCAGAACTATAACAAAAAAATCTAATATCTGTGTTATCACAGTCCTGATGTGTGGTATTGGTGGAGAAATAGACACAGAGCTCAATGCAGCAGAATAGAGAATCCAGATTTATGCCCACAAATGTAGTTCCAACTTATTTTTGACAAAACTGCAAAAGAAATTCAATGGAGGAAGGATAGCCTTTTCAGCAATGGCAGCAACTGGATATCCATTTTTTAATAAAAGAACCTTGATCTGTATTTCATACCGTCACATCTTATACAAACATGAACTCAAAATGTATCAAAAGACTAGCAATTGAAAATGTAAAATGATAACATCCTTAGAAAACATAAAGAAAATTTTTGAGCTCTACCATTAGGCAAAGAGTTCTTTAAATTTATATTGAAAGAACCATTCATAAAAGGAAAAATTGATAACTTGAACTCCGTCAAAATGAAAACTTTTACTCTGCCAAAAGAAAAAACAACCACTTGTTGATAGGATAAAAAGATAAATAATAGACTGGGAAAAAATATTTACCAACCATATACCCATCAAAGAATTAGTGGATCAACATATAAAGTACCCTTAAAACTCAATAGTAAAACAAACAGTCAATTAGATAATGGGCACAAGACAAACATTTCTCTGGAGAGCTTGCAGATGAAAATATAGTCACATAAAAAGGATGCTCATCATCATCATTATTAGGGAAATGGATATTAAAATCATGAGATATCATTGCACATGCATGAGAATGTCTAAAAAGGGCTAAAGACCGTGACAATGCATAGTGCAGACAACATGTAGGAAGATTAGTAATTCATACGTTGCTGGTGGGCATGTAAAATCGTACAGTTACTCTAGAGAACAATTTGGCAGTTTCTTTAAAAAACTGAACATGCAACTTCCTTACAACCCAGCAGTTGTATGTTTGGGCATTCATCCTGAAATAATGAAAACTTGTATTCACACAAAAACCTTTACATGGATTATACAGGATTCAGTTCTCTTAGTTCTTAAGAGGAGAGTGTTTAAACTCTAATACCATGGATTATGGAGGCCTGGCGTGCTGCGATTCATGGGGTCGCAGAGTCGGACACGACTGAGTGACTGAACCGAACTGAACCATGGATTATGACTCAGCAATGAAAGAAACAAACTATTAACTATACTCAACAACTTATATGACTATCCAGAGATTTATACAGAGGGAAAAAATGCAATCCAAAAAGGTTGCATACTATATTATTCCCTTTCTGTAATATCTTGAAATGTCAAGATTATGAGTCCAGATTAACGGTTGCCAGGTTAAAAGGAGAAGATATATTGCTCTTAAATGGCAATATGAAGGATCCTTGTGATGGAAATATTTTATATCTTGATTGTATCATTGTCCATATCTTGATTGTAATACAGTACGGTGGTTTTGCAAGATGTTACCATTGGGGAAAATTGGGTAGATGGTACATGGGATCTCATTGTATTATTTCCTACAACAGCCTATAAATTCATAATTATTTTATAGTAAACTTTATTTAAAGAAAACTAAAATGTAAATCATGTACTTTCCTTGTTCAAGTCCTCCAGTTGTTTACTGTAACTCTTAGAATAAAGTGTATACTTCTTTTCATGGCTACAAAGTCCCAACGTTCACATCTCCTGCTTACCCCTCTACTCTCCTTGCCCTTCCTCTAACATACCAAGCTGTCCACAGGGTCACTGTGTTTGTTGTTCCTTATGTCTGACACACACTTCTCCCTGTTTTCCCAAGCGTCAGCTTTCTCACTTAATTCAGACCTCTGCTCAAAGGCTGATTCCTCAGAGATGCCTCATCTAGCCCCCTATTTGAAGAAGAACACTCCCCATTCTTACTAAATCTCTTTCTCAGTCTGTCCCTGTCTCTTTTCTCTGTACTGTCTATAATTGCTCAAAGTTCAGTAAGCTATAAAGTAATTTATAATCTGTTTGAAACCAGATCTTTACATGATTATGTTTTCCTTCTAGAAATAAAAAGTTGTAGAAAATGTGGAGGTCCTCTTTGACCATGAAAACTAAATTTATGTGTTTTCCCTACTCCTTTGTTAGATTAGTTTATCATCAGATGTTTTTCTATGGACTACACTTCCCAGGTGGCGCGGTGGTAAAAAATCCACCTGTCAATGCAGGAGACTCAAAAGACTCAGGTTCAGTCCCTGGGTCCAGAAGATCCTCTAGAGTAGGAAATGGCAACCCACTCCAGTATTCTTGCCCAGAAAGTCCCAGGGAGTCACAAAGAGTTGGATGTGACTACATGGATAAGTTCCATGTAGATTGTAAGCATTGCATTTTGTTGATATCCTCATATACTACACATTATTTTTCAAGTTGCTTTTATCAGTGATACATGTTAGAAATGGATCTGTGGTAGTATCTACAGACATAATTTGTATTTCATGGTGAAGTGTCCCATGTTTTATTCAGCAAGTTTATTTATCCTATTGAAGAACAGACTTTTACCGAAAATTTTATTTGTTGTTTAAAACAACAATTACCTAAACATCTTTATACATGTCTCCTTGGGCATATTTGTGAGAACTAGTTTGTAATTTGCATTTAATTTCCTTTCTAGTACAATGACTGGTAGAATTTCAGTTTTAAAAAGTATGGGTTTTTCTTGCTATTTTTTGTTGTTGATTTCTAATTTTTCTAATATGACTGGTGAATAAGCCTTGTAAGACTTATACTGATTTTTTGAAACATTGTTATCTTCTTTATGGCCTGATAGAAAATCTTTTTTTTTTTTTTTTGGTGTGTGTGTAAATGTGCTTTAAAAAAAATGTGTTTTCTTTCATGCAGCTTTTCATGGTGTATGTGTGTGTGTGTATTAGATCAGAGTTTTAAAATGTAGGATGAAAATCCTCTATACTAATATGATTTTCTGTTTTCTCTGTTGATTTCTGATATATGTTATATTTCCTACTGTGAACTATAGATTTATCCATTTCTCCTTGGAATATCAGTTCTTCCTTTATAAGTTTTGAATTTATGTTGTTAGATGATTAAAATTTATGATTTTTATATCTTTGTATTAGATTGTTATTTTATCAGTATGTCATGACCTGCTTGAAAGCTCTTTTAAAGCTTTTGGTTTGAATTTTCTTTTGTGTGCTATAGCCAATTCAGATTTATTTTCCTAGCATTCACCATATCTTCAACTTTCTTTTGTCCTTTTTATAAAAGGTACATCATTTTAAAATAGAATATAGTTCAGTTCAGTTCAGTCGTTCAGTCGTGTCCAACTCTTTGCAACACCATGAATCACAGCACACCAGGCCTCCCTGTCCATCACCAACTCCCAGAGTTCACACAAACTCATGTCCATCGAGTCAGTGATGCCATCCAGCCATCTCATCCTCTGTTGTCCCCTTCTCCTCCTGCCCCCAATCCCTCCCAGCATCAGAGTCTTTTCCAATGAGTCAACTCTTCGCATGAGGTGGCCAAAGTATTGGAGTTTCGGCTTCAACATCAGTCCTTCCAATGAACACCTAGGACTATCTCCTTTAGGATGGACTGGTTGGATCTCCTTGCAATCCAAGGGACTCTCAAGAGTCTTCACCAAGACCACAGTTCAAAACCATCAATTCTTTGGTGCTCAGCTTTCTTCACAGTCCAACTGTCACATTCATACATGACCACTGGAAAAACCGTAGCCCTGACTAGATGGACCTTTGTGGGCAAAGTAATATCTCTGCTTTTGAATATGCTATCTAGGTCGGTCATAACTTTTGTTTCAAGGAGTAAGCATCTTTTAATTTCATGGCTGCAGTCACCATCTGCAGTGATTTTGGAGCCCCCCAAAATAAAGTCTGACACTGTTTCCACTCTTTCCCCATCTATTTCCTTAGACTATATAGACTTTTTTTGGCAAAATAATATCTCTGCTTTTTAATAAACTGTCTAGGTTGGTCATAGATTTTCTTTCACAGAGCAAGTGTCTTTTAATCTCATGGCTGCTGTCACCATCTGCAGTGATTTTGGAGCCCCGCAAAATAAAGTCTGACACTGTTTCCCCTGTTTCCCCATCTATTTCCCATGAAGTGATGGGACCAGATGCTATGATCTTAGTTTTCTGAATGTTGAGCTTTAAGCCAACTTTTACACTCTCCTCTTTCACTTTCATCAAGAGGCTTAGCTTGTTTTTTTCTTTTTTTTTTTTTTTTAGCTTGTTTTAACAAATTTGAAAATATCTCTCAACAGATGAACTAACTTAAGCACATTTATATTTACTGTCTCCACTGAAAATCTGCTGTCTTGCTTTGTGTTTTCTCTTCACTGTGGTATCATTGTTTCTTCTCTCCACATTCTTGGATTTTGTTAGATGCATCATGTTTGCTTTTTTCTACCTGCTTTTGTTTTGTGTTTCCTAAATTGAAAATGATACTTCTATTTTTATTTGTTTAATGTTTCCTTTGTCACTTTAGCTTCCCTGGTGGCTCAGAGGTTAAAGCATCTGCCTGGAATGTGGGAGACCTGGGTTCGATCCCTGGGTTGGGGAGATCTTTTGGGCTGCTGTAACAACAATATCACAACATTCACTTCCCACAGTTCTAGAGAAGCTGAGAAGTGTAAGATCATGGTGCCAGCAGATTCAGTGTCTGGTGAGAATCTGCTTCCCTAACTGCTGTCTTTTTACTATAATTACTTATGAGACTTAAGACGTGAGGGATCTCTCTGGGTCTCTTTTATAAGGACACTAATCCCATTAGTAAGGGATTATGACCCTTTATGTCATTAGGTCTTTATGACCTAATCACCTCTCAAAATATCTGACTGTTAATATCATCATTTTTGGGGGGGTGGGGTTTCAACATATGAATTCTGGAGAGTGTAAACACCCAGACAATAGCAGAGTTATCATCAGTGGCTATGAGTCACCAGGCCCTAATTGGTCTGAAACCTCATTAGATGAATGATTTAATGTCCTAACCTAACTCATTCTCTTTGTATCTTGTGTTTCTCTAGTTTATCTTTTCTTCTATTACATTTTATTATTTGACATCACTTAGCACTGTGCTCATCTTGTCACAAAACTCTATTACCTTCCTCTGCGGTACGCTGTAGGAATGGTGGAAGAGGAAGACTCTATAGAAAGAAGATACTTATGGAAATCATCAAGTGAATGGGGAATGTAATTACCACTGGTGTAAAGTGGAAATAACTTTCCTTGCTTCTTTATTCATTCATTTAGTAAGTATTTAGTGAGGATCTGCCATTGCGAACCACAGTTTCAGGTGCTGCAGATAAATTATGGACAAAGTGCAGGTGATAAATGTGGCCTTGAAATATGTATGCTATTGGGAAATACAGAGGTAGTTACTTGAACAAGACAGTTTTTGTGGCATTCTACCAAATCACAGTTACAGTCTCTGGATTTATATTTTTTTGGTTCACATTTTTTTAAAATTAATTTCTGCATTCATGTTTGTTTTGATTCACTATTACTGTACAATGTGGGAAATTCATGAATCTTTGAGAAATAACTGCTTCATTAATAGTAATTAATCCATTCTCCACATAGCAGCCAAAGTGACCAATTAAAAACACAAGTCAGATTGTATCAATGTATCGCTCAACACCTTTCAATGGTTTCTTCTTTTTATTAGGATAAACGTGTATCTTTGATTTGGCTTCCAAGTCTGCCATGATCTAACCTCTGGCTACTTCTCTGTCTTTCTTATGTCATGGTCTTCCCTGCTCACTTTTGGCTGTCCCCATGCTGGTTTTCTCTCAGTTCTCAAACTTTCAACACTTCAATCCACTCTGGGTTCTGTTAGCATGAATAGTTTTCCTTCTTCCCCAACTAATTCTCCCAGCTACCTTCCGTGTTAATTCTATTCACCCTTCAAAATTAGCTCATATATCCAATGAATCATTCTCTGAGACTCCACTGAGTCAAATATATTAAAAGCTCCCCTGGTACCCTATTCTGATTAAAATGCTTATCACATTGAAATGAATAATTAGTTGTTTATTTTTTTTCCAACATGTAAACTATAAATTCAATGAGAGCAGAGAGTATATCCATCTGGTTCATTGTTTTATTCTTTGAACTTAGCTTAGGTCATAATACACTATAGATGCTCAGAAATATTTGTTGTAAACTAATTCAATTGTTAAGTAGATTTACTGTATGTGAAACACACTTGCCTGTGTATAAAGTCATGGATTAAAGCTTCTATCGATGATGGACATAGTAATATTTTCTCTTGCATGGGAATACAAGAGGAGTACAACTTCAGAAAAAAATGACAAAATGCACATTAGGGTATGCTCTTGGATGAGAGATGAAATGAGTTTTGAGGAGGAGAAATTCTTTTATATTTCTTGAGTTTTCTGATATTGACTAGCCTAAATTGAACTACAGTATAAACCAAGGATCCCTTGATGAAATGATCACTCAGCTTTTGTTTCTTTCATTTTGTTTTTCTTTCAAAAAGCCCTCTGGACATCTATCAAAACTACAAAGTGGAAATTGGTTAGCTTCATTTAACACCATACCCTGCTGCAAAGGCCTCACATCAAAAAACTTGCCGTTTTACATTCTTCTTATTTTAATAGTTTTCCCAACTTCAAAAACTTGGAGTTGTAGATAGCTAAAGGCTCCCATCATAAATCCCTTGAAGATTCAATCCTATGAAGATGTTAAAACCCCATTGTTTCAGCAACCAAAGGAATATAAACTCTGATTCTTCATTGCCAGACTCTGATGAAATCACACTGATTAAATTAAGAGGACTTTGGCAGCATGCACTGACTCTCTGGTGATTTAACAGGTAGAATTCCTTTGCCTTGGCTGATAGTATATATATGTCACTTAATCTCTAGCTGTTATTTTTAAATTTGAGACATTAAAAGTTTTCTGGTTTTCATTCAAATTTCACAAGAATAAGACAGGAAACCAAAAGGTTATTTCCTCATAGGAAATGGTATTAAGGAGCAAATCATTGTTTCTTTGATATACTTATATTGTGTTCATGAATATGAAAGCTTGTAGATGGAATTTGCAATTTACATAACTATTTAATGAGGGTATAAACTTTACAAGTAGAATTTTTAATAGATTTTGGAATAAAATATACACATTTTGGGAGAAGGCAATGGCACCCCACTCCAGTACTCTTGCCTGGAAAATCCCATGGATGGAGGAGCCTGGTAGGCTGCAGTCCATGGGGTTGCTAAGAGTCAGACACGACTGAGCGACTTCACTTTCACTTTTCACTTTCATGCATTGGAGGAGGAAATGGCAACCCACTCCAGTGTTCTTGCCTAGAGAATCCCAGGGACGGTGGGGCCTGGTGGGCTGCCGTCTATGTGGTCTCACAGAGTCGGACACGACTGAAGCGACTTAGCAGCAGCAGCAGCATACACATTTTGATATATGTTGCAGATACCACACCAGGAAGGTGTACTTGTTTTTCTATTACATCCCCTTTTTTGATGTTTGATATATTTCCTATTAGAGACTGCCTTGTTTTGTTGAATTGTTAGTCCAGCATTAGACATTTTGGCGATAAAAATAAGAGTGTTTTCTATAAGCAACTGTAAATATTTTTTCTTTTATAAAATAATATCCTATATTTGTTTGTAATTAGCTTTGTTTTAGATTTCTGTTAAGAATGTATTATCTGCTCAATATTTAGCATTCAATTTTTAAAAAGATATGCTCTGTATATCCCAGCTTAATTGAGGATTGATGTAACTTGTCATGATCAGCTAGGTCAGGAACTTTTTCATTTCAAATGCTGACTTGGTGAGGTGGTATCAGGAAGTACTTAATGACCGAAAGAAAATAGAGAAAGAGATTAGCAATTATATTCACATTGTAAGATCTATGTAGCTCTTTATTTATTCAACTGACCTCTAACTCAAGTCAGAAAATTATTTAAGTCCTCTGTGATAGCCTACAGATGATAAATCTTCCTGTTGGCATTTCTTTACCTGAGTTAGCATTCTAGAGTTGTCTGTTTTCAGTTTTGTGACTGTGGCATTTGAAGCTTTGTGTAATTTAATTGTCAAAACTTGACCATTTCTTTAATTTGTTATTGGGCAGTTCATCAAGCAGTCTTATAAAGTATTATCATGGAAGGAGTTATAGCTCTGTAGGAATTCTTCTGAAGCTGGACTCCATTCAGGAGTAGAAATGTTGTACATTTAACCAAATAATGGAAAACATCCTTGCATGGGGAGTTCCTTATATAACAGAGCTAAAAGAAATGGAAACAGAGCAGTTACTACTTACCTAGCAACTCCACTGGGCCAAGCTCTGTGATAGGTACTTATGTGGCATGATCTTTAATTCTCATAACTGCCTTAAAACATGGCTATAATACTGAAACAGTCTCCATTTAACATGTGAGAGACTAAGGCATTGATTTCTTAAGTAACTTACCTATAGTCACCTAGCTAGTAAGCAGAAGAGCCTAAAATTCAAGCCAGTGCGTCATTCAATGGTAATATACACTACTCGCCCTCCACCCCTAATCCCTACCTCACCCCCCACAAACACACACTTTTTGTATCTTTTGGTCTCCAATTTTATATTTATTTTTTTACTACAGTAGAATTTCTTCTCCCCTTATCAGAGATGTTTTGGTTTATTACATTATGTACCCCAAATGTAAACCATTTTTTTAGATGTCAAATTGAAGAGTTTTGCTCCTTGGAATCACACTAAGAACTTTGATATTTAAAAGTACTCTCATCATCATTTTTCTTACAGAAGAGGCAATAGCGTGTTCTGTTATAAACTCTTTTAAATCTTTATTTCCAGATCAGTGAATATAAAATCCAGACAAATATACTGTGCTAGGCATAATAATGGCCCTCCAAAGATGTCCCTGTTCTAATCTTAGATACTTGTGAATGTTAGGTTACATGGGAAAGGAACTTTGTAGATGTTGTTAAGCTTAGGACTTCATATTGGGAGATTTTTCATAGATTATCTGAGAGGGCCCAATGTAAGCACAAACATCTTTAAAAGAAGAAAAGGCATGCGGAAATGATGGTCAGAGGCAGAGAAAGAGATTGGATGATGATGCTACACTGTTGACTTTGAAGGCAGAAGACGGGATCCTGAGTAAGGTCTGCAGGTGGCCCTTAGAAGCTGGAAAAGGCAAGGAAATGGAAAAGAAGTGCAGACCTGCTGCCCCTTTGATTTTATATGCAGTAAGGCCCTTCTGACCTTCAGAACTATAGGATAATGAATTTGTGTTGCTTTAAGTAATTTGTTAGATCTGTAATAGGAAACTAACACAGATGCTATTGATTTATTTTTTTTTATTGATTTAACTTTAATTTTAGATGTGAAATCAAACATAGATTGCCCTTTCTCCTCAGTGGGAGCCCAGAGGTTCTACATAGAAGGTGTTTAGGAATAGCAATGTGACTGAAATGAGGAGCTGGGAGACTCATATTGATATTAAAATCACACAGCAAGTCATCTTTCTTTTGTAAAAAATAAAGCTATTGTTTCTTTTGTATTATTCTGTATTCATTTATTTATAGCTTGATTTAGGACTTCCCTGGTGGCTCAGACAGTAAAGCGGTAAAGCATCTGTCTACAATGCGGGAGACCCGGATTCAATCCCTGGGTCGGGAAGATCCCCTGGAGAAGGAAATGGCAATCCACTCCAGTACTGTTGCCTGGAAAATCCCATGGACAGATGAGCCTGGTAGGCTACAGTCCATGGGGTCGCAAAGAGTCAGACACGACTGAGCGACTTCAGTTTCACTTTTACTTTACTAGTTTTTGGGTTTGGAGGAAAGTAAAATTACACTTGAGTTTCTTCTTGTATAAAGGGTGTTTTGAAGATACAATTTTGCAACAGATCATCCCCCATAGAGTAGAATAAAGACAATAATGTTGCCTGCCATTCCAGTTCTCCAAAGATTGAGCCCTTCACCACTGCAATTGCCCAACAAAGTTATACACTGAGGGGAATTCAGGGTTGAGAAAACCAGGAAGCATCCTGTGCTTAGGATATTGGCTCTAGATGGTTTAGATGCATATTTAGACATTAATATAAATAATTTCAATGGCCCCCAATTTTTGTGTCTTCAGAGTTGGACACGACTGAGCGACTGAACTGAACTGAACTGAACTGATGAACAGATAGAAAAGCACTAAAACCATGAACTTGTTTGTGTGTGCTGCATGTGCGCAGACGCTCAGTCATGTCTGATGCTTTGTGACCCTATGGACTGTAGCCTGCCAGGATCTTCTGGCCATGTCTTGATTTCGCAGGCAAGAATACTGGAGTGGATTTTATTCCCTTCTCCAGGGATCTTCCTGACCCGGGGACTTGAACTCTGAAGTACTCTGCATGGGTCAATCTCTTGGTTACATTGTCAAAAAAAAAAATGGATGCAAGATGTTGAAATGCACAGGTGTGGGAACCGTGATGCCTATTTTGCTGACCAAAATGTCACTTTTTGTTATTCTCTGACCCCTGAGCAACCCTGTCCTCAATACCTAGGCCCAGGAAGGTTGTTTTTGATTTTCTTGCCAATCTTACTGTGCCTTTAGCCAGGACCTGGGCGCCGATTTCCTGGAATCTGGGAAAGGAGGTGAAAGACTTTTCAGCTGTAGTCCTTCCATGAGAGTCCCAGCATCCCATAGTTTTTTTTTTTTTTTTTAAGGCTACCCTGTCACTGAATCTCAACTGAAACTCATTTTTATGCAGAGCAGTATAAAGAGCATCAGTTGTGAATTCTGATAGACCAAAGTTTGCATTTGAGCTTTCTCACTAATTAGCTGTATAGCCATAGGTAAATTGTCCTAACCTTTCTGAACCTAAGTATCTAATCCATAACATATGAATAATAATGCCTACCTTGCAGTGTCTTTATAGTATTGAGCTGAAATTATGTATGTAATGGGTCTTGGATAAGGTCTTGATTTTAGTGGGCATCCAAAAATGGCCAGGAATTTGCAATAGTGTTGGGGGCATTTTAGACACTAGAGAGAGTGAAGTGAAAGTTGCTCAGTCATGTCCAACTCTTTGTGACCCCATGAACTATACAGTCCATGGAATTCTCCAGGCTGTAATACTGGAGTGGGTGGCCTTTCTCTCTTCCAGGGGATCTTCCCAACCCAGGGATCAAACCCAGGTCTCCTGCATTGCAGGAGGATTCTTTATCAGCTGAGCCACAAGGGAAGCCCAAGAATACTGGAGTGGGTAGCCTATCCCTTCTCCAGAGGACCTTCCTGACTCAGGAATCAACCTGGGATCTCCTGCATTGCAAGTGGATTCTTTACCAACTGAGCTATGAGGGAAGCCCACTAGAGAGAGGTGAGTTAGTTTTCAGCATTAAAAATATATCTTGATTCACATTATTGTACAGCAGAAGCCAATACAACATTGTAAAGCAATTTTCCTCCAATTAAAATAAAATATTTCTCTAGAACCTCAAATTTACTAATTCCATCTATGTAAGTTTGAAGGGTGAGAGTGAAAACTAATTTAGAATTATCAATGTACTCTTTCAAACTGAAAATATACATTTTTACTTTTTTTTTTAACGGTGTGATGGAGATAGAGAGGCAAGAGTTCACAGGACTGGTCTGCATTGCCTGAAAGGCTAAGACTGGCTTGTCAAGCACATCTGCATTGTTAATAACTGTTTTAATTTGCCTTGTTCACATAATGGTTTTCTTTAATGTGAAATTAACTTCAATTAAAGCGTTTGTGGCTATGTTCATTCTTAGATTTTCCCTTTATTGCTCTCTGTGTATTTCTTTTGCATTAGCACCAATTTACTTGTGCCTACGACTGCAGTTAGAATTAAGCTGAACTTTTGAATCTTAGCTTTGAGTCTTTTTTTTCTGGGAAGTTTAGAAATTGAATCTATTATTAAGCTAGTGACAGTAAAACCCTGTAAAAATTCATACTATGATTATAACTGACATGGCTCCTTTTCTAGTGTTGAAAGGATTAGGGAGATTCAACATCTGAGTTATTTATTGTGTAAGATTCTTCATTTTCTCTCTCTTATGAGAAAAGAAAGTTTCCCAGGCAAAAGAAGATGCACTGCAGTGTTGTACAGACCTCTTTTATTGATTGTGGTTCAGAATTGTAAAGTATTGACTGCATTGATTTAAAATCTTATGGCCAATGAATGCTCATAATTCTGTGTCTGAATGAGAGAGAGGGAGAGAGGAAAATTGGGTCACTGAAGATTGCTGAAACTGTCAATTAGTGATACTGGTTGTTGTTACTTTCTATAAAGAGGGTCAGGGCTTCTTGCATCTGCAGGGCTATGATGATGGAATTCACAAGACTTTGGGATAGCTCTAAACAAAGTGATTACTTATATGTAATTGCTGCTTTATTCCAGAAAGACAGTAGGTGCTTAGGGATCTTGGAGCGGGGGAACTAAAATATAAAATCAGAAGAGCAGAATGTTTTCAGGTTTGGAGGAAGAAGAAGTGGTGTCTTTATGAAGAGATGGACCTTCAGCATCTATCTTCAGTTTCTGAAGTATGTAGTAGACCCTCCGAGTGTGCAGGCCATTACAGAAATATGTGTTTATAACATTGCAGTGGGGGTGGGTAGCATCTGGAAGGTGTTTTTAGTTGGCTGGCATAAATAGGTCCCTATACCATGTAGATCTTAATTTATATCATCTATGCTTCAAGTAGGGGGCAATTCCCTTATGAGAGATGTATAGACTTTTCCAACTTCTTGACCTGTAGTATTCCTTGAGGTCCTATTTAAATAAGATATAGAGGAAAGAAACATGGTGAGATTTCTTGGTTGGGAGGAACCTAATTCAGTTCACTTGTTTGGCTGTTGGGGCAGTCTGTGTCCTGGAATAGGGAGGTGATTTATCAGAGAGGAAGTAAGGTATGTGATAGAGCCACATTAGCGCTCAGGCTTATAAATCTACACTCCAATCACTTTCACTGCACTCACTGGAAAAACTTCAATGTACTTATTAGGGAAATTCCTATGATGTGTTTTAAAACAAAAATTAATTCAAAAGGGGTTATTGAATAGTTATTTGTTTCAGACACTGTCCTCAGTGAATATAACAAAGATCCCTGCCTTACTTGAGCTTATCTTAATGAGGAGAGATACATGATGAATACATGATAAATAAATAAGCACAAAAGTGCATTATATGTCAGATTGTGATGAGTGCTATGGAAAATAATAAATCAGGAAAGCAACAGAGGGAAGTGATGTTTGAGCAAAATATGAGCCAAGTGAAGAGATGCCTTTTCAATCTTTGGGGAATAATATTTCAGTGGGAACAACAATGTTCCTAAAGAAAGAATGTACTTGATGAGCTTGAGACCTTGCAAGGAGACCAAAGTGGCTGAGCAGAATGAATAAGAGAGAGAGAGTGAAAAGAGATGAAGTCAGAGCTAACACAGTGATGGAGTACACAGGGCTTTTAAGGCAATATTAAGGATTTTTGGCTTTGAGGGATATGATTATTAGTTTCATGAGTCAACTTGGTTAGGCTATAGTTCCTATATATTTAATCAAACACTAATTTAGATGTTGTTGAAGTATTTTGTAGATGGCATCTGGCACCTATAATCTTGATTTTAAAGGAGTTTGTCCTTGATAATGTGGCAGACTTCATTCAATCAAATGAGAGTCTGTAAGAACAAAACTTGAAGTTTCCTGAGAGAAGAAAGCCAGCCTCATGACTTCAACATCAACTCCTGTCTGAGTTTCTAGCTTGCTAGACTGCCCTATAGACTTCAGACTTGTCAGCTTCCATCATAACCCTAAAGAAATCTCTTCATTTTGTTCCAGTTCTCTATACAATTTGTTCTGGTTTATTGATTTTGTTTCTCTGGAGCACCCTGGCAGATAGAAGTGAGGTGGGAAACTATTTTAGGGTTTTGACCAGAGAATAAATATGATTTTTCTTAGGTTGAGAATAAGTTGCAGGGGTTCGAGAGTGGATGCAGGCTGACTAGTTAAGTCTATTACAGTAACTCAGTGGTGAGATGTTGGTAGCTTTGCACTAGGAGAGTAGCAATTGAAGTGGGAAAAATGGCAGATCCTGAATGTATTTTGAAGAAAGAGTCAACAGGGTTTGCTGATGGGTTAATGGAGAGTATAAAAAAAGGAAGAATCAAAGTTACTCCAGGTTTTTTGGACACATGTAGCAAAATGAGGTTGCCATGAACTGAAACTGGGGAATATTTATGAAAGATTAATTTTCAAGAAGGGATGAGATCGGAATTCAGTTTACACATGGTACATTTGATTCCTATTAGCTATCTAAGTGTGGGTTGGGAGTAAGCAGTTGGACATAATAGTCTTGAATTTTGTAAGAGAGATCAGGATAGGAGGTATAATTTATAGCCTCAAGAATAGATTAGGTATTTTAAGAAATGTGTATAGACAGTAGAGGAGATAATATCCAAGGCCTTGAGACCTGAGTACTCCAATATTAGCAACAGGGGCGATGAAGAGGAAATGGCAAAAAGACCAAAATGAGGGAGCTAGTGTGATGGGAGGAGAACCAAGAAAGAGGAATGCCCTAAAACATAAGTGAAGAAGGTGTCTGAGAATATGTCAACAATGACAAAATATTGCTTATAGGGTAAGATCTGCAAATTGATTATTTGCTTTAACAATGCTAACCTACATGAGAGCCGTTTTGGTATAGTGATAACAAAAGTCTGGAGAGGAAAACAGGAGAGAAGGTAGATAGGGAGAACATGTTCTTAGGAGTTTTCCTATTGAAAAGAGTATTTTCCAGAAAGGTTGTGAGGTCAAGATGCCTTAAAAAAGATACAAATAAGCATTGAGTTTGTATTCTAGTGTGAATAATTTTCTTGGGAGTTAGTGCTTCACTGGAAATTCTGCTCATAGAGGAGCTAAGTAAGACTGTTCATCTGTAGCAATGGGAGAGAAGGCAGTGTACCTACAAGGGCTCAAATGCAGGCAGCTGGTAGATGTGGAAATCACAGTATGTAAAAAACCACTTCTGATGACCTTACTCTTCCAAGTAAGAATAAATAAGACCATCAGCTAAAAGTGAGCACACATAAAGAGATGCTAAGATTTGAGGGATGAAAAGACTGACTGGTCACCCAGGAGTGGAACGGAAAAAGATTAAGAAAATGTGGTATATGGAAGGGCAGTTGAGATTTCTCATCACAGACTCACATAGCTCTAGGCTTCTGTCTTTAATGTTGATTATGGATGCGGAAAAGATATTTTTAAATGGATATTTTTATATTTTTTTGATGTGCAGTTTTTGCTTATTAGTAAGAAAGTAGGAAATTTCAGTCAGAATTAGAATGAATTCTGGTAAATGAGACTAAAGGTTGATTTTTCTTAGAATTATTACACCTCTAAAAATTGTGTTAATCTAACAAATCCCTCTAAAACTTTGTGTTCATATCTTTGAACATAATGCTACTGCTGCTAAGTCGCTTCAGTTGTGTCCGACTCTGTGCGACCTCAGAGACGGCAGCCCACCAGGTTCCCCCGTCCCTGGGATTCTCCAGGCAAGAACACTGGAGTGGGTTGCCATTTCCTTCTCCAATGTATGAAAGTGAAAAGTGAAAGTGAAGTCGTTCAGTCGTGTCCGACTCTTAGCGACCCCATGGACTGCAGCCTACCAGGCTCCTCCATCAATGGGATTTTCCAGGCAAGAGTACTGGAGTGGGGTGCCATTGCCTTCTCTTGACCATAATATGATACAATTAAACCTCAACACCCCAATTAGAATGTGTCCCAATCCCCAAGGCAGATCTTGGAGATTTAAGAGAAAACCAGTGTCGTTAAGGATATCAAAGACATTGAGTCTCATCCATCCTTATGGTTGGGAAAATGTCATTTGTATAATTAAATCTAAAACTATATTTCTGAGAACAATTTGCAATGGGAATTTTTACACTTATATACATAAACAAAAATGTAGAATATTTGGGAAAAATATATCCTTAATTGTCACATTTCCCCTGATGTGAAGTCGATACTTTCAAACATGAGAATTGTCAAAGATCATGATTTGTCAGCTGAGTTTGAAAATAACTCTTCCTTTAGTATATTGCCAGACCTCCTTGTCTCTGAAATATTCAGTCCTCTTAAAAAAAAGAGCAATGTCTAGTTCTTTTTGGCACTTGTGAAATGATAATAGAAGTTTTGAATAGTTTTGCTTAGAATTCACACCTATTTAATTCCGAATAAGAACTGTTGAAACAAATAAGGAAAACATTATAAGAACAAAGATATGTGAATTCAGGCAGAATGATCTAAGAAAACAGAGTTTTCTCTTTCATTTTAACAATGCTAAGAAAACTAAACTCCTTTACAAGTTATCACTGGTGTTTATTAAAACAAAATTTTCTCTGAGCTGAAGATATGCCCTTGAGGTGAAAATATTTTTCTTCACCAAAACCTTGAGAAGGTTATAATTGACTAATAATTCTCTGCTTTAAGAAAAATACAACCATCAATATCAGGAGCAAGTGTAATCATTGCAACTTTTATTGTAAAATAGTGGATTGATTCTCAACTAAATTTGAGAATACTATTATTTTGGAGTCCTTTCTTTATTGCATTCTTTCTGGAAGAAAACCTCATAGTTCCACTTTGAGGAGTAGAGCTTATTTTATGTTTTACTTCAGAAAGAGCCATCGTTCATAGAGTATGGTAGCTGTGGAGTATGTTTAGATCTTCCTCCTGGAAAAAATGTACTGTTCACTTGCAAGAGGAACAATTAATGGACACTTTTAGTTTTGTCACCATCAGGACCCATCTCAGCTTTCAGGCCAAGGTAATGCTTTTCCTAGGCAGCCCCTGACCCACGATTGAGTAGATTAGGGGTACTGGGCCTGGTCATTTCTGCCCAACATGGGACTCCTCTAAAGGGTGCATATTGGTCTGGAGCTCCAGACTCATTGCTATGAGCTGGACATGAATTTTTCATATATGCATTGATGTCTGAATATTTCCAAGATCAATCCACCTTCTCTCGTTTAGCTTCATAAGCCTGAATCCCTCCCCACATCCACATATTCATCATGCTCATAGCTCTGTCTCAGTGTTTGCTTCTCACAGGACTCAACTGATATATTAACATTCCCCTAAGATACTTAATATATGCTTGTTGAACATCTCCTACCCTATATGTCAATTACTATGTATGGAGTTGCAAAGAGTCAGACACGACTGAGCAACTGAACTGAACTGAATGCTAGGTGTTGGGAATACAAATATCATTTAAACATGATTTCCATCCCAAGCAGCTCACAAACTAATTAGGAAGAGAACACCATAAATAAGACATGCAAGGGAGCCAACACAAACATGGATATATAACTATGGAGTTTCATTAGATTTCAATTGCTACATTAAAAAATCTTCACAAACTTAGCACACTTAAAACAGTGTCCAGTTCTATCAGTTAGATACCTGGACAGGCTTGCTTGGATTCTCTGTTTAGGGTCTCAGAAGGTCAAAAATCAAGGTAACAGCCAGTCTGGGCTCTTATATGGAGGGTTTAGTGAATAATCCACATTCAGTCTCATTTGAGTTTCTAGTAGAATCTAGTTCCTTATTGTTGCAGTACTGAAGTTCTTGTTTCCTTGTTGGCTGTCAGTCAGCAGCCTTTCCTGTATTCTTTATCATGCGACCCCTTCCATCTTCAGATCAGCAATGGTGTATTGAATCCTTCTGATTCTTGGAATCTTTCTGACCTCTTCTACTACTGCCATTCAGAGAAAACTCTGCTTTTAAAAGGCTCATATATCCTACCTGGATAATATCCCCTTTGATTAACTCATGGTCAACTAATTAGAAGCTTAATTACATCTGTAAAATCCTTTTATTAATTAACATGGTCAGAGCTTGAATGAATTCTCTTCAAATTCATGGTCCTGGGAATTGGGCAGAAAATCTTGAGGGACCATTTTAGAGTTCTACCTACCATAGGGATGTAGAGGAAGGGTTCATAATAGTGAAGGTGAGGTGGGGAAATCTACCAGGGCGAGACGAAGGCTAAGCTGAATTTTTAAAGAGTAATAATAAAGTCAAATCGGGAAATTTTAGCCAAAAATTGAAGATTTGAAGTAATATATTATGAGCCAGCATACATAAGTAGGACTCTTGCTTAAGAACAGTGATGGTATGTCCAATAAACTAAACTTAGGAATTAGGTTTTATTGTTGGGAAACCATCATAGAATTTTAAGCAGATGATTGGCATGTATGTTAGAGAGTGACTTGTCAGCAATATTGGAGAAGGAAATGCCAATACACTCTTGCCAGGGAAACCCCATGTACAGAGGAGCCTGGCATGCTATAGTCCACCAGGTTGCAAAAGAGTCAGACATGACTTAGTGACTAAACAACAACAACAACAGAGGCAGCAATATAGACAGGAGATATTACAGTGTAATCCTGGAGCCAGAGTGATCAACTAGGAGCTGTGAAGATTGTGCATCTGAGAGACAGTGGTTGTCTGAATCAGAACGTTGATAGTAGGATGGGGAAGAGAAGGACATTTATAATTTAGGAGGTAAATTTTGTATCACTCAGTGATGGATTGCATGTGGAAAATGCTAGAGGTGAAGCAGTCTAGGATGACTTTTAGTTTAGGTAGCAGTAAGTGGGACTTCTGTAAATTGGTTAAGGGATGAGAGCAGGGCAGGCTAACTGGAGGGAGTTGGAAGGGGTAGGACGATGATGAATTCAGTATTTGAAATGTTGAATCTGAAATAGTGGTGGAACGTCCGTACCATCAACTTTTGTCACTCTACTGGATCAGTAAAACATATGCTTTTAGTTCCCATTAAAAGTAAAACAAGAAATCCTCCCTGAATCTCTTATAGCCCTCATGCTACCAGCTTATACTTTTTCTTGCTCTTCCATAGCTAAACTTATTCAATCTCCTTTCATTCACTTTCTTTTTACTTTTCAGCTCTTCCTCAGCTTTGCTTCCCACCCAACCATTCTATCAAAACTGCTTTGTCAAAGTCAGAGGTGGCTTTCGTGTTGGCAAGCTAAATGGACATTTTTGTCTCCTCAATTTACTCAGTGCCCCAGTAGTATTTGATGTAGTTGGCCTGCTACTTAAATCCACAAATTGACTTAGCAGTACTCACTGCAGACCTTGAAAATGAGAAATAATGATCACACATGCAGTTCATTACAACAAAATGAAAATAATACTGAAATGAATAATGCAAGCCATTTATTTAAGATGTTCTCATTGTGTTTTCTTCTCAGCAAGCATAAAATAGTAGACTAGGTAGTTCAAACTGCATGTATCAAAACTATGTTTTTTTTTTTCTTCCTTAGAAGAAATATCTTCTTACATCAAAAGCTAAAGTCTTTGCCTATGCTTTGATCTTGACCTTTCATAGGTCTTCTTAAACAGGCCTGAAGAGGTAAAAAAAACAACAACAAAAAAACTTTACCAAGGTTTAAAAACAAGCAGGTAATAAATGTTGACCAGATTTCAGAGGCAGAGAAAGAGGTGATATTGAAACTGATTTTGAGGCCAAGTCATCCACTTTTTTTATTGTTACACAGCTTTCATTCTCATGCAAAAATATATATATACTGATTTTCTACTCATTTATCTAAGTTATGAAATATTGCATGGAGAATTTTATGTTACATGTATGGAACATGCATGTTCTTATTATCTATTTAAGAAATAAATAATTGAAAAAATAATTGAATCAGTTTATTTCCCAGTAAACCATTGCTTTAATTTTAATATTTTTCATCTATTTCTTTATAGTTTTGCTTGATATATATATATATATAGTATATAGTCTGATTTGCATGTTTTCATCTCTGTATAAATAGAATTATTGAGTATAGAGGTTTTTGTTCCAAATATTTGTGCTTTATCCATACTGAATATTCAGTTGCTGTGAATTCATTCATTGTTGTTTAATATTTTAATATATGATTATGTTGAAATTCATTTGCCTATTCTTTTGATAGACATTCAAGTTGTTAACTGATTTTACTATTTTATTTTTTTTTGGACTATCTCCTTATGAATATGTGTGATCATTTGTCTGTTTATTAATATATACTTTTAAGTATGCCTTCTGAGTAGTAGGTATAAAATCTTTAGAATTGCTAGGTATTGCTAGTTGCTCTAAAAGTAGTTGTGGAATATGAAAATTCTCATTTATTGTTATTTCTCAGACACTATTTTTAGAAATGTGAAGTAATATCTGTAGTTGGTTTTCATTTTCACTTCTTTCTTACCTTGATTGCACATCTATTTGTATATAAAATTTAGTAGTTGATTTTTGTTTTCTGTCAACTGCCTGTTTGTTTCCTTTGATATTTTACATTGGATTCATATATTTTTCTTTATTGGTCTGTATAATTCCTTCATATATATGGGCAAATAAATGTGGTAGGTATTGTGTGAACGTGTTAAGTTGCTTCAGTCGTGTCTGACTCTGCCACTGTATGGGCTGAAGCCCTCCAGGCTCCTCTGTCCATGGAAATCTCTAGACAAGAATAATGGAGTTGGTTGGCATGTCTTCCTCTAGGGGGTCTTTCTGACCCAGGGATCCAACCTGCATCTCTTATGTCTCCTGCATTGGCAAAAGAGTTCTTTACCACTACCGCCACAATTGACAAAGGTAAAGCTATGGTTTTTCCAGTAGTCATGTATGGATGTGAGAGTTGGACCATTAAAGAAAGCTGAGTGATGAAAAATTGATGTTTTTGAACTGTGGTGTTGGAGAAGACTCTTGAGAGTCCCTTGGAGTTTAAGGAGATCAAACCAATCAATCCTAAAGGAAATCAGTCCTGGATATTCATTGGAAGGACTGATACTGAACCCGAAGCTTCAATACTTGGGCCACCTCATGGGAGGAACTGACTCATTGGAAAAGACCCTGATACTGGGAAAGATTAAAGGCGAGAGGAGAAGAGGACGGCAGAGGATGAGACGGTTGGATGGCATCACCGACTTAATGGACATGAGTTTGAATAAGCTCCAGGAGTTGGTGCTGGACAGGGAAGCCTGGCGTTCTGCAGTTCATGGAGTTGCAAAGAGTTGGAAATGACCGAGGGACTGAACTGAACTGAACTGATAGCATTAGCATTAGGGTTTCCTTCTCTTGGCTTTTTCCTTTCTCCCCTATCAGCTCCTCTCCTTACGTGCTCCTCCCAACCCATACCACAAATCTACTCTCCAACTCTAGGTTCAAAAGGTATTTACTATTTAGTTCAAATGGTAAAATTAAGTTATTATTGTCTCTTTTTCTTCCTATACCACACTGATAGGACTACTGAAGCTTGGGAGGCAGGTGCTTGTCAGAGGTATGGCAAGTATTTATGAGCTTAGAGATGTATTTGTGGAATTTGTTGCTAACAGCTACAAAGGAGATATTTGGAAAGGCTCTTGTCCCAACAATTATGCAGAAAAAGTCTAGTCAAGTGTTCAGAGGAATTCTCTAGTGTTTGATTATGGTAGCCTCTGTGAATAATTTAAATGTTCTGTTTGAATAAGTAAACTCACCAGCATTTGATTCTTAAGGGATAGATAAAAAGGTATATTCTGTTTTTTTTTTCATGTAACTGAAAATTGTCTCTCAAAAGTAGTGGCATTTCACTTTGAAAGAAAGTTGGATCCTTGCTTTTTCAGACACAAAGCATTTTATGAGATTTTTGCAGTTTTTCAAAATTTCCAAAAAATCTCTACTTGCAACCTCTTAAAAGGCCACAAGTTGACAATATTATTCCATGGAAGTCAGTTTCCATTACTGATGTTCCTTTTTATACTGGGTTTCTGTCAGTCCAAGTTTTTTTCTTTACTGCTTTTTCTCCCTCTGCCTGGACCTGTCTTTCTTTTACTTTCTTTGCATTTTTTCTCTGTGCTTCTCCCCTCAAGACTCCTGTTTCTTTATCCTTTTTTTACTTTCTCACACTACTTTTTTTGGAAAAAAAATTTTTAAGTTGCTTTTAATTTTATTTATTTATTCATCTAGGCCACACCATGTGGTATGCAAGGTCTTAGTTCCTCGATCAGGGACGAAACCTATGCCCCCTGCCCTGAAAGCGCAGAGTTCTAACCACTGGACTGCTGGGGAAGTTCCAGTTTCCTACACTCTTCTAACTATCCATAATATAGAATTATATTTTAATATAAATGTACATATGCATATTTATTTAATACATGCACATAGAAGTTTGAGCAATTTAAAATTGTATCATATGTCAAAAAATTATTGCTAATATTTTTCTATTGAGACAATGTCTTGGGACTGCACATTCTATTCTATTACATTTTCATTTGATGGGGAATTAACTCATATCTACTAACATTGATCTCTCATCACCTCCTAAGTTTTGCTACCAATATTATTGCTTTCAATTATTCTGTTTACTAAGATACTAAGGACTGCAAGGAGATCCAACAAGTCCATTCTAAAGGAGATAAGCCCTGGGTATTCTGTGGAAGAAATGATGCTACAGCTGAAACTCCAGTACTTAGGCCACCTCATGTGAAGAGTTGACTCATTGGAAAAGACTCTGATGCTGGGAGGGATTGGGGGCAGGAGGAGAAGGGGACGACAGAGGATAAGATGGCTGGATGGCATCACCGACTCGATGGACGTGAGTTTGAGTGAACTCTGGGAGTTGGTGATGGACAGGGAGGCCTGGCCTGCTGCAATTCATGGGGTTGCATAGTCGGACATGACTGAGCAACTGAACTGAACTAAACTGAAGATACTTAAGTCTTTATTTTTTGTTTCATAGTTTTAGAACTATTTAAAAATATATCACTATGAAATAGGATAAAATTAAGATTCCTTTTAATTAAAAATAAATAAATAAATACAATTAAAGTGAAAGACCCCCTTATCACTCTCCCTATGCCCCTCACAACCTTCACTATTCAGTTTTGTATACCATATATGGCAACCCACTCCAGTATTCTTCCTGGAGAATTCCACGGACAGAGGAGCCTGATGGGCTATAGCCCATGACGTCACAAGAGTCCGACACGACTTAGCGACTAAACCAGCCAGCCAACCATCATTTTGAATACCATATTTTCCAGTTTGTAACATTTATATTCTATTAAGTCAGTAATTAATAGAAATTACTTTACTTTTTTAATTAATAGAAATTACTTAACTTTTTTCAGTTAAAATTAATTTACAGTGCTTTGCTTGTAGGTTGGGTTTCAAAATGGCAAATGAAGAAAGGGCTCCTATAATATAATGATTATACACACATAATCTGCTTCAAGATTAAATATTCTGAATAGATCTACAGAGAAGGTGTGTAATCATATATTATACCAAAGAGAATGAGAATCTTGCAAGAGACAGGTCAGTAGGTATTCAGATCCTTGTTCAAAAGCAAGTCATAATGAAAGATAAATTCCAAATTGAGAGAATATACTTGCAAATCACAAATCTAATGAAGAACTTTCTCAGAATACTTTAAAAAATTTCTAGATTACCACTTTAATTTTTTTTTTTTGAGGAAAGTTTCATAGAAGGTAAGAAATATGTATCTTTGCATATCAGAAAATATGTTTTGCTTTCATGCTTGATAATAGGCTAGGCCCAGAAATCTAGGTTCCTTATATATAGTAATGCTGATTAAAAAGTCTGCTACCAATCTGATTGTCTTCAGTTCCTGATAAAGCAGCATGTAAGGGAAAGGCTTAGCTATAGGTAGTTTATTTTGTTATCCATTGAAAGTATCAGAAGTCAGAGGAGGAGAGTGAGTTTCGTAAGGAAGAAAATTTAACTTACAGGTACTTTCTCTGGTGGATTAGGTGGTAAAGTGTCTGCCTGCAATGCGGGAGATCCGGGTTTGAACTCTGAGTTGGGAAGATCCCTTAGAGAGGGAAATAGCAACCCACTCTAGAACTCTTGCCTGGAAAATCCCATGGACGGAGAAGCCTGCTAGGCTACAGTCCATGGGGTCGCAAAGAGTTGGACACGATTGAGCGACTTTACTTTCACTTTTTACTTTCTCCAAAGTAGCTACTGAGAGCAACAGGGCTCAATTCCTGCAGCATCTCCTGAAAAATGTACATAATATTGCCCAGATTTTTCCACCTGGAGAACAGGAGGCTGGAAAACTAATATGCAGGCTACCACTCCTCACTGGTTGTTTCTTTCTAGATGCATTCAGCTTCCACTTACTGTTACCACTTGTTCTGTCAATTCTTCCAAGTTCCTACAATGTCAGAGAAGATTTTGAGGCAAAATACAAAAGATGCATTTGTGATGTGTGATGCTGTCGATGTTAGATGTTTGATTCCACATGGAACAGTCTACCGCAGCTGAGAATTAAATCACATGTGGATTGATGGAGTGTGACCAGTGCACCAGGTTCACTCCTTGCAGTATAAAGATTTCCTGATATTCCACAATAAGTTCACTCTGTTTCTGATATTTCAAGGTAATTACCAGCTGAAATCTTTATAGGAGTCCACATTTAGTGTCTTCAGTGAAACAAACTAGTTCCTAGTGCAGTCACTGCTCCCAAGATTGTGATGGATATTCATTAACTCTTTCCTCTAGGACACTTTCTAGATTTTTCTCATCTTTGGCCAGCAACTCAGCTGGTCAAAATTGCTTGAGGAAATTAACCAAAAGCTTAATCTCTGAAAAGTCAGTGTGATTACCCAGAACTTCTTCCCTGATTGCTGGTTATCTAATGGTGTTTAATAAGCCACTGCAAAATATAGTGGCTTCAAATACCAGTGCCTTACTACTGCTATGGTTTTTTTGTATTGACTATCTTAGCTGGGTGGTTCTTCCTTGGGATCTCTCCTACGTTTCAGTCAGATAGAGGCTGCTACTGTCATCAGAAGACACAATTGACCTGGATGGCCAAGATGGCTAACGCACATGGTTAGTAGTCACTGATTATTATCTTAGTGTTCAGCTGGGGCTATTGATTGGTGCACCTACCTATTGCATTTCCATATATCTTAAGCATCTAATATATGGCAGCTGAGTTTCAAAAGTTTTTCAAGAGACAGAAAGTGAAAACTGCCAATTTCTTGAGGCCATGACCTGGAACCTGGCATGGCATAACTTGCACTATATTTTATTAGTCAAAGCAATCACACAGCCTGCCCAAATTCAAAGGGGTTGGCCATAAATCCTGCTTTTGGTGAGAGACTTGCCCTTTTCATAGAAATAACCCATGTCTGCAATTAACTGGTTTCCATATAGACGGCCAAAGACAAACTTTCATTTAATTTTGTCCTGTTTCTCTCCCTTGAAGTCCAAGTTGATATCATTCTTTTAAAATCTTTGTTGATGTTATGTGTATCCAATTATACTGCAGTGCTTTAATTCAGTGGTTCTCAAATGATCTCCTCTCTCCAGGTGACATTTAGAAGGTCTGGAAGTAACTTTTATTGTCAAGAGTGCAAGGAGGGATACTACTGGTGACTACTTGGTAGAGGCCAGGGATGCTCTAACATCCCACAGTGCACAGGACACGAGAACAGCCTCCTCCTGCGCCCTTAAACAAAGAATTGTCTGACACAATATGTCAATAGTGCCAACGCTGAGAAACTTGCTTCAGACAACAGTGACACTCATGACTTTTTGGGGACCGGTTCTTCTCTATCTTTTGTTCCCCGTGGACAATGTCTTTCAGATTATTAGAAGCCTTTATGTTTAACACAGAGGGTCTACAAGGCCCTTTTTCTGAAATTGTCTTTCAGTTACTGTCTTAGTTCTTTCTGAGGTATATCAAGGAACTTACACTCCCATATGATTTGATCTTTGTTTTTAAGAAATTCACATTATAAGAATATTTTTCTGAAGGGATCAGAGATGAAAAACAGTCTTATTTTTGATACCCTAAAGCTTGATCCTTTATGTTTCATTTAAATTCTGCTAAAACAGACTTAAAGATTCTTCCTTTGTTTTATTTCTCTTCTTCTATCATAGGCAGCTGGTAAGAAGCCAGTTAAAGTTTGAAATTTTGCCTTCAAATTTCCCCAGGTATTCACAATTCCCCTGGGTACTCTTTCTAGTCTCCTCATTAATGCAGGTGACAGCGATGCCAAATTTTCTGTCACTACATAAAAAATGCCCTTTTACCTTGCTCTTCATTTTTGTCACTGTATTCAAACCTTCGCTAACAGCTTCCTCGAGGTCCTTCTCAGTTTCTCTAATGGTCTTCTGCAGACTTTTCCAGCTTCTGTCCCATTGCATAGTCCCAAAACTAATGCCAAGAAGGTTTAGAGTTTAGTTCTTCTTAGTAGTAACGCTTACCTTGCTCCTGTCTGGCTGTGGTTGTTGAAACTACTCATTCATCATTGTCACCAGGCATGTGAGCACCAAAATTTAATTCATGTTTCCCCAAACTAAGTCTGAGTAAAGGACTTGGGTGCAGGCCATTTATTTGCAGTGAGGTCCCAGGAAACACAGCTGAGGGAGGAGAGTAGTGAGACAAAAAAGGAGAAAAAACAATCTTAAGGTGCGTTAATGAGGTCACTACTGTGGGTCACAGAGGCTTGCGTCTGCTAAGATTTTTTGAGAATGACATATAATGCCACTGAGAATTATCCTCTGGACCTACAGGGAGCTGGATCACTTATTTACCAGCTCCTCTGCTAGTAAGGTTGCTCCTGGGTGTAACTGTCTTGTACTCTGGAATATGCTTATGCATGAGCACAAGGGCTCCTAGGACTTGGAGAAGACTTACCGGCAGAAAAAGACACAATGTGCGCTTGAGTTGGGATGCTGTCTCTGCGCGATGCGTCCTAGTTCCCATGGAATGTCTTCTCCAAATGCAGCTGGAATCACATTTAGCCAGTGGACTGTGATGTGGCTGAGGGGCAGGGACACAAGAAGTGTCTAGTACACTGAAACTTATTACTTGAGTTTATTTTTCTTTCTGGACTCTTAGCATTTTGTCTTCATTCTAGTTTTTTAGAATTCCGTAATTATATGTCTAGGTGTAGGTCTTAAAATTCATTGTTTGGCATTTGGTGACACCATTGAATAGGAAGTCTCATATCTTTTCTTGACTCTGGGATTTTGCATTCCTACATATTTTTCCCCTCTATTTTCTTTGTTCTCTCTTTCTCAAACTTTTATTTGTTAGGAATTGGCTCTTTTGTATTTTCCATCTCTTTGTCTTTTTGCTATATATTTTAGATTTCTTTAGCAGCCAGCCTTTCCACTGAACTTTCAATTTCAGTAATAATATGTTTAATTTCTAAGGCATTTTTCTTAGATATCCTCTATTTCCTTTTCATGGCATTTCATTCTCGTTACATGGGTTTATTATCTTATCAAACAGAACTGAAGATATATACATAATATGTATGTGTGTATGTATGTATATATACTATTATCTGTGTTTCTTATTATCTATGTGTATTTGCACACACGCATTTTTTCCTTGTTATCTGTGTTTTCTCCAGGATCCAGGATCAGCTATTTGGCTTGTTCTTCTTGATAGTTTTCTCTGTACTGATGATTTTTCCCATTTGTCTCATGATAATTAGGTTTCCATTCATCTTTATGAATAAAATACAATGTTGATTAGGTTAAGTTGCTATAATAAGTTCCTTCTGCTGTGGATTTGTTTCTTTATCAAGCCGTCAAACATTTTCCTTATCCAGGAGAGCAGAGCTCAGCGTGTCCGTGTGTGCGTGCGTGCATGCTCATATGTGGTGTTGTTGGCTACACAAAAATTTCATTTTAAGGTATGTAGATGAGAAGCAGTCAAGCATACCTTCCACAGGATTCCCTCAGACAAAATAAGGACAACTTTAATCTTGGGACAGCATCCCACACATGGAACACTGGCTGTTCCCAAGCAACTGATTTAGCTTCTTTAGAAAATAGTCCTCTGTTTCATGCTCACTGAACATGCAAGAGCCGTCATTCACCATTCACATGGGAATGGAAGTTTGCTGGGAGGAGCCAAGTTGCAGTGATGTGGGCAGTTTTTAATTATTTCCTTTGATTGCTTCTCTATCATTATTTCTTTCTCTCTAAGCCTGCTAAATTTTAGCTTCAGGCTTCTCACAGTTTCTCTAGAGAGAACAGTTTCTACAATTGCTGACACCTGTTCTTCTCTTCATATTCTGAACTATGGCTTCATCTGCCCTGCATAGTTCATCTGTCATCAAAATATCTGGTCTACGGATTGCCTCTCTATCCAAACCTGACTGTGGTTATGAACGCATCTTCTAACATTTTGAGAGCATGGAAAGGAAAATAAATATATGTTCTCAGTCTGCCATTTTATCCTGGAGTCTAGAAGTCTTTCTCTTTTCCATTTTATTTATTTAATAAAGCCTTATTTTTTTTCCTAGTAACAATTTAAACTCAGTGTAGGAAATATTACATATTCTTTCTGAAAATAAAAATATTTTATTTTAATTTGATGTGACTTATAAAGGAGTTTTTCCTCCATTGATCAGTAGAGGAGGGCAGCAACCTAGTAGCTGCACATTCCAGATGCAAAACGTTTCCCCAAATGGTATTACTTTTAAAGGAAGTGGTGCAGCCTTCAGGTTGATTGCTTACCAGCCACTCTTTCTTGAGTTCTGCCCTGTTGACACTGCCCCACTCACTGAAGGTACTGCCCTAAGCACCAGTGGTACTACTGCATTTGACCTTGTCTGCTTATCCAGGTGATTTTCTCTTTGACACGGCTGGGGAATGTGTGGCAATCGAGGCATCAGTGACCCTTCTATGTGTTTTCAGTATTGGATGGTCCTTTACGGCCACATTTCCACTATGTCTACAAGAGTGACAGCTAGTTAGGATGGTGGGGTGGATGGGAAAATGAGAGCTAGCAAATATGAGAAAAAGAAGTAAAACGAATCGGCAGAAAGGAGAGGTTAAAAGAATACTGTTCAGTTCTGAGACCTGTGAACCTCTCTGCTCTTGGGTTGTGTAGCCTAGGTTTCTTTGGTTGGCTGGAGTGAGTTTCTATAACTTGAGGCACACATGTGCAAATTTTGAATGAATACATCTTCCCTTCAGTGAGATATAAAGAAAATTGAGTGATCTGTTGTTTCTAATAAATGTTGTTCTAAGCAATGAATCTGACACTTCTAGTCATGAAGCCAAACATTAAAGGGGATCCACAATCTTAACACAATTTTAAACTATCCACAATAGTTTAAGACTATTACTCTAAGATAATCTTCAGCAGCACCTTTCAGGAGAAGCACATGGATGCCTGAAGCTTTGGGGCAGAGGACATTGACAGGCTTAGGGGAATGAACTTTGGGAAGAGAGTGATAAAAGCATATAATTGTGACTGGGAGAGTTAGGGAAGAGTGGAGTCAAAACATACAGGTCATGAGTGCCAGGAGCTAACGGCAAATTGGAGACTGTTCTAACTCTGAAAATAAATGAAATATTTGGAAGGAATGGGAGAATTGACAAAGAGCAACCTCCATAAAGTTTGCATTATATTATTTCTCATTTAGGATCAAACTGCCCTCTGGTCCCTGAAACAGGGGTACCTGCTAATAGTGTCAGTGTGACTAACCATTTTCTGAAGACTGAGCAAGATTTAGGGTCAATTATGAATCAAGAAACAACATTAACACATAGTCTGAGCATTAAAAAAGCAATATAAAAGTTATACTGAAGGTTTTGAAGACTAAAATATTTCAGGAGAGATCACTTTAGGTTACTCAGAGTGTAGACTTGAGAAATATCAGTTCCTGAGGGAATTAGCATGTGTTTGTCTTTGCAGAAAGGTGTATTCCCTTGGGAATTTTTATAAACATACATATAAATATTAGACACCAAGTGAAATGACTCCTCTTTTTGTGTGAATGCTTTAAAGCTACACTTAAAGGAAAACAAGGAGGGCCAAGGGCCCAGCTAAGCTTTCCTTTCTGCACAGTGCCCCTTCTCCATTCCCTACACCGTATTTCAGACCAATATCATTTTTCTCTTAGATTGTTTACAGTAAAAATGATGAAAAACGCCTATTATAAGTCAGTTGTTCTCTCAACAATGTAGATGGCTGTCATGTAGCTGGCTATTATTATTTCCATTTCACAACTGAGGAAGTAGTTCAGAGAAGTTAAGTGTTGCCAACGATCACCCAGCTAAAGTAAGTGGTAGAAACCTTTGGCCCCTAGTCTGTCTTCCTAACCACTACACACTCACAACACATAATCTCCAAGTGCTATTTCAGGTAACCACCAACCCTCAGCTGCCTTGTTGATAAATTTCCCCAACCCACAGGACAACCCGAAAGAGTAGGTGCTTAGATTTGAACCTAGTAACCTCCTTTGTCTTCATTCAAGGGGTTCAACCTTGAATGTGTATCACACAAACAATGCTGATCAACTCATATCCGGAAAATTTGGAATTAGAGCAATAGAAGATGAGTCAGTCAAAGGAAGCTGCAGTGAGAGATCTTAAGAGGGCTGGGGTAGGTTTACTGCACTGCCGTGCCAAAGCCATGTGCAAAATGCAATTGTGGAAGGGCAGAAACCTAGGATAGAAAGAGGAATGCACTCTGCACCACACATAATCTCTTGACTTAAGTATTTTTGCTTATCTTTCAGAAAGATTATAGCAATTTACACTCTCTACAACTGTTTGATAGTTCCCTTACCTTCATTAAAGCCAGATTTTTCTCTTTTTTGTCATTGTTTATGTCATTTGTTTGGTTAAAATGATATTTATTTTGTTTCTATGTTTGGGATTAATGGTGAGTTGAATGTCTTCTATATTTTTCTATTTTCTTTATCACTTCTATTTCTCATTTTCTGAAACTTCTGTTTATGTCTTTTGTTTCTATTGTTTTGATCTTTCTTTCCCCAGTTTTAAGATATAATTGATGTATAACTTTGTATTTGTTCAAAGTGTACAACATAATGCTTTGATATATGTATATATTGCAGAATAATTACCACAATAAGTTGAGTTAAAATCTATCACCTTATCCACTTACAGGATTTTTTCTTCTTATGATGAGAACTTGTCAGATCTACTCTCTCATTAACTTTGAAATAAACAAATCAATTTTGGTAACTACAGTTGCCATGCTGTATATTATATCCCCAGAACTTATCTATCTTATAACTGAGTTTGTACACTTTCATGCATTTCCTCTAGTAATATATAAGAGTTCCTGGTTTACTGACAACATGATAACTTTTTATCTGTCATGTTTACATATGTTTTTTCCTAGCTTATTTACATCTACTTGATTTTTTTTGCCTCTTGTTTTATCCCTTCTGATATCACTACAGGAAAGCTGTTTCCAAAATACAAATATAATCATGAGTCGCTCCTATTTTTAAAATGTTCAATAGCCTCTATTACACACCAGTTAAAAATTGTAAAGGCAGTGGACTGGCATACAAAGCTCTTCACTGCCTGATTGCTGCCTCTCTGACTGCATCCTTCTCTACCTCCAATAGTATTTATTTTTAACATTTGATTTTAGTGGTATAAAGCATATGTGCATGCGTGCTAAGTCACTTGAGTTGTGTCCGTCCCTTTGCAATCCTATGGACTGTAGCCCAAAAGGCTCCTCTGTTCATTGGATTCTTCAGGCAAGAATACTGGAGTGGGTTGCCACGCCCTCCTCCAAGGGATCTTCCTGACCCAGGGATGGAACCCACGTCTCCAACAGCTCTTGCACTGCAGGAGGATTCTTTACTGTTGCCACCTGGGAAGCCCCGTAGAACATACCTGTAGAGTTAAATGATTGTATGTGTCTTACTACCTCTGTCTTTCCTTCCTTCTCCTTGTTTCTACTCCCTAGGGCCACGTTTTTTTTAATGCTTTTCATTGTTCCTTTCTATGTTTCTTTGACTATTTACAAGTACATTCTTATCCTTCCTTTTAAAAAATTATGTATTTACTTTCAACTCTGAAAGATGAGAATTGCACTTTGCTGTACATTCCCTATACTCAGTGCACTGTCTCTTCCTCCAGTGTAGGTAAGTGATCGTCGTGTAGTCCCTAAGTGGTGTCTGACTCTTTTGTGACCCTGTGGACTGTACCCTGCCAGGCAACTCTGTTCCTGGAATTTCCCAGGCAAGAATACTGGAGTGGATTGCCATTTCCTTCTCCAGGGGATCGTCCCGACCCAGGGATTGAGCCTGCACTTCCTACTTGGCAGGCAGATTCTTTACCACTGAGCCACCAGGGAAGCCCACAGTTAAGCGCTAATTTTGTTCTGATCAGTACGAATTGGTTCTTGCATTATTATGCACATGTACATTTTATTTACAGCTGAACCATTCTGTTTTCATGGAGTTAGTCTCAATTTTTATTTGCTTGATTTTCTGAGTACTCATCACCAGTTCATTTATAATGCTTTGTTAGAAATCTTAATCTCTTTTCAATGTTTAAACATCTCAGTATATCTCTTCAGCTCATTTCTTTTTCCTTAGAGGTATCCCTTTGGAGCTTTCTGACTCCCTGCTCCAATATGTACTTATTGCTCCATGGGCCTGCTGCACATCTGTTCTCATGGAATTGTTACTCAATGCAAGTTCATGTGGCCAACACACAGTGAGTCCCAACAAACAGAAATGTTTGAGTTTGGAGCAGAGAAAGGTTTATTGCAAGGCCATGCAAGGAGATGGGTGGTTTGTGCCCCCAAGTCCCCTGAACCCCTCAAAGGAATTTGTCAGAGCATTTTTTAAAGCAAGATGAGGGAGAGGTATAGTTAGCTATTGCAAACTTCTTGGGGTCAGAACTCTTTGTTCTTGTAGTTATCTATATAGGCCAGGACATGATATTTTTGTAAATCTCCATCAAGACAAATGTTATTCTCTGTTCTGCAACTTTTCCTCTCTATATGAATGAACACTTAAAGATCACAACCCTAAGAATAGGCTATCCTATATATTTCAGACTATAGACAACATTCTTTTACAAAAGGTGCAGAGCCCCCTTTTACAAAAGGTCTAAGCCCAGGGAAAAAAGCACAAGGGTTAAAGTAACAGGAACAGATTTAATATGAAGTCAGATTTGTTCTTCCCTATTCCAGGAGCTACCTTTACCCTCATCATTTGGATTCCCTTTTCCGTTCTCCTCTGTTGAATCCCTTGCTTTCTTGATCCTATATCTTCATCTCTCTTGGTTTATTTTTGTTTAGTCAGTGAAGTGGTTTTGCGATTGTTTCCCAAAATATAGTGCATACTTTGAAATCTTAATTCTGTCATCACATTTGATTGATATTGCAGCTAAGTATAGAATACCAATTTGGAAATCATTCAAATAGTTTTCTAGATTCCTAAAATATTTTAAAACATTTCTAACACATTTGAAAAGCTGAAATGCCATTTTTATTTCCTTTCTTTTGTGTGTGACCTGTATCTTTCTCTATGGATATATCAGTATCTTCTCTTTGTTGTGAATTTCCTGAGACATTGTGATATGTGTCTTGATGTATGTTATGGGAGTTCTTGGTTAGTACTTTTAACCTGGACTCTCTTGTTCCTTAATTCTAGAGAATCAATTGGAATCGCGAATAGACCTTTTCTTGAAATTCCTTTCTCTGTGTAGAAAACTATTTACATTGCAAAGTGAAATTAAAAAAAAACCATTCATTGAGATAGCTGACAATGCTCCCCACCTCAAAAACAAAACAAAGCAAAGAAAAATATCACCACTAACAACCTGGGGCTATTATTTTCCCTTGTACATATATCTGTTACTCCCTTTTGTTATAATGATTTTTGCTGTTTATTTTTCTGCTCAGACAATGGGTAGTTTGAGGGTGAAAGTGAAAGTGCAAATCGCTCAGTCGTGTCTGACTCTTTGCGACTCTATGGACTTTACAGTCCATGAAATTCTCCAGTCCAGAATACTGGAGTGGGTAGCCTTTCCCTTCTCTAGGGATCTTCCCAACCCAGGTCTCCCGCATTGCAGGCAGATTCTTTACCAGTTGAGCCACAAGGGAAGCCCAGTTTGAGAGGGTAGAGACTTTATTTTAAAAATAAATAATAAAAAAGTGTATCCCTAATTCTTTTACATATTTGTCTTATTGAAAGAAATTCAGTATTTTTGAGAAAAAGGAAGTGCCTGTTATAAAACAGTAAGTATTACAAAAAAGGAAAGCACAAACTGCTCTGTTTCTTAGTGGGGTGGATAAGCTGTAGTGATGCTGTGGGTAGCCAAGTGGCTGTGAGCAACTGACAGGTTCCTGCTGCTGGATTAAAAGAGCAGAGGTTTGCTGGCTTCTATTTGCCTTAGCTTGAGTGCAGCAGAGATGGAAACCTGATTTCCCGAGGAGAACATCTTTCCGGTGACACCAGCAGGAAGCAGATCTTTCCATTAAAATGGATAGGTTACTGAAGGACATAAGTAAATAGCTCCTTATGTGAGTGAAAGAAAGCAAAGTGAAACTTGGAGACTAAAGGCAGGCAATCTAGAGGAATCAGCAGAAAAACTAGTGAGTATTTTAATTCCTTGTTTCTGGAAGAATTGCTCATTAGTAGTGTCAGAACTCTCTTGCATATATTTAAAGGACTTAAAACATACCTGTCATTCTCCCAAGCCACACATATATATTACTCCTAAAGAAATCTTCAGTTTTTTGAATTACATAACTTATTTACAAAATCTAGAAAGGAATTGTGCCCAATTCCAAATGATACCTACATATTAAGTGATGACTAAACTTGTATCGATGCTGGGGTTCCCAGTAGTCGACTTAGCATGTTTGTTCTCCTTAACGTTATGAAAGAAAAAAGGGGGAGGAAGATGGGAAAAAACAAGTGACATCAATAATGATGTTTTACCAAGCAACCCAAGAACAAGCTCAATGAGTGATTCAAAACAAAAGGTTTACACATAAATTACTTGAGTCAATTCTCTTTTAAGACATGCATTTATTTTCATAACAGTTCAGTTCAGTCTCTCAGTCATGTCCGACTCTTTGCGACCCCATAGACTGCAGCAGGCCAGGCCTCCCTGTCCATCATTAACTCCCGGAGCTTAGTTAAACTCATGTCCATTGAGTTGGTGATGCCATCAAACCATCTTATCCTCTGTTGTCCCCTTCCCCTGCCTCCAATCTTTCCCAGCATCAGGGTCTTTTCCAATGAGTCAGTTCTTTGCATCAGGTGGCCAAAGTATTGGAGTTTCAGCTTCAACATCCGTCCTTCCAATGAATATTCAGGACTGATTTCCTTTAGGATGGCCTGGTTGGATCTCCTTGCTGTCCAAGGGACAGTGTATTCATTTTCATAACAGTGTATAATAATGGCCACAAACAAGTATTTTTAGACTATCACAGTTTATAAAACACTTTCATATATATCATCTCACTCAGCCCTTACTGGTTAAATAACACCAGATTATTTACAGATTCTGTTATTATCCTCCTTTCAATGATTATAAACTAAAGTCAGAGACATTAAGTGTTTTTCCATGTTCACACATCCAGTAAGTTGTTAATATTAGATCCAATTACTTTTCAAGCCTTTTCTATTAAACCATCACTGAGGTATAATTTGTGTTGTTTCATTTAATTCTTATATGCTGTCTCTGATTGAATAGTAAAAACAGTTTATTTTGCTGAGAGTTGTAATAAGCATAGTCTCCCTCTTCCTCCTCTTTCTATTTTCACCTTTCATCTTCTGAAACATGACTGCTTCTGAGTGAGTCTGACATTGGATTTCCCCATTGCAGTCTGTTCCCCACAAAGATCTTGCGTGCTAGTGAGCCTGGGTGTGGGAACTACATTCTGGAAACTAGAGACATAGGTTATTCCCCTGAAGTTACTGGCAGAGTATTTCTGGGCTCTGTGTTTGTACATCAGTGTGTAGATTAGTTCCTACTGTGGATTATAAGGGGAAGAAACAAGATTTACTAAACCAGCAAAGGAAGAAAAAGAGACAAAGGGGCATGGAGGTGTGGGAGCTAGGTGTTCCCTTTGTGAATCTTGTCATCACTGTCACCCTCTCACCACATATGAGAGAGGATCACAAGCTGACTTTTTAAAAATGTCAGTGTCATCATTAAATAAAATAAATTTTTTTCTCTTGGGCTTTTACATAAAGACTTCCATGTAATACAAATTAAATTACTCTTTTAATTTTCTTCATATCTAATAGAATATAGTACATTAGTGGAGAAGGAAATGGCAACCCACTGCAGTGTTCTTGCCTGGAGAATCCCAGGGATGGGGGAGCCTGGTGGGCTGCCGTCTATGGGATCTCACAGAGTCGGACATGACTGAAGTGACTTAGCAGCAGCAGCAGCAGCAGCAACAGTACATTAGTATATGTCAGCTGATACATTATTCAGATGATTTGCAGTGTATCATATGTGGTGTTTTTCTGCGTGCATGCTTGTTTCTGTTTCTGAATGTCCCCAGAGTCTGCCTCCTTGTTTCTCATACATGCTGCAGTTGGTTTGTTGTTCTTCCACACAGGGAATAATGAGTGAGCAAATTACAGGAGAGACATTAAACAGCTGTTTGGGTTAAACTTTCTTAGCCTAATTGGCAGAAAATGACTAGTCTCACAACATGCAGAAGACGAAGTGTTGTTAAGCGAAAAAATTCTGGAGGGATGTTTGGATAATCTGCATTTCTAGTTTGTAAATACACTGGGTCACATATTACAGTTGGTGGCTACTGCTGTGTCTGTATACAGCAGCTTCCAGGTGTGGCTGTAGAAAGGTGTGCTTATTAGAGACCAATTATAACAGAGAGAAGATCTTAACCTCTCCTGCTGTTGCTCCCTGGTTCCTGGCATGAAGCACTGATAAATTAGTCTGCAAACTTAAGATTCTTAGAAGCAGACCCCACAGAATACCCACAGGCTTTGAGACTCTCCTATAGTGACCTTGGTATTTCCCTTCCCCTGCCTCTGTTTAAGGTCCAGAATTAACCCACATACTATAACACTGAGCATCAAGTTTTTCTCATTGAGTTATCTGAAACATAACTGTGAAAATGCAAGACTGTGTGTCTCTTACAGAGGGTGAGGTTTTTATTGTGGTATTTTAATACTCATCATAAGAGTGAAAAAGAATGGTCTGCTGATGTCTAAAGCATGTGCAACCTCCTGCAAATTCCAGTTTCCAAGGGCTTCTGAAATATTTCAGGGAAGAGTATGGAATAGAGGTTAAGAACACAGACTTTAGAGTCAGACTGCCTGAGTTTATAACCTTAGAAAAGTGTTTTCTCTCTCTCTTCTCATTTGTAAAATGTGGAGAAAAATAATTCATTCCTCATAGATGAAAATCATTACTTTGAACATATCTCATAGTTAAAATGCAGTATGAGTAGTATTTAGGAGTCTGGGCTTTGAACCTTCTACTGGGATTAAATGCAGGCTTCTCTGCTTGTTACTTCTGTGACCTTGGGCAAGTCGCTCAACCTTTCAGTGCCTCAGTTTTCTCATGTGTGAAATGAGAATAAAAATGGTATCTATTTCATGAGTGGTCGAGCATAAAAAGTGACAACTAAGTCAAAACTCTCCCCTCTCACTTTTACTAAGATATAATAATTGACATATAACACTGTTTTAGTTTAAGGTATATAACATGATGATTTGATATATGTATATACTGCAAAATGATTATTACAGCAAGATTAATATTCATAACTTAACATGTACAATTTCTTTCCTTGTAATGAGAACTTTTAAGACCTACTCTCTCATTGTTTTTGTTCAGTTGCCCAGTCGTGTCCAACTCTTTGTGACCCCACGGACTGCAGCACACCAGGCCTCCCTGTCCCTCACCGTGTCCCGGAGTTTGCCCAAGTTCATGTTCATTGCATAGGGGATGCCATCCAGCCATCTCATCCTCTGACACCCTCTTCTCCTTCTGCCATCAGTCTTTTCCAGCATTAGGGACTTTTCCAATGAGCTGTCTGTTTGAGTCAGATGACCAAAATACTGGAGCTTCAGCTTCACATCAGTCCTTCCAGTGAAAATTCAAGGTTGATCTCCTTTAAGATTGACTGGTTTGACTTTCAGGAGTCTTCTCCAGCACCACAGCTTGAAGGCATCAATTCTTTGGCGTTCTGCCTCCTTTATGCTCCAGCTCTCACAACCAAATGTGACCAGTGGGAAGACCATAGCCTTGACTATACAGACCTTTGTTGATAGTGTAATGTCTCTGCTTTTCAACACACTGTCTAGGTTTGTCATTGTTTTCCTGCCAAGAAGCAGTTGTCTTCTGATTTCATGGCTGCACTCACCATCTGCCATGATTTTGGAGCCCAAGAAGAGGAAATCTGTCACTACTACCACCTTTCCCCCTTCTATTTGCCATGCAGTAATGGGGCCGGATGCCATGATCATAGTTTTTTTTTTTTTAAATATTTAGCCTTAAGCCAGCTCTTTTACTCTCCTCCTTCACCCTCATCAAGAGGCTTTTTAGTTCCTTTTCACTTTCTGCCATTAGAGTGGTATCGTCTGCATATCTGAAATTGTTGATGTTTTTCTCGCCTATCTTGATTCCAGCTCGCAACTCATCTAGATGGTATTTCTCACGATGTGCTCGGCTTATAGGTTAAACAAACAGGGTGACAGCAGACAACCCTGTCGTACTCCTTTCTCAATCTGGAACAGTCAGTTGTTCCAGATAGAGTTCTAACTATTGCTTCTTGACCTGAATACATGTTCCTCAGGAAACAGGTAAGATGGTCTTGTATTCGCATCTCTCTAAGAGCTTTCCACAGTTTGTCATGATCCACACAGTCAAAGGGCTTTACAGTAGTTGATGAAAGAGAGACAAATGTTTTTCTGAAATTCCCTTGCTACTCTCTTAGAAATATTCAAATATATATTGCTAACAATCATCTCTGTATTCACATTGCATCCCTGACTTTATTTATCTTATAAGTGGAAAATTGTACCTATGACCATCTTCATCTAATTCCCCTAAATTCCAATACTCTCCTCTGGCAACCACAAATATGATTTATTTCTACAAGGTTTTTTGTTTGTTTTGTTTTATTCTGTTTTGTTTTTTAGATTACATGTATAACTGAAATCATACAGCACTTGACTTTCTCTGTTTGACTTATTTCACCTAGCAGAAAAAGAAAAATAAATACCGTATTCTAACACATATATACAGAATCTAGAAAAATGGTACTGAAGAATTTATTTGCAGGGCAACAATGGAGAAACAGACATAGAGAATAGACTTATGACATGGGGAGAGGGGAGGAGAGGGTGAGATGTATGGAAAGAGTAACATGGAAACTTACATTACCATATGTAAAATAGATAGCTAATAGGAATTTGCTGTATGGCTCAGGAAACTCAAACAGGGGCTCTGTATCAACCTAGAGGGGTGGGATAGGGAGGGAGATGGGAGGGAGTTTCAAAAGGGAAGGGATATATGTATACCTATGGCTGATTAATGTTGAGGTTTGACAGGAAACAGCAAAATTCTATAAAGCAATTATCCTTCAATAAAAAATAAATTCATAAAAAAAAATACCCTCTGAGTCCTCCATGTCATTGCAAATGGCAGGATTTTCTCCTTTCATATGGCTGAATAGTGTTTCATTATATACAAGTATACCTTGTTTGGGGCTTACCAGGTGGTGCTAGTGGTAAAGAATCTACCTACAATACAGGAGACATAATGAGATGTGGGTTCGATCCCTAAGTTGGGAAGATCCCTTGGAGAAGGAAATGCAGCCCACTCCAGGATTCTTGCCTAGAGAATGCCATGGACAGAAGAGACTGGTGGGCTGCAGTCCATGGGGTTGCAAAGAGTTGGACCACAAGTGAAGCGATTTAGCATACATGCATACCTTGTTTTGTTGAGCTTTACAGATGCTGTGTTTTTCACAAATTGAAGGTTTGTGGCAACCCTGCACTGAGTAATAGGCACCATTTTTACCAACAGCATTTGGCTCATTTCATTTCTGTGTCACGTTTTGGTAATTTTTGAAATATTTCTAACTTTTCACTATTTTTTTATAAAGGAATACTTCATTTCATTGGTCTTTACTTTATTATGCCTTACAAATGCTTCATTATTTATAAAAATGAAAGTCTGTGGCAACCCCACATTGTCAGATGATGATTGTAATTTTTTTTAGCAATTAAGTATTTTTAGTTAAGGTATGCATATTGCTTTTTTAAAAAAATATTTATTTGGCTGGACCAGGTCTTAGTTAAGGCACACAGGATCTTTGATTTTCATTGTGATATGCAGGATCTTTAGTTGTAGCATGCGAACTATTATGAATAGTTATGGCGTGTGGGATCTAGTTCAAACCTGACCCCCTGCACTGACAGTGCAGAGCCTGTCACTAGACCACCAGGGAAATCCCTGTGTATTGCTTTTTAAAAGCTTAGCGCTATTGCACACTTAATAGACTATAGTGTAAGCATAACTTTTATATGCACTGATAAACCAAAAACGATTCATGTGACTCACTTTATTGCAATATTTGCTTTATTGTGCTTCTAGAACCAAACCTACAATATCTCCAAGATATCTCTATGTATACACCACTATTTCTTATTCCATTTATCTGTCAATGGACACCTAAGTTGTTTCTATATCTTGGTTACTGTAAATAGTGCTGTAATGAGCATGAGAATATAGATGTTTCTTTGGGGCATGTAGCTGAGCCAAAAATCATATAACAGCCCTTGGGACATTGGTGCTCAATGATTATTAGCTGTTACTGTTAACTATTTATTCATAGAATGGCCATATAATTTATCATCCATGTTGGAACATCTCTGGAGGTTGAAAGGGGGCACTATGAATAATTATGCAGGAACAACAGAAATTAACAAGGACTGTCCCATGGCAAACAGAAATGTATCCTTTTTACTGAGCCATAAGAAAAGCACCCTGGTATCATCTTGGGATTCTTAGACTATTTCTAAGTAGCAAGTTTATCCCATTTACCTTTCTCCAAGTCTTTGACTCACTAAAAAGACAGCACTTCTCTGAGACGAATTTTGGCGCTCTTTCATTTTCCTTACTTTTCAGGAGTTTGGTGTCTATTGCCATTTATAGCTTCTCTTCTGAAAGTGAAAGTTGCTCAGTTGTATCGGACTCTTTGCAACCCCATTGACTATACAATCCATGGAATTCTCCAGGCCAGAATACTGGAGTGAGTAGCCTTTCCCTTCTCTAGGGGAATCTTTCCAACCCAGGGATCGAACCCAGGTCCCCCGCATTATAGGTGGATTCTTTACTAGTTGAGCCACAGAGAAGCCTTCTCTACTATATATCTTTAATAATTGATAATGCTGTCCACATTTTCTTTATAATTGTTGTCCTTGAGTTGCTCAGTCATGTCCAACTTTTTGCGACCTCATGGACTGCAGTGTGCCAGGCTTCCCTGTCCTTCACCATCTCCCAGGGTATGCTCATGTCCATTGAGTCAGTGATGCCATCAATCCATCTCATCCTCTGTTGCCCCCTTCTCCTCCTGCCTTCAATCTTTCCCAGCATCAAGGTCTTTTCCAATGTGTTGGCTCTTCACAGCAGGTGGCCAAAGTATTGGAACTTCAGCATCAGTCCTTCCAATAAATATTTAGAGTTGGTTTCCTTTAGAATTGACTGGTTTTATAGTAGTGTATATATTTCAAGCCCGATCTCCCAATTTTCCCCATATGTACAGTACTATATATAAAATTAAATTTGTCTCATATATATACACTTGCTGTTCAGTTGCTAAGTAGTATCTGACTGTTTGTGACCCCATGGACTATAGCATGCCAGGCTCCTCTGTCCTCCTCTATCTCCTGGAGTTTTCTCAAATTCATGTCATTTGAGTAGGTGGTGATGCTATCTAACCATCTCATCCTCTGCTGCCCTCTTCTCGTATTGCCTTACATCTTTCCCAGCATCAGGGTCTTTTCCAATGAGTTGGCTCTTTACATCAGGTGGCCAAAGTATTACAGCTTCAGCCTAAAATAGGTAACTATTGAAAACCTACTTTATAGCACCAGGAACTCTACTCAATGATATGTAGTGACCTAAATGGGAAGGGAATCTAAAAAAAAGAGGGGCTATATATATAATTGATTCACCTTGCAGATTCAATGTATAGCAGAAACTAACACATTGTAAAGCAACCATTGTTGTTGTTGTTCAGTCACTTAGTTGTGTCCAACTCTTTGTGACCGCAGCACTCTAGGCTTCCCTGTCCTTCACCATCTCCTGGAGTTTGCTCAAACTCATGTCTATTGAGTCAGTGATGCCTTCCAACCATCTGATCCTCTATCATCCCCTTTTCCTCCTGCCTTCAGTATTTCCCAGCATCAAAAAGCAACCATACTCTGATTAAAAAAAAAAAAAAAATTAAAACCAGTGAATTTAGGGAAAAAAAACTCACAGTCAAATCCTAAATAAGTTTATTCTTGCACATTTTTCTTCTTCCTTCAAAAATAACTTTCAAAGATATCAGAAGGGCAAAATAATACAACTTGCATTTGTGGTGTCCCCTCCATCTGCTATGCCCAGGATAGTCCTCAGATGGCTCACCAGAGGAGGAGTGGGAGAGTATGAAGTGAAGACAGTGTGTGTGCACAGGCTCCATGCAGAGCTTTCTGAATCCTGTTAGAACCTTTGCCCATTTTAAAGGTGAATCAGTGAGGAGTGTGGGCTGGAATTAGACATGTCCCAATTGATCTTCAACTTTACCTCTATGATGATGTTTTTTATTATTAATAACTAATGCTGGCTTACCTGCTTATCTTCTATATGAGTTTGAAATTTTTGGAGAAGGGGCTGAATAATCAATATCCAATCCATTATGAGGTTCTAGTATAGAACCCTCAGCACTTTCTCTAAATTGAGCAGAAGTTCCTAGTGAGCTTCAGGATTAAATTTGACTATTTGGAGCTAGAATCCACACATATTTTCTTAGAACAGCCTAGATCATAATGTAATTAGTTAGAGATGCCTAGAGCCTGGTCCAAGATAGTGAAGAACAAGGAAGCCTGGTGTGCTGCAGTCCTTGGGATCGCAAAGAGTCGGATATGACTTAGCAACTGAACAACAACAAAAGATCCTGGTCCACATGAGTAGATTAATAAATACATATTGTTACACAGAAATTCCTGATTAACCTGTTGGTGGCTTTCCAGGTGGCACTAGTGGTAAGGAACCTGCTTGCTAATGCAGGAGATTTAAGAGCTATGGTTTCAGTCCCTGTTTCAGGAAGATTCCCTAGAGGAGGAAATGGCACCCCACTTCAGTTTCCTTGCCTGGACAATTCCGTGGACAGAGGAGCCTGGTGGGCTACAGTCCATGGGGTTGCAAAAAGAGTCGACATGACTGAGCACGCACACACTGTGGTTGGTGTATGCTTTGGTCCTCCTAAATGTTTTTTAAAGTGTTGACTAAAGATATTCTGCATTATAGTTGTCTGGGTAGGTTTTTTCCTACCTTATCACAAGACAGAAGAATCAGAATAACCAGAGATTAGTCCTGGAATTCTGCATTTTATCAAGACCCTCATGAAATTCTTATGCTAAATAGTGTTGAGAACCAACCCAATAAGATGGTAATTTCCTCATACTTAAAAAATACACTGAATGACATCACTATTAGTGGTAATAATAATAATGTCTAAATTTTATTGAGTACTTGTTAGGTACTTAGTAATGGTAGTAAGATCTGTTACTATACTGTAATTTCACTGGTGTAATATTATGAGGATTAGAAATTGACGGACTTGACTGAAAGACACTACACAGCAATGAAGTACAGTTATCCCTTTATGTCCATGATATTGTAGAGTGATTTAGTAGCAGAATTGAAAACTGAATCCAGGAAATTATTTTTCTTCCACCAAGGCTTAATAGAATGACTTCCATGAATACAGATAAAACGTGATATTTAATACCCAGCTCCCATTATCTCATTTTTAACTGCTTTCTCCTCATTTTATGGGTCTTTCTCATACAAATGGCCAATTACTCCATGGCTTCTCATCCTTTTGTATTTCCCATGGAGAAGAAATGTATTTGCATGGTTTTAAAAAAAACTCAATTTTTTGTCATCAACATACTCTCATCACTGCCACTTGCATGGCACAGAGGACTTATTCGATCATTAAAGTGTGAACCTTCCAATTCATTATTGTCTGATCATAGTGAACAATTCATGAATGTGTGAACCAACCTAGACAGCATATTAGAAAGCAGAGATATTACTTTTCTGACAAAGGTCTAATCAAAGCTATGGTTTTTCCAGTAGTCATGTATGGATGTGAGAGTTGGACTATAAAAAAATTGAGTACCAAAGAACTGATGCTTTAGAACTGTGGTGTTAGAGAAGACTCCTGAGAGGCCCTTGGACTGCAAGATCAAACCAGTCAATCCTAAAGGAAATCAGTCCTGAATATTCATTGGAAAGACTGATGCTGAAGCCAAAACTCCAATACTTTGGCCACCTGATGAGAAGAACTGACTCACTGGAAAAGACCCTGATGCTGGGAAAGACTGAAGGCAGGAGGAGAAGGGAACAGCAGAGGATGAGATGGTTGGATGGCATCACGGAATCAATGGACATGAGTTTGAGCAAGCTCAGGGTGTTGGTGATGGACAGGAAGCCTGGTGCTCTGCAGTAGATGGAGTCGCAAGTGTTGGACATACCTGAGCGACTGAACTGACTGACTGAACCTTCCAAAGGTAATGAACCAACCAACTCACGATGGTGAAACTATCGAAGAGCTAGAACGTTGACAATAGATTTAATTTACTTAAATGTTCTTCCCTTTATGTATTTCCATAACTTAATTTTGTCTCTCTTATTTTTGTCAACTTTTATCCTAAATTTATATGCCTAAATAAGAAATTATTTAATTTTAACTATTTAAAAATCCAACAAAATTATTACAGACTCATAAAATATCTTATTTAATTAATATTAATGTACCGTGTTTCATCCCTGTTATTGTGGGTGCCTTAGTTTTCTTTTCACTGCAGGATTAAACTGCATTATTGGAGTATATGAAAATTTTAATTTCATTCTTTCTGCAATAGGCATCTTTTTAATATTTATAGTTTTTATCTATTACATACATTGTTTCCATAAATATACATGCATTTATCTCCTGTTATGCATGTGCACCAGAGTTTCTCAGGAACAGAAGTTCTGGGTCATAGTATATACATATATTCAAATTTATCTAAAAATACCACACTACTTTCTGCCAGCAATGTGTAAAAGACCTTGTTTATTTCATCTATTTATCTTAGTAATGTCTGATTTTAATTAGAGACTCTCTAATCTCTCTCAAAATGGTACAAGAAAATTGAAAAACTTTTCCTCTAGTCATTCTCTCTATATTACATATTGTTATTATCTATATTTTTAATAATTTTCTCTTAAAGATATCTCTTGTATGCTGCTAATTCATAGTGGCAGTACAAGGTACAAATGAAGAGCATAGATTCCCTAGGTTCAAATTCTGGATCTTCTATTTGCCAGTTATGACTTCTTAGGCAAGTTGCTTATTCTACTTCAGCCTGGTTTTTCAATCTGTTAGTAAGTATATTATACTAACTATCCCATAGATTTGTTATGAGAATTAAACTAATTAATATATGTAAAACACATTAAAGAATTTGCTATACATAGAAATACATTAGCTGTCACTTTTTTCATATTTGATTTGCTCCTAAATTTTTATCCTCAGATTAGTAATTATTGTTAGTTTTTGAACAATTAATGCTTGATTAGATTTATTCATGCTTGTTAATTTCTTTGCCTATCTCTGCTTTTTGCATCCGACAACTTCCTTTATTAACATAAATTTCTAACCTCCTGAATTATGTCTTCTAATCATTTCTTTAATAAGTATGTATGAGTGATGTTTTTAAAAATCTGAAAAAAAAATTTTGTCTTTACTTCTGAATTGTAGTTTAGCTAAGCATAGAATTTTAGATTGAATATTTTAACTCAGCATTTAGAAGATTCATTGTCTTCTTCCTCTATTACTGCTACTGAGCAGTATTCTAACAGTCTGTTTTTGTTTGCCTGCAGATAACTTGTCTTTTTTCTTTGGGTGCTTAAAAAGGTGTTTTCTTGATTTTAGTGTCTGGTTATTTCAAAATATTATGTTTATATATATATATATACATATTATATATATATTATACATATATATATACATATTTAAATATCAGACTCCATGTTTTCCATTAATTTTGGGTTATTTTTAGTCATTATGTCTCCCCTTTCCACAAACTAGTTTATCATATATTTCCTATAACATAACAAAGCATATATTTGAATAATGTTAGTAGCTGAGGAAACTGAAACCCAGAAACAAATGCTTTTTCTAACAGCAGAACTAATTTAAAAACATGATTATTTAACATTAATCAATAAGTGAGTAACTTAGTAATCATGATAATGATAATTATTATCATCGTAGAAATGAACTAATTTTCTTCTGAGCCAAAAAAATCCATGATTTAGTTTTATGTTATAAAATGACAAGCCAAAAAGAAAAAGTATTTGAAAGGGAGATTATCCTGAAAAAATAGATCTATTGAATGTTGTAATCAATTTTACTGTTTCTGATGTCAGCATGCTGGAGTTATCTCGGGGAGAGATTTATTCCAGTGGCAGGTTGTGGGGAGGTTTTATAAGGTCCTAGGAGGGAAGTCCAGGCTTCCCTGGTAGCTCAGGTGGTAAAAATTCTGCCTATAATGAAGGAGACCCCAGTTCAATTCCTGGGATGGGAAGAACTCCCGGAGATGGCTTGATGGCTCACACAATAAAGAATTTGCCTGCAATGCGGGAGACCTGAGTTTAATCCCTGCGTTGGGAAGATCCCCTGGAGAAGCACATGGCAACCTATTCCAGTATTCTTACCCAGAGAATCCCCATGGACAGAGGAGGCTGATGGACTACAGTCCTTGGGGTCGCACAGTCAGATATGACTGAGAGACTAAGCACGCACTGCATGCAGGGGCAGCAGCTCTAAGTTTTGTGTCTGAAGACTCTGGCTAGAGTTTTTTTGGTGTTAGCTAATGATTTGACGTTAGGCATTCCAATGATTGTCCTCTACAATAAGCTGAATGATGGTTCCCCAAAAGACATATCCATATTCTAATCCCCAGAACCTGTCAATATTACCTGTTATGGCAAAAGACATAATTAAGAATTGTGAAGGTAGGAGCTAAGCCTAGATGATCCCGGTGAGCTCTAAATGCAGTTACATTAGTGATTAGTGTAACTAAGAGGCAGAAGACATTTTGAGATAAGAGGGTAAGGCAGGGTGACTATGGAGTGATGTGGTCATAAACCAAGGAATGCCTGGATTCACCAGAAAGAAGAATGAATTTTCCCTTGGGGTATTCAAAGGGAGAATGGCCCTGGAAGACACCTTGATTTCATAATTGTGACCTTCAGAACTGTGAGAGAATACATTTCTATCATTCTGTCATTTGAAGCCACCAAGTTTGAAGCAATGTGTATGGCAGCCATAGGAAACCAATATATCCCCTCTCTGAGACACTACGTATTAAATATTCTGGGTCTGGGGTTTGGCTATGGATTGAATATTTCTGTTTCTCCTCCCCACCCCATTCATATATTGTGACCCTAACCCTCATTGTGGAGACTGAACCTTTGGGACGTGATTATGTTATGAGGGTGGACTCCTCATGCATGGATTCATCCACTTATGAGATCCCAGAAAGCTCCCTTGTCTCTTCTGCCATGTGGGGTTACAGAGACAAGACAGCCATGTATGAATCAGGTAGTGGCCCTCACTGGAAACTAGATCTGATAACACCATCATCTTGGACTTCCCAGCCTCTAGAACCATGAGAAATAAAAGTTTCCTTAAGCTATCCAGCCTATGTTTTTGTTATAGTAGCCTGCATGGAGTACTTATTTATTCTGTATTTTCCAATGTTTTACCATTACTCCTGGTATTACTGCTGCAGCCTGGCACTGCTGAGCTTAGAGAAGGGGGTACAATATCAAATGGGGGGAATCCTCAACCAGGGAGCTTGACAGTAGGTCTGATGTGAGGAGACTAGGTTGGTGTACATTGAGGTGTCTCTCACCCACATTCATACAAGCACAAAAAGCGTTATTCCATTGAGCAGCTATACGTTGTGTTTAAAAGATGAGCAAAGATGAGCTGGTTTTAGAACTAGAAAGGGTAGGATTATAGGTAAGAGGAATGGAACATAGGTCAGTAGAGACATATCTTGTTCTGTAGTTTGTACAAGGTCTTCGCTGCTTTTAATTGACTCAGTCTTGTGTTTGGAGACTGATATATCAGAGTGTACCTGCAAGGCACTTCTCAGACTCTCACAGTTATATCAGAGGAGAAAAAAAATGTCAGCTTCCTAAACTGGGGAGGTGGATTTATGAGTGTTATTGTGTGGTTTTTGTGTCATATAAATTTTATAAATAATCATATATGTCTTCTGATTATATATTTTTAAAATATTTTCTACTAGCCAAGGAGTTATAATAAAAATTGACAATAATTACTATTCCTTTAAAAAAAATAGCCCTTGCCTTTAACTAGACTGCTCTGTATGCAGCATCATTTGCATGGTGCTTGAGCAAGTTTAAATGAATAATGTTGAATAATAACATCCTCCATCCTCCATCACTGCAGACCCCAGATGTGGACTGACACTTTTACTTCAGTCTCTGATGTTGGAAGATCTCCCTGGCTCACCTCTGCAGTTATTAGGACAAGATCCCAGACTGACTTAAAACGAGCATCATGCAGAACTATCCACAAACCATGAGCATGATTTATCTACCTATGCAAGATGGTTTCATGGAGAGGCTGCACTGATTTTGTAGAAGGGTAGTATTGTATCTTGATCATGACACATGCAGTGAGCCACTCTGGAGTAAATGCACATGATTAAATATAACTCTAGTCATCACACAAAGTATGAAATAAAACTAACAAAAACTATAGCATATACATAACTATTCATTTTGACAGCATTTTCAAAGATCTATGTCAAGGGGCTCAGAATGTTTTCAGAGTGAAAAAGATATAAACTACTAAGGTGTATGCCAGGATTTTGGGCACAACCTGTTGAACACTGGCATTTTGCTCTGAGATGTGACTAAGAAGACTCAGTATAGAATTATATGGATTCTGCATATCTTTCATAGGGAAATTTGTGGATTGAGGCATCATTTTGGTGAGACATATCAAACTGTTACTAGAGAAATCAGTTCATCCCACTCTTACTATTCAAATCTTTTCCAGTATCCCCACTGAGTGATGATCCACTCTCTCTATGCATTGCCCATCTTCACAGTAGAGCTCTCAGCATTCATATTTCCATTAGTGGAGAGCTTGATGCCTCTGCTTTCAGTGAAGTAAGTCTTTTGATACATCATCTCAAAGCTTTTGAGAGCCAAGGGCACATCTTAGCTGTGTCCTCTGCTTGGGGACTCACAAGGCAGTAAACGAGGTGTTGTCCAAATGATATTCCTTTCTGGAGTGTGGGGTTCCTTTGCAAACTTATATGATTGTTTTCAGAATCAGTTTCTCGTGACTGTGGGTGGAGGTTCTTGTTTCCCTACTGACTGTTGTCAGTGACTGTCAGTTAGAGGTCACACAATGATCTTTGCTGCAGGTTTTATCACAGCATGGCAGTTTACTTTCCCAGATATTTTTTTTTAGACAGTGCCTCTCCATCATTCTCTTGCCTTTCTTTTTTTTTGGTGGCACCTTTTAGGTGTATATTGAATTTTTTTATTGTGTTCTCCTTGTCTTTTAATTTTGTTCTATCCCTTTTTATCTCTGGTCTTCATTCTGGACAATTTTTACTTATCTATTTCACAGGTAACTAATTCTGCCTTAGCTATATTTAATCAGTTTTTTTTTTGTTAACCTATCCACCAAATTTTTAATTTAAATGCCTATATTTTCCATTTACAAATATATTCTCCATTTGTTTTAAAAAGATCTATTATTTTTTCTTATGCCCCATTCTTTTTTTTTAAATTTCCCCTAAATATTTATATATTTCTTACCTATAAATATGCTTGTTAGTTTCTCCTTCTATGATTATACATAATTTTAGACTTAGTTTTTAGGACAAGTAAATGTTAGATATAAGGTCATTAAATTGTTTCCTACTTTAAAGCCCCAAACTAAAACTATTAAAGTAATAAATTTATCTTAAGTTAATGATTTATTTGAAATTGTATTTTATTTTGTCTAAATAAAAACAAACTTACTATCTTCTGTATTTTCAAAAGCTCCTCTTTTTCCTAGATTTCCTGTCTTGGTAAATGGCGATATTATGTACTCAGTAGCTCAGCTAGATATGTTTAAGTCATCCTTAACTCCTTTTCTATATTTCATGTGATGTCCTTTGTTCTCAACCTTTCCTGAATCCTTGTCTATAAAAGATAAAGGACAAGCTCTTCAGCATAGCTTGGAACGTCCTTCATAATATGGTCCCAAACATATTCCCAATTTGTTTTGTTAACACTAGCATGTCTATGACCTCATATGGTAAATATTCTATGGTAAATATACTGTTCTGTATATCCATCATGCTTTTGAGCATCACTGTCTTTACACTTGCTATTCTCTTTGACTGAGATATTTTCCTTTCTTTTCCAAGTAGTGAACTATTGTTTACCCCTTTTTTGACAATTTTTAAAAAATTGAAGTATAGTTGGTATACAATATGGGTCTTCCCAGGTGGAACTAGTTGTAAAGAACCCACCTGCCAATGCAGGAGGCGTAAGGGGTACGGGTTTGATCCCTGGGTCAGGAAGATTCCCTGGAGGAGGGCACAGAAACCCACTGCATTATTCTTGCCTGGAGAATCCCTTGGACAGAGCAACCTGGTGAGCTACAGTCCATGGGATTGCAAAAAGTTTGGACATGGCTGAAGCGACTTAGCATGCATGCATGATGTACGGTGTAAGTTACAAAGGTACAATATAGTGACATAATTTTAAAAGGTTCTACTTCATTTGTAGTTATTATAGATACGTTGGCCATATTCCCTGAGTTGTATGATATATCCTTGTAGTTTATTTTATACATAATAGTTGTACCTCTTAATCCCCATATCTCTATATTGCCTCTTCCCCTTCTGTTCATTCTCTAAGATCCAGCTTAAAAAAAAGTATCTTGTGAAGCTTTCCCTAGTGCCTGTTCCATTCTGTACTCACATAGTACATATAAAGAACATTGTTTAACGTTGTATATTTGTTGTTAATTGTCTATTTCTTCCATTAAACTGCAACACCATCATATCTTACTTTATTCACCTCTATATCTCAACTTATTCATTTAGGGCTTCCCTCATGGCTCAGATGGTAAAGAATCTGCCTGCAATTCAGGAGGCCCAGGTTCGATTCCTAAGTGGGGAAGATCCCTTGGTGAAAGAAATGCAATCCATCTAGTGTCCTTGCCTGGAGAATTCCAGGGACAGAGGAGCCTGGTAGGCTACAGTCCATGAGGTCGCAAAGAGTGGATGCAATTGAGTGACTTTCAATTTCACATAGTAGATACTCCATGAGTATATTTATTAAATGAAAACAAAATGATAACATTTAAATTAGCCTATGTTGTGTCCGACTATTGTGACCTCATGGATTATAGCCTACCAGGCTCCTCTGCCCATGGGATTTCCTAGGCAAGAATACTGGATTGGGTTACCGTTTTCTTTTCCAGAGGATCTTCATGACCCAGGGATCAAACCCATGTCTCCTGCATGGGCAGACTGATTCTTTACCACTGAGCCACCAGGAATGCCAATTCTACCAAGTATAAAGTACAATTAAATAGTTAATTTTATTCTGTACTCTGACACATTTCACAGAGATAAATCTCTTGAGGAAAATTGTTTGTAAATGAGATTGGAAACTGGACCATAACTCCGTATTTCCCAGGTTGCTAGAACTCTACTTTTGATAAATTCTCAATCATTCCTATCAGAGTTGTATCTGATCCATGACAAAATAAAAAATAATCTTTAAGCAAATATTTAATGCACTGTGGGGTTTGCTATATTTAAAATAACCCTGCTATGAATCCCTTCATAAACTTCAAAATTATAATATGAATAATTACCTCAAATTGTAGCTTTAGAACTTTTTAGGCTGTGGGATATAATAGCAAAATGGGCTGCGTTTACTTTTTTTTTTCAGTCAGGACTGACTTGAAACAATTTTTTGCAATGATTGATATGTTGAGGACACTGAAACTCTATTCAGTACTTTAGGAATTTCTAACTTTATATCATAGAGTCTTTACTTATTGATAATAGTTTTTTTGTTTCTCACTGTTTTTCTTCTTGAGGGCAACTTATATTAAATTGGATGATTCAAAGTTCAGGTTGAAAAGTTTTGTACTTATGAAATATCTTCTCTTGTTTCAGTCTTATTTTCTTTCTTTTTCCCCCTCTCTTTTAATTCTCTTCCAGATTCAATACCAAATATGATGCCATTAAAGGGAGATTTTTTAAAACAATTGTTAGAAAATCAAAGCAGGCAATTATGTTGGAATATTAACTTCTACTGACACTTAAAATGTGAAATACCCATGTGTCTTCATAGTCATTTGAAGAAAGAAATATTTGAATATCAAATGAAGAATGATTTAGTACATTTTACATCAATGCAATAAATGTCAATTAGCAGATAATACTTAAAATGACTTCAAAATATGAACGCTAACATTAGCTCTTGGAAACAACAGTAAAAGATGACTCATAAAATTAATCCTTAGGGTAACTGTTTTTAAGTAAGTTCTTCTGTATGTGTGAAAAATAGGGAACATTGCTTCCTAGCTAAAATTTAATAAAATGGTCAAAGGAAAGTCTTTTTGTGAAAGGGTAAACCCTTAGGTTGTTTAGGTTAAAAAAAAGAATCAAGAAAATGAACTCATTGCTACTGCTGCTTCTTGTCAAAATTTCATGGAAATGAATATAGTTCTCTTATGCAAATAAACATGAGATGAATTGTAAGGTTCACTGTTCATTTCCTTGCTGTTGGACGTGCTGTTGTTGTTGTTGTTTTGTGCTGTAAATGATGCTAAAATAATGCAGACTAGAATATAATGAATTTTATGCCAAGTAGTCACAGAAGCAAGAAAACTTTCCCCTGTCATCCTATTTATGGAGGGATTTTTCTGAAGCTATTGATACAAAAAAGTCTGTAGAATTCATAATACTTGAATCAGTCTGCCAGGCAAAGTCTATGGTTTTGAGTATTACAGGCTCTAGTTTCTGTATCTGTGTTTATTTTGAAGATATTAGAAATTATAAAGAAGGGGTACTTTTTAGGTGAGCTAATACTAGTACTAGATTATATTTAGGGGTATTTGCGTAAACACAGATCTACTAATGAAATCCCAAGTGACTTATCACTCAGTAAACTCTGAATGCACTGCTTCAATATGTGAAACAAATGAAACAAAATTTATCTTTTTAAGTGGGGGAAGGCGTTTTTATTTCCACAAAGAATGAAACCTAAAATACTAAGCTTACTTGTCTCAAAAAGGTCTCAAAGCTCCAAATAGCCTTTAGTCAAAAGTAATTGTTCAATACATAACCATGCCTCTGTGACTGTTCTGTGAAGGACCAGTAACTTGATCGAATATTTTGTGCACTCATCTTAGAAACTGAAAGTTGCTTCAAAGATATTATTTTTGGATGCTTTAAACAAAGCCACAGACATGTTTTATCTGGTGGCCATAATGTGCCTGACAGAATATCTGTTTATATTCAGGGGTATTCTTTAAATGGATTAAATTTAGTGTATTTGCATATGGAAAAATTGAAGAGGAATGGAAGTAGAGTTCTACACAAATGTCGGTTCAATGCACTGTGTTAAGTTACAAGTTACAATAAAACTTTATCTGTTTTAGGTTTTTTTTTTTCCCCCCCCAGTCAATCATATGTAGAGTATTTAGGTATGAGGCACTGCAGGGAAAGTAAAATAGGAAGAATATGGTCCTGCCTTTGAGAAGTTTGTGATCTAGTTGGGAAGAGTCCTGCAGAATTGACTACTTTGCTTGTAAAACAAAGCTGGGCAGATGGTTTATAGGAGTACAGGTGGGTTCTCTAATGGCCACCAATTTATCAATCTCATTTGGTTTTTAATATCTGGAAAATCATTAGCCAAAGTACACATGAGATTACTATAACAACCAGCATCTTGAAATCTTAGTTGTGTGGATCTTAACTTACTCTGTTTTAGAAAAAAATTAAGTTCAGTTGATTTACAATATTGTGTTAGTTTTAGGTATGCAGCATAGTAATTCAGCATTTTGCAGATTATGTTCCATTATAGGTTGTTAAAAGATAATGGGTATAATTCCCTGTGCTGTACAGTAAATCCTTATTGCTTATCTATTTTATGTAGAGCGGTTTGTATTTGTCAAACCCATACCCCTCATTTGTCTCTCCCTCTTTCCCTTTCCCCTTTGATAACCACATTTGTTTTCTGTGTGTGTGGGTCTTTGCTGTTTTGCATATACTTTCATTCATATTATTTTTCTTTCTCTGTCTGACTTAGTTCACTAAGCATAATATTCTCTAAGTCCATCCACATTGCTGCAAATGGCAGTGAAATATTTGTCAACACTGCTGGAAGAAAGATCAATGCTATATCTATATTTTTAGATTGACTTTGGTGTAAGTAATGAGATGGCAAAATTTCAAAGAGACATAAGTGGGTTATGTTACTAAAATGCATTAGAGCAGAGAATATTATTTCTAAAAATCACTTTTGAATTAAGCACACTCGTTGGTATGTGTTCTTTTTTAAATTAATAGTTTGAAAACTAATATCCAGCATTTATGTGACCATATGCTGCTTTTGAAAGACTGATAAAAAAGCAGAAAACAAATAAGATACAATTGCATGTGTATATATTCTGCAAAAGCTTACAAAACTGATTGGATGCCTAATGTTAGTGACTCATGAGTTTGCAACAAGAGAATCTACTTCAGTGTAGCATAGAGTCAGTGCAGTTTATGTGACCTAGTTGAGAAGAGTGCTGCAGAATTGACTACTTTATTTGTACTGGGCAATGGTGAGGGAGAGGGAAACCTGGCGTGCTGCAGTACATGAGGTTGCAAAGAGTCAGACACGACTCGGTGACTGAACAGCGACAACAGTATTATGTGTACATATACTAACTAGGTTTATTTCTATGAACTAGATGTCATGTTATCTATCATAAGTGACTGGTCATTAATAAGCTTTGAATAACCCAAGAAAGTTTTAATAAGCTAAAGGAATTCAGTTCTTTAAGCAACATGATATCTAAATGAATAGACAAAATTTCCAGGAGTTCTGTTAATATAAAAGAAGATTCAAATCTCATAGTAATAATATTTGATAATGTAGGAAAATGCTTTGAATACAATGGAAGGAGGTAGGTATCATTTGTCTCCTATCCTTGCTTTGATTTTGGCTTGTTTGCAAGAATGGTTTTGGGGTTGAAGTGGATTTTATTTACATAGTTGAGGTTTTTTGAGATGAAAAATTTGGTCTGGAAAGAAAATACACGTTTGATGCCAGAACAGCAATAATAAAAAATGAAAAATACCAGTTGTAGTTCATGTTAGTCCTTTATTATTTTAAACACATGTCACTTAAATTACTTTCTTTTTCTTTAGAGATAATTATTTTTTTAATTTAATTTTATTTTTTAACTTTACAATATTGTATTGGTTTTGCCATATATCAAAATGAATCCACTACAGGTATACATGTGTTCCCCATTCTGAACCCTCCTCCCTCCTCCCTCCCCATACCATCCCTCTGGGTCGTCCCAGTGCACTAGCCCCAAGCATCCAGTATCGTGCATCAAACCTGGACTGGCGACTCGTTCCATATATGATATTATACATATTTCAATGCCATTCTCCCAAATCATCCCACCCTCTCCCCCTCCCACAGAGTCCAAAAGACTGTTCTATACATCAGTGTCTCTTTTGCTGTCTCGTACACGGGGTTATTGTTACCATCTTTCTAAATTCCATATATATGCATTAGTATACTGTATTGGTGTTTTTCTTTATGGCTTACTTCACTCTGTATAGTAGGCTCCAGTTTCATCCACCTCATTAGAACTGATTCAAATGTATTCTTTTTAATGGCTGAGTAATACTCCATTGTGTATATGTACCATTGCTTTCTTATCCATTCATCTGCTGATGGACATCTAGGTTGCTTCCATGTCCTGGCTATTATAAACAGTGCTGCGATGAACACTGGGGTACATGTTCTCTTTCAATTCTGGTTTCCTTGGTGTGTATGCCCAGCAGTGGGATTGCTGGATCATAAGGCAGTTCTATTTCCAGTTTTTTAAGGAATCTCCACACTGTTCTCCATAGTGGCTGTACTAGTTTGCATCCCACCAACAGTGTAAGAGGGTTCCCTTTTCTCCACACCCTCTCCAGCATTTATTGCTTGTAGACTTTTGGATTGCAGCCCTTCTGACTGGCGTGAAATGGTACCTCATAGTGGTTTTGATTTGCATTTCTCTGATAATGAGTGATGTTGAGCATCTTTTTATGTGTTTGTTAGCCATCTGTATGTCTTCTTTGGAGAAATGTCTATTTAGTTCTTTGGCCCATTTTTTGATTGGGTCATTTATTTTTCTGGAGTTGAGCTGTAGGAGTTGCTTGTATATTTTTGAGATTAGATGTTTGTCAGTTGCTTCATTTGCTATTATTTTCTCTCATTCTGAAGGCTGTCTTTTCACCTTGCTTATAGTTTCCTTTGTTGTACAGAAGCTTTTATTTTTAATTAGGTCCCATTTGTTTATTTTTGCTTTTATTTCCAATATTCTGGGAGGTGGGTCATAGAGGATCCTGCTGTGATGTATGTCGGAGAGTGTTTTGCCTATGTTCTCCTCTAGGAGTTTTATAGTTTCTGGTCTTACGTTTAGATCTTTAACCCATTTTGAGTTTATTTTTGCGTATGGTGTTAGAAAGTGTTCTAGTTTCATTCTTTTACAAATGGTTGACCAGTTTTCCCAGCACCACTTGTTAAAGAGATTGTCTTTAATCCATTGTATATTCTTGCCTCCTTTGTCAAAGATAATGTGTCCATATGTGTGTGGATTCATCTCTGGGCTTTCTATTTTGTTCCATTGATCTATATTTCTGTCTTTGTGTAATCACTGAATGTTCATATAATATCTTATTTGTTGAGTTTATTTGTTCTATAACATTATTTATTATTGAAAATGTTTTGAAATCAGCTCCTTATGGTCTATAAACTTCCTGCCTTGTAATATCAGAAGGAATTATATTGGTTAAAGAATATTTTAGCATGCATGTACATTTGAATGATTCATTATGAAGTAATGTGAAATTTTAATTTTATACAGTTAACATCATAATGCTTAAAACCATCTTTGAATTATAGGATGAAAAGAAATGCTTTTATATTTTCTTACAAAGACTCTGAAGTTTTGCTTTTCACATTTAAACCATGAATTCATGCAAATTGTGTGTGGAAAACCATCACTGTAAACTGAAGGCAATCTCATTTCCCCAGTGATGTGAAATGCCGCCTCTCTCATTTGTTGTTTCCATTCATACATGGATCTGCTTCTGGACTCTCCAGTTCATTCCATCAAGCAATTTGGTTTTCTCTTAATTTATATCACATTGTCCTAGTTCATCTAATATTATAATAAGCTCTATTTTTGCTGAGAGCAAGCCTACCTTCCTTTCTCTTTGAGTGTTCTAGGTATACTTGGCTCTTTGCTCTTCTATGAACATTTTAGAATTGACCTCAAAATTTACAACAAATCCTATGGTGATTTTTATTGAGATTGCATTGAATCTTTGTGTCAATTAGGAGAGAATTGATATTTTTAAAACTGCCTGTTCATTCACACACTGTGTATGTTTTCATCAATTTATCATCTATAATGTTTTTTGTACTTACATAATTTTTCTCTGTGAGTCATGAAACAATGTTTGTTAGATATGTTCTAGGAACCTATTTGCTGCTATTGTGCTATTTTTACATTTTATAAAATGTTATGTTTACAAGCAAGGCTCTTTCCTGTTTGTTCATGGGATATAAGAATGATTTTTTAATATTAATTTTATAACCAACCATGTGACTCTTTTCTCATTAATTCCTACAAATTTTGGATAGTTTTTTTTTTTTTTTAAGTTTTCTTGATTAAATTATCTATGACTAATGAATTTTGCCTCTTTCTTTCAAATCCCAGCTACTCATTCATTTTCAAGCCTGATGCTGCCAGCTAGATATTCTTACTAAATGTTGAACTAAAGCAGTTGAGTCATTGTCAAATGTCTGAGTTAGGAACAGAGAAATAGCTTATTTTTTCAAGTTTATTTATTTTTCATTGGGGGATAATTGCTTTACAATACTGTGTTGGTTTCTGCCATACATCAACATGAATCAGCCATAGGTATACACATGTCTCTTCCCTCTTAAACCTCCCTCCACCTCCCGCCCTACCCCACACCTGGAACAGAGAAATGTTTATTGCAGAGCCAAACAAGGAAAATAAGGTTGAGGGGTTCATGCCCCCTAAACCCCTGAAATCCCCAAAGTGTTTCAGCAAAGCAGTTTTAAAGGCCAGGTGAGGGAAGGGGGCCTCTTAGGAATTGTGAGCATTTCGTGCACAGTTCTCTGATTATTTTGATGTTGAGCTAACAGGGCAGTTAACATCAATCCTTAGACCCCATTAAGTCCTGGGGGCAATGCGTTCATAATCATCAAATACTGTAGTTAATTTCTTCCATTTGATGCTGGTCTTTAGCCTCTGAAAAACTCAGGAAATATGCATGAGTTACTATTATCTGGGTCCTTCAGAGAGGAACTAAAGCAGAAGATATGGGGGAGGGAGTCTGTCTGGGGAAGGCCCCATAGGATCATGCCAGTTACATTTTCTGGAACAGTTTGTCTGCCTCCTTTTAGGCAACAAGAAGGCCAGTCTTGGCTCATTTCTAAGCAATAACTCCGGTTAAGTTTTTTTTCCCTTCTTCCCTTCACCATTGTTATTCCCTGGTGCTTGTTCCTGCTCCTGGACTCACAGCAAGGAGGCCTGCAGCTTGAGAACTATTTGCCACTTAACGTTCCTCTTCCATTTTCTGTTCACAGAAGTATTTTCTTAATTTCTGTGAAGGTATTGGGATTTAGTTATAGTTGATTTAAATATGTATATCCTGGGACATAGATAAACCATTTTTATGACAATCTTTAATGCTTAATTTGATGATACTAATAAAATTATTTTGAAAGTGATGAAAATTAATTGACTGTACTTGCTGGGTTTAGTAAAAGTTTAAATTGCATGCTACTTTAAAAAATATTTTCAAATGTTCTTTTTCAATGTAATTACCCCTAGAGGTATCTCATTATACATCCTTGGATAACTTTATTTCGGGTGTTATCTAAATACTGCAATATGATGTAGTGAAAGCAAAAATGATTTTATTGCCAGGCAGAAGTAGGTTCTCATCTCAATTTCAACAGCTGAGGGATTGAGGAAGTTTCTAAATTGTATTTTCTTTCTGAAAAGAAAACGTCACTTCAAATATGAAAGAGGAATTAGATCAACATGCTATTTAATTTTTATTCAGCATTAGTTCATAAAAAGACAGAAACTACTGTACTTGGCATACAGATCTTCACTGATTTATCCCTCTTGTGGTCATGGCAGGAGTCACTAGTTAAACTTTGTAGTTTCCATCTGAGCCAAGATCGACTGCAAAATTTTCAGCAAAGAGCATCTACTAGCTGATAAGAGATGGCACTGCAGAAAACTGATATATGATTTTAGCTCTATCTGATCCCTTTCACCTTTATCACTTTTTCCCTAATATACTGCTTTTATTTATTGCTGATATGCATCTAGCAAATAAATGTATTCATAAAGCCAGGGAAATGTTAATATCTCATATGATTTAATTTCAGATGTGTCACTTTTCTGAAACAGACTAGGCTACAGAATAAGTCATTTTACAGAATGCATTCTATTTGAGTGACAATAATTATCAACTGGTAGAAAAGATATGGATAAGAAATGGCTCAACAGAATAATAGTTTAGCATAAAAGCACTTGAGAGAGCATATTCTACAAATGGTGAATAGGTGTTGTCAGAAAAAAGTTTTTCATGAGAAAATAATTTTATGATAAAAGTCTGCATTTAATGATGTTGAGAAATATATATATATATATATATATATATATTTCCCTGATAAGAACTCCCAAGAGGAAGAAATAATTTTTTCCCAAAGCAGTTAGCCATGGAACACTTTTTCTTGGGATTTAAATATTTACATGCCCACTATGCTGTGCTTGCCAATCCTTTCCAACTCCTGGGCAGTCAATCTTAATAGTTTTTGTCTGTTCCATACCAGTTGCTAAGCATTTTGTAAATCACATTATATAGAATATATTTTAGAAAATGCTATTTGAAAGGTTGTGTCACTGATGAGTAAATATTATATAGGATTGGGGACATTCATTATATTTGTCTATTTTAAATAGTTCCAAATTTGTTAATTTTTGCAAAATAAGTTTAACTTTGTATGTAGATTGCTATGTGACATATAAAGTGACATTCTAGGCATTTTGTTTGTAAAAATGCATTTATTTGAAACACAAACAATTCATGTTCAGTAGAGAAATTTTGGAAAACAGATAAAGAAGAATTTAAAAATTAAAATTAAAAAATCATTTTGGGATATTTTGCCCCTATTCCTTTTTATTTTTTTAATTTAATTTAATTTAATTTTTTAACTTTACAATATTGTATTGGTTTTGCCATATATCAAAATGAATCTGCCACAGGTATACATGTGTTCCCCATCCTGAACGCTCCTCCCTCCTCCCTCCCCATACCATCCCTCTGGGTCATCCCAGTGCACCAGCCGCAAGCATCCAGTATCGTGCATCGAACCTGGACTGGCAGCTCGTTTCATATATGATATTATACATGTTTCAATGCCATTCTCCCAAATCATCCCACCCTCTCCTTCTCCCACAGAGTCCAAAAGACTGTTTCTATACATCAGTGTCTCTTTTGCTGTCTCGTATACAGGTAACAATAGCCCCTATTCCTTTTGATTTTTGCTGCTGTTCGGTTGCTAAGTATGTCTGACTCTTTGGGACTCCATGGTCACTGTAGTTTGCCAGGCTCCTTCTGTCTATGGGATTTCTCAGACAAGAATCCTGGAGTGGGTTGCTATTTCTTTCTCCATGGGATCTTTCCAACCCAAGGACTGAACCCTTGTTTCCTACACTGACAGGCAAATTCTTTACCACTGAGTCACCAGGGAAGCCCAGTACAGCTATTAATAAAAACACTGAACATTGTATATTAAACAAATATCAGAAAACTTTGAAACATAGAAGGAAGAAGGCAGACTACCCAGGAATTTTGAGACCCAAGAAACAATATAGTGATGAATTTCTTGGGTTTTTTCTTTCCTTTTATATCCCAGACTTGGAGCTGAAGAAGCAAGCCATCTGAAACTTCAAGGGCAGAGATATAATTGAAGATCCAAAAAAACAAAACTTTTTAAAATCACTCAAAACACTGCAATCTCACAACTTTTCCGCTGAAGAATGCCCTTCTTTCAAAAGCCATCAATGAATTCTATATTGCAAAATTTGACACGTAGTGCATTGGTTTCCCACTCATGTTGTAAGAAATAACCACAAAGTTAGTGGCTTATAGCAATGCAAATTTATTATTTTATAGTCTTAGAGGCCATAAGTATGAAATGAATCTGCAGGACCACATTCCCTTTCTCTAGGGGAGAATCCATTTCCTGGCGTCTTCCAGCTTCTGCAGGTCTTTAGTAATCCTTGGCTCATCTCTCTTTATCACCTCTCCCTCTTCACATCTCCTCTCTGACTCTGATGCTTCTGCTTCCCTTTTATAAGGACCCTTGTGACTGCTTTGGGTTTGCCCAGATAATAATCCAATAAAATGTCCCATCTCAGGATCCTTAGTCACAGTTATGAAATTCCTTTTGCCCTTTGTGAAGATATCATACTTAACAGTTTCTGAGAATTAATACCTGAATATATTGGGGGGCCATCATTTTGCCTATCAAATATTGCTTTCCTTGAATTCCATGACTCTATACTGCCTTAATTTATATTTCTTAAATAACTGGTCATTTCTTCTCAATTTTATTTCCAGGATTTTATTCCCTCTTCTTTCCTTATTGAGTCTTTTCAGGTTCTCTTCTTTTCAGGTTCTGCTCTATCTTCTCCTAGACAATTTAGGTCATCTTCTGTGTGAATCCTAACTATGTCTACATTTCTGACTCTGACATTGAAATTTCACACAAATGACATATCTCAAATATAGCCTATCTCAAACTATCTCATTTTTGTATCATCAAGTTTTGTTGTTGTTTAGTCGCTAAGTCACCTCTGACTGATTTGCAACCCCATGAACTGTAGGCCACCAGGCTCCTCTGTCCTTGGAATCTTCCAGGCAAGAATACTGGAGTGGGTTTCCATTTCCTTCTCTAGGGGATCTTCCTGACCCTGGTACTGACTCTGCGTCTCCTGCATTGGTAGGTGGATTCTTTGCCTCTGAGCCACCAGGGAAGACCCTATCCAAGTTTGTTTCCTTCTAATTTGTTCTCCACATTATAGCCTATGACATTCCTGTTTAAAACCCTCCAGTGACTTCTCAATGATGAAGGATAGAGATGAAACCACGTGCTCAAACTTGGTGTAAAAACTATATATTTAGTTCACTGGCTTTCTCTCTAGCCTCATCTCTCACTGTGTTATTTCATTACAGGTGCTAATGTCTCTTTCTCATTCTGCCACCATCTATCTTTCCTCCTGAGGCTTCTATATGCAGTTTATGCTATTTCTTCTGTCTAAAAGATATTTTTCTCACCTGACACCTAACTGTTATTTTCTTTTCAATTTTCCAACTCTTCCAGGAAGCATTTTCGGCCCTGACTTCAGGTCACATGTATTTTCTTAAAGGCTCCTGTAACACGAGTATGACTTGTACATTGTTACCCTCATGCCCTTTCATAACTGCCCATCAGCAGCAGCAGACTGTAAACACTGTGAGGGCAGACTTACAGAGTTTGTAATAAGTATGCATGCATTATCTGATGAAAGAAAAAACAAATTATAACATTTTGAAGTACTAATTGTGTATGAAGGATTATAAATCTTTTATACTATGAAAAATAGAAACGCTCTTAGGTGGAAAGGCTCATGTTTTCTTAAAAAGAGAGGCAGAGAGGAAAACAACCAGGACGATCTTTAATATTACTTGAGATAAAGTATTAATGCAAATGTATCATTGGTTGGTTGATATTTTTGATATTTTTAACCTTGAGAAATTTAATCATTTATGGTCTTTATCAAGGAACTTTAATACAACAAGGTATAAATAAAATTCCATGTTGTTTTTAGAGCTGACAAACCTCATTTTGAATTGCCAACTATGTAATTATGACTACCTGTAAAATGGGGATGAAATGCTTGCTGAATTTAATTGTAGAGGGCTGAAAATAAGAAACTAGTTTATTTGGGGCCTTAAGGATTGTAATTTGTGGGGAAAAAGCATTGTCCTGGAAAGAGAAATAGTCAGGGGCTTATAAAGACAATGGAGAAGGCAATGGCACCCCACTCCAGTGCTCTTGCTTGGAAAATCCCATGGGCGGAGGAGCCTGGTAGGCTTCAGTCCATGGGGTCGCTAAGAGTAGGACACGACTGAGCAACTTCACTTTCACTTTCCATTTGCACGCATTGGAGAAGGAAATGGCAACCCACTCCAGTGTTCTTGCCTGGAGAATCCCAGGGACGGGGGAGCCTGGTGGGCTGCTGTCTATGGGGTTGCACAGAGTCGGACATGCCTGAAGTGACTTAGCAGTAGCAGTATAAAGACAAAAAGCCATAAGGTTGTTAAAGTTGTATGCTTAGTTGCTCAGTCGTGTCCTACTCTTTGTGACAAGAATACTGGAGTGGGTAGCCATTCCCTTTTCCAAGGGCTTTTCCTGCCCCAGGGGATCCAATCCAGGTCTCCCACACTGCAAGCAGATTCTTTATGGTCTGAGCCACCAGGGAAGTCCAAGAATACTGGAGTGGGTAGCCTATCCTTTCTCCAGGGGATCTTCCCAACCCAGGATGCCTGGTGATAATTGTGATTGACTCTGACATAAGTCGGGAAATATTTGTCCTTAGTAATAATCACGAGTTATTTTGTAGGAAGGGCCCTGATAAGTATCTTGAGTTTCTGTCAGATATTCTGGATGCCTTTGTTAGGACAATAGTACTCAAAAGGTTTGATTCCATCCAGGCACAAAAGCCTTGTATGAGTCATACTTCCTCAGGGGCCTCCTGGTTCCATTTTAGAGAACTCTCTTGGCAATACTCCATTTTGATTTTCCTTTCATAAGACAAGATTCCATTGATTCTTATAATGATTAGAAAAAATGTTAAGGTTCAGTATTTGCATCTTCTTTTCAGTAGTATCCTTTTCTGTAAGTCTTAGAGTGAAGTGAAGTCGCTCAGTCATGTCTGACTCTGGACCCCATGGACTGTAGCCTACCAGGCTCCTCAGTCCATGGAATTTTCCAGGCAAGAGTACTGGAGTGGGTAGCCATTTCCTTCTCCAGGGGATCATCCCAACCCAGGGATTGAACCCGGGTCTCCCGCATTGCAGGCAGACGCTTTACCTTCTGAGCCACCAGGGAAGCCCAAACACATCTTGAACTTACAAGTTTCATGAGCTTGACAGAGTTCTAAATTGTATGAAAATAGTCTGTATGTTAAAACTGCTAAGATCTGAACATCTGTTCTTTGGTGCCCTATTTCCTTTGATTTGAAGTTCAGAATGAGAGATATTAAGTTCCAAATGTAAAACAAAAAGCTGCAAAAATATGCTCCAATATAAAAGCTGTTCAAAAAGAGTAATCATTCTTGAAACTCTGTAACTGTTTTGCAGATGATTTATTCACTTCCTTTCTCTAATCAGAGAATTTTCTACACAGTCAGAGTGAGATCGTTTCCTGAGGCAAGAAAGAAATACCGAGGTCCTGACAAATAAGATGTTGCCTTAGGGAAGAGAACTACAGTAAACACTCAGAAGTTCTTGCCTTAACAAGAAAACCTTTAAAAGTAAATGTAAATGGCAAAAAGTAGTGTGGGTTACTGGATTTTAACCACCTGACTTAACATTTAATCTTTTATTATCTGTTCATTTAAAAAAATGCTTCATAGATGTTAAAATATGTGGACAAAGAATATTGCCTGCCATATCAGCAAAGAATATTGCCCGCCATATCAGCAAACAAAGAATGTTGCTGCCTTCAAGTCATCAGCCACTGCAGCCACCCCTCATGGTGAATGGTGAGTGGACTCAGGATGGGAAATAGCAGGATACTGGGCCTAGATAGTAAAGGTGCATGTCAAAAAGTCCAGTCTCTTGCATCTTCCCATATATCAGATCAGATCAGTTCAGTCGCTCAGTCGTGTCCTACTCTTTGCGACCCCATGAATCGCAGCAGGCCAGGCCTCCCTGTCCATCACCAACTCCCGGAGTTCACTCAGACTCACGTCCATCGAGTCAGTGATGCCATCCAGCCATCTCATCCTCTGTCGTCCCCTTCTCCTCCTGCCCCCAATCCCTCCCAGCATCAGGGTCTTTTCCAAGGAATCAACTCTTCGCATGAGGTGGCCAAAGTACTGGAGTTTCAGCTTTAGCATCATTCCTTCCAAAGAAATCCCAGGGCTGATCTCCTACAGAATGGACTAGTTGGATCTCCTTGCAGTCCAAAAGTGCTAAATTTATTAACTTAAGAAATCTATGTTTTTTAATTAACAGTAATCATTAAAAAAGTCATCTTTTGATGTTCCAACTCTCTGGTTTTTGTTGCAAAACTCCTATTATCCAGGCACCTCCTCTACTTCTATGAAGCAGGTCTTTAGAGCTATCTGAGAGGCTGTCTTCCCAGCCCAAGTCCTCAGAAAATCCACTGAATGAAACATAATTCTCAGTTTTTAGGTTGCACATTTTTTTCCAGTTGACAAGTAATTATTCCTAATAATACTACTCCATTGTAGACAAAGATTATTCAGTCTTAAAATTTTATTCATAAATACACAAGCAAGAGTTAACTGAGTATTGAGAAAGTCACTGTAAGTAAATGTAGGAAAGAGCTATATTTGGAAAGGTATCACGGATACTAAGGGGCCTTTAAAGTGAAAGAAATAATAAAGGCTATATAGAGGACAAGACATTTTATTTTTAATCAAATCTTCATTACCAATGTTGGGCAAGTAATTTCCATTTTTAAAGTCAGTTTACATATCTGTAAAAGAGGTTTCTTCCTGGGAAAGCAGGAAGGATGCCTGTTTCAACTGGTGCAATAATCCCTTGTTGTCCACAGGGGTCGTTTCTAGGACCCTCACAACCCTCTTAAGTATTCTTGCCTGGAGAATTACCATGGACGGATGAACCTGGTAGGCTACAGTCCATGGGGTCACAAAGAGTCAAACACAACTGAGTGACTAAGCACAGCACACAGATACCAACATCTGAGGATGCTCAAGTTCCTTATATAAAATGGTATAGTATTTTCATATAACCTGCACACATCCTCCTGCATACTTTAAATCATCTCTAGATTACTTATAATTCCTGATACATTGTAAATGCTATGTAAATAGCTGTAAATACAATGCAAATACTACGTAAATAATTGCTGCTGCTGCTAAGTCCCTTCAGTTGTGTCAGACTCTGTGCGGCCGCATAGACGGCAGCCCACCAGGCTCCACTGTCCCTGGGATTCTCCAGGCAAGAACACTGGAGTGGGTTGTCATTTCCTTCTCCAATGCATGAAAGTGAAAAGTGAAAGTGAAGTCACTCAGTCCTATCCGACTCTTCGCGACATGCAGCAAATCCAAGTTTTTCTTTTTGGAATGTACTGAAAAAATTTTTTGAATATTTTCCATCCACAGTTTGTTGACTCCATGGATGTGGAAACTGTGGATACAGAAGACTGACTGTATTCCATTTCTTTGTATTCCGAGTCAAAATATCAAGGGGACAAGGAGTGGGAGTGGAGCTTCTCTGTGAGAGGCAGTAAACATTTGCTAGATTCCAGTGGTAATAATCAAAGACATCAGTTCTAACATGTGTTTTTAACAGTTGTGAGAAGGCAGCAAAGTTAGTGTTAGCCCATATTAGCAAATGTGTATAGACTCAAGTCTGTCTTCAGCCCATCTTCGAAATCTGAAATAACTGGACCTGTGAGTATTGTGCATGTGAACAGGTGTTGGAAGGGGAAAAAAATTACTAGTCTGGAGGGATAGCAAATAGAAAATAAATGCTTAGAGATATCTGAGATGTTCAAAAAAATAAAACTTAGATCAGGTTCCATTTGATGATATTTTAGTTAAATATCAAAGCTTTTTCATAGTTTGAAATTTCTCAGGACAAATCTCTTTAAAATGTCATGGATGACAGGTTTGTAAAACTGCGTGAACCCATCATCCTCTTGAAATGCTAAACACTGATGGTTCTAAAGAAAGTAAATGCAATTTTCTTGAATTTAATAGAAAATTTTGGTGTTTTTTTTTTTGTTTTGTTTTAAGCTCAATACATTATCACATAGAGATTGAAAATTCTTAAAGGGAAAGGAAATATAGAATTATGCCAACTTACCTCAAAAGAGGATTAACTGGTATATGAAGAAAGATGTAAAAAATGGATGAATGAAGAATTAGATGTTTAAATGTGATCAGAAGTATTGTGAAAAAGAACTGAGTATTGAACCAAGAGTGAATAGCTGTAGATATTGAGTTTCGCAGACTGTGAATCCCTATCATAAAACATGAATGTTTGTGTGATCACTTATTTCACAGCTTTGAAACCAATACATTCTTTAACCTAACATTATAGAAAAAGAATTTCCTAATTTTATCATAATCAGGCCACTCTAATTCCAAATTTCTCTGGGGTTTTTCTTCTTTTCTAATTGTGCTGGATGGTACCTTTAATTTTGGACTGAAACACACTGAAAATTTTCACATCTTTTTTCTCTTACTGCTGTCTTCAAGAATAGTCTTAGAGATGTTTTTAAACTATGTAAATCGAAGACCTTGAACAATATCTGTCTCACACCTTCTCTTTGATCCTGTTTCCTATGCCCTCAGATGTGTCTGTCCATTTCAGAAAGAAAATGGGGTTTCAACTTTGTTTTCCAGTTTTCCAATATGACTTTCAAAGACATTAAGGTAATCCTTTCCATTTCACTAAAAGTTATTTTTGTCCTGTTTTTTCCTCCATTCTCACTTATTATTATAAATATTCTGAATCATTAAAGTGTTTGTGTGTAATCTTACTTTGGGATTTAGCCTTACTTGTGAAAATGGTGAAAATCCTAAACTTTTTAGGAAATAAGGAATGAAGATTCCAGCCTTGAAGGGCATTGAGGTTTTCAGCATCATAACAGTTTCTAACTTCTTAATATACAGTAGTTAATTAAATCATCAGCTAGACATATCCTGTTTATTGCTCTTTTAGATTAAAATAAATTAAAGCAGAAAAGAAACACAATTTAATTGGCCTGAGATAAGTTGTTATACTGTTAGTACAACAGTTCTCTTGGAATTTAGTAATCATAATTATGCAAATCTTAATTAGGTAATTAGTGTTGTGCAGTTTTTCTCAACTTAAGGGGGAAAATTCATTGGAACAATCAACCATATCATGCTGTGTCAGAAACTTTAAATCAGAAAAAATTTTAGAGTAAGTTGTAGAGTGCTTTATTATTTATAGAGTATAATGTAATTCCCTAATCAACTAACAGGAAAAGTCTGAAAATACTCCTTGCTTTGATATTTGTTCTGTTTTGTAGTTGCCAAAGTGTTGCTCTGATTTGTCACTATAAGACCGATGGAAGGAAGACAAGTCATCATGCATGGGTGATTTTTCATTAAAGTAGACACCTGATAAAGAGGTGCATGAAGTCTTTGTTCTTTCACAAATAAATTGTGAATATAATTTGAATAAATTTCTGTGTTAGCCCATCAGAAATTGAGTTCAGTCATTTTGTTTCTACTTTTGATATACACAAATCAAAGAAGGAGAAGGAACTGAGTGTTTATACCGTATCATTATATGCATCCCTGGAAATTTAGATATTTTGCAAAATAGAAGAATGTACAATTTTGAAAAAAGTAGAGTTAGTTAAAATAAAAATTTCTAAACAAAGTAGTAGCAAAAGCAGTGAGAGGTATTTCAGGAGATAACTTGAATAAGCCAGAAAGGCAGTTCAGCATGGAGAGAGACTTCAGTAGAAAGGGTAAAATGGCTTGTGGCATTATGACAGTAGATAGCAGTGGATGTCTGAGCCAGTAGAGCATTCATTGACATGGTCAAACAGGAAGAAAAGCCTGCTTAGAGATTGGGTCTGGCAAAGCTATAATAATGTCTTGTAGGAGATCTGTGTTTAGACATCACTGAATTTTTTTTTTTTCATATAGAATTAATGAATTTGCTTTATAGCCTCTTGGCTTCTTCATCAATGAGTTAAACATATTTTCTCGCTTATTCTAATTCATGTTTCTAAATTTTGAAAATCATACTTTGATTTTTTTGGAGATTGTACTAAAGATTTCCAAGTAAATACACATTGCAGAGCCCTTAAACTGCCTGGTGGCTCAGATGGTAAAGAATGTGCCTGCAATGTAGAGACCTGGGTTTGATCCCTGCCTTGGGAAGATCCTCTGGAGAAGGAAATGGAGACCCACTCAAGTATACATGCCTGGAGAATTCCATGGACAGAGGAGCCTGGTGGGCTACAGTCCATGCAGTTGTAAAGAGTCAGATATAACTGAGTTACTAACACTCAGCCCGAAAATAAACATATTTTCTTGGCTCCTGAAGCAGATCCTCAGGAGCAATAGGATTTTACTTTCATTGACTCTTTGTTTCTCCTTGCACCCCTGATTCTGTGCCTTTGTATTGTTCTGTTTCTATTTTCTTACAACCTGGAAGTTATTCTTAATTTGCCATTAATGTATATGAATTTGGTTTTGTGGGTCTATTTGTTGATTTTTTATAGACAGAAACCTATCCTGTTGTGTGAGAGATGACAGAAAATTCTGTTTGTTTTATTCAGAATACATGAGCCTTCCACTGAAAAGATAAAGAGCATTCTGAGATCCACATTTGTGAACACTTTTGTTTGCCATATTTATTTTAAGCGATGACTAAGGATGTAGAACTAAAGCCATAAGATGTGTGTCTATGTGTCTGTAATTGCAAAAAGTTTTTATCCTTTATTTTGTGTTAGAAATATTCTCTTCTTGAAAAATAAATAAACTAGATTTAAAGATTTAATAAATTAAGAAGTTCTATATTGATTGGTTTGTAGAAACTAATAGTTCAGTTCAGTTCAGTCGCTCAGTCGTGTCCAACTCGTTGTGATCCCATGAATTGCAGCACGCCAGGCCTCTCTGTCCATCACCAACTCCCAGAGTTCACCCAAACTCATGTGCATCGAGTAGGTGATGCCATCCAGCCATCTCATCCTCTGTCATCGCCTTCTTCTCCTGCCCCCAATCCCTCCCAGCATCAGAGTCTTTCCCAATGAGTCAACTCTTTGCATGAAGTGGCCAAAGTACTGGAGTTTCGGCTTTAGCATCAGTCCTTCCAAAGAACACCCAGGACTGATCTCCTTTAGAATGGACTGGTTGGATCTCCTTGCAGTCCAAGGGACTCTCAAGAGTCTTCTCCAACACCACAGTTCAAAAGCATCAATTCTTTGGTGCTCAGCTTTCTTCACAGTCCAACTCTCACATCCATACATGACCACTGGAAAAACCATAGCCTTGACTACACGGACCTTTGTTGGCAAAGTAATGGCTCTGTTTTTTAATATGCTGTCTAGGTTGGTCATGACTTTCCTTCCAAGGAGTAAGCATCTTTTAATTTCATGGCTGCAGTCACCATTTGCAGTGATTTTGGAGCCCAAGAAAATAGTCTGTCACTGTTCCCACTGTTTCCCCATCTATTTGCCATCAAGTGATGGAACCGGATGCCATGATCTTAGTTTTCTGAATGTTGAGTTTTAAGCCAACTTTTTCACTCTCCTCTTTCACTTTCATCAAGAGGCTCTTTATTTCTTCCTCACTTTCTGCCATAAGGGTGGTGTCATCTGTGTATCTGAGGTTATTGATATTTCTCCTGGTAGTCTTGAAATTAAAAGACGTTTGCTCCTTGGAAGGGAAGCTATCACAAAACTATATAGCATATTAAAGAGAAAAGACATCACTTTGCTGACAAAGTCCATATAGTCAAAGCTATAGTTTTTCCAGTAGTCATGCATATGGATGTGAGAGTTGGACTATAAAGAAGTCTAAATGCAGAAGAATTGATGCTTTCAAATTGGGGTACTGAAGAAGACTCTTGAAAATCCCCTGGACTGCAAGGAGATCAAACCAATCAATCCTAAAGGAAGTCAACTCTGAATATTCATTGGAAGGACTGATGCCGAAGCTGAAGATCCAATATTTGGTCACCTGATATGAAGAGCCAACCTATTGGAAAAGACCCTGGTGCTGGGAAAGATTGAGGGCAGGAGAAGAAGAGGATGACAGAGGATGGAATGGTTGGATGGCATCAGCGATTCAATGGACATGAGTTTGAACAAACTCTGGGAAGTAGTAAAGGACAGGGAAGCCTGGTGTGCTACAATCCATGGGGTTGAAAAGAATCAGATGCGACTTAGTGACTGAACAACAACACACTATCAACGAAATACCAGAAAACAAAAGTAAAAAAAAAAAAAATCCCATTTGAAATTGTATCAAAAAAAGATAAAAGAGTTAGGGAAAAAGCCTTACAAATGAGGTGAAAGACCTTTATGCTAAGAACCATAAAATACTGATAAAGGAAATTGAAGACGATTCCAAAAAATGGAAAGATATCCCTTGCTCTTGGATTGGGAGAATTAATATTTTTATTTTATTTTTTTTAATTTAATTTAATTTTATTTTATTTTTAAACTTTACATAATTGTATTAGTTTTGCCAAATATCAAAATGAATCTGCCACAGGTATACATGTGTTCCCCATCCGGAACCCTCCTCCCTCCTCCCTCCCCATACCATCCCTCTGGGTCGTCCCAGTGCACTAGCCCCAAGCATCCAGTATCGTGCATCGAACCTGGACTGGCATCTCGTTTCTTACATGATATTTTACATGTTTCAATGTCATTCTCCCAAATCTTCCCACCCTCTTCCTCTCCCACAGAGTCCATAAGACTGTTCTATACATCAGTGTCTGTTTTGCTGTCTCGTACACCGGGTTATTGTTACCATCTTTCTAAATTCCATATATATGTGTTAGTATACTGTATTTATGTTTTTCCTTCTAGCTTACTTCACTCTGTATAATAGGCTCCAGTTTCATCCACCTCATTAGAACTGATTCAAATGTATTCTTTTTAATGGCTGAGTAATACTCCATTGTGTATATGTACCACAGCTTTCTTATCCATTCATCTGCTGATGGACATCTAGATTGCTTCCATGTCCTGGCTATTATAAACAGTGCTGTGATGAAAATAATAGCAAATGAAGCAACTGACAAACAACTAATCTCAAAAATATACAAGCAACTCCTACAGCTCAACTCCAGAAAAATAAACGACCCAATCAAAAAATGGGCCAAAGAACTAAATAGACATTTCTCCAAAGAAGACATACAGATGGCTAACAAACACATGAAAAGATGCTCAACATCACTCATTATCAGAGAAATGCAAATCAAAACCACTATGAGGTACCATTTCACACCAGTCAGAATGGCTGCGATCCAAAAGTCTACAAATAATAAATGCTGGAGAGGGTGTGGAGAAAAGGGAACCCTCTTACACTGTTGGTGGGAATGCAAACTAGTACAGCCACTATGGAGAACAGTGTGGAGATTCCTTAAAAAACTGGAAATAGAATTAATATTTTTAAAATGGCCATACCACTTGAAATCTATAGAGTTAATGTGATCCCTATCAAATTACCCATGGCATTTTCATAAAACTTAACAAATCATTCTAAAATTTATACGAAACTCTGTAAGACCCAGAATTGCCAAAACAATTCTGAGGAAAAAAAGCAATGCTGAAAGCCTAGCCCTCTACATGTAGGTAAATGAAACAAAACAGAAATTCTGGAAATGAACCCGTACACCTACAGTCAATTAATCTTTGACAAAGGGGATAAGAATCTACAGTCAAGGAAAGACAGATTCAGCAAGTGGTATTGTGAAAGCTGAAAAGCCACATCTAAGTCAATAGGTTAGAGCACTGCCTCACTTCATACCCCAAAATAAACTAAAAATGGCTTAAATACTTAAATATGAGATGACACCATAAAACTTCTAGACGAGAACATAGGCAAAACATTCTCTGATATAAATTGTAGCAACGCTTTCTTAGGTGAGTCTCCCAAGACAAGGAAAAATAAAAGCAAGATTGAACAGTTAAGACCTAATCAAACTTAAAACCTATTGTATAGCAAAGGAAACCATAAACAAACTGAAAAGACAACCTATTTACTGGGAGAAAATATTTGCAAACAATGTGACTGACAAGGGCTTAATGTCTGCAAAATACAAACAGCTCATACAATTTAACAACAAATAACCTGTTCAAAAAATGGGCAGAAGATGTAAATAGACATTTCTTCAAAGAAGACATAGAGATGGCAAATAGGCACATGAAAAGATGGTCAACATTGTAATTACTAGAGAAATGCAAATCAAAAATGCAATGGGATACCACGTCACATCAGTCAGAAGGCCATCATCAAAGAAATTACAATAAATGCTGGAGATGGTGTAGAAAAAAGGGAACACTCCTACAGTGTTGGAAGGCATGCCATTATGGAAAACATTATGGACTTTCCTTAAAAAAGTAAAAGTATAGTCATTATATGATCCATCAATCTCACTTCTGGCCCTGTATCTGGAGAAAACGCTAATTAAAAAAAATACAATTTTCTTTAAAAAGTCAATAAAAAAAACCACATAATTTTCATAGCAGCATTATTTACAAACCCATGGCATGGAAAGAGCCTAAATGTCCATCAACAGATAAATGGGTAAAGAAGATGTGGTATAGATATAAGATATACTATATCCTATATGCTATATCTTATATACATACTATAAGATATATATTAGAATACTACTCAGCCTTAAAAGAAGAATGAAATAATACCATTTACAGCAACATAGACATTATTATATTAAGTGAAGTTAGACAAAGACAAATATCATATTCATTTGTGAAATCTAAAATATGATACAAATGGGCTTCTAAAACAAAAACAAACTCATAGGCATAGAAAATGAATTTACATGTATCAAAGGGAAAAATGAGATGGGGAGGGGTAAATAAGAAATTTTGAATTATATATTATATGTTTATATATATATACAATAAACAACAAGTTATCACTGTATAATATAGGGAACCCTATTCAATATTCTGTGATAAAGCATATGGGCTTCCTTGGTGACTCAGTGGTGAAGAATCTGCCTGCCAATGCAAGAGACATAAGTTCAATCCCTGATCCAAGGGGATCCCACATGCCATGGAGCAACTAAATCCATATGCTGCAATTACTGAAGTCCGTGCTCCCTAGAGATAGTGCTCTCAACAGGAGAAGCCACCGTTATGAGAAGCCCATGCACCACAACTAAAGAGTAGTCCCCACTTGCTATAATTAGAGAAAAGCCTGCACAGCATCCACTGGAGCCCTAGCATAGCCAAAGATAAAGAAATAAAATGATTTTTAAAAAAGCATCATAGAAAAGAATATGAGAAAAATATATATTTATGTATGTATAACTGATCTCTTTGCTGTAAACCAGAAACTAACACAACATTGTAAATCTACTATATTTCATTAAAAAATTAAAAAGAAATTTAAAAAAACATCCTACATTAAATACTAATTATTTTTGTGTCAATAGTAATTATCTTCTAGATACAACAGCTGAAACAATTTTTCAGGATTTTTAATTTTAAAATATCAGATTTATATTGTTAGTAGTTGATAGCCTTTGGACTTAAATAAGCAACTTCTAAGAAGTATTCTAAAATACTGAAACATTCATCATCATGCATGGTTTTAGTGTATCAGTTCAGTTCAGTCACTCAGTCATGTCCGACTCTTTGCAACCCTATGAACTGCAGCACACCAGGCCTCCCTGTCCATCATCAACTCCCAGAGTTCACTCAGACTCACGTCCATCGAGTCGGTGATGCCATCCAGCCATCTCATCCTCTGTTGTCCTGTTCTCCTCCTGCCCCCAATCCCTCCCAGCATCAGAGTCTTTTCCAATGAGTCAACTCCTCGCATGAGGTGGCCAAAGTACTGGAGTTTCAGCTTTAGCATCATTTAGTGTATATACATTTAAAAATATACATATAATTATATATGTATATATATTTAATATATGTTTTATATATAAACAGTATAATTCTGTGTTTCTTAATTTTATATGTCACAGAGTTGCTGTATGCTTATGTAAGAATACTGTGATATGCCATTCAGATCTTCCTTTAGGAATAAAATGCTCATCTAGGAACAGAGAGTGCTACCAAAAAAAGGCTTACAAGCAATTGCCCCTCCCCCTTCCCACCGGTAATTACTAGACTCAAGGATATATTGTACAACATGAGTGTATCTGTCACTCAATCATGACTGATAATGCTATCCCACAGACTGTAGCTACCTCCACACTTCTCTGTCCATGGAATTCTCCAGGAAGGAATACTGGAGTGGGTTGCCGTGCCCTTCCCCAGGGGATCTCTCCAACCCAGGGCTTGAACCTGCATCTCCTGCATTGCAAGCACATTCTTCAGTGTCTGAGCCACCAGGGAAGCCCCAACAATATGGGGAATATAGCCAATATTTTGTAGTAACTATAAATGGAAAGTAACCTTTAAAATTGTGTGTGTGTGTGTGTATATAAACTTAGCCGACTTGGAGAAGTGCCTCAGTTAAAGACACCTGACTTGTCCTTGGTCATACCTTCCAGAGGCAGCTTACATTCAATGACTAATCAAACATGAGTGTTAATCTGGGATGTCTCTCAATGACTATCCTAGTCTTGAGATGCGTGATCACCTGCAGCCCTCAGTATACCTGCATCCTGGCACTACTTCTCCTGCTGCTCAGTACTGCTTCTTTCCCTCTACTTCCACATGTCTTGATTCTAACAGCACTCTTTGATAATTGTTCTTCATGCTCATCTCTGAATCAGAATCTGTTTCCTGGGGAATCCAGACTAGGGTACCTTGGATCTATTGATATACCTACCTACTTATTATCTTTAACTTCATTATATATTAATCTATGTATGCAACTATCCACTCTAAGAAAGTATAAAAAGGATGTGTGCCTTTATAACTTTTGACATGCTGAGTGTTTATATGTGACAACACTCAATTACCTGTTGTCTGGTTCTCCTAAATAAAAACCAGTTACTTCATTAAATGTTGTAATGTACATGAGTTGATTACAGCCCTATGAACAACAGTGCCAAAATTTTTTGACTGTGTATGTTGAATTATGGGAGAAGGCAATGGCACCCCACTCCAGTACTCTTGCCTGGAAAATCCCATTGATGGAGGACCCTGGTAGTGCAGTCCATGGGGTCACTAAGAGTCGGACACGACTGGGCGATTTCACTTTAACTTTTCCCTTTCATGCATTGGAGAAGGAAATGGCAACCCACTCCAGTGTTCTTGCCTGGAGAATCCCAGGGACGGGGGAGCCTGGTGGGCTGCCGTCTATGGGGTTGCACAGAGTCGGACACGACTGAAGCGACTTAGCAGTAGCAGTAGCAGCAGTTGAATTATGAGATGTTTTTGTTTATCAAGAGAAACTAGGAGCTAATTTGTCTTATAGAAACATGTGTTGATGTAGAACAGTTTGTACCCAGTAGATCTTGAGAACGTAAAAGAAACTTTTACTGAGGAAATTGCAATCAGTAATGTAAAGACAATACTTGGCAGAAACTTCTGAAAACAAGAGTGGGGATAGAATTCTTTGGCACCTTAGCAACAGTTTATGAAGGAGGACCAATGTTAATTACAGCTGAACAGAACTTTCTTATTTCCCAGTCTCTGTCAAAGGAGGGCCATCGAGCAGTATTTATTTTTCAAAAGACAGAAAATAGAGCCAGTTGGCTGAGGCTCCAACTCTGATTTATTTCTTCAGTTCAGTTCAGTCACTCAGTTGTGTCCGACTCTTCGCGACCCCATGAACCGTGGCACTCAAGGCCTCCCTGTCCATGCCAACTCCCGGAGTTCACCCAAACTCATGTGCATCGAGTCAGTGACGCCATCCAACCATCTCATCCTCTGTCATCCCCTTCTCCTCCTGCCCTCAATCTTTCCCAACATCAGGGTCTTTTCAAATGAGTCAGCTCTTCGCATTTATTTCTTACTGTTTTGCAAATATCACACAAACCCAGATCTTATGACTTTCACCATTTTTATTGGAATCAATAATGATAGTTTTATAATTTATTTTAACCCAAGTTTCTTCATGGCCTGCTCTCTGTTTATCACCTTGCTATATCTCTTGCACTCTCCTTTCTGCCACGCCCTGCCACGCATACCGCAAACCACCTGCGTCAATTCTGATAGTGAGGTCCTCTGTGCTTTCACCCCAGTACGGTCGAGTGGTGAAGAGGGCAGAGCCCTGCATTCACTCTTCCACTTCTAGCACTCTTCCACTTCTAGTAAGTTACTTTCCCAGCTGTGCCTCAGTTTCCTCAACTGAGAATCATGTTAGAACCTCACTTGAATGTGGAAAAATTAAGTGCTGAGTGCTTGGTTCAGAGTAGCTTACATACTATTTGGTGCTACGTTATTTGATAGAAATTACATATTCTTGTTTAGGGTCTGTTCTGTTCCATTTTGCTCTTCAAACCTATTACTGTGATTGGAGGTATATTAACTGTGTGTGCTTAAACATTTCAAGTTCTACTTTATGAATATGTATGACAAAAGGAATTCATCTTGACAGAGTACTTGTACATGTAGATTAGTACATAACTGTTGAGAAATTAATGAAAATTTTATTAAAAATGTTCCTGTTGCCTAGAGACAACATAGAGGCTTGAACATATCTCTACAGATTTTGCATTTGAAGGACTGAGGTTTATGCGTGGACTTGTTTCTCCCTATTAAAAAAACAATTAAATGTGTGGAAGGTCCCAGGACAAGTCTCTTTCTTTTTACCTTGACTGGTCCACTACAGGGAGATTTTGGAATTATCTGGCAATCGGGTCTGAGTATGATTCATGAAGGGGGACTGACCTGTGTGAGGAGACTGAAATGCTGGTTCACATTCAGTTCCTCACTCTGCTGTTGTTACCACTAATGGAATCACTGTATGTTCAGCCCAGGTGTTATGTCCGTATCTCACACACTGCAGAAAGGCTACAGGAAGCCTTTAAAAAGCAGATATTTGTTTTTCCAGGGTTAGTGGCACCCTTCTTTGTCTAAGTAATGGATCTTACATTGTGTATTTTAAACTTATTGAGCATTACTTAAATCCTATAATACATATCAACGATGTGATTAAATCTAATTTCCGTTAGATTGTTTGTCAGATTAATTGGTTAGCCTCCCCAGGGGCAGATTTCCTCTTCTAAGCACTAAAAATAGCATCCTTACAGAATCTTCAAAAATGCAGTATGTAAACCAGTTGCCACATCCAAAAATGGAATTATTTATTCAAGAATTTCATTTGCAACTGAATGTTTGACAGTTGTGACAAATAGAAACATAAAAATATGAAGAAATGTTTTGGAAGTAATTTTTCCTCCTTTGGCCTTTAATTTGCTGTCATACATTGACTTCAAAGCCCTCAGTGTAATATACAGAATCCCCAAACATTCCTTTCATTTGTTTTTTTTTTTCCGATTCCATGTTAGCTTTTCCTGACTTCTTACAGACACTGTATTCGATTTACATTTCTTCACATCAAATTTTTATTTTCCTAATTCCTATGGGAAAAAGTGAACACGCAACATAGCATGCATAAGTTAACTAAAAGACCACTCAAATGTAAAAATATATACTTATATAAACATATAAACCCAGAGAAAAACTATTAAAAATTCCAACATATGGAGGCTGAACAACACGCTGCTGAATAACCAACAAATCACAGAAGAAATCAAAAAAGAAATCAAAATTTGCATAGAAATGAATGAAAATGAAAACACAACAACCCAAAACCTGTGGGACACTTTAAAAGCAGTCCTAAGGGGAAAGTTCATAGCAATACAGGCATACCTCAAGAAACAAGAAAAAAGTCAAATAAATAACCTAACCCTACACCTAAAGCAACTAGAAAAGGAAGAAATGAAGAACCCCAGGGTTAGTAGAAGGAAAGAAATCTTAAAAATTAGGGCAGAAATAAATGCAAAAGAAACAAAAGAGACCATAGCAAAAATCAACAAAGCCAAAAGCTGGTTCTTTGAAAGGATAAATAAAATTGACAAATCATTAGCCGGACTCATCAAGAAACAAAGGGAGAAAAATCAAATCAATAAAATTAGAAATGAAAATGGAGAGATCACAACAGACAACACAGAAATACAAAGGATCAAAGAGACTACTATCAACAATTATATGCCAATAAAATGGACAACGTGGAAGAAATGGACAAATTCTTAGAAAAGTACAACTTTCCAAAACTCGACCAGGAAGAAATAGAAAATCTTAACAGACCCATCACAAGCATGGAGATCGAAACTGTAATCAAAAATCTTCCAGCAAACAAAAGCCCAGGTCCAGATGGCTTCACAGCTGAATTCTACCAAAAATTTAGAGAAGAGCTAACACCTATCCTGCTCAAACTCTTCCTGAAAATTGCAGAGGAAGGTAAACTTCCAAACTCATTGTATGAGGCCACCATCACCCTAATACCAAAACCTGACAAAGATGCCACAAAAAAAGAAAACTACAGGCCAATATCACTGATGAACATAGATGCAAAAATCCTTAACAAAATTCTAGCAATCAGAATCCAACAACACATTAAGAAGATCATACACCATGACCAAGTGGGCTTTATCCCAGGGATGCAAGGATTCTTCAATATCCGCAAATCAATCAATGTAATACACCACATTAACAAATTGAAAAATAAAAACCATATGATTATCTCAATAGATGCAGAGAAAGCCTTTGACAAAATTCAACATCCATTTATGATAAGAACTCTCCAGAAAGCAGGAATAGAAGGAACATACCTCAACATAATAAAAGCTATATATGATAAACCCACAGCAAACATTATCCTCAATGGTGAAAAATTGAAAGCATTTCCTCTAAAGTCAGGAACAAGACAAGGGTGCCCACTTTCACCATTACTATTCAACATAGTTTTGGAAGTTTTGGCCACAGCAATCAGAGCAGAAAAAGAAATAAAAGGAATCCAAATTGGAAAAGAAGAAGTAAAACTCTCACTATTTGCGGATGACATGATCCTCTACATAGAAAACCCTAAAGACTCCACCAGAAAATTACTAGAACTAATCAATGATTATAGTAAAGTTGCAGGATATAAAATCAACACACAGAAATCCCTTGCATTCCTATACACTAATAATGAGAAAACTGAAAGAGAAATTAAGGAAACAATTCCATTCACCATTGCAACGGAAAGAATGAAATACTTAGGAATATATCTACCTAAAGAAACTAAAGACCTATATATAGAAAACTATAAAACACTGGTGAAAGAAATCAAAGAGGACACTAATAGATGGAGAAATATACCATGTTCATGGATTGGAAGAATCAATATAGTGAAAATGAGTATACTACCCAAAGCAATTTATAGATTCAATGCAATCCCTATCAAGCTACCAACAGTATTCTTCACAGAGCTAGAACAAATAATTTCACAATTTGTATGGAAATACAAAAAACCTCGAATAGCCAAAGCGATCTTGAGAAAGAAGAATGGAACTGGAGGAATCAACCTACCTGACTTCAGGCTCTACTACAAAGCCACAGTCATCAAGACAGTATGGTACTGGCACAAAGACAGAAATATAGATCAATGGAACAAAATACAAAGCCCAGAGATAAATCCACGCACATATGGACACCTTATCTTTGACAAAGGAGGCAAGAATATACAATGGATTAAAGACAATCTCTTTAACAAGTGATGCTGGGAAAACTAGTCAACCACTTGTAAAAGAATGAAACTAGAACACTTTCTAACACCATACACAAAAATAAACTCAAAATGGATTAAAGATCTCAACGTAAGACCAGAAACTATAAAACTCCTAGGCAAAACACTCTCCGACATACATCACAGCAGGATCCTCTATGACCCACCTCCCAGAATATTGGGAATAAAAGCAAAAATAAACAAATGGGACCTAATTAAACTTAAAAGCTTCTGCACGACAAAGGAAACTATAAGCAAGGTGAAAAGGCAGCCTTCAGAATGGGAGAAAATAATAGCAAATGAAGCAACTGACAAAAAACTAATCTCAAAAATATACAAGCAACTCCTACAGCTCAACTCCAGAAAAATAAATGACCCAATCAAAAAATGGGCCAAAGAACTAAATAGACATTTCTCCAAAGAAGACATACAGATGGCTAACAAACACATGAAAAGATGCTCAACATCACTCATTATCAGAGAAATGCAAATCAAAACCACTATGAGGTACCATTTCACGCCAGTCAGAATGGCTACGATCTAAAAGTCTACAAATAATAAATGCTGGAGAGGGTGTGGAGAAAAGGGAACCCTCTTACACTGTTGGTGGGAATGCAAACTAGTACAGCCACTATGGAGAACAGTGTGGAGATTCCTTAAAAAACTGGAAACAGAACTGCCTTATGATCCAGCAATCCCACTGCTGGGCATACACACTGAGGAAACCAGAAGGGAAAGAGACATGTGTACCCCAATGTTCATTGCAGCACTGTTTATAATAGCCAGGACATGGAAGCAACCTAGATGCCCATCAGCAGATGAATGTATAAGAAAGCAGTGGTACATATACACAATGGAGTATTACTCAGCCATTAAAAAGAATACATTTGAATCAGTTCTAATGAGATGGATGAAACTGGAACCTATTATACAGAGTGAAGTAAGCCAGAAAGAAAAACACCAATACAATATACTAACGCATATATATGGAATTTAGAAAGATGGTAACAATATCCCTGTGTACGAGATAGCAAAAGAGACACTGATGTATAGATCAGTCTTATGGAACTCTGTGGGAGAGGGAGAGGGTGGGGAGATTTGGGAGAATGGCATTGAAACATGTATAATATTATGTATGAAACGAGTCACCAGTCCAGGTTCGATGCACGATGCTGGATGCTTGGGACTGGTGCACTGGGACAACCCAGAGGGAGGGTATGGGGAGGGAGGAGGGAGGAGGGTTCAGGATGGGGAACACAGGTATACCTGTGGCGGATTCATTTCGATGTTGGGCAAAACTAATGCAACATTGTAAAGTTTAAAAATAAAATAAAATTAAAAAAAAAAAAAAGACAAAATTGGATTTTTCCCTGATAATAAAATTTGCTTGGCTCACTGAGCATTCTCCTTAAATTCACATTCGCAGACAACCAGATAATCACAGAGAATTTTAGCACGAATTATTTAATTTATACAATGTCTAATTTCAAAATTAGAAATTATGTAGTACTTAATTAGTGGCAGATATTATCAGTTGCCCACACCAAAGCTATTACCTTATTCCTTGCCAGAATTACTTTCCATGACAGAGGCTAAAAATACCAGCATATGCTTATTAATATAAGATATTATGCTCTTAAGTCTTGTGATACAAACTAATTTATCAACCAAATGGGGGCATATTTGAGAATAAAAGGGAAGTATACATAATTACATCCAGTACTGTGGGCAAGAATCCCTTAGAAGAAATGGAGTAGCCCTCACAGTCAAAGCAAAGTGTATAAAATGCAGCACTTGTATACAAGCTCAAAAACAACAGGATGATCTCAGTTCATTTCCAAGGCAAACCATTCAACATCACAGTAATCCAAGTTTATGCTCCAACCACCAATGCCAAAGAAGCTGAAGGTGACGGGTTCTATGAAGACCTTCAAGACCTTCTAGAATTAACACACACAGAAAAAGATGTCCTTTTCATCATAAGGGATTGGAATGCAAAACTAGGAAATCAAGAGATACCCAGAATAACAGGCAAGTTTTGCCTTAGAATACAAAATGAAACAGGGCAAAAGCTAACAGAGTTTTGTCAAGAGAATACACAGGTCATAGCAAATTCCTTTTTTCAACAACCCAATAGTCAACTCTACGCATGGACATCACTATATGATCAATACCAAAATTAGATTGATTATGTTCTATGCAGCCAATAGGACTCTGGAGAGGCTCTATACAGTCAGCAAAAACAAGACCGGGAACTGACTGTGGCTCAGATCATGAGCTCTGTATTGCAAAATCTAGATTTAAACTGAAGAAAGTAGGGAAAACCACTAGGCCATTCAGGCGTGACCTAAATCAAATTCCTTATGATAATAGAGTAGAGGTGATGAATAGATTCAAGTGATTAGGTAGGGTAGACAGAGTGCCCAAACAGCTATGGATGGGGATTCATAACCTTGTACAAGAGACAGTGACCAAAATCATCCCAAAGAAAAAGAAATGCAGGAAGGCAAAGTGGTTGCCATGGGAGGCCTTACAAATAGCTAAGGAAAGAAGAGAAATGAAAGGCAAAGGAGAAAGGGAAAGGTAATCCCGACTGAATGCAGAGTTTCAGAGAATAGCAAGGAGAGATAAGAGATTCTTGAATGAACAATGAAAGGAAATAGAGGAAAACAATAGAATGGGAAAGACTAGAGATCTCTTCAAGAAAACTGGAGATATCAAGAGAATGTTTCATGCAAGGATAGGCACGATAACAGAAATGTAAGGACCTAACAGAACCAGAGCAGATTAAGAAGAGGTGGCAAGAATACACAGAACCATACAAGAAAGGTATTAATTAGCCAGATAACCAGGATGTTGTGGTCACTTGTCAGCTGGACATCCTGGAGAGTAAAGTCAAGGGGGCCTTAGGAAGCTCTACAAACACACTGGCTATGAACAAAGCCAGGGGAGGAGACAGAATTCCAGCTGAGCCACTTAAACTCTTAAAGATGAAATTGTTAAAGTGCTGCACTCAGTATGTCAGCAAGTTTGGAAAACTAAGCTGTGGTCACAGGACTGGACAAAGGTCAGCTTTCGCTGCAACCTCAAAGAAGGGAAATTCCAAACAATGCTCAAGCTACTATACAATTGGGCTCATTTCATATGCTAGTATGGTTATGCTCAAAATTCTTTGAGCTAGACTTCAGCAGTATGTGAACTAAGAGCTTCCAGATGTACAAGACGGATTTCAAAAAAGCAGAGGAACCAGAGATTAAATTGCCAACATTTGTTGGATCATGGAGAAAGCAAGGGAGTTCCAGAAAAACATCTGCTCATTGACTATGCTAAATCCTTTGATTGTGTGGATCACAGCAAACTATGGGAAATCCTTAATGAGAGGGGAGTACTAGACCACCTTATCATCTCCTGAGAAATTTGTATGCTACTCAAGAAGTAACAGTTAGGATCAGTCATGGAAGAACTGACTGGTTCGATATTGGAAAAGGAATATGACATGCTGTATATTATCACCCTGCTTATTTAATTAATATACAGATTACATCATGCAAAATGCCAGGCTGGATGAATCACAAGCTGGAATCAAGATTGCTGGGAGAAACATCAGAAGTCTCAGATATGCAGATGATATCACTCTAATGATAGAAAGTGAAGAGGAACTAAAGAGCTTTTTAATGGGGGTGAAAGAGTAGAGTGAAAAAGCTGGCTTAAAACTCAACATTCCAAAAACTAAGATCATGGCATCCAGTCCCATCACTTCATGGCAAATAGATGGTGAAAAAATGGAAACAGTGACAAGCTTTATTTTCTTGGGCTGAAAATCACTATGGATGGTGACTGAAACCATGAAATTAAAAGACACTTGCTCCTGATAGCTAGACAGCTTATTAAACCTAGACAACTAATAATCTAGACAGTTTATTAGAAAGCAGAGACACCACTTTGCTGACAAAGGTTCTGTAGAGTCAAAGCTATGGTTTTTCCAGTAGTCATGTATGGATGTGAGAGTTTGACCATAAAGAAAGCTTAATGCCAAAGAATTGATGCTTTTGAACTGTGAGGCTGGGGAAGACTCTTGAGAGTCCTCTGGACTGCAAGGAGATCAAACCAGTCATTCCTAAGGAAAATCAACCCTGAATATTCATTGGAAAGACTAATGTTGAAGCTGAATCTCCAATACGTTGGCCACCAGATGCCAAGAGCCAACTCATTGGAAAAGACCCTGATTCTGGGAAAGATTAAGGCAGAAAGAAAAGGGGATGAGATGGTTGGATGACACGATTGATTCAGTGGACAGGAGTTTGAGCAAACTCAGGTAGATGGTGAAGGGCAAGGAAGCTTGGTGTTCTGCAGTTCATGGGGTTGCAGAAATTCAGACATGACTTAACTACTGAACAACAACAAAGTCCATTGTGGGATGTACCATGCTTCTTTAGTCATTCATAAATACAGTTAGGTTGTTTCTACTTTGGTGCTATGAACACTCATGTAAAAGTTTTTGTGTGGACATATGTTTTCAACTCCTGTGAGTATATACCTACAAGTGATATTACTGGGCCACATGAAAGCTCAGTGATTCACTTTTGGAGAACTGTTAACTGTTTTCTAATGCACCATTTTACATTCCCACAAACTATGTATGAGGGTTCTAATTTTTTCACATTCTCATTAACAGTTATTATTGTCTGTGATTTTTGTTTTGTCATTCTAGTGAATGGAAGTGACATCACATTTTTCTAATTAACATTTTCCCTAATTTGGAATCATGCGTTCAAAATAATTTGCTCACTTTTTAAATGTTTATGATTATTTTGGTAGAATTTCAATAGTTCTGCATATATCTTACTGTATATATATACTGTATATATATTACTAGACTAATCATATATACACTTTGCAAATCACATATCTTCCATTTTATGCATGCATGGCCTTTTTAGTTTCTTAATAGTGACTTTAATGCACACAAAATTTCATCTTAAAAAAAATGTTATTAAGTTAACTCATTCTTGTTATTTAAGTATTGTATGTAGGAACCATTCCCTAATGCAAGATCATGAAGATTCAGCTCTCTTAAGAATTTTATAAATTCAGGTGGTATATTTCAGTATTTGATGCATTTTTAACTTAATTTTGCATATAGTTGGTGGTGGGGGTCAAAATTTATTCTTTTGCCTGTAGATATCCATTTTCCCAGCACCATTCATTGACATTGTCTTAGCACTATTGTTGAAAACCAATTAATCATAAATAGCCTAGCCTAGTGTGTGTGCTCAGTCATATTCGACTCTTTGTGAATCCCATGAACTGCAGCCTGCCAGGATCCTCTGTCCATGGAATTTTCTTAGCAAGAACACTGGAATGGATTGCCATTCCAATGGATCTCCCCGACTCAGGGATCGAACTCATGTCTTCTGCTTGGCAGGCAGATTCTTTACCACTGTGCCATCTATGTGGGTTTATTTCTGGATTTTTAATTATATTCCATTAGTCTAATATTTACTGTATGCTAGTACTATGCAGTCATGACTGTTTGTAGCTTGTGTAGTACGTTTTGAAATCCAGAAGTGTGAGTTTGCCTACTTAGCTGTTCTTTTTCAAGATGCTTTAGACTATTCTAAATTCTTCATAATTTCCATATTAATTTTAGAATCAGATTGTTAATTTCTGCAAGAAAAAAAACCTTGACATTTGATAGGGATTATGGAGAGTGAAAAAGTTGGCTTAAAGCTCAACATTCAGAAAACTAAGATCATGGCATCTGGTCCCATCACTTCATGGGAAATAGATGGGGAATCAGTGGAAACAGTGTCAGACTTTATTTATTTTTTTTTGGCTCCAAAATCACTGCAGAAGGAGATCGCAGCCATGAAATTAAAAGACGCTTACTCCTTGGAAGGAAAGTTATGACCAACTTAGATAGCATATTCAAAAGCAGAGACATTACTTTGCCAACAAAGGTCCATCTAGTCAAGGTCATGGTTTTTCCTGTGGTCATGTATGGATGTGAGAGTTGGACTGTCAAGAAAGCTGAGTGCCGAAGAAGTGATGCTTTTGAACTGTGGTGTTGGAGAAGACTCTTGAGAGTCCCTTGGACTGCAAGGAGATCCAACCAGTCCATTCTAAAGGAGATCAGTCCTGGGTGTTCTTTAGAAGGACTGATGCTAAAGCTGAAACTCCAGTACTTTGACCATGTCATGCTAAGAGTTGACTGATTGGAAAAGACTCTGATGCTGGGAGGGATTGGGGGCAGGAGGAGAAGGGGACGACAGAGGATGAGATGGCTGGATGGCATCACCGACTCGATGGACATGGGTTTGGGTGAACTCCGGGAGTTGGTGAAGGACAGGGAGGCCTGGCGTGCTGCGATTCATGGGGTCACAAAGAGTTGGACACGACTGAGCGACTGAACTGAACTGAACTGAACTGATGTCAAACCTGTAGATCAACTTGATGAGTATTGCCATCTTAACAGCATTAGGTCTGCCAATAAATGAACACATGCCATCTTTTAATTTACTTAGTTTTCTTTGTTTTAATAATGCTTTGTAGTTTTCAGTGCACAAGTCAAACGTCTCTTTTTTTTTTTTTTTAATTTTATTTTATTTTTAAACTTTACATAATTGTATTAGTTTTGCCAAACATCAAAATGAATCCACCACAGGTATACATGTGTTCCCCATCCTGAACCCTCCTCCCTCCTCCCTCCCCATACCATCCCTCTGGGTCGTCCCAGTGCACTAGCCCCAAGCATCCAGTATCGTGCATCGAAGCTGGACTGGCAACTCGTTTCTTACATGATATTTTACATGTTACAATGTCATTCTCCCAAATCTTCCCACCCTCTCCCTCTCCCACAGAGTCCATAAGACTGTTCTATACATCAGTGTCTCTTTTGCTGTCTCGTACACAGGGTTATTGTTACCATCTTTCTAAATTCCATATATATGCGTTAGAATACTGTATTTATGTTTTTCCTTCTGGCTTACTTCACTCTGTATAATAGGCTCCAGTTTCATCCACCTCATTAGAACTGATTCAAATGTATTCTTTTTAATGGCTGAGTAATACTCCATTGTGTATATGTACCACAGCTTTCTTATCCATTCATCTGCTGATGGACATCTAGGTTGCTTCCATGTCTTGGCTATTATAAACAGTGCTGCGATGAACATTGGGGTACACGTGTCTCTTTCCCTTCTGGTTTCCTCAGTGTGTATGCCCAGCAGTGGGGTTGCTGGATCATAAGGCAGTTCTATTTCCAGTTTTTTAAGGAATCTCCACACTGTTCTCCATAGTGGCTGTACTAGTTTGCATTCCCACCAACAGTGTAAGAGGGTTCCCTTTTCTCCACACCCTCTCCAGCATTTATTATTTGTAGACTTTTGGATCGCAGCCATTCTGACTGGTGTGAAATGGTACCTCATAGTGGTTTTGATTTGCATTTCTCTGATAATGAGTGATGTTGAGCATCTTTTCATGTGTTTGTTAGCCATCTGTATGTCTTTTTTGGAGAAATGTCTATTTAGTTCTTTGGCCCATTTTTTGATTGGGTCGTTTATTTTTCTGGAGTTGAGCTGTAGGAGTTGCTTGTATATTTTTGAGATTAGTTGTTCATGGATTGGAAGAATCAATATAGTGAAAATGAGTATACTACCCAAAGCAATTTATAGATTCAACGCAATCCCTATCAAGCTACCAACAGTATTCTTCACAGAGCTAGAACAAATAATTTCACAATTTGTATGGAAATACAAAAAACCTCGAATAGCCAAACATCTCTTTTTCTTAAATATATCCCTAAGTGTTTTGTTCTTTTTGATACTGTTACACATGGACTTATTTTCTTAATTTTATTTTCAGGTTGTTTCAGGTATTTTCAGTTCAGTCGCTCAGTTGTGTCCAACTCTTTGTGACCCCATGTACTGTTTATTGCTTGGGCACAGAAGTAGTTAATTTCAGTATATTAATCTTGTATCCTTCTGACTTGATTTATTGGCTGATAGTTGTGTTTTGTTTTGTTTTGTTTTTAATTCCTAAGGATGATGTTAATTCCTCCATTCCAAATAGATATCTTCTTTTTTTTTTTTCTATCTAATTATCCAATGCATGAACTTTTTCAGGATATAAAAATTTCTTTCAACTTCTACTTTATTAAGCATTCTTTTTGTCAAAGAAATAATGTTATATTCATTCTTTATTCATGTCAATATGGTATATTAATCAAACATTACATTGTTAGTTATTACATTGAGTGATATTTGTATGCAGAATAAACAAGCATTCCCGGGAGCAATTCTAAAAAAAATAAAAATAAAAAAATAAACCCAAAGACTCCTCTTGTTTTTTTCTGCTCACTCAGCAAATCAGTCCCCATATTGATTATTTTCCTTTCGTTCTCTCTCTACTGTCTTGGTCTGGGCCACATCTTTCCCTGCCCACAGTATTGCAGTAGCTTCTTCTTTTTTTTTTTTTTTTTGCAATAGCTTCTTAATAGGTTTCTCTGTCTCTAGTTCATTCTCTCTCTTGGCTCTTCTATTTAGTATGGTCAGTATAATTCTCCACTCTCATCTTTGTCATTTTTTCCCCCTTAAAAAGTGACAATGCCTATTATTTATTTGTCAAAGTGAAACTTATCAGCCTTTATAACTTAAATTCAAATACTGAGCTCTGGCCAGCAGAGTGTGGGCAGAGGTGATGTTCCCATCTCCATACCTGGACCACAAGACCTCCTACGCCACTGGCTTCATGCTTTTTCTCTTCCATCATCTGACAGTGTCAGGAAAACAGCAGATAACTTTGAAATGATAGAGAATGAAGGAACCGATAGATTAAAAAGAGTAGGGTCTTTGAATAATTTCATGGTGCAAAGCTCCTTGTCCCTAGATCCCACTCCTGTAAGCAAGAAAGAGAATTCCATTGTTTTTTTTTGGGGGGGGGTGGGTATTTGTTGAAGCAGTTAGCCAGTTATCCTAATGTGTTTCAGTTTTGCAGTAACAGTATTATTGGTACAAGTCAAGATTAATTAATTTGCTGGGGGATTATTATTTGGATTTGGGACCTTTTGTGCAGTTTTTTCATTAGTTTCTTGCATATGGCTTTTGAATGTAATTGTCTTTTTGTTTGAAAAAAAGAATTATCTTGATAGGGTACTTGCATCTATTTTGTCCTAGGTACAAAGAGGAAGCAAAGAAAAGGTTATTTCTTCAATATACTTCTAAAAAGCTTATGGGTTATATTATAGTCTTACCTTGAGCCCATTTTCTACTAAATTTTTACACTCAGCATAGAACCTCAACAACATTATCACTCCTGTCAGAATCCCAAGTGATTAGAGTCATTTTCTGGCCTTATCTGAGACACCCAGAATTATTCTGTTGCCTGATTGTTCCTAGGGTTTGATGCTAATGAAAACGCTTTTGTTTATTTTTCTTATTGTTTCTAAAAGAAAATTATTTTAATGAATTCCCACTGTTGCACAAAATCAATGTAAGCTTTATTTTGCCAGCACCCATTACTTTAAGCGGTCTTCTTCATAGCTTGAGCGCTTTGATGGCAGGACCTTGGTAAAGAAAGCACCTCCCATCATTCCTAGAAGTTGAGTTTTTTTGGGTAACTCAGCCTATGGACAGAAGAAGGAAATCACATCTCGTGACGTGGTCCAGCACCAGAGTGTGTCATTTGTGGCCATTTCTTTTTCAACCATCCTTCTCTCTACCATCTGAAAAAGTCTGTCTCTTATCTGAGGACTAGAAAATGACATTTACTAGATCACCACTTCAGAATTCACATCTTGGATAAATACAGGATGTCAAGAGGGTCTTGACACTTTATTTCAAAATCTTGTTTTGCTTCCTAATAGCATCAGTTGTTCATTCTTCACATTTTCTGCTATAGGAAAACATATATGCAAGAGCTTTGTTTACTCCTAGGTTATTTAACATAAAATTCTGAATTAACAGGTGACTTTGGCCAATGCCATTCTCAGATATGTGTAACAATCCCTGATAATATATTTTATAACCTTTCTGGGTTAGTAGGGATTGAGGCATGTCAGAAGGTCAAAAGAGGGGAGAAGAGGATAAAAAGAAACCTGGTATTTGGTTTCTAAGCCTGTCCCTGGAACCAGACTTGAAAGCTTTAGGGACCAGCAACTGCAGAGACCACACTGCTAACCTTGTTTGTTTTCAATGTACATGTGTTATCATTGGCTGTTTATGTTTGTCTTCCATGCATGAAGGAAAGGATCAATCATGTGTTACTTACCTTTGAATCTTGAAACAAACACATTCAATAAAAGTTTTGGTAACTAAGAGAGTGAATAACTAAAGTGACCTCTACATTTGACTATCATTGTAGTATAACAGGATATTATAATCGAGCTATAGTCCTGATCACATATGAACCCTGTTTACCATTTAGGCTTTTTACAAGATAAAAGTAGTAAAGGAATAAATTAGTAGTGAGAAAGAGGAATGAAGGTCAGGATCATGTAGATGAGGAGGAATGGGTAAAAGTTAATCATTAGAAAACAGAAGAGATTTAAAGGTAAGAGGTGATAGGATTTATAGATGGGCTAGAGAAAGAGTTATGAAGAGATGAACATGGTGGAATCAGCAGGTGAGCATCCAGGATTACAGTCAAGGAGTTCTCTGACTCACTGAATAGGGAGTTGTGAAGATGTAGTACAGTAAACTGCAGAGTTTCTTAGAGGGAAGCTGTTCCATAGATAAGAAAGTCTTTTTATTCCGTATTATTATTTTCCTTTCATGTTGGGAGGATGTACAAGTGACAGTTGTTCAGCCAAATAGCTCCCATATGCTACATAATGCTGCTGCTGATTAAAATCCTATGGAAGAGTCAGCCTGTGTCTGGAACAATAGCAGCCTGAATTCAATTTATCAGTCTTCTGGGGAAGCAGAGATAATCAAATTCCCCCCTTCAGCAACTTTGGGAACACACCATTTGACAAAATACAATGGATGTGAGTCACACACTTTCTGTTTGTACACCTGCTGCCTGTTAATCACAAGTTTCTGGCATTTTGTGAGTTTTTCTCTTCCCTATTCACATCTTATAGTCTTTGTCATTTAAAGGCAGGGGCACTTCTGTGAAAACTGTTACTGCAACATGTATGAAAACTTAGGGAGATCAGTAGGGAGACAAAGTTGTGGGTGATGTGAGGAAAAAACCATCTTTAGTCAGAGAAATTTGGGTTTCAATATGCTTTTCACCTTTTTAGTATGTAACCTGAAAAAGTGATTTAAGTCCTCTGAACTTTGATTCCCTTATCTGTAAAATGAGGATAAAGATATACACAACAGAGGATTGTTTTGTGGGTTAAATTACATAATTTATGTTTGGCTATGCATTCTGGAAAAATCTAGGTGATGAGAACTACAAGGAACCCTCGAACACTCCATTTAAAACCCTTCCCTCAGAGACTTGTCCAAACTTTAATGTGGCTTCTAGAAGCCTAAGGCCTTGTATCCCTGGGACAACCAGTCCTCTTTGGAGTTCTCATTTGGAAAAACTCAGGGATGTTAGAAGAATTTATTGTTTGTTCTGCTGCTGCTGCTGCTAAGTCGTGTCCGACTCTGTGCGACCCCAGAGACGGCAGCCCACCAGGCTCCTTCGTCCCTGAGATTCTCCAGGCAAGAACACTGGAGTGGGTTGCCATTTCCTTCTCCAATGCATGAAAGTGAAAAGTGAAAGTGAAGTCGCTCAGTCGTGTCCAACTCTTTAGCGACTCCATGGACTGCAGCCCACCAGACTCCTCCATCCATGGGATTCTCTAGGCAAGAGTATTGGAGTGGGGTGCCATCACCTTCTCCGACTGTTTGCTCTAGCCAACACCAAGTCTCTTTTTAGAGGATTTACTAAGAAAGGCTTGCAATTGTGAATCCTCTCTCTGAACCTTTAAAATATAGATATATTTCCTATAACTTGGATGTATCTTTCTCAAGGACCTGAAAACTATTTCTTTGAAATGTAATAAACAGTAAGTCTAGGGTTTCTGTCTCCTAGACTTGGCAGCATAGAATCCTAACTTTAATAACTGTCAGGTAGCAGAGTCAGCTGGAGGCACTAATCATGTTTGGTAATTTTGCATTCCTGCCTACTTGCCTTTTCTCCACCCTCATTTTGCCTTTAAAGCCCCCAGTCACACAGCTCTTTCTGCTACTATCTATCAGTATTTACTGAATAAAATCTGTTTTCATCAGTATTTACTGAATAAAATCTGTTTTCATTTACTGAACACAATAAAATAAAATTTACTCTAATGCCTGGCTTTGTTTCTCTTTGTTTACAAAGACTGTCTTTCAAACCTCTGCCCCTAGATCTCTTAATGGTGTGTGTGTGGTTTCTCCAAAGGAGAGGATGAGGTTCAGTCTTGTCAGGAAAGGTCATGGGAAGAAATTGGGAAAATGTGAGAAGGTTGTTGAATGGGTCCTGACTGTCTCTGGGGAATGGGCCTGAGGGTTAATTTCTGCTCATAAATTTTTCAAAGGTCAGAAATACAACTTAAATAAGCTTTCACTAGTTTAGCTTAAACCAAAATGGAATTTAAGGATGCAGATTAATTAAAGGATGGAATGCAGATATTTAAAGAATGCTTCAGCCACCTGAAATGTGGCTAATAGCAACTGAGGAAATGAATGTTTTAACTTAATTTTAATGAATTCAAGTATACAAAGCCACGCATGGCTGATGGTTACTCTGTTACAGGGCACAACAATCATGCTATGTTGTCTCTCCTTGGCTTTATTCTTAGCCTGTCTCCATGTGGTGTCAATGGCTCCTGGAAGCTGCAGAATTAGATCTTTCTCAAATAATATAATCTCACAGGAAGAGAGAAAACCATCTCTTCATTAGCCCTGTCTACCCCTGAAAAGGACTCAAGCTGGCCTTGATGAGGTAAGTCCTGAAGTGCATGGGGTTGGACACTGATGGTCTACACTGAGTCACATCCTGTTTGGGCCATTTAGTTCCTTGCCTTCCAGAACTGCTTTGAGTTTTGGAGCAATAATTATCATATAGTGGTTAAAGCAGATGTTGACAGACTTTTTGAGAAGGGTAAAAGTAATGATACCTTGTAGCCTTGATGACAGCATGCTGCACAGGGTGAAGGACTGGAACATTTCTTTTTTATCACAGAAAGGATTTGGCACCTTAAAGTCCTGGTCAAGCAGAAGTGAAAACCATACAATTTAAAAAGCAGTGTTCTTAAAACAGCAGCAGCAGCATCCACGACACATTCAAGAAATCTTATGGTTCAGTTCAGTTCAGTTCAGTCGCTCAGTTGTGTTCGACTCTTTGTGACCCCATGAATCACAGCACGCCAGGCCTCCCTGTCTATTACCAACTCCCGGAGTTCCCTCAAACTTACGTCCATTGAGTCGGTGATGCCATCCAGCCATCTCATCCTTTGTTGTCCCCTTTTCCTCCTGCCCCCAATCCCTCCCAGCATCAGAGTCTTTTCCAATCAGTCAACTCTTCGCATGAAGTGGCCAAAGTACTGGAGTTTCAGCTTTAGCATCAGTCCTTCCAAAGAACACCCAGGGCTGATCTCCTTTAGAATGGACTGATTGGATCTCCTTGCAGTCCAAGGGACTCTCAAGAGTCTTCTCCAACACCACAGTTCAAAAGCATCAATTCTTCGGTGCTCAACTTTCTTCACAGTCCAACTCTCACATCCATAAGTGACCACTGGAAAAACCATAGCCTTGACTAGATGGACCTTTGTTGGCAAAGTAATGTCTCTACTTTTCAATATGCTGTCTAGGTTGGTCATAACTTTCCTTCCAAGGAGTAAGCGTCTTTTAATTTCATGGCTGCAGTCACCATCTGCAATCTTATGTATGCTGCTGCTGCTATGTCACATTAGTCGTGTCCGACTCTGTGCGACCCCATAGACTGCAGCCCACCAGGCTCTCCTGTCCCTGGAATTCTCCAGGCAAGAACACTGGAGTGGGTTGCCATTTCCTTCTCCAATGCATGAAAGTGAAAAGTGAAAGTGAAGTCCCTCAGTCGTGTCCGACTCTTAGCGACCCCATGGACTGCAGCCTACCAGGCTCCTCCATCCATGGGATTCTCCAGGCCAGAGTACTGGAGTGGGGTGCCATCGCCTTTTCCGAATCTTATTTATAGAGAACAATAAAAAGGTAGGAGAGTAAGGACAGTAAGAGCATGGCTGGTGTTCCATGGCTCAATAATGGGCATTTTAACAAATACTCTTTTGGAACTCTGAGAGTACTAAAGATGATCTGATAGGGAGTTGGAATACCTGCAAGTAAAGGTGGAAGTTAAATACAGGAAATAAGGCTTTACTATTAATGTTACAATAGCTGTGCCCTAGGACTGGTAAAGCTGAAGTATTCATATTTAAGCACTCAGAACTATTAGGTGCTCAGATTTTACCTACCATTACCATTGTATGTGCCCCCACACAGCCCACATTCATTCCTTCTTGAGTAAGTACGTAGTTTTTCTGTGCTTTATTGATACTGGTGGTATGAGGAGTGATGCTAGGGTTCAGGATTTAGCATATCCTATAGAACTGTGAAGGTTCAATTTCTGAAACCCAAAGTATTAGAAAAATCTGCTGTTGAGAATGTTGGAAGCAAATTTATAGATAAGGACTGACATTCAGCATTGAACAACATATAGACATATCATTTGTTAAATTATAAATTATAAAATGACTTTGGATCAGATTTATCTAGCAACTTGTCTCAAGTTTTTCCCTATCCCTATTGCTTTGGCCCTTTCTGCATCTTACCACAATTGAAGGGTTGATTACATAGTCAGGGGTCTCCAGGACCAAGACACTCTAAAACCAAGTTATGTTCAGATTGGTCAGTGTTGTTGCCAGTCATTGTTTTCTAAAATGTCAATTGCTATGCACCACCTTTGGCCTCCCAGGAAAACCCGACTATTACCTGTTCATGTTCTACCAGCATTTTGCTTGTGTCTATTCATTCACCTACAGTGTTAATGATTTGTGTTTTTTTTTCTTTTTTAAAACACTTTTATTTTTATTTATATATTTTTGGTTGCACTGAGTCTTTGTTGCTGTGCATGGGCTTCCTCTAATTGGGGAGAACGGGCTGCTCTCTAGCTGTGGGGCGCAGGCTTCTCACTGTCGTGGCTTCTCTTAATACAGAGCACAGGCTCTAGCTGTGGGCTTCAGTAGCTGCAGCACTGAAGTACTGTGGCTCACAAGCTGTAGAGTGCCGGCTGGGTAGTTATGGTGCATAGGCTTAGTTGTTCCTCAGCATGTAGAATCTTTTGAAACAGGGAACCAAATGCATGCTCCCTGAATTAACAGGCTGCTTCTTATCCACTGTACCATGAGAGAAGTCCTCTGATTTGTTGATTACATAGCTTTTACATCCTTTTGTGATCAAACAGGAACAGAATTTTTGATATGCTGCCTTGTTTTATGGAAGCTATGAAGCCTTTGCCTTATATCAGATGAATGGAATGAGAGAAAGGTGTTGAAATTTGATTTTGTAATGATGTAACCTACAGTGAGAATATGAAAAATATGTTTCAAGTATGTCAGGAGACCAAGTCTTTTCTGAAGAAAATTTGCCATTGGTAGCTATAAGTTAGTCATGATTTAAAACTTACAGATGTATAGGGCTTCCCTGATAGGTCACTTGGTAAAGAATCTGCCTGCAATGCAGGAGACCCTGGTTCGATTCCTGGGTCCAGAAGGTCTGCTGGAGAAGGGATAGGCTACCCATTCCAGTTTTCTTGAGCTTCCCTGGTGGCTTAGCTGGTAAAGAATCCTCCTGCTAAGAGGGAAACCTGGGTTCGATCCCTCGGTTGGGAAGATGAGAATGGAAAGGCTACCCACTCCAGTATTCTGGCCTAGAGAATTCCCTAGACTGTATAGTCCATTGGGGTCATAAGGAGTCACACAACTGAGTGACTTTCACTTTAAGAATCTGCCTGCAGTGCAGGAGACCCGGGTTCATTACCCAGGTCAGGAAGCTCCCCTGGAGAAGAAAATGGCAACCCACTCCAGTATTCTTGCCAGGAAAATCCCATTGACAGAGGAAACTGTCAGGCTACAGTCCATGGGGTCGCAAGAGTTGGACACGACTTAGCAACTAAATAACCACTACCATAGTGGGTACAAGCGACTGGGACAAAAGCTGTAATCAATAGGCTCAATCATTCGCAATATAATCGCGTCAAGTCTTTGCCTACAGGTGAACATGTGGATCACAGGTAGAGAAATTTGTATTAGACTGGCCTAGGATACTCATCTTCTCTGTCAAGAACTTATATGTCAGTTGTTTAAGCTTTCCTTCAGGAAATAAATGTTCTCTTTCTTTACCACAAAACCAATTTATGTCCATGGTTTTATTTTTATGATATATAGACCAATGTCTCATCAAATACACACACACATACACAAATTCCATTATAGTTATTGGCATACATAGATTGGTTTAGCCAAGTCATGCTAAAATTATCTATGGAGATTTCTGTGGAGGCTAAGTAATTGAAAAGTTTGGAAAAATTTGTGGCCTTAATTCAAGGTAGATTGAATCAATAATTCTGAAGGAAAAACAATAGCTATTAATAAACCTAAAACCTTGAGAGAAACAGAATTTTTCAACTTTAGGCCACAGAGAATAAGAATATATTGTTTGGCTGTATTTTTATGGTTTAAATTTTAGAGAGCTTCTGCAGTGTAAGTTAAATCTCAGCTCTTATTGGGTGATAAACTCATCATGCTAGAGATGAAGCAGTCACTTCAAATAGGTTTTTGACTTCTTTAAGCCATTGTCCCATTTGGCTCAGATATGGAACAAAACCTAGAAAAGTGACTCTTGATTCCTCTGCCTCATTACCCTAAAACTGTGAAGAAAATTTTAATTTTGTAAATTCCATATGTGAATATCTCAGAGGTCAATTCTAACTCAAAATCACGTCATAGGACAATAATACATAAACGAGCAACTCATGAGATTAGTAAAATTTCTTTATTTAGATTTGTTTACTGAGGAAATTTTGGCATCTGTTATGACTTCTGAAAGTCCAACCTCAGCATTTGAGAGCATTTAGTGTTTAGCCAAGTAGCAGAGCAGCAAACTCATTTTGAGTAAGATATTTAAAGAAAGGATAAATGTCATATGTCATCAGCTGGCATAATTTAACTTGCAAATCAGATGTTGGCAAGAGGTAGTTGGCAGCAGATGGCTGAACTCTTCTGTGTTTCAAACCCTGAACCTATCCTTTTGCATTTCTGTGTTGGAAATCTAATTAAAAGCCTTTTTATCACCATCAGATTAATTATAAACATGCCTTTTTATCTGGTAGGAAATTGACCTGGGCTTATCAAATTTCCCCCCAAACCCTCTATTTTCCAAGATTTTCAAGAAAAAATTTTTCTAAGCCAACTTATTCCGACTAAATGCACCTAATATTTATCCCATTAGCTACTATTTAGACAAAATATGAAACACAACTGAATGAGTCACTTACTTACTATTTAGGACATAAACTGGTTTTAACTTAAGAGTACTTGCTAATTTATTATTATTTTTTACTTATAGTTAAATTGATGAAATTAATTTAAAGACAACTTTTTTCCAGATAAATAATTTTCCATGGCAAATAGAATCTTATAAAGCTTAATTTTAAGGTCTTTCATCATATGGTGATGCAATTAATATCAGGGGAAAGGACATGTGTTTCATTAACTTGTCTGTCACTCCATGAGTTTATGATGTGAGAACTGACACTTCTGCACCATCTGTTTACATATGTCCATAATAGAAGCCGTACATACCAGCAGACTGAAGTATTTTGATAGAGTAAATCCACAGGTATGGGCTCAACATTTCAATAAATGTTAGGTTATTTCTCACAAATAATTTTGTCATTATTAGACTAATTCTTATAATAATACATTAATTTCAAGAAAAGCTAAAGCTATAAAAAGTGTCAGGAATTAGTATATTTCCTCAATATACCAAGGAACTGTGTATTTTTGTGGTTAAAAAAAGAGAAGTGATCATCTGACATTTGCTTAGAATGTACAAAGATGGAAACTCCATCACTCCTACCCTTACAATAAAAAAAAGAGATTATCTTTGCACACTTGTCCTTGAATTTATCAGAGAGCTGACGTTGTAATCAACCATCCAAAATCTGAAGAAAGCTATTTTCCTGGAAGGAGAAACAAAATATGAGCAATTTTCCCCCCCTGGGATAAATGTTGAACCCCATACAAACTATTCATGAGAATTCAAATAAAATTTCTGACAAATTACTTAAGACTGACTTTGGACTAGCATGAGTTTATGAATACCTGGGAGCTGTAGTTGCAAGGAGAAATTGCACATGTGTGCATGATCTTCACAGACCTCACCATGCACTTATAAGAGAGACCAGGGGCTGGGTGGGAGACCTGAGAAGGCCTCTGTATTGGTGAAAGTATAGGAGAGGAGAACAACTGCTCTTGTGGAAAAGATGTAAAGCCTGACCTAGAATCTTCTCTCTTATCTTCTCTATGGGGTAAAAGCTTAAGTTGCTATGGGAAGGGCACAAACACTGCCACCTTCCAGCCCGAAGTGAATATTCATTGCAATTAGGTGAAGGAAAAAATGAAATAACCTCTGCCATTGGGGGAGAAACAGGAAAACACCCTGAGTCTAGACCACTTAGAGCTGGACATTTGGGGAAGGAGTATGACTACAGAAAAGATCCCATAATCAAGGAATCACAGTGCCTTCCTCAGAATGAAGTTAAATCAGAATAGAGAATGACTCCCTGTTCCCCTTTGTCCATCCTTCTTTAACAGTTATCAGCTTTAAAATACCAGCAGAAGGGTAAAGTGAAAAGGGAGATCATTTCCAGGCATAAAGGAAAAATCTAAAATTGAGAGGTGAGTAGATCTTGAGGAAAAAATATGAAAAAGTCTTCCTCATTCTAAGTTTTATACAAGTTAAAACCAGAAAATCTGAAGCTTGTGGTGCCCTGATGGTAACCATAGAGACCAAAATAATAACAAATAGACTCAGCTCAATTCCTGACTAACCTGATGCAAAGTCTTATAATCTGAAGAGGAAAGGCACACACAGTTCCAGGTATAAACACTATTTACAGTCATCTCTACTCTTCTACATGAGAGATTCAACTTTCAGCTAAAATGCAGGGTAAACAAAGAAGCAAGGGCGAAAAAGCCAACTACATGCTATCAAGAGATAACACAATCAACATAACCAGGTCAAATGACTCATTTTTGGGGATTTAAAATTACTCTGAATAATGTGACTAACATTTTGGAGGAAAAAGTGGACAATGTGCATGAACAGATATGAAATTTCAGATGAGAGATGAAAACTATGATAACCAAATAGAAATGAAATAAGTTAAAGGCATGATTATAGAAGGGAGGAATGCCTTTGATGAATTCAGTACAGTCAATACAGTAAAAAACAAAACAAAACAACAACAAAACCAGTAAATTTGGAGATAAGTTAAGGGAAATTTTCCAAACTGACAAGCATGAAACAAGCAAACAAAAAAAGCATAATTCTTCTAAGACCTAAGGCACAACAGTAAATGGTATAAAATAAATGCAATTGGAATCGTAGAAAGAGAAGGGAGACAGCAGAAGAAATTTTTAAATAGATAATGACCAAGAATTTTTCTGAGTCAGTAAATTATAAAATATACAAACTTATGAAACTGAGAGAATGCTAAACAATAAATACTTCCAAACACACCAAGAAACATACCTATTCAAACTACTACAACCTGAAGACGAAGAGAAAAAATAATGTCAGCCCAGATTTCATACTCAAAGAAAATATTTTATAGAATTGAAGGAGAAAGAAAGACTCTTGCAAGAAAAGCAAGAACTGAGAGAATTTCTTACGAGCAGGCCCGTTATTTATTCCTTAAAGGACATTCTTCAAAAATAAGGACTAAGATACTAAGATGTCTTAACAATATAATAGGGTTAACTAGGATCTATACAAAGAAGAGTGCTGGAAATGGCATTCAGGAAGAGAAATATAAAGCTTATTTTTCTTATTTTGAATTTCTGTAAAGAATAACTATGAAAGGCAAGCATTGTATCAAAGTATTGCATATTATGGTATGTATAAAGTAAACTGCATGACAACATTCGCACAAAAGACAGGAAAGGAGCTTAAGTTCTATTGTTATAAGTTCCTTATAGGGAATGATTAATTAAACGTGGGTATTGTAAGCTCTAGGGCAGTCATTGGGATGTGTAAAACTTTTAAATAATAACACCAAATTGAAGATAAGTTAGTAGGTTTAAAACCAATCATTTAAATAATTACATGAAATTTAAGCTGTGAAAACATACCAAATAAAAATTAGAGAAATTTTCAGATTGGATAAAAGTAATACCCAATTTATCCCGACAAGATTTACTTTAAATATAATGAAATAGATTAAAGTAAAAATAGGAAAATGTGTGTGTATTAGTCACTCAGTCATGTCTGACTCTTTGTGACCCCATGGATTATAGCCCACCAGCCTCCTCTGTCCATGGAATTCTTCAGGCAAGAATACCGGAGTGGGTTGCCGTTTCCTTCTCCAGGGGATCTTCCTGACTAAGGGATATGAAAATATGAAAATTATATAATGTATATAATGTATAATGTATATAATTATAAAAATATAATGTAAAACCCCTAACCAAAAGACAGCTAGAGTGTCTATATTAATATCAGGCAAAGTAGACTTCAGAATAGGGAATATTATTGGGGAGAGTATTCATTTGTTGTTGTGGTTCAGTCGATAAGTCATGTCCAACTCTTTTTGACCCCATGAACTGCAGCATGCCAGGCTTCCCTGTCCTTCGCTATCTCCTAGACTTTGCTCAAATTCATGGCCATTGAGTCAGTGATGCAATCTAACCATTTTATCCTCTACCGCCCTCTTCTCCTTTTGCCTTCAATCTTTCTCAGCATAGAGAGGATAATTCAATAAAAGGATTGTAATCTTAAATATGTGTGCATCTAACAGCAGAGTTTAAAGTATATGGAATAAAACTCATAGAACTGCTAAGAAAAATAAATCCACGAGCAGAGTTAGAGACTTGGTAAAGAAATAGATTGTTTCTTTATATAAAATTGGTAAATATATAAAGTTGGTAAAGAAATATAAAGTTGGTAAAGAAACAGATTTTAACATTATTTACTTAATGAATCTGTTAGATACACACAAAACACTTCAAATCACAGTAGTATAATACACATTTTTCTCAAGAGCATATAGGACGTTCACCAAGATACATATTATTCAATAGACCAATAAAGAATCAAAATCATTTAAGGTATATTTTCAGTTCAAATGGATTTAAACTAGAAACTATTAACAGAAAGATATCCTAAAGATTTCCAAATATTTGAAAATAAACACTTCTAAGTAGCCCATGGTTCAAAGAGAATATCACAGGGGAAATTCAAACATATTTTGAATCAAATGAAAATAAAACTCAACCTGTCAAAATTTGTGGGATGTAGCTAAAAAACTGTTTATAGTTAAATTTATAACTTTTAATGCTTTTCATTTGAAAAGCAAAATTTAAAATCAACAATTTAAGATTCCACTTTAAGAGACTAGAAATAAAGGAGGAAATTAAACTCAAAGCAAATATCAAGGAGGAAATAATAACAGCAAGAATGAGTAGAATTAAAAACAGAAAATCACTGTAAGCAAAAGTTAGTTTCTTAAAAATGTCAAAAGAATTGATGAGCCTTTATTCTGGTTAACAAAGTAAAAGGAGAGAAGACAGTAATGGTAAATATTGGAATGAAAAGGGGTACATGGTACATCACCATAGACCTTATATACATGAAAAGAATAAGTAGTGACTACTTAAATAATTCATTCCACATGAGTTCAACAACTTATATAAAATGGACACATTTCTTAAATAATAAAAATTTCCAATTATCACTCAAGAAAAATAAACAATTTGAATAGGTCTATAGATCTCTGTAGATTCATGTCTATGTATAGAACACATCTACATCTTTTAAACAGCCTGCCCTTTGCTTCAGAGACAGACACTGTCTCTTTCCTCTATGGCTGTTCATTATAAAAATGTTCTTGAAAGATAATATGAAACAGACAGTGGATTCCTCTGCTTAGAAGATATGAATGAATACAAGAAAACCATGAAGAATTGCTGTTTCCTAAAAGGACTGAGCAGACTTAGGAATGGTTGAAATTCTGTAGACTCTGGCTCTGTTTTTACCTTATATGTAGCTCTCCAGAAATTCCAATGAGAGCCTGTGAATTTTGTAGGTCGCTTGTTTTTTGGCTGGTTTTGACAACAATTTCTGCCTCTTTAGCAGTGGAAGATTACAGAAAAATGAATTCTGTATTTCAACTGTTTTGTATTTAGCTTAATTTCTTGCTTCATGTTGCTTCATCAAGTATATCAAAGTGAAACCTGCAGCATGTGGCTCAATTTTCTGGATCTCTTTTCTCTCCAGGATCTGGGATCCTTAACTCCTAGATACATTGGCAGCCATGTTTTTGGTGTCCATTATCCCATGAGATTTTTCAAAGATCTTTTGACTTCTCTGCCTCTTAACAGAAGTCATGAAACCTCTGGATCAGAGTCAAGGACAGATTCTTTTAATAACAGCAATGAGCACTGTGTCATAGCACAGTTTTCTAGATTTAGTTCTCCAGCCCCTGTCACTCAGAGGTGGATTTGAGGAAGGCCATTTGACACCTGCACACACAAATGGATGTGTAGTCCCCTGACTTAATTCTTGGCATCTAGTCTCACTCCAAGAATTGCCTGCGAGAAGAAATGACCAACAGGGTATCTGCACACCTCTCTGTGGTTCCAATCAATGTCTGTGATTTTGGCTCCTCAAGCTTTTAATGCCTTAAATCAAAAGCTTCTTTATTTTTTTATTATTTGGGTCTACTTTTCCCTAGAAGGCTGTTAGTTTCTGCAGGTAATTCCACCTGAGCTGCTTGCAAGACTTCTTCAATTTTGTCACACTTTGAATTCTATTACATATTAGTTTCTTGTTTATTTTCCATCCTCTTTAGGAATATAGGCTCTGTAAAATTCTTCAAATGAATCCCCAGTGCCTTGAAGAGGATGTGGCAGCTGGTAAGCATTCAATAATATTAAATAAGTAGACAGCTGGACTCATTAAGGTGAAAAATAATAAAATCATAATTAAAAAATTTCTAGCTGATGTCTACTGACATACCTAGTAGTTTTTCCTTCTACCTGTATCTCTATTAGTATATATTTTCTCAGTAGAAACAGCTCATATTTTAGCATATGTATTTATTAATGCACAGATATGTCTTTAGCAGGGCTTCCCTGATAGCTCGGTTGGTAAAGAATCCACCTACAATGCAGGAGACCCCAGTTTGATTCCTGGGTTGGGAAGATCTGCTGAAGAAGGGATAGGCTACCCACTCCAGTGTTCTTGGGCTTCCCCTGTGGCTCAGCTGGTAAAGAATCTGCCTGCAATGTGGGAGACCTGGGTTGGGAGACCCCAGTTCACTGCCTGGGTTGGGAAGATCCCCTGGAGAAGGGAAAGGCTACCACTCCAGTATTCTGGCCTTGAGAATTCCATGGACTATATAGGCCATGAGTCACAAAGAGTCGGACACAACTGCACTAATTTGGGCAAGATGCATAAATATTCTGTGAGTTTAGAAATAGTTATTTCCTTCTCTATGACCTAAAAGAAGGTGTAAATAGAGATTATTTTGCGCATGCATTCTGTTTCTTCTCCTACTTGCATCCTTTCAACTCTCGGCAGCTTCAGGCTTGCTGTTTGTTTCCTCTGATCAAAATTGTACTCATTTTGGATCCATTTAAAAAGTTACCTTTTATAAGAGGTCTTCTGAGACTTTTTCACAGTGACTCAAACATTCTCATTTTCATGTTCCCGCAACTCTGAATACGTTTTTCTGTTACAGCCTTTATTACACTGTCTTTTGGTTAATTGCTTACATGGTCTAGGCTCCTATACTGAGCTCCTTTCATAAATATCTTCATATCCATAACACCTTGCACATGGTCAGGCAGAGAGAAGTATTTTAGAAAATGTTGGTTGGATGCTTTATTAAACTTAAAATTTTATCTTTCTTAGGAGTATGCACATTTAAAAAATACAACAAAATGAAACTAATTTTGGAATTTTGACTAGCAATCAACTATGTATGGAAGCCACTTAAGGAAAGAGGAGGCCTTCCAGGAGCCCCTTGACTCAATTATTCTGTTTATTCATGAGCCTACACACTTTAAATCCTTTTTCCACGACTAATATTCTTGGAATCAGGTTTGATTTTGGGGGAAGGGCGGCAATAGGGTATCATCTATTTGGTATAATTTTAAGAGAACCAGCAAACTTTTCCTCTTTCTAAGTATTTGTGTTTGGAATTCTTCATGTAGTAAACCACTGCCTTGTTTTAGTTTTGCAATCATGCCACAGACTCATCTTTAAAAATACTTTTATGTAGGGAAAGATATCAATTTATGAAATAGATAATTTCTCTTTGTGATAGAAGAAATCTGGTCAGGTTAGACCATGCATATCTGGAGAGCAGTAGAAGCAGCAGAAAGGGTAGAATAGGGTTAGCATTGATGACAAATGGGGAAAACACAGACCAGTGGTGAGTAATTGACACTTTTGTAAAAATTTAATCTTTTCTTGAGATGATATTTTTATATTGTATTTTCCTAATCTGCCAAAATAAGAAACAAATAGTGCTCTAAATATCTCCTTAGGTGTTTATTTAGTAGACTATTATGTGGCTCAGATTTTGAAAAAGAGCTTTGAAAAGCATATGAAGGCCATTAAGTATGAGAACAAATTTACAGAGACATGAAAATATCCCAATATTTTCTGTTTCTGACTTAACTATTCAAACCATATATGAAAAAGGTATTTTTTTTCTGATTTTTACTCTTATTACCACCAAATGTTAAGGATTTAACATTTAAGGATAATAGCTTTAATGCAAATAATCTATTTTGGTTTGCTTTTTATAGGTTGATGACAGTTTAAGTATCTTGGACCATAGGTATTTCCATTTGGCATGATGCTGCTCTATACTTATAAAAGAATTTGCTTTTGTAAATAGACTGCTATGTTTCTCACCAGCAATATTTAGAGGCTATACAGTTACAGTTCAGTTCAGTTGCTCAGTCGTATCCTACTCTTTGCGACCTCATGAATCGTAGCATGCCAGACCTCCCTATCCATCACCAACTCCGGAGTTCACTGAGACTCACGTCCATCGAGTCAATGATGCCATCCAGCCATCTCATCCTCTGTCGTCCCCTTCTCCTCCTGCCCCCAATCCCTCCCAGCATCAGAGTCTTTTCCAATGAGTCAACTCTTTGCATAAGGTGGCCAAAGTACTGGAGTTTCAGCTTTAGCATCATTCCTTCCAAAGAAATCCCAGGGCTGATCTCCTTCAGAATGGACTGGTTGGATCTCCTTGCAGTCCAAGGGACTCTCAACAGTCTTCTCTAACACCACAGTTCAAAAGCATCAATTCTCAGTGCTCAACTTTCTTTACAGTCCAACACTCACATTCATACATGACCACAGGAAAAACCATAATCTTGACTAGATGGACCTTTGTTGGCAAAGTTAATGTCTCTGCTTTTGAATATGTTATCTAGGTTGGACATAACTTTCATAGCTAAAAGGATGGAAATGCTGAAAGTGAAAAGTGAAAGTTGCTCAGTTGTGTCTGACTCTTTGCGGTCCCAAGGACTGTAGTCCAAGGGATTCTCCAGGCCAGAATACTGGAGTGGATAGCCTTTCCCTTCTCCTGGGGATCTTCCCAACCCAAGGATTAAACCCAGGTCTCCTGCATTGCAGGCAGATTCTTTACTAGTTGAGCCACAACCAAAATTAATACTTATGAACTTTTTTCTTTACCTGTGCTTGTAATATGGAACCATGGTGGGCTACAATCCATGGGGTCACAAAGAATCAGACACAACTGAACACACAGCATATGTTCCATACATATGATATGATTAAATAATCCTTGACTTCTATGAAAAATACATCTATATATTTACACTGAAGAGTTTATCAACATAATGAGCTATCACATGACACCTGCTAGGATGGCTATTACAATAACAGAAAAGATAATACATGTTGGTGAGGTTGTTGAGAAATTGGAACCTTGGTGCACTGTTGCTGCTGCTAAGTCACTTCAGTTGTGTCCAACTCTGTGCGACCCCAGAGACGGCAGCTCACCAGGCTCCTCCGTCCATGGGATTTACCAGGCAAGAGTACTGGAGTGGGTTGCCATTGCCTTCTCCTTGTGCACTACTAACAGGAATATAAAATGAAGCAGCCAGTATGGAAAATAGTATGGAGGGTTCTCAAAAAATCTCAAGTAGCTTACCATATGATCCAGCAATTCTTCTTCTGGGTATATAGCCAAAATCATGGAAATTGGAATCTGGAAGTGATATTTACACTGCCTTGTTCATTGCAGCATTATTCACAATAGCCAAGACATGGAAGCAACATAAGTGCCCAAATGGATAAAGAAAATGTAGTAAGCAAACTTAAAATGTTTTAACAGGGTAAATCTCATATTAAATGTTCTTATAAAGCACACATACATACACAAACAAAAAAGCAGAAGGACAAAAGAAAACTTCTGGAGGTGATGGATATGGTTATCACCTTAATTGTGATGGTGTCACAAGTGTTTGCCTATGTTCAGACTCATCAGATCATATACATTAAATATATGCAGTATTTTGTATATTAATTGTGCCTCAATAACATGTATGGAAAAGAAGAAGATGCTTATATAAAAGAGTTTATCTAACAGTGAAACAGTGGAACTATCTGGGTGGAGATGGAGATTACAACTAAGCCAAGAGATTTTGTTAGTTTCTCTGCCCTCTGATAATACATGAGACTTGAGCTCACTTCCTTACCACTTTCTTTACTTTCTCTTTTCTCCTTGGAGTTCAGAGGAGCGCACAGCCCTCACCTGCAGGAGGCAGAAGGCATTAGAGGTTGAAGCACAAACTCCAGACTTTGGCTCTTCATAACTATGTAACACTGGGCAGGAAACCAATCCTAAGAGTCTGTGTACTTCTCTGTGAAAGTGAGGTTTAAAAACAACACCTATCTATAAGATAGAATGTGTGCATGCCAGTGCTCAATTATGTGTGTCTGATTCTTTGCAACCCTATGGTCTGTAGCTCTGCAGGCTCCTCTGTCCCTGGAATTTCCCAGGCAAGAATACTGGAGTGGGTTGCCATTTCCTATTCTATAAGGTTATGATGAGGGTTTAATTAGATAATACACAAAGCATCATGCTGATAGACAACAAATGTATAATAAAATAATAGTTGTCATTATTATTATAGTTAACAATAATATTTCCCCCTCATATTTCCACAAAGGATAGAAAATTAAAACTTCACTGTTCCAGAGGAAAAGTCATGGTAGGTTTAGGCAAAGAGCCTCTGTCTTATTTCTGTTCACTGATACCTGTAGATGAAAGACTAGATAACTTTATGTTAGGAACATTTAATTCCTAGTGTGTCCAGCCAAACTCCTTACCTTTTAGAGCCTGTTTGTCCACAGGTTATAAAATTCTGGCATTTTCTCTACCATGTCTGCCTCTGGCTTGCTGTTGTCCAGCTGTGCTAATGTCTAATATAAGATGAAGTCTAAGCAATATCATTTAACTGCAGATCTTGAGCCACATTGTGCAATCAGATTTATCAGTACTGTGTGATGATTTTATGTCCATCTGTCTGACTTTCCTCTTTCTGTTTTGAAGTTGAACACAGAAAGTGAGAGTTATTTACTTGCCCCTTAGCCGCAGCCCCCTCCTCCCCCACCGCCAAAGCTTTCACTCTCTAAATTGTTGCTGTGTCTTCAGTGCCATAAACTGCAGTCATCATTGTGGAATTTCTTTACATTTTTGAGCCATAGGCATTGTTTCTCCATCTGCTGGCTGCCCTCTTGCCAGGCAATAGCTACTGCCCCTGTTGGACGGCTTTCACAAATGCTTTTGGCCCCGGTCCCATCACAGCTGCGGGCTGATGTGCGGAACAGTGCTGCCTTACACACTTTCTCAGTGTTTGCTGCTGCCCCTTCCACTATTGCCATCACAGAGATTTGGGCGCGGCCAGCCTCAGGAAGGCACATTCCATACATTTTAAGAAACAGTATCTCTTAGTCTCAGGCACCATGAATTGGCTTTGGGAGCTCTCTTGTGCAAAGTATCTACCCACACTGTAAGAACAGTTGTTTCTCCGTATCCATGAAGATTTCCTGATTGAATATACAGATTTCCTCCTTAGAAGCACTCCCATCATTGTGTATCAACTCTTAATCCTTCTCTTTTAAAATTCTTTTCCTCTATAGTGAGAAAAACTGTCCTCTCAAGGTTTAAAACAGCTGCTGAAATGAATGCCTAGTAAGAGATTGTGTGGCTGGAAGCAAAAGCATATTGTCAGTCATGCAGGAATTTCTTGGCCTATGTTTTAGACAAACAGCTGCTGCATTTTCATTTTTGAACTTGGCAGACCTTATTTTAAATATGCATTGCCAAAAATTATGGCTCATTTACTGTATTTTCCTTCTGCCAATTGGAAAACAAAAAAGGGGCGAATACAGATCTAAAATGGGGTCAATATGGAATTGAACCTTTAACAAATAATTCTATTTACTTATCAGTATCAGCTGTTTTGGGGGTATTCATGTGGCCCATTCCATTTATGTATGTACGTGTGTGTGTGTGTGTGTGTCCAGTCGAGTCCTATTTTTGTGACCCTGTGGACTATAGCCTACCAGGCTCCTCTGTCCATGGAATTCTCTAGGCAAGAATACTGGAGTAGGTAGCCATTTCCTTCTCCAGGGAATCTTCCCACTCCAGGGATCAAACCTGAGTCTCCTGCATTGCAGGTGGATTCCTTACTGTCTGAACCACTAGGGAAGATATACAAATGTTTGTATGCATATATTTATGTAGCACATCAGTCATAGGTTTTTACAGAGTAGACAACCACTAAACTAATGTTTTATGATGGTTTTCTAATGCCTAGCAAGATTTATGGTCTAGTAAAGCATATGATCTCTTACAAGCTTGGAATAGTATTGATCTCCTTTACTAAATTTCTTATATCAGGTATTACTCTTACAATTATTACCCACCAATTGATGTGCATATGTTATATAAAAATAGGGATTCCCTGGTAGCTCAGATGGTAAAAAGTCTGCCTTCAATGAGGGAGACTTAGGTTCGAACCTGGGGTTGGGAAGATCCCCTGGAGAAGGAAATGGCAACCCACTCCAGTATTCTTGCCTGGAAAATCCCATGGATGGAGGAGCCTGGCAGGCTACATTCTGAGGATCACAAAGAGTCGGACATGACAGAGTGACTTCACTTTTTAAAAATAAGGGAGATAACTTTTGATACTTGGGACTCACAAATCCTCATCATTTTTATTGTCTTTTGTTTTTGATAACTGTAGCTGATACGGATGTGGTTCTGGTGGTCCACGTTACTGAACCTCTTTCTATACCTCAGCCTCTCCCTTCCAGTGCATTTTCCATATTACCACTGGTGATACAGATCAAAATGTAAATCTGGCTATATCATACTCTCCTGTATTCAAACACTTGCTGGTTCCCTATTTCCTAGGGAATAAATCTCTTACTCTTTATCTTAACATAAAGGGAAGGTCATTCAATATCCAATGTGAAACTAGCCTTTCACCCTAGAGCTCTTCTTGCTAGCTTCTTCCCTGCTTCTTCCTCATCCATTCCTTCCCTGGTAACCCCAATTCAAATTAAATACTCTTTTGGAACATGCCATGCACTTCCATGCCTCTGAGAATTTCTTCATGATATTCAATTAAGATCTTAACTTCTAGATTCCTCTGTATCCCTTGTCTGCTTTGGAAAAATTCATACCTGTCCTTCAGGGCTTCCCTGGTGGCTCAGACGGTAAAGAATCTGCCTGAAATGCAGGGGACCCAGGTTCCATTTCTGGGTTGGGAAGATCCCCTGAAGAAAGAAGTGGCTACTCACTCCAATATTCTTGCCGGCAGAATTCCATGGACAGAGGAGCCTGGCAGGTTACAGTCCGTGGAGTCACATAGAGTATGACTGAGTGCCACAAAGGACACGACTCAGGGACTAACACTCACTTTTTCCCCTTCACTTCAGGACCGAACACAAGCAATACCTTTTATGAAATTCTCAAGTTAATTGCACAATATTTCTTCATTTCCATGTTTGTCGAAATAACTATGAGGTCTATAAGTGTGGAGATAATACTTTATTCATTAAGTTTTTTCCCAAGATTTATGCCCACTGTATTGGAGCCAGAAGAAGGAAAGAAAAACATATGTCTATCTCCTTATAGAACTGCCTGAGCTGTGGCCACAGTACTGGAAAAGGTCAGTTTTCATTCCAATCCCAAAGAAAGGCAATGCCAAAGAATCCTCAAATTACCACACAATTGAACTCATCTTACATGCTAGTAAAGTAATGTTCAAAATTCTTTAAGCCACACTTCAACAGTATGTGAACCATGAACTTCCAGATGTTCAAGCTGGATTTAGTAAAGGCAGAGGAACCAGAGATCAAATTGCCAACATCTGTTGGATCATCAAAAAAGCAAGAGAGTTCCAGAAAAACGTCTATTTCTGCTTCATTGACTATGCCAAAGCCTTTGACTGTGTGGATCACCACAAACTGTGGAAAATTCTGAAGGAGATGGGAATACCAGATCACCTAACCTGCCTCCTGAGAAATCTGTATGCAGGTCAGGAAGCAACAGTTAAAACTGGACATGGAACAACAGACTGGTTCCAAATCAGGAAAGGAGTATGTCAAGGCTGTATATTGTCACCCTGCTTATTTAACTTATATGCAGAGTACATCATGAGAAACACTGGACTGGATGAAACACAAGCTGGAATCAAGAATGCCAGGAGAAATATCAATAACCTCAGATATGTAGATGATATCACCCTTATGGCAGAAAGTGAAGAAGAAGTAAAGAGCCTCCTGATGAAAGTGAAAGAGAGTAAAAAAGTTGGCTTAAAACTCAACATTCAGAAAGCTAAGATCATGGCATCTGGTCCCATTACTCCATGGCAAATAGATGGGGAAACAGTGGAAACAGTGACAGACCTCATTTTTGGGGGCTTCAAAATCACTGCAGATGGTGACTGCAGCCATGAAATTAAAAGACGCTTACTCCTTGGAAGGAAAGTTATGACCAACCTAGACAGCATATTAAAAAATAGAGACATTACTTTACCAACAAAAGTCCATCTAGTCAAAGCTATGGTTTTTCCAGTAGATATGTATGGATATGCTCCTGCTGCTGCAAAGTCACTTCAGTCATGTCAGACTCTGTGCGACCCCATAGACTGCAGCCCACCAGGCTCCCCCGTCCCTGGGATTCTCCAGGCAAGAACACTGGAGTGGGTTGCCATTGCCTTCTCCAATGCATGAAAGTGAAAAGTGAAAGTGAAGTCGCTCAGTCGTGTCCGACTCTTCGAGACCCCGTGGACTGCAGCCTACCAAGCTCCTCCATCCATGGGATTTTCCAGGCAAGAGTACTGGAGTGGGGTGCCATTCCCTTCTCCGTGTATGGATATGAGAGTTGGACTATAAAGAAAGTTCAGCCCCGAAGAATTGATGCTTTTGAAGTGTGGTGTTGGAGAAGACTCTTGAGAGTCCCGTGGACTACAAGGAGATTCAACCAGTCCATCCTAAAGCAAATCAATCCTGAATATTCATTGGAAGTATTGATGCTGAAGCTGAAACTCCAATACTTTGGCCACCTGATGCAAAGAACTGACTCATTTGAAAAGACCCTGATGTTGGGAACGATTGAAGGCAGGAGGGGCAGAGGATGACAGAGGATGAGACGGTTGGATGGCATCACCAACTCAATGGATATGAGTTTGAGTAAACTCCGGGAACTGTTGATGGACAGGAAGGCCTGGCATGCTGCCCTCCATGGGGTTGCAAAGAGTTGGACACGACTGAGCGACTGAACTGGACTGAGAAGACATTGTTTCTTCCTTCTCTTTGTCATCATAACAAGTCTAAATTATTGCCTAAGGGCCTAGCCTGTGTGGTGTTGGTGGCCTCAACAGGCCCTACTGCTGAGGTCCTGAGACCTAAGTGGCTTCCTCAAATATTGTTAGCCCTTGAGAGATGCCATGTCATCTTCTGACTGATGGTGTCCTGCTCATGTTCTTTCCTCTGAGGCTAAGCTCTGGCCTGCTTAAACTTGTCTATGATTAGCCTGGAGGTTCCAATCTCATCTTGTCTTTTAGGTCTCAACCATGTGGACTGAAGGCATTGTCTGTCTTTACTTAAGAGCTGGAACTCCATGCAGCTTCCTCACTTCCTTTCACATTGACTGATTTCCTAGATCCTTTCTCCTCAGTACAGATAAATTCAATCTACTCTCCTAACAATCCTATGCAGTATATACTGTTATTAACCCATTTTTATAGAAGATGAAACCGTGGAAAAATGACACAAAGTCAAAACACCCAAGTAGATGCCAGATTTGTGGTACCAGACTCCATGCTCCTAACTAGTATATATTTCAGTCTTTTATATTAAACTAAGTGCTTAAACTAAACCTCGATTATTCACAGAGATGTGCTGTCAAGCTCACTGTGTATGTTGTTCGTGCTGCAGGTATGAATGTTTATCTTTTGTGGTCTGTCATCATAACTAGCGTTTGCCTTTTAAATAAACCATCAAATTAACACATTAAAGCAACACCTCTGATTCTCATTGAACATTTGAATTATGTACAGTAATATGTGTTTTAATCACTTATTTTAGTCATGTCCTTACCCTGCAGATTAAAATGAAAGTAGGTGAAATCAAAAAGTGTAGCACTGAAAAAAGAAAGGAGCATGAAATGACTCTACATGTTTTAGATAGATTATGGTTGTTAGCACCTAAATGGAAAGATGTTTCTGTAAAATTTTATTTATCTGTTCGTTTTGTGAGGCCTGCTCCTATAAATTTTTTTTCTATTAAAATTTTGTTAGGTTACAACATCAGTTGGCACTAGAATATTTCTTTTTTATTTTCATTTATGTCTGGATACTGATTTTTCAGACTAATCGGCTTTCCTGGGAACTGTGACTCTGGCTACCACATGAAGAGTGAAAGCTTTCCTTTCTGTATTTCTGGAGGAGATTTTAGTGCATTCATGGAGACAGAGCCAAGGACCAGACTTTTGGCCTAACTGGCTTTGATCCTGTGAATGAATGTTTCCCTAGCATTGGAAAGCTGGTGGCAAGATGCTAGAACCACAAATGAGCTGTGGGGAAATGCATTCAATGAAGAAAACAGAATCTCTAAGAAGCCCCAACACATGACAGATAATCTTAGCGTCTGTTGTGACTTTTAAACCCAAATAAGGCACTTCTTTGGGTTCTCTGCCATCTTTGCAACTGATGACTTTGCTTGAATGAACATGTGGCAGTGGATTCATTGACTGTACAAAAACAAACTGCTTATTCCTTATCTCAGTGCTGAAAGCTCATCTGGCTTATGTGTCAGTTGAGACCTCAGGAATGTCAGCCAGTATCCTGTGGTGCACCCAGCCCAGTCACTGTGCCCTGTCAATGAGTCATGCAGTTCCATTCAACAGAGGCAGAAGTTATTTTCACTTTAATTTTTGTATTTTTCAAACTTTCAAGGATGCAGCCAAATTGTATTGGTTTGTAAGAAATACATCTGGTATGCCTTGGGATGGACACCAGATATTTCTACTCTTAAGTTTTTATATAACTGTGTATCAGCATTTTAGAATAACTGTGCACTTGATAACAGTGACTTCTCTAAAGTATTAGGGAGCCTCTTTTGTTTAGATGCTATCCAGTATTACGGATGACATAATGACAATAATAAAAGTTAAAGTTTTGATTCATGGTTACACAGCTAATCTCTGGTATATTTGTGATAGTATTTCAGCCTTCTGTGATAGTGTTTTTGATATCCTTTGACCTTTTTTCAGGTACCATTTCCTTTATACTATGCTTTTAAAGGATGTTTATTGCATTTTAAAATTAAATTATATTGGATATAAGATAGGCTACAAGGACGTATTTGAATCTTCTTAAATCAGTGGCAACTAACTGTTCTTAGAAAATCTGGAAAATTCAGCAGTGGCCACAGGACTGGAAAAGGTCAGTTTTCATTCCAATCCTAAAGAAAGGCAATGTCAAAGAATGCTCGAAGTACTGCACAGATGCACTCATCTTACATACTAGTAAAGTAATGCTCAAAATTCTCCAAGCCAGGCTTCAACAGTATGTGAACTGTGAACTTCCAAATGTTCAAGCTGGATTTAGAAAAGGCAGAGGAACCAGAGATCAAATTGCCAACATCTGTTGGATCATCAAAAAAGCAAGAGAGTTCCAGAAAAATGTTTATTTCTGCTTTATTTTGGCTGTGTCAAAGGCTTTGACTGTGTGGATCACTATAAACTGTGGAAAATTCTGAAAGAGATGGGAATACCAGACCACCTGACCTGCCTCCTAAGAAATTTGTATGCAGGTCAAGAAGCAGTTAGAACTGGACATGGAACAACAGACTGGTTCCAAATTGGGAAAGGATTACATCAAGGCTGTATATTGTCACCCTGCTTATTTAACTTATATGCAGTATACATCATGAGAAATGCTGGACTGGATGAAACACAAGCAGGAATCAAGATTGCCGGGAGAAATATTGATAATTTCAGATATACAGATGATACCACCCTTATGGCAGAAAGTGAAGAAGAACTAAAGAGCATCTTGGTGAAAATGAAAGAGGAGAGTGAAAAAGTTGGCTTAAAACTCAACATTCAGAAAACTAAGATCATGGCATCTGGTCCCATCACTTTATGGCAAATAGATGGAAACAGTGGAAACAGTGGCTGACTTTATTTTTTGGCCTCCAACATCACTGCAGATGGTGACTGCAGCCATGAAATTCAAAGCCATGAATTCAAAACTTGCTCCTTGGAAGAAAAGTTATGACCAACCTAGATGGGATATTAAAAAGCAGAGACATTACTTTGCCAACAAAGGTCCATCTAGTCAAAGCTATGGTTTTTCCAGTAGTCATGTGTGGATGTGAGAGTTGGACTATAAAGAAAGCTGAGTCCCAAAGAATTGATGCTTTTGAATTGTGGTGTTGGAGAAGACTCATGAGAATCACTTGGACTGCAAGGAGATCCAACCAGTCCATTCTAAAGGAAATCAGTCCTGAGCATTCATTGGAAGGACTGATGCTGAAGCTGAAACTCCGATACTTTGGCCACCTAATGCAAAGAACTGACTCTTTGGAAAAGACCCTGATGCTGGGAAAGATTGAAGGTGGGAGGAGAGGGAAATGACAGAGGATGATGTGGTTGGATGGCATCATGGACTCAGTGGACATGAGTTTGTGTAAACTCTGGGATTTGGTGATGGACAGGAAGGCCTGGCATGCTGCAGTCCATGAGGCTTCAAGGAGTCAGACATGAGTGAGTAACTGAACTGAACTGAACTTTTCTTAATATTCATTATCCTTTTCTTATCTAATAACAGTATTTCTAATTTTAACTTGGCATGTGTTCACTCAGAATAAAGACTGTCTGTCTCAGCCTCCCTTTCAGTTTTAGGTAACTGTGACTAAGTTATCTCCAGTGGAGTTAGGAGAAGAAATGATGTGTACAGCTGCCTGGCCACACCTTTGTAGGAAAGGTATAACCTTACATTTTTCCTTTTCTACTCATGAGAGTAGTTATGCAGTCATACTCCATTTTGGACCACATTTATAAGGGGAAAATCCTTAAGACAGAAAAGAAGTTAGGAACTTGGATCCCTGATACTAGGAACTGACTTACCATCCCTGGTTTGCTTATGCCTAGACTTTTATATGAGAGAGAGATACATATTTACTTTGCTGTAATTACTGATACTTAGATCTCAGTTATAGCAACTTAACATATAGTGCAATTTAATAATTTGCAAATTTAATGCCACACATTAATATTTTATAACCACCAAATTTAAATGCAATATGTGGAGAGTATGCTTGTATAAATGTCTAGCAGTCTTGGAATTAAACTGCTGTATCACATGTTACAGGAGATGGCTTTCGATTTCACTCAGACTTCTTACAATAACATTCACAGTGTGATCCCTGACGTTACCTCTTTTACATTCTCTACTGCTCTCTCCTCTCAGTGGGCTCCAGCCATACTTACCACTTGGCTGTTCCTAAGCATTTCAGGCATGCTTCGTATTCCTTCCTCAGGGTACGTGTTTTGTTGTTGCTATTAGCTTAGTATTCTTTTAAGCTCCCTTCTGCAGGTCTCTTCACTTAGTAATCTGTATATATCTCTGTTTCCACAGTTTTAGAATTTTGCTCAATTGTGACTTTTTCATGAAATTCTTCCTTGACTATTTCAATAAAGTTTCTTCTCAGTTGCTTAATATTTGCACCCTGTTTGCACACTTACTTTTTCTTCATTTATTTATTTCCATTTTTTCCTTCCCCTTGCTGCAATACCAGCTCTATGAGAGCAAGGACTTTGCCTATTTAGTCCATTGCTATGTTCCCAGCATACTATCTGGCATCTAGAAATCACTGGATAGATACTTGTTGAATGGGTATATGACTCAACCACTAAGTATGTGGATAGATAAAATTGATGTTACATCTATTTCAGGGTGATAATATCCTGATGACTCATGTTGTTTTCTGAAATATCTATAGTAGAAATATGTTGGCTTTCCTACAAATGCATTATCTTTCAGTGGCACTATGAATGATGAAAATTTCATAGACTGATAGGAAAAGCTCATTCATTCACATATATTATTAAGTTTCCTTAACAGATTATTAACCTCTGTTGTTATTTAGTTGCTAAATCGTGTCAGACACTTTCAAGACCCCATGAACTATATTCCACCAGGCTCCTCTATTCATGGGATTTCCCAGGCAAGAGTGCTGGAATAGGTTGCTATTTCCTTCTCCAGGGGATCTTTCCTACCCAGGGATGGAACCTGCATCTCCTGCAATGGCAGGCAGATTCTTTATCACTGAGTCACCAGGGAAGCCCGTACTAAACTCTAATCTTGAAATAATTGGGAAAAAAATCCTAAAATTGTAAGTCTTTTAGGTAACGGTTTATTATATGTACTCTACAATACAGTTACATGTTTTAATATTATATTTCCTATCTTTATTTTCCAAAGTATGAAATCTGTGCTAAATCAACCTTGAAAGTGAAAGTAAATGCTGAATAATCCTTTCTTGTAATGCCACTAACCAAAGGCTTAACATTATAGTGGGAATGGATTTATTATACTATATTTGAGTTTCAAAAGAGTCACATTATTCTACTTTTAAAAGTCAAATGAAGCCAGCTCTGAGTCCTGAGTCCTGTGGTTAGAATAAAATTTAGTATCAGGCTTTTAAGATACCTTCCTCCAATCAAGAACTCTGGGCTTACATAGATCTAGAAAGCTAGGAGTAGGGCTCATTTATAGGCTATGGGAGTTGCAATCCTGAGCAACTCAGCTCAGCTGCTGCATCAGCTGCTCTGCAGGAGTTAGTGCTTTCCCTCATAGTCATGCTCCCTGCCAAAACAGCCCCACCTGTGCCCCTTTGACCTCTGCTTTCGAATCGAATCACGGGGTTAACTTTCCCACTTCATCAACACTGATTACCTTTTCCCTGTGAACATGTATCCACTCTTAGGAGCTGCTGCTGCTACTAAGTCAGTTCAGTCGTGTCTGACTCTGTGTGACCCCTTAGACGGCAGCCCACCAGGCTCTCAGTCCCTGGGATTCTCCAGGCAAGAACACTGGAGTAGATTGCCATTTCCTTCTCCAATGCATGAAAGTGAGAAGTGAAAGTGAAGTCGCTCAGTAGTGTCCGACCCTCAGCGACCCCATGGACTCAGCCTACCAGGCTCCTCCATCCATGGGATTTTCCAGGCAAGAGCATTGGAGTGGGGTGCCATTGCCTTCTCCATTCTTAGAGGAAACTCTCCAAATCTTGTTCTCTCTCTTATATATAGGAAACTACTTTATTTTTCCAGTGTAGTCTATAAACTGTGTTAGCCTTTAAATGCCATCCTATCACTACTTATAGTCATCAAAAATAATTAAGACAGATGTTTAAGAAGTTTAATAAGACTTTTAAGGAGAAATTTTGGTGTCAGAAAAACATTGTGAAGGACTTTGAAATGGTTGAACAAGATTACTAATTGTTCTGCTTAGTGGAGCCCTCTTGGTCATCTTTACCTTTGTTTCCTTTGAACTGTTTTACATAGCTACTTTCAGAAAACTGATAATACACATAATTTTTGTCCCCAGAAATGCAAGTGAGATGTTTCAATTGATTATTGCCCTATAGATATTTGACAAGTTTTGCATCTATTTGTAAATTCAGAATTCCCCATTGCCTGCATGTGACAGTTTTGAGAATTCAAACATTACTGGTTCCCTCATTTGTGAAGGAGTTAAATAAAACATTGACATGCATTAGTTTTTTATTTGTATGAGAGCCATGATTTTATCTTTTAAAAAATCCTTTTGCCATAGAGGCACAAAGGTAATCTCTCTTTCTTATGATGGGGTCATGGGAAGGAAATGCATGAATATTATTGTTTCTTAGAACATATGCTGCTGCTGCTGCTGCTAAGTCGCTTCAGTCGTGTCTGACTCTGTGTGACCCCGTAGAGGGCAGCCCACCAGGCTCCCCGTCCCTGGGATTCTCCAGGCAAGAACACTGGAGTGGGTTGCCATTTCCTTCTCCAATGCATGAAAGTGAAAAGGGAAAGTGAAGTCGCTCAGTCGTGTCAGACTCCTAGCGACCCCATGGACTCAGCCTACCAGGCTCCTCCATCCATGGGATTTTCCAGGCAAGAGTACTGGAGTGAGGTGCCATTGCCTTCTCCGTCTTAGAACATATAGTGTAGACTAAAACAAACAGAGCAAAAAACATTAACTACAAGGACAGAAGTTAGTCAGATTTTTCTCTTTAACTCACTATTATGCAGTCTTTTAATGTCTGCCAACTAAAGTATGTCTCTCACCATCTGGCTCTGCAAGGATTGAGTCCTTAGCCACTGTAGCCACTAACCTCCAACACATTCTGAGACAAATTCAGGGTGGAGATCAGGAGTGACGTCCTCTGTGCTCTGGTAAAACCTGACAGAACCAGACTTTCAGATAGATATTTTCAGGAGAAAAATTTTATGACTATGGATTCTTCTGTCTTCCTACACTTGCTGCTGCTGCTAAGTCGCGTCAGTTGTGTCCGACTCTGTGAGACCCCATAGACGGCAGCCCACCAGGCTCTGCCGTCCCTGGGATTCTCCAGGCAAGAACACTGGAGTGGGTTGCCATTTCCTTCTCCAATGCATGAAAGTGAAAAGTGAAAGTGAAGTTGCTCAGTCGTGTCCGACTCTTTGCTACCCCATGGACTGCAGCCCACCAGGCTCCTCTGTCCATGGGATTTTCCAGGCAAGAGTACTGGAGTGGGGTGCCTTTGCCTTCTCCGATCTTCCTACACTTAGAAAAGTTCTAAAACCATTAACTTAAATATCTGTTCCTTGCAACTAGCAGCAGCCTTCTACTGATAAGTATGCTTGGTTGCATGTAACCCTTTTGCCAAAATCATATATGTGCTGCGTTTCCCCCTTACCTCTTCAGAACAGTTTCTCAGAGCTCTCTGGGAGGCTATCTCCTAGGCTATAGTCCTCAGTAAAAGACTGAATAAACTCTACTCACAGATTTTACATTGTGTGTGTGTGTGTGTGTTTTTCAGTCAACATGTCAGAATTCTGAGCTTTAAGAATGCTCATGAAGACAATTGGATTAAGGTATTTTATGAAAAGAACAGTTATGTCTTGCTGAGCCTTTGCCACATACTAAGAAAAGTTTAGACTCTATCTACATGTGGAAGATAAAGACTAGCAATGTTGAATAAAACCCTACAAAAATCTATAGTTAATTTGAGTTACATTAAAGTGGAACATGTGGAATTTCATTCCGAGTCTGTGCTAAATTTTACATTTGTATATAAAAGTTAACATATTTCAGTTCAGTTCAGTTCAGTTGCTAAGTCGTGTCCAACTCTTTGTGACCCCATGAATCACAGCACGCCAGGCCTCCCTGTCCATCACCAACTCCCGGAGTTCACTCAAACTCATATCCATGGAGTTGGTGATGCCATCCAGCCATCTCATCCTCTGTTGTCCCCTTCTCCTCCTGCCCTTAATCCCTTCCAGCATCGGGGTCTTTTCCAATGAGTCAATTCTTCACATGAGGTGGCCAAAGTATTGGAGTTTCAGCTTCGGCATCAGTCCTTCCAATGAACACCCAGAACTGATCTCCTTTAGGATGGACTGGTTGGATCTCCTTGCAGTCCAAGGGACTCTCAAGAGTCTTCTCCAACACCACAGTTCAAAAGCATCAATTCTTCGGTGCTCAGCTTTCTTCACAGTCCAACTCTCACATCCATACATGACCACTGGACAAAACATAGCCTTGACTAGATGGACCTTTGTTGGCAAAGTAATATCTCTGCTTTTGAATATGCTATCTAGGTTGGTCATAACTTTCCTTCCAAGGAGTAAGCGTCTTTTAGTTTCATGGCTGCAATCACCATCTGCAGTGATTTTGGAGCCCCCAAAATTAAAGTCAGCCACTGTTTCCACTGTTTCCCATCTATTTCCCATGAAGTAATGGGACCAGGTGCCATGATCTTAGTTTTCTGAATGTTGAGCTTTAAGTCAACTTTTTCACTCTCCTCTTTCACTTTTATCAGAGACTTTTTAGTTCCTCTTCACTTTCTGCCATAAGAGTGGTGTCATCTGCATAACTGAGGTTATTGATATTTCTCCCAGCAATCTTGATTCCAGCTTGTGCTTCTTCCAGCCCAGCGTTTCTCATGATGTATATTTAAAACATTTTTAAAAAGAAAATTCTTAAATATATTAATATAAAAATGGCTTTAGCTCCAAGGAGCTCTTTAAAGGTTGTTAAAGGCAGCTGGCAGAGGGAAAAGGAGAGAGCAGGTGACCTCATCTTCCTTTGGTTGATGGCAAAGGACCTGTGTGGCACGTTACCTCATTGTTGCTGATCAAAAGATTCCACACTGAGAGGTTAAGTCTACGCTCCTGGAGGTGGTTGTAATTGCAGATATTAGGTATTAAACCTTAGTCTGGTGATGTGTGCATAGCACAAAGGTTCCATTTTGGGATTGTTATCTCTTTTTAAACAACACCATTAGGAATAGAATGGTGACTAGTATCCTAAGAAATCTCTCTTTAGTAATATGCTTGTATGAATAATGTCATATGTCATCCTGATCTGCTCATTAAATATGTTTCCAAAACTGAATGTTAATTGGTTTAATTTTAGAGGAAAGTAGAATTAAGGAATTATATATGTTTTTTCTAACTTTTCTTAAAATTTTATTCTTTCTGTGTTAATGTTTATGCAGCCATGAATAACTAATACAACAATGTTTTAGTTGAGTATAAATATGACTGTAAATTCACTTAGAGTTTTTGCCATCATTTTATATAAAATCAGAATTGAATTGAAATATCTCTTATCACAATATAAAAACAAATAAAATTAAAATAGAGCATGCAGAGGTATATATGGTAAAAAAATTATTTCTAAGGTATACCCTCCCTTTTAAAGTAAACAAAAATTAATGATGTTATATAGGGAGAATTTATCTATTTTTAGTTTTTACAAATGAAACTAAAACATATTCTCCTGACCATGTATCATTTTTTTTTTCATTTTCAGGAGTTATTTTCTAAATAGAATTCACTGATGTATTAAACATACAGGACAACATACCCTTAACTTACACCAAAAAGTTTGCTTGCAGATCACAAAGATCAGAGGAACATAAGTACACTGTACTAAAATTAAGAATATTTGTTCATCAAAGGTATTTATTTTTTTTAATTTAGTTTTTTTATTGAAGGATAGTTGCTTCACAGAATTTGTTGTTTTCTGTCAAACTTCAACGTGAATCAGCTACAGGTATACATATATCCCCTCTCCTTTGAATCTTCCTCTCCTCTCCCTCCCCATCCCACTCCTCTAGGTTGATACAGACCCCCTGTTTGAGTTTCCCGAGCCATACAGCAAATTCCCATTAGCTATCTATTTTACATAAGGCAATGTAAGTTTCTATGTTACTCTTTCCATACATCTCACCCTCTCCTCCCCTTTCCTCATGTCCATAAATCTATTCTCTATATCCGTTTCTCTGTTGCTGCCCCATAAATAAGTTCTTCAGTACCATTTATCTAGATTGTGTATATGTGTGTTAGAATATGCTATCATTCTCTTTCTGACTCACTTCACTCTGTATAATAGGTTCTAGGTTCATCCATGTCATCAGAACTGACTCAAACATGTTCCTTTTTATGGCTTAGTAATATTCCATTGTGCATATGTACCACAATTTCTTTATCCATTCATCTGTCAGTGGATATCTAGGTTGCTTCCATGTTCTAGCTATTGTAAATAGTGCTGAAATGAACAATGGGATACATGTCTTTTTCAGTTTTGGTTTCCTTGGGGTATATGCCTAAGAGTGAGATAGTTGGGTCATATGGTGGTTTTATTCCTGGTTTTTTAAAGAATCCATATCGTCTTCCATAGTGGCTGGATCAATTTACATTCTCACCAACAGTGCAAGAACATTCCCTTTTCTCCACACCCTCTCCAGCATTTATTATTTGTAGACTTCTTGATGATGGCCATTCTGTCTGGTGTGAGGTGATATCTCATTGTGGTTTTGACTTGCTTTTCTCTAATAATGAGCATCTTTCCATGTATTTGTTAGCCATCTGTATGTCTTCTTTGGAGAAATGTCTGTTTAGGTCTTTTTTCTACTTTTTGATTGGGTTGTTTGTTTTTCTAGCACTGAGTTGTATGAGCTGGTTGTATATTTTGGCTATTAATGCTTTGTCAGTTGTTTCATTTGCTATTATTTTTCTCCCATTCTTATGATTATCTTTTCACCTTGCTTATAGTTTCCTTTGCTGTGTAAAAGCTTTTATGTTTCATCAGGTCCCACTTGTTTACTTCTGTTTTTATTTCCATTACTCTAGGAGGTGGGTCATAGAGGATCTTGCTTTGATTTATGTCATCAAGGGTTCTGCCTATGTTTTCCCCTAAGAGTTTTCACTTTCTGGTCTTACATTTAGGTCTTTAATCCATTTTGAGTTTATCTTTGTATATGGTGTTAGGAAGTGTTCTAATTTCATTCTTTTCCGTGTAGCTGTCCAGTTTTCCCAGCACCATTTACTGAAGAGGCTGTCTTTGCCCCATTGTATATTCTACAATATGATATAGAATTTTTGTATATTTGTCAAAAATAAGGTACCCATAGGTGCATGGGTTTATTTCTGGGCTTTCTATCTTGTTCCGTTGGTCTATATTTCTGTTTTTGTGCCAGTACCATACTGTCTTATTGACTCTAGCTTTGTAGTATAATCTGAAGTCAGGAAGGTTGATTCCTCTAGCTCCATTCTTCTTTCTCAAGACTGCTTTGGCTATTCGGGGTCTTTTGTGTTTCCATATGGACTGTGAAATTTTTTGTTCTAGTTCTGCAGGAAATGCCATTGGTAGTTAGATAGGGGTTGCATTGAATCTGTGGATTGCACTTCACAATATTGAGTCTTCCTACCCAGGAACATGAACTATCTCTCCATCTGTTTATATTGTCTTTGATTTCTTTCATTAGTGTCTTATAACTTTTGGTGTACAGTTCCTTTGTCTCCTTATGTAAGTTTATTCCTATATTCATTCTTTTTGTTGCAATGGTGAATGAGATTGATTCCTTAATTTCTCTTTCTGATTTTTCATTGTTGGTATATAGAAATGCAAGTGATTTCTGTGTGTTGACTGTGTATCCCGCAACTTGTTAAATTCACTGATTAGCTCTAGTAATTTTCTGATAGTATTTTTAAGGTTTTCTATTTACAGTATCATGTTATCTGCAAACAGTGAGAACTTTACTTCTTTTCTGATATGGATTCCTTTTATTTCTTTTTCTTCTCTGATTGCTGTAGCTAGGACTTCCAGAACTATGTTGAATAATAGTGGTGAAAGTGGACACCCTTGTCTTGTTCCTGATCTTAGGGGGAATGCTTTGTTTTTCACCACTGAGAATAATGTTTGCTGTAGTGTTATCATATATGGCCTTTACTATGTTGAGGTAGATTCCTTCTATGCCCATTTTTTGAAGAGTTTTAATCATAAATGGGTGCTGAATTTTGTCAAAGGCTTTTCCTGCATCTATTGAGATGATCATATGATTTTTATCTTTTAATTTGTTAATATGGTATATCACACTGATTTGCATATATTGAAGAATCCTTGCATCACTAGAATAAATGCTACTTGATCATGGTGTATGAGCTTTTTGATGTGTTTCTGAATTCTGAATTTCTGAATGCAAAAAATTCTGAGGATTTTTGCATCTATGTTCATCAGTGACCTGTAGTTTTGACCTGTAGTTTTCTCTTTTTGTTGTTGTCTTTGGTTTTGGTATCAGGGTGATGGTGGCCTTGTAGAATGAGTTTGGAAGTGTTCCTTCCTTTTTTTTTTTTAAAGGGTTTAGAAGGATAGTTTAGAAGGATGGCTTCCCTGGTGGCTCAGAAGGTAAAATGTCTGCCTACAATGCGGGAGACCCAGGTTTGATCCCTGGGTTGGGAAGATCCTCTGGAGAAGGAAATGGCAACCCACTCCAGTACTCTTGCCTGGAAAATTCCATGGACAGAGGAGCATGGTAGGCTACAGTCCACAGGGTCGCAGAGTCAGACATGACTGAGTGACTTCGCTTTCACTTTAGAAGGATAGGCATTAGCTCTTCTCTGTTGCTGCTGCTGCTAAGTCGCTTTAGTCATGTCCAACTCTGCGACCGCATAGACGGCAGCCCACCAGGCTCCCCCGTCCCTGGGATTCTCTAGGCAAGAACACTGGAGTGGGTTGCCATTTCCTTCTCCAATGCATGAAAGTGAAAAGTGAAAGTGAAGTCACTCAGTTGTGTCTGACTCCTAGCGACCCCATGGACTGCAGCCCACCAGGCCCCTCTGTCCATGGGATTTTCCAGGCAAGAGTACTGGAGTGGGGTGCCATTGTCTTCTCTTCTCTAAATGTTTGATAGAATTCTCCTGTGAAGCCATCTGGTCCTGGGCTTTTGTTTTTTGGGAGATCTTTGATCACAGCTTCAATTTCAGTGCTTGTAATTGGGTTGTTCATAATTTCTATTTCTTCCTGGTTCAGTCTTGGAAGATTGAACTTTTCTAAGAATCTGTCCATTTCTTCCAGGTTATTTATTTTATTGCCATATAATTGCTCATAATGGTCTCTTATAATCCTTTATATTTCTGCATTATCTGCTGTAACCTCTCCTTTTTCATTTCTAATTTTGTTGATTTGATTCTTCTCTCTTTTTCTCTTGATGAGCCTGGCTAAAGATTTGTCAATTTTGTTTATCTTCTCAAAGAACCAGCTTTTAGTGTTATTAATCTTTACTATTGTTTCTTTCATTTCTTTTTCATTTATTTCTGCTTGGATATTTATGATTTCTGTCCTTCTACTATTTTTTGTTGTTGTTGTTCTTCTTTTTCCGGTTGTTTAGGTGTAAAGTTAGGTTCTATTCAATGTTTTCCTTGTTTCTTGAGGTAGGATTGTATCACTATAAACTTCCCTCTTAGAACTGCTTTTGCTGCATCTCGTAGGTTTTGAGATATTGTGTTTTCATTGTCATTTGTTTCTAGACATTTTTTGATTTCCCTTTTGATTTCTTTAGTTACCTGTTGGTCGCTTAGAAACATGTTGTTTAATCTCCATGTGTTTGTGTTTCTTACTGTTTTTTTCTTGTAATTGAAATCTAGTCTCATAGCATGGTGGTCAGAGAAGATGCTTGATACGAATTCAATTTTCTTAAAGTTACTGTGGTTTGATTTGTGACCCAAGATGTGGTATCCTTGAGAATGTCCCATGGGCACTTGAGAAGAAGGTGTATTTTCTGCATTTGGATGAAATGTCCTGAAGATATCAATGAGATCCATCTCATCTAATGTATCATTTAAGACTTGTGTTTCCTTATTAATTTTTTGTTTTGATGATCTGTCCATTGGTGTGAGTGGGGTGTTAAAGCCTCCTACTGTTATTGTGTTACTGTCAATTTCTACTGTTATGTTTGTTAGTGTTTGTCTTATGTATTGAGATGCTCCTATGTTGAGTGCATAGATATTTACAATTTTTATGTTTTCCTCTTGGATTGATCCCTTGATCATTATATTCTGTCCTTCCTTATCTCTTGTAATCTTTATTTTAAGGTCTATTTTGTCTGATATGAAGATTGCTACTCCAGCTTTCTCTTGCTTCCCATTTGCATGGAATATATTTTTCCATCCTCTCACTTTAAGTCTATATGTGTCTTTATCTGAAATGGGTTTCTTGTAGACAGCATGTATATGGGTCTTGTTTGTATATCCATTCAGCCAGTCTGTGTCTTTTGGTTGGCACATTTATTCCATTTACATTTAAAGTAATTACTGATATATATATTCCTTTGGGCTCAAAAATCACTGCAGATGCTGATTTCAGTCATGAAATTAAAAGACGCTTACTCCTTGGAAGGAAAGTTATGACCAACCTAGATAGCATATTCAAAAGCAGAGACATTACTTTGCCAACAAAGGTCTGTCTAGTCAAGGCTATGGTCTTTCCAGTGGTCATGTATGAATGTGAGAGTTGGACTGTGAAGAAAGCTGAGCACCGAAGAATTGATGCTTTTGAACTGTGGTGTTGGAGAAGACTCTTGAGAGTCCCTTGGACTGCAAGAAGATCCAACCAGTTCATCCTAAAGGAGATCAGTTCTGGGTGTTCATTGGAAGGACTGATGCCAAAGCTGAAACTCCAATACTTTGGCCACCTCATGTGAAGAGTTGACTCATTGGAAAAGACCCTGATGCTGGGAGGGATTGGGGGCAGGAGGAGAAGGGGACGACAGAGGATGAGATGGCTGGATGGCATCACTGACTCAAGGGACATGGGTTTGGGTGGACTCTGGGAGTTGGTGATGGACAGTGAGGCCTGGTGTGCTGTGGTTCATGGGATCTCAAAGATTCGGACAAGACTGAGTGACTGAACTGAAATGAACTGAAAAATGCAGATCTGTTCTATAAATGATCAAAAATTGGCCAAAAATAGAATGGAAAACTATGTTTAATCATTTTATTGATGAGGATATAAAAGGAATTATGTTGAAATCAAATATTCCAATAACTATTATGATAAGCAACATTATTAAGAAGAGAATTTCTGAATAGATAGAATTTTATGTTGTCCTTCAGTAGCTATTCAGTAGCTATTCAGTATAACTATTTGACAGTTCACAGTGGTTTAAAAATTAAAAATCTAATAAAACTGAGATCTGAGCATTGTCATGAACCTTTAGAACTATTAAACAAAGCATAATAGATTGCAAAAGTAATAGGGATGATTAAAATGTTTTTATTTGGGAGGAAAACTAAAGCAGAATAACTATAACTGATTAACTATTAAAGGAAAATGTCTTTCACTCAGATATATGGATTTATATGAATATGATAGAATAAATTTTTTCAGGCAACCACATAAGTGAGTTTTATAATCTGCTCCAAATATATCCTGTGAAAACATGAATGCCAGCTCATTGGGATGAACTATTAGGGAATGCTTTCTATGGTACATTTTCTGAATAAAATAAATCTTTCTAAAAAAAGCTGTGTTATGTTTATTAGTATCTGTGTTTTGGAAAAAGTTGGGTGTGAATACAAGTAAATTCATTTTGAGCATTTATTGAGGATTTACTCAATTCCAGACATTAGTGAAGTAATTTTTCATGTTGTACCTTGTTTAATCCTTACCATATCTCTAAGAAATGCCACTGAATCCCTCAGTCTCTTTTGATTATGCTAGTTAGCATTTTGCTTTCACTGCAGCAGCTTCTCTGGTCCATTATTCTTTTGTCCTCCATCCATCTCTCTCTTTGCTTGTGGATATCATGCATTAGAAGACAACTAGAAAATAATTCAGTCTAAGTGAGACACCACTATTTCCCCCCTTTTAAAAAAGAATTTCCTGCATCTTAATTGTAACAATTTTTACTACTCTTGAGCACATCTTATATACTGGTCACCATTCTAAAACTTTCCATACATTATATTACTTAATCTTCAGGATAACTCTATGTGACAGATGTTGTGACTACCCCAGTTTTCTGCCTGGAGAGCACAGGGCCAGATGAGTTATGTAAATCATCCCGTGCTACAAAACGGAAGGTGGCAGACCTGAGATTACAATTCTCTTTGTCTGACTTCAAAGCTTATTCTCATCATTTTCTAAGTATACCACCTCCCTAGAAACTGGCATATATGTCACTCAAGTTTTACACACATATGTATTTTCAGTAAAATTTACATATAGTGAGTGAACAGATCCTAAGTATACAATTCAGTGAGTTTTGATAAATGAGTATCTGTCTAATCATCACACAGTCAAGATACAGAATATACATGTCACTTCAGAGAATTTCCTTCTAGAGAATCCAAGGTTAAATAGATAACATTGTTCTAATCTTTATTACCATGGAGTATTTTTTCCTCCTCTTGCACTTCATGTAAATTGAATACTACAGTATATACTCTATTATGGTTGGCTTCTTCCACTCACCATAATGTTTTTAAGATTCATCCATGTCATGTTTATGAGCAGTTCATTTTTTAAAATGTCATATTGCATATCTTTTGTTAATTTTATTAAAGTATTTTCTGGTTTTACTGCTGTTTATAAATGAATTTTTCTGTCTTAAATTTTTTCTATTTGTTTATGCTGCTTGTGTTGAAATACCATTGATCATACCCTTCAAAATTGGTAAACTCACTTATTAGTTCTGGTTATCTGTTCACTTATGGTCTCTCAAAATTATGTTGAAGCATGACCTCTGGAAACTCAAGATGACTGTATTTGGAGACAGGGCCTTGAAAAGAGTGGCTCAGTTAAAATGAGGCCATTAGAGTGGGTCCAAACCCAATTTGACTGGTGTCCTTGTAAGAAGAGGAAATTTGGACACACCAAGCAACACTCAGTAGGTACTTGCATTGTGATATGTTAGCCATCTACAAATCAAGGATAGAAGCCCCAGAAGAAACCAAGCCTGTCCACACTTTGAGTTTAAATTCTAGCTTCCAGAACTTTGAGAAAATAAATTTCTGTTGTATACACAACTCAGACTGTGATATATTGTTAGGTCAACCAAGGAAAAACAATACAATTCTTGTGTATTTGGGGGTAGATTCCTTAGGACTTTGGAGACGTAAGTGTTTATGCCCTCATCAAACATAGAAATTTTAGCCTATATGTTCCCTTTTCCATTTTTAAATTTTATATAGATCTGATGTTTGATGGTGATGCATTCTTTCAACTTTGACTTATCTGAAAATAACTTTCTCACTAGTTTTTGAATTACATTTTTTTGTGGAAAAAGGAATTCAGAATTTACATATTTTATAGGACATCAAAGATATAGTTCCCTTATCTTATGGGTTTAATTGCTTCAAGTGAAAGTCAGATTTCATATATATATTTATTCCACTGTGTTATCTGACTATGTCTATCTGTTTTCAAGATTTTGCTTTGTGTTTGATTATCAAAAGTATGGCAGTAATATACACAGGTGTGGTTTTCTCTACATTAACTCAGATTGGATTTAATTTAGGATTATGAGTTTGCAGGTTGATACTTTAACAAGACTTGGTAAATGTTTGGCCAGTTTTTTTGAGCATAATTTTTTAAATTTCATTTTTCTTCTCTCTTTCCTTCTAATATTATTTCATATGTTAGACGGATAGATATTGCTGGACAGGTTACATAGAATCTGATGTTCATTACTCAGTCTTTTATTTTTCAGATCTTTTGATTATGTCATTTCTTTTAATCACTTTGGTTTTACTGTCCAATTGTTCTTTATCTCCAATATGTTCTTATGCCATCAGGAAAATTTTCGTATTATATACTGTAATTTTCCATTTTACAATTTCCAATTAGAATATTTATTTAGCCTCTTTTAAATAGTTTCCATTTTCTATGCTAAGACTTCCTATTTTTTTATTCACTGTATGCCAAGATTTTTTTTTTTTACTACATTGAGCCCAATTATAATAGCTACTTTAAATTCTTTTTCTGCTAATCCCAACATCTTAGTCATATTTGTGTCCTTTTCTACTGACTACTTTTGTGCGTGAATGTGATAATTGGTTATGTTTTTCTACTTATTTAATTCTTTGTTAATATTTTTTCCTGGAAATCCTGATTTGTGTAGACTGTTGATTCTGTTATTTTCCTCTGAAAAGCGTTACTTTTGTGCTATCAGGCAGTTAAATTAGTTGCCTGATCACTTTGAATTTATGGGGGCATGTTTTTATATAAAAACCTTACTGTCAGATAAAAACCTGAGATGTTTACCAAGTCTCTCTAACATGGAAGGATTTGTACTCAAACTCTTATGTGATAGGAAATCCCTACGATCTCTGCTTAATTCTTTCAGCCCTCTAATTCTTGTTTTTTCTCTAAGGTTTTTCCAAGTCTTCCCTGTGTGTTTGCCATTTAGGGGACAACCAAATGTGTAAGGGAAGACTGTATAATAGTTTGGGTCTTCCTCCATTGTGAATCTCTTCTTTATGAGATTTCTTTCCATGATTTTCACCTATTTTGATAGCCAAGAGTACTTCATTTGACACCTCAAGTAAGAAAACAAAACAATATAAAATGAAAGAAAAGTGAAAAAAAAAAAAGCTATAACTTTTTTGCTTGAGTTCTATTTACCAGTTTATACAGTCTTGAGAATGTACTCAGGGGAAAAGTAATATAATTGTGAGCTCTACCATGTGTATTTCTTTTTCTTCAAGAATCAAATACCTTTTAGTTTTTGCCTTTTTTGTGACTCTCCAGTGTGTTGTTGTTGTTATTATTTTATGTCATGTTCAGATATTATAGTTACTATCTTTTAGAAGAATAGTCTGCTAACAGGAAGCCACATTAATCTATTTAGACTAAATGGCTTAAGATTTGTGGTATTCAGTTATCTATGCTAGTTTGCTGTCTTTTTTCAGTCTCTCTCTTTGGTTACCTACCCTAAAGCTTAACCCTCAGGCCCACTGCTCTGCTAGGGAACCATATCTTTAAATGTCTGACCTATGGCATTTAAAGTGTTTCCAGGTCTAGTTCATCACAGTACAAAAAGGCGCAAAGGGAAACCTGGCCAATAATGCATAATTCTGGCCTTAAACATTTCTCTGAGTTTCTCTTCCTCTTTTATTTCTTTTTTTTTTTTTTCTCTTTACCACAACCCAAACCCCTGAGCTATTACTGAAATATTTTTCTTACTGCACTGATTTTCATTTTAAGCCCAAGTGCCACAAAGGAGACTCTTATCTACATACAAAATTCACTTTCCTATTTCTATCTTTAAACATTCTTCTTTTTTCAATTAAAAAGTAATGGACAAAACAAACTTGCATGGTATGAAGAGGTGATGATTTGCAGCCAAATTATTTCTGAACCAATAGGAAAAAAAGCAAAGCAAGCCAGACAAATGCTTTCAATATTTCTATTTTTCATTCTTATTCATTACAGAGAAGGCTGGTTTTGGTTGAAATTGTTTTTAAATCTTATTTAATATGCAGCTGTGACCTTTTACTCCATGATGAAACATCCATATTTTAAAAACTCAAACTCTCATTTAAAATGTCTAAATTGACAAGCATCCATAGGATATTTCAGAAAAAAAAAAAAGAGAGACATATTAAAGAACTCTGGACCAGGGAATGAGGAGCCCAATATCTACATCTGATGCCATCACTAATATTCTCAGAGATTAAGGCTGGTTAGTTGGGTTCTGTCTCCTTAGTTATAAAATAGAATGTGTGATGGTTAATTTTATTTGTGTACTTGACTGGCCATGAGGTGCCTGGTTTAAATATTATTTCTGGGTATGCTGGTAAGGGCATTTCTTACCAGCCTATTCTAGATTGGCATTTGAATTGGTGGACTCAGTAAAGTAGATTATGCTCCCCAAATTTTATAAGCATCATCTAATCCGTTGAGGGTCTGAATAGAAAAAAAGGGAGAAAAGAAGGAATCTGCTCCTTTTTCCTGTCTCTGTTCAGCTGGGATATCTCATCCCATCTTCTCTTGCCCTCATACAGGGATTGATGTCATCAGCTCCCCTCTTTCTCAGGCCTTTGGACTCAGACTGAATTATACCACCAGGTTTCCAGGGTCTCCAGCTTGCACCTCATAGACTGTGAGACTACTCAGCTTCCATAATTACATGCACCAATTCCTCATAATAAATATCTGTTTTGAGAGACTGGTTTTATTTCTCTGGAGAATTCTTACTTATACAGATGCATTGTATTATTTTATCTTTGAGATTCCATGACCAGAAATATACACAGGAAGCAAACGTTTTAAACATCCCATTTTAATTTAAATATCATGTAGCTGAGCAAATACCAACATGTTTAGAAATAGTGTGGGGAACACCTAATGGCTGTAATATCTTTGATACAGAAAGACTGATATAATTTAAAACTTTAATTATCTTTTCATAATGAATGAGAATTGAAAATGAAAAAATTTCATTATATTTCCTAATGAGCTGGAGCCACGTGTCTATTCTATTGTAGCCCTATGACCTCCAGAGAACATATGTTTATCTTGCCATCCATTAAACGTGTTACTAAGTCTAACTTTTAGAAAACTAAGAATCTTAACACATCAGGTGCCATCATTAGAGTCACCTCAGTTGGGTTACTTCGAACCAAATGATCCTATCGGTGAAAATTATCAGTTTTTGCCAGATTAGTTAGTAATCATATACATATTTCTTTAAAAATTATCTACTGCTACATTAATATAACAACATGAGTTTGAGTCTGGTTTTTCTGGGAATATTTATAATTACAATTCTGGAAACCCAGTTTTAATATTCTCAGCATCAAAGTGAGAGTGAGGGTACCTTCATTATATGGAATACACATGCATTTCACTGCAGCATCCTCTAACACTAATGGAAGAACTAGGGAAGATGGAGCCAAATTCACTTAGCTGAGAAGGCCTCAAGAGATAGGTGCACTTTCTTATTTCAAAGCTACATGAATGGAAAACTAAATGTACTATTCTACAGAAAATGTCTGTACTTCATAAAAGGAAATTCATAGAAATTAAAAACCCAATTGCTGACGTCAAGAGATATAAGTAAAGAATAGGATGTTGGTTGTGTTAATATGTGTGGTGGGAAAGAACAAGCAGATAGGAATGTAAGGAATGTCTTATTATGCCAGACTGTTTGCTGTGAATTCCATAAGAAATGGAAGTTGACATAGTCCATTACCTAGAAATAAAACACATTTCTAGATCAAACAGCCATTTTTCAAGAGGTCACAAAAGCTCAGCCAGCAAAAAAAAGAAACAAGTAGGAATGGAATGAGTGGGAGTACTCATATTTTAGGCTGATTATTCATTCATATCACTTGCAGTTCATAGACTAGTTAGTGGGTAAATATTGGACTAAATTATGAGAGTTTAATAATGTGTATCTAGATCAGTGAAATAAATGATACAAGCAGGAAGAATGTGTGCATCAATTCTGTTTCCCTGATTTATATCACAAGGTAAAGATGGAATGTCAGCAGCGCTAGTCATGGTGACTAGTACTTGTATCAGTTCAGTTCAGTTCAGTTCAGTCACTCAGTCGTGTCCGACTCTTTGCGACCCCATGAACTGAAGCACGCCAGGCCTTGCTGTCCACCACCAACACCTGGAGTCCACCGAAACCCATGTCCATTGAATCAGTGACACCATCCAACCATCTCATCCTCTGTCGTCCCCTTCTCCTCCTGCCCTCAACCTTTCCCAGCATCAGGGTTTTTTCCAGTGAGTCAGCTCTTCGCATCAGGTGGCCAAAGTATTGGAGTTTCAGTTCAGCATCAGTCCTTCCAATGAACACCCAGGACTGATCTCCTTTAGGATGGACTGGCTGGATCTCCTTGCAGTCCAAGGGACTCTCAAGAGTCTTCTCCAACACCACAGTTCAAAAGCATCAATTCTCGGCACTCAACTTTCTTTATAGTCCAACACTCACATTCATACATGACCACTGGAAAAACCATAGCCTTGACTAGATGGACCTTTGTTGGCAAAGTAATGTCTCTGCTTTTCAATATGCTGTCTAGGTTGGCCATAAGTTTCCTTCCAAGGAGTAAACATCTTTTATTTTCATGGCTGCAGTCACCATCTGCAGTGATTTTGGAGCCGAGGAAAATAAAGTCAGCCACTGTTTCCACCATTTCTCCATCTATCTGCCATGAAGTGATGGGACCAGATGCCATGATCTTAGTTTTCTGAATGTTGAGCTTTAAGCCAACTTTTTAACTCTCCACTTTCACTTTCATCAAGAGGCTTTTTAGTTCCTCTTCACTTTCTGCCATAAGAGTGGTGTCATTTGCATATCTGAGGTTATTGACATTTCTCCTGGCAATCTTGATTCCAGCTTGTGCTTCTTCCAGTCCAGCGTTTCTCATGATGTACTCTGCATAGAAGTTAAATAAGCAGGGTGACAATATACAGCCTTAATGTACTCCTTTTCCTATTTGGAACCAGTCTGTTGTTCCATGTCCAGTTCCAATTGTTGCTTCCTGACCTGCATACAGGTTTCTCAAGAGGCAGGTCAGGTGGTCTGGTATGCCTATCTCTTTCAGAATTTTCCACACTTTACTGTATGACTGTGGATTGGATCATGAATTCCTTATTGCCAAATTCAGACTGAAATTGAAGAAAATGGAGAAAACCACTAGACCATTCAGGTATGACCTAAATCAAATCCCTTATGACTATACAGTGGAAGTGAGAAATAGTTTTAAGGGACTAGATCCCATAAACAGAGTGCCTGATGAACTATGGATGGAGGTTTGCAACATTGTACAGAAGACAGGAATCAAGACCACCACCAAGAAAAAGAAATGCAAAAAAGCAAAATGGCTGTCTGAAGAGGCCTTACAAATAGCTGTGAAAAGATGGGACATGAAAAGCAGAGGAGAAAAGGAAAGATACCCATTTGAATGCAGAGTTCCAAAGAATAGCAAGGAGAGATAAGAAAGCCTTCCTCAGTGATCAATGCAAAGAAATAGAGAAAAACAATAGAATGGTAAAGACTAGAGATCTCTTCAAGAAAATTAGAGATATCGAGGGAACATTTCATGCAAAGATGGGCTCAATAAAGGACAGAAATGGTAGGGACCTAACAGAAGCAGAAGATATTAGAAGAGGTGGCAAGAATACACAGAAGAACTGTACAAAAAAGTTCTTCACCCAGATAATCACAATGGTGTGATCACTCACCTAGAGCCAGACATCCTGAAATGTGAATCAAGTGGGCCTTAGAAAGCATCACTACGAAGACAGCTAGTGGAGGTGATGGAATTCCAGTTGTGCTATTTCAAATCCTGAAAGATGATGCTGTGAAAGTGCTGCACTTAATATGCCAGCAAATATGGAAAACTCAGCAGTGGCCACAGAACTGGAAAAGGTCAGTTTTCATTCCAATCGCTAAGAAAGGCAATGCCAAAGAATGCTCAAACTACCGCACAATTGCACTCATCTCTCATGCTAGTAAAGTAATGCTTAAAATTCTCCAAGCCAGGCTTCAGCAATACGTGAACCATGAACTTCCAGATGTTCAAGCTGCTTTTAGAAAAGACAGAGGAACCAGAGATCAAATTGCCAACATCCACTGGATCATTGAAAAAGCAAGAGAGTTCCAGAAAAATGTCTATTTCTGCTTTATTGACTATGCCAAAGCCTTTGACTGTGTGGATCACAATAAACTGTGGAAAATTTTGAAAGATTGCAATAAGCATTAAATAAATTAAACATATAAATTGGTTAAGTAAATACGTGCGTACTCAGTCATGTCCAACATTTTGCAACCCTATAGACTGTCGCCTGCCAGGCTTCTCTGTTTATGGAATTTTCCAGGCAAGAATACTGGAATGGATTGCCATTTCCTAATCCAGTGGATTATCCCCACTCAGAGATTTAATCTGCATCTCTTGTGTCTCCTGTATTGAAAGTGGTTAGAACAGAGTAAATATTTAATACATTTTAGATATTGTTATTAGATGTGAAACATATTGTTTATTGAGCCTACAAAGGTTGTTCATAGCACAGCTTGTTTATGTCACAGCTTCTATACAGAATTTAGGAATGACAGTTTTTTAGATTCTGTTATTAAGTGATTTAATAGCGCATTGTCTTCATCTCTGCTAAGATATGTTTGGTCCTGTAAGTTTAAGGTGGAAGAACTAATAAATTGGACTTTTTCAGTATAAGAGACAGAATACTTTAATCCTAAATGATTAGGAGCAAGATATAATTTAGAGGATCATGAAAGATGAATGTTAACATGTGGATATATGTGTAGGAAATCCCCACTGCCTTTAGTCAGGTTAATCATGTCTCCCTGGACTCTACTTGTAACCATTAACAAACTGCCTCATTGTGTCTTCTAGGGCTGACAGGCAATTTTAGTGATAAAGTTAAAGACTTTCAAAGTAAAGTTTGAATTACTTTGCATATATTTACACACATAAACAAAGCAACATTTGGCAATTTAGGATTTGTCAGGATAAAAGACATTTAATAAATTTATCACCACCTAGTTGTTCCAGAGGCAAACACTAATTTTGATGCAATTAATCTAAGCATTCACACAGTGAAGTAATGAATTTCTAAGTCACTTACGGTGGCTTGCTGTTACCTTTGCAGACCTTATATCCGCTTGTGTTGAAATCGCTTTCCCTCATTTAATTTCTCTCACCTCCCCTAAATTTGGGGGGATCAAAACAAACAAATAGTTAAAAACAGATGGGAAAAGGAATTTCTCACTGTTCTGAATGCAAATATACATGGAAAGGAAGAACAAAATGTTTTGATGGTGGCATATTTTTATTATTTACCCAAAACCTAGCACAAAATAATAAATCACTTTCACAAGTCAGACCTTGACAAAAGCTTCTCCCCTACTTTGTAGGGCACTATGTATGAAAAGTGTTCAATAGAAAAGATGGGTAAGAACATTAAGAATAAGGGAGTTATAGGAAGGGAGTGGTAGTAGGGCGCAGCTCTTTTCACAGACTGAATTTGGCAATATTCCTCTGGAGAGGCTGCCAGTAAATGAATTAATGTTATCAGCTACAAATAGAGAGTGTTTAAGAGTATTAGAAAAGGCTAAGTTATCAAAACAGAGAACAGTTTGTTCTTGGAGACCAAGCATCGGACTGTCATTGAAGCAGTGATAACCTCAGGCAGTTTTAAATGTTTATTTAGCCAGCCACTTACCTTGGGTGCTCATCCTTTATAGTTTGTGGTTCCTAAATTGGTTTGGAAAATGTGAGGTCAAACAGTAGGTCATTATCTTCTAATTAGAGAAAGAAGAAACCTAGGAGTGAATTGACTATTTTGGGTCTTTGAAGAACACACAAGGACTGTGCACCTAGAGATCCTCCCCTGCAGTCTGGTGTACTTACACAGGATGCTAAGACAAGCTCCAAGCTAACAGACACCTACCTGACTTGGGGAGAATTTGCAGGCAGTTGGAGGCTTTTCATTCCTAAAGCACTGGTAGGCGTGAAAAAATGTTTCCCTACCACCTTTCTAGGCTCTCTGCTGGGGCCCTGAAAATTTCTTCCAAAACACAGGATAATAAGAGAAAAACAAACAAAAGATGATTAGCATGTGTTTTATGCTTTACACATAAAGTATCCAGAGATGAGTAACTCAAAGGAATGGTTAGAACCTGAGTGTGTAGAGCATCTTAGCAGAGGAACAATACGTTTTTAGATAAGTAAAAAGACAAAGACTGAGTTTCCAGGGGTAACAAATTATAGAGAAGCAAACATATGGGGAACTATTGGAAGATAAAGTCTAATAAATAAAGTTTGTTATGGAGATTCCTCTGGTGCCATTGGGTTGATAAGGGTTTTGAGTTGTCTCTGGTGATTAAATTTTGTCCTTCTAGGTAGAGGGAAGAAAAGGGATACCTTTGCAAATTTATGTCCTGCTTTTAGGCAGAAAGAGGGAGGACAGAGAGCTTTCCTTGTACCTGCTTCTTTTCAATTGCCTTTAGCTAAAAATAATCTTGTTGTCAAAGTGGCATATTCAGGGGTGGCATATTCTGCTACTCTCAGTTCAGTTCAGTAGCTCAGTCTTATCCGACTCTTTGTGACCCCATGAATCGCAGCACACCAGGCCTCCCTGTCCATCACCATCTTCCGGAGTTCACTCAAACTCATGTCCATCGAGTCGGTGATGCCATCCAGCCATCTCATCCTCTGTCGTCCCCTTTTCCTCCTGCCCCCAGTTCCTCCCAGCATCAGAGTCTTTTCCAATGAGTCAACTCTGCTACCCTACACAGTTAAAATTTCACTCCTATGTCTAAAAGTGAAAAATCCAAACTGCTTAGAATACAGAGAAAGCAGGCTCCCCCAAATCAAATGCTTAATAAGAAAGCTTGGATAACATTATCTATTTTCTGAAGTCTAGAAAAGAAAAGCTAGACAGTGATCAACAGTATAGTATTTTAATTTAGTAGGAGGAGGTTTTAAGTTCATGTACGTCTTGTTATGTTTCTCTAAAATTCTCATTATTCACCTCTTACATTATATAAATCTTATACTATCAAAACATTTTGATAATGGGTTTGAAATGTAGAAGTGAGAATAAAATGTTTGCCGTTCCTTTCTTATAACTTTCCATGTCTGAGTAGAGATGACTTTTTGCCCATGTATCAGTTAAAAGGCACTACTCTATTAGCAGCAACTAACAGAGAGTCATTCAAACTCTCCTCCTGTTTTGAGTGGCTTACATCAACATGACTGGTAGCAGTGTTTTAATATTTTGCTTTAAAATTATGCCCCAAATCATGATACCACCACTACCATCATAGTTAACAATAAAAATGTATTAAACATCCACTGTTTATCAGGTATTATGCTATTTTGTGTCCCAGTATCTACTATGATCCAGTAATTGTTCTAGTATCAGGAAAAAAGCAATGAACAAAAGTGACAAAATCTCTGTCCCAGTGGAGCTTATATTTTAGGGATGAAAAACCTGAGTTTAGACAGATTAAACGATTTTCTCAAGATCACAACAAACAATAACAGCCTGTGTGTAAATTGAGATTCCAAGTCATATCTTGGTGATCTCATAGACAACAAACAGTCTATTCATGTCAAACAATTAGTCTATTCTTATGAAACCAAAATATTTTCTCCTAAAAATATTACCTACGGTATTTATTTTTTGTTTTGAGTCATTTGTCCACATAACTTGTCTTCTTTTTAAAAAATATAGTTGATTTATGCGTCATATTAGTTTTAGGTGTACTGCATAGTCATTCAGTATTTTTATAGATTATATTCCATTTAAAATTATTATAAAATGTTGGTTATATTCCTTGTGCCATATCCAACATATCCTTGTATCTTACTTATTTTCTATATAGTAGTTTGTACCTCGTAATTCCCTACCTCTATCTTGCCGTTCCACCTGCGTCTCTCCCTACCAGTAACCGCCAGTTTGTTCTCTGAGTCTGTTTATGTTTTTTATATTCACTTGTCTGTCTTTTTTAAAATTCCACATATAATGATAACATAAATATTTCCAAATAATATGTCTAATAAGGGGTTCATATCCAAAATATATAAACAACTCATACAGCTCAATATCAAACAGGTTTTTTTTAAACTGGTTTTTAAATGAGCAGAAGACTTGAATGGACATTTTCCCAAAGAAGACACACAGATGGCCAACAAGCACATGAAAATATACTCAATATCTATAATCATTAGGGAAGTGCCAATCAAAACCACAGTAAGATATCACCTCGCAGTGGTCATAATGGCTGTCATTAAAAAGACCACAAACAACAATTTTGGCAAGGATGTGAAAAAAATGTGTTAATTGCTCAGTTGTGTCCGACTCTTTGCGACTCCATGGACTGTAGCCTGCCGGGGTCATCTGTCTATGGAATTCTCCAGGCAAGAATACTGGAAAAAAATGAAATCCTAGTAAACTGTTCATGGGAATGTGGATTGATGCAGCCATCTTGGAAAACAGTATGGAGGTTTTTCAAAAAACTAAAAACGCAATTACCGTATGACCCAACAATATCCTCTCCTGGATATTTAGCTGAAGAAAATGAAAACACCAATTTTTAAAGTTGTTTTCCATGTGGCAGTAAGGTGGATGTTTTTAAAAAAAGGGGCTGACATTCAAAATGGCCTCTAGCCACTCGTTTACTGGGCATTCCAGGTATGTGATGAAATTTCTTCTTTTTGCACTTTTGTCAGTACCCTTCAGCCAAGACCATCAGGAGCACCCTGTAGTTGAACAGATTTGGGTTAATTTACTCATCGCAATGAGAGGAAACATGTACCATGGGGAACCATGAGATATCTTAGTAAGAGGGTTTCAGAGGGACTCCCTGCAGAATTTCAGCTTCTGTTAGTTGTTTTTTAGAAGGATTCAAGGAAGCAGAGCTTTGCTGTGTACTGGATGCCATTAGAAAGTAGAGGTAATTCTGTTTCTTAGTAATTCTTATCTAAAAATCAAGAAGAATGAAGCAAAGCTAAAGCTATGCTCGGTAAAGAAGTAACATTAACTAATGTTAGTCACATATAAAGATGTTTGGCCATTTTTATTGTTGGAAATGTATGGGATATTGCCTGTGATCAGACATGATTTTCAGTGGTCTTGATTTTTGTCTGGAGAAATCAGTGATTCAGAGTGGCCTTCTCCAATGTTTGTGTTCTGTGAGACTGTTGATGTTCCACAAGAGAAGAACATAACTAAGCTAGCAGGGAGTGCTAGTCTAGCTCTAGATTAATAGTGCTGTGCCAAACCTGGCTGTCATGGGCTGCCTTTCTCTTTCTCACTGTTAAGAACTTCTGAAATTTCAAGATCAGCTGTTGCTTTTAAAATATTGGTTGGTTTCACAGCAAAAGAGACACTGATGTATAGAACAGTCTTTTGGACTCTGTGGGAGAGGGAGAGGGTGGGATGATTTGGGAGAATGGCATTGAAACATGTATAATATCATATATGAAATGAGTCGCCAGTCTAGGTTCGAAGCACGATACTGGATGCTTGGGGCTGGTGCACTGGGATGACCCAGAGGGATGGTATGGGGAGGGAGGAGGGAGGAGGGTTCAGGACGGGGAACACATGTATACCTGTGGTGGATTCATTTTGATATATGGCAAAACCAATACAATATTATAAATTTAAAAAATAAAATAAAATTTAAAAAAGAAGTAAAAAACCTTAAAAAAATACAGTATTGTAATTAGCCTCTAATTAAAATAAATAAATTTAAATTAAAAAAAATAAAAAATAAAATGTTGGTTGGTTTCACTCTTGAGCACAAGAAATATTGGGAAACTAAGATTTCATGAGGTAAGATGAGCAACACATTTCTTCCTCAGACACAAATTTTCATTTGGTCAAACAAGAAGCAAAGTGCACACATATTAAAGGGAAAACTCTGAAGCATTCTTGTGGGTATGTCTTTGTGTAGCTGTGTATGTGTTATACATTTAAAACATGCATTGATTACCACTGAGGTCAGATAAAGACAATCACAATTACACTGCACATTGGTATCATGCTTGAACATTTTATTACCCAGTTGACCCTGGAACACTTTTCAGTGTAAGGAGATCTCTGAAATAGTCTTAGTTACTACATTTTGGAGGGACTTTGATAATAAGTTAGGATGTAGGCTGCAGAAAAAGAAAGTGCATTAGAATTAAGAGGCCTAGATTCTAGACTTCACCATTAAAACACTGTATGACCACAGGCACACATCTTTCCCTCACATTTTGTTTTTTAAAGTTGACATGCAGAAGTGGTTAAATTTTTTTTTTTAGCCTTAGAATTATATATTTAAAAAAAAGTCCATAGAGTCCCATTAGACAAAATTAAAGAAACTCAAGTGTTATCTGGTTGCAGTGGTTGAAAATGGGAAGAGGCTGGGTTACCAGAGAGTTGAGTAACACTCAGGTGGCCTCCATCCTGTCTCTGAAGCAGTTGTCAGACTTCTTAGAGAACGTTCAAACTCAAACCATATTGATAACTTCTGAACCAAATAATCTGTCCGAGGTCTCCTATATTTCAACATTCTATAAATCCATGATTCTCTTCAGGAATGGAATTATGGACTAGAACTTGACAGTAATGATTTGAAAAGGGTTGATTGTGCCTTTTGTGTATCAACTGGCCCATATAATGCTGAGATTAAAACAGTAGTGATAAATAACTACTACAGTTGATTTATCTGATTGCTTTGAGGAATAAAGCATAAAATGGATTCTAATTCTAAAATCTTTTGAGAAGAAATTGAGTTAGATGGCATTTAATCCAAATCACATTATATATTTGGATGTTATTTTATAAAATCAATGCAATGCTTCTGTGTCTACTGGTTTTCTCTTAGCTTCAAGGCAACTTGATGAACACATAAATATAGTCCCTTCAGTGCAGGAGGTACTTTCATTAGGATCCTATTGTGCCTTTAGCTATGATGTCTCTTTAGGCTCCTCCAGTCTGTGATAGTTTCTCTGGTTTTTTGTACCTTTAATTATCTCAATACTTTTAAAGGTATTGGTCACTATTTTCTCCCTTAATTTGGATTAGTCTGAAATGTTCCTATGACTAGACTGAGGTTACAAATTTTTGGTAAAACATCACTTCTCAGCAAACTATTATCAGGGATAACTCGTGATGTTGCTCTTAACCACTTGGTTTAATGCTGTCTGTCAATTTTGTATATCACTTTTTTTGAACAGTTCTGTTTTTTGGCAAATGCATAGAGATATATTTCTACCACCCCAATAATGTATAGAATCATTTCATCACGCAACATTTTTTCTCATGCTTCTCCTTTGTCCCTACCCCTCTTCCCACCTCTCATCTCTAGCAAACACTCATGTTTCCATCCTTATAGTTTTACCTTTTCCAGAATGTCATATAAAGAAAATCATACATTATGTAGCTTTCTGTGTCTGACTTCTTTTAGTTAAAAATGCATTAAAACAAATGCACTTCAGACTCATCCATGCTATTGCATAAATCAGTTGTTTATTATTTATGCTAAATAATGTTCCATTGCGTGGGTGAATCACAGTTTATTTATTAGGTTTTGTCTTATAAACACAAGTAGATGAGAAAGAAGTAAAAACAAGTGGGAAGCATTTTTAATATATTATCTTGTACATATATTTCTTTATGACTGTTATTGTTTGTCACTTTAATAATGTAATTTTTCTTGGAATAACTGTCAATTGAAGAGAATCAAACTTAAATCTATGGAGAATTTAAAATACTCCACATGCATATCAAATAGAATCTTTGCTCTTCTTATAAAAAAGAGGGTTTTCAGTAATCTATGTTAATAGTTATGCCAATAGAAACTCTTGACTAAATGCACCCTAATATGTCTCACCATTGCCTAGGGTCAGTTCTTTGCATCAGGTGGCCAAAGTATTGGAGCTTCAGCTTTAGCACCGGTCCTTCCAATGAATACTCAGGACTGGTTTCCTTTAGAATTGAATGGTTCAATCTCCTTGCAGTCCAAGGGACTATCAAGAGGCTTCTACAACACCACAGTTCAAAAGCATCAATTTTCTGGTGCTCAAGTTTTTTTATGGTCCCAATCTCACATCCATACATGACTACTGGAAAAACCATAGCTTTCACTAGACAGACATTTGTTGGCAAAGTAATGTCTCTGCTTTTTAATATGCTGCCTAGGTTGGTCATAGCTTTTCTTCCAAGGAGAAAGGGTCTTTTAATTTCATGGCTGCAGTCACCATCTGCAGTGATTTTCAGTTCAGTTCAGTTGCTCAGTCATGTCCAACTCTTTGCAACCCCATGGACTGCAGCACGCCAGGCCCCCCTGTTCATCACCAACTCGCTAAGTTTACTCAAACTCATGCCCACTGAGTCGGTGGTGCCATCCAACCATCTCATCCTCTGGTTTCCCCTTCTCCTCCCGCCTTCAGCCTTTCCCAGCATGAGTGTCTTTTCAAATGAGTCAGTTCTTCGCATCAGGTGGTCAAAGTATTGGAATTTCAGCTTTAACATCAGTCCTTCCAATGAATATTCAGGACTGATTTCCTTTAGGATGGACTGGTTGGATCTCCTTGCAGTCCAAGAGACTCTCAAGAGTCTTCTCCAACACTACAGTTCAAAAGCATCAATTCTTCGGTGCTCAGCTTTCTTCACAGTCCAACTCTTACATCTATACATGATTACTGAAAAACCATAGCCTTAACTAGATGGACTTTTGTTGGTGAAGTGATGGCTCTGCTTTTTAATATGCTGTGTAGGTTGGTCATAACTTTTCTTCCAAGGAGTAAGTGTCTGTTTTCATGGCTGCAGTCACCATCTGCAATGATTTTGGGGCCCCCAAAAATAAAGTCTGCCACTATTTCCACTGTTTCCCCATCTATTTCCCATGAAGTGATGGGACCAGATGCCATGATCTTTTTTTTTTTTAATTTTATTTTATTTTTAAACTTTACATAATTGTATTAGTTTTGCCAAATATCAAAATGAATCCGCCACAGGTATGCATGTGTTCCCCATCCTGAACTCTCCTCCCTCCTCCCTCCCCATACCATCCCTCTGGGTCATCCCAGTGCACTAGCCCCAAGCATACAGTATCGTGCATTGAACCTGGATTGGCAACTCGTTTCTTACATGATATTTTACATGTTTCAATGCCATTCTCCCAAATCTTTCCACCCTCTCCCTCTCCCACAGAGTCCATAAGACTGTTCTATACATCAGTGTCTCTTTTGCTGTCTCATACACAGGGTTATTGTTACCATCTTTCTAAATTCCATATATATGCATTAGTATACTGTATTGGTGTTTTTCCTTCTGGCTTACTTCACTCTGTATAATAGGCTCCAGTTTCATCCACCTCATTAGAACTGATTCAAATGAATTCTTTTTAATGGCTGAGTAATACTCCATTGTGTATATGTACCACTGCTTTCTTATCCATTCATCTGCTGATGGGCATCTAGGTTGCTTCCATGTCCTGGCTATTATAAACAGTGCTGCGATGAACATTGGGGTACACGTGTCTCTTTCCCTTCTGGTTTCCTCAGTGTGTATGCCCAGCAGTGGGATTGCTGGATCATAAGGCAGTTCTATTTCCAGTTCTTTAAGGAATCTCCACACTGTTCTCCATAGTGGCTGTACTAGTTTGCATTCCCACTGACAGTGTAAGAGGGTTCCCTTTTCTCCACACCCTCTCCAGCATTTATTATTTGTAGACTTTTGGATCGCAGCCATTCTGACTGGCGTGAAATGGTACCTCATAGTGGTTTCGATTTGCATTTCTCTGATAATGAGTGATGTTGAGCATCTTTTCATGTGTTTGTTAGCCATCTGTATGTCTTCTTTGGAGAAATGTCTATTTAGTTCCTTGGCCCATTTTTTGATTGGGTCATTTATTTTTCTGGAGTTGAGCTGTAGGAGTTGCTTGTATATTTTTGAGATTAGTTGTTTGTCAGTTGCTTCATTTGCTATTATTTTCTCCCATTCTGAAGACTGTCTTTTCACCTTGCTAATAGTTTCCTTTGTTGTGCAGAAGCTTTTAAGTTTAATTAGGTCCCATTTGTTTATTTTTGCTTTTATTTCCAATATTCTGGGAGGTGGGTCATAGAGGATCCTGCTGTGATGTATGTCAGAGAGTGTTTTGCCTATGTTCTCCTCTAGGAGTTTTATAGTTTCTGGTCTTACGTTTAGATCTTTAATCCATTTTGAGTTTATTTTTGTGTATGGTGTTAGAAAGTGTTCTAGTTTCATTCTTTTACAAGTGGTTGACCAGTTTTCCCAGCACCACTTGTTAAAGAGATTGTCTTTAATCCATTGTATATTCTTGCCTCCTTTGTCAAAGATAATGTGTCCATATGTGCGTGGATTTATCTCTGGGCTTTCTATTTTGTTCCATTGATCTATATTTCTGCCATGATCTTTGTTTTCTGAAAGCTGAGCTTTAAGCCAACTTTTTCACTCTCCTCTTTTACTTTCATCAAGAGGCTCTTTAGTTCTTCACTTTCTGCCAAAATTGTGGTGCCATCTGCATACCTGAGGTTATTGATATTTCTCCCGGCAATCTTGATTCCAGCTTGTGCTTCATCCAGCCCAGTGTTTCTCATGATGTACTCTGCATATAAGTTAAATAAGCAGGGTGACAATATACAGCCTTGACGTACTCCTTTTCCTATTTGAAACCAGTCTGTTGTTCCATGTCCAGTTCTGTTGCTTCCTGACCTGCCCCCCAAGATAAAGTTGTGTCCCATCTATTTGCCATGAAGTGATGGGCCCAGATGCCATGGATCTTAGTCTTCTGAATGTTGAGCTTTAAGCCAACTTTTTAACTCTCCTCTTTCACTTTCATCAAGAGGCTCTTTAATTCCTCTTTGCTTTCTACCATAAGGGTGACATCATTTTCATATATGAGGTTATTGATATTTCTCCCAGCAATCTTGATTCCAGTTTATCCTTCATCCAGCCCAGCATTTCACATGATTTATCTGCTGAGATTATCTTAGACCTGTCTAATTTACTGAATATTCCACTTCCTAGTTATTCACCCTCAAATTAGTAATTTTTTTACTGTTAAAATGGTCAAACAAAATTACCCATAGAGATGGCCAGAAAAAGTAGAAGAACTGAATATATCATTTAAGAATATACAGTTTAGGAAAAACTCAATATTAAAATGATCATGTAAACATAGATTGAAACTGGAGAAAACTTATGTTTTATGAATAGTTTTTGTAAGAAATCTTAGCAACTAGTTCTGTTCTTTTTTTAGTCCTCCTACTTATAATGTTAAGGGTTTGTCAAAAATTTCTTTTAAGGTAAGAAATTGGGCTATAGATTGTCTTATCAATAACCCTTGTATTAGTGTGCTGTGATAATATGCATTAAGTTGATAGATATGCAACCATTACAGTCTATCAGGGCAGTGATCCATACAGTGAAGACTCCCTAAGTACATGTTGACACAATATTGCAGCAGTGATCCATGAATTAAATATTCTTTGGATCCGAATCATTACAAGTTTAATGGGGAAATGCACCAATTCCCCTGAAAAATGCCAGTTTTGATGCTCTGATCAGTTCTTTCACAAACACTTTTCCATTGTTTCTCAGTAAAGAATATTCTTCCTAAACCATTTGTGCTTATTGTTTAGTGTCTTCATCAACATTTAAAGTCCCATTTTATATTTGCTATATTTGAAACTCCTTGAATGTCTTAGAAGAGATCTATGGAGTAATTGCACAATAGTATCCACACAAATGTAATTCTTTTTGTGAATAGTGGAAAGCACTATTTTATGCTTTTTAAGGACCAGGCATAAGTACTCAATAAGACTAAAATGAAAGAAAATTAAAATTTTATTTGGGCCATTATTCAGTCCAACCTTCATCATAAAGTGTTCATGAAGTTGCTTTCATGGCAGAGTGAGCACAAGAAATGTGACAGTGTTCCCTGGTACTTAGCATTTATTCCTTTTATTCCATCATTTTTTACATATATTAAATTTTTCATAATACCTGTTATACAAGATAAGAGCAGTAGTTTTTCAAATATTTATAAAAGAGTTGTTATATGTATTAGACTTACAAACACCGTTTACTCTGCTGAATATACTGGCCATTACTTCTGAAGAAAAAAGATGCCAATTATAAAAACAGAAATTGAAGAAAGGGAAAAGGACTGAAGAATGAAGAAAGTTTGAAAGCATAGTCCCCAGAATAGCTGATCCAGATGTTCATCAGAAATGGGAGGGGGGAGTTAAAAAAAAAGAGGTAGAAGAGTAGAAAACAGTGAGAAGAAATTTAGGCAAGATAAAAATATGTTCAGTGGCCTCACTTTAATCAATGAGCCAGGGAATGGTTTATTGTGCCTTGAAGGTGTGTGCAGAAGCAGGGGCCTGAAGACCATGGAAAATAATTTAGGTGTCTCATTGTGAGGTGCTTCCTAGTCTTTTCCCACTAAAAAGTCCATTCTCCAATCCTTCCCCAAGCAACTGTCACTCAGTTTCGTATTTTCCCCTCTCCTTTTAGGCTGAGACTTTGCTCAGTTGGTAAAGAATCTGCCTGCAATGCAGGAGACCCTGGTTCGATTTCTGGGTTGGGAAGAGCCACTGGAGAAGGAATAGGCTACCCACTCCAGTATCCTTGGGCTTCCTGTGACTCAGCTGGTAAAGAATCCACCTGCAATGTGGGAGACCTGGCTTCCATTCCTGGGTTGGGAAGATCCCCTGGAGGAGGGAATGGCTACCTGCCGGGAGCCGGCATACTGCATATTGCATATTGAGTGCAGCACTTTCCATAGCATCATCTTTCAGGATCTGGAATAGTTCAACTGGAATTCTATCACTGCCGGGAGCCAGCGTGAGGAGCTCCACCCATGACAAAGGTCATGAGGAAGGAGGCTCGGCATACGCAAAGGCGGGATCGAGCCTCAGGAGTCCCCCTGGAAATTCTCAGAGTCTGCCTACTTTCTGCTTTGTGCTTTCACCTACACCTCTGACTTTACGGGGGGCTGTCCCCCACTCCCTCTCTCTGAAAAAAGAGTTAGCTTACAGCTCCAGTTAATAATTCCTGGGTGTGACAGTGTTTCAACCTACAAACTCCTTTGGAAATCCTCTAGCCTGCCTGAATAGGTTTTTCTGGCCACATGTGATTGTTCAGAGCCTCCCAACTGTGAGAGGCAGGAGATGTTCTAAACTGTCTAAACACAGATTCTTTTGAGTAGTTAAAAGATTGATTAGAAATTGTATTGGTGAAGGGATTTTCACTTGTTGGGCCAATGTTTGCTGCTAAGTTTCCATATCCCTTACCTGCTGTGTCCCTGGCAGTGTATTGATTAATATAATTGGTGTAAGTAGTAGCTTTAATGTTTGTAACCTGGGACCCTTGAGTTAATTCTTTTTCTTGTTATAGCCCACCACACCTTTGCTATCTAATGCTTTTGGAGGGTGGCTCCTGACCAATTACCTTTAGAGAAAAATAAGTTTTCTGAAGAAAGGGTCTTAAAATGTTAACAGGCCTCCGGGCCAGAAGATGATGCAAATCACCTAAGCTTTTGCATATGATAAGTTTGCAGGAAGAAAGCCTGGCTTGCTGCATGACTCTACCCTTTCCCCCATTATCCTCTATGCATAACTTAAGGTATAAAAACTACTTTGGAAAATAAAGTGCGGGCCTTGTTCACCGAAACTTGGTCTCACCATGTCGTTCTTTCTCTCACCTTCTGGCTGAATTATTCAGCCTCTTTCTTCACTGAATTTTCCTACTGAGCTATCCTTATTCTATTACTCTTTATATCCTTAATTAAAGTTTAATTAAGCAGTTGTTTCCTGATCCTCGCCGACGCGGTCCCCGCTTCGAATTCCCTGGGTCCACCGGGGCTGGACCCCGGCAGCTACCCACTCCAGTATTCTGGCCTGGAGAACTCCATGGACTGTATAGTCCATGGGGTTGCAAAAAGTCAGACACAACTGAGTGACTTTCACTTTTCCTTCCAATCCTTGAGTTTTTGAAAGCAAAGCAGACCAAAAAGCTGTTACCTTTATTTTTAATTTAATTCCCATTTCATTTGGTTTCCTTGTACCTCTTCTGACTGTGTCATTTTTTTTTCCTATCCTTATCTCTGTCCTTCTTTGACTTTTCTTCTCTTTACATTTTCAGAATCATAATATCTGGGATATTTCTGTCGGTGTTTGTTCAGGTGGAGGATGTGCCAGGGATCTGGCTGCCCCTCTAACAATCTATGAATTCCAGGGACGATTCCACTATTATATCTCGTCTGTCTTGCCTTTCTCAAGGCTGAGTTGTTGAGAGGAGTAGAAGAGAATCAAAACTGGGATGTGTGTGTGTGAGAGAGAGAGGGAGGCAGTGGGGCAAGAAGCAGATGTGGAGAGTGAGGGCATCAATGCTTCTGGTGCCATGGACCCAAGATGTGCATGCAGTTGTCAGCAGGTATGGCACATTCCACGAAGGTGAGAGATGAGGAGGCTGACGACTAGAACAAGAAAGGGAGAGAAAGCAGGTGGCAGGGGTGGTAAGAAGGGTGAAATAATGCATAAAGGATTGGAATCACTTAAAAAAGCATTTCTTACCTGCTCACTATTTTCCAGGGACTGTGCAATGTGCTTTCACATACATTATCTCAGTCATTTTTCAAAACAACCTTGTAAGATATATGCTGAGTGTCTTGGCTATGAAATTTTCAATTTAGGTAATATTAGCAACTGAACCTCCAAATCTCCTTGGATGCCTGAGACTAAATGAGAGCAGTGATGACTGAGCAGAGTCCCACGAAATCTCAGCAGTGAGAGGAGGAGGAGGAGAATATCACTAGGGTGGGGGAGAGACGGTAACCTAATCTTTGGTGGAAAAAACTAAAAACATAATGGTAGTCTCTGGGAGAAGTGGGGATTAGCTGGGAGGGAGCATATGGTAAATTTTTGGGGTGATAGTAATAATCTACCTCTTGATATTTCATATCAAAGTACTAAGAGGATATCTTTGAAAAATGGGTGATTAGGTCATACAGGTTACACGTCCGTCAAGACTTATTTAACGGTGCTGTTAAGATTTGCACATTTCATGGCATTACATTTAACCCTAAAATGATTTTTTTAAGAGTTATTTATTTTTGGTTGCTCTGGTTCTTTGTTACCGTGCAAGGGCTTTCTCTAGTTACAGAGAGTAACTGTAACTACTCTTCATTGTAGCGTGCACACTTCTTGTTGCAGTGACTTCTCTTGCTGCGGAGTTCAGGCTGTAGGCTTGTGGACTTCAGTGGTTGTGGCTCTCGGGCTTAGTTGCTTCCGGGCATGTGAGATCTTCTTGGACTAGAGATTGAACCTGTGTCCCCTGCCTTGGCTGGCAGACACTCAACCACTACGCCACCAGAGAAACCCTTAACCTTAAACATTTGAAGATAAAAATGATATATTTGCTGAAGGTTTAGATGGGAAATATACTGGTGCCTGCAATGTATTTTGAAATGTATTCGAAGTGTAGGCGGGTTGATGGATGCATAGAGGGTTGGATAGGTGACTAGATATATGATAAAGAAATCTGGAAAAATGTTAATTGTAGAATTTTTGGTGACTAGAATAAAGCTATTCACTTAATTTTCCCCTAATTTTACTGTGTTTTTGGAAATTTTTATTAAAAGGTAGTTGAAAAAAAATGGAGGTGATCAAAACCATCTTAGATTTTGTCTTTTAAAACTATTCAAACCATTCCCTAGCTTGCTGTGATGTCAAAGTGCCAGTTTTGTTTACTCATTGAGAGCTGAGGGTCTATGTTGAGCTTGTATAGGCTCACTCATAATATAGGGATTTTTCTAGTGCTAAAGACTGAGGAAAACTGACCAGCTTGAATTTACTGTTATACCACCTCTCCTTTCTTGCAATCTATCATGGTCTGTGTAATGGCCTAAAGTGTCTTTGTTTTATGTGATTAAGGCATGTGTGCTTTTATGAAGAAATATATTTGTATTCTGTAACCGTTAAAGACTTAACCTGACTAAACCATACCACCTGGAACTAATGTATATCTATATCTATATATATTATTTATCTATTGGCTTTTCATTTCATCCATGTGCACTCTGATTAAATTATAAATTCCTCAATGTAGGATCAATCTTCTATTTGTTTTGCACTCTCTATCCAAAGAATATTGTACAGTGCCATAGACACAAGGGATACTTAAATGATGATGGTGTTAGTTATGTAGATCTATAAAACATTTTTGAAATATTTAAGTAAGGCCAGGACCATCACCAAATAGTATTAGTTCACACAGAGTCAATAGTACAACTAATTCACTCAAATACACAATCTTTGATGTTTTAAAAAATTATTGTAGAAAGTACTAAATAGCTTTCACATTAGGCACTGGTTTTATTTTTATGCAGGAGAAAGAATCAGTGGCTAATGATGTCCATTTTGGACATAAGGTCCCCCTACACTCCCAATACGGAGAAGGCAGTGGCACCCCACTCCAGTACTCTTGCCTGGAAAACCCCATGGATGGAGCCTGGTAGGCTGCAGTCCATGGGGTCGCTAAGAGTCAGACATGACTGAGTGACTTCACTTTCTCTTTTTACCTTCATGCATTGGAGAAGGAAATGGCAACCCACTCCAATGTTCTTGCCTGGAGAATCCCAGGGATGGGGGAGCCTGGTGGGCTGCCATCTACGGGGTCGCACAGAGTCGGACACGACTGAAGTGACTTAGCAGCAGCAGCAGCAACACTTCCAATATATCTACCATAAGCTTGCCCATGAAAGTAATAGCCTCTGGGGAAACAACCATCTACTTACCAGTGAGCCCCAGATAACAAAGATGAGATGAAATTACAAGTCTTAAGTAGTCATAGACGAGAGAAAAGTATACATGGACTCATAGCCCTAAAATAATGATACTCTCTTAAACATGTGTTTATCTTTTTAATTGCTAGGGTAAATGCTTAAAATACACAAAAGGAGGCATTATTATCTATGAGTATAATAGGTCCTGAATGAACTTTTTGAACAATAATAATACTGTCTACCTTCTATATAAACTGTTCAGGACCAAATCTCAAATGAAAAGAAATTCCTTTACCAATAGATAAAAATGACAATGGAATGTCACACATTTCTTCAAAAGTGAATAGGCCATGAATATATTTGAAGACCCCAAAGCATGCCTGAAAGTAAAATCAGAAAAACACCAGGGCACTTAACCAAGAACGCTCATGTTATTATTGCAAGCATTACAAATCCAAAAGAGTGAAGTCAGCTATCTTCAGAAAGTTTTCTGAGAAGGAATCAGTTCTGTACCAAGATATATAATTTGTAGACATTGCTGTTGAGATTAATGAAGCTGGATGATAAGCATCAGGAAATGACCAACAGAGAAGATGATCACTGAAAAATCTTTTAATGTGTGACATGTGATGAAAATACACTGAAGTGACAGGGATATATGAAATTTAGAAAATTACACTAGAGGCAGATGGAGGAAATGAAAACTTGTTAATATTTAATTTTTATCAAATGTATTATCTAAAATATGTAAAAAGATGTATGCATCCTGGTCTCTAGAAATTCAAAGGCCCCCATCTGTTGTAACTTAGCTTAAAAGAAACAAATCATTCATTAGGACTGCAAGCATCTTTTGCTCTCATGACATATTGACCAGAAAACATTGTAACTGTTATTTTGATTTTTCAGATATTGTGATACTGAGGAGGTAAAGTTGGTAGGAAATATGGGCATTCCAGTCCTTTACTTTCAAATTAATCAAATTTCTAGTCCCAAACCATCTTAAGTTTGTACATTCCATGGCTATAATTTAAAATTTACATAACCCCTGGATGAAAAGATATTAAATTTCAGACTTGTGGAGTGTCAAAACTGAGCTATAACTGGCATTTACACAAGTGGTGTGTATTTATTTCTGAACTTCCCAAACAAATCAGTAAAACAAATTTGTTAGGTTTTATTTAATATTTATGCCAATTCCAGTCATCCCCTAAAACACATAGTTTCACCTAAACCCTTTTAGGAGTGTGCACACCAATATAACTTTGATTTCCTAGCAAATAAACATATCCCTACCAATTATTTCAAATTATTTTCTACAGTTGCATAAGACATGTAGTAAATTTTTTTGCTGTGAATGTAACCATAATTTTTAACTAAAAAAAAACTGATATGAGAGAGTAATGGAATATTCTTTCCCCCAAAGCCTTCTTTACAATTTAAGGTACAGTGTGGAGATTCAACCAGTCCATTCTAAAGGAGATCAGCCCTGGGTGTTCTTTGGAAGGAATGATGCTAAAGCTGAAACTCCAGTACTTTGGCCACCTCACGCGAGGAGTTGACTCATTGGAAAAGACTCTGATGCTGGGAGGGATTGGGGGCAGGAGGAGAAGGGGACAACAGAGGATGAGATGGCTGGATAGCATCACCGACTAGATGGACATGAATCTGAGTGAACTCCGGGAGATGGTGATGGACAGGGAGGCCTGGCGTGCTGCGATTCATGAGGTCGCAAAGGGTCGGACACGACTGAGCGACTGAACTGAACTGAACTGAGGTTTGTTATTTGAAAAGACCCTGATGCTGGGAAAGATTGAAGGCAGGAGGAGAAGGGGACAACAGAGGATAAGATGGTTGAATGGCATCACTGACTCGATAGACATGACTTTAAGCAAACTCTGGGAGTTGATGATGGACAGGGAGGCCTGGCGTGCTGCAGTCCATGGGGTTGCAGAGTTGGACATGACTGAGCAACTGAACTGAGGTTTGTTAGTCTTATTTGTAATTTTCAGTACTTTTTCAGCAGTGAGAAGAATATAATGTATAGTATCTATTGATAGTTAGACATGTGACTATTTGATTTTAATGTATCAATCATAAGCCAAGATCCTGAATTAAGTAGAACTTTATTTTGAGACTCTGGCCTTGATCGACCTATGACATGCCAGCTAGTTAAGAATCTGTAATGAAGACTGTTTAGCCCACATTGCTCAGGAAACATATTTCCCACTCCATAAATTCTATGTTTTACCTTATTTACACCAGTCACATGTGCATCCTTTATTCTGTTCATCTACTTGGAGTCTAATTTAATTTACTGAAGAGTGTGCATTACTCACTCAACCTTAACATGGACTTGATTCCTCTGTAACTATCGTAAGCTAATTGTGCTATGTTGGATTTGAAGCTGATAATGATGTGCAGTGACAGGTTTAACAAATTTTTGATTACCACATTCAATTACTTTTGGTGCATCCTACTTATCAGTGAGTAAAACACTTAATTCATTTATAGTTTGACAAAGAATATAAGATGAGATGATTCACTAGGGAGACTCCCAGGACAGGTCTTCCTCTCTAGATGTTATTAAACAACTCTTTCTATATAGCTTCAGAGGTAGATATTAGAATCTAGCCACACTATAGAAAATATACTGTCTATTTGCCACATGTTCCTATCTGGAAATAGATTTTCCAAAATGCTGAAATTTGCATTAATATATATGTCAGCAAGTTAATGTTTGTGGCATATGAATTCATAAATAAAAATGAGGTTATTTTTATTTTTGATCAGTGATAATATGAGTAATTTATTATCAGTGATAATGAATGATATGAATAAATTATTATTTGTTTTATAATTGACTCATTTCTGAGTCTACATGTATCAACATTATCTTGTTAAAAAGAACAAGGATTTTAAAAATAAAATGATAATTTATTTTAATTATATATCTGCAATTCTCCATAGCTAAGTTAAGCTAACAGGAAAATTTACTTAGAAAATTTCACTCTTTGAGCCCACCGAAAACAAAAATATTTATTAAAAGATATTTTAGGGTATATTTATAGAAGAAAGTTCATTTTATTTTATTTTATTTTTTTGGATTGAAACATCAACATTTATTGTCTCCCAGTTTCTTTTTTTTTTTTTTATTTTATTTTTAAACTTTACATAATTGTATTAGTTTTGCCAAATATCAAAATGAATCCACCACAGGTATACATGTGTTCCCCATCCTGAACCCTCCTCCCTCCCCATACCATCCCTCTGGGTCGTCCCAGTGCACTAGCCCCAAGCATCCAGTATCGTGCATCGTTATCAACCTGAAAATATTATCAAAAACAGTGGATAGTGACAGTTTGTTTTTGAAACATATTAATGTTAGTTGCTCGGTCGTGTCTGACTTTTTGTGACCTTATGGACTGTAGCCCACCAGACTCCTTGGTCCAGGGAATTCTCCAGGCAAGAATGTTGGAGTATGTCGCCATTCCTTTCTCCAGGGGATCTTCTTGACCCAGAGATTGAACCCAGGTCTCTTGCATTGCAGGCAGATTCTTTACCATATGAGCCACCAGGGAAGCCCAAAACATATTAACCCATATATCAAATAGTGGCTCATTGCCTCTTAGGAAACATGATATAATCATATCTGCATTGGTTAGGGTCTGTTCTTTTAACCTTCTTTATCAAGAAGTAGGTATTTGAACAATACTGACATTTATTATTTTGTTTATTTTGGTTTTTATATTTCTGAGTAATGAGATGTGTTGAAAGGGCTACTTCTTAGGTTTTGTGTGGAACACCTGGTTTGTCATGGGATATATATATCCAGCAGGACAGTAGTTAAAAGTGATGCATAAGAGGTCTAAAAGTCTCGGAATAACTTTGCTACAAGGTGATTTTATTTATTTATTTGAAGCAATATAGTTGATTTAAAATGTAACATTACAAGGTGGTTTTAAAATCAATCCCACATTGGTCAGAGTGTCATGATTTATATTCCTTGAAAATATTGACATATCCTTGAGGAACATGTAACTGATATTGTAACTAGTAATACAATGTTTCTGTCATAATTAGTGATGCATATTTTACTAGATTGTTTATTAGTTTGTTCTAAGGTTGTCCTTCTTCAAAAGTCTGCCCGCAGCCCCCACCTAGACTTTGAAACTGCTTATTTGCAAGATTTATGCATTTGTATTCTTCTAGGGAAAGTATGATTTAAAACTAATGTTATGCTCTAGACATTTGTGATTTAATGTTGTAATTTAAGATCTAGTTCTGATGCAGCATCTGGGATCATTTTCTGTGGTAGGTGCTATTGTGATTGTCCCCATCTCCTCGTCCCACAGGACCACCTCTAGCAACTATACCTGTTGACTTTTAATAGCTCCTACGTGCCCTCTTTTGACTGACACAGGAATGCACAGATAACCCCTGGGGCTCAAGGTGAGTGCAACTCTGTGGTGCAGTTCATGCTCCCTAACTCCTCACAGCACTGGGCTGAAATTTGTCTCTCAGACAGACCTCATTTATGCTCAGCTTTTCCTTTGCCCTGTTCTGCTTGCTCCATTCCCCTTCTCCAGAGAGCACACCTCCAGTAAATCACTTTCACAAGAACCTTCATTTTATGCTGTGCTTCTACAGAATCCAACCCAGGACACTTCAGATAAGATATACAGTTTAAGAGTTAGTCAGAAGAACTTCATAATGTTCTTCATATGTATTTAGTATTGTGCAGTTGGCAGAAATAATTAACAGAGTGTTTTGTATATCTGGGACCCAAATTCTATGAGTGTTACAAAAATCTATCATTAATATGAGCATGAAAATGTGTCAAACATGTATCTTTACGTTTAAAATGGTGATTTGAGAAACTCCCTCATGTAAGCCATGTTTGATCAATGGAGGCTATAAATAATAGTGAAAAAAATAGAGGCTATCGAACACGACTGAGCGACTTCACTTTCACTTTTCACTTTCATGCACTGGAGAAGGAAATGGCAACCCACTCCAGTGGTCTTGCCTGGAGAATCCCGGGGGCGGGGGAGCCTGGTGGGCTGCCGTCTACGGGGTCACACAGAGTCGGACACGACTGAAGTGACTTAGCAGCAGCAGCATAGGCATTGAGATTGAGTCCTTATAATGGTTTTCTCTCTTTTTCTTGAATTAAAAAATTTTATTAATCAAATTTATAGGTATATGTGGATCAGTTATATGTATACATAAATCCACTCTTTTTAAGATTCTTTTCCCATAAAGAATAGGGTGTATTTGTCAATCCCAGTCTCCCAATTTGTCCATCTCCCTTTACCTCTCTGTGGTTTTCTTGATGAGAACTTTGGGCATCTAAGTTCTCTTTGGTTTATGTCACTCACCAGAAAATTTTACAATGATGATAAATAGTGAAAATTCACTCCTGATACACTATATATTGATCATTATTTAAATATTCACTAGAAATTATTTTGACAGTTCTTTGGACATATGTGTGTATGCTTAGTCACTCAGTCATGTCTTATTCTTTGTAACCCATGGACTGCTGCCCACCAGGCTCCTCTGTCCGTGGGGATTCTCCAGGCAAGAATACTGGAGTGGGTTTCCATGCCCTCTTCCGGGGGATTGTCTCAACCCAGGAATCAAACACATTGCAGGCGGATTCTTTACCGACTGAGCCACGAGGGAAGCTCCTTTTGGGCATAATTATCCTTAATAATGGAGATAAAGAAACTGAAGATCTAACTCTTTACTTATCACAGTGTCACAGATCTTCTAAGTGACAAAGTAGGAATTCAAACATAGGTTTATTGGATTTCTCAGCCTAGGCATTCAGCATTGTAACACTTTACCTGTCTGTATGTTCTAAGTGTCCTGAGAGGGCAATTGACCTGATGGAGGTATAATAGACTTAGGCTAGGACAGGAGGACAGAGCAACAATTGGCTTGCTTTTTTCAGTTCCTTATTTTCTACACAGTCTTTTGCTCCTCTGCTGAAATAACTGTTTTTTTTTTTTTTTTTTGCACTGAGTTGTGTTTGCAAAGTTTTCATTAGTGTTTGTAGTAATTTTTTGTTGTTCTTATAATCAGTTGCCACAGTTAGTGCCTAAAACCACCGAAATTTATTATCCTAAAATTTTGTATGTTAGAAGTCTGATACAGGTCTTATTGGGCTAAAGTTAGTGTTTACAGGGCTGGGTTTTTCTCTGGAGGATCTAAGAGAGAATTGGTTTTCTTGCTTGTTCCAGCTTTTAGAGGCTACACATATTCTTTGACTGGTGGCTCCCTTCCTTTAGGTTCAAAGCCAACACATATCCCTCTGACTCTTCTTCATAATGTCTCTTTCTCTGACCATAGCCAAAAGGATTCCTGTTTTCAGTGACTGATGTGGTGAGATTGATTACCACCCACATAGTGCAGAATAGGACCTTCTGATGGTCTTTTGTCTTAATCATGTCTGTAAAGTCCCATTTGCCATGAACAGTGATACAGTCAACAGTTTCAGGGATTATGCCTTGGGCATCTTTGGGAAGAGGGCATTATTCTTCACAGCAATAGAAATGCATTAATATTTTTCATCAGTATATTTTTTCAGCATAATGAGACACCTAATTTTTAAAGGGATCTTTTTTCTTATCTGATTTTTTCCCTAGTGTTTCCTATTCTACTCCTACGTCTACCAGGCAGATATTGAGAACAAGTATGACAGTCCCAAGCTGGGTCATAATGGCATCCAATAGAATGTTCTCTTGTTTTTCTCAGGACAAAGTCCTTTAAGGAAGCAGAGTCCAAGGGAACAACCAATGAAACAATGTGTAATTAGACATAGTCCTCACTCAGTATCTGCAAAGGATTGGTCCCAGGAGCCCCTGTAAATATCAAAATCCACAGATGCTGAAGTCCCATATGTAAAATGATGTAGTACAAGGAATACAGTCAGCCCTCTGTGTCGTGGATTCTGATAGTACCATTCCATCTGAGGTTGGTTGAATTTGGGGATGTGGAACCCATGGATAGAGAGCTGATTATAAGGGATTCTCTAGTAGGACTCCAGTTGTAATTGTACTCCCTGGTGAGAATCAGGCCCCTTGAATGTAGGTGAGAACTGTCAGTTAATGGGCTATTATTATATCAGTAATTAAGTTACTGTGCTTGGCAAAGGAGGAAGTATTTAGCAGGTGTAAGTAAGGTTCCTAATTGGATGGCTCTAAGTTAATCAAAAGGAGATTATCATGGGAGGGCCTGACCTAATGAGATGAAATCTTTTAAAAAGGATTTAGAAGTCAGAGATGAAAGAAGTCAGGGAGAGGGAAGCAGCAGCAGATGTACTTCTGTTTGCTTTGAAGAAACAGATTGTGGATGGGTTATGTGGCAGGGAACGCAGGCAGCCTTTAATTGCCAATGGTCTTAGTCTCCCAATCATAGAAACTGAATTCTGCCAAAAAAAGGTGAACTTAGAAGATCCTGAGACCCAGATGAGATTGCAGCTCCAACTAATATCTTGACTTCCCTCGGGGAGACATTGAGCAGAGGGTCTCGTTCATCTGAGTCCAGACTACTGCTCCAAGGAACCCGTGAGATAATAAATTTGCATTAAGCTACTAGGTTTGTGATGATTTACTATATAGCAATAAGAAACTAATACAGTAGCCAATATTTATTAAAGTCTTTTAATATACCAGGACACCTATGTAATATCCATTTCTGTGCAATGGATATCACATACATAATTTTATTTAATACAATAACCTTATGAAGCAAAATCTATTGTTTTTAAAATTTTACAGATGAGAAAATTAAGCATTAGAGAGGTCAAATCACTTGGTGCAGGTCACAGAGTTGACTGATGAAGGAATTTGGATTTGACTTTGAGCTTTAATCACTTTGTTAGACTATGTTCTTTAATGTGAAACATTCCACAATATATGCAAGTCCATTTTGTCCTGATTACTGCCTTTTCAACTGTTGTCTTTATCTTGTACACATCCAACAAAATGTGATAAATACTATAGAATAAGTAGCCTTTGATGAAATCCATTTTTTTAGATGAATTCATGGGAAGATCTTTTAACAGACACTTCACCAATTATAGAAGAAAGTCTTCTGAAAATAAATCCTTTTTAAAAAGTTACTTAATTGCTATTTTACCTAGAAGAAGAACAATCTATTTCCATCTATCAGGTGGTAATGAGAAGTCATTATCTTGCACTCTTCTTTAATTAACATCAATCCTGATTAGTCAGAATAAATTAGGCTCTTTGTCTTTTCCCATAGTAGTGGTTCCTCTGGTACAGGAGCCATTCAATTATGTGTTATCATGTGTTATCACTTACAAAAGATGTCAGTATAATTACATTACAGTATTTCAAATTCTAGTTATAAACATATTTCAGTGTTAAAATGTAAGTTTTCTGTTTCCTTTTTTCCCCTTCATATACGCAGAAGTAATTTTCTATCAGTTTGTCTCATATTAAAAACAAAATACTCAAAGTTTAATAAGGCTTGGGGATTTTAATAGCTATCATTCGTAATAATATGGCTTCAACACAAGAGTAGAAATAGCAGGGGTATTAATTGACTGTTACTACAAATTGGAGGGGAGGGTTGCAGTGAAGGACAGAATTATTCTTAAAGATTTTGAACATTCAAATTTATAGTCTGGCATATCTACATGGATATTATGGCCATTATTTAAAACATTATTCTCCATTTTTTAGGGTTTTATGTATGCATTGATTTAGCCACTGTTTTGTTGGCTTTATGATTAAAATCATCCTCCCTCCCACTGATCACTAAAAAGGAAATGATGTAAATACAACTTTAGCTTTTTGGATGGGGATGGAAGTGGGTCTCAGGTCCTACATTACCTAAAATGGATAATTATTGGCTGCTACCCAGATACGCTAGAATGAGAACAAACACACATCATACCCCTGCAACCTCATCTTAGAAGGATTTTCTGGCTTAGGAGTCTATCAGTTTGAACTGATTAGGTAGCGAATACATCAGTTTGAACAAAAATGAAATTGTACCATATCTAACAATCCACTGAAGATAAAACTTTACTCTCTAGACATATTTAGAAAACCCTTTAAGATTAAGAACTGTAGCAGGGGGAATTTCCAGGACTGTACAGCAGACATCAGGATAAAAATGACGCTGATATGCTGCTCTGGCAGCAATTACAAATCATACTTTTTCGTGTGGCTCTACTTTTCTATCTATACTTCTTTTGCTTTCACATTCTCAACAGCTTAGCATTTCTTCAATGTCTTATCAGTCACAACATCCAATCTGCCTTTCTTTAACTACAGAAATATACCTGAAATTGTTTTTGCTCTAAGACTTTTAGGTTGTGTTCTTTTCTGTGACATTTATTTGGTATTTTCAAGGTTAACTGATCATGTTGAAACATAAATGAAAGCAAAACAGTCTTCATCTTTCTAGAGCTAGCAGTGTTTCAGACCATAGACTGTTCCCAGGAGAAACCAGGCTCTTTTTGTAACTAAAATTATTTTTATTGGAATCATTTTCTCTGCTTCCAAAATATTTGACATGGCTGTCTGACAAAAAGAAATTTATGTTTGGTCATTTCAACATTACTAAATCTTAAATATTGTCTTCTCTGTTCTAAAAGCAGTTATTTAGAAATAAAATCAGGGAGGGGAATGGAAGAATGCCTTGTGGATTTTGCATCCTTCTACTAATAAAGTGTTGTTCTATTAACACAGAGAAGAAAATATCAGTGCTATTGTAGAAATTTGAATATCAGGAGTAAAACAGACCAGGTATTTAAAAGCAAAACTTACAATACATTATAAAGCTTGAATCACAAATCTTAATCTTTAATAATTAATTCAGTGTAATAGCCATTTGAAATTTAGAAATTCAGTTCTTTTAAATAAAATCAAGATTTGTTGAGCATGTGCTTTGTACTTTGTGAACTGAGTGATTACAGTTCAGATGGGTAAAAGGATCTATATATGACACACATATTTTAAAAAATCCCAGGATAATTTTGGAAGACGTCATAGGAGACACAAAAGAAAATTTCCTTAATTTTGTTATAGTTTCTAAACAAATGAGCCTACTTCCTGCAAGCCTGTGAGATGCCCCTGGACCTCGCATACAGCCTCATTCAGCATTCAGTCCATATTTGCTCAGTTGAAACAGCCTTATTTAAGAGGACATGGGTTTGTTTTTCATAATCTTGTAACCCTAGCCTCTAGTAGAACACCTGAGACATTAATAATAAATGCTGACATATTTTTTCCAAACAAAGAAATTTGGCTATGTTTCCTGAATTCCATTTTAAGTACAATGTGTTATTTTTCAGCCTGATTCTGAGTCTTTGTAAAATTACAAGGTACGTTAAAAAAAAAAAATCCAGGTGGCAGGAATTAGAAAACATGTGTTAATCTTACAAGGAGACTGCTAATGAAGAAATTTTTATAAGCTCATAAATCAGTGCTTTATAAAAGTGTTGTCTGAATACCATCTGCATTGAAATTACTTGCATTACTGGCCCATTTTGGGACTGTTGAATCAGAATGTCTAGAGGTAGGGCTGAAAACCAATAGTTTTTCCAGGGTCACTGGGTGAATGTTTTGTACCCTAACGCTTTGCTATTCAAAGCATGGTCTGCAGATACGTGGCATCTATAACAACTAGGAGCTTGCCACAAATGTTTAAGTCTCAGACCCCACACCACAGCTACTGCCTCAGAATCTGCATGTTAACAAGGTCCCCAGGGTACTTAATTGCGCTTGAGAATTTAGGAATCTGAAGTTTCAGAACCACCGTTTCCATCTTAAATTATAAATTGACTTACATGCTCAAGTATCCATTTATCAGTTTCTACTGTCAGAACTTGTAGATCACAACCTTGCCATGGTGAAGGGGCTTGCATAACTCAGTGAAGCTATGAGCCATGCCAGGCAGGGCCGTTCAAGATGTATGGGTCATAGTGAAGTGTTCTGATAAAATGTGGTTCACTCGAGGAGAAAATGGCAACACACTCCGGTATTCTTGCCATGAGAACCCCATGAACAGGATATAAAGGCAAAAAGGTATGACACCAGAAGATGAGCCTTCATGTTGGAAAGTATCCAATGTGCTATTGGGGAAGGTCAGAGGGCAATTACTAATAGCTTCAGGAAGAATGAAGTGGTTGGGCCAAAGCAGAAATGACACTCAGTGGTGGATGTGTCAGATGGTGAAAGTAAAATTTCCGCTATAGAGAACAATATTGCATAGGAACCTGGAATGTTAGGTCCATGAATCAGGGTAAATCAGGATGTGGTCAAGCAGGAGATGGCAAAAGTGAACATCAACATCTTAGGAATCAGTAACTAAAACGGATGGGAATGGGAGAATTCAATTCAGATGACCATTATATCTACTACTGCAGGCAAGAATCCCTTAGAAGAAATGGAGTAGCCCTGATAGTCAATAGAAGAGTCCAAAATTCAGTACTTGGGTACAACCTCAAAAAAGCCCAAATGATCTCAGGTAGTTTCCCAGATATACTCTTCAACATCACAGCAACCCAAGTCTATGCCCCAACTACTGATGCCAAAGAAGCTGAAGCTGGCTGGATCTATGAAGACTTACAACATCTTCTAGAACTAACACCAAAAAAAGGTGTCCTTTTCATCATAGAGGATTGAAATACAAATGTAGGAAGTCAAGAGATACCCAGAACAACAGAGAGTTTGGAATTGAAGTACAAAATGAAGCCATACAAAAGTTAAGAGTTCTGTAGAGAACATGCTGGTCATAGCAAGCACCTTTTTCCAACAACACAATAGATGACTTTACACATGGACATCACCAGATGGCCAATACCAAAATCAGACTGATTATGTTTCCTGCAGCCAAAGATGGAGAAGCTCTATATAGTTATCAAAAACAAGATGTGGAGCTGACTGTGGCTCAGATCATGAGCTGCTATTACAATTCAGGCTTCAGTTGAAGAAAGTAAGGAAAACCACTAGACAATTCAGTTCAGTTCAGTTCAGTCACTCAGTCGTGTCTGATTCTTTGTAACCACATAGACTGCAGCACACTAGGCATCCCTGTCCATCAACAACTCCCAGAGTTTACTCACACTCATGTCCATTGAGTCAGTGATGCTATCCAATCGTCTCATCCTCTGTTGTCCCCTTTCTCCTCCCGCCTTCAATCTTTTCCAGCATCAGGGTCTTTTCAAATGAGTCAGTTCTTCACATCAGGTAGCCAAAATATTGGGGTTTCAGCTTCAGCATCAGTACTTCCAATGAACACTCAGGACTGATTTCCTTTAAGATGGACTGGTTGTATCTCCTTGCAGTCCAAGGGGCTCCCAAGTGTCTTCTCCAACAACACAGTTCAAAAGCATCAATTCTTAAGTGCTCAGCTGTCTTTATAGTCCAGCTCTCATATCCATCCATGACTACTGTAAAAACCATAGCTTTGACTAGATGGACTGTTGTTGGCAAAGTAATGTCTCTGCTTTTTAATATGCTATCTAGGTTGGTCATAACTTTCCTTCCAAGTAGTAAGCATCTTTTAACTTCATGGCTGCAATCACCATCTGCAGTGAGTTTGGAGACCCCCAAAATAAAGTCTGCCACTGTTTCCAAGTTTCCCCAGCTATTTGCCATGAAGTGATGGGGCCAGATGCCATGATCTTAGTTTTCTGAATGTTGAGTTTTAAACCCACTGTTTCACTGTCACTTTCACTTTCATCAAGAGGCTCTTTAGTTCTTCCTTGCTTTCTGCCATAAGGGTGGTGTCATCTATATATCTGAAGTTATTGATATTTCTCCCAGAAATCTTGATTCCAGCTTGTGCTTCATCTAGACCAGTGTTTCTCATGATGTACTCTGCATGTAAGTTATATGAGCAGGGTGACAATATACAGTCTTGATGTACTCCTTTTCTTATTTGGATCCAGTCTATTGTTCCATGTCCAGTTCTCACTATTGCTTCCTGACTTGCATACAGATTTTCAAGAGGCAGGTCGGGTGATCTGGTATTCCCATCTCTTTCAGAATTTCCACATTTTGTTGTGATCCACATATTCAAAGGCTTTGGCATAGTCAATAAAGCAGAAGTAGATGTTTTTCTGGAACTCTCTTGCTTTTTTGATGATCCAACGGATGTTGGCAATTTGATCTCTAATTCCTCTGCCTTTTCTAAATCCAGCTTGAACATCTGGAAGTTCACGGTTCACGTATTGCTGAAGCCTGGCTTGGAGAATTTTAGGCATTACTTTACTAGCATGTGAGATGAGTGCAATTGTGCAGTAGTTTGAGCATTCTTTGGTATTGCCTTTCTTAGAGATTGGAATGAAAATGGACCTTTTCCAGTCCTGTGGCCACTGCTGAGTTTTCCAAATTTGCTGGCATATTGAGTGCAGCACTTTCACAGCATCACCTTTTAGGATTTGAAATAGCTCAGCTGGAATTCCATCACCTCCACTAGCTTTGTTTGTAGTGATGCTTCCTAAGGCCCACTTGACCTCACAGTCCAGGATGTCTTGGCTTTAAGTGAGCAATCACACCATCATGATTATCTGGGTCATGAAGATCTTTTTTTGTATAGGTCTTCTGTGTATTCTTGCCACCTCTTCTTAACACCTTTTGCTTCTGTTAGGTCCATACCATTTATGTCCTTTATTGTGCCCATCTTTGCATGAAATGTTCCCTTGATATCTCTAATTTTCTTGAAGAGATCTCTAGTCTTTCCCATTCTATTGATTTCCTCTATTTCTTTGCACTGATCACTGAGGAAGGCTTTCTTGTCTCTTCTTGATATTCTTTGGAACTCTGCATTCAAATAGGTATATCTTCCCTTTTCTCCTTTGCTTTTTGCTTTGCTTCTTTTCTCAGCTATTTCTAAGGCCTCCTTAGACACCCATTTTGCTTTTTTGCATTTCTTTTGCATGGGGATGGTCTTGCTCCCTGTCTCCTGTACAATGTCACAAATCTCTGTCCATAGTTCTTCAGGCACTCTATCAGATCTAATCCCTTGAATCTATTTTTCACTTCCACTGTATAATCTTAAGGGATTTGACTTAGGTCATATCTAAATAATCTAGTGGTTTTCTCTACTTTCTTTAAGTCTGAATTTGGCAATAAGGAGTTTATGATCTGAGCCATAGTCAGCTCCTGGTCTTGTGTTTGCTGACTATACAGAGCTTCTCCATCTTTGGCTGCAAAGAATATAATCAATCTGATTTCAGGGTTGACCATCTGGTGATGTCCATGTGTAGAGTCTTCTCTTGTGTTGTTGGAAGAGGATGTTTGCTATGACCAGTGTGTTGTCTTGGCAGAACTCTATTAGTCTTTGCCCTGCTTCATTCTGTACTCCAAGGCCAAATTTGCCTGTTACTCCAGGTGTTTCTTGACTTCCTACTTTTGCATTCTGTCCCCTATAATGAAAAGGGCATCTTTTTGGGTGTTAGTTCTAGAAGGTCTTGTAGGTATTCATAGAACCATTCAGCTTCAGCTTCTTCAGCATTACTGGTTGGGGCATAGACTTGGATTACTGTATTGAATGGTTTGCCCTGGAAATGAACAGAGGTCATTCTGTCATTTTTGGGATTGCATTCAAGTACTGCATTTCTGGACTCTTTTGTTGACTATAATGGCTATTCCATTTTTTCCCAAGGGATTCTTGCCCACAGTAATAGATATAATGGTCATCTGAATTAAATTCACCCATTGCAGTCCATTTTAGTTTGCTGATTCCTAAAATGTTGACATTCACTCTACAGAAAAGTAACCAATCTGATCATATGGACCACAGCCTTGTCTAACTAAATGAAACTATGAGCCATGCCGTCTAGGGCCACCCAAGATAGATGGGTCATGGTGGAGAGTTCTGACAAAATATGGTCTGCTGGAGAAGGGGATGGCAAATCATTTCAGTATTCTTGCCTTGTGAACCCCATGAACAATATGAAAAGGCAAAGAGATAGGACACTGTAAGATGAACTCCCCGGTTGGTAGGTGCCCAATATGCTACTGGAGATCAGTGGAGAAATAACTCCAGAAAGAATTAAGACAGTTCAGGTGTGATTTAAATCAAATCCCTTATGATTGTACAGTGGAGGTGATAGATTCATGAGATTCGATCTGGTAGACAGATTACCTGAAGAAGTATGGATGTAGATTGGCAAGATCGTATAGGAAGCAGTGATCAAAACCATTCCAAAGAAAAAGAAATGCAAGAAGGCAAAGTGGTTGTCTGAGGAGGCAAATAGAAAAGGAAAAAGTGGAAGCAGTGACAGATTTTATTTTCTTGGGCTCCAAATCACTGTGGACAGTAACTGCAGCTGTGAAATTAAAAGACATTTGCGCCTTGAAAGTAAAGCTATGAAAAACCTAGGCAGCATATTAAAAAACAGAGATGTCACTTTGTTGACAAAGTTCATGTAGTCAAAGCTGTGAATTTTCCAGTAGTCATGTACAGATGTGAGAGTTGGATCATAAAGAAGGCTGAGCACCAAAGTATTGATGCTTTCAAATTGTGGTGCTGGAGAAGACTCTTGATTGTCCCTTCAACTGCAAAGAGATCAAACCAGTCAATCCTAGAGAAATTAACCCTGAATATTCATTGGAAGGACTGATGCTGAAGCTACTTTGGCTACCTGATGTGAAGAACTGAAAGATCCTGATGCTGGGAAAGACTGATTCAAGGCAAAAGGAGAAGGGGACAGTAGAGGACAAGATGGTTAGATAGGATCACCAACTCAATGGACATGAATTTGAGCAAACTCCAGGTGATAGTGGAGGACTGAGGATCCTGGAGTGCAGAAGTCTATGGGTTCACAAAGAGTCAAACATGACTTAGCGACTGAACAACAACTATTGGAACACACACTCACTCTGTTCCCTGCTGTAACTAGGAAAAAAGATAACCTATTGTTCAACCTTACTCCCATTAGCATATGAGATAATATCACAGTTTTTCTCACTGGCCTGTGGGTTCCAAGTGGACAACAACAGTATCTTTCCAACATCTAATGCTTACATAGAGTAAGTACTTAATAAATGTTGAATGGATAAATGGAAACTATGCTCAGATTTGAGGGGGTATACATTTCTAAAGAGAAAGAAAAGCAAGACAATTTTTATTAAGTTAATGGCTGCAATTATGATTGTTCTTGTTCCCTGTTGATGTGTAAATTGACTCTAATGGGAAGGTTACACATATTTTTGTGAACTTCATAACATTGTCTAACCACATCACTAACCACCAAATTTTGCACGAAAATACACCATAAATTCACGCCAACAGTTTTTCCAGCTCTCCTTGCATAGCTCCTTGTATTTACCATTACATTTAGCCAGGTCTTGCTTTTCTGTGCCTCTCAAATCACTACCCCAAACTATGCAATTCCATAGCCATACTTCTAATGCCCTAGTCAGCTACTGGGGCTCCCCAGGTGGTGCGTTGTAAAGAATCTGCCTGCCAGTGCAGGAGGCACGGGAGACGTGGGTTTGATCCCTGGGTTGGCAAGATCCCCTGGAGGAGGAAATGGCAACCCATTCCAACCCATTCCAGTATTCTTGCCTGAAAAATTCCATGGACATTGAAGCCTGGTGGGCTTCAATCCATGGGGGTGCAAAGAGTTGTGCATGACTGAGCACACACATACCACAGGTAAGGTCTTAGTAGCCAGGAATATGGAGGAGGGAGAGACAGAGGAAGTGACTACAGGCTGGGAGAAGCAGGGGGTCAACAAAACTGATATTTATGGATCTTTTCTCATTTTCAGTCTCAAGGCCATGGTCCAGGTAACTGGAGCCAGGTAAATCTGAACTTTGAATAATTGATACATATTATTTTTCAACTATATCAAGTAATCTTTCTGATACTCTTATTTATATTGTCTTACATATGTATCACCCCAGGTAAATAGAATCTTTCTAAAAATCAAATACTGTCAGTTCTCATTATTTATGATAGTTAAATATTCTATAAAGTCACTGCAAATATTGAATTAGGGGATACTGAAGTATCGCTCAAGGGGAAATGGCAGGATTAGGTTCCTGGGAACCACTGTCAATATATAACCTTGTTTTATGTGCCTTTCTGCTTAAAAACTCCTTTTTAAATATACAAATGATTCATCAAAATTTACTTCAAAGCCAATAATGCTATAACTCACGTTTGAGTGAAGCTTACCTAACATGGGTTCTTTTTCCATTAGGTATGTCACAACCTTCTTGCACTTAGGAACACTAGATAGCAATTTAGCACTACACTTGGGGGCTATTGTAAACAGCAAAACCTCCTACAAAAAGCATTACAAGATGTGAGAAACATGGCAAAGTGAACCTTCAAAAGGACACATGATTACACTGTGGGACTTGAAATATAAGACAGAGGTTGCATTTAACTGGGAATGTACATCTGGTGGCTCAAAATTTTCCATCTTTTGTGTAACCAGGAATAAGTTTTAGCAAGTAAACCATCTAAAAAATGTGGAATTTGCAAATAATGTGAACCAACTATACCATGTTTCTGTGTTCAGGAACTTTCCATACTGTTAAATAGCATCTGTAGAGAGGTACATATTGAATTTAAATAGTGAGTCTATCTCCTTCATGGATAGAAAAGTTTTTGAGCCTATGATTGACAAGTGAGGATTAGGTGATACATGTTTTAATGTATAAATCTAAAACATTATGTAAACACACAAAAATATCTGGCCTTGCTCCAAGCAAATATAACTAAAATTTGTGCTAGAATTCTGCTGAGAACTTCACATATATAGTCTTTGTGGTGGCTTGAGGTGGTGGAGTCCTATATTCAAACTCATACCTATAATGTGTCACTTATTTTCTTTACTAGAATGAATTAAATTATATTGCTTCTTTGTTTAAAACAACTCTTGACCTTATTTATTGTGGTACTAGTATAATTTAGTAATGATGAGAGCACTGGTTAAATATATGTATGAGAGAGAGTCAGTGTTTTGTTTGGTTTATACAACCATGTTATTCAATCACTGGTTTCTGCATCTATTTTGCATTATATTTTTATGTACTGTAGCTCCCATGTCTGTCCTATATTTTCTGACATATAAATTGTTAATATATGTCTATTTTTATACTTATGCACAAATTCTGAATGTAATACTTTTCTCATGTTTTTCTAACACATGAAGCCTAAAGTACTTTTTGTGCCTTTGAAAAATTACTTAAATGTTAAAGATAACAATGAGGCTTATAATTGCAGTCATTGTCTCTTTCCTGTAATGGTGCTTGCACAAATTAGCTTCTGGACTGAATCTAGTTGTTTGAAGCATACTCCACCACTTTCATCTTTTATCTTTCCCAGTTCCACCTTTCTCCTTCCTCCTCACCTTCCCCTACTTCTCTGTCCTTGTTCCTCCCCTACTTCTCTCTCCCTTCCTCTCTCTCTTTCTCTCTCTCTACACACAACACACACACACACACACACACACACACATTTAGGTAATTTTGGGCCTTTGAAGTATTATAGACATCCTGTTTACAGAAGATCATTTGAGATACAATCATTCTTTTATTTCAGCCCTTTATGACTATTTGTCTGCCTCACTGAACTAAAATAAAATATGACAGGGTTCAGCATTGTTAGTAGTCTTGCTTTTGGTAAAGCCCCAGACTGGAACTCCATAATGTGAACAGAGAATCAGATTAGTAACTGATTTGAAAATCAGTGATTTAAAATAAAATTAAAAAAAAAACAATTAAAAAAAAAAAATCAGTGATTTGTCTTATTTCCATGCTGCATGTGAAGTCCTCTTAATTCTATGCCCATAAAGTCTTAATTTTCTCTGGCATCTGCCATCATGTTTTACCATATCATACTAATTCATCCTGCTATAAAAGTTATAAAATGCAGGAAGCTTACATAAGTCTAGAAAGAGCTATTCATCACTTTTTAAAATGAAACAGAATATCTTTATTTTGCTTTATTTACAGTATTGGCATCATGCCAATCAAATATATGAAATAACATTGCATCAGCAGGTTGTAACTGGCATTTCTTGCTGATACTAAATTTATCATTAGGAAACTAAGACAAGTGAGAGAACTGTAGTCTGTAGTCCCAATTTGCTAGATAATCTCTGTCATTGTACTAGTACTTTTATGAGTTAAAAGTTATGATTTTGGTTAGGTCTAGTAATTTTCTGGTGGAGTCTTTAGGATTTTCTATGTAGAAAGGGATGGTACGGGGAAGGAGGAGGGAGGAGGGTTCAGGATGGGGAACACGTGTATACCTGTGGCGGATTCATGTTGATATATGGCAAAACCAATACAATATTGTAAAGTAAAAAAATAAAATTAAAAAAAATTAAAATTAAAATTAAAAAAAAGAAATAATGAAAAAAAAACAAGAAAAAAAAGTTATGATTTTGATCCTGTTTATACTATCAGTTCCAGGACTACACATATATCCATATTTTATTAATTTTCAAAAAGTTTGATTTTATTAATCAGCATACAGTAGGGCAAAGGGCATCACTGTAGCTGTAAGTGAGACATATATTGTGTAAACTGTTTGGTGAAGATCTGGCCTAGCTCTTCTGGGGGCAATAGTTGAGCATGAACTCTGGGCTCAGCAGCCTGGGTTCCAATTCTGCACCCCCACCCCCAATAGTGAGTAAGGCCAAGGTACCCTGGACACTGTTAATCAACAAGGAAGCTATAAAGAGGCATAAGACCCAACTCTTGAGCTAACACAGTTTTTAGGTAAGGTCTTTGATCAATAGATATTGAAAATGTGAAAGTGTAACCTTTACCTATTCTACCCAGAGCAATATTTAGGTAAGTTAGAATGGGTTGTGCTATACATATAATCTGGGTTTTTAATTTAAGAGAACCACTTAATTAGCTAAGCACTTATAAGTACTGGATTCAGTTAAAAGTTTGTGATTATTTCAAAGTGAAATACCTCAGAATGGGAGCAGACAAAAGTATTCAGAAAAAAATGAAGATGTCAAGGTATAACCAAGAACAGCTTCTTTGGCCTCAAATATCAGTAATGCCAGAACACCTATACTTTTAAAGGTGGAAGGCACTTTGGAGTCATTAAAGTCAATTTCTTTATTTTGTAAAGTAGAGGAGGTTGAGGTCTTAGGAAGCACTGTGGTATACTGGGTAGTCAGTATATGTTTTCTGAATGAAAGAATGAAACCTAGAAAATTGAGTATCTTGCCCAGTGTTCACACATCTACAATCAACATTAACCTTGGTGTGCTAAGTTGTTATTCAATATCACTGATGTGGCTTCTTAGTAGAAACATGTGACTGTCAATGATATCCAAGGGGAGTGTTTTAGGAGCAGATCAAGATAATGACTATAACTTATGATAATCAAATTCAGATTTTAAGTTCTTGAGTTAATTTCCAGGGGTACTAAGAACTTAATACTGTGTTTTTGAAATGTCCCCTTTTGTTTTATTCTATACTTCTCCATCTTCCCTCCCCATCCTCATTCCTGTAGGTTACATTTATATAAAACCTATAAAGATGTTATTCTTGCATAAGGAAGAGTAGCAGAAAACTTCAGTATGGAAAAGTGCATTTGGTTCATCACAGATGAGTGAGAACAGCTCAATGTATAAGAGGCTGTACTTCAAGAGGATACCAAAAAGGTCATCAGTCAGACTGGACCCAAAGATTTAGAAATAAGTATAAGGGGCCACTTTCTTTGGTTCAGGATTATAAGGATTGAAAGTGAAAGAATGAGGCCTCATGAGTCCCCATCTATTATGTAATGAAGATGATTAGCTTTCTGGCTTGCTGAATAAAATTGTATTCCTAATAGAATCACAAACTTTCCTGAAGGTCAGACTTGCTATATTTATTGCTTCCTCCTTGTCTATAAGCCAGAACATTCTGTCAGTGTTGTAATACAGGCCAACAAGAGCCAAATAAATCTTTGATTCTTTTGGCTCACTCTACCATTAAACACAAGCTGTTGTAAAGTCATGAAAATTACCTGAGAAGGAATATGGAGAAATTGGTTGGTTCAGAAAAGACCGACCTCAGTAATTATAGGGATGAAAAATGCAATTTGTCTGAAAACTCTAAAGAAGCTAGTGATATTTAGCTGAAACCAGAAGAGGCTGAATGGTAACTTAATAGCTTTCTTAAAATTTCAAGAGGATTACTACTTGTTTTTATCCATGTGTGCAGAGTTTGAACCATCAAGAAATTATTCTGAAATTTTCCTATAACCAATATATTTGACTCATTTTATATTTTTTTCATTAAAAAATATGACCTTATATTTGGCATTTTTATTTTCATTTGAAAGAGTAAATGGTGAGAAGTGACAATCAAGTGAAGAGTATTGTTCTCTTCTGCTGCTTCTTACATCTGAGGGAATAGCATTTTTTCTTCATATAAACAAGTTTTGGCAAGTTCTTGCCATTTATCAAACTTATTCTACAGATTAAACTCTTCTGTTACTTAACTCCAGCTATGCTTAGAGTTACTATTGTCAAACCTTAATAATGATCACAAAAAAGTGGAAATAAACATGTTAGAAGTTGAATTGCATTCCTTGTTACTTTATAAAGTCAAATAACAGGACCTGGAATTATTACCTTGCATA